>NC_136814.1:41059444-45859444 GCF_951394365.1 Tetrao urogallus
TTTTGAAAACATTTGGTTTTGGTCTGGTGGGACTTCTGAATCTTTCAGGGGGTTACTTGCTTTGGATTTTGTTCCTTTAGTTTAGAATTACAAGCTGTATCACTTAACCTCCCTCACCGCTTGTTCTCATTATTTATGAAAATATGGATATTATTTTCCATGATTATAAATGTTTTTTTCTTTTTATGTACTGTAATCAGAAAGGATTTATCTGGCATTTGAGGAGTCAGCCTAGGTGGGGTCTGGGACTCTGTTTGTACTGGAGCCTGAGATCCACAGCTAATTTTGAACAGTTGAAAATTAGAAGGAAAATGCAGCTAAAGTTTCAGTTGGTTTGTTTTTTGAAGCAACCATAGATAGGCTCAAAACCCTGGTGTGGCAAAGCTTCTTCCCTTGACTTCTCAGAGCACTCAAATTTTACTTAGTTTTGTTCACTCATAGCTTCAGTGTCTGTCTATGAGCTCACCTCTGCGGATTTGCCCAGGAAAAGAAAAGATATGGAAAGTTTATGTTAACAGCTTAGAATGTAGCAGGATATAGAGCTGTGAGCTCTATCTGTATTATGCTATTTGAATTGTGCATTGCAAATCAAGAGAATTTGTACCTTCATGGGGTCTTGTTAGGATACGATTGTATATAAAAATGGTAACATTTGGCTAAATGCAATTACCTTTTGACTGCTCTGATCATACAACCCCTAAGCCAAAGTAATGTCACAAGATAATAGTTTTTATTATGAAAGAAGGACATTTTCTAGAGATTGAAGATAAACATTGAATGTAACAAGAAGGAAGCTTTCTTTCTGGATCTTTCATCACTGATTTCATCCTTGGATGAAGTACTTTCACATTACTACTTTAACACATAGAAGAGTATCACTTTTAACCATATTTGTGACCCAGTCCATCCCTTGTGATAACCCACAACAAAGCTTCTCCTAAAAGCTGGCAAAAATAACAATTATTCTCAGCAGCATAAGCATATATTTTTTTATAATGCACATTTCATGTTTAGTGATAAAACTAAAAAACATAAATGTTTTGAAATGACTTCTGTTGTTGTTGTTGTTTCAAACCAAGAATCCCCCAGGAATTTCAGTGGAGTTGAAAAATTCCCAGCAAAATGTTTGATTTGGTCAAAAAGCCTCTTCAAGATTAGATGAAAGTATTTCAAGCAGTTCTACTGGAGACTCCAGATTGTGTCTTTAATCCAATAAAAACTCCATTTAATGAAAGCCATCTGCAAGTCATATCATTGTTACTCCTCACCCCATTCTTACTGCTGCTGGAAGCATCTTTCTTCTGGCAATTTGTGACAGTGGACACTGGTTTCCAGCAGAAGCCTGGAGTTAAAGCAGCAGTCCAGCAATTAAGATGTTCTGGTTCTTGCTGCCTCTCGCATTAGCTCCTGCTGCATGGCTAAGCCAGTAGTGATCACTGTGCAGCTCATTTTGCCCATCTGATAAGAGGATAGTGTATCTGCCTGCCAGGTGTATTGTAGGAACACAGCACATGATGTTTGTGAAGAGCTGCTGTGGTACTTTAATAGAAATCCTGCAGAAGAACAGCGTTTCATAATGGAGTTACAGCAGATATTCATATAACCATACTCAGTGCTTCTCCAGCCCAAAATGTTTTACTCAGACTGCAGTGAAATTAAATGCTGCCTAAACTATCTTGAGAAATCTCAAAGTTGTTGTTCCCACCCCTGTGCTATGTCTCTCAGCCCTCTTGCCTGTGCTAGGACCTGTTGATGGGACCACACTGTACTTATCACTGTACTTACTTGACCTAAATGAGAAATGATGTTTGTCAGGCGAAACTTCATTTCAGCTAGATAAGTTTCCTGCTCTGGTTTCAGCATCTTCCAGAAAAACCTTTTAGAGGCACAACTGACAGGGCAGTGAATTGCAGTACACAGACGTGGACAAGCAGATGAGATGGGCAGGAGTCCTTAAACTGATGTCACCAGCAAGCCACATCACTTAACTGCATCTCAAATGAGACTTCTCTCTGTTTTAAGTGGTTCACAGCAGTAGCTCCCTGCACGCTAGGAAAGTGCCAGATTGCAAAAAATGCATGAAAGATGGGAGAAAGGAATCATTGTGATTCCCTCTGCAGAGCTGCGGACCCAGAGACACTGAGAGCAAATGACTCACCAAAAGTGGACCAGACATTAGTTAGAGAGCAAATCTAATTACAACTGTCCTCCATCTCAATTAGAAAGCCCATTTTCATTCCTATCCTTCAGTATCCATTTGAGATCTCTTTCCAGCTATTTTCAGTCTTTCTACATCTAAAACATACCTTTGACTCAGTTCTGATTGAAATTTCCTTCGACTGGGGTATCCTAGAGAGGACTGGGAAGCAATCTGTAATTCTACAAAGATCAGGGGGTTGTATATGGCACAGGAGTTCAGAAAATAAACCAGGGAGGTTTGCTTGGAAAGTCATTATTTTGCATGCACTTGAAGTCCCACAAGGAAAATGAGACTTGGAAATAAATATCTCCATATATATTGCCACCACTATAAAACACTCCTGTTAAAAACAAACTCTGAGAACTGTTTGGAGTAGACTCCTGGTGAGAATGTCATTACTGTGGGATTCTTAAGAAGGGAGCTTCAGATGTGTCCCTGAGGGTCTCTCTGGGTGAGTGGGGATCTGAGCTGCATGCCTAGCTGTCACTGTGCTTTTTAAAGCTATTCCTCCAAACATTCAGAAAAAGTTACTCAGTTGCTCCATAGCTAAAGGAATGGATCTTGTCTTTCCATTTCCCGTACTTTCTTTTTTTTTTTTTTTTTTTTTTTCCAGAATAATTTTTATTTTTGAATATATATTTTAAATGTTCTTTAAATTCTGCAGAGGTGACCCTAGGGTCACTTCTGTGTGTTACTGTGGTTGTGCACAGCTGTCTAACTCTCAGCAGCATTTTTCAAGAATTTTGGAAACAGAGAAGGACTGGCATGACAGCAGCATAAAGCAATTCTTCTCTTTTTCCTTTATCTCATCTCCCAAAAGAAAGAAAAAAATTAGAGAGACAAATTTCAAATTCCTCATCATTGTTACAAAACACTGTTGAACAAAAGATGTACCTCTTCTTGGGAAGGGAGAGTGTTTTTCGCCTGACATTAGTATGACAGCTCTAACTACCCCATACATTTGTGATTTGCTTTGGAAACTTATTTTCACACACACAGAGCTAGAAATTGGAACAGCTTAATGGAGAAAGGAAACCTGTCACAGATGCAAGTGGCAGAACAAAAGATTGAGAGTTTCCTCTCTGCGACCACAGACCTCTGAATTGACAACTTTTCTCAGAGCAAACTAGGAAAGAAAAATTCCTGAAAGTGAATTTTTGTCTTATCAAGTGTGATAACATCTGGCAAACTGTACAGACTTCCCCATCTCCCTTCCCCTCTCTTTTGCAAAGGTTGGGACTAGGCCAACGACAGAGTAACAGGTCATTGACCTATTAGCCTCTGTGATCATTTTACCTCAGGGCCTGAATGATGTCTGCAGATCAGTCCATTGGGAAAGAGAGGCAATAAGGTCACCACCTCCCCACTTCCTTTTCACTGCTAGCTCTGCAGCAGCAGCTTCTCCAGGCTGGTGAGCTTCTCTCACTTATCCATGAGTAACTGATGTATTGAAAGTTAAGCATGTGCTTAAGTGCTTTGCTGGAGTGGGGCCAATATGTGGAGCACCTGGGAAGGTCTAGTCCTGGGCAAAGGAGGGTCCAGAACAGAGCAGATTTCTGTGTCTTCCCATGGAGCTGCTGAGGACATTTCCACAGGCTTGAAAACCCCTGTTCAACTTGAGCTTCTGCCTGCCAGTCCAGCCCAACTTGGGGAGCTATATGCTACCTGAAAGAAACCTGCAGAAATTCAAACCATTTTAGAATATAAAATGATGATATCTGATTTTCTCTCTGATTTCCTAAAGAAATGAGGCATTTGTCATGATCTGCATATATCTGGATTGTGTCTCACCACTTCTCCAGCCTCTCTCTTCTGAATCCACTGGTAAATTTGATAGAGGAATAGCTGTCTTCAAGAAAGTTAAGACCCTCCAGATTTTGTAGAATTTCAAGTAGATGGCCAGAACGAGAAAAATCCAAAGGATTCTCCAGCTGCTGCAATCTCTGAGGCAGTAATTAGGCTTCCAGGCAGCATTAGCCATAGCATTTCTAAAATGATTTCTAGGTCCTGTTTGCCTTTAATTTCAGTGTCTCCCATATCGACCTGGTTCTAAGAAATGGGACTCGTGGAAAAAAAACTAAAAAAATGTTTCTCGATATCCTAAGTTTGCCAGAAAAGGCCAAGATCTATGAAAGGGATGGAACAGTATGTCAGAGCCTAAGGTTGAGGATATGCATGCTTGTTCCTTTAACATCTCAGAGTAAAAAGACAAATAATCATACAGCCCTATTCTAGACAGCACGGAGAATAATGGCCTGAGAGGGATGTGCTTTGGGGTTAGAAAGGTTATACCTATCCAGTGTCCTGTAAGCACTGTATGTAGGCTGTGTGGAACTACACAGCAAGCATAGGAAAAAAAACAGAGGAACATTCCAAAAAGCACTCCACACAGTCCCTTATAAAAGGCATAATTTCTGCCTAAAATCATGGTTAAGTGAGTATTCAAGCCAATAATCTGTGGTCAGAGATTTTTGAAAGGTACTGCTGGCATCAAATCAAAATCAGAAGAATATAAAGGGTGAAGTTCTTTTCATTGTATCAGCAGCCCACAGAAATACTGTGCAAACTGGGGTAGTTGTTTGCATTGTTCTAATTGAACAGATTTTCTGAGTTTGAAATATACACGTTTTGTTTTAAGGAAACAAACCAACTGAAAGGTTTATTTAAGTTCCCATTTAAAATATTGAACATATCCAAAGAGATACGTTCAAGTGTTCTCCTAGCAAGGTGAAAAACACACAAAGAAAAGAATAACAGAAAGATTGAAGCAACTTCTCCTGTAGAATAGACTTGAAAATAGTGTCACCAACTTTTCAATTATGGAAGCCGATACACAGTACGAATCCCTGCTGTTTCTGAAAGAAAAAAAATGGACAATCTAGTACTTAACATTCTTTCATTGTTTCTTCTGAGGGAGAAGGATAGTTTTGCCCACTTCACAGCTTATGTGTAGGATCTCTGTGGAAATACAACCAGAAATACTGCAAACAGTAACTGAAGTGTCTCAGAGGAGGAGCTTTGGCAATTTCAAGAGACAGCACAGTGAGTTTTTATGCCTCTGCTGTTTCATGTGAAGCAGGGCGTTAGAAGCACCCTTCTTGATACAGCCAACAGTAGCACCACAGTGTTTAGATACATGTATCTGGAAGGCCAAGTGCAAAATTTTGGAGGCCCTGGAAGATGCCAGGAGCTCCTGAAGACACCAGTGCAGTCCAAGAACCATTACTGTGCTTCAAAAGCATCTGCGCAACATTATCTGTACCAAGCAACTAGGATTCACTCAGACTCTTTGTGAGAAGACTATTTCCCATTGGTTTTCCAATTTCTGTGTTTTGCTGAGGACAAAGCATGTTTGAAATAAAACAGCCTGTAGTTGTTGATTTTACCTTTAATTGTGGATGCACCAAAGTAAGCAGCTATTTCACTTCAAAGAGAGGCAGAACTGGAAGCAAACACAATAGTGTGTCTTTTTAATTTACTTTAAAATTCCTTAACTATTTGCATAAGCCAGGTTCATTCTCTGGTTTCACGGCTCAGATGTCTCTAATGGAGACAGAGCTCTAAGATAGATATAGATTTGATCCAAAGTCCACTGAAGTCAGTGGCAGTACTTTCACCATGAAGAATTTTAGATCAGGTTGCATATTTATAAATATGAAGATTCACTTGAAGTTTAAGTATAGAAATTACTGTGAAGTTAGTTGATGCAAAAGGAGAAGGTGAAACTAAATAATTTTATCATTGTTGCATGAAATACTAAGAGGAACCTGTATAATTTAAAGTAATCCTTCCCCCCCACACACACCCCCCCCCCTTTTTTTTTTTTCTCTTCTGCATTGTGCTGCTCTGCAGAGCACACATGGCACACACTGCTGTGATTATATGTCTTAAGCCTCTGGTACCACTCACTGACTGATAAAGAGGTCAGAGGGGGAGTCAAGGTGATGATAGTAGAGAGAAATGTTCCAGAAGAAGTCTTACAAAGGGCTGTGAACTGTGGAAATTCACTCTCTCACTGTCACCAGCTATTAGGAGGACCATTAATAACACAATGTCCAATGTATAGGTGCATTAGCTGATGTCTTGCTCTAGTAATGGACCATCTATAGGAAGGAGAGATGTTAATTTTCCTCTTTCCTTCAGTTTGATTTGCAGGAAAAAAAAGAGATACATCTCACACACACCTTTCTGAATCAATCATGCCTGAGAGACTTTTTAACTCTTCTATGCAGCAGCCTTCCATGCTTATGGCAACTGCTCTACTCACAGATTTTAACAATTCTGCTTTCAAAGCTAACATGCCAAATGTTCTCTATTTAGGAATTTGTAAATGCTCACTATTGGGTTACTTTGGTTCAAAACTGAGTCATCTGATATCATTTTCACTCTTGAGTGGGTGATTTGTCCCCCTGAAGAAATTGTATAATTGCGCATATGGGACACTTCCCAACATGATGGTGATATTTTATTCTAAGAACTACAAACAGTCTAACTTCAAGCTTCAAAGCAGAACACCTGCTTTAGAAATCTTAAAGCTTAAATCTTGTGAACTGACAACACTAAAAGAGTTTAGATTGTAAAATGTCTGTCCAATTCCAATGAACCTTCAACATATATTTTATTATCATTGTAATTCTTTCTATGAATGGCTTTTAAAAGGTTAGGGGTTTAAAAGGTTACAATGAGAAGTTTGGTTCTCTTAAAAGCCACTTCAATGGAAAGAAAATGGCCATTTGGCCTCTTGAATGAAAAGGGCGTAAGAAAAATTGGAATGATGCAATGACATAATGCAAAATTGTGGTTAAAATACAGAGATGTTTGTTTCTTCGTGTGTCTAATGAACTGAACTGAAAATCGGTCATTTTAGAGGTTATGATGTTCCTGATTTTTTTGCACAGATTCTAGTGCTGACAATCTAAGTTAAAATATGAATAGCAAATTAAATATTTGAGGATAAATTATATTTCTGTGAGCAGTTAAAATGAAATTTTGTTCTCTGTGGGCATATATAAATGCATGAATCTATTTAAAATTCTGGAAGATCAGAATTGGAAAAACAATCTAAGAATCTTCTATAACTTCAAGGAAATATGTATGCTTATGCTATTGTCTATTATCATTCGATGTTTCAGTCTTTCTTTAAATACTGAAGATATCAGATTTCAGTGACATGAATGCCCAGAGAGAAGGAATTAGTACTGCTGGCTAAATATTCTCCCTCAAGCCTATTACAAAAAATGCATGTGTGACAATTCTTGCAGGAAATGCTTTCCTATTTATCAAGCACAGACAGCAGAAATGATGCCACAAATCTGTTAAAGACAAGCTCAAATTTTGCAGCAAGGCAATTTATGGAATAAAAAACTTGAAGTATATTCATGGGAAATTATCAGTGTGAAAACTTTGATTTATTTGTGTGTGTGGATTAATGGAGTTTTTTATTATGTTCATAGCGATAGATACTTTATGTCTTTAATTGTTAACAATAATTTCAAAACACTGAGTGGCAAAGGAAGCAACAGAAAATTTTTTTCTGAGCCCTCCCACCATGCATACACATGTGTGCCTGGGGCACATGTGCAAACCTTACTGTCACTGTAGTTTCAATGTATTATAAACACTGGGAGTATCAAGTTCAGCCCTGTCAGAGGCATGGGGTTACTGCACATTCTTAACCTCTCTCTGCAGCTGTCCTCACAAAGCAAGACAGAAGACAAAATTTGAATGACCAAAAGCCAAGGAAACCTAATGGCTTGTATAACAAACAAAGCCTTGGTGGCTCTCAGGAAGAACCAGGATTTGCTGAAGATGGTGGAGCTGAACACTTCCTGTTATATTTTTACTAGATGAGTCTTATTTGAACTTCCTCTACTGACCAGGCTCCTGAGAAGAAAATGGCCATGTGTTGCTGAAAAGTGATCCAAAAAAACAAGACTTAGATATAGGTCTCGTGACCTGATGGTAGAGAACGAAGAGGCAGGGATGTGTCTGAAAGGAGATGTCTCCTGTCAGGCAGTTAATAGAGAGATAGTACATGTGGGTGCAAGAGTTTGATGTTTCTGGATCTCATTGGGCTCTCAAGTACCTCTGCATTACAGAAAGCCACAGGGAAAAATGTGTAGTTTGCTGTTTTAATGCCCCTGAATGTTAGTTCAATTGGATAATAGAGATGACAGCCTCTTTTATTCTTGGGAAAATTTGCATGACAGGCTCTGCTCATTTCTTCTTCTAGAGGAGAAGCCAACAAAGAACCTTGTCCATATCATTCCACTTTAGCTATGTCTTTTCTTAGCTGCTGAACAACATGTTGTTGAAAATGCATTAGATAGAATATCCTACCATGTACAATGTATGACAGTGCTCAAGTGGCTAGAAAGAGAGTGTTCTTTTAGAAGTAACATCTGGATTACTACTTTATGGCCAAAACCAAGCTTCAAATTTTGATTTGCCACATGATTCCCCTACCTAATGAAAAAGAGAAAGTTCTGTTGATCTCCAGGCTCAAGGAAAGAAGGCAAATATCTTCCCTCTTATCCTGGAAGAGATGTAGGCATTGTCTTTCCATATGCTCTCTTTAGTCTTTGCTATTCACCCTTTGATTACTAAACATATATAAAATCTCAGTTCCTCTTGTGAAATCACTTTTCTATGTCCTCTGTTTGTCTGGACCTCTGACACAGTAGAGGTCTTTTTACACTGACTTGCAGGCTGGCTGGGTGGAAAGCAAACTACAGTTTCCACCTTTCCAAAGCTTTCTATTCTATTAAATGGGGAGGTTGGTGGCCCTGCACGTGGCAGGGGGGGTTGGAGATTCATGATCCTTGAGGTCTCTTCCAACCCTGGCCATTCTGTGATTCTGTGATTCTGTAAATCTGCTAGCTCAGACTCTTAGACTTGTATGGCTGCTATTAAGTAAATGTTTCTTGTCAAGTTACTAGTCTAGTATCAGTGTTTGGGGAAAATCAGGACAAAATAACAGCAAGTCCTGTGGTTATGGAATTACATCACATGTTGGTTTTTTGCTAGGCATCTTGAGTGGTGGTTGTATTTCTTTTTGAGTTCTTTCCTTGGCTGTCATGATGTGCTGCTGTACTACTGCTTGAGAAATGTCTGAGTGATGCCAATCAGAAATTCAGAAAGACTCAGACATTTACAAAGCCCTGGTGAAAGAGAATTTGTATTTTAGGACAGTTGAAAAATTAAAAAGCGTGTGAAATTTATGTAAAATATATGAATGTGATCAGAAGATAGAAAATAAGCTGAGATGAGAAGAAGTACAGGATGGAAACCAAAAGAAGAAAGGAATATGATGGGATGATTGCAAATGTATCAAGGCAGTGAAGATTTAATAGAAACAGTGAACTTTGCTAGTGGGTTTGTCAGAAGAAAGCAGTGTATCCATACTGCATAGTAATGATATGAGAAGGAGAATTCAGCAAAATGCTTTCTTTCACATTGATCATTATATATTCTGCTTACTCAGGAAACTGGACACTGAATATAGGCCCTGACATATAACAGCAAAACTGATTTTCCCAGATTTTATTTTAAGCTAAATTCAAGTCCCAAACTATACGGTTCACCTCAGCTCACCTTTAAATGGATTTTTGTTTCCGACAAGATCAAGAAAAAGGCATCATCTGACATAAACTATTTGTCAAACATCTTTTTATTGGTGGCTTATGAATAATTTCCAATCATCTACCAGCTTTCCTCAGTTATGATCTGGACACCTACAGAGTTGGTAGATTGTCCTGCTGGCAGCACATACAACATGTGACTTCTCTCATCAGGTTTGACTGAGATCTAAGTTGCTCAGTCTGCAACTCTTTAACATGCTAACACCTATTCTTAACAGGATAACACTGCACTTGAACTAACTGGGTGAAAATAGCTGATGTTTCTAGAGCGTATTTAGAAAACCACTATGAGGTCACATTCTTTTCTTAGTGCTTTGATCCTACTACAACATTTCAGAACTCACAGTTTTCTCTCCTATTCAAAAGTATAAAGCAGAATCACAACTTCTCTATCTTTTCTCTGTAACATAACCTATGAACCTAGAAGTTAGAAAGACACAAGACTTTCTGGATCGTAGCATAGCTGTGATGGGAAGAGACCTCTGGATATTTCTAGGCAAGCCCCCTTGCTCAAAGCACAGTCAAGAGCAGTTTTCTCAAGTCCTTAAATCAGTATTCTTTCCTTGAAACTGCAAAATCTACAGCCCAGTCCTTTGAGCTTCACCTCTGCAAGTACGCTTTGTGGATGTATATCATCCACACATTTCTGTGAAAAGTACTCCTGTCAGTGGGTGACTGAAGTCAACTTTGAGCCCACTGCCGGCAGAAGGCATGGCAAATACCCAGTTACTCTCCAGAGTTAACCACTCTCTTTTTGAAGGAAGACAGCAGAGATATTCTTTTACCTGTTGATCTTAGCATCTGTGTTTCATCATGAATGCCTGGAGTTCACTGGAAGGAACTCTACCTGTGGATTTCATTTCCTTGATTGGTTTGCCAGTATCCCAGACTGTTGATTTTTTGGACAGGATGTTTGGCTCATCTGTTTTCTCAGGCTCTTGCCTGAAGATGTGGTGGTGAACATGTCTAGTTTATCCTGGAGGGGACTCTGCACTCAGCTGGCACAGATCAACAAGACCTCTGCTTTATCTGCAAATTTCTAATGGTATCCAAAGGCTATCTGGTCACATTTAATAAATAAAAGTTAAATAAAAAGCCACTATGTTTCATTGGAACTTAATCAGCATAGGAAGAGCTCACGAGGGAGGTATGCAAGTTTTTATGGGAGGTTATTTTGACAGAAGTCATCATTTGTCAAAAGACGGGAAAAAAAGATTAAAAATTAAAAACAGCACATTGCCAGAATTTTGTTTCTCATTCTCACTGTTCTACATTACAAGGAAGCAAATGATGAAATCCAGACATGAAGAGACACAAGGACTAACTGGCTCTGAGTATAAATCCCTATTTCTTACTTGACACTCATTTTTCCAATTCTCAAAGTCTTCGGTTATTTCAGAGATATTTCAGTTGAAGGAGTACAGGAGATAAGGATATTTCGGACACAGACGGAAAAGAGTATTGAGAGAAGATTTTAAAAGCTTAAGAAAGATAAATGAACAAAGAAATTTGAGATGCTGAAGAGATATGGTTGATTTCTTACTGGGCTTGTTTGTACATTAGTATGCACTGTACTTACTTATCAGTGCTCCTTAATCCAACATGCCCCACTAGTCTTGAATTGTGTGAGATGTGCATATCAGATACTAAAATTGCTGCTAAGTAGGGAAATAGCTTTTAGGGAAATAGTTTTAGCACAGCAAAACTTTTCAAAACTTTTCAGCTTAAAGAAGATGGGGCTCTGTTTCTGTGTGATAAAAAAGATCATCCTATAATGCAATTTGTAGTTTTCATCATCCATTTCCTTTCTAATAAAATATGCTGTCCACATACAATTTCTAGATTTATGTTTATACTTATATATACACTTACGTTTATAACACGATTGTCTTTTTCTTTAAGTTCTCTGACATCATCAAAAACTACTTTTCCTCCAAAGGAGAAAAAAAAAAAAAAAAACCCGAACCACCCAAATTGACATTTTCCTGGTAATTCCTGGAGCCCTTGTAATGCCTTTCGTTGGACTGCACTGACACCTAGTGTTCATATCCTTAGAGCAAAAATAGCCTGTGGCTCTAATTAATTTTGAGTATTTTCCTATTATTTCAAATACTGAATCATGGTGCCAAGATCACTAATATAGTTGCACCACAGTATTTATAGTGTTTTTGGAGTTCCTTTATTGCTAACCTTTGTGTGAAGATCTCTGCTCTGGCAGTCTTGGCCTAGGAGGCAGCGGGCTGGGACCAGTTAAGCAGCTGATCTACCCTATCTTGTACCTATAACAGGCAAGCACTACTGACATTGCAACACATATTTCTGCAGTTTACCTTCTGCCTGCTTCTGCAGTGCCCGTGATGTGACCCCACAATGTTTTTCTTCCAAACACTGCCATGAACAAAACTACAAGCACCTCACAGTTTGATATACTCATGCACTGGTGTTCACAGACAGCTGGTATCCTAAAGACTGATTAAGACTGGAAGATTGTAGCCTGTATGCAAAATCACACAGTCACAGAGATCCCCTAGCAAGTTTTTGTTGTGCTTTGTTTTGTTTTGCTTGAGATGAGCAAGTCACTCTTCAGGGCACTGCCTTTTTCCATTAGGGCTGCATGCATTTAGCTCACCAATCTGTGCCCACCCCTCTTGAGTGGAAACACAATTTCAGTTTAATATTATCTGCAATGTGTAGATGTCGTTTCTTCCAATTCTGTTGAGTTTTGGAATGACAATCCCCTTCAAATTTCTGCAACTCAGAATTCCCCCTAAAGAAATATGTATTGGGTAACTAATAGCATATTTGATTAACAATTCTTTTTCAATAACAGTACAGTATATAGAAATTAGGTAGTGCCCCTCCAGAATTATGAAACTGGAACCTGCTTTGCATTATTTCTCCAAACAGAAGCAACTGTGCTTATGCATTGCCAAACACCAGTGCTCACACCATTTTCTCACTATCCCAATACTGTGAGAAGGGAAGGTACGTTTACACTAACTCACAACCCAAACTGGGCATTTATTGGAACCTAGCTCTTCAGGAGGGATTTATTTACCCTACACTTTGAGTACTGGCTCCAGAATGCTGTTGTAGGTTTGTAACAGCCTTCACCTCTCAGACAGCTGCTGATGGCACCATTTGCCAGTGGTCTACTGAGTAGAACATAAGGAGTTGTTGGCCCATCGTGGCAATCCTGGAGTACCAGGGAGGCCCTTGGAGCCTGGCCACCACCACCAGTTCCCCTGTCATGATCTCTGGTACCCCTGTCCCAGCTATGTGTGTCTGTGGAGATATATCTAGACTCAGATTGAAAACACTCCGCCTCAATGTTTTTCATCCTTGCATGACTGTGTGAATGATACAGACATTCTGCATCTTTCATTTTCAACTGATGAATCACTTTGGTACTTCCATGGGACTGCTCCCTCCCATGCAAGAGGACCAATCTATCTGTGTGACAATGTATCAGGTATGAGAAATTTCCAACCAAATTCCAAAGCCTTTCTACTATTATGATCTTAAAAATAAATAAATAAATAAATAAATAAATAAATAATGTTTCTTTTAAACAGCCTCAAAACTCAGGCTACTAACTGGAAGCTAAGCTGCATTCCCCTAAGCACTGGACTCTTTCTTTAAAACACTCACTGATCTTATGTTAATTATAACTGCTCAGTGTCTGGGAACTATGATCCATGCTGCCTCCATGCAGCTCCAGGCAACAGTGAATGTGATGAGGCGCAATCAGGCAGGGAGGCTGAAGAGGGGCTTACTTGGGAGACTGATTCACCGATCAGCTGCCTCCCAGACAGCAAATTTAGCAATGGTGTCCACTAGGCAGAAAGCTCTGACAAGAAAGAACACAGTGACTCAGAGTGCCTGCCTAAAAATGTGTCGTCTCAAGTCTCTGGCCGCAGTGAGTGCCCAAGCCTCTTGCTGCCAGTGAAAGGCAGCAGAGATTCTACCTGCGTAAGGTGTGAGCAGGTGAATGATCTGCTCAGTGTGGTGTGAAGCTCAAGGGGGAGGTGGAGAGATTAAGGAGTATCAGAGAATGTGAGCAGGAGATAAATTGGAGTAAGTCTCTGCTGAATGTGCGAGAAAGACATGGGGTTGATACCCCCAAACAGTGGTGAATCCTCACCCCTGCCATCACCGATCAGAGGGAGACAAGGGAAGAGGAGGAGTGGAAATAGGTCCCAGCTTAGTGTCACAGGTAACCCTCATCCTGACCTGCCTTAGTTCCCCAGGTGCCCCTATGTAATAGGTTTGAGGCTCTAGAACTTGAGGGAGAGGTGAGGGAGGATGCAGTGGGAGATCCACCAGTAAGGTTGTCTGGAGTGAGGCAGACAACTCCACACCTCAAGGCTGCCTCCACCAAGGACAGAAAGGTGGCTGTCATAGACAGCTCCCTTCTAAGAGGAATGGAGGGCTCTGTATGTCAGTAGACACTACCCACAGGGAAGCGTGCTGCCTCCCTGGGGCTCAAGTCAGGGACAATTCTAGGAAACTTCATAGTCTGATTCGCTCCTCTGATTATTTTTCTTTACTGATAGTTCAGGCCAGCAGCGATGAACTTGCTGAGAGAAGCCTGGGGACTATCAAAAAGGACTTCAGAGGACTGCAACAATTAGCAGATGTAATGGGAGTACGGGTCATATTTTCCCCCCTTCAGTGGCAGGGACAGTTACTGAAAGGAGCAGGAAAACCCATCTTATTAACACATGGCTGAGAGGCTGGTGCAAATGTAAGAATTTTGGGATTTGGGGCCATGGTGCAGTTTACTCAGCGTCTGGCCTCTTGGCTGCTGGTGGGTGTCACCTGTCTCAAAGTGGGAAATGGATCTTAGCCCTGGAGCTAGCAGGGCTTGTGGAGATGGCTTTAAACTAGATATGAAGGGGGGAGGGGATAAAAACAGGTCCACTAGAGATGAGCCTGGGGGTACAGTGACAGGATTGGGGGTGAGGCAAGGAGCTCAGCTGAAGTACATCTACACCATTGTATGCAGCATGGGCAACAAAAGGAGAAGCTGGAGGCCATTGTGTGGCAGGCAAACTATGACTTAGTTGCCATTACAGAAACATGGTGGGATTGCTTCCACGACTGGAGTGCCGCAATGGATGGCTACAAGCTCTTCAGAAGGGACAGGCAAGGAAGAAGGGGTGGTGATGTGTCTCTCTATTCTAGAGAGTGTTTTAGTGTTGTTGAGCTTGGCGCTGGGAATGATAAGGTTGAATCTCTATAGGTAAGGGTCACAGGGAGTGTCAAAAAGGCAGATATCCTTGTGGGAGTCTGTTATAGACTGCCTAGCCAGGATGAAGAGACAGATGGGGCATTCTACAAAAAGTTGGCAGAAGTTACACAATCACCAGCCCTTGTTCTCATGAAGGACTTCAACTTTCCTGATATATGCTAGAAATGCAATACAGCGCAGAAAAAGCAGTCTAGGATGTTTCTAGAGTGCATGGAAGGTAACTTCCTTCTGCAGCTGGTAAGAAAGCCTGCCAGGGGAGATGACTAGTTAGACCTGCTGTTTACAGAGAAGAACTGGTGGGAGAAGAAGGTTTAGAGCTGTTTTGGACAGAATGACCATGAAATGGTAGAGTTCTCAGTTCTTGGTGAAGTCAGGACAGGGGGCAGCAAAAATGTTACCTTGGACTTCCGGAGGGTGGACTGGGAGACAATCATGACACTGTAAGATATTACTCCGTTAACATCAGTGTCTCAAAGCTTGCTGGGGACACAGTTGGACTTGTTCAAGTCCAGGCAAGTCCTGGGTGGGGTTGAGAAATCCTTTGCCTGGAGAACTTTGATGGACAAGTCCTGGGCAAGGGTTGTGAAATCCTTTGTCTGGGGGACACGGATGAGGCCAGGGGCAAGGAGAGAGAGATGAGCTGCAGCTAAATAGCCGTGAAGTGGTCTTTTGTGTGGACTTATCTCAGGATGATGGCCATCTCGGGTAGTACTCACATGACTCTTGCTCAAGCGCCAAAGGATATTATGTAGGCAGAAAACAAGTAGAATAAAAGAGGAATTGAAAACCATGAGAATAGGTGTCTGCCATCAGATTCCTCACTACGGAACTCCCTCCCGCATGCTGACAAACTCTCCTGGGCCTGCTGCCTGAGCACTCCTGCTTCCTCCGGCATGGGCTCTGCGACTGCCTCCTGTTACCTGCTTGCTGCCCAAGACCGGCCACGCTGCTGCTCCCTTCCCTCCCTCCCCTCCCTCCCCCCTCCGGCTGCTTTTGCCTCGGTCCTTCAAACGTCGTGCAACGGGACCGCTGCTGGATCCTGATGGTGACTATCCCCGCTTATGCAATTCTTGCTTCTTTCCTATCTTTTCTATCTCCCTCCTTCCCTTCCCCATCTTCCTGATTAGGATTTGTAATAAACCTGGTTGGACTAACATATGAACCGTTGTTTCTTAATATCACGCCGGGTATACAGGTATTAAAAGAACGTCATCTCCCTCCTATAAATTGGAAAGCGACACACTGGTAGGGAGAGTCCCTTGGGATTCAGTCCTGAAGGGTAAAGGGATCCAGGAAGGCCGGTCACTCCTCAAGAAGGAAGTCTTAAAGGCACAGGAGCAGGCTAATTCCCCATACCACAAGATGAGCCAGCAGGTAAGAAGACTGGTATGGATGAACAGGGAGCACTTACTGAGGCTCCAGGCAGAAAAAGAGAATATTCCTCTTGTGGAAGAAGGGACAGGCAAATTGAGGAGAGTACAAAGAATTTGTTAGGATGTGCAGAGAGAAAATTAGATAAGCAGAAGCCCAGCTCAAACTCAACTTGGCCATTGGGTTAACAGAGAACAGAAAAAAAAACCTATTTTGCAGATGTATTAACAGTAAGAAGAGGGCTAAGGAGAATCTCCATCCTTTACTGGATGTGGCAGGGAGCATGCCCACCGAGGATAAGGAAAAGGCTGAGGTTCTCAATGACTTCTCTACATTAAAAGTCAGACTAGTTATCTGGTACTCTACCTCCTGATCTGGAAGTCTTGGATGAGGAGCAGAATAAAACACCCACTGATTCAGATGGAAACTGTAAGAGACCTGCTACTCCACCTGTATTGCCACAGGTCATGGGGCCAGATGGAATCCTCGTGCTGAGGGGGCTGGCAGAGGTGATAGCCAAGCTGCTTTCCATCATCTATCAGCATTCCTGGTCAACCATAGAGGTCTCAGATGATTAGAGGCTTGCCAATGTGACTCCCATCTACAAGAAGAGTCATTAGTAGGAGCCGGGGAGCTACAGGGCTGTCAACCTGACCTCGGTGCCAGGGATGGTTATGAAGCAGATCATCTTGCAAGAGAGCATATAGCATGTTTGCTATTGGTACTGGCAGTGTTAGTACTGGTGGCGGTGGTGCTGGTGGTGCTGGTGGTAGTGCCCAGTCCCAATGGATCATGGAGAAGATCCAGAAGTTTTTCTGGAGATTGAAAAAGACACAGAGAAAGTCTGTGCCTGCTGGTTTCTGTTCTCGAGGGCACATAGGTGTGCTTAAAAACCTGGGAAAATCAGCACATTTCCTGATGATGGCAGCTCAGCCCACAGGCAAATTCGGCCTCCCTGCACATAGCCCATCCTGTGCATATATACCTTCCAGAATAACAGGACACCCATTCTAGACATTTCTTCCCCTCCGGTCACCCCCTCCATCTCCTACCCCCATTGGCCAGTATCAACTGGAAGCAGGAAGAAAGGCTGCCTGGGGCTACTGTGGGCTGTCAGCACCCCTGGGAGTAAAGCGCACTGTGTCTTTCACAGCAGTCTTGCTTTGAGGAAGATCTTGCCGATATACCATAGCATACAGGAAAACAACATTTAAGGATGTACTAGCAAGTGTGTGCTGCTCTCTCCCAGTTTGCTGTCAGTCTGGAACGGGTGGCCAATAAAGGGCCGTGAGGAGTGCGACAGGCAGTGTGCGCAACTGAACGTGCCTTCTGTCTTTTCTAGGCACAGTGCTCGCGTGCACCCTAGGGACTGCACAGAGCAGGAAAGCCAGGGAGAAGGCCCTTTGGAATATGAAGTCGAGCAGGTGACAGTCTTCTTCTGGTTTTATAAAGTGCTTGCCATGGCATCCTCTTTTGAGCCGATTTTCTTAAACGTTGACAATTTGTATCCTTTAACTTTGAACAGGCAGAGGGCAGCGCAGATGGAGTAGCAGTGGCAACTTCTGCCCTGCTCCATCTCTCCAACATAGATGGAGTAGCAGTGGAAACTTCTGCCCCACTCAGTCTCACCAAGACCTTTGAAAGTCACTCAAGCTCAGCAAATGATGCTAAGCAGGGATTTAAGAGACAATTTGAGCCCTCCTGTGTAGAAAACCTCATTGGGAACATCTCTGAGTTTTAAAAGAGCAACAAGACCTTGCTTCAGCAGCAGAAGAAATCCAATAGGAGAGCTCACAGGCGAAAGAGACTACTGGAGCAATGGGAAGAAGTGCTTGAGGAAAAGACATTGCTTTTAGAAGCAACAGAAAAAGCACTTTTCCAGGCCCAGAGGCAGGCAAAGGAACATTGTGCCTTATACCTTGCAAAAGGTGAACCGAAAAAAAAAACTGCAGAGTGGGAAGTTCTGCAGGAACAAGTGGCCCAGCTCCAACATGAAAACCTTTCACTGAGTCAGCAGCTGGAAGATGCGCAGAACACCAACCAGGTAAGAGCAGTGAGTGATGTCTTTAAACGTGAAACAGACGAAGTAGAAGAAAAGGTCAGGTGGACACTGAAGTAGAGCAGCTCCCAAAGGCATCTGGCGCTTCTAGAATTTACCAGCTATGAGCTACCTGCCTGGAAGGCCATCCCTCGAGTTGCCTCTGTTTTGTTCCCTTTCTGCTGCCATTTGGCAAATGGCAAATCCCAGCTCTGCACCCCAGTGAGCATCAGGCGATTCTCCTCTACCACTTTTCTTCCTTTTGCGGTTCACTCAGAAATATGATCTAAGTATAGGAACTGGTAAGCAAAATTAAAAATGCAGGCTTTAGTTTTTTACCTTTTGCTTCACCCTCCTGCACCATTGTTTCTCTAGAGAACAGTTGGACAGCTGCAACAAGAACTTGCTGAGGCTGTTGGAAAGCAGCACGTCGCAGAAGCATCCCTGAAAACTTCTGCTGACTTAGGTGACTCACTGAAGAAAGAAAAGTCCAAGTTGCAAGAGGATTTGGACAAGGCTAATGCCAGGGTATGCAACATCTGTGAACACGTTAATAGGGGCAAAGCTGTTCATTTCCTTCAACGAGTGAAAGAGAAGAAATAAGCTGAGAGCAAACATAGGACCCTGTTGTTTTTCCACTGTGTACAGGTGCGTGACCTTTATGCACAGCTGGAGTTGGAGCACTCAAAGTTGCTGCAAAAAAAAAGACAAATGAGGAGCTGCGAGTAAAGGAGGCTGTTCTCAAGCAGCGCCTAGAGGCTATAGCAGAGGATTATAAAATATCAGCATGGATTGAAAAGAGGCGAGAAGAAAAAATGCAGAAGAAACTTGCCAACAGTTTCAGAAAGCAGTCGGCTTCAGGAACATCTCTGAAGCATTCTAAAGATTACTGCCGTTACCTGGAGAACGACATCTTGATGCTGAAAGAAGGCTTGGACAAGGTTAATGCCAAGGTATGCAATGCCTGTGAGCATGTTGGCGCAGGTTAAGCTGTTCTTTTCTCCTAAATAGTGCAAGAGAAGAAATAATCTGAAAACAAGTTCAGGACACGTTTATCTGAAAGCAGTAAAAGACACGTCATTGTTAATTATGGTTTTCCTGATCAGAGCATGATCTGTTATCTTACTGTTAGTGCAGAGCCTCTGGCTTCCTTGTAGGGAAGCTGGAGAGCTGAAGAAAGATGTGTGAAAGCGCCTCTGTGTGTGTCGTGTGATCTTGGTGCATAAGAAATAGGCAGCCTTTTCCTCATCCCCTTCCTTATAGAGTTGGAGGTGGCTCAATATCAGCTTTCATGTAAAAACAGCAGAAAGAGCAGGTATGTTTCTTTCTGAGGTAAAAATAACATTGTAAAAATGACATTTAGTCATTTCTGACTTCTTCCCTGAGTGTTGATGGTAGGGATGAAGCACGGCTCTTTCACTGACCAGGGCTATCTTGTTTTCATTGGATATGCGAACTGGCTGCAAGGACACATGGATATGGCACTGTCTGCCTCTTCCTGTCCTTCAAGTTGCACTGTCTTCTTCTGATGCAGGCAGCCTCTCAAAGCAGGCTAGAGGAGATCAATGCCAGAGAAGCAAGGTTTAGAAAGCAACAGAGGCAGAGAATTGCAGCTCTAACATCAGAAATGGAGAGAGCCCAAAGCATGTATCAGGAGAGCTTGCGGCAAATAGCACACTGGCAAGCAGAGTTAGATTTGTCAGAAAAACTGTTCCTGGTGAGTGAGGACATTAGAAGAAGCCTTGCAAATAAATAAGACAAGTAAGTTTTCTTCCTTTTCTTGGTGGTGGTGGGGGTGGTTGTTGTCATTTGTTTGGCTGGTTGGTTTTCCCTCAAGTAATACAGTATTTCTCCTCATCTCACGGCTGTTCTACCCAACATCCTTGTCTTGGTTCCAGTCCACATGATGGATGCAAGTTCAAGGCAGAATACTTCTCACAAGAGTTCACTTTGATCCCTTCTATTCTTGAGGATGTTTTCTTTTTCTTTTCTGACTTCAAAGTTACAGAAAAAAATTAGTTTTCATGTAAGAATTATCAGTAATCTTCTCCTCTTTCCTTACCTCTAGTAGGAAAGAAGAATTATTACTCTGAGACAGAAATAATCCATTCAGTCTCACTCATGACAGCACCTCTTCAATTTGAGTTTTCACTGGGAGGAGAGAAATAGTCCTGTGTTCTTATTACACAGTGGGAGAAGTCCTATAAATACAACACAGTTTGGAAGCGTGAGAAGCAGAGCATCTGGCTAAGAAACTCAGGTGTCTACTTCCCTAAATCTACAAATCTACTGGCCTGCTAGTGTAGCATAAGACCATAAGACCTGTGACAATGTGAGCAACAGCAGTTCTCGCACGCTTCTGCCTTTTTTGCAAAGCTAATGAGAGGCCAGCAGAAACCAAGGGCAGAGGCCTCAGGATGACCCACAAAGAAATTTCTCTATCGTGAGGCCAATGACTCTGGGCAACACCAAGAGAAAACAGGAGGGCTTTACCTTCTGATCTTCAGAGGCCAGGTCTTTCAGAGGTGGGATTATTCCCCATGTGTAGACTATGGACTTTCCTTCAGAAAGCTAGCGGCCTGAGAGTCAAGCATGAAAAATCTTGTGTTGTCCGTGTTCCTGTCTTCCTTTGTTTCCCTGCTGGTGGCTTCAAATCTCTCCAGATCTTTGCACTCTCCTATCACACCTTACAGTTTTCTGTTGAGTCGTTGTGCTCCATCTTTTGGAAAGAGTCCATCCATCACTTGGAAAGAGTCCAGTGGAGGGCCACAAATATGGTGAAGGGCCTGGAGCATCTCTCCTTTGAAGAAAGGCTGAGTGAACTGGGTCTCTTCAGCCTTGAGAAAAGAAGACTGAGAGGGGACCTGATCCAGGTCTATAAGTATCTAAGGTGTGGGGGGCAGAGTGGCGAGGATGGACTCTTTTCAGTGGTGAGTGGAGACAGGACAAGGGGAAACGGCCAGAAACTGCAGCATAGGAAGTTCTGCACAAATGCGTGCAATAACTTTTTTACAGTGAGGGTGACGGAGCACTGGAACAGGCTGCCCAGGGAGGTGGTGGAGTCTCCTTCTCTGGAGATGTTCAAGACCTGCCTGGATGCCTACCTGTGCGACCTGCTGTAGGGAACCTGCTTTGGCAGGGGGGTTGGACCCAATGATCTCTGGAGGTCCCTTCCAACCCCTACAATTCTGTGAAAACCATGACACCTTTTTGTTTTCTCTCACAGTCACTGGTGAACATGAAGTCAGGCCTGCTGGGACCTCTCCTCAGAACACTCAAGAAAGATCTTCCACAAAAATGAATGAAGTCTGGGATGCCGCGTTCAAAGCAACACAGTCATACAACAATGCTTTAAGCAAAACTTTTAAAACTGAAATAAATGCATATAACACTTTTGAAAGGCGTTTACTCATTTTTAAGCCATGCCCCTCCATGCCAATAGTTCAAGGTTTCATCTGAAAGATGCAGAGTCTCATTTCAGGGTGGGTCCAAAACCTCATTTTTAGGATAACTGATAATTCCTTAGTTTTAGTAATTACTTTCTTGGTTGACATACATTTGTTCCAATTTCTGTCTCAGCCACGGTCCCAAGAAGACTTTTCCTTGAGAGTGAGGCTGAGCGTAGCTCCTCTCCTTGGTGGCTCCTTGTGACAGTTTGTTTCCACCCCACCACCTTCCTCTTCTTGCCTGGCCGTTTCACTCAAGGCCTTCTTCCAGCACAGTCCTGGTTACATTGAAGGCCTAAGACGGCACTAAGATAGATAGCGAGTACAACACTGGCCAGTCCCTGACTAGAACTGTCTCTGATGCAGCATAAGCAGAGCCAGAAGGGACAGCGTAATCTCCCTGTGTGTACTAAGGCAGCCTGTAAACAGCACAAGCAAGCATTACCTGTATACAGGGGGCATGATGTGGCAGTTGGCATGCCAGTTGGATCAGGGAGGTGAGCACCCTGCAGGCTAGAGAGGTAGATTCAGTAGGTGATTATCGCCCACTATGTGCACGGTCATCATACTCTAAGTCCAGAATTCTCATCCTCCCAGAGTAGAGACCCCAGTCACGATACCCACCCCACAGAGAGCCAGGACATCTGAACAAATCCAAAAGGATGCAGAAATGCAGACTGAATTCCAAGGCAGACACATGGTGGCTGTTCAGGCCTCTGCACAGAGCGCCTGAGCCTTTCATTTGCATCCTTTGACAGCAGCGAGGAGAGCTGTATGAAGTGCAAGCAGGCAGATGATCTGTTCAGCCTGCTTGCGAGGTTACATGATGAAGTAAATGGGTTTGAAAGTGTCAAAGGGGGCTAAAAAGAGAGGAGCAGAGGAACCACAACCTGCCCTCGTACAGACGAGCTTTGCCACAAGAGAAAATACAAGATCCACGGCAGCTCGTATCTTCTCGCTACCAAGCTGAAGGCCAGAAGGAAAGGAGTAAATGGAGGCATGTCCACACACAGATCTGCCTGTGCTGTAATGACCATGCAACAGTGCCATTTTGATTTGAGGGATATGGAACAGACAAAGAAAACTAACTTCCAGCTCTTCAGGGTGTTAATCAACAAAACCCCCTGAGAATCTGTTCTCAAGGACAAGGGAGCGCAGCAGAGTTGGTAGATGTTTAACGAAGCTGTCCATACAGCACAAGAGTCATGTGGAGGATGCTGGAGGAAGGCAGTAAAGGAAGGCAGAGACCAACATGGCTGAACTGGGACCTGCAGATCAAACTTGAGAGCAAGAAGAAAATTCACAGGCGGTGGAAAGAGGGACAAGTATTCTAGGAGACTGTAAGAATGATGCTAGGCTGTTTATGGTCAGAAATGCCTAGACCCAACTGTAACTGGGCTTGGCAAAGGTTACAAAGAAGAACAAGGCTACTATGGGTACATCAACCAGAAGAAAGCCCAACAGGGCATAACCTCCCTAGTAAGCAGTACAGGCAGGCTGGTAACAACAGAGGAGAATGCTGAAATACTCAACTTTTTTTGCCTCAGTCCTCACTAACACTGCTCTTCACACCAGCCTCAAATAGATGGGTTTGAAGGTGGAGACTAGGTGTGCAATGTCCCTCCAGCTGTAAGGAAAGATCAGATTCATGACCACCTCAGGAACTTGAATATTGCTAAGTCTGTGGCTCCCAGTCATCACAGAACAGATCCTCCTGGAAGCTGTGCTAAAGCACATGTAAGACAGGGCAGTGAAATGAGACAACCAGCATGGCTTCACCAAGGGCAAATCCTGCCTGACCAATGTAGTGGCCTTCTACAATAGCTTAACTGCCTCAGTGGACAAGGGAAGAACCACTGATGTCATCTATCAGGACTTCAGTAAGGCTTTTGACATGGTCCCCCACAACTCCCTTCTCTCCTAATTGGAAAGATATGGATTTGTTGAGTTTGATGGATAAGAAACTGGTTGCAAGATTATGCCCAGAGTGGTGATGAAGGATGGTGGATCAGTGTCCAGATGGAGATCAGTGGCGTCCCTCAAAGAGTCTGTGCTGGGACTGATGCACTTTAACATCTTCATTAATGTCACTGACAGTGGGATCAAGTGTACCTTCAGCAAGCTTGCAGATGACACCAAGCTGTGTGGTGCTGCTGACTCATCTTAGGGATGAGATGCCATCCAGAGAGACTTAGATGCACTTGAGCAGTAGGCTCAGGAGAGCCTTGTAACATTCAACAAAGCCACATGCAAGGTCTTGCATCTGGGTTGCGGGATCCCCCATTATCCATATAACATGGGAGGTGGAAGGATTGGGCACAGCTCTGCCAAAAAGGACTTGGGGTAATGGTAGATGACAAGCTGGACATGAGCCAGCAATGTTCCACAGAACGTAAAGTGTATAGATTCTGTCTGCAACACTCTTGTATCACTTGCAGAAGAAACTTATCATCAGTGCATTCCAGGAACCTCTTGAATCTCTTATCCAGGAGGCTCTGTTGTCCCTCCAACAACAGAATCACAGAATGGCCCAGGTTGGAAGGGACTTCAAGGATCATGAATCTCCAGCCCCCTGCCACGAGCATGGCCACTAACCTCCACATTTAATACTAGATTAGGCTGCACAGGGCCACATCCAATCTGGCCTTGAACACCGCTAGGGATGAGACATCCACAACCTCTCTGGGCAGCCTGTTCCAGCACCTCACCACTCTCTCTGTAAAGAACTTCCCCCTGACATCCAACCTAAATCTTCCCTCCATCAACTTAAAACCATTTCCCCTTGTCCTGCTGTTATCAACCTTTTCAAAGAGTTGATTCCCCTCCTTGTTTGTAGGCTCCCTTTAGGAACTGAAAGGCTGCAATGAGGTCACCCCACAGCCTTCTTTTCTCCAGGCTGAACAAGACCAGCTCCCTTAGCCTGTCTTCATAGGGGAAGTGCTCCAGTCCCCTGATCATTTTTGTTGCTCTCCTCTGGACCCTCTCCAACTGCTCTCTGTCTTTCTTGTACTGGGGGCTCCAGACCTGGACACAGTACTGCAGATGGGGCCTCACAAGAGCAGAGTAGAGAGGGACAATCACTTCCCTGTCCCTGCTGGCCACCTCTCTTCTGATGGAGTCCAGGATACTATTTGCTTTCCCAGCTGCAAGAGCACACTGCTGACTCATGTTTTTAATCCATCAAGACACCCAAGTCCTTCTCTGCGGGGCTGCTCTCAAGAACCGCTTCTTCCAGTCTTTATAGATGCATGAGATTCCTCCCGCCCAAGTGCAAAACCTCATTAGGTTCACCAGGCCCACCCTTCAAGCCTGTTGAGGTCCCTCTCAATGGCATCCCTTCCTTCCACCGTGTTAACTGCTCCACTCAGCTTGGTGTCATCAGCAAACTTGCTGAGGGTGCACTCAATTCCATCATCGATGTCATTGGTAAAGATGTTAAAGAGCACCATTTCCAAGACAGATCCCTGGGGAACACTGCTTGTTACCAGCCTCCACCTGGACATAGAACCATTAATCACCACCCTCTGTCTGCAGCCCTTCAACCAATTTTTAATCCATCGAGTGGTTCGCCCATCAAATCCACATCCCTCCAATTTGGAGATAAGGATGTGGTAGGGGACCATGTCAAAGGCCTTGCTCAAGTCTGGGTAAATGATATCGGTCGCCTTCCCCTTGTCCACCAATGCCGTCACTCCATCATATAAGGCCACCAGATTGGTTAAGCATGACCTTCCCCGGGTGAAGCCATGCTGGCTATCTCGGATCACACGCTCATTTCTCACATTCCATGTGATCAAGCGTATCATCCAGGAGGATCTGTTTCATGATCTTCCCAGGTACAGAGTGAGACTCACCGGCCTATAGTTCCCTGGGTCCCTTTCTCACAAATGGGAGTGACGTGACCCTTCCTCCAGTCATCTGGCACCTCACCTGACAGCCACGACTTTTCAAATATGATGGAGAGTGACTTGGCAACCTCAGCCAGTTGCTTCAGAACCCTGGGATGCATGCCATTCAGCCCTATGGACTTGTACGCATTCAGTCTCATGAGGCGGTCTCGGAGTTGCTCTGCCCTTACAGTGGGGGGAGATTTACTGCCCCAGTCCCCACCTAGAGGTTTAAACAACAATTGCAAATGTTTGCTCGAGATAATTACTCTGCTGCAGTAGGACTGCAAATATAGAATTTCCATTCAGGGTTATAATTCTCCGTTCTTTTCAAAGCTTCCCTTAGATATCTGCCACCTTCCTAACTCCGCATCTAAAACATCATTCATTCCAGAACTCATAACCTAATGCAGAGGCTGTTTCAATGAACTAAAAGGGATTTTGTCACAGTCTTGTAGTACCTCCACAAAACATGATTTGCATTCTCCAGAGTAGTTTATCAGGTAGGATCATGTGAAAGAAGGGATGTTAAGAGATAAGCAAGCAATGGATTTTCAGGAATGGCCCTTATATGCAAGAGAAGTCTGAGTGAGAAAAGGCAGGTAACTCCTTTTGACATTCTGAGCAGCAGTGGCGGAGATGCTGCTGATCAGCAAAGGATTTCAGTCCTACCAGGTCTTTCAATATGAACCCAGCTGAGATGCACAAGAGAGCCTATGGGTTTTGAAAGTCAAAATGACAAAGAGCCTGTACTACATGGAATCACCTCTAGGGCCTCTGCCGGTGGCCATAGCCTTATAATGTCCGACCATCTTAGCCCAAAACACAGGCATACTTCTGGTGGCAGCATGTGCTTTCTGTTTCAGGCCACAATGCAGCCACAAGGACACCATCTTGGGACTTACAATGCCTGTGCTCCATCTCTGTTCTGGAAGTATGTCAGGGGCTTGCTGAAGGAATGCAAACATTTTATTTGGTTATATCAAGCAAGGTCCAGCACAAGTCTAAGAATCACAGCCCAAACACTTAGAGATACAAGCTCAATATCTGAGGAGTTTCTTTCTTTTCTCATGGTGACTGACCATCTTTGGGGAACCACTTGCTGCAGTACTGATCCTCTGCTCATTTTCAGGTCTTGCAGTACACATCATATTTAATCTTCGTTGCCAGAATTGTTCCTCCTATGCATTCTTCAAATTTTTGGTCCATTTCTTCGTTCTGAACTTCAGAGAAGAGGTCTCTCCAGCTTCCAACAACCCCTGTGTGCAACAAGAAGTAACAAGGATTGAAGGTGGCTGCTCCTGAAAGAGGACAGTATATAGGCAGCAGTGGGGCAGACTCACAGCACATGTGAGATTGGATAAGTCTGATTTATGTCTCTGAGAGGCCTGATTGCATAGAAGAGACAAAGTAGCAAAATGTCATGGTTTTGTGCTTTTTTTTTGCTTTCAGTATTCCACATCATAACATCATGTAGTGCACTGGGAGTTAAAGTGTTAATGCTCCAATTCCAGGTACCTATCCCTATATATCACAGAAGTCATGTGATTCTGGATGGGGCGATCTCTTACTGCCTTGCAGTGGATGTTGGAGGGTGCTTTCCTAGCCGTTCCAAGCTTTTTAGGTTGACTCAGTCTTGGGAACTCTCTCTCTCACCTTTTTTATTTGATTTATTAGTCTCAATTTCAATTAGATTGCATTATATTGTGTTATCTTACATTCAGATATTATTGTTAGTAAAATAAGTTTTCCTCCACACATTGTTGCTGCTGGTTTTTTTCTTCCTTCCTTGAGCCCAGTTCCCATCTCCCTATGCCTTTTCCCTTTCCCTCCCCAGGGGCCTACTGCCCCCTGTCACAGTCATAGATTGATCTAGTTAACTCCGTGACACAAAGATAAGATAAAAAAGGAGCATTGGTGCCAGACTGCCAGGGAGGTTTTCCAAAGTGGTTCCATCCAGTGTTTACACTGAAGAAAGAGGAAACTGCTTTTGTCACAAAGGGAGAGCTCATTTGCAAATGCCTCCCTCTGAAGGAGCAAGTTATTTGGAGCAGTAGGGTAGACCGTGAAGAGGGATGGCAGAGGAAAGGGGCAAAAGTGAGCCCATGCCCATAGCAGTCAGAAATCAGGGACTCTTGAGCAGTGGGGAGCAGCTGGGCTGCCCAAGCTCCAGTCCTGGCCTCACATCTGAGTAAATATCCACACAATCACCACTGGCCCGTTCACTGAGAGAAATCATGTTGAGACTATTTCTCAGCTCTCACTGAGAATGTAGTATGATCCCCAGGAGGCAAACAGAGCAGTGAACATGAGGTTCAAGAGATCCTTGCCACACTATCACAGCTTCTCCAAAAAAGGATTTTAATGAAGTGACACATACAGTCACATACAGCAGCCTCTTAGACTGCAGCTCTACTCCAAAGATAGAAATGGTCAGGGGTCCTTTCTCCACACATCACACCAACCTGCTCTTCTTATTCTCCAGATCCACAGTCAGCCTTATCTCATAAATCATAAGCAAAGGCAACACCAACATCTATCCATAAAGAGGAACCACTGGACCCAAGCAGATTTAGTGCATAATTGTTGACATAACCTACTCCACAGTTAGCCTCCACCTGCACATCTCACTTGCCTAACAAACTAGCATTGATGCCACAGGGAAAGAGAGCAACATGGAAGCAGTGGTTGAGAGCCTTAAGTGTGGATACCTGAGTCACTTCAGTGCTCACAAATGACCAAAAATTCTGTCAGTGGCAGAAGCATATTGTACAAGAAGTCAGAGGAAAGACCTCATCCACATCTGCCCTTCCCAATCAGCCCAGCAAACTCATGGTTAAGTGACCACTCAGAAGATGACTTCAGAAGAGAGATCCTCCATTTGCAAAGACTTACCCTTACGGAAGAGGATGTCCCCAAATTTACCATGGGTTTCCTTGGACTTCTCCTTCATAGCTTGGAAACTGGTCTTCTTGGCAATTCTGGAAAACTCTTCCTCACTCAGGGAGAATCCAAAGAAAGCAGCAATCTTCTTCATTCCCAGTACTGGGTTCTAAATAAAGGAACATTGCAAAGAGGTGAAGTCAAAAGACTTTGTGGCTAGCTTATAAATGCCAGCAGAGAAAAACTTCCTCCCACAGTGTCACCATGGAATTCTGAAAGCATTCACAGAGGGAGAACCCACTCCTGGTGGCTTCAGGTTCAAGGCCTTTTCTTCTCTCCCAAAAGCAACTGATTCAGATATGATTCCTTCCACACATGAACAAACCTTTCATGGGCCTCCTCAGGGGCGTGAATAGCTCAGAAAAGTATGCCCTTCTACAGGCTCAGACAGGATTGATTCAATAGTTTTTCTTCCCCATAGTCCCTACACATTTCAGGAAAGTTGCAGAGCATGCCCATGAAATAGAGTTGGCTTAGATGCCACACCTCTTTCAGTTCCTCGTAGCTAATTATCATCATCCTCTTGTGGTCGATGTGTCTGTTCCATTCCATTAAGTGGTCAAAATAGGACCCCCAAGTCACTGCAGATAAAGAAAAGAGGCATATCTGTGCAGGATATTCACCAAAACAGGCTGACTCAGAATAGTCAGTTTAGACAGCTATCTAAGCATTACACTATGATGGGGAAATTGCGGACTGGGTAATATTTGTTGAGGTCAATGAAGGATCCTCCAGCTATGGCCACTAGATAGCACTGAACCTCCAGCTTTATTGAAAGAACGGAAAGATCAGGCTCAGTCTTTGTCACAATCTTACCATTCTTAATCAGTCACAAAAGACATTCAAATTCTCTGGCATACCCCTTTTCAGCCATAACATGAACCTATCCTCTTGTCCTGAGACTGTCTTGGGAAAGTATGTTGGAATAGGATTCCCAAGCCCAGGGATCTATGCATGCCCCTCAGGTGGAGAGGAATTCCAGAGGATGCAAGGCAAAGTACATTTCCCATTCATGAAAGCTGCAAAGTACTCATCCCAGGTAGCAAAGGAGGGCAGCACTGGCATGTTGTTGTAAAAGTGGTAATAGGAGACAGCCGTGTCTTTGGGATTCCGAACCAGCAGAAGGATCTGCAGAAGGAAAACACATGATGTGGTTGTGATTTGGTGACTGGCCAAAACATATTCTTATCAGCACATCATATGCTCACAACTACGCACCACGCACTGATAGGACAGTCTAATTCCTCTTGTTTAATAAGAAATGAGAGCCTTTGCAGACAACTTGTTTGCTTAAAGATAAAAAGAAATAGCTTTTTAGTGATAACCTTGGGACTCTGCTTTGAACTAGTTCAGATCCAAAGAAATGAGCTCAAGGTCTCCACACCAGGAGACTCACAAGCTGTGGGTGAACCCATGATTTTCTCTGCAGCAGTTTTCATCAAAGATCATCTGATCATATTAGCCTGAGCCCATCCTGGGCTTTCCACAGGTATCCATATCTTAGAGGCAAGTTAAAGTAGGTGGGATAAGTACTTGCCGTGCTCAGTTTCCTGATATAGATTTGGAAGTTTGTTTCTGAGATCTTAGGAGCAGTAACATCCAGATGCAAACCCACTGGCAGAAAATACTTGAATTAGCAGAGCTACTGGATTTGGAGAGCATTTTTATTCATACCCTCAACGCATAGCACTCTCCCTCTTCATTGCTGGAAACGCATCTATGCACCGACCAGCCTAGATGAAAATGCAAAAAATCCATCTCATCCAAGCAGATGAAAACTAACTTGAGGTGGAAATACTTTTGCAGCGTGGTACAAAGAAAAGACTCACCTTAGCCTTCCCTTGGAGAAGAGATGGGGGCAGGAGACGAGGTTGCAGATGGGTTAGTATGATTCTTCGGGAAGGCAGCTTCTTTATCCTCTTTAAAGCAAGTGGGAGAAATGGGACAGAATAGAAGTAACTTACTCAGCAATCGTGGGTAATAAGTAAAGGGGAAACCAGAGAAGGATCTTTCCCCTTAGGAAATCTCAGGGATATGCTGATGGTGTTGGCTTCTGCTAGCCTCTGCTACAGAGCAGCATTTCACATGAGACAGGCCTGAGAATTAAAGATACTGGTTCCAGGACTGAACCCCCTTGAGCGTCCTCACAACTTGCTGGTCCTCTGAAGCATTTGCACTGGGACACTAGAGGCAATAGGACATGCTGGCCGTGCTGACCTTTACACTTGTAACTGCTCTAAAACTGACTATTGCTTCTGAAATAAGGCCATTGTTTTTCAACAGTTAGTACCTGTAGAAAAAGTATTACCAATATTCTTTCAATAACTACTCACCTCAAATACTCCAGGATCTCCAAACTCTAGACGTGGAAACATCTGTAGCTCTTTTTCAGCATTTATTCTCTCTTTCATTTCTTCTTCAGTATATTTAGCATCTGTTGATTCCATCTCTCTCACCATTTGTTCAAGCCAGTTGGTTCCTGAAACAATACATACTCCAATAGCAAATCCAGTCTGGGCTGTACATCTGCACTTTTTCCTGTCAACTGAATTGCAGAATATCCTGTCAAACTGGTTCACATCTATGAAGCAGGGCACCTTATCCTTTCAACATACGGGCAGTAATAATCAGGACATGCCAAAATCCATGAGGAGCAGAACTGTCAGCCAAATGTGTAATGCTACCCTGCTCACTTCAGAAACACATCCCATCCCTCAGAGGTAACAGAAGCAGACCTCTATTGCTATTTACAGCTCTGACACTCTTTTGTCATCTCAGAATACTCCTAAGGAAAATAACAGCAGTGTTGCTCCCAGCATAGGGCTGTTCTACAGCATTGCCTTTGGCATTACCCTGTTCCCTCCTCCTGATTAGCTTCAGTTTTCAGTTTCTTCGCAGCCAACAAATTTTGGCCTCATTCTCAGTCTCCAGGAAGGTAGGAGAAGGATTAATTTACCAAATCAAAAGACCATCAAGGTATGTCATTATTTTTGCACTAGGCTCAGCTGTCTTGACTTCTGCAATCTGGCACAGTTGGAATATGAAGCACCCACTGGTCTTGAAGATCCAAGTCTCAGTTTTCATTTCTGAAATCTTCTGGAATGCATAGCTGGACATTTTTGCTTGTATGCAGCTCTACAAACTGCATACAAAGGGAACGTTATAAACATCATCAGCTCCTTTTTCTGCATTTGACCTGTTCAGATATCTCTGTGAAGTGATTAAGCACAAACAGAAAGGAAACCAAAATGCCTGTATGGAAAGGAGAGGGAAAAAATCAAGAATCCTGGTAGCATTTATGCCTTTCCATCCAGTTAGATACATGGGAATCACATGGGAATCAATTATATTCTGTAATGCAGTAAGTCCGTGGGAAGTACAGTTCTTCTACCTTTATTTCTAGAAAACAGTTCCTGTATTGCCTTTGTAGAAAGTAGGGTAACAACATACTGTCCTGCATTAGCAAGATTGTCAAGCAAGATTGCATTACCGAGTTAGAAAATCAAGAAATGTGATTATTCTGCATTAATTCAACACTGGTAATTTTACCACTTGTATACAATGTGCAGTCACACACTGAAGTACAAGAGATTTTAAGTATCTGGGGAGGAGCCTGCTTAAAGCTGCTGAAATCATCGGGACCTGCAGTGAATGAAACACATCTTACTACAGTCTTCCTCTATTGGAGATAATGGTGAACATGAAGCTAACTCTTCTGAGAATAGGCTAAGACAACAGGAAAATGTTAAAATCACAAGGGGATGTCTGACTGCACAAAAGTTACATAAAACAAAACAAAACTCTGTAGTGGGAGAACTCAGATATTACTCAGATATTATTGCTGTGCTAAATGATGGTACACACTACAGGATTACAGCATAGTGCATCAAGTATTAATCAAGCAAGCAACACTTACCTGTTTTAGGATAGCCTGCTAGAATCACATCACTGCTCCTGGTTTCAAAGGATTTCAGAGCTTCCAAAGTTTCTGGACTGCTAAGCACAGCAGGATACAGAATATCATCATAGGAAAACAGCAGATCTTCTGGGGAAGTCTTTTCATTCTCTGAAAAAACATTTTCTATAATTTCAGTGACTCTTTCCCTATTTCTGCTCATGTTTATAACCCCATGAAGCTTTCCTCAGAGATACAAACTGTCTTTTCACAGTGCAAGAGAACTTTATACAGTGTGTTAGGAAACTGGAAAGGGCATTCACTCAGAAATGAAGATACACATCACTCATTAACTCAATTTGAACTGTTATCCCCTTTCACAATAACAGGACAGGAGACAAATAGCAGTGACATGGAGTCGCTACCATGCCTGAAAATACCAAGAGTAGTCTGTTCTTTACAAAGCTTTACTGCTAGGGAAGCAACAGCAATATTGATAGCATTCAAAACATTGAATAAAATAAGGGAAGGACCTACAAAGGTCATAAAATACTGCTTAAAATATTTTTAACAGCTGAGCTACACAATGTGATTTCTGAACAGAATGACCAGCGTATAGTAATTATGTAGATAGTAGATCTTAATCTGATTTGCTACTACTCCACTAATGAATGCAACTTTCTTCCAGGTGCTGGCTCTATCTTCAGTCAATCATTGTAACATCATTGCTTTATGTGATATATTGAGAGCTAAAGTCAAGTACCACCTAAATCATACTTCTCATGATTAAATAATCACATCTGAGATCTTTTACTTCACCGTTTCCTACAGGAAGATTGCTTTCATGTGAAACTCAAATACTTATGTTCTACAACTACAATAATCAAATTCATCTGTATGTCATCAATTCTATTTCTTTCTATACCTGTCAGTAGTTCAATCTTTGGTTGAAATTATTCTTACATGGGGGGAAGTTATTTGAATCCTGGCTCACGCCTCTTCAGAATACCTAAGAAGTAGTATTTCCTAACGTCCAGCCTGAATCTCCCCTGGAGCAACTTGAGACCATTCCCTCTAGTCCTATCACTGGTTACACGAGAGGAGAGGCTGACCCCCAGCTCACTACAACCTCCCTTCAGGTAGGTATGGAGAGCAATAAGGTGTCCCCTGAGCCTCCTCTTCTCCAGACTAAGCAACCCCAGCTCCCTCAGCCACTCCTCAAAAGACCTTCCCAGGGGTCGTCGCCCTTCTCTGGACATGCTCCAGGGCCTCAATGTCTTTATTGCAGTGAGGGGCCCAAAACTGAGCACAGTACTCGAGGTGCAGCCTCACCAGAGCTGAGTACAGGGGAACAATTATTTCCCTGCTCCTGCTGGCAACACTATTTCCGATACAAGCCAGGATGCCATTGGCCTTCTTGGTCACCTGGGCACACTGCTGGATCACATTCAGCCAAGCTTCAATCAATACCTCCAGGTCCATTTCCGCTACACAGACACTCTGCTCCAAGCCTGTATCATTGCCTGGTATTCTTGTGGCCAAAGTGCAGGATCCAGCACTTAGTCTTGTTGAATTTCACCCCTTTTGTTCCAGTCCAGCAATCCAGCCTGTCCAGGTCCCTCCATAGGGCCTCGCTATCCCCTTGCAGATCGACACTTCCAGCCAACTTGGTGTAATCTGCAAACTTACTGAGGTACAGTCAATGCCCTCATCCAGGTCGTCAATAAAGATATTGAAGAGGACAGGCTCCAGCACCAACCCCTGCAGAAAACTACTCATGACTGGTTGCCAGCTGAATTTAACTCCATTCACCACCACTCTGTGAGCCCGGCCTTCCAGACAGCTCCTTACCAGCAAAGAGTGTACCTTTCCAAGCCATGGGCTGCCAGCTTCCCCAAGGAGACTGTGTTGAAGGAGTCTTGCTCCAATTTATAGGAAGGAGAGGAGTTCAAGCTGGGCTTTTGCCTTTCTAATTTTGCCCCTGCACATCCTAACAACATCTTTGTACTCTCTCCAAGTTGCCTGTCCTTTCTTCTACAGGAGGTAGATTCTCTTTTTCTCCTGGAGCCTCAGAAAAAGCTCCCTGTTTATCCACGCCTGTCTTCTTTCCCAACGGCTCATCTTATAGCTCAGGGAGTTAGCCTGTTAGTTAGTTAGCCTGTTAGTTCTTCCGCCTTTAAGACTTCCTTCTTGAGGAGCAACCAACCTTCCTGGAGCCCTTTACCCTCCAAGAGTAAATCCCTTGGGACCCTCCATGCTAGTTTCCCAAACAAAGTATTATAAAGTATTATTTCTAGCATTCCTGTGCCTTTGCAAAACTCTGTATTACTATTCATGTGTGGGCAACCCTGAGTATCTTTAGAAGAATATAGAAAAAACTTATTGAACATTTTATTCTTTCCTATTGCATCTGTAATTTTTACTTCTTAGGTGATGTATCTATATATTGCTTGGGCCCCTATCACCTTTTTTTTTAAATTTCAACTATTCTTAAAGAGCATTCTTTTGTTGTTGTTTTTTTTCCTCTTCACAGAACAAGTGGCTGAAGTGCAGATGGACCTTGAGCAGGTCTGAAATATTGTGTTTGCAGTATCAAATATCAGTGCTGACACAAAATAACTGAATACTGTAACGTCTTCCACAATCCCGAGAACAATCCCATATGCTTATTAGAGCCACTTACAAAGCATTTTGGCATTTTTGGAGAATTTTCAGTTATGAAAATTAATCTATTTCAATTTATAGGCATTAATTTAAATTAAAGCTTAAATGTAGACCTGTTGCTAAATCAAGAATGAACAAAGGGAATGCTAAGTATAGTTCTGTGGTTAAAAGCACTCCACTGGCTTTAACGGCAGGAAACATAATTCAGGTCTACATTCTCTACCTCTTTTGCTTTATTGTTGTCTGTAGCAGGGAAAACAACAGCAGTTCTTAGAAGAAGCACAAAGGTCTATAGATTAAGGAGTATCTTCAAACACAAGAAAAAACATCGACCTCGTGATTTTCTTTTTACCAACTTTTATGCAGGTAGAAACATTGTTTCCAGTGAACCAAGAGAAAATGTATATGATATAAGAATGAAAATTAATTTGAGATTTTTGTTCTGTTCCACAAAGAGAATTATTATACATAAAAATGCTTCTCATTGCATCTTGGCTGTTAATACCAATCTGTAATCTGAATTTCAGCTTGAAACTCTACACTCAGATTAAAGTCCTTAAAAATGATGATTGCCCTTCCCTTTCATTATCTTCCCTCTAGTTTTTATCCAGTTTGTGCTGAAGTCACAGGGAAGATATTCTTCTTCATCGTTAATTAAGGCTATGTCAGACATGTATTTTGATAGTGATCTTCATTGTGGAGATCTTGCAAGATTGCAAGATTGTCACCTGATCTGAGGCATTTTTGGAAGAAAAGAAAAAAAAAAAGAAAGAAGAAAAAAAAAAGAGAGATCTCCACATGCTAAATAACCCTATGTAAATTATCTAGAATGGCCGAGTTTGCCTGGAAAGCGAAAAAGTGCATTTCCTTCCATGTGGCAGCTACTGAAACAGGCCTGTCAAGTTGATCTGAATATAGTTAGTTACCACCATCATATTCAGCAAATGAATGTAGCCAAAGCAAGATCTCACATTTATTTTAAAAAGCCAGCTATTCATTGTTGTCATTGTAAAAGTTCCTGCAAGGTGACTTTACAACGATTCATTTTACAATGAATCATACAATGATTCGCACCTCGAGTATTGTGTTCAGTTTTGGGCCCCTCACTACAAGAAAGACATTGAGGCCCTGGAGCGTGTCCAGAGAAGGGCAACGAAACTGGTGAGGGGTCTGGAGCACAAGTCTTATGAGGAGCGGCTGAGGGAGCTGGGATTGTTCAGTCTGGAGAAGAGGAGGCTCAGGGGAGACCTCATTGCACTCTACAACTTCCTGAAGGGAGGTTGTGGTGCAAAAGGGTCTGACCTCTTCTCCCAGGCATATAATAGGGCCCGAGGAAATGGCAAGAAGTTGTACCAGAGGAGGTTTAGGTTGGATATTAGGAGAAACTTTTTCTCTCAAAGGGTGGTCAGCACTGAAATGGCTGCCCAGGGAGGTGGTGGAGTCGCCGTCCCTGGTAGTGTTCAAGAGGCGCCTGGATGAGGAGCTACGAGAGATGGTTTAGTAGCTTGTGGCACTGATAGGAATGGGAGGGTGGTTGGACTGGATGATCTTGCAGGTCGTTTCCAACCTTGTGATTCTGTGATTCTGTGATTCTGTGAGATGCTTTGATTGTTTCATTTAGCTTTTTATTGTATATCATTCAGATGATCAAAGAGCACAGTGGAAAGCTATTGGTCTAACCACATTTCATTACTCTTCAGGCTTTGCAGTACACTTCATACTTTAATTTTGCTCCTAGTTTCGTTCGTGCTATTCGTTCTGCAAATACTTTGTCCATTTTCTCATTCTGCTCTTCATTGAAAAGATTCTTCCAGTCACTTACACCACCTTCAAAGAAGCAAATAAACTCTTGAAAAACAAGAAATTGTATTTCTCAGTTATATACATAAAGTGTAACACTTTATAATATATGGGCAAAAAATAAGCCAGTGATGAATGGCTTAGGTTCTTGAGAGTATCATGTTTCTGCCTCTGGACCTCTAGAAGCTCCTTACCTTTGCGAAAGAGCATGCTGCCCAGAGGCCCATGGGTCTTCAGAGAGTTCTCCTTCATGGACTGGAAACTGCTTCTCTCTACCACACTCCGAAGCTCTTCCCCAGTCAGGGAAATCCCAAGGAAAGAGGCAATGTTTTTCACTCCCAGGGCTCGATTCTGAAAAGAGGAATGTAAGATACCATATGACATTCAAACAAATTACACTGCTTTCTTACCAAAGCTCTTTCAAGGCCCAACATCTCTCAGTTGGCTGCATATTTAGAGTTTTCAATGTTCAGCAGGACTGGAGTGCTATGTATTGTTTCTCTTTGTTATTCTAAAGAAAACATCATCTGTCTTCCTGAATATCACAGAAAATTGCATATGATTTACAGTTGAGCCAAATCTACACTGCTGAATATACAAAAGCTCCAAAAAAGAATTACTGGGGATTTTGACTTAAAATCACTTGGGGGAGAGAAGGCAAGAATTATGTTTACACACACACACAAAGGCTTACAAGCTAGAAATCCACCTTGTTGTCCTCTAAAACAAGAATCTGACTCATACATGTATCATGCAGTTTTTATACACTATGTGTGTATAATGGTTTACTGGCTTAGAAACAATTACTCTTTGAAGTGTAAAATATGGAAGTGTAAAACATGGTGAATGGAAATAAACCTAGCTGGTAACCAGTCACAAGTGCTGTTCCCCAGGGATCAGTATTGAGGCCCATCCTGTTTAATATCTTTATTGATGGTGTGGATAAGGGAATTGAGTGCACCCTCAGCAAGTTTGCAGATAACACCAAGTTGGGATGAAGTGACCATCTGCCTTGGAGTGGGAAGGACCTACAAAAGGATCTGGACAGGCTAAATCAATGGGATGAGGCCAACAGGATGAAGTTCAACAAGACTGAGTACCAAGAGCTGCACTTTAGCCACAACAACCCCTAGCAATGCTACAGACTTGAAGCGGAGTGGCTGGAAAGCTGCGTGATGGAAAAGGATCTGGGAGCGTTGGCTGATGCTCAGCTAATTGTGAGCCAGCAGTGTGCCTAGGCAGCCAAGAAGGCCAATGGCATCCTGGCTTGTATCAGAAATAGTGTTTGGGCCCCTCACTGCAAGAAAGACATGGAGGCCCTGGAGTGTGTTCAAAGAAGGGCAACAAAGCTGTGAGGGGTCTGGAGCACAGGCCTTATGAGGAGTGCCTGAGGTAACTGGGGTTGTTCAGTCTGGAGAAGAGGAGACTCAGGGGAGACCTTATTATTCTCTATAACTGCCTGAAGGGAGTTGTGGTAAGGTACAAGTTGGCTTTTTCTCCCACTTAAGTAGTGATAGGGCTAGAGGGAATGGCTTCAAGTTGTGTCAGGGGAGGTTCATTTTGGATGTTAAGAAATATTTCTCCTCCAAAAGAGTGGTCAGATGTTGAAACTGGCTGCCCAGGGAGTGGTGGAGTCACCTTCCCTGGAGGTGTTCAAGAAACATTTAGATATTGTAATAAGGGACATGGTTTAGTGGGAAAATATTGGTGGTAGGTGAATGATTGGACTTAATGATCTTGGAGGTCTTTTCCAACCTTAATGATTCTACAATTCTATATTTCTTACCATTGGTAACCTTACCTCTTTTAGTTCTTCATATGTTATTGTCATAACATTTTCATCAGCAGCATATTTGTTCCATTCAGAAAGGTAATTGAAGTAGGATCCCCAGGGCACTAAATAAAACAAAATAATCCTAAAATGAAGAATAACCGAACATAAGAAAAGCTCCTTATTATATTAATCAACTTTTACTCCGTAAGTTGATCCCTAAGCCACGGCCATTAGTAATCACGGCTCTGCCAGAGTTTAACCCATTCTGGAAGATTTATAGATCTTTGCAACACACACAGTCTAGAGCCAGCAGGGTAAGTTCTCTTACCAGCTCAATGTGGCTCTAAAGGATCTGTCACCTTCCCTAAAGGATCTGCCTGCTACTTCCACTTGTGCTGCAAAAAATATGGGGTCCAGTCCCTTTTTCACCTGTATTGCAGAACCTCTTTTTAGGCCAGATCAGCTCCCTAGATGGTCCACAACTTCACAAACAGTTGTGCTGGAACAAGCTGAGGGCAACAGTGGGGCAGAAGCACATTGTTGGGATCAAAGGCTGGCTATGGCCAGTACCCACAATAAAAACTAAGAAGCCAAGGAAAAGTCTGCAGAAGCCCAGCTTAGCTGGCTCTGTATGAACGCATCTCAGTGAAATGATGCAATTTGAATGACAATATGTTGAAACTAGTCAGTATTTCAAGTCAAATGTGAGTCTGCTGAAGTGCTATCAATACTCAAAACAGCATGGAAACTTAATCCTAAAACCTTAATTCGAAAGCCTTATTAACCCTCCCTTCTGCCGTCCATGTGATATGGCAACCTGGAGAATTTATGTAATTATAAAAATAATGAGATTTATTTTCTGTTCTTTTGGTGGCTTTTTTTTTAATGCATTTAGCCATAGTCCAAAACATTTCTCCAGTCCAATTTGGTATGTAGATATTCAAATGTCTGTCTGGGCACAAGATAATATACAGTGGAGGGGAAGGGTGAAGGAGATCCAAGAGGAAGATAAGAAGGAACTTCTAGTGAAAATATCACTTTGTGCAAATTAAAGCTATTTATGGAAGAACAGTTCTGATGAATATCAAACTTCAGCCAGTAAGACAGATACCATAAAATTTACTTCAGCTTTTAATTTTCTCTCTTTAATCCCCGGGGGTTTTTTTGTTGGTTTTTTTTGTTTGTTTGTTTGGTTGGTTGGTTGGTTTTTTTTTTGTTTTTGTTTTTTTTTGTTTTGTTTTTTGCTGTAAGCCAAAAAATCCTAGTGAACCTGATTTTACAAAATGCAAAGTTTTTAGACAAAGTCAAGGAATAGAATAAGTAACATAGAAGAATATACTGTACTTTTCTCTGCCATGAAAGCTACGAAGAAATCATCCCAGGTCTCATAGGAAGGTAGAGCTGACAAGGCATTGGAAAAATGGAAAAACGATGTAGCTACGTCTTTCGGATTGCGAATCAGTAGCAATATCTAAAAAATTGAAATATTTTATTTCTACTGGAAACAAAAGCAATAAAAAACTTCATAATCAGCACCTTATGAAGTTGATTTCATATAGTTATTAGAATATATTTTCCAGATTAATCAAATTAATCATGCAGAATACAAATAGTACCTAATCATTTAGAATACACACAAATACAAATTCTTTCTGAAACTTTCGACAACATTGTAGAAAGCCACTCAGGACATTTTGTAAACATAGTGTTTTACTGCTGGAAGGTTTGTTTTTCCCCACGTTTGCCTTGCTGAGACTGACGCAGAGATATCAATAAGGATGAACTGAGATCTATTGAGATGAACGGAAGCTGTTAGCCATGCAAAAAAAGACAGCATACTACCTAAGTATAAAAATAATTTTTAAATTTGGCAGAAATGTACTAAATTGGCTTTCAAAGACATCTGATTGTGTGTTTCCTTACATGACATTTAAATCAGCACTCACCTTGGCTTTATTTTTGAAGATAGACTTTGGAAGGTTGCCAGGAGCAAGATGAGTTAATATAACTCTTCGAGAAGGTAACTTCTTCATTCGCTGCATTAACAATTGAAAGGAGGAAAGTGGACAGTGCCTTTATTACAAGTATTCTTCTTCATTGGCCTGTGATAAAATATTACTTTGCAAAATTTATTAACGGCTTTTGGCAGATCAATTATGCTTTATGATTGCTATCCTGGGATCTTAGTGGACTTCTCTCAGCAATAACCTTCAAAAGACCATAAGGATGAATATTTGGAAAGAAGGTTATCCATTGCTCATTCTCTTTAGTGTTAAGGAATTTAATATGTTCTGTTAGACAAGGTATAAAACCTAGATGTAATATGCAGAATCTAGCTGGAGATGTGATAAAGCTGAAGGATCCAAAGAAGAGAGTAGAGGTAATAAATAAGAGCTAGTAGAAGAGCCGAAAATCATTATTTCAATATATAGTTTTTCATGAAACTCTTCTTAAGTACAGATTATGTGACACTGAATTTCTGAAGTGTCTGTATTTCTAATGAGTATGTGCTCCTCTCAAGCCCCCTAGAGAGATCATTTATCCTTCAGCATTCAGTAATGCAGATGAGATTCAGTCTGGCCAGATGCATCCTACATAGAAATGGGATAGTTTCCATCAAAGACTGCAGTATTTCTCAAACCATATATTCAAATATTCAGTGTTTGAAGAACCACATTCTCGCATTTTTAATAATTATTCTGTGCCCACCTCATATTTCTCAGTATCTCCAATTTCAAGATACGGAAATTCTTCTAGCTCTTCATCATTAACACTTTTTTCTTCATCAAGTCTTTTTTTTTCAAATGTGGCCACCAGATCACTTAAGATCTGACCTACCCAGTTTGTACCTGAAAGGGGAAAAAATACAGAATTGCATGTAAAGCATTGAGAAAAAGCATAAATCAATTTGCAAGGACAACCAAGAGGTAGCTGGTACTATCTCATGAATTGTCTGGTTTTCTTTAACATGTCAGCTGGCTATCTGGACAATCAGCCTTCAGGGCCCTACATTTGTTGTTACGTAACAATACATATCTTTCACCAACTTAAATGACTAAGTACATCACGGATTATATATTATAAGTAAGAAAGGAGTAGAACTATTGATTCAAGTAAGAAATATAAGAGCAGATAGGGTGTAAACCTGTACCTCAAAACCCAGTGCATCATATATGTTTTCTGATGTGCTGTACAGTTTTATCTTGAGTAGAAAGATGGGTCACAGAACTTCAGCACATACCAGATCTGAAACTGTGCTCTGTATGTTCATTTTCTTTACCAATACACAGTGTTTTATCCAGAAAACCTCTAAATTATTTTGTATATATTTATTGTATTCTTATTAATAACATAAAATAGAGCTTGTTGAGAACTTGTATGATTAGCTTACCATTTCCTGACCTGTGGACACTGGTTCCTACATCTTTATCATTACAGTCTTAATAAGTGCATTTTGATGCATATCATTTCTTCAAAAAGAAAATAGGCTTTAAAAAAACACAAAATCTTTACAAACATGTAAACTGTGACTATCTTCTGTAAGATGCAGTGAATCCTATTGCTGAAGGGTAAATATAACTATATTAAAATGGATGTGTAACACATCCAAGAGCCTGTGTAGGATACTTTTAGGCAGAAGCAGCAGCTCCATCAAAGATCTCTTGATTTCCCAATAAAGGTCAGTGTGACTAATTCCAGCGTTTACAAAAATGTCTTTTTTATATCAATAGAAAATTTTGACATGTATATGAAAATCGAAAAGTAGAATATGTATCATTGCACGTGAAGGCACCAATAAGTCCATTATATTAAGAAATACAAAACTATTACCAACGATATTATGTAACTGCAAGAACAGACCCTGCAATATCAAGAAATCTAGTTATCTCAAGTTTGAGAATTGCATTTTGATTCTTTCCAATTTGTGCATTCACATTCATAACTTAAAAAATTAAAGATAATAAAAATGTATCACACTATAGCCAAGAAAATCAGATTTCTCAGTCACTTGCAAAATTTCCTATACAATGTTCTCATAATTAGCTCTGTTGTATATGTTTGAGGAAAAAATTAGTTCCGGAAACTTCTGAAAACTGTAAATACAATCTACTTATTTGTTATTACACAAATTAATTAATGAAGAAAGCAAGCAGTATTCACCAGATTTAGGATATCCTGCCAAAATGACATCATCACTTCTGGCTTCAAAGGACTCCATGGCTCTGAACACTTCAAGACTGCAAAAAGCAACAGGGTAGAGAATCCCCTTGTAAGAAAAAAGTAGTTCATCACGGTCCATTGCATTACCAGCAACTATTGCCTTATTTATCACATCAATAAATTTCTTCCTAGATTTTTCCATTCTTCCCTCTCACACACGATCTCTGTCGCAATGTGAAATGCTACACAGACAGAGAGACACCAGTTGCCACATTACAGGGCTTTTTCTTTTCTTTGTATTTTCTTTGTGGAGGGGGTGGAGGGGGGTGGGACACTGTAAGCAATAATTTACTACTCTTTCTGAAACTGCAAAAAAAATACATAACTCCAGACAAAGACCTTAAGTCATCTGAACATCTCAGTATCAACAGAAATTGGATATAATTGAATAAGAGAAACAGAAAAACATAGTTGCATCCTAGGTTAAAGCATTAATCTAACTTGAAAATATCACATGCCAAAAATATGCAAGTAATTACAGCACAGAGTTGATAAACAAAGTACATCAAAATTCAAGAAGGGCATGAATTACAGACTTCAGTTTCAATAACACAAGCATATTCTTTTTATCTGTTCTGATCTTTTCAGTATTCACTCTGGGATGTTTTCTTACATAACTTTTTTTTCTTCGTTTTTTTCCATAGAAATTGGATCAAATGTATTAGGACTGGGAGACAAAATATTCATTATATTAGTGAATGCATTAGCAGCTAGTCTTTTTTTTTTTTTTCTTTAATTTCCCTTGTCATGAGACATGTACTAGCATTATGGAAATGTGTTTAATTGGGATATTTACTTGCTGGCTAAAGAAGGGTTGGGAGAGTAGGCATTTCCTAAGGAAGGAAAAAAAAAAGATATATAAATGGATTCTTCTACTCAAGCCAATAGCATTTCTGGACTAGGTTTTCCATAAAAGAAATATAGATCAGTTACTTCCTGAAGAATTATCTAGAGAAATTTTGAGAGAGAAAAACCTATTGGATCTCCAATGTATTTTTCCCAGAGAAAGAAGTTAGGCCAGCCTTTCCCTGGAGACATGCATTATCCTTAGGAACCAGAAAAACAGTATTATTGAAGAAAAACTAATTAGAAGAAATAAGTCATGTGGAGGGATTTTGAGAAGAATTGAATTTCTTGGCATAAGAAATGAATCAGGCTTAATATTAGTAATGTGAGCTTTTGATATAGCCACCAACCATGACACCATAACTGAGAGAACAGGAGTGAACTTTGCACTGTATGTGTTGCATAAGAAAGACCCTCTGATCTTGCCAAATGCTGAATCAGGAGACTGATGGAAAACATCAGTTGGTTTAAAGTTTCAAAGAAGCAGCTTTTAAAACATGGAGATTAAAAAGAGATTAAAGGATTTGGTAATCTCCAGATTAACGGTGTCTGTTGGTCAAGCCACCAATGTGTCTCTAAATGTTTCTCATTTCCCGTACTTATCAGACCTGGTCTTTCCAAGTTGTGGAGTTTTGCAGAAAGAGGCTGTTGACTTTGCCATGATAGCTACAGGACACTGCCAGCTGTCAATTACCTGGTGAGATGATCTGTTTATGAAGAGCCATCCCAGTTAATGAAACAATGAAACAATCCCAAACATAGCCTCAGAATTCAGAGACTGTCCCCTCAGATGGCATATAAGAAAAGATAGGTTTCCATAACTATCTCTGTGATCTGCATTTATCTCATTAAGATGCTGGAAAAGTCTTCAAAAACAGCTTTCCAAAGTGATCTAAAATGGATCTTGATCCACTCATTATGGTACTCTAAAAATATATGCAATATTGATAGAGAGATGAAAAAGAAATCTTCAGTACAAGATACAGGTTCATATTCTTCACTGCTCTAAACGCTGTTCAAGCTTGGGTGTAATCCTCTGTAAAATTATTGATGATCCTCCTTCATCTTTTGCTTTCTTCCTGAACTGTACAGTCTCCTTCGTGACAGTCACCTCCCCTGACCAGAACAAAGCTAGTCCCACCATCAGGTTAGATGACCACCCCTAGTCTGTAAATTAATATCCAGCTCTGTCTTTCCCATATGTCCCATCTAAGCTTTCACAGCTTTTTTTTCAGCCTCAGCTTTGTTGCCTCTGAAGAATTTTCACTGTCTTAATCTCCTCTCTGGAACAAGGTAGGAAATAAGTAATTTTCCACATCTTTCATCATTCTTATTAATGCACGGGCTAGCTGCCAAAGTACAGATGCAAGCTTGACTTCTCCCTCCTGTTAATGCTCCACTAAGTAATGAGAAAGAACATGCCAGCAAATAAAAAGAATTGCGTGACACACTGTGCTGGAGAAACTGTCTTCTTGTACTATCTAAACACGTTAGCTGTATGTTAACAGACTTCTCAAACCACCACCAAAAGAGATTTTGTTTGTTTTGTCTGATCATCACAAATATTGGTGAAATGAACTTAAAAAATATGTATAGGAGAACATTAACTAGAACTTTATCACCACATAAACGTGTAGAAGTGGGAGACTGAAAAATGATCCAATTCACAGTGTTGGTCAAAAAGTAACTTATTGCATCATCGTGTATCAGTACAACCTGACCTTAAATGTAAAAGAGGAAGAGGAAAAAACGGGCAGGAGGGGACAAAGAAGAATGTTAAGCCCTTTACAAAGCATTCCACAATGTTTTGGAGGATTTTCTGATTGTTGCTAATGTGCTAAATGTTCTGTTTTCTGCAAACCTTTCATTAATCTCACTATGGTCAATACCTCTGAAACAGTCAGACTTCTGGGGTCTTTAGTACAGAAGTAATTATGTCATACAATGTGTAATGAGTTGATACAAATGAGGCTGAGCATATAACACAAATGTAATAGATGTTAAGTAGAGCTGATTAAGGATGTATCTTGAAACAGGATACTCAGATGCCCACAAAAAAAATAAATAAATAAAAAATAAAAAAATAAAAAAAGAACTGCCACAGTTCACAGGGGGGAAAAAAATAAAAAATTCACAGATATTTTCCTGATCACAAATCAGGATGTTAAAGCAAACATAATACGCTCAGTGGAACACATGAGACGTAAATGTATATATCCCTATGGGAGCTGGAAGTATGCAGTTTGGGTCTTAAACATGAAGTCAAAATTTTATGTTTTCACAGAGTAATTCTTTGCCTAAATATCATATTTTAACTGTTTTGTGTGTTGCCTTCTTTTTCACTTAATTTATCAAAGACATTTAGTTTTCTTCAAATATTGTAGCATCAGAACTAAAAAGTCAAGCAAAATGAACTATAGAACATTTTTCTGTGATTTATTTCAGAACATATTCCACCACGGATTTTGCTGAGTCCCAGTCATGATACTGTAAATTAATCCTTCAGAAAGTTTAAGATGAACTGCCAGTGCATAAGCTAATCCAGACACTGAATACCTTGCCACCAGGACAACTTGGGCATTTGCCCGTAGTTCATCCTATTTACTCTTGGCCCATTCTCTAGCATATTCTTTATCCTTTCTTTGTTCTCAAAGGACTGAGCTGACTGCACTCCATGTTTTGTGTTCTGGAGGAGGATGAGGACTGCGGTGTACTACTGGAAGAGAGGTTGGGAAATGGAGGGTTATCAGTTTGCATCCATAGCCTCCTATCCTCATAGAGATTAGTACAGGTGTGAGAAGCTGATGTAGCCAATAGCAGGGGAAACAATAATTTGGGTATCAGTTCTCTAGAAATACTCTCTTCACAATTACCTGTGCCATTTTAGCCCAACTAATGGTTATTAAGATTAATGATATTTAGTGAAGGAATAACAGTTAAAAGCTCAAGTACATAATTTAGTGATAAATACTTTTTTGATGCTTTCATGGTGATCTTACCAGCATAATTCTTTTTGTAAGTGTCACACCTAACAAATCCTGAGAAAACATGAGATGTCTATAAGCAGAGCTTCTCCAGACGTTTGCTCTGCATTTCATAGTACCCAAAGTTACAGGGACAGAGTCTAATATTCTGACCATATATAGAGATAACTACACATCAAATGAATAGAGGTGCTGACATGTTAAGGGCTTTTATCTTTCCTGATCAGAAGTCAGTGGAAAAAAAATCCACTGATTTCTATCATACTCAGATGAGAATTTAATTATGGCAGACACCATTCTGCTAGGAAGTGGTCTGATTTGATATGGTCTTTATAAGGGCTCCCAGGTGCCAAATGGCCCTTAGCCTTCTAGAGACATGGAAGAGAATTTCACAATAGGAGAGGAGAGAGAATATTTCTTTAACATGGAATATAGTGAAGCACGGACATTAGAATCCTCTGTATGTGATCAATTAAAATACTGCCCAGTAAACACACTGTTTAGCACATAATGTTCAGCATTAAAATCTGGTACACACTATAAACACTGTAATGACAGGTGTAGTCTGAATACTATTACAGTTGTCTGCAACCTTGACCTTTCTCTGAAGTATTATGGAACAGCAATTCTGATCAGAGTTCAAGAATTGATTACCAGCTCTGTTTGTCTTTCAGGCTTCGCAATACACGCCGTATTTTAACTTTGTTCCCGAAGTGGTTGCTGCAAGTAGTCCACTGAACATTTGCCAATTTACAATCTATGCTTTTCCTTTAAAAGATTCCTGTAGTCACTAGTGCTGCGTAAAAGAAGCAGTACCAACCCAAGTTTTACTATTCAATATAGATATTTTCATAGGAAACAACATTTATATCTCTCTACACGACAAGTGAGGTGAGGGGTATTTTTTATTTCGGTTTGGTTTTGTTTTTGTGGGTTTTTTTTTCAAGACAGATGTTTTACCTTTTTTTATATTATTAGTGGATGTGATTTCTTTCCAAGCCTGAGCAATTCTGCCAGACTACGGGGGCCCCTTGGTGAGGTGAATATCAGCTCTCTGCTTCACTTATCCAGCAGGTTGTCCCAGGCTCCGGGATGAGTGAGTGGCCACAGACCAACTCCTGGGTTGTGACATGGGTGAAATAAAGTTGACTAGCCTGCTTTTTGATCACCTTAATACACTAACTGGACAGTAGCTGTACTTTGGGAACTCTTTATCAACTAGCTAGTTACTCTTGCCATAGTCTATATCTCTAGATTTACTTCAGTATAAGATGGCAATGACACTTTGGAGAAAAAGGCTTACAGATGTTATCTAATACATGGGTGTCCAGCCTTTCGTCTTGCTTGAGCCACACTGAGTGAACCTCAGTGGGCCTCATACACAAGGTTGCTCTGAAAGTAATGCCTCCTATTTAGTCCCATGGAAACTAAAACTGATACAGAGCACAATAACACTATTTGATAGAACAAAATCTCAGCTGCAAAACACTAACTTTCAAGATAGTCACCACCATTAGCTATGTATTTTCACCAGCAATGAACAAGAGCCTGCATGTTGTGCTCATAAAAATCCGTACCAGCAAAGGTGACCCACTGTCATCGTCACTGTTGCTGAAATGCACCACTATCTCACTGCACTCACATCTGCTGTTCAGTTTCCATAAACACTCACAAGCGTTGATGAATGTCAGTGGGTGCCATTTTCCATTTTTTCTGCATGGAGGAATTCAATGACACACCTTTGTCTCATCAGCACTTCCGTGCCAGATAGTTTTTTCAGATTGCCCCTCCACTGCCGTCTGTCTCACAGCAACAAAATGTAATGGGATATTAGTGGGAAGGTTCAACCTCTACTTCCATACCACCAACATTCACCTCTGATACCATGGCCAACATAATAATATAGCAGGCATTACTTTCAGAGCAGCCCTCATAAAATATATAATATTGTTAATGCATATAAGTAACAAAACTTATTTTAATATTTAATATTTTTTTAGTTTAAAAAAAAAAAAAAGAAAGCAACAAAAACACAGAACTAGTGGGATGTGTGAATCTGTTTCTGTGAAACTAATGCGCCACTCTGGTTCGATGGCAGTGGCTGCAATTCTTAGTGAGTTCTCAATGTGTTCCATCAGAAATTTTTGATGAAATTTTACTCCTCCTGTACTTCATCCATGAAAATATTTGTTCAAAAATGTATGTTCTGCCAAAAAGTGGTGACATGAATGAGGTGTGACTGTGAAGAGAGGGATATATCCCTCTGCTAAGATACAGCATATAAAAAATAAAGAGACACAATCAGAATTTTAAGTAGAATGACTGATTGCAACTCCATACATTCCATATGAAAATTCACAGGTCACATATTTATGTTGACTGAAAATGGAGTTGCAAATACACAAAAAAGAAAAGATAATTTTTTTAGCAATTTTGAAACCTGTTCTCAAATTCCTTTATCAAAATGAAAAGCATGGCTGAGTACTCTTTTCTGTTCACGGGACAGTGTTCAGCCAACAAATCAAAATGCATACAACTATTCACTATAACTTGACTTAGCACTGCACTGCACTCTCCCCATGCCCTGGTTGCAGCTCAGACAGTGTTAACAGCTCACTGATGTTTGGTTGCTACTGAGCAGCGGGTGCACCCCTGGGGCAGGGCCACAGTGGCAGAAGGGGCAGATGGCATGGGGCAGCAGCTGGGCTGCACTGCCAGCAGTACCAGGCCGCATGCTGCCCACAGGCCACAGGTTCGACATGCCTGATATAGTATCTGGTTTTGCTGCAGTAGGACGAGATCCCATTTCCTCTTTGCTGCAAAGGAGGAAAGGAACCACTGCCCTATCACCAGCTCTTTGGTTCACTCTGTCTCAGGTTATCTCAATTTGGTGAATCTGATGCACACGGTTTCAAAAGAGGAAAGGCATGCAGAAAGCTGTGTGCTAAGCCAGTTCCAAGACAGTTACGAATTAATTATTTCTTAAAGTTAGAAAGCCTATTGAATGGATTCTTCATCATTGGGAATATTCAGCTAATGCTTATGAAACAAAAATCAAATTTCTCTTTCCTTGTTTTTTACAGGAATGCTGAGATTGTCTTTAAAATGACTGAAAAATTCACTTTAATGTAAGAGAACACTACCAAATGCCTCATGGTTGCCTTAGAGTTCTTCATAGATTAGAAGCTGCTCCTCTGTACAGCAACATGAAGGTGATCCTTGCTGGTCCTTTCCAACTCAGAATATTCTGTGATTCTGTTCTATGATTATCCTTAAATATGCTATTATTAAATGTCAGAAGTAGTTTTACATTTGAAAATAATGAGGATATACTCTTCAATAGCCTAAAGCTATGGTGAGTAGTGAAGGCTCTCTTACAAAGTCCAGAGTACACCTTCACAATCCTGGATGCTGGATGAACTGCAAGAGAGGTCCTCAGAATTGGGATTAGGTTAGCCAATCTGAGAGCAACTCCATTTGATGGCAGATAGCCTGAACATACATTGCAGTGTCACTGAGCGTCAGACCAGCAGGCTCAGTGTGATGGAAGAAGCAGATCAATGGGCTCTAAGAAGAGTGCACATCTGTGCCTTTTCAGACATTTTCTTTTTCATGAAAAATAAAATCAGTTAGAACAATTAGTCAACATTTTATTGCCACTTAGGGTCTCAGCAAGGCATGGAAACATACTGGCAGGTTTGATATACAAGGATGGGCTAAGTACATCAGAAGTACTTTGATCCCAGATGTAAAATAAAATGTTTACTTTTTATAACCATAGATCTATAAATAACTTTTTACATTAATGAGCTAATAATTCTACTGTTCCAGCTGTAACACAAAGGAAGATGTTCCATGCTACAAGCAAGAGTAGTTTAGTTCTAGCTTCATCTTAATAGCATTTAACCAGCTCAAGCAAATCCTTGCTGCATGATGATGTGGTACTGAAAGCTGAAGAGGTTTTTCAAAGAGCACAAACAAGCTTTAAGGTCACAGACTGTTAGGGACATGGAGACTGTTTTGAGGAATTATTTTTATACAATGGATATTCCCTCTTGTTACACTCTCTTGTTCACTTCTGTACATAGGGCACAGTTAAATATACCTTTAGCCTGATTTAGGATGGAACACTAGAATCTCATATTCTTTAAAGACTTCATTTTAACTTGGACTCTTGTCACGCAACTCTGGCCAGAGTCAATATTTATCATGTAATAAAACAAATAAAACATCTGATCTAAGAAATGTCTAGAACTTCAGTATATGTTATATTAAGTAATACTTGTTTAAAGTGCATAGTTAAGCAACTTCTTAGATTGCAATTTGAAAAAGGATTGGTTTTCAGCTTTTATTTCACTGTTCTGTTTGCTTAACTGACAATTATACTTAAAAATAGAGGATCCTAGCCATACATATCAATGAATGTACTTGTAGGGTCTGTAAGTATGGTTTCATATTATCTTATGGAGAATGAACCATGTCAATATTGTCAATCACCTCAAAAACTTCCAGACTAAGAATTTGACTTTTTGCCAAAGGCTATATTTTTACAGGAACTTATGTGAAAATTAATCTTTCCACTTTTGAGTATGAGAAAAATTATTAGGAAAATAGTTTCCTCTCTCCTTAACATGGCCATTATGACTAGGAATTTAGTACTGTAGTCATGACTCAAGACTTGTCCTAGTTGGGGCTTTAACAGGTATAGTATAAAACATGGGAGTTTTGTCCAGTTGCATTTTCTTCTTGATACTCAGAAGATAATGAAAAAAGCTTTTCTCTACAATAAATCACACCATTGCTTATTATTTTACTTGTTGTATAAATGATAGAAAATTACAAGAATGGAAGCTGTTCTGGCCTGCATACTGCTATTGCCTCACCTATATATGTAGTTGAAATAAAGTACGCTAATGGGGTAAGGAGTAGAAACTTGACTTCATTCTTTGCTATCATAAAAGTACAGACCTCTACAGAGCATGGAAGCAGAAGAGCTGAGCCCTACCTTCTGGGCAAAGCTGCAGTCCACTCAGAAGTAAAATCTCCCATCATGAACCTGGTTCTCAAATAACAGACACATCTTTAAGAAAATGTGACTTACAGGAAAAATTCTCATCAGCTGTACTATGGACACTGGAAAGAAAAACAAACAAACAAAAAAGACTATGGATCACATATGAGTTCCCAAAGTACAGATCTATTTGCCACACATTTTCAAATATGCTATACATTTTCTCAAATATAGAATGTCTTAGAAGACAATGTCACACATTAAAGTTACCAGTTTTTTCATTATTATTCTAAAATAATATTTCCCATCTTATTCTTCTGAATTTCTGGATACACTGTGACATAGTGCCCTGGCTAACACCACATTTCTGCATCTGCTACTACCACAGATGGATAATTGCGCCTGCTCCTTCTCCCCTCAGACAGGTATTGCTAAAGCAAGTTCAGATGCAACTCTCATGAAGAGCAGGATCTTCAAATGTAAAAATTATTTTTAAAAACAACCACTCAAAATGGAAACAGATAAATTTCCAGTGATATGCAGGTATGTTCCATGCTCTTATCTGAGTATTACAGTACAAGTTACCAATCATTAAGTGCCTCTCAAAGATCTAAGACTGACAATTACATGTTTATTAACCCCTAACTCCTGCCCTTCCTAACTCAGAGCTCTCATTCAAGCCTGGAATACAAAACCTTTCCCCCCCCCCCCCCCCCCCAGCTTCACATACACTCACCAGCCAAATATCTGTCAGCTGTTATTTTGGTGTTCAGATGTGCACTGTGCTTTAAGCAAACTGTTGTGTTTGATGCTTTTGCTTATTTATTTATAATGGGCACACCCAAAACGTCCTCTCTATGTGGTAATGGGAAAAAACCATAAAACCAGTGTTACTAGTTGCCTCATTTATCGCTGATTTTGGAAGGCCAAACAGGTCTGGCAATAGACCTGAAAATGAGGACCTGATCCTCAACTACTGAAACTATTAAATGAAGAACCCCAGCAAAAAAGATTTTTGAAAAGCCCAAAGTAGAGTGGAAAACCTGTGCAAAGTATGTGTGAAACATATGGATCCCTCATTTTTTGGATCATGCAACATTCATCACTAACATATATAATGTATACATCATATAATGAGAGTTATTTTACTATTTTTATTGTTGGACTTTCCTCAACACCTTTAGGTGCACAAATCCATAATCACAGCATTATACTACCAATTTTTTTTTCCTCTTGTAAGTGTGGGAAGGAGAAAAAGAGAGATAAAAATGCATATCTGATTGGCTACATGGCTTTCTATGTGCTTTGCTTTAAAGCACTTTGTCTTTCTAATTTTATATCAAACTGAATACCTGTCAGCTTGGTGTTTGTTATAACAAGGAAGAAGACAACTCATGTTTGTGCTGTGCCTAACAATTTGTGCAAGTTAATTTTTAGTATTCATTTTAAAGTTGTATTAATATTCATTTTAAAGTTATATTATCATTAAATGACAGAATCACACACACACACACACACACACACACACATATATATATACACACACACAAAACAAGTGATACACAAAGCAATTGCTCACCATCCACCAACTGATGCCCAGCCAGTGCCTGAGCAGCATCACCCCCCAGGACAACTCCCCTCAGTTTTTTGCTTTTATACATGATGTCATTTGTTATGAATATCGCTTTGGCCAGTTTAGGTCAGCTATCCTGGTTCTGTCCCTTCCTGGTTCCTTGTGCCCTCCCCCAGCCCCTCGCTGGCTGGTTGGTATGAGAAGCTGAAGAACTGAAATGTCCTTGGTCTGTATAGCACTGCTCAGCAACAGCTAAAACATTGGTGCGTTATCAACATTGTTTTTCTCCTAAAACCAAAATGTAACATCATACCAGACACTATGAAGAGAATGCGCTCTGTGTCAGCTGAAACCAGGGCACCACAAAGTTGCACAGAACTCAGCTGAATCATACCCTAAAATTATTCAAATACGTAAGAAGACTATGCCTTACCACAGGAAAACTAGCAGAGGTCAGTGAGTAGGAAAATGCTGGGAAATTCTTCAAGCATAAATCTTCAGTGCAGATCACAAGGCAGACAAACTTGCATCCATGGACTTTGAGCCTTTTGACCGCTATTCAAAATTCAGTTGTAATGTATGTCCATAATATGAGTACATAAATCACTCAGTAAATTCCATCGTCCTGACTGTATTTAGTGTACTCATGCTCTAAATTTCCTTACTAACACATTATTTCTCCTAGTCCTTATTGAGTCTCTTTATTTTATGGAGATTCCCTATTTTCCACCCATCTTCTACCCATCTGTGGGAAGGCTTTTCCCACAGTGAATCTAGTCTCAGTAGTATACAGAACCCACAAATTTATTTTGAAATCCAAAAGGAACAATTAAATGTCTCATCTGACCATCTACAGAGACTGAGGACTGTTACCCAGTTTCCTGGATGATGACCAACAGCTTGCTGTGGACTGGACTTCCAGCAGCAGTCACCTACTTCTCTAATTTTCTTTCACCAAGGTGCAATTTGCACAATTTATTGCTGGACTTAAACTACTCTTGTTCCTTATTTGGCAGTTCTGTGCCAGTACTTGAGAGGGAGCAGTAGCTGATTCTCCAACTATGCACATACCTATCATAAAAGTACTTCTGTATGCTTTCCTGTTTTTAAGCTCCCATTTTTAACATTAATGAAAATGTCAGGTGCAAATAACTAAACTATTCACCTTTTCTTCTAATTGTTTCAAAAAACTAAAGGCAAGTTCTGTTACCAAAAAAAAGCTTCCAATGGGGGTGGGAAGAGTAAAACACTATTAAAAGCAGTATCATGAAAAGGCTTCTATATTCCTTTTCTAAGTCTACACTCGGCAAATAAACTTATTCACCTCTGACCACTAAATAATGATGAAATCTCCATGAGGACCTCTGACACATGAGAAAATAACCGTCTCAAGTTAACAGCTTAGTTCTCTATGCTCACAGCCAACAGCAGTGGACATTCGCTCTGCATCTCCTCTAATCCAGAGCTCTCCTCTTCAGTAGAAGAGTTAAGTGGGCTGTACTATATGTGCCATAACAGTAAAATGCCACCAAGTACTGTATATACACATACAGGTATGGAGGCCAGATGAAGACTGCACATGAACTTCTTTTTCTGCCTATTTGTATATAATTCTGACAGCTTGCAACAAATTCACTCGATTTTGACCTCCACAGCAGGAGTGCTGGTACTGACAAAATTTCTTTCCTTATTCTGCTTGTATGGCTCTATTGCAGCAGAGCAATAAACTGTCAGCAAAAACTGAGCAAGAAATCCTCCTTATATAATGGAGTGGAGTGATTCCCTGACCAACTGCGTAAGCAAAAGAATCAGAGAGTGCATAATATCCTCAGAGATGATGCTGCATTAATGATTTTGGCTGTCTTTTTTCTCTGCAGATCATAGTGCACCAGGCATATGCACCATTTTGGGCTAGTGCTAGTTACAGTGTCTTTCCACAGAGTCCTTTACTCCATATAAATTAGGCTGGAATCAAGCAATGGTTTATTGTGGGTATGGTAAGGAAGAGCCTAAACACCCTGGTTGTCAGATAGCCACAACTTTCAGAATTTTGAGTTTGCCTCCAGGTAGGATAGAAAGAAGCCACCTTCATTTATCAGAAGTTTATTGAAGCCAATGCATTACTAGAAAATGTTTCCTTTGAAAAAATAATTTTCAAATTGAATTTCTTTCATCAAACAACCTCTGATTGCTTCCAGCAGATACTAAGATCCTTGCTAAATGCACCAGACAGGCACCTGTTTCTTCCCTTCCCATGCCTCTTTCAGAGCCCATTGTATCCAAGATCCTTGAAGCTTGTTGGTTGTGGATGCCCCCTCCCTGGAAGCATTCAAGGCCAGGCTGGATGGGGCTTTGAGCAACCTGGTCTAGCGGGAGGCTTCCCTGCCCATAGCAGGGGGTTGTAACTAGATGATCTTGGAGGTCCCTTCCAACCCAAACCATTCTGTGATTCTGAGAGATTACAGAGCACAAAAAAAATGAAGTGATTGGATCAATCTGGGGACAGTATTTTGTCTTACAGCAGAAAAATTCTAAAATGTTTTGATCTCTGGAGAAAAAAAAAAAATATATACTTTTCACTTAGTCTGTTTTACCCACAGCTCCTTGACAGTAGTGCCAGAGCCTGGAGGTGAGCTAGACTGCCAACTCCCACATCCCATGAAAGCAGGGCGATGCCACACTGCTCTGAAACCTGTCAGGAGAGATGCTGCTGGCAAACGCTGGATTAACATCAGTTTCCATAAGGACTCGCTTGCTTCAGTAAAATGTTTACACATACTTGTTATTAGGAAAAGTTTCTCAGCTCCAGAATGAATGGAGACAGAAAGAGACCAGTCTGCCTTGAACAGGATAATGGCAAGAGCATCCAAGGTACAGAGCCTGGAATAAGGATACAGGGGCAATCAGAAACAAAGGTGCTGAAAATAGCTTTTTCTATGGCCCAGGCGTGGGGTCATACTGCATGGTGATTTACTGATCATTCTGAGGCTCTGATGGCTTAACTTCATCCCAAAGTAAAGCAGCAAAAGTCCAAACTTGAGGGACACAACAGAAAAATCACACTAGAAAAAAAACCTACAAGGGGTAGGTGTAACTGGACTGCTAGCAAAGAATTTCAATAGATTGCATTTGAGGACAACTCACTTCAGAGTTGCTATGTGCAGCACCAGTGTAGATCGCACTTCTTTCATTGCTTCCCACACACAGTCCTTGTTGGATTTGAGTAATAAATCTGAGACTAACCTTTTAAAATCTTCTGCTCTCGACTTGCTCACTCTAAAATTACCTGTAAGAAAACCCAAGATGTTTCCTTACACTTTTGCGCCATCTACTGTCTTCTACAGATCTTAGCAGCTTGCTGCTGATTGGATGTTTTTAAAGAAATAATTATAATTGCATGGCCTTGTTTCTGAAAGGTAACAGTCAGCTAAGATTCTCAACTCACACATTTTGTTGTTGATGGTTTTTTTTTTCATTCAGCTAATAGAAGAGATTGTTACCACAGTCAGACTGACCTCTAATAGGTCACAGAGTATTCAGAATTTTTCAGACTTCTGCCCTTTAAAAAGTCACCTCCCATTGGTTTTAAAATGCTCCCGTACTTAATTGTCCTGGCTTCAAAAAAGTATGCATTGTTTCTAATGTCTTGTATTCCCAAATAGCATTCTGGTTTTTTCTCTGAGGTGGGTAAAGGTCTTCAGAAAGAAAACACAATGAAAAAAAATAACACTTTATCTTTCCACAAAGAGTGCCGACAAAGTATGCTTTGTAGGCTCTCTTTGTCACATTCCCAGGCTACTTCCTGGACATTAAATTATGTATAATTAAACACTTTCCCCACAGCTGAAGAAAGAACCAGTGTCTAAAACTACAGACCTCCAGCTGCTGGATACCAAATGCTTTGTGAAAGAAAAGCTCCTTGCCTGAAGGCTAGAGATGTTCAACTGAAAGCCCATTTTGAGCACAATGAATACACTGCAAAGAGAAGCCTAAGGCTACCAAAAACATTTCCAGATTTGCCTCCTTAATTATCATCTAAGACATTGGATATGAGGTTAAAGTGGCATGCCCATAAAGGTACTTCACTTACCTTTAAAATTAGAGCCCAATTGTACTTAGTTTAAGATTTTAACTGCCATTCCAGTTTGAATTATACATGATACTAAAAAAAAAAAAAAAAAAAAAATAAAAAGGGAGAAAAAAAGCCATTATAACAGCCATATGGTTAGACAGCAACACTGCAACTATCTAAAATTCATTCCTGATCATAACTAGTTCTGGATGCTAAAGGAAAAAGCCTGAAATGATGCAGCCAGAGAACAACATACTACAATATGTGTGACAGTGTTTCATTTCCATTCTAAAGTTTTCTGGGCAGAAAGGTAGCTAGAAACTTCCTTATGTAGAAACTCATAAAGAAAATGATTTGAAAATAATGCATGTATATTTAGTGCTACGGCAAAAGGCAAAACCTCATTCTTTTATGATGAATTCACAAGTCTAAAGGAATGAAGAAGGAACACATTACCAGCATACCATGATCAAACAGATGCAAAACACACTAAGGCCACTTTCTCCCATATGCTGCTCAGCTTTTTCAAGGATGGAATCAAAATGAATAGCTATGTATGTGTTTTATGTACTTGTAGGTGAGGCTTTTTTTTAGGGATTCATGCCAGAGTTGAAAACTTACCTTTAAAATGTGTGTGCTCTAATGCCTTTAAGGCATTGATACTTTTTAAGTGTTCTATGCACAAGCTACTTTGTTGTATATATCCATATACACACATACAAGCATATACCTATATATCATAGAATCCTTAGAGTTGGAAAAGACCTTTAAAGGTCATCTAGTCCAATTCCCCTGCAACAAACAGGGACACCCATAGGCTAGGTCAGGTTGCTCAGAACTCACTTCAGACTGACCTCAAACATCTCCAAGGACAAGGCGTCCACCTCTCTGGGCAACCTGCTCCTGTGCCTCATCACCCTCACTAAATAAGACTTTCTAATAATCAAGCTAAACCACCATTCTAAGCCTGAAACCAATTCCTCTTGTTCTGTCACCACCAACCCTGTTAATGAGTCTGCCCCCTTTAGATTCTGAAAGGCCACTATCAGGTCACCTCCCAGCCTCCTCAGCCTTCTCCAGGCTGAACACCTCAAAGAAGTGTTCCATCCATTGGATGATTTTTGTGGCCCTCCTCTGGAGGTGCTCCAACATATGCATATAGATAAAATGCAGTGCTGTCTATATGCATATAGATATAATACAGTTCAATTTTTCCTTCTAATCCTGCAGTTCTGAAGCCATTCTAAATACAATGCCATTCAATACTCAGTACTGAAAATAAAGATCAGTTTACCAACTAAGGTAAAGAGGGAAAATGCTATTTCCCTAAAAGGTAAGCCCTAATAATTCCAAAGCTTCTCTTGCTATTGTTATCCCTTACTTGGGATTGTGTATTTTAAACTCAAGCCTCCTACACTTGAATGCAGTACATGAAATATTTGTCTTGCAATAGTAATTAGTAATGCAAAACCACTTTTATTGGTGCCTAAAAGGTAATTCATACAGCAGCTGTAAATTTATTTTTATGTTGGGAACACAGATCTACAATTTCCATAGTTCAAAACAGCTACAGCACAGCACTAATTGGTTGGAAATGTTAGATACAGGTTCTTGTATTAGAATATGCTGTTTTCCTACAAAAAAAAAAAAATAAATAAAAAAAAAAAAATCCACCAAGCCTATTTTTGTAGCACCTTGCTGATTTTGATAAAAGTTTATCTATGTGAAAAATTTACTCCAAATATTTGGGGTTGACTCATTTCTGGAGCACAGCCAGCTTCATTAAAGTAATGCATATTGAAATACAGCTTCAAATGGAACATTATAGCTTACTTTAATACCGCCATTTATTTATTTATTTATTTATTTATTTTAAGCCCTTGCTAAATTTACCTTGCCTTTGTCACTAGATAAATGATTGGCAACTATTTCTCCTCAGCTGTGGTGCTCCTTGCTGCCATTAGATGTCACCCTGGACCATACAAAAAAAAAAAAAAACCCCACCAATGCATGAACTAGCATGATCAGCAAAAAATAACACCAGTTTCAGAATAGGATATACATCTTCTAAGGCTGCATCTTATCCATTTACTCTCTCCAGTACACACACCTTCAACTCCATCTTCATGTTCCTCTATGGGTACCAGCAGTGCTGAGAAAACAGCACATACTAGAAAGCCAGTTAGGCTTCACCTAGCACAAATTTGGCCCACTGTTCCTTTAATTTCAAAAAGGAACAACTTCTAAGGGCCATAGCCATCAATCATACAGGTAGAGAATTATAAAAAAAACACAGCTGTATGATGCCTCTGGGAGGCAATGCCAAGCATGGTGTCTGAGCAAACAGTTGAGTAAGTGGGATGTTTGCTAGATTGGATCTGAAGCCAACTGATTAACTGCTCTGTTCTTACATTGCTGCTTATGAGATCATCTTCCTTTAGTCTTTTTGGTTAGTTTGTTTGCTGCTTAATCCCTACTGAGTTGTTCCCAGATAAGTGGTTCATCAGTTTGTTGCTAATCCCTCAGGGGAAGTGGGGAGTTGTAACTTTGATCTTAGAGAAGTGTGATGGCAAAGTAAAGCACTCCCACTTGTGTAGGGTGGATTCTACAGAAGCTGAAATCCAGAGAAACCTACACATGCACACACTGACTTCTTATTCCAGAAGGATCAGAGTCTTAACTGCCCTTATGGCATTTATTATATTCCCAGCTCTCTTGTCTAAAAGCATCACAGCATTTTATGCAGAGCAGCCACATCAAAACAGGACAAATTCAAACAGTTCTCAGACTTCCTGCTAACAAGACTGTGTTGCACAGCTGTGGTGTTTCTGATACATCCTGGAATTTAAACCAAAGGGAGAAGTTCTACCCAAGATAGAACTTTTGCCCATTGCTGCATACTTCCAGTAATGCTGGGCAGCTCACGAACATTGGAGCATCTTTTGAGTACTTTGTAATCCAAACACATTTATATATTTTTAGACAGATCACCACTTATGTCTAAGCAAGACAGGTTGGATTAATTTAAAATGAAGAGAGAATCATAAAAATCAGAAGTCTCTTCTTTCTGATAGCAGAAGCATTGTAACCTCTAAGAAACCACACACAGGTGGCAAGCCCAAAGAACAGCGGTTTTGGGTATGAGCACTGACAGCTGCGTAAGTAAGCAAGAATTATTGCTGCCAAGCTGAGAGCTCACATACCAGAAATGACAGCCTTCACTGGAGAACTTAGTTCAGAAACCTTCCAGAGGTCCATAGGCAGAGCACAAGCTCCTGTGTGTCACATCACATGATTGTTCTAGGAGGCCCTCAATACACATGAGAGGGATGAAAGTGGCCAACACCTGCCCCCATACACCAAGCATACAGCACAGCTGAAAAAAATACCAAAGTGTTGTGAAGTCCAGTCTGGCCTGTATATACTGTCCTGAAACTAGCATCACATGATTAGTGTTATCTGAAGTAAGGGGTAAAGCTATGTGATTTCAAATTGAGGGGGCCTATTTTCCAATGGGATACCAATACCTTTCAGTTTCTGACTGTTACCATCACTTTCAACACTACAAGGGGCAAGTTGCTGCTCTATACTCTGGAAAAAGGATGGCTGAAGTTACACCACAACTATTCCCTGGAAAAACTGCTATGATTCAGCTGGCATCCTCAAAGGCTCTGAAGGTTTCTTTTTGCAGGCTGAGAAGACATATCTTTTTGTCCTACCTTCCCTCTCTTTCGCAACATTAAAAAGATAAGTATCTCCTTCACCATTATATCCTCATCAGTCTTACCTTTTTTCCTGTTTCCCATATTTATCCAAAGAACAATCAGAACTTAGTCCCAGTCTCTGTCACTTCAAAATAACTGCAACCATATCTGTATATCAACTTATATGGTGGGGAGCACAGATAATGCCATTCATTCCAACATAACTTCCAGACAAATATAAAGACAAGGACCGCCTGTTGGTACCTTAATTTGATGTCCAGGGAGAGGTGGATTACTGTTTCCTAGCCAGTATGGATTTGGAATGGACCATGCTTATTCACAAAAGAAGATGTATACAAAACAAATCTAGTGTTCCAAATTTTCTCTGGGTACAGCTTTACAGGATTCACACAAGAATTTGCTTGCAGGGAAGGAGATTTAGGCATCTAATCTAAAACATCCTGTCCTGTGACAATGAAATATATCTCTGGGTGCCCACACATGTGGAGGTGCTTTGTTTTTTTTTTTGCAAACGTTTCTGTATTTGTCCTTAATCTGTACTGCAGCTGGTAGATCAGTGTTATTTTACAGGTATTAAAAACATCCACCAATGTAGCTGCCAGCTACGATTTCAGACTGCTGATAAGACTTGACAGATGTTCTTCATTGTAACAATGAGGACAGCAGCTGCCTCAGTTTTGGAAGACCATGGAAAAAACCTCGTTCCTCCCTTTTTCTTGGACAGAGGTTTTGTCTTAAGACTTCTAGCTTTTCTCGTAAGGTTTTTTGTTTGTTTGTTTTATCGTTGTTTCGTTCCTTTTCTAAAAAAGCTCTAATATATTTCACTTAAGGTCAGAGGAATAGGGCAAAAGAGAAATCTACCATATTGCCAGCATGGGTCTGGGTACTAACTTCACGTTTGCAAGGCGAACTCTGGATAAGGATTTCTGCATTGAAATCATTTTTTTTTCCTGCTTTGCTGAGAGCTTTTAAAAATTGCCTTTACAGAAAAGAGAGGAAACTTGTCAGTGCTGCAGGGAATAAAAATCTGAGAAACAGGAAAGGAAACAACCAGATGGATAATTTCAGCTGAGCAAAAGTGATAAAAAGATTCTGTACCTCCTGATCCTACATTACTCTAAAGCTACAGCAAAATTCATAGAAGTGAGAAAGCTACAGCGTCTGCCAGGCAAGTTCACACAATGTATTCAGGGGATACCCAAGCCCAGGTGTGAGGCTGTGAGCTAGCACCACAATCACAAACAATATGGTTGTGCTGGAATTGTGCTGAGGCACAAAAGAGCTTGGGAACACCATCACAGTGACATCTATGCAGTTCTGCCAGAACATGACAAAGCATGCCTGAACTCAGTGACACTGATGTGGCACCTCATTTCAGACCTTCAAAATGGAGCAGTACTTCTGTGGTCAAAAAGACCAGAAGGCTTCCCTGAGAGGGAAAAGTCTCTGATCTGAAAGACACAGGAAACAGATATAATAGAAAGAGAAGCCATAAAATCCAGACAGGACCCGAATAATTTCTGAGGTTCTGTTAACCCCTTAAGTGACTTCTGATTTTCTCTACTTCTCTCTATGACACTCAAAGTTCATGGTTAACGGTGGTGTTTTTTCTGTAATTCTTCTTAAATACCAAGCTGTGGAAACATTTTCAGATCATACATCTTCAAACCCTTCAACAAGTTCCAGGTTTAATTAATGTAGTGGGGTAAGCATTGAGGTAAAGCTTTAACCAAGATCCAGAAATGCAGGCCCTATGCAGACCTAAAAGTCACAGCAGTAATGTTTTTTTTATGGTTCTTATGCCAATACTGAGTATTGTGCACGTGCATGGACAAAAAAAAAAAAAAAATCATATTAACATAATACAAGCCCGAGTGAGGAATAAATGCCCCTCTTAAATTCTTTTGTCATGTCTTTGGCACTGGCATTTTAGAAAATACCTGTGCCCACTGCATCAAAGCATAATTACCTCAGTCAGTGGAAGAAGAGACATAGGAACTCCTGCAATTGTGCTGCTCTCTCACAGTGGCAGCATGTCTGTTGTCCCAAAAACCCGATAGCAATCAGAGGAAACAGCCTGACAAGCAAGCTCAGAGGTAGTTAATTACCTGGACACTTTTCAAGAAGGACTTAGCTATGTTCACAGTCAACCAGGATTAATAGCTTGAATAGACAGACAGTTCATATGTAGGAAGTACTGAGTCCTTACCACATAATACTTCCTAGTATTGCTATGACTGTCGTGCACTCTAGCATCGCTTGTGCTTCTCTAGGATTTAGAGAGTGGCATCTTTTGGGAAAACAACTCTGCTTTCTCAGTCTTGATGGAGGTCTAACCTGGCACCCTCTTCATAAAGACCCCCTTCAGTTTCTGCAAGCTCTTGAACACCTGTCCACACAAGAAAGTACTGCACAAAACCTCTTTGACTATAAGAATATTTAGCAGGAGGTAAAATTCAATATACTTATTTTGTAGCTTGGCACAGGTGGGAAGAAAGTATCTGGTATCACTGCAGCCAAAAGGACAGCAAGAGAAATAAGAGATACCACGTACGCTCACATTCTTATACCAGAAAGGCGTGTGGAAAAGTCGTATGGGCCTCTTGTGTTAAGGGAAAACATGTTAAGTGCTGTAGTATGTATTTCACATAATACTGAATAACCTCAGGCACAATTAACTGGTACTGCATTATATGTCAAAGCAAATGGTTTGATTAAGGAAGATTTAGATACGAGTTGCTGATATTCACACATACAAGTGATTTTAAGGACCTAATATTTTATAAAATGCTCTAATTTCCTGACTTCTATCTTACCCAACTATTCCTATGGTGATGTATTTCGTAGTCAACCAAGTCTAATAAAAATGCAATTTCATAATTCTGTGATATAAATGAGGAATCTTCTCAGGTACAATAAGCGACAATAAATGTAAATTTGCTGAAGAGGAATAAGTTGAAGGATGACACAGCACAGTCAAAAGACATAGATACTATATGCATGCATGTTTGATCACTGCCTATTCACACAAAAATTGGTGAACAGCAATGTTAAACTCCATAGCCTCAGTGCAAACTCCATAGCCTCATAAGCAGAGGAATTAGAGATCAGCTATGCATCTCCCATTCTTCTTCCCTGGCCTGGAATGTGCAATATGTGTTTTAGCCCATCCCATTGCTCAGCACACAGCCACTATCTCAGCATGCAAGTAAGTTTTCAATTTGTTTTTTCCACAGTTCACTAATGACTTAAAACTTCCCCTAATCACCATCCTGCAGCAAATAATGAAATTAGCAGACCCTACATGAGAACAGCAAAGCATGTGAATGCTGCCAGTGCTGACATGTCAAAGCAATTTTACAAACCTGCTCGTGTTACAGCATATGCTGAAAAAATAGTTTTGCACAGTAAGAACTATCTTCCTATTCTTCAAATGACAGGAGCTGCAATATGCCTGAGAGCAAAGAACCATTTTCTGCAAAGTAATACCGTTTTTTTCAGTAGTTAGGTTTAGTTAACCTTCATAGGAAATAAAAAAGTGAAAGAGCAATAAATACCATTATTTTAGTTTGCCATCTTTTTAGAGATGAAAAGTGAAGCAAAAGTTTTCTTCATTGATTAGAAAAGTTCACCAAAGTATTGTTCCACAGATTCACCATTCAGCAGTACTGCAGTGGGTGGTATACACAATAACTTTTGCCAGTTTACAGCTCTGAGGCAATTTCTGCTATGGTTTTACCACTGACCCACCTACTGGAAAAATGGGGAAAGAGTGAAGGCTCTGTGAATAACTCTTCCAATGTAGCCTGCAGGAAAACATGCTCTCCAAGGCATGTTTTGCACACAGGTGTGCTTCTTATACAGAGGGGTAAGATGATGATTGGAACACACGACTGAGTATGTGTGTTTCTATACAGTTCCATCCTAGTGGAATTAGGTTTTAATACTATTAGAATAAAACAAGGAATTTGATAAGGTCTTTTCTCCAGTCTCAAGTGTTGCTGACATTGATGCCCTTCTACAGGCATATATAGATCTGCATTTTCTAATGGAAGTCATTCAAGTGAATACATTACCCAGCCACCACAGCGCTCAGCATGACTTTTAACAAGCAATCATATAAACCTCATTAACTGACAAAACTCACAAAAATATTCCCACCATTTATGCACATCAGTGAAGCAGACTGTATCTGCCCCATTTTATCTTTACTGAAAGAGAGAAAGCATTTCAAAGCACATCCAATAAAATCTGCAGTCTTCACAAGTCAGTAAGTTGTTGACGTAGGTATTTCTTGTTAGTAGAGGTGGTGGGCTATTTTTAGAGGAAGAATCCAAGAGTAGCAGTCCTCTTAGCATCCAGCAAGCTAAAAGTGCATTATCTGAATGCATTCAATGCCTGTTAGTCAATAAACGCTATCCTCTGCATTGCAGTCTAACCCCCATTACCTGCAAAGATCTCCAATGCAAATAAACAGAAATGTCACCTATACCAGCATTCTGTAAGACTCTAAGAATTTTTTTTTTTTTTTTACATGTTTCTCCTGGCTATCTTTAAAGTAACAGATCTATTTTTAACAAAAGACATTTCATTCTGAATGCTCTCAGCCAGAATGTGAAGAAGTATTTTACAAGATTAAAATAAGTGGACCCTAAGCTTCAGTTTAGAGAGATATTAAAGTGTATGCCTGTCTTGAAGCACAGAAGTAGAGCTGTTGACTTCAGCAGGACCAGTCACCTATTTTGAAGTAGCCAAGTGTTTAAATACCCTGCTGAATAGATGCCTTGGGGCTTTCTAACCATATGTCTTGTAATTTTTTGCCATCTTTAACTAAATTTGTCAATACGTTGCTATGAAAGAACACAGTTTTTCCACTAAGAATAAAACTTAATACCATTTGGGATTATTTTGTAATAAGCTTCAAATTTCACCTGTCCTGAAAAGAGGTAGTACCTTTCCTTTATAGGGCTTCGGAGTTAACTAGAGAAACCTTGAAGAAGGACCAAAGGAAAATTTTATATTGAAGAATCACACATTGATGTTTAGTTCTTCCTGTTGGAGATACATTCCTTTTTCAAAGAAGTAGGCTTAACATATTGCACAAGACTGCTTTTGCTTTGTTTTTCAGAGACGTAAGTATTTCGAAAATACTAATATCATAGATCACACACAAAACAGTGAAAAGACAGATCCATATGCAAATGCTAGTTAAGACTCTGACGTGATTTGTCCAGTGTGAAATATGAAGCAATGGGATGCCATCCTCCAATTGCTGTAACTTTAGAGGTTATGATGATTCCATTTGCTCTTAATGCTGAACAAGTGAAAGGAGAAAACTGGGATTCCTCAAGCTAAATGAAAATGATAAATGATCAAATCAACATAATAACATAGACTGGGATTCCAAATATTTTTAGAAGGCAAGTGTGGAAACCAGAAGTACTTCAAATATTAGCAAAAAGGCCCAAAAGTAAAAATAGATTAAGCATTTAAGAAAGAGAGCAACCATCAAATGATGGGCCACAAGTCACCTGGATTAATCTAGTATGCAAACGGAAAAAATGGCAGCTTGGATATGCAAATATAATTACTTCTATTGAAAAGCTGTTGAAGGGTAATGAAGTAAAGGAAAAACAATTATTAAGAGCAAGGACCGAACTAGAAGAAGTGCCTGGAACTGTACTACTAATAGCTGGAATTATCATTTAACATTAATGATCAGGAAGAGATTTTAAACAATAATTTAATGAAATCTCCAAGTGATAGGAAAATGCTAAGCATTATGAATGCTAATGAGAGCATAAAAACAGTGCTGCAGGGCTCACTAAAATCAGGAAGATAAGATTATGCTGGGGGAAAAAAAAAAAAAGCTATAGTCATTAGGAGAAAATGTGGAAAAAAGGGAAACTGGGAGAGAGAATAGGCAATAATGTCAGGACTGACTTGCAGTCAGTTCTGAATTCTCATTGAGATGCCAATGAGAGAGAGAGATTGATGTAAAAAGAAGTTATCACCCTCACAGAAACCAAATTAAATCTTTCACTTATTCCAAAGTTTCTTAATACCTGTTTTGTGTTCAGTCACATGAGCAGGTAGAGGTGCAGTGACTGTCTGAGCAGTGGCCTCAGACTGACTGTACTCACCACATGCTCCCCCTGGGCACCTCTGGTAACAATCTGTTATAAACTTAGACCTTTACCGTTCAAATGATTTCTTTGTGCTTCAGCTTCTTCTCAGTCCAATGAGGACGGCAGTGCCTTCAAGGTTCCTGCCAAGAAGCCATTATAGCCATACATAATTGCACCCCTTCTTTTCTGGCTTAATTCTCAAGCTTCTGTCCTCAGGCTCATCCTAGTTATTCTTTGCCATTCCTTTTGCCTCCCTGGATTTCTAGTGCCCACCATTTTCTCTTTTCTCCTGCACATTCTGCACTTTCTGAGTCCCCATCTGTAAAACAGTTGATCCTGATCTACAGTTTATGCATCTATCCACAGATATATGAACAGGTACACATTCTTACATGGTCTAAAACAAGGCCTTTCTGACAGGAAGATTTCAGTTGGAAGGCACAAACTGGAGAAAGGTGAGAAAGAATGCTTTCATGATAACATGTATAAGTCCTGAGGGAAAGCTCATCCCTCCTCCCATCTGCACAACTCCCACCACCCTGCTGGGAAGAACAAGAGAGAATCAATCTGCAGACTTGGAAAGAAATAAACAGAAATAATCGCAAAAACAGATGGACACCTCCTAATCCCTAGTAGCTGTTTTTAGAAGATCCTCTTCATAAAGATCACACCCAAACTCTGTTTTTGTAGCAGAAGCTGTATGCCAGCTGCATTCTCACTTCTTTTCCCTCTATCAATTACCTTGTAAGCTATAGTTCAAAAAGTCACTTGTTTCAATTCAAATTGAATTCTCTGACCTCTAGAAAGAGACCATCTCACCAGTGATTTGTTTCTTTCTAATTAAATAAAGTAATCCTTGAGACATCATCATTCCTTAAGAAGAATGTTTTCAAAAGCAGCTGCTCTGCTAATTAGGCACAATGCTTGGATGAATGCAAATTGCTTACAGTCACCTCTCAGAGCAAGACAAAGTACTGTGCATTCTCTGGCAAACAGTGCTAGCACAGAGCTAGCACTACATAGTGTGGGCAACGTAATGGTTAATCATTCAGAATATTCTTAATTGCTGAAGTTAACATTTCCTGAAAATAACAAAAGGTTCTATCCCAATTCCTAGGCAAACCCTACACCTCTGAGAGGTGCCTCAGCCTTCTCCATTAAATGATATGCTCAGAACAGGCCTTCTTGGACATGAACAGTAATGACAGGTACAGTAATTGCACTTTGGGTTATCATAAGTAGGATAATGACTTGTTAGGCTCAATCCACATCTGGCTGTTCAGTGTTCTCCAAATAACCTCCTACACATCTGCCAGATGCTAACAGCTCAGAAATATTCCTTTAGGCAGTACCTCTGCATGAGACATTCAGCAGGATAGACAGCAAGAGGCTCGCAGAGCTCCCAGGAGCAACAGGAAAGTTTAGGAGACAGAGAGGCAGGATGGCAAAGTAAAGATGATGGTGTACCCAAGAAGTTCCTGTCATGCTAAGATGCAGTCCTAAACAGCATGGGATGAGTTTCTCTCTCAGTTAATGCTGTGCATGCCAATGTCAGTACAGGCTAAAACCACAGCTAAGAGATACATGGACTGAAGTCCATACAGGAGACACTTACGTCTCCACAAGGTGGTAATACTAAAAGGATTCTGAACGATTTTTCCAAAACAAAACATAAGCAAATCTGGAAAACAAGCTGTAGTTTCACTCTTGAAGCTGTCTAGTACTACCACTCCATTTTCTGTACACTGGACTTCATCCAAAGCCAACATTCAACTATTCTCCTTTTAAATACATCTGGAGGTGAATACAAATTGCCCTCCCATTAACATTAGCCCCACACAAAATGGCTAATATGTATTCATAATACAGGGAGTAAAGTCACTTCGTGGTGAAATTAATGATGTGGCTTTACTTCCAAGACCAGCTACAAGTAAAAGTGTTAACATCTTTGTACAGCTTAATTTGCAAAACAGGGTAAATAACACCTGCCTAATTTCTGATAGTTTATGACGCTTTGAGGGCATTTCTATACCACAGGTGTGGGCACACCCAAGCTGACTTCATAAAAGCAGCACTCTTGTTGTGTTTAATGCATAATTGCATTCCTCATTTTTCTAGGAATTCAAACAAAAATACTCCATTTTCAATTTACCAAAATGTTGACTGTTCAAAACTGCAACCGAAGAAAAAGACAACTGTCCTTGAAAAAATTTAACAGACCTACATTAACAACATAATAATAAGTAGTCTGAAATATCAGACCAAAGGCGTCTCCAACGGGCACCAAAATGAATATCTCTGAAATGAAATGCAGTACCTCAGAAGTGCCTCCTAGAAAACAACAACAACAAAAACCTGCACACTTTTTGGGATGCTGTAAAGACAGTATTAGTTCCTACTCATATAATCACAGTAAATGAGGCATGAGGCAACAGGATGTGAAATGGTCATCCACTCACTACACAATTTTCATTCTATACACAGCATGAGAAATGGACTGGTAGAACTACACCGAGCAATCATATCATATAAACTAGGGCCCCGAGTAAGGTTATGCAGATAAACTGTGTTGTTACTGTTTTGGTGTTTGATTTCACAATCATTTAACCAAACCTTTACTACAGCTTTCTCTTAAAACACAATGTATGTAATGACCTCAGAATCCACATATGCAAAACAGAAGAATATCATAGAATTCACTGCTATCATAGAATAGAAAAAAAGGTTGGAAGAACCCTAAAGCTTATCCAGTTCCAACCCTCTGTGGTGGGCAGCACTGCCACCCACCACATCAGGCTGCCCAGGGCCCCATCCATCCTGGTCCTGAACACCTCCAGGGATGGGGCATCCACAGCTTCTCTGGGCAGACTCACCACTCTCTGAGTAAAGCTTTCACCTTTATAACTACCACTGTCCCACATAATCTCATAGTTCTAAACCTGGGGGCAATTCACACCTTTTACTTTTTCTCCCCAGAAATCAGATAGCACAAGCTATTTGTGGAGTTATCTGAAAAGATTAGGTGACATCAGAAGAGTTCTGGTGAAGTAATCAGTACAAAACAGGGGATAATCAGGAATCTGATTAGAATAAAGATACTGCTGTGATATAGCCCATTTGAGACTTAATGTATGAAAACATTAAAAAAAAAAAAAAAAGATGAAAGAAAATTAAGAACAAAAAGATAATAGTTCTTTGCAAGTGAAGGAGGAAAAGAAAGATATATAACCTCATATTATATAATTCACCTAGCAACTATACACTAAGCCAGGTATGTTCAACTCATGCCCAGCACAGCTTGCAATATGGCCACTCCCTGCCTCACACCATCACTGAGTAATGCCAACTAAAGTTATGGCAAATAATTGTAAGCATCTGGATACATTGGCTAAGCACTGCCCTGTGAAAAAAAACATGCAGCTGTGCATTCCATTTTTATAAAGGAATCTGAAAACAGGTTTCAAGATCACCAAAAAGTTATCAACTTTCTTGTATACTTCCGATTCCATTTTCAGTCAACAAAAATACATGACCTGCACAATTTCAAATGGAATGCATTGAGTTGCAATCAGATATTCAACCCCCAAGATCTGATCGTGTCTCTCTACTGGAGTTTTGTAAGCCTTACCATTGCAGAAAGAAGTATTCCTCAATCAAAGTCATGTGTGATTCACGTTATCACTTTACGACAGTATGTACAGTTGAAACTATTTCTTTTCAAGGATGAAGAACAGGAAAACTAAAATTCCATCAAGCATTGCAGCCACTGCCATCAAACCGGGCCGATACATTAGTTCCACAAAAACAAGGTCAAATATTCCACTAGTTTCAGGGTTTTGTGACTTCCTTTTTGTATTTTAATTAATAATAAAAATGTTTTGTTACTTATATACATTGACAGTATTATATATTTTATGAGGTCTGCTCCAAAAGTAATGCCTCCTATTTTATGATGCTGGTCCACAACATCAGAGGCAGATGTTTGTGATAGGGCAGTAGAAGTTGAAGCTTCCCACCAATATTGTTACATTTCGTTGCTGTGAGACAGATGGCAGCAGAGGGGCAGCCTGACACAACAACACCTGACATGTAGGTAAGTTTGAAGCACAATGTGTTACTGAATTCCACCATGCAGAAACAGTTGCACCCATCGACATTTGTCAACACCTGCCAACATTCACGTAGACCAGTGGATGTAAGCACAGTGAGGTGGTGGGTGGTGCATTTCAGCAGTGGCAAAAGCAACTGTGGGTCACCTCTGCTGGTGCAGGATTCTATAAGCATGACACTAAGGCTCCTATTCATTGCTGACAAAAATGCAAAGCTAATGGTGGTGACTATGTTGAAAATTAGTGTTTTGTAGCTATGAATTTGCTCTATCAGCAATACTGTGCTCATTGTATCTTTTGTAGTTCCCGTGGCAATAAATAGGAGGCCTTACTTCTAGAGTGACCTACAAATATGCAGCCCAAGATGATTCTTCTTCACCCAATGCAGCCCAATCCAACCAAAAGGTTGGACACACATACACTAACTGGTATTTGCGTGACTTGTATTAAACAAGTTAAAATACAGTTTGAATAAAATAAGAAACTGCGCTGTATGTCTGTTTAAACCAACTCCAAGCCAAGTGATTTAGAAAATGCTTCAGTTCCTCATATCTGCAATGCCATTTTGCAAGATCCTAGTCACATGTGGCACACGACTGGTAGTCTGCCACCCTTCACCTGAGAGGAGGCAGCACTTTGTGCTCTCTTTTGTCAGCACCTTGAAAAGCATCTCACTTTTGCAGTCAGTTTTTCTTCCCATCTAATAGATTGAGTCCTTTGAGGCATCTCTCTGCATTAAAGGATTTCAGTGAGATGGACTGGGAGGACAAACAAACAAACATAGATTACATCATTCATATTGTACTCTTTATAAAACATTAACTAAGCGCCCCAGGGTTGTGATCGTCAGTCATACTTCTTCATGAGTTCCATCCAAAACCTGTCGGAATAGGATCTCTCTGAAACCCTTCGGACCAACATCTAGGGCAGATGTTGCTAGACCATTAAATAGACAGACCATGAAATCTGTAAAAAGCAACATAGTAAAGGCAAGTCTTGGTCTTACTGATGCTGCCAAATAACGTGTTTCACGGGATTCAGTGAACAAACACATCAATAACTTGGCCTCCTAGAAGGACATGGTTTTCACATTGCACTAGTGCTTCTGGCACTTCTACAACTAGGGCCTGCTGCCAGGAAAGCTAGGCTGGTTCAGTCTTGGAGGAGGAAATGGCCACCCACACATGGTATTCAAAGAAGACTACTTGGAGAACAACTGACAAAGCAACAGGCTCGACTTATGTATTCCAGTACAAACTCAAGTGGCATTCAAATTAAAGTATGCTAGCTTTTAAGGATACATCAAAGGACCAAAAGGAGATAACCACAGGCTAACCAATTTACTGCTTTGCAGAGAATCATTCACCTTTCTGAAATTATTAGAATCTCCTTGAATGTAATACAGTGATTTCAGGTTCTCTGGGATTCAAATGCTTCCTATTTCAGTGTAGGCAACAGAACATTGTGTAGTCCCCGCTATGTTCACCAGGCTCTTGGTATCAGGGCTTCTTCTCTCCTTTGCTTCACAGTAAGCTACATACACAGCTAATCCATTGCCTCTTAAGAAACTTTAGCTGCCTGTCTTGGGAGCTTTAAACAGTTGCATCTCTTGGTAGAAGCAGCTCCATAGACTTGGATTTCCATGACCAAACATTTTCTAAAACCCATTTAAAATAAATTCTGAGCCCTTGAAATGACTTTTTGTGAGGCTGAGGGATACATTGAACCCACAAAATAGATGTTTGCTGTGCTTCCAAAGAGATGACCAAAGATTCAATATTAGATAGCAAATGTCTGCAATTAGATGAAAAAGGTTGGTTTCTAGAGAGTAAGGAGACATGTGCCAACCCTCTGTGTGTGTGCCTAATGTGAAAGCATTAACAAACAAGGGAAGGAATGGAGTTACAAGTACCATATGTTTTGTAAGGGAAATTTTATACCTGAGAGCTCTCAGTACACTAAAATCCTCACTGTTTTCAAATGGACAATGTCAGTCTTGTGCACATGTTGTAGAACCACTGACAGGCAAACCAGACCAGATCTTGACTCGCAGGGCTCAGCCAGGATCTGAAAGAGTCTGAAGGGAAGCAGAAAACATTCGTATTTTCAGAGACGCTCTGGGCAGGAAACGTCCCCCTACAGCGAGCACGTTCTCCCAGGACACAGACATAGACACTGCTATACCCAGCTCTGCAGGCTCCTGCTGGGAGGGTGCTCTGTCCCGACCGGGACGGGCGCTCCCCAGCAGCTCTCTCCCGAGGACGAAGGGAGGACGCCCTGCCCTTCCCCGCCGCCGGGAGGGGGCCGAGGCGCGGGCTGCCCCCAGGGCAGGGGTAGGAGCGGGCAGGCAGGCAGGCAGGCAGGAGCCGCCCCGTGCGGGGAGGAGGCAGCGCACGGGCGCTGGCTCCTCTCCAGGCATTTCCACCCCGAGAGGTAGCCCCGGCGCTGCAGCCCTCTTCCCTTCCCTGCCTCCTCCCTCTCTCGCTCCCTCCCCCTTCCCCACCTCTCTTCCAAAACCGCAGGAGCCGCCGCGGCCACGCTGCACTCTCTCTGCCGCCAGCCGCGGAGCGGTGCGAGCGGCCCTGGCCGCAGGCACGGCCCGAAGCGGGACCAGCCCCGCCGTCTCCCCGCCGCCCCACTGCCATGGCCGGGGCCGCGGCCCAGCGCTGAGGATGCTGCTGGGCGCCCCGCGGGCGGGCGGCTGGGATCGCGGCCGGGTGGGCGAGCGGCTGCAGGCGGCACTGGCCGGCCTCCAGGAGCTCCAGGTGCTGCGGGAGCGGCAGCGGGAGCTTGTGCGGGCCGCCCTGGCTATGCCGACGGGCGAAGGCGAGCATCCTCTGCGCGCCCACAGCAAGGAGCTCCGACTGGAGGCCACCCTCACCGCCCTCAAGGAACAACTGGTAAGAGACGGGACGCGCCGGGTAGGGGGGGTGGGTGGAAGGGAAAGAAAGAAAGAAAGAAAGGAGAGAGAAGGGAGGAAAAAAAAAAAAAAAAAAAAGCACCACCGCTATCCCCTCTCGTCGGAACTCGCGGGGAACCGTGCCTTGTAATGGACGGCCGGACCTGGGCGCGGTGTCGGCAGCGGCTCCGCGCAGGACGGGCGCTGCGGGAAACCTTCAGCCGGCGTTGCGCGGGGCCGGGAGCGCTGCTGGATGCGGCGCTGTGCGGAGATGAGAGGAGGGCGCGGAGCGATGCTGCAACGTGAGCGCTGCCAGGTGCGGCGTGGGCGCCCGTGTGCGTGTGCCCGTGTGCGTGTGCCCGTGTGCGTGTGCCCGTGTGCGTGTGCCCGTGTGCGTGTGCCCGTGTGCGTGTATACACAGGTGCGGGACTGCATGCGGAGAAGGGTCTCGTGCGCCCTCAGCACTTTGCTCTCCCACGGACAGTAATAGCTGAATGCCAGGCCTTGTGTTTGAAGGTTCACGCTTGCTTCACGCTTTTGGGACAGAAAAAAATCCCGCTAGCTCGTGACTGAAACGAGTTTCCAAAGTGAGGCAGCAATCACAGCTTTAATCTCCAAGGTGGGCCAATTGCGCACCTCAGTAATCTCAGTGCAGAGACCTTTTAGTGTTGGCGCAAGGCTTGCTGTCAATTGTCGTCCGGGTGCGAACGCGGCAAGGACGCTCGCTGCTACCGCAGCTCTATCAGGCGGCAGCTGGGGAGAAGATTGGCTCGGACCTTCGGGGCCGCCAGATGTGAGAGCACACGAGAGGCCCTGTGGTGATTAAAGTGAAAAACCGCAGGATGAGTGGGCTGCCGCCGCCTGATTACCTGTCACACATCATGTTAACTAATGACTCCACTTCATACACGTGTTTAACAAAAAGAAAAAAGAACTGAAAGTATTTATTGCCCGTCTGGGGCCACTGGGTTAACAGAAACACCCCATGACCCCTGACCAGAGTGACTATTTGTTTTTGTTATTTTTTTTTTTAAATGTCAGCTGTTGTGCTGTAATTACTCATTTGTTTATGTATTTTTCACATAAGGGCTGAAAATAGAAGATTATCTTGTCAGGACTAGATGATCCTGGATCCTTAATGATTCTATGATGCTATTACTGTACTGGTACTTGAGAAGGCTTTCAAGGGCATGGGAGAAACTAGACGATAAAATGAAAGAAATGGTCCCTTGGGCCTGCATGATTCGGAGGGCGAGAGTATCTCAGTGATGAGGAAAGATGATTTCAGAAGGACATACCAGTGTAAGATGGGGAACACCTTCTGGGGGTACTTAGGAGGGAAGCGATGGAAACACTTGAGTGGGGAAATTCACAATGGCATCAAACCAGGGGCAGGTTTTTCCACAGAACTGCGGTTGTCTGTGAATGCCTAAGGTTGTCATACAAAGCACTTCCGATTGACCCGTGGCTGCTGGAAGCCTTCCAGTCTGGCATCTCGGTAGCCTTCTGTTGTTGTTTTTCTCCCTGCAAATTGCAGACATATATTTAAAGAGGTGCAGACCTCAACTTCGCATTATACTAAAATAAGCATAAGTGAAAACATGGTCTTCAAAGAACTGTTAGGTGTCCACAGATCCTAAGAACTGAGACCACAGACTGAAAAGAAGTTCCTTTGTGCCTTGTGGTCAGCATATTGCAGTCAAACCCTTTGAAAATTTTGTTCGTGATCACAGGAAATTAATTTAAAACTAAAAGCAACAGGGAATGCAAAGCACAGCATTGCTCGAGGAGTGTTATGTCTTCATCGTTGTTGTTCTTGGCCCAAGGACAGTGAAGTATGTGATCACAGCTCTATAAGCTTTCAGATTGAGAAACTCATTAACAATGTAAACATGGTTTTGCCTTGCAGTGTGTCTTGAGCCAAGTTTCAAATAGGGTTGTAGCCCTGGGCTTTTGTGTGGTGGTTGTTGAATTCATAAAAAGTTTGGTCTTTGCAACATGAAATAGGGAAATTTTATCAGCCAGAGCTGGCTGAGGGCTTCCAGGCAACGGATATAAGATCAGTAAGAGTCAGTTCAGGTTTCTCCTGTGATATGAAGTTGAGAAACTGAAGTACAGAGGCTTCCTGAGGAGTCAGGCACAGAAATTTCCTGAGGAGTTGAGTGCTACCAGCAGGATCAGATGGAGCGGAGCCTTCAAATGCTTAAGGAACCACTTGTGGATGTCACTCCAGCATCCCAGTTTCTTCCTCAGCAACTAGCCTATCCAGAAGTTTGCCTTAGGCAGCAAGGCCACAAGCTTTCTGCAGCCCCAGCAACCACAGGTTATTTTGCCCTACAAATAGCTCTTTATCATGGTCAGGGGCTCTTCTGAGAGGTGCAAGATACTGTGATTATCTGTAGTAAATACTGGGAAAAGAAGCGGATGTGATGCCAATAATGATCCCAGAGGTGCTAATCTAGTCTCTTGGCCAAACTCTATCATGGTGACCCCCAGGAGAAAGAAGAGATGCAAATAAATTCAGACAGTACAAAGAAAGAAGTCTGTGACACTTTCATTAAGTAGACAGATACCTAAGGCAGCAGCATGCAGTATTTCTCACACTTTCCCAGATAATATATTTATGAGATCTTGTTGGTTTAATTGAAATCCAATGATTTTGTTTTGCAAGCCTGTGATGTTAGTAAAATGTAAAAAACGGACAGCAATTACATGAAAAGAAAATAAAACACTTGGTACCTTGCATTTTGCACATTTTTTTTCTCCTTTGAATAGTTCTCAATAGGAGAAAACATCTTGTAAATCCTGTATATGTATATTTTGAATATTAAAGTTTTGGTCAGCTGAGAAAAATAGGTGCTTGCAGAAGGAATTCATCTTGCACCAGAATAAGGGTCTGAGACAGACTCGTTTGCTTTGCAGTATCAGTCAGAAAAGACCCAAGAGTGAATAGATTTTTAAATGTACAGGCCGAGGTAAGATTAATGCTATATTCTTTTTCATTTTAAAATGCAGTTGGATTAATAAAACCAGTATATGCTTGTCTATGACCACAGCAGTATATATCAAACCTTACTGCTGAACTGAGCTGATGAACAGAAGAGCAGAATAGTCAAACCTGATGAGTGCTTTTTGGTGCCTTGATTCTGGGTGCCAATTCCTTCAACTCAAAGGAACCTGCTTTGCAAAGAGTGTTCATCCTTTTGAATAATGGATAGTATGATGATATCCCAGGCTTGGCTCCAGAATGAACTGTAGTCCATCAGTAGTACAAGTTGATTTGAAAAGCTTGGTCCTGCATTGTACAGTGTGCAGAAGAAGTCACATCTGTGTTGCCCAAGCAAACAGATGGTTTCACCTTCCAGGTTTTGTCTTATATAAAATTCATATTGTGAATTAGGGAAGTGTATTTAGGTTTTATTGTTCTGGGTGCTGTTTAGCGTAGTTATTACAGCAATAACAACCTCAAGCAACACACTGGAAAAGTTGTCCTTATCCAACCAGTGTGAGAAGTGCCTCTTGTCTTGGAGAACAGAAGGAGTTAACTGAAAGATCAAAGCTATGAAGTCTGCCAGAAACACGAAAACCCAGTGGTGTGAGACACCATAAAAGGGTTAAAGATGATGATGTAAATCATGTGTGTTGGTTAAAATGCTGTGAAAGCGCAGACAGAACCTGGAGGTATAATAAATAATCTTTGAATACCTGAGAGCCTTGTGGCCTCTCCGTCATTAATCAGAAACCACAGACTGAGGGATTGGCTGGCAAAACATTAATCATTAAGCAATTAATTCCAGCCGTGATTTCCTGAGTAGGTGGGATTGAAGGAGGCATGGCATGTTTTTGCTTTTTCACTATAAAGGAAATGAAGAGGGATTGAGGAGGTCATACATTCATCATGTAGATGGGATAGAAAATCTCCTTTATTATCCTGGTCTTCCTTCTGTTTATGTGAGACAGGAAGCGTGAAAATCACCACCTGTTTTCCTACGAAGCAATAACGAACTTGTTGAGCTTAAACATTTCTAGATGTGCAACACTAACAGAAAGGAGATTTCTTGTGTCTTATGTGTTTTCTAGTTCTCTATAACAGCGTGCAAAAAATACTTTCTTAGTTTTTTCGTTATCAACAACCTTGTGAAACTCAGGACATCTGCCTTTTGCCTTTTGTTTGAGTCTCAGTTTCTAATCATTTACTGATTACTGAAGGATCTTTGCTTTCCTTGTGTTTTCTATTTATAGCTGAGGAGAAACCTAAAAATGCAAATCTTAAAAGGTGAATAATCGCAACATAAGGAAAGTGGAGGTGAAAATACGTACATGCTGATTTTCATTTTCTGCACGTTCTTTAATTTTGTAGATACTTTCAGGGACCTACATATTTATTTACTTATAAGGGGTTGGAAATGCTGCTAGAACTGCCATTTACATTTTTAAATGTGAAATGTACTCATAAAGAAGGATCATTTTCAAGAGTGTTTCAAGAAGAATGTTTTTCTTGCCATTACTGAATGGAAACCTGGCTTTACATAGGTTATGAGCACCATTTTACGACCAACTTCAAGAGACTACCTTTCTTTAGAGTGCTGTAGGATGCATGGCTAGGCATGATATAATTATAAGCCTCCTAAATAGCGTCTGGGCTTAGATAATTTGCCAGGTGCCATGTGAGAAGTTTGACAGAAACTAACTATGGTTCTTTGACTGGTACCTTAATGATTGGCCATCTGCCCCGCTAAGCTGGCTGCGTAAGTATTGGGGAAGCAACTGCGGGAGCTGTTACTTCAGATCAGCCTGGTCAGTGACTGCAATAGGCAATAGGCCATGTTGTTATCTTGTGAAGGATTATTTTAAATACAGTCACTTTCACAGCAGAATTCAAATGCCAACTCTTCCTTGCATAAAACATATGTAAGTAGCTAGGTAGACATGAGATGTGCAAGGGAATTTTTCAGCAACATAGATGGCACAATTTGTGTAATGTGCTCTTTCTACTATAAGGAGATGTCATCAGACTAAATGTTTTGCAGAATTCAGTATGCTGACTGTACTTTGTGTGCTAGTAGAATATGTACCCATGCACAGTAATTTCCATTCATCAGAAAGTATCTTAGAGTTCTTTCAGGCAATTCACAATGTTGATCTCATCCACTACCCAGAGGCAGTGTACAGAAAATGCAGTACATACATCATATGTTAATTAATGAAAAGACTGCCATCCTGCTTAGTGATACAGTCCCTGCCATAGGTATAACAAATACAAACAAATAAGCAAAGGTTAAAATAGTACATTCAGAATGATACATTTTGAGAAAACGTTCAGCTGGGCAGAAGGCAATAAATGCTGAGATACAAAACATATTGTACTTGCCCATTATGTCACTTTCATTACAGAGAGCCAATTGCAACAGTCCCTAGCTAAGCAAAATACTTTGAGTGCAGAATCTGACCAGCACAGATGGCCTGAATTCATGTTTTTCTGCCGAGATTCTAACTGTGATTATTCTTCATTTCCCCCTTCTTTTCTTGATTTATGAACAGTCTCGCTTGAGGAGACAGGATGTCGGCTTGAAAAGCCACCTGGATCAGCTTGACCAGCGAATAAGTGAGCTGAAACTGGACGTCAGCAAGACTTCCAGTGAATACTTGGACAGCGACAGCCGCCCCAGCTCAGGTAATGTGCACTTGGTCATTTATTCCCAGGGATGTGGATTGGGTAGAACTGAAGATGTCAACTGCTGAGCAGAACTCTTTTTTGTTCTGGTCATAAACAGTGCCCCAGGACTGAGGTGGAGAGTAGTGATCTCACATAGAATGCACACACAGAGGTGATGGGAAATTTCCTGGAAAGTGAATTTACTTGGGAAATGCTGTTTGACTCCATAGTATTTTTTTAATGGAAATTTTTTATTTAAAAAAATGATATTTGAGCCATGAACAGAAAGAGAAAGAGGATACAGATTTATTTATTCATTACTGTGTCCAGCAGAGAATGGCAAAGTGGCTGGAGTACCTGGTAGAAAAGAAGGAGACCAACAGCCAAGTCAGTACTTTGCTTGAATCTGTAGCATCTTGAACTTAACTGAAGCCTTGAAGATCATTACCACTAATGAATTTTTCATCATTTATAGAAAAATGAAGCAGCTTTATTGAAAGACGCTGAGAAAAATACAACCCAGCAGTTTGATGACTGAGGTTTTCACAGACAGAGAGACAGGTTTCTGGTCTGATTGACATGGAAAGCTGATCCTCTGTCTTTTATAACTGGGAAATGTCTATTAAAACCAGCTACTGTTATCTGGTCTGTGACAATGGGAACACCTCTTAAACAGAATTCTGAAAAGCCTTCAGTCTTCATTGAGACGAGGAAAGATTTTTTATTTTTTTTTTTTAACTCTTGAAAACTTATGGGAAAGTCTTTTAATGCCTGATTTATATATAAACATTAAATATTAATACTATCCTGAAATGTTACAAACAGCTGAGCAGAAAAGAGGAATCTTACCGCTAACTAGTTCTTCCAATAGTTTTCAATCATGCGTTTTGTATCTATATGGGTATGCATATGGATTTGCAGGATAATACTTGCGGTAGCTCTAAAGTGTGCAAATTTCTGTGGGTGTCAAGAGTGTTCAGGAGTTGAACACTTAGCACATACACAGTTGGAAAGCTAAGTGCATCCTTTGCTGTTTGTTTTACCTGAGCGCAGGCTACTTTTTGTCTGCTTTCCTAAGCAAACTCTGCTTGTATGCACCTAGCACAAGTTAGAACAGTATATGATGGTTCTGTTTTACACCAGCTGCATAGCATACACTGCAGGCATTCTCCGATGAAGAACAGAGTATGATGGTGCTACACTTAACCCCATCTCACCCTCAGAACTAAATGTGCATATCCATCCTGACCTGGCTCAGGGCCAAAGTACATATGCCGAAGTCCAATAAAAGGTAGCTGCTCTGGAGCATGCCTTTGCAAAATTTGCCTAAATAAATTATCACAAATTTAGCAAATAGCAAATGGAGATTTATCTTCTCTGTTTCTTCCACCTAGTTACTGTAATTCAGAAATATTTTCTTCTTCATTTAAACTCCGCAGGCTTCTACGACCTGAGTGATGGTGGTTCTTGCTCACTCTCCAATTCTTGTACCTCTGTGTACAGTGAGTCCATCTCCTCCTCTCACACCAGTCTCTTGCCCAGCTCTCAACACCCTAAAGCGAGGCTCAGTGTGTTTGATTACCGACCCAAGTCTGCAGATGAAACTACTGTGCACAACACGAGCTTCCAACAGCAGGGAACCTATGTCAGCGATGGATGTCGGATTACAGCAAGCACGGACGTTTCTGGGACTCCTGCCAGGTCCAGACCGAGGCCAGTTTCCACAGGTAATCAATTGCAGAACTGGTGCTCATTCAAGAGAAGGTCAGAGTCTTCTTTATTACTCTTAGAGCAATATACAACCACTAGTGTAATCAATATAAAGCACTCTTTTTAAATACGCAAAGTAAGAATTAATTGAAACCACAGAGCCCAGCCATTTACTGTACCACTTTCACTTGCCTCATACTTGGATACTTATAACGGTAACAAATACGCGGTCAGATGCAATTAGAGATAGAAAAGTATCTACGTGCATGAGGTAAAATTGTAATGAAATTCTAGATAACTTTTTAATTTTTCCTGCTTCTGAATTTAAAAAAATTGCATATTTGAAATGCCTTGTGTGAAAGTACAGGATGTGTGAAAAATATGAAGTGAATTCAGTATTAGAGTTGTCAAGTTTTACCAAGAAAGATTTTACAACAAATTTTAAGAGAAATTGCCATTTCTACACTTAATGTCTTTGTTCTCAATCTGTTGTAAAACGAGTATGATAAGATTTTTTTTTCAAGCCATATTTATTGAAATTAATATGGATTTGCAATATTCCTTTTCATAACTTACTAGGGATAGGGATAACAAGCACCAAATATTAATCAACCATCTGGAAACCAGACTTGACCCTAGTTCTGCATCAATTATGAATTTATGTCACACCTTTACATGTAATGGATTAACCTGATAATGTTCTGAGTCTCTTGTTTACTGAGTTGTTAAGTGGTATCATGTTACTATTCACTCTGAATCCTTCCATGGCCAGAACAGCTTTGTGTTAGGGTAGTTCTTAGGGTGACCCAACCAGATGTGAGGCAGTTCCATTATAGAAGTAGTAAAGCTGTAGACAGTGTCTTTTCAGGTACAATGTTCCTGTGATTTTTGCAGCTTCTTGCCCTAGCCTCGCTTACCTCTGGCTTGCTTAGAGCAGAAGCTAAGACCAGGTATGATGTACCTGTCTTTGCAGACACACCTGAAGTGATTATGGTAAATTGCAACATAAAATCACAATCTTCTCAAGTCTTCTCAGATGCTAATGAGTGGAGCTGGTCTTAATGGTCTATACCTTCCAAATTCAGACTGCAGACTTGCTGTTGCAAGGTTTTATTCTTAGCAAATGGGGCTTTTAATGACTTTTGGATATGGAGATAGGCCAGTAGAAAAAGGGATAGTTGATGTTAATCAGGGAAGAGTGAGGATACAGACCTCTTGTAGTTCTCCTTCTTTCCTGCCTCCTACTCCCTGCTTCCTGGCTACAACCTCTTCCTTTTTTCAACATGAGAACCGTAAGTAGTGGGATTGTTGCTTCCATGTATTCTTGAAAAAACAATTCCTGCAAAATTGACCGTGTTTCAGAGAAGTGAGTCAAGACGTTACTTCAGAAAAGCATCATTTGAAAATTGGAAGAAATTCTTTTTTCCTCTCCTTAGCTTGCCCCCACCAGTAACTACAGGTACAAACAGGTTGCCCATTCTTTCAGTGGCAGCAGGAAAGCTTGCTAAAACACCACAAGCACAGCTTTCTTTTAACCCTTTCCTGGTTTGTTCGCAGTGCTGAGTCACTTCTTTGAATTTTAACTAACTGTTCACTTTGTAGTGGAATAAGTTATTCTTGTGAAAAGCTTGTGATCCTGATGCTTTCTCATCATGTAATGAGTCTGGATTTCTGTTACACAAAGGCATGCTTTGTTTGAGCTAGAACGTGTTTGAGTTTTGCCTTCCCCTTTAGTGTAATGCTGAGGAAAAATCAGTTTGTGGTAGAACAAACCACCTTTTTATGGAACTTCTATGCTGCAGAGAATGTAAAAAGCATTCCTAAAGAATGTTGTAATTATTATGTAGTTATATTGTGTGAGATGTCATCATCCTGATCTTTGCTGTAGCGGAATTGAGAGCACCTTAGGTAGGACACTGCGCAAAACTCCAAATTTTAATTCTTCCAGAAGCTTCCTCTAACAGAACAGAAGTAGTCACTGTAACTGAAATATGTTTGGATGTAATGCTCAGCTTTCATGGCAGCACGAATCAGCAGCCAGGAAATTAGCTAGCTGAGAATTTGTAGTGCAGTCTGTACTGCCATACCAAGAAATCCAAGCTAACTGCAGATAGTTCCAGCAGTCTTAGCACCGTAGTATTCTACTGGCAGACTCATCCAGATGGAGCAGTCCTGCTCCTGAAACACAGCCTGGTTCTCACAGAATAGGAGATGCTCCTGAGAGGGAGATGCAGCAGTCAAATGTAACTTGCCCTTAGACATCTTTTTTCTTGTGTCAAAATAAGAAGGTTTCTTAGTCCATTTTTCTGTGTAGTTAAGGTAGACTTACTAAAAATCCACACGCAATTACAGCAGTCCTGATTTTCTGCCTCGTAGTAAAACCTCTGAATATTTATTTCTGGAATTAAATGTTCCAAGAAGTTTGAGTATAAAACAAGTTATTTGAGAAAGGCATGAGGCTGGCAATGATAGCAAATTAAATTAGAGACCTGGTTAGGAAGTTTCATTGGATTTTGGGTTGAAGAAAAGTAGAATCACATCACTCTAGTCTATAGGATGATACAGCTTCCAGCCACAAAGAGGCTAAGAAGCACTATTCTGTCAAAGTCCTTCTAAAGCAGCTGGATCAGTACTTTAGATTTTTTTCCAAAACACGTGAAAAAGGGGTTGGAGGAGAAAAAAATATATATATATATATTGTTCCCTGTGCAGGTCAGGCTTCCCTCTGTGCCATCCAGGCCAGAGCTCTGCAGAGCTTCTGCCAATGCACACACACAGACCTCTTTGTATGCTGGAAATATCAGGAGTTTCTTTCTGAGTTATAGTTTTAAAAAAAGTAATTTAGACATGAGAAGTCTTTGTCCTATTCTGGGGAAAGAGTATGAGAAAATCTGTATTTGTTGCATTGAATAATTTTACCTGATATTTAGCTTCAGGCTGTATGGTTGCTGAATTCTTTTTTCACCTCTACTAAGAAATAATTTTTTTTTTTTGTGTTCCTCTTGATCTGAATTTCTGGAACATTTTTGTATATACAGAGATTCACTTTCGTCTAAGTAGGACAGCTGAAATTTCCTGGAAAGTAATTAGTTTTATCATATGCAATAAAACGTATTCTAATCTTTGTTTTGCTAAAGCCTTGAGATAATTTGATATTCTTGGAGGACTGAAGCTATTTTCTGCATTGATGCTACTGATTTTAGTAAAAGTTAGCACATCCCTCTGTAACAGTGTTTTTAACACAAGCCAGTTTGAGTGTAATTGTCTGTGATTTAATTAGGTTATTTATTTTCATCCACTGTGTAGGTGACTTGGAGAGACTCATTCCAGCAGATGCTAGATTTCAGAAAGAGACAGATCCCAAATCCTCCTCGCCTCTGTGCCAAGCAGACTTGCACTTGCTCAGCATGGACCCCAAGTTCCAGAATGACTTGGTCTCCAAGAATGGCATTGATGTGTACCCTTACCCAAGCCCCCTTCATGCAGTGGCTTTACAGAGTCCCCTTTTCTCCCTAATGGGGACATCCACAGAAGCAGACCTCCACGCTTCCCCCAGCAAACCCATGCCTAGTGTGACAGGTCCCACCTTGATTCGGACTAGGCCAACCACCGAAGCCAAACCAGGGGGTTACATCAATAAATTACTGCAGCTGACAAGATGCAAAGGGAACAATCGAGCCGATGCCAGCGAGCGGGTTTCAACAAAGAGCCAGCCAGCCACAATGCACCAGAGACTCATTATAACCCCCAGTGCCGGTGGAGTGAAAATTAACAGCAGCAACAGCCAGCTGGAAAAACAAGCAAGTTCTCTGGAAAGTAACAAAGCTGAAGGAAAGCTGCAGAGAGAGCTGCCGGAGGGGGAATGTGCCAAGCTGCAGGAGGCCATGCACCGTGTGAATGAAGAGCAGCCGTCCGGTTTCCCTGATGCAGAACCATCAGCTGTGAATAGTTGTCTTCCTGCCAAGTCTGCTGCAAGGGGCTCTCCCCTGGCAGAAGCAAGGGAGAACAGTTTGGAGCACAGTTCTTCATGCTCACAGCTGTGCCAGGAGGACTCCAGCTTTTGTACCTGGAACGCTAAAGACACCCCACCTAAAAAGTTGTCCCTCAAAAAATGTGGCAGTGCCAAATTGGCTAATGCTGGAGGTCAGGAGCGAGCAGCACGTGGTGAATTTGTCCACGCTCAGTTTGTCCCTGCAGAATCCCATCAAGTCCGAGTCAAGTTTGCCAGCTCCAAAACAAAAGCAGTGAAGATAAAGAGGAGAAACAGTGAAAAGGTACTACGTCCTGGGAAGCAGGCCTTTTATTTGGAAAAGGTGAGAGGGACTCATGGCACTGCCAGGCTGCCTGCTGAATGGAATCAGCCCCACAGACCACATGGAGCAAAGAGCCTTGCCCGGAGACCTTCGTACTCTGGTGATGTGACTGGCAGGTCATGCTCAGAGTCTAGCTTGTTCCCTGTGCAGGTCAGGCTTCCCACTGTGCCATCCAGGCCAGAGCTCTATGGAGCTTCTGCCAATGCACTCTATTCCCTTGAAGCAACTTGTGAAGACACAGCCAGCAAGAAAAAGCAGCGCAAGTGGCAGTCCACAGTGGAAATCTCTGCCAAGAGCCATGGGGCCAGCCTCTCTGGTGGCTTTGGTGTAGGGGCACCAAGGCAGCCGGGAAGGAGAGCCGGTGTCCTGCGCACTGTCAGTATGAGGGCTCGCCCCAAGAGTCATCACCATGGAGCTTATGCCAAAAGTGAATCAGACCATTCTGAGTACTCAGCAGAGTGTGCTTCCCTCTTTCACTCCACCATTGCAGAGACGAGCGAAGGAGAGGTCAGTGATTTCACCGCTAACCGTTTTGGGGACAGTGAGTCCAGTGAAAGTGATTCAGATGACAGCAGTAACAGTAGCAGCCTTGCGCTTGAATATGATGAGGGGGATGAAAGTGAGCTGATTTGGCCTGAAGGATCGGTCAGACAATTGGGGACTGTCCAGGTCTCTTCCAAGCCTCTTCCCCCAGTGCCCAAAATCTGCCGCATCAAAGCTTCAAAGGCACTGAAGAAGAAGATTAGGAGATTCCAACCTGCCTCTCTGAAGGTTATGACCATGGTTTAAAGGAGAGCAAGGATCTGTTTCTTGCCTTGAGACATCCTGCTGGCTCTCATTTGCAAAATAAGAGAACCGATGTGCAGAGAAAAGGACTTGCTTAATGAACTTTGAACAACCTCTGAGTCGGCACAAGGGACCTTTTTGTTTGTTAATGCCTGGATATAAATGTCACTGTATCTAATTTCCTCTTTTGCCATTTATTCTGTAAATAAGTATCCATATATATTGTGATGCCTTTTTTTTTTTTTTTTTTTTTTTTTTTTTTGTAACTATGCAGAAGGGTCGTCGTAATAAAAATCAAACGTCAGTAAGAGACAACATGTCCAAACAACCTCTGCCATAACATTTTGCAGGGAGGATCTTGTCCATATGCATATCCACAGAAAAAGCTTCAGATACAAAGGCCTCCTAAGAGGCTCTTTCCAATTGGAGATTTAGGAATGTCCCTCCCTCTTGTGAATAATTCTTTCTAGTCTAAAACAGCATTTATCACTTTTACACTGCTGATATGGAAAAGCTCTCAGTGCTCTCCATAGTTGTACTTTCTTTCAGGACAACCATTCATGTGCCATCTCCAAAACTTCAGGAGAATTACTTTGTCCTTCAGTATAAACATACTATGGTTATTGCTAAAGGCAGTTTGTTTGCAAATGAGAGTAAGACTTTTTTGTTTTCGAAACTGAGAGTACAGGGTGGTTTGTTTTTTTTTTTCAGTTCCACCTCTTAATAACATTCTATGTTATTGTTCATTTATTGAATGAGTGAAAGAATATGAGAGCTTGGTACAACAGTGTATGGGTAACTTGGACTGAGATTATAGCTTTGTCCCTGAAATTACAGACTCAATAAAAATTATTTAATGTACTTCTGAAAACTCTGCTTGTCTGTCTTTCACATCTAAAGCAAAAGGTTCTGGGAAAATGTAAGATGCTGACACTGCATGAGGCACGCAGGAGGAGCATTCTCTGGTGGAACAGATAGCTTTTTCATTATCGTTATGCAGAGGGATTATTTATTTTTTAGAGGTTCACTTACAGCTTGGGAGGAACCAGGATCCTTTTCAGCTTCCATGTCAAGAAACATACACTTTAGCAGCTGCTTCTAAACGAGTGAATTTGAAAACTTTTTACATTGAGGACAGTAGCATCTCACTTAAACTGATGCAATTTTACTGTAAGACACATTTGTACACACAACATATTTTGAGTGGACTTGAGGGCACATACACAAAACTTTAAATTTGTTAACAAACTGATAAAGGTGCTATTTTGCATTCAGACAAGCAGTCTCAATTCTTTCCTCTGGACACAGGAATTTGGAAGCTGAGCTGAAATTCAACCCGTATTTACCATGAACCAGGTATTATTCTTCTGCCTCTATCCTCTATTTTTCAATACCCAATCTGAATACATTCCTGGCCTAAGAGATGTAGGCATTACCTCATTCAAGAATGTACTGGGTCTGAAACAAAAGACAAGTGCTTAGCAGAAACTGTGGGTAAAAGAGTGTTTGTTTACTCTGAGGATTCATTAACAAATAGAATTATTGGAAGACTAAACTTTTAGACAATGTCTTTCATTTTTGGAAGCTAAATTATTTTTTTTAAACCACTCTATTACAGATCATTTCTGGAAATAGAAATAAGAGGTACAAAAATAACTCAAATATTTGGAGCTAATGCCTAACACCATCCTTACTGTAACTAGTGAAGTATTACATTTTAGTCAGTGGAATATGTTTAAGTGCTTTTTCATGATCCGAAGAGTAACTACTCCAGTAGGATTAATGGAAGAATTTCACAAGTCTGGTGGTGTTTTCTTGTTCGGCATGTCCAGCAACAGAACAAACAAAATAGTGATTTATGCTTTGTTGACTTTCTACGCTACAAAAGGATTCTTTTTCCCGTTTACACAAAAGGTTTGGCTTGGGGGAGTGTGTCAAAAGTTACATATGAACCTTAATCCATGAGTTTTCTGTACTGAGGTGGGGTTTTCTGGATGGATGGGAACTTTGAGTTTGGTGGGGTTTTTTTTTTTTTTTTTTTTGTTTTTGTTTTGTTTTTTGGTTTTTTTTTTTGTTTTGTTTTTTTTTTCTTCCATGGGGGAAGAAATGCTCCTAGCTAGAAAACTGTTCTGGGTAGGAGCATTCTGAAACCTGATAAATACCACCACCCAGTAGCTCCCTGCCTTTTTATCAGAGTAAGCTGAAACAATAAGTTTGTGATCACACAGCTCAGTAAATCCCAGTTTAGAGCTGTTAATGCTCTGTCAGAAATGCTGCCAGACACATGATGAAAGTGCTGATCCAGAATGAATGACACTGCCAACTCAAATAAAGAGAAATGATGACTTAATTTTGTACTGACAGGTTCTGTGCCAGATCAGGTATCACTGCCTCTACTGCTCAGACCTTCTGCCAGGTCAGATAATGTCTCTCCTCCCAAAGCAAGCATAAAGCCAACATAAAAGTATAAAACTGCACAAGCTTCATCATTATGTGCCCCAGCTGATTTGACAGAAATATGACTGTGTGCCCACACTTGATCCAGAGCACACCTGTAGTCCTGGAGAATCCCAGCTGTGCAGAAGATATGCTATTAAGCATTGAGGTATCACCATTTCACTACATGTAGTGATACCATTGGGCCGTGACATTCCAAGAGTAGCTGACTTAGGGCTTTGGGGGCAGTGTGGGCAGTAGTTTCCACCTTTCCTTGTCCCCTCTTTGTGAACTGAAGAACTGATGGCTATCTTTGGGAAGCTTCATCCCACAGTGCTAGACATGGTTGCACAAAGTCCCTTGGAAAACACTCAGATCTACTTCAATGCAATCACTCCAGGAGAGTGGACCTTCTCCCTAGCGTTTCCCTTTGGAAATTGACTGTTTTCCTCAGCTGGAGAAAGGGACCAAAGCCCTGGAGGCAAGAAATAGGGCAATACAAAGACTTGGATGGCCAATATTCCAGGAAGATTGGCACCAAAAATATGACTGTGGTTCACTACACTGATAAAAGTTAGTATATTCTGGTGCCACTTACACTGAGGATTTTAATAACAACCAGATACAAAGGGGAAGTGTATCAGTACTCAGTCCATCAAAGACCAGGGGCTGACTCTGCTGACAGCACTGCGAAACATACACTATTAAAACAGATCTGAAACACAATCACAAAATATCTATAAACAATTTCATGCAATGTTATTTTATATATGTATGCTGAACATCATACAAACATCTTTCAACTACATACGCAGCCTTATAGTGAGAATCAGAGATGCTCAACTTTGCTGACTGTTGTGGCAATACACAATAGAAACATTCACCATCTACTTCCCCCATCAGAAGCAATATGCAAAATCCATCTATTTCACAGCTACTAGTAGTACAAAGGCCTAAAAGAATGCAAAAAATGTCAGACAGGGAGTCAATTAAATGTCTAGCACCAAACCTGGCACACTTTAGGAGTGAGAAGTGTGGCACTTTCACTGTGACTTACTTAGCAAATGCATAGTTCTGACAGCTATCTGAGAAACAGCTTTATGTAGCATCTCCATTGCAGGAGCTAACAGTGTGGTCATTGCTCCAAGTGTTAGTGAATCCAAGTCATTTACTGCTGAAATGGATGGACCACATCAGCAGTTTCCTTCTATCAAAGAAAAAAATGACGTTTACACTTTGTTGTAGAAGCAAATTGCTCCTTAACTATCCTTAACCACAAGAAAGAAAAGAAACAAGAAAAGAAACCGAAGGGAGGGACAGAAGGGTGAGGGGAGAGAAAGAGTCAGAAAGGGAATTAAGGAAGCTTCAAGAAACATTTACAGACTAGACCAAGCTAATGTTTTTTAAAATTTCATCAATCCTCTAATACTTTTGGAATTGGATAATTAGCAACCTTCTTGTCTTTGATGCAATCTGAGCTTTTTTAGTCTCCATCTGTTAAGCAAACCATGGGCCAAAATCTCCTAAGCTACAAGGTAAGGGAGAGCCCAAGCCCAGCCTTCTTCTAGACCAAGTGTAAAATCCCCAGAGATGCAAAGATTGCTCAGTGGAGGCATGCAGATAAACAAGGCATCTGTGAGCTTTGCCTCCGACCAGGGACAAAGCAGTGGCATGCCAGAGATGGACTGACCAACCACTCTCTGCAGCAGTGGCTCTGATGCAGCAGTGTCAGCCTCCATTTTCAAGCACCTTTGAGCCCTCCTCAACCATCCAGAGGCTGAAGGGATCACCCTGCCTAAGTCTCATTTCTGAAGCTTTCCTATGAGGAATGTAAACATGCAATGGCCACATCTTTCAGATACATCATTGAGTCTCTTTTCTGATATGTATGTGAAAGAAATCTGGTATGCCACCATTACTCCAGTCCTTCACAGCAGTTGAAGTGAAATCAACAGGAAAATGTTCAGCTAAGGGTGGTTTTCTAATGTTTGCCCTTTTCAGATTTAAAACCATTGTGGTATGTCTCATTATACTGCAGTGCAGAAAACTAGCAGAATAACAGCTGAAATGAGCCCAAGTTCAGCCACTATCCATTCTATTATTTCTGTGTGATATCACTATAATGAAGCCTGGAGATTACTGTTAGCTAACATTGATTTTTTTTTTTTTTTTTTCAAGCAAGTTTTTTCTTTCCTGGCTCAGAATTTGTAACTACGGATGCAGTGCATCAAATTTACCCGTGGCATAATTCCAGGGACGTCACTGGAGCCACCCCACAGGCTCCTTTATCCCTCACACACAGTTCTCAAGATGTCAGCAAGTGGGATGATGGGAGCAACAGATGGAAAAATAAGAAGGGCTTCATACCTTCAGCTTTTGATTGGGCTGCATGCTGTGGAAATAACATTTGCTGTAGTATCACATGTGTGTTAGCAAGAGAGCAGGGGATGTGGGAAGGGCTGTGCATGGTCATATCTTTTCATGCTTACTCTGGTTTTGTAAACACAATTTTAAAAGGCTATCAGCAATCTGGTGATCTCTGTCCCCATAAAGCTACAAATTGAGAAAGAAGGAAGTGCACAAATCAAATTGACCAAGTAATATTGAAACCAACTACAGATTTACAAACCCCAAAATAATCTCAGTTTCCGCAGGAGTCTTGAGCAGCTGGATGTGCTCAAAAAGCTCCATCAAATCACTCCAGGTGCCGCTACTCAGCATTTAAAATGAAGATTTGAGGCCAACAAGCTGCTCTGAAAAATATATACTGCTGTAACCTTTACTTCTGCATTCACTTACAATACTTTCTCTCTACTCCTATTTCCCCATAAATGGGTATAAAAAGCCACAGGTTTGTGTAAAGTTGAAAGTTTTCTCAATGAGTTACTACATTCAAGATTCTGTATGAGATTCTTTTATAGTGTCCAAAATGGAGCAATGCGGGTACATTTACTCTTCAGACCACTGGATGAGCCCTTCAGCAAAAATCCAAACAGAAAACTTACACCCACACAACAAGATGTAGCATCAACAGGAGCTTTACTATTCAATATATGAATGTATACGATTTTCCATTGCAATGATCCAGAATAAAATACAATAAAACCTTAAATATTGTAAGATCTGTAGCTCAGTCACTGATGTAAACCAAAAAAGTTCAATCATGAAAACAGCCTTTGAGTCTGGCAACTCTCTGGGAATACGTTGTTTGGCAGCAAGACAGCTTTATACACAGTTCTTCAGTTTTCTACTTAATATTCCCAAAATAATAAAATTAAGAAGGAAAAAAGGCATGAATCTAAAATAATAATAATAATAATTAAATATTCAAAAAGTATTTGCTTAGGCTTGGCTTTAAGGTAAAAGCTGTGGCTGAAAAACCTTTTATCAGAACATGCTTTTCCATCCTTCTGCGCAGTTATTTGGAAGCTTGCTCTCATAGTCTGCTTTTAAGAAAGAGAATTAGACCTTTAGTAAAGATGAAGAAAAACATATTTATTCCACCTCCTTAATAAAGCAAAAGTATTACCACACCAGCCATTGCAAGCTGCAGCCTATAGTGTTGGGTCACTTTTAAGAGAAACCAAGACACTGCAAAATCTGTTCAGATCTGATGTTCCCAGCATATGTTTCTTAATTTGTGCCCTCTGCGAGGACTCTTCTCCCCATCTTTGCTATTAACATACTGAATTGTAAAAGCACATTTTCACATTTTTCATTAGGAAGGTCGCTTGACTCAGTGCTGCCTTGATGCACCATGCTCCAAGTATAAGCAGATCAATGCCTCTTTGCCCCGAAATAGCTATTTCACAGTGGCAGCTACACTGCGGTCTCTGGTTGCTGGGTACCTCACCTTGACACAGAAATCCCATATATCCCATAAGGAGTGAGGTCTATGAGGTTATTTCTTGAAGTGGATATTTGCCATACAACTTCATAGCGTTAGATGAATATAAAGATTTGAATAGGGGCAATTCAGTGGATGAGTGGATATAATTAAGTCCACAGACATCGCCTTGGAAGTAGAGCAGAAAAAGGCTTTGGGCTACACATCACAGTTTCTGTGTCCTGTCACAGACCGACTGAATTTTTGCAAAGAAAGTAAGTCTTTAGTAAAGAAGTATTGAGAATGAAATACCGCTGATTAAAATTAGTACTGTGAAAATTTCTTTTTTCCTTTAATCGCATCTGCAGAAGCTAATGAGTTTGGCAATAGTTCTATCCAATCTGACATTGGAGTGGGCTGAATTCCTTGAAAAATCATTCCATGATGTAGTTTGTTAAATCCAGATGTTAGGGAAGCTTCATATGTGCCTGCTCAATTTGCACCTGAGTTCTGAATCCTCTGAAACACATTCATAAACAACTACCAGAAAACTCTGCCTCTTTTTTACCCTTACTCCAAAAAGAGCAGAAACATGTTGCTCAAGAACAAAGTATGCTAATAAAATGAGAATGATAGTAGAAGGGATTTTCTGTTTTTTCACGCTACATTTAGATTCTGTGGGTTTACTTATATTTGTGTCCCGAGTCTCCTTTGTTGTCACTATGGCACTGGAAATGATATAGTATTTGTATACTTACAGCCACAGCTTTATACCTAGTATTTATAGAGCACGGGCTGCTTCTAAGAGGTCAGAGAGAGGTAACTGTAAAGAACAAGCCTAATACCAGCAGGCTTAACTTCACTGTACCAAATTTTTCAGATTGCACAAATCAAAGAAGCCTGAAAACCACCAATTGTGTCCCAGGTACCTGAGAACCTCTGAGCGAAGAATCCATAAAGCCAGAACCAGAAGGAGTTCCAGGAGAGCTGAGCAAACCAATTTCACAGTCACAATTTCACAGGTGATAAGTTACAGCAAACCAAGGAGAAAAGCCCTCCACAGATGGTGTTAAGTAAGTATGGAGGAGGACTGAAACAAGCTGCAAAGTAGGTAGGGAGAGTGATAAAAAGGGGTGCTTTAAAGTTTAGTTATTACAGAAGGGTTAATAATTGTCCAGCCCTTGTTTAAGGCATCATAGAATCATTGGATGGCTTGGGTTGGAAGGGACCACAAGGATCATCAAGCTCCAAACTCCCTGCCGCATACAGGACCACCAGCCTTCATATCTAATACTAGACCAGGCTGCCCAGGGCCCCATCCAACCTGGCCTTGAGCACCTCCAGGGACAGGGCATCCACAGCCTCTCTGGGCAGCCTGTTCCAGCACCTCACTACTCTCTCTTCCCCCTGATAACCAACCTAAACATCCCCAAACCCTGCTAAAGAGTCTGTCCCCTTCCTTCCTGTAGCTCACCTTTAGATACTGAAAGGCCACCATCAGGTCATCTCAGAGCCTTCTCTTCTCCAGGCTGAACAGCCCCCGCTCTCTCAGCCTGTTCTCATAGGGGAGGCGTTCCATCCCTTGGATCACTTTTTTGTGGCTCTCTGGATGCACTCCAATAGGTCCATCTCTCCTGTACTGAGGACTCCACATGTGGCTTCAGTACTCCAGGTGTGGCCTCACCAGTATGGAATAGAGGGGTAGGATCACCTCCTTCACCCTGCTGACCATGCTTCTTTTGATGTAGCCCAGGATACAGTAGGCTTTCTGGGCTGTGAGAGCACAATGCTAGCTGCTAGCTCACATTCAGCTTCCCATCCACCAGTACCCCCAGCATTTTTTTATTTTTATTTTTATTTTTTTTTTTCAGCAAGGCTGTGCTCAATTCTTTCATCTCCCAGCTTGTATTTGTAGTGGGGATTGCCTAGTTCCAGGTGCAAGACCTTGCATTTGGATTTGTTGAACCTCATGAGGCTTAGCTGGGCCAACTGCTCATGCCAGTCTAAGGTCCCTCTGGAAGGCATCCTATCCCTCAGGCATGTCGACTGCAAACCGCAGTTTGCTGTCATCAGCAAATTTGCTGAGGGTACACTCAACCCCAGTGTCAATGTCATTTATGAAGATATTAAAGAGTATTGGTCCCAGCACTGGCCCCTGGGGGATAATGCTTGTCAGTGGTCTCCATCCAGACACTGAGCCATTAACCACCACTCTTTGGACTCAATCCTGCAGCCAGTTCTTTGTACACTGAATGGTCCACCCATCAAATCCATATCTTTCCAATTTGTTGTGGGGTATCTTATCAAAGACCTTAGTGAAGTCAAAATAGATGTCATCAGTGGCTCTTTCCTTGTCCATTGATACCATCATAAAAGGTCATCATGTTGGTCAAGCAGGATTTGTCCTTTGTGAAGCCACGTTGGTTCTCCCATATCAACTCCCTGTCTTCCATGTGCCTGGGCATAGCTTCCAGGACGATCTGCTCTTTCCTGGTACAGAGGTGAGACTGACAGGTTAGTAATTCCCTGGGTCACTGTTTTTACCCTTCTTAAAAATGGGTATGATGCTGCCTCTTTTCTAATCAGCAGGGAATTGATCTCATTGTCATGACTTTTCAACATTGAGAATGGCTTGGTGACTACATCAACCGATTTCCTCAGGATTTTGGGATGCAAACCTTTCTCTACAACATCATCAATAAATAGATACTGCAATTACACAGCTAATTTCCTTCATTCTCACATTTACTTGATGCTTCCCATGACTTTTTCAAGGTTGCCACACCAGCCTGGCAGTGAACAAGTGTGTCCTGTGACAATTAGGCTTTGGATCCTTTATGATGCATTTGTCACAGTGCACGGCCTGCAGTCTCCTTTGTCTCAGTAGAATTCTAAGGCTGCTCATGGAGATGGATAAGTTACCATCTCCAGAGGTGGAGATGTTCAAGAAATATGTACTGTAGGACATGGTTTAGTGGGGAAATATTGGTGGTAGGTGGACTGTTGGACTGGATGATCTTAGAAGTGTTTTCCAACCTTGGTTATTTATGATTCTTACTGATTTGCTCACAGAGAGAACTTTCCTTCCCCCCCCATATTCCAGAGCTAATTTGAGTGCAAATTGCCATTAATAAAATTGCATTCCATAAAAGAACATATTGCAATGATGAGTGTGATTTGCAACAAAGAGCCACTGTTTATGTTTCCATATGGATTCAGTTTACATAAACTTTCCAGGTACTAAGGTACTAGAAGGCCAAGTTTGTATCCAGACTAGAAGGATTATACTATATATATAAGTATTCAATATAAATATACAGGTTTACGTAAGACTGTAAGGAAGGCATCAAGGATAATTACTAGTCACATACTGATAAGAAAAAAGCCACAAATAAAGCATCTCCTTTAATAAATCATACAGCCATGCTACGTCATACCTGCTTGGCTGCTTAATGCTACATCAATGTAATTGCTGTTTTTTACTCAAACACGTGTAGGAAAGTACCTTTTTTTCTGTAAAGTTAAAGGTCTTATCTGAAACACAGAGCCTACTGTCTGTGGCTTACCTGGCTGCCTGACTTAGCAGACATTCTGCTCTTCCTTTAAATAAAAGAAAACTGGATAATGATAGCAGTTTCCTTTGAATATTTATCTGTGATGTTGCAAAATTATGTTCAAAGAAGCAAATAATTAAATTTTCCTTAAAACAAACCTCATTTTAAAGAGCCTCAGAGCCAAAACTATCTCTGCATTGTAAAGTCACCTCCAGCATTCCAATTAGCATTTGTGAGTTCAAGTCACACCCAAACAGTTGTCTAGAAGAATATAATGCTTTTCCTAGTTAAAAATGAGGTAGAATTTCTGTCTTACCATTAGACTGTATTCAATGGAAATTACTCTGTTAGTCCAGTAGAAGCCCCTTTTTGTCCTAGAAGGAATATTTATGTGTCAGTCTGAAGAAAAAAATATCATCTCATTTATCATCTGGCTTGTAATGTGCAGCAGATCAGACTAAATTCCCCTGTAATCCTGAACTTTAGAGTCTGTTATGTTTTATTCTGTTTCCCATGCTGAATTTCTGTATTAAGATAAGAATGTTCTTATCTTGAGATCATGAGAAATTTTAGAATTTCCCAGCAAGCTGGAGAAAAAAAAAAGTCTCCTCCAACATCTCAGAGGCAAATATCTGTGGATTTGGGATGGAATTTGTTATGTCTGTTTTGAGGCATCTAGAATTTAGGAATCTGGGCTAAACCCATCCCGTAGGCATCTCATTGCCATTGGCGAGAGTGAGCAGCACCTCCAGCAATGAAATTATCTCCTTCCAAGGAAGGTGTCTCAGACAGGGGGCTAAATCACTTTCGGGAAGTGCTGACTCTAAAGGAGCCGCCATGACTCACTTGGGTAGATGCCTGTCTTTCAAATACGTAGCACTAGATGAGACTCATTTGATTACTGAGGGTGTGGAGCTGCTGCTGACTGATATTTGTCATTGCGGTAATCTAAGGAATTGTTGGAAGAAATAGAAGGGGATTTCTACATTTTGGTTTTCATAAAAGCGTTATTTTAGACAGCCTTGGAAATGCTAGTAACGAGTTTCAGGGTAGGCACAGCTCTTAAAGATGGTACGAGTAAGGGCAAGCCATAGCAAACACACAGCATACAGCTGTGACTCTGCTGTAAGTGATATCCAGACCCTGGATTCATCTGAGAATAAAGAAATAAAACAGGAATCTATCGGTCAAAAATTGCTACATTAGAAATCCCTTAAACTCATGCTTTTCTTTTGACTTGTTCTGAAGAGATGATGAATTAGTTTTACTCCAGAGGACAGCAAAGCTTGAACAGACTTGTGAAAAAATGGTAATAGCCAACAGTGCCTAGAAAGTTGCAGAATCTGCCTTCTTTGACATCAGCCTGCAACATTGTTATCCTCTTTCTTTAGAGTTTCAGTTACTGTCCTATTGAGTCTGTTTAAGAATTGGTTTATTGGTTCTTTTTAAAAATCAAGGAGGCACATTACTGCTCTTTATGTAGTCCCTCAAATCTAAACAAATGGAATTCACATATAACTGGTTTTCCACAGGCTTTGAGAAGTGCAACTGATTTTTAAAATGAGTATTTTTCATACGAATTTCCATAATTCCAAAGGTGTGAAAAACTTCCATTCTTCCCACAGTGAAAAAAGAGGAAAAAGAGACTTTCTTTCTGAATCACCAATCTTTAATTCTGAGCAAAAGCACAAAAAGAAATCAACATAAATTCTTCATGAAAGAGTGTGTGTCAAGCTTGCCTAAGACATGGCAAAAGTTTCATTTTCTGTTGAGAATTGCTGAGTGGAAACAAAGTGGCTCTGGTAGTCTAGATGCTGCTAGTCTCCTACACATTCTCTCAGCAGAAATAGGCCTGTTTCACAGAGACCACTCCAAAAGTAGACCTATTTCAATTCCTTCATATTTTTGCCTCTGTTTCACGTTCTGTCTGCAATAGTCTGAATCGCCAGGTGCTGAATAAAAGGGAACTGAGTCACTAAGCCTCTGCAGATTCACCTAAACGCATGGAGTCTCAGGCAGTGAAGTCAGAACTCCTGTTACAGACATACATGTGAAAAAAAGACGATAAAGTGAAGTACTGCATCTCATTTCCTTTGCCGATGCTAATTTGTAAGTAGATAAGCTACACTGATTTAGACATGTGCACATCGTCGGTTTTTGAAGCTCTGGGCTCTTTTCTAGGAAGTTTACAGTAAAAACAACAACAAAAAGCAAACTTTGAAGAAAAGAAGTTTAAAGGGAAAAGCGTAGGCCCCAGAGATGGGGATTTTCCCGGCAGGATACTGCGTTGGGTGGGATGGATAAAGGTAATGTGCGTTCTTTTTCCCTTTAGTAAGAGGTGTGCTTTCGTAACTCTCGTAAGGGAAATTGCTGAATAGTTTTAGCAGTTGCTGTGCTGTGTTTGTTTCAGCTCTGGAATGTTATTTGGATATTGTTTGGGAGTTAAAAAAAGAAAAATAACAGCAAACTTCAGAGCAAGTTCCCGCAAGCTCCATGAGCTCTTCATGTACATATGAATGGGAAGGGACAATTTTCCTGCATGCCAGAGGAGGAGGGCAGCTTTTGATGGCAGGTCATTCAGCTATAGGGTGCCACTGGACTTAACTGTATCTTATGCAAGAGATAGCTCCTTCTGGTCTTAACTGAAAGCTTCCTGCCCAGGGGGTCTGGAAGGAATCTCCACAGCATTTCCATTTTGTTCAGCAGTCTGTATTTGGTTGACCAGTTCAAATGCACCTGTTTTCATAGAAACTGCTCCCTTTGTTTGATGTACATTCCAGCACAGTGTAAAAACCCACCAAACATGGTCAAAAGGTCACTGCTTGCAGCTCAGCTCAGCGCAGCTCTGAGGACTGCACCATTTGGACTGAGACCCACTATTTCTGGAGCACCCTGCATGGCAAGGAAGCTGAATGTGCCTCTGCATGCTGTCTGGAGAGGAGCAGCTGCTCAGCTTTGCTATCTCACCAGATGCAGGCTGTCGGGGATAACCAAGCCTTAGATAGTCACTTATCATCATGTTGTTTTTCCTCATATGGCTTTCAGCTATCCATTGGGCAGGCCCTTGTTCTCAGGTTTTCCCAGCTGGTCTGATTTCATGCCAAAGGCTGACCAGTTTGTTTCCTCACATGCACGCTTCCCCATGTCTGGACAAGCCTACCCAGGGTTTCAATGCAACCTCTTAGCTTGCCTTTTCCCATTTCAGTTCTCCATTCTGCACTGGATGTTGTACTTCAATCATATAGGCAGCAAGGGTGGGAGCAACTCCTGCAAAGCAAATAACTGCACACAGATTTTATATGAGTGCTATCCATCTCTTCCTGTGCTCTACAGCTATGAATAACTCCACAAAAGGCAAATATCTTCACACCTAACCTGGATGCTCACTGAGACAGCAGAGTTCAGAGAGGCTGGAGTGACATTCAAAGAGAAAGACCTAGTAAAAATAATGACAGCAAATAAATTGCTGTGCATTATCAGTTCTGATGTGATAGCTCTGCCCTACCTCTCGCTTCTCAGCACTGAAAACAAACGGTCTCATGCTCTGAAATACGTTTAGACTGCAGTCTCTCTGAACTGTTTCTTAAATGTTTTGAATCCTTGGCTGTTGTCATGTATTTCTCTGATTTCTGCCTGTGCCCTTTTGCCTCATACTGAGGTGCTGTGGGACAGAGCCCCCGTTCTGCATCTGCCTCTGTGGGTTACAACTGCAGCTGGTATGTTCACCCCAGGGAATATCCATTTAATAATAAGAAGAACTAGCCTCTGGGAAACTTCAGAAAATGCTTTAAGTCCCTCATCTCTTAATTCCTCTGATATCATTTACTTGCTATCACACTCCCATTTGGATGCAGTAGATGGCTGAAATCCTTGTTAGTCCCATTTTGACAAGCAGAGGGACAGAAAATCTTTTAAAATAACTCTGAATCTCAAGGTGCACACAGTTCTCCTCCAGACTGTTGCAGAAAGAAAGTTACTGTGCAAACACTAGACAGTCCCACCCAAGCCAGAAAAGAAAGGTTCAGAGCTTTTAATAAGAGGCATGGTCATTCCTTCATTATTTGCCCACTCACAGACAAACCCAACTTTTCCCCTTGTGAAAAGGGGAGCTTCTGGTGAGCTCATTGTATGGCTGTATGGTGCAGTCTTTCCCAGTACATAATGGTATTGCTAAATGGATGCCTAGTTGTTGTTCATAAATTAAGTGTCTTTTGTTTTTCCACCGGGAATCTTGGAGTGTTGCATCGATTGTCTGTTATCTGTCAAAGCATCAGTCAGCAACCAAGCAACTCACAGCTGGAGACTGCCCTGCTTTTGCAATTAGCAATAAAAAGCTTTTGTCACTGCACAATGATGCCTCTGAGGTCTGGTGCAGGGTTTCAGGAGGGTTTTCTTAATCAACAATAAGATCAAAAACATACATATTCTGTTTGCTTTAACAGTGAATTGGAAAAGAAAATATTTAGCTCAAAAAGAAAGAAACACTACTGCATACTGGAGTAATTATTCTGATGCATGTAAATAAGATTTCAGAACCTTATTTCCTACTTCTTTACATTGCCTTTTTTTCTCTATTAATTGTAACGTGGAATGTTTTGAAGTACAGTTCTGCAAAAGACGTGAATAACTAAAATTACAATTTACAGTATGTTTAAAAGGAACTTAAATTGCATGCTCAGCTGCTACAAGATCAGCATCACTTCACTGAGATGTGTTACATACAGAAGCAGCTCTTTCAGAAAAAAATCAAGCACTTAACTGGGCAAGCTGGACACAATCAGAATCAGAATCATAGAATTCTTAGAGCTGGAAGGGGACGACCCTTAAAGATCATCTAGTCCAGCTCACCAGCAATGAACAGGGACACTCACAGCTAGACCAGGTTGCTCAAAGCCCCATCCAGCCTGACTTTGAGTGTCTCCAAGGACAGGGCATCCACCTCCTCTCTGGGCAACCTGTGCCAGTGCACAATTAACCAATTAACACCACTTGATCCTTCTCTTAAGTGGCACTAAAGCACATACACACTAATCACAAATCAGCCAGGACTACAGGGATAGCAATGTTAATCCTAATTATGTGTAGCTTATTCAAATACATTAAAAACTGCAATTTAAGGTGACATCTGTCAGAACAGTGCTGCTACGTACATTACTAGTTTATATGTAGCTTTACTACTGTGCATTTCTGTCAGCTCTCACAACATGATATACCAGATATTTTGTGTGGCAAAATATAGATTATAGAAGCTGGAATTCCACCTTTACAGAGATTCTAATTTCATGAAAACTTAAATGTGTACCAGATGTCTGGAGCTGACTGGGGTTAGGGAGGAATTCATTACTAAGAGAGTAGTAGACTTCATCTTCTCCACTCACCATGATACACTTTTGTAGTGACAGAAGTATGAGCAGTGGGGGGGAGGAGGAAGAGAGGAAGAGGGGTTAATAAAGGGAAAATGTGAAACAAGAAGACTAAGATTAAGAAGCAACAGGAAGATATTATGAAGATATCGATTGCTATATTAAACCTGATTTAAAAAAAAAAAGATATACAATAAGAAAGCTTGAAAGAAAACAGTGGAAGAGGAGAGACGTCTTTTAATGTAGGAAATAGTACTCATTAGAACTTGTCAAATTAAAAGAATGATCATGCAGTTTTTTTCTTTCAAAATGAACTGCAAAAGGAATAGCTACAAAACTTTCATAAAATAACCTTTTCAAATCTGGTCCAGGGCTTGTACATCATTCAATGTAACTCATCTAAATCTTTACAGAGACCACTAGTATATCTGGCTTTCATGGGTGTATTGCACAGAAAAAACAGATAATGAAGGAAATTAAACAGTGTTCTGCATATATACTGCATCATGTGGGCTACAAAACTTTAGAATGCAGTGCTCTTGTTCCGATATAAAACACTCAATTGGGATTATAATGAGTTTCCAAGAAATACAGCAGCTTCAAACAACAGCTGCAGTTTTTAAATCAACTTGACAGAGGAAAGTTTATATTAAACATGCAAACTCTCTTTTAGATATACTGCCCGTCTTGGGCCAGAGCCAGCATTCATTTTTTAGCTTGCAATGAGTATATGTACATATATATACATCGATGAGTTCTGGATTTTAAGACTTACTATTAAATGATCACACAAAATTATTCAGTTTCCAAAGTATTTGTATACATAAGGCAAGCTTATAAACAGAAATGATATTTTGTTTATTCACACAAAGTTAGTTCTTTCTCCCCCTGTAGCTGATGCAGAGAAGGAACTGTCTGATGTAATTACGAACTAAAATAGAATGTTTTGAGCTTTCAAACCATGTATTTCATACTAAAAGTTTTAACTCAGTAAACTTTGGCCTCATGTATTATGATTTGTATCTACTATTTAAATGCATAAATCACATAAATAAGATTTTTTTTCCACATTACCTTCAGTTACTGATCTTTTGGCATTGCAGAACAAATGTTATTAATGATAAAATGTTATTTTGTGAGGCTTCTCACAAAAAATTACACCATGAAGAACATCCTTTGTGATTATGTTTCAGTAAAACTTACCCACATTGCCAATTCTAATATTAAATGAAATTTAACTGTGGAAAAGCACACTTGATCTGCCTCAGGAAAAGACATGCAAACAAACAACTAAATCAGTGTGAGCATGCCAATTTAATACAGTTAATGCAGTTTTCTTCTCAGAGGTATTTCTACACTTACAAATCTGCCAAACATCCTTGCTTTGGTCTTTAGGGAAGGAATGAGGGACATTAGGTAGAAAACAAGACCCCTAAAAGGAGGAACCCATACACAATGTTTCAAAAGCCTTGCAGGTCAAGATTTTTAAATATCTTGAGATGATCCAGAAGGAAAATCTCTGTTCTGAGGCATTGGTAAAAATGAATCTCTTCCATGTGGTACTGCCTGAGACTTCCCAAATAATTCGGCATATACATGCACATACTTCACTAGGTGAGGTTGACCCCCACTCCCAAAGATATCTCCACTTTGACAGATGCTTTGGCAGTTGTTTTATTTTGTATGAAATAAATTTTGGCAAGAGGTAGTCAACTTTCATTTTGAAAAAATCACTTGGGAAGTTGCTGCAGAAGTAGGCAATCTGGAATCCCTTCTGAAAGTGACAATCTCTCCCCCCGTGACAAACAAAAGGCAACATAACTAAATGAGGCTGCTCGCCTATCTTTTTAGATAGCTAAAATCTTGTTAGTGAACATGTGCTTGTCTGCAGTTGCCACCCATTCTGGATTGCTGATGAAGAATGAAGGAGTGGGCGGAAATCAAATGAGATCCCTCAGCCCAAAGTTTGGTCACTCTCACTGCAGTAGTACTGCTTATTCAGATGGAAAGCCTGTATTCTGACTGTTCATAAGAGTGTGCTTTTGTGACTAACACTTAAATTTCAGAGCACTACCAAGAAGACTTTGTGGGATATACATTTTTCTATGGGAAATCACTTCTGTGAGTTCCCATAGGCATTTAAACTCCTTGGGGTACACTTCCACAGTCAGGTAAGCATGGCTACAAACCAGCTCTTCAGATTAGACTCTTCTGTTCCTCACTTTGCAGACCTTGAAGCCCTCACTCAGTGGAATACCTTACCTGTGTGTTAGCCCTCCCTCCTGAATGTGTGATACAGCAGGGTATGTGATAGAACAGTAAAACCCTATCTCTCATCCACATGGCCTTACAAGAGAACATCCACAAGTATTCCCACATGATTCAGTGGTAATTACGCCAAAGTCTACTTTTCCTTCAAATGGTGTGGATCCTCCTGGCAGGAGCTGCAAAAGCAGAGGGACTCCAAGAATTTTAGGCCTGATCCCTATGTCTTGGTGCAAAAGCAGCACTAGAGTTTCAGACCCTTTAGAACGCCTCCAAATGGAGGCAGATTTTTTAATAACAAATTGTACAGAGCGCAGAGAAAGCAGGAGTGCAGTGGCCAGGCTCTTCACCTTGTATTGAATGGCTATGAGGTAATTTAATGAGGATGTGGAGGTGTAAATATGCCAGGCTGCCTCTGCAGCTAGGATTACCTAGGCATTTTTACAAAGAGAAACTACCTGAGGCTGCTAGGAAATTATTAACTAATAAACAAAAAGCAGTTTTTGAAGTGGGAAAATAAAATGTGTCGCACCTTTCCAGAGGAAGCCATTAGGCAGTTGAAAGGAAATAGGTTAGGAGCAGAAAGGCAGAATACGGGCTGTGACCAAGCCTATTAAGTGGTCGTTACGATTTTTATGCTAGATAGGGCTCCTAAAGTTTAAAATAGACTATTTTAGTTGACTAATATATTTTTTAATTCACATTCCTCTCTTTTTCTTTTTAATCTAGTATTACAAATGTTCTGTACAGAGCTCTCCTGAGGGTCCCAAGAGACTTGTGCTTGTCTCTTTTTTCTGAAATGCCTGTTAAAGATCAATCAGATGGCTTTCTTATCTAAACTAATAATCTCACTTATTTTGCATCCCTTGGCTGTAGTCCTCCTCTAACTCAAGCTTCTTAGGTTCCACCTGGAGCCAAACGTTTTGGAGTAGGCTGCACAAAGCAGTTCTTGTTTGCTAGTGTGATACTGACTGTAAGAAGTATTATCTGAGAAAGCCACAGAGCAGAGCAGACACACCACTGCTGGCTCTGTGCCCTTCTCTAGCACCTATTTCCACGGCATGGACTGCTGCTTTCCCAACTTACTTTGGCCCTGTCCTTCCTGAAATAAATTAATGGATGAGATTTGGTTAGTAAAACACATAAATATGCACTCTCATGCAGTGCCATCTCAAGGTAGGTGAAACAGGAGAAGTTAATTATTTAATTATATCTTTAAAGACTGTTATTTTGTGGTTTTTTTTTTTCTCTTTGTAGCCTAGTTGTATTTGCTCTTTGGTCCGGCTTTTTTGGCTTTTTCAGGTGAGACAGGGATGAGCAGAATGACTGATAAACTGATGGCAAGGTCACTCCATGCAATGGAAGGACTAAGATTCAGAATCCAGCTCTGAAATAAGGAAGGTCAAGAACCCAGCTGAGTCTGGCCCTGTAGTGTCTGTGTATCACCTCTCCTGGCTCATTCTGTCTAGCCACATCCTGCTCCTTAGGTTATCAAAGCCCAGGGCAAAGTCCAGTAATTGCTGGTTTCTGTTGATTCATCCTGCCCTCGGCCAATGTGAGCACCCGTCACTCCTTGGCTATGTCCTGCTCTGGTATGTTTCTTCTCCCATCACCAGTGTGAGCTGGAAATGCTTTGCTGTCCCTGATGTCTCAAAGCAATTTAGCTTAAACCAAAACTGCTCTTTCATTTGTACCATCCCCTGACCCTGACTGCAAACTCATGGCTATGCCAAGGTCCATACAAATTCTCATCTCTGGCTAGAACATAGCCTTCTTGCCTAAAAGCTATGATTGTCTTTGGACAGATGATTGCTCTTACTTATTTAAAATGGGGTTAGACTAAATTGCTTTTTAGCCAGGTTGGTCACTCAGAGGGAATGCACAGTACATTTTGTGGCAGTATTGTGTTTCCTTTGCATCCCATCTCATTAATGGATTTGTCTGTGGTTTTTACCCTCAGGAACAACCACAATTAAAGTGACAAATTTTATGCTTGTTTTTAATAATGCTTTCTAAATTGACCCACATAGATGAAAATAATTCTGTCTTCACTGACCATGGATAGCTCTCATCTTCCATTCTGGGAGAAAACAGCCATGCAATTCCTGCAATTTATAGCAGAAGTTTATGTCCCTGGCATACCCTATGATAGTGTAGCCTATTGTTAAGCGATTATAAAAATGAGAAATGTTCTTGATATATTCAGACTACATTCAGTAATGGCCTCAAACCTTGAGAAATTTGTGATCTGCTCCCAGAGATCTTGCTGTGATGCAGCACAGCAGCCATGTCCTGCAGAGACTCTTCTTTCATTCTGTTTCTTCTGAATTACATATTTTATATTGACTTAATCTCTCTTCATTTTTTTCTTTCTGCTACCAATGTTTACCAGCGGAAATTCAATTGCCTCCTGGCTATTGTAAGCACCACCAATCTATAATCCCCAACAAAAGCACCAGGTTTCCTATTCAGTTCATTGCAACATTTTCCCCCACTACTTCAGGAGTCTAATTACGGTCACAGACCTGGAACATGAAGCTGCAAACCTATTTGCAGAGGTCACATTGCAGCGTATTGCCCTTTTGCCCTATGTAAACCTTCAAAAAAGCAGAGCACTGCAGCCATGTAAGGGGCTGCAAAGATGAACAGATAGTCCAGAGGCAAGTTTAAAACAACAGTGGCTGGATAAAACATGCAGACAAAATTATTCTCTTCATTACTGTAGGCGGTATAAAAAACCACTCTTCATTCTTCTCTTTCTATATAATTCATGCTTCTTTAAAATATATACATATTAAAAGAAACTCACCTGAAATATAATTGAAAACATTGTCTGTGTTCTCCTACTCCTTTTTATTTAGAACCACTCAAGATTTATCAAATGATGGCTGAAATTTTCAGCTGACTACTCGTTGCATCACATATTTCATGTGCATGGATGTGCGTCACACAGCCAGAGTGGTGTCAATTTTATCTGCTTTATATCCTTGTCTTCTCTCATTGATCTCTTCATACTGCTGAATTGTACTGCCAATTTCATGCAGCAATAGCTTGTGCTCGTACTGATGAAATCAATCATTCTATACTTTCTAGTGCTGTAACAAGACAGATCTTTACCTTAGAGTATTTTCTCAAACCCTTGGCAAAAAAAAAAGCTCTATAATTCTTCTCATTTAGAAATTGGTCTAAGTAAGCTAGAAGTTCACAAAGTTATCCATTACCTTGTAATCTACCTACCTGAAATATATGTGCTGATATTTATGTGGCCCCCAGTCACAAATGCATCAGAGAGCCTTGTAATGTTTTCTGCTCAACATGCCAGTTATCTGGGAGCTGTTATCCTTTCTGTCTTAGAAACAAGATGCCCTGATGTTAGTCCACTGTGTTTGGCTTGCAAGAAAATGTTTGTTTGCCCACACCCCGAATCTGACTGGTGCTGCACAGTTGCACTGTAGCTCCAAGTCCAAGTTTAATAACTTGTTATTCAGAAGGAATGCAAATATTTTGAGGTGCCTCACTTAGAAGATCAGAAAAGTTGACAGAGGATGAAGTTTCAGAAATAGGTAGATAGAGGAAGAGCAGATAGCTAACACGAAGAGCGTGAACTTGAATACAAATGATTCTATTAATGGATTTGCTTTGAAGAAATAGTTCTAGTGCAATGGAAGGGACTAAACCAGGTCAAAATGCTCGAGGAGTACTGTTCAAAGCATGTTCAATGGGCTGTGATAGAGAAGATATGGAAGGGATGAAAAGATGAAGTGGAAGTTGTGGATGAGTGTGCTTTTGAAGATGGTTGAAGCAGAGGAGTATCAGTATATAGAAAAGTCCTTGGCACAGAAGAGTAGCTACCTGCTCCCAGAGAAAAAAACTACTTCCATGAGAGAGTAACTACAAGCACTTGTGTTCAGCAGCATCCTATCTGCATCTTTGGAGCTTCAGGTTTAAAGAGGCTTTCACCTTATAGGAAAGGCCCCATTTAAACATGTTTGTTGTGTTCCTCTAGACTAAAGGCAGACCCTAAGTACTGGAAGTGTAGTGCAGACTAGCAGAAAGAAGCTAGAGTCAGCTCAGACTGTGGCAGAAGGGACCTACTCCATTTGTACATAACAAAAGATGACTTTGACTGCAGCTGGACAGGATATCAAAGGAGAGCATGGTGTAGTCAGTCATCCGGAAATGGATGTTTCCTACATGCAAATGAAGTGGAAAGCATGTGAGTATTGTGGGAGTAGATATGTTGGTTAAAACAAGAACAGAGCCTTCAGCTGGAGGAAGCATCCAGGAGGGGAACTGTGCCATCACTCAGCTTGGACACCCATAGCTGCCTACCAACTCACTTGCTGGGAGCAGAGCACATCTCTGGTGCTGAAGGACACTGACGGATACACTTCTTGCTGTCTGCTCTGGTCTGTGCTGAGGTGAAGCCCACCTTGCTTGAGTAGATGCTGGAGCCAGTGGCCTGACAGTCTAAGAATCAGTCTGAAAAATGAATATGTTTTATTTGGGTATTGTTTTCAGGCCAAAACATTTTAACATGGATTTTATACCTTAAACTGTTCACTGTTGAATTTCCGTACTGAAAAATTCTAATCACAAATTTCCTGTAGCTGCATTGCTTACTTAATTTTGACCTACTCAGCCTCTCTGCAACCCTGCAAGCCACAGCCACATAGTCAGATTTGGGTTGCTGCTAGGGAAGGTAGTAGCAAGGTCATTTGGCTCTGCAATAGTTGGTCATGGCATGGGCTTGGCATCCTGCACATGCTCTTCCCAATTTGATTTTAAAAAAATTTGAGAGGTGGTGATTGCTGTTAATTCCATTCTGCATATGGGTTCATGGACTGCAGTTGTAAGGACAGATATCAGCACAAGCTGGAATTTCAAAGAGCAGTGAGAGGTGAGGTGGCAGCACCTGGATATCTCTCCCCCAGTCCAGGAATCAGCCTTGAGCAATGGCTGGTACACTCTTTGGAGTCCCCTTCATATGTTGAGTCCCTGATTATCAGAATAGACAAAATGTAACTTTCCAGTTCTTTAAAAAGAATCAGCTGAGACAAAGAGAGAGGGGAAATTAAAACTGAGCTAAGAGAATAGTTTTTGGTTTTTTTTTTTTACCACTAGAATAGTCTCTGTTTGTGGTGCAACTTTGCTTTCTGTGTTCTCTGTGAGATACATTTCCCCTAGCAAGAGAATCTGATTCAACCCATTCAGTAATTCATTCACAGAAGTGCTGGGCCAAACTGCTCCTGCACAATACTGCTATTAAATATAAATATGGTCTCAGGAAAATAACATTAAACATTTGAAAGACCTCCTTGTTAGAAAGCACTCAGATATTTCAATAGAAGGTATATCTCCTTCCTACTTTTGCTAAAGTGGTGCTTACTTCAGCTAATGGAAAAAGTCTAGCTATGCAGCCTTTTTTTTTTTTTTGTTGGGTGGCAAGTGTGCAGAGGTCAGGGTGTGCCTCATGCCTTTTCCATGATGTATGCCATTTTTTCTATATCATGTTGCCAGATGATGTCAGGGAAGCTGAGTTTGTGTGTCTGACATCAACTGGGACAGTCCCATCTCAGAGAGATCCCCTGCCATTAAAAATAATTCTCTCAAGCATCAGACTGCAGAGCAGCCTAGCAACTAACTGAATCATCCTGATTTAAGAATATCCGCTAATGTCACTGCTAACGAGGCTGGTATTTCCAAAGCCAGCTCAGATGTCCAGGGGCCTTTGAGGCAGACAGGATTTGCATGGCAGTATTTCAGGGGGCTACAAAGTGCCATCAGCTCAACTCTTCGCTAACATCAAACAGATTCCTAAGTATGTTAACTGACTGACAGTGGTGCTTGTTGCTAGTCACCATCTTACATGTGGAAGGGAAATGCCCATACAGCCATGCCGTGAAATTAATGCCAAACTTGTGATCAGATTATCAGGCTCAGTCACTCTACAAACAAGTGGACATCTGCATGCTCTCTCATGAGGCAGCTTGTACTCATTAACTTCTGCAAACCCTGTGTGATTGATGCAAGGACTGCGCAAAAAGCAGCCTTCTTCTGTGGAATTTCAATTCTCAGCTTTAAAGTCTGTGCTGGAGCAGAAAGGTGGGTGGAGTGCAGGGAGTTGCCTCACCTCTTGGGAGACTGGGAGAGTTGTTTTCAGTGAGAATTCATGATGAGGTTTGGGATGGGAGTGGGAAGGAAGGAATTTCTTATCAGCACCTTAAGAGATAATTTAGATGAAGAAACCTCTTTGCACGTTTTAGTGTGTTACTTCCAAGGTAATTTGTCTTTTACAACTTCTTCAACCAGCAGATACAGTGACAGGCTGAATTTTTTTACAGAGTGCTGCAAGCTCCTTTCAGAATGAAACTAAGTTTTTCTGTACAAAGTCTCAGGATTCTAAGATTTTATGAAAAACCTCCAGAACCATCATTTACTCTTGCACCACTCTGTAGAGCTCCAGTAAGCTCCTCCTGCCGTATGGTTCTTCAGCTGTCTGCCTTAAGCTCCTCCAAGGCTCTAAAGGGATGCTCAGCCCCAGCTCCATGCTTGCACATTCACATTTCCCCAAATGTCCAGGGGAACTCAGTCATGCAAGCTGTGATGGGTTATAGCACACTCCATCCAGACCAAGATCTAGATGATAAAGAACAACCAATTCACAGAGTAGGTATAGCCAATGATAAATTCAGGCATGTCTCCGCTTCACCTGAAAATGAGAAAAGTGGGATCTCATTATCAGCAAACAGGAAAGAATTTTCCCCATCTAGTTCCAGGAGCTGTGTTAATGTGAGAAAAAAATTGTAGGTGGACACTTATCCTCACTCAGTGCAGTCTGTCTAATATTAACACATTGAGTATCCCTCTTGGGATTTAAAGTTCTTCATTTTTGTCTCATTCTGTCACTCATGCAGATACTGCTGAGATTTATCTTCTCTTTTCCAGGTGATTAATTTCAGCAGCACAGCATGGCGACAATAAACTTTTGCATGCTATAGAAGTTTTAAGTGCCTACCTTTCTATTTTCCGGATGATAACAACATATCTAACCTACAAAACACGTAGTTGTTAATGTACTTGTGGAGTCAACTAATGTAATCAGGTAAGATACTTTAAGAAAAACAGTAATTGAGGGGATAACTTAATCAGCAAAGACAACTGATGAGCATAGGTATGGGTATATTAAACTCTGTGAAGAAATACTCTTTGCCAAATCACTATGCTGCCTCTTGCCACAAGAAACTGCACAGTTCTGATATACATTTTCCAATCTGTATGGCCATATACACAAGATGTGAGACCTTGTCCATGAAAGAGACTGATAAATAAGCTTATGAAGATATTGAATTAAGCCATAGTAAACTATGGCATTTGATTATACTCTTACTTCAAGAGTCTTCTTCAGCCTAGCTTGCCTTGATTCTTGCATTTAAGTCCACCCTTCACAAATAAATGAATATCAATCATATCAGAAAATTGTGATTTCATAATGCACCAGTTGAAGAACTTAGCAGAAATAAAACAGGGAAGGTACCTACCCTGCATCTTAAGTTGCTCAATCAGGTCAGGATATCCAGCAATGAGGAAGTGAAGGTACACTGTAGACATGAGAAATCTGGATTCAAGGTCCTAATTCAGACTGAGTAGGATGAGAATTCTTGCATGGGATTATTTCCTTGCCAAAGGGAGCCCTCACCCTGCAATGGGAATGTCTCTTTTCCTGCTGAATCCTTCACTATGGCTGCACATTGAGGAGCTGCGTAAATGACTTTTTTCTGATGAGATATATGCTCTCTCACTTCTCAGCAAACAGAGAAAGAAGCACTTGAACAATTGTTGTCCTAACTCAGACAATATCTCACCCTGTATTTCCAGTGAGCATAGGGTCTGCTGTGCTGGGAAGCAGGTGACTGGGCAATGCTCATATATCCGCTGGCTCTGACACCAACTCTTGCACACTGGAGAAAGGGAATGCTTCCCAGCCCAGTACACAAATCATGAATAAAGTGGCTTCAGAGAGACTTCAATCAATTTTCCTGCACAGACACGCAGGAGATAAACTGAAACTGCTCCCCAGCTACAGCATCCTGGAGTCAAGTGCTTCCGTCAGCCTTCTGCCAGATGAGGCATGCCACAGGCCGCAGCTTCCAAATGCCTCATCTCAGGGATGGCTTTGCCTCAAGCCACCCCTTCTGCCTAGGGGCCAGAAGGCATTCCAAATGCTTTTCAGTTCAAAGATTAGCTTGAAAATCTACCTTTAGTGAGCCAGGTTATTTTCCTGGCCCACAAATCTCTATGCCAGCAAGTATGAATAGCAGCTTCATTCCCCTGCAGCCCCAGCTGAGACCCCTGCACGGACTCCTCAGGTGGGCATCTGGTGTATTTCAGTCCTTCTTACCCAGGTTGGCTTTCCTCAAGCTGGATCTCAACTTAGTCCTTGGAGACGAATGTAGAGGATAAGAAAAGAAAAAAAAAAAAGCCTCTCCAGATTTAATCATCCCCAAGGGTAAAGCAATGTGCAATTGGTAAGAAAGGTCACTGAGGGTCAAGAGGATTCAGGGAGGAAAGTGCCTTTCATGAGGAATTGCAAATGTTTACTTTAAACAAGTATTTAAAAAGTCAAGATCCTGAAAGAAACCATATGTTTTGATTTTGAGACCAATTAGTCTGCCTCATCTGCAGCTTACTCTGTGGACTTTTGGCCTTTCACTTCTTCTGAAGGCAAAGCGACTAATGTGTCCACATAGCCCCTGAGACGCAAAAGAAGCCAGGGCAGCCGCCTGAAATTATCTTTAGAGATGCACTTGAGCATGCTTTTCAGAAATGATGCAAAGACTGACTGCACAAAGAAAAGAGGAATTGGACTGTGCTCCTGTTGGAGGAGAGCTCTGGCAGTCAGCACACCACCACGCTGATCCATTTGCTTTTGGTTATTTGGTTACTCGCTGGTAATGAGAGTCCTTAAGAATTCATTAAGACTTTGCATATCTAATCATTTTGCTTTCACCTCTGTCTTTCCACAAGGATTTTTTTTCTGGATTTTTGTTAACTTCAGACAGGTGCACGTAAGCACACACAATATCTAAAGAAAATAAAAACACTGTCATGAATAACTAATGTAACTCAAATTAATCCCACTAGCAACATTTTATTTGATATTTAGCCAGGTGCCATAGCTAAGTGGGTACTTTTACTGCTCATTTGCTCTGGAGTACTTCAGCATCTTTACACAGATAATTTATACTGTCAGATACTACAGATAATAATACTGTCAGTTCTTACACAGTGCTCTCTTGGTCCATAGTTCAAAATGCTTTAAGCATGATTAAGCGGTATTATTCCATTTTACTGAAGGTAGCATGTAAGGAATGAGGAGTCGAAGCAACCTATTCCCATCACTTGCAGCAAGGAAATCAGTCCTGAGCTGTAAGCCTGCTTTCTCTGCTAGAAACCCCTGCCCCATCTGTCCTTCTCACAGCACTGCCGTGCTCAGATTCTAGCTGCAAAGCAGTAAAGCATCTCGAATGGATGAAAACTAACGTGACCCCTTCACAAATGACTGCTGAAGCTACTAATTAATTGTGGACACTATCTACCAGATCTAATGTAAGTGACAGCTTTTCAATGCATACACCTGCTGCCAATGACACACATGTGATTTGTTGCCCACTGCTTAGGCTTTGAATTCTCATAGCATCTTGCCCACAAGACTTAGGGAATCTATACACAGGTAAGCTTCAGAGGATGTAAATGTATTGCTGCTGTTTTTAATCTGTTCCAAAGTTTAGATATAGAATCACATTATACTATACTAACTTCTACCTCCCTTGTTTTGTTTTCAGTTTCCTTGTCGCAGCACTACTCATCACAGACCTGATCTTACAGACTTCCTTATATAGCACTGGGCAAATCCAGTAGTGGTTCTCTTCCTCCAGTGACTGTGAGAATGTGCATGGGTCATTCTTGCTTCTCCACCCTGCAGTGTATGGACTTGACCATCAAGGTCATATTTCTCCCCCACTTCTGAAAGACAGACCCACTTTCCCTGTTTCCCCCAACTTGAAGAAGGTCAGCCCCTTGAAGCATTAAAGCTATTTCACTGCTTCTGCTCCTGACCCTCCCCCAGTCACAGAGACATGCCAGGAGCTTCCTCATTTTTTCCTCCCTCTGTTCTGTGAGCCGCATCTTCCCCACCTCAGTGTTATTTATACAATAAACTTGCAGCCAAGGGTTTCCTTGGCAACGCACATGCCTTCCTGTTATCTGTTTTACAAGCAGGCTTGAATTGTCCCGCAATAGCTCAGAGGCAGCAATTTAACACAGCTGGTGGCACAATACTTCTATTCTGAGTACATGCTTCCTCTACCAGAGGTAACTTTGTGCTGATAACTGAGCTTTCATTCATCTGAAATTGCAAGTAAAAGGATTGTATTCTGGTGAAAGTAGAAGTAAAGTGAAAGCGTGACAAGTACAGACAGAACAAAGCTTCCCAGGAGCTGCACTTATTTTATAAAATATTGCAAACAAATCAGTTACTGAACAGCAATAACTGCAGCACTAAAGAATTTTACTTCTTTTCATAAATGAAAGAAGACATTGTGATAACTCAGCTTTCACAAGGGTCTCTATCACATACACACACTACAGCATCTACAATAGTCTTTATAGTTCACAGAATTTATTTTTCCCTCTATACATTTGTTTATAAACAAAGAAATGTTTGCAGGGAGAAATTATATATATATTTTAAGCTCGTTAATATACTTGACACAGTAATGAACTCTTGAGTGAACACTCACACACACTGTGGCAAGCAGGCAGAAACATATTGCTGCAGACTGTCTTTGGTATTCAGTTAATCAGTTCCAGGAATAAACACCACTAAAGCCTAAATGCAACTCTCCATTATATCTATCTTATAACCTCTGAAGCAGACAAGAAATGTAAGCTTTCACAGATCATGAGTGCTTATGCAAGCTGTATATTACATATTCCTATACTGCAGAGTACTCTTTTCCTAAAGAGGAGTATTTTAGCTATAAGAAAGTCATACATCTTTACCAATCCCCCAAATTAGCTATAGTTCTAGTCTTTCTCCATTTATCTTGGCTTTGCAAATTCTGAAAGGATCAAGGAAGCTTTATTGTACTCCCAACACTGTTTTTTTGCAACAACTGATTTAATAAACATAGCTTCTCCCTCTAACAAATTGTCTGAAAACAGCCTATAATGCTTGTGTGTAAAAATCCATAAAACATTACTTGAGTAACTTTCCATGCAGGAACAACTTCAGTCAATAACTTGCAAGTAAGCTCTTCAGCGACTGTCATTGTGCCTGATCGCTGAAGCTGAATAAATTTTGCTGCCAAAATTTATTGAGGTTGCTGTCTACAGCATTTCCTGCAGCCAGAAGTGAGCGAGGGCTGCCAGCGCTTCCAGGTGAGCAGGTGCTGTGAAACTCCAGTAGTTGGGGCTGGGAAGCCTTGCCATAAGAAGGGGCATCTCTAGACAGGTTCAGCTACTGTGCCAAGTTGAAGCCTGGACTGAGCAAGCAGACATTTTGCCACAAAGTACCCTACGCTTACATAGAAAGCTTTCAATTATTCAACTTCTGTGCAAGTGCATCTGCAAAAGCTCTTACTGTGAAGATGTGGTAGCATTCTCTGTGAGCGGATACGTCCTTGTTTGCTATCTGCCAGGACTCTGAAACTTAGGACTTCTACTTGTTTTCTTGAATAGAGTCTTGGCACTAGTCTTCTAAACAAGTACTTAGCAATTTGGCTTTCTGGTTTCTGTCTGTTCTTGTAATGAACATAACACTCCTGTGAGTGGAAACACCCTCAGAGCACTAAATACCATCACTCACTTCTAAAAATATTCCCTAAAAGGCAGATTCTGACTTGTGCACACTAAGTATTCTCACTAAAACCAATTCTTCAACACAAAAATGCCAGGTATAATGCAATGAGGCAGAACAACATGCCAAAATTCATTACCCATAAATAACACCTCCATGTTCATAAGGAATAACTTTAAAACAAACTATAAAATGCTATAATACTGAATCAACTTACAGGAGAAATCCAAATAATATCTATAAAGATGAAAGATGATTTATTTCAAACTTACTCCTTTCAGATGAATTGAATTTAAAATACCTTCCCACCTTGAGGGCAGAAGTGCATGGAGATTTATTGGTATCAGTTAAAGCCCATAATTTTTTGTCATTTTTTTTTCCCCCAGACCTATAGGAAATTCAGACAGAGGCCTGTTTACTTAAGGAATGCGTACATTTTCTAGCAGCATATTCAGTTGGCTTTCCCTCCTCAGAATGATGACTGTGCTGAATGATGGAGTTATTTCTCACTGGTATCAGACCACACTTACAAGCAACAGATGCATTGTTCTGAGCTCCAAAGGTAGGACACTAATAGCTTTCAGATGAGCTTTTGTGCTGGAGAGGACATGGATAAAAGCGAGAGCTGAACGTTAATAAGAAACTAGTGTAGTGGTTTAAGAACTTGGATCCTCTTAAAAGCCAGGAAAAAAACTTTCTTCATCCTAGCTGGTTCAAAAAGTCATTCCTTACAGATTTTTGCTTTTAGATCAGGAAAAAAAAAAAAAAAAGGTTTGTTTGGAAATAGAGAATACAAGTATTTAAGAACGTTCTTACCTCAGGGCAGTTGGAATTAAGAACATACAATAAATCTACAGTGGTCTGTAGAAGTTCACTCACATCAGTGGGAATTTTGCCATTACCATCATCCAGAATAAAAGGATTCTTAGACATATCTTAGACATCTCTATGAGTCATTCTGGATAGAGCTATCAGCTCCAGGAAAGGCTTGTAGTTACAAAGGAAGAAAATGAAGGGAGAAGAGATAGATCACAAGATATGACATCTTATGGATGTGTGGAAAGCTTTAGCCATCCTTTTTCTATAGTGGGAATAATCACTGGAGACTAACAGCACTCACACCAGCCCAATATCCCCTTCACCCACAGATTCTGCACTATTTCATACTGCTCAGAGTTTACCTCTTACACCTGTGTTGTCTTTCAAGGTGTCTTCTTTCAAGGACTTAGACTATGCCTATGCTAGTAAATTAAATGGACACACCTGGGTAGCATAACTCAGCTGCTCATTGTTAAAGAGCAGTCCCCAAGTTCTGTGTGAAATGAAAACAGCAGTAGGGCTCCACTTTCAGTGTATCTTAGAACAAAACAACGAAGCTCCTTTGTGCTAAGCAAAGAGAAAGCACACAGCAGTTTAACAAAGTTACTCAGCCACTCCAGTTGTTTATTTATTGTTATAGTTGTGCTGTTTCCACAAGGATGGAGCTGCTAAGGCACATCAGGATACCTTTCTCTATTGGTGATAACACAGTCCAAGACTGCTGTTGTGCTGGTATTTGATAGTGTTAGTGATGAGTGCTAGTGTATTTTATGTGCTCAAAAAACAGGTGGATACTTAGAACGTGCAAAGGTATGTGGACAGCAGCTTACTCCTTTCTTCCTTAAGTGCTGCTACAGAATTTGTTCATTCCCAGTTGCACAAGGCCAGAGAGATTGCTTTCATCTCAAAGTTGCATGGTTAGAATTGTTATGTTGCTCAGTGGCTCTTCACCCACGTGTACCTTGAAGCACATATGCTTAGCTGGTGCAGACATCAAATATAGAGGCCAAGAGGCTCAAATGTGGCATAATTCTTACCTGCAAAGTATCTAGGAAGAGACTGTGCTCATGCAGTCCATAACACTGAGCACAGAGTGCCCATGCAGTCAGGAAGCAGTCCTTCCATGTACGCTCCCATCCTCAGCATCTGCATGCTATGAAGCTACAAAAGGGAAAGTCTGGCTAGATGGTCAATGTGGGCCAAGATCAAGACATACAGGACTGATTCCTGCATCTACTGTAAACTTTATTTTTGCCTGAAATGGAAGTGCATGTATTTACCTAGCTCAGAACATGGACTAGACTGTATTCTTATTGCCAAATACATTCAAAGGCATGTATCGTGAGGCTCCAATCTCAGTTTGTAGCTTAAGTGTTCTTTCACATAAGAATAAATTTAACAAATAGATATAGAGAGAAAATCATGAATTTGCACATTGCTGACTAATAGCAATTCTGTTTTGCGTGAGACTATGTGTCAAACTTAACACAGCTTGCCACTTTATTTTCTTATTGCAACAATATTTTGATCAGTTACCTCATATCAACATTAAATTCACCCTGTTTTCAGAATAAAAGCTTGCTTTTGAAAGTTCCTAATTGTGAATCATGGATAGACTCTAAAAATTAATGCACTCTAGCTGTCAGTAGTTGATTCTTCATACAGAATATACACCAAGCTGTGGGCAGAAACTGAGGAACTGTCAGCTATCAAGGAAGTTGTTTAATAATCAATGTATCTGTCTCCAAACAAAAAGGAACAGGTATACTATCTCCCAGCATCCTGTCAGCAGACTGTGATGGTAAGTAGATCTAAACTACATAAAAATGTGTGATAATCACTTAGCGAATAAACGTCATGATAACTGAACGAGCAATGAAACATCACTGACTGATGCCTAGAGCACATGGAAGTGTTCAATACACATTTCAATAACTTTTTTTTTTTTTTAATGCCAGACCACCTGTAAATTTTAAGTCTGCATTGCAGGATTATTTATTTATATTTTATATCGCAATTTTCATGCACTGAAGTCTGAGTTCTGAGAAATGTTTCCTGGCTTATAGTGATCATTTGAGCTTTCCCAGAGAGGTACCTGAGAGCACTGTGGTAAATTATCCCTCATATTTTTTGCTTGCAGAAAATATAAAAGAGGATCCTCATAGGGAGTAATGAATGAAATGTTGCCAAATACACCTGGCTGGAATTTACAGAACATGGTGCTGTATTTTTAATGTCAAATCTCATACATTAGATTTTTCATTGACAGGCTGTATCCCTCAGGATTACACAAGTATATTAAACAAAAGATAAAGGCTCATAACGAGTAATGTTCTTCTCTGAAATCTCTTCCCTGACTGTGTGAGTTCTCCCTAGCACTATTGGCAATGAGTGAGACTCCAACTTCAGGACAGGTTTACCCATCCTGACCTGATGGAGATACAAGCTTGCCCTCGTATTTGGAAAGAAATAATTTCTTGCCTGTTTTTATACTACTCCACAGTTCTTGACATAGAGTACTAAAGTATTAACCTGTGTTCTGTGATACAGGTGCAGAGGGTTTCTGCTTCATAATTATGAATAATTTTTAAATGATTCTGTTAAAAAAAAAAAAAAAAGTCTAAATATCTGAGGGGTTAAAGAATTTTTGAAATGAAATATTCTGGGCTGATAGCCCTACAAATCTTCTTCTCTCTTTTCAACGTGGGAAGTGTGAGGACTCGGATGAGCTGTGGACTTGTATGGCTGATGTTGATATCTTGCTGCCTTGTTCTGGGAGTGCTATTCCTGGAGACAGGGTAGGTCGTGGCAGATCAACTGAAGGACTTGCAAGGATTGTAACAGACCTCAGTTTGTTCTGTACCATTTGGTTTTGCCACAGCTGAGGGATGGACACAGACCTGCATAGCCTTCTTATATACACTGAACAACAAAGGCAGCTATACTGCCTAACTGATTTGCCAGAAGTCACTTCAGAAATTAGGCAGAGCAAAAAGTTCTGATATCTCCATAGTGAAATGTTTTAGCTTGGATCCTTCCCCTTAAAGCCTGTGGTTGGAGGCTCTTACAACCCTTTACAAATACTAAGCCTCTCTAGCTCACCTCTGTGCCTGAGTATCCAAGTTTGCTGTTGGACCTAAGGCAGGTTTCCAAGATGACTCTGGGCAGATTACTTTGATAATATATGCACTAGGGATAGTACTGGTGAAGGTTTTACTTTGAGACAGAAATAAACAACACTTGTGATATATTTTAAGAAAATATGACTGCAAGATAGGAAGTGAATACTTAGATCAGCTTAGGAACAAAGGGAAGAAATGTTAATGAAGCAAGATAATGGTGGGATTGAAAACTCTCCAAACTGGCAAACTTCCTCAACTCTCAAGTACTCGATGAATGTGTAAAGTACATAGGTACATAAAAAGGCAAATTATCAGGTGTAAAAGAGTGATAAAGTTGTTACCTGGGTTGCATGCCAATAGGCCAGCTAAGCCCTTGGCTCAAGGTGTTGGAAAACCTCACTCCCAGTTTGTAACCCTAGTTTGTCACTCCTGTTTTAATCATGTCATTCGATATAGACTGAACACTTCTCCTTTCACATGAAGTTCTGGATGAGAGAGATGAAATTTTCCCAAGGCTACAGAGGCACCAAAGCTTCCTACAACTCTATTTTAACTGCTCTTAGCTGTTCTTTGAGCATCAGTGAGTCAACTTTGCTAAGAAGTCTATGTGACCTTAAAAACAATAAAGCAGCTGTCTTGCTGATCTGTTGCCTTCTGAATTCACTAGAAATGTCCTATTGGTTTTGCCTCTCTGTTGTTATTACCCCACTGTATTTCACTTAGGCTGACTACTCTTTCGAGAACATGCTGCCTCTGTCTGCAGGGTACAGCTGGTAGCACAAAGGTGAACTAGTCTCTCAGAATTTTTAAGTCATCTTTGAGATAAAAAGGAGTTTTCAGCCTTGAAAAGGCCCTTTAAGGTCCATGAGAAAGGATTAAAAGCCCAACAGTTGCGAGACATCCATTTGCACTTGGCTACTACCTCACCAAAAACCATAAAATGAAAACTAGTGTGTTGTGACTATCTGAGGCACAGCTATAATTCAGTAGGATAAAAACCTGTTTCCAAACATCTGCTCCACTTCTGCCTATGTTACTATTTCAGTTTTGTTCTGATGAAGTGGCAGTTGGAGCGATTATAAAAAATTAAGTGTTAGACAAGAGGATGCATTGCATCCTGTTGCATCCTGTGAGTGCTATGCCTGCTGAGAAGTTCCTGACTACCATGAAAGCCCATTACTCTCCTGCACTAAAATAAGATGAGGAGAAAATCAGAGCTGAAGCACATTTCCAGCACTTGTAGTGCTGCCATGGGTCACAGCATTACCTGGTTTGCATCCTCCTCCTCCTCCTGTCTTCCTGCTGCTACTATGTGTGTCTCAGGTTTTCATCTCAACAGGATGGAAGGTTTCATCTGGAACACAACTGCTCATTGGCAGAGGCCAAAACCATCCTTGGACCTTTTTAAGCATGTGTGAGCTGGGATGATCAAGTCCAGGGACTGGAGGCTCCTGGCAACCACTGCCATTGTCCCAAGTTGTTCCAAGCCACATATCTGTCAGAGGTCAACCAATGATATGCTATGAACATTTCAGAGCTTAGTTTTGCTCTTGGCCTGGGTGCAGGCTGCCAGGAATGGCTGCATGGTTGACCAGGGCTGTTACACTACTGTCATGTGTTATACAGCCCCTTAAATAAATACAGCAGCACCTATGACCTTGTTATGGGTGACACATCTTCCAGCAAAATTCACAACTGAGCTCTACTGAAATACTTGCAGAGGAGGCATTTTTAATTACTTATTCTTTTGGAAATTCAAGAAAGAAGCTGATTTCACAGATACTTGACACACCACAAATGAATTCCAGCACCAGACACAGTCCTGATAAAACCACAGATGTCTACGGAAGGTTTTAGGTGAAGTAGTTCCAGATGTTTTAGAGCACTGAATAATCTTTTCATGGAGAAGTAAATTCCTTTCAACAGTAAGAATATTTTGTTTCCAAGTCTCTCTTTTTATCCTGAGATCCTAGAGATGCTCATAGATAGGAAACACTTATGTGTTCGCCGGTCATGTGGGCTGTGTTTGGAGAGGACCGAGCACATTTATATTCTAGTACCTGTAGTATAGAAGGTGCAGAATTAATCTTTTATTTCTAAATAAGAAAGAAAAATAATGTGATAGGAAGTGTTCAAATAATGTCCTTAACACACTGTAACTTTTCCTGTTAAGCACTTAAATTTTTAATAAGTACTAGGAAGGGCTTCATCTTGATTTAATTACGCATTGCTCAGGTTTGGCATATACATGATGTAAGGATACTTGCAGCCAGTTTTATGTGCAAAAGTGTAATGTATACACAGTGTTCGCTCTTGTCTTTGCGGAGTATAAAGTAGCCTCTTCTTGAAACTTGCCCATTAACTTGGTTTGATAAATTCAAAGTTCTTAGGAAATATGCTGTGAGTGACATTTTTGTGCTGCAAAGGTTATTTTATTGGCATCCTTGGCCCAGTCAGACTGAGACCAGTAATCTAACTGGGTCGAGTTGTGTTAAGAAAGCAAGAATTGACTTAAGATCTGGAAAAAATCATCTTGTTATCATACCCTACACTGTAATAGGATGCTGCATCTACAAACTGATGAGTACAATTTGGAAAATGACAAACCTGAGAGGGAATAAAATTGCTTTGATGAAGCAAACAAACAATTTGTTGACATGAAGTTACCAGCAGAACTTCTAAGACTTTTCAGATTTCTTTTAATAAACTGCTGGTGTAATGAACATCTCAGGTGTCTGCCAAGCCTAAATTGGAAGGAATTATGTCAGAGAAACAAGTAACTCCCTTCCAGATCAGAAAACCGAAAAATGATCTGATACTTACAACACACAAACTTAGTTTAGCTCACTGCTGGTTAATTTGACTTTACTTTATTAATTCCAGGTGTATTTGTACTTAGCTGTCTCTATCCAGGGTTTCTCCATCAACCTCTGATGTGTGAGAACTTCAAGAGTTGTTCATAGACTTGGGATGCATCAATCAATTCATTAGGAAAGCAATGCAAAATTTTATTCCTCAAAAGCTAGAAAGAGCTTCAATGCTGTCACAGGAGGAAATGTCACTGTGGAAAGATTGCTTTAAAAAGATTCCATAAAGCTGTAGAACTTATTTCAGTAGCAGGATTGCAGACATATAAACTCCAGTAATCTCTGATATAAATGAAATGTGAAACTCAAAAATGAATATCTTAGAAATAACTGTTTTTGCTTTTCCAAAGCAAACATGCCATCTTTCTTTTTTTTCCGTTTTGCTTTTCATTTCAACAATGAGGGCACTGTCTAAATTTGGAAACTGAACTGTGAAAAGCCAGCCCTATTCTACTGCCTAATTTCCAGAGCCACCATTTCTCTGAAACACCTCTGAACTTATCTGCTTCTCAGAAACAACATTTACTTTTTTTCAGTTGACTGCAGGGATTAAGTGACCAACATAAAGCATAACTGTGTGAATTGTTTCTCATCCCATTGTAAATAAGAAATGAAATAACAACTTGCCATCCTAGGGTATGGCCTACTCTCTCTGAACAGCTTAACAAAGTATTGCACAACTCTATTTCTTTTATTGAACTAGGTGACTCAGTGTTTCTTCCCAAAACATCCATAATACAAATAGCAACACCACAGCCATGATGGTCTAAAGATATGAGTCAAAGGCTTAGGTTATAGGCAAATCCTTTGGTCTAGATGCAGATTTCACATTGCTTAAAATTACTGCTCTCTTTTCAAAACACCTGTAACCTTCTTTTCATCATTTCTCCTCAGAAGCTGTTACAATCCTGGGATACCATCAATTCTGTCTTTCTAAAATGTGTACTGTAGTGTTAACCCAAAACACAGCACTCTCATGGCAGTTTGCTAAGGGCTTTGTGGATTTTTTTTTTTTTTTTTTTTTTTTTTTTTTTGGATTTAAAAAGTACTCACAAATCCCCTGGCTAATTGTCCATTAGTATGCTCTTTTAAACATTAAACAAAACTCTTTATTTACCTTCTCTGCTGCCTGATAGTCCTCAAGAGGCAAAGCTGCTTCTGCCTTAGCGAGTTGAACCTATGTGACCCGAACAGTCATTTGAGATGTTAATTTACTGAAGAATGAAGCTGAACAATGATGGATCGAAGAATTTCCCCCACCCAGAAGAATACACGGTTGCACAAGCTTTGTGTATTGATCAACTGGGTTCAGTTTAATTCTCTCCAGATCCTCAGTGTCAGCCAGTTTCTGACACAAAGAAATTGTAATCGCCAGTATTTTATGAACGACCTCTGATTCGCTCTGACAGCAGTCCAGTCAGATGTCTTTTCCCTAGAAACTTTACCAGAGGGGCAGACCTGTGTACCTGGTGTCTTTAACTCAAGTAAGTAATTCAGTTTCTATCCGACTTGCAGAGCTCTACTAATTTTTCCTACAGTGTCTTTTCATTCTCCATAATGAGGTCAAAATGCACCAAACTCTGAATGTCACTTTTTCTGCTACCTGCAGTCCTCAGTAAGTCCTCAGTAGAGGACCTAAAGTCCTCAGTAAGAAGAAAATTATGCTATGGAATGAATTCTGTGCTGCTTGACTGCTTTTGAGTTTTGACAGTGGGATCTCATGGAGCAAAATTCAAGTGGTATTTATTAAACTACAGTCTTACCTTACACCCTCGGCTAGTATAAAACCAGGAGGATGATATAAATCATTATAACTCCTTGGAAATGTGCAGAAACCTCCTAATTTATCATAGTTCAGAATATGATGCTATCTTCTTTAATAGTTAACATTATAATCTTGTTGAAGTCTGAGACCCTGCTCTTCCTCACACTCAGATTTCTTAGGGACTTGAAGTCCATTGACTGTCTTGCATCTAGGTGCAATGAGGAATGAGCAGACTTGAAAAACACAATTAAACTGTAGGTAAGTATTACTGAATGTTGATATTATCCTGTGCCTTTTGGTATCTTGAGTGGGCCTTATAGACTTTTAAAAGCTCGGCAATAAGCCTTCAAAGAAAAGCATTTTGCTTTTAGAAGCATCTGATGGCTGCTCAGTGGATAGCATTGTCTTAGTCCCTGAGGGAAGTCTCCTTTCCCTCTGCAGCTGCAATCCAGGAGAGGTTGGGAACCTCTCTCTTAGTTGAGTGTCCAAAAGACACTTCCACTGATGCATGGTCTCTGCACAGCTTCCCTGAACTTGTGACTTCTACTGACAGACTGATGGCTAAGCAGCTTCAAAGCCATCTGTGTGCAAAATGGAGCATTAGATGATGTCTCCAGTGGGAGATTCAGAGGCAGGGAGAAAGAAAGGACGTAGCTCAAGTACACATCAAGCAAAAACTTTCAAAGCCAAATTCTCTCAGGAATCCCACAGCCTACTCCTCTTCTGAGTTTCAGAAAGCCAGGAAACAACACTAATTAACTGAAAATGAGTGCATTGGCCCTCTCCAGGATTGCAAGCAGACTAGCTCTGTCAAGGACAAGGGTCTACCATGGGGACCTGGGTTGATGGCCATTGATGCCTGTGGATGAGTTGGAGCATGGAGGTGCCCCCTGCACCCCAGGCTCAGGAGAGTTCCTCCACATGGGGAAGATGGAAAAGGAGGAGGTGGGATGTGCTCTGCCCTACCCTAGTAGGAGAGGGGAACATGGCTAGTTGTGATAACCTGTACCTAGTCACTAGCAATATTCCCTTATTTGTCAGTCTGTTTAGTCAGAGCTGTTAGTCTCTGTGTAAAACTCCTTGTCTTCCTGTACCTGCCTCATTACTGTATGTTTTGAGCGCAGTAGCATGCACCTCTGGTTTATAAATCCCTCTGGTTCAAGTTTATAAATGCCCAGTGCAGTTTATAGATACCTTAAAATGGGACTAATAGTGTGTTGCATTGATTAAAAAACATAATAAAAAACCACAAGATAGTGAAATCTTCTCACAGACCCAACTTGAAATCCCTCCATTTCTGTAATAGGCACACAAGGGCTCCTCTTTTCCTGCTCCAAATGCAAAGGGATGAGGAGGGTAGCACAGTTTTGACTCAAAAGCAGGAGCCCAAAGTCCATCCCGTTCTGGCAGGGGACAAGACTTTTCCGATCCCAAGTAAAGGGTGGCAAGCTGGGGAGCTTTGAGTAGTGGAGGTGGGAAAGCCACAGTGATAATGAGTCAGACTGCAGGGCTGGTGTCCACAGGGCAGCCAATAATTAATGGGAATTGCTGAATTGATTTTTCACACTGTCAGCCTCTTTGAGTCTGTGATAACAAACACTGTTCAGTCCACTGGGCTATGAAATTTGGAAAGGGGAAGGAGAGGGAAAGGAGCCCAGGTCATCAAAGCTTGGGCTCCATCACACCAGGGAGGGAACAAAGTTCTGGGGGCCCTTGGTCTGCCCCACCTCACATCAGGTGATGTTTGTGTACAGTAATGAGTGATACTTCACTTTTAAATTTCTGCATATGTGCTAATAAAGGTATATCCTTAAGATAATTATGTTATAATAAGAAAATAGTACTTTAGATTCAGCTTCCATATGATGTTCAAAGAGAAATAATGGACAGATCAATACATACATCAAAGTGTGACAACGACATTTATTTTATACTCAACATCTACAAAAATATGATTGGCATCTTAATGTGTACATAAGAGCCAGGCAGCAGTAGAAAAAAAAGGGGAAGGAGGGTGGAAAGGGCAGCTTACTGGATTGTGAATGGTAGTTTGTTATAATCCATTCATACAAGGCATTTCTTAATTTCCAAATGTCTCTTCTTTATTCTGCTGACCTTTATTTAGTGTCTTCAGAACTCATATGCTCCATTCTATTTCAGTCTGAAGTTTCTCTACACTTCTTTTCCTTCTTGTTTAATTCAAAGTTTCTGGTGCTAATAATACAATCAAAATAGTGCTCTTATGTTAAGTACCGTCCAGTCTTTCTAAAATTACCTCTGCCAAGGAAGCAGATGACAGCTTGACTACTATTCAGACAACATATTTACTGCAGAGCTTTTCTTCATTGATGAGGGTCAATTGCTACCTCGCATTGTTTCCTAAATAATTAAATGAAAATATAATCTCATAGGCTGGAGGGTACCACAGGTCTCTGACTCTTTTAATGGAGAAGGAAAAAGTGCCATAAAGGTCTATGACAGAATGTGTACCTCACCGCAGCCATAACTTTGTAGTGAAAGGATGTGAGAAAGTCTGGCAAAGGAAATCATTTTCCAACCCTATACAGGGTTTATCATGGTGCTTAGCTCATGTCTCAGAGTCAGCACTATTGTGAAAATGCAGTTCTTTCCCAGTTTGCATCCAGCTATTACGGTTATTGATGGTATTCTTTATTATTCAGCTTGACAGTCTTCCTAAAATATTTGCCTTAAAAATATTTTCTGCAGCAAATTCTGTGACTTCATTCCATACAGTACATTTTTCTATTTCAAAACTGTTTTTCTTTAAACATTACCAAATTCTTCTCTTTCCTATTATGAGAAGCTATATTAAAAACTGATGAGCATTCCTTTCTTTATCATGAGCCTCTCAACTTCTGTTCCTTCTTATTAATGTCTTCATTGATCTTTCTCAGTATCTGGAGAGATTTCCATGTTGGAGATCGTATCTTATCGTTGCTCTTTAGAAGGAACTGATTTTCTTCTCTGGCTACATTTTGACAAGGGCTGGCTGACTACAACTGTAAACATTATTAAAAGTGAAGAGGTGATGGGGACTGAGATATGACAGCCTTAGAGCATTCTGCTGTGTTCTCGCTGCCTCTTTCTTAATATCATCAAAAACCTTTTGCTTTCATTGGCATTAGGCAGAGGTTTCTTCTGGGCCATCTGTATTAACATGCAATTCATCCTCTGAACCTGTTATCACTTCATGTAGAATACCTTCCAATACTTCCCATAATTTCTTTAAATACTTATGACTAGTTTCTAGTTAAAAAAATAAAAATAAAAATACAAGAATCAGAATCTTGATACATTGCCCAGTAGCTTTAGTTTTGTCATGCCTGCACGTCTTAATCCCTGACTGATCTAAATCACTTAGCACCATCTGCAAATTTTGTTACTTTGCCCTTCCATCAGATTATAAACAGTCTCAGTCCCAGCAGATACATTGCAAACACTTCACTATTAACCTCATTTCTAGATGAAAGCTGGCTCTTTATCCTTTGTATTGCTGCCTCCAAGTCAGTTTCCACAGCACAGCAAAGCATTACCTTTCACCTTGTAGGTGCCTGGTTTTCCTCAATAGCCTCTTTGAGGGACTTTAACAAAAATCTGAGTAATTATATCTTCCAGTGCTTCTTTACCCACTGATTTGTTGACACTTCAGTGAATCCGTACAGTTATAATTGGAAGAAGGTTTTCCACTGACATAAGTCAGCGCAGTTTCCCTAATCATCTAATTTTCATCTAGGTGCTTTTATGACAGTTACTTAAAATAGCAGACCTCCTGCCGAAGGCTCATCAGTCTGTTACTGCTCCTGCTATACCACAGAGTTCAATTTTAAATTCACTGCTTTCCAGGCATGCAACCTAGCAATTGATTTTAATGTTCAGCATTTTCAGAAATGTAATAACATCTTTTACAAGATGCTCTACATTTGTAGGTGATCATATTTCTAGTCACGTTCGTTTCAGCTTGTTGGTATGAGAATTTAACTCTTGCCCTACCTGATGCCCTTTTGTGATGTATGCACTGATGTATGGAAATCCCCAGAACACATGCATTCAATGTACTGTCTGTGCAGTTAACTGGACAGGAAGCTGAAAAAATATTCCGTATAACCAGTTGAATACCTTCTTTAACTACAGGCTTTGTCTTTGTGTTCTCCATTGCTTAATCTGTTACTGAGACCCTTCAATGTCATGAGAGTTCTAGCGGAAATACATTCCCCAAATGCTGGATCATTACTCTCTATCCATATATTTCCACAAGGACAGTTCCATCTAGCATGTTCTTCTGTACTGATCTCCAATTCCATTGTCTCTAAGCACAGCTCAGCTGATTTCATATTACATGTAAAAACAAAGTTTGCAAAGCAGCATAAAATCTCCTTTGATGCACATGTAAGTACGATTATATTTCATAGTTGACTGTGATAGGGAGTGAGAACTGATGAATGAAGTTGTTTATTCCAGTCTGATGTTCAAAGTTTCTGCACCTTTAATGGACATGCTGTAACACCCTGCTTACAACAGCACATGCAGTCCATAACTCATAGGGTTCGGAAGGCTTTGGGCCAGGCCCTGAATTGTGACCTTCTCTTTGGGTCTCAGACAGATCCAGTTTTGAAAACCTTGATCTTTTCTGAGGTAAGGATTTGCAGATTTGGCTCAAAAGAGTGAACTCTTCCATCTTATTGTCTTTTCCCTACTTTCTACTTTGTAATTATCAGTCAAGCAGCAAAGCCAACAGGCTAGACAGGCGTTCCCCTGGGCTTTTCACCTCCAAATTCTTCTGCAGGGACTCTTGCAACAGCCAACAATTGTTTTTTTAACACACATCTGTGCGGCACAGCCTTGAGCAGAGATTCTTCCTGAGGACCATCTCTTTTTCCTGGCGTTGCTTCCCTATCACAGTACATTCTTCCATTCTCTGTCACCTTCACTGCTGGCTGCACACACAGTCACTGTGGGCTCTGCTTGCAGTGGCACCTGATGCAACTTTCAGGACATTTTAGTACTCACTGATGTCATGGATGCTTGTATATTCCAGCTGGATTCCTTTTACATGGCTGGGCAAGATGTAACCTCAAACCATTAGTACATTCCCTTTTATCTTTACATATCATTATTGCCTTCATCTGGACATCATCCAAAACCAAGGGCTATAGATGCTGAGGTGAGGGAAGACAGAATCCAAGAGAGCATACTTATATTTTAATGAAGGCCAGGGGGCTTCATGCATTATAAATGAGTCATTCTTTCTTTAGTTCAGCTAAGCCTTCCCCAGCTGATCTCTTCAACAGTTTTCATGCCTGCTTTTCTTATTTAATGTGAAGTTAGCATTATTTCTCCAAGGGCTGAAAATGGTCCCGTTTTCAGTGGACCCAACAGCTTTCAGATTATAATTTAATCACTGACTTAAGATGCCACAAAATTTTAATTTGCTGTGTTCATCTCAGCATTCTGTTCTATTCCATGCACAGAAAAAAAGAAAAAAAAAAGAAAAAAAAAGTGATCTTATCCAGAAAGAATATAAAATTTTAAATATATTTTCTAATCACTTTTATTTGCCTAAACAGAGCTTCTGTAAAATGGCACTGAATTTAATTCATAGGTATTTTATACTGTAGTAGAGAGATTTTTCTGATATCACTATGTACATCAGTACACATGAACCCACGGATAATATTCCTGTTTTGTTTCTTGATGGCACTTCTTGGCCAATCTTTGTGCAAGTCAACTGCAATCTCTTTCTGCCATGTCACTGCTGAAATTTTTCCTCACTGAAGTTACGTTTCTTCCAAATGCCATCAAGTACCCTTGGAGACTGGTATTCCTAAGAGAAGAGTCTCTGAGCTCAGATGCCCCATTAGGTCACAGACATGTTGAATCCACTTAGGAAGCAGACACTTTGAACTGAAGCATCCATCTTCTCAGATGAGATGTGTTATGTTTATTTTGCTTACATCGAAATTTAATCCATGATGTTCATTTTTTATTCACTGATGGGAATATGGAGAGAAATAGATTTAAAACTCCTTCAAGTCTTCCTGGCTTGCAGAAGAGTAAATCAATGTAAGAAAAAGGATATGTCAAGACATTTCTTGATAGAGGCAAACAAAACTGGAAAATCGATGTATTCATCCTCCTAAGGAAATTAAAATCTTCTCTAATTCAGGACTGCGTTGCTGGATATTATTGAACTTAACTTCATTACTTGCATTCTGTAACAAACAGCAATCATCTGTAATGTAAATGTATTCAATATTGCATTATACAAATAGCAATTATTTCAATTGGCATTCTCTAAGTCACTCCAGCTGTACACTCTCACAGAGGCATATGTTTAGAAAAATATTTCAAGTTTTGACATCTAGGCTGTGTTTAATTTGAGTCTTGATATTAATATTATTCTTCTGAATTATGCTATTTTTTAAAACTTAGTAACAGCTAATAGTATACTTATTTTCTTATTTCATAAAATATATATTTATATGCATAATTATATATGTATACATATATCTAACTCATGGTAGCTGTAGACACGGAACAGACATAAAAATGCAGAATATGACCATCAGCTAAGCCTAACTTTCAAGAATAACTGTGATTATAACTTAAGGAAGATAATTATTAAGGAAGAAGTAGAGGAGAATGTGCCTCAAATTCCCTGTTCCTTGGGTCTTTATGGGACGAACAGCTTAGAAGGATGCCCAGAATCAGATCTGGGAAGTCCCTGAGCTAGGAATATCTGGAGAGTGGGGAACAAATCACAGATGCTTGTTATCTTCTTATCTGTGTCATGGCTCTCACTGGCTACAAAGAAGATAAGGACATCTGATCTGAACTGATACTACTTTTAATGTGATTTTATAATATCATACCAATAGCATGCCTCAGACTCTTTATTCCTTTAGAGAATTTGCTTAACCACACTCTGGTTCTGCTTGTTGCTTTCAGGACCATGCTTCCTCCTTGTTATTTACTCCAGCTCCATTGTCAATTTTGTTCCCTCTTTTCATAAAAATATAGAAACTTGATAGTGGGTCAGTCATACACGGTGGCTGCTGTGGCATGTGCTTCATTTTAGATTTATTTCCAGCTTTCCTAGTAAAAACAACTTGGCAAGCTCAGATGTTTAAATTATAATACTACTATAATACTACTAAATTATAATACTAACATGGTTAATTCCCACTTTGTTACTAGACACCCTGTGCATTTACATGCTTTTTTCAAAGACAAACAGTTGCCTATTCTGCCATGTTTTGCCGTTTCTGCCCACTTCAATCCTAACTGCTCGGAGAGTTACTGTGTACTATTGACATTTTGGCTGGGCAGGTGGCAGTAATAATGTCAAAGTTGGTTTATTCATCCAGGAAAAATATACAGTAGCATCATATTACTTTGCATGTAGCTCTCCGTTATTCAGGAGTGCTGTTGCAATCTTTCTTTCGATAGTACAGAGGAAAATAAAGTTAGTCATAAAACTTCTGAGTACTTCCAAAATTCCCTGTAAGCTAACTGTAGGCATTTTAAAATTACCAGCCCAAATACACATTGGTTTTCATTATCCTGTTGACCTTATGAGCATGATTTCAGCTAAAAGGAGACAGTCTGACACGTACGGATATTTTCCTAGAAAAAATTTCATCATTTACACCTTTTTTGGGGGGTTCTGCACAACACTATCCCATGGTTAAAGGGGAATCACTGTTTCTCATTCACAACAACTACTGCAGCACAGTCACATCTCCTTTACAGTTAAGATGTGCATTACAAGGGCAAAGCTTTTAGAAAGAGTTGATAATTTTAACTAGTACATAAGGCTGAGTACAAATTTTCTGCTGCACTGATCAGGAGATAGCACTCTCAAGTTGTTTAATTCATAGGTGGGTTGGCCAGGAGTCTGCACAGTAAATGCAAGAGGCATCAGAACCTCTTCAACCTCTTGAGGTTATGAATTTCAGATTCACTATTAATTCTTCTCTCAACGAATGGTAGTTTGTGTAGTTCTTTAATGATTAATAAAATTGTCTTTTTAAAATAACAGATAAAATAATATGCATTAAGGGGAAGAACCTTATACATGAAGGGAGAGAAATCTTCATGTTTTTGTCTAGAGTGCTTTCCACCAGAGCCTCTCTGATAGGAGGGAACGTCCCTTAGGGGACAGAAGAGCCTTCTACAGCTCCCTTTGCAAATTACAGGGCTCAGATGCATTATTTTTTATTTCACTTATCTAAAATAAATATTTTTTCTTTACTGAAGAAAGAGGAAAATTGGAAAGATTTTCTGGGTAGAATAGGAAAAACAAAGACATTCAGATAAAAAAGTAACTAGAGGACCAAAATGCTGGAACTGAGAGATTTTGCACTGTTTTGTGACAAGAGAGTGCACTTTCAGTGTCCACGCAATGCACTTGAGCAGCCCTGATAGAAGCACTGTTCAGCATCTGCCTGTGCTTCTTGTGGCTCCTGGAGCAGTAAACCTCCCAGGTAGCTCCCTGGTAGTTTCCAAGAAGCTGGCTGAGAGTACAGCAGTAGATATGTCAGTGGAAGAAGCACATTTCCAGGGTGTATTCCACTGTTTGTCTTCCCTGAAAGGCAGCTGCTGTGTAATTTTAACTTTCAGCAACAGACCTTAATATATTATCAGCCCATAGTTCTTAGTTGTTCATGGTGCTGGCCAGGAGCTCAACTGCTATGGCAACCTGCTGAAGCATGATTTTCTTAGTCATAATGAATGGAGGCTCTCTCTTTTGTTGACAAGACTCTTAGGTACTGCTGGAGCTCCCTGCCTGTTTGCTCTTCTGCCATGCTAAAGAGGTTATCCATGTACACTGGGTCAAGTTCTGCTCTCCATTGTACACCCAAGAACTTTTCATAAATAAGCCACACTTATTTAGGCAGATCTAACTGTCCTCAGTCATTAACAACAATACCTCTTAAAGACTGTTGATCTGCCAACCTCTTGTCTTGTCCCAACACTCAGGACCAAATCCTGGCTTAACCCAGAAAAAAAAAACAATGGAAACCTGCTATTATTGCTATGAAACAATATCCTTGATCTCAAATGCAAAGCGTTCATTACAACCTACAAATCTTCTCACAACTGTCTGAAGGAGGTATTGACATATGTATGTATATAATGGAATACCTTGAATTTGCTAAACATTGTTCTGACAAGCCTCAGAAATAAAGGCAAGCCAAGCCTTTGAAAGACCCGACACTGACTTCAAAAAGTCACTGAAATTATTGATGCAAAGGATATTACTGATGGCATGTGAAGAGATAATGAGTTATATTCCTTTCATATAGATGGATAAAGTGCTCATTTTAATACCAGCTGCATGGCAAAGTCTCAACTAACTCTGCTAAAATCTAGTTAAAGTAGGATGATGCAGATCATGAAAATCTGTTCCAGTGCTCACACGAACATTGTCTCTGTTCAGTCTTTAACTACAATCTGGTTAATAAATAAAACACTGTGTTGCCACACATTATATTGGAAACATGCTACTGTTGTGAGAACATAAGCTCTCACTGTGAGCATCCTGTTTTGCTCAGTGTCTCAAAAAAGCCATGGGGAGATGTTGGTGAAGACTTGCATTGATTTGAGGGAGGTTTGGACAAGTCATTGTGATTAAAAATGATTTACTCCTCATCTAATAAATTTTGCAAAACCAAAATGCACAGATTTTCAGTTTAGTCCAAATATCAGAAGTCTCATGCAGACAGCAGCATTGCATCCTAAGCAATCTTTTACACCTTTGTGTCACTGTCCACAGGAATAGCATGACATTCATTACAGTGTTGGAGAACAAACTTTAGGTATCTGTCTCCAAACCAAAGCAATTTTTTTGCATTACTAATGCTTTGGAAATTTTAACAGGCAGTTCATAATGAAGTAAAAATCTTAAAGATGTTCTCATTACAAAATATGGTACTTTTAAAATCAACTTCTTTTTCCCACTTTGGAGGTAATTTAAGAAGTGTCCACATACTTAATGTGTTGAATCTACTTAGATTAAAATTTGCCAGTAAATTGATAACATTTTTAAAACATTTGTTGGAAATCTGATTGGTGGGCTTGTGACAGTGAGGCATGTATTGACCACAGGATCTTCTTGAATTAGAGTAATAATTAAAGAATTATAAGAATACATAGGATAAATTTACAACCTAATTATACTTTAGTATTTTGGAAGGAATGTCATGATTTCAAGAGAGACTATGGCTAACTAATGGAAAAAAATGCTAGGAGACAGATGCCAATTTGTTCTTTGACTGGTTTAATAAATGTAACATCATATGAAAAATAATTATTTCTTTGAATTTCATTTTTATGATGTGAGACACTGTCTGAGTGTATATAAATGGACTCTGTATAGCCAGACTGTTTTCACAAAGACTTGAGCAACTGATTTTGAAAAGTTTGGAACTCCAATTAGAACCCTCAGCTTTGCACAAGATGGAGAAATAAAAGCAGAAGATAATGAAAGAAAACAAAACTGTTCTGAAGCTAATTTAACTTCAATTTTAGGGGGAAAAAAAGCAAAGCACTTAAAACTTCAACAAGTTGTATCTTTTACTAGGTAGCACTGTCATCCAATAAGCCGTGCTTTAAAAGGAGATTACCCCAGGTTTTCAATGTTACTCAGAAAATCTTGTCTCTGCTGAGTTCAGCATGTGCTCTCTGGAACATCCTACACTTCTTTGTTTTTCTTTCTGATCAAGGCAAACCCAAAGCCCTTGCTCCTAAGTGTGATGCTCGTTAAGATTTGAAACACATAGAAATGGTATCCTTGCAGTCATGTTAAACAGAGCCTTCATGGCCCCATCTCCTTGAGTGGATTCAGGCAGACATGAGCTCACTTTATCTGTGCTCCAGGCTGGTTGGACATGGTCCAGCATTGGTTTGAAAGCCACACAAGTACACAAGCTTCTCAGCAAGGCAAGTCAACTTGGGCATACATAAGTACAGCTTCATGGGTTCTGAATCAGACCTACTCAGAGCAAATGAACTTGGACCTGCTTGCACCCATCCATGCAGACCTGTGAGTCACCTTTTCTTGTAAACTGTTTCATCTTCCACTCCCTCCGAAACTACAAAAGACTATCTCAGTTTTTGTGCTCTGTGCTCTGTCTTTTGACTTCTCTTTACATAAATGCACAATGAAATATAAAGAAATCATTTACAACTCTCAGCTTTGCAGGACCACCTTGGCACCAAAAGGGAAATTGAAAGACAGACTGAAAAGCAGCTGTTAAACTAAGCCTGAACTAATACCTGAAACGGTATTTGTAGACACAAGCCTAATTCAAATCTCAACATGTAATTGTATGGTTTTTTACATATTTTTACTTCCTTTTTTCAACTCATTCTAAAATAATGCAATATATATATGCATGCATGCGTATAGAGAAGTTCACCCATGTGGGAGTGAGGCATCTATTCACTGGTCTCCTGCATGTGCTTATGGAGTGAGCGTCACTGATAATAATAACTTGTCTTCCTCCATTAAGGTGCACTTCCACTCTAAATCACACTGCTACTCTTATCTAGAGAAACAACTGCCCAAAGGTCCACTCAGAATAAGAATCACATCAAAGAAGAAAGAATATCATAGTTCTTCAGGGTATAAACCACCAAGGGAGGATAGATGCCAGTCGACTGGAAAACCTAACATAAAAAAAGAGAAAAGAAGATGGAAGGATAACTGTAGTACTTTGCAGATCTGGGCACTTCTGAGAGATACCATTTTGCTGTATGTGAAAGATTCATTATACCCTCATCACAGCTTGAACCCAGGGTTGCAACTAGCATATCCCTTGGTCTTAAAATCCTTTTTCTACGTGAGATGCCAATACATTGCTGTGGTGGCAGGGGGAGAGAGAAGCGGATAAAAGAAATTCTCCTACAACAAACCAACACCAAAGACTTCTTATATAAAGCTTTTTCAGCTCCTAGTGCCTACCCAAGTGCCTCTGGCCATCAAGCAGCAGAAAGCTCTTAGCTTTTCAAAAACAGCAACATCACCCAGATTTCATGCCTGGGAAAGTCATGACCTTCAAATCCAGGCTCTGTGGCAAAAGTCCGACTGATAAAACATCCAGAGACTGCAAACACTGGTTAAATATAGCCAAGGGCAGGGCAGCATCACAGAGTGGCTCAGTTTGCACAGTTAGATGGGTCATTCAAGCATGTGCTGAGTATAGCTTAATGCAGAAAAAACATCTCAGAGCAAAGGACATAAGTTGACTAGAGTACTCCAACCTACTTTTTGGAAGGCGCTGACTTGGAAAGGGAGGAGAGGGTGAGAATAAACTGAAAGGGAGCTCTCCCATGGCTCCCAAACAGAGAGTTAACCAAATGCACAATAAGTGTTGTTGGTGCATATCCGTTGGAGAGGAGTGCTAATAGGTGGCTCACTGCCTCGGGTAAATCACAGCAAATGAGTGCTGACAGGTGGAATCCTGGTTCCCGTTCTCAGCACAGGAATAACATCATTAGCAACCTCAGAAACAGAGACTCCAGCCATGACAGATTTAATCCTAGGGCTCTGATTAACAAGGTGTGTTGAAATAATTGACATTTACTGCATGTTACATAGAGTTCCTCTTTTTATTATGAAATTGGTAAGAAACTGGCTGGAGTAGCTTTTCTTTTAAGAACAGATTTACAGAATTATGATAAAAAACACACCATGAAACACTGAATGTGAGAGTTGATACAGCCAGTGTGTATTGCTATATGGATGTAAAGATACAGGGAACTCAGTGTATTTTGTGAAAATATGTCTAGCGTAGAAGAATTTGCTAAAGAGAAAGGACAATGAGTGAGCTTTCAAAATCCTTTTGTTTCCAAAGTGCTGGTAAATGGAAAAATCCTTAACTGAACAAACATTCTGAGAAATCTACTGCTAACAACTGTTCAGTCAATATGACAGTAAGGAGCGTGGATGCTATCTAAAAAGAGGATGTGGCCTCCGCAGATAAACTGTTTTGATACCCTGCAACTCACTGTTGCATTCATTCTTGCCTCTTGTTTGAGGTTTGTGTTATAAGCATTTTTAGTGGGAGTCAGAGTTTGCACTGCTTTATCTATCTATCTATCTATCTATCTATCTATCTATCTATCTATTTATTTATATTCAGGGACAAACAAATATAGGGCTCTCATCTCCCACTGCTACTGTAAAGAAGAGACATCAAGAAATATCAAAGGCTGTTTAGGACCCACTTTCTATACTTATGAGTGACTGAGCAAACACATCAATATTTGTACTGCTCTACGTCTTTTTCATGAGATTTTAAGATTGTCCTACCAGATAAAAATCAAACAGAACAGAAACTTACCTTTTACTACCTTTAGATTTGACTTTGTTCTGTTGATCTTGGTTGGGTGACAAGGTGAAAGAAAGGCAGATTGGCATAGTATCAGGAAAAAAAAAACTGTTAACATCCTCTGAAATCCAGAGTAGGTGTGCCAATGATGAATGCTATTTTATAGTTCTCTTTTATCACATACATCAAACACCCATCGGTGCACTGTGTGAGCAACTGACATGAACTCAATGCCTAATACTAACAACAACAAATAGCGTCTGAAGAGTTTCAGTTGTGCAGCTGGGATTCTTTTAACTGATGTATTCAAACACAACAAGGTAGGTTATTATACTTTAAGCAGTACAATCGCTAGAAAATCTTTTTAAAAGGAAAGTAGGCTGGATGGAAATACCAAGGACTTATGTGCTGACGTTTTAAAAACACTTTATCTGCATCCAGTTACCGCACCTCTGATTGCTAGTTAGGCACCATCCCTTCTTTTATGGCTTGCTTTGTTCTCAATGGTTTTTGCTGTTTGTCTTCCTGTAACAACAAAGGTTAAGCAAATGATCCCCAAAAAGCAATGGTTAGGCTATAAAGGTCCTGTATTGCCAGCTTCATCTTTATACTGATCTGAGCTTATCTATTCCCAGGGATGGGGACAATCAGGTACAAAAACTGCCATTGCTTTGCCGTATTGAACTGAAATAGAACATGGGGAGCCTCTGTGTTCCTCCACTCCAACCTCAAGTGGGATCACCGTTCTCTGTCTCCACTCTCTCTGGTTTTGGCCAATGCTCACTGGCATCTCTTCACTGACGAAGGCCTCCTGGACTCCCTATGCCATGTCATACCCTAACTAATGTGCAATGCACACCTCCCAAGACTCGCAGGCATAGTTTGGGTTTTTGCTGTGAATGACCTCCCACATAGTAAAGGCCATTCATTTTCACCCAGTCGCAAGATATAAAGTGAAATAAATGTAACCCATCCTAGCTGACTGTGGACAGATATGTGTAATGCATATCATGGGTGTTATTTCATCAGCACAACGTGTTAAGTGCTGGAGCCTATTCCAGAGCCTGTGAAAGTTAACAGGACTCTTTCCAGTGTCAGATTGCTTGTTTAACAATGGCTTTCAACAGTAGATTAATGAGATTAAAACAAAAAGAAATATGACTAATTATTTATATACAGTGTTGCTGTTTCAAAGGATCTCAATCAGTATATTTTAATTTAAATAACAGACATTCCTTTGATGTTTAACTGAAGAATAGAAGAAAAATCTATGACTTGGCAGAAAATTAAGAAATGGGCAAATATTTTTTTGGCAGTAAATGCATTTTCCTTTAGGAAGGTTTAGAAACAAAGACTCTTGGCCAAGTGTACTTTCTGCACCAGTTAAATTCCACATGTTAAATAGAGCATAAGTGGATGTCAGCATAGACGATAGTTGTGTCCTTCCTGAACTGCGAGCTGTTGCTGCTCTGTGCACCGTGTTTATGAAATAAAAGGCAGAAATTTAACAATGCTGTTCAATCATTAATTTTTTTGATACTTCATTCTTACTTTGACTCTAAGACCAGAGACATTCTCCTCTCCTTTCTAGTGGAAATGGTAAGTTATTGACATTTTGTACACATTCGTAATAAACAGGCATTGACAGTTCTGTGTGGCAGAGGGCTGTTAACAGGCTATCTTCCTACTTATTAAAATGTTCCAGTCAAAAAGTGAAGCTATTAGAGTCATTACAATTTTTCTAACTCCAGAGCTGGCACCATTTCTCAGAACAAAGCACCTATATCTCTCTCTGTCTTTCTATTTCTATTGACTAGGGTTTGACACCCTAATCTTTATGTCCAGCTACAGGTTAAAGCCATCTGCACTTCCTCAAACTCTTTGCTGAAATTGTGGCTTTTTGAGCCACTCTAGTGCTAACTTCCCTTCTGATGTCTTTTTGCCCAAACATGACGCTTCTGGTAGCAAAGGGGTTTGGGACAAAAAGGTATTACTTTCAAGGGCAAGATGAGCCAGGCTTCTCCTAAAAGTAGTTGGCTCATTAAAACTTCACAACACTGAAAAGACAGGAACAGAGCAGGGATTTCTCAGTCCCAGTGACCACTTGTGATCATGGATATGCAGCTGAGTGATGGAAAGGTTCCCCAGGACTGAACCTGTCAGCAAACCTAATCTAGCCCCTTTAGGACTTAAGGACCAACATGACTTAAACTGCCTATTTTCTGCCTTGGTGCAAGTTACTTAGATGACTAAATAAGTGTTTGCAGCCAGATAACCTCAGTATTTGAGATACTAGAGGTATTTCCTACAGTAAATATAGGGAAGTGCTGAACAAGGGCATACTGAAGATACTGAGGAAACCCTATCTATTTATCTTAAGTTCAAACGCCTGAACAAAACCATTCCGCTTAAGTCACTTCCGCTCGGCACTTTCCTTTAAAGATAGGGCATAATTGTTTCTCCAAAAGAATTGTGCTACCCTCACATCACTTTTACAATCAAACACTTTTACTACTCTCGTGGGCATTTTGTCCTCTCTTTCTCTTAGATCCGTTCGCCCTTTCCCTTATCGCTGCCAGAGGACAGATCTGACCCGCTTCCTGCCCATGCAGTGGGCTCTGGACATTCCTCAGAACCTGGGCCACGGCTCTGACTGCAGAGCTGTTTCTCCTCCTCATCCTGACTGCTAAGCAGCCACAGATTCACCTCCCCGGCTGGAGTGTTCCCACATCACTCCTGCTAGGCCTCCCGAGATGGGCAGCTCTGCCTCTCCTTACAGACTTTGTTAGAGAGGACCATTCCTAATTAAAAGAAGCTGTTCCTTCCAGAGGATACAGGCTGGCAAGGACACAAACATAATGCTTGACATGTCTCATGGTACATCATGTTTAGTAGCACTGAACTGTGACCCCTGACATGTCACCTTTGCCCCAGAGCCTCCCTGCAAGCTGCCCTGGGCTGACAGACTCCCTCCAGCCTGCTCTCCTGGAGGACACCCCCTGTCCAGAAAATCACAAAGGGCAGGCTGAACGTGCAGCCAAAGGCAGAGCATGCCTGGCTGCCAGCCCCTGTAATTCAGCCTCTGCCTTGGGGAGGGTCAGCCAGAAGCTGAGAGACAAGGGGCTGGTGACACGATGCCTGCTGCCTCCCCTGCTTCTTGTCCTCAGCGACATGTGGCTGTTTGATCAGCTGGTAATTGCATTACCACCCATCAGGGGAGCTGGACACCCATGAGGCCCTTTATTTTCCCTGCTGTTGTATCCACCCGCTGAACTGCTTCAGCCTTTTGGGATGCCTGCTTGTTACGGGGTTTGAGAAAAAGAGATCAGGATATTTGAAGGGTGGTTAACAGGGCAGCCTGGAGGCAAAAAGCAGCAGGGCTATGCCTGTGCAGTGCTAGTGACAGGGGCTGGTCTCAGCTAAAAGAGCAGTCATAACCACAGTGCCAGCTAGGCACTGCAAACTTGTGTTACCAGTGAGAAAAGAAATTGTTTTATTGGCGAAGGGGCACAAGATACTGAATTCTCTGCTGGCAGACATTATAAATTTAGAAATGTTCTGTCTCAAATAAAATAAGTCTTGGAAATCCCTGAAACTAGATGGCATCTTCTGCTTGAACAGGAGAAAGCGCATTAAACAGCAGTTCCAGCTTTACTCTTGACTCACATTCACAGTACAACAAAATGACAATACTATTTTGTTGCCTTTAAACTGATTTCATTGATTCTGGCAGGTGCCCTCTATCTCTCCCCTAGCCTGTATAAGTGTGCAGCAGGGGCCATTATACCCACTACTGCCATTACACTCAGCCCTACGACAGTGAATTTGGCCTCAGAAGTTTTGTCTGCTGGCTAATCTTGTCTCTTTTTCACATATGGGAAACACTGAGTACCTCCTAAGCACTGTCATGGCACAAATTATGGTTATGACAACAAGAAGTAAGAGTGCTGCACTGAAGACCCGTGACACTTCACAGAATCACAGAATCACAGAATGGCCAGGGTTGGAAAGGATCTCAAGGATCATGAATCTTCAACTCCCCTAACACATGCAGGGCCACCAACCTTCACATTTAATACTAGACCAGGCTGCCCAGGGCCCCATCCAATCCACTTCATCCACCCCAACCACTTCATCCACAAATATCACTTTTCATTGGCTATGACTCTGATTCCTGTTCAGCAGAAGGGCTGATAATCAGGCTTAGATGGCATCAGCTGTTCCTCTGAATGCCATCTTCAGCTGAGGACTCCCTCATCACCACTCTCTGCACTGTCCCAGAAGAAGTATTGCTGCAGCTTTGCACTAAATTTGACAGAGAATGGGCACAATGTACAGCCAAACTTGGCCTTCAAGACCTCTGCTCAACTGCTGTTTAGATCTGGAAGCCTCTGAGATGCCTGGCTGCCAAGCTAGATTGCCAGGGGATTTACCCTGAATAGTTTTTAGCAAGCCTAGATATTTTGGCTGGGAATCAACTCCGTTGTCTCTCTGGATATGACCCCCTTCACACAAGAAGGTACACTGAAGATGGAAACATTTTTACCAAAAGCCAGACAAGCATGATTGCAAAGCATAAAGTAAAACAGCTTTCTCTGTACATGAAGCTGATGGGTTTGTTAATCCTTGGGATTATTCCCAAACAGAGCATGGCAGAATCCACGGTGGGCAGTCATCCATGGAGCAGCATTTCAGGCCACCTTCAGCAGCCAGCTGCGTGGTGAGGGGGCATTCAACCTTGGCACTGCAGTCCTTATTAGCGATTTGTCAGCCCATTTCAAATACAGCAGTGCTTATAGTTGTACTAAGGAGAAGCTCTCCAGCATTTTCTTATTGGTTTATGGGAGGACAGGCAGATAACTACGGTAGTTAACTGCTTTTATTGAGAGAAAGGAAAAGAATGTGCTTCTTTGTGACTAAAATGTACGGCGTGGAAAGAAACAGATAAGTAAAAATGTCTTTGTAATGTGGAAGATGCTAATAAGTCTATGTTAGGACTTCAGGATCTTGTCTAAGCAATTGTACATTAGGTTCTGTATATCACAGCATATTTCTTTTTTATCACACTACTCAATAACACAGAAATAGGCAGCAGAGTGAGGACACCTATTGTCTTTGGCCAGTGATAACTGGCTGTGCCACAGCTCATGTATTCTGTGATGGATGTTAGTAGCAAGAAAGGTGAAAAAGAGTTCAGAAATGGCGAATGACTTAAAGAGCACAGTTCTGGAGATAACTCAATGAAGTGAAATTAAAACATCTGAAAGGACTGAAGGCAAATCATGAAAAGCAATGATAGGAGTTAAATGTGTTTAGCGTGGTTAAATGAGAAAGAAAGAGGATAATAAAACTCTCATTATTTTCAGAGCATAAAACAGCCAAGAGAATAGAGCAAAGCTAGATGCACTGGTTTGAAAAAGAAAAAAAGAAAACATTGGTTCAGTGTCAGCAGGAAAAATCCTGAAGGGTGAGATCTGTTAGACTGTGGAGTAGCCTCCTGAGGGAAATGTGGGAAGTCCATTGCCCATTCACTTTAAATAGTCTGGACAATGTGATGAAAAGTGCACACTGGGGAAAAATAGTCTTGCCTCAGCAAAAAGAAAAAAACAATAACAATGAAAATCTTCACTGAGATCTCTGTATCTGTAGTGGTTCTCTCTAATCAAGTTCATTTTTAAGTGAATGAAGAGCGGCCTGCTGACCTTTCCCAGGTTATTTTTTATTAATTATCTGTAGCAAAGCTGGAAATCAAGTGTAAAGAGTTCAGGCAATGAGTGCACAATAGCAAAGCGTTCAAAGCAACGGCAATAAATAACACACTTCACCAACATAGTTCTAAAGCACACAAATACAGGAAATGTTAATATACACTTCACATTATTCACCTTCTCTTTGTGTTGCATGACATCAGTATAGTTATACACAGCCTCAGTGTTACACAACTACTGCTCATGATTTTGTCCTGTTGCTCTATCATCTCAGCATTTCTTCTGGACACTGTGAAGTTACTTCCCCACAGTCACTTCTCCAAAGTTGTCAGTTCAGTAGATGATTTAAGCACCTCTCTGAAACCGAGTTAAACTCTGGGATCTCTTATATAGACAAGTGCCTATCCAAGCTGAGAAGCTCCTTCCAAGAGTAGAAGAAAAACCTGGGTACTGTCTAAACCTTTTGAATATTTGAACTATTCTGTCTCCCAGAATATATTTGAAAGTTATTTGTACCATTAATAATAACCCTTTAAAAAAAGCATCAGTAAGACCTCTTTTTTTTTTTAACCTTGAGTTTGAGAGTGCTAGATCCAAACTCAGCAATTTTTCTTTTTATATTTTTAAGCATTATGTGTATTCCTTTAATGCTCATTCAGTTTTAATGACTTTTCATGATGGAACATCTCACTTAAATAATCTTTGGCATAACTTTCTGGGAAATCAGGTATTTGAATAGATTCACATGTGCCCAGGTTATTGCAAGGCACAGTATATTGAGCATATTTATTAATACTATAATCTTGGAAACACTGAATGAGTGCACTCAAGTCGTGTTAGAAAAGTGGGATGAAAAGTTCTTACGTATCAAACATATTAATCATGGATAGTATTTTCTGGAGTTCTCTGATCTATTGAGATTATGAGAAAAATATAATTTGAACCTTCCCATTCTGTTTCCAAGGCCCAGGGTCACAAGGAGTCCTTCCAGATTAGAAGATTGGAAGATAAGCTAAACCAGTAGTCAGAAACAACCTTTCTGATTAGGGTTTGTTGCACTTGCTTAAAAAGTTCAGCAAAATATAGTAGCTTTCACCTAGCCCAGAGTTTCTTTCCCTCTTTGGCAACCTTGCAGGTATAACATGGAAATGAATCAATAGTCAACTGAGGGAAGAAAAAATTATTGTGATGAGTGGCCTGAATTTAAGCCTTTTCTGTCTTCTGCAGGCAAAATCCAGGGCAAAATTTATTCATCTTTAGCAGAGATGAAGTTCACAAGGCAATGTCTAATCGCATCTTCTGCAGAGGCACAGCTGGCACCAGAACTGCAAACAAGGAGTGCTGATGGCTCTAGCACAGGCTTACCTCTGGGATCAGCAATGTGTACGTTACTGCAGATCTGGGAAACAAATTCACTTTTACGGGTTTCATAACTTCTTATAGAAACACTTACTTCCAAGTTCTTTTCTATGTTACACAAATTTTGTATTTTCTCATCCTTCGACATTTTAGGGTACAAAGTGATGCTTTGCTGGTGTTTTCAGTTGTCCTATGGAGGAAGGAAAAAACCTGAGTGCTCACAACACTCAAGTGGCTTTGCTTGTGCTTCCTCTATGCATAGATGCCCAAAGTTGTCTTTTCAGTGGTTACCCATCACAGTACTTATAATACTGAGAGCTAACAATAGTCTCCAGCAGTATCATTTTGCTATTGTCAGCTTGGGATTTTTTTCAGACTTAATAAGGTACATAAGGTCAAGGAGAATGGAAAGTCTATAGGGAAAGTCAGACATAGGCTGCCTTGGATAAGTAAAGGTTTTGATCTTTTAACTGAGAGCTAAGCAGAACGGAACAGAAAATGATATACGGGAAGAATGTCATGAGGTAATGTGACATATGGCTTTGAGGGGATTTTAAACAGAGGAAAATATTTCGTCAACCCAAGACATTCAGTTTGACCAAGATTTTCAGACTATTGAACCATGTCATTTGTCTTCCTCTATCACTCAATGATTCTTGGTCAAGCTTAGCTAAAAAATATACTTTCAAAATTAAAATTCAAACAATAATTGTTAAAATATTGATTAAAGCTGTTTAAATATTTTTAAATACAAACTCGCTTTTCAAATAAAGATGTTAACATTTTAAAGAAAAAGCATTACTTTTTTTAGCAGCATTTAAAACCAATTCACCACATAGCATTTTTTCCCTCACAGTAAAATTCCACGTTCATGAAAACTCCCTTCCACAAAACATAAGGAAAATATTGCTGTTCTAATCACAAACATGGGAGTGGAACATTCTCCTCTGGATCTTCACAAAACACTGCCTTGGCACTGGAAGATGGGATGCAGCAATGTTGCAAACATTGTGCTGAAATGTACAGGCATATGTTTCTAGACCTCTTTGAAATGCACAGGAGCCTTAATAAACAGCTGGAACAGGGATTTTTTTGTCTCTAGACTGCTTGCCAGGAAAACCAGACAGATGCCAAACAGGACCTTCTGATCCTTACAACCACTCAGGGAAATGTAAGCGCACCTTAGGAGGTGCCTTGTGAGGTAAACTGCATTCAGAGGGCTCCAGCACAAACCCCAGGATAAGGGACACTTAGGAGAAGGTCTAAACCTTGATTTAACCATGCCTACAAAACTTTTGAAGCTGTGACTACTGTAGCTACTGTAGAAACACTTCAGGTTCCAGCAGTAAAAAGAGTGACGAGCCAGAGCTGAAGAAACAGCCCAAACAAAGGGATGCATCAACTCTCTATAGTCCATGAACCAAGTTTCTGTCCAGAGAAAGCTCTTAGAGTCCATTTACAGATCTTTTTCTGGTTGTGATCATAATTTTCACCCTGCAATCTATTGATCTGTAGGTGATGGGTGATTAGGCTCCAGTGATTTTGCCTGCAAAATATGTTATTTATTTTTTTCACTGTTATTATTTTTTTTTCACTGTAATAGAGAAGGTGCTAAATAGACTCCAGATCATGCAAATCCATCTAATGTTCACAGTAATGAATTACTCTGATCTAAAACTTAGGAGGCTACCTAATGAACACAGCAGTCATAGCATGTATCTGCCCTGGTGTTGCTACACAGTTTTACCTGTCTAGGAACACTATACCGTGTCAGGGAAGTAAGTCATTAAATACAGATAATAATATTATCACTATTTCACCTCCTTCATCCAACTCCTCAGTGACTACTGCTGACAAATAATCCATTCAGTGCTGCTTGCTCTTTAAATCCGTGCTGTAATGTTTGCTGAATACATACAAATCTACTTTAAGTACTTTAAGGGAGACAGGATGAGATGTAAAAAGAAATTCCACAATATTTAGGTATTAGCTTAAAAATATCCAGTATGCTTTTCATGCACACAGTTACCATGCACATTTAAAGTAAAGATCCATGCTACATGTTTAGGTAAGTCATTATTTTAGTATCAGTTGGACTGCATGCAGGAAACAAGCCAGTTGGGCTGGCAGAGCAGCAAATTTGGGTTCACACAGCTCAGCTGAATGCACTTGATTGACTCTTTTCTCTGGATTGTTTTACTCATCCACTCCTTTTTTAAGCTCATACTTGGCCACATTTTTAATTGTCACTGGACCCAGAAGCACAGGATTTAAATTCAGTTTTATTTTTAGATGTCTCATTTATTCTAAACTCCTCCTATTCTCAGGTAAATCATTCATCCCATCCCTCAGTTTCCCTCAGAGTCTAATTGACTGAACATTTTAATTTCAATCTGAGTTGCTCAGGTGCAGTCTCCTTTGCTGTAATTAAATGACTTTTTAGGACAAATATCTTTTAAACAAACGTTTTGAAGTATTTTGCTCAAAAAGGCAAGAACATTATTTTGACATTAACTCAAAGAATTTTTGTCATCTTTGGTTATCTTTCAGATTCAGATTCATACTCTTAAATTTTATGACTAACATTCATCGAATACAAAGTGCAAAATCCACTAGGTAAATATGTGCAAAAGCAGACTTTAAATTCTACATTGTTTAAATTCTAAATATCAGTTTAAATACTGAGCAACAGCTTCTAAGTCCCAAAATATTTCAAGCCTTGTATTTGGAACTCTAATTGCTTTTTGTTTCTAACACTTTGCAGAGCTTTTTTTAAACATTTGCTCCACATCCGGGAGAACTGCAGATTTTACTGAACAATAAAGATAACAGGATCATCTGACTTCATCAGCTGAAGATTTATGCAGATCGCTTAATAACAAGACCCACAGTTATATCTTGGCATCAACTGCACTGGAATATGAATGCTGATTACAAATAATTGATCCATGGAAATGCACTGAGTAAAAAATGAACACGCTAAGGGACTCACCAAGATACGCTCCAGGACACACTGTCTCTAAAATAATGGCCAAAGCAGTCCAAAGATTTAATGCAAAAATTGTTTGCCCAGCTCAAAAACTTGCCTATCGCAATTAAGAATTTATAAAAGACATTGCCTGCAATAGATGAAAGAGTTATTTTCCTCTAGTAACAATTAAAGAAAAACACTAATCTGTTGTTTACCAGTTTTTCACATCTCAATCACTCCATTCCTTCTAACTGCCTCCTCAACTATGCTTTATTCTCTCTGATCCCTGTGTGATCCCTATAACATCCCTTACCTCCTAAGGCCAGCTCTTTCATTCTCTCTAGCCAGGACTCATGCAAGTTGCCCTAGGATTGCCTTTGTCACACATCTGAGTTTCTGTGTGATCTCTACAATGAGTTTCCTTGGTATCTCATTTTCCTTCCAGCTATGCCTTTCATCTTCCATTGCATCTTGTACCATGTCAGTCTGGGTTTCTCAATTGTCTAATCTTTAATTTTGGGGTTGCTATCAAATGTCTCCACTATTTCCTACTACCCTACCTACTCCTTCTCCATCCCACTTGGGCTCATGCCCACTGCAACTGAGACTTGGAAGATGGGAAGGATGGATAGAACTGAATGTTGCATCAGTCACCACTGCTCTATTAAACATCTAGAAATAACAAAGCTGGTTGGCTGACATGCAACTTACACATTAGTTGTTTGTACAGATGCACATTTTTTCATGATTAACTTGGCTTAATTGACAACATTCTCTTGGTCATTAATTTCTAATTAATTTCTCCCAAATGACCCATCATGCTCAAACCATGTCATGTGTGTTGCCAAAACATCCAGACACTAACATGCATATGCAGCCTAATATATATACACCATTTCCCAATGGATCACTGCTGTAGGCTACATTTTTTTCCTCCTTATGTTTATTACTTGAAGTAGCCATTTGACTCAAAGCTGAGTATTCAGACTGTAACAGGAAAGAGAGGTGGATCCAAGAGGGCTTTCCTCATTCAATTTAAAGATAATTGCTGACAGAATCTGTTGGACCTCAGGCAGTGGTACTAACCAGATGGCACATCAAAGAGCAGAGATTTTGTGGGCTCTTTAACTCAGGTTACTGAACAGGAAAAAGTGAATGGTTCCTTCATTTCTCAGGACACACACAGCAGCTGTTGACTGCTGTGTCATCAAGCTGATGACTGGATAATAGAAAACTTTTTTTAAATTAAAATTAATTTAATTAATCTAGATTTATCAATTGCAGAGATGGAATAATCTTTTCTGAGACTGAGAATGATTTTACCAGCCACTCATGCACTGAGAGAACTGAGGAAGAGTTGTGCAAGATCTCTGGTGTGGTAATATCAGATATAGAAGGTTTACTAAATCCAAGGCAAGCACAGTAAAGTATCGATCACTGCTCCATACAGTTCATACAGGTGCTCACAGGAAGAGCCAAAGGCCACATCTGTATTGATAAATTATATGCATCTGGAAAGCATAAGCCAGACACAAATCTGCTCCACACTTTTACACCAGGATGAATTTGTTCAGGAGATAATTTCTTGGTTTTGGTGTGCTCATGGTTGGTCAAATGAGCCCAATTTTGGGATTCTAAAACTTGAATGTTCTCCCAACCTGTGGTTGGTCCTGAGATTTATATATGCACATGGGTTAACATGTAACTAGTTACAACTTTTCCAGACCTGTTCTTTTAAGAGAAGTTGTTCTTTAATTGTTCTTCTAACTTCTCAACCCATTTCCATTGCCATGTGACATCAGCTCTCCATCCAATCCCAATCCCAATCCCAATCCAGCCCAACAACAGCTCTCTCAGAAATTTAAACCACCAAACACTCTGAGTAATGACTGGTTCTCTTTCACATGAATGCTCCCTTGTAAAATGGATACTGATTCACGCCTGGGAATCCAAAGTCCTGCTACATCGAGAACAATAGAAAATTAGTCAAGAGTACAATTATGTGAATGATTAATTTAGCTTTTGCTGCTTTCTGTGAATAATAATAAACTGTAAAAAAAAAAAAGAACCATTCAACTTTACAAATTGGTCTTAGGTTTTTAAAATTAGAAGAGTTTAGCTGCCCACAAATTATTATCTGCATGTCTTTCTTTCAGCACTAGATAGTCCTAGCTCATTCCTTTATTTGCTTGGTGGTACATTTACGCTATATATAAAAATGGCTGAATATATTTGAGATCACAGAGTTCAAAATTTACTTAATGCACATTTTCTGCCAGTTTTCCATTTTAAGAGAAAAGAAATTAAGCCCTTGTTTGCTAATAGAATTCCAATGTCTCAGTATTTATTCCACACGTGTTTTTTTGGTTTTTTTTTTTTTTTTTGTTTGTTTGTTTGTTTGCTTGTTTTGTTTTGTTTTGTTTTGTTTTGAAAGATTAGATTTATGGAAATTAAACAAACATGTTTTGAGATCTTAAAAAGTACTTTCATTAAACATTTCTGTGAACGCTACAGAATTCCTACAAAGATCTGCAAAATAAAGTTCAGACTTAGTGAAGGCAAAATTGTTCTGCACACCAGTGAGCAATGCATTTTTCACTATTCTTATATCTAGCATTTATTCTAGTGTCTCAAGAAAAGAATTGTGAATAGAAACATGGTTGTAGCAAGGCAAATAAACTTTAAGAGTTTAGTTTAACAAACAAGCAACAACAACAAAAAACCTGAATCTCTTTATTTTGAACTGTTCTCTGAACTTAAAATGCAGGTCCAGAATTCTGCAGCTCTCAGCTCACCTGTCAAAAAGTTGACCCTGTCAGCTGATCCTTCTCATTTACCTTCTTGTCGAGCATGTTCTTACTTTGAATACAGTAGTACATATAGAAAATGGTTCTGCTTCTGATTCAGTGCTTTGGTTAAATTCAAAGCAAGGATTCTCAGTCCAGTTTCTCTCTGAAAGAATCACAGAATCATAGAATGGCTTGGGTTGGAAGGGACCTCAAGGATCATCAAGTTCCAATCCGCCTGCTGCAGGAAGGGATGCCAACTGCTGGATCAAGTACTAGATCAGATTGCCCAGGGCCCCATCCAACTTGGCCTTAATCACCTCCAGGGATGGGGCAACCTGTTCCAGCACTTCACCACTCTCTCAATAAAAAACTTTCCCCAGCATTTAATCTAAATCTCCCCTCCTTTAAGTTAAAAACATTCCCCTTTGTCCTATCACTATCTACCTGTGTAAAAAATTCTTTCCCCTCATGTTTGTAAACTCTAAGTATTGGGAGGCTGCAATGAGGTCTTCCCACAGCCCTCTCTTTTCCAGGCTGAACAAGCCCAGCTCCTTCAGCCTATATTCATAAGACGTGCTGCAGCCCTGTTAATAGTGCAGTTTAGTTTCAAAAGGATCATCAGATCCTAATACTTAAACTGATTGTGAACCTGTGTAATCACAGCACTGCGTGTTTACAGCATTGCTGCTTGGCTGCAAGTCGACATTTTCACAGCCCTTCAGCATTAATAGTGACTGAAGTCACTGTGTTGGCCAGAGTATGGGATTATAGTTGACCACAGCATAAATTTCTCAGCTTTCATTGGAAGGCAAAGGAAAAACAAGCATGAGCTTCCCTTTGCTTTGGGACACCTTGCAGCAATCACTCGCTGTCAGAGTAATTGCACAGGGCAGACCTTTCACTTGGTTGCCTCATTTGTTTTCCCGCAGTGCTGTGCCTGAACACAACGATTACCTGATAAATTGGCCAGCTTCCCTGTCTGAATAATGATCCAAGGCTTTTACAGTCTCTTGTCATAAAAACCCAGCTTTGCTGAAAGAACTGGCTGCTGTCAGGAAATGCAGCCCCGAGGCTGCGTGTGTGGCTCTGGCAGGAGTTACAGCTCTGAATCCACAGCCAACTCAGCCACCTTGGTCACTCTCTCACAAGCCATACAGGCACACACACGGACCCTCAGCTGGCTTTCTGGTCACCTGGATGGGTGCAGTGAAAATGTGTGTGAAATTAATTACATTTTAAACTAAGTTCTTATGTTTGCATCTAGAAACACAAAGCAGTATAGATCTTTTATTGGCACTGAACACTGACTGAAGGAACTATGGCACTGGTCTGGGTGCTGGCATTTCCTTGGGGGCCTTTTAATAAGGTCACCGGCATCTGAGCAGCAACTATCCAGGTTGGAAAAAGAGAAGGCAGCAAAGCTCATCCAAGGCAGGGAACATCTATACAAAATCATTGTTAAACATTGACTTTCAAGCTGGCATTTCCAGGACTTGAAAGAATAAAGGAGATGATACTGTGTCAATATTGGAGTGCAGAGACAATGGCACTTTTATTGCCAGGTACGTTAAACCGATCTTCCGGCCCATCTGGGTCTACACTAGAAATGTGCTGATTAATTTCAGGTTCATCTTTCATTACTCATTGGTGATATAGTTTTTTTCTTTGTAGGAAAGAACAAATGTATAGGGAAGATTTGACTTTTTTTATTTGTACCAACCGATATTTTTCAGCTCAGAATAGCCCCAGGCCTTTTTATGTTAAAAAAAAAAAACAAACATAAACAAAAAACCACCACCAACAAAAAAATACTTTTACAACTCAGAAAAAAGAAAAAAAGAGAGGAAGGGTGATGAAGGTAATGAATAGTTTCATTATTTAAGAAAGCATGCTTTCAAGTTCCAATACACAATCACAACCTTCTAAAATTTTCATACGGCGAAAGAACTACCACAGATGCTTCCTCATACACCCACTTTTCTTCATAGGAATGTGGGATTTTTTTTTGGTACACTGAACCTGGTACATCACTACCTGCCCTGGTCTCCAGAGTACTTGAAACCTACTAATGGAGTAGATATATAGAAAGCTGAGGAACAGGAACAGTCACACTAAATAAGACTAGTGACCCATCTAACGCTGTATTTTGGCTTGATTAAACCATATCAGGTGCTGCAGAGAGATGTGCAGTGTGCTCTCCTAGCAGAATTGCATATTGACTTGCCAGCCTAAGAAATTTCTCCACAGCACCAACCAACCTGGTTCCTGCTCTTGTCATGGGGCTGGAGGACAGAGACCTGCTCCCTTTCCCCTCACTTCCACTTGCACATCAGTTATGCCTTATAAGTTGGAATTTTAACAAATCTGGACATGTAATTTTATGTGTTTAAAAAAAAAAAACAACTTTATAATGGTCGTTGTATGGAATATAATGCACAGTGGTGACACGCAAAAAGAATTGCTTTTTCTGAAGACAAATCATCAGTTGATCAGTTGGGTTATCAATGACCCATGTCCTGCAGCCTTCAGCTCTCTGCAAGCACCTGAGCAGCCACAGCCTCTCATCCAGGTCCACCCAGCAGCCTGCATCCAGCTGGGGTTCCCCGAGAAAGTCTCTTCCAAAAGCCATGATGTGGGAATACGGGAGCACCATTGTTGACAAAGACCTGCAAGGACAAGTGAAGTCTTGCTGGAGAACTGTTCCATAAAGCTTCTGTTTCTAATAAAATCTGTGGGAAGAGTAGATGTCCTCTGTAGTGGGACAACAAATTCAAAAGTTGTGGCACAGAGGTTTGACAGATCTTTGGACAGGAAGGCCATATGAGTGAGCAGACAAGCCTCATGAAAATCAGACATGTCCTGCATGGAAAAAAAATAATTGATTTTAAATAACTATATCATTTTCAGCTAGCTCAGAGAACTGAGTTAACTGATTGTACCTGGAACTGTTTTGGAAAAAGTGTATGAACAGTTGGATATAGGTGGAAGAATTCTGTGTAGACAAAACCTAGACCATGCATCTCACAGATCTAATCTTTAATTTTTTGTCCTCTAAAGAAAAGTTTATATATTACAAACCTGCGCATTGAGGCAGAGATGAACAGACAGACTAATCAGGGCCAAGTTATCTGCAGGTTCATAAATTTTTGCTTCAATGACACTTCTATTCAGAAAAATACATAAGGAAATTTGGAAGTCTGTGTTTCTGATTGATCAGGCTACATTAATCTTTCCTCCCTCGGTGATTATTGTCTTCCACTTCTAAGGGCCGATTCTTTGCCTGGAGTTGCAAAACATTTTTCCCACAATTTGCAGCTGCAAGCTTCTTGAGGACAAGAGTCGCAGTGTTTGCAAAATATCCTGTACTTTTATATCATTTTCCAAGGGATTTGCATGTCTAATTAGCAGTTTGCCTGGCTTATGGTGCTGTAATTTTTAAGTCTTCCAGAATTCATAAACTAAAAGCACATTAATTCCTGCTCAGTTCACTCTTCATCATTATTAAAGTGCTTTCATGGAGCCTTCAGAAAGATGAGGACACTCTCACCCCACTACTATTACTAAACCTCAGGAAAACTAGCCTAGAGGAGCCCATTAGTTACACAAAAGAGAGGACAGGTACATGGGACTGATGAACGTTATGTGATATTTAGGCTGCTTCCTAGCATTTTCTTTCCAATTTGATGTTATTGTGCCTGGAGCCTGCTGGTTTTCAGTTCCAAAAGAAAGTGTACAATGTGCTGGCAAGGCTTGCATAGGGTTCCTTTCACAGCCTTCCCATTAATTCTTTGCCTTCCTCTGGAGCAACTGATTTTTAAGGTGAGCAAGAGAATGGCTCAGTCTTTATCTTAGGCACTCAGAGAGTGCAAAAAACAGTGCTGGTTTTGGAGATGCTCTGTACAAGACAAACTAAGCATCCCTGCTGAAGGACATGAAGCACTGGCTACTCCTAAAATTTTGCCAATTTGTGAGAGAATCCACAGGCTTAGAAAGCACAGGCTAGCACCACCTTGAGCAAAGCCGAGTGACGGGACTTCCAAAACATGCAGCGTTTCATAATCTCATCCCTCATGCTGAGCTTCTCCCTGGGTGAAGGAGTGAAAACATCACAAAAGCAACTCATCCAGAGACACGCTGCCAAGAAGCTTTCTTTTACAATTACTCCACACTAAGCTACATTGTAAGATAATTATTTCATTAACTGTAATACATGTTGGGACAGAGCTATCTTGGCCCTCTCCTTTTCATCTCCAGTTGGGAACAACATGGGAAGAGCCACAGAGAGGGGAGGAACGCCTTTGAACATCCGCTTGTTTACTTCTCTTTAATGGCTCTGAATTCAGAAAAAAATAGGGAGTTCACTGGCAAAGGTTAACTGTTCAACAGATCTGACCAATATACTCCCATGCCATATATGATTTGTCTCATTCTATACAGTAAAAGCACAAGGAAAGTTGAGAGGACCAGCTTTCTTGACCAGATATCATCAAGCATAGCAGTTTCATCAGTTGCAAGGGTTATCCATTATCTCCTCATTCTGAAAGGTAGGCCATCACTCTGCTTTGTCATCACTCATATCAGAGAGAGTTAGAGAGAGTTAATCAAAGAGATTGCAGCATTTAATATAAGAAAGCCCAAGGCACTAATCAGAACAAGATTCAAACCTTTCAGAGAAATTGATTTTTGCATTTCTGATGGAAGAGATGAAATGCTTCCTAGTTACACAGTTGGAACTTGACTCTAAAGAACACAGAGACAGAAACACTGGCAATTTTATATCTATTACCTGGAAAATAAAACTCTGAAATAAATACATGTTTCTGAAGACTACAGAATCTTTCTCATAAGTTCCTGAATCAGACTTCTGTTTAGCACACATAAGCCCTGGGATACACATTTTGGAAAGGAAGGTGTTGCTGACTTTTGTACGTAGAAGAGGTTTGGTGGCAGGTACAACTGAATCACAGGAAGAACTGAGGGCTGCAGTGAGTCTTATTTGTGCAAATAGGGGCAGATTTCTTCAGCATGTCCCTGTACGCCCTTCTCCTACATGCAGTGGGCTAGTCCAGGATGCAAATCCTTTGGAGTGAGTTTAGCTGAGTCTTATCACACAGGCTGCTTGCTACTTTGCTGTTATATCCCTCTTCCCATTTTCATATTAATATTTTAAAATGAATTCCTACAGCTATTTTTTCCTGCTTTATTCTTATCATTATAAGGAGCATTTGGCTCGGTGGGTATTGATTTTCAACACTCATGCATATGGAGAGGCTTGATTGCTAAATGAAGAGGGATAAATCTGGTGAGCTGTGTAAGATTTGTGCTGTAAAGGAAAAACTTATTAAAGAAAAACAATGATCTTGGTAAACAGTACATTAAGAGTGCCTTTCACGTCAGTCCTTTAATGCAGCTGAGACTGGTATATGATCAGCAGATGTAGCTGTTACGAAGATGAAAACTGAATCCAAACAGGAAATAAAAAGCAAACGTATCCCAGAATGGCTTCATTTTTGGTATTCAGAAAAGCCATCTAAACATTTGCCACAAAATCAATAGACCCACAATTAAGAATACAGTCTCATGGCATGGCGATGGAAATCAGTGAGAGCTAGAGAGATCAATATGTGGGTTTGTTTGTTCCAGCTATTACTGAAACACAAACATATAGCCAGTATGTCTGCTGCATACTGTGAGCTAAGCTTATTCTCTGGATAATGCCACTGAGAAATGGATTGAGTCTAGTGATTGATTTGAACCTTTGTGTTCTATAATGTTTATGTACTCTCACCTGCACACAAAGCCATCACTTCAAAATGCAGAGTATTCAATGTGGGAGGAAAATAAATCTGTTGGAACTATTCCAGAAAGCAAATGTTTTTCACTGTATCAAACCTTTTTCTTGCTTGATTGTCTTCTCCTGAATTGTTCAGCCACTATGTGACCACCACTCTCCTCCAGTCAAAAATAGGAACAGCTTACTTGCCAGAAGGGAAAACAAAAAGGGATAGGGAAGTACAACAAAAAGAGGCAGAGGACTGATCCAAGGATGTCACAGAGATTCTCACACTCTGCAATGGCTGTATCCCAGACCAGCACAGATAAACCTCCAAGCAACCTGCTTTCTCCCAAGAAGAGCTAGTCTTGTGCATCAGGCGCCTCTACCTGGGCACTAGAAAGACCAAATCCATACTGCTCAGCTGAAATAAAGGCTTGTTTCAAGCACACATGAGAGGGAGGAAAAGTTCAAACTCAAAAGTATTGAGTTTGCATACTGAGTTGGTATATGCCTAACAGTTAATAAAAGTTACATCACCTGGTATTGAGGCACCACACAGGACTAACAAGTGCTTATCCAGTCTCACTCAAAGGCTTTCAATTTATAACTGACACTGACTACTCAGCACTATATAGCATGCATTTATCTTCATTTCTAATTATATCCTATTATTTTCAATGCCACTTCTTTGCTCTCAGCTTCCTGCCAGTTACATGGCCAACTATATAGGGCATTTCAAGAAAAAAAAAGAAGAAAGGTCCAACTAAGTCTTGCAGGCATCACACGTTTCCCTAGTGAAAAGTCAGTGGAGTTTTACCAATGAATCAGCAATCTTTAAAGACCTAAAAGCAATTTTTTTTAAAAATTTTTTTTTCAGTTCTACCAAAGACACTTAGAACTGTGCCTCATGCTCCGTATTAACATCAAGGGATAATTCTGACCTCCAGTAGGTAAGCACATGCAGGATTTGCCCTCACTGACATCAGCAGCAACCCTAGTTACCTCAGGGGGTCTCTGGCCTTACTAGCAGTAATAAGCTCTAAGGAGAATGACACAGAACACATCCAACTTGCTTCCTGCTCACTTCATGTCTCTGTGGAAGTCATCACACTCAGAAGCACATGCTGGCATCTTTTCTGAAAAAGTCAGTTAGTGCAAATTTGAGCCATTCTGTAGCTCTTTCTATTTGCTTCCAGGTGACATCACTGATCCTTGATTTTAATCACAGCTGTCAATGCTCACTGCATTTGTACTGCATCTGTACACCCATCTGTCTGGTTAGTTGCCTATATGATCTTACTGTGATTCATTTATCTTATTTCTTCTTTTGCCCCCCATTTCTGATGACCTTATCCATTGCCTCCTGTCACCTTTATGTAATAAACTCATAGGATGGAAAGAGTCTGCTGCTCTTGTAGCGCTCAGTGCAGCATGAGCCCCAGTCTGTCACTAGAGAAAACCTGTAGTTCCACAGCAGAGAGTAATAAATAATAGAGAGAAAGTGTGGTTCCAGTATTTTGGCTATTAAAGCTTAGAGACAAGACTCTATGGCCTATTGAAGGAAACTGAAGGAAAACATGGAACACCTGCAGCTTTTGATTAGGTTTGTATTATTTGTGTAATATGTTGGGCACTTATTAATCCTTAGGACCTTGAAAACTTTTGGGTTTGGTGAGTGACCCAGAAAATGGTTTTTGTATCAGATTTTCTGGCAGTTCCTTTCTAAGTGAAAGTGCTGTCTTAGTGTCTTGTGGTTGCCTGTTTGTTTCAATTGCAAAGAACTGAGTTTCATCTTGCTCAGTACTCAGTAGTTGCTGTTGAACTGATGATATCTTTTCAAAGTTGCCTGTAATTAAAGTTGTTTTATAATCATGCAAACACTAACAGTTAGGACAGAAGTGATGTTTACAAGTTTGGTCTCTTTCACAAAAATTTCTGCTTGGGTGCATACCCTGCCTAGAGCTAACAAAAGAAAATCTTTGAGTAGAAATGAACTGGTAAGCTGTAATTAATTAAACAGCCCCATGAGAAGGTCAGAAGGTGATTATGCACTGTTGCTTCTTTCTTCCAACAGCTTCTACCTTTTTTTATGTTCCACTTCTACTCTTTAAAAAATATATATATTTCCTTTAAAATATATTTTTTCTTTAAAATATATATATTTTTTATAACTAATCAAAAATCTATTGGACCTTGCCTAGGGAAAAAAGAACAAGCAAACAAACAAACAACAAAAAAAAAACAACAGAGAAAATCAAGGACATATTCAAAATACTTTTTTAATGACATAAGTATGTGAGCATCTGCATGAGACTTTCTGCTGTGCTCCCACAAACATAAACATACCCAACCCAGAAAAAGAATAGAAACAGTGATGTTCATCTACCATCACAATTCATGGATTTTAAATATCTCCAGAGGATGACGTGAACATGGAACAAACCACTGCATCCAAACTCCGCAAATCTTGTTTGCAAATTATCTACAAACTCAGCCTCATCAGAGAGCTCCCAAAGCTGACAACAGTATGAACACAGCCCTGCCCATCTCTGGCACGCCCTTGTTGTCAGGGCTTGAAGGTGGATCAATACAAAACAGACTGTGATGGCCTAATTTGTTCCTGTGCTACATCTCCATGAAGCTCTTGACAGCCCATCACTGTCAATGAAACATCGAGGAGGATTGCCCTCTTTGTGCCAGAGATGAGCTCCTTACTCTGACACTCTACACATTCCAGAAGAACTGCACAGCCAGCACTGGGCACCTGCTGCTCCATACATACACTGTTATGAAACCCACTGCAGGGGAAAAGAAAAAAAAACACCAAAAAAAAACCACCAGCTATAGCAGTCAGTCTTCTAGTTTCTGTTGTAATTTTCATTGTATGCACACCCAGAATGCAAGCAGCATTGTTCAAGACAGAAATTACAGCAGAGCAAAAAATGGCTTCTCTTTACCAAGCATAACATCTGCCCATGTAAAGTGGAATATCTTCAGGAGGATGGACTGAAAGATGCCCAGAGGAGATGCTTGATGAATAACAGGACTCTGAAGGGTGTAGCCTGGAAAGAAAGCATACTTAACATCTAGATTACACAAACTATCCATTTCTTAAGGTGAGATCCAAGCCCAGTGGTGGAGAGATGAGTGCAACAAAAGAGAACTGTTTTGAAATGACAGCCTTTTCTTCTTTGCAACATAAATGCAAGACAAACCGGCCCAACAGCAAAGCAGGTAGCGAGACTGATAACACATCAGGAAGGTAAACATGCCACCTAAGTCACAAATATACCTGTGGAGAAGATTAGGAAGTCCATATTAATGAAGGAGAACTAGGCCATGGTGGGACTAAATAATTTCTACTGCCTCTGAGAACAAGGATCTGTATAACAAAGAATACAAAATCCTGAATCTCTGCCCAGGGCTTTCACTACAGGACACTCTTTACATTTATTTAAGAGTCGGCTGACAAAGTGAGAGACTGTTCTAAAGCCCCAGACAATCATTTCACTGAATTCAGTGAGTCTTGGGTTACATTTAAAAGTCTTTTTTTTTTTTTTTCCACCTAGCACAAGTTATTCTAGCCATCTCTGCAGTATTCTCGAGCTTTTAAAAACCAAGTGCTAATAAGATTTCTGTTGGAAAATGCACAGACTGCACGTTTGAGTCAAACCTTGATGCCAGGTCTTCATTATGTGTTTCGGAAGATGCACTATCACAGAACTCATGGTGGAATCTCTTGTTCAACACTGTACACTTGAGAAGAAAGCCATAAAACCACTGGGTACAAAATTTATTAAAGAGAGTTCTGAACAACCCTATCCTCCCTTGCCAAATATCAATATCTCAGAGAAAGTGAGGAGAGTTACCTGTCTTTCTTACCTACTTCATTCCTTCTTTTTCCCTCTCCTGCAATGCCATGTTCCCCTCACAAAGAACAAAATGAAAGCAAAAAGTAAGGCAAAATCTTCTCTCTGACATCCAGCAATGGAGCCAATGACAACTGAGAGAAAGAAAAGCTCACTCATTCTCAAGTGTGGCCTGGCATGGCTCAACAAAGTTTTCTGGAGCAAAGGGTGATTTACAGTCTCTATCCAGGTAACCACCAGCACACGCTTTCACTTCACTTTCTTATGCCCTTCTCACCCAGTCTGACTTCACCATGTCTTAGGATGTAGAACTTGCGCTCTTTCAACCCTCTGAGGGAAGAAATCTGATGATGTGACATCAATCCCACAGTTCTATATGCAGAGGAACAAATCCCATGCTCCAAAAGAGCAAATCCATGTTGCGAATTGGGTTATCCATCTCAAAATCAATGGTGTTCTACATTCCCTGGAAGTTTTCCATTTTAAAAACTATCATAGTGAGCATAAATAATTCACAGAGCTTTCATTTATATAACAAATAAGGATGTGGTTTCAAAAGGTCATGCACTGACCTAGCCCTACTCCCACTGCAATTTATGGCAGAGCTCCAACTGACGCCAGTAGGAGCAGAATTCATGTAATGGGAAATTATTTTGAAAATCAGACGGAAAAAATTCTTGAATCACATCTGCTTTCCCTTTTTCTCCTCTCTTCAGTCATCCACACCCTTCTCTTGGTCTCACTAGTTGTGTTGGAATGATGCACTAATTGGTTCTGCATGGGTGAGACCGCACTGAGGCAGATGTGTTGCCATAATCCAATCTAATTAAAATAATTTTCAGATCTGAGTGAACATTTAAATAAAAAAATAAAGCAGCCCTTGACAATTGATGATTGCTGTGAAAATAATTGAGAAAGATGTGTAATTTCAATCTGAGCTGAGCTCCTAGCTTATTTGCTTTTTCATCTGCATACATTTTAAATCCTAATTATATGCAGTTAACAGCATAAGTAAAGTGATTCTTCTTGAAGTTGACAAATTCATAGGTCCATGTTGCATGCCTTCAGATGCATACATACCAATGAATTTATATCCCTTTCTACCTGAGAGTTTTACATCAGGTAATTATAACTTAGCTCAATTAAAAATGCTCTTGAAACAAGCACAACGTCTTTTAGATCCACAAAGCTAATTTAAGAAGCCTGTAGGCATGATTGGGTCAGCCCAACAATGAAGACTAACTGGGAATTAAAAAGAAGGTCACAGATGCATGACTTTATTTTTGGCTGGACTTTTTCAGAAGGGTGTTTCTACATTACATCAAAACTAAGGTGAACGGTTGGACTGGATGATCTCTTAGGTCTTTTCCAACCTTGGTGATTCTATGATTCTATGATTCTAATTTGAATGTAGAACAAGGTAGGCCAGCCCTTTTTCAAAGTGTCAAGAAAGGCTATATTATGAGTACATCTGTAGCCACCAACATCATCTGCCTTTCTAACACTCCCCAGTCATCGGAAGAAGCTCAGTGCACTTGAGAGATGTCTTTCCTCTAAGAATTATCTACACTGACCAGGATGGAGAGTAAGGCTAGCCTCACTACTACAGTACTGTTGAATCCAACTAATGACCATGGTGCATTAATGACCAATCCTTATGCCTGTCTGGCTGTGGCAGCTACTCCCAAAGATGACTGGGAAGTGGACGTGGCCTTGGCACAGGCCATGCCCTGACAAATGGGCACAGTTTGAAGAAAAGCAAAAATGATTACCATTAACAGGTCAATGCTGCACATCCATGGAAAAGTTCCAGTTTTTACATGGTTTTTGGAGCACATGGTTTATAAGATAAACTTCAATCAATGCTACAGCCATTTTCCTAATGTTTCCAATCTATTTTTCACAGGCACGGGTAAAGGAGAATAAATACTACTAGCTCCAGTGCTACTTTTGTCTATTTAATACTCTGCATTTGTGACAGTTTTTCACATGTTCTAAGCAGGATAAAGACATGAATAAATCTTCACAGCATCCCTTGCCTCTCAGATATTGTGACTGTGACCCTACAAGTGAAGAAACAGTACAGAGTTACTCCAGCAGTCAGGATGACTTCTGGCTGTGAACCAGAACTCATCTTATCAACAATATATGGGTCTTTTCCACAGGTGTAGTGGGACAATCTCAGGAAGAACATATGTAAGAAAGCTGGTTATTGTCCCATTGTTTTGTAATATGGGCTATTTCAAAGGGTAAGCTCAGCTTTCGTATATAAAAGGGAATATAATCACAATATTTAACGACTTTGTAAATTAGGATCCTCACACAGAGTAGAAAATATAAGGCTTACGAGTTAAGTTCTGCTGTCCTATTCTAGACAGTTTTTGCTGATTCTTGCCCACTATGATGGAATTTTATTCAGTTTTTAAGATTTTTTAATTAATAAATCTAAATAATTTAGAAGTTATTATATGATTAAATTACATGATGGCGCAACATACAAAGTATGTAGCTGTCATAAAATAACAGTGTAATAAAAAAATCATGCATGTTGCAATATATCATGAATAGATGACCGTTGAAAATAAGTGTAGCTGATATTTAGCACACATTTCAACTCAAATTTCCCTTCAGACAAAACCTCAGCTGTTTACAAAGCTTAAAAGCTTTAGCAATAGGTGTTATAAAAGTCTGGTTCTGATTTCAGTATGTCAGCTTCTCCACATTAATCAATTGTCCAGACTTGTTTCCATCGTACTTCCTGGAGCATTCTTCCAGTTCTAGGCTTGTCTCTGCTTCTGATTAGCACATATGTGATTCAAAGAACTGACTTCTATTTAAGTATCTTAGTTCAGAATGAGTAGCATAACTATAGGCATCTGAATTTGAAAAAGATTGGCCTACAGCCTGAAGCATTTCTGGTTTTGTTTATGTAAATTAGTATGTTTCCTATGCAGAAAACAACTCTGATCATTTCAGGAGTGCTGAACCAGAGTTTCTCCCAGGCTGGGCCAAGGAAAATATCAAAGATTCCTGAACTCTTCCAAATCTGTGTCAAGAATGTTACTGCTAATTCATTAACCTTGATAGGTTTACTTTAACATCTCATTCAAGCCTAAGTATCATGGCTGATTAAATGAAATGGTACGTGGCCTCCTGCCATTCAACATCATCTACCATGACTCTATTTTTACTTCTCATTGCTGTTTCTCCAAGGATATGCATACCCTTTTTCATTATGAAGCTCATCTCCTAACCAGTATTATATATTTTCTTTCACCTATTCTGCAGGGGCAGAAAAAGATTTCCAGGAATTAGGGAGATGGGGAGGTCAAGTTCCTTCCATTCTCGATGACATCCTGTTTGTATCTGTTTCTTCATATTTACTGTGTCACTGAGTGAAACGGGTACTAAAACTAATATCAGTGAGCTGAACAGGTGGGTTGCTCTTGGAATTGTCATAAAGATACTGTATGCTTGTGACCCTGAAACTGCTTCTCAATGATAAATGATGAAAACCTTTGATAAATGGTAGATAACATTTTGGGAACAATCTGAAATAGCTCACTATCCATCTGAGCAGTAATCAAGGAGTAAAACAGTAAGACACTTAATCCTCTGCTCCAAAAAAAAGCTTTAATTTCCAATATGAAGTGAAGCATCATCTTAGCTAGAGGGCACAGCACAGTCTGGCTCTCCATGCCACCACTGGAGCTGCAGCCAGGTTTGCACAACCCTCGCAGTCAGTACTGACAATGAACTGTTATGTCTCTGCCTATACATAGCACTAATGTGATCGTTTAAGTCACGCCTGCAAGAATCAGTCATAATCACAGGCTCCTCTGCAGAGGTGCACAATATGTATCACGCCTTTCCACAGAGATTTTTCTTATATTCACCTTCCTTAAATACATTATTACACTTTATTACACTTTATTACACCCCTCTCAAGCAAATGTGATTAACATGTCTAATGTTTATACTTACTGACATAGTCTCTGTGTATGAATTCAAATAATCCTGTGTAGATGAGGGTCACGTCTGTGAGTGGTTGATATCACCTTTAATGGATGATGATGGAGAGCATGGATGATGCCAAGCTTGGATGATTTGTGTAGTTGCAAAGTGAAAAATATTCACCCTGAAGGAATTACCTGGAATAATTTTCATACAGTGCATCAATTTAACTTAGTTGTTATACTAAATATGTAATCAGCACGCTCTGGTAGCATCTGGTAATCAGCATGCAGACAGGTAGCAGCTATCTTGAAGACCAGTTTTATTTTTTCACATTTGCAACTCACCATGCTAGTTATGTACTCCGGCAGAAAAGTCCTCATTTTTGTAATTGATTTTTTTGTATTGCTAAATTATGTTTTCTTCTCCTGGCCTTTTCTCTTCAGTGTAACTGTATCTACTTTGATTAGTATGATGGCTCTTCCATGTCTATTTTCCATTTTCAGAATAATATTTACACCTTTGTTTTTTTCCTTCTCTTTCCATGACTCATTATCTGTGTAAAAATATTGCAATACCTACAAGACTTTAGTCTGAGCTACAATTTCTTACGTGCTTCCAGTACTTTAGTGATTTCTTAGCATTACAGTTCTGTTTCTCAGTTTTGTGTTTCTTTCACGGTCAGTATCCCCACCATCAGTACAATTTTGATGTCAACAAATCAAATGGGATAACAGCTGGCTTTTTCTGATACCTAATTTATTCTGATTAGAAAAATAATGGCTTTAAGCAAGAGAACCTTTCTATCCTCAACAGCTGGTGTTTCCCTTCACTTATGCAGGTGTTAGTTCCCTTTCAGGTCTTTTCAAAAGTGATCTTCACTTCAACAAGCTTGTTTTTTCACCCCCACCCTAGTCTAATTCTTGTGGCTCAACCAGAAATCCATAAATCTTTATTACCTCTGGCACTTCTCTTTCTGCTTTCATCAAACGTTTATTTGTATGATAATACTTCAATACCTTAAATCACTGCTAAAACATTTATCATAATAAATGGCACTTCTTTAGTGTTATGTCCCTGTTCTCCCACCTTATCTACAGTTTGTTTGTTCAGACTGTAAGCTCTCAGAGATTGCAGTCAGGTTTTCCAGGAGGTATCAGTCATTTTTGAGCTTTTCAATATGAAAAGCATTTAGGTTTACGAGGAGCTATAGGAGAGGTTTACCATTACACAGCATCACGCTGTGTGAAAAGCAGGTTAAAAAACAGAAGTTCTACAGAAGTCGTTAGTTCCTCACCATTTCCACCTATAGAGAAAGGCAGTGATCAATAAAGTCCAAGAAATAAATAGTATCATATTATTACTTTCTAGGGCAGTATCCACCAAAGCATCCCACCTTAAGAAGCAATGTCAGTAACTTGCAGAGATAAGTCCAAAGTGGTAAGAGGTCCTTCTTAGGTAAACTACTCTCTTCCCCATCTGAAATATTTCATGTTCAGCAGAGTGCAAGAAAACATTACAAGAAGAACACTGCTAGGAAATATGGGAATTTGATGATCATTTAGAAGAAGGAAAAAAGCACAGGAACACTTTGCCCACAGCTGAAACTAATAAAACACCCTTTTTTTTTTTTTTTTTTTTTTTTTTTTTCCTTCCCCTCCTCTCCCCTTCACTTCTTCCACACCTGCAGTCACTACATCCAAGAGCTCCCTCACTGCCCACCAATGCAAACGTGCCACAAACACACTGACTTCACAGTGTGTCATCAGTACATGGTACTTTCCCAGACCCTGAGGAGCACTCAGCCTCTGGAGAGGCTCCAGTTCTTCAACTCCAGCCATGGCTTAATTCAGCCATGGCTATTTCAACTTTAAGAATGACCTTCATAGGAAGAGGTTGCTACGTGCTGATTCAGCACTGCTGCCAACTTCTGCCATTATACAGGCTTCCCTCCTGTGACTGTGCATGTGTCAACGTTGAAAACTGTGGCTGAGGTGACAACGGCTCAGATAAGTACCTTTTGGCTCCAACTATCCTGCTTGCGATGGCAGAACTCTTCTGTGGCCACTATCCTCATTCACAGCCAAATGTACAAGCCTAGAGAGCCGCCTCCAGAAAAAGTCAGAATAAGAACCAAACTGGTTAACCAATGAATATTGTCATGAGCTACAGCCTGACATGGCTATAGAGCTGCTACCTCTCTTGCATCTAGGCTTTAGGGAAGGGAGGAAGTGGAGGATGGTTGGACATGGAAGCTTCTAGCAAAGGGCTTGACTTTCCTTTCCAAGAGAGCCCTTTTTCCAATACTGACTGGTCTGTTTGACAATGAGAGAGCCGTTCCAGTTGGCTCCATGTGCATTGCAAAGGGAACACAGGAGAATATCTGTAAATGTATCTTCTAGGTCCTCACCTGTATTTCTGCTTACTTCCCAAAGGGGATAGAGAGATCTCTGCAGCAGGCCAAAGGGCTTGCTTACTTACATGTTTTTTCTCTGCTTTAGCGTGAGAGTTTGTTTGCCATATAATAAAGATAGAGTTGATTAAGGCATGTCTGGACCTGGATTAGTACGTCATTGCAACCCCTTGGAACTGGCAGCATTAGACAATCCTCCACACCCCAGGTGGATCTTCTCTTATTGGCCTAATTATACCTACACTGCTATCCGCTGTACTGACATGAATCATAAATGTCTTTATGGGTGATGTACTACATAATTGCATGACACAGCCCCTCAAAGGCCAGATTTTCCCTGGTGAAATCTGCAGGCATCCCCTGCTGCTACCAGAGAAAAGGGAACAAAGCAGGGAAACCTGCTGCAACAAGAAATGCCAAAGAGGCAATGGCACTGCTATCACAATCTCTTTGTTTCCTGGGTGCCTTAAGAATAAAGAAAAGACAAGCTCTTTTGGGTGCAGAAGAGTAGCACTGTCTTTAGATGCCTGAAGAATATGAGACAAACAATGGTAGCAGACTTGAGGCTGCATCTCAATGGATTGTTCATGGAAACTCAACAGCCACTGTGGAGCACACAACAGTTTCCCATGTGCACAACCAGTAACTGTCAGCTCTGGGTCATAAGTGCCATTAGTCCCTGCATCTGCCTCCACTAAACAAGGTCAGGTAGAGGAACTGACCTTCAGAGGGAAAGATCTCAATCTCCTTGGCTCCCCTCTCACATTGTAGTCCCTGTCATGAAGAGAAATGCCAGTGGGGATGGCCTCCTAAGACTCAGACTGCCTCAGTTAGCATCCCCAAAGACCAAAGCAGTTGAATAGTTCTTCTCTGGACTAAGAGCCTAAAGACAGTGCAGCACTTTTGTCTTCCCTGAGCATTTAGACAGTATAGCTACATCTTACACATTTTAGAGACTTGTTCTCTTATTTTCTTCAAGAGAGTAGAGGAATCTAACAAGGACACAGATGTTGCAACGCAGTCATCAAATGCTCATGTTTCAAGATCCAGAGACACTGTGGTTGAAATCCAGTCTTGGCATACACAAGGGAATTAAATGTCATCACTGTTCTCTGTGACTCAAAATTTGAATTTTCCAGGGTGATTTCAAGGTGAAAACATCTGGAGACTATCTCTTATTTCCTGAATATCTAATACTTCTTTATAAACACTGTGATTCAATAGTGGTTCCACACATTGATACCCTGGAAAGCCTGAGCTGCAAAGAACTGTGCGGAGTTCACCTGAATAAGCTTAGATGTTTGTTTGAACAGAAGAGTCTCTAAAAACCCCTCTCCCATGGGTTTATAAAAACAAGAAAATGAATGTAATTAACAAAAGTGAAGAAAATACAAGTGTTCTGACCCAAATCTGAAAATAAATGCACTATTGATTTAGACAGCTGTCTCATACATGGTAAAAACATTTTTACAAGAAATACATTAAACAAAGTTTTAGAAATCTGTCTTTATTCTTTCCCCTCTATCTGACACAAATATTACATTCATAAATCTAACCTGCAATAAAATCCTCCCCTAATTTATAGGATTAAAATACAGTGCCTGTGAAGTTTTGCCAGCTATCCATCAAATCTTGGTACTGTAAGCATTTCACCCCACTTCTTGTGGATTACTCTAATCTTAAATGCATTCTAAAGTGTTGTTCCTCTGCTGTTTATCATGAGCCTTCCTAAGGCACAGCTCCTACAGGATTTCTTTAAAAAAAGCTATTTAGTGCTGCTTACATAGAGGCAATTTGCCAGCATCTATAGAGATGCTTTTCCCATAACAATCTCTCCTATTTAATCAGCCTCTTAATCACTTCGATATTGAAAACAAACAGAGGAATGTAGGATGGGAATCATTTTTAACAAGCTACCTTACTCATGAGTGAGTTTGAATAAAGCCCACAATTGTTCTGCTGACAAGTCTGAAATCCAAACTGTGAGACCAATAAATATTTTAAGATGATCCCTAGATCCAAAGACAGGACAGACTTTGAGAATTAGATCCATCGCAAGCAATGTATAAAGTCTACAATCCATTTTCCTCAGAACACAAATCACTTCCCGGCTTCCCTTTCTCATTTTAACTTTCTACCATTTTGACATCCTTTTTAAAAGTATACAATTGCTACTGTTAAAATACAAAGAAATAATGTGACTCTTCTTGTTCTTTATGAAATAATTTCCCTATATATAACTTGCTTAAAAGAGAAATGATATATTAGGGGAAAAAAATGTACTGAGAATTTATAGCCAATTTGTGTCTGATCATTACTTACAAATGTCTTTTCATACGACTGCTTCCTATATAATACTCCATATTTTAAATCTAATCTCCCATTAGTTCAGCCGTGGCTTCCAGTAGCTTGGATGATCAGGCTATTTCAGAAATCTCATCTGATTTTTTCATCTTTTTTTTGCTATCCAAACTTCACAATATTAGTGCCTAGTCTCTAGTTAATGTGCTGAACAACACTGACTGAAGGTTTGGTGCCCTTTATATATCTGCACTCACTTTTATACTCCTACATGTGTCCCAACTCACTTTAACTGCAGTATTTTGGTACCTGGATGCTCGAAAGCTTTCAAAGACCTTTCCCTCACACGTCTCCAGCCTCTCAGAATATCCTGAATGATGCTGTCTAATACGACACTGCAACTCAAGCAAAGCAACATGTGTCATATTATTCCCTCAGTTGTTTACTGAATTGAAAGAGATATAAATAAATCTCAGAAAGTTCTTAATTTGGATTTTCTCTAGCTATTATCTGTTCTAGCCTCAATGGAGTTATGTTAGAAACAAACTACCAGGTATATATGTGATTTTAAACTGACCTGCAGAAGAGTGGAACTTACGCAGCCCATCTTCCACATGGTTCCACCCTGGTTAAAATAAGGAAAATAACAGATATCACAATTAAGGTCTGTGCTGCAAGGGAATTGTCAGACATGACCCAAAATACCAGACCACATAGATAGGGACAGTCCTGTTAAAAATGTCTGTTGTGACTTTATTGATTGCAGAGTCAAGCCAGGAGTGCCGCCACACTGACTATGCCTGCTACCTAGAGTACAAAGATGGTGCACAGACATTCCTAAAATGCCCAGGTGAGGAGCTGGGAGCCATGGCACCATGCAGTGTGCACTGCCATGAAGGAGGTGGGAGCTCAGGTCTCACGTACAAAATTAGACACAAATTAGTTATGGTTTTCCCGCTGCTAGAGGAAAACTTGAAAACGAGACTCTGAACTTGGTGGCAGAAGTCTTAAAACATTTTATCCTTCATGTCTCATTGTGAGTCCGCACACAGAACTGCAAAACAATGTTCTTAATGAATACACATTTGGCACACACTCAGTGAATAGTTTTCCCAATAAAAAGCAGATTTTTGAAGCATGGTAAGAGCACTCTGTTACTGCTATCTAAATCAGTTTATGAGAGGTGACCAAGCACTCCAACACGACTGAAAACTGAGGCAGAACTCAGGAGGTTTTAGATGTTAGCAGCAGTTGCACAACACATCTGGATACAGTCCGTCTGTGTTCATTATATAACAATGATATTAATTCCCTGAGATCCCATGGCATTTATAAAATATTGAGCACTTAGGGGCAGGAAAGCTGTTCCTATTAACCTTTTTGTTCAGTCTAAATTTTACTGCTCTTTTATGCTAAGCCCTCTTTAGACCACTTTGGCAGTAAATATCCTACTAAAGACTTTTTGTACAGCCACTGGAAGTGTAAAGAAGTCTGGCTGTAAATGAGAATCAGGCCCAGTGTGTCCAAATAGAAATGAAAAAAAAAAAAAAGCAAAAAACAGCCACCAACACCAAATACTTTTGAGGTTTAATCACTTTTTGTATAAGTCTACCCCATACAAGAACAATAACAGCATGTTTCCAGCCATCCAATGCTGTATTGTTTCTCCAATTGTCCCCCTTAATTAGCCTTTCTGTCCCCTGGTGCTCTTGGTTTATTACTTGAGTTGTAAACAGGACATTATTCAAGACTGTTTCAGGCTAATTACACTACAAATATTCAGGGTCTGGCTGTTAAGTGGTCATAAATGACTCCTTGTAACTACTGGATAGTTAGCAAAAATAATGAAACACAATTGTTGCATGTAAACAAAAGTGAGCGGGATAATAATTTATAATAATGATTATTTAATTGAAAGTTAGGTCCAGTGCTTGGGGACATTCTCTGGACTTTTGATATTGCTTTTGTAGCCACTAGCATTTGAAAGTGAAATCTCAATTTTTCTTCCTCCCCAATGAATTCTGTGTTATATTCAACCCCAGGTACACAAACTGAATACACCCAAAACACCATTTGCTTTGAGAATCTCAGTCTTGTCTCTTTGGCATAAATGGCATACTTGGATAAGCTTGATGTTGAAGATGATGAGCACCCTCAGGAGCTGTGAGTTCTGTAGTGTCCTAGCATCTCTGAAAAAGGCTGAAACTGCAGTATGTTGTAGAGATAGCTCCTAGCTTTCTTCCAAAGCCAAATATGGTTAAGAGACAGTGCTTCATAGAAGTTTTTTGAGTAAGCTTTGGAGCATGACAAAGAAATGTCCTAAGCCCTAACTAAGCCCATGAGCTCTGGAATAGTTCAGCATGTTGGCATGGACAGCTTTGTTCAGCCCAGCTCTATCAGCTTTCATCTCACCATTCTTTTCAATGCTGTTATATGGCCAATAAAGGCTCTGCTTTCTCCTAGAAGAAATCAGTCTGTTACGATGCGAAGCAGTGCAGCACAAAGAGGCAGCTGTGTTACAGGCATCCTGTGCAGCAAAATACACATATAGAGCACAGAATAATAAGAATGCTGTGGTTTATACTAACTACTAGCATGTGCTCAAGGAAAAATGCAAATGCTAGCAGTGGGATAGGACAAGCAGTAGAATATACTTTTCTGTGACTGTCACTAATGACAGTTTTCATCACATGGCCCCAACTTAAAACAAATTAGTTGACAACTAATTACGTAGAGACAGCTCTTAAACTCATGTAATCCCTGCCAAATTGCACAGTGAGGAGCGAGGACCTATCCAACAAATCATTATACAAACAAACAACTGAACATGTTGTTCTATTGTATTTAAACCAATGCTGTTGCAAACAGAATACTTCAGCAAGTAAACCCAAGTATTTTAAACCAGAAACAAGATAGCTTAAAGAGCTAGATAAATCCCCAACATAAACATTTTTACTCATGTCTTCACCTGTGGAATGATTTGTTATAATGCTGACTAATTGGTTTCTAAGTTTTGCTGTGGGTTCTTTGTCTTATCTAACCTACATTTTGTTGTCAAAATCCAAACAAGCATTAAGCTTCTAATGTCATCAACTAGTTGCTACAAGAAGCTGTGACATGTTAAACTTCTTTATCCTTTAGGGAGTAGCAAAATCCTCTCCTGCATTAGCTCATAAAGCCTCTTTTTAATTAGAATTAGATTGACTGGACTGATCTCTTCCAGTTACCATTCCCATTGACTCCCACATCAGGAAGAACATAGCAGCCACAGAAAAGAGTATATCCTATTCCATCTATTTGGAGGAGGAGGGTGTTTGATTGACATTTGGCCATAGGCTTTATTTTCTAAGAGGGAGAAAAGACCATTCCTACAAGGTATGACGAAGGGAAACAAAGTGTGTTGATGAATACTTAAGTACACATATTACATTTCTTGCAGGACTTTCTAAATAGTCACTTGTTTGGATAGTTATCCTCATAAACTGCCTAAAGCAAAAATTTTCACAGGAAGAGACGAGGCTCAAGGTTACTAACTTGCATGATTTTCCGCAGGAGTAAAATGAAACACCTCCGATCACCTGGCTCCAAGTGAGTGATGGCACAAGAAGGCTTTGTCAAAAGAGCACTCCAGTCCCAGGTTAGTGACATAACTCACTGGTCTGCCTTTTCTCACTCACTCAGGTCTTGCCATTGAATTCAAGCTTTAGTACTGCAGTTACAAGTACAGTTAATAATTTTAAAATACATTAATAAAGAACAGGATCTCCTGCAGAGTTCTCATCTCTAATTAAGTGGTGGAAGGGGAAGCATGTAGTGCAGTAAGAAATAATTGAAACAAAGAAGCTTTCTTTTTCATCAAGCTATTCAGCATTCTGGCATCCTTCCAAATACATTTCCTATAATTGGAAACATTAAATTGCCTGATTTAAATCTGCAGCCCCCTCTCAAGCACACGGTCAGAGTGAAGGATATGGCATTGTTCACGAGTCAGGCTGTCTAACAGGAGAATAAGCTGGAGAGGATAGGCAGCTGCAGTGTTCTACTGAAGGAGTTAGGTGAGTTTGTTTTGCAGAGAATGGTTAGTTTTCTGAAAATATTTTTTCAGGAATATCTGCATATAATGCAAGCAAAATAAAACAGTAATAGGGCCTGACAAGAACTAGGAAAAAAATCTGAACAATTTACCTCAGCCTTTCCATTTCAGAAGTGCAAAACCATGCCATATTTTATATAGAATGTGAAAATTATTTTCATTTTTACCCTTTAACCCCAAACTCAAAACACTGTACAAAATGTGCTGTTTAAAGATATAAAGACATATTTTGATCCTACATGAGTGATTTCCTTCTGTTTTCTGTTTCCAAAGAAAACTAAATACTTATTGTTTCTGATAAATACAAAATGGTTTTACTTTCTTTTGTTGTTGTTGTTCAGTTAGGTCAGATGAACAAACAAGTCAATTAATGTACAGCTCTAAAACATATCGATGAGAAACCCTGCTATTAATCCTTCAGGCGAAGTATTGCTTTAGTGTAAACATGATGCCATCATATCTGTTTCTAGTCTGTGTTTGATTCCCATTTTAGTTTAAAACCTTTCCCCCTTGTCCTATCACTATCAGACCATGTCTCCCTCCTGTATGTAAGTTCCATTCAAGCACTGGAATGTTGCAATGTGGTCTCTCCAAAGTCTTCTCCAGGTTGAACAAGCTCAGCTCCCTCAGCCTATCTCCATAGGAGGGGTGCTGCAGCCATCTGATATCTTTGTGGCCTCCCCTGGACCCACTCGAACAGCTCCATATCTTTTAAGGGGAGGGCCTGTCTTATAGCTGTACAATCTCTATCCTTTTTTAGAAGAATAAAGAATGATAATTTCTCATATTTTCCAAATATTCTGCCTCTGTGATCACTCATGTCTAATCTAGGCTCTGGGAACACTTTTACTTAATCAGGACCTCCACTTCACACTCTCTGCTTATCTCCTCCCCTCCTTAGTTTTCTCAGAGCTAGATCCTAAATTTGTTTCCACACATCTTGGCGCACCTCCCACAGCAACCTTCCCCAACCACAAAATCAAACAGCCCCTATCTTTGCCATGGATAAATAAGATGGTGTGCAAGAACAGCATGGTAGCAAACATGCCAGGTCCTGAAGGCATTCAAGAGCTGATTCAGGAAGGATGATTTCAGAGCAAGAGAACGGCAGAGGAATTTAATACTCTGAGAAACATCCAAGGCAGAGAAAATCAGCCTCACACTTCATGCAGGGCTCAGAGCCAAACCTCACCGGTGTGCATGGAGCTGCCACAAACTGGACATGATTGACATGGAGGCCTGAGCCCAGATCCCCATATCAAACAAGAGTGTTAGTTCCTTCATGCCAGATAGTCTCAAACCCAGAAATGAAAACAGCCAAACTTCTGTGCCAGCCAAACAGAGCGGCAGGAGGAGAACCTGGGTAGGAGCAAGCATGATTTTTCTCCTAACATCTTCTTGTGGTACAGTTCTTACCCTGGGTGAAGCACCTAAGCAAGCATGAAGCACCCATGCAGAGGCCAGCACCTGCCAGGAAGAGCATAGCCTGCACAGACATACCTCTGCCAGTTTGAATCTGCTTGTAGTCTGTAGTCTCATAGTCTCATAGTCTGCAGCTCATTGTTTTACACACTGGCACATGATGAACAGCGTACAGAAACATTGTTTTGAGGACATGGTGGTGATGGGCTGAGAGTTGAACTAGATGATCTTTGAGGTCTTTTCCCACCTTAATGATTCTGTGATTCTATGATCCACGTGACTCAGCTCCAATACAAAACTCCTCGCCCAACCTCACAGATTCCACCTACTTGCCACAAGTTGCAGCAGAGCCCAGAAGTCCTTGATGTTTATTCTCCACTGTGATATCTCTGCACATTTCTGTGCCCTGATGACAGAAAAGAAGCAGCACCCCAAGGGTGGCAGGCCACAGCACAAACACTTGCCTCCAAACATAAAACGTTCCCTGTCCTTCAACAGTAACTTATTTTCTATTGCACACCTCACAAATCAGCTCCACTGTGCAGTGAAGTCTGCATTGTGTTGCAAATAAAAACAAGTTCAAGGGAAATAAATGTGACCACAAGGAGAAAAATCTTGCCTTTTAAACCCTGAAAATACTGCTTGTGTTATACAACGCAGCTTTGCCCCTCAGAAGCCTACAGAAACCCGTGGAGGGGTGTGCTCCTCTGTGAGATTTTTAGCATGCCACCATGGATCAACTGCAATATTTAGAAACAACTGTTATGAGACCATATACTCTGCAGTTAAAGAAGAAAAGATGCTTTATTTATTGTTACCCTTGCTTTCATCTTCCCACATTGTGTTAAGAAGTGTACAAGCCCACATATGTCAGAGGCATTTTTTCCTGAAATGGACCCACAATGCCCACGTTTGTCAGATCCTCTGAATTTCAAAGAGTAACCTCAAAAGGCACCGACAAGAAAAGATGATGTAGTTGAATGGTTAATAGCTAAATGTTTATAATTCCTAGTCCGGGTGGTATGTTTACACATACATACCACTTATGTATGCACGTACCACATTTCAAATCATAAGCTATGCTTTTAGCTGGGGAGGGAAAAAAATAAAGAGAATGATTGAGGAAATGATGCTTAGAATGTTATTTGTTTCTATTCAAAACTTTTTCCAATGGAAACCCACTGGGCTTCAGAAGACGCATAAGGTTTGCTTAAAACAATCTGTTCTTCACCTTGTCACTTCTCTGTGGCAGCATGTTCCTGTGTACACTTTTAACACAACATGTCATTTCTTAAGCTAGTCACAGCTATGTAAAGGGAAAACAGTTTAGAATCTGTATTTAAACTAAAGTTATATCTGAGCTATATTCAGTGTTTCATCTATGACTAGGCAAACAATTTTCTCTGCTGGTCCATCACAGACATTCCAGAAGTAGCATATAAGCAGCGATCCTACAGCTGTGGTGACAGGATGGGGCTGTGCTGCAAATGGCCTCAAGTACCACACCAGCTCTCATCCCCAAACAGGGATAAGGCAGGGGCCATGAGGGACATTGCTGACAGCAGTTTCTTATGAAGAGGGCAGGTGGACCCAAAATGTGTGTTTAAGTACAGATTGTGGCCTTTCATATCATAGCAAGCTAAAGGGTAACTTCTGTTTCTGGCTTAGTTCTATAGTAGGAAATAAAATGGAACAAAAACTGTCTTTCAGTAAAGATCTTAAACAAAAATTCCAAATGTTTGAAAATAGCAGAATGATACTTTTCTAGTTTCCCTATATAAACCTACTTAAGTAAACGATTCCCAGATATTAAATACTAGGAACATTATAGGAATTTTCTGCAGGAAATTATAAAAGAATATGTCTCCTCCTTCTTTAACAAAGGTTGGTCTTGATGGTTAGTTTGGATGCCACAAGTGAAAGTCAATGCCAGGATTAGTTTCATTTTGTTCAATTAAAACTCATCATTTACCATCTTGTATTTTCCCTTATAAGCCCATGTAGCTAAAAAGATCCCAAACATCAATAAACAGAATTGCTGAAGAAAGTGGTTAACTTTTAAAGCATAAAAATTCAGTCAAGAAAGCATAAGTAATTCTGCAGCTTCCACCAAGGGATACCAATTCTATAATAGGAACTGTGTTGTCATCTGTGCATCAGTGCATCAAAGCTAAATCACCATCATGTGACTCAGAAGTTTATTTAAGCCCAAAGACCAAATGCTGCCAACAGGGAAAGGAATGTTGCCAAAGGGGAGCAGGAACGAGCCCCTTTAATAAAAATCTAATCAGGCGCACTACTGGAGTGATCTAATTTATCTGGTTATTTAGACAAGAATCAGCTGTTCTGAAATAAAAATACACAATTTCAAGGGTAAGGCAGCTTGATGCTTTTCCTCAGTTATACAGTTATCTTAAGTTGGTTCTGGTGATACCAAATGCAACTGTCAGTAGCCTTATTATTCAAAACACCATGTCTGAACACCATCTTGGTTGCTAGCACACAACTACTTAAAGCTGAGAAAACAGTCAGTTTTTTGGTCAGTTGGAAGTGCTGTTTGGAGGACTGCCCAATATCAAAAAGCTCCCTTTGTCTATAGTAGCTGCTCTGCATTTACAAAATGAGAAGATGAGTGAAAACTGATGTACTTCTTAAACTGTGAGTTGCTAGCATCTGGAGACATGTCTGTTGCACTGTGTATTTTGGTAGTTGGGAATATCACTACCGCATGTGTAACACCTGGGTGAACTACCCAACTAAACAAAAGCGCTTTTTTCCTTCTAATTTTACTTAGACTAAACCATGCTAAAAATTGTCTTGGATGTGAGGATAAAAATGAAAAGGTCTCCCAGTTTTTCTCTTTTTCTCTCTAAAAGCAACCTCTTCTGGGCTAAGTGCAAGCTGCAGAAGAGAGAAGTCTTTGTGGTGTGCAGAGGGACACGTGCCTGTCCCTGCCTCAGCTGCTGGAATCATGGACAGAGCATGCCTCTTTCTGTACTTTAAAAAAGTTTATGTATTTTGGAAACTTAAGTCTTAAACTCAGATCTACCTAATTAATTTCTATGAAAAGCTCTAAAGAGTGTTCTTTGCTCCTGCAACATGCTCTGGGTTAAAGTTCCTTAGATACACATCACTCTCATGGGAGAGAGAAAACAAGAAGGCAAGGGATGAAGAAAAGTGTTCTATCCCTCTTGTAGAATTTCATAAAGATTTTGGTGGTGTAATTACAAGTACAGTGTGCAGCTGTTGGCAGTCACTGCGTATCTACGAAGTACTGGTCAAATCAGCATAGAAAGTGGATGCATGGACACCACAGCAGGAGCAGTACAAGATCTGCTCATTTGGTATTATGAGGGCTGTTAAAAAGTCTAGTGAGTGCCAGGATACAGGACAGCACTTATTACATGTTTTACAAGAAACATAATGCTGATTTTAATGGAGTCAATCAAGAATATGTACTGGAGACACCAATTTTCCCAGTGCAATTGCTCAAGGCCTTTCTAGAGCTGGAGGACATAAAATGCACTTGGAATACAAACAATACAAAAAGGGTTTTTTTTCCCACTAAAATAAAAGAGCTATTTGGTATTCATAAATATATTCACAGCTAGCATCAATTGTCCAAACTCATAAATATCAACAATACAAATAGAATAAGAGTAACATCACCCTGCATGGTGTGCTTTTACTTGTAATTATCTTTGTGAATGTTTCTTTTTATTGTCACCACATGCATCTTCTAATCAAACCACCAACAAAGGACAGTTGTTCTAGAAGCCAAGGCCAACATTCACTTTTAAACTAAAAAACCTAAAATGAAGGCACTTAAATTGCTGGTGAGAGTTGTGTTCATGCAGTTTTTTTAATGTCTTCAGCTTTTCACAAATGGGCACTTCTGAAAATGATAAAAACTCTCCTTCCAAAGAATGGCTTTCAGCCTTCTGTGAAAAGAATATTGAAATCTCCAGTATAAAATACTCTTTGTGTAAAAGGATGCACTCCAGGATTGACACGTTCCTTAAATTTCAGGAAGAAAAGGGGAAAAAAAGCAAAAATACGTAAAAACAGCAAAACAGAGAAAGTTTTCACCTTGAAAAGCAACTACTCAAGCTTTATGATTTGACTTGTGAAGAACGAGGCATTCAGACTTAGTTCTCTCCGTCTCTCAGTAGAAAGACTCTTTTAAGTGGACCAGAAGCATTCAGTTCTTCCAACTTGCAGCTAATTGAGTTATCTAGTGCTAAAGCACAAAATGAAATAAATATATTGCCTCCAGCCTGAAAACAGCCCCAGGGAATGCAATAGAGAGAAGAACCATTTTCAGTGCACCAAACTTAGCAACATATGGTTTATATTCCCTTCATTCTTAATGATTCCAGTTTAGTCTTTCATTAACAGAAACCATCTTTGTCTACAACATTCAGTTTCTGAAGAATAAGCAATTTATTTAATATATATATATTTCTCAGGAGAGAAAATGTAATTTCAAAATTTAATTATAAAGCAAGTGTACTTGATGCAAAGTAGCACAGTAATTTAAACATGACATACCAACACATAAGCAGAACAGATACTGACTATTCTACGTTAGCTGCCTGTTGTGAGGCTTTTGGGACCCAATCCAAGCAGTACAGCGTGTGTTGAGTGGGACTTCAACATCACTTTTTCCAATATAACTTTGATGCTTCTCCTTTCCACTCCTCTGTCACTTCCTGATGCCTCCATCTGTTTGTGTGGGAACAGCACTTATCAAGAAAATTTCCTTGCTATCCTTGATCCTTCGCACCCATTGATTTGTATTTGATGCTTCATTTTGGGATTCTTGGTTTAGCAACTGGGGCAGAAAGAGGCCCAGTATCTTCTTCTGAATCTGGTAGAGATTAGTCATACCAATGAGTTCTCTGCTGCCATCATGCAGATGGGACAAGCACATGATCACTGTGAAATGCAAGGAATTGCTAACTGAGGTCCTGAGTCACATAGGTGCTCAGATAAATCTTGTCCTACACATTCAAATACTTACATGAACAGTGGGGTTTCCAAAGCTGAAATCCATATAGCATCACAGGGAAGTAGCTAGTCTTACACTATGATGCCAAGTTAATGGGTGACACTGCAGGTGCACTTCAAGAGATTTAAGATCAATTTCTGAAGGGCTGGTTATGTGTTAAAAAAAAACAGCAAAGTGAAAAAACTGGGAAATGTGGCATAACCTTATCTGTGCTGCTACCTGTTTCTTTACTACATACAGAGAGTATTCAAAGGCAGCAATCATTCCCTAAATAGCTTTAAAAAATTATTGCCTTCAAGTACAAGAAGGCACAGTATCTCCTCTTCCCCAGAAAGCAGGAATCAGTCATGCTTACCACCACCTGCTATGGAAACCCTGCAGCACTGTCCTGCCTGTGTTCCCAGGCTTCAATCACCAGGCAGGCAGCTCCAGGATACACTGCAGAACATTATGGGTTACAGTCTGGCTCTAGGCTACACCATGGGCACTTCTGCTTCTTGGAGTTATTTCTGAGGTTGCTAGGAGGTAATGTTTGAAGGATCTGTGTGAGAGAATCTTTCACCACTGAAGTAATTTTTTCCAGGCACTGCTTGTAAGGAGCAGCTCCTGAGCCTTCAAAATGGTTTGGCTGCAGTGGAGAATGGAGGGAAATAATCAAGGAGAACATGGGGGGAGAGCTGTTTGTGAGAGAGGAGCCCCTACAAATTATATATTGTAAAATTAATGCTAAAATTCCCTTAGACAACTGGAAGGATTTAGCAGTTTTCTGGACCAGCTTTGCAGACGCAGTCAAAAATGATATCTTTTTGCTCTGTTAGAATGCACTACGAAGGGACAGCACACCGGCCCAGGGTCAGGGCTTTGACCCTGTGCCTAGGGCTTCATCCCCACACCCAAGGAGCCTCATATGCCTTGAGCAGCTTCCAAAAGGAATACAGAGCCTGAACCTAGAACCTTGAATCATAGAATCACCAAGGTTGGAAAAGACCTCCAAGATCATCTAGTCCAACCATCCGCCTTCTACCAAAGTGGCAATGCTGACACCAGACTGGGGGAAAATTGGGAGATGCAAGTGGGAAACCAGGCAGTAAGTCTGGGTTTAAGCTCATAGACAGTGAAGGTACCTAATTCAATTCACAGCAGCCTGTAGGCCAGGCTTATATACAAGGAAATTTTATGAGAAAGGGCTTTATGTTTTGGAAGGTGATTAGGTCCAGACTTTTTATAGTGTTTAGGTGTCCAACATCTTTAATGGGGGCAAGGCCTTTGTCAGAAATGCAGAGACCAGCTGGCCCTCTGAATTTGTTGGGAACAAGCTGACAAAAAGGGATCTACACTAAACTAAATGAAATGTCAGCTGAGAAAAGGAGAAGTCAGAGATAATACTAATGATTTCCAGGTCTGGTATTGGAATATGGTTCTCTTCTTTCTGCATCATCACAAACAACTCCATTCATGGACCCTGGCTTTAGCCTTCCCCAAATGGTCTATGCGTAAAAAATGGTGAGTTAGGAGTTCCTCAGAACACTTCAGGCAGTAACGTGGAAATGAGATTAGTCATAGCTATGGCCACTTCATTTGACTCTCGTAGTACAGAAGCACTTTTTTTTCTACTGAAGCTTTCAGAGAGGACCTTTGGGATGGGAAAACCTGCTTGAAAGTCAGTTATCTCTCCATGTTGTAAATCGGTTACCTTGAGAGTTTTCACTGGGAGGTTGATACCTTTGGTAGCAGCAGGCTAAATCTTTGTGGCATGGCAGGTTGTAACAAAACCATCCTCAGGACAGTGAACCCATTTGCATTTGACATTGACACAGATCTCTGACCTGGTCCCTGTCACACTGCAGAGCAGCTCAGCAGTGCCCACTTTTTACTCTGACACAACCACCACAATACCATGCGGCCTGGGGCTGCTCTGGGAGCTGAGGCTCTGGCAGGACAACATAAAGGTGATAGCTGTAAATCACACATGCTGCTCAGGACTGAAGTGTTGCTAGTACCTGAAAAGCCATGCAAGAGTTAGAGAGTACATGCTATCAACAGCCTACAGCCCTGATCAAAGCATGACTTAATGCTCTGCTGGTGCCGTACTGTCCAGGAGGCTGCTGTATAGCCAAACTTTGAGGGAGAGGAAGAGTTAGAGCCTTTCACACTAGAGCTCTAAAGCATCAAGGAGAAGGAAGACGGGAAGAAGCCTGCCCTAGCTGCACAGCCAATGGTGGGGAGGAGCTGCAGGCCAGCTCTAGGGAAGCCTGAGAGTGTTCCTCACTCCCTGCAGCCTTGCTATACACCTTGCTATGCATCTTGCATGAAAGGCATATGTGCTAGCTGCCTCCAAGGGATGAAGGCCCCTCAGGTTGCCTCTGCCTGTGCTCAGCATCTGCTGTGTGCCCTGCAGTTCTGCTTCGTGGTGGGTTTCGTGAGGGACCAAGCCTGGCATGAGCCCACTTGTCTCACCCACACATGGGAGCATGGTCTATAGACTTGCCTTGTTCCTCTGCGATGTCAAAGAACTGACCCAGTCCCTGGCCTGGCTTTGACTCTGGGCAATAGGCAGCCTTCATGTGATAGCAAGGCACAGTGAGGGCCAGCACAAAGCCACAGACCATTCCTTAGAGGCCACAAAACCCAGTGCCGTCAGTGGGTGTACTTAGAGCAGTAGAATCTGGGCTGGCCATGGGCTGGGTCAGCTGGTCAGCTGGATTTTTCTCACACTGAAGCACCATGGGGCATGCAGAAAGGAGCTAGAGCTGAAAGGGAGGTGAGCTCTACAGGTTTGTGCTGGCTTGGGCACTATTCACAGAAGTGGCAGAGACTGTGGTCTCCCAGCCTTAAAGCACTGAGATGTGCTTGATTGAAAAGCATCCTATTGCCAGTGACTGTCATGAATCAGGTACATGCTTCCTCTCTGATCAATTAATTACTGCCACTGTTACTACTGTGGCTAATAAATTACTTGAAAATCAAAACGCAATGCCATTTTTATAGCAGTCCCCCTTTGCATACGTAAAAGAATAGCAAAAATCCAGAATTCCAGGTAGTTTGGATGGCCTCGGCCACTACACAAAACAGATTCAAAAATCCCCTGCCAGAAATCTTACGCTTACTCTGCAGTTGGAAACTCACTGTATTGCATAGTTCATCTCTGGAGTAGGGGCAGAAAATTTGGCAGTGAAAAGCTATTACCTTTAAGAAAAGGTCATCACAAATTTTCTGATTTTGCTGTTGTTGTTGTTATTGTTTTGATTTTTTTGTTTTATTGTGTTGTTGTTTTTTTTCCTTCGAGCCAAAATACCAAAATAGGCTTTTCCCTTAATAGCAACAGGCAGTGACATTTTCTGTATACGTTTGATTTTGTGACAGCTGAATGACATTGTGGGCTTAGTAGTTAGAACAAGTTATAAATTCCTTCTCTGTGCTATGCATGAGACTATCATCCCACAGTCCTTCTGAGCTTGAAAGACTGAAAGAACTGTGCTGAAGATGAGCACAACAGAAAAAAGGGGAAAAAAAAAAGAAAAAGAAAAAAAGTCATTTTCAGAGCGAACTAAAAAGAAAATCCCCAGGGAGGAGAGAGAGGGCAGAACAGTCAGCTAAAAGAGCTGGGTTGGCATCACCTATTTCACAGTTCTCCAATTGTCTCAGGAACAATTGGTGAAACAGGGGATCTTCAGAAAAGCCTAAACTGAAATTCTGACCTTCACCAACACTTCTGTGAAGACTGGGGTTGTCTGAACCTGAGAAATTTAACGCAGTTCAATCTCAAGCCACGAGTGATAGCTCTTTAATAAACTGCTGAGCACCTGCAATCTGTTTTCCATGAATGCCTCACAAGCTTGATGTCTGTTGCAAGATGCTGCATCTCCTTGGAGAAAGCCTGGAAGAGCTTTAAAATCCCGTGCAAACAGAGGCAGAGCATCAGCAAAAGGCCGGTAAGGAGGCATGAGCAGCCCGGCCCTGCCACCTCCTGGTGCAAAGCGCAATAACAACCGCCTGCTGCTGACTGAGTACGGAAACTGCCTGCATTCTGTGCTTTCATTGCCAGTTGTTTGTGTCGCGGTCATTCCTGGCAGCCACAGCCACAGCCCAAGTTGCTGAACTTGGTGCCCCAGTGCTGTGAAGTTTCACGAGTAATTGTATCAACCTGAGTTTGCCGTACTGCGCTTCTGGGGAAGGGTTCAGACCTTAAAAGCTTGCATCACAGTTGGAAATGAGGGTATCAATGCCATCATAACTACAGCAATGGCTAAAACTATTTATGGCTGTTTAAAGCAAAGCACGTGGCAGCTGTCAATCAGCCATTCAAAAATATTCAAGAAGAGCAAGCTCACTTGCCAGCTGCCAAACCTTTCAGTGAGGTGCAGTTCAAAGCAAATATCTGCAGCATTCTGCTAGCACTGAAGGAGGCTCAATCTTCTAATTTCCTGGTTTATGTACTAGTTCTTCAAACTCACCAGTCAACTGTATGGCATAGATGTATGATGCCTCTTTCAGACAGCCCTGGCTGCATGGATTTCCCAGTGAATGCACACATTTGAGCTTCATTTCTGCCATGAATACAGGAGTGTTCAGAAGGCTCTGGTAGATCTGCATCAACATTCAGTACTTGTCTTGATTAAATTAATATAAAACTCCTGTTCGATTTTGCTAGTGTCAAGATTTCATATTCCTTAGGATCAGAGCTTTATATCTATTAAATATCACAGCATGAATTGTGATGTGCTACTGCGATTGTGAAAAGATTCGCAAAATTGATGACTTGAAGAAATTCATTGAATGATTCTGAATCAAAATATGCTGGAAGAATTGCAAATCCATTCGTCATCTCACCATGAGCTGAAATAAAGCAATAACTTCATGGCTCTTTCAACTCTCAGTCAGTCCACACTAGCCACCTATGTGCCTGTGTTGAAAATGCTCATAAATCTACTGCTGTTAAGCAAAATGCCATTTCAACCAGGACTTCAGATATCTTCTTACCAGGAGCTGCACTGTAAAAGGGAAATGGATCCATCACTCTCACATATTACCAGCTGTGGCTGGCAAGCCTAATGAGAAGGTGTGCCAGCACCACTCCTGAGCTGCTGAGATTTCAGTAGCTTTTCATGGGAAAAGTCCAGCTCCACATCCATCAAGTCTGCTATGAGAGCAAGACCCTTGTCAGTCTCTTTTCCTCCCCATGGGCACCCCACAGAGTAGCTCTCCTTGACTTTGTGGATTGGCATTAGTGCCTGCACTTGTGAGCCAGTGCAGCTGACCACCTCCTTCAGGGCCTCAGAGTTTCCACTGCAGCACTTTGCCTTGAGAAGAAGACACATTCTCCCACAGCAGACACAGCAGCTCCCACCCCATCTAAGAACCAAGCCACCATCATGATACAGCATCACAGCATTTCTCACTGGAAAAGAAAATGTCCTTTCCCTGTTCCCATTACCCAGCCTAACTCCTCTGGGTTGCTAATAACTTGAGAGACCTTCAAATATTTCTTGTCAAAGTCTCCTAACGCAGGCAACGAATGTTGGGAAACAAGTCTACTTACAAGCTCATTTTATATCCATCTTCCAAATTCATGCACCACTGAAGATCACAGAATCACAGAATCACAGAACTGTAGGGGTTGGAAGGGACCTCCTGAGATCATCGAGTCCAACCCCCCTGCCAAAGCAGGTTCCCTACAGCAGGTAGCACAGGTAGGCATCCAGGCAGGTCTTGAACATCTCCAGAGAAGGAGACTCCACCACCTCCCTGGGCAGCCTGTTCCAGTGCTCCGTCACCCTCACTGTAAAGAAGTTCTTGCGCATGTTTGTGCGGAACTTCCTATGCTCCAGTTTCTGGCCATTTCCCCTTGTCCTGTCTCCACTCACCACTGAAAAGAGTCCGGCCTCGCCATTCTGCCCCCCACACCTTAGATATTTATAGACCTGGATCAGGTCCCCTCTCAGTCTTCTTTTCTCAAGGCTGAACAGACCCAGTTCACTCAGCCTTTCCTCATAGGGGAGATGCTCCAGGCCCTTCACCATCTTCGTGGCCCTCCGCTGGACTCTTTCCAAGAGATCCCTGTCTTTTTTGTACTGGGGAGCCCAGAACTGGACGCAGTACTCCAGATGAGGTCTTACCAGGGCAGAGTAGAGGGGGAGGATCACCTCCTTTGACCTGCTGGCCACGCTCTTTTTAATGCACCCCAGTAAGCCATTGGCCTTTTTGGCCACAAGGGCACACTGCTGGCTCATGGCCAACCTGTCGTCCACCAGGACACCCAGGTCCCTTTCCGCTGAGCTCCCCTCCAGCAGCTCATCCCCCAACCTGTACTGGTGCATGGAATTATTCCTCCCCAGATGCAAGACTCTACACTTGCTTTTGTTAAACCTCATCTGGTTTTTTTCTGCCCAGCTCTCCAGCCTATCCAGGTCTTGCTGAATGGCAACACAGCCTTCAGGCGTGTCAGCCAAAGATCTCGCCCAATGTATCCCCACATGTGTACCCCATGAAGAACAACAGCTGAAATTTTGGCTACTCCTTACCCAGGATTCCTGTGACCTTTTGTGGGGAAAAAAGGGTACCATTCACTCTTTTCCCCCACAATTGCTCCAGGAGGTTGAAAGGGAACCTTGGCTTCATAATCTGAGAGGAAAATGCTTCCTGCTCACAACAGCTGCTGTGCTACTGTACCCTGTGGTACAGGTGCACAGTACTTCTAAGACTGCAAAAAAATAGAAGAAATCAGACTCCTTTGTACAAATCACACACGACTCCACCAAGTGCCAGGCAAGGATGGTGTAAGTTCCCCAGAAGGGTCACCAAGATCCCATAGCGATACAAAAACTGCTTTTTCTCCACAAATCAATTTTAATTTGTCTCAGCTGTAAAGGTCCAAACCCTAAAATGTTTACAGCTGTTAAAGGCACCAGAACTCTCTAACTGGACTGCTGTGGTATTGCAGTGGGAGCACTCTAATGAGAAAAAGCCCACTACAGGTTAGAGTTCCAAAAAGCAGAAATTTGGAATGTCATTTGCTTTCATTCACAACCTTAAAGCGCTATAGGAGCTTTTTAAAAATTTGGGCTAAGGAGAGCAAGCAGCTGCCCAGTTTTCTTTATGTATGTTTGTACCTTACTCTGAAGGGTAATTCCATGCCAGAACATGCCAGAACTTCATTTGGTAATTAACTGCCCTTACATTAAGGTCTTTGCAGGAAGAAGAAGTGACTTCCTGTACTCCTTGAAGGAAGGTGATAGAAGGTGTCTGGGCTCTGAAAACAGCAAAAGTATGTATCACTTGTAGTAACATCATTTGTAATGGTAAAAAGATGTTACTACCATAGTTCGTATGTCTGGAACTAGAGCTCAAAGCATTTTAGAAATGTGGGTAATTATTAGCAAAAACAGACTTGAAACGTCAAGAAAAAATATCAAAATACATAGCAGATGTGTATCAAGGATACTCTCTACTAACTTTCTGATTCGTAGCGCTTCCATGAATGGTTTTTGGTATTTTGCATGACTTTAATGTTTGTACTTCAGTTGCTGATGTGTGAAAATTATGTTACAATTTTATTTTCCTTTTGTAAACAGGTGTGTTGAAAAAAAAAATAAAATCAAAGCTTCTGGAAATGTAACCAAATTCAAAATATAAGGTCCTAGGTGGTATGTTTGGAAAGTGTTTCAAAACTCCTTTATGCACCAAAAATTATACAATACAGTGGTTGGTGCTGATACAAAGGCAAGTGGATCGCCTAGCTCTGCAAAAACGGGAATCTCCAGTGTACTATGGAGTTCTAAACACATCTGAAGGAAACAGAACTTAAAATGGATAATCAAAACCATTTCACTCAAAATAATATACCATGACCAGGGTATTTTTTAGTGACATTAAACAAAATGCAAGGAAATATTGATCCATCCAATGGAAGATGAGAAGTGATATAAAAGCACGTGGTACAAAAGCCCAGTAGTTTTCTCTTCCATAATTGTGAACTGAGTTTTCAAAACCATTATTTTGGTTTTTATTTCAAAACAACTTTGTTACACCATTTATCTAACCTGCTTTTTTGATTGATACGGATAAAAATAATCTTGAATATTCCTCAAAAGTATTTGTTGCATTCATTTTTTTTCAAGTAATCTGAATGTGATTTGTTTGTTTTCCTGATTTGGGTTTATTTTTAGCACAACCAGTAAATGACAAATCATTTATTTGTATGGTTTACTGCAGACTTAGCACCACAAGGTTTCTAAGCTCTCCTCTTCCAAACACAGCAGATGGATGATGTAAAATGACAAGATGTTTTCAGCAGCACTTTGGCTAACGAGGAAGGCCACTCTACAGCTATCATTACCACCTTGCCTTTCCAATATCTCACTAAAAGCTACTTAGCTGTTTCAAAGAATGCATATTGCCTCTACAGTAATTAAGAGAGACACATGCACAGAGCCCTAAGAAAACTTAGCAGCTTAGAAGCTATTGACTAAGTATATAACATCTGAAGCACGTACTGAGGTCATGAGGGCTTTTACAAGAGCTGTCTGTGCAATCTCACAGATGGACCTTTATATCAGTACAGAGGCTGTGATCAGACAAAGTGGCCAATTTGCCTTAGGGCAAGAGTTTAAAATGTGCCTTGATCTGTTTAAAATAGTCTCTATGCTCCAACATCAGTTGAGGCAGAGACAAGTGATAATAAAGGTCTCATTAATCCTCAGGGGAATCAAATACAAATTCCTCTTGTTGCTGCTCTCCCCAACTTCAAACAGTCAGTTGGATGCTTGAAGAGATCCCTGGAAAGAGGTGGGATCCATGGCCAGCAAAGGTCACAGCTGAACCACTGTTTCACTACAAGAAAATAAAGGCCTCCTTATATGTAGTGAGTGTCTGCATTATATGCTCGGCTCAGGTCTGGTGAAGGACTCTGGCATAAATAGGTCTTTGAACCAAAACCACTTCCTGGTGCAGCAGAGTGTAATAGTACCTGATACTTAATCTTGCAATGGTTCCTTGGTTTACATGCCCGTTAACTGCAGGGTATTTCTCCAGCTATCAGATTTCTGCTTGTGCTTTGGTCAAGCTCCAATGCACAAAGCTTCTGTGTCCAGGCTGTGGCAAACTCCCTTATTTTACGACAGAATGTCAGACTTGGCTGCCTTTCCTAAGTGTTCAGGCAGTTAGTTTAATTTTAATACCCTGAAGGGTCAATTAAAATATATATCCAGCAATATTATTAGTTTAACCCAAAACATAAGATAGGGAACCATTAGGATACAAATGCCTGAAAGTGCAGATCTCTAATGTTGGAATAAAAGGTTGCTGGATATTTTCCAGAAGACTTTTAAAGGAAAGAAAAACTAGTCTGATATCCTGCTACATGAAATGGTCTTGTATGTTTTGAACAGTTTTTATGCTGTTTATCACATTTTTCCTTCTGCTTGGAGAAAATGTTGCAGTGAAAACAAAGATGTTGGCAAGCACTCCAAGGATTGGCTCAGCGTAGCTACTTCAGCAAGAGTGAGCTATCAATTGCAAGTACATTCTTCCTTTTCCTCTTGTCAGTTTGAAGAACCTGCTCTACTCAAATCTACATGAGAGCAGAGAATGCCTGTACTTGAGCTTTGATATAAGCACCAACTTCCTCACCATTTTTCCTTTCCTTTTTTCTTCTTTAGGGCTTGCAGAAGGTTTCAAACAAGTAAGTGAGTAACATTCCAAATCACATGGAAATGGTAGTGGTAACTTCTGTCTCAGCTGCTATGCTAATTTGTGGGAACTGTATAATGGCTGATTATCACAGCTGCCATTTTCTCTGCTGCCTCTATCATGGAAAAAAACAAAAACAAAAACAAAACCAAACAAAGTTCTACACCATGTCTGGAGTATCCAGAAAGTGAAGTAAAATTATCATCATTTAACAGAGGTAAATGAAATCATGTCACCCAGGAATATATACTGGTCTACACTTAGAAGGCTCAGCTATGCCATCATCTGGGTTGGAATCAGCAACCTCAGGGAGAAAAGTTATCCAGCCATTTATCTTTCATGTCAGCCACTAAGGTCTTGACAACTTGTTATGCACAGTTCTCAATGTAGTGAAGTTTTTCTTAGTTAAAAATAGCTTTCTGAGTTACTCTTTCTGAGTAACAAGTTGGATAACTGACAAGGAAGACGTGTCAAGACGTGATAATTTGAAGACAAGTTTTGTTATCTACTCACTATACTTAGAAAATAATCATTCTTCTCTTCTAATGATTTCTTCATACTTACATTCAGCTGTGTTCTCAGTAGCTCTTCCCAGTCTATAATATACATTAAAGGGAGCAGAAGAACAGCTGAAAAAACAATGAACTGGCCCTTTCTGGTAGGGACAGACAGTTGGGATTTGTTTGGACATGACGAAAATAACATCTGTGCTCTGCCTTGTGATCCCAAAAGGATTCCATATGATCAAGGAAAGTAATCCTGACCTACAACAAGTCTAAGGAAATTTAATCCTGCTGGTGTTGGGCACTCCTATGAACCATGGCCTTTTGCTCCTTCTATTCTTCCCATCATGATTCCCTTCACCCTTCCCCATTGCTACCATCTACAGTTCCAGTCACTGAGAATGTTTCAACATTGAATCAAAATATGGCTGGAGTGTGGATGTTTGTGAGCCTGAGATCTGAGTTCTTAACAATAAAAATAATCTTTGCTCCTGATAGTCTTCTTCAAAGCTGTTATCTTCAGAGTATTGATTCAGAGCAGCCATTTGTTTCCAACAAAAAGGCCTTGACCGCTACGATTTCTTTCATTACATTCTCTGAACTCTGATAAAATCTTGCCTGTTGAACCAGTTCAGTCCCTGCGAGTCCCAAAAGGGAGACTGGAAATGTCTTCAAATGGGCCAACTGGAACATCTGTTTTCCGTTCTGTCAACATTTCCTCCCAACAATGGGCATAACCCTATGGCAGAGTTGCTTACTGTCTTCATTTCATTTGTGATGCAGTACACATATGGCATAAGATCAGTGGCTTAATGTACAATAGAACAGCTGCAGCCTTCATTCAACATGTGCATATTCTCTGAACTTCCATGTCATTTGCATGTCTGTCTGTTCTCAGCACTGAGCATTCAGTTAAAGAACTAGTACCTTCTCAGCATTATCTACACCTGAAGGCATTCCTAAATTAAAGACTAGTCATGTAATTTGGATATGTAGGAGGCAAAATTCTTTTTCCTTTGCATCTTTCTAGCATCCTCTGCTGTTCTCCTGCAAGATATGTCAGGGAAAAACTTAATTAGGCAAAAATATAACTTTAATCCACCATGTTCCTTGAGCAAGGGTAATCACATACTGTGTCAGCCTTCTTCTGTTTGTGGTCTCAGCCCAGATTCTTGCCCACGCTTTACTTGGGCAGCAACATTTTCCTAGGAACTAACTAAGAGATGAAGCTAAATCTTGGTAGGAAGGAGTAACTTTCATTCTGAGCAAAGAAGGGAAACTAGTGAACACAGGATGATTTAAACTCCCTTTTCCTGTAGGAACCTTTATAAATCTGCCCCAGTGTATAGAAGCACTTATGCCACAAGACCTGAAGAAACCTGGATAATTTTGATGAGTGATGGCAACTTGAAGCCATGACTCTGATTAGTGCAGATTACCACTCTGAGCTTTATAGGTTTTGAGTGGTGAGCTCAGCCAAGCAGTTACTGTTCTGAAGTCTGCAGAGTAGCCAGTTAACTGACGTTACAAATTTGGCATTCAAATAACTTTAGTATGTTTGCCTAAATGAGTCAGACGATAGAGCAGTTCATTACCAGAAGCACAGCACTTAAGCTCCACAGGTTTACTTTGTTTCAGTATATGACTGTATTATAGAAGTACACGAATACATGGATCAATGTGTCACATGGTATTAAATCAACATCAACAATTTGCTATGAGGTTTCTAGCTATACTTTCCTAATTTTAATTTTTATATTGATTCTTTCATTTCTCCCCACCTCTGTCAAAGCTTGCCCACCTTATACATTCTTCCTTTTGAAACTAGATCCTTTGTATCTATTCCCCTTTACTCTAAGCTATTCCTTTTCTTTCTTCAATCTGTTGTTCTAGATCATCCTAAGATTAGCAATATCACTGTGAATTGTCACAGCTTTAGAAATAATTGCTCCAGAGGTCTATGTGACCCACAAGCACAGAAGTCTCAGAAGAACAGCAAGTCACTATAAATGAACATCAATAAAATGTACATCTTTTATCACAACTTGTCATGTTTGATCTGTACACACTGATGCCAAAAGTGGCAGAAAGCATACTAAGAGTATTTCAGAGTACTTTATGTTACATATTATCATCAATTCATTTCTGAGATCTCCCTTATCAATGAGTATCTCAAACACCCAGAAGAAACCACAAGGGACTGAGAGGGGGCTTCACCAACAATTCCATGTCAACTTGTCAATTTTTGGCAACTTCCACTGCAAAGAACACCAGCTTTTCCATCCCACTGCCTACAGTCACCATGTGAAGGAAGCGGCAACAGATCTCCAACAACTTGCTCCACTTTTCAGAGCAAGCCTAACATATTAAGAAATTAATGGGAGTGATTATCCAACAAAAGCATCCAGAGGCATCACAAATTTCTGTCACAGTATTGACTTTTGTTTCCTATTTGCTTTGCAAGAGTTATGAAATCTGAATGCACCATTTTGGCAGGAATGTGTTTTGACCTGAGCACTATCAGTTTCTACTGCTGAAGTTCATTTAACTACGTTTGCAAAACCATTACCTTCTCCATACTGATGAGGCTGCACCTGGAGTGCTGTGCACAGCTCTGGATTCCTCAGTACGAGAGAGATGCAGACATATTTAAAAGAGATGGGACACAAAGATGATTGAAGGGACAGGAGTATCTCTTATTTGAGGAAAGACTGAGACCTGGGACTGTTCAGACTGGAGAAGAGAAGGCTTAGGAGGGATGTATAAATGTACATAGGTACCTGTACGGAGGGTGCAAAGAAGGAAGAGATAGGCTCTTTTCATTGGTGCCCAGTGACAGGACAGAAAGAAATGGGCACAAACTGCAGGGCTTGGGCCAGATGCACTCAGAGGGCCTTGCCAGCCTCAGCCATGCTGTGATTTCTGTGAAAGTGATCCAGTTTTTCCTTATGCATACACACACCTCCACAAACGCACTCAGAGATAGAGCTTGGACACAGTTATGTATTAATATAGTAAACATACTTTGCAATGATATTGTAAACCTCACTCAGAAAAAAAAAATATCACAGCAGTCTAGCTACAAAGGTTGCAAAGTATGTAGCACTTGACTGTTCATTTTTATTTGGTTTCTGTAAAAGTGCACTGTGGCAAGGCCACTATGGTATGTATAAAAGTGACTTTAAAAAGATATTGTCTCATAAAACTCATAGAAAAATGCAGAGACTGGTATGGATTCCTTCATGATGCTTACAGAAATTCAAACATCTGAAAACCTAATTCAAACTCTGTGCTATTCCAAATGGTTACTGCCAAAGTTGAATCAGTATTAAACACGTTGCTTTTTTTTTTTTCAGAAACATGAGAGATTTGGTTTTGAATTCTGATTGTTTGAACAGAGAGCTCAAAGTGTCCTGCAGGAGGCATTGCTGCAGATATGCATACTGGTAGGACCCTATTTCCAATGGAATCTCCCTGCAGAGCTGCTTCTTCCTAGGAAGATCCAACAATGAGATAAACAAGTGTCCAGAACAAGAATTCAGTACACTTCTATCTGGGATACATTTTAAATGAAAGAGAGGAGAGGATGTGTCAATTTACGTGACTCTGGATCATGAAGCTCTGCATAGCACCTGGTGTGGTAAAACAGAAAAATGCAGAACAACATGTGAAGAAGGATGAGGCTTCAAGTCACGTATTTCTAAAATCCACTGTGAGGGAAGGAGGGTATTATGTTCAACCATTACTCAGCACTATTGAAAGAATTTGACAAAAAATCAGTCAGTGGGGTTCAGTTGAGGGAAATAAATCAAAACTCACACTTTTGGACAAATAAATTCCCTAGCCCGTCAGTTTACTCAGCTTTGAAATATTGCTTTCCCAGGGGCATTTACCCTAACCACTGATTTTCCAGACCTCTCTGAACACTTGGGTGAAGGAAAGTAATTACACGGTCACGGTTGCCTGCAGTTGCAGGAGAGCAGACCTGTAAACACACAAGGTCCTTCGCAGTGACAAGCGAGGCTGGAATTAATGAGCGTGAACAGAGTCAGTCACTGCCCCCGAGCTCTTTCCTAGGTGCACTGACTTTGCTTCGTAAGTAACAGAAGAAATGGAAAAACTACTCAGAGCATGCAGTCTGTAAGAGTTTTCCCAGCCTCATCACACTCAGAAAATGTATTAAGCACTTTGGATTGTTGGGACTGTGATCCCCTAAGTTATGGGAGGTGATCTTCCTTTCGTTTTTCTGGGATCTCATTGGAAAAGAAATCTAGAGAAACAGCTGTATCCAGTCCAGGATTAGCAGGAAACTGCTGCAGCTGGGGAAAATTCAGCAATAAGAAGAGCAGGTCTTGAAGAAATTCATCACACATATCGTATTCTCTTATTCACACAGTATTTCTATGAACTGTTTTATATAAACCTAAACACATTTTCTCCAAGAAGATGTGTTAGTGCAAGTACAGTAACAGCGGCAGTTCAAGAAAATAAATAATTGGCATGTGAGGATTGCAGGCAATCCTGTAATTCTGGTGTTTAGCAGGAAAGCAAAGGCCAGGAGATGGCACTGCGGCTCTGCAGCACGGAGCCGGCCGGGTCAGCACTCCCTGGGCACACAAATGGTAACAAACGCTTCCCAAGTATTACTTTTTATTTATTTATTTATTTATTTTCCAACAGAGGAACAGAGATGAAAAATAAAAGCTTTGGGAGAAGAGTTTAGACATGTTAAGAGCTTTTTTTCTCCACTCCAGATGTGAAAGAGAAGGAATCCAGCACAGCACAGACCTGGTAGTCAGCGCTAGCCTCAAAGCCAACACCAGCTTTGATGGCAGGGTGCTGCTGGTTCACCTGCTGAGCAATAGCCATCCATATGGTTTTCAGGCAGTGAAACTCAAGTGGCATACGGCTCTTCTCTGTCAGCGGATGATACAGTGTTCTTTTCTAAGTTTCTAAGGCTCCTTTCCAAGTTTCTGGCTAGTAGCCGCCACAGCACTGCTGTTCTCGTTGCCACTGTTCCTCCTGCATCACTGTCTCCCATGATGTGTGTTTCACTGGGTCTCAGACTCCATTGTTTGGCTTTTTTGCTGCTTTGCCAGAGTCCCTTGGATCCTGCGTCTTGTGGGATGTCATTCCCTGGAAGCTGCAGAAGGCAAGCTCAACAGGGGAAAGCAGCATCTAGGTAAACCAGCCCAACAAGCATATCACAGGGAGATTGTGGACTACATATAGCCCACAGCAATGGAGTAATACTGTCAGGAAAATATTCCTCCTCTGCCACAAATCCCTTCCTTGTTTGCACTCCTATTTGTCATTGCTTTGTGAGTCCTCGTGGGAAAGCATCTTTCCTTCATGTGATTTACTGTTGATCCATACAAATCCTGCATTGGTGGTTTGTAGCCTCAGTACAGCACAAATTCTTCCAGATACTGCAACATAGAGCTTCTACTTCCTGATGACAGTTTTTTGGAGGGTACTCACCAGAGAATCCCTTTCCTAGAGACCAAACTATGACTATACAGCTCTGATTACTAAGAGAGCTGAGATTTTTTCTGGCCTGTGAAGGTGTGAAGTTTCCTTTTGCTGCTTGTACATCATTACTGCACTTCTTTGCAAAGCTCTCATATTGTTTTCAACAGCACATGCACAGCCCATTTGGGTTGACCCATCTCCATTCTGTCTCATTTCTTTTGTTTCAATGCCTTTTATTTGTTCTGCATCACTAGACTGTGCTCATTGCAGGCCTTCACTAATGTGTTCTTTCCTTATGAAAACTTCAAATCCCACTGCCCATACAGACAGTCGACACAGAACAGCTCTGCTGCTTACAGAGTTTCCAGTGAATGTGGTCTACCTGCCATATGTCTCCAAAGGTATCAACCACCATTGCGGAGAAAATGAGAAAGATTTCATCTCAAAAATGAATGGAAAGCAAGCACCTTCTACATTAGGTCTGCAGAATAAGGCCATGTGTTTGTTGAATGGAAATCTGGGGTAACAAGGCTGATGTCACTGTTTAACTAGAGTAATTCAGGGAAAACTTTGACTCACTAATTCCAACATTCAGCTGAACAATGCAATATTCCTTTGGGTCATAGCCTTAGGAAACTAGCACCCGTTATTTAATTGGTTCATTAAGGTGGTGCCATTGAAGAATCAGCCTGTCAGCAGACTAAGTCTGCCCAAGCTACACATGCCTCAGCACATTTCTTCGTGGTAAAGTTGCAAGTTTGCTAGATTTGCACAGCTCTTAAGACATGCTTTCCAAAGCTAGCCTGCTCTCTTATGCCTAAAAATAATTGCAGGTGGGGTTTATAATTGCTAGGACAAGTTGCAACTCTTACACATCAAACTACCGAACTATCTCTACAAGGCTAGCACTGGGAAATGATCCACTAGTGCATTGGAATAATGTTTCCAACAAGTTAGTACTTAAGGAGTCAAGTACTGGCCAAGCCAAGCACTAAAAAGCTGGGAAGAACAAGAACTGAAGCATTCTGTGCACACCTATACCAGCCTCCTTGTCCATATCACTTGAATACCAAAATTACTTAATCACTTAAGAATCTACTCTAGCATCACAACTGACCCTGCTTTGAGTAAGGGTTGGACCAGATGACCTCAAAAGCCCTCTCCAAGCTAAAGTATGCAATGATCTATACAAGTTTTCCTATAGTTTTTGCCCCAGGCCATATGTTTTCTTCCACACATGTAATAAATCAAATCACTTATTTAACGAAGCATTTCGTAATAGTGAGTATCCTCCAGGCTTGAACAGTTCAGAGTAGTTCACGAAGCACCTCCCTGAGACTCCAGACATTTGAGTTCCACCATGGCACACAGGACCGCAGTGCTCCCCACAGAGCTGCTCGCCAGGGGGCTGCTGGAAAAGCGCCTGTTTTCAGCACCCGGCCCCAGCCATGCTTCCACAAGAATCAGCCTGGCCACAAGCACTGCTCAGGCTTTTGTGGATCAGCTGCCAAGCCACTAATTTAGAGCCCAGCACATCAGGCACTAATTCCAGGTTAACTTCAGTCAGCTCAAGACTATGGCAATTGTGCACAGAACAAGCTTTGGAAGAAAGTACATAGCTTTGTGCCACCAGCTGTTTTTATTAGTGATAGTGTTACTTCTAGCTACTCTGAAAAGTAGTTTGGACATAAATTATATAGACAAGAAACCTAATTGCATCAAAACATGTCCCAAAGGAATATTGAGTTACACTTGGCTATAATTTTGAGCAGAGCAGAAGTTGCCTCTTAAGAGTCTTCATGTATTTTACTGTGTGTAACAAGGAAAATGAGCGCTAAGCAATGTGGAAAACAGACCAGAACCTGCCAGATGCCCACCATATAAAGCAAGATGTGTCCAGCCAGAAGGAGAAATAACTTACGCTATCCCAAGTGATTCAGGCATGACTGAAACAGAACATACTTGATAATGGAAATGATGAAGTTGCACAGGGAATGAAACAGTGCGTAAAGGTGAAAGAAATGTGGCCAAGTGAAGTACGAGCAGAGATAGGCAAAAACACAGCCAGAAAAACAGGCACAAGCTGTATATTTTACTAGTCTGATTTAAGTAAAACAGATCAGCTCAAATGTCAGCTTGTCAAAGAGAGAAATCTTTCCAGAGCAGGATCCCTCCTCCCAGCCTGTTTTTATAGAGTCTCTGGGTTAAGAGGCACTTGGCTCATAGCTTCTGAGACTTACCACAGCACTGAAAAATAAACATAAATAATGCTGTTAAGAAAACATCTTCAGGAATCTGAATCTCATTGTGAGAGCCCTGCATGACACACTTACCCCCTTGGGAGCAATATTTCCTTTAAATTACAAGATCAGCATTTGCCTCTTGAACACAATATTTATTTAAAATTTCCTCCAGCCTCCAAAGCAAATCCACTGGCAGCTTCATGCCCCATCACAACCCCGGCTGCATGGTCAAGCTCCAGCCCACATCATCTTGCTGCTGTGTCCCCAGCCCCAGGAGGTGACAGGCAGGAGCACAGCCCTGGCTGTACACTAGCACAGCTGCACCTTTCTGGTGTACTTCTGCAGATCTCAGAAGAAAAAGAGGACAGGACTTCTTCATGAGGGAAAGAAGACAGCTACCAGTCCTTGGACCGGCCCAAATTCACAAACACTCCCCTGCTGAAACAAAGCCATTTTTCCTCCTCCCACTGCAGAAGGAGACATTTTCTGATGCTCCTGAGGGCATCTCTAGATTAATGCTGCTCTTTTTGTCTCCCTCTTCTCCCTTTTCTTCAGTTCTTCAGATTATGGGGTCAAAGCCAAAGGAACATCTTCAGCAATGCACTATACATAAAGCCCAGGCAAGTAGGAGCTGCTGAGTGAGTCAGGCCATCCTAGATGGAGATGCTGCACCTTGCCCCAGAGAGCCTTCCACAGGAGTCTGTGCGAGATCTCAGAGAAGGCTGGCATGCTCCCTTCCCCATCTGACTTCTGCCTTAAGAACTGGTGTCCCCTCAAGCACCAGTCATTGTCTCTGCCCTTCTTACCAACACAACCCTAATTAGCCTCCTTACCCATGATAAGTCCTTCCATTTTCACACAGGCCTTAAAAAGAGAAAAAGATAGCACCTTCAGTGGGGACTATTTCAAAAGTGGCTAGCAGTGGTTTTGCACCTGGCTACCCATTGAAAACCATCACTCATCCAGTAAAAACTTACCTGCTTGGAATAACTGTTTACTTAAGAGTCTGTTATTTCAGATTTCAGTATGTTATTACCAGTAACATCATTAGTGGTGTTACTGTCATTAGCTTGGACAAGGGTGCCTGTCCTTGTAGAACATGCGTGTACCGCCAGCAATAAGCTTACCTGCTTTCGTATGTTTGAAAGAGAGGCCCAGCTTTGGTTTGAAGAGCCAGATTTCATCCCAAACTTGGAAACATCCAAGTGGGGTATATCTAGTGGTTGTGCCTGTTGACTGAAGTAGGAGTAGTCCTGACAACAGGATAATGGTGCTTTTAATGTGACTGTCTCAGTACAATTAGCTTTATTGACTGACCTTACCACCATTGTTTGCCAGTGTGATGAATGCACATTGCACTGTTTGCTGCCTTATCACTTGGTTGAGTGAGGTTATAAAACAAAAAGAAACTATGAGGAATGCAGGTCTTACCATGTTTACAGCTAAGAGTGGTTCAGTCTCTGCCCACTGCTTCAGGAAATCTCCCAGATCCCCATTTCCTGTCTTGAAGACCACTCTTCTCACCTACACAATATGCTTCCACTGACTATCACAAAGCAAACATATTTATTATCTGACCTCTAATTTCCATAACACAGCAGTATCTTCACATGCTTTGTATGTTTCCGTTTAGTAAGCAAAACTCGTTAAGAGCAATAAAATGCTGATTATTAAGCAAATAATTGGTAATCCATTTAGTTTTTTCATGCTTATTCTCTACTGAAGGTGAACAATGCCTATTTTGTTAATGTCTTTCAACTCTGGTCTTTCAACTCAAGGTTACTTTCAGCCAACAGAATAATATACAGCAGTATGCAAACCTCTTTTATCTTCAGCAGATGGATATCACCATGAGCTATGAACAGCCTTCCTTCACCATTCTTTTGAAAAGAAGGGCCCTCACCATCCTGGGAATAGTTAACAACATTGCTCTGTAAAGCACCATACTTTCTAGTCCTTTCCAGTGTCTCCCTCTAAAAATCTTCTTGGGATCAGTTTCATTCAAATTTCACCTACTTTTCTAATGCAAGTTTCCTCTCCATAACTTCCAGATCTTGGCAGATAGGCAGTATAGGCAGTATAAAATACTTTTTGACCAGAGTTAATCAACTTTGGCAGCTGTTCTGGTGCCACAGTGTGCAGTGCCAAGCCAGTTATTCTTATTATAATTCCTATAAGGATTTAGACTGGGATGCACAAACAAAGTAGCAGGGAATAAGGAGATGGAGATGAGAGATGAGTGGACCCCTGAGGAAGTGGTGTTCAAACATCATTTACAAAGGGATTAGCAATATCAGCTCCTGGAGACAGAATGCACAGAAATGCCATGCATTAAAGGTTTTGAAAAAGATTTCTTCACAACTCCCCCTCCACCTCTCCCATTCAACTTACTGTAGACTAATCTAACTCTAATCTAGTGAGTGGCTTACCTCCAAGTCACTTGACTGTGATCTAGACTCACTGTAACACATAGAATGCCATTGTTCCCCACCCAGTGTTGCAATCATTCTTCCTTGTCTTGAGTTTTAGAAATATAAATCAGTTAGAGATAAAGAGTGCATGAAACAATAGTTGCTGTACAGTAGTTATAGCCTTTTCTTATAATAATGAAATGTCAGTGAGAATAGACCAAGAATTATGGGAAGTTGGAAACCCAGAGAGCTTCTAACAAAAGGGAATCCAGACACAGAAGCAAAAGATAATGTGTAAAAGATTCTGACTGATTGCACTGTCTTTTCATCCTTGACAGAGTTGTAGGAAAACACAACAATTTGTGTCAAAAAAGTATTAAGATATTAAAATATGATGAATTTCAAGTGCCTTTTTAATTAAAAAGGAAAAAGAAAAAGAATAGGAAAATAAGTAAAATGGTATGGAAGAAGAAAAAGAAATAGTGAATGATCCCCTTTGATTCCAAAAGCTGAGAGGGGAATATTGTGCATCACTCTGCTAATTAGCTGCTTTTAGAATCAGGGCCTGTTAGCCTTAGCAGAGCTACACAGATGATACGGTAATGACAGAATTCTGTAATTAGGCCGGAGTCTTCTAAACAAGAGTAATGAAGAGGTAAAAAACAGTAAAAGAGACAGCAAAACTGGTTAGATATTGCTATGGTTCCAAATTGCCATCCTACAGCATAGAGGGTATGTGATCAGCCATGGATTCCCACTGTGCGTCCTCCCAAGCAGTGTAAAACGTTTTTTCTCTTGTCATTGGCCACAACAGCCTAAATACTGCAGATTAGAAACAAGAGGTAAGCAAGCTAAAGATGGCTACTAAGGTACAGCCTGCGTGTATGTGATATCCTTTAATCACTTTGCTGGCCACTAGTCATGTTGGAATGTTGATAACAGTGTGGCCATGTGATGTTTGGCAATCTGTTGGCAGTTCAGGCTCTTTCTGCTGATTAGCCAATACCAACAGTTTAAGACATGACTGAAAACATTCGCTGGCAAAAGACACTCGGAGCAAGCAATTCTTCCTTATGTTTGTGTAAATTTGGTGAAATATGTCAGCTGTGGAGATTTGACTACTCAAACTCTTCCCTCTCCATGCCAGGAAGTGACCAGGTCTAAAAAGCAGTGACTTGCACTTATCCACTGAGATTTTTCTAAGAAATAGATACAGTCAGTGGGGAAGTGCTGCATTCACATTGCAATTTCACTGCCTATTGAGAGCCCCCAGAACATGAAGAGGCTCAGAACCAAGACATCACCATTTTGGACTGATACATTGCTAGATGCCAAGATGTTCTTCCCACAACACAATTCTGAGTGTTTCATGAGACACACTGAAGTGCTTGGTGTTGCAGAATGGCTTAAGTTGGAAGGGACCATAACTGCAGGAGGCATTTTTAAATGATTGAAGCCAAATTTTCTAAATATGTGGTGGTGGTTAGAGAGAGCACCCACACACTAAAGAATGTTCTGCTTTCTCAGTTTTGTTCATATCTGTTTGAAAACTTCTTTTTTCAGGTTTAGCAGTGAATTAATATTGGCAAAAATTCTGTACAAACTCACCTTCTGCTTGCAAAAGGCCACTCAGAACAATGATTTAGCATCTGTGTGAGAACTTATCACGTTCACCAAAGCCAGTTATTTATGATTTATGAATAAGACCTCTGTTTGCCAAAATAAAAAAAAAAATGCTTGCTTACCTGGCAGCAAACCTGTAATTATTCAGGTTGGTGTGGGTGTGGTAAATCAGTGAAGCATACTCCCTGTATTTATTTAACAAATAAGTACACCTCTAGCGCATTTGGCTGCCAACTTGTGATGATAATGAAGTTTGTTATTGAAATAACTCATCTTGCCTAAGGAAGGGCAAAAAACAGATCAAACACACTTGAACCATACCGCCCTTACATGTTATTGCTCCAACCCTTTGAGTTCCACCTCTCCTTGGGAAAAAAAACTTCACACCACTCTACGTGCAAATACGCAATCTTAGGACAAATCTCAAATCTGCTGCTTTTAAGTCTGGGTGAACTACTTTCACACCAAGCAGCTAGAACTGTGAGCAGAGCCCTCTGAGTGGTAGCCAGGCAGCACAACCACACAGACGTCACGTTTGCAGCAAAATGCAGAGTGCTTGCTTTCCATTTATTGAGGTTAATATCAACTCTCTCTGCCTCCTACAAAACATTCGGCACACCTAAATTCAGCAGCTTGTTCTGTGGGGCTGGAAGGTGATGTTTTAAGGTTCCTCTTATCCAACTCCATGCCTTAATCAGACACATCTATATTAAGCCATACAAAGTGATAGTAAAATATTACTATACTAAAACACAGAAAAGAGATTCTATGTTTCACCAAGCCAGACATCATTTTCATAACCTGCTCATACAGTAACTGGAAATATATGTGCCACATAGACAGGATGTACAAAAACTAGAAAAGATGCCTGTTTTGTCTTGAAAAAACCAGTTGTCCTGTGATGATCATGATTACCAGACTCTTGCCTTAGACATAAAAGCACAAATATCACTTAAGCAAGTGTTTTGTGCCTCAGATTATGTGCTGCTGTAGTTCATTAAATTCTGAACCCACTGAATTTGAGTGGTATTGAGTGATATTCCTTGCATAGAACAGTTGTATTGGCAATGCTTAGGAAGGTGTGAGGGGAAGAATAGTAGGAAAATAACCAGAAAGTAACCATATCATGTTTTCACGAAATTCCATACTGTGGTAATAGCTTATCCTGAGTCCCAGACATAAATTTCACAGACTTACAGTGGTTGTAAAAAAAGTACTATTTTTCTTGGACCTGGAAATCAACTAAAGGCCCCATGCAAAAAAGAACTAGATGCCTGAAACAGATGTCTACAGAGAGATTCACTCTTGGAAAAAAAGTTATTAAGCAGACATAGTTTTCCTTATTTTTTTAAGATATTTTAAGAAAGTCTTCTGAAACATTTAAAAGCTGTGTCTCTTCTCCATCTTCCATTTGAAGTACTGGTTTTATGCGTTGACTGTAGTGGAACTTGCAGGTATCTGCCATATCAGATTATGTGCTATAGTTCAGGATGTAACCACCTGTAGCTGCTTCCCTGAACACTGCCATGTTCACGTGTAAACACTGACACTGTCCCTAGCAGCTTGATCTCAGTGCTTTGATTCAGAGAATCCCTCTCAGGTACGAAGATATAACCTTTTTGCACCTAGATTCTTGTCCTAGTCTTGTAGATATTAATGATCCCATAGAAGAATAGATGGCAGAATAGGAAGCCCATGCTCTGCTGAACTGCCCTAGATCATCACTCAAAGCATTATTTTAACACATTAATTCAAACAATCATTATTAAAACAGACTAAGCCATGCCAGATGAGGAGAAATTATAGCATCCATCCCACCTGGAAAGAGGGATTCTCCCTGATGAGAGTAGAGGCAGACAGCTGGAACTAGGAATATCTTCATCACATGCCATTGCTGTATTGATGGGAGTCAAGAATTCAGGCTCAAGAGGTTAGACTCAGCCCAAACCCCACAAATGGAACTATTGGCTGTATGTGATTGCAGTGGAGAAGTGCTCCTCCTGGCATGGAGGTGTGCTGGATCCATCGTCTTAACTTTCTCTACTGTTCTTTAAGTTTGCAACTGTGTATATAAGTTAGGGAAAATATTCTATGTCAGAATTCAAATCAGGTAGGTATGAGGTTGTGACTATTAAATGTTCCTTCTCCTGCCCTTTTTTTTGTCCTTAAAAGTAAATACAAATGTTTTATTCTCAAAGGCTGCCAAATGTTGGCCCGATTGCCTATAATTCCATCTGTGTCAGCATTCTAACATTGTCAGTGGCTCTTCATTCCAGACCTTCTTCTCTATGTAGTACTGTTAAGAATAGATGGCCACAAGATCACCCTGGAAATGCATGTTATTGCTAAGCCAGGTTCAGTTTGAATTTTAATATAGACAGAAACTTAGAGATTTAGATGTGTTTATGAAAGCTGACTTCAAATGAGGACTTTAGCTCCCCTAACTAGCTATTCTAGTTTGTCTCTCCAAGGGCTTCAATAATTGTGAGAAAGCTGCTGAAAGTATTCAAAGATGTATTGTATCCAAGATGGCTATGCTTTACCTGTTCTCTTCCAGTAAAGAGCCTGTTTGGAGTTTTACCACACTTCTTTCTTCCTTGCTATCATCTTCTTTCTTCTTTCACCTCTAATTGCCGAAATGGATATCAGGGATGTATTACTGAGAGAAAAGGCAGGGCACAGCATTTGGGATTTCTATCTCCTCTTGCAGGTTTGCCAGCTATTTAAACATGGAGCAGCACTCAGTGTGCCACTGAGAGGTGTGTGTTTCAGCACTCATCCTAGCAAACACCACTTGTGCATTGCCCACTGCAAAGACGACAGCAGAGCTGCATGATGTGCTCTGCCTACAACAGCACTGCAGCAAGGCTTGTCTGCCTACTCCTCAAAAAATGTTTCTAAAGATTAGAAGTGTCTCGGTGAGAACAGGGCTGCTAGCTCAGGAGCTGGTCTGTCTGGATCCATACTTGAATGGGTTAAGTAAGTTACTCCTGTTCTCTTTTTCCCTGAGATATTGCAAGTGCTACAGATACATTTGAGAACTGATATGATAAAAATACAAATAAGATAAACCAGCTGAACAATACCATCCGGAGCCAAAAACAACTGGCCATTGTTGCAGCCTCCTCCTCTGCTTTCTTATCTTGTGTGAAAAATATCTGTGGTTCTCAAAGTACATTTCAAACATGGAGGAAGGAGCAGGGCCAGGTCTGCAGAACAGACTTCTCCTGGCACGGAGATATCTGCCAAAGGTGTGAAGAACAGTTTGGCAGATACATCCATGATAGCCGATCACTCCTACATTAGCATAGGTATACCACCAATCCCTCACTTTCTCCCTCAAACTTTAATCTCAGAGTTCTTGACAAAACTGGGCATACATTAGGCATGGTCTGAATATACAGGGAGAGTTTCTGGCCTTGGCTGCCCAGGGGGAGACCCCAGTCCCTGCAGTACCCTGACAGGTCCTCCCAAGAGAAATAGACCATCTTAATCTCTAAACCATGTAACAAGACAATTTAAAACTCAGAGCTGAGCTGTGCATCCCATTTGGCTCCTCCTGATAAGAAAACTGAGACTGGGTTATCATCCTCCTGCTTCTGATTGAACAGCTAAAGCATCTCCAAATTGGATCCACAGCACATTATGCACAACCGCTTGAACATAACTTGCTCAGAAATTTGTTTCTATGGAAATGAGAATGCCAGTTATATTAGTGAGCTGGGTTAAATACCTGCTACAAACTGTGTATCAGACAGACATGCTTGCTATCTTCTGGAAAATCAGGTTGGGTAACCTGAGTGCTATATCCACCTCAAACGTAAGAAACATCTGAGTTTGCCTGACAAATGGGACAAGGAGTGAGAGGCTCCTGGGTCTCATGTGTTGTCAGAAAGCAAACGACAGACTTTCTGTTCTTTCAGTGGGCTGCAGGCCCACTGCAAATGATGGGTGACCCAAAATGAATATAAGATTTTCTGCTTTTTTCCCACGTTTTGGTAATATGCAGGAATACTGAGTGTATGATGGTAAGCCAAATGTAGCAACTGTTCAGACTCCAGTTTTTATGCTTCTTGGGATCTGAAAAACTACTCCATTGTGGATAACAGGAGGTTAAGCTTTCATACATCCCAGGTAACAAACAGCACAGGCAAGTCTCCCCCAAATAACCTTAGTTCTAACAAATGCATAAAGTCAGGACTGTTCCAAGGACTTAGTATTTAAATACTTGTAGGCTTGAAATCAGAGGAATTGACAAACTGCATACACTATTTTGAAGCATCACAGGTAACAACAGAACTCAGTTCTGGGCAGTGTTTTGGAATCCCATGTTAGTCTCCCAGACTAGAAGAAAACTTGAAGGCTGCTGTGGTGCTTTCACGTTGCCTTCCCTGCTTTGTTGTCATCTTAAAAGCACAGTTCCTCATCCAAGCTCCATCAGCACCAGTGTTTTGGAGGAAAAGAGTTGAGCAGTGTGGGTGCAGAAGGTAGACCTGATCTGTAACTTGCTCACACAGCTACGGCCCTCACCTCTTCACTGATTTTCATATCATGGTGGCCTCTCCGACAACAGAGAGACTTTTTCCAGCCCAAACGAGCCAGGATTTCACCCAAAAGTAGTTCCACAGCTGTGCTGAAGGTGCCAGCTCTCATCTCACTTCGCCATTTCTGCTGGTAGGATGTCAGCATGAGCACTACAGCTCTGGGTCTCAATAGTCCTGTCATCACCACATAGGTACTGGGACCAAGCACAGCAAGCAGCTGGTGCTGGAGGCTTTCATCTCAGCCTTTGAAGAAGAAAAGACAAGAAAAAAAGGAAGCCTTGAAATTTCTCAATTAAGCAGGATCCGTAGCTTAATACTTATCTCTGAGTGTGAGACAAGAAGAGGTTGACTAACTTTTAAGTTGAATGTGCAGTGAGGAAGGGTGAGAAGCGCTGTGTGTGGACATTGCATGTGTACGCTGTAGTCACACCATAGGTATTTCTTCAAGTCATTAGAGTTTAGCTACAACTCTACTGAAGTCTGTATAAACATACAACTACATATAAACAATATACAGCTCATACTTCAGGCTTCAAGCAGCTGGGTGTCTCCTCAGCACCACTGATAAAAGGTGACTCACAGTGAAGCTGCAAGAGGAGCCTCCTTGGCTGTCTTTGAGGCCTGAGACTACAAAAATAAACATTTTCTTCCAGCTTTGCAAAATCTAAACTTCTAGACAAAAGTCTTTAAAAATGAACTGAGTAACATTGGCTTCTTAAACTTCACAAGCTGAAATAGTTTGGATGAATACTAAACATAAAACATGAAGGAAATATTTTATATTAGATTACATAATCTGTTTAAAGTGCTACCATAGCCAGAAGCTCCTGATCAGATATTTGTTTACTTGATGGAAAAAGCTGAGAAGAATTCTATGAAGAGAGACAGTTACAAAAAAAAGATTTTTGAGATGATGTCCTTTCTGATATGAGAATGAAGAAAGAGCAGCCTAGGCTTTCATGGGTACATTTGCTAAAGGCTCAGCTTTCAGTGTAATTTCTAGACCAAGCTAAGCACCCAGCCTCCTGGGAGAGTTCTGATCTTTACATCAGAGCGCAGAGTTGGTTGAAAGCTTATCCCCAGATTTCTTCCAGGCACTCTGCTGCTCTTCATTCTTTGCTTCCACACAACAGTAGCTTGGGTCTATGAGTTGCAACTTTGCAGGGCAAAGGGCTGGAATGCTTGTTAACTTTTCGTCCCTTAGAGGAGGCAAACATAACCAGGATATGGCAGTAGCTGAGGCTCATTTGAAGTAGGTTCACTGGTGCTCTGATTGTTACAGTAAATACAAGGAAATAAAAGTTGGGAGGAGAAGAGGGACCATCACTGGTTTTCACTGTTCCCTAATACCAGAAAAGCCTTTTACTTTATAGCAAAGTTTTCAAGTGCTACTTTTCCATGCTTTTGCATTGTTGCTACTATTCTGTTTCAATGAATGTTCTTGTATTACACAAGGAAAAGTTTATCTCTATACACACAGATGAATTTCAGCCATACCTTTCACTCACTTGCATCTGTTCTTTGCATGCTGCATCACTTTTGACTGTCTGCCCACTCCCTGAAATAAATATCTTCCTTATCTCTTAGTCTCACTTGAAATACTTGTCCCAAGTGTGGGGCATACACAGCAGGGACTCAGCAGCAGGGGCTGTATGTGGAGAAGGGCCATGAGCTGCCCCATGAGGGTCACAGCCAGGCCTCACCACCTCTGAAATCAATGTGGGTGACCATCACACACCAGAGCTGCAGCCAAGCAATGGATCCCACTGCACCCCAGCACAGATGTATCTCAAAGGCAGCAGCAGCCATTCCTGCACAGATGACACTCTAAAGAAGATATGTAGAGAGAGATGCAGCTGTGGAGACATGGAGCTGGAGAAGCATTCTTGGAAAGAAAACCTCCATGCCAAATGAGACACCCTGTGGCCTGGGGTGACCCACATGGATCAGGGACATTTCTGTGGGACTAAGGCTGTGGGTGATCAGTGCTGGGGCAGGGATTACCCTGAGGGACTGTGCCATCATACAAACCAAGGAGCAAGGAAAAGCAGTCATCATGACAGGTGAGCAAAGGATCTTTGCACCTGGATTGTGAACCTGGCTGGCTGGGACAAAATGTAGCCATGACTGAGGGTAGGTTGTGGCTTCCTGCTTTGTGGCAAATGAGCTAATGGAGTCCAGGAGAAATCTCTGCATGACGCTTCTTGCTGAACTCAGTTCACATCACTGAAGAAGGAAGAATGGTATTAAGTACAAATAGAAAGGAAGTGGTTGGCAATATTCTGTTCACTTACAGTATCTTTCCTTGCATGAATCATAAACAAGTACAGTAGACTCATACAGACCTTAAGAAACTACTGAACAATCTCTTGGTCCTCCTGTTCCAAAAATTACTTGGTAGCTTTACCTTGAATTTGCTTTTTCAAACCTGTTCTTTATTTCCCATTTGAATGTATTTGTTTGCCCCTTAGTATTCAGGAGCTGAAAAAAACAATATGGTGCAAAATGCACAGTGGTCTTATAACTGTTCAGCCAGAGAGATGCATTACTCTGTGCTGCTGCTATTCACTAGCAAGCATAGTGCATTTGAAAAAAAGGGCAAGTGATGGATTTTGCTCGTATTCAGAAGACCACACCAAGTCCTATCTGTTAACCACATACTACATAAATCTAGTTTGAGGTCTGCTGGGGATCTACGCAGTGCACAAACCTCGCGGTACAAGGTACAAACCTTACACAGAGCCAAGGGTTTCCAGGCCTCCACCTACTCCTGCAGACTTTGCAGGTGCTCCCAGCCACTTCGGGGCACTTCAGGGCACATACTGGCAGTAGAGAGCTGCTGAGTCCAGCAGTGTGACCTGCTGAAAGACATGAGCAGCCGGAGGGAGAAAAGACTCTGCGAGAGCCAAGAAAGCTCCTAGGGAGTGGTTGAGCTGAACTAACAAAATTCTTTCCCATGCACATGCCTAATACTTATAATAATATAAAAACACTTTTTGGGGACTACTGAGGCATGGGAAAACCAAACAAAATCTGCTTTGGATTTACTTTAGTGAGTGGTACAGGGGTATCAGAGAGCCTGGTATGCAAACTGGAGATTTAAATACTAAAAAATTCCTGAGACAGATAAAAACAGACTTTTATTTTCCAAGAAGGGATGTGCTTGTGCAATGTTCACAGCACTCACTGACAGAGCGAAGCAATATGTCTCCCAGAACTAGTGGCACTGCCACCTTTACCTTCCACCCTTCCACCAGCTGCAGAGTCCCTCAGCAAAGTCCTTCTCATGAAGAAAACATCTCCACAATGCCAAGCTCAGTCTCTCCATGCAGAGAAGTGCTGGGAATGGAGTGGCGCAGTCAAGTGGCTGAGCAAAACAGCTTGAAAACCTTGCACCAGATGGGTTTACGTTGAGCACTGCACCTTGCAGCACAAACCCAACCTCTGCTGCAGCCAGCAGCTCAGCCCTGGCGTAGGCTGTACAGGTTGGTCAGTTCCGAATAGCAAGAGCTGTTCTCGCAGCCACAAACAGACATAAAGCCCATGGTGTCCTGAAGGACCACCAGCTGAGAATCCTTGTGTGCTATCACAGTCACTGGGGAACAGTGCTCATCAGGAAGCTCTTTTGTGAAGAAAACATGTTCTTCAGTATGTTTCCCTCTTTCTTAGTTTAGGAGCAGATTTTGTCACATTCACACAGATATCCCCAGACAATCCATTTGCTTCGCATACACATATGTTGATTGTTTGACAGACACCATATTTTTGCTGACTGTGGCTTAGCTGGTGGTGTGGAGATACCTGAACAAGATGGAGAGCAGGACTGGCAGCTAGAGACTGCTGTCTGCCTATGCTTGAACAGGAATAGTCCTCGAGACCTTGTCCTTGAGCACTGCAGGTGCTTGGGGGAGGAAGGATCCAGAAGACAGGCTGTCCTTCCATCCTGCCTGGCCTTTTCGTCTGGGATGTCTGCCTTCTCATGGGAAAGGATTCAGACATGATGGAGAACATGATGTGGAGACATCTGAAACTGTTAAATCCAGTGATGTGCAAACATTGCTGTAATGCTTCCAGACATGTTGTAGAACATCTGTGTGCATATGGCCAGGATTGTGCTCTTGCAGCTCAGGAACGCTTCCTGGGGAAGGCAGCCTGCGAATACCACTAAACTGAGGAGCAACTGGATGAAGAGAGTAGTCAGGAGAGGAACAGCAGCGGTACTCAGTCACAGCCAGTGTGGTCTAAAGGCACCAAACTACAGGTTAAAGGGATTTACGAGAGTTGTGTCTCAGGTTATCCAGGGACCCAGGAAGAATCCAGGCCACAGTTTGGTAATGTTGTAAATCCAGCTTCAGAGCTCTTGTAATACATCCTTATGCTACAGGAATTAAAAAAGTAAGTTTAAAGTAGCACTGAGTGCTCTATCTACTAACCAGCCTGTTAATTTACTGTAGGAGTTTCACAGGCATATGGCACAGCAGTTTCTCTCCTCAGATGCTGTGTGAAAGCAAGATATAAAGCATCTCCAGAACAAGACTGCAGGGGGGGAAATAGCTAAACTGACAATGCATAACATCAAGTTTACAGAGTAAACAAGCTGGGGAGACAAAAGCAAATCTTCTCTCAAGTCTTTAGTTAAAAGTGTCTTTTTTACAACATGCAGCTTTTATAGCATGCAGCTGTAGCACCAGCGTTGCACAGATGGGATTGTGAGATTTGAAACCAATGTTCCTTTTAAGAGTTTGCCATGGGCGCCAATTGTAGGAACAAACAGTATCCACTGGATTACCAGCAGGCAATGGCCTGTCACCAAATTCATTTCCAGCAGTTGCATCCAGGGGCATGGAGATGCATCACTGCCAGCATCAGGCTCCATTTGCAGCCCCAACTGCAAACCAGGTGCACAAACTCTGCCCATTATCTTTTCCTAAAGATGCTATCTGAGACAAAATAGAGAGGGTTGTAGTACTTCACTGCTCCAGATTTGCCTGCGCTGAAGCCAGCTCTGCCCCGTATGAGGGGACAGACAGAGAATCCTATGCATGTACACACAGATGCATGCACACTTACTAAACTTTGCGGTCAGAAGCTGTCTTCAATGCCATTTTGCCTTCTTTGGTCTTGCTTTTTTCCCACAAAAGACTTGTGGTTGCATCCAGAGATAGCACTTTGCTATCAATAAGCAAGGCATCTCTGGCATGAACAGGGGTTCTGGGGGCAACTATACGATGTTGTAGTGCTGCTTTTCAGAGCAGTAAGCTGGCAGTGCAGAAGAGAGAAAGAAGGACTGAAAGAGAGATATAGTTGCTTCATGATGCCAGGTCAGCTGGTGTTCCTCTTGTTCAGGTGTTAACCTCCCATACATTGGCCTGACCAAGGCTGTATGAATACACTGTGAAATTACGCTTAAGGCACTCCACACTAAGCTCATTCCTCTCCCAGGACATGGAAAATTCAGCCTTGGATTGGAACCTGTTTTTTTGTTGTTGTTGTTTGGTTGTGTTTTTATTGGCAAAACACCCTGAAGCACAAACCTCCAAGCACTCACACAAAGGTCCGCAGCATTTTGGTAGCAGAGGGGTGGGCGAGGTGGGGGGGATTACGCGTTGCTGTTGTTCTGTTGAAAGTAGGTTTGTTTCTGTCTCATAAAGTATGCAAGAATTTTCCCATGCTCTGCTCCTGGCCAGCCCTGAACAGCATGCTTTGCACATTAGCAGCTGATGCTGGAATGTGGCGTTCCCAGGGCAACTATTAACCCCCCATGGAGCACCGCCAACCCCTCGCCATTGTGCGGGGCCTGACTGAAGGCCGCTTTGTTGGGTGATGTAATGCCATGTATGCAAACTAAGCCAGGGGCACAAATGGCACTTGGAAACTGTTCCCTGACTTCAAAGGATGGACTGCATGACTCCCACTATGGCTGATTCCAGCCTGCACCATCCCAGCCATATTTCCAGCGCAGTCCCACCTGCCATTATTGCCCTGCGATGGCCCTGGCAAAAGCTGCACCTGCCTTGTTCACCCATATGTTCCCACTAGGGCCTCTGTGCCTCTGAGCACTGTGCCCTCAAGAGATTTGGCTTTCATATTGATTTAGAGGCTTCAGTTCCCAAGAACCATGACTTGATGTAGACCTAATGCTGCGTAAATAATAAAAATACATTTTTTCCATCCCTGAGGCTTTGCTGAGTTCTGCAGGGATTGAATAATGGGTGGGTAACTGGAGGTTTGCCACTAGCTTCAAAAACAAAGCAATGCTGCTGTTACATCTAAATTCCATTTATTACTGTCTAAATGGCTGTCTAAATTCAGTTACATAAAATATCAGAGCATATCAGGGACTGCAGGGACTAACCAAATCCTTGCCAACACCTTGGGTTTATGGAAAATCTCAGCATCAGACAACTCACAACAGCATCCCAGATTGATTGAGAAACAATGGAAATATGCCTGGTCTGCAACCGTATTTTCTGTTCTGAACAAGGGATTGATAGAAGCATTTTGAAGGATACAAAACAAAACAAAGGAAAATTTGCTATGTTCAAAACATTATTTACAATGCACTTCTGTTGTGCAATAGCAAACCAATATATAACTCCAATTAGGATGGAGAAGTTCTGACTGAGAAACAAAACCATCCTAATTTCATATCTATTTTCAGACTGCACAGTACTTCAGTAGTGACATCCTGTTCTAGTACATTTTGGCCCCGTTGTTCGCAGATATATAGGGTGATGGAACATGTATATAGACATCACTGAGTTAAGTGTCTAATGTTTTGTTTCATGTTCCTTAGTATACACAGTTTCTGGTACCAGGACTTTGTCAAATGATCTTGGACATTTCCTCTAGCACATCTTGAGGCACACAAGTCAAGTATAATTATGATGTTTTTAACCAGGGCAAAGTAAATACATAAAAGGACAAGTATTTTGGTCATACATCACTGTCAGTGACAGAACTGGAACAATAATCCAGTGCATGCAGACAGGAAGAACTCGTTTTAATTTCAGGCCAAGGGCCCCCCTCAGTCTCCTAGTTCACCTGCCTTAAGGAAGGTGATTTCATGATCACACAGTTCTTCTGATGGGAATGAAAACTGAATTACTTAGTGTTCTTTGTAAAAAGGAATCAAATGAAACAACTCATACAAGCTGGAAAGCCAAGAAATTCAAATATACTTTTCACACAACCTTATGATGTGAAAATAGAAAGTGAATATAAGGCATATAACCTTAAGTATGCCCATGTGTCAAAATGCAAACAGGAAGACTTCTGCTTCAGTTATCCAGCTCCAAAAATGAAGACGTTGAGAAATTTTCTAACCTGCTCTAGTGAGACTCAGTCCTGCTTCCCTTGAGGTTACACAAAGCTCCCATCACTTTCTGTGGGAAGAGCTTAGCAGATCTAGTAGCATGAATGGATGGGTTATAATGACAGTAATAACAAACGTCATGCACATTCCATGATTAGCTAGAAAAGTGATATTAGGGCTAAATAGGCATATCTCATTCAGATGCATGTCACCAAGCTGGGCTCATCACCTAGGTACTGGATGCCATCTCTCCCTTTTTCTCCTTCTCCTATTGCTAAACATGCTAATCCTGTGCAGCAACCAAACATCATTATTGCAGGCTTGTCCAAAAATTATGCAGAGACAATTAGCCTCATTGAAAAAGGTATCAAAGACCTCACAGTATCATTCATCTGTCCCTCACTGTGCACACACACACACACACAGAGGCATCCAAGGGATTTTAAACATAGCTAAAGACAGTGTTTTCATTAGTTCACTGTGAATGGCAGTGACTTCATGCATTAAAAACTCGGCACCTCCCCCTGTGGTGTAATGCCTGCGCCTGAGATGAATGGCTTCGCTACAGCTTATTGTCCTGAAAGCCTAGAACAGAGATGCTCACCAGCCCCAAGGGAGGCTGCAGCTGAACGTGGCCTATTATGACCATGCTGGCAGCGCATACTGATTGCAAAAAGCAAGTGATAGCATCCTCACCAAAATAAACACCAGGATGAGGGGAATGTAGAGGAATACCTCAGCTTAGCTTCTCCTAAGGTGTGAGTAGTCAGCAAACTCTTTTCAGATTGCTTTACTAATATGAACAGCCACAGAGCTCCTGAGAAGTAGAAATGACACCTCGTCTTCCTCCTTCACGTTGTAAAAGTGAAAAAAAGAAATATGAGGTGGGTGGGTTCAACCACAGCATTCTCAAATGTAACTCTCAGCACCCAGGCATCATGTGGGAAAAGAAAAATAAGTTGGGCAAGTGGATGCAGGAACAGCAAGTGGATGCAGGAAGGATCCAGAAGTTTGCAGAATCTATGTAAGTAGTCTGCTATGGCTATAAAGTTTCTGCAGGGGGTTCACTATAAAATGATATTATTAAATGAGTGGGGTTTTTTGTTTGTTTTAAAAATGCCTTTCATCTATTTTGATATCAGCTTTTAAGACTACAATCCTATTGCCTATATTTGTTATTTTATTGTTCCCAAGCGTTCAGTTTGTTTATAACAAATACATGCTGTGATACCATCATGAGGGAATATCTGAACCACTACAGAGCCTGATGTACTGAATCAGCCTACTGAATGAGACGCTAAGTTGCTTTATCTTACTTGTCAACAAATTTGTCAACAAAGATGGAAAAAAAAAAAAAAAAAAAAGAAGAGATCAACCAAGCTGTGGAAGCTGAGTCCTGGGATCAGTTGATGGCTCTGTGCAATCCTATTGAAGTGTCCACAGGCCTAAAAGTTTACTCCCATTTTACAGCTGTACGGGCTGTTACTGTTCTCTTAAAGCACTTCTCTGGACCACCAAGGCTGCAATAATTTCAGTGCTGCTTTCCTAAGAGCAGCAACTTTCACATCAATAGCCTGATCCAAAAGCAATGGCCATGTAGAGATGTGCAGCCATTCTAAAACCTCAGTTGTTAAGTTTGCTTGAAAATATAAACCAAAACTTTTCCCAAATCCATTATTGAAAATATTTACCTGCTCTGAAATAGGTTACTATCATCTCCTCAGCAACCTTAGGGAAAATCACTATTAGACCAGATCAGTACATTTTCACAATGGGCTGCTTTTTAAGAGTGAATTAGATCAGCCTGGAGCAGTGTCTGTGCATAGCCTTTAGGAATCCACAGTTGTTAATAATTAAACTAGATGCCATTTCCTAAAGGTGGACCTGCAACTGAAATGCGATCCATAGGTAGGCAGCAGAAACCGAGGCAAAGCCACTGTTGTTCTAATAAAGAATGATTACTGCCTTCAAGCATAATGCTTTTGACAGGCTGGTCTAAACTCTTGTTGGGGTCACAAGGTTAATCTTGCAGCAGCTACAGCCCCCCTCGCTCCTGAGCGTGAACAATATGGTTAACATTTTTGGAACGGAGTTAAATTTCTTTGTCACTTCTGGTCCACACCTGACAGAAGCTGCTCTCTGCTTTTGGAACCTGCCATCTGGAAGATAACAAATTCTTATCTAGCCCATTGATCTTTTCTTAAATTGCTATGAATGTTTCCCACCGCTGACCGAAAAACCAGAAAACAGAGTTTATCCACCTGAAATAAACTCCGAGCTTTCCTGGGGCTAATTCCTTCAGATCCTAATGTGACTGCAAAACATTAGGAATGTGTGACACAGCGGAGAGCTCTCAATGCTAGCAACATTCCTCAGGCTCATCACTGCAGCCATCACAGCTCTTTTTCCCAGCTACCAAGTAAATGCAAATAAATCTTGACACCATGTTTTTGTTCAGTATCTGACCGTATTTGGCTTAATTCATCAGTTTATCCTCACATAAGTTAATAAAGGATGGCTGACGTCATTTAACTTATGTCCCAACAAAGAAGGGATTACAATTTGCTTGAGCACCTACAGTGACTGTGCAATATTTACCTTTGGTACATTAGCATCAACACACAGATACTGACAATTTTACTAAGGAATCTGCCTGTCCTCATTAAGACTTGTGTCCTGTGCCACTGAAACTATATAAACCAAAAGTATTCAGACAACAAGTGCTATCTACAGCCCCAAGTCTTATCCAAATGCACACGAGTCTTATCATATCTACTTGCATTTGAGCAAGCTTCTTCCTGGCCCCTAGATTCCAGTTAGGAATCTGAAGGCATCATGTCCAGGGTATCAAATCCAAGCCCTTCTCTCATGTGACCTACAATTAACCAAGAAATTCCAAAGTTTAATTGCTAGCAATGCAGACCAAATAGCTATGGTACAGATCCACAACAGTGAAGTCTTATTTACATACCTAAACTCTTTTAAATCACTGAGGTCCAGTGTCTACACAGTAATGCATACCTGGATTATTGAGATCTATTTATGCTGCTTGATTTTAGGTGAGGCAACCTGTAGGGTCACAGAAGGGAGAAAGGCCAGTCAGAGTGGTATTTTCAGTTTCCTAGTAAAACTGGCTGCTTTGTCCCATCCAGAGGAAGGAAAAGAGAATGTAAGCTGAGGAAAGGAGGCTGTAGATGGAGCCCCAAAACTCTTCCAAAAGAGAAATGATGTGGCACTTAAGATTCGGCACTCTCCCTCCTCAGCAGCATCTGTGTTGGCTGCATTAGAAACACAGACAGACTGATCTCTATCTGCAGTTACCCTGGTTATTTACTCCTGTGTCTTGCTTCACACCAGATCCAGAAAACATACAATTGCCAGAGATTTCAGCCTTTTATTTCTGTGCATTAGGCATCACTAAAACATGTTACTAAACTTAATTAACGGTGGCTTCTGCTGAAAGGTTGCCTGCCCACAATATTTCCATCTCTGGAGTCCCTACCACCCCTCCTGGTATCCTGCTAGGTACCAGGAGCTATTCAAGCAAGGTGCTTGAATTCAGCTGGTACATAGTGAGGAAACTGGTTAATTTTACCACAAGATTAATCCTGTTGCATATTTCTACTTTTCTTGTAACTCTCTACAACAACAAAAGTGATGGGAAAAAGTATTTCTCACCTAAAAGCCAGTCAAACAACTGAAAAAAAAATCCAACCAAAACAACAAACCATGTGGTGGGCATCATAATATGCTAAGGACCTTACTATGGCATTTCTCAATGTCTTAGAAAAGGGGAGCCCACAGACTAAGACACCTGTCAGAACATGCTTTGGTAGTTGCTCAACCAACTTCTTCCAGCAGTTTTCTTTCCTGCTCGTGTCTGCTTTGACCCAGCGCAACGTCCAAGGCACCATCCAGAGCCCAGTGAAAGAAAAAACCCTAAAAATGCAAGATTCTAAATACATTTTGGAAACAACTGTAAGCGTACCAGGCTGACTTCTGTTTCTCATCTTTACTTGATGTATGATGACAAAAGGAGATAACGTTGGTATAAATGGCATGATTTATTAAAAGAGTAAGACATGTTTGCAACTTCTGCAGATTAGGAACTCCTATGTGCATATTTTTTATTACCTTAGGCTTTTCTTCACTTCCCTCCCTTCATCTCCAGTTTCTACCTTTTCTTGAACTGCTGTCTTTCCTAAAGGACAGAAATGAACTCCACCAAGGATTGTATTTCACAGCCACATTCTTTATTTACAAGGAGTTTTCAGTGCTCGAGACCTTTCATAAGATACCTCAGTTGTTTTTATAACATGATGAAATGCGATGAGGTGAGGCATAATTGCATCTTTCGTTCATTTACTTCAAAATATGAACTCTGGGTGGAATAAACCCCAAATCTAGGGCACTTTTCCTAACATCGCTTGCTCTGTCACAACTCTTCCCTGTGGTCCTTCCTGGCTTTGCACAGGAGCTGGGATTTCACCCAAATCCCTTGTTCACCACACAGGTAATGTGATGAGGAAGGCAGTGGGACATATACACCTTAGTAATTTTATCCTGAACGTGCTGGGAAGAACAAGAACATTTAAGGAATGTATCTGTACAGCAGAAGACAGTTTCTTGTGAAATCCAATAGCGTTTTAAGTCAGGTAGAGGCAATACCTTTTCTTCATGTTTGGAACTGTTTTGCCTTGAGTAATGCAAAAATTAGAAACACATTTAGTCAAAATTACTAAAGTTGACCTACATTTGCACTGACACTGCTGTAAATTCAAATTATTTCACTCCAAAATATTCATTGTCTAGAACATAGCTGACTTCTAATTATTATTTTTACAACCCTTTGTTTACAGATTTCACTGGTTATTTCCTGCCTTATTATATTCCACTCCTGCTGTCTAATTTCAAAGCTCTTGCTGCTTTGACACAGCATACCAGTGTTAATGCATAACTCATGCATTTACTAAATGGGCAGGAGGGAAAAACAGATGAGCAAGAACAGAGTAAGCACTTGACTATAATTACCTCTGAATAGGCTTAGGTTAGCAGCGATAATGGCAGAAATAGATTTTACACGTCAGGCTAAATTCATCCTGTGGGCAATTCAAATTATCCTTGTGCCATTACTTCATGGAAATATTCAATGCAAATGTAGCCCATTTTTTCCCCCCTCTTCTGTAGACAATTTCTTATGTAAGAAGCAGGATGACACAGCACATAAGGTTATTTATTCTTGTCCCTTAAGCTTACAGCAGTGTATTTTAATTTCTGTGTCTTTCTCTCTGCTTTTGCCAGAATTTTCTCATCCAGGCTCAAGATTTCCCAAGGTTGGGGAATCTGAAATTCTGCCTGGTGGCACAAGGTAGAGAAAGGCCAGCACATTTGCAGGTGGTGGCCTCTGTTCAGACAATTGTTTCCTGCACGTAGGATTCTGGAGCTGGTGGAGCTGCTACCAGGCACGTTTACCTCCTGATGTATAGCAGGCTCCTCCCTTAATCCCCCCACCAGAAACACCAGCTCTCCTTCGCATGAGGACACAAGATTGCATCAGCCAAGATTGAACTTCTTTCACATCCCAATTTGCTGAGGGGTGAATCCGAGGGAGCACATAAACACATATTAAAAAAAAAAAAAAAAAAAAACCAGGAAAGGATAATGCTTTTGCCATGGAAGGCCCCAGTGATTTTGCAGAAGAATCTCCTGGTTCAGCTGCCTCTTTAACAATACTCTAACACTTTGTAACTTCTGGCAGCTCCATCATTTGATCCAGGAAAGAACACAGAAACGCAAATGAAAAATACAAAAATGGAAAACAGAAAATCAGATGAAAAATAAAGCCTATAATTGGCATTAAAAAGAAAAAGAAAAAACTTAACAAGGGAATATATTTCCAAAGTATTTTAAAAGTCATTTAGTTTTTATAATCCAAACCTAGTTGTTCCTATTAGACAGTGGTGTTATTTTTTACTTTTCCATTAGAAATACTTAAGCCAGAGAGGAAAAAAAAAAAAAAAAAAAAAAAAAAAAAAAGGGAAAGAATACTACAGACAGTAATTCCAAAAAAACAGCAAAAAGAAGTACCCAGCTAGCAGAAAACAAAATGGAGAGCAAAGCCTGTGTGAAATGCACCATCTGTGTGAAAACACATCAGATACAGCAGAGGCCATGACTGTTGGGGAGTAGTGCTTTGGCAGGATTGTTGCCCCTAGGGACCAAGAGAAGAAAACTTGCATGGAATTGACAGCAGGAAATATTTTTTCCTTAAGCAGTGAATGGACAGTGTGAAGCATATGTTTGCCATGCAGATTATTAATGTTGTGACTGAAACACAAACACAGTGAGCACTAAGAAACCCCAGGCGGGGAATTAACAGCACTGATAAGGTTTCAAAGTTAACATAATCAAAATTCACAGTTCAAACCATAGAGCATGGTTGGATAAGTCAACTCCTTCTGTGTCATTACTGTAGCAAAAATTAACTATGACCACTGAGGAAGAACTGTTAGAGATTATTACATTTTATGTAAGGTCATCGAAGTGGCATTAATGTGACCCCTAAAGCGAACTCATATCAACACCTTATGCACTTTGTGTGTATTTAACTACAGATAATATCTTGCCAGAGCACCTGTACAGACAAATATCTATTGAACAGGTCCCATCAGAGAGTAGGCAATTTAAACTCCCCGTGGCCAGCAGCCATGTCACCACCAGCTGTGATCTCAGAAGGCTGTGTAATGAATACAGGTTTGGGCGTGCACAGAGCTGGGGTTAGGAAATCTTGAAGCACAAAAGGTAGCGAGAAAGGGCTCTGGGAATGTGGTCAGAGTTCAAATAAAATCATGAGCTTATAATGATATTAATGACTTAGGGTTACTGAAAGACTCAGCTTCTCTGTTCTGTTTTAGAACTCATATGAAGCGTATGATCACTTCAGTAAATGCAGTCCCACAGAGACACTGTCTAGGCTATGAGCTAAGCCAGATTTGACTTACGAGCCCATCCTCCTATCCAGATTCCTTATATGCTTTCCAAAGCTTTGCAGCACTATGGAGCAACCATTAAGCAGCTGTTCTCAAATACATGAGGATGTATCTGTTTCAACAGCAAACGAAAGAAACACTCTCTGAAGGAAGGATACCAGGACTCTTGAAGATTAAACATACAATACAATACATACTGCTTGTAAAACACAAGACACAATAGGGTACAAAAGCAATGTTTCATATTTCCTTCCAGTCACATGGCACATGAGCCATACCTGAACTGCCTGCAACCATTTTTTTGCTCCAGTGCCAACCCTTGGCCTTGCCTGCAGCATCATGTGGTTGGTGCTCACTACACAAAGCATTTGTTTTTCATTTAATGTAAACTGATGTCTCAAAATTCACTAATTATAACTACAGATTCTACACAGCTTTTGGTATAATGACTGCTTATAATTAATAACAAATACTGTTATTAGCACATAAGCTACCCTGCATGCAATTTTCTTGGTGTTTGTTGTTTGCATACTGTTACAGATAAACGTGGTATTTTAAAGTTGGAAAAAATGCATTCTCTGTCCCAGAGCTCAAAATTAAACCTGATTTTGCAACGTTAATCATGAAAGCCTTGGTTTGATGAATACTCACAATGAAGCCATTGATAATTTTCTAGGAATAGGGAACGCCAGCAAAATCAAGCTCCAGCATGCACTGAAAACACAACAAAATAAGATTTTGCTTCAGCGTGAATGCTAATAGAGAGCAGATTATTATCATCTCGTGTGTAATGCCTAAGATGACTGTATATACAATGACAAATATTACAAACAAACCCCTGCAAGAGTTGCACTGTGTTTGGAAACTCTGAATAACATATACAGAGGGGATCTGACTGATGTAAATGCAGAATGCAGAGCACTGAGAATAGCCTTTCACACAGGAAAGTTGTGTAATTTTTTAAAAAGCTCTCTGACCGTCAGCTCATTGCAGCCACCGCTAGTTCAAATTTTAAGATTAATTTCATGCCCCCTTTTCTGTTAATATCCTGGCGATCAACCCTTTCTCTAATGAATAGCCGACCTATTATCCTTTGATTTGCCATTGATTTCTTCTCCTTACTTGCCAATGCTTTGCCTGTTGATTAAATGCTAGACATAAGAATGCCTCAAATTTCTGACTTCTGAGTCATCCTCTCATGACTTGAACAGCTTGAAGCCAGCTTCAGCTCCCCAAGATCATTAGTGAAAACTCCTTTTGTTTCCAGACACTACAAACATGCTTCTCCCCAGCTTCAGAGCTTCAGCGCTGCTCGTGAACTAGAAAATAAATCGTACTAACAAAACTATTTCCTACATGCATTTTTTAGATTATCATAAGAAAAGGAAATGGATTCTTTTCCACGATTGTGAAGGCAAACTCCAGCTTTCCTTTTCACACTGTGAAATCCTTTCATCTACATGCAGTGCAGACAACACCATGAGCAAAGACATCTGTTTATGCAAACTTTTGCTTGAAGTCCCTCTGACTTTAGCAGAACTCTGCATGAGACACATGCTTACAAAAGGAGCTCTATTTTCTCAATCAAGACTCTGCTTTATAAGAACTCTTCCAGAAATCCTGCCCCCCTCCCAGCTTCTCCTTTACAGAGAAAGCTGGACAAACTTGCTTATCTGCACTGCAGGTAGGAGAGCTGGAGTTGACATGTTCAACAGGCAAAGCAGTGTTTCCTTGGATCATAGATATCTTCAGACTCCAATGCTTTGATGTCCCCTTTAAAAACAAACAAGCTAATGCTATCTGCATTTTCCTGCAGTTCTGCTGTTTCTCAAAATGCAGCTTGTTTTCTCTGGGGTGACACGTGGGCTGCTGATCATAGGAGACCAGATACGCAGGATAATTACTAGATTTGCAATTACAATACCATACCTGACATACTGTACTATCTTCCATTATGGTCATAGCTAGCCTGGGAGCTGCAGGTGACCCACGCTACAAGCCCTTCCACTTAGATTCCACAGGAAGGAAACTCAGGTGTGAGAGCATTAAGGTCGCTGATGGGAACAAGGAGGACAGCAGGACAAGGTGATGTGCCAGGACATACATAACTGCCTCAACAGCCCACACAAAGCTCTTTGCTCCTGCCATAGCTGAAGGATTCTGTCACAGAAAGCCATGCTATGATTTTGTAAGCAAGTGTAATGTTTTCTTTTTCAACAGACTAAAGCCCAGAAGCATGCAACAACCATCCAGAATTGTTTATTCCCATTTCTAGTTCTATGCTAGCTGTCAGGGCATGACAGAAAGTCCCACCACGAGCACTTTACTAGCTTTGCTGCAGACTGCATGCATAGTGTTGGGCAAGATAAGTAAGAAGTTCAACAACAGAGCTTAAATGCAGGCACTGGATTCTCAGTCCATTCTGGAAAGGGAGGAGACCTAGGTGATGATATTACACAGTGCTGACTCTAACAATGGATCGTGCCCTGAGACCATCTAATCAGCAACAAAACAGACAGCTCTTCCAGTAAAAAAAGCTTGAGCTTTCTGTCCTTTGGATGAGCTGCATCGGCTTAGTACTCTCAAGTGCCTCACAGCTGTGCTGTGGCAAAGGGAGCAAAGGAGACAGAGGACTGGAGGTGGGAAGGAGTAAAAGAAAAGGACAGCCAGGCATCTTTCTATGGGCAGCTGTATGAATCAATATGAAAGAACCAGAGATGACATTGGCCCTCTTTCAGAAACTGCGCTAAAAAGCAAACACACAAGAAGGATGGGGTTTTTAACACAGATGTAGCAGAGCACCTTCTTCCCAACCTCCTGGGTTGTTTCTTACCCAGTCAGGTGCAGGGGCTGTGCACAACATGAAGTGTTTCCAGATCTGACATTGACTTTTGCACTTTTAAAACCATTTTATTATAACCCCGCAGCCAACGCACTGCCGCCCTGGCCATGGGAGAGCGGCCCGGAACTGCTTCTCATGCCATACTGGGTTCTCTCTCCGTTTAAATCCTATCTCCACGTGCTCTATGACAGCCGATAACGCCCACAGACTGCACCGCCACACCTAGGAATAAAACCACGGCCGCACGCAGACAAAACACCCCCCGGCAAACACCGGACAGCCCGAGGCGAGGCGACCAAAAGCCACCGACACGGCCGCAGGCCATCCCCGGCTGCAGGCGGGCAGAGCGCTGTTTCTCCATCCCACCACGCCCCAGCGGGCGTTACCGGGCGTTACCGACCGAGCCGCCCCCCAACACCTCCCTTAGTGGCAGGGTGCGGATCGACGGCGTCGCTAATCAATCAGAGACCGCTCCGCGAGCAAGTCCCGCCCACTGCTTGCCCGGCTCCGCCAATCTGCTCACGCGGCGGAGCGGCGGACGTGAGTGAAGATACGGGAGCGCCGCGCGAGGTGCTCGCGTGCCGCCACTCCACGTGGGCGCCCCCGCCGGGGACGGGCTGGGCTGGGCGGGGCGGGGCGGGGCGGGACGGGACGGGACGGGACCCATGGCCCTGCCCCTCCGCAGGGCTCCGCCCCTACCTCTGCTCCAACCGGCGGGGTACGGGGGGAGCCCGGCGCTGAGCGCTGCCGGTCGGGGTGCTGTCGCTCTCGGCTTGGCACGCGTCGGATGCAGCCCCAGACGGAACGGCGGAGTCCCGGGGGCGTCCCGCGGTGAGTGTGGGGGTCCCGCGCCCCCACCGCTTGGGATTCTTCTCGCGACACAAGGGACAAAGGACGGAGCCCTGGAGCGGGGCGGCCTCGGTGCGTGTTGAGGGCAGGCAGGGAGTCCCGCAGGCTGCCCCGAGAGCGGATCCGGCGCTGCTGGTGTCAGCCCGTCCCGGTGACTGCGCGGCGGGAGTTCGGGGTGCACCCGGCTTGGCTCGAGCTGCTCGGCTCCGGCTGTCCCGCGTTGTCCATGCTGAGCTGCAGAGGTGCCGGGCCCTGACAGTGAGCGTCTAAAAATCACAGGGGTTACTTACTATGAGAGAAAGTAACACGTGTTTATCTCTGCCAGTGGTCACTTTTGCTATGATGTCCAAAACACGGCTTTTAAATGCTGGTGCCTCTGTTCGTTTGTTCAGGTGTTTTAAAATATTTTCTGTCTAGTTCCTGGGAAGCTCGGAGTGGCTGCAGAATGCATTGGCCTCATTGTGCTGGTTATTTTTTGCTCTAACTGCAATATGCTCTCAGGCATGCTGCCTGCTGTACCCGTGATGCCGGGGCTTTGCCTGGGTCCATGGACATCAGATCGGGGGAACCCAGCAGAGGGAAAAGGTGTTTTACTCATACCCCCTTCCCTTTCCTTTTAAAAGCGAAGATGAGCAAATGCAGAACAGGTCTCCATCAGACACCATGTGATGGAGTTCTACGGTTGCCCTACTGTTAGTCCGGTTCAAGACAATGTAAATTACTTGCGTGCCTGCCGCGCTCTGGGGTTACGCTGCTTCTTTTCCTACAGGAATTCTCTTGCTGCTCCTCAGTGCTCTTGAGGGTGTTTAGGAGTGATACCTTAATTCTTAGAAACTGAGCATGGAGAAGGTGTGGGCTAGACCCTGAAGTCCTTAGGGGGAGCTGCTTCTTGGAGAACTTTAGGAGGGAGAGCTTTTCTTTAAGGAACTCCTTATGCTTGCTTTTCTTCTTTTCTTTTTTTGCTGTCTTTTTCCTCTTTTTGCAAAACTCAGCATCGCCGCAAAAAGGAACCATTTTTTGTAAGGCTGTTTGTCCTCATTCTGTTTCTTTTTTTGGGCTGTGCCTTCCCGTTTCCCCATCTTTTTGCTGAAGGTAGCTGCTGGCAGCAGCATGTGTCATCCCTGAAGCTGCATTTGCTCCGACGGGCTCTGTTTGTGATGCTGGCGTTAGTTCTGTCAAAGTATGGGCAGATAAGTGATTTCACATTTGTAACAGAAGCAGGCTGTGTTCTAGTCAGAGCTTTCTCTCTCTATTCTGGAATTTCCACTGTTTTACATACTCAGAGCAGAGAGGAGTATTGGTTTAAGATAAGCTGCACTTTTTGGGGAGGGAAAAAGTTAGAAGCAGGTGGATGCAGAAGCTGAGTGGTTGGTGTGGGTGTTCAGATTTGGATTCGAGTGCCATGAGATAAGCACTGGAGTTTCTCCCTCCTTCAGAGAAGTAAACCAGTTTTTTGACTCAGTTCTTACTGGCTCAAAGGGTTACTTATGTAATATAGTGGTAAAAGCATGTCTGTTCTTATCCTTCTTGCAGTTCTGGGTATTACCTCTGAAGTTATAACAATGCCCTTATTTCTCTTAAATAGCTCATAGTGTGTTTACTTGTAAAACTGACATAAGATCTTGGTTGGTTTGTTTTTGACAGCTCTACAGAATATTTTGGGTGGCCTGGTTCCAGGTCAGCCCAGCCCAGCTGAAATATAGAAATTCCACCACAGTGGAACTATTTCTGCAAAGACAGTTTTGCAGAAGACTCTTCTCTGCTGTTTGAGTTTGATTACATGAGAGTTCAAACAATAGATTAAGAAAGTATTTAATAAACTGACTTGTGAGAATCACTGTTTATTAGCCTTGATAGACTCGAAGGAGAAATATGTTCCCAGTCAGATAATTAGCTGATAGGCTTTTCGGTTATGAGACCTCAACTGTTTTCAATTAGCATGACAGAGAAACACACTTTCCTCTTGAGTCTCTGGAAGAGAGATCAGGTCTTGCTTTTCTGTGCTCTCACTGAGCTACCTAAACATCCCAACAGCTGCAGGAGCAGGGAACAAGCCTCGCTCTCCCTTATTATAAAGACCTTGCTGCAGCTCTCCACCTGTGCTTTGCTTCTCCTGTTTCACCTACATACAAAAGGTGAGCAGTCTTTCATAAATAAAGGTTGCATTACTTGGCAGAGGTGCATAGCAAGAGCACCAAAGAGAAGTACTTTCTGTTGCTCCTCTTCACTCTGAGGCAGCAGACTCTGCCTGGTACTGTCTGTACTGCACTCTGTACTGCCTGTGTATGCGTACCTGTGAGTTAGTTTTCTGTACTGATCTTTTTCCAAAGGGATATGTACTTGTGTTTGGGTGTGGGTAAGCTTTTGGTGAGACTGAACAGTTGCTGAAGCAATTTGCTTTGCTTAATCTTGGAAGGATTCATGTGATGCTGCCTTGGTCACTCAGCTGAAAGAACAGAGCTCTGTACTTCCATGTAAGCTTTCTTTGCAGCAGCTTCACGTGTTGTGTCCCAGACACTGAAGTGTTTCACATGCTGTGCCGTATTTCACTGGTTTGTTCTTACGCTTCTGCATTTGCCTAAGCCAGTTTGATTCCTTCACACAGTATGTAATCATAAACACTAATTCACATATGTAATTTTTTGAAGCCTGAGGAAGTCCTGTGACTGTTAATCAGTAAAAGGATCCCAGTTGTAGATAGTGAGGAAATAAACAAATTCATTGTAATGAGAAACTTCACACTGGTAGTCAGACATGATGAGGAAATGCTGTATTTGCATTACCAATCAATGAGCAGGCAGGGTCAGTTCAACCATTGCTGTTTCTGATGTTGACAGCAGAAAGTCTTCCCAGGAACATGGCATGCTGAAAAGGAGATGTGTGCGCTCACTGCAGACATTTAATGTTCAAAGTTTTTCACGTTTCTATTAATGCACTTTAAAAGGCTGTGTACCTTTGTGCACAGAAATTCAGAGGCACACACGGACTTGAAAGTGATGGAAAAGCTTACTCCCTCATGAGATCTTAATTTGTCCCTTTTGCTTGAGGCTGTAATGCTCATTGTTTCTCTCAAGGGCTTCTGAATTCAGTTCTGTTTTTGGGGAAAGATTAAGCCCAGGTGATTCATGCTGAGCTCTCTTCATGGGAAGTAAAGTGCTGAAGTGCTTTTCTCATCCCAGGAGCAGCTAGATAGAAACATGGCAGCCACCCACATGGTCCTGCCCTCACAGCCTCCTCACCTCCATACTACAGGAGCATGCGTGTCCTTTGCTGCTTTGCCTTCAACTTCACTTTTTCCCTTCCTTGAAGGCTGTTTTGAAGGTCTCAATATGTGTACAAAAACATATGTCTCTTGGCTTCCAAAGAGTGCTGCATCACCACTGAGGAGAGTTGTCCCCTGCCTCTGTGCAGGAGTAGGGCTGCCCATAAAGTGGCATACAACCACAATCGCAGGTTAGGAATAGGTGTCATGGGAATTCTGAGGGAACCCTTCTTCCTGAGCACACTGGCCATGTTCTGGGAGAGGCAGAGCAAAGCAGAAGAGTTACAAACCCAAGAGAGCACTTCTTGCTGTAGTGCTCACTTTTGATGCTTGACGTGAGGTGGGAAAACATCACAGCATGCAGGTGGACTGTGGGCAGTCATGCCTGACTAAGAGCTGTGTCTAATCCTGCAATAGGTCTACAAACAAAGTGTTTTCCTCTCTATTGTTAAAGCTCAATGTCATTGGAGAGTGCTGTTTGTACAAGAAGGGGAAGAAAAAGGATGTTAGTTGGCATCTAAGACCAGTATTCAGCAACTTCCCCATCTGTCCCCAAAGATATGTGGTGAGAATGAACTCTACCAGGGCTCCACTGCCCTGGAATTCTTGAGGGCATTTCCTATTGCTCCTTTTGAAAATCCCAGAAGTGAGAGCTGGGCCTGCATCCCATCCATGCAAGGGTGCTGTGCTCAGATGTAGCAGAGGCAAAAGACCTGCTGCAGTTGCATCTCCCTAGTCTATGAACCGAATGCCAATCATTTCTGCTGACAATGCTGCATCTTTCTTGTGGCCACACTGCATCTGTTCTGGGATCTTGTCTTTTGGAGCACCTAGGGAAAATTCTGTCGTCTCATGGACTAGTCAAGGAAGTTGTGTGGGGACTCAGATTGTTGAGAAGGGCTAATACATGCTATTGTTACATCCTTGTTCAGCCTGGAAAAGAGAGGGCTGCAGGGTGACCTCAATGCAGCCTTCCAGTACCTAAGGGGAGCCTACAAACAGGAGGGGAGTCAACTCTTTACAAGGATAGGTAATGGCAGGACAAGGAGAAATGGTTTTAAGTTGAAAGAGGGGAGATTTAGGTTGGTTATCAGAGGGAAGTTCTTCACCGAGAGTGGTGAAGTGCTTGAGCAGGCTACCCAGAGAGGCTGTGGGTGCCACATCCCTGGAGATGTTCAAGGCCAGGTTGGAGGGGTCCTGGGCAGCCTGGTCTAGTATTAAACCTGGAGGTTGGCAGCCCTGCCTGCAGCAGGGAGGTTGGAGCGTGATGACCTTGAGGTCCCTTCCAACCAATTCTATGATTCTTTACTTGTTCAGGTTTTTTTTTAATTCTGTTTTTATTACTCTGTCTTACAGTGCATATTTGAAGGGAAAAAAGGCATAGGTGAGGGAGGTTCTCAGTTTTAAGGCTGTATTTTATCATCAGGTTGAGGCAACATGAGCATGGGTTGCTGCACAAAGGTAGGCTTCTTTCCAGGCAGCTGCCTCTCTGCCCTGCTGCACAGCTGGCTTGATTAGTGCTACCTAAGCTGATTGTGGAACGGCAGTCCAGGAGTCTGGTTGTCTTAGAAGCATAAGACATCTGTGGAAAACATTAAGAAGAGTCTTAGCATTTCTGAGCAGTCCTTGACAGAACTCTGTAGGGCCAGTCTGCTGTGGTTTCATTGGGAATGTGCTTAGTGTTCATCTCTGTCAGTGGCAGCAAAACAAGCTTTCCCAAGATACTTTACTATAATAAGCCTTCAAAAGTGTGCTTTCAGGTTGTATTCCTGGATGTTTTTGAGAGAAGCACATAATTATCTGCGCTCTTTCTTCTTGATGATTGAATTTTGTTCTGCTTTGCTGCTCAGAGTTGGCGGGCAATTCTTTCACGCATTTGTTTTTATCCCCTTGAGGTGTGCCTGTGGCAGTCCGGGGAGACTGAAATCAGGATTAGGGCCTAATTCCAAGAGTGCTGTGGTATATAACATAGGGTTGTGCAGTTCATGTTGAAGCCCAGTTTTAGTGCATGGGCTGGTTTGTGTAGGTGCCATTTGGGGATCTGAAGTTACAAAGTGCAGAAAGAAGCAGGAACTACTATTAACTTTTTTTTTCCCTTGCCACCTTAGACCAGAGAGAAAGGTGAATTTCAAACTTGCCTATGGAAATGCAACAACCAATCTCATCTCCAAAGGACTCTCTTGCTGCTCTCCTAGTGCTGTTGCTAACTCCACCAATTCCTGTTTTTACTAAACACTGTAGCCCTGCTCTGCTGCTGCGAGGCAGCTTGTGGGGCTGTGGGTAGAGGAGCAGAAGATTAGGGTTCTTACTAATTAGTTTTTACAGCCGTGTTTGACCTGTTTAATCGGAGTAGTGTTGAAATTAATGGCAGGCTTATTGTCCAAAGCTCTGGTGCACGTGTATTTAGGTAGAATAAAATAAACAGTGCTAAATAAACTCTAGGCACTAAAAAGATGCCTGACTGATACCAGATGAGTAGGAATCTGAAGCATCTTTGACTGTTTTACTGACAGGCCTTTGACTAAGCAATTACATCTCAAAATGGACTTCTCTGGGAGCAAAATGATGGAATGATGTTATTTAAAACAAACAAACAAACAAAAAAACAAACCCAAACAAACAAAAAAAAGCCAACCCAAACAAACTGTAGAGTGTCCGAGAGGCCGATGATTGACTTCAGCTTTTATTAATTCATCTGCAGTGCATTTGCCAGAGCTTTTAGGGTTTAATTGAGGTTAAGAGGTTGGAATCTGTGGTAAACAAAAGAATGGCATATGGGCAGTCTGAAATTGTGTATGTTTAAGTAAGAGCATTCCTTCTGGCTACTTGTTTTGGTTGGGCAGTTATTCTTGGTGCTTTTTTTTTTTTTTTTTTTCCCAGTATAAGCGTGCACTGCTAGCAAGTTAATGATTCATTAAGTTTTATCACATTCTAGCATACTTCTGAAGAAGAGAAAGCTGATCTGGGCTTGTGTTTGACCTCCCCCTTCAGATTAAGGACATCGCTTCTTTAACCTCTTACCTGCTGCAGTGTTGAAGAGCTCATTTGTTGTAAAACATTGAAAAAAATATCTCCCTGTCCATTCACAGCATCACAGAATTGCAGGGGTTGAAAGGGAACTCTGGAGACCATCTAGCCTAACCTCCTCCTAATGCACCCTGCAGGTACCTTTTCTTGCCATCTCCCACAGTCTACAGTTGTCCATTTGAAATTTTAAGAGAACAAAGCAAGAGTGAATAGGATGAGCCTTCTGTGAGCCTTGATTAACAGAGGGTATGAGGAAATAGGGTTCAGTTTCTTGAATTATCCATGGGGAAAAAAGTCAGTTTATCCTTATTGTTACTTCTTTGCCTTTTCTGACTTGTATTACAGGCTGTGTGAATGTTTGTCCCCTTGTGAGTGAGGACATGGGCCATAGTGAAGTAGTTTAACAATCAGAACAAACCTACTTACAGTGGAATGCTTGAGCTCATAACTCTGAGGTCCTTATACTATCCATAAAGTTTATGGAGCGTATGACATCAGATGACAATAAAAAGTGACCTATCACCTTCAAGTCATTCTATAGACGTCTGGTATTTATATACAGCTGTTCACAGTGTGTAGCCTGGAACCCAGGAGAGCTCATTGGTATAATTATATTGATGGAGGAGGATGAATGAGAGATTTTCTCCAAGTATTTCATTGCCTGGAAGCTTTGACCTCTTCTCATCCAGGAAGTCAAATGTGTCTTTCCTGTGTGCTTATAATTTAGAGCAAACTTCATTTTAAAGATCCTAGTTCCTCTTTATTACTTTTCTTCAAAGTCTGAATTAATAATAACTTGGTCCTTTAATGGCACTCCCTCCTTTATTAATAAGTTTTGTATGCTTTGCTCTCATAGGAGGATTTCTATAGAAAACATATACAACGCTTCTTAATAAAGCAATGTTTTATATGCCAGCTCAAGCAAGGGAGGAGGTGCATGGAGCAGCTTTTGCAGTTGTAGGAGGATACTTACTGCTACTTGATTCAAAAACAAAGCAGAAAGCATGTAGCATTCCGATGCAGGCTGTGCAGTGATCAACACCAAAAAGGTGGCAACAGGTAGCTGTGGGGAGTGCTGTGTAACCTCCCATAGCAATGGGAAGAAGATATGTGCCGTTGTGCTTCTGTGCATGAATTCAGTTTCCCTCTGGTGTTTCTGTGGTTATTGTAGCTTCAGCTCTGAGTTGCTTGTGCAGCTCCCAGGCAGCTGCGTTTTTGATGCTGTTCCAGCAGCTTTTCCCAAAAGTGAAGACCTCCCAGCTGTGCTGCATGGGTTCAGCCCTTGAGAGGAGGCAAAAAATGTGGAATGGTGGCTCAGCCTTGGGAGCTGATGAGTTCACTTGGGTATGAAGGCAGAGATTTCCCAGATATCAGGGCTGGGCAGAAGGGAACCTGGTTCAGATGAAGTGCTCTGTGCTGACAGCTTGTTAAAATCCTGCACTTCAGGTGGCATGAAGAAGATGTCCCAGATGAAGAAGGTGGCACTCCCTCATGCTCGTGGGCTTTTTCAGGCAGTGGCCTGTGGCATCATGTGTCTCATTTCTTATATACATCTCAGTCTTGTTTTGGGTTCATAGATCTGATTGCTTTGTGGCACTCTGCTCTGCCTTTCAGGCTATGTAGAGGTTATCTTTGCCCAGTTTGTGCCACAATGCCATCAGAAACATTGACAGTGACCTTGTAAAATGGGTGAGTCAGGTGCCACTGAGACTTGCCCTCTCAGCGCAGCGCAGCCAACCTCAGCCAGCAGAGGGGCAGAGCTGCAACTGCAGGGCCTCACCACAGCCTCACTGACACTCTCCCCTTCCCAGCAGGTGCATGGGATGAAGGGAACCTGACGCCCATCCACACCGGAGAGGATACACCGGGTGCTGCTGGCGGGACCACACGGAGCTGCCTGCCATGAGCCGGGCACTGCTGTCCAGCAGGATGCACCCCGAGGGCCGCAGCGTCTGCGTCTTCCTGCCTGACCGGGAGCAGCTCAGCCTGACAGTGGGGGTGAGTGGCTCTCGAGGGATGCCGGGAGGCCTCGCTCCGGGCCAAGGCTGGCTTTGTTAGCTGCTGTTTTTCTCTCAAAGCCTGGTCTGCTGACCCAAAGGCTATTAGCCTTAGTGTAATTGGCACTCTATTTTCTAATTGGGTGGTTTCAAAACATTGGTGGAGTTACTCAAAACTTCTGGGGTATAAGTAACCTCTGTTCTTTTTTGCTGTTATTTTCTTGGGGTTATTTTAAGCGCCCACAGTGTTTTTTCCACAGTTAATAAACCAGAGATTTTTTCATATTGAACCTGAAATGCCCTGATGCATTATTAGCATTATTACTAATAATGACCATTTACACTGGTGTTTCAGCTATTTCACCTTTGAGAGCTTGTCAGTGTCTTTCAAAGACTCCAAGGCAGAGCAAACAACATCTAAGGCTTTTTTTCCTCTCCTTTGAGTATTTATACACACACTGACCGCAGCTAAGTCGCTTCATTTCTTTGATCAGCTCTTCAAATAGTGGAGTGCTTGTGCAGGAGTGCTGGCAGAACCCTGCTGGCTGCCTGCTTGGCGCAACCCCATGCCCACTGCAGTGCACATGGGCTCCTTGCATAATGCTGCTCGCTCCTCAGCTTGCAAGAAACCAAACTGGCAGCACCACTTCAGCTTGGGTGACAAAGCTGAACGCTCTCCTATGACTGTGTGCGGTTCGCATGTGTGCTGGTGAGATTTTTCCTTTTGAATTTATTTGCTTTCCCCTCAGATGGGGAGGTGAGGTGAGGTGAGCTATTCTAAGCACAAAGCTGAAAACATGGCACGTGTGCTAATCTTCAAAATCCACATAGGAATTCTCCTGTCTGTTATGCCTAAATGTGGCATCGCTAACGGAAAGTTCCACAAGGGCTGGTCAGAACGAGACTTCAGTAGCAAAATATGGGGCTCTCTGCTTGCAGGTCATCTGTTCAAATTCAGCCCAGCTACCTCCCGACCTTCTGCAGTCTATTGGTTTTGTGCAAGCCACAACATGAGAATTTAATTAAGCTCCTAGAGGCAGGTGCAAAGGCCAGTGATAATGGTCTGTTGAGACTGACCCTAAATCTCACCTTTTTATAGCTTTTATCAGCAAGGCTAAAGATGTGAGATGTGAGCCTGCCCTAAATCTCTTGAGGTGCAGACTCGCGTGCAGAAGGCATTGCCATTTGGTTTGGCTCAGCATTAAATGGGCAGAGGGTCAACCAGAGATGCCCAAAGCCCTTTCTCGTCTCATTGCTCCACCTCTGCTCCCTGTCTGGCATTTTAACTGTGGTATCACACATCTGGCTGAGTAGTGTTGTTCCTAAGAGCATATGACAGCTGTGGGGCTGCCCAAGCTCCAGGGTCTTCAGGCAGTGTCCCACTGCAGAAGGATGTTCCATACCCAGTCTTGGGCAGGCAGCAAGAGCTATAGTCTGTATTTAAAATGTGACTGTGAATTGCCCTGTGCTGCAGCAGCTTAATAAAGCGTAGTGAATGTCCGTTCATATTTAGTGCTGTGGGGATGGAGGGAAGGCAGCATGTCCCTTTTCGCACCTGCCTTCCTGCAGCTCCTGCAAAGAGCTAAGGGTCTTTGAATATCCCTTTCGCTGGCAGGATCTGTGGCACCATATCCATCTGTAGACCTTTTAAGACATTTTCCCTCCTCACTTCTGCTGCTTCATGCTTCAGTGGCCATAAAGTTGCAAAAATACATATGCGGAGATACCTGGTTGTGAAAGAGAATATCTGCTTGGGTCAAAACACGAGTTCTCAAAACACAGTTGTGTCCTAATTGCATAGAGAGTGAAATATAACCTCTTACAACTGGGCAAGTCACCAAACCCAGCTTTTCATTTGGCTTCATTCTTTACCACAACACCCCTTCAAAACAACAACAAAAATCAGTATTTTGCAGCTGGAGACATCTTCTAAAAGGAACATCAAGGCAATTTTCCAGTAATATTAGTAGAACACAAATTTAATTAGCACAACCACAGATGATAGCTTGTGCATTTATTAGAATAATAATGCCACTACTTAATGTTTCCAAAGCCTTTTAACCTCCTCAGTGTGGAATGCAAATACTAAATAAGGTTGGAGCTCAGTGAGGTAGGTAGGAATCATTATCCTTCCAGCAGAATAAATTATAGATCCTTTCCCCGATAAGAAAAGGGTTTATGCACATAATTCCTTTCTCCTCCTCTCATACAAATTCCATCCTTCCAGATAAGAGTTTTCCTATATGTGTTTTGTGTGGTTGCATGTAGATGGAAGCCTGTTCTTTAAGATGGTTTCATTTTGTGCCCTTCTTAGATATTGACATTGAAGGGAAAAAAGTTGGAGCCATTTTAAAGTTTCTTCAGACCTCGTCAGATCTGTATTAATTTAGGTGCCCACCATCGGGGTTGTATTGGCTGATTTGAGAGAGTGGTGAGAAAGAACACTTCTCTATGTCTTGTCTATCACTTACATCAAAGATCTGGAGCAGCATCCAGTTCGTTCAGTTTTCTTTACCTCCCAGTGTGCTGGCTTACCTCATTTTGAACCCACTGGTCAGTGCCAACTAGATTTTGTGACTGTCTCAATAAAATTTCTGAGAAGTTTCTTTGGTGATAGCAGCTGAAAAAAAATGACAGAGACCTAGACTAGTGAGGGTCGGACTGCTTCCTGAGAGAAGCAGAACAGCCAGCTACTCCAAACTTGGGGAGAAAGTCTGGTGTAGGTCCTGTGTGTTTAGAAGCAGCAGGCATAGATCTGAAGTCTTCCAGTTATTCTGTGAGCAGCAGAGCTGGTGCTTTGAAGCATACAGATTGCTGAAATAGAGATGGCTGACCAGCATGTATGAATACTTGCATGTAGAATGACTCTGGAGTAGCATATGATTTATGATCTGGCACATGATTTTATTTTTGGGTTTCTTCACACTATGAAATTTAGTCCAGTCTGATGTGGAACAAAGCTGAGTATCAGGCCTCATCAGAGGAAGGAATGATGCATAGTGTGTTTGGAATGGAATCTGGCATACAAACCATGTGCAAAGGGAGGAAAGGCCAAACAGAACCACAAAAAATGGAAAATTCAAAAGGAAATATTGATTGTTCTAACGGGGAATGTAAGAGGAGGAAACAGAGATTACAGGTGTTATCAGTATCGCATAGCTGTGAAGTCTGGGAGTAAAACTGGATACAGTAGGAAAATACCAACAGGAGAATGGACAAGGTAGTAGATCACATACCTGCTGTGGAAGAAGACTTATTGAATTTCTGCTTTTGAGATGAGCGTTGCAAAATGTTGTTTAGTTTATAGAACTAAGTATCTTCCAGCAAGTTTTTCTTCCCTTAGGTGTGAAAGCATGTCACAAAATATACCTATTTTTATAGCTTTTACATAGTCATTTGCTCCTAGTGACTGATGCATGTGCATAATCATTCCAGCTACAGGTAGGTCACCCAGTCCTTCCCAGAAAGGAGAACACGCACAGAGACCAGCTACAACTGCGTGCTGTTTGGGGGTCTTACAGAATGTTATCACTTCTCCTCCTAAAGTTTGTGTTGCACACATGTTGGTGTAGTGCAGCTTTCAAAGCTTTGGGTGAAACATTAGTGAGTGGCTGGTTGGTGGTGTATTGTCAAGAAAAAACAAAGCAAGCAAACAAAAGACGTCAGTGACCTCATTTCCCATTGTCCGTATCTAGTGACATGGTACATCCCGGGGCAGGGAGGAGAGTGGAACCTGCTTCTGGGCAGCATGGCATGCCAACTCTAAAAGGGCTTGAGGAATTATGGTGGCAGTTATTTTGGTGATGATTACACTGCAGGCAAGTTCAGAGATAGACTTCTGCTCTGTTTTCTTTGCTTCCTACCTTGGGATGGCAGCTTCTGGTGCTGCTGCTTGGCATTGCCCAGCAGTGGCACAGAACAGCTGAGAGATTGTGGCTGGTTTCACAGCAGCTGGCTGCACCCCAGGCAGCGCTTTGGTTGTCTGTCTCAGTATTGTTTGGCTCTCTGCAGCTGTTCTGGCTCAGAACTCTTCCCATGTCTCTTGAGGGTTGGGGATTTTGTGGGATTTTGCTAGTCTGATGAGTTGTACTCCTGAGGTAGTGTGATAGAGTGGAGGGAAACAAGGCTATAACTGAGAGGACACGTAATAGAGAAGCTTTCCAGTCACATGTCAAGATGTACACATCCTTGCCACATGTGAGTAGCCCATAACACCACTTTGCTGAGGAGCTTGTGCTGGACCAGTCTCCATTTGGCAAGAAAACAGGAAAAAGCTCATAGGCAATTGGTGACAGCTTCTGAAAATGCAGATGTTTAATTGTTGTGTGACCAGAAATCAGTGGCAGACAGAATAAGCTGTTCTGTGTGGAGTGGAGAGCAACCTAGTTTGTACCCCCCCACCAGGCATTTCAGGTAAATGAAGGAATGCAGTCTTGGCTTTCTTTGTGTACTTTTGTTCTTAGTTCTCTTGAATGAAAGTTTTGTTGTTTCTCATAATCTCTGAAAAAACATTTATGCAAGAGACCAGTGTTTTGATTTTTGTTTACAAACTTTTTCTGTGAGAGCACCTGTCAGTAGCACTGCACAAAACTAGCACTCCAGAATTCTCCTTATGCAACAATGCCAATAAATAGGAGATCTGAATTCATATCTTACTGAGATGAGCCACTTTTGCAGTGTAAAGGTACAAAAGGAACGCCTTGATAATTTTTCTATGATGATAATACTGAAAACAAATCTTGTTCTTTGGGAGTTCTTCAGTTTTGGTATCCAAAAACATATTGGCCAGTGTAAGGAAGGAGAATTGGCCTATTCAGGTGTGTGAGCCATCTGTAATGTTGGATTGGTTGTTTCTTTCAGGTCAAAGCCACAGGACAGGAGCTCTTCCAGCAAGTTTGTGATTTAGTGAAGATTAAAGAGCCTCACTTCTTTGGCCTCAGCATTGTTAAAAGTAAGCAAACTCAATGCAAAGAACAAATGACTTGGCAAACTTCCACAGATCTGCTTGTGTGTATTTACAGTGTGTGCATATATACACACTGGCCATGCCTGTGGGGGAATTCAATTGTAATAAGGTCACAAAGTATGTAGATTATGCACAGGCCTCTCAGAGCTCTTTTGATCTTTGGTATGTGGGCAGACAAATTGGGAGAAGGGGGCCCTTTTCTTCTCTTTCTTTGTTCTTATGTTCTACCTCTTTGTGGAATTTTCTTTCTCCCCTATAGCTAACTTGCTAGCTAACATATTTGTCACTGTATGAGTTCAGAACTGTCAGTAGTTGGCAGGAGATGAATTTTAAAAGGAATTTGGGGCTGGAAATGTTATTTATGTTCTGAAGTCACATGCAAAGAATGCTGAAGAATGGGGAGAGGAAACTTAAATGGTTTGAGGGGACTGAATACATGAGGAGTAGGAAAACTGTGTTTTGAAATATCATCTGGGAAATTTAAAGTGTCTTAGTACGTGAATTGAACTGCTGGTCCTTTATCTTGGTGCTGACCAGGAGACAGTGTAAGATGATGCATTAAACTTAAAGGAGCAAACCGATAGGAGATATTACATATCTAGGACAGTGTGCATCAACACCTCCCAGCCTCTTAGAAAACAGTAATGAATCTGTTGACTTCTCCCTCTAAAATTTTTCTCAAATGTTTCACTATTTACTGCAGTATCTCTGGATGTTATCAGTGAAATAAAAATAACTTTATGAATTGTAAGTGTGGTTTATTTTGCCTGCTTATGAGTATGTGGGAGAAAGTTGTTTAAGTTTTCTCATCTCATTTTCCTTTCTGTTCTTTCTCTAAAAACTTTTTCATTTTTCTGAGCATTGAAGCTAAGATGGGAGTAAGCTGTTTATCACCCTAACGTTTGGAGAGTCTCCAGGAGGTTCCATCGGCATAACTAAACCAGTAGCTGACAAACATATATCTGTGGATTTAAACCAGCACCGTTCTTTATTCCCCTTCCAGCGAGGAAGACCTGAATATCCCAATTCAACTAGGTTAATAAAGCAGTGCTACTTACAGCTCAAAAGTATATTGCCTATAGCTTTAAACATAAACAGTCTTTGCTCGCTTCACGAAATGCTCATCCTTTTTAGATAAGCTAATTCTTTGCAATGCTCTTAGAAAAATGACAAGTAGCCTGAATGGGACCTCTCCTTTTGTTTTGTTTCCTCACTGTTCTTCACTCTTGCTTGCTGTAGCTCAGTTTCTAAAGCTGCTTGGATGAAGGCTGTCTGTGTGCTCATCTTGGCACCTCTGGCAAATATAGAGATTCTGGATGAGGAAGAGAATTTTTTTCGTTACTTTGCTTAAGAAATTGTCTGGATTTTGGGTGCCAGACAACAGGAGGGAGGGAAGCATCAGGTGTCATTTTCTTAGCATGAATGTCCACAGCCACCAGGAAAGCTGCAGCTGACTCTTGAGACAGGGGGCAAACTTTGCCCTGTGTGCTGCTGCTCTCTTCTGTTCCCTGCTTTCTGTCCTTACTTGAAGCTGTAGCAAAATAAGTCTTTCATTTTCTGTTCCCAGACTTGATTTCTAACTCCTTACCTGTCCTGGCTAACAAATAAATCTCTTGCTGACGGTGGTAACTAAGATCTTGCTTCTATTGCAGATGTAGTGCTCTCCATCTTTGGGCTTTGGGAAGTAACCTTTGAGTCACCCTTGGTCAGTTTTCCAGGGAGTTTTGGTTTCATCTCCAGAAAGGGAAGTAGCCTGTCTTGGTTGTGGGAAGCCTGGGTAAATTTTGCATTGTCCAGGGTTGTCATGTGAGTAAAGTCCAGTGCCTTTGCCAGGCAGGGATTCAGTGTGCTTACTGCAATTGTGTGGAAGGTTTGGTGCTGGTCTAGGTGGACAGGGTATCCAAAAACTAGAGAGGAAGCCTTTGTGTTTCATAGCAGAGCATGTTCCTCTTCTATATTACATTTTCACCTCCTGGCGCTGCAGCTCCAAAATGTCATCTTTAAGAAAGAACCACCGTATTCCAATAAGGACATGTTTCACAGATTTAGTGTGTATTTATTTTTGACAATCTGATACTGCCACATGCAAAACGTGATATTCTAATCCACCTGCATCCATTACCTTGCTGTTAATTTGCCAACAAAACCCTGACTGTCAGCAGGGGCAAGAAAATGAAAATCATGGCATTTCTGCAGAACTGTAACCAATCACACTGGATGGATTATCTGGATTAGGAGCCCGTTTGACCTGCAGACATTGAACAGATACGCTAATGCTCAGTTGGTTCATAGTAAGTATGTGTGTGAGGGAGAGAAATTGGGCTCCTTAATCATGAACAGAAATTTAATCCCCATGTGTGGCAAAAATGAAAATAGCACCATTAAGCATTGTGCAAACAATAATTGCTGTGAGATCTAAGCTCTAGGTCTTGGAGCATGTCTTCCAGTGTTCCTTGCTTAAAGGATAAGAGAATTTGGGGCTCTCCTTAATTTCCAACTGTTAGAAATCCTGAGGACAAGCTTCAGCATTTAAGGCAACAGTAATGATGAGAGGACATGATTTTTCACTGCTGTTCCTCTTTTGCCTTTTTTTTTTTCCCTTCAATATTGAAAGCACTTCAGACAACTATAAAGGGAAGGAAAGACCTTTGTATGTGTAGGAAGAATTTTATCCCTTTGAAAATTATATTCAGGAAAGTATGTTAATGCAAAGCAACACCACCGTGGAGCTTGGGATATGTTGCTCTTCAAGTTTTGTCACAGGTCATCAAGCAGGCTATACCTTGTGTTCAGCTGCTCCTTAAGTGCATTTTTTTTCCTGTAATTTGCTCTGTGATGACCCTGTAGTCCTTTCAGGTTCATGCTGGCTCCATAGGTTTCAGCAGCTGGGTCTTATATTGCAGCTCCTCATGCAGGGTCAGTCTTATCTGGTGCCCTGCAAGAGTTTTCCCTACTGTTATCAGAATGTGTATGCAGCAACACAGTTCAATCTTCTAAAGCAAAACTGTTTGTCAGCAGACAAAGAGCAGCCAGGTCTCCTTTGTTGTTGTAACCCAAATCCCCGCAGTATTAAGTCTTGGGCTTCTCCTAGGATCAAACCTTGCTCAACCCAAGCAGATAGAAACCTCTGACTGGGAAGAAGCAAGTGTTCAGCTCTTGGACTCTGCCACTGGTGTGCTCATACCAGTTTGTCAAGTTGGCTTTCTTACAAAACCAAATCCCTCTGCTTCAGCTCCCTTGCCTCGAGGGTCATCCTTCAGTTATTACAGCTCTAGCTGCTTACTTTGACAGACCCAGGGAAGAATAGCTCCCAGTCCTCCTTGTGTGCTTAGCAGGGAGCTTGGTGGTTAATTCTGTCAGGACTTCTGTGACTACAAGTAACTCTTCTGCACCTGTGTATCCTTCAGAACTGAAGTTCATAGGCAGAAGAATCCACAGCATTGTACATTGTATTATGTAGGTATCTGTTATACCAAACTGTCTCTTAAGAAGGCAAGTGATAACAGAATTTTTCCAAAATACTCTCAGGTGATTTCTACACCCTGGTCCTTCCCTGCTACCCCCTGCTTCTACCGCTTTTCCCTCAGATATCTGCAGGGAAGTTGTATTCCATTTGTATTCCAATTGTATTCCATTTGTGAGTTGCTCCCATGTCCTAAACAAAGGAGACACAGTTCATTATAGTGACTTCAGTACCTCGATCAGGAGTTGCTTACAAAGCAGGGAAAATACGCGCAGAAACATGCCGCCTAGGCAAACTTGCAGGTGGTCGGGTCTTCATAAATTTATGTAATGCTTTCTGGAAGTACTTGCATGGTCTTTACCCAGGACAGCATTCTTTGGCCTACACCTGTTGTCAGTTTTTCCACTTCACCATCAGTGTGCTATCCAGTAAGGTGCTCTCCTGTCTGATGACTGCAAACAGTATGTTTTCTCCTGGATGAGGAATGCTGGGAATGGTTCTGCAGCTCTTCTTGTGCAGAAGAATCCTCTGCCAAAAGTCTAGAGAGTTTTGTCTGGGCATGTCTTGTTGCTAGCTTTAAGATGCTAACACAAAATACCTGCAGTACTATGTGCTCATTTTCAGGAATGGTTGGGCCATTATCTCAGCAGTTCCTGACAGCCAAACTATTTTGTGCTTCTTAATGTTGCCTCCTTTTATTTTCCTGTCCATCTCAGCTAAGGGACCGCTGCCACCCCTGCTGTATTCCCAGCCTCTGTTACAGCTTCTCCTTTCTGCGCTTTGCATGCATATACTTAACAGCTAAAGCTGAAAATGTAAGGTTATCCTGAACTAAGTTCTTCTACTAATCAACCAGGGATTGAGAAGGTTTCTTCATGTTGGCTTGAAAGATAACACCAGGAGCATCCAGATGTTCTGTGGGGCTGATTGCAGCAGATGCCATACAGGCATTGATGTTCCCAGGCAACCACCATTGGAAGCCAGAGGAACTCACAAAAGGAGCGTGCAGCCCTCTTCAAAAAACAAACAAAAACTGCTGGTGTTTGGGGAGTTTAAACAGGTTATATGAGATCTGTAGCACATGTTTGTTGTGAGGTCTCTGCTTTGTTTTTTCTTTCTTTCTCTCTGTCTTTGTCTTTCAACTTTCCTGACTATCTCTCCTAATACCAGATCTCCCTGCCATTCCTCTGTTCTGCTCCTGGTCTCTTTTCTGTTGACTCTCAAGAGAGCAGTGGTGTTGCAGTGAGGCTTCTATATCCAAGGACAATAGTGTTTTCCCTTCTTTTACAGCAGAAAATGCCTGCTATGGGGAAATTTGGCTTTGTGCTTTAATTTCAATCCTAATCTCCTGGACTGTCTAAATAGTTATAGTACTAAAATATACTTGACTCAACCAAGGAACTTAGCAGGACATTCTTGTCTGCCAAGTGGGTCTCAGCTTTCCCTCTTTCTTTGTATGATTAGTATATGACCTGCCTTTGGCATTTGTCAGTGCTCTCAGGCCAAAATGGGCCCATGAGGAGAACAGGTTATTGGCATTCATCATTACTTAGTTATACTGCAAGGAACACAGCCTTCCCCTAAAAACAAAAATCAAAATGGAGAGGCACTAGTCAACATGAAGCAAAGGCTTTTAGAGTAACAGTGAATCACAGTTCATGTGACTGTACATTACAGTCAGAATTGTTCACTCCTATTTTTTATGTAGTGTGAATAATGCATGTTGTACATCCACATAACTCATTAGAATTGTAATTTTTTTTGGTTGGCCCATATTTTTTGCTTGCAACAGTTCAAGTCTTGTATTTGCTGAAGTACATTAAATGGGCTAAGCTAATTTTGCAGTCGGTGCACTTGCATGTTTGCATTTCTGGTGACTATTAATTTGAAGTGAGATTGTTACAGCACAGATTTTTCCTTTAATTTGAGGGTTCTTGAAAGCTGTAGCTGAGGGAAAGATGTAAGTTGCACTGCTGCAAATTCATTGACTGAACAGAAGCTTTTAAGGGAAGCTAATGTGATGTATCTTCAAGCTCACCACCAGTACTGAGAGAATATGAATGCAGTGTCAGTGACTGCTAGTGGATATTTGTGTGTTGGCATGCATGCATGCTTCCAAGCCAGCTTCTTTGGTTGTTCCACTTCATGTGAGGCCAGCAAACCAAGGACACTTCATACATGCTGATTATCCAGCCCTGGTTGGATCCATGGGTCAGACAAGCTCTTTCCCGGAAAGGTGACCATCTGTGCATTTCTGTATGGTACCTTACAGCACTGCTGTGAGGCACCGCAGTGCCACGTCCTCATTTCTGTTAGAGAGAGGCTTGTTTTCAAGCCAGAAACAGTTTCAGCATCAGACAGAGATCTCTTAAGTTTCACCACTAATCCAGTTTAAGGAAACAGCCCACAGTCCATGTAGTGCTGGGGAGGGAAATGCCTCTTTGTTTTTGTAGAGGGAGGCTTACACCACAGGTTGACATTCCAGCAATATTAACTTCATTAAAGCAGGAATGCAGTGCAGCATTCTTGCAGGGAGGGAGAAGCAGGAGGATGCTGGGTTGAGGAGGAGCAGGACCACCAGGGAGAGCTTAGGGTGTCTTCCTCCTTCAGCCTGGTCTCTTCTTGGGGTTTGCGTGTAAACCATACTAGTGACCTGAAGTTCGCATGCTTAGTGTCTGGAGCCTCCTGGGGTTCTGTCTCTAATCTAATTAATAAGATAGATAAGCAGGGACTGTGGGGTATGGGTAACAAATAGCTGTACTATAGTGAAGCTGGCTAGGACTTCTGTCAGTCTTTCTAAGGCAATGTTACTTATCTTTATGGACTTAGAAGCATGGGTGGTTTGGGTCAACATACCTCTCCCAGCTCCCTGTCACCAGTGCTCTACAGATGGCTGTGGAGTAGCTCATTGCTCTTTGAATACCTGCTATAATGCCAGCCTGTGTCATTTCTTCATCAGCAGTATTGATGGTAGTGCAGGTTTTCATTTGGCTGTAAACTTCTATTGGAAACAGTTCTCCTCTTTTCTTTGTCCTTTTTTGTTTGACATCAGAAAGAAAAAGCCAAAGCCTGGAAGTCTGGGTGGGTCTTTGGGTCAGAGGAGTGGTCGTGAAGTTTTTTCTTCCATTTTTTTCCCCCAACTTTCATGTTTCGTATGAACAAAGTCTTCAATTTGAGACTTATGTCACTTGTAGTAACACTTTTCTGGGCAAGAATGTAGAGTAGATTGACTAATCAGGTGAATGTGCTCAGCTGGCGTTGCCACTGAAGGACCCATCACATCTCTTTTTATGAGACTTGAGAAGGCTTAAGAAAAAAATCACTGGCTGAGTTGTTTATATTTGATAACTGGTAAGTAGCCCTACAAAATACTGGCTTTGAAAGCAGCACAAAGCTCTTTCAAGATGATGCGCTGCTCAGACTGGCTCTTCTTGCTCCCTCTCATGCAGATGGAGAACAAACTTCAGTTCTTCGAAGTAGGTTTTCCTTCCTTTCATCCATCTTTTTGCTCTATGAAAGAGGTTAGAGACACCAAACTTTCTGAAGAGAACATTTGGATTTGATCCTCCGCCATTCCACAGGATCCCATTCGTATGTAGAAGATTAAACCTGTCAAATACCTGACCCTGTCTACTTGTTTTTATCATTCTGGATCATGGTGCAACATGACAGAAAAGTGGAAGTTTGGATAGGGCTTATGTGCCCTTTTATTATGTGCCTACTTTATTAATAAAATTACCCCATTACACTGATAGCACGGTCATCTTGGTAAGGTGATATTTTCTTTCTGTAAGTGACTCCATGACTCATAACGGAAGGATTCAGCGTTTGTGACAGTTTAGGAAATTCCAGCTCAGCATCTGAGGCATACCCAAGCTTCCTTCATACTGTCAGAAGCACCACGTGCATTGAGTCCCACTGCCCTTTCTTTTCCCTGCCTCTGTCTATTCCCTGGTCAGCTTTTGTTTTCAAGTGTATTGTTGGAAACAGCCGGTAGGGTCATCTTAGTACTTCATGAACAAGAATTTCTACTTCTTTAACATTGAATGCTTTTCTGTCTTGCCTTCCAGATAATGAATATGTTTTCATAGACCTGGAGCAGAAGCTTAGCAAATACTTCTCAAAGGAATGGAAGAAAGAAACCAGCAAAGTAAGACAGGTGTTTAATTTTGGAGACTACTGTTCTGGAAAACCTGGTCCTGTTGATTAAAATAGGGTGACTATGGATGAGTTCCAGTTTAAAAAAAAAAAAAAAAAAAAAGTAAACATCAGATGTGCATGGAATGCCATGCACAATGAGATGAACCAGCAAAGAGTTTGAGCTCCCCGTGTGAAAAAAATTACCTGTATAAACATTAGAAGCGAGTGCCAAAGAAGGAAAGATGAGAGAATGAGCTAATAAGACAAGATGTTCTTTTCCTCCCCCTCCTGTTTAAACAAGACTGTTAGTCTGAAGGGAAAGCTGTAGTGAAAACAACAGATATCTTGCTGGCTTACTTCTAACAGACATCTCAAATGTGAAGCAGACATCGATGTCTCCCTTTGGTCTGTGGCTGTAGGGAGCGGTGAATAACTAACCATTAGCCCTGCCAAACAGGAGGCAAGGAGTTAATATCAGGCTGGTGCACCTCAGCCTCAGGCACTATAGCCTGGCTGAGCAGCTCCTGCATCAGTGCCTGTGTCCCTGCTGTATGATGTGGCGTGGAGCAGAGATAAATGGTTAATTCTAGGTGCAAGCTGGAAAGACTGCAGCACTGCAAGCATGGCATGCTGCCTGCTGCGTGCCTGATGTGTTGGGAAGGTTTTGTTAGACTTGCTGTGTTCAGCACTATTGTGTACAGGATGCTGCCAGGTGCTGAGCTAGGTAACTTTCAGCCAGGCTGGGCATCCCCAAACTGTACTGTGGCTATTCTACCAAGCTCATCCCCTCTCAGCCAAACTCTTCTACAGTCCATAGAGTATTTTGCCATTCTGCCTGTCTAAATTTTTTATTATGCCTCATCTGTGTGAGCCTTGGTGATAGTCAAATCCTCCCCAAAATTGCTAAAGGGCTAAGTTTGGCAAATGGAAAGCAGTATGGGGTGCAAGCTTGAGGAGGAGGGAATATTAAAAGCTGGTAAGAGAAATTTTGGATGCTGAATGTTATTTAACATGTCTTCTGTCTCCGCTCTAGGGAACAGAGAAATTCATCCCTCCTTTTGTTGCATTCTTTAGAGTACAATACTATGTGGAAAATGGAAGGGTAATAAGGTAAGTTCTTTTCTGTGGTATTTTTTTTTTTGTGTGTTTTGTGATTCTTTATTAACAATTCTTTAAAAAATCATCTTGTGGAGGTTTTTCTCTTGATGTCTTTTTTTTTGTTATATTTTTTTAAAAAGAACTTAGCAGATTTCCTCACGCAACCGTGAATATTTTCCCGGTCTCACACTTCTTATCCTTAGGCTCCTAGGAAGATGGTGACTGCTTTCCCATCTGTGTTTAGAGAGCAGGTTGAATTACGACAGTATTGAAATATGTTTAACAGTCTTTTGCTTGCATCTTTTGGTTACATGAAAGGCATCAGATGAATATACCAAAACCTAAAAGCTATTTAGATTCCAAAGTGCATGCTAATAATTTTAGTTCAGGTTTTTGTATCTGTGCAGTGCTCTGTGCAGTTTACTCCTGGAAGTGGACTTTCATAAATAGACAAAAGAAATGACTTCATAAGTTAGAGAGTTTTGCATTTGAGTTCGATCCATTCACGTGGAATATGGGCTGCCCTCAAAACACAGCCACCCTCTCTGCATGGTACAGAACAAAGGATGAGGTAGTTGGAAATGAACAACTGACAGAATTGATTTGCATCAGCACTGCTGGCGTGGCTGTGACCCCAGGGCAAGCCAAGAGCTGGGATCATTCCAGTAGATTAAAATCTTTACTTAATTTTTGGCATTTGTTCTCATCTTGAACAAAGACTTTTTTTTTCTTCTGCCGTCGTCCTCCCCCCGCCCCCCCCGGTTCTCTTTTTTTGGATGCAGGAGAGTCTTTCTTCTGGAGTCTGTTTGGCTGTTAGGTGTTCTTTGTTTAGTTTTACTAAACTAAAGGGATTCAGTAGCACTTTCCCACCCTGTGTATGCATCCCTTAGTATCACAAGCTAATTTCTCTTGTACTAGTCATTTAATTGGAAGAATTTGTGGAACAGTGCAGAGGTACTTATACACAAATGCTTTTACATGCAGACTATAGTGTCCAGCACTTTATCTATACATACATGTCAGCAGCATGCTTCGCTTGAGCTCTTACAAAATGTGTATACATTATCAGTGGTCTACATGCCTTATCAGACTATTCCTGTTCAGCAGTCTCAGGAAGAAGACCAAAACAAGCCCAAGGCTCTTCCATCTTTTGATCTGCTTTGCAGGGAATTAGCTGTTGAAAAGCACCTTGAGCTTAAGGCAAGGTGAAATGAAAAAGCAGTGCCAGGTTTAGAGGGGAAAGGAGGACAGGTGTGCAAGAAACAAGACTGGAATTCAACGAAGTTGATTCTCTTGACTGCTATAGGCTTTCCAGAGTAAGAGAAATGCTTGATGTTGTCAGTCTCCAAACAGGTGTGATACGATTTTTCTTTCATCTACCTTCTGCCCTGTCTTCTTAGATCTCATGCTCCTCAAGACAGAGGCCATTCTTTTCCAAGTTTATACAGTACTTGTGAGAGAAGACCTTCATCTTGGCTTGGGGTTTCCCACATGCACTTAACTGTATCATGGTGGCATCACACATGATCAGGGATCCCTCTTCTCACAAGGAAGATGCATTTGAGAGGCCCTATATGAGCCTAACATTTCTTCCTCACACAAACCTGCCTTTGTGTCTTTCAGTGATAAGGTGGCAAGGCAGCTCTACTATTGCCATCTCAAAGAGCAAGTACTTATATCTCGGTGCAACCACAAAGAAGAAATCTACTTCCTGCTGGCTGCCTACAGTTTACAGGCAGACTTGGGAAACTACAGGGAAGAGGTCCATACTGGGAAATATTTTGAACCTCAAGCATATTTTCCACAATGGGTAAGTCTGAGGGAATCTTTCAATACTGTGCGTGCAGCAGGAGCCATGTTACGCTGGTACCTAATTGCAGCCATACAGCTTCCCCAGCTCACACCATGATGATCAGGCAGAGTGACAATGTCACCCTGAATTTCCCTCAGGAGTTAATTGTCCTCTGTGTCTCTGCTGGCTGTAGGTGACAGCTCCTCTTGGGCTATGTGAGGTGGCAGTTGTACTCTTCCTTAGTGAGGGAATGTGTTGGTGTCAAATGAATGACTCCAGCAGTGTGCCCTTTTTTCAAGTCTTCTATGGCTTAGAGGCTAGTGTGCCTCCAATATTATGTCAGAATAATCTGCACAAGCAAAGCCCTGCAGAAAACTACTCTGTAATGCTTACCTCTGAGATGTATAGACCCAGACCCTAGGGGTAGTACTGCTGTGCATTGCCTCTGGTGCCTACTTTGTTGTTCATTTGGGTCTGAATTGCATTAAGAGAAAAGGAAAGGGCCTGGAAATGGTTTTACATGTTGATTGGTAAGCAAGTGTACCTTGGCTTATGCCTTACAAGATCTACTAAAAGCTTAAAAGACCCAGACTTGGTTTAATTGTTGAGCAAAGGCAAATGAGTTGAGAATGAAAGATTTGAAAAAAAAAAAAAAAAGATCTGTCAGAGTTGATTTCCTGCAGGAAGTTCTGCTCTTGTGATGAAATGGTCATGCAGGCTTTTGTCAAAATAGAAGAAGAAGTTAGCTTTGTTGTGGACACCTCTGTTGTTGGTATCCGCACAAGCAGGATATTTCCAAGGACTTGCACATCCCCACCTCTGCAACTTGATTTAGATTTGTCCCCTGCTTCAGGGAGATTTGGAGGAGGGGTTGTGGGAGGGAGGCAAGCTAGTAGAATCTCCTTTATGCATGAGTCCTAGCCTGCCTTGGTGTGCTCTTTTCTTCTCAACAGCAGCCTTCATCTTGCAGCAGGGCACCTGGCACAGGGCAGTTGACAAAGGGCTGGAAAAATCGAGTCCGGTGCACCCAGTTTATGGGGCATTTAAGTCTTATCACAGACTATTTTTCATTCGGCAAACATTGCAAAGGCCAAGTCAAAGCTTGGTTCGCCTATGCTGAGCTACAGCCCCAAGCAAGTATGTGGGTGATTTATCATTACAAAGAGCAAAATCTGGCAGTCATGGGGACGCTTCTCTCCCTGCCCCTGGGCTGCTATGGGGAGGTACTCCTCCAGTGTGTTCTCTTCCAACACGTGCTGGAGATCACTGTGGAAGATGATTTGGTCGATAGCTGCCTTTGCTCTCATACTGTTGAGAAAAGGCAGATGCCCCTGGGGTGAGCAGCCCAGCTTTGAACTGTGGAGCTGGTACTTCTTTCTGCTGACGCTGCACAGTGATGGCATCAGTGTTGTTCTTCGTGGAGCCCAGTCTTCTTTATGGTAGGATGACTGATCTGACATGGCATGCAAAGAGAGAGAAGAGGTGTTAGTAAACAAGGGACTTAATTTAAAATGGAAATGGGAATTGAGTGATGGGGTCTGATTGTTTGAGGTACGGACAGCTGGCTTCTGAAATATGTTCACAGGTAACTGGTGGGATCTGGTTTTAAATGCCCTGAGTAGCGAGGGATTTTGTGCCCTGCTTTCCATGGAGAGAGCATGTGTCTAAGCACTAGAACTGGGCACTTGCAGGGCAAGAATAAAAGGTCCAGTACACATTTCTATACTGCTTAGCAAAGCTGTGTGCCTGAAAACCACTCCAGACACAGAATAGCTTGAGATAGTGTTATCCTCCCCTTTGAGGATGGAAATGCTAAATAAGCCTAATCTGTAGTTTCTGGTTTTTTTTTTTTTGTTTTTTTTTTTTTTAAATTTAAAAAAAGAGATCAACAACAACAAAAAAAAGTAAACCCCACCCTGACCATAAAGCATTTCTGCAGTGTTTGGAGATGTTGCTGCTGATTATGTTGGCATGCAGAGCTGTATTTGTTATCTGCCCATAAGCATTTAGGGAAAGCAGTTAGGAAAACTAATTCCAACACTTAAGAATGAAAAGGGCTGACACAAGCTCTGTAGTCTCAGACTGTTATGATTTTGCCATCTTGGACCTGTTTGGAGACATCAGTAACATCTGGGCTGCTTTAAATACATATCCTCTAGGAGGATAGAGGTAAACACGAACAAACTTCTTGAGAGAATGTACAAACCTTCTCCTCCTTCAGTCTTGGCTTTCCTGTTGATCACAGCTGCTTCTTGTGGGCTTCACTGAAGAGTTGCTGACTTGTTTGTTTTCCTTCAGATAATTGCGAAGAGGGGGAGTGATTACATCTTGAAACATGCCCCAGAGATGCACCGAGAACAGCAAGGCTTGAGTGCAAAGGAAGCTGTGCTGAAGTTCATTAAGGAGTCCTGCTTGTTGGAAGATGTGCCTGTCCACTTCTACAGGCTGCAGAAGGTTAAACAAAGAGCTTATTTCAAACATCTCTCCCCTCTTTAATTGGGTGCACTGTTTCATTTTTTACTTTCTGTCTAATTGAGGGACTGCTGCCTCTGATTTGGGGAGGCCAAACAAATTTCCAGGCTGCAAGGCCATCCCCACAAACAAACCAATGTATTTGGAACCATATTTTGTTCCAAATCCAAGAAACTGGCCACAGGAACGGCAAAGCTTAATTTTTGCTTAGTCTCTTCCTGTCAGTGGATGAAGTCAATGCCAAAGAAGTCACTGAGTAACTTATTTTGTTGTAGTCCATTGAAATTATGACAGTTGGCTTTCATGCAAATGCCAAGTAATAATTGGAGGTGACACTGAATCATCCCAGCTTTCTTACTTTACTCCAAGCTTGTTGGAGTGTCTGATATTTTTTCATCTCTATGTAATTCTTGGATTCCTTTACTGTTGCTTGTTCCTGAGTCTTTGCCTTTCTACCCAAGCCTGCTTGAACAGGATTTGCTTCATTTTGCTTAAACAGGATTTCCTTCATTTTGATATGCTAAGAATGTAGGTCTAGAAATAGGACTGAAGAACAGTTTTGTATTCCTCCTCAGTGAGTGATGCAGTTTGGAATTGCAGGGATTTCTTTTTTCAAATGGAGTTGCTCTACTTTGCCAGACTCATAATTAAACTTCTTGGTTGTTTGTGCTCAGAATTCTGTCTGGAAGGTGCAGAAACACAGAGGTTCTTATTTTCTGCAGGAAATAAATTCCTGTTTGATCTGTAATCCAGAGGCCATGATGCTCCTGACTGAACACGCAAGGGTGCTGGGTGAAGGTGTTGGTGCACTGGCTACCCTGGGATTTCAGAAGCAGTCACTTCTGTCTTACCATCTCCTTGTGGCTGCTATAGAGGTTGGAGACTCTGAAAGAAAGCAAAGGCAGTGCTGAGCCCCATATCCATCTCTAGACCAACAGTGATTTATTAAAGCTCTTTGTCCTTAGGAGGCAGAAAGCGTTTCTTACTGACTTTAAACTGGAGTTCTGATTCTGCTGGACACATGTAGTAGCAGAGGGGTAGAGGGTGAGGTAAATCTGTTGGTGTGAAATTTTTATCTTGACAAGCCAGGCGAGGAAGTATTGGTGTAAAGTTTGAGCTCTGTGACACCAGAAATTTTTACCTGATAGTTTTATTCCTCTCTTTCCTGCTAGTAAGAAATATAGGTGTTTCTATTTAAATCTGCCATGCCAAGAGAGAGACTGAGTTAACTGCTTCTGGATAATTTTTTTTTGTTTTGGTCCTTAAGCAAATAAGCAAAGGAATCACCTAATTACCAAGAAAGCATTTGTATGAAAGTACGGCATGTGGAAAAACAAGGCAGTTTTCCAGCATCTGCTGTTGAGATTAAAAAGGTTGGGAGAGAAAGTCCCTGTAACTTTGGGAAATAATTAGTTCCCTTCTGGCAAATGTATGCCTGAAGTCTGGTAAGTCCCAGGTGGGAATAACTGTGTAGTGACAAAGAGAGGAGACAGGTGTCACTTCTGGTTCGGGCTCTCTGTCACCTGGAGAGTGTGAGCTGTGCATAGAATCACAGAGAATCATAGAGTCATTAGGGTTGGATAGGACCTCTAAGATCACGTAGTCCAGCTGTCCAGTTACCACCAATATTTCCCACTAAACCATATCCCTAGGACTACATTCTACCCTTTCCTAAAACACCTCCTGGGATGGTGACTCCATTACTCCCCTGGGCAGCCTGTTCCTAACTGCTAATATCTAACTGTTCTTTCTGAGAAGAAATACCTCCTAATATCCAGTCTGAAATGTTCATGCATACAGCAGACAGAGTATGGTAGTAAGAGAGTCTTTTACCAATTGCTTCTGAGAACAGTAATTGTCCATGCTCTCAAATCACTTAAGCTGTAGGATTCCCTCTCCAGAGCAGTTTAGGGTATCTGTTGCTGTTGAAAACCTGGAAGCCTCAGCACGAGAGGATTTGTAGGTGTTTCTGATCTCAGAATTTTTCAGGGATCAACAAGACAAGGTGTTTTTTAGAAACAATAAAAAGCAAATGAGCTGATGGCATCTGCCTGTTGAGCAGTCCTGCTACCTCTCTCGCACTAGGTGCCAGAACAAGAGCATGGTCTTTGTAGATTAACCTTTGACTCCAGGCTCTTCTGTTCTTTCAGGATAAGAAGGAGGATCGCCCAACGGTTATCCTGGGCCTGACCCTTAGAGGAATGCACATCTATCAGGTAACAGACTGCTATGAAAGACTTCTGGTGTAGCATTAACTCTGTCCAGCTCCTCTGTCCTCCCCCCACCCCAGCTCCTCTGCCTCCCCTGTGAGAGCCAGGCTCCGCATATCTGGCGTTCTTGCTTGTTTGCAAATTCTTTGCACATCACTGACTCCACCCAGTACCTGCCAGTCCCTGCGTGACTGAGAGTTTGATGTGTTGCAGGAGGTGAACCATGTTCGTCAGCTACTCTATGACTTTCCCTGGTCACACATCGGGAAGCTAGCATTTTTGGTGAGTATGACAGAACAGCGTCCATCTGGCAGTGGGCTGTCAACCTGGGACCTGGCAAAGCCACTGTCCTGCCCAAATTGCCATATCAGGTCTCCTTACTCATACACACAGGGCTGTAATTACCTCAGCCATGTGGCTGAAAACATGTTCTTGCTCACTGACATCTCTTTATGCAGGGGAAAAAATTTGAGATCCAGCCTGATGGTTTGCCCTCTGCACGGAAACTGGTTTACTACACAGGCTGCCCCTTCAGGTCACGGCACCTGCTGCAGCTCCTCAGCAACAGCCATCGGCTCTTTCTAAATATCCAGCCAGTGTTGAAGCAAATCCAAAAGCTGGAGGAGGCTGAAGGTATGTGAGAAAAAGAGCAGGTGGCTTTGGTAAGGCAAGAGTACAGTATGTTAGACTCTGCTGTTGCTTCATAGTGGCTGCTCCCTGTCTAATTAATGGTGTTTCTGTTTTATTGGGTAGACAGTGAGGAAGTAGACATGTTGGATTTGTTTCAAGTCTGTTAATGGAAAATGTTTATGGTCTCTGCCTTGCTAGACTCTGATCAGAAAGCACGAGTGTGAGAACAGCAAAGGGAGAATGTCTTTGTTTTAAGAAAGAAGGCCTTTCTCTCTGGAAGCCTTCAAGGCCAGACAGGATGTGGCTTTGGGCAACTTGATCTAATGGAAGGTGTCACTGCCCATGGCAGAGAATTAGAAGTAAATGGTCTTTAACAGGTTCCTTCCAACCTGGACTATTCCCCGATTCTATGATATTGTTCCTCAAAACAGTCACCAATGTACTCTGTTTTAAAGACTGAGCACTTAGGTTAGGTAAGCAATTCCTGATTTCTCACATTTTCTTCATTCTGGAAGCCAGTATTTTCTGCATTGTAACTGGCTCTAGCTGCTTCCTAACTCAGGAGACGCTAGTTTTACTGTAAGTATGACTGTAATTCTATTACAACTGGCTGGGCATCCCACTGTATGTTGAGCAAGCAGAATACAAAGCTGTGCCTTTATTTGTTCAGTAGCTGCAGTAATTGTTGTCTCACCATCAGGTTGTGCCAGTCCCAGAACTTACTGATATTTTTGCCACCTTTCTTCCTGTCTTCCTTAGAGAAGAAGCGCTACCGGGAGTCCTATATCAGTGACACTCTGGACATGGACCTGGACCCATGTGATAAGAACTCACGTGGCAGTGGGAGCAGTGGAGGCAGCAGGAGAGATAATCGTCTCTCGCGCCAGTCTACGGGGAGTCATGGCAGCTCTCACACATCAGGCATTGAGGCTGACTCAAGGCACCGTGTGTCAGTAGAAATGTCAGTGGATGAGCCCTTTGGTATTGACCGGGTGCACAGGAAAGAGAAATCCTGCAGCTCAACTATCAGCTACGGTAGCTCTGGCATTGACAGTGGCAGCAAAGGAAGGGCTGAAGATGACTCTCAGGATGATGGTAAAGAATTAGAGATTTGGAATGACTTCTAAGCCTGCGTCTGCTTTCTGCAGCAGAATAGGGAGAAAATGTGAAGCAGCTTGGAGCAGAAGTGTAAAGCTAACACTTCTCCTGCTACTCTTTTCCTCCTAGATATTGAGCTGGCAGTAGATGAGCCAGAGGAGGTGCCTGTAGATGAGCCTTTAGAGGGAGACCAGTTAGAGGAGGCCACTGTGGGAGAATCTGTTGAATCTCTTCCTCTAGATGCTGCTAGCTGCCAAGGTGAGATGGCTTTCTGCTACTGCACAGTGCTTTTCTTTAGGCTGTAGCATCAGGGAAATTTTTTGAGAATCCAAATGTTTGAGAATCCAAATGTAATCAGATAGATGTAAGAAAGCTGTGTCTTCCTCCATACGAAGTACCAGCGCTAATTACTGTCCTACTTCAACTGTATTTGAAGTCCGCTCCTCTAGAGATTGAAGGCTAACAGTGCATTGTTGCTCTCCTCTGTGCTCCTCAAGATCTCCCCTTTCCAAATTTAACAAGTTACTGTATTTTTATTCCATTAATAACGAAAAGATAACTGATGTAAACCTTTTGTGGTGAAGGAATTTATTTTAAAAGATTGTATGAACAAGACAATCAAGGGATTCAAGAGTAGATTAGTGAGCTAGTCACAGGAATTAATGTAAGCCACAAAACTTTACCTGCTACAGCAGAAGGATAGACAGTAGGTTAATGCAGGAGCAGTCTGGCTTTAAGACATATAGCCTTCATAGCAAAGCAAGGCTGGTGAATGTGGGACATGGTGAAAAGATATTTTCTTGTTTTTGAACATTTAAGGGCAAAAAAGATGTTCTTGGGAGCAAAACTCACGGAGCACTGAGGGTGCTTAGTGATGTATGCTTATATTATTGGGTAGCCCTTTTTAAATGTGGCCTGTGAGAACTATTTCCACTTTCTTCAGCCAGTAAAAATCAAACCTGTAATGCTTCTTATTTCCTCCTTTTCCTTTGCAGCTATAAATCAAGAATCACTGCCTGTGGTGCAAGTCACGCTAATAAAAATGAGAGGTCAGAGTGTGGAGTCCCTTCAGCAGGTGGGTGTGTGGCACGAAAAGGTGTGTGTGGGCCTTGAACCAAAGTCTAGGGTAATGAATACAGCTGTAAATCAGGTGAAATTGATAAGTCTGTATTTGACTGATTTAAATGGTGTAACCAAGAACAGCTGTTGGATGGCAGCCGCTGTCATGAATAGGATGAGAACAATGTTTGAATCCAGGAAAGTATAGAGAGGTTTGGAGTGACCAACATGGGAATCTTGCAAGTCAGCCATTATCTGCCTTAGGCTTCCGGACGGGAAATGGAAAAAAGCCACTTGCAAATTTTCAGTGTAATGTTAGAGCCAAGACCATCCATGCAGATTGGATGTGGGTTGCAAACTTGATCATCTTCCTCCTCCTGAAGCCAGGAGGAGCTCACATCAGAGCAAAACCAGATGTTCAAGCTCTAATTTGTGTGATTATCATTTGTGTGATTATAGTATGTGTGTGCTAAAGTCTTTGTTGTCAACATTTTCTTTTCATCAAGCTCTTGAGAAAAGGCAACTATATATGGTAAAATATGTTGTATCAGAAGTTGCACTGTGGAAAAAGCAAAAATCTTAAGATGTCTTTGTAAGGCGAAGCAATATCTCTTTTTGAAGCACAGCTGTATTTTACTTTTTTTTTTTTAAAAAAAAAAAAAAAAAAAAAGAAGGCTTTGCCTTTTCTTTCTGTGTCCAAATTAGCCTTTTATCTGCTAAAAGAATTTTAAAAATCTGTGCTTCCTTTTCCCTTTTGCTCTCAGCTTCTCTCTGAACTATGACTCCAGTCACTTAAGATTTATTTTCTTTTTCATGCTTCTAACTATACCCAGTCAGAAGTGATAAGGAATTTCCACTTATCAGGGAAGTACTCTGTTAAGTGCTATAGGAGGTTAAGTTAAAATCTTAGTTATTTTTCCAAAGCTGAATGCTACAGTACAAATCATAATGAGCTTATTTGCGTTGAATGACTTAAGAGCAAGGCAAGGAGGAGCATGTATCTTATTTAAGTAACATTTTTACATTAATGCTTTTACCAACGTACACTTGTGGTGCTAATTGATTGGGAGGCATCTGTTTTATAAGAGTTCATAAGGACTGTTTAAGCAATTGAGGATGCATCTCGTCCTCCTGGCTGCTACTTTTACATATCAAATTCTGGATTTCTTTAGTGAGTGGATACTTCTGAGAGAGTGGTTTTTTGGTTTCCATCCAATAGGTGAGAGAAGTGCTACTGGGAGGCACTTTTTTCTGGGTTGGTAACAGAAGTGTCTTCGTTTAAAATTAAGTATTCAACTTAGCATTTAGAAGCTGGTTTTAAAGATAGAGCAAGAAAAATCCTGTGGAAAAGTTGGAAATGTCTTAGATGATTGGTATTTCCTCCGTAGAGGCCACATCACTACTGCTCAGTTTGACAGCTGTCTCTGGAAGTTACTGCTATTTTGTTGCTTCTGTTTTCATTTCTGAAAAACATTATGTAGAAGAAAGTATACATTGCATTTAGCAAATTTTGGATGCCATAACCCCTTAGTTTGCATGACTGCTGTCTGAATTTCCTTTCAGATCATGAGACTTTCCTTAATTCCATATTGGTGCATTCAAGCAGTTAGGATAATTTTTCAGTGTATATATTGGCCAGGCTAACTGCACAGTTGTGCTAAGAAGTGTCAGATTGTTCAGATGCTAATACCTGGCCAGTTTTTTGTCCAATGTACGGGACACTGAGGACACAATGCAAAGAGATCAGGATCTGGTGCAATGTGGCAAGGCAGCTGAATGTTCTTTTAATTTCTTAGTGCTTCACAGCTTCATCAGAAGGCTGATGGGGCTCTTTGACGGAATGGAAGAACAATTTGGAAAATCTGAAGCATGCATCCTTGAGCAGTCTGAGCTAATCTTTTTTATTCATGTCCCTCTCACTGAACTGGCAGGTCAAGTCACCCAAGGGCAGGAGCTGCACAGACCAGCACAGCCAGAGTTTGGATGACATTCGCCTCTACAAACACCGGCATCCACCACTAAGTGCCACGCTGTCGTCGGACACGTCCCACAGCTACACGTTTGGCTGCAGTCTGGAAGATAAACTGGCTGTCTATGGCTGTGTTTATTCCACAGCAGACTGCAAAACCAAGTCTGCCCTTTATGGGAAGCGATCCATGAACTGCCTCTCCTTGGATCTTCTGGGAGAGGACCAGCTGCCAGAGGAGTTTGTGGTGTAAGGAGACTGGAGCTCTTCCATACCCAGGGAAACAGCTCATTGTGGAAATATATACCTCATTAACACATGTGATGTCACTGGTTCTTGCAGGAGATTGAGCAGCTTTGTTGCTCAACTCCCTAATCAGTAAGTGGCATCGCTTCTGCAGACCTGTCTACAGGGCAAATCAACTGGAGTGTAGCACTTAGTGTTGGCATTGAAGTATCTGTTGAGCAGAAAGTGGAAGTGGCCTGCACCATTAGCAGTGACCAGAAAAGCCCCACAAAACAGCAGGCCAAAATTGATACTTAGCTGGCGAAACAAACACTGTGTATAAATGATTTATCAAAAATAAATATAAAAGGTCCATGTCAGTTTAGTTTACTGCCTTTCTCTTCTGGTCTGTATGTTGATGCTAGTATGCAAATAGTTGGGTTGTTTAGAGCTTGTGCTGCTGCAACACTGCCAACAGCTGTCAGGCCGGGATATACTCTGAGCATATTTGGAGTTCTGTGTATGATAAATGTGATTGTAAATGAATAGTTATATCCTTGAGGGAGATTAGGGGGAAAAGATGGGATAAGTGATCTGGCCACTTTTGAGCATATAGAGGACAACTTAAGAGCAGTAAATAACTAGTTCTTGAAGTCAGGAGTTGTGACTGGAAAATTTCACAAGGCATGATGGCCCCCTATATTGAATCATACTTTTATGTTGTTCTTTTCTTTATTTTTAATACATTTCTTCCTTAGAAATTTTTACTCTGCTTTAGCGGCAGCTGTAGACTGAAGAAAGTTGCTTTGAATGGATGAAGTCCCTAGTGCTGGATAAGTCATGTTAGTGAGTGTAGGGCCTGTGATAACAGAAGCATGGTGGGGTGGAACCAAGGGTACATGTTTAGTGATCTTCAGTCCCATGGAGCTGGCTGTGCTGGCATTTACCAGAAAAGTAGTTACAGCTATGCTGTTTGACTAAGGCATTGTCTGGTGTGGGAAACACCTTGCTACCTTTTTGAATCCAAATAAATGTATATTTGTTTGTTTTTCTTCTCTGTCTTTCCCCACTGTTTAGTACCTCTTCTCCATGGATTCCCAATGTTTAGGAAGCTTGTACTTAGAGCCAGGCCACGCGTAACCTGTGCCCAACCTTTTACAACCTTGCAGGCAAAAACTAATTATTTTTTATGGCAAAATTCAGAACCAGAATGATGCTGTTGTGCTGATTTAGGAAGTGAGCGTTGTATGGTGTTAATCAATCAAAAGAGGAAGATGGCTGCAGTTAGGAAAGGAAAGCTAGAACATGAGGAGAGTTCAAGCTGCTTTCACAGTGATCTTGCTGGCTTGGCGACATTACATTCCTGCATACTGTTAAAATTGCAAATCCATGACATCTTTAATCTCACTGTTTCTGTGTAAGTGTATTTGGTGTAGAGATGTAACATCGGGCCATCAAATGTGTCTGCATTACTGAAGAGACAGCAGTGGCAGTACATTCTCATAGATGAATCCAGCACAAACCCTACCTATGTTTGATGAATGAGTGATGGACACAAGCTCTCTGTAACCACAAGTTGGCTGACTGTGCCCTCTTCCATCACACTACTTTCTTCCTGTAATGAGCAATTCTAGTCTGTATGTTCACCATGGCCTTTTTTCCATCCTTCTAAGCAAAGCCAGAATGCTTTGTACTTGAGTACTTGAGGTATATTTATTATATTCAAAAGGTCCTTTCACCATTTAGATGAGTTTATCTGGCTGCCTTCCCCGATACCTGGGGCCTGTCTGGCCATAAGCTGTGGGAGATGGGCACCCCAAAAGTCCAGAAGGCTGGCGGCAGCCTTGTTCCTGCACCTACCACAGAGCTGGAGGGACAGCTCTTCCAATGAGAAAAGTGGAGAGGTCTAGAGTGATGGCTCTTCCACACATACTGACATACAACAGCATGTGGTTCTGGCAAGGCTTAACTGGAAAAAAGTTCAAAATTCAAAAGATATCATTGTTTGGTGTCATGAAGCACACACGTGTGCCATGTGCTCACATCCATGCACGTGTCTCAAAGATGATGGCAGTAGTAGCTGCCTCAACCTTACAAGCTTACTGAAGCATGTGCTACCATTAAGCAGCTCAGTATGTTCTTGGTGTTTTTCAGTACTAGTGAAATGCTACAGCCCAGGCATTGCTGATTCCCAAAGTGAACCAGTGCCTGACAGCAGTGCAATTGGATCTTAAATGAGTATTTTTTGCCTTGTATGTACATGTTCCTTGTATTTATTCACAGCTGGTGGGGAAGGCAAGATCTCCAAGTCTGACCATTGTTCAGTGGTCTACACAACTCCCTCCAGTACTGTAAGTTAAATATATGTGTGAAGGGGAGAGTGGACTTTTTTTTTTTTTTTTAATGTGTAGATTGAGAATGAAATAATACCTTACGAGCACTGTGAATATCTATTATGCAAGTTTTTGTATTCATATGAAAAAATGTTCCTGGTAGTAATAGATCTTTTTTGTCTTTGTATTTAGAATGTCTTTTATTATTTTGGTTTGATTAGTTTGGTAGAGGGTAACATGTAAGCATTTATCAGCTGATGTTAGAAACTGGCTGCCAATATTTGTATATATTTGTAATATACTCATGGTATAATCACTCTATTTTAATGGTAAAAGTTTCTCCTTTCCATGAAAGGAATTTTTTGTTCAAAATAAAATATAAGTAATTATATGTATACCTGCAATAAAGTATGGACAGAAAAAAAGTCATTGTGTAATTTTACTTCCCCTTATAGATGCATGTCAGCGACATCTTCCATTTGAGCTGGTTAGGTTGTGGAAGCAAATTTGCTGCTAGATTTTAACCCATGTGAGCTCAGCTTCATCTGGAAAACCATTAACACTGCAGGCGCTAGAATAATTCCTTTTCTTCCCTGCCAGTCCCAGCAGCAGGCTGCCAAAGGGGCCGCTCACATGCTGGGGACCCAGCCCAGCCAGCTGGAGTCAGCAGGAGCAGTAATGGGAGCTGAATGTAAGTAACCAGACAAAAGACATATTAAGCTGCTCGTGGTGGTTAGTTGTGAAAACAGAGCGTGTGGACAACTCCCAGGGGTGTAGAGAGATCCTGTCAGCGAGCCCTGGGGCCGCTTCTGAGGACAGCACACAGGGATGTGCTGCTGAAGAGCTCTCTGCCCTAAGTCACCTAACCTGCTGGCCTGGTGTCTGGCATGGAGAGAGGAAAGTTATGCTTTTCTTGGGATGTAAAAATCTCTGAAGGAATGTAATAGCATAACTTCACATTTCTTTTCAAAGGAGCTTGCTGGCTGCAGTTCTGTGTAAATCCTTTTTTCTACTCCTTTTCTGTGGTTATGTTAAGGGCTACTAATGCTAGTGTTCAAAGAAATCCTAAAAAAAAGAAGAAAAAAAAAACCCAAGCAACAGAAACTTATTTTTTAATGTATTTTGATAGTATAGAATTACCATTGTGCTTATAATTTTTTCTCTTTGTGCTTCACTCTTCGGTCCAGCAACTGCTGAGCATCTGCTTCTTATGTTCTCAAGAAGCAGAGGCTCATACGGCTTTGGGTGGGGGATGCAGGAAGGAGAGTGGTCAGGCACTGGAACAGGCTGCCCAGGGAAGTGGTGGAGTTGCTGTACTGGAGGTGTTCAAGAAATGTTTAGATGCGGTACTGAGGGACATGGTTTAGTGGGAAATATTGGCAATGGGTGGGTGGTTGGACTGGATGGTCTTAGAAGTCTTTTCCAACCATGGCGAGCTATGATTCTTTTCTCAGGTTTGGTTACAGATGGAGCTGTGTATGGAGGTCAAATTAAATAATTAGATAAGGCAAATATTCAATAATCTAACTTAGGCTGTCTTTGACATCTCTCTTTTGCTTTGCTTGACAAATCATAGCAAGCCATAGCACTTTCTTGACTACTTAGGTGGATGTTATAGGATGGGCCTGATTCTGAGGATGCTTTCTTGTGGTAGCACTGAGTTCCGTGCAGGTTCAACAAAGTGACCGAGGGCAGGATGGAGGAAGTGTTGCTGTGGCACCTGCTTGGCGGAGAGGCATGCCAAGTGCAGGAACGCCATGGGGCTCTGCAGTGTGATGGTGTTTAAGCAAAGTGTGTTTTGCTAAAGCTGGCTGAGGAGACAGTTTATAAAAGTCTGCGTATTGCGGGTGGAGTAAGAGCGGTGAGGTCTGAGAAACTAAAAGTTGGTGAGGCATTTCAGGAGCCTGAACACTTTCAAGCAAGAATTGGCCGTAAAGTCTCATGTAGGTGCACAAGATCTGCTGCAGCTGATTGCCTCCCAGCAGCGTTGCTCCCCTGGGGCAGGTGTGATGGTGTCTTGCTCCCTTTAACCAGGTTCTTCCTGGCAGCTATTCTTTCTTGCCCCTGTCCCTGTGCTCTCACTGTTGGCGTTCTGAGGCCCTACTCGTACTGCTGGAGCCGTGAGGAGAGGAAGGCGAGCGGCCCCCTTCGCGACTCCCACCCGCGGCGACCTGAGCACGAGGCCGGGCCGCCCCCTCCCGGCCAGCGCGGGGCCAGGCGAGGCGAGTGGCGGCAGTGCCGGGCCGGGCCGCGGGGAGGCGCCCGAGGAGCGCGGTGGCCGCTGCTCTCCGAGCCGGGCCCCGCCGCTCCGCCCCGCGGCTCAGAGTAAGGTCCCCATAGAAACCTTTTACTGGAAGCTTCTTGTTCTATCACGGAGGCGTAATGACCAAATAACGATATTTATCCTTTCTGGTAGACTGCAGGGGCAGCTGAATGCGGGCTATTGAAGAGCATAGCTGTGGTATTTAAAAATTCTGCTTTATTTTTATTCCTGGAAATATCTGCCTGGCTTTTTTTTTATTTTAAATCTCAGGAATACAGTTATACCAATCCTTGTTTTTCTTCCTCCAACCATTGCTGCACTAGATATGCCACGAGATAATTGGACACGGCATGTGCTAGATGTCTAAGTCTCAACCCACCGCACAGAAAATACCACTGAATGTTTCATAGAATCATAGAATAGCCTGGGCTGGAAAGAACCTCAAAGATCACCTACATTCAACCCCGCTGCCACAGGCAGGGTTGCCAGCCACTAGACCAGCCTGCCCAGAGCCACATTGGCCTGTTCAGAGGCAGCAAACCATTTGGCAAAGGAGAAATCACTTCGGTGTGGGCCACAGAAAGCACTCAGCCCCACTGCTACGACCAGCTCAGACACCTTGAATTCTTTGATGATTGTGGCAACAGCAGTGGACTCCCACAGCTGCCATTCTCATCCTTTCTGAAAACAAACTTTCTGCTTGTGTTCTTTCCAGCCAGACATGATCAGAGGGACTTCATATGTTAAGGCAGCTGAAGCACCTGGGGCTGTACAGACAATATTAACATTGTCAGCTTTGACCACATTTACCATGGGCGTTGTAGTACATGATGTTTTTTCTTTAAAGCTCCAGGTCCCCAGCTCATATTCTTGCATAAGACTCTCTTGCTTGCAATCAGGAAAACAAAAATCCTTTTCCAGCCTACCTGGCTGAAAGAAAAAGTAGAGTAAGGCTATCCAGACAGGCAGAACCCCAAATATGGGCATATTTTTCATAGAATCTTTCAGGTTGGAAAGACCACTAAGACCCTATAGTCCAAGCAGTAACCCATGCCTCTTAGACCATGTCACTCAGTGCCACATCTACCCTTTTCTTGAACTTCCAGGGACTCCAGGTGAATCCACCACCTCCCTGAGCAGCCTGTTCCAACATTTGAACATGTAGAACCAAATTCACACTTAAGGAATGAATACTTCAAGGACAAGTGTGCAGATGCTTGGTCTTCCTCAGGAACAGTAGGACCTCAGCAGAGCTGCAGTCAGCCTGGCTGTCTACAAGCACACGCATTCAGTTGGCCATGTCCTGCGGCAGTAGATGAGCAGGAGGATTTGCTTGGGAACAGCTGGATGCAATTTTGCTTAATGTTTGCAAATAATAGAGAGGGCACAAAACTTTCCTTTTCAGTTTGCTTCAGTGCAAACCACTTTGAGAGCCAAAGCTGAATTACTGCTGAAAAATACAGGGTGAGGGCTAACATGTGAAAGGAGAGCCCTAGAGCCATTTTACTGGTTTTATCCCATCGTCTTTTCCTGCAGCACAACAGAGCAGGACTGGAGCTCATGTTGGTGACTTTCCAAGGGCATTGTCAAGGTACTGTCTGAGCATTTGGACAACTCAGTGCCTTTAAGGCTAAGAATCTTTAAGACAGGTCTAGCACCCAGGTCACATCCAGCCCTGCCTGCGGCAATGGGGCTGGAACTTCATAATCCTTGAAGTCCCTTCCAAAACAAGGCATACTATGATTCTATGATCCCAAGCCAGTAGGTTTCCTGGTGTCATCCCTGAGCAGTTCTCCTCCACTCACAGATCAGGATCCTTGCAGCCCAAAGCCCAGGTGAGCTCTTTGATGCAGATGGCTGCAGGGCCAGGTGGAGAGTGCAATCAGTGCAATTAAGACAGAGGAAATCAGTTACTCTTTGAAGAGAGGAGAAGTTTTCTGCAGGTTTGCAGGGAGAGGAGTTACCAGTAGGTTCTGGTGTGAGCTGCTTGGAAAAGAGGTACAGAGAGGCCACCTGGGGGTGGTGGAAGGGGATTTGTTTGTGTTTCAGTTTCTCTGAAGTGCTCTTTTCTATAGAGAGCAGTTACTGTGGTGGGGCATGGAAGCTGTTTCTTTCTTTTGCCTTGCCTGGAGTGGCCTACTGATAGAGCTACTGGCTCCTTCCTGGAATTCAGACATGCTGCTGAAGAAGTAATGTGCAGATAGTAGTGGTGTGGATGAGAGTGGCAGTAATGTGGTAATGCCTTGATGATAGTCTGTGCCTCATCAGGAGGAGCTGTGCTGTTAGACTGCAGTTTATTGTACCTCTTAATGTCCTCGTTTTATCATTTCTTTGTGGCTCTTGTCTTGCTGTGCATGGGGCTTCTATGGGAGAGCTGTGGGCCGGCAGCCAGGTGAAGGTGAAGCTTGGGACATGGATGGCAGGCCTGCAGTGAGGCCTTTCTTTGTCTTGTGACAGTGGCACCATGCGTGAGCCAGGGCATGACTGGCTGTGGGCATCCTGCATGCTGCTTGTACCTGCTTTTTTGAGTTCTAAGGGTATCTGCCCCAAATCTTCTCTCCTTGTTCAGGAGGCCAAGCTGGTGCAGGTGTGGATATAGCCTGCTGTGGTCAGGCATTGCAATCTCTTCCTACCCCCTGAAGTGAGGGAGGAAGCACCATCTTCTATCTTTTAGATCTTCAAAGCCTCTGTTGTGGTTTCCAAAGCTTTTTATAGCAGCGGTTTGGCTTTTTTGTTTTGCTTTTGGTCACTGTTTAGAAGAGGGAACAAGATTGGTGAAGACCAGAGGAAAATGAGAGGGAATAGTTCTCCTTCTGGGGTCTGCCTTTAAGTGAAGTTTGGTACCGACTCAGCCCTACCAGGACAGTAATTCCGTGTTACAGAAAAAGGGTGAGAGTGTTGGAGGAGGAGCCTGTAAGCAAGAGGCTGGAGGAGCTGGAAGAGCGTGGGGCTGGCAGCTCAGCATGGATCCCCAGGGAAATGACAAGGTGGTGTCTTAAGCCTACATCTGTGGATGGGCAGAACTCCTGTGTCTGGGGTCTGGTACCTAACAGTGGCCTGGGTTTTCTTCTCTTGTTTCTATTGAGGCTGATGCTAAATACTTGCCTGTATAGTTTTGCAGTTCTCTTTTTGTTGCCAAATGTAGGTTGTGGTTTTTGAGCTGTTAGTGCTGATGTTTGAATGCCTTTGGTCACTTCATCGTATAAGCATTTTAGAAATGTCCTGCTAAATCCACAGTGTGGGTTTGGAGCATCACATCAAGTTAGTCAAGTGTTGAGTTTGGGATTGCTCTTCCAAATGCTGTGTCTGATCCATCTCAAACTCTTGGTTGTGGGGGAAAAGGGATCATCCCTTCTCACAGAATCTTGGTAAAAACAGGCAAAAAGGAGTTGTACCATGAAGCAAGGAGGCTGTTCCAACAACCTGTCAGAAACTCACCATCCAAGAGCTCAAGGAGGGATTTGCAGTGAAGCTCAAAGATGAGTTATCAGCTCAAATTTTATTGTATCTCTTATATAAACCAAACAAAAAGGTAAATGTATTGCAAGACAAAACCTCACTTTATAAAAAGTAAGAAAATAATAAGTTTCTGTGCAATGATTTCCCTCGGTCGTGCCCTTCAATTAGCTCATCCTCTGCCCTCCTGTCTGTAGTACGTGGCTTGTGTTTTTGGCTGGCCAGGGCTGTCTTTATAGACTGCCCAAAAGCTGAACTGAGTTTGGGACAGGCTGTGATGCAGACAGCCCTGAGCTCTGAATGTTCTTTGTCAGCAGACATTGCTGCTTCCCACAGGGGGAAAAGGAGCTACAAGGCCTTAGTTGTCCTCAGCAGGAGCTGGGAGCCTTTTCTGATTACCACTTTGTCCTGCCTGTGCCTTCTGCAGAGGTTTGGAAAACTGCTTCATCAAATGGACTTGGCAGTGATGACTCTTTAATAACAAATTAAACGTTTTTGTGAGCCTTCCAATGCTAGTCATGGCTTCTCTAGCCTGGCTATAACCAAGAGCAGCCTTTCTTTGTGGCGTGGCTGCTGCCAAGGCATGAAGCTACGAGTGGAAATGAAATCAATTAATCATATTCTGACTTCAGCATAGGTTGAGGTTTTGTTTCAGACTTGTCCAAATGCACTCCTAGGCCACAAGGCAGTTCAGTGGCTTGTCTGCAGACACAGAATCTTTTAAGCTGCCCTGCATTCCCTGTAGGCACCACACAATATCCTTGTGTGGGATGAATGGGGAGCAGCTGCCATGTGACATGCTGTGCATGGAGCTGGGCCTTGCAGGTGACTGGGGACAGGGCAAGGGGTGAGGGAAAGAGTGTTGGACCAGAGCTGCAGAGTGTAATGTCAGAACTGGATACGGAGGTAGGAACTGAGGTTGACATAAACGAGATGTCCCAGTGGTTGCATACCTTTCGAAATCAGGTCCTTGAGTAGCCGGATGTGGTGAGCTGGGAGTCAGGGCTTGGAACACATTGCTTGGACTCCCTGGCTGCACTGGGGAGACTGTCAGAAGTGGCTCTGTCCTAACGCTCCGTTTCCTCTGACTGCAAGGGGGGTGACAACTGAGGAAGTAAGTCCCATCTGTGATGGTAAACTTACTGAAAATGTACTCTGGGGCCCTATTTTGGACTTGTATCCTAAAGGCTTTTGTCTGATTCTGTGCCTAGGCTTCTGCTGACTCTGTATAGGTCTGTGCATATGCATATTTGTATGCTCTACCTAGACAAACACTTGTTGATATTAGGACTTGGAGCTTGGTCTGGCAGAAGGAATTCTAGAGGAGCATCTGAAGCCCAGTTGGACAGATAGGTGGGCTGTGCAGTGCCTTGTCTCACTGTGTGCTGCAGTGAGCAAGGGGACAGCCTGAGGTGTGAGAGAACAAAACTCCAGGTGCTGGGGTGAAGCCTTGCACCTTCTACCCTTCTTTCCTTCAGTGCCTTGAAGCTGATAGTGGGATTGAGAGATCAACTCTCTGTAACCTATAAAATTCCCAAACTGCAAGTTGTTATATCAAAATATTAGCATCACTGCCCTGTATATCCTGTATGCTTCATTGTGTAGCTCAGAGTACTACACTACACTGACAAGGGACACAGGAATAGGGAATGCTGCCTATGCACAGCTTGGCAGAGCTTGTGTTAGTATAGAAACTTAAACTTTTGTTATTTGCTGATATTTGAAGGTTTTCGTTCTCAGCTTTAACAACAAGGATTGATGGCTGTGTTTTTTTTTTCTTCTTTCCCCATCACCAAGATGGTAAATAGATGCCAAGTTTTGAAGAGCAGCTCCAGAATACACAGTACAGTTCACTGCAAGTAACTTTTAGTGCCAAATTCCCAAAAATATTTGAGGAACTTCAGGGTGGTGATGGATTCAGCAAACCTCCTCTCATCACATAACCTCTTATAGAGCTCTAATCCTGGTTGATTTAGTAGTTGTTGTCATGAAACTAAGGCAAGCTTGATGCTGTCTGCTCCCAAATTTCATTTAACAGGCCAACATTCCTCAGTCTGACACCTTCTTATCTGAGATTCCTTTATTGACTATTGAACTTTATGTGGTCCTGTGTCCTTCTGTACTGCTGGAATTGGCTAAAGTTGAGATGTTTACCATCATGGTATTTTTTTAGGAAAATGTGTTACAGCTCTGCAAGCTGTAATGCCAATGCTGTGAGCAGTAGAGTACTGCATGCAACACAGCAGCAGCTGTTATATATTCAAGGGTGAAATTCCAATAATAGTATGCTATATAATCTCTGGGTAAATATTTGTGCTTATGAAGGTTAAATGACTAGGAGTACTATAAACTTCAGCCTTTTGGGCAGGCCACTGCAATTCAAGCTTTCTGGTGGTGACCTACCACTGACCTCTCTCAGTCTAGAGGAGAGTCCTGGCTGGAGGTAAAAATTCAGAGTGAATCCTGAGACCTCTACTGAGCAACAAAGCAGTGTGTAAAACACATCAGATGTTATGTGAACCCAGCTTTCATCTCAGAACCACTTCTCATCTTGCTTAAATTTCCTTGAAACTTCTGTCAGTGTAAATTCATTCACAGACCCTGTTGTTTCAGTATTGGCGAATGAATGTAAAAGCCTCTTGAGGATGACAGTTATCATGCACTGAGTTTTTGGTGTTTTATTCATTTGATGGATGGGAAGCATTTATAATATGCAAATAACTTCAATGTTGTGATGTGGTTAACTTCAGAAATGAAAATGAAACAACAAGGAAGGCTGCTACTAAAATGGTTGTACAAGTTGATTCTTATGAGCCATTAAGATCTGCAGCTCAGGGTCCTTCAGCAGTCAGAGTTGTGGGGTTTTTCTTAATGTTATTTTGTTTTTATTTTGTACCCATCAGTGAAGTCAACAGAGCTGGTATTTTCTCTAACCATTTGACATAAGTGTGTTTTCAAAGAGCTATGTAACCCCTCATTTGCTTCCTAAGATACATTCCAGAGGGATACCAGCTGGAGCCTTAATGCTTTTTCTCCATCTCACTAGTGCCATTTTTTCATTACCTAAAATCTGACAGCAGCACTGTGTTCAGTATAGCTGATGGACTCCTTTACATTCCCACCCATTGACAGGTATGCCCCAACCAAGTCAGATGTTATGTAAAGCCATGATGGTGTGTCTCATTTTAATCTAAGCTGTGAGGAAGTATTTCATTTGCTGCTTTGAAGCGCTGGAATGCAATTCAGATTCCTGTCTTCTACTGAGAAAACAGAGGGCAGTTTTGGCCTTTCAGAAGTGAGCCATCTTAAATGGGGGGGTCTGTTGACTGACTTCTACTTGTCTAAAGGAAATGCATCACCAAAACTACGCCCTGAAGTAGCTTTTCTTAAAAAGCCTGATCTATTTCTATGCGATTCCACCGCAGCTGGTAGCTGTTGTCAATACTTGTTATTATCTTTGGAGCAAGAACATTATCAGCAGGTTTATGGCTTACTAATGCTATGTCAAGGATTGTTTATTTTATCTGGCAGGTGATATCTAAGAGAATGGCTTTAGGATAACAATATATATTTCAGTCTGAGGAACTCATTAATAACACTTTAATCCACAGGAATCTTAAGTTTTATTTTGTTTTACTCAGCACAGGGAGATTTCTTTTCTTGATTTGTCCTCTCTGAACTTGCCGAGCACGAGTTCCAAATCCCAAAGACTGCATTGATTCTGTTAAGTACTTCTGACTGGGAGAGATGCACAGCATCACCAGCAGTTTAGCATCACCTCCTAGAAGCAAGAAAAAGACAGAATATGGTCATTTGTTTCATTATTTTCTTTCAGTAAATTAAGCACTGCTATGTACTAATCTACACAGCAACTGGCATGTACTGCACTTGCAAGTACAACAGGCAAGTCCTTAAAAGGAAGCCTGTATCTAACGATATGATGTTTGTTCCTGTAGAATAAACATTTCCTAATTTGTAATGTATATTTCTTCTCCCTTATAACCTCACCAGTTAGCCTGCATGTAGTTATGGATCTCGACACTTTGTCAAATTCTAGAAAATTCAGTCTCCTTTGTGTGACATTTGCTTGCCTCATTCATGACAGTAATGCAAAACACATTTATTAAAAGTTCAGAGACTGAGTAAACAAACAAGGAAAGCCCCACTTTCAGGATTTCATTTAAACAGTGTCACCAGGCCATACGCAAGACATAGTTAAAACCAGGCTCAGTGCCCATACAGCTTAGCTCCTAGACTTGTTTCTTTGGCTTTCCCCTTTCACAGCATAGACCACAGCAATAAGGGAAAAACAGAGGTTCATGCAAAAGTAGATAGTCTTTCAGCAGCTCCAAAAAACTGTTACTTCAGTCACCGTAAGCTGGAGACTGAAAGCATATGGGCTGATGCTTTCTGGCTGAAGAAAAATGGACTACTGTGTGGATTGATACTATTCTGACTGTACTGCAGAAATCACATTTGCCCTAAAACCATTTCTGCACAGATGAGAAGCTAGAAAAGAAGAGGTGAGTTAAGTATAAAAGAAGTTGTAGTATAGCACCAGGCATATGTTCTGGAGTCTTCCTCTTTGGTCTTTCTGCTACAGTGCAGAATGTGCAATTACATGATAATGCTGTAGAAGATTAGTTATCTTGAGAGTGTATGTGGCATGAAATGCCAGTGAGATACAATCATTACCCTTTGCTATCCTATTAGAGATGTGACTATTCCAAATATACTTCTTAACCCTGGAAAGCAGCAGTGCACTCAAGCTGCTCTGAAGCCAGAGCTTGTAAATCAGGGGTACAAAGGAGTGTCAGCATGGGATCATCCTCCAGTTCTCCACAGCAAAGAAGGGGAAAATACTGGGAGATGAAATCTCCATTATTAAACAAAAGTCAGAATAGTCCCTCACCTACAGAATCCTGGAGGAGATGCGTAAGTTTGCTGTTTCGGTACGGTACGTGAGATCGCTGTTCTGCTATTGCTGCGAGGACATCTGCTAGGGCAGACAAGCTGCGGTTGATGAAGGATGTTTCTCTCAATGCTGCACCTGTCACTCCAGACATACCTAATACAGTGCAGAAAAGGCAATGGTAAAAGTAAGTAAACATGCTTCAAATGTAACGTGTGAGAAATTCTGTTGTCGTAACGTCTGCTTCTGACACAATGCTTTCAAAATGCAAACTCTGCCTTTCAGTCCACCTATGCCAAAAGCAAGATGCAGTGGTTGTTTACCCCAGACTGCCAACAAATTGGTCAGCATTTGTATTCTTTTGGAGAATGGTCAAAGAAGATTTAATGCCTGAACCTTCATAGCATCTCCTGTTGAAGTTGGTATCTTTGGTTGTACAATGCACCTTGGCTCCACATATTTCATGAATAGGAAACTGAGGAAGTAGGAAGAACAAAAGATCAGATGAGACAACACCGGCTTTCAAAACACCAGTCCACGGTGTCTTGGGAGAGAAGACTTTTGTGTTCCACCATTTTTGTAACAGCTGCCCAGCCTGTATTGCTTGTGAGGAACAAGAGTGACACAGATAGCATGAGCTGCAGAAACAGAGTTGAGTAGTAGCTCGAGAGGTTATGTAGGTCTGTAAGATGCTATTCTTTATGGTAAGATTTGTTGTAGCAGGTTGATGCTCTTATACCATGCTGGTATGTAACTAACTATATGGACCTCAAGCAAGGAGGCTGTCTACACACCATGTTGCATTAATTTTAGAAAGTGCTGCAACCTCAACAGAGTAAAACAGCTTGGAAAACCCTGCCATGGGTAGGCAATGAAAGAAAGAATGTTTCAGACCTGCTTTAACTGGGTCTGTTTCTACAGCAATTCCTAAGCTAAAGAGGGACTCTTAAATCAGTAGATATCACTCTGAAATAGGAAACTGCTAAGAGGCTAGAGTTTAAACTACTAAGATCTGTGTTTGGTCAGCTGAACATCCATAAAGTATGTATCTGTTCTCAAACTAAACCTGAGCTTGCTAAAAAATGGATCATTTGTCTTGTAACTCAGGTAAATGACCCAGGATGGCTATAGAGCTAGCAAGGTCAGTTGCTTCAGTGTGTGTGATGTTTGCTGTACTTCTGCTCACTTATTTGTCTACATTTTGAAACAATTATGAGTTGTTAGCTGTCCCTCCCTTTCATCAGAGTAAGTCCAGCATTTTCATGTCTCCACCAATGCAGACAAATGGCAGAGGTTAGTCTACCACATGTGCTGGGCCACATCTAATACTGATGTGTAAGTGAGCCTGCAGAGCCCTAAACCAAGTAAATGTTTGTCCTGGTTGAACTGAGAGAGCAAACCCACTCAGTATTGCTCAATTACATGTTTACCAAACAATTTCCAGTGCTCAGAGCAGATGAAAAAAATATTGTATTATATTAGGCTTTTCTGTAGAACAAAAGTTTAACAGTGAAGAACAGCAAGAATTCTTGGCAGTAATGTAAAGGACTCTTTCATAATACTGGTTCAGTTATCAAAACATTATTTCTGGAATGGTACATTTGGCTGCATGGCTTTTCTTGGTAAGCAATCTTGCCCTTTAGGAAATAATCAAGTTTCTGAAATTACTGTGTGTGTAGAAGAGGGGAGGAGGAAGAAAACGTTTTAAAGAAACAACAAAAACAATATTTTCTTTTCAGTACTAACTTCCTTCAAGACTTTCTCCACAACAAGTCAGAGAAATAGTGATATCAATTATTACGGAAATGTAGTATTTAAATAATTTATGCACTTTAAACATTTCTGTACAAAGGCCTGGTAATTTTCAGCATAGAAAAGTGGGCCTAATAAAACTAGTGTGAACCAATAATACACCCATGATGGGGTAAATGCCCTGGGTTTCTTTCAGGCATACAATTGGCTTTTTCAGTTAAAACCATACCAGCCTAAAACTGGAACAATCAGCCATCAGTGTTTCTTTTATGCCAGGATCTGTTGTGTGAAAGCAGGGTAGCACGTATCCCTACATACATAAAATCTGGGAGGATCCATGCCCACCATTTCTAACAGCTTTGTCATAAACAGACATGTTTGCTTACCTACACATTCACTGCCAGCCAGATCTACCAGCTGCAGCCTAGTTTTGGCTTGCTTCAGTTTCTCAGCTGCTTCTAGTTGTGCTGGTGAAGAGGCTCTGGAAGAAGAGGTAGATTTACTGTCTCTTTTTTGTGGATAGGTGCAGGAAACCTCTTTATTCAGTCTTTGATTGATTTGTTCATCTTCACATGAAGTACCTGTTTGATTGGAGGACAAAAAAAAATAAAAACAAATCTAAAAAAACTAAAAGAAAACACCGAATCTCCAGCTTCTCACTGGCACTGGAAATTGGTTATCAATGGGGAGTACAGTATTTGCTTTTTCAGGCTGTTCTAACTGAACTGTTGTATGAGCCAGAATCAATGGCATGGGCTGGCTGCATGACTTTTTCAGTTTAAGGCTTTCCTTATCAAAACCATCACGCCTTTTGGTAAGAAGGCTTGTTATAGATTGTACTGTATGTAACATCCCCATCACTCACACTTCAGTGTGGGAGACGAGACACAGGAATACCCTAAAGACATTAAGAGGTACTTTTTCATGTCTTATTTGATATTTGGGAGCAATAAGCTCTAAAGCCTTGTTTCTAAGCATTTGATACACTCTCTGATGGTGTTCTGAAGTAAAAGAAGAAAAAGGGAAAAGGTTCATCCTGCCTCTTCGGTTCTGACCTTAGCAGGTTGTAAAGACAGGGCTTAGGGCCTTCTGGCACACAGTCTGTTAAAAGTAACAGAGACAGGAGAATCTATTCAGAGGACTTAAGAGTCTAGTTGCAATAATACAAAGTTTACAGCTGCAAAACTTCAGTAAAGAGCAGACTCAACTGGGTTGCAGAGCTTCATACCTCTCCAGCTAGGCTGTTAATAAACTAAAAAGCTAGCTAAATGGCTTTAGGACAGACAGTGTAATTAAAAAATAGATGTTCTTTATCCTTCTCAGTCTGAGATGAAGAAGCAAAGTAACTGTTCTCCTCAAACAACAGACATTTCTGAAACATAGTGCTAGAAGATTTGCAACAAAACTATTAATCTTCTGTAGTTTTCTGTGCACAACTAGTCACAGGCTTTAAAACATTATATTTAGTGATTTTAGATCTCCACTTTTGAGATATGACAGTTACACCTAGATCCAGAATTGGTCACTGTAAATATTACACACTGCTACAAGTGAGATCCCATTTGCAGTGCTGCTTTTTTCTCTGTTTCTCACCTCCATCTGCATTCACCATAAATTAAGACATATCTGTAGTCTTCTGTTGCCAGACAATATGGGGTCATAGTGTTGGATGTAGAAATGGCAAAGGGAAGCCTGGACTAGACAAGACGGCTGTTGTGCTACAGTGCAAACACTGTGCTTTGAGAAGTAACATCTGCCTGATTGACAAGAATCTGGAACTGGCTAGAGCTAACATCTGGAATGTTAAAACTGCAACATGTGAAGCAACTGTGTCTTTTGGCAAGGGCAGCAGGTAAGTGAGGGCACTGTTTGTTCTGTTTTGCTAATATTGTCGGTTTAATTTCCGATAGCAATCTAGGGGAAAAAAATGTTAAATATTTTCCACTTTCTTGAACCATACTGTTGTTTGAGAGTACGAAGGAGACAGACCACGGCACTGGAAACAGAGAGTCTAATTACAACATAAGCAAAAGAAAACAAAGTTAACCCTCAAAAGCCAAAGTTATTCCTAAAGCAACAAACTGGTAAGTCTTGGTGTGGTAATGAAAAGTAGAAGTACAGGATTAGCCATGCTAAGATGACTATGTTGTCTATTCCTACAGTGGCCTATTGTTAACAGTTTAAGACATTCTGAATGGAAGGGACTTTTTTGCAAGGCAGCAGGTAAAAAAAATAAATAAATAAAATTTCCCACTGACAGTTTACGCTGACTCCTGAAAGATATGGTTAGATTTACCTTAAACTTATGATGAATAATTAAATTATACATCATACAAACTGATTTAACTACTCTATTTGAGTATTTATCTTACTGATAAAATTTACTTTATTAGCCATTTCATGCTATAAAATGTCAAAGACTCTGTAAGTCAAGAGATGTGAAGTGAGAGCTTCCTATGAAAGCCTCTAAGAAAATCCTTAGCAGTGAGAAATCAAACCAGTCAGTTTTTTAAGACAGCATTTAGAAAGTAAAGAAAAATAACTGAGGGAAAGTATTAAGCACTGAGAAAAGGAAGAAAGAGCAATATGAAAGCCTCACAGGCCAGAGAATGTTTTTCAGAAACAACTGGTGTATTTTAGTATTACTTACCAAAATTATCTCCAGAGACAATTGTGGTTATGGTCAACGTAACCACCAGATGGGAACGAGAGGAATGAGCATGCACCAGTGTTGGGTGCCTGACTCTTAGCTGTAGGCCTTTGAGAACTACATGCAAAAATTCAGATGCATTTGCAACAGTCCTAGGAAGTAAACAAACAAGCAGAAAGTTTAACTGATTCACAGTAAAAATTACATGAGAAAGCAGGCAGCTCAGGTGTGAATTTCAGCTTTTACACTTCCTTGGTCTTCTAACTCCCTGTGCTATTCTTAACTCTACCTCTGAAAACTAATCTCAGTTTTGAGCTGTTGTATAGGCTTTTTTCATAAGGAGTTATGTAGCAACGGAAGTGCTGAGGAAGAAGGAAGCATCCTGCCAACCTTGTAGGTCTTTAAATACAGTATCTCAGCTTTAGGGGGTGACTGAAATTTCTACTTCTTCACACTCTGGGGGGGGGGGGAAAAAAAAAAGGAAAGACAGATTTACATATTTCTGGCACCTCTGGTTTTACAGATGGGGAATTGTCCAGTTGATGTTAAGGTAGCTTCTGCTACCTTCTGCCTGGAGGCAGAGTATTAAGTCGGAAAAAAATAATTATGAACCTTTGGAAACTGCAGCTCATGCTTGGAATTAAATCCGGAATCCTTGATAAAATGCTGGAGTTGCTATTTGCTAAACAGTAGAACTCAGTAGTGTCAGAACGGTCAAGTGTAAGTTTTTATAGAAAATTTTATCTTATGCTATCAGTTTTCTTTTCCAGTTGAAAGATATACTGCTTATATAACCTATTGGAGGGGAGAAAATCTGACAAAGAAATCAACTGGTTAAGTAAAACACCATTATTTTTCCTAGGCTTGCAGTGTTAAAAACAAATGATGCAAGATTTGCCTTTATTCTCCTTTCATGTCACTGCCTTCTTTAATAATCACTCCAGTTTCGTCACCTAAGCATTAGTTTCTTAATGGGGATATAAATTATTATGGCTGCATATACCAGCCTGGTTACTGAAAGTCTTGTAATAAAGCAGAATCCCTAAATCCCTTTGTGACAGACTGCCCACTACAGCCTTGGTTCCATATCACTGTAGTCAGCAAAAGCAAGCATATGATAAAAGACAAGGCCATCTTGCCTTAGATTTGTCTGATTTCAGCAAAAAACATACTAGGCACAAATACAGTTCATGCTATGAAGAGCCATACTGGAAGAGTACAGAGAAAGCAAAGAGCTATACCAAAGGCATCTGAAGAAGAGAAAAACACCTGGCTTCACCGTACCTATACACGCTTAAAGAGAAGCAGCCACTTAAAAGCAGTTCCCTGTGTAGCTCACTTACACTCCAAAACATGGCTGTGGGAGCTAAATGACTGCAACAGACTTCAGGCAATGGACTGCTGTGCTTTAACTGGAGTTTGCAAAAGATAAACCTCAGGGCATGCAGTTAGTGCTGGTCACCCACTAGGCAGCTGCAGTTGACTTTGGAGGTAAAGAACATTCCCAGCACAGTGCTGCATGCTTGCAGTGGTGGTAGCTTCTCAGCAGGACTGAGGGTAATAGCCTCTCCTGCCTTACTGGGCTGTATGTACCATGCGTGCCAGAACCACGTTCTACAAAGAGAAACCCCAGTATGGTTAGGTTAAAAATTTGATGCTGAGCATTCTCCAAAGTCAACTAAGTCATAAATGAAGAAAAAGACTGAGGTTTTTGTGATGCAGGGGGATGTACATGTTAGCAGGAAAGAAACTACTGTTTTTTAATGGTAAGTCAGTGAGATCCAGCAGGCCACTATATTCTAGATGAAATGTCACAAATGAGGATGTGTTTTTATTCAAAGCATCAGCTGTTTATTTTAGATTTCAGGCAGCTGGGTGGCTTCATACAGTGGTTCCTTTTGTTTGGATTTGCTCTTTCTTATTAACCTTTCTGTGTAATTATTAATATAGCTTGTTTATGAATTGGACTTCTTTGCTGCTTGCATTGTAATTGAGATGCAAGCCCATATTCTAATTTATATTTGCTTTCTAACAGAGTATTTATTGATTATGTTTTTAAGAGGTGGTTAGCTACAGGCATCTGGTTCCGTTACCAAAAATTAAAATGGAGAGAGATAAATACTGCATCAATTTTATGAACTAGAAATACAAACGAAATCTTACTGCAGATTCTAATTTCTTTCTCTGTGGCACAAGTCCAGCTATGCCTCACCTCTCCCTTCCCCAAAGCCCAGGAAAAGAGAAGGGTCACTTGCACACTATAAAAATCTCCATGGGGAAAGCGCGTAGGCTTTCTTTAGGAATTAATCCAGAACTTCATCTTAATTACTGAAATACAATAACTAAGAATTATTAAAAAGTTAATTTCTACAATACCACAGTATGTTAACTTGTTGTTTTTTTTTTTTCTGAGTCACACTGTTCTTTCCTTCTCTAGACAAAAGAAGGAGATCAGCTTCTTCAAGAAAGATTCAGCACAAACAGGTTAGGCTCCATACCACTCATTTCTGAAGGAGTTTTTCTTTTTACTGACAGAGACTTAACCAGATGCTAAGAGTTGGAGGAGAGCCACAGCTGGGGAAATCCAAGAACACAAACTGAGAGAAACCCACCATGTAGCATAATACAAACAGAGATGGCAAGAGGATTCATCACTTCAAGCTCCGTTCATTTTTAATTCATACCATGCTCTTACGAAGCGTACAGAGTGTAATCAAGGGTGCAGAATTTGTCTGGAAATCATATTTAACCTCAAGAAGAGCAGACATACCCCAGAGAAAAATGTTAAACTCTCCAACAGTATTACAGTGATTATTATTTCATAGAAAGAAAGGAGATTTATATAGTTCCCACGGTGAAGAAAGGCATTTTGACTTCCCTGGCATTCCATTTTCTATGAGCAGCTCAATGGCCAGAAAATACAGTGCATATCACTAGGTAGGACAGAAGTATGTCTGCGTGACCCACCAGAACATTGTTGTATTTTTATCAAGGCTTTTAGAGAACAGTGTGAACTCACGTGAACAATCACTGCTTACGTGATTGTGTCCCACAAGATAAAAGTGCTGCCTTCCTACTGAAGGTGCATCTTGTTTTAACACAGAGGCAAGGAAAATGTTTTTCATAACTGACTTCCAATTCCTCCTAGAAAAGTGTAGTTTAGATTGTGACAAGCATCTTGATAGAGAAGTGCAGAAAAACATCATTCTTCCCCCGGAAACACAAAACACTCTCATAGTGCACTTAACATGTCACTAGGGTGAGTTTTTTTCTTTTCACAAATTTATTTATTTATCCAAAGAATAGAATATTTTTTTCTAAGTTTCTATGTCTCCCTGTTGTGCACAAGCAGAAATGTGCACTTTTGGGATCTGTTCACATTCTAGGTACTCACAGCGAGCGGGCCAATAGCTTAATTCCACTGGGCAGCCTCTCCCCTCAAGTGTCACAAGTGCTGACTTAATTAATGCATTAATTAATGCTGCAGCATTAATGTTGAATTAATGCCAACATAAGCAAAACATCTGTTACTAAAATATCTGAAACAGACTCACTCTTGTTAATGCAGAAATTGATATAAGCACAATATTTTTGTCATCTAATTAGCCAAGGGGTTTTATGTTTAAGAAGAATTTACTTTGAACACTACATGTATGTAACATCCAAAATTATTCCCGTGTGCACCAGAACAAAGTTTTATAATACTCAGGACATACATGCAAGAAAAAATCAAAGTAAGTACAACTTCAGCCTTAATTTCTTTAGGTCTCCCTTTGCCATCGCAATGAGTAAATAAGAATCAAAGTTGCTAATGCAGAATTTTAACCAAAAATAATAGTATTGTTAATGCTGAAAGTATTTTGACATTTGCAGTCTAATTGACTGAGGTAATGGAAGCAGAAGGAAGCATCCAATATTTTCTTTTGCATATGCTAAGGACTCACAGTTTAGAAGCAAATTCCGACGTCTATAGTGGCATTATGGACAGCTAGGCATCACGTTAACATTCAATCATGGTAGGATGATAAGGACGAAACTGTGTACTCACTCATATGTAAGCAATGGAACATCACTCTTTCCTTCTCTGGTTGTGACAACGTCACGTTTGATGCCAAATACTTTTCCACAACTGTCTTTGGCCAGAAGATCAAAAATTTCATTATTATACACTTCTACAACAGAAACCTCAACCCAGTAACTTTCTGGTGGCTTTTCTGAAATAAGTCTGGAGAATAAAAGTAGAATAAAGTGAATTGAATGAAACCAGAAAAGGCTGAAATCAAACCTCAAGTGAACAATCTATAAAAATAGAATTGTTCTTCAATTGTAATCTAATCAACATTCTGATAAAACTGCTTATTAATTATCAACAATCAGAACTTTGCCTCACCCAGATGCTAATGTTAAGCTGAAGAATCAAAACATTCATTTTCCAAACAGCATTGCCAGCTTCAACTTTTTTTCTCCTCTAATCCCACTCCCTCCTCAAGGTTTTTTCATGCTATTTCTCTGCTGAAGGTGACTGCATTCAGAGCTCAAGATATGATAACTCTGCCAGAGTGCAAGCAATTAACAGATAAGAGATTCCATACTACCAGCTAAACATCATTATTCTGATGCAAAAGTGGCTCTTTCAATTTAGCTTACACCTTTTTCCAAAATAAATCAGCTTAGCTGAATAAAAACCAAAGGGCTCTTCTATTACAACATCAGTTCATATCACACATGAGGTTCATCTAAAAAAGTCTAGATGAGAAGCATTCTCAAAGTGAAAACAGATCATGGTTTAAAATGTAATTATCATTTGTTCAGGACTGAGCTCTAGTCTGGATCCTTTTCACCTATTTCAACTGTCCATTTCACAAAACTGGTGAGGACTTCTTTTAATTTATTTTCAGTTTGTGCTACTGTAACTGAAATATATTGAAAAGTCATAGGAATCTGAAAGCTGGACATATGTACACAGTGAAATTACATAATCTTAAAACAGGCTAGGCTAGAGGTTACAAATCAGTGTCAGATCTCAAATACAAAATGGCAGCCAGAAATGCTAGAAACAGTAACTGTGAGGCTAAAAGCTGTAACAATAAATGCATTACAAACATTTCATCCTTTCTGTAAAGTTTAAGGTGAAAAGTCTGTAAGCATCCATTGCTTAGGTTGATATTATCAGATCAGTATTACCTGAACAGTTCCTGGGTAGCACGAGGAATAATTCCAAGCTCTGATTCATCTTCATCCACAAACGTAAGGTTCTTTTCTAACTGTGGTCCCAACATTGTGTATGTTTTCCCACTTCCAGTCTGCCCATAAGCCATTATACACACATTGTACCTGAAATTCAAAAGGGCCTTCATTAATTTTACCATTATCAAAACTGGGAAAGGTACCAAGTTTAGAGTCTAACAACTTGGGAACACTAATTGAAAGGATAAATATATGCCACACCTGTAGCTTTCTTTCTGGAGCTCTCAGAATCTGACAAATTAAAGTACTGCTCATAACAACTCTTAAACAGGTTTTATTTTTTAACCAAATTTGAAGGGCAAGTAACTGACAAAAACAGGGATGCTTAGCTGGGAGTGATTGATGAGGTTAAACCTCCTGTCTGTCCAACTTCCAGTTCATGCACTGCTGAGCTGCTTGTTAATCAGCTCCTGAACCACTCCTGTTTACAGTACAGCATTTTAAAGTAAACCACTGCTGCATTTGATTTGTCTGACAGTGCTATGCTGCAGACTGCAGCACAAACATCTTAACAGCTGGGAGCAGTAAACTCTTCAGCTCTCACAGTCTTTTCAGATGAAGTCCTCAGTCAGAGCCCTCAGTCACTGGAAAAGGTTAGACAGCTCTAGCAATAAAAGACACAAATCTTAAGCCAAAGGCACTGGATAAGTTTCCATAGAAGCATAAATGTGGAGGCTACTCTGGAGTAATGGTGAGAGGAACTGCTACATTATGGACCTATAGAAGGTGAAAATGGACATCTATTTATCTTTCTTATTTGTTCAGAGACATAACTTCAGAAGACTCCATGCACTGGAAGTGCTCTGCAGTATGCTGGATTTTCTCCTCTGCCAGAGCTGCAAAAATAGGCTTGCTCCTTCCTTGGAAAAGAACAAAATTTTACTGCTTAAGCTCTAGCTCCTCTGTGGCAGACCTTAACAGCTGCTTTTGGTTATCTGATGCTTTTCCTCGTATCAAAAAATATTGTTTCAAGTACATGCCAGCAAATTTCAATGAATACCCCTCATCTAATTGTTTTAGATGTATGGTTTTTGGTCATCAAATCCTTATATTACCACTGCAGAGAAATATATTTGCAGGGGTTTTTTTTTTGTTTGGCTGTGGTGTTTTCTTTTTTTTCTTTTTTTTTTTTTTTTTGCATATAAAACATATCTAGAAGCAATTCTTTTAGAGGATTACTAATAAAGCTTTATTTTGTTAGAAAGCAATGTAGGCAACGCAACAAATTCCTTCATATCCCTGCTGGGAATGTGGAGACAAAGCTGCAGTCAGTGAACCTATGATAAAGTTTCCCCTAATCTTTAGGATGCGAAGAGTATAAACTGGAAGTCTAGACATAGATATGACAAAGTAAAGGAGAGAATTGTAACTGAAAATAAAGAGCAAAATGTGTTACAAATTGGAACTGTAAATTTGAAAGAACGGATATCCCTAAGTACTCACTTTAGACATAATTCTGCTTGCATTTATGACAATGGAAAAGCTTCCAATAATTTTGATAGTCTTCAGCTAGGCTAAGAATGAGTGATTTTCATAGTTCAGCTCCGTAGTGCACACTGCCTGGCCAAGTCTTAGCTCCCTGAGCCTTCCAGTGCCTCTTCAAAATCAAAGAGAGATCTCTGAAACCAAAAAGGGAGCCAGAAGTCTGCAAGTGGCTTTTGTCCATAGGAAAAAGAAAATGGAAGTCTTCTCGGAAGTCTTTCAACTTCCATATAGTGCAGATACTTAAATTTCCCCTCACAGTTTCTGTTAGTCAAAATACTTCTGACGAAATACAGGTGATATGATCAAAAGCTAAGTAGTCAGGTGCTAGTAATTGTAAAGATACAAATAATTAATAAAGCCAGTGACAATCTCTCTGCCAAAGTCAAAATGGTATTTTGGTAAGTCCAAAGGAACTGAAACTATCCAGACCTGTATTATATCTGAAGAAGACACAAGAGAGAATGAATTGTTGGGTGATTCAACATGAGGACAAGCAGCAAAAGAAGACTAATTTACATTTATTTAGTTCACTTTGTTGATGTTCTGTTCCCAACATAACCATTTCAAACAGAGCATGAAGCCACTTCTAACCTCAGGCTTCTAATTTGAGATTTTCTGTTTCTGATTCTCCTATGTACCCCCAACATTTCCCTTTTTCCACACTACTTCATTAGTTATATTATTGTTTAGAAAAGATCTTGTCAAATTAGATTACCAACACTTTCACAATATTGCTCTCCTGAAAAGAGTAGGGCTGTTCAAAACTGGAAGAGGCATAGGGAAGAATCCCTAGGAGGAAAGTTATCACTATTAATGGAAATTAAAGGAGAAATTTATCCTTCCTTAAAATAAATAAGGTTGAATCTTCAATGTTATGAAGAAAGAGAAAATGTTATCTTAGTTCCTTGCTGGCCCTGTATTGCTAACTGAAAACTCAGAAGCTTGATGTACTTTATCTGCTTTGCATATGGAATGATCTCTTCTCCCTGGATATTTATACTAAAAAAAAAGAAAAAGAAAAAGAAACAAGCCATTAAAAAAATAAAAAGAAAAGAAAAATAAAGAAAAGGAGTGGAGTGCTCCTTCCTATTTAAGCTTAAAGTTGTTTCAGTCCACTTTGGAGATCTGATCAAAACAATCAGGAACAGCAAAAAAGGTTCAAGGTTCCAACCAAGTGAGTCTGTTTCACATTTACAATGGGAATGCTGCTCAGAAACATGGCTAGTATGCAGTCTGTCCTCTGAAAATCTGCTTCTGTTTAAATGCCACTTCTAGAAGAACAAGATAGTTTTTTGTTCTCAATAACAGAACATTTCCTAAGTGAATATAAAATTCCCAACTTTAGGATGGAATCCTTTCATTGTGCAAATTAGAAAGTGGCAAGTAGAGCAGATCAAGGTATTTTTTAGATATGTCCAAATACATGTAGGCAATGCACTGAGCCAAAACAAACTTACATTCACTGCAAAAGGAAAAGTCAGAGAGATAAAACAGTGGTTATATGGACTTTTCCAAACTCCTCCAACCTAGTGATCCCAAGGTTGCTCAACTGTGGTCATCCACACTATAAAATATATATGAATAAAACAGATAAAATAGAATAGTGCCTTATGGGCCATATAGGCGTCTTCTTGCCCCCAAACAGCCCTTATAGGTCCTATCGTGGCATGTGTGAATGGTTGTCTGGGGTTTCACAATATTTAAAGCACCCTGATATGCCTCTTCTGGGCTGCTTTTAACTACCAGGAAGAAAAAGTGACTTGGAAACTTCAGTGTTCTACCAAATCACAGCAAAGAAAAAAAGATGGCATCCTCCATCAGAAGCAATGCTTCAATTTGCCAGAAAGGAGAGGAAAAAAAAACTACTTTTTTTTTTTTTTTTTTTTTTTTTTTTTTTTTTTTTCCCCAAAATTTGTCTGACATGCTAGTTTTTGTAAACACTTTTTTCCTTTTTTTATATGGGGAAAAAATTTTCACTCAGTGTTCATTAGAAAGAAAACAAGAAAACTGAGCTGAAAAGCTTTAGAACACAGCAGGACAGCCTCTATTAAGTAATCCTTCTTGAGGGGTGAATTTCAGTAGAGAATTGCCATTTAGCTTTTTTACTCCCACCTTTTAACTTACCCGTCCAGGAGAGATGTTAGCAAAGGGGCCACGTCTGCAAACACTGTGTCTTGAGTCTCAGTAACACTGTAAACCCTGAGGAGCAAAGTGCAGTGAAGAAAAGATGTAGGTACGTACGTTGGCATAATTGAGGAGCACAAACAAAGGAAAATGTAGGCCTATGATATAAAGCTTGTGCCCTGCTGACATTTCTATGACAGTAGCACTTACAGATTGAGTTAAAAAAAAAACAAAAAACTATTTAGCTTGGCAATATGAAGCTGGCAGACCAGCACTACTCACTGCTGCTCTAAACCTGACTTCCTACAGCAGGAAATCAAAAGGTGATGAGGAAGAGTTGAGCATCCTTGGGAGCCACCACTTTGTTCAATTGGCTAGAGGGAAAAAAAAGTGATGCATTAACATGTCCCAGAGGTTGATTAGGAATGTGTGATGTACCTCTGGCACGTTACAGAAGAGAATCTTGAAGCAGGAGAGAGGTCAGAATTCACCAAAGAAGTTTTTGGTTGTTTTCCTTTTGTGTTGCAGTCCAGCAGACTGTAAATTAGAACTCCAAGGATCTCTCCTGCTTTTTTGGTCATGATGTATACTTCCAAGTAAGTTTTAAAGTGAAAGAAAGACAATTAAATGGATTAAGTTATTAGAAAAAGAGCAATGCCAATATAAGTTGTGGGCCAAAACAATTACGTGTAAAACCACTGCAAAAATTTTTTCACATTCATAAAACAAAGAAGGCAACACAGGGCTCTTCAAAGAAATTTTTCCTCCGACTTTCTCAGACATAGACCTCAATACCCGAAGATAAGAAATCATTAAAAGGAAGAAATTATGATTATAAAACGTAGGCATCCTAATTCATTCATTGCTTCTCTAGCATACAAAAAAAGTATCCTCCACAAGAATACAGTCACCAACAAATGTGGCTTATGGTGCTAATCTGCAACATGAGTATCATAGCCAACACTTACAAATTTTGAGGTATGAATCTTTTTCTTTGGAAAAAACTTCCTCTTCTGCTGTCTTTCTGTTGCAATGCTTTTCTTGTTGTTTTCTGTTAAGCTCTGTTTTCCAGTCAGTGGTGTGTGTGTGCTTTTTATTTTTTACAGCCAAATAAATAACAGGAATTTTGGTAGCAGCAAAGATTACAAAGTATAGTTACTTTCCTGTGTATATAGTATACTGGTACCCTTGGCTTTAATACATGATGCTAGAAGTTTAACTGAATGGTGAACATGGTTGGCTCTTTAGCATTTATTCAAAGTGCTGTTTGTATGTAGACCAGGATCTGATCACCACAGCCCGTAGACTGCACAAACATAGATTTTGTATTTGTGTTCTCCATAAATATGACTGTACAGAGGGATCGCTGATGAACAGATGCAGAATTAGACATAAATCACTTCAATATTTTGCTTCTGACAATGGCAAGAAGAAGTAAAAAACGCTATGGTGGTGGGAGACAGAGTAATTCGTCTCTGCCTAATAATAGAGCTGCAAACTGATCTCAAAGCTGAAACATGAGTTGAATCTTTGCTTAAAAAAAAAAAATATGATTAGCATTAGCATTCAGTTTCTTTTTCATGTTTCTGAATTCTTGGCCTGGAGTAACATCCTGTGGCAATGTGTTCCACAGTCTAATTGTAAGCTGTATGAAAATGTACTCTCTTTAATCAGGATATGAGCACTTTTCTGGCTTGATGGACAAATGCTGCTTGTTTTGCCATTCCACTGACATGCTGTCATGCTAAACTGAAAAACCAACAAATGTGCAGAGATGTGGCACAGTTCTTACTGGGAGGACACAGACACCGAATAGCAATACTCCATCCTTGCTTTGCATGCATACAAGGACATGCTCCTATAAGCTTTGCACATAACATCTTCAAGGTCAGTACAAGAGCAAAAGCACTTCCAGACACTTTTCTCTGCTTCATTTATCATCTGCAATCAATGAAATATTCATTAGCACAAATCCTGTATTTTAACCAACCCAGGCTATAATTCAATTTGTGTTGGAATGATACCTTTTTCTTAACACAGCAAAACATCTCCCTCAGAGCTACTGCATTAAAAAACAAAAACAACAACAAAGCAAGCCGCCAAACTTAAAAGGTATTTATGAGATAAGAACATTAAAAATTTGTCTTCAGTTGCAACTTAGGGCTTTGGCTCTTTGCAAATGCTGTCACCAGCCACAGCTAAAGCTAAACTCAGCCAGTTTTAGAGGGCTGTGCTTTCACCACAAATCAGCATAGCTACAGCTCACTATGCCAGGTTCAGGTAGGTGTAGCGGTTCAGAGGAAAGGCATGGGGTTCAATGTTACAATAATTACTCCAAATATTTACTCAACTTCCTAAAGGTTTTTTTACTGCCTCTCCTTAACTCCCGTGCTTCAAATTCTACCAACGCTGAAATGAAGTATTTTCAGTTTGGCTTCAACTGGTTTATGCTACACTGTAATCAGAGTGGCTAAAGGCATGGAAGACAATTAGCTATCTGAGACCATGAAAGATGCAGCAAATCCAGAGAATCTATTTCCATAAGCCCATTTATTTTTATCAGAATGATGACAGATTTGCCCCTGTGTAATGATTGATGTTAATTTCACCTTGAAAATTCCAGGCTTCTTTTTATTTTGCTAACTGATTCACCAATAAAATTATAAAAGCATAACATGCTGAAAGCTGGAATTTTCTTCCTGAGCTGAAATCAAATATTTTGACATTTATTAGTTCCATAAAATGTTGCTAAAAAAATAAACATTTTTGAGTTCATAAGAACCATATGCTCTTCTGTTTATAAAAAAGAGCTGTTCTGGGACACTGAAAAAACATTCCCCAAGAACGGCATTCTTTAGGGGATTTACATTTTTTTTTTTTTTTAACTCGCTTCCTGATGATCAGGATCTGCACCACATGTACGGAGTCACAGCGGCTCTGGAGTCCAGTGTCAACACCATTAACTGTGTTGCTCCGTGGAACTGAATTCCAGCATTATTCTGCATTTACTTCAACTGGTATGTCTGCATTAGGCACAGCGAGAGGGTGAAAGGAATTACTTCGCAAACATGTGAGAGGTTGCATGTGCCTTGTGGCAAGGAAGTCCTGTAACCTTTGAGGTGAGTAAAGCTTCCCCAAGATTTGCATTATCTCAAGAATTTTCAGTCATTTGGTAGTCTACACAACAGCAGTCCTCAGGCTTCATGAGCAGAAAAAAGGCAGCTTCTTAGAAGGACACCTCAAAGAAAGCAAGTTACTGGCAACGTTAGGCCAACCTACAGCAGTTTGAGCTGAAACTGGCTCTGAGCATTAATTTAGACCATACAATACATGTTGGATGCATTTGACTTTCAATCAAGTTTAATAAGTCTAATAAGGCACAAAGACCAACTAAAACCCTTCTCTCCTATTCCTGCATTCAAAATCTCTCATGTTTGTTTATGTGGGTTTTCAGCCATCTTGCAAGGAAAGTGCTCACATCACAGATATTCTCTCAGAGGAGCTTTTTTTCATATGCCACTATTCTCTCTCTTTCTCTCCCTATACTTTATTTTTATTTTTATTTTTTAAAGAACATTTCCTTTCAACTAGTGACTACAAAAATTGTCCTTCACTACACAAATGTTCCAGCTACGTGGGTCTACTCACCTTTCAAACTGAAAAGTCTTGTTTATTGGTGCATGACCGGGACGGCTACACTTTACAAGGACAGTTTCCTACAAGAAGAACGAAATACTTACAGTTAATGTCACAAACGTGTGTATAAAACAGAAACATTTGCTGCACTGCGGTCAATGAGCAAGACCACAAGTAAGGATCTTAGAACACATTCAGATTATTAACGAACAACCAACACGAAAGAAGCATGTTTCATAAGAAAGATCCAAACAATTACATAAGCTTCTTACGTGCCAGAAAACTCAGACACCTAGAAATCCAACCTCTCTAATCACCACTACAGGTAAATAAACAGCAAAAAGATTTCTTCTTCTTCTTCTTCTTTTTTTTTTTTTTTTTTTTTTTTCCATTGTAAGGACATGTTTTCATGCTGTCTTTTCAGATTGTCTTCATAAATATTTGTGCCTAGAATTGAGGCAGAAGATGCAAATTTCTTGGCATATCATGTTATTCCGCAACTGTGAGAAAGAACTGAAGTCACACAATTGCCAGATTTCCATGTTTTTTTTAGTAGAATCCACTTTCCAAATGGATTACATACCAGTTTTGTAAGCTGGACAAATGTGTCAGCAGCTCTTTGAATGATTAGCAAAGAAATTACAGAAGTCTGGAATGCCCTAAGTAGTAAGTTGTGTGACCTTCAAATTCCTCATGGCATATCTTGCTTAACTGTAGATAAAAGTAAAGAATTAAGTGTGAGTGCTTACAACAGTTCAGTTGGAATCTCTTCAGCACATAAAATACTTCATCTCTTTCAGTGAGGTTTCCTAGCTTACTAACTTGTGCTTATATTACAGCATTTGATGGAAGTGCTGAAATTTTTACTGTTCTTCCAACAAGCAGGCTGTTAAACTTTCATCCCTCAAACCAGGATGGATGCTCTGAAAGTAAAGTCTCCTATTTTATTTTGTCAGTCCATGACATCGGAGGTGGATGTTGGTGGTATGGCAGTAGAGGTTGAAGCTTCCCATCAATACTCCATTACATGTTGTTGCTCTGTGACAGATGGCAGAAGAGGGGCAGTCTGACAAAATGGTGTCTGACATGGAAGCACGTATGAAGCAAAGGTGTGGCACTGAATTCCTCCATGCAGAAAAAATGGCACCCATTGACATTCATTGACGCTTGCCGAGTGTTTCTGGAGACCAGTGGATGTGAGCACAGTGAGGTGGAGGGGGGGTGCATTTCAGCAACAATGCCATCAGAACAACAGTGGGTCATAGAAATAGTGGGTCATCTCCACTGGTGCAGATTTTTATGGAGGCTCTTGTTCATCACTAACAAAAACGCACAGTTAATGGGGGTGACTATGTTGAACAACAATCTTTGTAGCTTCGTAGAGAATTTGCTCTAGCAACTAGTGTTATTGTGCTCTTTGTATCTGTTGCATTTTTGGTGGAAATTAATAGCAGGCATTACTTTTGGAGTGACCTACATAGTATTGGCACTGAGTGAAGTAGTAAAGAACTGAGCCAATAATGACTGAATAACAGTACCTCCTGCATGCAGGGGGCTAACAAAAATCAATTTGCTTCTCTTCTAAGTTACAAGTGTTTCCTTCTCTGTGCAGAAGTGTATCATTATCAATCTAATGATGGCAACACTTGCTATAGCATGAACTAATGTATCCATTCCAGTAGGCAAATTTAGCAACAGGGCAGGTATGAGTACAAGGTTTTGCTACAAATGTTAGAAATGGGATAGAATTTTTTTTTTTTTTTTTTTTTTTTTTGCATTATACAGAAACAAAAGCATTGTTAAGTGGCAGAAGTTTCACATAAGCATTTGTGATTCCCTTCCTTTCTCAGGAGATCACTGCAGACTAACATATCCACTGCAGCTGCTGTGGAACCTCATCAGCTTTCCCTGTCAGTAGAGCATGAAATCCACAGCTCTATCACACAAACACTGAAGAACAATTCTTTCCATCTTAGAGCCACAGAATACTCCTGCCCCGAGTTTTTTAACGGCAACATGAATCACTGAAATGACAGATGAATATTTCATTAACATTCACAGGCTGTCCTGACACCCAAGCCTGGGGAGCTCTTCAGTAAGTGAAAACTAGTAAGGCACAGAAATAATTTTAAATGAGGCAAATCTAAATGAGCGGATATAGACATATGGCCACAAAACCAAGCTGTGATAATTATCACTGCCCATCACTTGTTATTGCATATCTTTTGGAGGCTATTGCCCTCCTTCCGAAGGACATCACTCTACAGCAGAGCCACGGCAAGGCAGACACAGCACTGAGGTAGACAAGGACAGCCTAAAGGGCTTCCTGTACAGGGAAAGTAACGGGGAAGAAACCTGTAGATAAGGATGGTGATAAGCACTTGGGGAGTGATAATATAACCAACTACTAATGCTGTATCTACCTGATCTATTACAACATTGCCCCCAAAAAGGTGGAGGGGAAAACAGCCATAATTTAAATAGAAAAATGAATAAACTCAGCACCTTTGTTACAAAGGCTCTTCCTTCACATACATCTAAAACTTCCTCTACATCAGAAATAGTCTTCTGGAAAATGGGTAACTCATTTCCACAAATGCGAGCTTTGAGTGTTTTGCAGCTGGAAGATTTAGAATGAACGAAACCTCATGATTTTATCTGAAAATTGCATCTTTAAGCCACAAGCACAACACCTAGAGCAGTTAAAAGCAAATTAAATTGGCAATACATGTTGTTTTCCTTTACTGCCGTTAGATTAGCCTAAAGTGGCTGGGTTTTTTTGGTTGGTTGGTTGGGGTTTTTTTTGTAAAAAATCCATTGTACTTCATTCTCACACACAAGTTTACACTAAAAAAGTTCTAATATATGTACATATATATACGTATATATATATATACGTATATATATATGAAGAAATTAATACAAATACATAAGGTGCTCAGTCAGAACTAGAAAGCATCTCAATAATATAAATAAATCAATGTCAAGGCAAAGCAATAAAGCACTGCAAGTCAGTATTACATTTTCCAAAGTCAGGAAGATGGTATCTTTACACTTGAAAATCTTAAAGAGGGTTTTTTCAACCTAAAAGATTCTATAATTTTGGAAATTTCATTTCACAGTTACATCCATGCATATGCTTATTTTCCTAGAATATCTCACACAGACTTTCAAACATGATAACAGGTTAGCATACTGAAGGGTACCTGATCACTGTTTCATACAAACTGAAATTGTATGCCTGTTGGCATAGGCAAACACACACTGCTTTGCCTATCAAAATACAAATGCAGTAAATATGAGATATCTATATCTATATAAAAACAATCCAAATATAACTTAATTTCATCTTCATACAGTAACAGGTCAGAAATGGGTGAGTAATTTTATAGTGCAATAAATGAATCGTGGCATCCAGAAATACTACATCTGATATTGCAGATCCCTGTTGGTTATCTCCTGACATATTTATTCATTCTTAGCTGACTTTTCATATGCTCCATTAGTCCCTAATTGCATATATATCTCTCTAATTGTTCACTTTATACAACCAAGATCTGCTTAATGAAGCTCTAATTTGGGAGATTTAAATGCATAACACACCTTAGGTCACTTCAGCAATATTTTAAGCTCTCTACTAAGAGAATTTGGCTAATCACCATATAGCAACAGTGTAAGAACTGTGGTGCCTATGAAAATTAAAACCTGATTTAATACTTTGACCTTCGCTCATGCTACTGTGTCTTCTCCAATTTTATATCTTGGTAATGACCACAATTAATGCTGTAACACCATCTGGATTTGCAACCTCAATGCTCATTCTCCTTCCTCTGATGGATCCGAGCCAAGACTTTCATATGCCTGACTGCAGAACCACATAGGCTGCTGTGGTTGCTGAGATATCGTATTTCCATGCTAATGCATTAGTTGTTCTCTCATAGTAAAATGAGAAAGGCCTACCATAATTTAGAAATGATTACAATAAATGCAAGTGGCTCAAAGGGACTGACTGTGGGGATTCTGCAACAGTTTGACTGCTGCAAACACCAAAGCCCCAGGTTCTTGCAGCAGCAGAAACTCCAAGCTATTATTACTACAAAGAGTCAGGATGAAAACAACACAGATCACCTGCTTTTGCACCATGTGAGAACAAAGCTGGGCACCAACTGGGAAACAAAAGCCACCCTGCCCTACTAATTTTTATACCTCTGGTTTACATATCCTTTTTGTATCTCTTTACAAGCATCAGTAAGGGCATTCTTGAATTTCACCATGAAATATACTCACATCATCAATGGCATATGCCACATTTTCTAGAGAGTTTCTGTGCCTGCAAGGAAAAAAAAAATAATCAATAGGGGTAAAAACAACAACAACAACAACAACAACAAAAACCTTGCAAACCTAAATGTTCCATTTAGCTCAGGAAAGTCAAGGCTCAAAATGTCTATGAATGGCATGTTATCTATCTAAAGAGCACCTTTCATAATTCCATTACTACTGTAACCCATGAACAGGCTAGAACTATGCTTAATTGTAAATCATGATAGTTCAATCAACCAAAATAATCTCCTTAAAAAAAGCAATTAAGAATATTTCACATGCAAACCATTGTATTGTTTTGCGATGGTAATGTGAGATAGTAGGAAGTGGTTTTCCCTTTTTAGTCCATTAAACTGAAGAACAGCTTCTTTGTAGGTAATTGGTCCTGACCCTGCAAATGCAGTCAGAAGCAATTCTGTATCCATTACTAGTCAAAAACTAATGGCTGGGAATGTGAGGTGTGTAGATGCACTCGTGCATGCACGTGTTTTCAGAATCAGTCCCTAGTTTTACAAGTAAGTGTTAATTAAATATCTTTTTTTATATATTAAGAAAAGTTCATCTTAACAATTCTGTTTGTCCCTGCTTTACATTGTGAGCTGGCACCTAACTACTCTATTCCACACGGCAATAAAAACAGACCATTTGTTCTTCCCCATGTGTATCGAGTACAGGTTAATGCAGGTTTCTCCTTTAGGCTCCTTGAAATTTCTTGTCGGGTATTTTTACATTATTTTAATTAAAATAATTGAATATTTTTTCTAAACATTTGCCAAATATGAACAAACATTAAAACCCTGTACGTACTCTTTTAGAAAAAGAAGTCAGTAAAAAGCAAAATAAACTCCCAAATTAGTCATGTTCTGATAGGTCAGATGATAATATTTCTGTTTTTTAGCCACCCACCTAGTTTTCCCCTTCTTTCTCTGTTTGTGTATGTTTCAGTCCCTACCTTCTTTCGTGTTAGTCATCTATGGAGAATTCAGCTTGTTATGACACATACTTGCACTTAATCCCTCTTTTCCCTTTGGATCTTGAGTGGTGTTGACAATTCAGTTACACTAAGTGTATTATAAATTAGGGATGCAGAGCCAAATTATACTGAAATAGAACCACCACTGTTTGTGCTGACAGCAAATCCATTCTGTAGCATTACAAAAAACAAACAAACAAACAAGAAAACCCAGCAATGCTGAGAGCATTTCTCTACCGACAATTTCTGACAGTTGCTATTACATCACTGTATCCCAGTCTTTGTACAGCATGGTGAATGTACTCCACATTGACTACAGCTGTGTTACTTCTGCCAAACCACAGATAATCGTGGATTGTTCAACTGTTACGTCTTCCTATTCAGGTGGAGATAGTTTTAGACGAAGGGATAAGATTGGCTAATCCCAAGTTAGCAGGAGAAAGAAGAAAGAATATGTATTTTTTTTAAATGATTCTGTCACAGTATCCCCACACATATGAAAACAGAAAAGAAAAAAAAAAAAAAAGCACACAACAAAACAGGACATCATTGTTCTCATATATGTTTGGCTATTGTTTTCTCTTCACGTTTACTGTGAGTCAGAGCAGACACAATGCAGCCATAACAAATTACCTGTCTTGTGATATTGAATGTCCAGCAGCAGCATGATCAAAAGGCAGCGCTGGTCGGATCCTGCAATGGACTCTGATATTCCCTCTCAGCTCCTAGAATTAGAACATTAATGTGATTTAAAATATCAAATACTGGAGGGGACAAACACACTCATATACCAAAACTTATGTATTTTTAAGAAAGCAGTCAACTGCATGCAACATCACAGCCTTAGATTCTGCGGAGATAAAATAGTATCATTTGCTTTTTCATAACTTTATTTGAGGAAGCATAATCTGTTCAGAACTCTGAGATGGCGTAGCCCTCTTCAGTCTGTACAAAAAACAAAAGATGCTTTCAGTTAAAGCCATTTTCTCCTCTTCAGCCTCCTTCCTCTTCACATGATCTTCTTAACTTACATTAACACAGCAGCCAAGATTAAACACTGCACGTTTCCTCCAGCAGCCCTAAGGGAGATATAGGATATAAAACATTTTGTTCTTTTTTCTCTTCACTCTGTGTTCACATATGACTGAAAAGCCAGTACCGATTTTTCTCTCCAGGCTGCTTTAGACTTTTCCTCATCTAACCTGGTGCTTTTCTTTCCTTTTCGTTCATGATCATTTCTTCTCATTTTGTATTGCTGAAAGCAAGTAGCCTGTGATGAGCAGTGAACACTCCCCACACTGCCTTGGGGAATATCCTCTCAGCAAACTGCAGCACAAGAAAGATTTTGGGAGGTAAGTGCTTTCCAATGAAGAGCTGCTTCTTCCCAGGCAGAAAAAAAAAATCAGAAGAACTTTGTTTGAATTGTTGCCTGTCTTTCTAAAAGTGAGGTCCTGAACCCCTAATTAGTTCTTTGGGGAGATGAGGAGGCAGTGAAGTTGAAGAACAAAAAACAAAACAATCAATCCCAAATGAACCATCACTAATGCCTGAGTGGGTACAGCAAGTTACGCTTGGAAAAATAAAATGAAGATAATCCTGCAGTTTCATGTTGATCATTTTAAGAATTCCAAAACAGCTTCAAAGGAGCATTTGTACTCAATCAAACATGAATTGATTTACCTGGAATTTCATATTGCAGAGGAATTGCCAGACGAGAAATGTTTTTTTCCAATTAGAGATGGGATGAAGAAACTCAAATTTTGCACACTATTCAAGATGGATGACACTCCTTAGGACAAAATACTCCAGGAATGCACGTGGATGCTTACGTATATAGAATGGTCTGGGGTTATTGTAATGTACACGTGTAGAAATGTACCACATGTAGACAGATGCTGGCTGGGAGTGATACGTCCGGGAGAAGTATGTTAATTAGTTTCATTGGTGAAGAAGTTGTGGATATAATTTAATCAAAATAAGAAGATGCTTTGTCTTTCAAGGTACTTACAACTAAGCTGTTATGTAGAGCTCTCCTCTTCTGCTTTTCTCTCTCATATCTCTCTGTCACTTCTTGCAGGGACTGCTCAAGATCAAAAGCCTTCATCTGAAACACTGGAAGGAAGTTGTTTTACAGAACTAACTGAAAACTGTGACTTTTCAAAAAAAGCTTTACAATTGCAGCTCATGCAAAAGGCCTACATACAACAAAAGAATAAAGGACATTTCTCTCTTTTTCAAATTACTTCTATATGTATTTCACAGGGAAAGATGGCAATAGCCTTATTTTCAGATGTGACTAAATATTTCTAAGCAGGGCACTACTCAGCTATTACATAGAAGATTTACAGTTTGCTGCATGCCCATTACAACTTCAAAATTAGCCTGCTTGAGTGTTTCTTCTATAATTCTCTCACTTTCAATCTCTATTTTAGGATTAAACTGGTAACAGATGCTGTCTCTGAATTAAACACTTTGGGCTTTCTGCTTAGGAAATATTACATGTAATTTCAGATTGGCAATTCTGACCACAGTATTTAATCTTAGCAATGGAATCTTCATCTAAAACAACTGAGAAACAACAGAACAACGGCCACATTTAAAACATCACCCACCTAAGTACCAACACACACTTTTGCTACATGCAATGAAGCTTCTCTTGGTTCTGAATTCACAGAAAAATACCTCACAAGGTATGAAGTTGGTTCAGCCAACAGGAATTTGCAAGGCCTCATAAGAAATATTTAGTAATTATGTACACCACATCAGCACAAGTGCCAAATCTGACTTCTTATCTGCTCCTTTAGGCCCCAGTTTTTATAAGGGGAACATTGGAACATTCACCCTCAGTTAACTTTCTACTTTTTTTTTTTTCCCAATTTTAAACTTTCTGAAGTATTTTCTCTACACAGATAACACAGTAATAAATTACCATTTTAATCATAAGTTTATGCATAATATACAAAGACAAGTTCTGCAGACATCCGTCACTGATCATGCTATTTATTGTTACTGACAAGAGTAGCCCCAACAGAATCAAACCTGTCTCAAAATCATTTCAAACAAAAAGTACAGCAGCTGTATAACCTATCTTTATGTGGCAATATATAGGTATCAGTCATGCAGGGACTCTGATTATAAATTTGTGTACTTGCCTGTAGTTCTTCAGCCTCACAAACATCAACTTAAGCCCTATTTCACAATCAGGTTGGTACTTGTCATGTTCTTCTCACATCTGGTAGGAGCACCATCAGAATCAATAACATTGCAAGGCAGAGCAAAGGTACATACCAAAAGACCCAGATATAGGACCAATGCACTTGGTCCTCAGTGACAACAGCAGTGAGAATCACTGCCCTGCAGGGTGTGTTTATACATACACATGAATGAGGATCTGGATTCTCGAGTAGCATTCCTTGTGCTTCAGAAATCTCTGAAATCACCTGAGTCCTCTTCTGGTATATCCCAAATTAGGCAAATTTCAGCTAAGGTGACACGTTCTTTATTGGGCTGTTCTAAAATTGTCACAACAAAAAGCCTGAGACTTACAGAATGAAGATGTTACAGCTAAGCCAGCTCAGCAGTCTGGCATCAGCCACAATCAACACAAGAGCTAAAATCAAATTATCAGCCCTGAGAAAATCCAGGTTGACTCCTTCTGACACCTCAGGACTCCTAGATGATCTAACACCCAACAGAAAGAAGTGCTTGTATCTTGGAACTGAACTCAATCTATCAGTGTTACTAATATTTAACAATTGTTGGTATTAATTGACAGGAATGTATGTGTAAGAGCCTTACTTTGCATTGCTTCATTTTGCAGCTGTATCCCTTGGACTGCTGTCAAAACTTGGTAAAGACAAGCCTTGTATTGACGCTGAAAGTCTTTTGAAAGCTCGAGAGCAAATGAATGGAGGCTCTTCATGTCTTGCTTAAGCCTCTTGTCAGCAAGAAGAAAAAATATGTTATAAAAACACAAAACCAGCAGTCAAGGAAGAGAATTAATATAACCACAGTGCAAATAATTATGGTGAGATATCACAGTCAGGAAGAACCCTCTACTTGATGAAAGGAAGACTTTAAGAGCGCATCTTTCAGCATGTTTAAAGAAGGATTATCAAGATATTCACCGATGACAATTAAAGATTTCACCAAGACTTTAAGGATCATTATCACCTTACTCTATGGATTTGGACCATAACACAGCCTCAGGTTGTTCCATCAAACAAAAATAAGTGTGTGTGTTCTGTACATTATAAGGCATATCCAGAATTAGCAATATAAAACTGTGATCCATGTATCCATGCCCAATCTGATCAGAAGGTATTTGTTAAGGTCATTTCTCAGGTAAGCCAGTTCTATGCTTTCCTATGAGAATGATGTATTTTGAAAAGGTGAGGAACCTTTACAACCCATAAGAATATTTCTCTTGTTAATGTAACACAGCATAACATACATGATGTGACTTTTAAATGTTTACAAGATCAGCTTACATTCATTTAGAAGTCCAAGTAAATTAAAAATAAAGTCACTTGACTTTTGGACTAGGAGACTTCTTGGCATCTAAGTTTTGGAAAGGATATGTAAAGCCATCTATAAGATGAACTTAATGAAACTTCTTCTCATAGAAACATCACGATGCTTCTTTAGACAGTCAAATTATTCTGCAACATTTTATTTTTTCAGTTGTGCTAGTAACCTTGAATTAATTAACTCATTTCAATGATACAACAATATAAACTAAGGTGAGAAAATCGCTGTAGCTTTCACTCTCAGAACATAAGTATGAAGGATTATTTTTTAAAATTATTATTATTGTTATTTTTTAAATTACACGTATAGGATTAGCGTTAATTTAGACTTTCATTTGGAGAGTTTTTTCCTGTCCTAGTCCTGATTGAACTGTGATAGGAAAACATCTCAGTCCACTGATAACTCATCATGAGCAGTTCTGCCATTCTAGCTAACCTAAAATATAAAATGCCACTGCAAGATTTACCAAGAAGAATCACTGTAATTAAGCTAAATCTTTTTGACCAAAAGCAACTGATTTTTTTTAAGATATTTTTGCCACCTGAAGCTATTCAGTGCTACTGCTTAAAGGAATTCCTTATTCTACAACATAACTGAAGAAACAAGTACATCAACAAAAGGAAATACTACTGTACTATTACTGAGAGAACAGTCTGGTATCTTTGTTACAAATTCAGACAATATGACTGAGCATACAGATTACTACTCCTGCTTCTGAGGTCTTCCAAAACAGAGAGCTCCCAGTGAAATCAATGTAGCTCACCAGTGATCTTGTTAGCATGTGGCTATCTAGTTAAAGTATCTAACAAGTATTGTGTCTTAGGGTATCTAACAAGTATTGTGTCTTAGGAGACGTCTACCTGGTAGACATCTACCTTGTCCTGTCAAGGATTCAAGGTTTTGTCTACATACATTCCTATTCCAGGCTCTGATAGCAGCCTATACAGGAGATACTGGAGCACAAAAGCAGCCACTTGCCCAGCTTCCCAGGTAACTTTTGCAGCCTATTGCAGCATAACCACCACAGGTGTTAGAATCACAGAATGGCCAGGGTTAGAAGGGACCTCAAGGATCACCAAGCTCCAGTCACCCTGCTGCAGGTAGGACCGACAACCTCCCCATTTAATACTAGACCAGGCTGCCCAGGGCCCCATCCAACCTGGCCTTGAACACCTCCAGGGATGGGGCATCCACAACCTCTCTGGACAGCCTGTTCCAGCACCTCACCACTCTCACTGTGAAGAATTTCCCTCTGATATCCAACCTAAATCTCCCCTCCTTCAACTTAAAACCATTTCTCCTTGTTCTGCCATTATCTACCCTTGTAAAGCAGTTTTAAGCTAACTCAGCCATGGCTACACTTTACTGCAAGTACTGCTGTAAATAAAAGAAAAGCTATAGATCAGGTTCAAATCTGGCCATTTCTGGATTTTACTGTATTTCATAAGCATGCATATGTCTACGTCATAGGTTATGCCAACATTACTACTAAATATCTTTACCTTCATTGCTTCATGTAGGTGAGTTACAACAGAACTCTGCAATTTCTGCTGCTGGCCATGAGCGGAGTAGAGCTGTAATATCTCATTAACACTTCTTCCAGCCCACCCTTGATACTGTTTGAAAAAAGAAAAGATCACCTAAAAATCACTTCAAATTGTTCCTGATTTTTGATGCATTCTATCTCCTCTGTCCCTGAAAGCATTTCTGGAAGTGAATCAACTGGCTATACGTGATGTTGCAAACATACGATTTCTTTCTTTTCATATTTTTCTGAGTCATGTGAAGGATTGCTTCTAATTAAGCTGACTAACACCACAATATTCTACTTCCTTTGGGTCGCAAACCTCAACATCAGAACACAAAAATGTGCCTGCAGTGCCTATAGCCCCATACCTGTGCTTGAGGTGGATCTAAGTTAAAACTGTGCCTTTGCACAGGGCCAGTTACACAACTGGCATCAGATCAGCATCTTCTAGTGACTATATTTAATTGGTAAGCTCTCACAAAAGATTTAGCAGAACAAGAGGGCACACCAGCTAATGGCTGAAGTGCTGAAGGAGTGGTTATACACAGCTCACAGCGTTGTGTTCATTGCTTTAGCTTTCGGCCAATATTGACTCCATTGCATTCAGTAAAGTTGCAACAGTGCAAAACTGTACCAGTCAAGCACTAAGCTGGGTCTTCAGAGATCAAAGCAAGAAAAGCAATTTCCTAAGGGATGTGGAGAAGAATGCTTTCTAGTAATGTTACAGACAAACTTTTTGAGATGCTGAAGTCAAAAGAAGAATAGGAATAGTGTAACTTTACGTATTTACAGGCAAGAACACAGGAATTAAATCTACACAGAGTACTTGTGAAATTCTGTAATTTGACAGAATTTGTGCTATGTTAGAAGCTGCACGTTTGCCATTTACTGACAATCCTGGTACTTAAGTTAGCTGTAACTTTTTCACCTGCTCTTCTCAGCAGCACACTGACATCCACCATTCTTTAACCAATACTTACAGCCTCTCCCCTTATTTTGGGAATGTAGCTGTCTCTAGCACGTAATTATTTCCTAGTTTATTCAGATCAGAAATTTGGTGACTGCAGTTCCCTGCTATTTCACTTAGCAGAAGATAGAAAAATGCAGTGGCATTCACTCCTCACATAATGGAGCTTAATTCCAATCCTCTGATAACAATAGGTAAAAACCAAATGGACTTAATTGCAGTTAATTACAGATGACATCTTCAAAAACAACAGTAAGATATTTGGGAGATGTCAGAATAAAGAAAATATATGTTGTCCAAGAGAAATATTTCACCTGTCTAAACGAAGTTTAGTCTTTTTAAACAAAGTTTGGTCTTTTTCTTTACAAATGGAACCAGAGGTCCTGCATAGCTGTAAAACACCTCAGTGCTAATATATAAAGTGCTTACATAGAAAAATGAATAGCAGGAGGAGATTATTTTAAAATAACTCTTTTATTAGAAGCTTTAGTAATTGAGACAGCTCCTATATGGGCATTTGTGTGTTTTACCCTGGAGATATTCATGAAAACATTTGTATTTATAAACATGCTTGACAGAAATGCACAGAAGTGCACCAGAATTAATAGCTCCAATCACGTGTAAAAAGTTAATATAAGCAGCTGAAGTACTGAAGCCTTGTTATAAGTTCAAGCTAGCTAAAACCATTTTTTTTTTTTTTTTTTAACATCTAATGCATTCTCTACCATCTGCATAAGTTCCCCCAGACCTCCTTTTTTCTTTTTCTCAACATGGAAGATGCAAATGGTCAGATCTTCCTTCATTGAGTCCACTTCTCATCACGTCCACTACTTCATTGCAAATGCTGCCCTGGGTTTGAGGTTTTCTCCATTAGAATAGTTTTTGCATTCATCAGAATAAACAGAGGTCTCAAAATGCTGCATTACTGAAACACGTCCCCAAGAAACATGTCCCTCCAAAGCTGTGTTTCACCAGCTGGCAGGTAAATGGAACTGGTTCACCAGGCAACTAAAACATGTGGCTCCAGACCTTGTTAGAGGCACCATCCACTGCTTCTGGCCTGGCAGAACAAAGGGAAGCGACAGAGGTGGGTGGCACTGAGGTGGGCAACATACGAACTACTGAGAGACACAGGATCAACTCAGTGGGTGCAGAGGGTGGCTATGAGGGTGCAGGTAGCAAAGGGAGAGGTGGCACAAACTAGAGTTGCAGATGCTGCGATAATAGACAGCCAATAGAAAACTCTTGAGGGTAAAGTGGATTAAATGATTTTCAAAGCTTGTTCGTAGGCCAGATGGTAAATCCCAGATGCATTTCAATACCTACACAAAACCTTTCCCCTCTCTGTCAGGTATTTTGAGCATATTTCCTTGTGTATAACAGGGACTCTTGACAATGCAGTTAAAAAATAAGTAACCACAATCCCCAAATCCACAGAAAACAAGCTTTTATCATCTAATGCGCAGATAACTATGTCTTACATCTGATGCACTGTAGTGACTAGAATAATTGTTCCTTGTGTTTGAGAGAGTGAGAAAAAAAAGGTGAAATATTTAAGATTTTTGGTAAATATGATGAAACAGAAAAAAACAACAAACATTTTCTTCAGAATAATTACAGCATTCTCCCGCATACCTGGCAAAACTCACTTCAGATGTACCATCTGGCTCACAGTCAGGCTTTGGAAAATGTTAAACCTACTTTTATCCACAGGTATTAACAGACCCTAAGAGAGGGCAAGTGGCTTTCCTGAGGTCACCCATCCATTTAACACTGCAGAGCAGATTAGAAACTCTTGGCCAGCAGACTGTTGCAACCAGTTGTCACAGCTGGCTCTGGTCTAGAGGCGTGGATAAATATCACAGTTCTCTAAACGTTTGAAGCCTTACCTTTGAAGACACCAAATGTTATCGCAGCCTGCTGCTCGTTTCAATAATGCTCTAGAAGTAAGAGACCCCTCTGAAAAAGGATATAAGGAAATGAGGGCATCCATCACTGCTGTGCGCTCTGTAGCTGATTTCTGCCACAGTGCTGCCTTTTCTGGATAAGCTTTGTACTTGCACTATTAAGGCACATAGCTGAGCATCTTTGTCTATGCACAACTAAATGTGGTTCCTGCAGTCTATGATAGTCCTAATTGGAAAAGCAAACAATAATTACCGCTGCAAGTTTCAGATGAAGGGCAGCATTTTCAGTTTCCAAGGCAATTATTCTTTCTTCTTGGGCCTAAGAAAAAAGAAAACAATAAAAACGTATGCAAACCCACAGAAGTAAAAACGACATGAGTCTGATGAACATCTCTTCATTAATACTTTTCATTGCTGCGCACCATTGTTTCTCGGTCTCCCAGAATCAAAGGACTACCAGCCTCAAACCTAAATCTTTCCATTTGAAACCATTCTGTCTTATTCTATCACAGCAGACCCTGCTAAAGACTCTGTCCCCTTCTTTCTTACAGCCTCCCTTTAAATACTGACAGGCCTCTCCCACTTCACCCAGCAGCCTTCTCTGCTCATGGCTGCCCACCCTCAGCTCTCAGTCTGTGCTGGAAGGGGAGGTGTGCCACAGGAGCACTGAAGTGAGCTGTGCTCAAAACGGAGCCCTGTGGCACCCCAGCAGTGACTGGGCATCAGCCTGACATCACCCCATCGGTGTTACCCTCTGAGCCCAACATCAAGCCAAGGGTTCACTCATTGCACTGCATTTTTGTCCAGCTCTGTGCCGGGCATCTTGTTCAGAAGGATGCTGTGAGAAATGGAATCATAGAATCCTTAGAGTTGGAAGGGATCTCTGAAGTCATTCTGTCCAACTACCCTGCAGTGAACAAGGACACCACAGCTACGCTGGGTCGCCTAGGGTCTGATCCAGCTTTGCTTTGAACTAGTGCCAAAAGCTTTGCTGAAATCCAAAAGGATTTCATCAACTGGTCTACCAGATGGGTAACCTCGTCATAAAAGAGAGCAGGTTCATCAGGTAGGAACGGCATTTAGGAACCGTACCGCGACACCGCTAAGCCTCAGACCCCACTTCTAACAGACAGCGGCTCTGCTGCCGTCAGCCCCCGGCAGCCCCAACTGGCCGCCCTGCCCCTCCCTCCGGCCCCGCCCTCTGTCCGTCCCCCCTCCGCCTCGCCCCGTGCCGGGCTCACTCGCGCTCTCTGCTCCAGCTGCCGCACCCTCTGCGCCCACACCGGGCCCGGGCCGATCCCTCCCCGCGGCCGCATCGCGCCGCTCGGATCGGAGCTCGGCTCCCCGCGCGGCGCCGAGCTGGGGGTTAAATCCCTCAGGGCTTACGAGGCGCGGCTGGGAAGGAGGGCGCGGCCCCGGCGGTGCTGCCGTTCTGACGGCACCGCCTCCCGACAGCCTGGGCGGCGACCGTGATAGCGGCCGCCTCCGGCCGGGGCTGGCAGGGGTCGGGATGGGCACCCGCACAGCGCCTGCCGGGCCTGGAGAAGGGCAGGGTGCGGGAGGTCGTGCACTCGGGTGTGCGCTGCTGCTGGGGGAGGGCGCTGGGCTCGGCGGGGAGGATGAAGAGGCTGCCCCAGACGGGCTTCTCCTCTCAGCTGTTTGTTCCTGCTCGGGCTGGACGGCTCGTGCTGTTTGTAATTGAGCTTAGTGCCCAACCGTACTTACAGGGTAATTACGGGGGAACCCACTCGTGCTGCTGCCCGTCGTCTGGCTCAGACCACACCAAACGTCTCTGCGCAGCCCCCTCGGCCCACTGGCTCCTATGGTACTGCAGCCTCCTTCCACATCAACGACGCCCTGCAGCCACAGCTTTTATTTTTGTTTCTTAAAAGAAACAGCACAAAATCATGCTGGCCGGAAGCCTCTCAGCCGTTCATCCCCCGCTCTGTATTGATGGGATAAATGAAAACTGAGAATGGATTCAGGCCAAAAAAATAAATAAATAATAATAATAAAAAAAAAAACAAAAACAGAAAAGAAAGAAAGAAAAGAAAGTTCCAATGCACTGTTCTCCTGCTGACCTTAAAGGATGTTGGCACTGATCGAGTCGGATTTTATCACCGTCAGCCAGTCTGGGGAAGTATTTTAGTAGCTCAGGGGTGTAGCTTACAGTTTTTGACACTGAGCTCTGATTTTTATACGCAGTATCAGTGAGGTCTAGGCAAGGAACCAAAAATCTGTCATCTAGAAATGCTGCAAGGCTGTATTCCAGCATGCTTTTCTAATGGGATCCTCTGCTCTGAAGAATCTCCTCTTTTCCCCAAACATCTACCAACCTGATCCTGTCTGCCTCCTGTCTGCAAAAGAAGAATCCGGCCTTGTTACACATAATTCCAGGGAAACAAGAAGGCTGGAAGTTTCATGACAATGACTAAATCTACTGCACATTTTACTCCATTAACATCAGTGAAACATGATGGTGAATTATGAAAGCTGGAGGTACTAAACATTACTAAATGTAGATGTTGTAAATTTACTAAATGTAAATGTTGCGTCAGCTACTGTTGATGCATTTCATGCTGACCCTCATAGTGAAAACAAAAGACTGAGGTCTCAGCTTCGGTATTCTGATAGGAATTGTCCATTATGCCAAACACCAAGAGGCTCACTGCTGCATGCCTTCCAATTTTCTGCTCCCCAGGTGACAGCACATATGTCATGTCAAGCAGACAGAAATTTAAGACTGATGTTTTGCACGTGGTCTTTTAAGCTCCCTAAAACATTCTCCACTTCATTTCTCAACCTAATTTTATTTAAATGCCTTTCATTCTCCCAAGCAGATAAACTTGCAGCCATGAGGTGAAGGGAACTCACAGTGGTTGCCTGAACAGATTTTCCCTGAGCTTTGATAGTTAACCACGCCTGCTAATGTTATCTGCTGTAGAAGAATAGTACACAGAGTCTCCCCCTGCTATCATAGAATCACGAAGGTTGGAAAAGACTTACAAGACCGTTCAGTCCAACTTTCCACGTATCACCAATAGTTCTCACTACACCATGTCCCTCACCACAAAATCCAAATGTTCCTTCAACACCTCCCAGGAAAGTGATTCCACCATCTCCCTGGACAGCCAATTCCAGCGCTTGTCCACTCTTGGAGAAATAGTATTTCCTAACATCCAGCCTGAATCTTCCCTGGCATCATCTTGCCTACTGGAAGATAACTACAAGCCTGACCTCCTGAGAGGAAAAGCCACTTGATACCGTCTGCCTACCAAAGAGATTTTTGCAAAAGAATGAGTTTGCTTTGTTCTGAAAGAAGCAGCTCTGGTAGACATCCACAGCAAAAAGTGTACCTTTAGAGGATTTAACATTCCTCACACATTAACATGTTTACAATCAAAGCACGAGCGAAATTAACCCATCCATGCAAACATGATATTCAGTGAAGCTATAAATATTTAATTACTCAAGCAAAACATTTGCATCAACAACTGTAAGGCAATCCTGAATGTTCATCTGTTACTAAGAATACACGAGTATTGTCCAAGCAGGTTAATTGCATATTGCTGGTCTTCCTAAGCAGTTTATCTGTCATTACAGCTAGGAAACAAATTGACAGACTGCTTAAGCTGTCAGGCTTTGCCTTCTCAGCCACACAGCCCCCAGGTGACTGTGACAGAACTATCTGACATAACAGGAGGAAGAGCCACATATTTTCCTGTTCTCATTAGCAAACTCTTGTGCTTTACTGTATTTTTTTTTTCCAGACTGTTCTTAGTGAAGGTTATTGCTATTAATGTTTTTGTTGTAATATCTCATAACTCAATTAACTTTGAATTGGGAGGTAAAGGAGAAAGGTCTCATTTGTTTATTCTGCTGCTGAACTCACTGCTTGATCTACAAACAATCGTTACGATCAAGAAAATATTATTTCAGTAAACAGGATCTATCTTATGGACTTTCTCAGATTCTTAGTTCCTCTCTCCTTTTCTCAGCTACCAACAAGGCCATAGCACAAGTGGCATGTAAAAGCAGTGAAGAAGTGTGGTATGGGAATGATAGGTGCAAAAGGGAGAATGTGGCAGAAATTTAAGAATCAGAGTCTTTTTGGAGGTGGCAGACCTGGCTGCACATGCAAATATCATTTACCCAAAGTTGCTAAGGATGCTTGTTCATACCCATAAAGAAAAGGGGATGCTGACAATGGGTTGTTTCCTTTTTCTTCTAGACTATGCATTCGATATTAAAACACCTTTTTTCCTTCAGCTTTATTATGTTCACAGTCCACAGACTCAAAAGCACTGACACAAGGTCCCACTCGCCCACACCTTCAGAACGTCCTCACTAGTGATTTTGAAAATTCTGGAGAGTAGACCTTGCAACTGGAGAGATCATAGAGTCATAGAATGGCCTGGGTTGAAAAGAACCACAATGATCATCTAGTTTCAACCCCCCTGCTATGTGCAGGGTCACCAACCACCAGACCAAGCTGCCCAGAGCCACATCCAGCCTGGACTGGAATGCCTCCAGGGATGGGGCATCCACAGCCTCTTTGGGCAACCTGTTCTGGTGTGTCACCACCCTCTGGGTGTGATGAAGGTACTTGCCTGGAAAGAGGTGCACACGGCTCTCGATCCCATCTGCAGCAGACACTCAGCTACAGCAGCTGGAATCTACAGCACTTCACTGTGACAAAATTCCCACCTCTGCTCTCCTCAAACAGAACTTCAACTGCAAGTCACGTGGTGTTATTAATGCAGCAACAGGAGAAACATCGTTCAAATGCCTTCTTAACCATGGCAATCACAATGGAGTCTTTGGTTCCAGTATTACTCACAATTGCCTTTTCCAAAAAGAAGTTGTATTCCAGGTTCACTTTCATTCTCAGGAACACACTTTGCACTGGAGGAGAATACAAATACAGCACATTCACCAGAATCCATGAGCTAGCCTGCATATTTGATCCCATCAATACTTACTATTTCGTAAGTGGCTGGATAACTGTAAAAATCACTTGTTCACGTACTGAACATTAAATTCTCCCCGCTGATCCGTGAGGATGAGCCTCTTTGGTTGGTTCCCTACGTGAAATTCATTTCAGGTTCCCATCATTATGAGATGCATCGACTTGGCTTGTGTTTTAAAAAGTAAGGGAAACATTAAAAATAGCCACTTGTGTTTATAGTAACACTGCTGTGAACGCAGAGTCAAAAAACAAAGAGTACAAAAAAACATTTAATGCAAAGTTAAATACAATACAAACTTTATTAAAAATAGGTTGCAAGTGAAATACAGTAGAAATGGGAAACTACAGCAGTTTTGATGTTTTTCATAATAATGCACAGACAAATATGAAAAGCACTTTTACACATATTCACACTTGACCCGAATGCCCAATAGCGGCCAAATCCACTCAACTGAAGGTTATGGATACTTTTTTTTTTTTTTGCTAAGCCTTTTTCAGATTCTAGCAGCAACAGTAATTCAGCCACAGCATAAGTTTTTTTTTCCTTAAGAAAAATGTGTCACTGTAAGGCTGCTAGTGTTCTCAAGATAAGTTGGGAGAGGCTTGCTTTTCCTGATTAACAGACATAGCAAGCATGCAGATCCTTCATTAACACTTTGAACCAGTTTAATCTTCTACTTCATATTTAACAGGTGAAACGGTAAAAGCACACTTTCAAATAAGAAACCTGAAGTACGTAAAAAATATTTACACTCCAATTTTCATCAACTTGCATTTATTTATCATACAACTCTTATTAAAAGTGATTTCTTTCCTAAGGCAGTGAAAGTCTACCCCTTTGTATTTGGAAGTGTGCACAATTCCCTAAATATATATTTATAAGAGAACAATATGATACAGGAAAAAATCATCTAAAGCCAGCAAAGGGCTTTGTCAAATAGAAAATTTGTTTGGAATCACAATATATATTGTCTTAACATCACACAATGAGAAAAACTCTGATGAGGTCCTTATTCCCACCATCATCAGCTACATAAGCGTAGCTGAGGAAACGGTGGGAGGAAAAAGATTAACAATTTAAAATTAAATAAGGCTATTACAGTGTGAAAAAATAGCTTGAACTGCCAAAAATATTTTCAGTACAACAGTGACAGAATGTTAGTAAAGCTAGCTAGACTAAAGAAGAGCTTACTAGCACTGCTTCTTCAGCATGAGTAGAAATGGATTGCTGCCAGCAGACCAGGTCTTACTAACATTCCCACTCCCAGCCAGCAGTAGTGTATTCAATGCTTCACACCACACTTTAATATGCCAGTTCACTTCTCCATAGGAAAAAACAACAACAAAACAGGACAACAACAACAAAAAAAACAACCCCAAAACAAAGATATTGCTGGACTGCTAATAGCAGACTTATCAATACCATTCCGTGTCTATTTGCCTAGTAACTTCTCATCTACTGCTCCGGGAAAACTTACCTATCTTTTCTACTAACTTCGGAAATGGAAATCTTTGTCTTTAACACATGACAAACATTTTGGTCCTAGCTGATAAATGGCAACTAGCGTAGCCTCCTATCTATTGCTTATGTAATTTTTAATGAAACAAACAGCCCTAGGCTTTTCATCTTCACATTTCTGAAAGCCTGATGCACAAATAACAGTAGTGCATCAACACAGACTTTTCCATCATTACAAATAAATTCCACTTTTAGACCCAACAAGTATGTAGGAATAGAAGTGTTTTATCCCAGGTTTTACCTACAGAATGGGAGTTGTCCCAATACTAAATCATGGTATTGATAGGTTGATCATTGATCATGAACACCACAAAGTACGGCAGACTTGCATATACAGTCTACTCAAGATAGTGGCCCAGATATCATCATCTTACCTAAACAACCTAAAGTACTAATTTCTAGTGCACAGTTTAGTTTAGGCAGTTCAAGCTATTCTCACTCTCTCTGCTCAGCAGCTAAAAAAAAAAAAAAAAAAAAAAAAAAAAAAAAAAAAAAAAAAAGCGTGTCTGTGAAACACCAGGAAACAGAACTTATCTTTGACAAGTGCTACTTGGTCTGGTGCACAAGAACTTAACCCCCGAAACAGAAAGAAAAGAGTTACCTTCACGTGATTCATATCTTTAAAATTTTACAGTGCTTTCATTGTATAAACCACAAGCTCCTGGCAAAGTAATCAGTTTTCTTGCTATTGCAACATCTCTAAATCTTAATTAACAGTCTTAGATATAGAGGAATCAAAGTCACTCATTTTGGAAAATATTCATTTTCTGTTCACTAGTAGTGCCCCTCATCTCAATCCCTCAATTTAGAGGTCTTCAGTTACATCTGATAAGGTGCTTTAATCTTATTTTGTGTTCAACTCATTTTCCAGTTCCATTAGTTTCCTAGAAGCTTTTACTTTATTGGATACATCTTGACCCTGTGAAAAAAGTCGCTGGCGTTCCCTGAACGTCAAATTTTCTGGTGCTCCAGGTAAATCTGTATCTTGACTGGAAAGGGAAAAGAAAGTCTTTGTTAACACTCTCATCTACAATATTCTTAAATATAATCAAATTCTTAGTGAAGTGCATTAACTGGCAGAGTTTTTACTACAGCAAAAGTCTTGGTTTAGTCTTCTGCACGGTTCTGTTCCCCACACGTACCTTCAATTCTGATATTGTGCTGTCAGTTAGATTAGCGGAAGCAGATCACAACCATCTCTGGCATGTAAATACAAATTATATTACTTTGCCTTTCAAAGTGAAGCACAGATGTAACTAAGGCTGTATCTACAACACCACAGCACGCTGCTGTTACAGCTTCCTACAGCAGCAAGTGCCTAGGAAAAGCACTGAATACAAAGCTGGGACACATGACTTGGTAAACGAAGCTACTAGTACTGAAGTGCGTAGTAGGGGCTGCAATCCAGCACCCCTGTATTTTATTCTATACTGGCCAAGTTTAAGTGCAATTGTTGCCCAAGGTATTAAACAGTTCTTTACCCTTGAAGCAAACGAAAAATTGAAGTGTTTCTGGCCACCACAATGAAGATCTCACATCACTCTTAGTCATAGCTGTAACAACACTTTATGTATGTGATTACCTCTCATATAATAAAACTAACACGTATTTCTATTTCATGATCAGAAAGCTCCAGGAGCTCTCTGCTCTTCACACTCTACGGAAACAGTAACACTGTTTTAAAATGCAAGAAAAGAGGGCTAGCAGCTTCTACAGAATCCTATCCAAAGCCCAGCTGCGCCTTCAGTAGGTGGCACAGTTACCCTTGCAACTTACAAGATACAGTCGATATTATTTATGCTTACTATAAATCTGGGAAGAGTTCCGCTTGAGAGGTGCTGGTCAGATTTTTAAATACACCTAAAGGAGTTCAATCTTTTCATTTAGAATATTCTGTTTGTTTTGTTGCAGCACTGAAATCTGCTGCTGTAAAGTAGTACTTTAGATCACCTAAAGACTTGTGTGGAATTTGCACTTCGTCATAACCCAAGATATGTCACAGACAACTGCAGAACTCTTCAGTGGCCCCCAGAGATGTTGCAGCAGAAAGTGCTGCAGAAGTTAGCTACATCACATGACTCAAAGTTAACGCTTAAGGGACTCCTGCGTGTCACCTTTTAGATCGTTTGTCTCTCGGATCCCGATAAACTTCATGGGCCCCAACCGTTGCTCCCGAAGATCCAGTGTATGAATTTATTCCTTGTGCAAAAGAAAAAGTAAGTTGAAGGACAGCAGTTGCAAGGCAGAAGTTTTATATTGTATTTCTTCAAAAAGGTGCAGTGCTCCTTTCAAGAAATCACCTCAAACCAGAATCGGAAATTAAATGTAGAGGGTCATCTGACTTGTGCAATATTTAAGAACAATACTACTGAATTTCATCCCCTCTCAAAACAGCTGTAATTTTTTTATTCCTAATTATAAGTTGAAACACATTTTTTTAGATTACTCTGCATACAGTAAATCGTGGTCTTTATCTTATTATGCTATACTGCAAGACAGACATTAAAAGTTTGAGAAGACTGATGGAAAGAGCAACATGCTTCACTATCCCATAACAAACTCTACAGGAAATTAGTTAGCTGCAACTGCTCTCTTTAGAGAGCTAGAAGTAATCTATGATTACTATGCAACATCTTTTTAATTCAGCAATCAGAGCTTTTTTCACTATTTTGTCTGATCACACAAGATGTATGCATTAGAAGATGCCTCCCACCCCTGGCCTTTGTTTTAAATTTCAAGCAAGCATCTTGCAGCACTGCACCTTTAGTTTAAGTTGATATAACACACAAGTTTTACAAATCACATTAATTCTTTCTAAAGGCCACAAGACAAAACCTCTTCTTTCCAATCGAAAAGTTTACTAAATTTATACTCCATTCAAGACCATATTTCTCCTAATGACTGTCTGGACAAGTGAAAAATAAAGGGTCAGATTTGTCTCCAGACAGTTCTAGTCTCAAATATTGCACGTTATGTCTTGTGAACCTTATTCTGTACAGAAGGAAATGTTTGCTTCTTCCACTGGTATACATAATCTTCTCACAATTACTCAATAAAAGAGATGGTACAAGGCTGGAAGACACATTAGCAAGCACATTATTGGCTAAATATTGTTCACCCCAAATTTGTAGCAGGTCAAATCATACTAATGTGCCAGCTGAATTAAGAATTTTTTTCCTTTCAGACATGAGTCTTACATGCATTTGGTACCACCCTTCCTTACTTGGAACATATGGTTTCCATGTGTTCCACCTACTTTCTAACAGAAGTTTTGATATCAGTGTTGGCTTTTTTCTTGGCTAGTTGATGGAGCCAATGGTTTTAAGCAACCCAGTGGAAGAAGGTTACGAGAGCAAAATTTGCAGAAGCGTGGTTTACTAGAGTTAGCATTCAGAACAGAAAGGAACTGTAAAGGACAGTAATGTAACAAGAGTCAGCGAGATGGGAGATGGTAAACTGCACAGTGAATTCTGCATTTTGTGCAAACGGCTTTGTACGTTACGCAGGCAGTCTTCATAGAAGCTTGAGCAATCAGGTGAGGTTAACCTGTTCTCATGGCTAATTTAAAAATCATGAAATAAGAGTATTCAGAATTAGTTGTATGGTTTATGAATTAGGTTATTAAAGGCGAAGCATCATACTCCTGTACATCCTTAACTGTTACCAAAAACCTAACCAAGTCTTTGTAGGTTGTCCTTCTGAATGTTTTCCGGAAAACGGACACATACACACACCAAGTATCACTGAACATTTCATTTTCCTGAGATTCATATTTCCACAGAAGTTAACAGAAAGCAGGAGGATTGGGAGATGCAGTTAAATATGAAATGGCATTCTGGGTTTTGGATGATGGGAGGCAGCAAGAGTGGTGGTGACAACTAGTAATGGATAGTTCTAGAGTTATTGGAATTGTATATGCTGTGATGGAGGGCATATTTATACTAGAGTCGATGTCAAATAAGAATTTCTAGAAAGTACTTTGAAAGAACAAAAATTTAGTGCATACATGCAGCACAAAAGTTCCATGTCAGTAGTATGGGGCAGATGGCGATGTAGTCTAAGTGTTCAAAGAAAACCTTTTATGTGTAGTTCTTGTCATTCTTTAATTCTTTGCAGTATAATGAGTTTGAAAACTAGACTAGTTCTGATAGAAAACTGAGATTTGAGAACAGTTTTGGCGGGTTTATCAGTGGACCTGCTTGTATTGTATGATAGGCATGTAACTGAAATATCTGCCTTTATAATGTAGCATGTAGATACCACAGTGTGCCTACTTATACTCCCATCTAATGACTGAGCAGTGAAAAGCAAAAGCCTTTTCTCACTTTCTTTTAAGATCTGGAACCAATGGTAGAGCAAGAGAGGAGTGACCGATGATGCAGAATCCACAGAGGCTGATACATCAAGAGGTCTCATAGGCAATGCTTGGTTAAATAAACTTATTTTTCTCTCTTTAAAACGATTAATTGTGAGGACATCTTTTATGCAAGTAGGATGCTGTACTGACCCCCAACAGTGAAACTGCTAAGCAGCAACAGTATTAGTTGAGCAGTAATTGTAATGGAACTAAACTCTGACCCTTCAGGAAGATCAAAACTACACAATGTTGTGCAGAGCTTCTCTGTGATCCTGGAAGCTGTCTGCATGAGAAGCAAGTATGCTCTGCAAAGAACAGGATTTTTTGCTGGAAAACTATTTGAGCCTCAGCTGAAAAGGATACAGGCAAGAAGCACTGAGTATTGTGCATCTGTACAGTTTCCTACATTCTCTAAATTGTATTACTACATGACTGTAACTGAGATAGAAGTGCTTCTGATAAATGGTACCTGATCTGTGGCTACTACGCTGATTATGACCAGAAAACATCATACCTCTGTTTAAAGAAATTTAGTATTTTTCCATAGTGATTAGGTGACCAGGAAGGGGAACAAAGATATGCCAGACTTTCACATTTCACTGAGACTGAGACTTCAATCTAGTCAACAAGCTGTCTGCTCAGGTAGAAGCCAGCATAGACACCTTCCCTTGTTTTCTCTGGTGACTTATTGCTTTCCATTCTGGAAGTATGATTTCATATGCTGAATTGGTTATCAAGACATCCACTGAATTCTAACAGTAGGAAAAAGATCAAACTAGGAGAACATCATGGCTACCACTCCATTCAGAAGAATACACAAGAGTACAAATGTAGGGGAGATGCTGTCAGATGCTGCTATTTAAAGATGAAACTCCCACATTCATAAACTGCACACAGAGTAGGATTCATGCATACTTGCATATTCAAAGAGTAAAGTAAGATTTTTCCTTTGAAGCAGGTTCAAAAAAATCAGCATGAAACTTCATACTGAATCACTGTTAAATTCATGAGTGTAACTAAACTAGTACTTTGCAGATAAAATATGGTTCTGAAGTTACTAGCAACTAGAACTCTACTTGAAATTTAACTCCATTATGGTTGTCCACTTGGACTTATAAGAGAAACAAGATGAGGAGGCACAAAAATAGAAGGGTGTGGAAAGGAGCAGGGGAAGAGCAAGGCACATGGTGCACAGATGAAATTTAGATATTTTGTCCCTGTTTACAAGAAAACTGCACCGTACAAAGCAGAAGTACAAAAATGGTGCTGAATGAATTCAACTTACTACACGCTCTGTATAGCTCTTGGTGCTCTTAAATTTAAGAGCTATACCTAGAAAAGTCATTTTAAAGCCATTTGCACATGTTATTAAGAGAGAGAACCCTGGTACCAAAACCAAAAGCAGACAATAGCTCTTTTCATGAACCCAATAAGAGAAGATTCCTGTGTTCAAGAAAGACACACTTCCAGATGCCCTGAATAACTAATGGTCATACAAAAAAAATCACTGAAAGATACAGAGTGAGAGCCAAAACCAACAGTACTTTGAATTGGTTGAGTAACAGTTAAAATAAATTTGAATTCATTGTGTGAAAGATGAATTTTTACTTTTGAAGAGTTGGGGTAAGGAATAAAGAAATTTGAGAGATCAAAACAATTAAAAATGGGAAGATTCACATTAATATTAGGATTTAAGTTAGATCACCATAGCGAAAATAGTGATTAAGTGAAAAAAAATCACAAAGGAAGTGATTTGATCTACAGCATCAGAGTTGAAAACACGAGGACAGATCCGTGGAGAAGATCGATTTCACGGTGTCTACCTTTAGAGCTGCTGGCATGGATGAAACTCGGTTTGTTTGGTGGGGGCGGGGGCTGGCTTTTTTTGGCAGCAGTACTGTTGGCATTGACTGGAGATGACTGGAATGAGTTGGAAAGAAAGAGGCCATCTGAAACTGGGCGAGGTTGGCGGGAGGGCTGCTGTGGTTTAAGGGTGGCAGGAGGAAAGTCACCATAAGATTTTCTTGTGCTGGAGTACTTATCCTGACCTGCTAGATTGGAATCCTCCTCCTCCTCATCATCATTGTATGCAACAAACTTGGCAGTATAAATCGTGTCAGGGGAGAGGACCTGTGTTTTGAGGTAAGAGGTGTTTCGCTGAGGTGGGGGAGGAGGAGCGTTAGATGAAGGGGTTGGGGATGGGAGTTCATATTCCCGTGGAAGTGGAGGTCTGTACAGACCAGGCTCGTCTGGTTCCAGCAATCTTCGTTCTGCTTCATCGTGCTGCCTGCGCCTTTCAGCCTCTAAGCGATTATAATACTCCTCTTCCTGTCGCCTCTGCAAGTCCAGAGGAAAAAAAACGCAGTGGTCAGTATGACAGACATTTCAATCTAGGAGCTTTGAGTTTCCATCAGAGCTACAAACGTCTTTTTTTTTTTTTTTTGTCTCCTTTTTTGGCAACAAGCAATGCTTCTACATGAACTCATACTAAGATTATTTACGACTGTGAAAAAAAGGCCTTCTCCCTGTAACACAGCATTGCTGTTATTTCCATGTTTACTAGAGGCAGTGTAAATCACAAAGCAACTAACTTCCTATGTGAAGTAAGGGCAACTCCTGTATTTATTGCTGAAAATGTAACTACAGTTAATAATGGGTATATTCACTAAAGCTGTAAAGAATCTGTGGGAGAGAAAATAACTAAAATTAACTACCGTCTTAAAAATGGAACTTTATAATCCTACTGCAGGCTTATTGAACAACAGAGCCTTGGAATACACGACTCCTAACAAAGCTTCAAGTATGAACAGCAGGAAAACTACTTTCACATAAAAATCCAATTACAAAGAACCTTTTAAAAACTAACATCAAATGATGCTTTTTATAAAAGCATTTATAAAAAGCACCTTTCTAAAAAATTGTGCCTATGACACACAAGGCTATTTACCAATGAAAAAAACATGAAACATGCCTGTATTTTCCAGTTTTAAAGGTTTGTATTGTTTTTAAACTTCATAGCATTTAATTTTGTTCAGCTCTTGTCTAAGCCACACTGTAAATTAATGCATTTCTTTTTTTCATAATTTACTCTGCAGCTTGGTAACACATGAAGATGTGTATTTGGAAACTACACATTACAAAAAAATATTTTGTCTAAACACACTGCAACTTGTGCTGGGACTGTGTGACATTTTGAACATTCCTTTTGTTCTTCATTTATGTTTAAAAATATCCACTTAAGCTGCTCAGCACCGAGTCTGATACTCTAAATAAACAAATAAATCTGATCTTATTTATCTAGAACAAAGACAAGATATTCATTTCCTTATACTTGTCTCTAAAGCTATCGTGCTGGTCAGATGGTAACGACCTCCTAGTTGGTAGATGCAAAAGCCCGTCTGTCCAGTTCTGTCAGTGAAAATCTTTCACGTGCATGATACACATAATTTGGTAGCACCACATCACTGTCAGAAACCAGAATAACCTATTTTTGAGAAAACCAGGAGATGCAATGGGTTTTAGCCTTAACTATTCTAAAAGGCTCTGCAAACAAGCCCTTGTCACTGCTAAAAACCCTCAGCTGGAATGCCTACTCTGTTACTTCAGCAATACCACCGGCTTCTAGCCATCACAAATGGCAAATTTGCTTTTCTTTTTCTTTTTTTAAATATTGGTAAAATTAAGCCATAGGCCATGACCTTTATCTCAAATTTGGTGCATTTAACCCTTGATGACCTAAAACTGAGCTGCTACTAAAGAGGAGAGGCCTGTAAGAACTAAGAACTCCTCCTGCCCTCAGAAGACCATAACCTTTTCTTCTGCCTCTCTTCTGGTCCGCTCCTCCTCTTGCTGTCGGCGTTCCTCCTCCTGCCTGGCCCTGTCTTCTGCTTCTCGCTTGCGCATTTCTTCCAACTGTTGCTGCCGTCTGCGTTCTTCATCCTGTAACTAACAGAGACACACCTTTAATTTTTCATCACTCACATAGGTAGGGGTTGAAAAAAAAACAACAACAAAACAAAACTATAAACTGAGCATTTGTATCTAAAAACAATTCCTTAGAAAGTGCTGTACAGATTAACAACACTGCTTTCACCAGTGAAGAGTGCACTCTGATGTTGCTCTCCCTACAGTCCCTGTTAAGAATAAAAGCTGGAAAAACAAGAGATACACAGAACTACACACTTATAAACAGGCAGAGAGACATTTTTAGCAGTCATAACGAACCCCTAGCAGAAGGCTGAGGTGACACATGCTCCAGACTGCTTCAGCGATATCTGAAGTCTCACAGGCCAAACAAAGTGAAATTAAATACTTGGAACCAACAGTCCACAGCCCTAGCAGCCAATGGGTTTTTCATTTGGGATTAGTATTTAAGCACCGTAAAATCACGACTCATTAGTCAAAGGGTCAATCCATTTAAAGTAACAGGCTCATTCAGCAAGTCTGCAAATAGTCTCAGGAGATAATTAAAATCTCCCACTGTATCTGCAACAGATGTGTTTTGAAAAAAAAAAAAGAGCGAGGCAAAGAAATCTTTGCTCACAAGAACAACTAACGTCCAAGAGACAACACTGCTTCATACGTGTTTGTGATAAACACTGAACAGGTAAGAAAAATGAGCAAAATCCCAAACTTTGCCCAGTTTTCTGAAGCTAAGAGGATGATGTGCTCTTGTTGGATAGGAGTATTCATTGACATAACAACATTCATAAATAGAAAGTACTTAGACTTACATCCTGCTTTGCTTTTTACTGTGACATGTTTGAAAGCGATGCTTTTCCATAAGATCCTGTCTCTGACTGGCATACTTCACTACAAGCTGTACTTAACACTGGTGTTTCTCTACTTCTGGATTTGTTCCTCAACCCAGCTTCACTTGTATAGAATGGCTCTTAAAGAGCAAAGCAATGATGAAAGTAAGCAAAATTTAGTTCTAACAAGATTTTTCAAGAACAACTTCCACATAAATGTGTGTAGTTTGTCTCCTGCAGTCTCTGCTATTTTAGAGGAAATGTGTTTTATACAGACTGTATATATATGCAGTCTATCAGATACTGGCCCAAGGTTTTCTAACCAGCTTTTTGATCAACTCTACAAAACTCTGTTCTTTCTTATTTTACAAATTTTCTAATATTTACTTCCCTCCATGGTTCATGTAACATTTCTCTCTTATGCCCTTATGCAACAGCACTTCATGAACACTCACCTTATACATCATATAACAGCTACGGAAATGACTGCAGCAAAACCACCTCTAATCTGAAGCATTACAAATCTCTGTATTTAAACACAAAAGCTAGAGAGCAGAGTAATTAGTTTCATCTGGGGAGGAGTTTGGCAAACGTGTACTTGGCAATGCTACCTCTGAGTAAATTTGCCTTATTTGTAAGCTCTGTAATTCCTAACTCACTGTTACAAAAAGATGAAGCTCGGTACACACTGTAGAGTAAGGAAGAAAGTAATTAATCTACCACCTACTTCCATTAAGACCTTGTCTGTCTTGTTTATTAATAAGACATTGTTTTAGCAGAGGAGATAGTTGTCAAAATGAAAGACAACTACTAATTCAGAAGAGTTAATGGAAGGGAAGTAATTTCCTCTTAAAAAAAAAAAAAAAAGGCAAAAAACTGCAAAGAAAAAAAAATGGAATTCTTTGACTTTGTCCCAGTCACATTTAGGGTAAAGGTCTAAACACAGTAATTAGTGATTCCAGATGACTGCATGAATACCTTTGTGCTCAGTAACAAAGGGAAGCTAGTATTGTTTTGTTATATTTGTTTGAGATCATAACTAAGGGAAAAGTAGGTGCCATATGGGGATTTATGTCAACGTACAAACCATAGTAACTATGGAAGACAACCCATTCAAATCAAAGCCTATTCAAACATAACACCTAGGACAAAGGCTAGAAATAATAAAGGAAGCACAAGCAGGAATACAGTAGCTATTACCGAGGGATACCTCATTTCTTGAATGCAGTAGAAACTAGTTTCTACTCTGGGGCTTCCAGAGGATGGCAGGGAGCACCAGGATGGCAAGGCATGCCAGAGCACGTGAAGACGTGTGTTTGTGGTTGCATACAACATTATGCAATTCACATGGAACTACTAGATTTTCAAGATCCTTACACGGCCCTCAGCTAACAGTCAGAGGAAGATAATAGGGAGAGAGAAGTAGAGAGAATTCTGCAGTATCAGAAATGCAAAGATAGGCGTGGGATTGGCATGCTTGAAGGAAGCCTCAGATCCCAGATAAAACTCATTCCTCCAAGCACTGCTTAGAATGCTTTAAATAAAGTTCCTGACGAGCCTTACATTTATACCTACTTACTTCTGACAAATAAACCCTCTGTTGGTTCAGGCCATCAACCCATCCGGTGCAGTGTTCTGTGCCTGACAATGGCAAGGAGGGCTGCCATTTCTGTGGGCCATTCCTCCAGTATTTCCCCAGCATTCAGCACCGCACGAGGGATGCATCTTTTTGTGTAATCCTTTCATTAGCTACTCACAGATGCAAGATCCGTGAATCTGCCTAACTCATTTTTAAGGTTGCTGATACTGTCTGAATTCACAGCCTTCTATAGCAGAACGGTCCAGGAGCTTATAGCCTGCCTGCTCAAGAACCTTATCTACCTAATCACAGCTCCACAGACTAAGGCACTGGCAAAACAACTAAATAAACAGAAGTAGTAGTAAGTAAAAATATTGCTAGATGCTGCATCTGAAAACTCCACTTGTCAATTACTTCAATAAGCTTACACACTTCACTTCTTTCTCTGCTGTCAACTGCTCAGACCCGATGGACCACACAAACACATAACTGAGTATTTCAGATGCACTTATAAGTATACGTTACTTGAATATGAATTTCAAAAGCCTGTGTTTTGTTTTTTAAATCAGGAAGTGAAGAAATATCCAAATCCATATTTTGAACAGCGAAGCTTACAGTTCTTTTCCAGCAACACAAATTCATGGTACTCACAGGACTTGCACGCATTAACCTTCTTTCAAACTAGCATACTAATGACACAGAATACTTTGAAGGTGAGAGAAAACTATTTCTCCCCCCACCCCATGTACCCATTCCCAATGAGAGCAATAAAATACAGAATTAACTGAAGTCTTAGCAGTTAATGCCTCATGTTGAAAGCCTGCCATGTTTTAGACAACAGACAATAGCATTAACCATCTGAAACTCGAAATTTAGGAAAATAAAATATAGTAACTTAGTAATCACAAATTTATGTGACCTACTTGGAAACATTACTTCAGAATTATTTCCTGAGTTTACAGTCCGTTTTTATTTCAGTGGGAAAACTCTACATGTGTAAGAGCAGATTTCAGCATGTGGCTAAATACTGTGTTAAATCCTAGAAAGCTATGCAAGTTAGTTATCAACAGAATTTAAATATTCTGTATTATTAGGCTCTCAGAACAATTTACTTCAAGTCAGAAGGGAATGGCACTGCTAGAACTCTTCTAAAACAAGAAGGGAGGAAGGGGGGGAGAAAGGAAGAAATCTTACATCACAGTTTGATCACTCAAACTGCTTTGTAAGACGTCATAAACACAGTGACAAAACACCAAGTACACTATTTTATATCAGACTGCTGCTACAACAAACAAATCAAGCCTGCAGGCAGAACACAACATCTAAAAGGAGAGAAACACGGGGGAAGGAGTCACCACATCTGGAAACATTCAAATACATGCTTATAGTTAACTTACTGTTTATTGTATCAAAATGATTTTTGAACACCCAAAGATGGCAAATCATCATCCAAAGCACAGGAGACAATTATTATTAACATCAGAAATTGAAACGTGAAAGATATTAAGGAGAAAGAAACAAACATACCAAGTCTAGAACAGAGATTGCTGGCACAGCAGTCTGCTGCAGGTAGTAAGAAAGGGGAAAAAAAGAAAGATGCACAGTGAAAACAAAGATAGGTTAGACTTGTTCTATTTCAAAAGCATTTTCTTTTATTTGTTAAGTCAGATGTTTTAGAAAGACAAACTGAACTCCACAAACTCCTGAAATACAGACAAGGAAACAAGCAGATCATCTTTTTTTTTTTTTTTTTTTTTTTATCAGTGCTGTTTAAACTCATTCAAAAGCTCAGTTTTTCTCTACAGATGCTGTTTATTGCATCTCTTATAGTACAGACAGTGAAATGTAACTCAAATGCAAACATCAATTCTGCTCAAAACAGCTGTTATGCCGGAAGAACTTCATGCACAAACAGTATTAGAAATCCAGCACTTGCAAAGAAGACTGATAAAACACTATGCAATGCAATTGGCTTTTCATTAATGACACATGGCTTTTTTAGTTTTGCTACAGTAAAATGTTAAAGACTTCTGTGAAAATGGCAGTTTTATATGGATTTTTATGCCTAGAGGTAACTGCCTTAGTGCTACAAATTACATGTTAGCTGTGCTGAGCTTTAACACAACCATTCCGCCAAAGATATATTTATCCTTTCCTTTCTTCAGTTTCCAAGCTTGAGGTATCTATTGTTTTAAACAGTAATAAAGTTAGCCACAAGAAAAAAGGAAAGCAATGCACACTGCAGCAAACACGAGGAGAGCAAGTTTAGAGAATCAAGCAGCCAAAACAATCCTGAACTCAAATATTAGGCAAGCTAATAGCTATTTCTGAATGCCAAAATACACATGCAAACATTTATCAACAAGTAGAAACTGCTTATCACAGAATTAAGTCAGCTTTTCAAGATAAACAGAAGACAGTGAATTACAGAGATAGTTTTTAAGCCTGTGAAAGCATAGTTATTGGTATGTAACTTTGGTATCAGTGCTATTCAGAGAAGAAAAATTCTCCTACGTGAATTGTTTCCCAGCAACAAGAGATTCAAGAGACTCTGAGAGACAGCAACTAGCAGTGGAGTGATAAAACCTTTATCAGACTATCCAGCTACATTATCTTAGTACATATATTATGATCTTTTACAGTAGTGAAGCTAAGGTAAGCAAACTCCGTCCAATGCTGATATAACTGTACACCATGCAAAATCTGCAAGCGGAAGCCCTGGGCGGGATACTTGAGTTACTAAAACACACGAAATGACATGGCTCAGCCTAATGCTTCCACCCAGCACTGTTAGTGTCATCATAGAGGTGGTGGTAAATGCAGAGGTAACATCTGCCTCACGCCCCAGACTCTGATTGGAGTGGACCAACATGGTGGAAACTCTGTTCCCTGGTAACATCACGTATTCAGTGTCCATTTCAGTTCCAAGACTGTAAGTGAGAACTCTTATAGGTAAAAATATTTGAAAAAAAGGAAAAAACATTTTTTTGTTTCTAATTCTGCTACAAATTTTCATGATTTCAAACATTTTTGCTTGAGTTCCTGTAAGCAAATTCTCTCCAGTGTTTAACTTTCTAATCCTGGTCCAGCTATGTGGCTAAATCCCTTTGTATACAGGGAATTTCTGCAGCCGCAACAAGAAAAGTGAATTTGACTGCCAACTTACATTCTTTAATAGGTAGCTACAACACCTTCATAATTCATTGTTTAACTGCTGAAGCCACTGTAAGCAAGCAAAAGCTCCTACAGTAATTTTAAAAATTAAAGACAGTCAAGACAGCTCCATTCTTCTTTACCCTATTAGGAGATCAAAATACTCAGACAAATCCAAGACACACAATAACTACGCTTTTGTCTAGAAAGGATTATCCCATTTTACCCTTGCTCTTCTTTCTGCCTCCAGTCGCTGCATGATTAGCATAGTATCCACATCATCATCCTCTTCTTCATCATCATCTTCATCCTTTTGCTTTGATTCCTGAAGTCGTTTTTGGAACTGCCACTCTAGCATGAGTTTGCGGAGGCGGTCATTCTCTTCAGCTGTACGATCAGGCTTGTTCTGAAGATCCTGAATCTCTTTACTCAGCATGTCCACAATGTGCATCTGCTGCTGCTTCTCCAGTTTCTCCTTGGCATCTCGTTTCCAGGGGTCTGGAGAGAGGCTGTCACTAGAGGACAATTCTTCCTTGCTGATAGTAATGTACTGCAGATCTCTCCGCTCAATAGTCCGAGGCTGCTGTTGTGGCTGCAACTCTCGAATGACTGTTTCTTGAGACCTCTGGAAAGTTGCAGTTTTTTCTGATTTCACCTGTTGAAGGGAAACAGGAGGAACCACAGGCTGGGGAGGAATTAGTGGCTGCGAACGCATTTGGCCCAGTTTTCTCTCTTGCTCACGGCGTTTCCTTTCTCGTTCTTCTTCCAAACGTGCCTTTTCCTTTTCATACCACCTCTGATGCTCTTCTCGTTTTTTACGCTCAGCAGCAGCCACCTGAGAAGATGCTTGTGCTCCTACTTGGTTTGGTGGAGGAGGGGGAGGCAGAGGCAAATCCATTTGTGGTTCATCAAATTCAGCTGCATAATGAACTGGAGGAGGTGGCGGCGGAGGAGGAAGATCTGTTCTGATGGGCTGGGAAATCGCCACTGGAGTCGGCTGGCTTGTAGCTGGAGTCTTCCAACGGCCAGGTCCACTTTTAGTTAAGCAAGAACCAGGTGAAACTGGTTTGGATGTATGGTTCAGGTGCTCTTGGCTAGATGTGCTAGAATCCACAGATGAATTCATCCACTGATCGCTGTCTGACTTCCGATCAATGAACTCTATATCCTTCCGGATAACAACCTCCAAGCGATTCCTCTCTGGCTGGAAAACTTTATCTCGGAGTTCTTCCTGGGATCGAGCCACACGCTGGAAAAAAATAAAACAAAGCATCTATTTCATAGTCCATCTCCATTAAAACATATTTGAAATATTAAAAGCCTAAATGGCTCACAGACCACATTCTTATTACTGAAGGTAATCACTTTTAGAGAAGTTCAGCATTTCCATGACAAGCAAGTTTCTTAAAATCAACAATAAAACATTCTTCCCAGTCATTTTAAATCATTCAAGCAATAGGAGATTTTACAACCTCTGAAATGCCTGGAAACCTGGACTGGGAGAAAGGAAGACGATGAAATAGAGCTTAAGCTGAGCCTCCCCAGCTCACAGAGCTCCTACCATAGGAGCACAAGAGCCCCGGCCGGTAGCTTGGACCAGCAGCACAAGCACACCAGCTCTGCCATTCAGGCTTCAGCTGGCTTGACAAAGGGTTTTCCTATTAGGAGGGCAAACAGAAAGACTGCTGAGGAAAAGATGCGGGAGCCTCTGCCCATCCTCCCCTGTTAATAAGAGAGATGACTCAGCTGGAAGCTCTCATTATGACAGTCATTCATGGGTATGGAATATGGAAAGTCCTATCTAGTTCCACCTCTTTTTGGAGCACGGACTTAATGTGTCAAACACCAGGTCACTTTGTACTCAAGCGTGAGGTACCACTGTGCTATACAATCTTCAGGAAAGGAATACTAAGCCCTAAATTAGGGTTATCTAATCTGTTAATTGTTTTCTAGCAGCAAAAATTCATGCTTTGAATGATAGGAAATAGTAAGCACTGAACACATAATGTACCAATTATCAACAACTGAAAGACTAACAAAGCAAACTCCTTTTCTTCTTTCTCCATCAATGACCTTAGCTGTAACCTCAAAAGAATGCCTTCTTTGAGATGAACAAGTGTATTTTTTATGCTCTATTAGTCCAGCAGATCTGAACACACAGTTATTTGTGTTAGATTTGCTGTAAAGATGCACCTAACCAAACAGTTTGCTAATACATTTGGAGCAGAAAACAGGCATTTCACATAAGTGAAAAGCTGTAAAGACTTATTTATATTTTTACTTATTGAACTCTGTTTTCCTCCCTTTTCAACGTGAAGTACTGCATAGTGGGGAAAAGTATGTCTACACTCTCAGTGCTTGTAGGGTGCTAAAGCTTCTAGTAGTTGGTTTTATGAAAATGCTCCAACATTTTAATCCTTAAGACTGTAACTCAAATTCTGTATCGTCAACAACTTTAACAGATGGGGTTCATCTTACCAGTTTTAACTGCCCTGTCTAAGCTACTCACTTAAGCTTGCCCTAAGCAGGGGAGAGGTGCACATCCAGATGGCAGTTCATCCCATTAGGAGAAACGGAAATACTAGCCTCCCCCTACCACAGCAGCTACACAGACAGCCAAAAATTAACTACACAGCTCAGATTAGGTGAGATGAATTAATGAAATATGAAGAAGTTAAGCAAAGGAATTCAGCAAAATATTTCCATAGTTACATGACAAAGTTACATTAACTCATAATCTGCTCCTTCAAAATTACCTTTCAAAATCCTACTTTGGGTATAGCATCTATTTTCTTTACTGGAGGAATAATTATAATCTGATGCCTCTGGTAGTGAAATAAATACATACACTCAGTGAACTAAGCTGTTATTCAAGTAACTTTTCTCCCTATTCGCTAATATATGTGGGATTACTCAATGTATCAATCCCTAGTTATTTTCTATGACATGGTATAAAGTAACTTAGATGACAATGCTTTTCAGAAAGTAAAGCATACTGAATGATTAATGAAACTAACAAAAAAGACCCCAACCAAACAACAAAAGAAATAATTTTTTCCTCTCTTAGTTTTTGAGTGATGAAGCTGTCTCTGGTGGATTAGAGAAAAAAATAGAAAAAAAAAAAGATGCACTGACTGGATTTCGACTCCCAAGATTACTAAAATCCACATAGGAAATGGAAAGTCCTCATTTAGTGGAACAACACTATCTTTCTACTTTATGAAGGTAAATTCATTTCAGATCAAGAAGCATTTGCATTCTGACAGCAGGGAAGTTACCAATGGAAGTAAAAAAAAAAAAAAAAAAAAAAAAAGCAGTCTTAAGGGTGTGAGTTTTTGTTTTTTTTTTTTTCTTTTCTTTTCCTTTTTTATTTTTTTTTTTTAAATGAGAGAAAGGAATGTGTTTCTTCAAAGGCCTTGGATAGTTTTCAAAATACTGTGTTATTTCATTTTTAATACTTCACTGTCACTTAAATGATGCACCCTGCAGGCAAAGAGATTTTTTCCACATAAACCCTCTTAGAGGAGTGAATCATTTAGTTTACTTACAGAAAACTACAAAACATTTTACAAGATAAACCCTATTACCATCTATTCCCCATTGTTCTGAGTAAAGAGGACATAAAACATCCCAGGTCTGCATAACTTGCTAACAAAAATTCTATAGCCAAAAACAAAACAAAACAAAAAAAGAAGGGTTCCTGACTGCAAGCCAGAAGTACAGTTATCCCCTTCATCTGTGCTATGGTTTAACCAATATTCAGCAGTTCAGAGATCATAGAGGACTGACTGTTCCACAAAAACACCTCCAGCAAACTGTGAGTGAAAGTTTCATCTACTTTCCCCCCCATCTCCCTCTTCTACTTAGGAAAAAAAAAAAAAAAAAAAAAAAAAAAAAAAAAAAAAAAAGAAAGCTTTTGACCTGCATTGTAGTATTGATTGAATGATTACTCTCTGCCTGGATCTGTGGTTTCTCTTCATAATTTGGCCACTGACTCTGAGTTGGACCCATTCGATCCTGGGATTTTGAAGCTGGGAATGTGAAATATTCTCTGGTATAGGTCTGAGTTGGTATAGGATAAGCTTCAGGTCGTGGAGGCAGAGTTTGTTCCTGAAAAAAATAGAATGAACGTAAGATAGAATTTTCTAATCACACAAATCTGTAAAGAACGTTTTTCCAACCATGTGTTTCTTAAATGTTTTGTTTTGCCTTGTGAGAATATTATTTGTCTGGAATAGAGGTTTTCAAATATAAGCTGTGGTTAGGACTAATATCTTTACGGTCTGAAAACAAGTATGCAATATTGTACAAGCCAAAGAAATTGCAGCTTATGAACAAAAAGTAATAAAATCACACAAAGTTGTCTTAATCTTTCATTAAACCATTGGAAGTAAAAACACCACTCAGTCACTAGCACCAGCATTATGTACAAATACTTGAGATACTGCTTTGATTCAAGCACACTGATCCATTGATAGCTAAGGAAAATTTACTAGCCAGCATTTTTTTGCCACTTCTGACCTCTGTACAAAGATTTCCAGTCGAGACTGAGGTTATTTTGGTGGTAGTTCCAGATGCATAAGCATTCTTTCCCCCAGGGCTTGGAGGCTGATCTGTTGGAAAGTTAAAGGAAGCGTTTACATGCCTGTTAATATTAATTTACATAACTTAATATAATAATAGTATTCACAACATAAGTATGATTTTTGCTTTGAATAATTCTAACAAGAGGCTTGCTCCAAACGTTACAACTACATCATTATTCAAACTTAAACTTAATCCTGCTTTTTTTTTTCTTTTTAATTCTGTTTTCTTTTTAATCAAATAGCCCTTCCCCTCCTGTTTGGAATTGAACAGCCCTTAAAGTCAGTGAAAGAGACATCTACCTCTACGAGAAGAATAATCTGACTTACTTGCTACGTTGGGGCTGGAGCGATGATCGGCTCTGTTCTTCATTAATCTGTCATCTCCTGGCAGCTTCTTTGGTTCACTGTACTCCGTCCATGGCAGCTGGGGGCTCTCGGGTGACCCATTTTGCGTGGAGTTGTTATACAGCTCAAAACCTTCACTCTTTGGTCGGGGTTTACCTGAGCCACGGCGGTCAGAAACTGTAACAGTCGATATATATTTTCCCCCTTCACTTATATTAACTGCTGTCTAGAGTATTCTTTTTTGAACAGGAGTTAGTTTGCATTTAGAACAAAAATTGAGTTTCTGGCATAGCAACTGATAAATTTTAAAACTGTTACTTCTTTGGAAACACACTTCCTCTTTCTTATCAACTGCAGAGGATTCATTTAATTCAAAAAAGAATCCTTGCTTCAAAATAGCTTTTGAAAAGATACGATATTTGGAAAAGCCAAATGTGCCTTACTAAAAAGTCTCTTGGAGACTCAGAGGCATATGGCATCTGGAATGGTGTTGTAAATCGTGATAATAGGGATTTATTCTTTTAACCCCTTCTTTTCTATATCCTATATATAGAAAAGGGCTTCCTTTATAAAATTATTCTGTGTAAGACTTGTATTTTGGCTCTGTGAAGTTCAACGATAAAAGTATTGAAGAACTTCTTAAGATCTGACTAGAAATTACGAGATAAGCATTCTGCTATTTCTAGTTTAAAAGCACAATAAAAACGTATTGCAAAACATGTTCCAGGGGTTTCTGGTTTTATTTTTCTCTCTTAGTAATTACATTATGCTCTCTGCTTACAAACCCCATGAAGACAGAAGCCTTTATGAAAGGGATGGAAAAGCTATTGAAATTGTAATAGTGTTTGTATTCATCATATTTCATAATTAAAAATTATTTCAAAACCACGACTGTACTTCAATACTTTTTTTTTTTTAAAGAACAAATGCAAAACATTTATTATACATTAGACAAATATAATTTTAAGTACTATTTAAAAGTCAGTTTGTCTTTTCACAATAAAAGAAATTTTCCTTTCTATGCAATTAGTTTTATTTTTTGATTTAATGTTTTGGTAAAATTTGGCAAATTACTATTAATTGTTGTATTTTCTGTATACTAAATCCTACAAAAATGTTACTGTCATCAATGCTAGCTTTTTTTTTTTTTTTTTTTACCTCTTTGCATCATTGGAGATGGCTGATTTAGCAGGGTTGCCAGACCATGGTATATTGCTCCTTGTTTTGCTACTTCCAGTGTTACTACAGATCCTGTCCTTGTCATAAGTTCTGCTGCCCTGCAACAGATATCAAAGCAAATTAAATAAAATCAAGCCCAATACTTCTTAGTTCTCCTTATTATAATTTTGTATGACTCATTTTCTAGTAACCTTTCTCATATTTTTCTAGTAACCTTTTGTATGACAAAACACTGTTTCTGACTAATACTTAAAATAGTTATGAAAAAAATATTAAAAAAAAAAACAGATGATAAATTTACTGAATAGACAAATGCATGCAAGGGTTTCTGCAAGTATAAGTTGGAAGCCAAAATATTTAAGAATTAGAGTAAGAACAGTTTGCTAAAAATGGGAGTCCCAGTATGCAGCACCGTATCTCCTACAGAGAAAGTAAAAACCCAGTGTGCAAAAAAATGAGTCTAAGACTTTGTGCAGTAGATTGCTCTGAAAGTAATGCCTCCTATTTATTTCCATGGAAATTACAACAGACACAAAGATCACAACATCACCATTAGACAGAGCACATTCACAGCTATAAAACACTATTTTTCAACATAGTCACCACCATTAACTATGAATGTTTGCCAGTGATGAAGAGCCTGCACGATGTACTTGTAAAAATCTGCACCAGCAGAGGTGATCTACTGTTTCGCAGCTGCTGTGATGCCTCACTGTGCTCACATCCACTTTTCAATCTCCAGAAACATTCAGCAAGCATTAATGAATGTCAACGGAAGAAATATTTTTCTGCACAGAGAAACTTAATGACACCCCTTTGCTTCATACACACTTCAGATGTCATTTGGTCAGACTTCTTTTCAGCTGCTATCTGTTGCACAGCAACAACACATAATGGAATATTGGTGAGTCTCTACTGTCATACTACCAACATCCAACTGTTGGATGCTCTGGGCCAATGCAATAAAATAAGAAGCATTACTTTTGGAGCACCCCTCATATTAGTCTAGTTTTTTTTTTTTTTTTCCACATGAAGACACCAAGAGAGAGCATTCCATACCTTTCCTGGGACAGCCCCACCAAGCTTCGACCATCCACACTGAGCAGCTGATCCCCTGCTGCCAGGCGACCATCCTAATTACATATCCAGAAAAAAAAAAATTCATTCACCAATGCTAACTTAATGTAAATGCTAACAATTACTCATGCAAATCAGTAAACAAAGGATTTAAAAGTATTTCCAAATGACCTTTCCATTCTTGAACTTCTTATATTTAAAAATATTACTAACCACATCTGCAGCACCTCCTTTCACAACAGACTTGACATATATTCCAAGTTTGTCTTGACCAGCACCCTACAGAGAAAGAAATATCAATTTATTTCAGTTTTGCATTCCTCCAATTTTATTCAAAATTTTACATCTCTAAATAAACCTCTGAATTCTCATTTTTTATTTCCCCAGCCTGGAAAAAAACAAACAAACAAACAAAAAACAGTAACATGGAAGAAAGTTAAGCTCACTTAAAATCAAAAGTAAGCTTTAAAATTAGGCTTCTTGAACCTGAAAACACTGCATGAAGTAAACAGTATTTGATCTTAATACAAGCTTTAAAAATAAAAAACAAAGTGTATCAACTAAACCTTTTATCTTAGGAGTTTGTTTTAATCATCTTCTGATGAGACACACTTCTCAACACAATTTTTTAAGTATACCTGTATACTCTGTTCCAAAAGACTGCCCTGTTACCCTTGCTGATGCCCAAACCACACAAGTTTAAGTGCAGATTGCCTATTCTGCTTCGAGCATATGTGACAAAAAGGAACAGAAACACTTCTTACATTTATTAGGACTGTAAATGACCCAGGAAAAAGAGCAAACAGAGCTTTTGCTTTTAGGATAAACAAGTAGACATTGTAACTAGTAAGAATTTTAGAACTATCCAAGTCAACATTTAAGCCCACTGCAGAACCATGCAATTTTGTTCATAAAACAGCTGCCTAGAAGTATGCCACTAAATTTTAAAAGGACTGTTAACTCTAAACATTTTGCTAGACAACCAATGGGTCTGAGGCATGAGAACACAAGCATCTATTCAAACCATGCTGTTGCATCACCACGTACTCAAATTTATGAGACACCACAGAGAAGTCTACATTAGTATCACAAACCCTTAAACTGTCACTTACAATGTACCACAATCATTTCATTACATACGATAGCAAAGCATGCCAATTAAATTCATTTGCACATCACTCAAGACACACTAGAACTAATCATGAGGTTTTCAATTTAACAATTTCTAATGTAACACTGTTTTCTGGAATAACACCCCAAACTGTTTTCATACTGAAAATGCAACTTCCCCGCTCTCCTACTTTTCCAACTTCTTCTCTTTCATGAGCAAAAGGATTCATCACTTCCATCATCATTATGATCAAGTAGAACAAAAAGTGCAGATTTTTGAGAAACAAATATTAAAGTTGTCTGAGAGATGAATGATCTAATTTTTTTATTAAACCTTGAGTTAACTCCAAATATTTACTCAACAGCCACAGAATAGGAATTACTCTGAGCCCTATGATTAAAGACTGGCATTCAGCATGTCCTCATTTCTCATAACAATTGCTTTAAAAGAAAAAAAGAAAAGAAAAGAAAAAAGAATAAACCTGTAGTAAATAACTAAAAAAAAGGATACTTTCTGAGTCTGGGAGGAATATGAAGGTAATCTTTTTTAAGAAATTTACTTACTAAAAAAGGACACTATAGAAACATCTAAATAACAGCAGAATATATATATATATTTAACTTATACCCAAAGAATCAGATGTATGAGTCAGAAGATAGATAAATACAATGAAAACCAAAAATCTTCTTCCCCAAGCCAACCGTGAAGCAGATGAGGGAGGATGATTCAGGTGATGGTACACCTAGACTTCCAAAAAGTATGCAACAAGATCTCTTACTAGGAATTCTTAAATTTTCATGAGATAAGAAAAAAGTTGTCCTGGTATATTAATAGCTAGTTTAACAAAGGATAGGACGCTTTTGCTTTTTACATGGAAATAATTAGGGAAGACCTAAATGAATATACTGCTCACTGGGGCAACGAATAATGTAACTAAATTTGTCATATAGAAACAGAAACCAGGTAAGTAAAGCTAAGAGTTGGAGAACAGTGAAGTGATTAAGAACTGGAGCAGGAATAGGGAAAAACATACTTTTACTAGTCAAAATGTGAAGTAATGCTTTGATCTTTGTCAGAAGCAGCCCAGAAGAGTAACCACTTCTCTTAGTTGGGAATTGCAGATTAAGATGACTGTCTCCTTCCTATGCCACCAACCACTAAGATATCTAAAGGTAAGCTCCCTTAGATCCAAACAGGTTAAGGAGTCACCAGCAAGAGTCACCCGCCTGCTCCTTTACTCCCATGCACTGTGTGTAATTTCAGAGATGAAGCAACATTTCCTTGGAGGCCAGAATAACCAAGACTAATCAGAAGTCTTGGGACCCGGGAGTGGTACTGCTTTATTCAGCTCTAACTTCAAAAGCTGTTAGCAAGAATCTCACCTCATAAGGTTTAATGAATCAGACAAAAAACTGCATAATGCAGTCAAATTAAGTGAGAAAAGTAAGCATTTGCTACTTGAAGCAGCATACAGGTTAATCCAAACAAGTTGGGATTGTGACTTTGCTAATAATTAATTATATCAGACGTACTGTATCTGTATTTGCCACCCTTCTTATCCTCAATTATGAGTGCGCACCTTAAATGAAGTAGAAACTTGTTTAAACCCATGATATCTGTACTGGATTGCAAACAGTAATAAACATTTTTTTTTTACAATTGAACAAATACCCATATTGTAGTTTTTACACAGGCTTCAACTGCTGCTCAAGATCAATCTCCTTAATTACTGTTTTCACAGTGTTCTTCATTTGCCAGTTCAAACGCCTGGGAGCCAACAGAACTATCAGAAAAGAACAAACCAGAAAATACCATGGTCACCTCAAAGCTAGAGGGCTTACATTTGGAAGTCCATATAATCTCTTACAAAAAGGCAACAGAACTGAGGCTTAGAGGAAAACAGGGGTGATCAGAAACACGGAGCAACTTCCTTGAGAGAACCAAACAATAGACACGGACTCCTCCTCTCGAGGAACAAACGTGAGAGGAAGGGAAGGTCTATGGAATTATGAATGGCACAGATGGGATATCATTTCTCTGTTCAGACAAAATACAAAGCTTCCTTATTCATGCCATTGACTTTTTGCCACAGAATTTCATAATTCAGTTGGGAAACCACAAAGAAATAGACTGCTGTAGACACCAAGGATTCAGGGTAAGGTCTTCCAGGAGCTATCAGAAAAGTGATACAGATGTAAGACATACTAGAGAAATTCTGGAATTACAGAAAGCTAGAAAATAGGAGGAACTGTCTTACATGTTCTGTTATGCATTTTGGCTAAATTCCCATTAGCCACTGCTGGAACATACCAGATTAGATGGATTTCTGCTCTAACTGTTCTTGCACTCTAAACTTTGCAGCGATTCTTCATGACAATCCAGAAGAGCTGACATTTTGTTCAATATTCTTTCTTTTTGGAGGTAGTTTTATAGACCCTACACAGTTTGTCAATCTTTTTCGTGTTCTTTTAAGAGAAGTTATGTGCAGATGTGTTAGCTCCAAGTCATTTTTCTTAACACAAAGCTAATGAAATTTAAAAGCATACAACATGATCATACATCTCAATTCAGATTATATAAAACATCTTTTATCAACTACCACATCTATTCACATACTAGGATAACTCTCTTTCCTGTGTACATTACACACATTTAGCATGTTTCTAACATGATGCTCATGATCTTCCCTTGCACCTCTTACTGAGTATCATTAAATTTAACCTACCTTCCTGTGCCTTTTACCCTACGCTTTGAAGCAACTTAAGTAAACATTTTTCATTTTTGTTGAGATAGACTTATTTGTGCTCCTTTCAGGAGACTGTTAGAAGGAAATGTACAGTTACTGTAGGACACAAAAATGATGTTAAGATGTAGTTAGACATGAATGCCAAAGTGAAATTTTCACCTGCACCATATGAATTTCTCTCCTATCACTTACTGACTTTACAACAGAACAGGTTTCTTTGTAGACTGCTTATAAATCTGTTTTTCTTTTAAAGGAACATGAAGGTCAGCACAATTAAAATTATGCCCCCACAAACAAAACTATGATAGATACCAATAACAGTGATAGAGTATGCGTCATTTCCAGCTCTATTTATTTTCTCCTATCCTGAATATCAAATTCATGTGTACCTACAGAACTGTAAGCTTGAACAGTAGAACACAATGTTAGAGAAGTTAAATGATTGTGGAAAGTACAAACATAGTAAGCATAAAAAAGTTTTTTCCTCATGGTTTTACTAATTCAGTAAATTCTAGAAGCAAAAGTGAAAACGGACTTCCAAAACAAAGGGGGTTACACCAAGAAAAAAACCCAACACATATGCATGTAGTTATGCAGGTTCCCACAGAGAGAAGCAAACTAAACAGAAGAAAAAACACGTTTCAAATGTTTGAAATCATCCTAATTTTAAGTTTTCAAAGCCCACATGGCAAGTGCGTACAAAAGACACTTCCCAATTTTGCCACAGCACATAGATTCTGCTCCTCAACAACAACAACAAACAAAAATAACCAAACAAACAAATAATCCAAACAAACTATCCTGATTTTAGCAAGTGATGGAGATGAACAAAGTACCTAGAATGGAAGAAAATGTATCATGTTAAAAAAATAATCAATACACCCTCACTGATGTAATTACACAATGGGATAAAAATGTCCCCATTTTATTTATTTCATGAAGCTTAATTAGCTCTGGACAAAAACCTCAGAAGACTCCTGGGAGATAATCTTATCCATGCCTGGGTTTACACATCATTAAGCCAGGTATGCACAGCCAGCTGAAGTCAGAAACAGAAAAACAATTAGGTCCAGCAACCTGAAGCCAATGTATTTGCAATAGACTTATCACCTGTATTTAGGTGCTTCATGTGTTTGTTTTTAAATCATCTTACATTATCTTAAGAAGCAGTGTAATGCTTTAAAGCAGCATGAGTTGAAGGATGTTAACATACTGCACTTGCAAGTTTGGCATGTGCTTAAATTTACTAAGAGTATTGCTGCGGGAATTCCATGACAATAATGAACATCCTCTTGCATTTAGAAAGCATTTTAATAGATCTTCTAATCCTGCTTGGGAGGTAAAGGCAAACACAGGATACATCTGCAAGCAGAAGTCTGCTCAGAATGGTAGAGGTCTTAATCCTAAATATAAATGAAGAAAAGAATGTATGGGAAAATATTTGTTTAAGTGACCAGACTAAAATGTAAAAAGTAAATAAATAACACATCCTCCTCCAAAAAACAGAGCAAGAATACAAGAAGTACAAATCAAGAGAACAAGAAAGAAGCCGAGGTATTAAATGCTATCAGTAAATTCTGCAATTAAAAGTCACCAGAAGTTCTGTTTCCCTAATGGCTGTTCATATTGCATCTATATGGTGGGACAGAAGAAAAAAAGACAGACAAGCTTCTAAAAGAGACTAACTTGCTGTAGCTGTGCAGTTTCAAAAAGTTCTTATCACAGAACAAAAGCACATTTAGAAACATTCTACAATATAGACCTAGAAATTACAACCTGAAGATACAGAGTTAAATAAGAGCAAGGAAATAAAACAAAGTTTTATGTTTAGCACCAAACTGGCCAACAGATTGCTGGGCATTTCATATCAGAACTGGTCATAGGTTGCACAGTTTATGCAAATCTAGCTCTTCATATGAAATTAAGTGAAAACTTCAAATTATGGAAGTAGTACTAATGAGGCTTACTTTAGTGTAAGAATGGTTAATGCTCTCTGAATGCTCAACCACATTCAGAAGTATAAAATGTACAGAAGAAAAAGTTACTTCTAACAAGAGAGACTTTTCTTTCTACTGATTTTTAGTTGACTTGACAAAGGACATTCTTAAATCACTAGGTAGATCCTACATACAAATTGACACATGAAATAGACAAATATGATAATTTAATTTCTGAACAGTATAAAATACATAAATACTGTAATTCAACACCAAAGCATTAAATTAGATCAGAAAAGCACGTGATGAGCCAGTACCTACAGGTTATTTTGCTTACTAGTATGAGAAAAAAAATAGTAATAGCTATCATACAACCAGAGCAGAGTTAACCAGCTGCAACTTGAACTATCTCAGCAAATATTAAAATTCAGACATCCCAGCATCTGGGTCCTGTGAATTCAGAGAGAATTTCTGCTGAGTGGGACCAGGTCAGTAAAAAAAAATCTTATTTGAGAAACATCTATTTCTGATTAATTACAAAGGTATGTAATTTGCATGTTGTTACATATACAACAAATGTATGTTTATTGGTTTTTCTTCTATATTAATGTAGAAGAAGAGTAATCCCTAAACAACTCCTGCAACATTTAAATTCATTTAACTGGCCACATCGACAGCCGTACAACTGGAACATGCCAGACAGCACAACTAGCATATGAAGTAGGAGCTGAAAGAACAATAAGATCAGATAAGGCCTTCCTAATGGCAACACCGTACCCAGTCCCCAAACTGGTTATTCAGTCACCGTGGAAGCATTGAAAGCAGACAAAATTTTCCACCCCCACCTCCTCCTCATGTTGCATTTGCCAGGATAAGCAGCTGCAATTTGACAGTGGAGACAACAGACAGCTCCTTCTAGTGAGCATCAACACATGGCTAGGTCCAAAGCCAAGCACCCATGCCATGCAGGGACCTAGGGCCCATAGTCACTAAGCTGTCCCACTGATACCCCAGGCTAAAGGTACTAGAGTGGGAATGAAGGCCTGTCTGCTGACAGGCGATAACCCCTCAACAGTTAAGCTGCTGCCATCTTCACAGTGCTCCACAAGGAAGCACTATGGAACACGGTGGAACACCACAATGAGCTGCACATTCCAGTAAGTTAGGCATGTTCATGCTGTAGATTTGTCGGTAACTCAGTTATTTTAATACATGCAATTACAGTAAAAACATGAAATCTATGACAAAAATACTTATTCAGTTGTTAAAAGGACAGGAAAATTGCAATATTAAATAACTAAGGAAAAATTATGCATCTGTAAAGCACACTTACAGGTACTATGCCTAACCAAACCGGTAATTCTTCAAACAGTTGACAGTAGGGTCTTGTCATTACTTGTTCTAAACTACCGTTTGCCCTGATCTGTTTAGCTTCACGTGCCTTGTTTATCACACTCCAATGTTATGAACTGTTTCCCATAAAAAATGACAGAGGTGCATTTCATTAAAGACAAAAATACATTTCAACAACAGGTTTTTTTTTTTTTTTTTAATGTTATGTGTATTAGAATATAACTTTCTTTACAAGAATTGCAATGAAGTCTTCCTTTCAATACTGATTTGTCTTAAATACATGAATATTTAAATAGTTGCAAACTTCACATAGTTTGTAATATGAATAGGAATCCGGAAGTGGAAGAATCTTTACTCTCCAATTATAGTTTGACTGACTCCATTAAAAAAAAAATAATAAAGTTTGACCATTTTTAAAGAAAGAATCAAAGCAAGTGGCTTCAAATATCAAGACTACATAAAAACACATTTTCTTTCTGCTCACGGAAACATTTTTTTTTCTTATTTTTAAAATACTTCCTGAGACCTGACTGAATTTTGCATAAATATGCAAATATTAAAAGACCTTATTTCATAGAATCATAGAATGCTTTGGGCTGGAAGGATCTTTTAAGATCATCTAGCTCTACCCCTCCTTCTATAGGCAGGGACACCTCCCTCTAGACCAGGTTGCTCACAGTCCCATCCAACTGGCCTTGAATCCTTCCAGGGAGGCGGCATCCACAGTCTCTCTGGGCAACCTGTTCCAGTGTCTCACCACCCTCACAGTAAAAAATGTCTTCCTAATATCTAGTCTAAATCTACCCTCTTCCAATTTAAAACCATTTCCCCCTGTCCTGCTGCTACCTGCCCTTATAAAAAGCTCCACTCCAGTCCCCTCAGCTTTCCTGTAGTCCCCCTTCAGGTCCTGGAAGGCTGCTGTAAGGTCTCCCTGGGGCCTTCCCTTCCCCAGGCTGAAGAGCACCAACCCTCTCAGCCTGTCTCCATAGCAGAGGTGCTTCAGCCCTCTGATCGTTAAATTTAATTATTTAATAATGTAGATAATGTGTATCTTAGAGAAAACCATAAAGATCTGCCCCATGACTGTAATCTACCTGTCAGGCCTGCTATCAGCTATCGGCCCCAAAATCTTTTATCTGCCTACACCCAGAGCAGATTGTACTGATTTTTATCAGGGCTAATTTTCTGATCCCAGACTCTAAGGATGTTTACAAAAACTTACGAAGATCTTCTATGTAAACTTGCATTTAAGTTTATGCAACAGAATCAAGGTTCAGTCTAACCTCCCTGGCAAGTAACTAGTCCAGAAGCAATGAAATATCCAAGTTTAGAAGCATTAATGAAGAATATCAATTTACTAAACTATGCAGCAAATTAACAAATGTGCTCTCTAAGAGGCAAAAAGCAAAAGTTTCTGAATGCTTCTCCACCCCAAGCATTCATTTTCCCTAAAGCTGTATGCATTTTGTAATTTGCATCTGGATGAGAACAAGTATATTTACCTGCAGCATGCCTACGATTCACTGAACTGTCAGTCCAGAGTTCACTGCTGTCAGTCCAGAGATCAAGCTCTGTAGCTACTGGCTTGCCTGCAGCATTTGCAAGCTTCTTTGGACATGAAGATTGGAAAAAAAAAAAAAGCCCCAAACTATTTAGAGACTTTGGATATCTGTCATCATTAGGCAAAACACTTCATAGACTGCTGTAGAAAAATGAGGTGAAACAGCTTGCTCTATGTAAAGCTAGTTGTGGCCACAGCTGCTATGAGTACTCTGGCTTAAAAAGAATCTTAGAATTGACCCATGCTCCACATATGTAAACGTCTCTTTTCTCCTCTTAAATTCTCCTCTGTGGGGGGAAAATACCAAACATTTTCAGTGTTTGACAAAGTACAGTCAAAAGCAGAGAAAATATCTCCAATTAAACAAAACAGGCAGCAGAGATTCAGACAGGGACAATCAACATTATTTGCAGGCAAAGAAATATCATGCATTTAACGTCTAAGAACAAGCCAGTTGCAGCTTTAAAAAGCACAAGGAAGGAAAACAGACAAAAGAAATTACTTGTAATTCAGAGAAAAGCTAGCTTGCAACCTGTATAAACTGGACTCTGAGGCATCCAACATAGCCTAGAAACTTTACATCCCACATACCTACATGCTCCATTTACAAATAGCCTCAAAGGATTAAAGAGAAAGGACTGAAGAGTTTTGTTATTTTCTTTACTGGAATAAGGGTTTCTAGTCAAGGGCTTATTTTTGTTGTTGTTACATTAAAGAACATTTGCAATGAAGTTTGACTCAGGTACAAAGCCAGTAAGTGAAAATACCTTTTATCTTCCTAAAGCTTGCTTCTTCTAGGATACAAAACGACAAAGAACCACAGATGCTGTGTAACAGACTTCTGAGACAGCAGTACTGGAATATATATGATTGTAGCCTTGCATAGATGCAGACTTTTTTTTTCTTTAAATCATATTACAGCACTCAGAATCCCTAATAAGGCAAACAGATAAAGGCACGCAGGCACAAACAGCTGTATATATTTCTGTCTAGCACAGAAGATAATTAATTTTCAACACGTGACATCTCTGGAAATTGAGGGCTTCCAAAAACCAAAGCAACTAAGCAAAAGCAATTGGCCTAAAGTCATGTTCTGAGACTGAATTAAAGTACGCAACAGTTAATCCTAACTATTCTTTTCTCATAGCTCTAAATGAAACAGAGACAGTAAGCAGTAGGTAAACAGAAAACGCTCTATACACTACATTCCTAACAGCCTATGAAAGTTTTACAAAATAGACCATCTTAACAGTTTTTTTCTTTAACGAATGCTGCAACTTAAAACTCATGAAAACATTTTTATTTTGCTTGAGCTTCAGTGCCCAAAATAAGGGTTAACTTTTTACAGCATGCTCACTCTAAACACACTGAACAGTGACACACTAAGGGCTGTTTAGAGTCTTCTGCCAACTGAGAAGTTGTATTGCACATTCCGTGACACTCTTCCCTGTTGAGGCAACTCTGAACAAATGCCTCAGCTTAATTAGGTCTGTGGATAAAATTAGGGCAGCACATAATGTGTGATCCATTTTTTGGGGAGGAAAAAAATGAAGGTGTATACATGTACACACACACGTGCACAGAGATACGTATGCATATGTACACTTTTTCCAAATGATAGCTCTTAGGTCTACAGAAAAGGAAAATTTACAACAGGAAAAATACCATACAGTCTTTCATATAAATTTGTACTGCATTTTCAGGTGGATAAAGCTTAATTCAATATCAGTAGATATACTGTCAAGTATTGTCAATGTTCTAAATTTCTACCCCAAGTTAGAGCATTGTTTGCATGGGAAAATTTCAGCATAGAATTTAGCTTCTTAAGAGTCTTTTTCACTGACAGAAGTATGAAATTTGAAAGTAAATACTGTAATAACATGTATTTAAAGTATATTTTCTAAGTTATTAGAAAGCCATAATTGAACGCAGTCTGCTAGAGTAATTCTGAGTAAAGACTATGTACACTGTAACTTCCACATTTTGCTATCAAGTGTCTATATATAGAAGGTATTAATACAAGGAGAAATTGGCACATCCATTTAAATTAAAAACAGAAGAAAACAGCAAGAACAGAATAAAAACACCAACACACACAAACACCTTGTTCCAAAAGACATGAAGTGTAAATAGCTAGATTATCTATTTGCAATATTAATATAAATATATGCAAGTAAACAAAAGTACTTGAGCTGAGCTGTGGCCTTAGCTAGTGAGAAGAAAAGTCCTGTAGTGCTGGCAAAAGCTTTAGTTTGTACACAGCATATGAAAACATCAGCAATATTTTATGGGACTCCTATAATATATCAAAAATTGAACCAAAAAATCCCTCTTGAAGATATGAATCGAGAAGAAAGATGCAACTTACTAATACCTAGCTGCTTATTCGTTCATTATAAAGACTAAATTGGCAGCTAATATACTTTCTTACTCCCATGGGACCAAGAAATCTGTGGTGGGAATGTCAATTAAATAATATCTTTTTACTTTAAGATCCTCTTAAATAGTCTGTTAAGGCAACATCAATCATTCAGACTGCTGGTGTGAATTAGTAACTAACATTAAAAAAAAAAAACTTCCTACTCAAGCATTTCAATTAATTCACATTGGAAGAAGAAGTTGAAGATTTTCCTAAAGTATTTAGAATGTACAGACATGAGAAGGCTATTACAAGGAAATACTGAAGTGTCTGAAATTGTGTCTTAAGATCTGAAACAAAAGTAAAGAGCTAAGAAACAGCTGGGGGAAAAAAAAAAAGTCAGCTGCCTGTACTCGCAAACTCAGTGAAGGGAATCAAATGTATGTACTATGTTATCACTATTATATATAGCTAAAATAAGATTTTAAACTTCTGTTATTCCTACATATATCACTTCCTAAACATATGTAGAACAAACTTTCAGGACAATTTCATACGGACGTTGATATTCCTGGTAGTTTGAAACCCTCCTTAAAATTAATGCTTCAGATTGCTAAATCTAAAATGATGAGCAGCTCTTTAGAAAATAAGGCAACTTACAGTGATTTTATTAACTCCTTACAGTGACTTTATTAACTCTGATGAACAAAGATTGCCAAATAATACCAATTATTTACAATTAGGAGGCCACACAACTGCTTAGGAAAAAAAAAAAAAGTAAACTCCTTCCCCAGTCTATTGATGAACTGTTCCATTCAGTGTTCAAAATGCTTCTAATAAAAAGAAGCTCTCTCTTATCCTATTTCAGTAGGCGCTATTAAAATATCTTATCTTACTATCTTTTAAAAATATCTAGAAAATACACCCTGATCTGTATCCCTAAGGACATACACATGCATACATACCTTAAGGTGCATACACATTTTTAAGGTAACTTTTTCTACTCTACTAATGAATTATGAGACTAAGAGGTAGTAATATGCTGTATATTTTTAAAAACTATTAATGAATATAACCAGCATGAGAAGATTCATCACCAAAATCTGCTGTATCACTTGCAGAATGCTGGAATCCTCTTACACAGTCGCAGTCTGAACAGAATCTACATGCCTCTACTCTGTGAATGCCTTTGCATATTCTGGTCTTTTCCAAAGGGTCTACAAAGTATTCAAATCTTACATGTACCGTTTAGGATGTCAATTTCAGTTTTTCCAGGTAGGACTTTTAAGTGGAAAAGAGGCTTTTAGAGGAATCTGGATTAAAGCCAACTAATATGACAAGTAAACATATCACAAAAGTCATGCTATTCATGCTCCTCTACAGTAAAACAGTAATTAACACACCTGAAACTTTAAATATTAATAGTCACGTCCACACATTCGAGAAGTGTATATCAAGAAAAAGCTTAAGATTAGTTAAGCCTTTTTCTTCTACATTTTGGAAAATTAGGTATTAACATCTGACTATTTAACGGCATGCTACATTACATTGTTGCTACACGAGCAAATAACTACTGGCAGGTTTAAACAAGCAAGAGAGCAGGAAGAAGTACAAGGACAGCATTTAAAACTTAAGAGAAAGACAGTCCCAACAGAAACCTGTACAGACTTACCACGGATTCTGTTCTTCCAACAACAGAAAACCACATTTTGATCTCGGGGACTACAGATCCTTGAAAGAAAAGAAAAACAATTCTCCACTTCTCTTTCAGCCCTCTACAGCAAACACCGCTCTAGTCTGCTGGATTTTCCAAGATACCCATCAAGATAACTCCGCGCTGGATGCTATGACACAGTACAGCATTTATCAACACCAGCTATAACCAATACAATATTCAGACTCTTACGTAATCAGTTATGCTGTTCTGACTTTCATTTACTTTAGAAGCTTTATTAAACTTTGAAAACTGCTAGAAAAACAAAAAGGCAGCCCTTTTGTAGAAAAGACAAAAAAAAATCTCCAAATTAAACAGGAAGTAATGTGCTGGCCCACAGATGGCTAAGAAGTCACATGCAAAAGCCTCCAAAAAGCGATATATTTTTAAAGTAAACTGCATGCACACTCTGCTTCCAAATCATCTGGATTTCATAAAAGGTTAACCGCAGTGTGGTCGGGAGTCAGGCAGCTTTTAACATCAAAACATCTTTCAGAGTTAGAGCAACCGAATTGTGCACACAACCTCAAAAAGCAGTACTTTTCCCCATGCCCGACCCCTCCTACCAACTAGATTTCCATATTCTGATTACGAAAGCTACTGTTAATAATCCTACAGGAGTATTACTATAAGAAAACATGCAACACCTACCAAAGGGCAGAAAGAGAAGTTAACATTTCAGGTCGCTTAACATGTGAGGTTATACAACTTCACACACACACCAAAAAATGGTGTATAAAGCATTCAGTGTAAGAAATGTTGTAAAGTATTTTTCCAACTTAAACAAAAAGGCAACCACACACAACGCTGTTTACAGTGCTCTGGCACTTAACATTTGTTTCATAACTAGACTTGTTTTATCTGGTATGTATGCATACAGCATATATGCTTGCTGTGTGGTTGCTCAAAAGGGCTGTCCTGCCTCAGAAAACACCCTTACAGCACAGTGAACAAGCTGATGCACAGCAATCATGCTCTTTCTGGCATTCCTGGCAGGCTGTGAAACTTCCCATTGAATAAAATAAAGACAGCTGTGAAGGAGAAGTAAAGCACCTCACTGTTCTACCAGTCACTAGGCAGAAGAAGGATCAAAAACAGGGTTCCAAACACTCTGTATTCCTTGACTCACCTTCCTTGTTCTTGTATTCACATTAACACTAACGTGTTTGCAATCTGCTGGTATCACAAACTGAAACCTTCTATCCTAAGAATATGCATTCCAGTGCACCTTGTGTCCCTTCTCTGCTTACATGTAAATGACCTTTTCAGATTGCTGCCAAAAAGCAGTGACGGTCACTTGGTAATTAAAAACATTCAGTGTGAGAGGGGTATAGGGGTATATTATATGGAATATATAAGGTATAGCATGCAACTTCCTCTTTTAGAAACTGAATTAGTACAGACTCAGTAACCTCTGCAAACTAATAAAAAAATCCCCCAAAAATATCAAATCATGAATCAGATGTTTCCGCAAAGATGAGCAGATTACCACACAAGGTCCTGTTGTCCACAGGGACAACAGCTGGTAGAAATTATTTTCCTTTATACCTGAGAATTTTTCATCCATTTCTATAATACCAGCCACCCACATTTCAACCAGCTCTGTACAAAGCCAGAGACATGTACCAGGAGTCCATTAAGGCACCACACGCAGGTCAGCAACGACACATAAAGCTTTCTCACAGCGTGCTACTGACAGCAACTATTTTGTCACATCCCAGGAGAAAAACAACTGTTTTCTTAAGCAAGCTTCAGAGTTGCACTTCACTCTTTGGGGCAGTGCCACCTATTGACCAACCACTGCATTCTCTTTTATTACAGCAGTTCTGAAGCAGTCAGGAAACCGGGATTTAAACAAGTGTAATTGGGTCCACAGACAAACTGGGATCCTGTGCATGGCAGCAGTAACTGAGTATTTCTAAAACTGAGTACGAGTTTTCATTTCTTCGTATGAATACCTGACAGCCAACCTTTTACTATTACATAAACCCATCTCTATCCTCATTTCCCTCTCCCTCCCTTTTCATGTATTGCACTCTTTTGAAGTTTAGAACATTTCAACAAATAATACATTGGACTTCTTGCCTCAGCAAAGGAGAAAATGAAAATTTTCAGTTTTATGCTGGTAAGAGACACATCACTGGAGATGTGTCAGAATAATTATTAGTAAATGTCAACAACATAACGCTAGAAAAAAAATATCCCCTCATTATTACCATCTTCTCAGCATCATTCATTCAAGGTTGAAAATAACTGATGCCTGTTTATTCTTCTCTAGTGTGCTGTATTAAGTCTACTACAGGAAAAACATTCTGTTACTTATAATAATAAGTACTGTACACCCTCTTGAAAATTATTTAATTACCAGTGCAACTTATTTCAAACACAGTGCAAAACAATTTTTTCTACCAATGTCCTGATGTCTTAAAATTAAATGAAAATTTCTGTTCTATTCAAGATCTGCCTCCTGCTTATTTATTTTAGACCTTTCTAAAATCAATATTCCATTAGTGTGGCATGCATACTGCAGCAAGATGACATGCAATCACTGACTGAACCACCAGATGCTTCTGCAGCTGTACGTGGTGAAGATGGAAAGTATTGCTTTCATCACCCATGACGACATGGAGTAATGTGAAATCTGTTAAATAACTTGTAAAAAAAACAAAGAAAACAAACAAACAAAAAAAATTCACCACCTACATTTCAAAACAGCTTAAATACTGACCAGTAGCACCATTACATACTGTTAATGGAGGCGTCAGTTGTTAAAGCAATGTATGGGATAAGACAGACAGTGCCAGAGAAAATGGAAAATTTTCCACACCTTTTACATCCTGCTTCTCTCTGTATCAGAAGATACGTACCACAATGTAAAAGGAAAAAAAAAAAAAATTCCACTGCATATTTTATACCATTTAACAGCAATGCAAATACCAGACACAAGTCTGATGGAGATTAAGTTCATATATCTTGAGATCCAGAATCTTCTTCATGTATTATTAACCCACACCACAAAAACAGGAGCAGACTACTGAATTGCATTCATCAGGTCTTGAGTAGCTTCCTCAATAACTGCCAATAGTTTGCAGAATATACCAACAGCACATGGCAGTTCTTCACAGATGTCAGGAGTAAGTCTTTAAAAGCTGATACCACACAAGATTACAGTCTCAAGAACAGACTATGAAATGAGCAAAGTTACTCAAAAAAGAAAAAAAAAAAGCGCTGCGTACAAGTGAATAACTATGTGAAATAACTTCAAAGCAGTAAACAATTATATATTCAACCCATACACTCTATGACAAGGAAGAACAGATCATTCTGAAAAGTTTCTTGTACTAGATTGCAGAGAGACGTTATGAAAAACTTGTTCTATCTGTTGTGCAACACATAATTACAACAGGGACTTTTGGATATCAGTTACATAATTCATAACAAATTCAAAACTGTATGATTATGCTTGCTGTATGTCCCACTTAATAAAGAAAAGTCAGCCAACTGGTGGAGTCCTCCACCTGGTGGCTAGAGTTGCACGTACATTCCATATATCACCAACAGCAGGAGCAGCAGACACTACTACAAAGGAGCAAAACTTATGTCATACACGCAGCCGCATACTGTGCAAAAGATAAGCAGAAAGTACGTGAACCTTAATGTATATAAACATTTTTATCCATTTATCTAATACAAAAACTGCCACACACTATTTACTTGTTTTCTTTCCTTGATACTTCAGCTATATTCAGCAGAAGTGCTTGATAAGCTTACTTATTCATTCCCTTCAATATCTCTGCCAATTTCTAGCTCTGAAAAACGCTGCAAAAAACTTGTAGTAGAGCTTTAAATGTTATAATAACTGCATCCACATAATGTTTTCTCTTCTATCATTATGTCTGTTTGATTTACAGAAACATTCCCCAGCCAGAATAAAATTACGATCGATATGATGTACATGACAAACTCAAGGAAAACAGATTTTTCCATTAATATTTTCCATTAATATTTGGGTTTATTAAAAAGTGTTCTTTCCATAGCACTTAAGCAAACCAACTTCCATACCTTGGCAGCAACAATGCTGAGGCCCATTCCATTTTGTTTTTTTAGTGTTACAGTTATAATCTCAGGTTCTTTCCTCAAAGGCTGAGCCTATCAAACAAGAAAAGATGAAACAAGAGAGTTCATGTCAGGCTAAGTAAATTATTTTGCAAAACAGCTAATCTGCCATCAAAATTGAAGCTGTTAGAGCAACAGAAGATCTCTAAATCTCACCAGAGATAAATATTCCTACAATTTCACTTTCGAGGTAAAGTCTCATAATGTTTAATACAAATTCACACCATAAAGTATCCAAACATTACACCTGTGTTCTTATCAAATATTAGACCTGTGTTACGAATACTGCCACAGTTACACAATCTGCGCATTGCAATTCACAATTTTATATGTTAACACATAAAAATGTAACAGCTATGAAACCATAGCAACTTCTAATGAAAACTGAAGTTCAGACTCAGCAGAGAAGGATGGTCAGTTTTTAATACTACATCTGGAAGATAATTTTACAAATACATTAAATGGTTAATTTCAAAAGGTAGAGAGTATTAATTTCAAAAGGTAGAGAGTATTAATTTCAAAAGGTAGAGGTAGAGACTTGCAGGTTTCAAAAATTTTCATTTCTGAAAGCTCAAAGTGAAATAAAACTCAATATTGCATAGTCATCTAACAAATGTGTTCTGGACAGAGGTAATGAAGCTTTAAAGTCTTTTTTTTTTTTAGCAACTATAATAAAAAGGAAAACTAAGGAATTCTTTTTTCCACTGAAAACATAGGAGAAGAAAGTTCTAGATTGCCGATTATTAAGAATTTATTTGCTAACTGTCTGCATAAAATAAAGCAGCCTGCAACTTCGCTTATATTAACAATTATTTACGCATACATGTCCATATACACTTTTGCCATTGTTTAAAAGGATTTTCTTCACTGTTTACTGCCAGGGTGAGGGGACATTACAAACAGATTATTATATGAGAATTTCATAATGCAAAAGCCTAGGAAAACACTGAGCTACAAACAGCTGCAAATAGTTCCTTAAATTCACCAGATCACTCATGAACTACATGTTAATAATGAAGCCTGATCCTCCTAATAAGGATTAAAACTCTTTATGCATAGCACAATGGTGTGCCAAGAAATCACTATTCAGTTTTCATCATTATTCCCTTAATTAATACTTACTAGCTCAGCATTCTCATGTGACAGGTGACTTTCATAGTCTGCACCTTCAAAGTATATTGTCCACGTGCCTGGTGACCGTGTATGAGGTATTAACCTACAAAAACCTAAAGGAGAAAGTAACGTCAGCATAGCCATGGTATTTGGTCAACAGATTAATTCAGATCAAATAGCCTGACACCAGGAAATAATTAATGGAAGTATTTATCTTTTTCTAAGTATGTTTAATCTTGCAACTTAAATACAATTATGTGCTCCACTGCAATTTTACTATATCTACAAAATCCTATACTTCCATAGCTGCTGCTTCTTAGGAACGTGAACTTATCTGAAAACACTAAGAGCTCCCAGAAAGAGCTGCATGTACCATCCAAACTCAAGAGATGTGAAACATCAAGTCATATTTCAGAATACAAGCAACCAGCACTTAGAATATGACAGCACCATGGAAATCCGCTTTGTGGAGTCTAGCTAACTTGTGCCAGGCTACATTTGGCAAAGATTAAACTTAGCCTCATCTGTCATTAAAAGTGGGGGTTTGTTTACTGAACAATTTCTAGAACTTACTGTAAAGCAACAGAACTAACCTCTCTGACAGAGGGGATCCAAAAATTCTTGTAAACCACTTGGAACATTTCTGACAACATCGCAGGAATAGCCATCTTCTGGTAAAAGAAAAGGGAGTTGTAAGTCAGGATCCTCTTCCAATTGGACTTCTCTGCCATCACTGCGAGCGAGTTCATCAGCCGTATTTTCTGCAACAGTTACTACATTCTCTATCAGTTCCTAGATAGGAGGCAGAAAGACACTGTTACTATAAAACAATAATTTTCATTAAGGAAAAAAATTAACAGGTAAAAAATACTGGGATTTCAAGAAGATATTTTGAGAAATTGATTGAGATATAAAAGTTCTTTGGTTCCATTTTGTACACAATGGATGCTGCATTGCATTATTTGTTAAGTGCAGTTAGAGAGTAAAACTCAACAGCGTCTGTTTTTACTCCAACTCTTTCATATCACGTGATAGATGTTTTTACTTGATATGAGAAGTGCATTTGAAAAGCATGTAGTACAGAATATGCATGTGCAGATGGTAAGCTGAAATCACAGGCAACCTTAAATTTTTGAGAATTTTTTGAGTATGCACTGTAAAACTAAATAAAAAACATACAACTCTTGTATACCAAGATTTACAGCTCCATTAGGACACAGATACACACAAAGGACCAATGGCATGTAAAGTTCCCTAGTTTGGAAAACTTATAAAAAAAAGTCTTTAATTTTATATTTACTGTGCGCTCAGTGCAACATAAAGGACCCTGTAAGACAGTTACCTGGTTTTAAACTATCACAAACAAAGCAGAATCACTCACGGTGCAGCAAAGAACTGCAGGCTTTACATTTCATGCTCAGCTATTCTGCTTACTATCACAGAAATGTCTGTGCAACTGGTATGCATTTCAAAATGTAGCTACTATGGCAGCATGTAGTGCAGTGTGCTCCCTTCCACATTTTCAAAAGGTCCATAAGATTTCAACAGGGTATCTATTACTAGATTGCACGCACAGATAAAATTAATTCACAGGTTAACAAAAATCAAACTCCTAACAAGTTCCCAAGAAGCAGAAGTCTAAGCAACATGCTGTGTTTCTGTATTCTTCTATTCATCCAGAACAGTGCATGAGAGCTAGAAGCCTTTTCATCTCTCTCTCTAAGCAGCTCCTCCATTTTTTTTCCTGCTACTTTAACCATCATATGCTGGTAAAGAAAAGTTTTAATGTGAAAGTTTTCACTCGTTAAATTTGTGCTACGAGTTTGTGAAATAAAAAAAAAATATTATGGGAAACTGTAGAAAAGATCTTACTCATTATTCTCAACATTCAGTGTCTTCAAAGTTGCACAATCTGCCTTAGGAACCAAGAAATTACCCATAGCTGACTGAGCTGGAAGAATCAGTACCTAAAAGCATCTTAACCTCTAACTAGCAGCATTCCTTCTGGAACAGAACTCCCACAGATGTGTGATTTTCCTAGCACCAAGATGTAATTACTACAATTCATTTATCTGAAATCCGCTACAGGTAGAACATATAAATTACCAAACTAATAGCTTTATCAAAGACTCAGGTGTGACTTTCAGTTTCTTTCTTCAGCTTGTTTGGCTCCCAAGACCATCTGAATAATATGGTCTTAACCTCAACCCAGTTACACAGAAGTGCCACTCTGAACCTGTAAGTCCAGTATAACAATTTTATGACTTGGGCACAATGTAGCACACACTCAAGACAAACTCATGCAAGCATTCTCATTCAAAAGTTCAGTTTCAGCAAGCTTCAAGGAGTAAGTCAAATAAATCCAGTAGGTCTTTAGGAAGTGCTTTTTAAGAAGCATAAAAGGTACTAACTTCTAAAATAATTACATCAAACTGAAAACCATGTAAATGTAAATACATTTGTATTCCTCTGAAAAATTGAATTGAAAAATTCAAAGTCTTGAAACTTTTCAGATTTGACAGAAGCAAGTTAGAGTTCGAATGTACATGTCTCTTTCATAGCAAGGAGTTCCACATAGCACTTGATCACAACAGGAAAAACTAGCCATACTGTAAATCCTCCTTCTGACACAAAGAAAATCTGTAATATTTAGCACTATAATTCTTTGGAGGTTCCCACAGAAAAATAATAATAAAATGTGGAATTCTACCTATCTGTAAACTGTACTCTTCAGCTAAAGATTTTCTTGACTGATAGTCAATATTTTCAAAAAAAAGAAAAAAAAAAAAAAAAAAAAAAACTGCACTCAGGTTGTAAGTAAACTTAAGACCTTTAGAGTACCTTTTAGTACCTTTGATTTAATAAATAGATGTATTCATAGTTATGGAAAAATAATGTACGTAGAGAAAGAATTCAGCTTAGAGCTTCAATGCACCACTCTTCTACTACCTTACCTTCTGTAAAGTACAGTGATACCTTTCTGAATTTGCTCAAGATGTACCATGTTACCTTACCTTCCAATTTGGTGTATGAGAAGTTTTGGTAATATCCTACTTAGATTTAAGTGAAGTACATACAACATTGGTGTCAACAAGGAGCTGCTACCACCAATACTGCTTATTGTATGAAGAGAAAACTACTCTGGTTCTTCAGGTAACTACTGCAAATCAATCTACAATAAGATACTTATTTTTAGCCGCAGTTTTCATTTTAAGTCTATGTTCCTGAGCTATGTCAAACAGCACAGCAACTGACAGACAAGACTTACTGTTGGTATAAGTGGTTCATCTGGAGCACAGTGGTAATTCTGCAACAAAGCTTGTAGCTGTAGAGAATTCAACTTAAAGCAAGTGCTGTTAATATTTGGAACATCAGCATGTGAGTACTTGTCCATGGTGAGCAATGTGGTTGCCTGAGAGGAAAAATAAAGCCAAATTTAAATTAGAATGAAACCTTAAGTCTTGCTTGTGAAATTTCTTTACTAAAGTGAGAAAACAAAGTGAGAAGACAGATATGCTACAAAAGCAGTATAAATATACCCGTACCAAACAATAAATCAATAACAAAAACAAAGCACCTGCATCTGTGAGACATATGAACACTAAACCTATCACAAATTAGGTTATTATTCTGGTACTATTCTTATCTCTTTTTAGCACGGTCATAAGCTCAGTGTTATATACAGAAATTGAACAGCATGTTGGCTAAAATAATGACTTTCATTTAAATAAGAACTATATAAAGTTCACTTTAACATTTTAATACCAATGGTACTGAAAACATGTTTTATATCTTTACAGATATAGAGAATAAATTCCTACAAACTACATTCGCCCACATGCTCTTCACCAGGAATATAAACATGCTCTCCAAAAATAGAATTAAGTAGGAAGTATTAATAAAAAAAATACACTTACCTGCACTATTCTGCTTAAGTGGCAATCAGCAGCCAATTCTAAACCCTGCTTTTCTGCCCAGGCCTCAATATGACCCAACTGCTGGCGAACAATAGCTCCCCAATAATGGGAACATAACCCTGAATCTGGGGCCGTAACTAGTCTGTTAAAAAGCCACATGTTGATAAAATGAAACAACTGGGAGAAGAGCTGTATAGTCAGTGCAGCATTCACTCTACATCGTCGCAACAAGGACATAGCTCCAGTCAATGTGTGCAGCACATCATCTACAGAGACAGAACAAAGCAAATCACATTCACATACTGCGAGGTAAATGCTATCTAGGCCGTAAATACTAACACATATGGATACTCTGTTCAGGTCAGTGAATGCTAAGTAGAATCTGCATGAATTTAAGTCATATGCACTTTCAGAAATGAATTTATTGCTTCAAATATATCTTAAACATTTTACAAGATAGAGCAACATTCAACTGAAAGTTGAAATACATCTATTATATAGATTATATACTTCTGGAACAAAAATAAGTAAGGCAAGTGAACAATACACTAGCTACAAAGTGCTCTGCTGGACCTCTTAATCACAAAGTGGAAAGAGGCTGGAAATGTGAAAGGTGAAGACAGCTTTGACTTTGAAGCAGTGTCCCTAAGATGCACATCTTGAGAGAAGCAATATAACTGTTAGAATTACAGTCCTGGACCTCAGGAAGCATACTTTGATTCATTTATTCAGCCTGGCTTGTTCGGGTATGAGAGTCTGCCCTAGAGGGCAAAAGTGCCCAAGATAGCTGGCTGACATTTTAGATACAAAGCACGAGAACAGTCAATTTTGGTGTGGAGAGGTCAAACAAACACATCAGAAAACAAGGAATTCCCAACTGAAAGGTATAGAAAGGTGGAAATGGGGATGGGCTGCTTGACAGGAGTATAGAGGCACTGCAAGTATGGCATTTAAAAAGCCAAATACCTGCCAATATTGAAACTAACAGCAAAGGATGCTGCTATTTAGTCCACTAGCTATGGAAAGTTAAGAAAAACATGAGTTTACTGCTAAGTGGAGCCAAGTATCTAGTACAGAGGATTTCTTTTTTTTTATTCTAAAACAACAAAAAAATGCTGAGCACTCGATTTATTTTGTTGTTGCTGTTTAGTTCTCACTAGTAAGGTCCCTGTGCTTTGCAGCAGAGGCAGTGGACATAATAGTAGAAGATGACCAAACAAGGGACATCTTTACCTGCTGGACTTAACAGTAATCTACAAGTCACATCTTAAATGGTTAGGGAATCTGGCTGATATTATCACAAAACTATAATTTTCAAAGTACTGTTACAAGGGTGGAGGATTCTGATCACAAGAAAGAGGCGCTGACTTGCCATTTTCAAGAAGGGCAAGAATAAGATTGGGGATCTACAAGGCCAATCAGCTTAACCCTCCCTGGGAAGGTTATAGGGTAAATTTTTTCACAAGCCATTTTCAAAACATATAAGGTTTGGGAAGAGGTAGCACTGATTTACCAAAGGCAATTTGTGTGTAACCAGCCTAACTGCCTTCTACAGTAAGAGTAGTAGAAAGGTAGAAAGCAGAAGTAGAAAGTAGAAAGCAGTGTATGCTTTCTTGTACCTCAGCCAGCCATTTGCCAGATTCTTCCACATCATCCTAATAGTACAATCATTGAGATAAGACCAGATAAGCAGCAGATGACATGGTGGATTTGTGGATATAAAGTACAATTCGTAACCAAATATTAAGTAACTTCCCTCATGGACTGATACTTTTTAATGACTTCAGTGTATTAGAATCCCCAAGTCATTAATGAAGGTTATTTTTCAGAAGAACCTCAACAGCCTGGAGTAATGGGCTGACAGGAACTTCATGGAACTCAAGGGCAACTCCAAGTTGTGTTTCTGCAAAAGTACAACCGTGCAATAATATAGGCTGGGTGTACCTGTATAGAAATGAGAACTGCATGAAACCACCTAAAAGGTGACCAGTTACATACTAATCTGTTAAGTTAGCAGCACAGCCATCAGAAGAGAGGGAAGTGATCCTTTCTATCCATTCAGCATCTGCACTGGAGGAGAGCATCCAGTTTAAGACTCTCTATACTGATTTAATGGAGCAAACTCAGCAGAGACACCAAGATAATTACGGGGCTGGAGGAATAGGCATATATGAGGAAGAAAGAATTAGATTTGGTTCATTCTGAGGAAAGAGCAGGTAAAGAACAGAGCTTACTGCTGTCTTCATTTGTCTAATGGGAGGGTTCAGAAACAGGTACCTTTTAAAGACGCACAGTGATAACACAGAACGACATGTGACAAACAAAAATTGGAACACTAGAAATGCCAACTACATGAGGGAAAAGTATTTTCACTACGAAGGAGGACAAATGTCAGAAGAGGTTGCTCGGAAATGCTGTGAAATCTCTATCCTCAAGTGTAGATTAAAAAAACTAAACTGCACAATACTATGAAAAACATGATCCAGTCGAATCTGTCTTGAGCAAGAGAGGTTGGATTAAATGAGGATTAAATGACATCCAGAAGTTTCCCTATAACCTAAATTACTCTGTGATTTTAAAAACAAGTACAGACCATTCATATGCCACTACTGTCCTTTCTTATCATCCACATCCATAACAAATTAATTCAAGTAACTCTCAAGGGTTAGGGCAACATGTATATATCTTATCATAGCAAGAAGCATTCTATTTATTACTCATTGATTTTATGGTTTAGAATACATAAGAGATTAAGTGGTCTAACCTATTTTAGGCCTCTGTGGATTATTTTCCTCTGGATCATCAAGAAATGCTGGCATGTAGTTATTAAGCTCTGACTGCAGACAGTGAACTAGGTACCTGGAAGGGAGGGGAAAACAAAAAAAGAAAAAAAATTAAAATCTTCTACATTTTTATTATGAGTGCTTCTCAAGAGAGCTCAGGAAAATTACAAGATTTCTGAGATCAGTCTTATGTGACAATAATGATCCAAGCAATGATAAAAGGACATAGAAAGACCAGTCAAAATATCTGAAGTGTTTAGATATATTTCTAAGAGTAACAATAAACAATAGGAATTAAACAAGGTACTAATTAATAAGAATTCTGTTTTTCCAAGAAAACATACATATTCAGATTGCAATATTACTAACAATACATAATCCATTGTAAAACACACTGACAACTTCTACTTATCCTTCCAAAAGGTACTAAGAAACAGCATAAAACATCACAAATGAAACAGACTGCTCAACAATCTGGAGCTTGCAGCAATTGCATCACTTTCATTAAAAGACTGCATCTAAAACAGACATCCTATAAGAGCAAAAGGATGTGTATAAGCCATCCATGGTACACTAAGCCTTCTGGATTTTGTCCAGAGCTCCAGTTGGCTCTGCTTGAGCAGGGAGTTGAACCAGATCACCTCCACAGGTCCTTGTCCAACTCTGTGATTCCACAATTCTCTAAACATTAATTTCAGCACTGTAATTACTTAAGCTGACTAGCCTAGGCTGATTTTATCCCAAGCCTACACCTCTCTCTATGCTGTTTTTATGAAAAACACTGTCCAAATTGGTATTTATGAAAATTATGAAGGGAGTAGATTTTTAATATAATTAGAAGCTCTGAAGAGCATAAGGTTCATTATATTACAGGCCCATATTTTGGTCTATATAGGTTAGCTATAATCAGCATAACTAATCTTTCCCTGTACCTCTCTAAAAACCTTACATTATGCAAAAATGAAAAAAATTTAAACAACATTTCTTTAACTAGCACAAAAACAAAAAAAAAAGAAAGCTACAAATTACTAAGCAGTTCTCTAAATGCCCTGAGATTAAAGTTATGTTAACAAAAAAACAAAGCATGTACTATATGAATCTGCAGAAACCTAGCACTAAAACTGATTGTCCTCTCAACATCTTATTTGGGCCAGTTATGAGAATGAAAACCCATCAAACTTCCCCTTCCAAAACGGGAAATCCGAACAGATTTTTATTCTTTTAATGAAGAAACACATGAAAGTAATGCAGATGGAACTCCTTGCACAGTCCAGTGATCGACAAGATAATATAACTGTACACTGAAGCCTGGTCTCTAAGTTCTCAGATATTTTAACAGTACAGAAAATACGCTATTGCTACAACTAAAATTTGAGAAAAATGTGATGTTCTTCTAAAAAACAAAGGAATAAAGCTGTCATGTTAACACATAGACTGTTAAGTGAAATAGAAGTACAACAGCCTTACTTGAATGCCATTTGAACCAAGTGTGCCAAAACATCTTGAGCATCCACAGTGATTCGACTAAGATCACGGTCTTGCTTTACAAAATTCAGTAATTCAGATGCATTTGCCATCCAAAAGGCAAGTGCCCCAGCAATATTCTTCTGTTTCTGTAAGGAGAAAGAAGCAAGCAATAATACAGAGAAATAGCTTTTTTCTGAAACACAGCAATTTAAGAAGGCTCCAAAAGATAGACCAGTACCTTTTCCCATTTCACCAAACATACCCCAGATACCAGATATTTGCAAAATGTTTATATACAGAACTGCAATTGTTGTAAGCGTTAAGTTTAATTTTAACATGTTCTCTGAACACACAGAACTCTGTTAAGTTGCCAATAGCAGTATCAATGAAGCCATGAAATAAGCATCTAGTTACATTGTGCTGAAGAGCTTAAGTCAGTGCAGTATCTGGTAATCTGTGTGCTTTGAAGCACGTATTCCCTATTGCCCCCTGCCACCCTGATGCTGCACTCACTGGTTTTGATACCAGATGGTACAGTATCAAGTACTGATCTATCTCACCATCTCCCGACCACAAATGCCAGGCCAGGCAACCTCAGATGAAATCCAAAGAATAGGAACCACAAACAACAAAAAAGGAAAATAAAGGGAAGAAAAAGAACTTTGGTCATTTCATATCCACATTGAAGTGCATTAAGCAGAAATTATGGAATGCCGTAAAAGTTGCAAAGTCAAAAAAGGATTTTAGTACTGCATGTTCCAGTTGCTGAATGAGTGTTATGAACCGTTCAAGTCCAGCTGTTTGAGTATTGTATTTTGATATGGAAGCAGCATGAGAAACTGAGCTAAGCCAACATAGCTAGGATCAGTTCCCAGCAATATATCCTACCTGATCAACCTGGTCTACCTCCTGGAGAAAAACGGACGAAGGAAATCAAACAGAATAGAAGAAAGAAACTTGTGAACAATCATGATAGCTTTAGAAATCAAACACTAAATATGAAGGTACAACACTTATGCTCACAGTTACACACAGACGCATTAATCAATAGCTATGATGCAACTGAGCCCCTTTTGAAAAAATAAATTACTTCAATGGGACTAGTAGCACAACAGCTAAGAGCTGCAGTGCCTGTACATCATAATTAACTTAAGGAATGCCCTGTACTAGTGGACATCCCAGACCAGTTGGTTGGCTATTCCACACTCAGAGCACCACAGGCAGCAGGGTAACTAGCTATAAAAGTGAGCGAGCCAGGGAGCTACTTGCCCACACTGCCACAATGAAGGCAACGTACACACACAAATGGGGACAGAACATCCCCGCTAGAAAAAAAAAAAAACACAACAGAAAATACAAAAAAACCTACGAACAAATAAAAAACAAAAACACAAAACACATTTAACATAAAACATCTAAACACAGATTAAAACATGGCTTGTCAATTAAGGAACAAAAACAGTGTTTTAAATAACAAAAGAAAGAATCAAATTAAATACCACACTAAGCTGCTTAAATACTTGTATGAAAGCTACATTCAGCTGAGTGTAAACAAAAACAATTTTTAAAAAACCCTCCACACACCCACAACAGATACGTCCATCTGATCATTTAAAACTAAGCTCTTCATTCTTTTGTCTTTCTTTTATCACTCTTCCTCCACCTGCATCACCGCAAACTTAGATGTAAAATATCTAAGGTTGTCATTTGCTGTTACTGTTTCAAAGTTTAGTGTGAGTTAAGTTAAGTAAATAAATACAAAGCCACTGCCTTTCTATTTCTTCCCTCTTTCCAATAAAACCAAGGAGCTCTCAACTGACTGAATATGGGCTGGTTCAGAACAAAAGAAAGCATGTGCTCCTTCTGAAAACAGATGTTAAAATTTGCAGAGGATCAGAAATGCTACAGAATGATCTGAAAATCAGAATACACAGCATTGGACTGCTTCTATGAATTTTCGATTCCATGATTTTTATTGGAAACACTGAGTCTTTTCATAGCTCTTTCCAATTTTAACCCTATGCCATGTGAAGTCTTCTATATTATTTACATATGCTAATGCAAGACTACAGAAAGCCACAAAATCAGTTTGTTTGCAGATGATTTCTTGAGTTATTTCAGAAAGCTGCCAAGTCTCCTTATGATCTAAGGTTGACAAAATTAAACATCAAAACTTTTATATTTCTAGTACAGTACAAGGTTTTATGCACTCTTCCTTTATTTCTGCTTTGTTTTGGGCGCCTCTGTACCCTTGCCCCATATCTGTCTTCTCCATATTTTACACCCTCAGATCTCTTTCAGTGTAGGCATGCTTTACAGCAAAGATAAATTAAAAAAACATTTGTGGTATAGAAAGTTATCACACAGTTATTAAACTGTGACAACCAGTCAATGTAAACACTTATTCCACAGCCTGGATGAAGTAATATGACAGAACTTAGCTAGTGATGTTTATAATCCTACAAGGTAGGTCCAAAATGCTAACTTCTTCCTAGTCAATTTTACAGTCACAGGATAAAATCATCTAGGTCAGAAAAGACCTTCAAGATCACCCAGCTCAAGCATCAGAATCAATTAAACTTTTTATTTTATTTTATTGTCTCCAGTGAATACGAAGGCTAAGGAACTCATGTTCTGCTCTTTCAGTGCATCTGTCCTTTCCCATTTCCCACCCCCACTCTGTCACCAGCTTCTTCAGTGTGGGATTTGGAAGGAGCTTATCCTATTTTCTTCCATTTCAAACTAGAACTCTCTTTAGTTTATTTCTCTAAACTAGAGAGCCACTTTCACAAAACACAAATTCCACTGCCACCTTCCTTATTGATGTCTTCCCTAAACTTCATGTTGGAGATTAGACTACAGCTACAGAGATGAAAGGCTGAAGAAATGGCTTTTCAGAATGGATAGACCAGACAGGCACTTGCATTTAATAATTTCAGGATGCTATCAGCAGGATTACACAGAAAACATTTGCAACAACAAGGCTCAACTTGATTTGGGAAGTCATTTTCAATACTGTAAATTACTGTTTTCACAGTTATTCCATTTTCTAGCTTTATTTTCTTTTTTGAAAACCGATGTTTGAGCTTGCCTCTCTAGTATCTTCTAGCAGCTATGCAGTTGTCCATTTTTAGTTGAAGACAAAGAAAACAAAGAACTTCATCTTTATTTTCCCACTACCCCCATATCCCTTTCACTCTGTATCTTTTGAGCCATTGCTACTAGTTTATACCAGTTGCATAAACTGAGTCATTTTCTTTGATTCAGTCCTGTAACTTCCAGATTATATTTGAAGCCTACCTCCTCAGTGTTTTCCTTCCATCCTTCCAAGTAAACTGCTTATGTTCAAGCTCTTTGCATTTCATGTTCTCAACTACAGCCACAATCTACCCTCTGACATAACACATTCACTCTTCCATAACTAGATAATTTCAACAGCAGAGAGTGATTCTGATATTAACTCTTGATTCCATCTCAATTTTATACAATATCATTTTATGATTGCATCAAAACTCAAAGCAGTCAACTAGTTCTTCATTTCATATTCTAACCACCTTTCAACCTCTTATCAACTTCAAAATGTATATGAAAGGCTATTTTTTTTCCTTACTATAAATTGTCTTTAGCACTGGCATTTTCTCCCACCCTTACTTGTGAAATGCGAGTGCCAGTTGCAACTGTTTACAAAACTATCTAATTACAACATTGTCCCTCCTGAGAACTCCACTAAATCTTTCCAAAATCTGAACAAAAGCTGAACAGTTCTGCTTTGTTATGACCTTCAGGCCACTATTTTGATGTTTACTTTCCTCTTCTCCCTTAAATCAACTTCTTGTCTAACATTTGCCTCGTGAATTCCTTATGGCAGGATTAATGCATTTGTCATGCTTGTACAGGGGCTAGCACAGTAGAGTTCTTGTTTTCTATTGGTGACTATGGCAGTTTTGTTTTTGGTTTTTGCCACAAATACATGTGTTTTAGTAATACAAAAATGTATTTCAATTTTTCCTATGAGGAAAGCCTGAAGAAAAAGACATTCAAATAATTAATTAGAAAGGATACTTGAAAATAACATTGCTGTTTTGGGAAATGACTACTACACTTTATCAATATTTCAATGGTGCAGGTTATCATCTAATTTCATTACAAGCCAGTGGATCTTATCCTGTATTCCTACACAAAACAGAACTTCCTCTGTACCTTATAGAACTCTCCTATAGAATAGCAATAACAACATACCATGAATAAGATACTGGAACATTTGAGAACTTATATTTCTCTTTATAGGGCAATTGGTTCAGGAAGTCCAGCTTTATTACCATTTTTGTGGTTACAGAAGTTGTAAAAGCAAGATCAAAATTCAATAGTTACACTTCTTTTTAATACATTAATTTCACACATCAACCACTGCAAACACCCCGCAACTCTTCACTAAGTATATCCAACTTATTTCAAAAGAGCTCACAGCGAGAGTTTTTATCTTCTAAAGAACAGAAGAACAACTTCTTGCCACAGAACATATCTTCAGAGTAACAGTCCCTCCCTAGCCTCCCACACTGCCCAGGAGTTTCTTACAACTCACATTAGTCATTGACACAAAACAAGTGTTCACATGGGAAATCAGTACAGTCTGACTGCACTGATCAGTTAAACCCTAAGAAAAAGACTAAGGTTAGCAAATAATCTGTAACATATTTAAATCCCTTGACACATTTTTGCAAAGAAACTCACCTGTATGACTCCTTCCATCATATTCACCATCTTGTTGACTATTGCAATAACTTTGTGAGTACGCTCAGTGGGAGTGATGTCAGGTCTGTACTGGCTTGACAATACATACCGACATGTCATATACAAAACATACGTGGGTGACAGTTTGAAATGAACTGTCGAGCTATTTGTATAATTTATAATGGCAGATAAGAAGGCATCTTCAGCTGTGGAGAAGGAGGAAAAGAACAACATGCTAATAAAGGCAAATGACAGGGATAAAATTAAATAATATCATAACTCGTATTGGAGCATATTCTTGTTTCTGAGGAAAAAAATAAGGAGAGGGGAACAAAATATAGAAATTCTAAATTAACCATCTACTATATGCTGCAGTTACTTAAGCACAATAATAGACACAAAGCTAGAAAGCCTGATTATTGGGAAACATTTTAATACTATTTTCTACTTTGTTGAAAATGTGTATCTTCAAGGAAGCAAGAAAACTCAAGGTTCCACTTAAAATTTCTCCTTTTTTGTTTACAAGTCTACTTAGTTTCAAATATGTGAAGTCTGGACAGTCTCTGATGCAGTGTTGTTTTTTTTTTTTTACCAAATCTGAAACCTCAGAAATGGGAGCAGATTAAGACAACACAAGTGTCAGTACTAAATGAAAATTTGATCTTTCACCACATTTTATATAACATGGATTTTGACCATGATGTAATTGAGTATCCATGACATGGAGCACTCCATATTAATGAATTAACTCAATGTACAGTTTAGGAGGTAGAATTTCCCCTCATCACACCCCAAAGAAATGTGAATATATAAAGATAGCAAATGCAACTAGAAATTACGGTTGTATCAAACTCACCTCAATATCAATACCTCCTCACCCTCCCCGAATAAATCAATTTCATTAGTGGATAAACCATCATTTGTTCAATAGTTTTTAATTTATTTATTTAAGTTTTTTTAAATGACATTTGAGTTTTCAAACTGCCTGAAATATTACACTACAAAAAAAAAAAAAAGCGTCAACAACTAGGTGTTTATAGTATCACAGTTTACTCACAGCTTTCCCTGAATTCAATACTGGCAGGTAGGATCAGTTCTGGTCCATGGGTATCCTGAGATCTACAGAAGGAAGACAAAAACTGATATAACAATCCACATGGGTGATATTAAATCCACTGCAATAGATTTCCCCAACAATGGTACTGATGCTGATACAACGTCTTTCCCCAAAGCATTCCTTTTCTTTACCTATCCTCTAGAATCATTGCAGCTATTTCTGCCCACAACAGATCACAATACAGAACTGAACTGTGGAGTTTGCATTATTGATGAATGTCCTGTTTTGCACTATATGGCCGACTGATAGGATCAGTTTGCTATCTGCTGTTGACAGGATTCAAATAACAGATTATTCACTGACACATGAAAGAAAGTGAATGAGGCTTCACCTGGAGAACCAGCCCTGTTACAAAAATAATGTACTTTGCTACCTTTAATACCATCCAACACGGACATGAACTTAGTCAACTTATTTGTCCTCTTTCTTCTGGCAAGGTAACAAGTAAAAATTGAACCTCTAACCGCATACAGCTGTTGCTATGCAACAAAGACACAAAAGTCCTTCTGACAGCCCCAGAACTATTTCTTCAATTAAGATGACTGAAGTTTTCTTTCTAACCAATATCTGTTAAAGAATTTGTTGAGGATAAACAAACAAACAAAATCTGTCTTTCTGGTGTCTAGGAAGGTTAAGTATATGATTCATTCCTCACAAAAAAAAAAAAAAAAAAAAAAAAAATTGAGCTATTTTCTGAAGTTAGGCATATTTTTAGGAAAGAACACAGAAGCTTAAGAATTTTGGCATGTAATAATCATTTTAACCACATATAACACCATAGGCAGCTTTCTACTAGAAATAGATATAATAATCTATTTACTTTAGCTCCATTAAGGTTTTCCTTCAATTAAGCTATCATTTTCTGTGTTTCCTAAACACATACAAGAGAAACACCAAGTTTTGCAATAAGAAATTTAAGTTACATCAACTCTGTGACACAATGTAAACCAACTTGCTTCACTACTTTGCTACCAGATACATTTGAGGTACCCTTGAGGTACCTACTTCTTTTATAGAACACTCTACAGACTGTATGGAAATGAATTTCACTGAGCTAAAATGGCCTGAAAGTCTAGTTAGGGTATGCCTCAGAAGAGTACAGAATATTACTTAGGGTCTGCTTCCTCTAATAAGCATGGTATGAGGTAATATTACTCTTTAACACTGCTGATGCAGTATTACCCATTATGAGAAGTAACACATTATACATTTCCTACCTGCTTTCCTGTCTGCGATAATCTTGCTGCTGCTCTATTCTTATCATGGGCTTCACCATTCCTCGCTCAGCTGTGCTGGATGCTGATGATGTTCTGTCACCATCAAGCCTGCTGGTGCTCTAATTCAGAACAGTGGGACAGGTGTTTAACATGTAGACATAGGATTAGTCAGTATTCATGCTTGGCACTATTGAAACAAAGTGCCATTACGAGGCTTTGAGAAGTGATGGCAAAACAGAGAAGCAGAATGCAGCACACAATACAGTCACTCAGTAAGGTATTTTTGTCAAAAACACAGATAAGCACACCTGCAAATCGAAAGATCCTGATGGCCAGCTAGAAGCAGCTTTTTGTTAATGTACTGTCATAATATAAATAAACTTTGAATATCTTTAATTAAAAGTTTCACAACTATCAATACAAAGATAGTTCTCATCAACAAAATTAAACGTATTTACAGATTTAAAACTAGTTATATTCCCCTATCTCTGTTTTGACTATAGCTCCAGGTATTTACACTACTGATCCATGACATAGATTCTCCTTTCCTTACAGAAAAATCTGATCTGGCAAACAGCATATAATTTTCCAGGATAAGAAGGGACAACTCAAATCATGTGAGTTTTACATATAAGTTCATTTTATTCAGTGCTGAGAAAGATTTTAATTTATGCTTTCCAATTACATGTCAAATCCTATCAGGAAGTGGAATAAAAACACTGCTTCAAGCAGTGAAAGTTTTAGCAATTATCTTTCAGTATAAACAATTGAAAACAAGTATCAACAAAATATGAAGGGCTTCTGCATTTTCTAAGGAATTCCCACAACTACATAATTGGAATCAAGAAAACTGATCAAAACCGTGAGGATTTAAACAAGAATTTGAACATTATTTTTTTCAGTACTGCCATGTCAAACTGTAAATGACTTTTCATAACTAAGTCTCAAAGAACTACGACATTGATTACTGCTCCAATTCCAAATAAAAACAGTCTTAAGCGCAACTGTTGGAAAACCAGTGATACTCCAGCAATTTAAAAGAGATACAGTTTGTAAATCTGCCTGACAGTTCAAAACCATTCAATCTCCCCAAGCTCCATAGGTCCGCTAAGGTATTTCTCCTGTGAACTAAAAAAGAATGAGACCTGTTATTTAGTATTGTGCATGTCAGAAACTCCAATTCTGAGCAATTTTGAGATATTTTAGTATTTCACATTGTTTCTTTTTTTTTTTTTTTTTTTTTTTTTTTTTTTTTTTTTTTTTCCCCCCTTCTTTCCTCAAAATGTCATGGAGCAAATTCCTATCAGTTAAAAAAAGCATCTGAGATGCAAGAAAGTACCACTGCAGTCAAAGCTACAAAGGAAAAAAAACTGAATCGGAAAGCTGTGACAGGAAAAAAAAAATCTGTGACAAACAAGTATATGTAAAAGCTATCAGAGTATTATTAATACTTGCACTGTCACTGTCATACCACTAAGTTTCTTTACAAGTATTTCAATCTGATAATGGCAGTAATAAAACAAACAAAAAAAGTCCTTTCTGTGAGGACTGCTATATTCCATACTGCTGAAATAATCTTTCCTTTCATCTGTGTCAATGCAATTGGAGCAGACATAAACTATTGTGTCATTTTACTCGGTTTGTTTACTCTTGGAAAACGCAACTTTGGCACAGCATGTATTAACAGAAAGACAACGTAAAAAGAAAGAAAAAAGAGATGATCACCTCATAAAATGTTTATAACTATGACTGCAGAGACTGTTTCTTTGATCAGTGTGTATAAGAGCTCTATTGAAATCAACAGTCATATCCATTAAATTTTAAAAGCCCAGTTAAACGTAACATTGAACACTTTCACGTTTCATACAGAACACTTATTTGCCCTGTAACAAATGCTAAAGTCACAGGTTACATATATGAGATGTTAATAAAACATTTCTAACATGGATTTATCTCTACCCACATGTCCTCTGGTTAATCAGATTATTCCAGGCTTGAGCAGTTTCCCTTTCTAAGAGAAAAAAAGTTACTATTCTTGGCACAGAATGCATGCCAAATCCCTATTTGAAAAACAAAATGGTACTGTGGAGAAGAAATAAATAAATAAGTGTGCATGATAATTAATCCAATCAAAAGAGTAAATGGCTGAGGGAGAATGACAGGCAGCACTTTCTCAAATACTACTGATAATATAATTTTGACCTAACATGAAGTTTCATTATTATTGATTTATAATATGATACCTTGCTTGCTGGTAATGCCGTTCCGCTGTGAACATCTCCCTCCAGATCAAAGGTAGTTTCCTGAACAGCTCTAAAAGACAACATTTGAAGCACTTCTTAGAAATCATATGAGTAAGGAAATAGCAAGAGATAGAGTAGCTAAAATTGATAAATTAGAATTCAAAGAGGTATACTGTGGTACTTGTTCACATCACTTTTAAAAACACTGTATCAATTCTTTATGTAAGAACATTACAAGAACTTACACAGATCATTTTATCTGACAAAACAGATTTTTAGTTATATTTCTTCCTGATTAAGTAAGAAAAAGAAAAGCCACTGAAGTATTTTCTGCGTGTTATACATTCACTGCAGTAGATTTGCTGCACGTTTTTACCTGGATGCTCAGCATCATATCTATTAAAAACTATTACTGTACGCCATTCATAAAACCACAGTAGTACATTTTATTACCTGCTTAAGCTAAAGAACAAAGATTGTAAAAATATTTGATTGTTCAAGCTGCATTATCCCTTAGACAGAGATTTCACAGTCCACACAAAGTAGACTGGAGTAATACAGTGCTTTGTTTATTGATCTGCAGGCTAGATGCAGAGGAAATTTAAGATTTTAGCAGAAGTATCACATTACTGTTAAATGCCTGGAAGTCTGTCTGGAGTCATCTCCTATATCCTGTCCTGAACTGAGCTTTATTTCACAAGCTTTCAGTACTTACTGGAAGCATTTAAAAAAGAGGAAGACTGGCTTTTTACACGAGCAGACAGTGACAGCACAAACGGGAATGGTTTTAAACAAGAAGAGAAGAAATTTAAATTAAACATTAGGAGGAAATTCTTTATTCAGAGGAAGGTGAGGCTGCCCAGAGAAGTTGTCCATACACCATCCCTGGAGGTGTTCAAGGCCAGATTGGATGGGGCCCTGTGCAGCCAGATCTAATGGGAGAGCAACCCTGCCCACAGAAGGAGCTAAGATTTGGGTGTGCCTGAGGGCCCCTTGCAGTCCAACCTGTTCTAACGAATGGCATGACTGAAGATATATATAGACTTCTTTCATTTACAATCAGGAAAATTTTAGAACATTTAAGGCAAAGGACTGCCTTCCCATAGCCAGGAGGAAGCAAATCACTGGACATCCTGGCACTCTCTTTTTAAGGAAATCGATTTTATTTCCAAATTTCAGAATGCTATGTATATTCCACGTAATGTTCCATGCATTCCATTCCATGCATTAACTTCCTGTAATTCTGTAATTTTCTCACTGTAATTTTCTTGGACTTCAGAATGGATGAATGGCTTATGTTTCACTCCTTATGAAGAACAGGAAAAATACCTCCAACGTTTTTTGTTTTTTTGTTTTTTTTTCATTTCTAAATGACTGCACACTATCATAGTAGTTTCATTTTGATCTTGACAGGATGAAGAATACGACATGTTTATTTCATGCCATATAGTTTGATATTGTTTCTACTAACCATTTCTATAGCCACTGAAGTGAACGCAAGTCACTAAAATCATAACCAATATTTTCATTATGCACTTATTAAAAAGATGAATGTAGAGAAACAGTAAGATGCCCTTCTGTACTGTTAGTCCTTGCAACACAGAAACTGGGAGACAAGTAATCACGCTGTAAAAATGGTTGGCATTTTGAAACATTTGCCTCTTCACTTAATCATTTTCATATTGAGACAGATGCCTGCTAATCCTAAAAGAAATCACAAGGTGGAGCTCAAGTATTGAAATAGCAGTTACATGGTTAATATTTAAAAGCAGTTACTTGGAACTCATTTAAACTCATGCTCTAATCAACTGCCATTTATAACACTCTCATCCTTTGTTTTTCCAGGGCTCATTACTGTACTCACCCAGCTTTGTGCCTTGGACCTTTGACCATAAGGCTTGCATCAATAGGTCTTTTAGGGATAATATGGTCCTGAGTGGGATCCACAAACTTAAACACGTGAGATGACCCAAACTGAACCTTCATTCCACTTTGCAGCATAGTGGTTTCTGAAATACGCTGACCTTCTACGTATGTTTCCGCATCAATGTTTCTTGGGGTTACAGTAACAACTCCATCCATATTAGTGAGATCACAATGATGAGGCTGAATTCCTGGACCAAATAACTACAAACAGAAACCATTAACATGAAATAAAGTACATATACAGCTGCAGAAATTAAAATAGTAGGAAGGAGCTACAGCGCAGCCTATTTGTAGACTAGCAACATAACTTTGATTGCTAAATAAACCCAACACCCTCAGCTTTTCCTCATAGGAGAGTTGCTCCAACTCTCAGTCTGACATCTGTGTCTGCTTATTCTCCATACCTGAATGGAATTGTCATCAAATTTTTCAGTTCCAACTTCAGTGACACTTAATTGTAGACGATAAAGCTTTGGTTTATCTCTGGAGTCAGAACCATCTGTGGAACAAATGACAAATATTAATTTGCAAGTTATTTAAGCTCGAATGCACAATAATTGTCTTCCAGAAACTTAAGAGTAACAGTATTCATGAATAAATAATAATAAAAAAAAAAAGGACAACAAAAATATGAGTGATATTCATTCAAGATTCGTTGTGTAATTTTAAGTTGTTCATCAGAGCCTAAAAACAGGAAAAGTAAACAGGGCACTGGCAACAAAGTGCTGTTATCTGCAAGTACAAAGAGCAAAGTAATCAGAAATTACTGTTCTGAACATACTTTGAAAAGCCTTGTATATTTCCTTGATAGTTGAAGTAATACAATTTTTGTTAACCTCTTAAGATTTCATGTATACAAATATGGTTTAAAACTACTTTGAAAATAACTGGAAAAAAATCTGTATATTACTGTAGTAAGAATATTTACAGTTTTCAGTAAGAGCACAGACTATCAGCAACATCTACTACCAAGAAGTGACATGCTGAATTGTTTCCTATTCACAAAATATTAAAATTTTGGCATATAAGTAAATCCTCCCCACTTCTCAGAAAATACTTCAGATACTAAACCAATACTGTTACTTCTGACTTCAGTCATACTGTTTTCCTCCAAGCGGAGGATGCAAAAAGAAGGCCGCAGAAAAGACTTACTTAACCGTGGACATAAAGAATGGTTTACAGTAATATCTCTGAAATATCAGAGGGTATTATGAAAGCTATGGCTCACACAGCAATACTGCTTTCTGAAGGATGCTAGCCATTTTCACATTTTAAATGAAAATCAATATAAACAGAACCTCCATAAATCTGATTTTTAGCTCCCAGCATTATTTATTACAAAAAGAACATATGCAATTTAACCGTAAGATTTCACTTATTCTATGAAGCAACTGAATCATCCTTCAACAAAAAACATTTAAACCAGTAACAGTCAACAACAGTTAAAACGTAACAGTTAAGAACATTGATAAAAGCAGAAGATACAAAGAAAGTAAAGCAGCAGGATGAAAATACAAAACAGAAACAGAACACCTGAAGTGAATGGAGGGGAATGAGTCATCAATATGGCTTTAAATTGTATGGATACAGGTGAAAGTGTAATAGGTGCTCCTAGCATTATACTTCTGGGGTGTTGTGATGTTAGTGGGACATCAAGACAACAGGCAGTTCACAAAGTAGCATTCTAAATATCAAAATTACATGCTGACACAACAGTAGCCTCCCATTACTGAACAAATTTAGAATCACTGCCATAAAATAGTAGCATGTCATCATCCATCAAGAAAATAATATTGAACACTGAGAGCGGTCAGCCCTCTAAACTTTCTTTTTTTAAAAAAAGGTACAGGGATAAAACTCTTTTTATATCCAATATTTAAATCTACAAACATGCATCCAGTAAGACTGTACACTAAACATGGTAATACTAACACTATCTTCAGCAATTCAAATGGTGGGCATTTTAAAATTACTTAACAATGCTACTCAGAGATTATACATCTGCACCTTCAACATCACCAAATGCAGTCTTATAATACACAACTGAATTCATTTGGTTGCTTAGCCCCAAGTCTTGTTACTGTGTCTCCCCAAAACCCACATATCAAAACCTAGAGTCTCTTTCATTTATTTATTACATAATCCAAAACTCACATTTTCTCCCTCTACCCACATTCCAGTTTTAAAGAACTGTCATCCAGAAAACTCAGCTTAGAATAAACTTTGAAGAGAATTATCTAAGTTCTATAAAGGAAGAAATGTCTCTTAAAAAAAAAAAAAAAAGACCATTTTGCTCTGGGGCAGGGGAGGCATGTAGAAGGAAGGAAAATTGCTGTATGCAGTCATGCAAAGTCCTGTATTTCCTGATTTTTGACAGCTAGATGCTCATCTAAATGTTGAGCGGAATGCATTCCTCAGAACACAATACAGCAGGCTGCATTTCTGCCCTATCTGTGGCAAAGCCCAAATGACCAAAGTCCAAGAAGGCTGTTGTTAGCCTCTAAGGTTCAAACTTCAACACTTCTGCTCATTTGAAAAGGAGATGCACATGATTTAAGTCATATGTCTTAAGATACAGAAGTTGTGCAGTAAAAATAATAGTACAAGGTTTTGTATCTAACAGAATAATTATTTCCTTTTAATACAGAAATTCGAAAGGTCAAAGTTCTCAGGAAGATGGGCATTAATAAACAATACTAGAAAAGAAACAAAAGGTATAAAGAAAATGTATGAATCCTATCCAAAACCTGTTCGTGTTATATGTATGCATAAGGAAACACGTGGCCTGGATGGCCAGTATATCCTACTTATGACATCCATGACTAAACAACACAAGCAAAGCTAAATAGGTGCAGGAAACATCTAGTGGTTTTAGTTGGTTGTTTTTTATTATTTTGGTTTTAAGTTTAAAAAATTAAATAGTAACATCTGCCTCCCAGACACAAGCTGAAGAGGATGAGAAATGACGCACTGACTTAACCATACGTTAAACTTATCTGCCTAACAAAGTTTTACCCAGTAACACTACTAGGCTTCAAATCCATTTAGTGCAGTTGGCATTTGAAGTGAGTTTCAGAAGTTGTTTTCTCCCCCCTATGGAAGTACATACGCATAGAAATATACACATCTGTTTATATTGCCTATCACAAGTTGAAAACTTTTATTTCAGAAGTTAATCCTCAATTGGAAAGGAGATCTCAATTCCAAAGACAATGCACAAATCAGTGATTTACAGAAAAGGGTTATTAAAAAATACTTCAAAGTACACTGTACAATAAGATGCATCATGAACTACTCTTCACTTATACTCACTAGTGAAATTGTTTATACAAAATCTGCTCAAACTGTGGTGCTATCACTCTCTAATACAGTTTTCATGGTTTGCTTTATGCAGTTAATATTCAATACTGCACTTCAAATAGCGCCATAAAAATGTGCAGTGAGCAGAACTGAACAATCACTTGTAAATTAACTCAGGAATTCTTAACATAAATATACACTTTTATGCAATAGAAAGACAGTAAAGGCCTCCCTTCATAGATATTGCTTTATACTGCAGTAATTCACAACTAGAGGGTGAATTTTACACAACTTTGGAGATGGTTTCAATTTGATTTTGCTAATCCAGCAGTTAAAATTATTCAGTGAAATAAAAAGTATCTACTTGAAATCTGACTAAACAAAACAATGTAAATCAGAAAATAGGAAATATTTAAATGAGTCCCAAGTTGAACAAAAACAACTCCACAGGCATTGTGCCTATTTACTTAAAATGCAGTTTAAGCTTGCATTTCTATAGTAACCCATATAGTTTATAGTTTAGATAGTAGGATATTTCCTTCTTGGGTTACTATAGAAGTCTAAGTTAGCACTTAAGACAATTGAAAAATAAAAAAAAATGTGATTGACAGATTTGAAATATCAAAGTCAAAAGATAAAGTCTCCTACTGAATTTCAGACAAGATATGCACTGCTAACAGAAAGAGCCAATAGCAGACATCTGTGGTAAAGAAAGATTCAGCGAGGAATGTGGCAGACAAATAAGCTTCTTCAAACTAATGTGGAAAAGTGTTACCATGATACTGCAGTTCTGTTCTTGGAAAGAAGTTTGGCTGGGGAAATTGCTTTGGCCAAGGCTTTTAATCTTCACCAACTTTTAGTAAATCATCTTTCTTAATTGTTATATCTCCCATTACTCTCCCATTACTCTCAACTCTACAATTCATGGTTGCTTTTATGTAATGAGGCAGGAAGAAAGGTTTCAGATGTCTGGTTTTTATTTTTATTTTTAACCCTTTATGATTTTTATTTTAGACTAGCAGGATAAATCTTACAGACTATCACAAAGATGTATTTTTGTCATTTCTCCTCAAACTTTAAGGATTGTTTGAACAACTGAAGATAATAACTTTGAACTTATCAGCAGTCATAATCACTGATGATCTTAATGCCCTTTCCAACTAAAACTATTTCATGATTATACGATCACCTGGAGAGTAACACCTATTTGCAATACTGTCATGTCTCACTTCAGTCTATTTCTGTTACTATCAGACTCATCTCAGCTTACTGGTTCACTTGCAAGACTGAGAATACGGAGACAACTGCTGACTACCATATTTACAGTCACAAGCTACTGAACTGCATCTATCTCATGGTGCTGAATCTGATCTTCAGCCTATGAAAGTCATAGAAACCAATCCGCAACATAAGCAGCTGTGCAGAAATGGAAAAATAAGATATGCTTCCAGTAGCAAACATAACAAATTAGTGTAATTGCACAGGATGTGGAACTGAAGTCTACCGGATTGTTCTGTAAGAACGGAACCAATGCTCTGGTGGAAGTACATTTCCATCATAGCTTCATCGAGTTACTTCTGTAATATACACAAGTATATCATATATACATATATTGTGAAATACATTGTTCTGCAGAGAGAGGCTCTAGAATACTAAGAACTCTTTTTCACAACCTATATACTAGTTTTGTAGGAGTCTATAAAATAAAATGAGGAAATGGATGTTAAAAAATGATATTAAAGGAAATCACACTTTGCTAGAAATTTCAGTACCTTGACTCCTAATGTAAGAAGCAAGTGGTTTTATATCCTGTTTTTGCCAAATAGACAAGAACACATCCGCACATTACACTTAAATGGAGAGAGAATCAAAGTAGAATCAAACGCCATAATGATTGGTAGATTAGATTACCAAATACTAAAGATAAAACTTAAGATTTCTGCTAAGTATGCCCAAATCTCTTTGATGTACGCTGTTACTGTTAGACAACAATGTAAGATTGCAATTACAAATACAAAGGGATGTTACGGAACACTACAAAGCAGAAACTGAGATCATTTTCTAGTGGCCAAATGCTATTTCCTATAACAAAAATCATTTGTGATGACATCTTCAATGCATCAAACATTGAGTAGCACAGTTAAGTTTCTTGACATTTACCAAACACAATTAACTGAATTCTGCAAGCAGATGAATCAAAGAATGATTTCTTCCTACCACAATACTGTTTGTAGATCATCCTACAAAACTTGTTAATCTTAGCTAGAAGGTTGAGCTCTTCAGATAGCAGCACATTCATGACCTATTTGATATCTATTCAACAAGAACAATTAAATTGTAGCTGACAAGCAAGATAGCTACTTCACAGAAGTGGTCCCTTGGGGAAAAAAAAAAAAATAGTAAGAATCAAGACAGCCTTTCATATGTCCAAAAGAAACAAAAGTTTCACAGCGAACGATGTTTTTAGTGACTAATGAGAGAACAGTATTAAATATAGCGTTACCTTCATAAGCGTGATAGTTGTAGTAGGCAAAGTGATTCCTTCTCCCTGGGGTTAGAAACACATGCAGAGGACCCAGGTGAAGGCAGCAGCAGCAGACAGATACCATGCAGAACATGCGGAAGAGGGCAGGAAAAGAAAAGACAGGAAAGGATGAAAACTGTAGCCAGACAACGCTTACCACTTTATAAGGATGAAGTGCATTTAACTCATTCAACTTTAGAAACTGCATAGTATATAAAGACATCAGTTCTACAAAGCTACTGAATAAAACAACTCCTATTATTGTTTAGGAAAGCAACAACAAGCTGTTAGAAGAAAAACATGAACAATAGGTCAGTCCCACAGGCACTGTGCAAAGGCTCAGTGGGTAGCCTTGCCACCTGTGTCATTTCAGATTGCTTTTCCTTTCTCAGTAAACAGATGTTTCACTCCACTGCCAAGGCAGCATTTTAATACAAAAGCAACTAGGCTCGATGAAGAGTAACAGTTTAGAGAACAATAACAATAGAAGTACTATTAAAAAAATAAAACACAAAAGGTGTGTTAAAAAAAAAAAAAAAACACCACCAAAACATAGGTTAATCTAACTTCAGCCCATAGAACGCAAGACAAAATATATTCAACATATTTAACTGCATACTGTTAAATTCACCTTTCTATAAAACAAACAAAAGAACCAACACTGTTTGACTATAATCAGAACACATACAAAGTGTTAGAGTATCTCTTTTTAAAGAAAGGATTTCAACCTTGCTACTTGAAAGGTAAGCAACCAGACCTCAATCTGTACATCACCTGGTTTAGACATCAGAATACATCCTAGTTAGAGGTGTTAATAAAAGGAGTGGCAGATAGCTACACCACGTAAATATTTAAATTCTACATCCTGATCTTTAAACATGAAAATGACAGAAATGAGAATAAGAAATTGCATGTGTTTTAAAATTTGGTGTGTTATAAACAAACAAGCTCCCTCAGATATTCGTATGTCATGAAATTGTCAATGACAAAGAAGCCAAAAGAGTTGCAATGAAGTCTAAACTAAAGCACAGCCTTGCTAGTGATCTGAAGTTTACACACAGCCTGAAAAACATTCACTGAATGAGTTTTAGGACAAGAACATGATGTTTTAAATCAAAATTTAATATATGGCACTGTCAAATACAACTTCTAAGGTATGCTGCAATATACTTCTGAAGATAAAACAGAGTTAAGAAAGCTTTCCTGTTTTTTCTTTTCCTCCTTCCTCCAAACAGCCATATTTCGCAATAAGAAGTAGGATTCAGATAGATATTAAGTGTTTTGAAAATGGTATACATATGTATATTTTTAATCTACCAAGAATATCTACACTTAGTTTGAAAGGCCTCAGTGTACTTAGTCCTCCAGAAGAACCAGTGAATACAGTACATCATGAGGTAAAGAGCCCTACTCATTTTAAAATCAAAGGGCATTGTATTAAACTGTTCTACTAATTACCAAGTTTTAAACCCCCAAATCCAAAGGAAGGTGACAACTGAAGGAATGGGGATATGCATTTGAAACCAAGCTAATGAAGTTTTAGTCAAACATTTCTCTCTTATTGTATTCTTTTATCCCAATATAATAGCAACATGAAGCAGCTACCTCTAGATATTTTAAATTCAGAATCTGACAGGAGAAGACAACTGAAGTGATGCTCGCTTATACTCTCAACATCAGACTTGTGTTTTCAATGGAAGTCTTATTTGTAGAAAAAAAATTTATATGGCTAAATATCATCTAAATATAATCTAAATTACTAGATAAGCAGAATTCTTACCTGGACTTAGTTCTACCAGGTATGGTAGTTTCTCAGGAGGAAGGCAAGAGCCGTAGCCAGACCCGTCAACTCTCTCCTTCCCCTTTAATGGCTTTCCATCAGCTATTTTCTTGGATTTCTTTGGGACATAATCAGGAGGCCGCCTTTTCAACTGAAAGACTAGTATTCCTAAAACACAGCATTATACATCCATTGAGTCTCACTATCAGTGAAAAAGCACACTTCTAATACATATCACTTTATAAGTTTTCTATAGGATTACTTTCAGGTTACTATGTTCCTGACATTTATGTAGTTACTTGTAAGTTAAGACTGTTCCAAAGATTAATACCTCTCCATGGTGGATAATTTGAAAACTTCAGGATGAAATGTATAATACTTCTACTGCCTAAGGATGCAGTATTATAATCAGTACTGAATGAAGTGGTAAATAACTAAAGGCACCTAGTTTTAAAAGTGCCTGAAAACAAAACACTTCAAAAACAGATGTTCCAATTTCCTGCTTTACAGGCATTCACAAACATAGCTTACAATACTCAATGCACAAAAAACCTCCTAAAGCTTTTCCAACATACCTTTATCACTAGGCCACTCCCTGAATATCTGAAGTGGACACTCATCATCATCCAGAATAGTTTCTTTAGCACCTTTATCATCAGAGTGCTGAGCACCAGGAGGCAGAATGACCTAGAAAAGAACAAATGCAAGTTTTCAGAGGTGTTATTGGACACCTCTCTCTCTCTCTCTCTCTCTCTCTCTCTCTCTCTCTCTCTCTCTCTCTCTATAAAACAACAGATAAAACAAGTGAATTAAGAAACTTGAAATGCATTCTGCTTTCCAAGGTTTCTTCTAACTTGTGGTTAACCACACTTCCCAGAATACCAGACAAATTTAAAAACAAGGGAAAGCTAGTTACACTTAAACTAGATAAGGTCAACCTCCAGCAAACAAAATTATTTCAATTTCCAACAATCAATAAAGTGAAAGTGAAACATCAGTGAAAGGATAGTTGAAAAAGAGAACTGCAGTTTCTTTCACCATCTTACACACTGGAATCAGCCTTTCATTTTGCTAAAGCCATTCTGTTAAAGCAATATGTAAGTATCTTTAGAAACAGCAAGACAAGTTGGCAAAGAAAACACTGTAATACCATTTGCATCCCTGTCACACTTAACCTCCACCTTGTCTATACCAGGAGAGTAAGTGCAAAACTAGAGCATCTGGCTGAGGCTTCATGCTGTCTAGCTTTGAGGAGGAACCTAAAATAAGCATACTTTGGGAACCAACCTCAAAGCACTCACACTTTTTATAGCTATACTCTTATGAGGCTGAGAAAGGGGAAAACCTTGATTCATTTGTTTTGACTCGAAAGGAGATATTACTATTTCATACACATTCACATTACTGCTTCCCAAAGCAGTAAAGCATAAAAACAGCAACAGCCAGGATTACAGCGTGACTAGCCTCTAAATCCAATATAAATCACTCATGTCTGAATTTAAATAATAAATAATAACATTTTAAAAGTCACAAAGCTTTTACTACCTCATTTGTGATCCTAACGTTATTTAAATCCATAGGAAGTTTATTTCAAATGAACTACTCCACATTGTTTCTATCTCTGAACTATGACCTAGGCAACGCCTTCCAAAATTAAGGCACATACTGACTGGTGCACACAACCATACTGCAGCCCTCCATAGGTTTCTAACTCTTATTTGTCACCTCCTCTCCACACCCACTGCAGTGTTAACAAAGTTCCCACAGACACACCTCAAACTTCCTTTCATCTTCTTCCAAGCAGGAAATCAGTATGTTTAAGATCACAAGTATTTAATTGAGTCATTGGTTTTTCCCTAAAAGCTTTTCTATGCAAAACCTGGCTAAACATAGATCTAATTACATTATCTTTAATTACATTTTCAAATAGACAAGATACTATGAATTCAGGAAAATATTATAATTTATAAACCAAAGGGAAACAGAAATACATCTAAACTCAAATCTTATCTTGCCAAACCACTCTCTTCTACTTCACATCCCAGATTTCAAAACTGATTATGCTTACAGGATAATTTGAATTAGCTATTCAAGAAAGACTCTATTTCAAGCTTTGTACAACAACTATTTTAAAAGCACAAACCCCTCCAGATCAAGCATTAAATAGAAACCACACACCAAAATTTTGCTTACTCAAGGGCTGAACATTACAGATTGGAGAGGAAACCAAAGAAAATCCAAATGCTCTGAAATTAGAGGAAAGGTGAGAGATAAAAACACAAGGGCTACAACATGACCCTGATGTATATTCTGCCTTGGAACTTGTATTAACATATACTCTGGCATTCCTGGCTTAACTAACAGCAGCAATAGTAAAACGGAGAAGTTGAAGAGAAATGGTCACAAAGGCAGCAATCTCCTCGTCTTTCCAGTCAGTTACTATTACTTCCATCTCATGAGAAGCGTGAGCTGATAAACTCAGACATTCCTTGCTAAAAGATTCCTAGCTAAAAAAAGGTGTGTGACCTAACCTACAGCAAAGACACACAACACTACAACTGACCTTAACAGGACAGGAAGCTCCTAATCACAAAGCAATTTTAGAAACCATCTCACCCATGCTTTATTTGAATACTGCCTCCATCTCCCACAGGGCTGATTTTCCCACATTTTTGAATAATGGAAACACATAGAATAGATTTACACTATGATTTTGGTTTTTTTTGCCTTTGCTTTCATCCTGAAAAACAGAAGGTGCTGTTAAACACCCTTTAATGAATCAGGTTTGCACATTCCCCTGCTTTCTGTAATATAGTAGGAACTCGAGATGGGTAAAAACTAGCTGAGATCATGTCTTAGCAACTAACAAACCACAAACTGAAACAACAACAACAAAAAACAACATAGTAGATCAGGAAGAATATACTCTGTTTCCTTATAATGGCATTCATAGGCATGCATATCAGAAATTCATTCCAACCTACATTTATTGATTCAAAAAAGCAATGAACCACACAGAAGATTCAGGCTAAAAATTCTAAATACAGCATCTTAAAACTTATCCTTGCAAGGCGCTTTCTGTGATCAACCAATAACAGAAGGTAAAACTTGAACACTTAAATCCCTGTGATAAGTAAGGGTCAAATTTAGCTACAGAAAAAGTTATTAAATCTAGCCTTATCAAAAGTATCAAATAAAACAAACCAACCAAACAGTACTAGGACAGCTCTTCTATAAGTTCCTCCACCATTTCTGCTTTAAGTGAATAAATACTTAAGCAAACAAACCCCTTATATCTACTGTGAATTTTAATTCATTTAAAATTTTCCTTGCAAGTTAGGAAGAGGCTCTGCCTGTGTCCCTCAAAAAAAAACAAAACCAAAAACACAACGGAGCTTGTTAGAAACAAAACAAAAAACCTCAAGTATTTCATGTCTGTTTCTGTAAAAAGAAAAAAACAAAAACAAACGAAAGTCCTATTTACCATAAACTGCATGTTTTTGTTTGACATTACAAGAAGTTTACATCTTATCCTCAAGTAATTATGAATCGCAGCATGCTAAGACAAAGGTCTAATCAAGATTCCAGGAGTTAACTGGTTTGCTGCATGCCTCATGTCTTATGCCCTAAGTGAATATACACAGGTAGCATGGAAGACTGTCTAATTAATTTGACATCTTGAGACATGTGCGGTGAACCTCATATTATGCAGGGAAGCACAAACCAAGTGTACTGAAACAAACAATATATACCAGAACAGACTTGCATTTACTTGATTACATGGAAAAACTTCAGAATTGGGCATAGAGATCCAGCATGAAATACAACAAAGTGGAATATGAAAGAAAGCAACTAACAGGAAATAACTGTTTACAACAGAAGTTGTCAATGGTAGGCACTAACAGAAACAAACCTTACAATTTTCATGTTTCAACTGAAACTTCACAAGTGAGTGCACTTGATTACATGTAATTATGCAGCCTTACAAAGATCTTGTGATGCAATTTAACATCTATTTTAATAGTTAAATAAATGTGAACTGCTTCAATCTTCTTGTAAGACTTGTCACCTGCCGCCCAAACAAAGCATTTACAATCCCAACATTTCCCAATAGGAAAATGAAGTTATCCAGTTCTACTGCACACTGCTTTAAACTTATAAAGTTAAAAAAAGTACCATGTACAAGAGAGATCTGTTTTCCACAAAATACAATGAAGTATTTGAAATACTAAGTAAGGGAAAAAGCCCTGCCACTGGTTCTTCAGTGAAGTTATGCTAAGCTGCCATGAAACCTATTTACTGATGTATTGTAGGTTTCCAAAAAAAGAAGCAATGTTGAAAGAATTATCAGGCTGGATGTAGGATGTTTTTATATTTCCAGCAAGGAAAGCAAATTCATAGAGTATGTGGGAGGAAAAAAAAGATAGGTTTTTAAGTTAAGTTAATCTAAAAATACTCAACTTCAGTAAAAAGCAAGAATCGTATTTGAAAAACCTTAATCAACAGAGGCACTCAGAAAGGCTGAACAGGTTTTAGCTAATGACTTCTGATGAGCAAAACAGTAAGGCTTTCTGCACTTGAAAGGCATTTAAAAAGACTGGCTGTTAGTCAATGAATACCACTCATATTTAAAATGTGAACAGAGAAGTTATTTAATTATAGAAATTTACAGTATAAAGAAGAGGCATCCCTCAAAAGGCAGAAGTATTCTACAAATGTGCTTTCCTGAAAATTAAGTTAAAGCAACTTGCTTCAGAGCAAATACTTGGTTAATGTTTCTCAGCATCAGTGCAACATTGCATGGACTATTTTCTACATTGAACAACCACACACAAGACTGAAGAACAAGGGGAGGTATAAGAGGGGAACGTCATTATTACAGCAGTAACCTGCAAATATTTCCCTGGTATAGAAGCATGTAATCACCTCAATAAATTTTGTGAATCATAAATATTTCATAATACATCATAACATCCTCTGGTTCTGAACAAAACAGTTCAATGCAAAACATTTTTCAAATTCTGAAGAAAGTTAAAATGTTTCTGCTGCAAGCTACAATCCTCTCAAAACACCAGAAAAACTAGTATGTCAATTCAGAAGCCTATTTTACAGCACTGATGACTGAGAATCATTAATTTATTAATAGATAGACAGTATTAAGATAATAAGCATACGTAGGACTACACATAGAAAATACTTCAGAGACAAAACTGAGAATCGCTTTTAAAATGTGATGTGTCATTAAAAAAAGTGCTGTAACTATTACTTAAAAAAAAACCCTTACAATAATAAAATGAGTATTTAAAATCTTAATGTAAATTAACTCTAATAGTTGAGATCACAGTTACAGGTTAATGAACATTTTCATATCATGCCATTCTCTTTCAGAAGTTAATGTGGACAGAAGTTTATGATTTTTAATCTGTACTGTCCATGAGCCCTTTTTATACAGCTGTACCTATCAGAAAGAGTGATTCTATAAAATCCATTTAGAACTCCTAAAATAATTACATTCTGAAAGTAAGTGCAAATTTTAGTTAAACGTTTCATCTTTTCTGATATATAATGAGGGTAAGCCAACAATGAAAGGCATAAAGAACCTTTAATAATGGAGTTTGGACTAAGCAGTTCTGACTCTAAGCAGACTTACTTATTCAAGGGAATAGGGCTTGTTCAGCCTGAAGGATAAACAGAAGGATGTAGGAAGACCTCGTAGAAAGTTTATAAATATGAGGGGAATTAATTTTTTACAGGGGTAGATAGTGATAGGACACAAGTGGAATGGTTTTAAACTAAAGGAGGGAAGATTTAGATTAGATGTCAGGGAGAAGTTTTTTATTGAGAGAGGTGAGGTGCAGGAACAAGTTGTCCAGAGGGGCTATGGATGCCCCGTCCCTGGAGGTGTTTAAGGCCAGGTTGCAGGGGGCCCTGGGCAATTTAGTTTAGTGCTTGATCCAGTGGCTGGCAGCCTTGCCTGTGGCAGGGAGGTTGGAACAATCCTTGAGGTCCCAAGCCATTCTATTATTCCAAGATAGCTTATGCACAAACAGCATGAATTTCGGTCTTTGCAGGATCAACTATTATTTTATACAACTGTGAAGTATAAGTACATTTTGTGGCACCAGGCCACAGTATCAAATACAAAAACATGTTACTTTCATTATTAATGTTTACCTGTGTATCAAGCAATATTTTAAAATGAGATTTTATCTGAAAAAATCTTTAAAAAAGAACTCTTAGTGCTGTTAAACTTTTTTTTTTTTTTTAAGATAGCTGTTGAACTACCAAGGTCTTTCCATTCAATTTTAAGCCACTTATAAAGACAACCGTAAAATATGAAACATGAGAAGAATTACGACATAGTAACTTTACTTACACGAGCAATACAATAATCCTTGGGATTTTCCTTCTCCAAGCCATATTTCTCCAGTGCTTCAATAACTGCAAAGTCTGCAGTATCGGTAGTTGACAACAGGATTGTCTTGTATGGTATATTTGGTTTTAAACTGTCCGCATAAATTCTCAGCGTCCCACCTTGGAAACAAAATTCAATTAACATTGCTACCACAGAATAGAAAAATAAGAACAAAAATAAAAGATGGTAATTTACTGTATTTCTAACAGAATCTAAAAAAGAACTTCTTCAGAAATCATTCAGGCAACACACTAATACAAGGCAGGTTACACAAAATCCTCAAAATGTATTTTGACCACAGGTAAAAGCCTCCAGTGATGTTGTATTCTCCAAGAAAGCTTTTCACCCTACACTTCACCATCGTTACCACTCTTAGCTACGTCAAAATGAAATAGTGAAAACAACTGGATGACAAACTAACCTCTCCCGCCTTAACAGCCAGATTGCACTGATCTCTGAGACTCTCGCCTCTCTTTGAAAAGCCGATTTCAGACTCCTCTTGTAACTGGTGTTTTCTATACCTCTACTCACTCTTCACTACTCTTCTGTGGATAGAATACTACTAAAATTGCTCCATTTGTCTTGCACGTAATGATGGTATCTATACAACTACTGTTTTCTTTATATTCACATTAACAACAGGAAATATTTGATCACTGTGATCCAAAAGATCTTACAGAGAACCCTTTGGGCAGAGCCGAACAAATATTCCTTGTCATCTTGTATTTGTGCCACTGATTGCACTGCTGATTACTGAAATTGTTCATAGCAAAATGAATCATATTCATTTCAGAATGCTTCTCTGATTTGTAACATTCATAAATCTAATTCTGTCCTTGTTCAGTACTGTTAGAAAGATCAATAAGCATACTTTCTCCCAACAACTTGCCCCTAACTCACACTAGTCATAGAGTACACTCCTATGGAGTTTTACCTCTATGAATCATCTGTTCCATTACACCATACTTAACTATTACTATCTCCAGTATCTATTTGTACTTTAAGGTTAATTAAAGTCAAACTCACAGGAGCTGCTGGCCTTAAAAATATTCACTCAATTAACAGATTAACACAAATTTAACTAAAAGTAGTCTACACACCTGAGTCTGGTCTGCCATCAGAACTGCGAAATTCCTGCATTCTCTTCTCTAGTTTTTGTTGCCGCCGTCGTTTCATAACCACCTCAGGATTAGATATTGTGCGGGTGAAGCTGGTCTCAGGCATATCTTTGTAAACCTCAGCTGCAAGGCGAGAATTCTCACTGCCAAATTAATTGAAATGAAGAGAGAAAAATTGTCATTAGTACCTGAAAATATATACATGAGGGTTGCTCTGAAATAATGTCTCCTATTTCATTATGTTGTCCCATTACATCAGAGGTGGATGGTTGCTGGTATCATAGTAGAGGTTGAACCTTCTCACCAATATTCTGTTACATTTTGTTGCCGTGCAACAGATGGCAGCAGAAGGGCAGTCCGACAAAAAGGTGTCTGACATGGAAGGATGTATGAAGAGAAGGTGGGTCACATTAGAAAATGGAACACATTCTCAGCTACAAAACACTATCAAATAGTGCTACTGTTCTCTTTGTATCTATTCTAGTTTCTCTGGAAGCAAGTAGGAAGCATTACTTTCAGAGCAATCTATGTATATAGATAACCCCATCACTTCATAAAAGGCAAGTGGAATCCATACGTATAAGAGATTATTTGAGTTATTAGGTGGTTTCTATTCTAACAGCACTTCTTCTAGGACTAGGACTGTTTAAGAACATGAGATAATCAGTAACCAATGTAAGTATTGATGAATGCTACCTTTCAAGAAAGAAAAGGGGTCTTCTACCTCTTACCAAAAAAAAAAAAAAAAAAAAAAAAGATGAAGAAAAGGAACTTTACGTAACACCCTTAACTTAATTGTGAGTTACAAATCTTGCAAGTCATGTTGAAGAAGAATTAGTACATGCTTGTAGCTCATGATTTTTACTTCTGCTCGTGTACTTAAATACAATAGTACATTAATTTTTTAAAAATAAGATTAAGCTAAGTAACTGCACAGAATTGGAAAGCCCAATGCTGACACATGAAGAACGGTGCAAACATGTCCATACAGAGCAGTACTACACAAAAGAAAAACAATCCTGACCTCAAAAACAAACAAACAAAAAAGCCAAAACAAACCGGCTTGTAGCCAGGTGATAAGTCAAATGCAGTACCTACAAGAACTACTTTCCTGTCAAAAGACAGAACAGAGAAGGGAACAGAAGCAAACTAGAGTAAATACTCAAAACCAAAAAAAAAGTCCAAGTCAACAAGTATGTGTCAATTTTTGCACAAGCATTAAGGTTCCTATAAAAAAGTAAGCTTTATGCCAAAAATGAACATACAAGCCACAAAAATTGCCATCGTTTATTTGTTTATGATAGTAAAATACCTATGTCAACCACTGCTAAATGAATAAAATGGATTTATTTGGTAGAGATAATAAATCCTTTAAAGAATTATGCGGGTTGTATGAACTGACATATGTAAAGTTTACAACACTTACATATCATCCCCATGAAGAAGTCGATCATCTTTATCTGATGCTTGCCGCAATGCCTCTTTTTCACGCCTCTTCTTTTCTTTCTTTTCTTTTTTTGAGAGAGTTCGTTTGAAATTCTGTATTACTCCTTCTTTTTCTTGTTTTTCAGGGCCATTACTCTGAGCCTTCTGAAATACATCAGTTTAAAACAACTTCCATCATTTTTAGTCTAATTAAGTGTTATTATTGATTTTAATTTCCCAAGTAAGTCTGATTAAGATATAGTATTACTAATACGGAAAAAAATACCCCAGGCAAGTATGCTGGGACTAATACCCATAGGGATAACATAGAAGGCCAAAATAATCTCACATTCCAAAGCAAGTATGAACTGATTAAACACCTTGTACAAAGGAAGCATACCCAAGCAACAGAATTTTACTTGAATACTACCTACTGTCTACTTGGCCTCAAAGATAACCGAAACAAATTTCCACCTACCAGTAAAATCTATTTCACCAGACAATGTTATACTTTTGTTTTCCAATACCACTGTATTAGAACATCAAATAAGAACAAACTGTAAAATGACAAACATGAGCGAGGACAATTCTCCTAAAATGCATTTTTTTGAAATGCCCTTCCATTGCTCTCTTCTCCAATTCCTGCTCCTTGTATACTCAAGATACCTATAATACTCTGGTCATTTGCCTTCTGTGGAAAAAATCATGAAAGACGAGAGAAAAATGATGCAGAGTCTTTTGCTTCTACCAGGAAGCAAAAAAAGTCAATCTTCAATCCTTCTTCTCTGTTAATTCAATGAAAAACGAATAGCATGACTGGTAAAAGTAGAACAAGGCATCATTAATTTTCTTTCCTTGTGTCCAATAGGGGTGTATCCTGTAGTCAAAAGTAGCATAAACACCAAAAAGCTCATGAACTTATACCTGAAGCATCTTTGAAATTAAAAAGCTCTAAATCCAACAGTAAATAGAATTTAGTGCTCAGCCCAAGACGAGTTTGTCTGATTACAGTCCATTCTAAACAGCACATTTACCATATCTATAAACTTAGAATAAGAAAAAAAAGTTAGATATAATATATAATGTATACAATTAGTTGACTTCAGGAGCCAAAGCCTGATTTAAGTTCATGTTACTAATTAAATGTTTCATAACTAATACAAAAGAAATGAGAAGGAAAAAGAAAAGAACATCAAGTACACTAAAACTTCCCATCCTTCCCTTGCTGTGAGATGGAAACTAATTTCTCACAAAGAAAGTCTTCCACCAGTTTCTTTAAGAAACCCAATGTTACTGAAGCAGGTAACAATTTTTTAGTTAAATAACCCTCTCCAGCATCCTCCTTTAAAGGCTTTGCAAGATCCCTCTTGGGATTATCTCTTAGGCATTTAGCATCATATACTGATGGAAGATATTTTCACTTCATCTTACTAGAACAAACTTTTCTGGGTATTGCATGCTACAATACCAGACGGCTACACGGATCCAAGTTTCACAATTAATTAGAAAGATTATAATAATGCTGCATGATGAGGGTGGTGAAGATGCACTTAAAGGATTTAAGCAGACTTGCTGCAGATATCCAAGATCATCATCCAGCAGTTTTTTTCAGGAATTAGAAAAACAAATTTCAAAAACAGTTTTGCTATAGGAGCAAGTCCCATAAATTGCAAGACTGCTGTTGCCACTAGTTATACTGTTTAAAGCCTCACCTTTGGAGGAACTGTATCATTTTCATTCTTGAGAACAAATCTTCCCTCTCGATCATCTTTGTTCCAGTTTAATTGTACAACAAGAGGCTTCTCATCCACATCTAATCTTCTTTCTTCTTCAAAAAAATGAAAAGCGTTAACAATTACGTGGCATCTCAAGAGCAAAGAGATCTAGAAACAAAGCTGCACTTTCACTGAACAGCACACAATAACACAACCACAAAATGGTAGGAGTGGGAAGGAAATTCTGGAGACAGTCCAGTTCAATGCCCCAGCTAAAGCAGGTTCCTTAGAGTGGGCTGTACAGGAAAGAATCCAGGTGGATTCTGAATATCACCAGAGAAGATGACTTCACAATCTGTCTAGGCAGCTTGCTCCAGTAATCAGTTGATGCCTTTCTAAAGGTATAGAGCCTAGTGGTGTAAGGATGCAGAGATAAATGGCTCCTTTCCAATACCCAACCCAAGTTTATCTATGTAAGACAAAAGTCCACAACAGATTTGTGCATTTTCTTTATCAGAACTAAAGCTCAAGAATATAAGATTAACAATCAGAACTTGTTTCTGCAGCTAAAGTCCTTGAAACTTCATAATTTAATGAAGCTCTGAAATACTTATCTTCCTCATTTAAAATTTAACCAGTGTGACCTTGGCCCAGTAACTACTGCTCTGTAAAGACTGTAAAAAATAAATCAGACTATAAAACAAAAATCCATTATGTACATACACTACACAAACTTCATTACATATACTACAACAGACTTCATTTAGTGTGCTGAATCCATTTTACATGAAAAAAATCTGAGTGTTTAAGAAAATTAAGCAGCTTCTGTTATTTTATCTCCATTTAAAAGCAGGAGATAGTATATACACACAGCACTGATGTCTTTGCATTTACATTTTACTTAATGTGAAAAACTCATATTGAGTGAAGTGCTCCTCTTACGAGCCACACTTTAAACACCAGGAACTTTCCCTGCAAAGGGAACTATTCTATTTTGGCTACAAATACAGTGCTAAGGGATTTAAAACAAACAACTTGAAGCAGAGAAACCATATAGTATTCATCACTTTAATCAGTGATGACACATGAACTCTTTTTTTTAATCCCTTATGACTCGCATCGAGTCATCACTCATATACCATGGAAAGTGACATACACTCCATTCGTAAACGTCCATTCTTTATCTCACATTATATTAGTTTCAGTCATTCAAAAGAAGAATTAAGGACACTAGTTTCCCATAGTTTGGTAGTGACCCTCTGCACCCTACACTGCTTCCAACCTATAGCGTTTTATTGAAGAGAGGCATTACTGGGGAAGACAAATACTAGCAACAACAAAAGACTGCTTAGAAATCTAAGCTCTTCCCGGATAACACTAAAGGTTCTGCTTAGGAAACACAGCAGCTTCAGACAACAGTATGTTGAACTTCCTCCAGTTTAACAGTAAAGGTATATACAACATAAGGCTACCTACAAGACCCACAACATCAAAGAACTGAGATGCACTCTCAAGTGCTCCAATTTAACACCTCCATCCTCCCACTATAAATCCAGCCTTAATCGACCGGTCCTAAAAATAGCAACACTCTCACAAACGTTAACAAGTGAGAGGATGTCAAGTATGGCACTTAATAATCATAATTAAAACTTACATGAACTGCAGGCCTAATAGACACGCTTACATTCTGAAATACCACTTCCTGGTGTAACAATTAGTAGTGACATACATAAAGCAACAAAAGAAATCAAACTCTGTTATACAGCTCAGCAACAGAGAGCAAAACTTAGAGGTATTTTGGCTAAAGGTGGGCAGAAAAGTAGCACGGATGCAGGAAAGAGGACAAATAAGTACTAACCTCCACTGACATGCACCTCATAGAGCGAGTATTTCGGGGATGACAACATGCGCATGTCTGGCCGGAACTTCTCTGCAAGAGTCTCTATCACATCTTGAGTTGTGGCAGTACTTGAGACACGGATACATTTTGTTGCAAAGTTTCCAGCTGCTTTGTCTTGAAAGTAAAATCTCATCACACCATGAAATTCCAAATCCTGCAAAAAATATAAAAAAATTTTTAAAAACCCACAAGTTTGGTTAATGGCTAGCAGTTCATAGCTCAGTTTGTTAGAAACATTTTATGAAATCCTAAGACATTCAAATATTGCATTGGTTTTCCAAAGTCTGAGGACACCAGGGATTACTGACAAGGACATGGAAAAAAACAGGATTTTCCATTTAAAGAAATCAAGTACCCCACATTACTGCAAATATTTGAAACTTTGATCTTCGAGATTTCAAATTTCAAGTTACTTTCAGGTTTACCTGAAAAAAAAATAAAAATGCATACTTCTCTCCTCACACTAAAACATATCTTGAGATCAGTCCCAAGCTATTTTGTTGCCCAAACCTTGCCCTCATATCATACGTATGTAATAACAGAAGTTAAATATAATTGAGTGCAATGTGTCTCAAAGAGAACAACTTTCTATCACAGCAGTCCTGAGCATCATCTTTTCTCTCTACTTTACCTTACCTCATGCTCCTCTGTCTTAGGTTGGCATTCATAGAAACAGCCTGATGAGGAAGCTAAATCAACCAAAATGGGTTTTATTTGATATTTTCAGATAGGTTACTTTCACTATAGCTCCCTAACCACTCTGATGTTGCAAAGTTTACTGTTTAATAAACACTGTTTATGCCTTCACTTTCCAGAGGCTTTCTAGTAGAAATATCCTCTGGTGCTGGGTGCAGTGGCAGGTTCCATGCTAAGCACAGTTCTTTCCAGTGCTGTAACAGCTCACACAAAAGATATCCCAACATCATCTTTTTGCAGCAAAACCCAGAAACATTTACTGAAGCTTTTCTATCACTCCAGGAAAAAAGTATTATAACCTGCACAGTAGGATAAACCTAGATACACAGAAGAGACACATTTCACAACTGTAAACAGTGTTTTTATCATTGTGCTCTCCACTCTGCACCAACCATCCAAATTATTTGAAATCAGACAAGGCCCACACTTCACTTCTCACTGGCACTGTACAGTCCTAAAGAATAATGTAAATACACATAATTAAAACCAAACAAAGAAACAAACGGGCTTTTTATTTGTATTGTATCCTGAGTTTGTGAAGACATGACACTGCGGTATTAACAACTACAACAAAAGTCAAGAGAAAAACGTGCAAGTACACTGAAGTATTGCTTTAGAACCAGCCTTTTTTTCTTCAACTGATTTCTTTCACTGTATTACGAGTCCCTAAATGTTTACCACCCACAGTGTCCCACAACAAGAACTTCTGCAGCTACTTTCCTATGCTGTGAAAAAGCATTTTTTTTTTTTTTTGTTTGCGTTGAAAAAACGACCCGCAACTGATGCGACATTTTTGCTTTAATAAAGATGATGAAGAACCATTTCTTATCCTCTTCTCCTCCAGGTCACTCATGACTTCACTCATGATTTCACAGGACTTTTCTCCCTGCACATTTTCTTCAGGCCAATCCATCCTGTCTTAAACTTCCCAAGGAATTAATTCTGTACTTTTGACAATCTGAACCAGTGAACCCATTTCTGAACCTTCCAAAGCTCCATCTTATAGAAGGAAGATCTGCACATGGCAGTTGAATGCAGATGCACCACAGACCTAGACAATTACCCATTTTCTTTTGTTCCGTGTTATCCCAACAATTGATAGATTCATTCTATCAATTGATCCTAAACTGGCTTTCTCACACAACTGTCTATTGTAATCCCAAACAATTGTTCCTTCCTGCAAGAAGTTACAAATTCTGTGTGCCTCCCTAACGTATGGCCTCCACCACTTTCTTCTTACCCACTTTGAACGTAGAGGGCCTCCTGCAATTAGATAAAGTTGGGTCTTGACTTTCCTACCACACACGTTTTCATAATGGAAGTGCTACTGCCACTCACCTCTGAAAAACATCCTGCCTTTTTTTTTTTTTTTTTAATCTCCTTGATGATCTCATGCAGAATATTTCTGGAAATCCTACATACCAGAGCCAATTGGATCTTCTTTATATATAGAGTCACCTACACTGGATAAGATCTTTAAGATCAAGTCCAACCTGACCTACAATATCCTATCACTAAATCATGCCCGTTAGTACAACATCCACATATCTTTTAAATACCTCTGGGGGTGGGGACTTCATCACTCCCCTGAGCAGCCCACTACAACACTTCTTTCTTGACTACCTTCTCTGTGAATAAATTCTTCACATTGTTCAATATTCTTGATAATTCCCTCAGTGAGCTCTAAACAGTTTGAGAAGCACCTTTTCACATAGCTTATGGAGCTATTAAAATTATAATGCATCCATGACATTTTTGTTACTACAGATTCTAATCAGCACAGATGAAATTCTTAGTAATCATCCTTTTAATTATGGCTTCACACTGCATTTATGCCCAAGCGCCTAGGGGTGGCTAGCAAGAAGAATCATTAAATAGCAGTAAAGTTACTTCATCTCTCTTTTTTTTTATAGTTATGTGATGAATATTCTCTGATTCTAGCAACTTGCTTTTATGTTGTCTATTTGCACTTTTAACAAGAGTGCAAGAAGAGCTCCTCTGATAAGTTATCCATAAGAAGGTCTTCATCGTGACAGCCTTTCTAAGATTTTTCAGTAGTCGATAAGAAGCAAAGTTTCTCTGCTGTTACCTTTCCTTGATAAGTTTTCTTTCATAAAAGTGATCGTGACATAGCCATACGGCTTGTGCTAAGTTCATGGTAATGTGTTCAAATAAAGTTATTATTAAAGACTTCTGATATATTATTCAGTAAATTATTTTTTTCCTATCTTACACTTCCACACTGTCTTTGCCAGATTTTATAGCCTTACAATCTTTCTTGTGTATACTACTTCAGCTTTCTAGTAACTGGTTTTGCCTAATGCTCAACAAGTACATTGACTTCCCCTTCCTTGCAAAAGAAAGAAGATTATTTTTCTGAGAATGTCCACTGCATTAGTCACATTTTAATGCCATAGATTGTATTCATTCTCTGCAATAACACAGCAGTAACTAGCAGAGATTCAATGCAAAGGAATGCAACAAATTTACATTCAGAAGGGATCTAGAGAGCAGTTCAAGGATCTCTTCAATCTCATGGGTTTCTCTATTATTATGTTTTAAAATTTTGTTTCTAAAACTTGCTCCTACTTCTGGGCATTAGCAGAACAGAGAAGTGACAAAACTGCACCGTGACCACTGAGATACAACGTTAGCATTATTCATTTCAGAAAAGAAGCAAATGGAAAACTGTCACCCGAGTTTTAGTTTCTTGCTTTGACAATCAGGGCATGAAAACAACCAAATGCACTGACACTGGCTGCCCATTTTCCCCATGTTCTTCCACCTCAGCTTGTTGTGCTGTCCCCCTGCAGCCCATGCATCTCAACACACTTCTCCAAAGTTTTCCTTTAAAATATAAACTGCACAACTGCATCACAAAACGTCATAATATGAATATATTTTCCCAGTATAAAGCTCCATTTAGTTTAATGTTTCATTTGCAGTAAGTTGCAAACTTTCATTATTGGAGTATTAGAGAATTTAAATACAAATGTTCAGTAGTACAGAAGCCACTGGTTTCACATTTTGAAAAATTAGGGAAGCAGGAGACTACAAAACAGTCTTCATTATTATATTTATACATCCTTTATGTACTTATTTCTAGCTTAAGGCACATTTAGCGTACTGGCCAGGTGCTCTGAGTAACATGTAACAAACATCCACACAGACTCACAAAGTGCCCCCAACCTCAAGAAGAAAACAAAGTCTTAAATTCCTACTCTTCACTCTAAAGTCTGCCTTGAGCCTCTAAACGCACTCAGTCCTGCATTTCTTTGGCAAGACTGCAAGCTAGGTTCACTGTGATTTATAATGTGGACTTGTGTCAAGGAGAGAGGCTAATAAATAAAAATCTCTTGTGAAAAAGTAAATAGATGCATAGATATCCAAGCATTACTAGCATAAACTTGTAAGTAGACGAATCTCCCCCGAATGTTTACATATCTCAAATTAATCTTTCTCTAAAGATGAGAAACTGCCAATTTCCAATTACCAAAAAGAAAGAAATCAAATCGTTCTCTGGATTTCAAAAGTGAGCAATTATGAGGCTATAAAAGCTCTTAAGTTTCTCTTAGGAATTTACACGCATCATATGCGATCTCTGTTTCTCATCTAAACATGTTTTAAATATTTTATGTGTGTGCTGTTCAAGTCCACTTCTCCTTACATAGGAATGTACAGTCTTCTACCATGCCAACAGAGTCAATTTTTACAAGAGTTAGATTCTCATAATCTAGACTGCAAAATGAATATCTTTGAAGCATGTAGCTGACAAGTCAGCTTCTTTTAAGCCTTTCAAATCATAAAGAACACTTCCCTTAAATACAGAGCCTTCTTACGCTTTTTTCCATCACTAGCAGAACTTGCAGTAATTTCCGTAAGTATATCATCTAGAAAGACAATAACAGATGGCTTGGATAGTTAACTGGTATTTTTTTTTATTGTTATTTGTTTTTTTGTGTGTGTGCTTTTAAGCAATCAAACAAACAACAACAACAACAACAAAAAGCAAGGTGGTACCACACCTTAATTAGTCACAAAACAGACGATATGTAGCTACAATATGCAGCAAATGGCAATAAATAAAATGGTGGATCTGTACTACAACAGCCAATGAAAATGCCCACCAATACATCTTAACAGTGCTTCAACTACTTTGTTAAGATTGTCATTGACTTCATGCAAGAACAGCTTCAAGAGGCCAAGTATGGCAAAAGTCTGTCTTCAGATAAAGCAGCTACACATACAAAAGCCCCAGAGTGGCAAACTTGAAACAATTTCAACAACAAGGCTTTGAAATTCCCCAAAATCTTGCAAAAATCTTTGACAAAATGTTATTTGAGAACATTGGCATTCCCAATTCTATGGGTCTCCTCTGACAAGTCTCATTGACCTCAGATCATCACCAGTTGAAAAAGAGCACTATAAATGCAGGAAACCAACCTAACAAACCACTTAAGTAACATTTGAAACTGAAAGCAAGGCATATAAGTTTTTAAATCAAACATTATCACTTAAGTCTTCCAGGAAGCTTCAGCAAAACGACTTCAGTTTCTTGAAATGCTCTTTTACTCTTTACATCTAGCTCCCAGTTACTTACTATCACACAGGCATTTCTGCTTTTAGCAATATTAAGGAATAATGAAGATGGTCATTCATTCAATGTTAAATGACACAGAAGTGCAAATAAATAAGAGGTTTGGTCTGTGATTACCGAGAACTGGTTGAAGAACACTGAAAGTATTAAGCAATGGAAGACTGAAATATAAATACTTCCGTTTCTCAAAAATTTCTGTAAAAACCAATTCTTTTTTTCTTTTTCCCGAATGTTCCTGTCTTTTTACACAAGGAGAACACAACAAGAAGGCATATGAAAAAAAATAGTGGAAAAGAGTGTGCTTGCTTAAAAGCAAGTGAAGTTCCAGAAAAGTCTTCAATCTGATACAATGGGATTTGTAGCAGGGAAAGCTGGACTTCCTGAAGAATTAAACAGAGGCTTCTGCAAACAAAGCAGTAAATAGCCAGCCACAGTAATCCGCAGCACTGCTCCTGCATGAGAAAGGAAACCCCTCCTCTATAGTGTCAGAGGAGGTACTGAGAGATTATTATTCAGCTACGCGGGACGAAGCAACAAACAAAGGTCAGGACGCTATTCCCACAGGCGAAGAACACTGGCAAGCTTTTACACTCCCATCCCACCAGTATCAACCACAAATCAATACGTACTTCAATATTTTAGCATAAGTGAGTATATTACATGGGTAGCACTTGATAAACTATTTAATCTCTTGAGTAGTAGAGAATATCTAAACTTCAGGTCAGAAATCCTTATCTCTAACATCTCCAAGAGTATATCTTTGAGTAAGGTTGTGGGGTTTTTTTTAAGCTGTATTAATACTACTCTTTATCTTGCATTCACTGTGACAGGTTCTAGAAAATACCAAAAGCTGGCATTGAGAACATCACATCTTTCTGCTACATTCACATTTTGCAGGCAAAAATCTGCAGAGGACTAACTTCTAACTAAGCTGCTATTATTATTCAGATACACATACTTGTTGCTCAAGAGTTTTTCCAAAAAGAATATAAATCACAATAAAACCAATGCAGAGGGCAACAGCTAGAATTAAAGCAAATACATGTTGCTTTTAAATGAATTCAGGTCACAATACAGATCCAATAGGTCACATGCTGTATGATAGTCTGAAACATTTGTGCAGTTCCTTAGTACCTGACCCCTGGTCAATCTACAGAGTAAAAAACGGAATTGCTTTTGCATCCATAACATGCAACATTATCTATGCAATACTAACAAATATCTTAAGGAATTCCTACAAGATTAAAAACAAAATAAAAAAACCCAAACACGTTACATCACCAAAAAGCATTAAAGTAAGCATTAAAATTACATGAAGCTTTGCAGCATGCATTCCTAGTTATGTCAAACGGGAACACACACAAACCCTATGATAAACTATTAAAAAGGATTTTAAAAAAATCATCTAGCAACACAAGCAGAATCTGCCATAACTCCTATTAAATATCTCAAAACATTTTCCATCTACTGGAGAAAGCAAAGCTTTTGCTGACCTACAGCTTTTCAAGTGCCTCAACAAGTGCAGTTTCACAAGTGATGGCAGAGGGTTTCAAGAGAAGAAAGAACGAAGACAAATAAACAGCTCCTATTGAAATAACAACAATTTCATCAGCTTTATTTCTTCTTCCAAACTTTTGTCATGCGGGTCAATGATATATTCAACTGCAGATTGACTTGTTCTGCCACAGCTCTGTTCACAGAAGCAGGGCCAACAAGAGTCTTCTATCAGAGAATTATCAGTAACACACAGCACGGGGTGGATAACTAGGAGAAATCATCAATTTATTTTCCTGAAGAAAACTACACCTGAGGAATCAGCCTCACTACAAAATAAAATGAGAAGACAAGATCAAAAACCACGAATACTACAAACATTTTTGTAGTATAAACGTAATGCAATTAAGTTAATGCAAAACCCACTGAAGTGTATGACAAATGCTACAGAAATAAAATCGTAAACAAAGATTAAAACTCACTTCTATAAATATAAATAAAAACACACTGTGAAAGAGAATTTGCTAACCATAAATGCAGCTGGAATGTCCAAGTGAACCTTACATTGTAGCTGAAGCAAATATTCTAATATATCTTGCAAACATTCCTCCCTCGTTCTCAAACTGCCTTCACAACAAGAACAATCAATCCAATGACTACTGGACTTAAAAGAAAAGCACGTTGTAATCTTTTTTTTTTTATTTTTTGAAATGTAATCTCACATTTCAAAATCCAACTTTGTAGTTGACTCATCAACACTAAGTAAACAGGGTAACTCCTACCTCCTTCAAAGCAAAGAGTTAATGCCAGAATTGTATCTTGCCAAGGCCACCAGACCCCACGCAGCAACCAACCACACTTCACCCTGAAAGCGCTTTGTTGTGTAAGCATCATGAAGTGACTTCAAGCAAGGCTTACAGCTCCAAAAGCAGTTACCATGAGAAATAAAACAAAAATACACCAAGGGTGCTCCCCAAGAGAACTACAGGCTCTGCTCTCTAATTCTCAAACCCACAGAAAACAATTACAAACATCTTACTGGCACGTGCAACACACAGCAACTGTCTGCCACCTGCAGGATATTTTTTGTTACGTGTACAGCATCATTTACGTTTTCACAATTAAGCAGAAGGAAACGCAGATCCCTCTTCCAACAAAATAAAATTTGAGTCAATTTACTGAAAAATACCAAAATATTTTTAACAGGGAGTGCTAATGGTTATGTAATTATTTAAACTTCAATAATTCATTACATTAGACCACTTAAACACAAGAACACAACAAATAAAGCTAAAGGAGATTAAATCACACTCCCAGATTAAGTCATATATACTGTTATAAACTATATTAATGCTCACACAAGAGCTGTTCTGTGACTCTCCTGATAACATAATAATGAAGATCTGGCAGTCTCTGTGAACAGATACTTTGAAAATACAAAATAAATAAAATTTTAAAAAAGAAAAACAACAAACCAAAGCACCCCCATTATTTGGAAAATTGTTGGAAGAAGGTAGTGTGACAGAAAAAAAAAAAAGTAATTGACATACATGTTTGATATATCAAAATACTCTGAAACAATCTCTGCCAAAAATCATAGATATGTGCAGTCTCATCATATTTGAAAAGAGCTACGAAGTCAAAACCTGGACAAAGTCTATGCTGAATTAATCATGACACATTTAAGAGCAGGAGCAAAACAAACAAACAAACAAAAAAAAAACCAACACAACAAAACCACAACAAACAGCAATAGGTCTTGAGGATACATCCCTTACCTTTCCACTCCCTGCCTGCAACATGTCATTGTTGCAGACCTAAAAACAGAACACTTGTCAGTAACTCTACAACACTTATGAGAAGAAAAACAAGTAGTGCAGACTATCCTTGTAGCACCTTTCAGCTTATGTTAAAAAAATAAAATAAAGCAATGGCCTCACCTATTTATTTTGTTAAAGACTATTCCTTTTGCTTCTGTGAACCACAGAGCAGCAACCTCAGCCAAGCTAGAAATTCTTTTCTACTTTTCCACTAGCATCAGCACACTCCTGACCCTGCACAGAGCCTTTACAGTCCCGTAAACCAATAGGGACTTCTTTGTTTTGGGCTCTGCTGGCTCTGTGTGCCCTAAGGCCTGTGTGCAGGTCAGATAAGCGCCAGAACAAAGAAGGGGGGAGAAGCTAGCAGCCAACAGATGATCCATCCAGCCCGATCTGCTCTGCATTTCACACCTGCTCAAAGGTGCAGCATCACCTTAGTCATCTGCTCACCTTGCCAGCAGTCAGGCAACCCTCCATTGTCCTCCTGCTTCCTCATGCACGTTTATACAGCAATGAAGAGGCTAAGAACACAGCAATAAGGTGTTACTGTGTGGGGTAGCAATTCAACTCAAAGCGCTATTTCTAAAGCTAGAGGCAAACTGGCTTTCAAAAGGAATCTTTTGAACTTGTAAATAAGAAGTAAAGATTTGAACGGAGGTTTTTAAAGAGAAAGTAGGCTTAGCTTATATACATACAGTGGCACCAGCACATAAAAACTTCTCCTATGCACGCTGACACTGATATGGCAGAACTGTATCAGAAAAGACTGACATCCCTCATGAGCTGAGTAGAACTTGTGGCCTGCTACTGAAATGGCACAGCTCTCTCATACAGGCTCATTCTCTGAATGCATGAAACTCAAGAAAATAAACAACTTTCAAAAAGACATAAACTAAATTTTAGAAGTCTACTACTAACAGCACTTCTGGAATTGAAATACTGAAGGAGCTCTTAGATGGTAGTTATGCCATATTTTCTATATAGTTTTAAAAAATACAATTGTTTCCTACATAAATTTTGGTAGAGAAACATCATTAACAGCAACCTTAAAACCATAACAAGATGTCAGTAAAGCTACCTTTTAAGTTACTAAGTGAAACTAGCAGAAACTGAAAACAGAATTTTGAGGTAAAGTTTTGAGTCTTGCAGTTTTGAGTCTTGAGTCTTGCAGTTACAGCAACCCAAACAGCAATAGTTACAGGCAGATCAGCACTTCTGTTAGCTAAAACAGAAATCTGCACCCCTGAAATATGCATTTCCACCAGCAACCACAATCGTGCAGCCATTTCTTGTGGCCATCCTCCCTAAACCTGATTGTGTTGTTCTATTAGAGACAGCATCAATAAAATTATTCCCAACGTTTCATTCCTATCTGGATTCTCCAGTGTCCAGAAGTACAGACACTGCAGTCTCTCTCTTCATCGTCGAAATGAAATCTTGTCTCTAACTTACCACTCAGACAGGTAATATTCATTTTTACTTGCTACTGGAAATATGAGAAAAACATGCACTGCGTTATAAAAAATGCACTAACAGTCATTTAGATGGGCACCTCAATTAATTTCTTTTAATCAGCAGTGCATTTTTACTATATTAGCATCAAACTTCAGTATGATGCAACAGAGCAAGAGAAAACATAAAAATTGGGTCCCATTTGCATAATACAACCAAGGGCAGTGTCATATTCAGCTGACAGAGCCAGTGAAGACAGATTGCCACAACTTCTTCCCCGCTCTGATAGACTTGGTCATGTCTCATTAGTTCCTCATTCCCATCAGATGTGCTAGGACCTGTACTGCAGAGGGTTAAGACATCCAGCTACACTGACTGAACTAGAAAAACGCAGATGCTATCCGATACTCTGCATGCAAGTGCTCTGGCAACCAGGCTAATTAGTCAGGAGTTTATGGTAGGAATGCTAACAAGCCTAATAGGAAACAAGCACCTGATTCTCCCAGAGTAGACAAAAAGAAAAAACAAAAAAGAAAAAAAAAAAAGGCAGTAAGGAATCTACTAGAAAAAAAAAAAAAACAGAAGGCAAACAGACAAAACTAAGACATGGTGCAACTCAAAAAGGTACTCAAACCTCTAATACAGAACGTACTCTTAACAAGACCCACATTTCCCAGCTTACCAAGATTAGGCAGACCCACTTTAAAAGCAATGTAAAAAAGATGAAAGTATTTACGTATTTATTTATTTTTTTCTGAGGGATCTCAGTACACCTACGAACGCGAAGAATCAAACAACCAAACAAAACGCAAGACAATACACAACACCTACAAGGGATTACTGAGTACATAAACTTGAGGAAAAATGTGTTCTAAGCAGAAAGAACTCCCAATCTGTATTCTCTTGTTTACAGCACTGTTAAGAGCTCACTGCCAAATTGACATTGCTGAAGGTTTTATAGCAGGTCAAGATCTTGCCAAAAAGCAATGTGATAGCACAGAACTGCATAGGACTGTTGCCAGCTTCATTAACCTTATTACCAGTTCAACTACCTCAAGAGACATTAATGTGCAACATTTAAATTTGTTCCAGTTGTACAATTATTGTTGCACCGTCTTGGAATTTGGTCTGCAATCATTAAGTTCATACATTCCAGATAGGATTGGTTCAAATCCAAAACTTGACTGGATTTCAAAAAGTTATTTTCCAAGTATATTAGTTCAGTCAAGCAGGACAGAAAGAAGAATACCATTTCAAAATGTAACCTACAACACAATCTTTGTCCTAACTAATGCTCTGGATAGAAATAGATGGAGGAATCTCCTTGAAGAAATACTGTTGTTCCTTTCTAACCAAAATACTTAACTTCATCACTTCCTGTTTCTCAGAAAAGAAAATCATTGACAACATTAGTTCTGGGAAAAATAAAAAAAACAACAAGCCCAAAAATAAAACAACTCAACCAAACAACCCACGTGCACAAGAAAACAAAACCCAAGATCAGCGCTGTTGAATTAAAGTGACTATGACACCATTTACTGATCTCACTCCATGATGCACAGCCACAGTGCTTGTAAGCACCTTCAGTCTGAGCACAAACTCAAGAGCCAAGACAGTTTTTCTAAGTCACTTTTGCCACACATCCAAAAGAAGAGATATTCGTTTATCACAGATAAAAACAGACATGAGTGAAAACGAAAACACCTCAGTTTTAGACATGAGTAGAAGCATTAACAGCAAACTTTCTGAACATCTAAATGAAATACTTGGTCCATATTGAAACTTCCAAACATGAGAGAAAGAGTCCAGACAAGTTTGCTTTTCTTTTTAATCCTGTTGCTCAAAAAACCCTGCAGGTATTATCACTTTGAATTCAGTTTTCTTCTCTTTTCTTTTTTAATTACAGGAATCATGCCATTTCTTAAAACCTATAAAATAGCTCATCACTGTCATTGGTTATCTTAATGGAGAATGAGAAGACTACCCAAGGACACAGACAACCTCAAAAATCTTTACAATAGCTCTAACAGTTTGATAAAGTTTAGCTGCTGATAGCTTTCCCCCTGCAGATCCTACTTAATCCTGTTATATAATCTTTGGCAACAAATTTACCAAATACAGTGCTTGGTGAATGACATTCAGTTTCAGTTAGTTGCATTTGAATACAATGCCACTTGCTGACAAGTTAAACAAGGGCTTTCTCTGCAGTAATGCCACCCACAATATCTTCAGACTGATACTGATCCTGCATTCACTCTTTTGTTTCCCTTTGACTTCTCATGCTAAAAATAAATTCCTCTATTCCAACACAAAAGCTAGTTAGTTCAAAATAGTCCTAAACATTTCAATGTACTTCACACTTACATGTCAGGGCTGTTCCAAAAGTAATGCCTCCTATTTTATTATGATGGCTAACAGAATCAGAGGCACACAGTGGTGGTAGGGCAGTAGGGGTTGAACCTTTCCAATAACATTCCATTACATATTGCTGCCATGTGACAGATGGCAGCAGAGGTGCAGTCTGGTAGAATGAAGTCTGACATGGGAATGCATTTGAAGCAAAGCTATGTCACTCATATCCTCCAGGTGGAAAAAATGGCCCCCAATGACATTCACCGATGCTTGCTGAACATTCACGGAGACCAAACAGTGGATGTTATGACAGTGAGGTGGTGGGTGGTGCATTTCAGTAGTGGTTACAGTGAGTCACCTCCACTGTGTAGATTTTTGAGTGTGGCATACAGGCTCCTGTTCATCATTGGTGAAAACGCATAGCTAATGGTAGTGAGTATGCTGAAAAATAGTGTTTTGTAGCTGTGAATTGCCTGTATCAAGTAGTGCTATTGTGTTCTTTGTATCTGTTGCATTTTCCATGGAAATAAATAGGAGACATTGCTTTTGGAGCAACCTACATACCTATTCAACAAAAATATTTCTTTTGTTTCTAATTTTGTTTCCCCTTCCCCACCTACCTGACTCCACCTCCATGTTTGTCACTGCCATCTTTTCCAACACAAGCACTTCTGTGAACTCTGATGGGTGTTTCTCTCTGGACTAGCTCTGAAACAACCAACATCTGTCCCTCAGCTTCCTTAAGAACCCCCCCCCCCCATGAAGCCATCGAGGATGCAAGGCCAGCACAAAGGAGGGATTACACAACCCCCAACTGAACTAGAAATGAGCGAAGAAATCTTTGATTGCTAGAAAGCCATATCAGTAGCTGGAGAAATGAATATGAAATCACATTCTTGTATTTTTCCCCTGTGCAGCAACTGATATTCAAAATAAAGTCAATAATAGTAATTTACAGAAGCAAGGAACATCTCTGCAGAATCAGATCCTGGCAGATTGGGAAGCGTATCAAAAGTTAGCTATATCTAATGGTAATAACTTGAATATATATGGGAATTAAAGACATTTCATCCCTCTCACTGAAACATCTATTTAAATAGTCCAAACCTCAGCAAACACAACACTGCTTTTGAAACCCAGTATAAGAGGCCTGACAAAGGCTACTGAAGTATAATTTGACCGTATTTCAATTAGTAAATCATTTAACTTTTCAGTACAGTTTACAGTTTCAGAATAGAAACGTTTCTATTGTAATAGTGAAAGACATAGCATCTAATGTCTAAGAGTAAGTTGTATAAGATAAAGATAGCTTTCTATTATTTCCAAGTTCAACTAAATTTATCAAATACCAAGTTGGTATATTCTACTGGAAATAACTTACACCCAGAATCTTAGAAACCACCAAGTGCAGAATTCATTAGAGTTACAATCTCTACTGCTAATACTAGCTTCGGAAATATTTTTCATGTCCTGGATGTAAGAAGAGGATACTGACATGGACTCAGTCCATGCAGAAATATCACAAATGGTGGAGGAATTACGCGACACCAAGTGCCCTTCTACAAAACGCTGCATCAGATACTGTCCATACAAAAACTCACTTTACAGTCCTGAGTCTCTGATTTCTGGCAAATGTGACAGCAGCATCTTTACAACCAAACAGGCCAGAAGAGGAAAGTAATCAAAATTATGAGAAGAAAATGAGAATTGACAGTGCACTGACAGAATGAGAATTGATAGAAAATGAGAAATGAGAAAGACAGTGCAGAGATACAATAGATTGAACATATTTTAAAAACATGAATTAAAAAAAATATATCAATTAAAGATGCTGAAAGTAATCCTTAGTTGTGCCACCAAGTCATTCGTTAAAAGGAAGAACCACTTGAAAGCAACTTGAAGATAGACAAGTCAAAAACTGCTCTTCCTAGAATTGCAGTAATTCAATCATGGCCACTGCATTTTCCTCTCTGACTCCTATTGCTTTAGAGTCTCTGCTCTACGCTCAGGACAATAATGAATGTTTGGTGATTGTGAGCAATAGCCAACTCCATTCCCGATAGAGGAAACAACAGTTGACCACTTGATTACATAGGAAGCTCCTCACTTCCTGTGCAGTCCTCTTCATAATAGCATAAATAAGAAAATGATATAATATGGTACAAAAAGGTTGATTTTAGTGACATTTTGCAAAAAGAAACATGGTCATAAATCACCTTTAACTATTTGAATAGTATAGCTGAAACATATACATCCAAGTTCACAAAAATTTTTTCAGTTACTGTTTTAGAATTGTTGATCTTAATTCCAACATACCTGGGAGGGGAACCTCTAACTACCGTAAGTGTTCTGTGCAAGGCTATTCTTTATGAAAAATTTCAATTTCTCAACAGCAGAAAGGTAGTGCCTCTCCCCTTACAAACGCTGATAATTCTTTAACACATAAAGCATCTTGAATCATTACTTTGTTATGACACAATGTAAGGTAAGACTCTGTCTCTACTTTTAGTCCTAATGAAGATTTGAAGGATCAGTATGTGATTTAGTTGTTAAAGTGCCCCAAAAAAAGAAAAACAACCTACAAACCTTCTAACCATGTTTACAGGTAGAAATGCAGTTTGTATTAACTTAGTATTAACAAGTTTGTATTAACTTAGGTTCCAATATGACATGCAGGAAAAGGTAATTTAAAACTTCATTTAAATTCAGTATCAACATACAAAATTTAATATTGAGTTCTGAGGATTTTGCATGCTTGGCTTATTTCATGTTATGTTCCTTGCACGTTAATTCTGGCCTCTGGAACATTTATAGAACTAAAAGATTCACACTATCCAAGTTCTAAAGTAGCATTTTAAATTTTAATGGTAAAAATACTCCATTGAAGCAAAAATTAGCAATATTAAACATTCCTACCCAGTTGAGATTACAGTCTACTTAGAAAAAATGCTAAAGTACTGGTTTCAATTAGAAAATATTACACTATCAGCGTGGCTCTATTTCCATGCAATTAACCTAATTTCTCTGTCTAACCAACTATACCAGATGTTTTGAAGTTCTGATACCATGAAAAAAGATCTGTCTGTGGCTAAAATTAACGTTTCATAGATAGAGCTTTCTGTTTTTAAAGATCACAAATGCAAGATACGTTCAGAAACTATGGCTTGCCTCAAGCAATATGCACCATTTTGTAAAGATTCTTCTTGACATCATGCAGAGATCTGTAACACAGATACAGCATAATTCAAAATAAAACAAAATAGGAGATTTGATACGAAAAACTGTTAACACTGTACTGCACAGAAGACAGTACTATAAATCTAAAAGTACTCAGAAATAAACATTACAGTAGGGATATATTAGCAACAACAAAAATTAAAAATCTAACCTAATTCTCAGGATCACAGAATTATAGGGGTTGGAAGGGACCTACATCAAGTCCAGCCTTCTGCTAAAGCAGGTTCCCCACAGCTGGTTGTAACTCATTCACTGCAAGCATTTATTCCATCAAATAATGATGATGCAGGCTTCCAATCGTGAGCAGGAGGAAAGGCACAGGAGTAGGAAATGGAAACAGGACAGAGTGGAATCCAGACAACTTGTAATCATGTCTTTTCTGCAATATTAGAATCTTGTTCAATCTCTGCCCCCAGCATACCCAAATGTTTCACAAAAAGATGCTATGGAAGGATGTTTTTAATACATTTTGTTTGTTTTGTTTTATTTGTTTGGTGTTTGGCTTTTGAATGTTTGTTTTTCAATTCCATGAAATTCAACAAGGACAAATGAAAAATCCTGCCACTCAAGAATATAGGCTCAGGAATGACTGGCTGGAGAACAGCTCTGCTAAGAAGGACCTGGTGATCCTGGAGGACATCAAGCTGAACATGAGTCAGAAGTGCCCTTCAACAAAGTTGGATAACAGCATTCTAAGCTGTGTTAGTAGAAGTACAGGCTGTAGATCAAGTAAAATGGTTATCTTCATCAATCCAGTTTTGTGACACACGATACAGGAAAGACAGAAACTGGAGCAAGTTCAGCAGACCACAGGATGGTCAGAAGGTTGGAAAACTATCTTATGAGCAGGGATGGGCAGAACAGGGTTTGTTTCACCTGGTAAAGCAATGGCTTTAGGGAAACGCACAAAAGAGATCCTAATATCTACAGGGAAGCCATCTTAAAGATGCAACAAGGATCTTCACAGTAGTGCATGGTGGAAGCACAAAAGATAATGGGCACTAAGATGAAAGAAGAGGATTCTAGACTGAATATAAGGTAGTTTTTTCACGATGAAGTCTGTCAAGTAGTGGAGAAGGTTACCCAGAGAAGTCATACAGAGCGTGATCTTCAGGGACTTTGAAGTCCTTACTGGATAAAGCCCTAGGAAGCCTATATAGGTCCAAACTATAGTTCCAAATTATCTTCCAACCCAAAGTATCTTATGATTTTATTTAAACATCCACTGAGGACAGGTTAATTGATCTTCCAAAGCTACTATTTCACAGAAAACAGTGATCGTTACACCAATCAGGCAGATATCATTTGTTTTGCAAGCTGAGCTAAAAACACAAAATAATATATGACAAGACCAATTGGATAGTGCTGATACAAAGATATGCCAACGCATAAGTCCCAGGAAGGGCTATAAAATGAAAAGAGATGAAAAAAGCTAAATACAGTAGTTTAAGTAGCAGCATAATGTTTTTCAATTTCTCTTCTGGTAAGAGTCCAACAGATAGAGACACTAAAACCTAGATAAGTGGTTCTACTGCACATCTCAAGTCATTTATCCAACTAACGCAATGCAGCCCATCCCAGTTGGAAGTGAATTGGAATGGGCAGACATGTATCTAAGATCACAGGATAATTCCAATGGAAAAAAGGACCTCAGAAGGTTTCCAGTTCAATCTCCTGCTGAAAGAAAGGTCACCTCTGAGGTCAGATCAAGTTGTTTGCAGCTTTATTCAGTCTGCTCTCAAAAACCTCCGTGACAAAAGCTATGCAACCTCCCTGTGCAACCTGTTTCACTGGTTGACTGTTTACTAAAATCTGAAAAGTTTTATTGTGTAAAACACATTTATAGGTAATGAATTGTGTAATGAATTCATTTTAATACAGATAAAGGGAAATACAAGCCCGAAAACATTTCTCAAAGATAATCATGAGAATTATTGCATGGTAAGACTAAGATAAGCTTGCTTACTCTATTCAGCAGTCCAACATACTAAAACTAGCCCCTAATTCATTTTTCCTTTAAAAATATAAAGCCATACTTTATACTGTAAGCAACTTGTCAGGGGATGTCAGGATGATTTTCTCAACACGCCAGGCTGGTTCATCCTTCAAGAAAGATTATACAACCAAAAAACAATGAAAAATTAGAAAAAGCAAGACACACCCAGAAACTTAATGCAAAGGCTCAGGAGGAGAAGTGCTCAAAAACGAACAAAAAAGGACAAGGTATTTTGCTCCATATCCTCAAAGTAGTGAGATTTCCTTATGTTGTATATGTTACTCTGATGGTTGTTTACCAGAGAATTCCAAACAGATGTCCTAGTGCATCTGAGAAAGTGATTTACCACCATTACTACAGTCTGCTTCTTTCCTCTAGTTACTATAGCATAAGCGAACTATCAGTGGTACGGAAAGAATTTATTAAAAAAAAATTAAAAAAACCACAAAAACCACCAAAAACACATGCTAAACACAGTCATACAACTTCTGGGGCCGAATCACAGAAAGCAACAGATCTTCACAAGAAAAACTAAGAAAGTGGGAACAAAAAAAGTGGAGTAGAGCAACACAAAAGACACAATGAGAAGAAACAAATCTGCTTATGCTAACAGTCCAGTTGCAGACTTCCCAGTCATCCACACGAGTACACACTGGGGATGGGAGGAGGGAAAAAGGCCCAAAATGTATCTGAACTTCAGATGCTAAAAGAATGATATTTATGTCAAGATTCTCACAAACAAAAAAGCAAAGTGAAACAAAAAAGCCCAGGTTCACATGGGCTAGAGGAGTAGCCTTCCTAGTACATATTCTTAAAAAAGAAAACATTGAAGAAAGGCAAAAATAATTAGGAAGAAGATAACAGCCTTACCCTATGGAGAAAAATACACAGTACAATTGTGGTTGACCATACTGATCTCAAAACAGTATGTACCCGACTCAGTTTTAAATTTCTCCTTAAATCATATTCATCTCTCTTTCTCAAAGTGAAGTTAGCTGGCACACCAGTAAGTAGCTAATAAGTTGTGTGTAATAATCAAAAGTGTCACACACTTGTTTTCTACATGCCACTGTAAAATCACAACTGCATGGCAATGTAGACAGTGTTCAAAAGATGTAGGTCTAGGTTCTGCACCGTGTGAATCTGTCACAGCACTAGTTCTAGAAAACAGCTACACTAAAAATGAAGATTTCTGCAGCCACTGTAAACAACTTCATGATAAAAAGTTCTCTAGTAACTACTCATCTTTACACTTAGCAGTAGACCAGTAATTCATTGTAAAACCTGTACAGTATTTCTCCACCTGCCAGTAATGAATTGTTTCCAAACAGTAATGTGGATAACAGAGCAATCAACAAGACACTCACATACAGAGGACAAGGGTAAATTACATCACTGACACTACTTTTCACATTGCGATCACCTTCTCGTCTTTCAGTAGTTGTCACTGTCTAATCACTATATGTTTCAAAGATAGCTAAAGTACACAAGTAATACAAAAATGCAGTCTTGATTGACACAAGTATGGAAACTCAGAAGGCAGGTGGCTAACCAGAGAAATAAAGAAATGTGTCAGTTTCTTTGCAAGTGTTTTTTAATGTTAAAATTAAAGTTTTTCTTGATGTGAAATAATTACACTAACAGAGCACTGAAAAACTAGGAAGACTAGCTTGGATTGTTATTGATGCCAAGAAAAGAGAGCAGGTGTTTTGTTTGTCTTTTTGATTCATGCCTTCCAAATTCATATTGAAGAGTCAACACGTGTTTCAGTTGCCAAAAGTTATGGTCCAGATGTTCCCCCCCCCCCCCCCCCCCCCCCCCCCCCCCTTGAACAGCAGAAGAGGAAGCTCAATTTCCCTCTGAGGGCACAGTTGTCAATTTTGCAAGCTCTATCATTTGGATTGGGCCAAAGTGAAAAGTCAGATTAATTTACAACATCAGAGTCAGAAATAGTAATTCCAATATCTATTTATTTAAGCTGTGATCAAGAAATATTGAGCTTGGACACACAGCTTCTATCCATATCACGGAGGGCTCATCCTACATCATCAGTAAGGCTTACACAACAAAGCAAGGCACATTTTCATGGTTGCTTCAAGAATAAAATGACCTCAAAAAGGCAGGTTTTGACAATAAAGGTCCAGATCAAATCATTTCTCTCTATTAAAGCAAGGTAAAAACTCATATATATGTAAAAGATTAATTAAACAATTCAAATGCTCTAGAATACACTTCAATGTTAGAAAGAAAAGAAATTTGAAAATGAAATTTATATCTTCCAACAAATTGTATTCAATTTTGATTTGTAATGTGCATTATTTAAGTTCTCTATACCCTGTCCCAAATACACAGAAAAAATCATCTACATTAAAAAAAAACAGAACAAAACAAAAACCAAACAAACAAACAAAAAAACAACCACCCAAATTGTGCAACTAAGTACAAAGCACTTTCCCAGTTAGGAAAATAACTTTCTACTGGAAATTCACACTTCGCATTTCTCTCTTCATAGGGCACATTTCATTACCCAAAGGAGCCACATTAAAAAAGCACTACCAGTTCTAGTAAAAAAAAGTTCTAGTTCTAGAAAAAAAGTTCTATTTTAAAGATTTCTTCTCAACGATGAAAAATTATTGTTTTTATCACAGGGTTAGCCAAAACCAGACTCTGCAGCCATGTCAAACAAGAGTCACCAGAAGAAAGTTTTTGCCAATGTCACGATGCATGACCTCCTGTTCTCAGCAGTGCAATCCTGCCCAGCTGGTATTTTTGCAGTCAGTTAGGTGACCTGTACTCTTACAAGAAGTTAACTCCACCTACGAAACTTCCTCCTGCACTGAAAAGTACAGAACAAATGGTCGATTACTTTCAAGCATTTTCTTGCTGTAAAGTGCAGTTCTATTAAATAACCTTAATTTTATTCTTATCAAAGGGCTGTCGTTTCAGTGGCACATGAACCAAGGACAAGTTACAATACAAACATTAATGCAGATGATTAACTGCGTACAGGAGTACTTCGAGTTTAAACAGGCTCAGATTACAAAAGCATTCAGTAACTTGCTTCAGCTTACTCAGATAATAAAACACAGTTAATGTAGGCGATACTACCTTGTAAGATTTCAAGTATCTTCTGACTCACCATGAAACAATTTGGGATTTAACTGATGATTTACCCAAAGAATCCTAGCAGCAAATCAGAATTGATACAGCTGTAAAGCTGTGCAAAAGACAGGTCTATCCTCTCATTAGTGACGGAGTGTGTCATGAGAATATGAAAAGCTGACCTGTAAAAAAGAATCTGCCAAGAAGCAAAGATTGCAGCACACAGAAGAGGAAAGGTATTTAAAACAGGAGGCATCTCCGAGCTCTTTTTGTCTAATTTAATTAGCAATAAATAATCACTCACAGTGTGACAGTTACTCTTTTCTTTCCATGCTTCTGTAGACTGTAAACTTCTTCAGGCTGAGTCATATGAATATTGTGTTTTGCACTAATACTGTATACAGAAGCAAAAATTAAATAAAAAATTCATATAACACTGTTTTAACTAAGAACATGTAAGCTGTTATGTTTCATTTAACTATCATGCACAGAGAGAAGCATGTTTTCTTTACATTAGGTACTTTGAGTATCTAGCTCAGCAAGGTGTGTGATGGCCAGGTTTTTTCTGCCTTATTGGTCTGCTTTTCAATCACAAAACATTCAGGGATTTTGCATTTCTTCTGAATTTGGTTATCCCTTTAAGAACATGATAGGCATAATGAACATTTCATAGGCTTTCTACCAATTTGAATACTAGAAAGTTACATATCTGAAGAAAATAAATTACCTGTCAAGTACAAAAATTAACAGCCACCTATTTAACAAAATAAGACAGCTTTGTGGAAATTTGATATTTAAGTACTTCAGAAACAAAGAAATAAAAACAAAGATTGAGATGATTCATGTTTTCTATAAGATACTTAACCTACTTTACATTGTACGCAGGTATCAAACAGAGAAGATGATCATTCTCAGCTATACTGTTCAAGTCAACATAACATCAAACTGGAATATGGCAGGGCAAATGACAATGCTAACTTTTTTGGCCATATCTTATAAGGTGAAATCTAAAAGTAGCACGACCTACTGAATAGCAACTGCATACATGCATAAAATCTGGCTTCTATTTCTGTGCCAAATTTACTACACAATTTTCAACATGTTATGTCATGTATACGCATTGCTGTTCTCCCACCCCACTGTCCTGTAGCCATTAAAATGAAGTGAGAATACTGGATGACTTAAATGAACACACAACTGATTAGGAGTCCACAGCTACACACAGACAGAAGTCAAGGATGATCTAAACAATCTCACGTACTAGCATCTTTCAAAAGCATTCTGGGCAAAACAGCCAGCAATATTTTAAGTCATTAGTCAACATGTAAAAAAAAGAAGACCAGTTTGCTACTTTGTGCTGCATGAATAGGGAAACTCAGTAATAGCAAAAAAAAAAAAAAGAAAAAAAAAAAAAAAAAAAAAAAAGCTTCCGCTTGTATATATCAAATAGGCATCTTTTCCCAACAAAAGGGTTAAATTTCAGCGGGATGCCAAATGCTTTATTTCAATCAGATCTCACATAGGTAAATACAAAAAGAAACTTTTGAAACACATTAAGCACGAATTAAAATACCATCATTTAAACCAGCTGGACATCGGAGGTGGAAGATGAGGAAGCGAAAGGTCTTGCCAAGTTTCCAAAAGCCACAGCAAATATCAACTGCTACTAAACAGTAACTCTGATTGTTATAAAAGCAGTAAAAATCAGTTCAAAGCCACTGCTGGACAGCAACAGAAAAACAACTCCTGTGCCTTCCACCATCATCACCAACACAACCTGGAAGGATGGACAATTCCAAGCTGCAGGAAACAACCCGGATAGCAGAAACAGTAAGAAGGTGGTCGGTGCTACCAGCTTCCTTCTTTCTGTGCCTCAGAAAGTACGAGGTGGGTGAAGAAGGGGCTGTGGACAGGATGTGTGTGTACATAAGAAACTACTCATCTTTTCTAACAGCTGCAGAAGATAGACGTGTCAGTAACCTGAGGTTAATCCCAAAAACTCATCCTGTTACAGCCCAGCAGGAACTCAGGACAGAGAACACACGTCGGTTTCTAAGTATATTAGGAGGAGGAGCTCTCCAAAACATAATGAGAGCATGTCTATGGTTTTTGAATCAAAGTACAAGCAAGAAAAAAAGCACTCCTTCTTCCCCTCCATTAGAAGAAAATGTGTTGTCACAGTGTCACCAGCAGCATTGGGACCAATGCTGTGGCTGTGTGAGGCCTGGTTGCATCAGCCGAGCCATTCCAGACTCTAAAGTGCAGTCAGCAGGTGCTGGAGGTGCAGCTCACCCATGCCAGAGCTGCACAATCCTAGGTCACATTCTTGGCAAGGCTTCTACACTGCAAGGAGGCACACATCTGAGGGCTGCCAGAATTGGTATTTTTCACACTAAGCAGAAGACTGCAGTATCTGGGTTAGGTGTGGGATTTTTGAGGAGGGTGGCACGGAAGATAGGGGTTCTGAAAGGAGTGGACACTGAGGAATGATCAGTGCATTCATAGCAACATGAGCAGATATTTACAAGTAGCCCTGCACGCAAGGATGTTCAAACAGCTGGAAACAAACACTGGAACCCAAGAGCTCAGCTAAGTGCTGAGTTTTAGTAAGTTATTATCTCAGCCTCCATCATCAGAGTGCTTGAACAATACTTTGCTTCAGCACTCAACCATGTTGGTGCAATGCTGTCCAACTTTTGTGCTTCCACCTGACATTCATCACTCACGATGAAGAAGTCTTTCTTTGAGGAGGCAGCCAAAGTTTTCAAGTTTGGCTAACCTCATACATTTGCTGCACTGATTTTCTGAGCTGACACTTAACCTTAATGCAGGTGAGAATGCAAAACATGCAAACGAAAGTAATCAAGAAGTAGTCACAAAGTTCTACCAGAATTCTGAGTGCTACAAAATGTGAACACTAAAGTCACCACAGATCCCACTGTACGCTCTAACTTTAATAAAAACTACAGACTGCCTACACATCAGTTCCTATCTGCTTCAAAACAGTTTGGGATAGGCACTGCCGCTGAATTTATTGAAATAGCCCTTGTTGCACTATGATAACAACAAAAACATACTTTAATATTAGATTAAATTTCAGCATTTCTTGAAACTTGATCAAAAGAATTCCCGTAACTTTTACAAAATAGAGAATAGCTCTGTTAGAACATTTTAAAAAATGCAAAAAAAAAAAAAAAAAAAAAAAAAAAAAAAAAAAAAAAAAAGGAAACAGGTGTTTGTTTTTAAGTTAAAGCATTCAACAAAGCAAAATTTACACAAAAAAAAAAAAGCAACAACCTTAAGTAAATGCATTTGAGATACCTCACTGGACAGCAAATACTAGATACAATAGGCAATCCACCCAACTTAATTAGCTAATTCGAGCAATGCCTTTATTAGCATTGTCTTTCCATCAAAAATTCTAAATTCCTTTCTTTTTCCAGATGTGAAAAATTTATCTCAGTCTTTCAATTGCCAGAAAACATACAGCAAGTGTTAAATCATAGAACCATAGAATGGCCTGGGTTGAAAAGGACCACAGTGATCCAGTTTCAACTCCCCTACTATGTGAAGGATTGCCAACCACCAGACCAGGCTGCCCAGAGCCACATCCAGCCTGGCCTTGAATGCCTCCAGGGATGGGGCATCCACAGCCTCCTGGGGCAACCTGTTTCAGTGTGTAAAGAAAACTTAACATGTCCATCTGTTCACATTGGAAATAAATTGTATTCATGGTCAGAAAGACTATCACTTTAAATAGAAACAATTCAGGTTTTCTAATAAAAGCCCCAGCATTCTATGAATATAATCCGAATGCGGTAAATACTACCAATATATATATACGAAAGGTAGATATAAACCAGATTTCTCCAGATATATTTCTCAACATAAAAGAAATTGTTTTTATAAAGAATATTTTATCATACAAAGCTTTCCAGAAGAAAATCTGGTAGGATTAGGCATCTTTCCACAAACATCTTCCTGTCCACGAGGATGCTGCGTCACAGTCAGCACTCTGTTGATGCTTTCCAAGTGAAGATCCTAAGATCCTAGAATAACAGCTTTTTCTAAAACTGAGAATCACAACAAGATGGTCAAAGGCTCCTATTTATTTATTTCTAACCACTGTACTGTTCAAAGAAGAGCTACTAGGAGGGCAGAGGGAAAAGGAGACCTTTTGTTGCTGCAGGCACTGGGGGAGGAGAGGGTTTCTTTGCTGTCTGAACCCTCCTGCCCGACCATAAGCCATGCAGCAGCCACTAATATGCATTGGGAAGGGAGATATGATCTTCCTCTGGGCTTTGTGAGCGGTACAGTGATTATATATGGAAAAGCATGACACTCCAATTAAGTTGTGTCTCTGCCTGTAAGGTGGACTGACAATCAGACAAAGAGAAATCTATTGCTAAACAGCTCAGAAGAGGCTTGAAAAACATAGGCATTGAAACTGTAGTTTCTAGTTACTGCTACGGGCAACATACTTTGGCAACAGTATTTATTTGTCCAACAGACAACTCATTCCTTCACTTAGAGATTTCCCTGTTACAGAGAAATATACATAGAGGTGCTTTTGGTACAGAGCAGCCCAGAAATTCATCTGTGCCCTGAAACACAACAGACTGAGGGCAAGTCTTAGGAGAGTTTACCACAAAACTGTACATTTTGTACTAAGTAGTAAGGTGTTGCAAGACCTTCCATATTCCTCAGTTCTAGTTACAAAAGACTGCAATGTACCACATTGACAATAAAAACAATGAACAATTAAAACAAACAATCCAACCTTGAAGCCATTAACATATATCATCATTTTTGACTGAGTCTGCCAGCACTGTATAGCAACCAAAGCTGTATTCAACAAAATCTATTACAAAATATTTACCCAGTATGTGAATAAGAATCACACATTCAAACATGCACTCAATTTCCAAATACGTTCCAAAACAAGCTGTTTTCTAACATCCTTGAAAAGAATTACTATAGTAACTCTTCCCTATTTTTGAAGTCTACTGTATCTTCTACCCTTGAAGTACATAAGTAAAATCAGAAATCTATTGATGATTACTCTTAAGAAAAACAATTTAAACAAACAAACAAAAAAAAAAAAAAAAAAAAAAGAAAAGAAAAAAAAGAGAGGAATCAACTTTTTAAAGGGGTCAACAGTGATAGGACAAGGGGGAATGCCTTAAAGCAGAAGGAAGGAAGGTTTAAATTGGATGTCAGGAGGAAGTTCTTTACAGAGAGAGTGGTGAGGTGCTGGAGCAGGCTGCCCAGAGAGGTTGTGGACGCTCTGTCCCTGGAGGTGTTCAAGGCCGGGTTGGATGGGGCCCTGGGCAGCCTGGTCGAGTATTAAATGGGGAGGTTGGTGGCTCTGCCTGCAGCAGGGGGGTTGGAGCTTGGTGATCCTTGAGGTCCCTTCCAACCCAAACCATTCTATGATTCTGTGACTACATGCAACCTTCATAAGCACAATCATATATTCTATCACTAGATTCTTTCCATTTATATGTAGAGATTCAAAACCCAGTAAGAAAAACATACTGCAGTATTACATTTCCTAATGTCACACTTGCATTTATAACTAACATGGTACGCTGGTCTTCTAGATGGCATCCATGGTCCTAGGACTCTTTTCCAGGCCTCTCAGAACCAATTGTGAATGCATTTTGAGAAGTAATCATTAATCTATATACTAACACTGTTCCAGACAGACCACAACAGTGAGGAATTCTGTCCTTGACAGTGTGGAGTGAAAAGAAGAAAGCAGATTTAGACAGAGTGGCACCTTCATAAGGGGAGTGGGATGGAGGTAATCTCAGAGGTACAGTTCCCTGGAAAGAATATCTAGGCTAGAAGATGATCTGAAGAGGAGCTGAGCTGAGCTGATGGCGTAGCTTACAGGCGAGCACAAAAGGAAAGAAAGCAGCTCTGTAGAAGTTAAAGATATAATCACATGATACTGATCAAGCATTTCAAATTTGAGAACCTTGAGGCTAAAACCTGCAACAGACACAGACGACCACAATCCCTAAGTACTACATGGAATGGTTTTACTAAGTTATATACCCCTAACAAAGAACAGAAATCACCGAGCATCATGAGGTGTCAGCAATCCAGCTGCGTACTGAAACAAGCACATAATCCAGGTGCATACAGAAACAAGCGCGGACTTCATGTCAAAGCAGATCTTTTAGCTCGCCTAGAGAACCAAACTAGACAACAACAAAAGGCAGTTGCAACTTGGTGACTGAGGGCAACCAATCACATGGAAAAATAACCCTCCCACTGCAAAAACTCATGTTATGTACCCATAAATTTGTTCATTATACAGAAGTTCACCAGGCACAGTACGTTCCACAAAGATGGCTCGACTGCTTCTGCTGAATTGGAACTATTTTTCATTAATAGTTTTTAATCTCATTTGCATTCTGTTTTCATCTTGGATTTCTGAATTTCTGGACAGACACAGTCACAAAAAAAAAAAAAAAAAAAAAAAAAAAAAAAAAAAGGTACTGTTTTTTATCCACAATTAAAGATTAAGGGACAAAAATCTCTGCAGCCTAAAAAAAAAAAAGAAAAAACCACCACCAACAACAAAAAAAATAATGAGGAACAACTTGCATGAGAACACCTCCTTTACAGAGGCCACTGAACTGCAAGAAAATACTAAAAATTAGTGTCAGTATTGTAAATTTCAGCTTCAATTACTAACGCTGGTTTGTTTGGCAAATAATAAAAGGAGCATCTTGATGCAACTCAGGAAAGGTTACAATGAAGGAGAAAAGAAAATGAGCACGGAACATCTGGTCAGTTATTTTGCTTTTCTTAACTCTGAGCTATACATAAGCACAAGACGTTTGCTCACCTGTCTCCATCTCAACTACTTAAAAAAATACATTATCAGAATGAGGATGGTGAGGCACTGGAACAGGTTGCCCCAGGAGGCTGTGGATGCCCCATCCCTGGAGGCATTCAAGGCCAGGCTGGATGTGGCTCTGGGCAGCCTGGTCTGGTGGTTGGTGACACTGTTCACAGCAGGGGAGTTGAAACTCAATGATCTTTGAGGTCCTTTTCAACCCAGGCCATTTATCAGTTACCGAAATAATTCTCATGTTGGTATTTTATAGCCAGTCAGAAAAGCATCCTCCTAAAATGTTAAGATATCAGGATGCTAGTAACTGATTTGAGAATTGTTTAGCAAGAAGAACATTTCCAAAATCAGTGCGGCAATATGAACAGCAGAAATAAACAGGCCTAAGTAATAATCTCATAAATCTCTAGGCACTAAGATAAGCATCACTCAAAAGGCATTTTACACAAAAATACTTTTTCCTAGCCAAAATTCACCAAAAATCCAAAAATATGTAAGCAGTACTTTACTCAAACGTACCTCAGAAGAGGCTTCCGTTAGCATGAAGTTCTACAGTCTGAGAGATCAAGCACTTTGGTTACTTATCTGTAACATCTGCTACATTTGACTTCACTTATCATAACAGAAGTTTATCAGTGTATCACTCCACATGGTGATTTTGAATTCCACTTTCACCAGAAGCGCTGGCCAAAGCCAGAAGTTATTCTTTAATGTAATGCTCTCAATTACGGATAGCCACAATCTATTTCCCTGTATTTGTAACAAAGCAGCTTTTCAAATATTGACACAAAGATAAATTCAGAGTGCCTTCTCATGATCTACAACCTTATCACAAACACCAGCTCGTTTCAGCTAATAACACCTTTCAGCTAAATTTCAGTTCTCCTTATCCCATTTAGGTGAACATTTCTTATGGACAAAGGCAACACTCTGTCCATAAGATCAATTACAAAGCAAGTTTATCCATGAACATCATTCAAGTGTGTTCCATTTATTTTAACATTTCTGATATATCTCAAATATGGGCACATTCGGGCTAACCAAGTAAATCTGTAACATTTCCAGAGGTCTAGGCTTTTTTCAACTGAAAAATAATACCTGTCAATGGCACTTTCGTCAGGCAACAGATTCACACACTGGGAGGGAATTTTCAAAGCCAGTATGTCTCAGTTGTATGAACCTAATTAGCCACCAGTCAAGGAACAACTTAAGGAATACAGAAGGCATAGCACAAAACTTCCTCCTAGAAGAGGAATATCTTTGTGCTATTATGTTGCCTGTAGATTGTGATCAAGATTTTAATTCAAACCTGTTATCGCTCTCCAGATAGCAGCAATTATATTTCATTTCTGAAGGCAGACAACTCACTTCTACTCAGTTAAAGCAGAACTGATCTCCAAGCAGTCCTTTTAATGCAAATGAGAAGACCTCTGCTCATGATTTCTTTCCTCCAGACATTCTGATGCAGAAGTCAACACTCAGTAAGTTGCAATTAGAAATTAAAACTCTGAAGCTTGTTGAAGTTATAGGTTAGCAACCCCCTCTTTAACTGTGCCTGTTTAGTGATAGCTACCCACTGAAAAGTGTAGGCAACAGTCCTCAAGGTTTCCAATATACCTTTCCAGACTGCTTAGGAATTACCATATTGTCACAATGAATGTAGTGCATGAAGAAAGCACAAGCATTTCTACCATTTAGACAGCTGCCTAGCTGCAGACTTCCACTGTTACAGACAAGACTGTCCATAATGCAATAGGCAGCCATAGGTAGTCCCAGTCTTAAATGATGAGTCTTTTCAGAGTCACAGAGGCAATTTTTCAAAGCAAATGGGTGAGCAACCATGCAGATAGGAATCTGCAGGGATTTTAAAACTTAAAAGATTCCTAACTCTTATTGCTTTCATTGGATTTAAACTTGTACAGTTTCTTTGAAAAGAATCACAAACTCCTGGCTTATACCAGGCATGGCCACAATAATTATTTACAACACTTTGTGAAGCAGAATCAGATCCGAACCCAAAGAATAAACACAAAAATTGAATCAACTTTAAAACCCACTGTGCAACATCTCCCCTAAATAGGTTATTTGCATTTAAAGTCTGAAAACAAAACAAAACAAAACACCCAACAATGTAAAATATACTGACTTGGCCAAACACACAAACAGTATCAGAATATGAGGGAAGTCTGTATCAAAAAATGACAACACACAAACACACCAACCAGTTCAGAAACACGCTTGTGCAGAAGGGCTGCAGTTAGTCCTGCACCTCACTGCTAAGCTTACACAAGGTGCTTTCAGACCAAAAAAATAAAAATCCCCATTCAGGGGCTTGTTTTATTTCAAGCCATGGCCAGTTAGAAGTTACACACACTCTCAGTACAAAGCATTTTATTTCTCTGAGCTTTTTTTTTTTTTTTTTAAGCAAGCTTCTACTTTTGTTCACTAGATCAGAAAAGCTATCTCCATCATAAAGCAAAAGTACAACAGAACAATACTTGTGATATCCACCTCCAAGGCCTTGGGCAATTATCAAAAAAGCCACTTTTTAGAACAGGTGGGGCTTTTCCCAAAAAAAGTAAAATTTAAATGCTACTCTCTTTCCTAATCCATAAATCCTGCTCAGAACAACAAAGCTCTTCCATTCCTCCCACATACAGTTATCAAAGCATACATTAAAGATGAAACCGTACCTTGCCATCAAGATCAACAATAATTATAACGCCTAGTTCACCTACGGTGCCTTAAACCACACATTAAATGCTTTCAGGAGGACTGATACTTATTTTATCTGACAGTGATAAATGCATCAGTCCATAATGCTTTTGCTTTTCTTGCTCTTTTCCAAAGTTTCCATAGACATTTTATATAATAAAGGGGGAAAAAACCTAAAAAGAAAAGAGGTGATTTGCACTTACGCACTTCTGCTTTTCCGTTTGTTTTTAATCTGCAAACTTCAATACAACACACTTGTTATCAAGTTATTAGCAAAGTTTCTCGTATTTGAGAACTCTCAAAACAAGACCTAAGACTCAAAACGAGGTCAAAAGCTCAATTTGTTTCCTACTGTAGGTCTGTAGGCTTCTTACTGGGTTTTCACTCATAGCTAAAGAAAAAAACTAAGAGGAAAAAAGGGGTGGAGGAGAAGCCAGCCAGATAGGAGAAACATTCAAAACCCTGGTAATACCAGGGAAACAGAGAAAAGGAAAGTGGAACAGAAAAACATTTAAAAAAAAAAAAAAGCATAAACATTCTGTTTCATTTTCAATTTGATTGTTGATTTATCTGCAAAACAAACTATGATTCAGCCCACGTTTCCCAAAAAACCTGCTCTATCTTTCTTGGACTTCCTAAAATGCATAGCTGTCTCATCACTTAAGACAGAGACAGTGATGCTTACATGAATCAAATTCAGATTCGCCTCAGTGCTGCAGAGCTGTCAAGGAAGGATCTGCAGCCAGCACTGCTCCTGATGGTACTGGAGGTTAGCTTGCATTCGCTGCTAAAACTTGAAAAACAGAACTTTTATTTTGCTCATTATAAGCCCCTGAAGTCACAGAACTGCTCTTAAACAATTTGTTCAGAGCAAACAGAATGCAAACTATTATCAGGTTTCGCAAGACACCAAGCGTCAAAATAGGTTTAAAAAAAAAAAAAAAAAAAAAAAAATCACAATGTTAAACCTTGCTCCCCACATGTGACTTCAGTGACAGCATCAGCAGGTAAAGATGGGAAATCCTTACTGCAAAGAAGTTCCCAGTCTTCCTCACATAGAATACACAGAGAGAAATACTTCACTGTCGGCACAGAAGCTGACCCGCTCCCTGTCTTGCTGAGGAAAAGCAGCACTGAATGATGTAGCCACTCATATCACATAACAGGAGAAAATTAGGAACAGGACTCAGTGCTGTGCCCTACCCAAGGCTGTTGCTTCTCTCCATCTCACCAGCAATGTGCTTTTAGAAACAACTTGTGCCTAGCACTTAAGAGAGGCACACAGAGAAGTGGATACCTAATCCCTGAGGACACTGAAATATTAACATGAACTCAAACCGATTCATTTCATGAGGCACTTCCCTGAAAAATAACCACACATTTAAAGTTGCTTCAAAATCCCGCTCTGTACGTCCAAGGCCAAAGCACATGGGACACTTTGCACTGAGGTGGTAAAGGACCTGGTGGATCAGGAGCAACTGCACACCAGGGAGTGGGTCCTTCCAAGCTAATGCTGAGGTGTATCAGTAGGGTTTAGGTACTGACAGTGCCAAAGCTTCTGTCATTTTCCACTAATTTCTCTCTTTTTTCTTTCCCCCCCCCCTTCTTCTAAGGCATAAATTAAACCCTACTATTAAGCAAGGGTTTCATTCCTCTGGAAATGCCTATTCTTGCTACATAGGACACACAGAAGATGAGTCACTTAAGAGACTGTTTACATGGAAGCAAAGCCTGGAGAATCACTGCAAGGTAGTAGCTCTCAAAACCCCAAACATACACACAATGGGAGCTCTGGGTGACAGCTCACAGTGCTGGCACGTGCTTGCTGCAACACTAATGCAGCCAGCCAACTGCCACATCTCAATTGCTTATAGCAATCCCACCTGTAAAAAAAGCCATATATCCACCTTACTGCACCTGTACAAACGCTGCACCCGCTGCAGCCTGTACTGTGAGTGCAACGTTCCTGATGTTCCCTCTGACCTAGGAACAGCGTGGAAACCACTTGGGATTGCTGGGGCTAAAATAGTCTGGCAAAGGCCCCATTTGTGCTGACAAATAGCACGCACAACAATCACATCACCACTGGAGTTGAAAATAATGCACATTTGGATCAGCTCAGGGTAACCATAGAATATCCCAATCTGGAAGGAACTCCCAAGGATCAGAGACCAAGCTCTGGCTCCACACAGCACCACCCAAATCCAAACCCTGAGTCTGAAAGCATTGCCCAAACACTTCCTGAACTCCAACAGCTTGAGGCCGTACTCACTGACCTAGGAAGAACGTGAGCTTTTGTGTTTGCAATTTTCCTTCCAGATGGAAGGAAAATGCACTTCACCTATCGTCAGTTTGCTGCAGACACAGCTGCAGTCTTACCAAACATCATTAGAACCAGTACTTTAAGAAGCTTAGATGTTCAGAGATATCCATACGCTTCATTTTAACCACCAGCAGTTCAACTGGAATAAATCTCATTGCTGACAGTGCTGAGCATGTTCCTACACTGGTTCAAAGACTATAGAATGGCAGAAGCATGGAGCTAATGCAAGTGAAATCGATGTTTCCTTCTATAGCAGCTGTAAGGAAGCTTTGTGCAAAGCCCAGCGCAGTATGACAAACACGTAAGGCGGACCCAAAAAACATAGGAGTTGTTAAACCAGTTATTGCAACACAGCAGGAGTCCAACGTCCCCCAGACACACAGAAAAAGGGCTGGAGTTAGAACACACAGGGAATGGACAGATGCACTCATGAGACAGCAGTCACTCTGCAGTCCCAGGGTGCTGAGTTCTCAAACACGATCGACAGAGACTTTATGCCAGCATCAGCCCAGTTATGAAGCAAGTGACTGTCAGCCGGTGGGGATATGGGCGAGACCTATGCAACGCAAGGAGCTAGCATTATGATAGATACCGCAAGGTGCACAGAATAGCACAGAGCCCTCTGCTCGGCAGCCTACAACAAGCAGCACCGAAAATACCCAAAGCACAATGGGAAAACCTGAGAATGGCACTCGGAACTTCTCGCGGCTATGCCAGCAGCCAGTGCCCGGCTGCACGGCCAGGACAGCGCAGCTCTCTGAGCCCTCTGTTAATGATCAGCCAGGAGCAGGGCCAGGCCAAGAGCAAGAATGAATTTCCTCCCGTTCTCCCCAGGCCCACGACGTGGGGAGGGGGGAGGGGGGGCTCCAGAACGAGGCACGGCCCCGGGCAGCGCGACCAGGGGCACGGGCAGGGTGTGGCCTCTTTTTTTTTTTTGAAAAGTAAACGCAGCCTCTCAGCCGCGAGCAACACCCATTTCGTTAGGAAGAAACTGCCCGCTGTGTTTTTCCGGTACAACATGTGAACAAGGCACCAGGAACCTGCTCCTGCTGCGCACTCCCGGCCGAGCGCCGCCCGTCACGCCCCGGCGGCGCAGCCCCGTCTCCCGCCCGCGGCCGGCAGGTTGCTTTGTGCCGCACAAAGCCGGGCGCTGCCAGGCGCTCACACAAAGCGAAGCCCACCGCCGGGCCTCCCCCCTTCCTTCTCTCTCGTTCTCTCTCTCCCCCGTGCTCTCACCGCCGCAACCTAACCCCGGGCACGGGCCGCGCACCGGCTCCCTGCCCGGCGGCCGCGCGGTGGCGGAGCGGGGGCCGCGGCCTGCGCCGGGCGCGGTGCCTCACCTCCGGGCGGCCCGGGCCGTGCGGCCGCGCCGGGGTCGCTCACCTCGGTGGGGGCGCTGATCTCGAACAGGTCCAGCCGGTTCGCGTTCCAGTGGTTGATGATGTCGGCGAGTTTACGCCGCTCCTCCTCCCGGCTGCCGCCGCCCGACATCCTCGCCGAGCCCGCCGCCGCCGCCGGGAGCCGAGCCGGGGCCGCGGCCGGGCCCTCTCCGCCGAGCCCCGGGCGCGGAGCGGTGGGGGGGAGGCAGCCCGCCGGGGAGGGGCCGGCGCTCCTCTCGGTGGCGGCCGGCACGGGAGCCGCGGAAACGCCCCGGGATCGCCGCTCCGCTCGCTCTCGGTCCCGGCGGACGGCGACGGAGGAGAGAAAGAAAAAGAGGGAAGGGCGGGGGGCGGGAAGGAGGAAGGATGCCCCGCGCCGGCAGCCGCCGCGGTGTCTCCTGGCTCGGCGGCGCCCGTCCCCTTCGCCTGCCCCGAGCCCAGCGAAGCCACCGCCGCCGCCTTTCTCCGCCCCACTATCGCCCTCCCCTCGCTCGCCGCCTCGCACACCGTCCCGTGCGCGCCCCCGCCCGGCCGCACTCCCGCCCGCCCTCCCGCGGTGCACGCGCGCTCCTGTGGCCGTCACCTCCCCGCGCCCGGCGGATGGCGGCGCGCCCCCTCCCTTCTCTTCCTTTCCCCTGCCGTCCCCGGGGCGCGGGGTGGGAGCGGTGGCGCGGCCAGGTGCGGTGGCGGTGGCCGCGGCCCCTCGGAGCTGCGCAGGGCGGCAGCGAGGGGCTCCTGAGAGCTCGCCCGCGGGAACAAAGATCCGCCGGGGCGCGGTATATTTTCCTGTTTTCCAGCGCTTTGGCGAAGCCGCCTTCCCGCCCGCTCAGCGCCGGCCTTGGCTCGCCAGGCGACTCGGAGCGGAGCGCGGAGCTGTGCCCTGAGCGCGGTGCCGCCCGGCGCGGCCGTGCGGGGCCTTCGGGGCGCTGCGGGGAAGGAGCTGTCTGGAAAGAATGTGCGGACATAAATCTCCGCAGCGTGAGATAAAGCATCAGACGCGGTTTAGTGTTTTGTAGGAAGAGAATTTCCTTGCGGTTTCTCGCAAGAGGTGTCAGGGGCATCGCTTGATGGGCAGCGTGGCTGTAGGGGCTCGGCTTTGTTTTCTGCCCTGCCGACGTAAGTGATGCGCCCCAATCCGTAGTCAGCTGTTGTTGGTGTGCGCCGGGTGTCCCCTGGGCGTGAGGAGTGGTCCTTGAACTGCCAGCTCTGGGCTGGGCTTCCCGAGCGCGTGCCTTTGTTTGGTTTGGTTTCTTCAGGTGGTTAAAAAAGGGGGAACCGCTGTTCCTTTTCGGTGCTCCCAGCACAGTATTGCAAGTTCCTCTTTGCCGAGAGAATTCAGCAGAGTGGGTTTTGCTGGAGTTGCGATAGATTGGGTTATTTGCAGAAGGGATTCCTCAGAGGCCTTGTCTCCACTAAGCAATCACATTATTGTTTTTACCCAGCAGTACAGCTCCTGTGCAAGCGCCGGCAGCTCAGGTTTTACAGTGAAGGTCAGTTATATTTCTGCCCTATATCCGTAACTGTGCCGTGTCAGAGCACCGAGTATGCAGGGGATCCTGTTCCTTGGGTCCCAAATCCTGGGAGACATTCAAAAGCCTTTTGAGAGCCCTGGGAGAATTGGAGGTGGTGGGGAGGGCACTTTCAAGTCCTTGTAATGTCATAATCCTAAATGTAGCCTTTATTTCTTTCTGCAGGAACAAAAAGCCATGATCCTTTATACCAAAGGAAAGAAATTGCACTGAGTGGCTTTTTCTGCATATCCAGATAACTTTGGGTGTTCTGGCAATGCCCACAAAGATGAAGGAGCAGAATAAAATTTGTGATGCGACAGTCAGCAGCCCAGGTGGAGAGCTGTGTACTCTCTTGGCAAAGGATGTTTGCAGAGCAGTGCATGGAAGTGGATGCTTGGCTGTGTCCTGGTATTGGTGGCACAGGATAAACTACATTGGGTGCATTACTTCAGGATTAGGAAGGAGACTTTTAGGTATAGGCTGTGCATAGATAGTCATTTTGCTATTACTCGCTACACAGGTAGAATTGTTTTTCCCAAGGAAAAGAGGTGGTTGCACTGGGAAAACTGGCTGCTTGGAGTAGTACAATTAGCAGCACTGGCGTGCCTGGGTTTTCAAATGCTGAGAAGCACCAGAAATAAACTTATCACTGTGCTGTACCCATGTGATGTGTATAATCAGCTGTGAATTATTTATTTCTATTTTAACTGCAGCTAGTCAGCATTTCTGGACCGTAGCGAGACTCTGGTCTGGATCCACACAAATCCCTCAGACTGAGCACACTGAGCACACTGATGGCATTTCAGTGTCAGTTCCCAGATATTGCACAGCACTATAAAATATTTCAGTAGTGGCAGGAGCACTGGAAATGCTACTTAATGATCAAATGGTAGGAGCAACCCCTCTGCTGATAAATGCTTTTCTGTGCTGGACAGTGTGGAAACAGTGTTAAAAGAAACCAGGCCCACTTATCCTGCCAGACAGGTTGTTGCCATCCACAGTGGAACTGCAGCAGCTTTAATGCAACATCAGGGTTTAAGAAAAATCATAACGTAGCCATGAAATGAGCTGTGTGAGAGAACCAGCAGGATGCTATGTGTATGGAGAGTGAACTGCTGGCAACAGAGTGTAAGCCCTGGCCTTCTTGGAAAAAATTAGTGTGCAGAGAACTGCATAACATTACCGTGTGCCAGCTAGTTTACTGTGAGAATGTGTGCTGCTTCACTTTCAATCTCTATTCTTTTCACAGGGGTATTGGAAAAGGAAGTAGAACAGCTGCTGTAAAGCCATGCAAGAGACGTGATGCTTGTGAACAGTTGTGAAAAAAAAATTTAGATTTATGAATGGAAAGCATTATTCAAATAAAATGTAAACAGTTTGTATGTTTGAGCTACCTTTAAGGCATCTTCAAAGCATTGCATAAAGTTACTTGAAACCATTAGGTGAAATTTGTCTTGTCTATTCTTTCTGAGATTTCTGCATAGTGAGATGACAAAATCAAAATCCTCTTTGAGGAGTTTCCAGTCCAGCTCAGTTTCCCTTTAGGTAGTCCCACTGAGTTAGATTTAGCTCTATTGATAATCATATATTCAGTAAGAAATAATAGTGTGGGAGAATCAAGAAAACAGAGGACAAAAACTGCTCTGTTTGTGAGTGGTAAGGAAAAATGTTTTTTACTTCTTTCCTTACTGAAGAGTGTAAATGTTCCATTCTCTTCTAAGGCACTTAAGACATCTGAGCTACCGTAAGCCATTACTGTGATTATTAGTTCAGCCCTCAAAGAATAATAGGTATTTCACAGAACAAATAAGATAAATGCCCTTTACCATAGAGCTTGCAAACTATGTTCTCAGAAGTGAGAGCAACAACTAGAAAAGAGAATACATAAGAAACGCAGAAATGTGGGTAGGCTTCTGCAATCCTCTCCATTCTCTGAGACACCAGGAAGCGCGGTGCCTGTGTGGTTACCTGCTGCAAGGGGATCACTGCTGTGCAACTTTACTCATTAATCATATAGATGTGTATCTATCCTTGGGGGAGCTGGTGGTTGTGAGTAACAGGAGTTTACAGAATCTCTGTATTTCTGTTCCTGGGCCATTGCAATCTGTGCAGTGGGTGCCCAAGATTCTCTTGGGTAGGGAAGGTTTGCGTGGAAGTAGGGTCGTGCTCTGATGGCTGCCAGCCAACTGCCCATATGGTTGCCAGAATGCAGCATTAATTTTCTGAGGCAGCGTGTGTCCGAAATACAGTGCCACACCATATAAATCAGCACGCTCTTGGAAGTTATAAATTCACAGATAAGATGGAAATTGTTAAAGTAACCCCTACCGTAGCTTCCTGAGCGTGCATGTGTTTCTAGAGCAGAAGTATCAGAGCTGTAATTTTGCATAGCGTAATGCAAAAGCTTACAGGAGAGCAGCAGGAACACTGCAAACCTGGGTCATCAAACTGTAATCCTTACGTGGATGGCACACCCACAGAGGTAAATAAATGAGCCTGAATAAAGATTGCAGCTATGGTCGCAATAAACACACATGAGTCAGGGAGGGAAGAATTTTTTGTTGCACCATTATCTCACCTGTGTGAATTGCACATACTGTATACATCAAAGTATCTGTTTCATAGCTTAATTGGTAAACAAACATAGTACTTAAAGTCTACGTGGGCAAATTCATGCTGCATGAAAAATCTTTGCATTTAGATCCCATTTTTCTTATTGTATGAGTGTAAGATTTTCATAACCTTGGCCTCTTTAAAACAAATTAAGTAAGGGGAGGGGAGTGGAGGGGAAAACAGGGCAAGTTATATAATTGGAAGTCTTTGGGTTTTCAGTTCAACTATCCTTGCTCTATTTTCAGGGAAAGGAAAGCACTAGACAGTATAAATGGCAGCCAATCACTTATCTTGGTAAATTTATCCTTTGTTTTATATGTGGATGAATAGCAAAAGACTGCTGAAACAATTCCTTGGGAAGGAAGATGCTTAATTTTTATTATGAACAAGACCTTTCCAAGTAATTTGGTGGTGAACATTTCTACACTTAAGACTTCGGTTCAGAGCAATCATATTCAGGCCTACCTGAGCATGTAGGTTCAGAGCACAGACTAGGTTCAGGTCTGTCTGTATTGAAGCACGCTCTTTGATCCATGTTCAACAAGATGGACAGGAGTTAGACTGCCTTGGAGCATGTGAATATTCACACTGATTTCAGCAAGATGTCTGTCTGTATTCAGCTGAACCAGTCTTGGAAATGAGAAGCACATGCGAGTCTCTCACACACAGAGGATCAGGCCCCAGTGAGATGTTTGCTATCAGTGTCGTCCAGTACTGGAATCCTCCTGGTACCTTCAGATTGATACTGAAAACTTTCCTGGAAAATGATTTTTACCCACAGAGTGATGTTCTCAACACAGAAGTGATTAGGACAAATTTAGTGGCTGGTGTACACATTAGATTAGGAGGTGATCTCTTCTGACCTTGTCTCATATAATTTGAAATGCAATCTGTTAACATTTGGAAAAGATGTAGGTACAACAGAAGTTTTTTTACTAGGTTTTATTGTTGTTGTTGGTTTTGTGGGGTTTTCTTGTTTTGTTTGTTTTAATAAGAGATCTCTATTTTGAAGTATTTTCAACCGAACTGCTGTGTCCTGAAAAAGGACTGGAAACTGTCTGACTATAAGAGGGGAAAGAAATAGAAAAGTCTATGTAAAGTTGTCAAGTGGACCATGTAAATGCGGAGCACGTAAATAAACCCCATTTCCGGAAACTAAGCTCCCCTCCCTGTGATATACAGCATTATTTATATAAATGGTAAATCGCTGAGGTACAAGTTGCACATTTCTTTTAAATTGAGGATAGCTCTCCAATCAATAGCCCAAACTAGGCTATTAGTTACAACAATGTATAATCGTTGCAAGGCTCTTTCAGCAAGATATAGTGGGTGTTTGGTCTTGTAATTAACCCACCACCACTGGCCATGCATTCTCTCCACCCTGTAATTACTTGACTTAAAAAACAACACCATTCAAAGCATACATTGCATAGAACATTTAAATTGTAATGTTTTTACACTCACGTATGTTTATAACATACATTTCAGGAGCAGAAGTCATTTGGCCAAATCTAAGCTTTTTTTTTTTTTCAATCAGAAAGGTTAATTTGGAAACAATTTGAGTTAGCATGTATGGAGTCATTGGCTTTTTATATTTATTTAACTCTTTTGGAACTAATCTAAAAGTACTGAGTGGGTTTTCACTTAAATATACCTTGCCACTGAGCTAAGAATGTAATGGATAATCATTGGCTCCAACAAATTGCTGTTCTTCTTGGTTGCAGAGCATGCATAAGTCCTGTACATAGAGAACTGCAGCCTCAAAAGAAAATACTTCAGGAAGCTTATGAGTGAAAACTTTGGTGTAAGCCTGTGAAAAGAAAATGCCCGCTCAGCAAAAAAAAAACAACAACAAAACAAAACAAAAAACAAACAAACAAACAAACAAAAACACAGCAATCTTCTCTCAGCAAGTTTTCCTTAGTAATGCTTTCTCATTCTCGAGGTCTTTGGCCGGAACAAGCATGGGATAGGAACAGGCTTGTACGTAAGAGTAAAAAGCAACAGAAAGCATCCAGAAGGCCTTCTGTAGAAACCTGCAGTGAGATTTCTTTTATCTAACCTGAATTGTTTAAAAATCAAAAAATGAGTGTTAGTGTAGACTGCCTCTAAGGGTAGTGGAGAGTAGCAAATATTTCCAGAAGGATTCAGATTGCTGCCTTGTGACAGGGTTAATCAGCTTATAATTCATGTCCTTATGCTACCTTTTAGATTGCAGAATCAGAGACTGATGTGGGTTGGAAGGGACCTTTAAGATCATCTAGTTCCAACCTCCCTGCTATAGGGAGACCAGGTTATTCAAAGTGCCATCCAGCTAGCTTTGAATGCCTCCAGGGAGGTGGCATCCACAGTCTCTCTGGGCAACCTGTTCCAGTGTCTCACCACCCTCACAGTAAAGAATGTCTTCCTATTATCTAGTCTAAACCTACCTTCTTCCAGTTTAAAGCCATTTTCCCTCATCCTGTTGCTACCTGTTCGTATAAAAAAGGTCCCTTCCCAGCTTTCCTGTAGGCCGCCTTCAGGTATTGGAGGCCGCTGCAAGGTCCCCCTGGAGCCTTCTCTTTTCCAGATGGCTGCGAAGAGCTGAAGTCAATCCCTCCTTGAGAACACAGCCACCATTCCCCAACTTCTTCAAATCTTCCATGTTCTGATTGTGTCATGGGCTTCACTTCAAAGCCCATACCTTGCTTTAGCCGATGATGGCATTTTGTATAAGATGTTATATATCACATTTATACAGGGAGTCCCTCCATTTCCATTAAACCCACTGCAATAAGCTCAATGAAGCACTTGCTCTTCACTTCCGAGACGTCACAGCTCAGCCCAGCCCAACAGGGTGTAGAAGGGAGTAGCTGGGGGGCGGGGGGGGGAAGCACATTAGAAAGCTTATTTTACATTCCAGAACATGACATAGAGATTCTCAGGCTACATCTGAAAGCACTTCCTTTTTAGTTGGCTAAATTCGCACATATCAAATTCTCTGCTGTCTCACCTCCTAGCTTGGGTGTCTGCTCTTAGCACTGCATCTGCCAGCACAGGAGTATTGGGTAATTACACTCTGAAATAACTGAGCCCTGACTCTTCTCTGTGAGACCAACCTTTAAAAGGAAGCTGTGCATTTTTTCCTCTAACACCCTCACCTTTCATCCCGTGCCACTCCTTGACTGCGGGAGGGGACCAAGCCAAAATCACAGAGGTAATTCCTTTGGATCCTTCTAAACTCACTGGTCATAAAGCTTGTGACCTACTAGCCCTATGGTAAGGTACCTTGCATTCTGCAGCCTCTGCTTGTTGCTCTAACCAGAAGCCTTGTTTTTCATACCTTTCCACTTTCTGTCTGGTCATTATTGTCTTTCCTCCTTATCACGTTGCAGTATGTGTGTTGCTTTGAGGCAGGGGTTGTCTTCTCATCGTGTGCGTGTGCAGCATTTAGCATTCTTGAAACACTCGGGCCATCACCACGTGATAAATATTAAAACCTACTGGAAAGCAAATGTGACTACCTGGTACAATAATCATCAGCATTTTGTATCCTTGGCTGGATCATTTTCTCCCAGGAGAGCAATTTAGTACAACAGTGAATAGAAAAATCAGACCATCTCGTGGCAGTACAGGAAGGTTGACACAATGGCAGCTAGAACCTGTTAATTAACCTGTCATGCACAATATACAGCCTCACAGGTAATTTAAGAAATATGTGCTCTTCCTTACTGTTACCCAACAAGCACTGTGGGATCTAGTTAAGCAAATCTCAAACGTGGTGTGTTCTACCTTATAAGCACCTTCAGGGTCAGCACCTCTTAGACAAACACTCCTGTATGCAGTTCTTCTAAATGTAAAATTTCTGCTTACAAACTGTTGTGCTCACATTGTAGAATAGTACTTAGTGGTTGCCAAACAAAAAAACAAACAAACCAGAAGCAGATTTGTCTTGAACAAAGTACTGTTTCCAAGGCATATAAATACAGAAGATTTTCCAGATCCAGCACTGGATCCAGCACATTTGCAGGTCAAGCAAATGAGAAGGGAAGAATTAGAAGTCATTAAGACGAAGATTATGGAGGACAGCTCTCTGGGCAAAGGATATCCTGAATCACATTACTTCTACATTCCAAAACAGGAGTATCACCGCTTTCCCTTTTTCTGACTAAAGTTAGAAACATATGCACAGAAATAGGCACCTAGATTAGTGACCTGTTTTCCAAAGTGCTGTAAACTCCCAGTCATCAAAGGCACCTTTAAGTCCTCACTTACAAATGTAGACCACAAGGCATGAAAGTGTGTCCTTTGTCTCCCAGCAGTACTTCTCTGAATATGAGAATTCAATAGGAAAGCTGTGCAAAAAAAAATCACCCTATCTGAAGGGATCACAGTGGGTGGATATTAACTACTCTGTGTGACACATTCCCGGAGTTGGTGGGTGCTGCTTCCACACTGAGTGGTGCTGTGAGACTGCAGGTACTCTCTGCCTCACAGAATTATAGGTGCACAGAGTGGCAGAGATTGGAAGGGGCTTCTGGGGCTATTGGGTCCAGCTCTGCTCCAGGCAGGACACCCAGAGCAGGGTGTGCAGGACCATGTCCAGGGGCAGCTTCTGAAGATCCAAGGAAGGAGACTCCACAGCCTCTGCGGGCAGCTTGCACCAGCACAGAAGTGCTTCCTGATGTTTAGACAGAGCCTCCTGTATTCCAGTTTGTGGCCATTGGCTCTTGTCCTGGCAAAGGGCACCACTATAAAGAGCCTGGCTCTATTCTCTTTGCACCCCTTGCCTCATATTTATACACATTGATGCAATCCCCTCAGAGCCTCCTCTTCTTCAGACTGAAAACTCTCAGCTCCATCTTCTCATAGGATAGGTACTCCAGTCCTTTTATAATCTTGGTGGTCCTCCATTGGACTCTTTACAGTACGTTCATGGCTCTTGCATTCTACTTTCTAAGCCCTGCTTCTAAGTCATGATGGAGATCAGCCACCCTGGGCCCACCTGCATGCACTTTATGCTGTTTGTTTGCAGACGCTTTGAGTGAGCAAGTGTTACAAAGCACATTACAGAGTCAAGAAGTAAGCATTCTAGGCCTCCAGTTACATCACCAGCAGCACCTTAAACCTAGGGTGGGCTTCCCAAGGCCCAGGCATCTCTGCTTGAGTAGAGTGCTTTGAAATGTTCACCCTGCTCTGGATTTCTTTGCAGTTACTGACACTAATCTGACTATCAGTTATCATCACAGGATACAATGGCATGGTGAGATTACAGCTCCTTCCTATTATAGCTTTCAATTGGCAATAGTCAAAAGAAATATCACCTGCTAAGGAGACAGTACAGAAAACGCCCTACTCCAGATATGAGCGGTGATCCAAAGGCCCTGGTATGGAAGGAGTAATGGAGAGACTCATCTATACACTAATAGACTGTGAGGCAAAATGTACAGGAGATCTCTACTGGCTGGTCTAACAGAAACCATAGTATTCAGCTGTTCTTTGAATTAATTCAGGGATCTGCACTAGGTGAAATCTCATCTTTCAAAAAGGCTTGAACTGCAGGTGATGAGACCGAGGATAAAGGGCCTTGCAGGGGTTATCCTGACAGTTCATCATCCTTGCTGCTAAATGTGTGTCGTGTTGCATGTGTTTAAATTCACCTTCCAGACACTAGCTCTTGTCATGCTTTTTGCTGTTCCATTCACTAGCCCTTTGGAATTTAATATTTTCTCCTTTTTAATACATTTGTAGCTTACCTGCTGTTTTATGATGATGCCACTTTATCTTCCTTGTTTTAGTTAGCTAAACAGATAACTCCTTCTCTCTGTGTAACATGGTTTTTCTGGCTTAGAAGGAAATACCAAGGCCCTTTACTGCACTTGCAAATGTATCCTAAGTTTTCTAAAGGAGATTCTAGCATCCAGTAAAATGCTTGGCTGTACTGTGTTTTTTCAAGTCAGAGTACACTGCATTATTGGACTTATTAAAAAGTAAATAACTAAGGGAACGTTCTCTCATGCACACAGTAGCTGTCTTTCTAGACAAACATCTTGATAACAAAGGTAAAATAGTTTAAGGAGGAACTATTTTAATTCTATCTGCAGTAGTACAGCTAATTTAGTTCCTTACAACAGGGCTTTTTGAAGTCTGGAAGCAAATGGAGCTTCTGAACACAAATCTCTCTATACATAAATAAATATGTCTACTTAATACTACTTTTTTTTCTATGTCATGTTCTTAGGCCAAGAAGTGATGTCACATTAAGGATGATATAAATCTCAGTCCTAATAATCTGATGGATTGCTTTGGGGAAGGTGCTAATACATCCTTAAGGAACGCAGTGGTGGTGTTTTTCAGTGGATCATAAATTGCTTGTAATGACTCTTGAGACTGTATACATACATGATAACTCTTCATTTGTTAAGGATTATATGTTCTTGTTAAAAACAATGCAAGTGCTACTGAAGGGCAGAGAATACTGTCAGTGTTAATAATTCCTGCAGTACGTATCTTTGCTCACTGGTCAGATCTGTGATTTCTGACTCCGAACAAATTACATTACGTACACTTTATGAAAGGTAAAAAAACATCCAGTGATATTAAAAGATGCTTTCAAAAATATTTACAAGATCTTTCAAACTCCTACTTATTTGCATTTGTCCCTGGAAAGCAGAAACACCAGTGTCGTAGCCCTCATCCTTTCAGCAAGAATAATACATTGAGACAGCTTTAAAGAAAATAATAATTTAATACTGTCATAGGCAAATGAGCTCAGAGAGCTCCATTAGACAAAGCAGAGAGAAAAAAAAGGGTCTTAAGAAACTCTTATTCCTTTTTAATATAATTATTTTCCTTAAACAGCATCTTAGGGAGACTGCAGCTGCCCAGCTTGGCTGTGCTACCTGTTCAACAACCTTCTGGGTTAACAGCACAGAAGACTGAAAAGGGTTATTCCAAGTTTCACACCAGTGCTAGAAAAAACAAAATTATACCAGACCTAAAATGAATTAAGAAACAAAGAGCCCAGGCTAACATGTTAAAATGACCTTCTCGCTGCTGATTTGGTGTTTCCTAAGCAAAGCCAAGATCCTTAGTCGCTGATGTAAATGGATTTCTTATTGACTATGACAAGAGCAAAACTGAACACATCTGTGCTTCAAGACTTTTTGCAAAGGGATTTGGTATACTTTCTGAATACTGATAAAACAAAAGCAGCATTGAACATGTGATAGATGCAGAGAAGGAACAAGAGCAGAACAAAAAAAAAGGTTGTCAGTTTTAGAAATCTCTCTTCCCATTCTTCCTTTTCCATTTTTCTGGTCTTCCTTTCTCCTCCTTCTGTTTCTTTCTCTTTTCTTCTTCTTTCCTTGCCCTTTTTTTTTTTTTCTCTCTTTTTTTTTTTCTTCTCTCTTCTCATTCTGGAAAGCACTTAAATTATTGTTAAGCTCCTGCTTAAGTAAGAAAGTAAAACAGTTCATGCTAAGTTACACATGTGCTTACATATCTTTCCTGATGTTATTATGTGAAGTCAGGCTGTAATTTGGTTGTTCAAGGATTTCTCCAGCTGATAAGGAGATGTTTGCCAGGGTTGCCTTTAGCACAGACAAACTGCACTCACTGTGGTTTCTCTGTTGAAAAAGAAAGAGAGGGCCCTTATAGAGGGGCACTTCAGCTTGGGGTTCTGATGAACTTGTTCTTAGTCAACCCAGGAAACATACACATGAAGTCAGAAAAGGGAGAGAACACAACTCTTTGTCCTAAGAGCCGTGCTGCGGTCCCTCCTCAATCACTTGATGTTTTTACAGGGGTGTTTTAATCCACCAAGCTTTGGCACCTGGCTTATTCCTATGCGTAAGTATTTAATGAAGCGATTTTCCTAAACTAAATGCCTGCACTGTTCCTAAGACAGGACAGAAGGAAACTTCTCTACCTTGCAGAGAGATCCTGTCTGACAAAATTTGAATATCCTACTTGGGCAGACAAGTTCCCTTGTGGGAATGCTCCTCTTCTCTGACATGCCAAACCTGTGGGTTTGCCTCGTTTTTTGAAACTACTATACCTCAAAGAGTGAGGTGTAAGCCTGCCAGATGGGAAGACTCAATATCCACTGACTGTTGAGTCTCTCCTGAGCCGAGGAAGAAGTCAGACCATGATTTCAGTCTTTCTCCTTTCCAAAGCTTTTCAAAATCATGAACAAACCTAATAGTTGCTTATGAAAATTAGGGCATGAAAATTAATCATAACTGCGAGTGAGCATAGGAACTCCCATTGTACAGACGCAGGAGGATGCAGAAATGGAGTGAATCAATGAAGCAGGAAGAGAAAGCAGGCTGCTGGTTCCTCATTCTCCTCCTTACCTACTCACCACTGCATCTCTGGTAGGTACTTGTCATGCAGCTTTTGACTCTGACTTGTAAGAGGTATTTGTAAACGCAGCTATTCTGAGCTGTCACTGTGCAGAACCTGTGGTTGCCACCCTGGGCTGAAGCCCTGTCACGTACCCTAGATCTGTCCACAGACTCAGGCAAGAGCTGCTCCAAATGGCTCACCGTGTCTGAGGAACTTTAGAACAAGTGGAAGGGAGGGAAGGTGCAAGTACATCTTCTGCACCCAGCAGCAGCACCAGCCTCTGCATGCCACCTGCTTGTCTGCTGCCAGATTCTCCTTGAAAGCGCTGTGCATGAGGGTCTCCACATTTACAATCTGTTTCTGAGGCATAGTACTCAAGGTGAAGAGTCTCATTATAGACAGATCTGTTAAAGCAGGAGGTTGACAAGGAAGAGCTTGGATCTGAATGGCAGCATCTCCATTTGCACCATTCTTGGATCAACCACCTACAGACAGGACTCCACCTCTCTGTTGTGACTTACTCAGTAACAGCCTGGCACAAGTTGTGTTCAAGCTAAAGGAAAAAGTTCCTATTTAGGCACCAGGCAAAGATGAGATCCTGAAAGTTCAGGCTGTGCCTGATAGATAAGTGCTGAAGGATGTCTGGAAGAGGAGTTAGCAGCCAAGGAATGCAGAAGGAATAGATTGCAGAACTCTGAGGGAATTTTAAGGGTTACTGAGATTATGTACTCATGGATGTCAGCAGTGCTGGCAATTTGCCTTCTACATAGTGGCAGTATCAGCTTAAATCTACTTTATGGTTCCCTACAAAAAGCATGTGTATTCTTCAAAGGGCTTTAAAGAGAAACCATGCAGATTCAATACAAATTACCCTATCCTCTAGACTGGAAAAAATCAGCCTATTATGTTACTAAATTCAATAAAAATTATTACTCTACCAGTACATAATACCCTGATTCTAGCAATCAGACAAGCAAAACCTAAGTTGTATGGATGAGAACTGGAAAAAAATCTTTGGCAAGAGAGTGTCAATTTTAATAATTGTATGTTTGATTTCCATGGCAAATGTCAGATGTCACTCATGTCTCTTAAACAAAAAAATTGGCAGTCCCATGGAAGATAGACCCATTGGTTTGCTTTCACCTAAGCTTGTTTTGGTACAGAAATACATTAGTTTTTTTTTGTGATGTTTTTGCATTCAGAGGTAAGTGTAGCTTATGTCATTCAGGTCTGAAATATATTCACACCAATGTCAAGGCAAAATATTTCAGTGGAGCTAGGTTGATTTACACTAGCTGGAGTTCTGGTAAGCTTTTAAAGGCTCTTTTGTAGCCACAGTGCAAAGCCAGTGTGAAAACATGAATACGTAAGAATTTTGACATCTAGCTATAGCTCAGATGCATGTAGCTATATAACTAAAATGCATGAGTACACATTTCACACTCCAGTGTTTGTCATGAGATTAATGTAAGTGGATGCAACTGAATGACCGTAAGTGTGCTCATTCCTTATGAATGCCAGTCACAGTGCCACTGCAACTATAAATCAAGGTGGGTCCTTGTACAATACTCGTGTTCCCTCTGTACTGTTATGGCAACAAGCCATACGGTTATGGGAATGCAGCCAGCTGTGGCCGCACACAGAGCTATGATGACCAGCTACAGCAGCGGCCCATCAGCCCAAACTTCTCTCCATTGTGACTGTGGTCACGGGCCCTGGGGTACCAGAAATCTCAGTACCAAATATATGCTCCCCAAGCCTTCCTGTGTAGAGCAGAGTAGGAAGGGCAACTGGAACTGGAAAAGATCAGGGAAATAATAAATGTGAATGTAATGAACAGAAAATTAAAAGAGACAGAAGGATGAGAATTTGTGCAGAAAAGAAATGCAGGGTAAAACATGTAGAAAAATAACGAAGCAAGTTTCTAAGTGATTACAAGGGAATGCTTCCATCAAAACACTGGTATTACAGCTTTGAAACCATCTCTGGACTGTAGTTCTTGGCAGCATTCACTACATATGGCAGCAATTCCTGGTCATCAACAATAGGGATCTGTAAAACCCAGATTTCCTGCAAGGGAAGAGCAATTTAAGAAATGCAAACTTGATATACCATTTATTGCTTTATATGAATTTCACTCCTGATTGATTTTAAAACAGCTTTTCCCTTGCAAGATGATATTTCCAGTTGACAAACAACTTGACTTGGAGCCCATTTGTGTGCTAGGGAAATACTATGAATCAGCTGTTTCTGAGAAAAAAACTCACCATAATGAAATTTGTCTTCTAGAATAACCATGCAAAATAGTGCTGATCAGTAAATGTTTAGTAACTAACATTTATAATGGTTTCTTTTAAAGTAGTGACTTTTATTTTTATGCTGAACTTTCTCTACATTGGTGACACAATGTTATCTCAAGTCCATTCATCTGGATAAGACCATGCCAGTTTCCTCAAAAATGGTTTTCTTTCTATGGATTTTGTATAAATTTGGAGTAGGGAGGCACTGTGAGAAGCAAAACACAGACTATATTGAAGTATTTTTCAAAGCAGGATTCTTAGAAGCTGATGTTGGTTAGGGAGTAAGGCTGAAAGTTTATGATAACTTGCCTAACTTTCAGATGGAAAGATTTGTCCAAAGATTTTGAAGAGATGTTCTGGAAGATAAAAATAACCAGCCCTAAAAAAAGACATGGAAAACTGATGTTCCAAAATCTCTGTGAACATCCACCTTGGGCAGAGGAAAGTCACGGCACTAAAAAGCACACCCCAGCAGCATGTGACCAGTCATCTTGAACTGAAAAAAAGTCTGTTCAAGAGATGTGATGTCCAGCAGATCTCCATCTGGTTTATTGGCTGCAATCCTACGTCTCACTTTGTGTTAGGACCCAGAAGCCCAAAAGAGCTGCAGTGTTTTCAGACTCCAACTATCTTCAGAAATTTATTGTTCTTTTTTTTTTTTTTTCTTTTCTATTCTTTAATGCTGTGAAACAACTCATTCTTTTTATGTTCCTTAATTTGAGGCATGAAAGCCCGCACTCAAATGCATGCATATGAACACATATGCATATGTAGAGTCAATCTGGATAAGTCTTTACTGTTCAAACATTGTTCTATAAGATTGTTTTCCAGACTATATTGTGTGTTTATAAGTCTGACAAGAACCAAGTTATAATCTACAATTCTAAATTGTAAAGGTAAATATAGTTTTGAAACTTATCAAATCAATAAACATCGCTGAGGATAGAGGCAGGGAAAGGTAACAAATAGATTTTTGAGTTTGCCAATATTTTCAATAGCAAGCTGTCTGATTAAGTGCTCACCTGTTTAAGAACATAATTCTAAGAAGAAAACCTTAATAATCATCCCTGAATCAGTGAGATTGATGATGACAGTTTTATGACAGAACAAAGAAGGTTAACATTTTCAATAACAATTTGACAGACTTTAGTTAAATTCCTCAGTTGTGCTTTCTAAGCAAAGGACATCTCTCCTCTTAGATTCTTTGAAAATGCAGAGGGGCTGATTATTTTTGAAGTAATTTGACTAAATTCCCACATAATTCTGAGACTCATCTGACTTTGGTATAACAGTTGTGTTTAATTCTAAATAAGTAATAGTTGGATATTAAAAGTATTTTATTTTTATCTTTTAAGCTTTTGAATTAATTACTGAAGTAGATACTGAATTTCACATCTTGCAACACTCAAGCCCTATGAGACTATCAACTGGTCAACCTAAACACCTGACCACATTTCCCAAATGCTTCTTCCTGATCACTGTCCAATTTCTTCTGCCTTAACCACCTACTGAACTGTGCTGGTTGAGTTTAGTTAGTGTTTTAAAGCTGATCAAGTGCAACAAAAAGCTCTAACTTAGTATGCTCCCATAAAATGTTCTACATTAAGCTGAAGATTGGTTTTGTTTAGCACAAAACACTTGGAAACAGACTGAAACTGAAGCTAAGCTGCAGAGAGTCAGGATGTGCCAACATCACGAGTGGCTGAAGCTAAGATCTCAGCTGCCTGTCCATGTGCTCTATGATGTGGCACTGAAATCACTGGGGACAGGCAGAGATGGATGGGTTTAGCTGTGCTGCTTAGCATGATGTGCCTCGTTGAGTCTCTTCCTCACTGCCTCTGCTGTCCTGTTCTCATGCCAATGCCCAAGTTGCTCATGAAACTGTCCCTCTGCTGCTGCCACTCACAATGGGATGCCTTGAGAAAACCAAAATTAGTAAGGATTTGCTTTTAGCTGTCCAGCATCCAACAGAGAGTTCAGGTGCCTAAAACTGGGCTGCTGCAATGCCTGTTCCCCTGCATGCTAAGCTTATGGACTTGGTTGCCTACAGAGAGCGTGGAAAAGGTGAGTGACTCAAACTAGGACGCAAACAGAGCACATGCTGAATAAGGCAGTGCTCGATGTCAGCGTGCTTCTGCCACGTATCCCAACAGAGAAACACTGGATGCAGCTTTGCACATTTTCTAGAAAATGTCACTGTGCTTACTCCTGTCAAAAAGTTGACAGTGTGTGTGCATCTCCTATGTGTAGAATAAATAAGCTGTTCAGGAAACTATGAAAAGAGGGAATTCTTCACATAGCCAAGGGCTTGGGAGCACACAAGTAACTCACTGCACTCTGCTTACAAAAATTGCTCAGTATTTTAGCATTGGCATGCTATTATATCAATAGCTTGTAATTTTGAGTGAGTATATGATCATTCATTTGATTTTATATCTTTATTGCGAATCTCTGGGATGAACACAAGGAGAGGGCTTCTGGCTTGTTTTATGAATTCCAAATGCCATCTGCATTCCAAAATATCTAAGCAAGGACTGTTCATTAGATCTACTGGAAATGTGTTAGCATTTTACAGAGATCGCTGCATGCATTTCACTGAAGTGACAGGCAGAGCACACTGCTACTTTTTGCCCCCATATGTTAGCTGCTTTGGGCAGGAGGGGTGAAACAGAAGGTTCCCAGAGTTCCCTTCTATCCTCAACTGCTCTGTAACTCTGTGATTTTATGTGTAAAATGCCGATTGAGAGGAATGTTTCATTTTAGCCTTAATCCTTTCAAGCAACTGGATTTGCTTCAGAATTGACAGGAAAATGAAAATGCTGATATAAAAAGAAGGACAGACAGGATACTTTCACAAATTCTGAAGAGGGAGGAAATGAGAGAAATCACAGTTGCATCACTTTCACCAGAAACCAGAAAGGGAAGTGAAAACCACAGGGGAAACCATCAAAACCAACTGTGTCACATCTTCCTATGTGCAACTGTTTTATAGCGGGTAGCTGGCATGGCACTTACTTTATCTGAGCACCTACTGAAAGACAACTGTCAAATATCAGCATCCACAAACTATTATTTGTTTATAGGTGGATAGGTCTTCTCTTTTGATCAAAACTTGATTTCTGACTGTTTGCTTGCAAATGAAAGGGAAGGGAAGGGAAGGGAAGGGAAGGGAAGGGAAGGGAAGGGAAGGGAAGGGAAGGGAAGGGAAGGGAAGGGAAGGGAAGGGAAGGGAAGGGAAGGGAAGGGAAGGGAAGGGAAGGGAAGGGAAGGGAAGGGAAGGGAAGGGAAGGGAAGGGAAGGGAAGGGAAGGGAAGGGAAGGGAAGGGAAGGGAAGGGAAGGGAAGGGAAGGGAAGGGAAGGGAAGGGAAGGGAAGGGAAGGGAAGGGAAGGGAAGGGAAGGGAAGGGAAGGGAAGATCTTCAGTTAAATGAATATAAAAATGGAGACAAAGGAAACTTACTTTAAAGCACCTTTCTATTGCACCTGTCCTTGCTGCAGAACTTTGTGTCTCCTCCCTAATGTCAAATAATAAGAGTGAAGACTTGTGTTTTGATCAAGCTGTGTCAGAATGAAGAGTCCAAAACCAAAATTTGAGTCTTAGTGTCTTCTGAGCTCAGCTTTAAAGACAGGCTTTTGGTTCCCTCATTACTCTTTGCCTGCTGCTCACAGAGAGATGACCGCCAGATTCACCAGCAATGTGCCAGCCTGCCAGCTGGGTTGACTCTGCAGGGCCAGTAGCCACCCACATCAGCATCAACATTTGGATCAGTGGAAGTAGATCTCGATCTGCTCTGTTTTCATCTCAGATCTAAAGGAGGAGCAAAATGTGTTTGAACCTGTCTCACTGACACTGTGTGTGGGGTCTGCCCAGCTGCCATGCTACACAAGGCAGGGACTACCGCCTGGACCTTTCTCGCTTCAGAGAAGGGAATGTGAACAGGAAGTCAACCATACCTGCGTACCTCTGGTCAAAACGTGGCCTGGGAATGCTCCATCACAGTCGCAGGGACTGTGTGGATGAGGAAATACTCACACTGAAAGAGGAATACATCCAGGAGGAGGAACAGCTTAGATAGAAATCTGCCAATCGTTTTAACGCAGCATCTATATCACACTTCTTATCGACACATCTCAAAGAGCTTCCCTGCCTTTGATTCCAGATCATCATTTTTTCACACCTTGCTATCTGTGCTCCTGTAAAGGATTGTCTGTACTGTGATAATTTCAAAACACCGACTGTTTTTGAGGGCTTAGATTGAAGAGCAGTTGACTCCTTCTAAGATACACAGGAGTACAAGACTTGAAGTTGTTAAAACCTGAAAGATGGCAATAAATAGTGATGTGAAATAAGCAAATGGCAATTAACAGCAACCTGCTAGTAGCTTAGGATACTGGGCAAATCATGATGCAATCAATTAAAGACAGTGAACAAGCTATCTGTTAGAGTCAGCCAGCCAGCACACAATCAATCAACAGCAATGCAGAATTGGAAGATGGGAATTAATACTAATAGCAGGCAGATAACACATGCACTGACATCTTGGTAGGATGCTCCTTGGAAGACCACAGACCTGTATATGTTTGTAAGCCAGGGATGCAGAAGGAGAGGAAGTGTGCCAACAGGGCACTTCTGTACATCAAAGAGGTGTAAAAGCAGGCTGGTTGTCAGAGTCCCAGTAGAAGTCCTGTATCAGATTTCAGATGCTCTTTGAATTCATGCCACACCTTAAGGAGGAAGATAGAGGTGCCCATAAAGCTGTCTCCTTTCAGAAGATATTGTCAGGGGAGAGGCTGGAGTGCTTTGTAACAGACTGGTAGCTCGATAAACGGTTGGGTTGTGGTTCCAATTTAGACTGCCCTCCACCACCATCCCAGTACATCTGCAGGGAATAGCAACTACCTTTTTTGCTACTCTTGTGAGCAGAATATGTTCAGATATTTCATATGAAATCAATGGAACTGACACCAGCCAAGAAAGTGCCATTGAATCATTTCCCTACTGCTTCCCTAAAAGTGCTGCCATGCATTCTCCAGGACTCCTTCTGGGTTTGAATCTAAGACTGACTTATGACACATGGGAAGGACATAATTAGTCTGAGAAGAAATACCTGTTGTTCAAGATGAAACATAGCACATCACTAATATAAGAATTACAAAATCACCTGCAGAGATTCTTTTTACTCATAGATTTTACCCAGAGGGTTTGACCTGAGCGCATTAATGCATGTCTCTGAGACAAGCAATGGCAACCTCTCCCACTTCAGCTGTAGTTCGTAACTCCTCTGGATTCCTGCCACACTACCAGAAGTGTGCTAGGTGCCATATGTGTCTGCTGTGCTACCTCCCAGAATGTGTCAAAAAGGCATTTCAAAGAACATGGCAATGACACCCTAGCATCCTGTGCCATACTGTCCTCCCCCAGCCAGCCCTCTTGTTGTATGAAGCTTGCCAGCCTACCAGCCTTTACCCACACCATGCACTGAGCTGTGACAGAGGTTTGTGCAGTGTTGGAGATAGGGTGCAGCTTCCTTTGGTAATTATCCAAGAAACAAGAAGAAAACAACCTGATGAACAACTTGCTGTGTCCTTCAGAAGGGAGCTGCAGTGGTCTCCTCACAGTGTGGTTTCCTTGCAGTAACTGCGCCTGCTTATCCAAATTATGTGGTGAGTGGAGGAAAGCTTTAGCTTTTCTTCTGTGCTGTTCACATTGCGTTTCTCCCTCGCATCTTCTGCATGCTCACAGAACAGCTTTTGTTTTGTTTGCTGACTTTGGGAATGCTGAGAAATACTGTCTGAGTGCCGGATTGTCTATGGCAAAGAAGCTGCACTGTCAGGCTCTAAGATGCTGTAATGCTCTGTATTATGGCCTGCCCTTGAAACGTCAAAAAAAGCCAAAAAATATAGCTTCTCCAGGTCCCAGCTCAAAAATGTCACAGTTTCTGCTTCACTGCCTGCTCTGACTAACTCCAAGTCAGCATCATACTTCAGCATTTTGCAGCCAGAAACTTGATCGAAACAGAAATCCTGACACCACATAGCTGCTGGTAGCCATGAGCTACAGCTGGGATGGTGCAAGGCTTACCTGGTAGGACAATGAAGCCACATTTTATTTGCCACTGTGCCACAGGTGTAAGTTCATTTGAAGGGACATCAGGCCTATGTTAGAAGGCAGAGCCAAGACTTACCAGATTCATCACACTAAGAGAGAAATCCTGGGAGAAAAAGTGGTCTCCACCTCTGGTGTCAGTTAAACAGACTGAGATTCTGGTTACAGCTGCCCAGTGGATGCCTCTTTTCAGGTTGTGTCACACAAAGTTGGGAGGGGTAGTGCAAGTCTAGGACAAGGACTTCAGTTCCTCCCTCTGCTTCTCCTCTTTCTCCTCCCTGGAAAACTGTTCCTTTTATTCTCTGGGCACCCTAAAGAGTGAAAACCCAGGTATTTATTGTGCACCATACTGAAGATTTCCTTTGGCAAACCAGGTAAGGAGCTATAACTGCACTTTTTCTAACTTCATCTGAACTAAATACACTTTAAAAATGTATACAATTGTATTACAACAAGTAATAAGTATTATGGTAAATATCTCAATGTATCTGGCCTGTCATTTAAATACGCTGTTTTGTTGTTTTTTTTTTTCTTTTGAAGTCAAACAATATTTTGTGTTGGGCACTTTCTTTTCTCTTCCCTTTGCAGTAAAACAGAAAGAGCCCAGAGATGTGGGGAGACTGAAATATCTTATCCCCTGTGAAACATGGGCAGGCTGAAGTCGTGGCCACAAGCTTCTTGGTGCTGGCAGACCTCAGTAAGAAAGGAGTGGATTGAGGCAAAGCATTAGCTGCATGCATTGTAGGATGTAACACGTTGCTGCTAGAGATGGAGGAAAACCAGAGGCTCTGGTTAAACAAATTACGTGCTGCAAAAGGGACTGCATGAAGAATGGAGGTGGAAAGGGACTGCATTGGGCTGCCTGGCATGGCGGACAGCAGGAGGACAGAAGACAAGGAAAAGGCCCAGGAATTAGCAAATGGTTTACCATATCAAAGACAGAAAATAAAAAGGAGTGCTGGTGGTCCAGCACAGTGGGTTGTAAGACCAGCAGAGCATGACCCAGAGGGGGAAAGTTTGGCCCCACAGGGACTTACCACTTCTCAGATTATAATCTCTTCTAGGGGCCCTCAAAACAGGGGGAGGAAAAATAAAAAAAAAAGAATAGTCTGTTTTCCCTATTAAAGCCTTGATACATCTCAACAGACAGTATTCCCCCTCTTGGCAGTCAGATCCCTTTTCTCTCCCAATAAAACAGCCTCTGGAGAGCAACTTAGATGAACAACTTGACTAGAGCGGCTTAGGACAGCACGTGCCGCCCTCAGTGGCCAGATTGAAATCTGAACTCCTGCCCCTTCCATGCGCATGAGTTCATATTTTGGCAAGTTCACAGAGTTTCTAAACAATTACATGTTTAGTTTACTGGTCCAAAAGGGGAAGCCACTACAGACAAGTAAATAATATACAGAGATAAATTTCTTGAGAAATTAAGGTCTCAATGAATACACAAATATACAAAGGATGCATAAATAAATTTATAAATAGTAGACTTGGCATACTCTTACTCATACTAGCTCTTTTTTCTCCAGTTAAGGTTTAAAAGAAAACTGTTTCATGAGGGTGTTTTCCTAAACTGCTTGAATGCAGCTGAAGATGGCCAGTGCATTGGCTCTTAAGTATTCAGAACACAATAAAATGCTGCTGCTTCATCACAGTAAATATTATTGTATAATATCTCTCTTTTTAATTTACTATGCTCAGTTGAGTTATTAGTCTCATTCATGATAATCCAGTGATTTTTTTAATCCTGTTTTCCCCTGACTAGTAGCAGAGAGCCATATCAGGTTGAAGTGTAGCCATGTGTCTCTTGCTGTCCTGAACACCAGAGCCTGCACTTGTCGTGTAGGGTGAAGGAGAAAGGAAGGAGAAGCTGCAGCCCCTCTATGCTGCCCCATTACAACAACCTGCTCAGAGAGTCATGTTGGCTGATAATGAACTACAAACTGGAAGGCAAACATCTGTTTGCTATAGTGCCCTGAGCAGGTCTCACTGGTCTAGTCTGCATGTAGATGATACCATACTCATGACCGCTGCACTGACAGTGCTCCTCTGCCTTAGGAGAATCCAGTGTGCAGGCAGTAGCACCAAGGCACAGAACACTTCAGGGATCATTTCAATGGGGACTATGGTGTCCAGAGGATGAGGCCAGCTATATGAGCACCTGTAAGCATCAAGCACAGGTGGCTTGCTCAAGATCACATGTGAAATCAGTAGTAGGACTGATATTGAAAGTTGCAGGATCAAGCTCACATCTGTGTTCCTAACTGGACAACTTCTGACAAATAATAGATCGATATATAATCAATTGGAAGATGACAGATAAGGATTTTAAGAGTATTCTGCTCAATCTTATCATGTCTCATGTTTTGAGAGAAAATATCCAATTCTCAGAAAACAAAACAAAACAAAAACCAAGAAGAACTTGGGACCAACAGGCTCTGTAGAAGTAGGAACCCAAAACAGGAGACGGCTCATATCAGTGGCCAGTTTAGCAAATCTTTCTGCCTTGCAAGATTTTGCAAGATTTTAGCTATCATTTGCCCTTAGCCAAAAACCAAATCAAACCAAAAAAAAAAAAAAAAAAAAAAAAAAAAAAAAAAAAGGAAAAAAAAAGAACAGAAAAAGAAAGAAATGGAATTTCATTCATTTTAAGAAGCTTATGATGTCACATGTGAAATGTCAACAGATAACAACTTAGACTAATCCGTAAAAGATGACCTACTTGAAGGTGTTTGATAGACTCTGCAATTCCTCCATTCAGCATCAGTGAACGACGTTTATAATTCTAGATTTTAAATGCATCAGATTTTATGCAAGCCAGCTAATTTATTACTGAATCAAATCTTGACTTCTTAGTCTAATATTTAAGCAAGAGAACGTTAAAGAAACAACTTAATTCCTCACCATAAACTCTGCCTGGAGACCTCAAACTTTCATGTTTCCTTGATTCATTTTTACCTGAGCTGTTCTCTTTTATTACCACAAATACGAAGCTAGAATTTTCTTCTAAACGCTTTTCTTTCCATGGAGGTCTTGCTCCCTCTGGCTCAAGGGCTTTTCTTTCATTGCAGTCAAGGGACTGTTAGGCACAGAGGCTGGTGGGAGCAGGAGTATATCCTTAACAGACATAGATCACAATTACAATGCTACATAGATCATGTGGGTAATTTTAGGGAAAAGGAAAATTCCATCCTGTCTGGACCTTTCAAGTAAACAGGGAGATATTTTGTGGCTTTATTATTATTATTATTTTTTATGCAGAGGTATTTTTCCACATGGTACCGAACACAAGAGGTGGGAAATTGCTTCAAGATAATAAAGATGTTGGATCAGCAAAATTCACCCCTGCTCAGAAGGCCAGTCCAAGGTCTGAAATGATCTACAGGCCTTGTGCTGACCCTTGGCACAGGCGCACTTTTCATCGTCGCACAAATAAAATGAAGAGGCTTCGCCTGAGTTGAGCTAAGGAAGGGCAAGAGCCAAGAGCGGCCACACTGACAGGCCATGCATTTCACTCTGCTTTCTTCTTAATTTCCTTACTTCATCAGTGCTTCCTGGCTTATATCTAATGTGTCTTTAAGGAATCTGCCTAATGGGTGAGATTTGGGCTGGAGCAATTGCTTGAAACCTGCAGATGCACAGTCTGTGGAAGCTGCAGCCTGGTGGGGGTGCAGCTGGAAGGGATGCACTGTGGGTCAAACATCAGAGCATCACTCACCCCAATACTCAAAGCACATGAAGGAGATTCATATTTAGCTGCAGCTTGGCTAATAGGCATGAAAATCTGCTTGCCAGGGATGCAGAGACTTCAGGGAAAGGGGGCAGCTGATGGTTCAGAAAAAATGGAAAGAAATGGTGAAGAGATGAGTGCTAAAGTAATGCGGCCGGTACTGTAACATTAAGAACTTCCAAATGGTAAGATCATTTCAGGATTTCTTGTGTGCCAATGCTATATGACTAACATATTTTATAGTATTACAAAACGAACAAATAGTAAAGAGCGTCTAGTAAATAAAATGCAATGAACACTTGCAAAGCAGCTATGTTGACACTGACTACTTAGAAGACCAAATTCTTATTCAGGTCAAGCTCCCATGTCTCAGTGAGAAGCTGAGGACCTACAAAACCTTGCAGAAAGAGATTTATGCAGGTTTGAATTCTTGCCTGTGTCTGTTGGCTTCAATCAAAAGAGAAAAGCAAGCAAGAATAAATATGATGTCTTAAAATACAGGAGTGGTACTGAAAAAAAAGCCTGGAATGTTACGAGCTGTTCTCCACCTCCACAAAGGGAGGAATCCTTCTATTACTCATCTCTACTACATTTTTCAATAAGAGGAAAGCCTGGAACTTTTGTGAATGGTATGCATATTTTATGGATCTCATCCACTCACTGTGGGTCTGATAGAAAAAAAACTTTTTAACCTGTAAGAATAATAAAAGAAGAAAAGAAAAAAGGAAGCAGTGGATAAGCAATTGTCAGGAATATTGAGACTTCTGTACTTATAACATTAAATTGAAATACGTTGGGTATTTACAATGCTAAGCAATTATCAGGATTTTCTCACCTGCAGCTATTTGCTTATTGCATGCTTTCCACAGTCAGTTTATTAATATTTTTACCAGCAGTTTGCTGCAGAGACTGCTCATACAAAGGGACAAAGCAAATGGGGGCCAGTGGGATATGAGATCTCAAAGTGAAATACAGGCACTGATTTTTGAATCTGAAGTTTGTGATGATGGAAAGCCCAACAAAGCTTGCAACGGATGCAAAGTCCGGATGAGAAAATGAAGCAACCTACTTTTTTATAACGCTAAATTATCCAAGCTGCAAGGATCAAGTTCAGAGCAGCGAGCTGGTGATTTTCCTTGGGTCTCCACATAATCCTCCATTCGACTCTCTGTGCTATGAACTCTGTCTGTCGCACTGAGCCAGTGAAAACCCGCTTACTGATTTTGATTATCTGTCTTCTGAATGACCATCCTCCACACTGCTGCGTTATTACTGCCAGCACAGCCAAGAGGAGGGCTTGGATTATTTTTCTTCCTTTAAAGTTGCAGTGTAATTTGTGGAAGGAGAGATCATTATGACCTTGTGTGAACTGGATTTTAACTGACACCTCGCTTATTTTGGGAACAAAGGAGAATTTTGCACAGACAATTTTGCTTGACTGCAGAATTTTGTCCATCTTTAAGTCTTCAGAAGATACTCAATTTTTGTGGTTTTTTTTTGTTTGTTTGTTTGTTTGTTTTTTGGTTGATACTGCTTTATGGCTAACAAATAGGCAAATATTCAGGTCAGTCCAGTGAAGTAGTACTTTTTAAAGCCCTTTCACAAACAAAAGTCAAAAGTCTTTTATAAGAAATGGGAAACAAACAAACGTAATTTTTAATTGCACTCTGATATGGATTTATGTGCAAATGTGGTGCATTAACTTCATGTTTCTGATGTGAAAGTTGGGATTTTATGTGGTTTCTTGTACACTGTCCTACTTAGTTTTAGTTTTATATGTAGTCTTAGCTTTATATGTATATATATGGTGCACATGTATGTACATGTGTATATCCAGTTAATGAACTGGATATAGAAGGGTCATCTACTCTTTCTCAATGTATTGACTTAGAAAATTCTTAAATTATCACAGAAAATCCTTTTTTGGTTAGATATAAGGAAAAAGCCTTTTACAGTGAGGGTGGTGAGGCACTGGAACAGGTTGCCCAGAGGTGTGGCGAATGTCCCTGGAGAATTTCAAGGCCGTGGTCAAAATGATCTTGCTGTGGTATTCATTGCAGGGCAGTTGAACTAGACAACCTTTAAAGGTCCTGTCCAACCCTAAGGATTCTATGACTCTATGCACTAAGAAAGAATTTGACATTATCCAAATTTTGGGTTGTATTCTGAATTTGGCCTAGTCACCTCAGGGGAAAAAAGAAAAAAGTGAAGAGTTTGTTTTCCAAAACCATCAGATGAGCTGGGAACAAGTTAAATGAAAGCCTCTTGAGCTCTCCCAGTGTCTGAAACACAGGTCAGGACAGAATGAAAACTGAAAGTCATTATTCTCTGGGGTGGAGCCAAGATGGGAAGTGTTAGTCACATCTCTGCTTGCAGCAAACTGCATGAATTATGGATGGAAGCCAGACCCCGGGGACATTCAGCATTTCTTAGCAATCACATCCCCTGCCCTCCCTGGAGAAGCACATGCTTGGCAGGACCAGAAGGCATGGCCATGCTGCGAAATGTGCTGGTGGTGAAATGCTTAAGGCGGACCAGAAGTTCTAAAATAGAAAATCTTTTGGGAATATGTACATGTACACATACATACACACATATGAGCACACGTAAAAGTGACTTCAGAACCAAGCTTTGTATGGAAAGATGAATGACACTGCAGGGGACATTGTGGTGCAGTTTGAGGTGGTCACTGAAAAAAATATTTCTTCTGAAAAGTATTTCTTATGCAGATATGGGAATCTTTTCTAGAACAAATTTGGGGATTTCTGAATTAATTCTCAGACAGCTGGATATGGAAGAAAAGAGGAAGAAACATTCTGCAAAAGAAAGTGACTATAACTAATTTAATTGATTTGTTTTGTTGTTTGCTTCCAGCAGCTGCTTTATTGCTTGCTCTGGGATAAATGACTGCAAAGTTCTAGAGCAGCAGAAGTTGCTTGGCAGTTAATTTTTCGGCCAATTTTCTCTTACACCTTGTCCAAAAATAAAGTTGTTTCCAGTAAAACTCCCAACAGGCACACTCCATCCCAAGGTGTGACCATGAAAGAATGCCAGGTAGAACCAACCATCCTTCAGCATTTTACAGAGAGGCAGTTGGCTCTAGAATGTCTCTTTTCCAGATGTTAAAACCCAAATGGGTTCCTGGTATACTGCATCTTGCTTATGATTTGATCCATGGAGTGCTGTTTTGTTGTTATTTTGGATAAGATAGCTTTAACAACTGTCAGAGTGAATGGAGATCATCACGAAGACTTGGTGTGCTAACATCTTTCCCATTTACACATCCTAAGGAAGGCAAGGAAAGTATTATCTATCTATGTGTTGAGTGATGATGAGGATACATAGTGAAGCTACTTCTGAGAAAACTGTAAGGAGAGGTGTATTTACATATCTATATATTCAACAAAGCCCATTTGATGTACGTAGAATAAGAGTGCCAATCCCCAGCACTCAAAAAATGCAAGTACTACCTTTTACTCCAGTTGGATTTTCTCAGATGACTAGCAATGCAGGCTAGCCTAGCTGGATGCTAGCAAACTGACCCTCTCCTCCCTTTCTATTTTGGTTTGTTTTTTGAATTCCTTCCTACCTCTGTTTTATTAGCTTGAAAGTTAGCTGGCTCCATTGATTCAGACGTCCACATGGAACAAAAATAGACTTCTAAACATTTCTTTTTCAGGAGGATGCCTATTCAATACCAGATAGTCTATTTTCCTTTTATTTTTATAAGGGCGCACATCTAGTCCTTCCATTTTATTTTAAACTGCATTCATTCCCATTGAGTTTATGGCAGGTGTGCCCACTGATTTCCTGATGCTTTCTGAAGCTGGGAGGGTCGCAGCCTCATGGCAACAGCCTGCCTCCACCTTTTGTACTCATGGATTAAGGAGAGGAATGAAACAGAAGGGTGGTGATCAACAAAAAGTGAATAGCAATTACAGTACAGCTCCCTTAATTTTTTTTTAGAATAATCAAGTCAGGAAAGAATATTCAGTAATACATGGTTGAATGTCAAATTGAAATTCAGTAACAGCGCCAAGCACAACCGTTCCTGATTTCTGCCACACTTTGGGCTACCTGCAAGGCTGAAGTGCAAAGTGTTTCCCTTGTTTCAGAGTTGATAAATGAGACCCCAGCCCTTTAATAGGATAAAGGTCATGAAGAAGGCCTCAAATTGAAATTAATTAGATTATCTTTCTTCAAGAAGGCAAGAGAAGCCACACACTGGATCAAACCAGTGTCTACAGCCCAATGCATTGCCTTAGACAGGAATCAGGGGCAGGTGCCCAGGGAGAATGCAAGAGGAGGGCCTGCATGTAGTGGTATTTCCCTGGAACAATTTTCCAGCTTCCAGCAATTTCTGGCTTAGGGTTTCTGTGAGAAAGATGAGGTGTGTTTGCATTTAATAGCCCTCTGTGGAAAATCCATGGAAGAAAAATCACTTCTTAAGCCCCCTTCCCCCTTTCAAAGCATGCTATTACCCAAAGAGTTGGAAGTGAACTTTTGTTGCATACTTTTGTGCTCGCAGCGGCTCAATGTTTGCAATTCTTGGCAGGGACCATTCACTTATCGGTGATTCAGCCTTCAGTAATCAGCACAATAGTGACACTGTACAGGGGCAGCTCAGGGCCAAACCTGCAAATCCTACCAGCACCTCCCCTCCTTGTCCGTCTTTCTGGTTATGAGGTGGGAGGAATGATGTGAAGCCTTTTCCTGACATTTAAATACATGAGCTGATGAGTTATTTCTGAACCATACCCAAAATAAAAAGGATGGTGAGAAGGCACTCGTCTCTTCCTACTAATCAGCTGTAGCTGATTTTTATCTTCCAGCCTTTCCTAAGTTCCCCTATTGATATTAAATCCTCTACTCTTAGCATTTAGATTGATCATCTATTTCACAGTAAACAGTTTTATTACTATATTTTGCTTTGGGTTTTTTTGTTTGTTTGTTTGTTTATTTTTCCGTTTATTTAATCACTTCTTGTTAAACAGAAGTTTACCTAGGTGCAAAAGGCCAAAATCAGTTACTTTGGCTTTCTGTGGGCCACGGCTCCATGAGTCCAGAAATGAAAATTTGGTCACCACGTCAAAAATCTGAGAGCCATGGAACATTAGTGCATTTGTCAGTCTGCTGATTCAGTTGTGCTAATGGCAGACAACATTTTCCCAGAAGATCTGAAGTGCTTATTGTCTGTAGGCCTTTGACAGGATCTCCCACAGTCTGTTCTGAACTACACCCCAAGGTCACGGTCTCTGGATATTGCCATGACTGCTCTGTAAGCAGGTTTGACTCTCTTCTGTTTGAGTGCTCACCAGACTGAAACTGAGATCAGACTTATCCTCATCTGCTGCCTCAGTTTCCAGCCATGGCTGTGCCTGAACTCATGCATGCACAGTACTGACAACATGGCTCAACTGCTCCGTCTGCACCTGCAGAGAAAAAAGTCATCTTCCACACATCTTAACTAAATCCTGATGGTCTCAAGCATAGCTACCAGCCTCCGCTAAGCCAAGAGTTTTGTCCATGCACTTGGCTGCCACAGAGAAAGGCAAGGGTTAGTCATCTGGCTTTCCTCAGTGGCCCAATCTTGGAGATGCTCACATGAGCAAGGCCTGGCACACTGCCCATTTATGCCCATTCCCTGTGGGCAACATATATGGAGAAACTTCTGCATAGCATAAAGCAGCTCTGAAGCTGTTTTACTGGCTGTCCAATTTTCACAGTAAAGCAAAGCAGCAGTCAGTAGCAGTGAGAGGTAGTTGACTCTTTCCTTAATACTTTGGCTGATTCCATTCCTCAACAGCCAAAGCATCGGGAAATTTGGGTTAATCAGCAGGATCTGTGTGAATCAGCTCTACCAGGTGTAGGGACACAGAAAGGTGTAGATTGATCCTGCCAATTGGCATGATTTGGAAATACCTTGGTAGACACAGTGCTGAACTTTTCCCAAATAATATTTGCAGGACATCCATGGAAACACATGAGCTGGCCTTAAAACTGGAAGGCTGATCCCTAGAGGTGCCACCTCTGAAGGTCCCTGCAGTGCAGCTGGGACAATGTTACTCAGCCACACAAAAGCAACCAAAAAGAGAGGGCAACTGCTGCACCAGGACAGCCAAGACACAGTTGTGGTGCAAGCTGGCACAGACTCCCTGAAGCACATAGGTAACAACAGGATAGAAATGTTCTCGAGGGCTTGCTTCTGAGCTGTATCAATCTTATACTGCCAGATGGTCTGGTGGATACAGAGCTGGTATTAATGAATGTTGAATCACAGATTCATTGAACAATACCCAGGTCAGACTCCACACTCCAAACCCATGTATTGAGGCTGCTGCTGAGCATGCCTCCTTATGCTGCTCAACGAGATGATGTGGTGAGATAGGAAACACTTTGTTATGCATGCTGTCTCAGGCAAGAAAGGGGCTGCAGGTAAGGAAGATAAGAAGAGTCAGAGTGGTAATTAGAGCTAATATTAGTCTGGCTGACCCGCCTTGACATTAAAACGCCTTGGAGAATTTGCTCTGCCCTTAAAAAGTGAACACTGCTTTTCTGCATAGTCTGATTTAAAAAGTGCCAAATTGCACGCATGTGCCATTAGAAACCCGTAAAGATACCTCACCAGGTCCATGCTCAAACCAGAAACAACAGAACCGTGTTGGTGGGACATCACCACTGCCGTTAGGGAGCAGCAGAGGGAGAGAAGTCCCTTTAGCACTGCAAGGAGGTGGGCTGCTAATTCAACTAAAAGAAAAAAGGTAGCTAACATTAGTTTAATTTCCATCTTGGGCAACAAAACAAACTGTTCTTCCAAGAGTACAGTTCTTCTGAAGCTCTCGTCTGGGTGCGGTATGTGGCGTAAGCTCATGACGCAAGTGCAGGAATTTAAGCAGCTCTGACTCTGCTCTCCATTTGCAGCCCAACAAGCTTTTCTCTAGGCTAGTGGGCTGTTTGGTAAGTGGCAGCATTTAGACATCAGCTTGTTAATCATAGCATTTAAATTCGGCTGGCTCAGCATGATGTAGACCTCAGTTAATACGCTCACTGGTACAAAACGCTCAGTGTAACTGATGTTCTGGTGTTGGGACACAGGAAGCACCAAACTTCTCCAGGCTGTAAGGTGTTCAGATGAGTACAAAGTGAGACAAACCATTAAACAGGAAAAATACTGGCAGGAGTGAATTCTAAGTGCTTTTTCCCCATTAATTAGTCACCATCTCACATTGGAAAATACATTAATATACAAAATTTATGTTATTATTAAAAAAAAAAGAGTTTAAGCCTATGCTGAAAAAGAACTCCTAAGGCTGCCATAGCCCTGGCAGACAAAACATTTTTGGCTGAAACACAACAACCTCCCAGGTAGAAGACGTATTCTTTGTCTACACTGGAAACCTTGATACAGATGTCTTGGCAAACCCTCCTGGTTCTTGCAACTCTCCAGTATTCTTACAAATGAAAAATCAGTGCATGTCACAGCATCTAGAAAACTAATTATAAATGATAATAATCCAGCAGACCTACACTGAGGTTGGAATATCTCATGGAGCCATTTTTGTCCTTGAAAAGTGAGCGCTGTGGTTTTGGGTTTTTTTTTACAGTCTAACCTAGGAACATGTATCAAAGAAGTCCTTTTGCACGGCTAGTAGTGAAACAAGCAACTTCAACAGATGAGCATTCCCCTCACCAAAGTGCCGTGGGGCTTCAGCTGCCTTCAGCAAAGTGCCGTGGGGCTTCAGAGCTGCGGTGGCTATTGCTGTAGGTTTCCCACACTGATGGCAAAACCTAGTAATGAACCAAGGCCCAGACATTCCTAACATTTCCCAAGTGAAATGATGTCTTTCCAGTCTTTCGGATAGCTGTGCTGCAAGGATATGCTTGGCAGAGGGTATGGTATAATCAAAGATGGCAAACTTGGCCACCTATGTATTCTACCCAAGCCCTTAACGCTCCCTTCATCACTTTGCCAGCAATTTCAAAGACAACAGATAGTGGCAGATTCTGCTGTCAAAACACTCCTCCCAACTGCTGGGCATGGCTGCGTCTGCTGTGGCAATGCAGGTATTGTGCAGTAGTGCAGCCTCTTCAGCCTTGCAAAACATGATCCTCACCTGGATATCGGTAATGTGGGAATGGCACCCTGGGGATCAATGCTGATATATTCTGCCCTGAATGCTGTGGGGTGGCAGAGTAAGGGGAGGCGTGGATCTGATGGCCCTGAGCCATCAGATCGTGATGGCTGAATCACAGAATTGTAGAATCACTGAACGGGTTGGGTTGGAAGGGACCTTAAAGATCATCTAGTTCTCCCATGGGCAGAGCTGCCATACAGCAGCTCAGGTGGCCCAGGATCCCATCCAGCCTGGCCTTGAACACCTCCAGGGAAGGGGCAACCACAGCTCCTCCATGCAGCCTGTGCCAGTGCCTCACCACCCTCTGAGAGAACTTCCTCTTAAATTTCCTCCTGCAAATTAGCTTTGAAACAGTGAACTTCTGCACTTCAGTAGGTGGGATTCCACCAGCAGTCTGAGATAGTGTTCTTCCACTTAGTCCACTGAGCATCACTGCTCCTGGGTTGCTGAAGCCCTTTTTCAGTGAGGTATTAATCTTAAAGTTAACACAAGCAGCTGCCGATTGTTTTGCTGGGGTTATGCATGTGTTTATGTTTGGGTTTTTTTTGCTGAACAGGAGTCTTAATGCATTGTGAGGAAAACATTAAAGAAATTGGCTGAAAGGCTTGGAAAAATCATTATTGCATCTGACCGGACTGAAAAATACAAAAAAAAATTGCTTACTCTTCCTTTTTTTCTGGATAATTACCAGATTCCACTACGTGATAACTTATACTTGAGCAATAAAATCTAGCACCGACCATTTATTCCCATTGATTAATTACTACACTGTAGCAGCATATGAGGTTTAAAATAGATACATTCATTAGAACTGGGAAGAAACTGTACTTTTAGAGGAAGTATCTGGTATATTGGTTTGGGGGTGGTTGTGGAACAGTGCTTAGTATTCCTGCTATCTAACCTGCTCATCGCACAGCAATCCAGCAGCAATTAACCAGTATCCTCTGGCAGGCAGTAGGAGCTGACAAACTTGCTGAGCCGGTCCCTGAGCACCCAGAGGATGACAGCAAGCAGTCACAAGGAGTGCTGGGAAACTGCCTCTGCCTTCCTGGCCTGGGAGCCACAGCTTGCCCAGAAAGCAGTGGGAAGAGCTCTTCTTGTGGGGGATCCTGCTCATGCCAATGAGAAGCCCTAGAGTAAAAAAACCCAGTGTCTTAGAGGCCCAAAAGAAAGCTGAGACTCTTCTCTGTTATCTTCTATATTATCAGCTTAATTTCTGCTCCTTGGTCCCATTTTTATCCATTTCCAAGAGATTCATTCTACATTTACCATTACTGGACTAGCTTCAAGCCCACAGGATTCTTTGCAGAGGAGCAAGCAGGAGAAGACGTTTTCTCTGTCTGAGATTTGTGCTCAGGCAGAGATGCCATAGGCATGAGAAACCAGGAAAAAACAAAACAAAACAAAAAAAAACAACCCAAACCCCTAGTATCTAGATAGCTGCTCAGTTGCAAGACATAACATTCTCACTTATAAAAGGCAGGAGACACACCTAGAAGAGCTGATTTAGAAATAACAATAATAATACAACTTGTGACCTATACACCCTGCATGAAGGACAAAAGCAGGCTGTATGCTTATGGGAACAGTGGTTCTGAAACCCAGCTATTACTGTTGTTTTTCCAAAACAGAGTCTCCAGAGGAAGATCAACAAGGCAATGGTAATTCTCAGGTTGCTAAAGCTGCTCAAGAACAGTGATAAATGAAGCTTGGATCTAAGGAAAACTGCTCCTTCACAGAATCATAGAACAGCATATGTTGGAAGAGACCTTGAAGATCAACTAGTTCCAATGCCTCAGACTTCCCAGGGCCCCATCCAACCTGTCTCTGAAAGCCTCCAGGGATGGGGCATCCACAGCTTCTCTGGGCAACCTGCTCCTTAGCATTTCAAAGTCTGGTCCCAGATTGTGTCGGGTGCTCAAGGAGCACAGTGTAGCCCTGTCCCATTCCTCGTGTCTCTTGGTGCTTCTGGGCACCTGTGGCCAAGCAAGGGCAAATCCCTCACCACTAGTCACCTCTGTGTCCCTCACATGGCTGGACACAAGGCTGGCTTCATGTTTCCCATTGGTTTTGAGGAATGGCAAGGCCTGGAAGGACTGCCCAAACCTTCGAACTCAGGCTTACATAGATGACTTCTCTGAAGACATTTGAAGGAGGTTTGTTGTCTGCAACTTTATCATGCAGTCAGAGGGCAAATGTGCTCAATTCACATGAGATCTTACTTAGTTTCCCAAGAGCAGAAAGATGATCTCTCCTCTGAGAAAAAGGAAGTCCTGCTACGACATCAGACTAGTAGAAATCTTGGGGTTAATCCTGTCATTCGGGTTCTCCAATGCTGTTCACATCCACATTCTTGTTACTGCAGGTGATGCAAATAGTGGCTGCTTTCAGAGATTAGATCAAGTGATGGCTTGGATTTTGAATGCAGCTTCATTGAAGCGGAATGCCGAATTATCCCTACTGTAAAACTATGTCATTGTCAAGTACTGGTATTTATCATCTCCTGCCTGTACAAGTTTTGTTTCTGTTATAAATTTAACCTAGAGCTTTCAGCACAGTAGCCTTTATAATTAAAATGGCAACATGCCTCATAACTATCTCATTTTTGCTCACCCGTCGCTCACTGGGGAAAATACAGTCCCCCCCTAAAAGCTGAGTATGGAAATTTGTAGGAGTAAGGAAGGTCTGGGAGATAATACTGCAAGAACGTCATTAAACTTCTTTCTGAGTTACTAGGACAAGGAATGTGCAAAGCACATTTTACTTCTATCAGGAGACATGGGTCTTTTGTAAGGTTGTTTGGTGTGGTTTGGATTTGGAAGCCCCAGTCATGCCAATGATTTGGCAAGGCTAAGCCTGTGCTTTGGTCCTTCTGGAGCCTTAGGGATCACCTTAGGGTGCTGGAACAGTTACCAAAGCAGGGTCTGGTTTGGCATAGCCCTTACTGAGCAGTAGGAACAAGCCATCCCCATTCTTTTGCTTGTGAATGCTGTTCAAGGACTTATAGAAGCAAAGCCTCACTGAAATGCACAGGGGTGGCATCAGAGAAATACTTCTCTGGAAAGAAGAACGAGCTTGGAAGACGACATCCAAATTCCCAAAGTTATGATCAATTATGTTTCTCACTGACAAAGAAACCTTTAACTAAACTCCATGTATGTAGCTTTCTGCTGCCTCATGCAGTTGTGCAAATGTGCAATTATGTTCTGCCAATGAGGCTGTGTAGTTATGCACCTCTGAAATTGCCGAAGAGTTCAATTAGCTAACCCCATCATAATACACTTAGCGCTGTTTGTTTTGCTTTTATCTTTTCTTTTTAACTGAAAGGGTGGAGGAAATTAAGTAAACATTCCGTTTATTAGCAGTTAATGTCTTCACTTTACAGATCTCAGGAAATGAGAGCTCTGTGATAACTGGCAACATCAATAGCTGATTTACCAGGAATCCCCCGCAGTGCATGACTGCATGAGCCAGCAAAGGCTGAGGGATTGCACAGCTGCTTCCAACTGCCCCCAGCTACATTGGGGCTGCGTTGGGCAGAATGCGTGGAATGCCAGTCATGCCTATGATTTTAGTCAGGTTATTCACCAGTGGCACCTATTTCTCCAGGTAGAAAACCTGCAATGGAAATAATGGTACAAAATACATGTTCAGAGTCAATTACATTTCTCGGACCTAAAGGACTTAGTGCACACCAGTGTATGTTAACTCTGTGGAGTCCAAGACAAACTGCACTTGTAATGTGTGCTGTACAGATAAGTGCAGTAAATCAGTGCCTGCAACGTGTATGACTTACTGAGAAACATGTTAACAGGGCAACACAGGCACAGAGGGTCTACCTTGAGCATGGCCACTGTAAGAGGCCATGCATGTGTACACGTGTGTATAATGACTTTGGAGTCAGTGTGAAGTTGTCTGATGAGAGAAAATGTATCTGACATCTGCAAATTTTGGAAGAAGACCAAATTCCAATTCCCCTCCATTTGAATAAAAGTTGGCTGAAAAGAGAATGTGCTCATATAAACCCAGAATTATGGGTCCCTAAATTCAAAGTATTTAACTCTCCTGAAACTGCTTCTATGACGGGGGGGACATTTTAGTTTTGACTCGGCTGCTCCCATGGAATATGGAGCACTGCATTTGCTGAAGCTCATAAAAAAATATTGGGCAGGCTACGAGTGCTTCTCTCACACCTGTGCTGCTCTCCTCAAATTAACTTGCTGGTGATGGATGTGTAATTGTGTGTGCAGATGTGTATCTGGCGGGATCTATGAAGTGTTTGTTTGGGAACAAAAGGAGCAGCACCCAGCCCACTTGCAGCTGACTTGTCTCTGAAGGGCGAGCTTGGGAAAGCAGCACTAGGGACATGTCTCAGCCTTGACAGTGATGGAGATAGCTGCCCTACCTGCTGTGTATTCAGCAACCTTTGGGGTTTGCAGGGCTGTGGCAGTCGGGGGAGATTTTAAGAGATGCCTTTCAGCTTGTCAAGCAAGCATATCTGATGTGGGAATCCCTGATAGACAGGGAGCACACAGCCCTGCTGTGTCCCCAGGGCAGAGATTGCTACAGCTCCCTTCCCTCCAGCCCAAGGCCACGCTCCCAAAGCCTCTCATCCTGCCCACCCAAATCGCTCACTGCCATTCTCCTTCCTACTCCACTGCTCAGCAGTTCCCCTCAGCTCTGCTTGGCCAGGATGCTGGAGGTGACAGCCAGCTCTCTTCCCCATGCTCCTCTCCATCACCATCTTAAGCAAAGTGGAGAATGGGATGCTTATCAGCCAGTGAGGACATCTTGGAAGGAAGGAGAGAGATAGCCCAGGGCTACAAGAAAATATTCTGTAGTGCCTATGGAATTAATCAGTTGTATCAAGACTAATATTGAAATCTAATCCTATTGTTCTTGCCATTGTGCTCATCAAATGAGAATATGCAATCACTCAATGCATGGAATGCTTTCACAGAGCCAGGTCCTATCTGTAGGCTCCCTTTCTGCTTCCCCTTTTTTTTCTTGTAAAATAGATCAGAAATATACTTAATTTATGAGCTGTGACTAGGCGGTAATTCAGTCAATATGTTTCTCAAAGACACAAATGTATAACAGATTCCAGGCATGTCTGCAAAATCCAATTGTTTTTAGTCAAGGAACCATCATTTTTGATTACTACGCTCGCTCCAAATTAGATATTCATACTTTTTCATCTTATTACTTTTTATCCTACTGCTCTGTACTGATTTACAGCAGGGGAAAACCTACTCTTGTTTGAAATATCCACTGTCATTGATGAATTCTGCATGAGGCACATGATTAAATGTTATTTAATTTTTTAATGATGTCCATAAGTGTACGTGAGTGGTCTCCAGGCAATATAAATCTCCATGCATCAACACAGAGCAATAAGCAGTTCAGAGACCTGATGTAGAAACCAGTTCAGATAGGCTCGTTCCACATCTATGTGGAACATAACATCTATGGTTCCTGAAGAATAAAAACAAGATTACTGTGCCTGCAAGAGGAAATCTTTTCTTATATGATTTGTACGACAAACATCACCTGGCAACTTGATTGTAGCCTTGCCTCTCATCTGAGTACATCTGTGCTGATCTCTCCCTTTGTAAAAACATTATGCCTTTTGCCTTGATATTGATCTGCTTCTCAGGGATTAGCATAAAATCGTACAGCCCTCTTAGAGCTTTATCATACCTCCATTGCAAAACCCATACAAGCCCTTTTCTATTATGACAAAAGAGTCTTTATCGCATCCTTAATCTGTCAGCATTCTGTAGGAATGAAAGATGTAGATATAATTACAGAGTTTGAAATTCATGTTCTAGGCTGGTCCAGCTGCCAGGAAAAGGAATACAAAGAGGATAAATCCATGCATCCCACTTGCCTCGGTATTGTCTTGGTAGGGCCAACTGGATCAAAGTAAAATGTCAAACTTTGTGTGTTTTTACAATGACCGTAGAAGAAGTTGCAGAGTCTGTTTCTTGTCTTCATGCACAGAAAGGGCTTTGCTGCTTCTTTTCTCTGCCATCGTGTCCCTTTACTCAAGTTTCCTTCAGCTTGCTGCATCCAGCAGCCATTTCTCTCATCTGGAAAAGACGAAGGCAGTGGGATGGGCTACTGGGGATATCATTTAACTGCCCCAGTGTAACAACTGTGCTCAGGATGGACGTCTGACAGGTCTCACTGCCCTCCTTGTAGTCTTGACTGGAGAATGACCACCTTTGTGTTTGCAGTACTGGGGCTTGATGTCTGACACTTCCTGAAGTAAAGGTGATGTTTGACTACAAGTGTCTCATGAAATACAGGCTGGGACATTGCCCCCCCAGGCACGCTTTAGTGCGTGTACATCAGAACACATCAAACCACCAATCTATTTGGCTGGACTTTGATGGATTTACTTCCAGCAAACTGGAGATTGAGTCTTACAGAGGACAGAAACTACTCAGGTTAAAATCACATACACGATTACATCCCAGATCACGCCATACAGATGGCATGACCCTCCCCTTCTTTAATCAGTGAACGGTTTGCTTTTGCTGTTCACAAGCATCTTTCCCTTTTCAGAGGAAAGAAATTAAAAAAGAAACAAGAGGCTGTTTGCGGCACTGCTGCAAACCAGGTCCCACTGTGTACAAACACCCTTTTCTCTGGTCAGGACTCCCGAGACCTTGGGGCTGACATGCTGAGATTGCCTGGTGTCACAGTGGCACTGGTCCTCATCCCGTGACACTTCAGGAGAGGTGAGAAAGCTGTCTGCAGAGCGAGAAACTCCAGATAAAAATAGCAAAGTCCCTCTGATCCCCAGCTTCCAGCAGGCGATAATGCTGACTAACATGCCAGCCTTGCTCTGGTGGGCTCAGCAGAAGCTGGCAGACAGGTGGTTAAATTATAATGTTCAGAAATACCCTGCAAGTGGCTGAGTGAGCAAGAGGAGCTGTGCATGGAAGGATAGAGCCCAGGGAGAGATCACCCCTCCGCAACCTTTCGGGCTTTGTCTCAACATGTCCCACTTTTCCAGCAGAGAAGTCTTTCCACGCAGAGCTTCCTCCGTAGGCCTTGACCACTTTCCCTGATGCAAGGCTGTATTAGCAGCAGATGTTTGGTGCTCAGAGCCCTGCAGGGGCTGTAGTCCTTCCTGGTGGGTGGCTCGAGGCACCTCCCTATGCAGGTTGTCACCACCAACCTCTGTCCCCAAACTCCCAGTGCCTCTGCTGCCTGGCTCTCACACACCGCACCAGGCATGCCTGCTCCCTGTTCTGTGTAAGTCCTCTGCCAAAACCTCTGACACAAACAGCACTGGTATGTCACAACATGTCACTTAAACATTCAGTCAGTTCCTCTTCCAATTCAAGCTAGCCAAGGAATAATAAATGACACAAAATGCTGGCTTCCCAACTACTTTAGCTAATCTAGCCCTTTATTTCTGGATCTAATCAGTATTCCAATCTAATATGCACACCATCTTGCATTTCCACATTTTTGTAGCTGTTCCAAGTATCTTGCACTACATATCTGGAAGGCATTCTGATTGTCCTGTGGTAGGATTGTAACAGTCGTCCCAGGGTTGCTGCACATCAGCAACAGAGAGCTCTGGGCTGGGGGAGAGCAAAGCAACGTGCTGGTGTCAGAGCTGAATTTTGCCTCTGGGTAGAAAACTGGGGGAAAATAAACACAAAACCAGAACGTAGGCCATATTAGAATGACACACAGGCAGGGAGAGGCTGGGGACAGGATGGCACTGCAGACTGCTGGGGAGCTGCTCATTGCTGCCAGCTTCACTTGCCAGTGCTCCAACTTTGTGTTTTCATTTCCTTCTGTAATCTCACAAGGGGCGAGCAGCTAAAGTACAGTGAAAAACTGGCCTGCAAACACCAGCCTGCCTGGCTGTAATGATTGAGGGCATGATGCTGCAAGTTCTCCTCCATCTGCATCCACCTCCAGTGGGCAACCCAGCTATGCTGTGCTGTGCCATGCCAAGCCAAGCTTTGCCATGCTGAGCCATGCTGCAGAGTGTGTGGGCCTGCCTCTGGAGCAAGGAGGGCACAGTTACCTTGCAGCTAGTCCTGCCAAGGAAGAAAAGAGAGGCAAAGGCCTAATCCCTACTCATGTGCATTGAAATCCTGCAGGAAGATGAGCAGGAGACAGGATGAACATATTCAGTAAATCTGACCAGAGTCACCATAATCCCAGTTGGGAAATACCCTGTGTGCTCTCTGGGGGGATTCATTTCTAAAGGAAAGAGTGGTAAATCACCATGGCTAGAAGCAATCTGCTTGTTCTGCCTGGTGGCAGGGGAACATCCCAGCAAGCACACCTCAGGGGACTGAGTGGAGCCATCCTTCTGTATGCTCAGCAGTTATGTCTGACTCAGATGCCAAGCAGAACAAACATATTAACCTTTCTTTAAAGCCTGGAAAGCTTTGTAAAATCTAGTTAGGCATGCAACGAGTGTGCGTTTACACGTATGTCTGAGCTGCACATCCGTTACACTGAGGTGGACAGAGTGCTGCTGAGATGTGATGCAGAAAATCCCTGGACACAACTGCAGAACTGAGGTCTTTGCATTCTGAATACTTCTTTTCACTTTCTTTTTCATGCCATTCTGTCAGCTGTCAGTAAGTTGCAACAGGAAATGTCTCCAGGCACCACTCCAGCAAAGTTGCCCTTTCCCTCTTGGCAAGCTTGGAACCGTGTTGGGCGTACAGCCCTTTATTCCCAGAGGGTCACCGTGCACATTTACCATGAACAGTGCAGTATGGGGTGGCACAAAGGATTTGAGGAGATCACTGCTCTCAGACATGATCCTGCCTTGCTGGGCATGTCCCTGGAAACCTACCTGCAGTGCCAAAGACAGGGCTTTGTGCAGAAGAAAATATGACAAGTGCAGCTGAAGAGAGGACAGGCAGAAGCCTCCATCTGCTTAATATAAGGTTGCATTTAACTTCTTGGCAAGGAAACCCACAGAGAAGAGGAATATTTTTGGAGTCCCATCTTTTCCTCGAAGATTTGAAGTTGATATGTCTACCACCTCTTTCTGTCTTGGAACACAAGTGAGAGAAGGGAAGTATCTGAGATGCAGGTCTAAGTGCTGCAACTCATGCTTATCACCATCCAAGGACGCAGCTAATTTGGACAATAAATTTAGACTTGGTGCAAACCTTCTCTGCATTTCTTTGAATGCAAAACAAAGCCTACTATCCTGGTCAGAGCTGTCCTCCAAGATGAATGTTCAAGGGCTGCTGTGCAGCTGCATTTGTTACTGGATATGAGGTATGTTCAGATTTCACAGCAGTTGTAATAGTGCAAAATAGACAATTAATAATGAAAAATGTCTCCATAATCCTCTTCCCCATGTGTTTTCATTTTAGTAATAAGCATTAAAAAAAAAAAAAGATTAAAAAAAAAGAAAAAAAAAAAAACCCAGGTTTTCCTCTATGTCATCTAAAACTATCACACTAACACTTCATTTCAGTTCATTCTTTTTTTCTCCAGGCTATAGCTACACATTCAGACTACAAATGACAAGAGACAGGGGCCTCATCCTCATTATATTTGAAAAATGTTTCTAACAGAATAAGAGCGTTCTTACAGAACAAACACTGTAGTAATTAAGTATTCGCTGAATTTCAGGATTCAGTGTAGATAGAGCGTAGATACATTAGTTGGTCTCCAGAGAAAAAGATAAGCATCAGCCGGCTGTGCAACTTGGCATGCACTGCTGGGAGAAGAAGGTGTTAAAGTGGTTGCAAGGGAGAGCAAGCTGTGAGAGACCAGCACAAGCTCTGCACTTCTGTGAGAGGCCACTGACCCATGGGCAAGGGCAATTTCAGGGCTAGAGAAGTTCACCTGTGGTCTATTAGATATAACCCTTCCGTTACAGATATCATCATTATTTAACATTACCACCCATTCACTACAGAGCCACGAGAAGACAGCAAAGGGCCCTGCACATAGCCATGGCCTGTAATGTCTTTGGCTTTTGAGACTAGATCTTCCTGCATGTGTCCCTCAAAAGCCACACACCCTTCTGGTCACGTCAGCATACAGCAGCTGGGGGAGGAAAGGGCAAGGATGTTTTTTTTTTGTGGGCAAACAAGAGCCTCAAGGGCTAAGTCACAACACCCTACCATCATTTTTATTCAGCACTCAGCAAATGGAGAGCCATTTATTGTCCATTGAATAGTTTGTAGAGCTCCGCTTTTGCTGAGTTTTATATGGAACTGAGCCAAAAGGAGAAGAAATAATTAACAGTCTGCCCTGTCCATATGTTTAAAATACACTGCAAAATGAAAACAGTCCTGTGGAGAGCTCTTTGCATTAAAGCTTTTTCATCATGCAGAGTTGGAATATTTTCTCTGTTCCTTAGGGGAAGACTTAGGACAATATTTGAGAAACCAGAGTTAATTTTAAGAACCTTTCTTTCAAACTGTTTCAATTCATTATTCAAACACTGTATGTCTGTATAAAAATAGAATTAATTTATAGTGCATTTTGAAATTATTTCAGATGTTCAGAATACTAAGGAAGAACCAAAATGAGTCTGGACTCAGATGGTACAACCTGGAAAACAGAATGGTTCATGTTTATAGCCAGATTTGGACTGAAATGTTATGGTCTAGACTGATTCATTTAAAATATAGCTGGTATCACCTGATCTGTATCTACTTAAAGCAACTTATTGGGTTTGAATTTCTTAGGAAAGAAATGATAGGAGTTAATAATAGGAGTTCCTTGTATGACAGGGGAGGAATTCACGTCAACCCTTATTGTCATGAAATGAAGCATACCCACATGTGTGCTGCTTATTCCTGTTTAAACAATTAATTTCAGAAAATCTCCTCAGCAATCAACATAATACATCTTCCACTCCTATCAGCACTTGTTGGCCTCATTATCAAGATCATTGCAATTGCTTTCTGGTGAATCATCAGTGAAAAGCAAACAAGATCCCAGCAGAACCAGTCTAAAAATGATCTGCACCTCATTGAGCAGTTGTGACTGACCATACAACTAGCTCCCCATGGCAAACTCCAGTTGTTGTGACAATGGTCAACCTGTGTCCCCTAGCTTACCCTTAGGGGCCAATTACTCTTGGTCTATCTGCTACCTATCAGCTTTTTGGCAAAGATAGGAAAAGTTTCATAAAAGCAAGAATAATAAAATTGTTTAGCTGGGTTTTTTGTTTTTTTGTTGTCATTGTTTGTTTGTTTGTTTGTTTTTTTCACATGAAGGATCTGCACAAAAAGCCAAACTTTCTCTCTTGACTATCAGTTGCTTCCCCAAGGCTTTTTTGGCATCAATAGTCTATGAAAGTTAAGCTGGCATTACCAGTTTGGTCTAAGACGGAGTCCAAGGCCAGCCATCCAACAAAGGCCTAGTTGTATACTGTTGATAATCTGCACAGAGAAACCAAGCTCTGAACAACTTGCAGGCTAGTTAGACTCATGTTCAGCAGCCCTTTGGACTCATGTTCAAGTCTACTGGCAATGTCAGGTGGACATTTCACTGGGACAATCCAGCATGCACCAGCAGACTTTTACTCTGATCCTTCATTCATCTGTCACCTTGCAATGCCTATATACTCCAAGCAAAGCCTAGCCATTGGGGTTGGCTGGACAGGGATCAAATATTGCTAGTGGAATCCCAAAGATTTGCCTGTGCAGGCACTTTTGGGTAAGCACATGGGCTGTCCTTAGGGGGAAGCCACACAAGTGTCAAGCTTCTCTTCCACTGGCACAGAGGAGATAAATGCTTCTAAATACCTATCACACTCTCCCAGCCCAGTCTCTGCCCCATCTCACCGCCCTAGGGCCTCACTCCCAGCTGCAAATGCCTGAATACAGTGACATAGCACAGATTTCACTATCCTTTTATTTCCCTGGTAACTGGAAGGTCAAAACAAATTGAATTAAAGAACTGTGTGGGGAATTCAGTAATTAAAAGCTTGTGAATTAGTGTAAAAGTTAATCACAAAAATAAATAGTTAACCAGTAATGACACTGCATTAAGGTAAGAACCCTATATGTTACATCATATAACAGCAGCTGAGGGAGCTGAAGCCACTGAGAAACCATAAGTCAGTATTAGAATCCAGGAGAAAATCCATATTGCTGTGGTCTAGCTCTGGAGCAGTGAGGGAGCTGAGTTGCAGCCACAGGTGACATCCTGACATCCTCCTTAACTTGCATTGAACCATCGAATCATAGAATGGCTTGGGTTGGAAGGGACTTCAAGGATCATCAAGTTCCACCCCTCTTGCCACAGGCAGGATTGCCAGTCACTAGATCAAGCACTAAATGAAATTGCCCAGGGCCCCCTGCAACCTGGCCTTAAACACCTCCAGGGACGGGGCATCGGCAGTCTCTCTGGAAAACCTGTTCCTGCACCTCACCACTCTCTCAGTAAAAAACTTCTCCTTGACATCTAATCTAAATCTTCCCCCCTTTAGGTTAAAACTATTCACCCTTTTCCCTATCTACCCCTGTAAAAAGTTGATTTCCCTCATGTTTATAAACTCCCTTTAAATACTGGGAGGCTGCAATGTTGTCTCCCTGATGCCTTCTATTTTCCAGGCTGAACAAGCCCAGTTCCTTCAGTCTATCTTTGTAATATAGGTATCATCTGAGCATGATGTTCCTTGGGTGCCATCTGACATCATAAGGCAGTGACCTGAGGCATAGGGGGCAGGTGAAACAGTGGGACAAGAGGCTGGAAGTCTGTCCTGCAACAACCACTCTGCTATAAGTAAAGCTGTTTGCCTCAGGAACCAGAATGCTGAATGTCACTCTTCACACACAAAAGAAAAAGGAGGTGGTGGGGAAGTAGGAATACTCACTGTCAATTCAGTAATGTCATCTAAATCATCCTGTCTTGATCTCCTCCAGAGGGGAAAAGCTGGCAGGCATCTCTTGACAGCTGAGTGCGAAGGTCCTGCAGAACAAGTTGCACCTCTTCTTCCTTCCCATGAAGAGCAGGGTCAAGTAAAGAAGAACTCTTTGGGCATCCCAAGTATTTTCCCAGCAGCCCTACTGCTTCTGAAGGCAATAAGCAATCATGTCTTTAAGTTTCAGACCTAGTGACACAAAAAAAAAAAAAATAGAGCTAGATGAGAGCACTGAGGGTCATACAGTCATAGAATGGCCCAGATTGGAAGGGACCTTTAAAATCATGTAGTTCCAGCCTCCCTGATGTGGGCAAGGTTGCTACCCACTAGATCAGGCTGCCCAGGATCCCATCAAGCCTGGCCTTGAACACCTCCAGGGATGGGGCATCCTCAACCTTTCTGTGCAACCTATTTCTGTGCCTCACCATACTCGAAGTGAAGAATTTCTTCTTAACATCTATCCAAAACATCCTTTCTTTCAGTTTAATCCCTTTGCCCTTGTCCAATCATTCCCTACCTGCATAAAAAGTTGGTCCCCCTCTGCTTGTAAGCTCATTTCAAGTATTGGAAGATCACAGCAAGGGCTCCCTGGAGCCTTCTGTTCTTCAAACTGAACAATCCCAACCCCTTCAGCCTTTCATCATAAGAGAGATGCTCCAGCCCTCTGATCGTAGCCCTCCTCTGGACCCACTCCAACAGTTCCACATCCTTCTTGTATTGGAGGCCCCAGGCCTGGGTGCAGTACTCCAGATGGAGCCTCACAAGGGCAGAGCAGAGGGGTACAGTCACCTGCCTTTCCCTGCTGGCCACCTTTCTTGTGATGCAGCCCAGGATACTGTTGGCCTTCTGGGCTACAAGAGCACACTGCTGGCTCATGTCCAGAATTTTGTCCATCAGGACCCCCAAGGATCACACCAGTGCAGCCAAGCAGAAGCATCTGTCCAAAGAGCCCTCTGCAGACTCAAAGCCACTGTATGAGGTGAGTGTAGCCTGGATGAGAACAGTTGGCAGGCTGCAGGTAGCTGCCAGTAAATGTTTGATGGGTCTGAAAGTGTTCCACAGCCTAAACAAGCAGTGCTTAGGCTTTAAACAAAATCAGAATGTCTCTATGTGGGTAATTCTCTGCATCTAGCATTCACTTTTGAGCGTTAGTCACGGAAGGATTTTTAGTGATGGAGAAATCAGCCTCAAGGTAAGCAAGGAAAAGATATACAAGCAAGATATTAAAGTTGAACCAACCTTCTTTAAAAAAGGAAATGCTCCATTCTGAAGCAGCTGGAAGAACAGTTATGCTGTACGTAAACCATAGGCCTCAAAGCTAGAAGAGGCACCTTCATTATATTCTGAAGTACCTTCCTCAGGGGAAAGCAGATGTCAACAATTATTTGCCATACAACTGACAAAGTGAAAAAAGAAACCTTAGCTGTTGCCAAAACTCTTCATATTTTCTTCCTGCTAGATCAGTCTGATCCTGCTAGGGTGACTAGGTTGAAACAGTACTGTCCTTTACACAGCCACATTTCTGTAGCCCTTGGATGCTGAATTTTCTACTGGTCCTTCAGGGCACCAAATCTAAAAGGGTAGAAGGATGCCTTGTCCAACCTTTGCTAATTTGAATTTATTATACTCAGTACTGTCCTTCACTACTGCATAGCTGGGGGGAAGGGAAGAGAGATGAGCTTTCAGCTGGGGGATTTCAGTAACCTTGGTGTTTAAACACATAGACAATGCACAGCAAGTGTCTGCTTTGCCTGTAATGCACTTTTTCCCATAACACTAAATGAACTCATTTTCTTAAAACTGAGATCTTTCAAATACCAGCTGTTTTTTTAGATATAAACTCAACATTACGAATCATGTCACATCGCATCTTAATCTAGCAGCTTATAAAAATAGAAACCATCAACAGCTGAATGTTTTCTGGGTGCTTAAACAGCTACATTTCCTGAGCCCAAATAGTAGCTATGTTATTAATAAGTAGAGCAATACAGTCCAAACATTGCCAAACCCACATCAGCTCAGATACACTAGTAAGCTTTGGAATGAAATAACACAGGTTACTTATCTACTTTTTGCAGTAAATGAGATTTTAAAAGTGAGGAATGCATCTTCTAGTAATATGAAGTTAAAAAATGTTAAGAAAGAGTTGATTAGTAGGAGAACTAAGTTTTCTGATGTCGTTTTGTTTACAACAGTAAACTCCACCCTAAAAATGGTACAATTTACTCTATAACCTTCATATTGTCAGGTCTCAGAGTGACTTGACATGTGAACAGGCTGATACTTATAATACAGGCTGCATTACAATTACTGTCCATTGGATAGGAAAAGCCAGTAAGCTTTCCATGTTGGAACTTGATTATTTTCCACTGGTTCGAAAATCTTCTGAGCTTACAGATACAGGAGTTCTGATCACTAAACTAGACTCTTATTTGAACCATTAAATCACAGCACAGCCCCCAGTTCAGTAAATGCTTAAGCACCAAATCTGAGCTTCAGTGCCAAATAAACAAGTGTATCATACTGTTTTGCCATTTAGGCTGTTATACAAACTGAAATAAAGCACGTCTAGCTTAATGTGTACATTAAACATTCTGTGTAAGCATACAAAATTACAATCTTAGTTTTCTGTAATGAAATCATGCCACTAGCAATAAGCTCAGCATAAATCTTCCTGCTTTCTCAATGAGAGAGTGACAGACTTCTCTGAAATCTGCTCTAAAAACAATAAAATCGTGAGGTGGGAGAAAAAGCAAACCTAGAAGGCCAGTCCTCAGTAGAAAAACATTTTCATGCTTTTAAAAGTCAGGTTTCTATATATGTTCCCATCACGAGACTCTTCCCTGTAACTTTCCTTCTTTCAACACATTCCTCTAGCTGTTGAATGGCAGATCCTGCAATACTTTGCATCATTGCAAGTTATGACTTAATTGCCACCATTTGATATGTATAGATTCATGGCTTTTTGCTGACTTCTTGGAGTTTTCATTCAAGATACCAATTTCTCATGCAGGAAAATCAGAAAACTAGATAGCATTTAGAATGCCCAAAACATATGATTTTGGCTTCCTTTCATAAACCAGATGATGGATGGTCTGTAGTATTTACAAATGATGTACATCAAGAAACCCACAAGGGACTTGTGTTGCTCCTCTAAAAACACATGCTAAAGTGCCTTGGTGATGTCTGCTTCTTGCCAAAAAAAAAAAAAAAAAAAAAAAAAGAAAAAGAAAAAAAAGCAACGAAAACCCAATCAACCAACCAATCAACCAAAACTCCTCTCTTTCCAGCCCATCATCACATCCATGGCTTTCATTAATGATTATCAGACCTAACTAGTCAGTGCCTATGCCCATCCCTGTCACATGGATCAAACCCAGACCTGAGGACAGAGCAGAGTCTTCATCCACCCTTTGGGCACTGCTTCCCTGTGAGCAGAAACGAGCACTGCTCTCACAACAAGGTGCACAGCACCACAGCCTTTCCAAATAGACACACAAAAATTGGCTAAGGATAGATGGGTTTTCAGAGCCTAGAAGGCAGCAAGATGAGCCTCATCTCTTCTGGTTCTGTCTGGAAGGCCCTGTGTTGGCACCAGTGCTAATCCACAAAGAGGTAGGAAGAGTCTCAGCCAGGATAGGACTCAAACCTGTGCTTACCCAAGCATTTAGACATGCTCAGAGAGGCATGGGTAAGTGCTCTCATGTCCCCTTGTCTTCCACTTTAGCTTTATCAACCTTCATTTAACATGAAAGAACTCAGAGGGAGCACAGTGTTTCATGAAGCCTGCTTGCACCTTGTGCTTCAGTAGCCCCAAGCAAGCTTCTCTTTCAACTTCTTTCCCTCAGCTGTTGCAGGCAGCTGAGCCCTGTGAGCTGTCAAGGCCTTCAAGCATTGTCTCCTTCTGACTCCAGGGAGTAGAAGGCCCCCAGCTTGTGCCGGTAGACTCTTGATCTTTGATGCCTATTGGCAAGGATGGCTGGGGAGCCACCAAGCTCACTGTGTGTCCCTGCTGGGCATGCAGCCTCTCCCTGGGGTTAAAGAGTCCATGTGTTCTCTCATCTATTGTTGGTTTAAAAAACAAAGCCAGGGAAGTGGTGTTTTAGTTAGGAGGGATGATATCCTAAGGAAGCATGCATTAAGTAATAGGCCGTTATTGCTTTTGCATTAAGGCTGAGAAGTAGGAGGAATGAGGCAGGTAGAAAGGCTGGAAAAGCAGACCTAGAACAACGTGGAGTGGACAAACCTGATCTGCTGTGCTAGGCACCGATAACAAGGATGCATCTCTTTCATTTGCAGGCTCTGTGCTTTTCTGATTAGCACAGTCACAGGTGAACAGTTGGTGGGGAAGCCTGACATAAAGCTAAAAGCAACAAAGAGTTAAAGCTGCTGGCTGATTGCAGGATTGCTTAGAACCTCATTAGTTTAATTTTGTCTGGAGTTCAATTCTTAGTTCGGAGCTTAGAGCTTTTGGAAAACCTATTCCTCATTTTAGGTCAGAAACATGCTATTCTCATGATATTATTGAGTATATGTGGAGCATATTATTCAGCCCATGGCTCCTCCCATAATTTCTGTTTTTTCTAGTCTTGCATGCAACTCTCTGTCTGTGGAATATCAATGTTGCAATAGCCCTAAGGAGAAAACCTTAATTTAAAAAACAAAAACACAGAGGTAGTTTCACAGAGATCTTTAACTGTGTCTTTCTGCCGATGGCTAACTGAAGCAAGTGAAATGAAGTGCTGCATTGCTGAGCTACACTCAGATAACACTACACCAAAAAAATGTTACATTCAGTTAAAAAGAAGAAAAAGAGCAAGTCTGGGGCACTAGAAAACATTTGTCACTGCAGATAGAATTGTCCCAGCTAATCTAGTCAAAAGAAAAAGAGAATAATTGAGCTGTCATTTTGGCACTCAAAAGCTCCCCATTTATTTTAACCTGAATTGTAGCTAAGTTGAATTTTTGAAAGCAAAGAGATTAGCTTCAACTTCCTCTATTTTTTTTTTTCATTCAGTTCTGAACCCAAGGGCTATGGTATTCAGCTACCTAGGAAGCAAAGAAAATCACTGTTAGATGTGACCTGCAGCCACTACAATCCAATGAAGTAACATCTGTGACTTGGTGCAGGCCTCTGGAGAGCATGTTTTATCTCTAGGAGAGGTGCTTTGTGTTTTTCACTCCACCCCCCCAGCGCTACTCAGTCAAATAAGAGTTGTTGAAGCCTATCTGAGCACATCCAAGGGACTGAGTGCTTAGAGTTATCCAAGGACCTACAGCAGATCCCAGTGGCTGTAGAACAACAAAGTCAGTGGCACCTCAAGCTACTTCCCCCTTGGGCCACATATCTCCAGCCTGGAAAGACTAGATTCAGGGATAGAGCATAAGCAATTCTCTGTTTTCAGGGCCCCTTCCCTTCTTCCTTAAATCCAGAATGCATGCTTACAAGGTGGGTCAGCACCTGCATGCTCTCCTCACCTGCTGTGACTCAGCAGGAGGCTGAGGTATTGCCTGCTTGGGAAGTGTGCCAAGAGCAGCAACAAGCTTTTCGAGATCTCTCCATCAGTGCCAGAAGAACACAGCCATATTTCAGACCATACTGGTTTACACATCTTGTCTCTCTCTGACCCCCACAACACACCATCTCATAAACTGCCTTTATCCTTGCTACAATCCCATTAAGTAGCAAAAAAAAGGGGGAACAGGAGATTAATCCAAGTTGGTTAATACAAGGGGACTGAATTTTCACCTAGCAACCTTGGTTCCAGGCAAAAAGGATGCATAATTGATTTCACTGCTTCCTCTTCTGTCTGTCTTTCTATCATCTATCCCATCCCCAACAACATTTTAGCTTACTGGATCATTTTAAACACCACTGAAGGCAGTAATGATCTCAAAGGTGTTCCTAAAACAATCATAAGGATAAGCAGCTGGGAAGAGATGGGACAAAACAAAGCTCTGTTGGTTCTGCTGGTTACAGAATGGCTTGAAATAGTGTAAATGTGTTTAATTCCTTAGTGCCTCTGCCCTAGAGATTTGCATTTAAAAGAGGAAGGGGAGCTTGTGGATTCAAACATGTAGTCAGGTTCCCCTTAATTTATTATTCTAAATATGAAATTAGGTAAGAACACAGAGATACAGGCACAGAAGCAACTAAGGTTTAAATATGAAAGCTAGAGAATTTGGTTGCTTCTTAAAATGCATCACTGGAAAACCTGGGTTTTATTCAAAAGAGAAGCAGGGAATTGTATCCAAGGAAGCCTTTAAGTGGCTCCCTGACACATTGGATTAACATGAAGAGTTATCACACAATGCTCTGCAGTTCAGTGCACAGAGATTAATTGCTGATGGCCAGATGGGAGCAGTAGGGGTAAATACTGCCTTTTGTTGAGAGAGAGAGTGAGGGCTGAGCATGCAAAGCTGCAGTGACCAGGAGGAGACTGTGAGTGCTCCTGGGGATTTGGCCTTGACAGGGCAGATGCAGGTGGGTCCTAGAGAGACCTGCCTGGGGATGAACCGCTCATACGCTCTGTGAGGAGGCAGCACGTGAGTCCTCCATCTTCTGTTGAAGCATGGGGAGCAACAGCTAAGTCCCTGCCACCCCTGGTGCCATGAGGCCCAGCACCACCCCTCTGCACCATGAGGCTGGACAACATCCCTGCATTTCTTTAGGGGTTCTGAGGGGAAGGCTGCAATTCCCTCTCTCTTTCTGGGGCAGCCAATGTCACACTACTTTCCATGCCACTGTGCCACGTTTAAACAGGAAAGCTTTTTTGTGAGAAAAGGCCCCTCTGTGTTCATATGCATCTAGAAACCATTGCTCGCTTATTTGTTGAATATGTCTAAAATATCTGCTTCCATGGATCCTGTTTTTCAAATATCACCACCTAGTGCAACATCTGATTCTGATCTTTAAAACCAAATTGGGAAATGGCTATTAACAGCATTCATCTATGAAATTACGAATTGGTGTGACACAAAGAATTTAGAGATGTTTTCCACTGTAATTTCACCATTTGAAATGATTTACCATCACAAAAAGTATTTGGACTCTAGTCCAAGACATGCAGTATCATTTTTCTTCTATGGTACTACCTTGCCAGTTGATTGAGAAAACGAAAGTTATTTAGCACAAATAGTATTCTCTTGTTTATTGGCATTTCAAGAAGGATACATCAAGGCACAGTGCTTTGGAGCAGTCACAATGTTGGGCAGTGCTTGGTATAGACCTTGAAAATAAATGGAGAAGGAATAGCTGACTTTCTGGAACAAGCAAGAATTGTCAATGGTACTGACATTTGTGCTTCACCTAATCTAAGGCACTGTTGATCTTAAGCCTGTACAACACCCAACCGAAATAGGCACATTATCCCTCTCAGGCATCACAAGTCTCATTTTCTCAGATAATGCCAAACAGGAGAAGCTATACCCCAGCGAGGAATGTCACTGCATTCCCAGCTTCATGTTTTTATGATAAATGTGTTTATCAGTCTTTTCACCAATGAAAACCAGCACTCATTTGTCTGGGGAATAGGACACAGTTTATATTCCTCAAACTAATAGACAAACCTCCAAAACACTAGTTCCTCTAGATATGCCTGGACTAGTGTCCACGCTTAATTAAACCAAGATCTTTAATTCAAAACAAATGTACTTTGTTGCAAACTATGCCACAGTTGCTAACCCACTGAGGCTGGAGGGACCTGTCTAACTTTTTGGCTTGGCTAAAGCATGCAAGTTCCTATAGCCAGTCACCCAGAAGACCGAGGCTTCTGGTACTGTGTCTGTCTGCCTTTGACTGCAAAGATCAGAACCACTAGCTGTTACTGACAGGGAATGTCTTCAGAGAGGCTTGAGTGAGGCATGAACTTTTACTCCCAGGTTCATGATACCTTAGCAGCTGTACTTTGACTGCAAATTAAACTTTCCAAAGTGATGCAGCAGGAACAACGCAACCCGGACTCCAGGAATCTGCAAATACTCAGAAGAATGAAGAGGTCCATTTGTCTCAGAGAAAGTTGTGAATGTAGACACAAAGAACTATTAGGGTTCTATTAGCTTACGGTTCTATCATTGTTACTTAGATAATGGCAACCAAAGCCTGCTAAAAAGAATGGATTTAAGCTGTTAGTCCACATTTTTAGCATGGTAGAATGCGTGAAGTAGGATCTAATTCATGAAAGAAGCAATATCCACTAAGAACAAAATCAAGAACCCAAAAGACACGTAAGTTCTGCTCACGTGAATTGAGCCTGACCCTGATGGACTGAGCAAATGTCATAAAAAGTTCTAAATGACACCTGGTCTGGAATTATCCATTCTGACCAATGAAAACTAAGATGGTTTTGTAATAGTTGCTCAGAATTGTGGAAGTCCCATTAGCAAAACCAAGCTTAGATAGGCTGCCTGCTAGTTCATCCGGCAGGTTAATGGAGAAGCTGTGCTTCTGGAGTACCTGTTTGCCCAGTGAACCCACCACAGAAATGACTGACTCAGGATTGCCAGGCTCACAGCTGCATTTTAGGGAGCCTGTAAACTTGCAGAGCCAGCTCAGGTCAGAGGTTTCAGAGTTTCAAGTTCCCAGGCATGCAGGAACTGGGCAAAAGTGGTTGTTCAGGTTTTTGAATTAAAAAAAAAAAAAAAAGACAACATGCAAAATTCAGTCCAGGATAAACATTTATTTCATGCTGGAAAATCTGAAATTCCAGAGCTTACTTTCTGTGGGAAACTGTGGAGTTTACTGCCCTGCATCCAGATTTAGAAATGTTGGAGTTTTCCTTGAACAGAATTTTCACAAGTTCTAATTTATCACTCTTGCTCTGAGAGGAGCCAAGTTCCTGAGGCACAGCAGATAATATTATTGCAATTATCTGTATGACCTTCTGCCACTGATATCTCATGTTGCTGTGTGGTTTGTGGGGGGGGGGGGGGGGGGGGGGGGGGAAGAGAGTTATGTTCTGGGCAAACTCTGATTTTCATCCGTCCTTTTTTTTCCGACTTCCTGCACAATCTTAGCAAGATAAATTTCACAGAAATCCAAGCTCACAATTCTTTGGAAGCTTACTGTAGAGCACGTAAGGAACAAAGAAACTGAATGTAAGCAGCTGGTGGGTCTATTCTCTTTCATTTTGCTTTTGGCTGTTGAATTTTTGCAGAGGCAAGTGTCACATTGCTTCCAATATACACCTCTGATTTCCGTTCTGTGCTTAAGTGTATTCCCACAGTCATCAGGGAAAGAAATAAATCTTACTGTATATGTTAACATATGCCTCCCTTTTCTGTATCTAGATCTTTACTGTTGTAATGAAACTTATGTGGAGGACACATATTAGAATTTAAATTGTGAAGGAAGAGACAGAAAGATGGTTAAATATATATATATTTTTTCCTTGCCAAATAATTCATATGCTCACTCTCACATAATACTATCATCCATCAGAATGTATAGCTATCATTACATAAGCTTACCCTAAAAATCACCTTGTAACAAAATATTTTGTTATCTTTTACTGCATTAAAAAGATCTAAGAGACAAGTAGTCTGAAGCAACAAAATAGCTAACGTCAATTTAAACCAGATTAAAGGTGTCTATGTTTGAAGCTGAATGAGTATTTGAGGTGCCCTATTACTGCTTGTCCACAATTTACTTTCCAAAGAGAGAATCCTGTAGGAAGACTAGCTAGCTATTCATTAGGCCTCCAAACACTCTCTAGCTCCATTTTGAAGTCTAAATTTAGATGATGGAAGGGCTATTCCAGGCAATTCAGCTAAAGCTAGCACAAACACTGTTTTGGGTAATAGTTTCCAGGAAAGCTGCTGACCTGGTACATACATTTGAAGTTCAGTCACAGGTGTAGGAGAGATTTAAGTTCTTTTTATTAAAAAAAAAAGGAAGGAAGGAAGGAAGGAAGGAAGGAAGGAAGGAAGGAAGGAAGGAAGGAAGGAAGGAAGGAAGGAAGGAAGGAAGGAAGGAAGGAAGGAAGGAAGGAAGGAAGGAAGGAAGGAAGGAAGGAAGGAAGGAAGGAAGGAAGGAAGGAAGGAAGGAAGGAAGGAAGGAAGGAAGATTTCTCATTGCATTCCCCAGTTTGTCAAATACGAACAGGTTTGGCCCTTATTATTGTTTTATACCTTTGGGAAAGAGGCTATGTCTTGCTGCCTTTTATTTTAAAGGGCTGAAAAGGAACAAGCAAAAATGTGGTAGGTGACAGTCTGTGATAGGACCATCGATCCCTATTTCTTGTGAGCTAACCAATAGCAGACTTCGGTGCGCTGAGCAGAAGGGGCAGCTATGGAAGCCTATTGCAAAGATTAGAGACATAAAACTCAAATGCTTGAGTGTCACCTGAGTGTCTAAGTCATTGCGCAGTGTGATATGTTGAAAGAGACAAAGGATGAAGAGAGTGGGCCTTCTGGCCATTACCAGCAGAAGGGAAGATCAAATGTTTAAACTCCTCGGTGTGATACTCTAAGCTAGCACAAAATGCTGTAAAGAGCCTAGCAAATACTAGTGCTCTAAGTAACCTCATGTATGCTGGTGATGGGATGAAACTGCCCACCTGAACAAACATACCTGGAGCAAAGCTGAGAGAGTACAAAGCCTCAAGCAGGAAATTCAAACTGCATCAAAGCAAGAGAACTCCACTAAGGCTGTGTTAAGTAACATGAAAGAAGGTCAAAACAAAATCTGGCTATGTCAGAAGAGGTGCAATGTTTAGGACACTTACCTTAGATGTGGGAAAGCCAAGCTCCAGCCCTGAACTGAATCATGTAAGCAGATGCCTCACACGAGCATCTCCCGTGTCCCCAGCTAATGCCCCAGCCAGCAGGCTCCTGCCTCATCCTGGCAAGGGAAGATATCTGCAGAGCTTTTCACTTAATCCCCAGCAGAAGCAGAGCACACTTCTGAGCTCTTGCGCTTCTATTGAAGTGAAGTGTTTCTTCCCTGGCTCTTGCACAGTTGTGCAGTGACTCTGGGCAAGCCCCTCGCTTGTGCAGAGCCCACAGAGCACCTTACATTTGTTTTCCCAGCAGACAGGAGAGTGTGAGTGCAGCAGCTTATATGCTGAGGTGCCAAAAGCACGCACAAAGCAGGGCAGAAGCAGAAACACTGCCGTGCTGGGGAAACACTCACTAGTTGCTTGGAAAGTGCATGGGGCTCAGCAATGAGTTGCCAGAGCAGAGAAAAAGCCTCAGGCAGAAAAAGTTAAGGATGAAAGAAACACTTAGACTGTCCCAATTAACCTTCTCAAGGGGAGCAAAATTTACAAGTCACCAAGTTGACATTAAGTAGTTTAGCCTTTCCTGCCTGTTTTCTCTCCGCTCAAGAACATTTAAGGTATAATTTGCACAAATTCTATCCATAGTTTTGTTAGAGTCCTCTCTAGCAGAGAATACGAGAAGATACCAGTGGAGCCAGACACTGAAATATGCAAGGGGCTCTAACTGGACACACAGCCCACAGGCTGTGCGCTGCAAATGTGATGTGCCAGCAATGGATGGAGCCTTTATTTCATGGGGACATCCGTCACATTGAGCACACAGTGAAATGACACCTGGGGATGTTAACATTGCTGCTTCCACTAGAGGAAAGTGACAGTGAACCTAAGGGTTTCCATGCAGCCAGAGTTATCTCCCCAAAACAGGTGGCAGGGTATGGGACAAAGCTGATTCCCATCTTCTTTCTGGTGCATCCAAAAAGCCTGTACTGTGGCTCCATGCCACAGGAATGAGGAAAGACTCCCTGCCCATATTGTGCTCATTTTCCTCAGGTTCTGCAAGTCAGGAACCAGGCAATGTTTGGCCTAGGGTACAGATGGCTGAGAAACACAGTGATGACTTCACGAGAAATATTGGGCAAACAAATGAATGGCTCCCTTGCTTGCCTGCTTGTAAGGGAAGATGAGTGGCTTTTACTTGACTGGTATTTACAGAAACAATTTCAGGTTGGTCTGACCTAAAAAGCTATGAAATAAAATGTCACACATTTACATGGTTGCAGGACTTGAGTTAACTAGGACAAAAGTGCATGGCCCTCCTATATTAAATGGCAAGGGTGGAACAGGAAAGCTGATTCTCCATCAGGAATAGCACAGATAAACATTTATTTCAAAATAAACAGGTAACTTTCCAGCCTCTGAACTCAGTCTATTGCTTCCCTTCCTGCAGAGGATGACAGAGTAAGGGATTATTCTTAGAAACACATCTTAGAGTAAAAATAATCACAACCCCTCTGCCAAACCTAAAAAAAAACTTGTCTAATATTTTTAAATAGGTTTTTTTTTCCGAAATTCATCACAGCTATTCCAAGAATGTGTCAGTAAGTTGCTTTACAACCCTTAACACCGGGGAAGGGTAATATCTGTCATACAGCCTGCGAAAAATCCTCAGAAGTCAAGCAGATGTTACCCTGCTATCACTGGGAGTTTCACCTGTGACCTGCAGGACTACACTGCAAGTACATGGCTTGTTACCTATATAGCAAAGGAGTAATGCACTCATGGGAGACACGGGCTAGGAGTCCGGTTTGACACTGGCAGTGCCCACATTTCCTGCACCACATTGCTGCAGAAAACTCTTCCAGGCTCTCACCTCCTACTCGAGGAGAGCACTGTGACCAGCAGGAAAGGAAGGGCTGGTGCATACACACTAGTTATTGACCTGGGCCACCCGGCACCTCCATTATCAGTGTAATTTGTTCTCCGCCAGGGAAGTGTCCATCTCATGACACAGGTGACTGAAGAAAGAGCTCCCATAACAAAACAGGACTGTTTAGGTGTCTGCTTGCTCCTCCTCAAGTGCCCACATAAATTGCCCATAGGGAAAACTTCATAACAATCTCAGTTAGAGGTTAGCTTACAATTTTGTTAGGCTGGCTCCACATGAAAAAAATCTCTTCTCCTAGAGATTGCTGAGTAGATTACTTCAGCAAGCAGGTTCAAGTGAAGTTCAGATTAGCATCTAGACTAAGTTAACAAGCCTCTTTGGTTGGCCTGTTATTAATTCTTAAGTTGTGAGACCACATCAATTTCTATAAGCGTAACTGAGTAAGCAGCATGTAAGCAGACACACACAGGATTTTGCCAGTAAGAGTTTACTGGGACTCTGTCCAGCCCTGATTTACTAGGAAAACCATTTATTCTTCACTGTTGGTTTTTTGTTGTTGTTGTTGTTGTTGTTTTTTTGCTTGTTTTTTTTTTTTTTTTTCAGGTCAATTTTTCTGCACTTCATTCATAGAACCATAGAATAACAGAGTCATAGAAAGGCTTGTGTTGGAAGGGACCTCAAGGATCATCAAGCTCCAACCCTTCTGCTGCAGGCAGGGCTGCCAACCTCCACATTTAATACTAGATCAGAGATGACCATATTCAGATAGTTTTTATCAAGTTTACTTTTATCCTAGAGATACTCAGTTGGACAGAAACACAAGGAATATAAGGGACATAATTACTAGAATTCCTTATACTTGCCAATCTGGTTACATTGTGAAAAACCCATTAAATGTATTGGAGAAACACTGAGGAAAGGCACAAATAATTTAAGAATTACCTATCTTATTAATCTGTCTAAAAGTATTATTCAAAAGAGAAGGTCAAGCATAATCCAAATTGTTTTACAACCTCTGCTGTTAAATATCTTCTCTATGACTACATAGCATCATAATAATACTTTATACCTCTAGTACATTTAGTCAAAAGACATCATACAGCTTTTTCTAAAGATTAAAAACTGGTCTTCAAACAGCCCTATGAGAAAGGGCTTGACTTCACAGTATGTAGTCAGGAGAGAATAAGCAAAGCGTTCAACTCCTCTTCCTCCAGTCTGAAGTCCAAGGAAAAACCCTGAAGGAACACTGCTGCAGGAGCTCTTCTCGAGCAGCTGTTTCAGCAGCCTCCACAGACGGTGCTTTATGTCTCAGATCCTTTAGGAGCTGCAGAGAAAATATTCACTGAAAATTTTGATGTATTCATGATCGGCACTAAGTGTCAGGAGTAGTACTTTAGTGTATAAGACAAGATAATACACACGCAGTATGTTTTCTTCTGATAAATATATTATGACTGTATAATTACTGCAGCAAACATGTCCCACAAATCACAGAATATGCCAAATGCTTTAATGAGTCACATTATTCTTAAAATTAGTCTTTCTATGCAGCAAGAGATATGCCCCAAGCTGAATACCACAGACCCAGGCGTGTTGTACAAGCCTCACTCGAGATACCTCATTTACAGATAATGCAACTAACAGATGAAGGACTTGCTTCTAAGATGACCCAGGCTCCAGCTGTGAGGGGCTGTGACCTCTTCTCCAGCCTCCCGAGGACATGCACTGCTCAGCTGGATAATTGGTCTTCTCTTTGCAGCAGGGGGCAAGTTTCAGAGCTGGTTTTCATCTTTGCTTTTCTCATCATCTTGTTCCCCATCCTCCATCTCCTCACTTCACCTGAGGCTGTACTGGGGCTTGTTATTCAGACTCCAGAAACAACCAGAGGGAGCACATAAGAGCCTGTGGTCTCAGAGAAACCACAGAATAATTCTGCTATGACAGCTGATACTGCAGCTCCCACACCTCTGTGGTGGTAAGAGAGCATGTCAGCCTGCTGCTTTTGTGTAGGCAGTGATGGGATTACCTGGAGATTACAAGCACAGTACAGATAAAGTGACTTCTTGTTTCCATGACTCCATTTTAAACTCTTATTTCTTTCAACCTGGAGGGCTTCCGCCAATCTACTTCTCCATCCTTTAAAAGCAATAGAGTTACAACAAACAGGGAGGGATAAATCAGCCTTACATGATAGCTCAGTTTTATGTGTGCCCAGCCCAACACAAACCCATGGTCCAGAAAGCTGGGCATCTTCAGGTATGGTTCATCCCTGAAACTAATTAACTACAACTGCAGCAGGGCTCTACAAAGCACTAAACGCAGCAAACAAGGTGGGCATTCCCTGTTGTTTGAGTTTTGGATGGCATGAGTGACAGGAGGTGTAGTATTAGAGAGGACAGATCCAGCTCCATGTGTAAACTCAGCCAAAAGCCCCCAGAGCAGCAGAAGGCAGGTGACAGGCACAGCCTTATATCTTCAGGACTGAGCACTCGCAAATCTCAGACTTGTTACCTAGCCACTCAGGTGTGATACAGCTTTGAAAGCATCAGGCCATTGGTATTAATTGAAAATAGCTGCTGGTTTGGTGTTTATCGGAGGTGAGTCACAGAATCATTTGGGTTGGAAAAGACTTCTAAAATCATTTAGTCCAATCATCAGTCCATCACCACTATGCCCACTAACCATGTTGACTGATGAAAGATTCAACATGAGCCAGCAATGTGCACTTACAACCCAGAAGGCCAATTGTATCCTGGGTTGTATCACGAGAAACATGATCAGCAGGTCGAGGGAGTGCTTCTGCCCCTCTGCTCTGCTCTCATGACACTCCACCTGGAGTACTGTGCTCAGTTCTGTGACCCCCTATAGAAGAAGAACGTGGAGCTGTTGGAGCGGGTCCAGAGGAGGGCCACAAAGATGATCAGAGGGCTGGAGCACCTCCCCTATGGGGACAGGCTGAGAGAGATGGGGCTTTTAAGCTTAGAGAAGAGAAAGCTCCAAGGGGACCTCACAGTAGTATTTCTGTACCTGAAGGGGGCCTACAGAAAAGATGGGAAGGGACTTCTTAGAAGGGTGTGTAGTGACAGGATGAGGGGAAATGGTTTTAGACTGGAAGAAGGTACATTTATACTAGACATAGAATTTCTAGGAAGAAATTCTTTACTATGAGGGTGGTGAGACACTGGAATAGGCTGCTTAGAGAGGTTGTAGATAACCCCTCCCTGGAGGCATTCTAGGCCAGGCTGGATGGGGCTTTGAGCAACCTGGTCTAAAGGGAGGTTTCACTGCCATTAGCAGAAGGGTTGGAACCAGATGATCTTAAAGGATCCTTCCAACCCAAACGATTCCATGACTATATCACTGCTTCAGCCACGCAGCTGTGACTTTCCTGGGCCCTAGGTGCGAGCCTGGCAGCTGTGTCAAGAACAGAGAAGTCCACCAGCACAGCATGCCAGACAGCTTGCATGGTGCATCTGGGAATCCCTCAGAGGAGGCCCCTGATAAACAGGGCTGAAGTGCAGCTTGCATCTCTCCTGGGAGCTTAAGCAAAGGAGAGCAGCTGCAGCACCAGACCCTGTGAATACCAGATGCATTATTTCACCCTAACAATTTTGGTATCTACCACTCCCTATCTCCAACACCCTCTGAACAAGCAGGATGGCACGCTGTGAACAGACCTGTTTATTAAGCACAAAAGAGTTTCCAAGATTTGCTCTCAGACAGGTCAGGAGATTTCCTCCAGAAGAGCCAGAAACATGCTGTACTGGTGAGATTGTGCAGAGTTTTCAGCATTTTGTGGTTCAGTCTAAGTGAGATTTGAAATTTCCAACCCTTTTAAAGTCCTGACCCTTTCATTACGTCACTATACCCAACAACCAAAGATGTAAGACAAAGGAAGGTCAGCTTTTCTCTTTCCTCTGGTATAGATTCTCAGTACCTCAGGAAAATAGGAACAACTCAGTGTATTAAAGCTGTCACCTTCTACTTGTGGATTTTGCCACTGAAAGACAGCCTGCTCTGTTTATGTAAAAATTCATCATTAGAACAGCCAAACCTCAATTCATCTTGTATCTTACTCAGCAAGTGCAGATACCTGGATAGGGACAAGACAAGCAGAGATATATTCCATGCATATTCTCTCAAGCAGAGCTGTGGGTTCTGGACTTCCCAGAAAGTAATTTCAATGAATTTGAGTTCCTCCATTAATCTTTTCCCCCAGTTTTCTTTCCAGTTGATTTTGGACTTACATACTGAATGACAAAGTCTTACAATGTTAGGGAGCACTAAGAACCTTACACAGGCACCATATGAATCAGAACCTCCTCTTGATTTTCCTGAGCATCCTACAGACTCCAAAAATATTTCATTGGTGAAGAACAAATTTTTACTTATTTTGCCAGCCACGCTTCCACCCCTCTCCAAACACCAATATACTGTGGGACGCTACAGCCTTTCACTTGTTAGCAAGCTGCCAGGGTGCCTAGATATTCACACAGAATAGTCTCAGTCATGAGCATATTTAAAACCTAGGGAGGTGGGAGCGTAGGAAAGGGGCTAATACAGCCATCAGCCTGAAATTTCATGCATGTTTTGAAAGAGCTGTTATCACTAGAGATAAGAGGATGGACAGGTGAACACTGCACCATTTTTTGTTTTCATTATGATAAGCTGAGACTTCTTAGGATGTTAGAGCTGACTGAGTCTTCTTGATTTTACCTCATCCAGAGCATGCCTGCATATGAGTGCAAAGAGCAGGAGCAGACAGCAGCCTGGATGCTGGGAGCAATGCAGCCACCACAGAAGCTGTAGCAACACCACCATACCCTTGCAAGTCCAATCCCATCAAGAGTCATAGACACGGGGTTTCCTCAGAATGCCTTCCAGCTTTCTCAGTCCCATCGCTTATCAACACCTTCACACATCACATGGACATTTCCTTCAGCACCAGGTGCCTATCAAACATCATCCGGCTAACATGGTAGAAAGTTTACTCTGTTGTGGCTTTAGTGGAAACAAATGCACAACATGCAGAGACAGTCTTTCTGTGTGTCAATAAGCATGGTTACCAGAGCTGCCAGCCCTCGTGCAAGCTGGACTCTGCTTGAGGCCTATTTCTTTAGCGCTTTTCCCAGACTGAGAGCAAAGAAAGCAATCCAAAAGAAATACCACTGTGACAGGCAGGAATCCTGCATACTTTATCAAATGTGCTGGGCCCAGCTGGTCCTCCTAGTTGAGTATCTCACAAGCTGAGTCAGCCCATCAGCTCCTCAGCACCCCCAGGTGCCAGAGGCCAGCAACATGCTTCCCCAACAGAAAGCACTATATATATCTACACACATGTGAGATTTAAGGCTGAAACTTTGCTTGTTTGAGGAAAGACCATGTTCTTCCTACAGTGATGCCCTAAGGAAGGATGTCTACAGAAGGCAGAGGCAAGTGTAACAATTTAATAGAGGCTGGTGAGCAGATTTGCATGGGAGCCACCAGCAGAGCATGCAGCAGCCTTGGATTCACTTCAACTTCACCTGAACTGCTAGAAAAAGACCACACATTCAGATCCATTTCTTATATTGTCAGTGAGAAAAGATCTTAAAGAAGACCCTGTTCTTACCCTTTTTTTTTTTTTTTTTTTTTTTTTCTCTCTCTGTGAGTTTCACAGAATCACAGAATTGTACGATTGGAAAGGAGCTCTGGAGATCATCTAGTCCAAACCCCTGTTAAAGCAGGATCACTAGTGTAGGTTTCCATCTCTCCTGGTTTTCAAGAGTCAGCCTGCAGATAGCCAATGCCTGTGTTACAGCATTTGAAGGATTTCCTGCAAGGGAGCAAGGAGCACCCAGGCCCAGCAGAAAGCGACAACAAAGCAGATGAGCAAAACCCAAGCACAATGATGGTGCAGAAGAAGATTTCATTGGTAAAGAAAGAATCTTCCACTTTCCATTGACAGTCACCCTAGGGGAATCTGAAACAACAGTATTGTATAAAGTAATTCTTCCATTAGTACAGTCCCTTCCCTACAATGGCTACTTGAATAGCTTCCTTTCATCCTAGCAGGGATTGAACATTGCTTTAAAATGATCTAGATGGAGTAGAGAGAATAAAGAATGAAAGAGGAAGTAGTATGGGGCTGGGAACAGCTGGAAGGGGGAAGTTTGCTGAAGGAAGCAGCTCAGAATAATCCTGTATTCCTTGTGCCCTAGATTATCCATGTATGTAGTAATAAGAAAAGTACGTTCAAGTGTGAAGCAGATACTCGGCGGTGAGGTATTCCTCCAGTCTGAGTCAGCACCAAAACTTAACAAGGAAAGCACACCAGTGACTTGCTCCTACTGCCTGAGGTTCACCGTGGGACTACACAAACAAAAAGGCAGCCACCATGGTGTGATGTTACTGCACTGCCTGCAATGCATTGCTAATGCTTCTCTCAGCTGAGTCAATGGACACTGAGTACATTGAGTACCTTGTTGTGTACAGCAAAGCACCAGCCCAATTAAGTCAGTTGTCCTGAAAATTCATGCTCTTCTCATCCTGCCACCTCTCTACCTTTCTGCAGCTGCAGGGCTCCAGTACTGAAGCATTAAACACCACATTTGGAGACCAGCTACTTAAATATAATATTTGTAACTGCTCATCAGCCTCAGAGTGGGAATAACTCAATCACTCCCTTGACTTAATTGCAAGCAAGGTGGATTGGATAACAGAGTAGAGCTACCATTTACTTGGCCTACTTGAGATCATCACCTCCACCCTCCCCACTACCTACACAAGCACTTTTCTTCAGGAAATAATTACACTGCCATACACCTTAACAAAAGTTCTTCTGAATTGGCTTTCAACTAGGCCACCATCAGCCTAGTAATGTACATTCATTACAGGCTCAACATGAATACCAACCCCTCCTTTACACAGAGGACTTAAGCCACATTAAGGCCTGGTCTTTTTGAAGGTGTTTGCAGCGTTCCCTCCACAGGAGTTCCCCAAACAATATGCTCATGGTACAACTCACATTGATCAAACAGGTTAGCCATTAAGCAAACCTTTTTCTTTCTTAGAACCACATACAGACAACGTCTCTCCTCTCTCCTAAATGTAAAACACCTTCCTTTATGGTATGAAGCCTACATAAACTCAGTTACACATTTTCAGCCACATGATAGGAATTGTTGCCTTGGCTGTGCTGAGCCAAGGAATGCAACAATCAAAAAGCTGGCATGGCTCAAGGCATGGCCAAGATGACTGAAGTCGTATGTCCCAACAGAAAAAGCAAAGATCTTCATAATTTAAAATTTTCATTCACACATCCTGAAGGTATTTTACCCTCATTTTCTTTGTAAATAAAGCTTAGACTGTACCTTGTTTTGTTTGTATGTGCATCACTACAGGTTTTTGAAATGACAGGCCACTTCCTACCACATTTAATAGTAGGAAAAATATTAAAACATTAAACTTCCACAGGTTTAATGAGGTGCATTAGAAAGAGTAAAGCCAACAGGCTAAGGGAGGTGATCCAGCTCCTCTACCCTGCCCTAGTGAGACCACATTTAGACTACTGTGTCCAGTTCTGGACTCTCCAGTTCAAAAAAGAGAGGGATCTCCTAGAAGGAGTCCAGTGGAGGGCCACAAAGATGATTAAGGGCCTGGAGCACCTCCTGTATGAGGAGAGGCTGAGTAACCTGGGCCTGTTCAGCCTAGGGAAAAGAAGACTGAGGGGGGATATGATATATGATTATGTTTAAGGGAGATGGTAGCAAATGGATGAGGCCAGGCTCTTGGTGGTGGTGTGCGATAGGACAAGGAGTAATGGCCTAAAATTTAAACATATGAAATTCCATGCAAACATGTGGAAGAACTTAATTACGGTAACGGTGATGGAGCTCTGGAATAGGTTGCCCAGCAAAGCTGTGGATTCCTTCTATGGAGATAGTCAAGCCCCTCCTGGACGCCTACCTGTGTGACCTATTATAGGATACCTACTTTATCAGGGGGGTTGGACTTGATCTACCTTCCAACCCTTGTGATTCTGTAGAAACAGTCTGCTGGGGGAAAAAAAAGAAAAGAATCTTAACTGAGTCAAAGCTGCAGTGTGTGCTCACTATTTATTAGGTATCAGTGCTGACACTTTAGAAAGCACCTTTACAAGTGCTGAAAATTTTCTTTCAGAAAGCCATTCACTGGCTTGTGTTGCAAACCTGTGAGCTAACTACCAATCCTCCTTCATTCTGGCACTCAAAAAATTACTACTGGAATTATTACAAACCTTCTCTCTCATCCTAACACCTTCCCTAACTGTAAATTTAGCTGTTCTGGTCTTTGCAGGTTCTATTCTTCCTTGTTCCAGTGTCCTCTATTTTGTCAGCTTTGCAATAAGAAGATGCCTGAGTGTGGCACAGAAATAAACCCACTGCTGAATAATGCATGTCTCTAACCCTTACCTTCCCTCCCTTGGCAGGCAAAGGTTGTCACATTTGATTTCACCTTTCTGTTCAGCCAATTGAAAAAGGCTGCTGGCCACCTACACTTTGTGCAGACATCTTTTTGGAGAGGCTGGAATTGCAAATTCATGCTCCTGATGCCTGCTTTGTCATTATGAATTAGTAGTTTTACATCTTTACACTTCTGTGAGCAGCACAAACACCCAATCTTTCCTTCTGCACAACACTGATAAGCAGAGTGATGGTCATTTGATGTATGCCCAGATTATCAAGCAAATGAGTGTGGATGGGTTTGTCTGATGAAGAGGATTATTTGAGTATTTTTTGCACATTGGCAGAACAAAGAAGAGGCAATGCCTCAGGCAGCTTCTCAGTGAAACTGGAAAGCAAACTTGGCTGTGGAAGGGTCTACATTCCGAAGACTTTTGTAAGCCCCTAGCCCTTTATGAGACACAGTTCCTTCTTAAGTCGCTAGTAATTCTTCCTGAACATAGACTGAATAGAACAAATAAGTTTCAGCTCTATCTCCAGAAGGTTCAGGCTCTTATTTCAGAATTAGATTTGTTCTAATATGTGCAGTAAAAGTTGCAAGTGGCAACTTTTGGCCACTTTTTCCTATATTTTTTATTCTTTCCTACAAATGGGAGCCTACAAACTGAGATGTAAAGTGACATCTTTTTAAGCCAGGAACAGGGATGATCCAAAAGGTTGCCTTACAAGTTTTTTCAATCTCCGCCCTGCCAGGATAATGCACTGCTCACTGTGCAACACCTCTGGGCTAAGAGGGCCATGCAGCCCCCATGCTGATGTGAGAGTTTGGCCTTTCTGCTGTGGCTGCCAAAAGTGACATGAGTTAGTGTTAGGTTTGCTTTCCATTAGCAGCTGTGCTGAGATCATGGGGTTTTTTAAGCTCCTAGTGCCTGACTGAAAATTCTCTGTTTTCTGAAGGAATCACACCAGCGACCCAGAGGTGAGAGATGATTTCATCTGTGTTTCCAGTCTGTTTGCATTGGAAAAACAGCTCCATGGCTCAGAGTTCGTTCTGTTCCTCAGTATTGTATGCATGACCATGTGTGGTTGCATCTATATGCAGCAGTACACCTTTGAGAATGTCCATTTGAACACGAAGATCTGGACTACTCAGTATGAGTGATTTAGACATTCACAATTATGGCACAGCCCAGATTATTAAGGCTACGGAAGTTCATTATTAATCTTTGAAGTATACTTAAAATTTATAAGAGTAGAGTTAAGATGAGGCAGATTCAATTTCAAATGCTTCATTAACAATTGTCATCGTGGTAACAGAAATGCAGGGAATCCATACAATCTGCCACGTCACCCCATGTTCTGGTGGTAAAGAAGCATTACGATTGCATATGACAGCCATAAAAAGAGATGTGACTGAAGCCCCCTGCTCACTAAACACAGCTCTAGGCAAGCTCTATAAAATGGCTGAATTAAACTTGGAGCCAAGTTATTTATACTGAGGGACACCAGATGGACACAGAATGTCCATTGGGTCCTCAGTGTGAACCATTCAGGCCAGAAGATCCACTCACTGCCCTGCATTACCAGCTAATGCAGAAGACATAAATGCTCTTGTAAAGGATCATCTGAAAAGACACCAAGCACAACGCATGTTGGGTGGGGTTTATTTTAATTCATCACATGTGCATGTTTATATTGAAAGAGAAAGGAACAACCCTCATGACTAAAAGGCCAGCCCATGTCCAGTGCAATCTTGGTTCTGACTACAAGGGCAAAACTCTGACGTGCCATTTTAACGCATTATTACAAGGGAGAGCAGAATGCCAGCACAAACACTTCCTACTGTTTTTCTTGGGCTTGCCTATTACTTTGTATTTATACAAGAAATGCATGTACAAAGGTAGATTTAAAAAGAGCAAAGCACTGGGTGTGGTAGTCAATCTCACAGCTGTCACTGCAGCAGTAAAAATCGGGACTTGGGCATTGCAGGAGGCCCTGGGAGCCCAGGAGACCCCGTACACAAAACCTGCCTACCAGAGCAATGCACCTGGGGCACGTGCTGCAGGCAGCCAGCCAGCCTCAGCAAGGCCTCCTGCTGCTCGGGAAAGCTGCACAGCTGCTGCAGATTGCTGTGTCCCAGCATGGAGCACATGAGATTGCTGTGTCCCAGTGTGGAGCGCAGCCACTTGTGGGCTGCTCACAAGTCCAGCTCTGGCTCTCTGGAGTCCAGCTCTGACTTCTCCTGTGATTTTGACTCTGGCGAGGAAATATTTTCTGCTGCTGCATATAAACATGATTTAATCTTAACCACTGCAGTAGACTTCTGTATTTAGTATTTTGTACTAAATATACTGAAGGAAAATTAAGCCTGTTGTGATGATTACTTACTAAAGATTATTAAAGATGGCTGTAAAAGTTTTATGTCAATACAAACTGTAGTTTAGCAAAACTCTAATAAACATACTGGCAATCTTTTTCCCCTTTAGCTTTAGATATGCTGTAGGAAATAAGGTAACCAAAACACATTGGAGATGCATAAAGAATTAAACCTTGTTATTTCTGTCAGCAAGTCTGTCCTATCACAAATTGCTAGTGGATAAACATGTTGCCTCATACAGGATAATATAACTCCATATCAATCAAAATGTTTTAGTATCAATACTAAGACTGATTTCCTTTATAGTTGTAGCCTATTTGGAGTTAATATTGCTGAACTTCCCAGGCAGACAAAAATAATTTTGTATCAATGGTGAGATGGGAAGAAAAATTATTGGGGCTCACCGTGGTCCTGCAGCAATGCCATCCATGCAGAAATTCCCACCTGCTGATGCCATGATACCACTCCCCTAAAGCTCAGTCCCTTAGTTTTGTTAGGTAGGTTTCCTTTCCTAATAGGCTGCTGACCTACGCATGTTCCCTATCACAAATCTTCAGTCTTGAAAATAAAGATTTCTCTCTCTTGTTTATTACCCATATAGTCATACAGTTAACGTCTCCTTTGGCACTGCTGCCTACAATTTCTGCATGCCACAATTTCTTCCGCACTGGTCTTTCACTGTGTGTTTACCTGTGTAAATACAGCTATTCTCTGCAAGGTCCTTGTTTCTCTGCAGCATATTTCTCCAGGCATTATGGTTGGCAGCTCATGGCTAGGGGTCAAGACACACCGGAGCTGAGTTTTCATCAGCTGGCAATAAAAGTGCCTCCTTTGGTCTGGTGCCTTTCTGCTGCAGCTGGGCTGCTGCTGAAATGGGTGCAGGAGCCTCCTGAGTTAAATACAAGCCTAGGCACACCTGTAGTGCACAGCAGTGGAGTTCTGTGGGCGCTCAGAAAGGGAAGGAGCTCTGCCATCTCCTGTGAGTCCTTCACACCCTGGTGATCCACTTATTCAGCTTCTTTGCTTGCTGCATGCTACAGCACAGATGGCAAAGTGGACTCATTAGTTCTTTCAAATTAAAAGCATGAATAAATATTTGATGTGAACTCTCAATTCTTGTAATGCGTGTGAACTTACAGGGAAAATGAACCTCCACAAAAAATCCCAACAAAGGATGTTTCTCTGTCCAGAAGATACAGATGAGGCCTGATATCAATCTGCTGTCATATGCCCCCTTTGTGCCTGTGACGAGCAGTGCATGCAAGATTGGGACTTCCTTCGGAGAGGGAGTGGTACCTTCCTGGCCAGTGGGAATGAGGACAGCCAAGAACTCTTTTTCACTCAGTATTTAAAAATGAAAAAGATGCAGAAGTGACAGCAGTGACAGTCCTTTGCCATAAGGGCTTGAAATATGCTACAAATAATTGCATGACAGAAGGAAAGAAAGGCCAAACGATGGTTTGGCATTTGAAGAGAGAACTTAATCCTGCAGGAGAGGCACCTTCAGCATTACACTTGGCCAACACACTTCAAGGTGCCTCAGAGATACAGCACTGAGTAAATTCCCTGTATGGTGCTGCAGCCTGTGATGCATTTAGGAATCCTGACAAGCCAGATTGCACTGAGTACATTCTGGGTGCTAGTAGAAATACTTCATGAATAAAGCAGAATGTGCCCCTACCACAATGGAAAGAGCACCATGAACAGAAAAGTTCTGGAGAAGCTGCCATGATGGCAAGCCTCGAGCCAGGATCTGCCAACAGATACTAGACAACAGGAGCAGCCTCACTTGGATGCATTTGTTTTGCAGAACTGTGAAGCCAAGCTGGCTTCAGTGCCCCTTGACAGTGGGAAGACCTGACTCTGTCCACATTGTGTGACTGTGTGTGCACTGGGATCACAGCTGCATAATTTCAGGCTCCACAGAGCAGGTGGGATGAGCATGGATCAATCTGCCTTGACTTCAGTGGGACAGATGGTTCCTGCACCACTCCACAGGGTAGGTTTTTCCCATGATTGTGTCCCTGCAGCTCTCCAAACACCTCATGAAAGCTGATACGATCTGAGTGCCGACCTGCCCCCAAAGCAATCTGTGAGGTTTGTTTAATTAAACATTCATAACTTCAGCTGAAATGTACAGTTGAAAGATGCAAGATGTAATTAAAAGCATTATTATGGTGATTGTGTGGCTAAATCTCCAAGCATCCAAGAGGGACAGCTTTCCAGTCATGCACCTGCTTCTCCAAATCTTTCTCTCCTTAGAGAAAAGGAAAGAGGGCAAAGCTTGTCGTATGCCTCTGCCTTATATTATATGTGTCCAGCAGCACCCTTGGGCACCAAAGACCCAGACACAGGAAATCCTGGTGGTAGAGCAGAGGGAGAGCAGGGCTCTGCAGGACAGCTGTGAATGTGGAAGGAAGGAGGAAAGTGGAAGCAAATGGGATGCAGCTTGGAGCAGAGTGCACGAGGCATCTCTGCAGCACAGCTGTGTGGGTAATGAGGCCAGTGGAAAGCACAGCCAAATCTGGCAGTGCTGGATGTGTCCAGACCATGAAATAAAGCAGAGTTAGGGCAGGCGCTGACTGTCATGGCTCTGACCGGTGCCGGTACACTGCCAGCAAGCCAAGGAGAGCACGAGCCAGAAGCAATTCACCTGCTTTGGGGACTGAGAAAGCTGTGTGAGCAACACATCTCGGCCCCAGCACCTAGAAGCAGTCCCCAGGAAGTGTTATTTATTTGTACAGGAAAACACTGAGTTCCTGCAAGTGACCACCTCCCATTTCTTCAAAATAATTACTTGTAGTTGAGAGCGGAAGGGCGAGGATCTGAGGGAGGCAGCCGTGGGTGGCTGTGTAGTGGCCCATGGAGCTCAGGAGGGTGGCCTTGCCAGCCACCACTGTTTTCCTGGACTATGGTCTTTCTGCCAAACAAGCTGAAGAGTTAATCTGCAGGGAGACCCAGCCCGCGTTGCATGATACCACCAGGTTCAGATTGAGTAAGTTTAATTAGATGATGAGAACCTCATGGCAGGGCGTGCCCTAGTTTCAGTCAAAGGTGGAACATTATTAAGCACCATTTACATCCACAGAAACACCCACTTTTGAAATCGCTGATGCCAGTAATGCATGCTTTCTATTTAACTCACTTGGTGCAATGGAAAGTCAGTGGCAGAATACAGAGCTTCTAATTTGCTCACTGCCAGCAAGGTGATTAATGGAGTTTCAAAACACCCCATCAGCCAATTAGAATGGATACTAACTCTTTAATAGGAATCTGTGTCTGGATTTTTGTTTCTTGAATTTAGCACTCAGACCAGTTAGATCATAAATTATTTTTTCTCTGGGAAAAAGAATGAATTGCCCTAAAAATAATAAGCAGGTCGAGCTTTTAGCTTAGACCAGCTTAGGCCAGCTGCATGAACAGGGATACAGTCAACGTTGTATCCCTTGCCTATCATCATGCAGTGAGGAGAGATCACTCTGCTTAACAAGCCATCTTTTTGAGGAGAGGATTACTATTGCGTGGATGGAGGAAAGGCTTCAGGCAAAAAACTAAATCTTAATTTAAAAAAGCATTCTACAACACCAAGTCCAGAATCTGCACCTTTGCCAAGTGGACAAATATAATCTGATTTTTTTTTCCCATAATCTGGATTATTACAGGTTTTTACTGTTATTTTAAGTAAGACATAGTTTGTGTTCCCCTCTTGAATTTGTGTGTGAAGGGTATGGTGAGGTGGCTGCACCTTGTCAGTTAGTTTGATCATGTTTAACTCATCCCAGAGTTTAAATACAGAACACATGGAGGCAATTCTGTATCTCAGACTGAACAAGCTGGAAGAACCATTTTCAAGTTTCTTCTATTTGCATGCATTCTGCCATAAGAATAAACTAGCCCACGTGTACCTTGAGAAAGAGGAGACTCTCTCTCCCCTGCATCTATTGCCTGTCGCGGCAGCACAGCGGTTGGCAGTGCAGGAGCCCATCTGGCACCCGATGCTGCAAGCAGCCCCAGCTGCTGCATATTAAGAGAGCAGGCTCTCCTGCGGCTGGCACACACGAGGTGATCATTCTAGCAGAAGAAAAATGTGCAAAAACATTTGAGCAAATTAGTTTTTATTATGGAAAAACAGAGCACCATGGCTGATGAAAAATGAAATGTCCACACAAGATGGAATCATTAGCCCGCCGATTCCAGATGCCTGCCACTGGCTGTAATGTGGATAGCTTTCAGGCAAGCATGCTGCTGCCACTCACTTGGGCACCTGTATCAAATTATGCTCCTTCACAGATCCCAAGGGGAGCTTGATGTCTATCCTCAGCAATGAAAAGCACTGCCACAGAGGCCATGGGACTGTGCCTGAAACTGGCTGCTCGTGTCTCAGTTTTGGGTGAACTTTGTGTTGGGGACTGTCTTCATTCTGGTTTTGTAGCGTACACAGATAAGTGCCAGGTCACAAGCAGGGCTCCTAAGCAGCCTAGAAACAAAAAGAATATCAACAACCATAATAAGCTGCATTGTGAGAAGAGCAGATGAGTGCAGAGCACTTCCACGCTCAACACACCTCATTTGTTTAACACAGCACCACTAGGTGCAGCAATGTCCTGCATGACATTCTGCACTTGTATCATCTCTGCTCCCTCAGATCATTCTCCCCTCCCATTGTCAAGCCAGAGTACAGGGAGTACTGTACTCTGTGTGTGATGAACGTCCCTGCTGGATGTGGCTCAGGAAACCATACTCCACAACACAACTGTTTTCTCCACACCGCATTCTTATTGAGGGTAGAAGCACAACAAACAGGATTCTTCCCTCTTTCTTATTTAAGCAATTTCTTATTTCTTGAGCCCAGTCTCAAGGCATTAAAGAACTGTGCTAATAAGCAGGAGCAGAGCTGTGGTGCATAGTCACTATGTGAGCCACAGTCCATCTCCTCCTTCTCCCTGATCTCAGTGCAGGGCTCAGGAGCTGCTGGCTGTTAACGGGAGGGGAACATAGAGAGGGAAGAAGAGGTGAAATCACAGTCCTAAAGGCCTGCATAGAAAAGGATTGGGAACGTTTTGGGAAATCACTCTGGTTTCTGTTCTACAGCCTCTAACAAACGCCACCCAATTCCCCATTAATTTGCAGGCTGCAGCATAGTTCATGTGACTCCATCCAGCACTGAGCTGTCTGACAAATCTGCATTTCCATACAGCAGCTGGCACCCAGGATCGATGCTGTGTATAGGTCAGTGGCAGCAGACACCTGCAGCAGAGCAGTTAATCTTGCAGGAGCCTTGTCAGGGCTTCTCCAGAGCTGTTGAAATGTAAAGTACCACAGCTGCAGCTAATGCAAACCTGTTCATCTCCCAGACACTGCTTCTCTAAAGCTTCAGCCTCTGCTAATGCCTCAATTAGAGAACCTCAGGGAGCAGCCAGCCCTGAGCTGGGGGACTCCCCACGGCACCACAGTATTCTTCTCCTGAACTTGGCAGACAGTGCTTATTCCTTCATTTTTTATTTTTATTTTTTTTCTCATGCCTCTCCACAGGACTCCTGCTGTCTTCAGTCGGAAGTTGGATGTCAAGGACAAGCAGGTTTGGGCCTGTGCGATGAACTGGTGTCATACCACAGAAGAACAGGCCGCGTCATGCCTGCCTTGCTCTGTGGCCCTCATGTGCAGAGCCAGCAGGTGTGTGGAAAGATTGCCTGCCTGCTCTGAGCTGAGCACCAGCACAGCTGCCACAGAACACAGAAAGCAGGACAATTCTCTCCTCTCAGGGCCCTGCATGAGGCTGCTCTTCACTCCTCACTTCCCCCTGATCCACTTGCTTTGGGCAAGATCAAACTGTGAATAGGGTGCTTGCAAGGAATGGCAAAAGAAATACGGAGATGGAATGCAGAACTGTTTTTTCCTGGCAGTACTGAATTCTCAGCTTCAGCTGCAAGCACAGAGCAGTAATCATTTCACAGACTGCAATTCAAGCAGGCTCTGCAGAGCCTATTGAGAATGCAAGATACAGCAGGGCCCTCACAGCATCTATATATAATGGCTGAACAGGAGGAGGACATACTGAGCACTACCTGCATGACAACGACATCCACAAAAAATGACAACATACACCTCGGGATCCTCTGGAAGGGAGTCAGCTTCTATTGTAATTGCTGGCCACCTCTCAGTCTCCTCCTCGTGTAATCAACCCTTCTCTGGGTCAAGAGTTCTGGGTTACTAATGGATCAATCAGTTCAGCTTGGTTGTATGCCATGTCAGCTTTGTTTAGGGTCATGTCAGAAGTCATAAATCACAACCCAAATTCAGTTAGTTAATTCTCACAGTTAACAACATTTTTCCATCTTCCACTGGACACAGTAACAACTGAGCCAACTGCACAAAATAGATCAAAAAACCACTTCTTTTCTATCTAAAAGTATCAGTGATCTTTTATTTTTTTAGTAATGATTTATGAAAATTAAGTATTCAAATATTTTGCTAGTCAAAAGGAACCAGAGTGCCACAGTAGCTAGCCCCAGACTAAGTACAGATGTTGCTTTTCCCAGTATTCCCATTACAACCAGAAGGATCATGTAGAAAACACTTCTTGATTTTTATCCTCAAGCAATACGGCACATTTCTTTCCCAAATCAGGTAGCAAATCCTCCCTTTGGCTTAGTGATTTGACATAAGCTGGCATTTTTCACTTTTGTGTATTGGTCTGCATAGGTTTCTCCATTTGCTACATTTGCGTATTTAGAAAGTAATCACAGCAATGATGTGACAATTTTTTGATTGTGTCTACAACAGTTTCTTTCTCTGTGGCTACTTGCATGCACCTTTAAATCTTGGCCTGGCTCTGCACATTCAGCTAAAACCTGTAATCTGCCTCTCACTCCTATTTGTTCTGTTTGCCCTACCAGGGACACACATTCCCTGATCCAGTTGCTTTCAACCCCCTGAAAAAGACAAAACTGCTGCAGGTTACTTTGAAAGTACTGAGGCTGTCATCCACAGGGTCTGGATGTTCCTGATACTCAGAAACTTAATAGGGGAGGATATGTTTCAACAAAAATAGTAACTTTAGCAAGATAGTGCTTTTCCCACACTTTCACCTTCTGTGTCAGGGAGCTGAAACATCTAGCTCTCTGTAGACTGTAAGCACTGGCTGGCTTTGCACTGCTCTTTTGCATAGCCTTCAAAGTCCTGATCCACAGCTATGATAAAAATGAAACAATAATCCAAGGTTTAAGTAACAGGCACATTGTGTGCAGGAGTGTGAACACACATGGACAGACCTAAGCTGAGAGAAGAGGATGCAGCATTACTGGTAGGAAAGCTGGTGGGACGTATGGTGCTCACCTCTGGGCTGTGCCCTGGGCATCCCCCAGCACCACTGTCCTGCTCTGTGGTGCAGTGGTGCTGGTGGGTACAGCTGGGCTGTAAAGCTGTGGACACTGGTGCTGTCCTGCAACGGGACAGGCTGCAGAAGAGAGATGAATTCCCTCCTGGCCAGACAACAGTTTAAAGGAGAAGCCTTAACCTAATTATCTCCTCACAAATTATTCTTTGAGAATTATTCCCAATATGATTTTGCCTCAGAGCTTCTCCCACGTGTGTTACAACTCAGCTTTATCTCTAATATTGCAACAGTAAAACATTTTGCTACATCTTTTCTGTACCTCCCTTAGCCAGATAACTTCAGAAAAGGCTTCTTTTGTGTCAAAAAGCTTTTGAAAATCTGTCTCTACATTAGATTTGAGTTCAATCAGAGTCCCCAGTCACTCCTTTTAAGACTGTGGTAATAAGTAACTTGTCACCAATGGGCAAAAATATCTTACTCGTAAAAGCATAATGCATTTTTACTATGCCCACTAAAATGCAATAAAGAGACTTCTCCTTAGACACAAAAGAGTGGTAACTCAATGCTACTGCTGTCTTCAGGGTGCAATATTCCCCAGCTAAGTGTATTCCTAAACACGGTGCTTAACACTCACCTTAAAACTCATTGATTGTTTCCTCCAGCCATACTCTTGTTCTGTGTTTGGTGTACATCAAAGCAAGAGACACCCACATGAATTCAAAAAGCCATTAAAATCCCACATTAAAACCCCACATCTTCCTTTCAAAGACTGTTTATGGTAACAAAAAGATCCATAAGCTATTAGAGAAAGACAAAAATAGATTTAGGTAGAATTCGTTTTCAGTCTTCCCTTGTCAAACTCAGGGACCTCCAGGGTACTTAAAAAGATACAGAAACTGTGCTTAATGAATCATTTGAAAAAGTAGAAATGTTGTTTAGTATAAACCTTTGAGAATATTTTATTTGGTTCTTCCTACTACTAGCATTATTTTTAGACTCAAGTGCACTTGTTAAGACACAGTTGGCAAAATCAGAAAACAAAGCTGAACGTGTCCTGCTTTAGACCAGCTGCAAAGCACAGCTCGTCTCAGAGCAATGGGGACGAGGGGGATGACTACACAGACACTAAAAGTCCTTGATGAGGGTCTGAGAGCAAGGATGTTTCTACACTATATGGCTTTGGTGCAAATTTGTTCATCAACTCTGAGCCAGTTCCTGCTCAGCTGCCTCCAGCCATCCTCTCCCCAGGAGGTGTGTTTCACAACTGCGTGTCCTCAGTCCCCATCAGTGTGCACCTGTTTCATCAATTTTAGATTCAGGAGCCCTTTCAACTTGAAAGGAAGGTAGATCCACAGCTTCTGAAGTTCTGCCACAAGGGAGATGCCGTGCTAAATCAAATTGCTAACAAGTAGCTATCTGCTTAAATAACAACAGAGAAATATAATCTGTTTTTTTTTTACTGCTGATCTTGACATAGAGAGCTCCTTGTGGCCACATTTTTAGCATGAAATAAGTTATTGTCTATTGTAAGCAAAACAAAAACTGCGAAGATTGAAGTTGTCCTTCATTTTTTATATACCTATTCCCCTATCAGCATCTGTAGGAAAGTCTGTGAGACAGGTGTGAGGAAGCTCTAGGGGAACTCACTTTTTTCATGCCACAACCCTTTAAGACCTGCACATCCATTTCAACCCAAACCTCAGGAAAACAACATTAGTCATGTAATTAGCAGCACATCCTCCAGCACATCTGCCACATATACACCACTGATAACCCAGGCTTATTTCTCAGGCCCACCCTCCACAGGGCTTGTTTGCAGTAGGCAAAGTGGTAAATGCTTACAACTAGTACTGACCCCAAACAGAACTGGCTGAAACAATTCCGGAAAAACTGTGTGTTAAAAAAAAAGGAAGTAAATAAAATCACACACAGTTGTTGTCTTTTTTTTTTTTTTTTTTTTTTTTTTTTAAACTATTTACAAATGAATTTAAATGTACTGAAATTGCACACACATCACCTATCTTTCCCTTCCCATTTGGGAAAGAAGGAAAGTTATTCTGTCATCTTTTGAAACAAGTTTTTCTAAATAGGACTGACTCACATTCATTTAGCAAGAATAAAAACTCCTCCTCATAAAATATTTTGTTTTGGGCTAAACAAAGTGTTTCATTGAATCTTAAACATATTTTACACAAAGCTCCTTTCTGTGAGAGATCCAAAACATTTTCATGCTGAGCTGACAGAAAATTACTAAATTTTTTTTGTGCAGTTCCAAAAGTCTGGGCTCTATCTAGCAACCAGGAAACACTGAAATAATTACTATTACTGAGATGGTTTAGAACTGCTTCTCATACTTCAAGAAATCCCCTTGTAATAAAATCCATTGCCAGGCAGAAAATCATCAGGCACTGTTAGGAGAACTTGGGATGAATTTTGAGTATGGTTAGGTCAGATTTCATGTTCAATGTGACAAGCCTGTGGCTCTAATCTACCAGTAACTGTCAGCTTTGAATATATTTCCGTTTGGGTATTGCAGTGTGTTTGGGCCTGTTTTTCAGACAAAGATCTTTGGAGATTACATCACACAGACTGTACTTGATTTGGAAGCCAAAGCTGTTTAGCACTTTTCTCTGGATTGAATTCCCTGTCACAAAATCTTAAAGAAGTAAATACCTTGAATGATTCTCCCAGAAGCAAGAACTCCATTAGAACAAGACCACTCAGCATTTCCACATTTAGTCCCCCTTTAATAAACAGGTCATATTAAAATATGTATTAATGTATTAATTAATATTTTTTAAATATCTTTCTCCCCAGGTAGCCACCAATTCTATTGACACCTCTAGAAATAAAATACAAAACTCTCTTTGCAAGATAATAGCTCAGCAGACACATTGTGAAAGAAGGTCTAAAAATGGTCCAAGAACACTGCCAATGCTTTCATTTCAGAGGCTTTCTTCCACCATTGCTCCTGCTTTCCTAATCCAATCATCCTGCATAGAAACCAACAGAGATTGTCCATGGCTGAGGGGGATGTAAAATTAGAGAGAGAAGGATCCTGGTTTAATCCACGCATTTTCACCAGCTACAGATGTAGAAAAAAGCAACACGTGCCTTGCCCTGCTCAGCACAGCTCAGCAAACTGCTGATTTTCAGTTTTATCATTTCAAATGCAAAAACAAAGAGGGGAAACTTAATTCAGCTGACAGCACCTGGAAAATGTTCAGGGATTTTTATCAACAATTTAAAAAATTACCTTCTTTATACTGGGAACGTGTTCAGTTTTGTGATGGAACAAAAGCATCATCTTGATCTATTTAATTGTTGTTTGACTCAATCCTTTAAAATGTGATTAGCTTTTAAAAGTAAACTATATTTTAGAATGAATATCAAAATGCTTAATTAACAAAAAGTACCAGAAGGCAATTCATTGACTTCTGTTTTCCAATTCTCTATTTAAAAAGATAACAACTTCTTGTCTCAAATTCTCAATACTTACAAAATGTTTTTGGCTAATTTATGTTGTTAAAAACAGGAAAAAATATCTATAGGCTATGTTTTATTTTATTGTTTGCACATATTTCTCCCAATCCTTTTTTGCTAATTTTAAGTGATCTCACTGGAGGTTGTAATACGTTTGTTTTCCTTACAACGAAGGTTTTAGATACCCTAAGGATCCAAACAATCTATGACCTATCAATTACTGACATGCAGAAGAACATCTTTATGGTAAGGGTGACAGAGCACTGGCACAGGCTTGCCCAGAGAGGTTGTCGAGTCTCCTTCTATCGAGATATTCAAGACATATCTAGACACCCACCTGTGCTACCTATTGTAGGTACCTATTTCTACCCCTGCTTTGGAAGGGGTTGGACTTGATGCTCACTTGAGGTCCTTTCCAATCCCTGTGACTCTGTGTGAAAATGGCAATATAACACAGCTCTCACTTCACCAAGAAGAGAAGTATAGAAGATATTTCATATATAAGTGAAACTCAGGTTTTGGTCAAGGAATCTAACAGGTGAGCAGAACCTCAGTATATGAAGCAATGAAAGATTGAACCTTAGAAATTCGTAGCAGCAAGGCCACCCCCAGAATTACTCAGAGGAGCACTGCAACTCTAACATCCACACAGTGTTTCCCCATCCTTGACAGCCCTCCTGTGAGCAGTGGTGCAGGCAGCGGTGGGGATGGCAGAGGAGCCTGGCACCACCTGGTGCTGCACCTGTGGTAGGACAGATGCCAACTCTTGCTCCGTCTCTCTTGTCACAGTCCCTCATTGGGGCTCCTCTTTCATACCCAGTGGTGTTGCAATCCAAAGTTGCATCACGGCCCCTGCTTGTAGGATTGCTATGTCCCTGTCCCCAACACTGTCTTTTCTGCATAGACACAGGAACACACAGCTTATGGGTATGCAGCTGTCCAACTGTGGACAATTCAATTCCAGAGCAAAAAGCTTTATGTGCCTCAGCTGACTAGATCACATCACACCATATTCACAGATGCGGACTTGTGACTGACAGTCCATGATGACCATTTTCAGATATTTACAGGGGCTGAACACATTCAGAAAGTCAAACAAGCTTAATATATATATGGCCACGATCTATCTACTTATATACTTCTTTGCAAAATAAGATGAGATGTCTCAGATATGAAATAGAGCTGATTACATGCTAGAACAACTGATACAACAGCACAGATAGGATTTTAGAAATTCAGGCTGTGGTCTAAAGCCATTCAGTAGACAACAAAAAGGTCCCTGGGATGCAAAAAAAGGCCTTCCAAGTTTGTTGCTCAGCACAACGCAGCAATTCATGTGCAGCTAAGATGTGCAGTACACGTTTCTAATTCACTTAGATGTCAATCAGGAGTAATTGCTGCAGTCAGTGAAGTTGAACCCATGTAATAGATACAGAAGAGGCTGTATATTGCTCAGTTTATTCTAGCTGGAGAGAGAAGCCTCATATTACTGACTGTATTGCAGATCCCCAACATTGTTATGTAGAACAATTGCGATATTTGGAGCCATTTTTCATTGCTCTATTCCTTATTATGAAACAAAATCTTTCACTCTATGCATGAAACTTCCATTTATTTTTCACTGATAGTAGTCCCTCTCTTGAGAAAGCAGCTGTTTGAGTGTATTAACAATCTGATGTTACCTGAATTCAAATGTATTAATTTAATTTGGAAGGGGGTAGAAGAAATAAAATCTTTGCATTCTTGAATTGGATCATTTGTCCTTAGGGAAAAGCATCCTCCCCCCAGAACTAAAATGCATGTTTTCCTGCAGTTTGTTTCCTCCACGATCTCTGGTTCCCTATGGTCTTAGCTTCAGAAAGAACATGCAATTACACATCTTTTCAGGGGTCTGACATGAATTGTTTAAACATGAGCCATTCTTAATACTTGTCAGGATGTATGCAAGCTATGGTCACACTGACAAAAAGCAAAAAACAAGACTGACTGCTTACAATGACAAGACTGTATTATAGGACTAACAACCCTGTGAAAGCGTATTATCCATCAGTACACCTCAATGAGCCCTTTTAGGTGGGGCTCCACATGACAAAGTGGATGTTGGATTCAGCTGGGATGACAGATTCTGTGCTGGGAAGCAGTTGAGCCTGAAGATTTGAGGAATAATATGGAGGCAGCATGGACTAATCTAGTGTCTAGGGAAAAACATTGGCAAAAACTAGTTTTTCCTCTCAAGCTCATAAAAACATTCCTTGCGTTAAATTTCTTCTCTTTTTCTCCTGGATGTCAAAATGGATTAGTATTCTTTGCACAGGCTTTAGGCATCTTACAGAGCAGATCTACTAGCACTTCAAAAACATTTTTATGAAGTGTTGGACAGTAGCCCATTCTCATAGAATATATTTCATTTGGCCACACCACAGTAATATATTGTCGAGAGTCCTATTATCAGCCAATAAGTGCACCTCTTCTTGCTTCCTCAGTGCACCTTATCACCAGCCAAGCGCTGACATAAACGTACAGACATAACTCAGGCTGCAAGGAACGATGAGATTAACTGCTGAAGCTCTGCAGATGAAGGCATCTGGGGACTCAGTTTTTGGCTGCGTTCAGAGTCATTTTAGACGATGTGAATTAAATTCAGTGACTCCTTTGATAAAAAAACCTCCTTAGAGAAAATATGGCCATTTTCCAGTACATTGTATTTCTTCCTAATTACTGGACTATTGATTCTATCAAGCAACCATACTGCACCCACAGGTAGAGACCATGATCCAGCAGATAGAATGAAGGACTGCAAGTTAACATCAAATTGTTTCTTGTATATTATGGTCTTCCTTTTCCTAGGAGTCAATATCGTATCTGTAAAGTAGGGATATAAATTCCTAATAATTATTGGACCATATAAGTTTGCAGAGCCCTCACGAACTAAAATCCAAACAGGAAAATACTGCAAAGTGTGCTGATATTTTGCATTTTGAATCTATCCAGTATTCTGTGCTCTCATCTGTGCAGCACTTTCAACATCAGGGTACTAAACCTTTTCTACTTCAGAAATCAGAGCTAGCAGCTGTAACAAATAATACCCTGAGCAGAAACCTGTCTTTGTAAGCATGCAAAACCACTGATGGGTTTTTATCTCCCTTCCATAAGTACTGAAGGAAGAAGCTATAATGCCATTATAGCAATAGCAGAAGAGAATTTATAATGCCATTCTTCATGCTTCCTGACTGCATACTTTTGCACTTCTGTGGCTACAATCCCAGCCTCATGGGACCTTGCTCTGAACACTGCAAGCACTGGTCCTGCTCTTGGGTCATTTGTGAGATATACCACCTGGATTTCCATTTTAAAGACATAACCATCAGTGCCAGGTACTTTATTTTATGTATATTTGTATATTGCTTATTTCACTTCAAAATATGCTTTGATATAAAATTATTAAGTACTATTACAAAACACAATTTTCTCATGCTCTCTTTGGCTAGCCAACAGATATTTTCTCACACTGCAGAGTACTTAATATGCTTCACCCTGTGCCTTATCAGGTTTCTTTTCATTCAGCTGAGGAGCATTCTCTGTTCTTGTGTCTTATCCACTCCCAACTTAATTGACTAGAAAAGCTTCCCGTAACATCAATGTCATCCAGATCAGACTCTTTCTTCTCTACTTCCCCTAAAATACAAATAGTTGATGCAATTCTTTGGTAATTTTGCTGTGGCTCTTGTAAAATTGTAGCCTATAGCTTGAGCATGTAACCAGTACAGAGTTGCTCTGCAAGTAGGTCGTGTCACTACCCAACTCACAAGCAGGATCACCATCAGCAGTCACAGACCTCAGATTTAAGCAGCTCATTTTCTAATGAGCCATGGTAAGCATAGAATGCACTTATTCAATACATACATATATATATATATATATATTTAAATGTTGGAGATTATGAGAATTATTTAAAGTTCACCTGTGAACCAGAGTTCAACTGTGCCCTCTTTCCTCATCAAGAAGAAGGAAATGTTTTTAATGACCAGTTGGTTTAGCAGTGGGAAGATGCATACATTCTGTACTGAATGAAGCTACGTATCAACCAAGCCCAAATTTTTAAGATCCGGATGCAATCATCTGGGAACACCCAAAAAGGTATCAGTATTGCCAATGGGAACACTGAGGCTCAGGGTGCATAAGGTGAGCTGTGGTACTGATCTGTCCCCACTCAATTTTACACTTGGCTAAATTGCAGATAGCTTTTCTTTTTTTTTTTTTTCCCTCCTCCTCCTCAAGAGAATAATTTCCCTTCTCAGTGGCTACATAGTAAGCTCCATCTAGTAACCTCTGTGTTACTTTGCTGGAAGCTGCCAGGCTTCTTTAGCCCACCAGCCTCAATATAATTTTGATATGCATCAAATTGCACGAGATTGCCCAGGCACTGGTCTGTCAAACTTGGCTGGGGCCAAAACATGCCTTCCAGAAGGGCAATGGTTTTCACTGCTTCTCTTGATGGTTAATTACCCTTGCTGCTAAAAATATACACTTTGGACTCAGCTTCCAGGCATTGGTTTTGTTTTACTGCTCTCTGCCAAAATAAAGGCAATTTAAATGCCTGAAAAAGGAGAAAATATTTGATAAGCCCTTGTAACTAGGGCTCCAAATAATTTCTGTGACTCTGTTTTAATGCTCTCCAAAATTTTAATATCAAATCCATCAAAAAATATCGACACAATATCTGACAATTGTTATATGACTCAGCTTCATGTAATATTTATCTTCTGTGTGTTTTTTTTTTGTTTGTTTGTTTTTTTTTTTTTTAAATCTTTTCCACACTATCACTAGCAATTATACATCCCTATCTAGCAAATAGCCCAAATCTTGCCTATGTTTGTCCTGTTTCTAATACAGTTCTGGTTCTTCATATTACTGCTTGCAAGGTGCTTGCAAGGTACTGCTTTAAAGTAGCTAATTATTTACATCCCTCATTACCTGTTTTCCAAGTGTTATACATCACTTTGTTATTTCTAATTGCATTTACTTTGCAGATGAGCCAAAATGGTCTGGTAACCAAAGCTCCCCTATTTCTAGGGTTTGAAACTGTGGCATTCTGGCCAGCTAATTAGCTCTCTCAAAGGATTCTTGTTTCTCTCTTTTTACCTTTCCTCTCACTTAATTTCACTGGCAATTTCTTTAACTTTGGAAAATTAGACCTTTCTGAAGAACCTAACTGCAACTATATTTCATCTGTCCACAGAGAGAGCAATGGGGTCATGGTTGCTGATTCCTAGGCAACCAGCACTTCTGGACAAGCCGTGAATTCATCTTTACCCATCCCCATGAGATCTGGACAAATGCAATAATTTTTCTGAGAGCTGTGGAAATTATCACCTGTAACTTTGAGAAAAACACTAACAGTGTCTCAGTCCTGGTTGCTCTGAAGGTGGCAGCTGCCTTGCCACAAGACAGTGCTTGTCTTCTGTTAATTAATGCCTCCCTGTTGGTGCACAAAGGAAAATCATACAGGAGCTGTTGCCTCTCATTACAAAAGTGATGCACTATGTGTTTGGTGGAAAGCAACACCTAGCCTGCCAGCTAGGATCCAGCCTATTGAGATGCTCAGCGTCTGAGACAGTTCCTCCTCTCCACTACTAACAGGCAGTTGGACACGTGCCTTTGCTGGGAGCTGGTGCACAGCTAGGTCCACTACCTACCAAAGTCCCTTGAAGCTGGGGCACTGCCTCTGATGTCACATATTTCATCAGTCACTATGACAGCATGGCATAAGAAGCTGTTTTCTCAGTCTACCACATCCTCCCTGGAAACCAGCCCACCTGCAGAACGGCCACCACTACCCTCATCTTGGGCTAGCACAAAACACAGCATAGGCAGGACTGTTGTCCCCTGAGGACTTCCAATACACATTAAAAAAAAAAAAAAAAAAAAAAAAATTAGGAGGAGAATGGGAGGCTTGGCCTTCCATCAGAATAAGGCAATATATTTTTTTTCCATCCTGTTATCAATGAAATAGTTACTGTGGGTATTTCCACTTGCTCTTTCTTCCCTCTCCATGTCATCATCTAGTTGCTATTTTTCTTTAATGCATCTGCACAGTTAACCACCAGCTTTTTACACCCACATTTTACCACCACCCTTTTAACACATATTCCTGCCATGAATTACTTGAGTTCAGCAGAAAGTTGGCTCAGTCCTTCTGAAAAACAACATGCCTTTCAACCTGTTCAGCAGGAAGCCTACCTCCACTCCTTAGTCCATTTCAAAGAGAACAGTGGTGAATAACTCACTGAAGTATTCCTTCTCCTTCCACCAACACACCAATTCACAAAAGAGAAGTATCTCCTTCTACCTGTCTGTATGTGCTTGTTCCTCATCTCAGAAAGTCAGATCAGCTGTGGTCATTGAAGGCCCAGGCCTTTTTCTATTGCAGAGGCAAACTGGGTACTCTGCTGACAGCAAGGAAGTTAGGCTTGACTGTGTGCAGCTGTACTCTGGCTTCTGTGGGGGAGGGTGGTCCAAGGTCTGCTCCTGTCAGCAGTTGCTCCTCAACCAAGGATGAAGGTGAAGGCCTACAAATGTATGGAGGAAGCACTGGAGGCACTGATTTTTGTAACGTGTGCTTATGCGTGTTCATATGTGTCACTAAAACAAATGTCTGTCTACTCTTAAATAGAGGGGCCAAAGATCTGTGGGTTGGATGAGGCTGTTGGGAAGAGGCAGGGCTAGCATTCAGAGCAGAATCCTTGCTGCTAGGATTTCCGGTCTACTAGAGGCTATGTGAACTTGGGCAAGGACTTGACTCCCTGTTGCACTTGGTCCCCCTGTCCTAAAACCCTGTCTCTCAGGAGTGAGGGGGATCTGGTGCTGGTAAGCTTCTGTGGGATCCTTTGAAAGATGCATGTAAATATTTCATTGTTGCAAGGGTGCAATTGAGTAAGAAAGTAAGTTATGTGAAATGCTTATACGTAGATGCATCTTGGGAAATATCCACCTTAGAATACTGTACATAAGGCCAACACATTTGAGCCAAGGTGAAAGTGTCTGAAGAATAATCTCTTATTATGCAGGAAGAGAAGCAAGCAGCTGTCTGGGCTGATCTTTTTTTTTTCTTTCTTTTTTCCTTCAAAGCCTTTTCAAGAAAGGCTAAGGGTATTTTGAGACCTGTAATAAATTTGACTCAAATACATGTCCTTTTCCTTTTAGTGCTCACAGAAAGAATGCAAAAACAGAGCAGGTATGCAGAATTAGAGCCTTGATTTATTTTTATTTTTTCCTTGTCTCCAGTGGCATGCACCTTCACAACTTATGAGTGACAAGTGGTTTCCTTGCAATTAGTAATCCAAAATAGCTTCACCTGCCATGAGATTGCCTCTCATTTTTATTTGGCATGAAAGTTTGCTTGTCAAGAACATCATGAAGCGATGAGTAAAACAGATGATCTATTCGTGTGACCTGAGCTACCACCAGGTGATTCCACCTGACATCCCAGAGCTCTTGTATTGCAAGGTGCAATGAACAACATCACCAATTCACCTTTTCTATGCTTCTGATTGTTTTGCAGACTTCTGTAACATTCCTCTGAAGCTATCCTTCTAGGCTACCAGTCCTCTTGTATTTAACATCCTCCATATATCGGGTCATTTCAGTTCTCACAACTGCAGTCTTCTCTGTTCTGTCATGGTTCAGAGGCCATAGAACTATCAGATCTGCACACAGTAAAAAAAAAAAAATGTAGATGCATCCTGGATGTATTCATGGGAGTAATAAGGAATCATGATTTCTTATCTCTTTCCTTTTAGTTGCTTATGCTCTATTTGCTTTCTTGACCTCTCTAAATATTGAGCTGACATTTCAGTAGCGCTCTCTCTCCTGTAATTGAGGTCTCACTCTTGAAAGGTAAAAATAACTGACTCAATTTTTGGGCACACAGAATTAAGATTGTGCCCTGTCCCTTTATATACTAGTTTACATTTATTTAGACTGAATATGGTGTCTATGTGTATTTCAGTACAGCAAAGGAAGAAGGAAAACATGGGTACAGTGCCTGTATGCAGAAACATAGTTAGATGATGGCACTATCAGTGCTCTTTGGAAGCCAAGTAGATGAGAATGCCTAGACGCCAGTTTACCCTGGATGTCATAACTACAAGTCTGGGCATACCTCTGAGCACCGTGCCAGATTCTGAAACCCCACAAACCTCCTTCCCTGAGCAGAATTTTCAGCCCTCTGGAAGTAGGTCCCTGCCCAGAACCAGAGTGCAGCCACAGCAGCCTGCTTGGTGGCCAGGAGGCATATAGCCAATAGGAAACACCAAGGAAATGATTGCTTCTTAAATTGTACCCCACTGAGGAGATTAGTCATCTGTTTTCATGCTGCAGACAAGTCAGTCTTCCAGACCAAGATTCACAGCCCATAATTCTCATTTATGTTAGATAGTTAAGTATCTCTTCCAACAGAACAGCTGGGGGAGAGAGAAAGAGTGCCAGTCTTTTCTGCGAAAATATGGCTGGGGCAGAGTGCCCACATCTCACTTCATACAGGGGAAGTGTTACAACACCCACATGGTTAATTGGAGCCATCGTTCGACTAATTCTCCAGTGTGAGAGGGTGAAACTAACCCTGCGATCACCAAGCTCCTGGCTGCTCCTGGACATGGGAGAGAAGGTGGATAGTCTCCATTTCTCCTGCTCATGCTTGACTAGTTCATAGAATGCAGGACTTTTGATTTGCATCAAGTCAGAGACCCCAGGGCATGACTTTATGAAATAAAGTTTAAAGAGTAGAGAAGCCAAGGCATGGGTTTGAGCCCTTTTTTCTCAAGTGGTAACACACGGCACATAGTTTTGCAACTCTGAGCACCCAGGTGCCAGGTCGTGCCCAGAACTATGTCAGATCAGGGAGAGATTGGTCCCTGGCTGCATTCACCAGAGTTATGAGAGTAAAACCTGAGATGATGTAGACTCAATGTTTTCTTTGCCTTTCTGGTGAAAAAAAAGATGAATCTTCTTGGAGACAAACAGTTAGGGCAAGTGATCAGAACCAGGTTGCACAGATTCACCCTCTTCTTCACTTGACTGCTGCAGAGCTTCTGCAACAGGAAGACAGCTGCAGAAGCGGGAGTGGAAGTAGTCCAAGAGTGTCTCTTTCCCTCTCCCTGTGATGTGGCCTGAAGCTGCCATCTGTCCTTCATGCTGACTGGGATCTTCTCTTCCTCAACCTTCTACTTCACAAAGAGTTATGTGCATCTGATATCTCTTTCCTTGTCTTATGAGTCTGCACGTTTTCAGGTCAGAAACTTTCCCTCATGCATAATGCTCAGCACAAATGACTAGCAGTCTGTTAGTAGTTACTGTTAAATTATATTATCAGAACATGCATTATATCTTGGCAAAGTCTCTTCTCTTCATGTACAAAGGGATGTGATTAACTGCTGCGTTTCCACACTTGGATTGAAAGGCTTTGTGTATGTTGTCAATAGTTAGCATAATTCATGGAAAACCAGACTACAACCCTGAGGCTAAATGTGGCCCATTGAATTCCACAATGGGGCAATGGTTTGATCAGGGTACAGCAAAGCATGCCAGAAGCAAAAGCCTTTGTGGACCATAGCTCCATAAGAAAGATTAAATCTGCCTCAATCTGCTCCATTTTATGTAAAATAGGTACAGCCCTAGAGCTCTGGCAAATGGCCACTGAAGCCTTTAGCTGGACAAAGTTTGGGCATCTTTGTGTAAGTGTTAATTGCCAACTGTTGGTGGCTGGAAGGTTGCCAGTGATAGACTGTCCACAGCAGTGTTTTTGGCTGAAATATGGCTTTTACAAATTAATCATCTCAAATCTATTTAGTGCCTTGCAACAACCACATCTGTACTTATAAGCCACACTGTCTAGAGCATTTGCACATGGAGATGACCTTAAAACAGCATTATAAATACAGTGTATGTGACATTCAGGCTGCCTATTTCAACCTCACAGCGGGAGGCAATGATAAATAGCAGTGAACTCCAGAGCAGCACTACATGATGCCTTAACCCATTCAAGTTCATAGCTGTTCACATTTAATTTGCAGCAAGTCTGGTATACATAGCATTGAGGCATCTGAATCAGACTGCAGGAGACTGTGTAGCCATGTGTATATCAACATTTTAAATAATAATATAACTATCTCTGCTCTTCAAGCTCTGGGGTATTTGCAGACCTTGCAAATTTTGCAATATTGCAAAGTATAGGTTTTCAAATACTGAGGATGTTTGCAGATACTTATACTCACAATTGCATGACAGAATAAATAATATTTCAGTCTTACTGAAAACATTAGGCCCAAAGGCCAACATTTTCAGACATGAGTAGAGATCAGCACATCAACTGGTGACTGAGCACTGGAGATTAGTTGTCTGTATGAGAAAATAACACCCTCATAAATTCTCAGTGGAAAGTCAGACAGAAACTGCTTACCTGCAAGAAGAAAGACAGTATGCTCGGAGAGCATTTCTATATCATTAAATACCTCAGTGATCTTATGCCTCTAGCTCTCACCCCAAAGACTGTGCCACCAGAAGCCTTCCTGCCTGACTCTGGCTCCAGGACATCCACACTAATTTCACTTCCTTGGCAGAGATGAACTCTACCCAGTCACGTGCCCTGCTCAATGTCCAAGTCTGCAAGTCGGATGCCTCCATTTTCTCTGTTGCTACATTGAGTATTTTAAAAGTCAAATACATACAGATCCACAGCAGAGCCTCCAAAGGGTGCCTCAGCAAACAGTAGGACTCCTAGCCCGAGCTCTTGCTCTCTGAAAGACACCTTTCTGCTGAATTTAGATTTATTCTAGATTTATTCTGATCTCAGGCCATTCCCCTTCAGAGTACAGAGTGAGCAAGTTCCTACAGTTAGACCTTTCAAAAAGCCACTGAGGCACATCACATCACCATAAACAAGCACTCCAAAGCTCAGACCATTTCATAGTCTGGCAGCTGTGCGCTTTCAATTGCTGTAAATTACATTGGCTACAGTTATGATGATCAGCATCAGTGGTAAACATTTACATTGTCACACAACACAAAATCACATCAGGGAGACTCACTGTGCTGGACACTGCTTAAATAACAAGGAAAAAAATTCTTTTCAGTGCAATTTTTCTCTTTGTATCCCGAGATAGCTTTTTTTCCCAAGTGACTCTTGCAGCCAACTGTCTAATAATGATCTGTTTCATTCATTGCCACTCAGCACTGAGCATTATCTGAGTAGTGTAACTGCTGGTTCTTCTTGGGGAGGTGGGGAAAATGAGGCTTCTCCTCAGCTTTGTAATAAGACCTCTCCTCTCCTCCTCTCCTCTTCTCTCTCATGTTAGATTCTCTCCAATGGTGTCTGTGTGCATTGTAGCATTAAGACTAGTTGCAGCTGGGCACAATTCCAGCATAAAAATATAATAAAAAATAATATGCTAATGGATATAGGTGTGCAGACACATGCTCCCGCCATGCTTTCTAGTGTTCAAGTTGTCATTAGAGCAACAGGTGGTTGCTCTCCATTACAGGTGGTACAGGCTCTCCATTACAATCTGCTTTTTTGCCACCTTATCTCAGCTGGTGAAATTTCCTGTTCTGTTGCATGTCTTACTATAAATATTAATTTGGAAAAACTGGAAAAAAATTCTCCACTCATATGAAAAAATCAGGTTTTTTTCTTATTCTTTTCTTTAAAAGTATCTCTATGTTGCTGATTCCTACTACTCTTCGCAGAGCAGAAACACCTCATGGCTCCGGGGTCTAGTTTAACAAATGTGTGATGGCTATTAAGCAACACAATAGCCACTCTCACTTGAGGCAGTGGTTCATTAAATCCATTATGCACAGCTCCTGTTAACCACATATGTTACTATGAGTGGTATGAGAGCGTGGATGCTACTAATTTAAACACACAGTAAAGCAAAGCCCTCTTGCAGTAAAGATTTTTAGCAACTCCCTTTGCACCTTCATTGGCTCTGCTAAGCGGAATTTAATTCAGATGGCCACTCAATTCATATATGAACCTTCTGTAAGCAAAGACTTACACTGCTGCTGAAGGGAATATATAGTGCAATACTTCAGAATGATTCTGAAACAATTTAAAAGACAGCTGTATTTTTTTACCCTCTATGAATTTAACAGTTAGTATTTGAGAGCAACAGTGGTGACACATGCTATATTTGTCTTAGCTTCCCTTTTCATTGCGAGTGCAAGGTTTTAGCAGAGCAAAGATTTAAGCACAGCCTTTTCAGACAGCTTTGCTTTGGAGCAAAAGATGAATATTTAATACTTGCCACCATTTTACAGTATGCACATGCAGAACATACAGTATAGATGAATGAAGGTTCAGTGACAGGTCAGCAGTGTAGTTTTCAAGAAAAAAAGAAAAACTAAAAAAATCTCTTTAGAAAAAAAAAAAAGTGTTATTCATGCTCTATCTTTTTTATTTGCTACCAGTAACTTCTTACAAATTATGAATTGGTACATGAAAACATGTGTTGGTATCTTGATCCAAACTGGAATGATCAGAATATTAGAGAAAAGCTGACCAGCCTTTTGTGGTGCTGAGCCATTGGAATGATGTATATCCCTGCCAGGATCATATCAGGTAAGGGCACACATGCATGTTTTTAGCCACATAAATTCTCCCAGTTCTGTGGATTGGCCTCTTCAGAAAGAGGTCAACACTGTCAACCAGGAAGACATCTTAAGTAATCTTTCCCACTTCCCTTGGCCACCACTAGAAGGAATGCAAAAAAAGCAGAAGTGATCAGTCCAAGAATCTGCTCTGTATTTAGGGGAAAGACAGAGCACACATAGATTTTCAAAGCTGTACAGAAATCCTTCTCTTCCAAAAAAAGCCAAAGGCAATGTTAATGAGCAGCTACTCTCTCTAGACTTCTACAATCTGGAAAGCTTGAAATCAGCAACTTCAGAAGAGCTGATGAACGGCTCTCTGCATCAGTAATGTTAATTTTCTATGCATCTTGAAACACTGGGGAAGTTCCAGGGTACTGGCAGAAAGCCAGTAAGATGGAAATATTAAAAAAGGTAAATGAGATGATCCCATGATACCAGCCCTGTGCAACTGAACTGATCTCTTGCAGAATATGCACACAGGTGATAATTTCATTTCATAAAGAAAGAAAAAAGAAATATACAATTTATGCAGACTTACAAGGCTTGACAAAATAAAAATAATGTGATTTTATCCTTTAAAAATCAATCAGATTCCAAATTTGGCTGATAAAGAATAAGGTTGAAATAAGCGTCTCCTGATAGATGTTTGCTTGGTACCACTTTGTATTATGAATAATAAACTAGAACAACACAAAATGATCATAGTAGTTGTTAGAGGGGCTAAGAACTAGCTGGCTTGGAGATCTGGAAACAAAATCGTAAATCATCTGCAAGTACATTTTCGACAAATAGGTTTTGTAGATGTTCCATGAAACTTAGTTTTTCTATATATGTTATGCCAAGTATTTGCCATTGACCTGAAAGGAAATGTAAAATAATACCTTACTAGGTTTATGAGATACTAAAAAGACTGGAAACCTGATAAAGAGAGATTTGTAATATTTGTAATTATTACAAGTATTTGTAAATGGATTTGTAAGCTGGGTGTAAAGGGAAAGTACCTGCTGAAATATTACCAGCTGTTAAATCCTGGGCCTAGGGAGAAAGAGCCCACACCAGGCATCAAAAACCTTATCATCTGTGGTTTAGGCTAATAGCGTGGAAACAACCAGGGAAGGAGGATATAGCATTGATATGCATCTCACATCCTCAAAGTGATTTACAACTTACAAAGGCAAAGATAAAAAGTTTTCTTTCTTTGTGTTGCTGAATCACTCTGAAATAGTGCAGCATATATTCCCTGCAGAGGGGAGCACCTTTTTCAAGCCATTGAAGAGGTAAAGAAGGGTAAGCATTATATTTCAATATGTAGAATGACAATTAGTGTTGGACAGTGATATTATGGTACCCTTCCATGATGTAGTCTGTGCAAGAAAGGCCTGACTCAGTTAAGGGTACTTCAGAAAAAGTCAGAGAGTAGAAAACAATACAGGAAAGCTCAGGAACCCAGATGGTTAATTTTAACAAAACAAAGTTTAAGAGATGAATTAATCATAGAGTCTATTTGAGGAACAGAAATGTGAAGGAGGACTCTTCAGATAAAGATGCAACTGGATCTAACAGCTCGAAGTTGATGCTGACAAATTCAGACTAGAAGTAAAGAATGTATTTTTAATAATTAGCAGCTTGTGGTGGCTGCTCCATCATCAGAACAAACAAGCTAAGGGCTGGCATTTTTTAATGTATATCTTTTTTTTCTTCTTTTTTTCTTTTTTTTTTTTTTTTCAGAAAAGACAGTAGGAAATAATTCAGAAAAGACCTGTGGCTTAAATTATTCTAGAGGTCAGACCAGATGGTCACAGCAATCCCATCCAACCTACAACCTATGAGCAATCAAGAAATTTAGCAGCAGCAGTCAAAGGCTAGCAATACAGTAATGGAGAAATGAATGACCAAGGAGTCCCATGCTGACATGTCCCTTTTTGAAGACAGATATGAGAAGGTGATCAACCATGATATGCTGGTGTGGATGGGAAGGTGGTTTAGGAAAATGGAGAGTGCCTGCCCATAGGAAACTTCGGCAAGTCGTCTGTAGCGGGCCAGGGTGACCTGAGATGGGGAGGGCAAAGCTGTGTCTGAGTGACCAGGCACAGGTGAATTATCAATCAGGGATGGTGCACAGGAGCAGGAAGAAGATGCAGAGCTCTGCAGACAGCTGCCTGTGAAGCAGCCTTAATGAGCTGAAACACGGAATACAAATAGTCAAATTTGAAAAGATGACAGTGTAAAACTGCCTGTGCTCTTATCATTTTCAAGTGCTTTCATTTGTTCAAAATCATCATGACATCACCCCTTCCCTCTGAGAGAGCTACTGTAATTGCTATTTACTGATTCAAGGCCTTTCAGGGTAATTTCAGAGTCCTTCCACTTCCAGGCCAAAAGGCAATTACTGGTTCACCCATCTTCTATCAAAGCCACAACAAAATCTGGAGAAAAGCACCACAAAGGCAGCTTGGCAGCCCCTTCACCTCCTAGAGGCAGCCACTACATGGTATGGAGCTGTCATCAGCCAGGCAGAAGGCTAAGCTGGCTTCTAAGGCTGGGAAGAAGATGGGAGCAGGTAGCAGAGGCACAGAGGAGAGGTGAGGAACGGAGACAAAACAAGTGAAAACCTCATTTCCATCCAGTATGATTTGAAATTGGTTTCTAAGCACAGTAAAAGTGTGGACTCAATAGCATACTTTCCCCAACACACAGAAAGGCTTTAACAGTGGGAGGCCAGTCACGAAACATCTCTTACCTCAGAGCAAAGATCATCTTCTTTCCTACTCTGTTGTTAGGCACTGTGCTGCATCCCACCATGTTTATAGCTTTCCTCAAGCTCAGTGATAGCACGTGTAATGCCTCAAAGCACCAGCACCCTGTTAGTTATGAGGTGAGTGCCTCGCCATAATTAGTTTTACTGCAACAATAAAATTTGCATTCTGACTAAATATTAGGCTAATGATACTAAAAACCTAAGTACTCCAAAAGGCAAGCGTAGCAGGATAGTATAAATCCACATATTATACAAAATAGATAGATAAATCATGGTGTTAGAAGGTAGGATTTCAATGTAAACCATTTGCTACTGAAATGGCAAGTGGACATCTCCCAGCCCTGGGCAGCCCTTCTCCCTCTGGTAAGGCAATGCGGGGGCTGGTGCTGGTCCAGCCTCGCTGCTGCCTCAGACACCGCATGGCCTCTTCGGCATCCAGCAGCAGGAGTCCAGGGCTCTTAATGGAATCATGGAAGGGCTGAACTGGGAAGAGACTATTGGAGGCCATCTGGTCCAATACTTAGGGCATAAGAAGGGTCACCTAGAGAAGATTGCCTGGCACCACGTCCACATGGCTTTTGAAGCTCTCCAAGGAAGGAAGCACCTCTCCAGCCATGCCTGGTGTTGGACAGCATCCAGCCTGCACAACTAACCAGGGCACAGCAGTGAGAGGTGTCCCAAAAGAGAGGAGGTGACAGTGTCACAAAGGCCCAGGTGGGAGGTAGGATTCTGCTCAGTTTCATTTGTGTAGCATTTCACTGAAGGCCCAGATGCAACCCCCAAATTTTAGTGCTTCTCAGGGAGATATGAAGGTCAGGTGAGGATATGAATATGAAGATATGGAGGTCAGGTAGGGACAGACAGTACACAGCAGTCACATCGCTTTTGTAATGTCACTGCTCATTCTACTCACAACTTGGGCAATCATTTAGAACAGGCTCACCAAGAAGCTCGGCTAATGTAGAAATTTCCCCCTAAATTTAGTAGGATTTCACATCTCCTTTTTTGCAGCAAGGCAAGAATTCACCCCGATGACAGCAGTGCCATTATTATACATCATTTAAAACACTGCCCGACTCAGACTCCACAGGGAGAAAACCTCCCCCTGAGCAAAGCAGGGCTGTCAGGAGGTTCTGCAGGCTTCCTTCCTTATGTGCATTGGCTCTGGGTGCCAGCTGCATGCCGCCAGGGCCTCCAGCTCTGGCTCCCTGCAATGGCAGGAGAACTCTCAGACTAATGCACAGATCTGTCAAAAAGATGAAGCAAAAGAAATGCTGGATTTTTTACAACAGCAGGGAAGGCAGAGCCAGACTGGCACAGCTGTAGAAGGACATCAGAATGAGCCTCTGCCCTCAGAGGGTCCTAAAAGCTAGCTCTCCAATCCTACCATGGGTGTTTTGGCAATACCATTAAGAAAGTTTGACTCTGTACAGGAGTAAAAAGCCATGCTTCACTCCCCCAAGCTGTTGGTATTTCCAGAATTTCATTGGCATTTCTGAATTGATGTGCAATGGTGAAACACCTGAAGGTCTTTTTCCTCCCCACCTCTAAACAATTTTTTTTTTAATGTGGCTTTTAAGATGATTTTGTTACTTCTTACCAATCTCACTGGTTTTCTTAGTTATCTCACAGATCATCTCTTTTGAAACTACACAGCAAAATCCTTTTAAAGGTTCATCAGAGGCTGTTGCAAGTTGCATAAAGGCATTTTCAATGAATGTTCTATGCATGAGTGTGACTCAGCCCTTCATTTCCACTCTTACTGAGTGCTGAAATATTACAGATCCCTTCTGATTGTGGAAGGGGAAGAATAACATTCTCTAGCTCCTTTCTTGCAGCTCCTCTCCTTTATGCCACACCAGCCCAGGCAGCCCAGGAGCTCAAATCTGATGACCATCATTCATCAGATCTACCTCTCTGAAGAACACAGATGGTCTATCTGTGGCATTACTTCCAGCCTAAAGCATTATTTTTTCACTGTGTATTAAATGTGCTCTAAAAGACAAAGACATTTTCTCCACACTAAAACCACTTCTCAGAAGTACATTAACAAAAGATAGGATGTTCCAAGGTGTCCTTTGGAGGGACAGAAAACCTGGATCAAGTGAGAAGCACCTGGGGGCTTCCCAAATTCCTACTCCCAGGCTCCCCTGAAGCACAGTGGTAGGTCCTCAATACTTCACTGTTACGTACTTAAGAAAGCAATGAGCTGCACCTGAAGAAGTACATGCGTTTGTTCGTATCATGCTGTAACTATTGCTTATGCCAAGCAGGCATGTAAAGGAAAGGTGGCTAATTGCTGGCCCCACTCTGAAACTGCCATCCTTCAGGCAGCAATCATGCATATTTTTCTTGTCTCCAATGCAAAATCCTTCACTAAGAAAAAGATAACTCATTGGATTTTTTTTTTTTTTTACTGTAACTGATAGTTTGCATTTAAAAGCCTATAAGAACTGTGTAAAAAAAACCCAAAAAACACCACACACACAAAAACACCCAGAAAATAATGCTTTTGAGTTAGCAAAAACCTTGGCTTAGAAACCAATGACATCCCTGCACCTTTGCTATGTAGCTGTAACCCCTGCCATCTTACACCCTGCAGCAGGAATGAGAGCTTTGTGCCTGGTACCAGCTACCCCACCTGAGAAATGGTGCTGTACATGATCAGAATGCTTGTCTGCCTTCACAAGACCTGATCTTTTCATCTTCAGTCTCCTCTTGGAATTCTCTCTGATTCCCTTTATCTTTTTTCTCTTGCCCTTTGCTGCAGGTCACTTCCAAATAGTTTACACATCAACCCTTTCTTGGCTGCTTAATTCTCTGCACACTCCTCACTCTCCTCTGCTTTCTGCTCTTCTATCTCCCATTGCTCCATACCCTCTTCTGCCCTAAAAAGCAGGCCAGAAGGGGACCTTGTTAATCAGAGCACTGGTGGTTACAGCAAAGAAGCCAGTCCCAGGTGCCCACATTATGGACAGAGCACAGGGAATGAATGGAACACCACAGTGCAGGAAGCCTGAGCATGATGTAGGCAATGGTCTCATTCAAAGTCTTCATAGACACTCCACCACATTTCCTGGAAATTTTGACTAGCTCTGTTGTACAACAATTTTTTTCTATTGCCCTCTTCTTCCCTGGCCCTCCAGCTGCTCGGAATCTGACAACAGGTATGTCTCATTTGATGAGATTGAGAGGTTTGGTGCAGATTGATTGAGAGGTTTGGTGCAGCATCTTACCCTAGAGACACCAGTGATCTCATATGGGAAAGAGGCACAAAGAGCTCTTGAATCCCAAAGAAAAAATCACATGGAGATTGTATCTTCTTACATAACAGTAAATTCAGGAGTAAAACTGAAATGGATAGGCAACCAGCCATTTCTTGGCTTTTATGCTTTTGGAACAATCTGTTCAACCTTTCTAGGCAAGAGATGAGCTGAATGCAGTTGGGGAAAGAGCAGGAAGGATTTACGTCCCATCCTGTTCCTAGGGTAATACCTGGGGAACAGACAGTGTAGTTCAGCCATGCTTATCCAACAAAGATCAGTTGGAAAACAATCATTCCTGATCTCTCAGAAGGTTTTATTGCCCAGATTAAAATAAATTAAAAAAAATATCAGTTGGCTGTATTTAAGCCCTTTCTCAGAGAATGTATATGGTTAGTTCATGACAACAGTCTGAAAATCAGAATGAATAGCCAAAATACATCTAATTAAACCAACAGATGTTGAGAACACACAGATGATATGAGAACACACTTCTGAGTATATGATGGCCTCATATAGTGTTGCAGCTGACTGAAGGATTGAGATATTTTCTGCTGAGTACTTTGCTCTGCCTGCTGCCTCTTCAAATGCCAGGCTTGCCCAAGGGAGATGCCACATCTTCCACAGGAAAGAGCTGTATCACAGAGGAGAGTGGGCGAGGCAAGCCCATGATGTGTGCACTTCAGTTGTCAGAGAGAGTGCTCAGGATGTTGCTGGCTGTCACCTGGGACAAATGAACACTACCATCAGCAGAGCCAGGTGGCCCAGGCAGAAGACAGTGCCTCCCAATCCACAGGCACACATGGCTCCTGCAACTCTGCAATCTGCAAGGCAGCTGGCTGGGTGTACCCTACCCCACTTTTCTCATGTGGGGGGTAAGAACCCCACTGCTGGCAGTTTTCAGAGCCATGGTGCACCGGGGAGCCTTGCTTTGCTGCCTGAGCAGGCAGCACTGGGAAAACCAGGGTTATTTTAAGCAGGATGTGTCAGTCCCGTTCTCCTCCTTTTCCCCAGAGTGCCAATTGCTGCGGCAGCATGGATTTGCTGGACTAAAAGGGCCGAGAGTTTAATTGATATGATATGGCAGCTTGGATGTAATCTCATTACTCTGTCTAGCAGGACACATTATTCTCTATTTATCACACTACTGTCGTTACAGGTCCGCTGCCACTGTGCCTTGAGGACAACAGGCTATGCTTTTCCACTGGGCAAATCTCATCAGGGGCAGAAGCAGCAAAGGAAGAGCTGGGATAGCTCCAGATAGAAGTAAATTTGTTGGAAAATGAGGCTTTTGTGAGTCAGTGTGTGAAGTGGAGAGCAGGAAATCCATTTTGCATCTGACAAATGCAGATTTGACCCCACATCTCCAGAAAGCAGGGCAGCCTCCATCGACTGAATGGTTTCAGTCTAATGCTCTCTATGCTGAGCTTCTTGACTTCTTCTCTATTTTCCTCCTATAAATCAGCCCACAATAGAGAAGAGAAAGCAGGAAGATAAACAATCCAAAGATGAAAAATAAATAATTCCAGGTCAAAAAAAATCTGGTTGACTGAAATATTCTGACAAAAAACAAAAAAAACAAAAAAAACAAAAAAAACAATCTCCTTCTCTACACCATTTTTTCCAACTTAGCTTTCCTGCTGGCCCTTAAAACAAAAATAAAATTATCAGATTGGTTCTAGGTCTATTTGTGCTCATTCTGATTTAACAACAGCCTACAGTGCTGCTGCTGCTGGCTGTGACTGCATCCCCTGACAGTTTGGCGTGGCAAGAGGAAGCTTGGCTCATTAGAGGGATGTGCCCATGAGGACTTCACAGAGAAGAGCCCACAGACACGTGGCTGTCACACAGCGGCTGTGAGGCACAAGAGAGGAGAGAAGCAGACAGCTAACAAAGTGCCATCATCAGTGCAGCCACGTGGGCAGCACTTTGCATGCACAGATACGAAAATGCCTCTTAGAGGAGGGAAAACATAATTAGCGCAGTATGCCGTAAGATAGATGCTAAAGCAATCTGTCCAGCAGACAGATACTACAGTACAGAATTATATAGATGTTAAACCAATGACCCAGAATCTAGCCAGCTAAAATCTTAATCCCCTTTAAATAGATTCACAGACATCCTTTCATTGCAAACATTTGATCTGAGCAGACACCGTATACTGTTGTGTTGTATTTATAGAGCACCACGACAAAAGTTTGAGAGGTTTGCCCTTAAATAATGCTACTTTTCCCTGTTAATTTGTCAGCAAAGTGCTGTCTTTGCATAAATGCTTTTGAGATGGAAAGAAAAGAACATCAGCTCCAGATCCACAGCCAAATAGCTAACAAAAGGCTCTGTGCAAGCAAACGCAGCCTGCGTGAGGCAAAGCAGAGGAGAAGGGGTGCCCCAGAGTGCAACAAGGGCAGGCATGAGTGGAATGGGATCCCTTTTTCCTGCAGCCCTGAGCTAGAGTCAGGCAAAATGCCCATGATAAGTATATTCTCTGACTCAAATAAAATACCTCAAATCAGCAAGAGGAGAGGTTGAAGATAGCTGTGAATTCAATTTGCATTCTAATAATTTGGATCAGAATGGAGAAGAGGCAGAGATGCATACTGGCTTACTTTGGTGCTTCAGGAAGAAATGCTTCGATTTCATAGCCAGGCCCTAGGGAGGATTTACCGAACTGCCAGAGCTACAGTGGCTTTCCTCTGGCAGTGTGGATGTCAGCAGACTCAGCAAGGGAAGAGGAGGCCACAGCCTATTTTCTTCCTAGAGGGAAACAGAAAATGAATGTGGTCTTCCCAATCCCTATGTTTCAGGAAAGTACCCTTGCAACTGGACTATACAGGGCCCTAATAAAAAAGGTATTTTCAATATCTCCTGGTAAAAATATTTTATTTTTGTATGTAGAGAAGTACTAATTGGAGCAAGGATCAGAGCCCAGCTGTTCCCCCAGCTGGAGCCATCAGGCCACCAAACCACTCAAGCTTTTCCTTTTCTTGTTTTACTGAACAGCTCTGCAGAGTATAACTGTTCAAAAATGGGAAACATAATCCTGTACCTGTGCCCGGAGCTCAGAGTGCTCAGGTGGGACACAGGAGATTTGTTCCCAAGACTACAAATGGGGAGAATTAGGTTCAGATGCTCTTTCTGCCTAATCTTGTCTTGTTGCTCCACTTGCTTTTTTCACACGGAATTCCCATCAGAAAGCTGTGCTTTATTTTCCCTATTTGTAGAATGGCTTCAGTTGGGAGGGTCTTCAAAGATCTTCTAGTTCCAACACCTCTGCTGTGGGCAGGGTTGCCAACCACTAAACACCCACCAGCTCAGGTTGCCCAGGGTCCCATCCAACCTGGCCCTGAACACCTCCAGGGATGAGGCATCTGCAGCCTTTGGGCAGACTGTGCTAGTGCCTCACCACACTCTGAGTGAAAAATCTGCCCTGACATCTACCTCTAAATCTCCCCTTTTAGTTTTAAACTGCTCTCCCTTCTCCTATCCCTAGCTATCTGTGTAAAAAGTTGATTTCCCTCAAGTTTATAATTTCCTTTGAGTACTGGAAGGCTCCTTCAGTGTAGAAAATACCAAGGGATCTCTTAGATAAAACCTTTAATTTGGCTCAAGCTGTCTTTTTCTCTCCTGTTCAGTGACTATTAAAGAACAAATAATTTGGTTTCATTTCATTAAAAGAAAAAAAATTGCTGGTGAAGAAAAGAAGTATCAGTTTTTCATGCTGATTTCTACCAGGGAGAAATGTTCATCCCCCAGCACAGCTCTCTCCACAGACAGATGACTCTCCCCATGTTGCCAATAATGGGTCCACTTCTCGTGGAACTCCTGCACACTCCCTCTCCCCACCCTTTCTCAGGTTGGCTTTTTCATGGCGATCCTGATGCTTCCAGGGCTGCAGCCCTTGAGACAGTCAACATCTGGGAGAGTCAGCAGAAAGTGCCCAGGTAAAATCATCCAGTGGAGCCAACTTGCCCTGGAACAATAGACATAAATGATTGGGCAACAGCACAGTTAACTTCTCCTGCAGACAATGCCACTGTCTGGAGGTAAATAGCATGTAATGACTTATTACAAATGGCCTTGATCATTCATGGTCTAAAGCCAATAGCTTTGCTTGAGGTTTGCAACTACAGAGCATGCAACATGGTTTATACTGCCTGCCTCTTTCCAAAGAGCAGTTGCGATGGAGCAGGACTGTCAGCTTGCTACATCCCCTGTATCTAAAGCAAAGATTGCTAACTGTGAACAAAATGGAACAAGAAATAAATGCACCTGAGTGAGTCAGTAATTTTCTTTGCAGGGGAATAATACCTAACACAAGTAAACAGGCTTGAGTTTAATTTTCACCTTTGTACTTCTTCATATTTGGTTCCTTATCTACAATTAAGCTTTGAAAATACCCCACGAGCATCTTTGCTACGTGAGCAGAAGTTTGAACATCCAGCTAGAGAGTGACAGGGCTACCAGCAATATAATCCCATTCATAGCATTTAAAGCAGCTGAGATTCATTATTCTAATTATTCCTGCCATAAGATAGATGCAGAACATCACTCTTCTGATGAATAGAAGTCTTCCGATTTTTTTTTCCTCAATTTATTCATGGATAATTTATACATATTTGTTCTTGTGCCAATATTGTTCATCTCCCAGCTCTTTTCCCTTCTGTTTACTTGCTATGGAAAGCAATCATATCACTCCTAGGCTTAATTTAGTAAAGCAAACAAGCAAAGTTCTTCTAGTTCTTTCTTTCTTTTTTTTTTTTTTTGAAATAGGACTTTCATTTCCTGCTCATCCCAGTAATGCTTTTCTGAATATGCTTCTGTTTGGCTCTCAAGCCTGCTTTCCAGATACTGCAGTTTTTCCACACAGGGCTTTTTCCGCATCTTATAGAGATGAAAGATCAGCGTCTCTGTAGGAGACCATATTTTCCTTACTCTATTGGAAATACCTTACTTGAAGGCACCTAAGATGAAGTTTTACTTTTTAATTCTTCATTATGTCAGTTCTTCCTGTTGTCATTTCCAACTAATGAACCTGCATCAGCAAAAAATCCTTGCTATTATTACTAGTGTTTTATGCCAGTGAATTTCAGTATCTTTTGTTCCCCTTACCTGAAAGGCATCTACTTCTCTCTGAGCAATGTCTGGATTCTCCATTATACAAGGGAAGCTCTGAAAGTACTGCCTCCTGTTTTATTATGTTGGCCCACAGAGTCAGAGGCAGATGTTGGTGGTATCGCAGTAGAGGCTGAACCTTCCCACCAATATTCTGTTACATTTTGTTGCTGTGTGACAGATGCAGCAGAGAGGCAGTCTGACACAATGGCATTTGATGTGGAAGTATGCATGAAGCAAATATTGGTCACTGAATTCCTCCATATGGAAAAAAGAGCACCCAGTGACATTCAACGATGCTTGCTGAATGTTTATGGAGACTTACTCTGGTTTGTACCAATGAATTTTGAACGAATATAATTCATGGAAATTTTAGATCACAGCAGACCGGTTCTGTAGGAGCACTATCCTATTGTATCCTATTGGATAAAATTCCTAATGCTCTCTTTTAAGAAGTCATCAGTTCAGACTTCTTTTCTAGTAGATTTTTCCCTCTGCTGAAGCTGCACATTCTTTAGGTTTTGGGTTTTGAAGTCGTAGTTTAAGGAAACGACAAACTTGAACATTTAAGCTGTCTGCTCCACTTGGCTTTGCTTATTTGTTCCCACGATTTCCCAGAATTTGCACTGAAAAAAAATCTCTACCTTTTTCTTTTTACCAATTTACTACAATGCTGTGGCTAGTTGATCCACAGTTTTCTAAGAGAAGCTCTTCTCTAATATCTACACCAGTTATTGAAACTAAGTATAAAATGTCATCATTTTCCCCTGATTACACCTTTTTGTGATGAAAGTTTTTGACTATCACACATAATAATAACTAGGAATAACCAGACTTCAAACGATTTGTTCTGCAGTTTGTAGCCAGAATGATTTTCTGAGAACAGCACAGTCACTGCAAGTAACTATTGATGCACAGATTAGCAGGGTGCTTAAGCTCATAAGACAATTGATTTTGATTAATGCTAATACTAGACAGGTGCACTGCTATCTTGCTAAACCAGAGGGACTAAGTAATAGCAAATTCATTTAGTTTGGATATGTGTTTCCTGAATGAGGTATGAATAGAAGAATAAGAAGAAAAATTACAAGCTTGTCTACATGTTCCTTAAATGAAGCGTATAACAGCCTACAGATCTTTTACAGGCAAGAAATCCTGATTTAGAAATATTTATTGTGGTGCTTGTGACCTCAATTAGGCACACAGGAGGAAAAAAAGAAAAAAAAAAAGGAAAATACAGGCTGAGGATCAAGAATTCATTGACTTGCCATTTTTTTAAAGCCAAGAGCAAGCAGCATATTTGGACTTATTGTGTATGACTTGGGCAGAGTACTTTCAGGAGGTCTAATTTTTCAAATGTAATTTGGGGGGAAATTCTGTAGGTCAGACTTTATTCGACATATGTGCCCTCTGGGCAGCTTACACCATTCTGAATAAGCTGCATTATAGCATTTCAACCCCATGGTGTCTTCTGCGAGGACATTATTCTGCATTTCATTTCAAGGGTCTTTAAGAAGACTTTTGGAGAAAGAAAAGGAAAATCCCAAGAGAAGAAAGCTCTCATTTTTTTGAATGATACTTTTTACTCAAATCAATGAATCAGTAAAGGCCAAATGGCATTTGTGTTTGTCTAAAGTTACTAGACTCTTAGAAGCTTGCCTTTACATAATGGGACAAAATCTGTATTTCCAACGCAGGAGATAGCGTTGAGTGAAATCTGTGAATACATTGCCTGAAAAAGGTCATCTGGATCTGAACAGCCATCATGAAGAGAAAGTTTGTTGAATACTTAGCCAAGTGGACCAAGTGCACATTATACTTTCTAGCTTCACTGGAGTCATGTTAAGGACAACTAGAAACACAGAGTTTGCGAATGTGTGGCTGCGGAAATGCAAAAGCCATCTGGCCTGAATTCTGACAGTGTCAGAGGCTGTTGCTGGTTGCAGGGATGTGTTTCTTGTTTTTAAACACTGCAGCAAACCAGCTCACTCTTCAAAGAGCACCAAGCTTGGTCACGTACGGTTGCAAATCCCCTGCCACCCCTGCTCCAGCACGTTATCTCCCTGGGATTACCCAGAAACGTGAAAGATGCACTTCCATCACCCTAAAACTGACAAGTGGGCTGAAGGAAAACATTTGCTCTGAGTGTGAGCTTAATGAGGTCTGGTGTTATCTTGGAGACCAAATGCCCAAGTGTTTCTAAATGAGCGTGTGGGCTTACCTCCTGTCTTTTTTTACTGATAGTGAGCACAGAGATAAAAACCAGGGAGCATGCTGTAAGGAGGCAGTGAAGCTCTTCAGGTCTCTCAGGAGGGCTAGTGGGCAATCTATATAGAGAAAAAGGGTTGGGGCTGGCTGTTTCAGATTCAAGCGATGCCAGAACAGCATCCATACCCCACTCCTTTGCAAAACTGCCCCTCTCTAGTTGATGGTGGACTAGGATGACTTTTGCCTACCAAAAGCATATTCTAACAGCCCTAAAGGAGAGAGATTTTCATGATCTCTATTTCTGCTTAGTCTCTTTCTCTATGATACTACCTCTCAAGCCCTGCCAGGCCCTGACGTTGCTTGGTGGATGTGGTGATATACGACCAGAACAGCTGAACTGACAGAGGGAGGCATCTTGCTCCAAGCCCCGACAGTCTTGTTCTGCAAGTGGGATAAGAAGTGGGAGAAAAATGCCACTGTCAATTAGCCAGTGTTTGTACAAGAGATGGTTGAGCCCCATGGAGTTTTGTTAACCCCGTGGCCTCTTCGTAAGACCTGCCTGAGTTCATGAACCTATTCCCACATTGTAATTTAAACCCACACATTCTCTTTTGAGGTGGGGTTAATAAAAACATGCTTCTAATTAAGGAACACACAGTGCTATGTGTTGGGGCACAACGCTGTGTATCAGTTCAGGCAGGCAGATGCTTTTGGCAGTATCTGACTGTGCACACACTGCCATTTGTTTTTCCTTCTTTGCTAAACTTTCACAGCTACTTGGAAATTATTCTTCTGCTTGCTTAATTTTCTCACTATATTCTTTCCCAGGAATTTGCTTTCTTGGCACTCTCCACAAGGTAACAAGGCTCTCCTGATATATCAGGCCTTGCTCTGGGCCCACATTCAAGCAAGTCTGGAAAATACAACAGACCAATTCCCTGCTCTTTTGAAAACAGTCTTCAACAACCACACAAAACATCACCAGTATTTCCTGCCATTCGCAGCAGGGATGCATTCCCTCAACCTGGAGGCCTGGCCAGGCACAAGGTTCCTCCATCACCACTGCTGCTGCTCAGTGCTGGTCAGGACTGCAGGAGCGTTATCTGTTCATAGTTTTATTTCTCTCCTGCATTAAGTTGTGAGGAATACCCAAAGATGGGACTAAATTAAGTACAGTTCAAGGCAAGATTGAATTGGGTCCAAATTCAAGTAATTCCTTTCCCATTAACAGCACCAAAAGAATGCCTCAGAAGGTATATGTTAAAGCAATGCCACCATCTAAACACATCACTGCAAACTCAGTGCTCACAGGCAAGCTGACAGCTCCAGTTTGGCATCTACCTAGAACTAGAAACTGGTTTTCACAACAAAGCGTGGTTTTTTTAAAACACTTCTGGGGAGATTTTTTTGGTCTGCTGATATTTCCTGATATTATAGCTACAGGAATTCAACTTATACAACAACTCATATTTCACTGCAAAGCATTTTGAAGCCTTGCATTTGATATTATTTGTCGTATTATGAATATATTAACTTAACTCTGCTAGTCATGCCACCTAACGCCAACAAAATCAACACAGCAATGCAGTTTACACCACAGACTTGACCCCTTACCTTTTCTAGCACAAGGAGAGTACAGGAGGTGTCATTTTTTGAATAAGCATATGAAGAGAGCCATTTAAAAATAATCTAATTCAGTACTTCATGTTTTAGAGTATTTACTCATCATATTTACTCATCACTAATCTAATCCTATCAGACAAGGTAAATTTATATTTACAGACACAATCTGGTAAGCTTTTTTTGATTTATTAATGTGCTTGCTGGTTTCTATGCCAGTGCTGATTTGCCATGAAAAGAGGTTGGAGAAAATGTATTCAATTACATGAAGAGACATTTTCAGCAAAAACCCAGTTTTCACTGGCTCGCCTCACTGCATGTAGAAGCCCAGTGACATTTGATTTAGTTCCCAGGTCACAGAGCTTTTCTCTGACATCCCCATCCTGCAAAAAAAGATGTGCTTTGCCATTTCCAATAACTACAGCAGAAATCCTTTTCCTTTCTCACTTAGATTTCCTATTACTTTTGTATGGCTTGATCTTTGTTTACATGAAAGCTGTTATCCATGGCAAAATAATAGAGTATATCCGTGCCTGTACTAGCTGCTGCTTCTGCAAAGTGGCTGCCTATTCAGCTTCACTGTGAACAAGACAGGCCAGGGGCTGCTACCTTCTTGGACTAGGGTCTGTGCTGGCTTCCTGCGGTACACAGTGCACATGATAGGGACTTCTTTCCCAAGGGTTTCTTGTAGACACAGCCTCTAGATACAAAGCACTTGCCCAGCAGGGATTCTCAACACAGGAATACAACTCAAGACCCCAGCTTTTAGACCCTTGACCCACCAAAAGTGTCAGCTGTTGTGTGGGAGCATGTCTGGGCATATAAGGTCCTCTCAAGGGGGAGATAGGATTGGTAAAATTCTGACCTCCAGAGACTGAGACCAGGGGTACCATGCACGTGCTTGGTGTGTTCTCTCCATCTAGCATTTCTTCTCCTCGTCATCCTCCCAGTTTTCCTTCACAAATACAGTACAGGTCCTCTATTCAAACCTCACTGCTTTTCTCTGTCTGCAGCTCCAGTCACAAGATGCTAATATTAGGTGCACAGGTGCTTCATATCTGGAAATACGGCACATGGGGACTTCAGGAAATTATCCTGTTGGTGTCAGCAAGCCATAAAACCCAGTTACTAGAGCTTCTACCATTGTGGCACTGAGATGGCCCATAAGATTATTATCAGCTACTTCAGGTTTTATAAAAGACCTTAAAAAATGAAAGCTGGAGTCTGAATGGATCAGCTCTAACCCTTTAATGCTTCAGTTTGTAATTCTTTTTAGTGAATGGTTTCATATACAAAGGAAGAAAATAACATTTCAGGAAGGGTTATGCAACTAACAATAATAGGTCACAAAACTGTGCACTCTCCTCATTCCTTTAATTCCTCAGCTGTCTGCTTGCAACATCGAGGGAGAGAAATGAAAGATAATTAACAAAATGTAGTGTGGAGTGGTCTAATCAGTGAGCTGGATGTCTCAGTGTAAGCTAAGTGCTTACAATGTCAGAGTCTGTAATTTCATTGGCTGTGCTACCAACTTGAACAGGCCAAACATCAACTGGCTTATAACAGCATATTATATTTTATAGATCGCTCTTTGCTTTCAAGAGTGAGAAAGCATCCTATTATCCCATCTACAGTTCTCAAGTTCTTTCCCATGGAAACAGACCAATAACAACTGAGGTTTTAATCTTCTCCTATAATTCATTGGATTTAAAATCTTTTATAGGTGTTCTGACTACAAGAGACACACAAAATCCAGTTCTATTGTGCACACAGCATTTTTATAACTGAATTCACATTCTTGGCTTTTTTCACTTCTAATGACATGTTGATGGGAAATTTTGCCTTTCTCATCTTCCTGCATAAAACTCTTCCTTGAAGCCCCCCGTTATAGCCATCTATTTTTGCTAGGCAAAATACAATCAAGCCATAAGTTTCTCAAAAGGTGTCATGTAAGTATTTCACATAGTTTTACCACTCATTATGGTATGATGACAAAGTACAACAATTTATCAAGTTGCAGCATTGACAGAGCTATGGTAATTGTAGAGAGATATTCAAGTTGAAGTGCTCTCACTCCCATTAGGAGTAGGCAAAAATAGAACAAGTAGGTCTACATATGGAAAGTTCTAGAACTCCCTCAACACCATCGTGCTTGAGCACCAAGTGGAAATTTTTTTAAATAACTGTCCTGGAAGGCACACATGTTGCTTACGCAGTGCAAGGCATGATTGTTTGTAATTGAAGGGACAGGACTAGATAGACGGCTGTGCACCTTGACAAACACCCCAAAATCTATATATTTTTCTAATATCCTTCAATGCCTGTTATATCTTAATTAAGAAGTAAACTGAAGAAGAATGTATGGGTCAGTCTAAGCACTGTACCTGCTCAGCAGGCAGGAGGGCTTCCTGCTTTCTGTTCCAGTTCATCTCTTGACAGGTTTCTTTAGATAGGAACCTTCTCCAGACATGGAGAGATTTGCAGATCTGACCACATGCCCCCTTTCCTTGCAGGCCTGCTCTTGCACCCATTCACTACAGGTTTGCACCAGGTTTAGCATTCAAAGCATAGCTCCTTCTCATTGCTGGTATTTCTCTGCTTTGTTGCCTACACAAGAAGGGACAGCCCTTACCTCTAAAAATCTATGACAACGTAGTGTGAAATGCAAATCTTCTTTCACTTCATACAGCATTAAAAGAAAAAGACCTAGGACTGTGAGGGACAGTGGAAAACAGGAAGACATTTTGGATGTTTGGACTTTTCAGGACATTATCTTTTCTTACATATATTTGCAAACATAAAATGTTGAATATGATAAATATGTGAACAAGCCAGGGACAGGAAAACTTAGGTCCTGGATGGAGAAAGGAACACAGTGCCTCCATCTCTATACTGCACACTAAACATAGAATAATAAAATCATTATGGTTGGAATGACCAATAAGATCATCTAGTCCAATCATCAACCTATGCCTGTGATCACTCTAGGCCATGTCACTTAGTACCACATTTATCCTCTTCTGGAGGAAGAACTCCAGGAATGGTAACTTCATCTCCTTTGGCAGTATTGGTATTTACTGTCCAGCAGATACCACCTCCTTCTTGAATTACTAGAGGAAGAGGTGGGGCTAGATTAAGTAGAGTCATAGAGTCTCATGGAGACCTTGGTAAAAAAAAGAGTCTGAACTAAACTGAAAATGAACATCCTACCTCCTTGTTAACCTAACAGCTCCCTATCAGCATATGAGTAGCATAAGAGTAGTGATTCCAAATGCACTAGTTTAACAATATTATTGTAGAAAAAGGAGCTTAGCTATACTTAAGACACCACAATAGTTCAAGCTTTTCATCATAAATCTGCTTCAGCCAAAATTCATTGTGAGCCTGATGGCTTTTGGAGAAGCAATAAAGACGCTAACTTCTGAAATCCTTCTATGTTATCTCTTAAAAAGTGAAAAAAAAATTAGTCCTGCTATCTATTGCTTTTATCTTCTGAAGCATTTAGCAGTTGCTAAGCAGGTCTATTCCCATTTTGTTGATGGAAAAAGGCAAAAAGAAAAGGACACAAGGGGCTCAAAATAGCATAGAAAATCAGTGACAAAGATATTACTACACAATCACAGGTACCAGCTTCAATTTCATAAGCCATTTTTTGTCTGCTGAAAGGTAATAATTATATAGCAGAATACTGGATGGTCAGCTCTCTACGTATACGTGTGTGCATACTTGGTAATTGCTCTCATCAAATCTGGTATTTCAACCTTCAGACAGGAACATCTCAAAGAAATGAAGTCTCATGGGAGATGAAGTCAGCTGTCCTCCATTTATCCAGTATAAAGCTCGAGCATAAAAAATGCACAAGAAGGACCCTGGCACTTTACCAGCGTCCATCTACCATGACCCACTGGAGTCAGTTTGGTCCCCACATCCACTCAGCATTGGCCTTTCTGCTCAATTCATCAACAAAGAGTGGAAATGACAGCAGCAGCTTTGAAAACATGAGTATCTATTTACTGGCAGCAGGGTAAGATGCTACAACCTCACTGAGGCCACTGAGAAGCCCTCAAATGGCAGTGATTTTTACTCACACTCTCTGTGGGCTAAATTCAAGACAGTTGTCTAAAAACATTCTGAAAAATCAGCTATCATCTAAAAAATCTCTTTAGATTCCAAACTCTCTTTGACAGACCCAGATTCGAAGTGGGAGCATCCCTGGAACTCCTCTCAGCAGACTGCTTCACTTCCTTGGTGCTGGGCAAAGAGACTAACTTGGAAGCTACGTTAACTGTAAATTACATAGCAACAAAGGCAAATGCAAAGAACTCCAAAACAATTAAGCAGAGTCAGGAAAAAGGATTTAAGGGGTTCTTATATAGCCAGCAGTCAAGGACTTGGCTGCTTTACCTCCTGCTGAGGAAGTTCTCTGATGCTTGAATGAAGTGCAGCATTTCAATCAGACTGAAAAACAGCTGTACCTGCTCAAGAATAATAATAATAAAAAAAATAACAGTGTGTTACAGGATGCACTTCCTCCCTATCAAGTGCTAATTTCTCCTTCAAAGGAGGAAAAGCATAGCTCAGGTTTTTTGTAAGGAGCAGGGGATGCAGGCCTGCAGAATGATATGAGGACTCAATGGGCAGTATATAGAGGGCAGGCTAGGTTAGAAGAACATGTGGGCCTACCTGCTGCATGGAAAATATTTGCCCCTGATATTATTTTGGCCCTTCTAGTCACAATCTGCAAAGAAAATGGGATGTTCTAACTCCTGTGGCTGCTGGTACAATAGGACATTTTGAGAAAAAAATAGTACCTGCAATAATGGTATTTAGAATCTTATATTATGCAACTCCTTCAAATAATGTGATTATTTTTATTTATAGCAATTTGTTTTGGTGAAATGTTTCATATATGTGGCCAGCTCACTGGCTCCACTGCTTATTGCAGAAATTCAGTTTCTGACATTTTCATCATAAAAGCATTACAGGAATTCTTAGGGTAGTGAGTAGCATATCACTTAGTTTAATTTAGACCCAAACAACAAGTTTTGGCTGTAATCAGCACAATGTATGTGAAACAGAGGCTATGAACCTGGAGCTCCATCAGCCCAGATGAATGCCTAAGTCTTGAGGATGTCAAAAAAAGAGTCTGTTCTGTTATCAGAAAGTACAATTTTGGAGCTGATACCCAGAGGAAGAAAAAAGGCAGATTTTAAGATTTGTTGTGGAAGAGGTAAGACATTTCTCACCCAGGATGAACTTGGTCTCATGTTGGAAGACAGAGCTGAGGCCAGCTGGAGCCAACATGACATCTGACCACAGAATCATATAATGGTGTGGGTTAGAAGATCATCTAGTTGCAACACTTTGTTCACAGGAAGGGATGCCTTCCACTACTGGTTACTCGAAGCCACATCCAACCTGGCTTTGAATACTTCCAGGGATGGAGCATCCATGACAGTCATGTTTCCAAAATCCCAAAATTGATGAAAATGCACTCCTGGGGCATGAACAAAAAGCTGATCCATATGGCAAATGGACAGGAACCACAAGCTGCATCTTAATTTGTGCAGCAGCAAGTAAAGGAAGAAAGGTACATCAGAACTACGCAAGAAAGAGAAAATGAAAGGCTGAGGATGGAAAGAAGTGGGATTATCTGCCTTGCATGGTTAAGCTTTATTAAACGCTCCTGTTCCTCCTTATAGCCATGTCATTGGACCTCCTTCATGATCCTCATCTTTATACAGTACAACAGGGAAGTGTGTCTCTCATTCTTTGGTAGCTGTTCACACAGAACACTTAACTTCCATCTCCTCCTAACGCTTTACTTTTGCAGAAAGCCAGCATGGCAACTCTAAGTTACTCAAAAGCACAATTTATCCAATCACAATTTATGAGGAAGTATTACTTTTCAGAAAGGGTGGTCAGGCACTGGAATGGACTGCCCAGGGTGGTGGTGGAATCACCGACCCTGGGGGTGTTCAAGGAAAGACTGGATGTTGCGTTGAGGGACATGGTTTAGTAGGAGCTATTGGGAGTAGGTGAACGGTTGGACTGGGTGATCTTTTAGGTCTTTTCCAACCTTAGTGATTCTATGATTCTATGATTCTATGATTCTATGATTCTATGATCCACAACAGAATATGCCCAATGCATCAAGGGATGCAACCTTAGTGATTCTATGATTCTATGATTCTATGATTCTATGATCCACAACAGAATATGCCCAATGCATCAAGGGAAGGCAGAAAAGCAAGAAAACTACATTTAGACTAAGTACAACTACTTGACTTTCTGGTCTTTTCACATTGTTTTTTCTACCTTCAACATTCTCTCTTCAAACTCTTTGAAAACCAGCTGTCCTTTGCCTCATCATATGGAGCACTGCGTAGTTTTGATAGCAATAAGGAATTTAATAAGGAAATTGAAAAATTAAGGGGCAATAAATTTAATCATTACTTTAAAAAGCAGCATGAGACATCTGACATTCTAGTACTTTAATTTTTCCCTTGTGGTGAGCCTTGATTGCACATCCAGAGAAGTTAAGACAAATGAACACAGAGCAAGATTCTATGGATATTTGAGAATGCAGTGTTACTCATAGGCTGTAAAACTGTTGTAATTCAGATTCCTTATTTCCATTCTAGAGCTGTGAGTCAACCAAACAGAGAAACTTTCTGATCTCCATGAGGTTTTCATGGTTAGGATCAGTTGCTCATCTGGAATGTAACATATGCTCGTCCCCACGGAGTTCCTATGTTGATATCAAATTTTCTGATTCTTTATGGGAAGCTCAGAGGAACCCAACCCACACACATCTGCTTAAGGTGGCAGGAAAAGAAGAGGGAAAGTGAAGTTTTCAAATGCTTTTCCTCTGCTAACCCCTTAGAAATGTCACTGACTTTTAATCCATATGCAAACATAGTAAACGTCAGGTCAGTGACAGCTGCTTACCATACATGCCCTTTGCAATTTTTAATTCAGGGACCTTTTATTAACATTTTACACATACCTGGATGAGGTCAACATTATTATAACTCCTGCTGGGGAAAATGCTGTGATCCGCAGAGAACATGGCGAGGGAGATGGAAAGGAGCAGGGTTGTGCAAATCTTAAGAACATTGCCACATATCTTCACATTCATCATAAGCATCAGGTGCCTATGGCCTAAGTGGAATGCCTCCCCCCCCCCGGCTCCATAGGAGATGTGAGAAATATCCCAAGGAGACAACAAAGCCACATTTCTTTTCCTGCTCTACAATGGGAGAAATGTACCGTTAAAGCCAAACTCATCTTCTGCTAAAGACCTTTGTAACCAACATTGCAGATTCAATGGGCAACATTACTACTGATGAAACAATCCATCCAGCTGAAATGCATTTCAGCTCAGCATCTATGCTTTCTTCTCAACTGAGAAAATTACACCATTCGTGTCAGCAGTGCTCTTCTTTCATACCTTGTATGTGGAACCTACGACTGTTTGTTTATTTTTTTCCATCCCAGTTTTCAAGACAAAGGGAATAAGAATAGCAAAAACTTGACAGCTTCTACTGCAAGAAGAGCTGTTTTGCTGTAATACAGCACATTACCAGAGAACTACGTAATAGATCTTGAAAGGTTCAGCTTACAAAGCATTTTAAGCCAATTTTTGCAAGCACAGTTATGTAAACCACTGAGCAGGGATTTGGACATGCAATGCTGAGAGTTGTTTAACTTCAGCAGTACCAGCAGAGAAGTAGCATAGGCAAGGGAAATGGATATGAATGGGATGCTCCTTGGCTATGCTGGGCAACTGGACGCATAAGTGCAAAAACTAATGTTCAAACACAAACAGGATTATTTACATATTTGTAGGATGAAGTCAGAAACTGTGTAGCTTTTTACCTATGAATCTTTTAAGCAGGACATGAAACACTCTGCTCTTGTTTAGATTATATGGACACTCTCCCTAAGTAAAAAACTTACTTACCTGTCTTGAGCTAAAATCTCTTTGATGTTCGATTGCACTGTAAATATTTAGCACTTGCACTCTTCTACTTTGCATGTGACTACAGCATGTAATGAGAAGTGCTCACAGAGCCTTTGAGATGGAAAGTAATATATCAATACATTGTTGTGAAACATGAATTGAAAATACAGCATCATTTTTGGATATAAATATTCTGAGAGCAAGGATGCTCATTCATCACTCATTGCAGTACAGCCTAAGGCAGCGGAGCCCCATCCCAGATGTGGGCTCTCTAGTAATAACATAAACCAAGCAGTAAACAAAATGTAATAGAATAATTTTGATGTTATTAGCATCACTCCAAGAGACACAGTATGAAATGAGGGTACAGCATAAAGATATAAACCTCAGTTAGGCTGACCTCCAAAATCAGAACACTGCATTACAGGGAACCAAAATTCACTTGCAGCTCTCTATAAAACTTCCCCTAATCTCTGTCATGAAGCCTTCTGTATGTCAGGTAAGGTCTCAGCAGGATGTGTGAGCCTCTGTTCTGCCACCAAAACTGTTACATCACTGATATTTTCATGTCCATTTTACATCATCATATCCATTGCACTTTAGTGATTAGATCCCTGTAGTCAGCCTCGCTTCTGAATCAATACTAACGATGATGTGATTGTCAGTGTTGAACCACTATAACCTATTTCCCTATATCCGCACAGCTCAATTGCATTCTGCGGAGTAATTCTGGACTTACCAAGACTGAGCGTGAGAGAAAAACACTTGTCTTGTCCTGCTCTTTTGAGGAAAGCAGTGAGGAGGGTGATTCTTTTCAGCCCAGTGAACACATTGATCTCCTGAAAACGATTTCTGCTCAACCTCACAATTCCCTGGGCAGAGAAAGCACGAAGGAACATGTGGGTGAATGGCTGGAACTGCCCCTTGCCTCTCCTCTCCTGATAATGCACTGTCCCTGTGTAACTCATTAAACCTCTTAATCTGCTCCTAACACATTTTTTTTTCTTTTTCCCTGGATCATTAAGTGTGGCTCTGCTGCTAGGATTAGACACCTGTATCCTGTCCCAGGTAGTGTATTGCCATGGGGTGAGGGGCAGAAAGGTTTGGCAGGCCTCTGCTAAGACTTCTCTCCCTTCCCACTTGAGTACTTACTTCTTCAGAGGCATGGAACAAAGCAGGAAGCAAAATTAAACTGTTGTGGCACAGGATTATGTACAGCTTTTACCATCCTCTGAAATTAGAATACCAAAGAGAGGATACGAGTGGGAAGGCTGATATTAAAGCCAACACTCAGCTTAATCAAAGCAAGCCTCAAAACAACAAGGCAGTGGCTCAAGACAAAGAACCCACAACAAATAAGCCAGCAAAAAAAAAAAAGAAAAAAAAAAGGCGGTCAATTTTTCTGCATGTGAGGATATGTTGGCAGCCTCTGCGTGGCTTAGGCAGGATGACAGAGGATTCAAACAGGAGAACACCAGCAACAGCTGTTCTGGTTGCTGCTTCAGTACTGCCCGTCTGCCATCAATTTGCCACTAATTTCCTTCAGATGTAATAAGTGTGCCTCACTGCTTTTCAGAGGATGGTTTCTGGGTGCGTGCTGCATGCCACTGGGCTATCACTCATCCCATCAGACGCACGAGTGTGCCAAGCTGGAGACTGGCAGTGATGGACATTAATGGAGGCATCACCAGCATTATTGATGTGTGCTCACTTTTCTGTTTCCCTCACCCCTGCCTGCTCTGCTTGCAAATCTGTGCAGATGCTTGCAATGAAATGACCCCGAGCAAAATCATACAGGAAAGAGAAAGCATAGTTTTATCTTGAGTCCTGCGTATGAATTATCTTGCATAATACGGTGCTGCATTGCCATGCATTGTATCCTCTTTATATGCATCTGGAAAAGACAATATTCAATTCCCTGTGTATGGAAATGTATTTTATATTGCTGATTCTTCTCTTTAAGTTGCAGTACTTGGAAATTGCCCAATATTATGTTGTGCTCTGGTGGCTTTCAGGATCGCAACGGTTTCAGTCTCTGCATTTTTTTTCCTGTCCTGGCACCTATTCTGTTTAAACTCCCTGGGACAAGTTAATGCAGGAGCGCTGCCAGTCAGCTCAACACAGTGACCCCAGGGTGGGTGTGCCCTGTGCCTCCAGCTCTGCTGTGACATAGCTCAGTGCCTCTGGGGCTCACCGCACCTTCACCCAGCTGCAGAGCATCCTGACTCGGAAAACTCCTCTGTATGAAACAGCAGCACATGTAGCATCTTTCATATAGAAGAGTGGTGTATTGATTTGATTTGTTTTCATTATTAACCATGGTGTTTTACAGTCACGTAGTGAATCAGAGCTCATCCTGAAAAAGACTACGCTATATTTAGGAATAGCCTGTGCAGGCAGTTTTGCTAACTCTGGTACAGTGAGCACATGCTGGTTTTTAGCACAAGTCTTTCAGTACCAGCTCTTGTCTGCGGTGGATGAGGAGCTTTTACATTCTCATAGTAGCAACAGCTACCAGGAACGGGGTTTGTTTTGCAGCTGCCTTCAATGAGCGTGCATGTTGCCAGCAGTACTGATTCCCAGGAACAAAGTCTGCTTTTTTTGTTTGTTTTCAAATATTAATGTCCTGCTGTAAGTGCCAACATACTTCACCTATTGTAACAGAGCTGGGGCCTCTGCGGGGGGAGTGGGGAGGAGAAGAGAACAGAGGCTTGCCAAAGGGACAGTAACCATCTTTCTGGTGGAAGTCTGCTGGTTTGGGAACAAAGGACAGTGTGATTGGAGACATATAAACCCAGCCTTTAGCTTCTTATGAAAATGCCTCATCCTGGCAACTTGCCCTTTCTCTCCCACGTTTATTTCCTAGTCTCATCATTCAGTGCGTGGGGGTCTGGGGCAGAATCTTGAAAACACAACTGGCCTCCACTGCAGAAAGTAGCAAAGCTTTGCCCACTGCTTCTAAACTCATTTCAGAGCTTAAAAGCCCCATTTTGTGTAGGGAGACTCTCAGCTTAGGTAAATGCTATGATCATTACATTGGCAAAGGAACAGGAAACAGGCTCTGATTCTTAGGTTCATGCTAAAAATCACACTTTTTTTTTCTTTTTTTCCTGAAGGATCAGGAAATTTTCCACTGGTTAATTTAAGGGCCACAAAAGCTGCAACTAAACGAAGGTATCTGAGTGTGCTTCTGGAGCATGTCTCAGCCACTGAGGAATCTGGGTGAGATGCTGCTCGACACCTGCCCTGCTGCTTGTCTGCATTTGGTTTCAAGGAAACCAAGCTTCAGAGAAGAGCCAGCAAAAGACAACAGCAAGTTTTAGGGGAATTCATCCACCCTGATCCAGATGAGCAGGATCCTGACTGAGAAAACAGCATGCTTATCTCCCCAGACAGATACTACCTGAGTGCCCCCATTGGCTGAGAAAGCTGGAAAAGTCCTCCCCAGTGAGGGAGAGGACTGGGAGAAAAACAAGCTGAAGGCAGCTGAGGGTTGCTATGGAGAAATACCAGCCCTCCCAGGTTTCAGGCCATGGCGAGGTGGTGAACTAGTCCCTTAAAACAGGCTTTTCATATATGGTTGCCAACAGAAATGGTGACTGATGCAACTTCTTTGTTTAAGCTTAACACTGACTGTATTTTTAAAATAGATTTAAAACAATATTTCAGCTTGAAATCTAAAAAAATATAGCCCTTTATAATAATAAAAATAGCAACAAAGTGATTTTTGCATTCAAAATCAACAGCGCAGCTAAAATGATGCAAATTTGCTGAAGAATGTTTCTGTTCTGAAAGCGAATTATTCAAAGGGAAAAGTGGAGTAGGCACCCTGCCTCCTGCCCAAAAATCTTGCTCTGACATGGTTAGTTACTGTTTGCTCTCCATTTTCTGATTCCTGCCTGAAAACCCTTCAGTTTGACTGGCAGAAGTGCTGAACACTTAAAGCTGCAATTGCAGGGGAAACACGCCTTCACTCTAACCTCTTTTTGCCTCATATTCCCAAGTGTAAAAAGGGGCTAAACTGCCTTTCACTTTTAAGGGTTATTGTGAGAGGGTATTCTAGATGCCTGTGAAACTCCCTCTGCTTATAAGACCTTAGCAAGGCTCATGAAGAAACCAACAATGCAGTAAGACACGGTACTGGACCCTGAACCACGCCAAGCCAGCACCGTGTGGCACAGCTTCGGAAGAGCTTCACTCTTCCGAAGTGGGAACCATCTGTCCCCTCCTCTGCAGGCACTGTGGCAGGGTGAGTGCAACTGGCTGCATGGGACTGCTGGCTGTGGGGGGCTCCCACAAACTCTGGCCTTCGAATAGGATGAGCTGAAGCTGCATACATGATTTTAATTAGGGCATTTCCTAATATGAATTCCTAGTATGTGGCTTTGCAGCCTTAAAAAATGTATTTTAATAGATGGAGTTTGTATGTGCTAAAGAGTGCAGAGTAAGTGAAAATCCCTGCCTTAACAAGCTTTTACATCACACTTCTTCTCTTCTGAAGAAGGAATATTCAAAAAATAAATGGGCAAATCTGAGGCAGCCACCCTGTCTCCTCACTGTGACCTTTCCCAATTTGTAAATACTTCCCATTTTTCTCCTTTTGACCAACTAAACCAAAAAGCTGGGACAAGCCATCTTACAAAGCCTGTTCTTACAAGGTTTTAAGGCTCCAGTCACTTGGATACATTTCAAATAAGCAGACAGACTTGTGCATGATTGTCCAAATTGAACTTCTTATGTTGTTTGCTCCCTGCTATTAAACTTCCATACTGTTAGCAGAATTTTTTCACAGTTTTTGGGATGCTGATGCTGTATTTTTCTTGGGCGTGAGTGACCTGCTCTGGAGGAGGACCTACAGATTATAATGTTAATTGAGGGCTCCAAGCATATAATTCATTATATTCTCTATCTCCCCTAATTCAAAACGGCTTAATTATACTGTTGATAGCTGCTTTTGATTTTTATAAAATAATTTACAGAATTATGGAGATTCCTCTCAAGAACTGGAGGACACTGGAGCCAAGAACCTGTTTAGTGGGAAAAAAAAAAAAAAAGCATTTTTATAGAGCCTATTTGTATTTAAGGGATTCCAAAAGTTTTGTGTGTTAATTGAAGTGTTATGAAACACAGCTGACATAAAACAGGGTATTTCCATTGACTCCAACTGAAGAAAAAAGAAAAGAAAGGATCCATGAGTCACTCTGGCTGAGTGTACATGAATGAATATAGTTAAACGGAACCCAAAGCATATGATAGGTTTGAGATGCATGCACTCTAATGCATCAAGGTTTATATATCCTCACACTGCAGTTGGGAGATGGCATAGTGCCATTCTCCCCACTTTATGGGTGAGGAGTTTAGACATAGAATAGGACCAGCACAGAAGAGAGGCCCCAGATGGGCTTCCTACCTTTCTGCTTGCACCACAGCACAAAGGCAAGCAAGTGGCTCCATGGGATGGGTGCCTCCTTTTTGCCTTCCTCATTCTCCTGCCTCCTGTGTCTCTTGTTTTACAATGTGCTTGAGTGAGGGATTGGTGATGACATACCCTATATTTGACATGCTCATCGTATCTCCTCCTCACACTACATATTTTCTTGGCAAGCTGCTTGAATTTAAACTCTCACATTCCAGATACTGAGAGTAGTCAGAAGAAGGCTGTGAGGACTGGGAACAACCCCTCACACCATGGTGGCTGCCATCAGGTAAAGTTCCGCTCAGCACTTGAAGGGCAGGAGTTGGGGTGGGCCAAAAAGATCTGCATTCATGTTGCTACCTTCCTTGAGGTTGCAAGTTACTTTGTTTTGTTTTATCAACTGTGAGACATCAAAAAAAAAAAAAAAAAAAAAAGTTTCAAAAATGTGTGCTGGCACACACAGTTAAGTCCCATAATTCATGAGGGTTTTTAAAGCATTCAAGAGGATCCAACAGTGCTGAAGTCACGGGACAAATCCCTAATCACTCTGAGTTTATCCTCTTATACTTGGATCCAATCTGCTCAGTGTTAAAGCACCCAAGACGTGGCAACAGAAAAAGAGAGCCCAAGGTCACTGTGCCATGAAGTCTGGACTTTTTCATTCTCTGATTGACTTTTAAGATGAAACCTCCAAGGGTAATAAAAAACAGAACTTCAATGAACAATGTCAGCTTCCAAAATTCTATTAAAATTTCAGTAAGTTGGTCACCTCCATGGACAAGATTTTCCTAGGTCTCTGTGTGAATGGTGCCCAGTGGACTCCCTCTGATGTGACATTTGGGCTCTAGGTGTGCTGAAACATACCAGCTTAGCAGTGCTGAAGGACTCTATTCTCAGTCATATGGCACAAGCCTAATACATTAGTTCCTCTGAGTTATTTTTGAAAGAGAAATGCCTAACCTGTGCTAGATGAAAGCTAATTTAATCAAGTGCATTTATATAATTACTTTCATATGAACAACAATTGCTGAGATGACTTATAGAGTAGGGGAGAAAAGGAATAGTGTAAGATGACAAAACACTAGAGCTCAGAAATTTGCAGTCAAGGGGGAAATATGCCAGATGTTCTGCAGTACTTAAAGCTAATGGGATGCCACATTAATCACTCTCTAAGGCATCCTTTCATGCTTATGTATTGGAAACTGTTATCTTCCCTTTAAGTTGCACGTCCCCGATTTCATCACATTAGTTCTCAACTTGAGGTCATCACATCACCATTGTGCCTTTGTATATGTCAAACAGTCTGAGATTTTTATGTGCAGTGGGTCCAGGGATGTTCCTTACAGACTTATTGCTAACTCCTGCCAGAGGTGCAGAACAGATTGTGCTTCCTAAACTGGAACAATCCAAAGCTCTGCCAGGTATAGAAATTAACTTCCAAGAGCAGTGTGCTTAATGATTCCTATTACATTCCCTAATCACCTGAAATGGTTATAACTGGTGCCCAGAGAGACAAAGAAGTGGTCCAACTAGGAACTAGCAGAATCACCATAATTGCTCTCTGCATCAAAATAAATAGCCATACTGACATGGGAAAGAGAAACAAACTGGGAATGGAAACAGAAATCTTACTGTTACCTACTCTATGCCTTGTCTTATATTACATCATTAGCCCTGGCAAAGCAAGGAACAGAGAATGAGCCAGAGTCAGCAAATTGTTTATATCACCAGTTTGAAGAATTGTACATGCTAAGGAATGTGCTAAATAACAGCCAGCTCTGTTATTCGTTATCTTTTGAGAAGGAGCATTCATGAGAGATGTTAATCAGGAGTTGTTAGTCCTCAAAAATCATTCCTGCTTCCGCATCACTTGGCCTGGATTGATGATGAGGTTAGGTTGTCTGCAAGTCTACTAATAGATTTTCTAGGACAATTTCCTAAGAATTTTTTTATATATATATATATCTTTATTTCAAGCAGCAATCAAGCCAAAACCTTCAGGAAAAATGAAAGCAAGGTCTAAGATCCAAATGCCAAAGAAAGCAAAGATATATAGCAAGAGAAAAAGGCTGTGTGTGGAAGGTTTTTAGAATTGGAAAGAGAGGCAGATATCTATCTTGGAGAGAATAATCCAGGAGAGTTCTGAGAACTGCTGAAGTATTTAACTCTGCAGACCAATCTGGCAAAAAACACCATTGTAAATCTAATGCTTGCTAAGCTGTATCTATTAAAGTGATGTCACAGTGAGCGCAGTGAACAAATTGTAGCACATTAGTATTACAATCTAAGTTATCTCCCGCACTGACCAATTATTTGTATATAATTGGCAGATACTCTGGAAGGAGAAGAATCTGTCCTAAGGAGATTTTAAAATTCAAAAGCATTTCCTGAGTCTTTCCATTACCACTTGAAGAGTCAGCTATTCATCCTGATAGCAATTAGATTAGACCTAGCAGAAAAAGCAATTGGAGAACTAAATTGAAATCTTCACATGGATGTATCCAGTGCGCAGAGTACATGAGCAGAGTGGCCTGTACCAGCTAACACAGTCAAAAGAGAAAGATAACAGGATGCTTTTGCCAGCTATTTTATGTGAGGGATTTTGAGAGCCTGATTGTTGTAATGAATGAGGGCAGAGTATTCCCCTGACTGCTTGCACTAGTCATGACACTGACCCACTTGTATGGAAAATTCATCTGGCAAGGATATTAGCATGCATCCTCTGCTGCTTCCGATGCCTGCCAGAAATAGTTATTTGTCAATCGGGGAGAATAAAGGAGTGAAGTGTATGATGGAGGAGGGAGCAGAGTGGTACTAGGGGCCCAGGAGTGCAGGAAGATGTTAAAGCAAAGGAGGAACATCTGGGCAGAGATCTGGCCTCTGCTGAAGTCAGTGGCAAAGTGTTTAACCGACTCTTACCAGAATTTCAGCCCTGATGAAGGACTGTTTCCAAAGAAGAGGATGAAAAGTACATCTGTGTGGAAGAAATGGCTGGACTGTCTGAGATCTTGAGTAGTCGTAGCTAAGGATCTTTTATCTTGTAAATGGTTGTAGAAATAGACTGAACATAAACTAAGAGACTTCTGCATTTTTTGAAGTGCTCTGTCTGGGTGTGAAGATCTACAGAAAGAATAGCTACACCCATTAAGACTCTACAAGATGTGGACTTGTCTCTTCTTGGCACATAAATGTAAGCTATGGAAGATTCAAGAGCAGTAATTAAGGAAGAAAAACTTCATCACAAAGGGTGGAGACAGAGGGATGAAGATACTTTAGAAGGGTCTTAAACAAGTTAAGTTTTGCCTGCTCTAAGTACTGATAAAATAGCAATGGGCAGATGAAAGGCAGACTTCTGAGAGTACTGTAGGAACACCGTTAATATCAGAGGAGTAGATGTGTAAATGAGAGCAGAATTTGGTGCAAGTGCCTGAGAACACTGTAATCAAGCAGCATCTACTCTAGAGGTTATAAGATATGCTATTTCTGAAGCATACTTTAATTCCAGACTTCTGATGAAACAGCATAGGAAGGGCTGACATCAATCCCTCACATGCGCTGGAGGCAGGAATCTCCCTTGGGTGTGCACCCAACAATTATGTTTCTGACCCACAGTGAAGGTCAGGTGAGATGTAGAAACCAAGTGAGAGATACTGCCTCTCAGAAACATAAGGAGCTGTTGGTCAGGACAAGAGACAGCTGCTTTCTGTGCAGTGTACTCCCTGTGCTCGACCAGCCCATGACCCACAGGTCATCGTACTAGCGCAAAAAGTAATCATACCTTCAGATATTGATAACTTGCTGTGCTGCTCTCAGGTTAGTCAGTGATTACTCAGGTCTTGGACTCAATTTCACTACCAGTTTTAGAAATTTACCTCCAGTAAATGTACTGCAGCTGTTCAGGAAAAATAGAGTGGAATTTGGCTGTTTTAATTCCAGAAAGGCTAACTCTTCATTGCCCTGACAGTACAAAGGGCATTAGAGCCAGCTGTTAATTATACTTCCATGTAATTTAGGTGGCCATGTCTTAAGTAGTAATCTATTTCAAAGTCTGCACTTTCTGGATAGCAAATTTTGGGCTCAAGAATTTCCATCATTTAGAAGCTGACAAAAGGCTAAGAAATCTAGAAATAACTGCAGAAGATGAAATTACATCGTGGTTTAAGTTACGTAATAGTCAACTATCTGTGATCACTATAAAAATAACACCATTAGGACCTACAGGCTTTCAATACATCTATTGACCTCTTTGGAAGGAAGAGATGAAGTAAGTTTACAGAACAATCAATCAGCTGTGGAACACCTAATTTTTTCCGTTCTAAATTCATGCCATGTTAAGTATTTTATTTCAACACTCATCAGGACTTAACTTATATTCCTGCAGTTAAAAGGGCAAAATCGTTTAAAGAGTTTATTTTGAACTCCACTGACTACTGATTGCACGCCACATTTATAAAACCAGAGAGCGCATCAAATCTGTCTTTCAGTACCTGAGTCTTTTAAGATGCTGAAAAAGTTCTACTGCTTCAATAAAATTTATCCCAGAGGAAGTGGTGTAAAGTCTGATGGGATAAAACACATTTGTTTCAGTGTGCACATTCATTAGTCTGTGCAGAAGCAGAAGCACCCCTCATGGGTCAATATTGAGGACCTGTTTACAGGCTATCTCAAACATCATCTTGTACCAGTTAGTGATTTTTACAAGCCAGAGGACTGCCTAGAGGATCATGAAGACAAATGAGTGGTGGGTAGCTTTGTTGAATATGTAATTGGCTGATCAACATCAATGAATTAAGAACTGGGAAGAAAGAGCAAGAAAGCAAGTCCAAGCAGAAAACAATTACGGGATGGCATAGGAGCTGCTGGCAAGAGCTGTACAAGAAACGTTGCTGCAGATGATAGAGGGATTGTTCCTGAGATATTCCACGCAGGGCAAGGAAAGACTCACGCCCCTGCAAGTAGCACATCTTTCATGCTGATAACAGGTCCACAGAAAAAGCTGGCAGCCTTGTAAAGGCACTTTGAGAAGAAGCGCCCTATAGCATATCTTGAGAGGAAAATCAGAAATCACACTTCTCCATTCTGGGACTAAGAAGTAATTATCTCCTAGGTGGTACGAGGTACGTGTAGACAGGCAATGTGAATGTATTTCTTACACAGCTTTTGCAATTTACAGCTGCATAACAAGATAGAAAAAAATCTGCCTTAAGAAAATAGGAGGATATGAGCTTGGAACTCAGATAACCTCATATTTTTGCCTGCGAATAGTTGAGTTTTTTGCTGAGCTGAAGCAGGACCACACACAGACTTTTCTGGGGAATGGCCATCCATTAAGTACTGGCTGTGCTGGTCTAATTTGATGAGAGACAGGAGAAATCAGGTATTTCTTATCCCAAACACAGACAGGGGTGTGCTCAGGGCCTAAGGGACTAGCAATAAAACCTTTGGAATGAGATGAATTATACATTCTTTGGGTTAATTTATCTTCCATTGCATCACAGTCTCTTCCAATTAAAATCTCAATGAAATTGACCCCTCGTAAATAAAAATAGGATTCCATGACATTTGAGCTATAAGCAAGGTCACTGCAATGGTTACTTTTTTTTCAGCTTCTCTTCATCTGCAGAGAAGTATTGAGGCTGCGGAAATCTACTGCAGCTGCTCATGGCCATTGTTCCAAGGCTTCTTGGCACTTTCCTGGATGCAGCACTGGCCTTTGGAGGCCCTCTGGGATAGTTTTTGTGCTGTGCTCTGCTGATTGAGATATTGAGCCAACTCTATAAACCTTATTCTAAAATAAAACAGGAACATGCAACAGTGGTGAGAAGGGAAGCAAAGGAGGCTGGACTGAGAAATCCCTGGTACACTTCTCATTGTGTGTGATTTTCGTTTGTTCCTTGGCAAGTCACAAAATAAAACACATATGAAAGTAGAGAAGAATAATCTAGCTGGTTTGCCTGGTAGAAAAGGTGTGGAGGATACCAGTCCCATCCTAGTCCATGGAGGATTACGCAAGCTGTCCTCTCCCAGCTTCCCTCCAAGTGGACCACAGTTTGTCCTTTTTTTCTACTCCTTCCCATTTCTAGTCTGCCTGCTCCACTATCTCTGGGACAGTCACTTAACATGACATTGCATGAATTATGCCTTCACAAACATGATCTTTCTTTAGGAAACTACCTGCAGGCCAACCATATCTCCAGGAAGCCTCATACTCACTAATGCAACCTTACAGTGGGTCTCTGGACCCGTTAGCACCATTTCCTGCTAGAGCAGCTCCAAAAGGCTACTCTGGCCAGGGTACAGTGGTCAGGATTTTGCCCCAGGCACGGTTATTGGGCTGACATATATTTCTGGTGGTTTTTTTTGTTTGTTTGTTTGTTTGAAATTTAAGATTCTAAGTTCTACTGGGGATTGCAGGAAAAACCTGCCCATGGGAATGGTCCTAAACAATATTCCACCACCCTATCACAAATGCCTGCAATGATGCAGCTCTTGTTTCAAGCAACTTAGTTCTTGCTACACTAAGGTAACTTTTCCTTCTGTAGTTATCCTTCATGCATCTGTCAAGGACGCATTTGTTGTGAAACTTTAAAAGATGAGTGGCTCTCTGTTTCAGCATTTTTGTTTTGTGTTGGTTTTTGTATTTTTTATGTAGTATTTGCCAATAAAGACACATATTAAAATTCTCTGTATGTCCCAGTGTCATTGCAAATGATTGTTTGTTTAGTCTGCAATTTCTTTCCAATTAGCGATGGCTGAGCAAGAGTGACAGAAAAAAAGAAAGTAGCATCTGTAAATAACTTTTCTAAAGCTGCTATTATTATCATAAAAGAAACCAACAGTTAGGAAATACAGTAAGTAGTATCTAATGCACTTTTCTTCTAAAATACAAAATGCCCGGTATTTCAGAATATCAGTGCATATACTCAGCAATCTATTAGATGAGCAATGCCATAATTATACTGGTAAGCACTGTCTTGACTTTTAGAACTAGACATAAGGTTTCACCCTGACAAAAAGTTTCAGGGGAAAAAAAACGTTTTCAAAAGACACCCTTTGGAAGGTTCTGAAGGCCAGTACCAAGAGAAATAAAGGATATAACCCAAAGTTTGTGGGTCTGACTTTAGCTACAAGAAATTTTTTAGGGGAAAACTTTGTTATTTATGCCTGTAGCTGGTACAAATTGCATGCAAGATGTATTTCAAATGACAAACATCAGGTATCAAAAATGAGAGACAAATCCTTTGTCTTCTGTACAGTGAAACCTATTTGTGAAGTTTATGCAGTTTCTGTTTTCTACTGTTAGCCACACATACCCAAACTCACTTGGCTTATTGAAATAATTGCCTGTAGCATACATCAAGATAAGTATAGAAAAAACGTACATGCATCTTTCTCTCATTCTCTCTCTCATCAAAAATAATCTCTTCTCCTATTTCCCAATGAAAGCAATAGAAAATTTTCCTTGCGTGCTTCCCCTGTGGTCACTTGTGGGTGGGCATAAATTAAGTGATTATGCTGCTGCATAAGTCTCTTGAGGGAGGGATTAAGTCAGATTTGAAATGCAGGGAAGGTCAAGGAAAGGAATATGTAGCACCTGTACCTTAACTAGAAGTGCATGCTGACCTCTTAGTTACCTCATGTAACGTGTCAAACACCAGATGCACTTTGCAGGCAAAAACTCTTCTTCTCCAGCACTATTTAGCAAATGCTTACGATGGGGTTTTTCTTCCAGTTACTCTTCGCCTCATTGTGCAACGCAGTACTTACTCCTATAGCCTCACAGTCAGCTGTTTTCAAATTCTGTAATTCAAAGTAAGCGGTTGCTGGAGAGGAAAATTATCACAAATAGGTGTTCTGTTTCAACATGCATATGTGGGCAGTGGTTTTCAAGAGGAACGGTGTGAATAATTAAAGCAAACCCACAAATTAATCAAAATTCAGGTCTTAGGATTCAGCTTTCTGTGAAAGTTCTCCTTTACACAGGAGTGAAGCAAGATTTCTTCAATCAATCCCCCTCAGATTCTCAGACATAATGTGAACATTTGAGTCAGTTGTGACCTTTCCAGCTCCTGCTGGAAACCTATTGTTAATAGCCTATTTATAAACCTATTACTGCTTCTACATCTCAGTGAGCTAGAAACCATGCAATCTTTGGCTGGCTTAGGTTGGAGGGGACTTTAAAGATCATCTAACTCCAAGCCTCTGTCAACGAGCAGAGTTTCCATCCACCAGCTGAGTTTACCCCAGGCTCCATCCAACCTGGTCTTGAATGCCTCCAGTGATGGACCAACCACAGCTTCTCTGGGAAGCCTGTGCCTCACCACCCTGAGTAAGAAAAAAAAAAAAAACAAACTTCCTAACATCTAGCCTAAATCTCAGCTCTTTTAGTTTAAAGCTGTTCCCTCTTTTCCCATCATTATCAGACTGTGTAAAAAGTCAGTAGAAAGCCAGATTCTCTACAGCCTCCCTAGATCACACATGCAATCTTGTGCTGGTCCTTCTCTTCACCGTTGTCAAGATGGGAAGATATTAAAGGATCACTCTTAGTAGCTAGAACATGGTGTTTCGTTATTGATAATTCCATTCCCAGTATATTAGTGACTGTTGTGTGACAAACTATTTAAATGCCCCCAAGCCTCATTCTGCAGTGCTTTCCATGTTGTACAGAAACTTCTTTCAAGGCTGGTGAAAAGTACCCAGATTCCTACCTTTTATACTCATTACTCTCATAAATTGCATGACTAGGTGTTGAATAAGGGATATTCAGGACCTCCTGTATGAATGCAGTATTTTCTTGATCCTGTTCAGCTTGCAAGGTGACACAGTACATACAGATTGTCAGTGTCTCAACTTTCTCACAATAAAAATGAAAGAATATACATCCAGGGTGGATCTTACCCTGTCTCTGGACTTTCTCTTCTCCTTCTAATACCATAATCCTGTCGCATTATACCAAATCAGTACACAATTACCTGGATGAATGGTGCCAGCCTTCTTAATCTCACTTTTCAAAGAGTTACTTTCAGAGAGAGAACATAGCTGGCTTTAAACAACAGCTATGAATTTAAACTAAAAAGGAATGCAAAAGGCTCACCTTGTCATCTGACAACTTGAATTGATTCTTATCTTGCTAGCAAAGGGTGCATTGTCTCTGAAACTGCACATGTGTGTTTTAAAGCAAGTAATTCTGCTTTTTAAGGAGAGAGGGGGAGTAAATGCTATTTTCACTCACGGGGTTATCACCTGTCACTTTACAGATGGTCTCAGATCATCTCTGTAAGACCTCTGTGTCAAAACACTTTACTCTTTTCTCTACTGTAAAGGTTTCACTTCTGCGTTCAGCAGTTAGAGACAGATCTAATCTTTTACATCATTAAAATGCCTGTAGAACTAACTTTTAATACCCTACAGAACATTACTGCATGTATATTTTATAAGACGATATCCATAAACTTCAGCTCATAAAACTAACTCCATAAAAACATATTTTGAAGAACTGTTTTCTTAGAGACACTAAATCAGGTGAATGTGATCTGATACGGTGTGTAAAACAGACCTCTTTTTTTCAGAAAAGCCTTGAGCCGCTTAGCTCCAGGTTGGAATCCAAACAGTCCAAAGTACAAAGCAGTTGGGTTTAGTCCAAGTCAAAATTCCTCCAAATTTCTCAGAAGCATGAGTCACTCGCCTCCCCCTTTGCCTTGGTGTGGGCAGTTCAGACTCCCATGGATAGGCCCCTCCACAGAGCACCTTAGATGTACCTCATGTTTCATGCTTGTGGCCACCGAGTCGTACTTCTTGTTCTGCCTGAAATTTGCACGTAATGCCTTCCTTTCTCACCACAGTCTTGACAGCTCTTCAGCCCTGTCTGGCTGATTGCCCACAAAAAAACTTCCCCACCACTCAAGTCCCATTTCTATCTGCAGATTGCTGCAGAGAGGTTCTGTTCCAGGCTACTGTTGAACACACTAGAATTTTCTCTTTGATCCAACCTGTGGAGAAAAATGAGACTTGGAAACTGAAAGGTCCAAATCCCAATTTCTCCGATTGTGTAACTGAACATCATACTTTCTACAAAAGTAAATTTTGTTACTCTCTCCAGCACCCAGAGGTGTTAGTATTTTAGTTACTCAGCATGGTAACAAAATCAGGCAGTGTCCACTGAAATAAAATGATGCCAATCTATACCTGAGCAAGAGGAAAAGCAAAGCTGCCTTCTGATTCTCTGAGCGATTGACAAGATGTAGTAAATCCTCTCCTTAACATACACAATGCTCTGTAGAGGCTTCACCACCCTGCAAGTACACAATAGCCGATTTTCAGAGAGTAGACTTGAGTTGTCTTGTGAAGGAATAAGGCACCGCATGCTCATTAGCAGCATTTGAATTGCCCTAACTCCTAGCTTGTGCTTAGCAGACACCGTAGCTAGTCATCCCACTCAGGATGCAAGAATGAACCCAATAAAGCAGGAATTGCCAAAACTCTGGTGCAACATTGTGAACACGTCATTATGGATGAGCTCCACAGTAGTACGTGAGTGTCTAAAAGACACTTCTCCTACATAACAATGATTTCCTTCCACCTCTTTCACTCACGCTTTTGATCATCCTGCTTGATACTCATTTGATTCTTCATCTTTTCTCCCCTTATCAATTACAAGTCGCTTCTGCTTGTATTTCCAACCACTGGCTCATGATCCCCTTCACTCAGCAAGGCTTTTAAAGAGGTGGGAACTAGGCTTTCCCCTCTGGCATCAACAAGGGCAGAGTCCAGCAACAAGCCACTCCTGCACTGTCAGCAGTTTACAGAGCATCAGCAGTGCAATTAACATAATGCCAGAAATGATAATATGCCCAGCCCTTGCCTGTTCCACCCATGTTTTGCTCCCTATGAAATGTCATAGAATTCATTACTAAGTAGTTTACTGAACCTCCATTTGATTCTCACTCTTAGCTGAGGATTCATCATATACAGTTGTCTTCATGTCATATTGGATTCACAGTAAGAGTTAATTATATGAACCAAGATAACAGACTGGGATTAGTGTCTTAATACAGCGGACATCTAAGCCTTCCTGATGTGATACCTCTGTTGCCATCTCAGGTTATAACTGGAACTTCCTTTTTAGATTCCATTACCTAGTTCTCTTTTCACAGTGTCTTGAAGACAGCTTTCCTTATGGGCTTTTTCATTGTATGCAAAAATTTCTGAAGAAGAAAATAAAGAGCAGCAGTCCAGGTATGGGTGTTGCACAATGATAGGAAGGCAATCCACAGCAGCAGTAATGGCCATTTGGACACACAAAATGTCTTTGATGTTGTCCAAGGAGTCCGAGCTTCTTTCTGCTTCCTCTGTCCCCACACTCTTTTTGCCCCGAGGAGCATTTCCAAGTGATAGTGCTTCTCAGGATTGACTACTCAGGGATTGCAAGGTGATGTGCACATACTAAATAACTGCATCTTCCTCCCCACTCCAAATTCAAATCAAAGAAGCATGGGATCAACACCATTGCTTTAACCCATGAAAAACTCAAGAGGACCAAACAGTCCGCCCAAATGAATGAGGATATTTCAACTCCAAGTGATTGACAGAAATCTGAATCTAGCTAAGAAAAATATGTGAAGATGCCACTTAAAAGAAAAGTGAAATACGCCCAATGAGAACATTTTAAAAACATTCACAGATATCCTTTTCAGCAATAAGTATGAAATTCTGAAGTGACAGTTCAGGAGGGAATGAACATTCACAAAGCTGAGATGGACAACTCATCATACCTGTTTATTACAGGCAAGAGTTCAGATACTTTTTGCTTTTTACTTAGCATCAATGAGAAGATCACAGAATTTGCAAGTTAGATTGTAAATAAATGCACCCAAAGCACTGATATAGGAAATCCATACTTAATTTCCATAGACAGTGCCTTTGTACTGGATGTAACTTCTAAGTTCCAGCACCTCCTAATGCACATGACATTAATTGTCACTACTGGAAGGGTTTTCCCTGTGCCTCAACAGGACATTTTTCTACTGATGCAAGAACAGCTCTGTGGAAGTGTAGAAGGATTCTGAGCACGTAGGCCCCGTAGGGAAAGACATATTTGCATTCCATTATTTCAAATGGAGTTGTGAATATAACTGTATTATCAGATGACTGGGTAGACAAAAAATGAAGTCATTCATTTTACCTCTTAGAAAACTTAAGATTAGGTACAACTCTGAACAAAGAACCATTTCAATTGGAAAGCAAGAATATGTTGAAACTAGGGAAAATAAGTATATGAACTTCATTTTAAAAAGTTCTTCTCCTCTCTATCCCCAAATACACCAAACTGAAGCAAAACAAAAGCTACTATCACCATTTAATATGTTTTATCATCTAGCTTTTGTCACATTGAATGTGGCTATTTTTCTGTCTGAAAAATTAAAATTTCTTTTTCCTGGTTCTTGGCTTATTTTTCTAAGTTTTGCTTGTTTATGGTTTTTTTTTTTTGTTTGTTTGTCTAGACTCATTTTGAATAAGCTTTTGAAGTATTAGACTCTCCTAATCCCTTCTGAGAATACAGATATTTTTATCCTTGGTTTCAGAGTGTGAAAGAAAAGGAGACCACAAAGACAGGGTTTAAAGCCAGCATCCCATTTTTCCATTGTTGTTGTTCGTTCATCTAAGTAATATTTTCCTATTTCTAGCTTGTGGCTCTCCCCTCTTATATTATTCTTAATATATTCAGCAGAGCAAATCTAAACTTTTCTGCTGTATATCTTGAGACTGGAAATGTCCAGAGCAGCTGCCTGCACTCTTGCCATCCTAAAAATCCAACAGTTCATTCTTGCTACAGACTGAACAAAGACAGCACTCCTTGAAAACAGAGATACCTTCCAACTGCATCTACTTGCCTAGAAGAAAAAAAATATGAATTATTCTGTGTAATCACGCTCCTGTATTATCTCTCCTGTCAGCTAATATTATATGTGAATAACAAACCAATCTCAGTCCAACAAATTTTAAAGGAGGACAAACCCCATGACGTATATATCATATTAGCTGAAATACCCAGCATGGAGAAAACCACACTTGTTCTGGGGAAAAGGACTGTACTCTGTCTGAACCAAAAATTTACATAACTTATAATACCAAATAAAATCAGCATCAGTGCAGAGAGGAAAAAGATAGAACTTCAGAGAAACCTCAAAGGATAAAGTTGTCACTCAAAAAAATCACGTGAATAGTAGTCTCTGATAACAGTTTTCCACTTGTCACCTTCACATTTTTCACATTTGTTTGATGTTTCTGTGGTTGAGTCTTTTAGGATATCCTGTATATCAGGGCTTCTTAAAACATCCTGCGGCAAATCTTGGCATAGAAGTTTGAGACAGTGCCACCTCCAGCTGCATGCCAGTCTGGCCACCTCTGCTGCATGCACAACGCAGCAGCAGACACGCCCCCACCAGCAGGCTCCCTGCTAGGTGTATAACTGTATAATCATCCTACATGCATGATGAGTTCTCTTAGCTGTCATAAGCTAGCTCAGCCATTGAGAGAGCAAAAAATGGAACTGGCTGTAAACTTTTTTTCCCTGGGTTTGTCTTCATGTGAATCTGCTCTCCAGCTGGACATGTTAGCAGTTCTGTTGGCATAAGAGAATGGACGCACAGGATGGAGAAGTAGCAAAGCTCTATGAGACAGAGAAACCATTATCTCTTCAAAGCCTATACACTGAGTGGAAACTCATAATGCACAGCCTTTGCAAAGGTATCTAACACAATTTCACTGAACTTTAGACGATACTATAGTAACCACGGCTCAGACATAGCATCCTTACACTTTCTTCTGTTCTAGTCTAGATGTCATTCTGATCTATTCTCTAAGGATAGGTCAGACCTTCCTGTAGGGCCATTCTGTTCTCTTCCTTGCTGCATGCAGTCTCACTTCTTCTGCCTATTCTGTATTTATTCTTAGCCTTCTATCCTCCTTTCTTAAAAAGTAGCCAAAAACATGCTTTTTTTTTTTCCCCCCCATAATCATTTTTGCTCTCAAAGGAAGGGAAAAATTGAAGATTCAATAGCTTAAATACAACTTGTTACTAAGATTCAAGTGCAACAAAAACAAATATCTTCAAAAAACATACCACCATCATTTCTGGACTCCTCGACCTGAAAGGCAATGACTAGACTTACAAGTCACTTGCAAGTTACCATTTCTATCAAGTGCTAAGTATGACAAGAAGGACAAAGGAAGAAGAGTTCATTCTTCATTGAAGCTTAACAATATCTAATATTACATCTTCCCTTAGAATGAAAAGTGATCCAAAACCATGTCAGTCTTTACTAATCAGCTTCCTATGAAAAACCTGAAAACCTGAAATGCAAGACCTCATCAAAAGAACTTTGCTTCCTCTTCTCTTCTGCCTTTTCTCCTGCCACCAGTTCTCTAACAGCCCTTTTGTTCCTTCAACTTGAAGGTACCACCTGTGCCAGTGGCATTTTCAATAGCTGCATGGAGCAGTAATTTAGTATGGAAGGGAGATGCATCAGCAAATCAGGAAAAGATTACAAAAAGCACAAGATTTCATTCAGTAATTTTGTCAGGGTTTCCCACAGCAAGCCTTCTAGTCAGCTCTGAGCAAGATGCACTGATGTCTTCTGAAAAGGATGTGGGCTTTTATTTCTTGGAAAAGAAAAAAAAATAAAATGGCACAGTCATCAGGCCTAAGCTCTTTAACTGGAATTTCTCACTTCCCTGTTTTTATTGCCAGGCATGTTTTTGCTATCAAACAATCAAGCCTCAGTGGACAAGAAGGTTTTTGTTTTTTCACTAAATTTAAGTCTTCTGTGAACTCCAAATACCTCAGCAATAATCAAGGTTATACAGGATTTTCCACTTTCAGAATACTGGTAAAGGCTTTCTTTCAAGCTACAACACTACCATTGCAGTAATCAAGCTGACTGAAGGCATACATACACTGTGCTGTAAAGGGAGGGCTGGCACCCACACTCCATTTGTGTTAAATTGATATTTGATTTACTATGAATAGTCTTCTGAAAATATACAAAATGACAAATCCTGTATATTGGTCTCAGAATTGCATGTTTCTTATACAATGTGCTGCCATATTTGTGCACAGAAAAGACAGACACAAATCATATCCATATCTCCTCATCTACTTCAGACAGCACAGTATGATTGTTCATTAAATTGATCAAAAGCAGAAGTCCCTTTTCTTTCTGACCCACTAGGGAAATACAAACTCAAACTGGCAGAGAACCTGCTCTGTACCTGCTCTAACAGCCCTCTAAATCACATCTTCCTTGGTGGCACTAAGTCATGGAGGCCGACTGCAATTCCTTTAACATAAGTTTGTTTTCCAGTCGTTGCTAAACTCATCCTTCATCCCCTAGGGTGCTTCTCCTCCAGAAGGTTGCAGGTCAGCTGCCTCTGCAACACTACCCAGGCTCACCGCATGCAGCGGGCACATTAAGAGTTAATCCTCCTGAAGCCTGATATGCATGGTGCCTTATCAGTCCCTCAGAAAACCTCTATCAGTACCATTGAAAACCCTGAGCTGCTCCTTAGGCCTTACTGAGAAGTTTCTAAAGAACATGAGGAAAGTAATCTGAAGCATCCAAAACACTGAGGAGTTGCCACACCATTCAAAAGATGCAAATTGGCTGGAGGGACCAGCCAGGAGTTTCCTCCAGCTGTGGCTGAGGAATCCACAACACCCCTGGAGAAGGAAACTGCTCTGTTATTCTCCAGCTAGTTGAAAGAGTATAACTCCTTATTGGGCCCTTTTATTTACCATGGACACACCACAGGAAGGAGCTACATTTTACAAAATGTTTGTGATTGCACAGCAGAACAGAAGCCACCTCCCCAGAAAATTAACAGCGCTGTAAACCAAGATGGCTACAATTGTACTAGCAAACTGAAATGGTCCAGGGTGTGGATCTGATCACTGGCTTGTGAACGTCTGTGCTATTTCACTGTTGGTGTGTTTTTTGGCACTCTTTTGGCCTGTGCTAATGGTCCCAAACAGTGGCAAGACACGTTTCAGGGTGTAGCATGGGCCAGGGATTTTTCACAATAGGCAATACTGATGAGACTGCTGTTTGTGGAGAAAAGCCTACCTACACGACTGTAAGTTGTGCCACATGTCATTAGGGCCAGAGGAGGCTTGATCAGGTCTATCTGCTAGCACAGATACAATCACTGAGGGCAGAATTGCTTGCAAAATGTCATTATTACTGTTTTTGTATTCTCAATGAAAAGCTATAGCTGCTACTAAAAAAAGCACATTCAGGCACTAATTAAATTGGTGAAAGAATAAAAGATTTTTCATGCTGTATAGCAGTCTTCATGCTAAAAACACCTGCCGGAGGCTAAATCAGGTAGTTTACAAACCCACAATTCTCCGACTTTACATGTTTTATTTTCTTGTCAGGCTCTGGAAGGTTGGTTGTTCCCAATATAGGGCAAGCAACATTTAACATCATGGCAATCAGCAGTGATCAAAGCTACTTCAGCTGAAATTTTGTTTTTGTCTAATTTGCCACAGAGCACACTGACTGCACATGATCCTTTCCTCTGAAGAGATAAGTCCTCAGCAAGATGCACAGCATGGAACATGGCAACTTTCTTTGTTGTTTATGATGTCTGCTCTGAGAAGTGGCTCTACTGGCAGAAAAAATGCTGCCAGGGGCTAGATGAGTTCCTTAAAACGTCAAAGTTATCATTATGCTCCCTTCATCAAAGACCTACTTCAAACAAATCACTAGGAAGCTCACCCTTTCATGAGGATCTTTCCTGTCAGAAGACTCAATTCCTCTCCTCTTCCACACCACAAGTCCCTTCCCATATCTTCACATGACACTCCTGTGACATCCTCCTCACTACGAACCACTGCAGTGCAACAGGAGGAACATCTTAGAAACACTAAGGCAACATTTCCTTCCTCTTTAAGTTGCTCCCTGTGAATTTTAATCACTCTTCAAAGGATCTTCTTGCCATGATACTTACAGAAAACAACCCAAAACACCACCAGTGCAAAGGTTTGGTGAGCTGAGACAAGCATCTGTCAGGTTACTCTGACTCCACCAAACAGTGCGTTCTGCCAAAGGCCTCCCTTAGGGCAATCTCCTCAGTGCCTGAAGTGTTCAGAGTGCTCATAAAAATGCTCCCTACCCCATCAGCAAAGTCCAATGAGATGAGTCTTTTGGGTCAGAGCTTCTCCTAAGGAGTTCTCTTTTCCCCTCTCTGCCCCACTTCCTCTCACATAATGGTATCTGAATTCCTCAGCAGGCTGCAAATAGAAATCAACAGGAAGGGCAGACAGGGTCGATCAGCTCTGCACACAGCAAGAGGTGCTACTGCAGTCATAAAGAATTATCAGGTGAGTTTCAGCCCTGCCTGAGAGGCAGCAAGGATGGTACTACACAATCAAGTACACAAAGAAAGTTTTATTTCAGCATCACTGAACAGACTCCAAGAAGCAAAATCTGGGAACAGGTAGCATATGGCCTTCAAATCAACCATTTCAGATCTACACCTGTGCTACCCTATGTATCCTTTCTTCTAGAAGAAGCATTCTAGCCTTGGGTAAATGATTCCCATTAAGAAAAATGAAGTGATATTGACAGATCACAATCACCTGCAAATCATTTAGAAAAGAGCTCCTTAACACCTCATGTAAAATCATGAAATAAATTCAACATGCTAATTATTCTCTACAAAGATAAGCAACTCATGTATTCACTTAGGGGTATTCTGTGATATCAGAAGCCACTTTTCTGCATTTTTGGTGACAACACTACAGGCCAGGGAGGCTTTTTATTGACTTGCTTGCTTTCATTTGTCCCAAATAGTCAAAGAATAATTGAAAATAATGCAGCACAGCAGTGACAGAGAGGAGTAATTCTGAAGGCAGATTTTACAGATATTAACATCGATAAGGGTTGTTGGGTAATTTTTCTTCCATGCACTGTACAAACTTTCTTCCATCAAGTGTTTCCAGAGGCAGGCTCTTGGGGCTTGTGTTTGATGTCTTGACTGTAAGTTTAGCAAACGTGTGTGATGGGTTATTTATAAAGGCCTCCTATGTAAATATTGATGAGCCAACTGTTCAACTAATTTACTCAGTATAGATTTACGGTACGTGTGAGCCAGAAACATAAAAAACTTGCCAATAATTAAAGTGTCTGGATATGGACAGATACTCTGAATTGTGCAAGGTTTGCAGCTGTAGTATCCTAACAGCAGTAGTTACCAGCATGTCAAGACAGCTAATATCAGTGCTTAGTTCATTCTTTCCTACAAGTCCATTTCAAACCTTCCTAAAGTGGGGTTGGTCTCTTCTCACTGGTGACAGGACGAGGGGAAATGGCCCCAAGTTGTGCCAGGGGAAGTTTAGGTGGATATCAGGAAACACTTCATTACAGAAAAGGTTGTTAAGCACTGGAATAGGCTCCCCAGGAAGGTAGTTGAGTCACCATCCCTGAACGTGTTTAAAATCCATTTGGATGTGGTGCTCAGGGACATGATTTAGTGGAGGGTTGTTAAAGTTAGGGTAGTATGGTTAGGTTGTGGTTGGACTTGATGATCTTGAAGGCCTTTTCCAACCTGAGCAATTCCATGATTCTATGATTCCTTACACAAGTTTTTAATACAAAACATAAAATATAAACATATTTGATTGTTCACATTATTTACTTTCCCCTAGAAGATTTTCACCTGCTGTGATCCAGGAATGCTCTTTCAAGTTTGCATGCCACTGAACCTTACTTTGTCTCCTAAGGCCACCTGCAAATGGATCATAGTCCACTTGCTTATATCCTGTCCATAGAAACTAAATATAGCGAGTCATACCCAGAACACGTAGTGCAAAAACCTCTTACTTTAGTCATATAACATCACGAGGCAAATAGAATAGAGAAACAAAAAAAAGAATTTGCAACCTTAGGAGAAAGCTAAAGAGTTCAACAGAAATGTTTCTTTCATTCAAATTGTCTTACCTGGTTTCTGGCCAGGCACTTTTTCCACTGATGTAGCCTCCAACACACATTTCTTTCTTTTCTGAAGCAGAATCCCTTTCACTTTCCTTTGTCCTTTTCTTCTGTTTATTTTTTTGTTTGCATGTAGTTATTTGTCTGTTTGTTTTCCATAGAAGTCATAGTCTTGGATTTCTACTATATATGCTACTTCTTTTTTTATGAAAGTTTAAAAGCAAAACAATTCCTCATCTGCCATCATTCCATGGTGCCTCTGCCCTTACACAATTTTCTCAGCATTGTTTTGCAGCAAGGTCAAGTGATTTCATGATAAAATAGGCATTTGGCTCCAGTTTCATAACAGCCTGGTGTTAGGACCTAACAAGAACTACTGGAATGCCTCAAACACTTTCTTTTTCCTCTTCTCCTCCCTGTTACCACATTTCATAACTGTCACCACATTTCAGAAACCATATATCAAGTGTTAGTATTAATTGCCTACAGGCCTTATTGGGCTTGTAGGCAATTGGAGGGCCATACCATGCTCTGCCCTTACTGTGCCTGGCACTTCATCTTCAGCCCTTCAGTGACACTCTGCATAACAAACCATAGAGGAAGCCCTGCATCTAACCTGCTTTTTTTCCCTACATTATCTTTGCCTTTCCTCTACAGTGGCTTGAGTGATCTAACTGTCACACACCAGCTCATTCTCCCTTCTTCTGTCCTCCCTCCTTCTTTCACATACACATAACAATCGTTTTATCCTTCCCTTTAATCTATGTACTCTGAACACCTGTCTGCCTTGAGACTGGCTGCCTTCTGATTTTCCTTATGTGGCAGCTGCTTCCTTATTAGCTTCACCTGGGATAGCAAAGGCCTACTCAACAGGCTGGCTATTTTGTAGCATACAGAAAACATCCATCCCTTACTTGCCTAGTGCTACACTGGGCAATTTCCCATTGTATTATTTTAATTAGCCTCTTTAACACAACCGCACTAAAAATATTGCAATAACTTTTGTCCAGAGATTCAGGAAATGCATTACATTTACTTTGGTGGAGACTTCAGCTTATCACAACAAAGTCAAATCCTTTGGGTCTTCATTGCATTAGCCCTGCTAATGAGAGCTGAGCATTAAAACCTCAAACAAATAACAGTTTAATACATTACATAACAGGAAAGCAGGCAATGCCAAGATATAAAAGGCAGAACTTCTGCAATTTTATTACTGAGCAAGACTCTTTTTTAACTGAATTCTGATGATTGTTCCATTAAAAAAAAATAATACAATCAGCTAGACCAAAGGGTATATGTCCTCTGAGTTAGAAGATTAAATGAAAATGCCGAATGGCAGAACCTTAAAACCTAAATACGATATTGTCAGAAGACTTAGTTGCTGTTGTGCTCTTACTTGTTCTGGGCTTAGGAGGCAAAAAGTCACTTATCATGTAAATTAATATAAAATGTCCTATTGACCATGTGTTTGAAAATCAGCTTAGTCTCATCCATTTTAAAAGCTCAAGTCTTGAATATTTTTTCTGATTGCAAATTTATTTTTCTGCTTGTTCCCAATTGCCAAAATTTTCTGCTGAGAAGTGTAATAGACCTTGGTATAAACATAGCAAGAAAAGGGGAAGATTTATCCAAATTAACTGAGATTTTATTGGCTTAGAAATTTGGGGCTTAAAACACAGCTAAAATTCACTATACTGCAGCCAAATAATAAATTTGCTATCAGCAATTGGTATCTCCAGGGTACATTAGTAGTATTAAAAAAAAGCGTAGGGCTTGCTTTACTAGAAGAAAATGTATTGTTAGTAGGAAATAATTAGTCACATCTTCATCAGTTAAAATGTCTACAGAGCCTAGGCACCTGTAGATTTTACTCTTAGGCAGGTACTTAAAGTAAGCATTGTGTCTCAAACAGGTAGGATATACTAGACACCCAACTGACCTTGAGAAAACAAGTGAGTTAATCTATAGTCAAATTAACACCTGCCTGCAGTGAAAACAAATCCTAAGTATGAGACAGTGGTGATAGGATAAAAAATTCTCAGCTTTGCCTGGGGAACCCCTCTGAATTTATATTGGCTGACATGAGCTGATTCACCTAGATTGCAGAGAAAGTTTATTTCCCACTCTCCTTTGAGCTCACCCTTGTCAGAGACCTACTCTTGAATGGTTCCCAACCTCACAGTGGAGCAGTATTGCCCCTGGCCTTATCCATAGGCGGAGGGTTCACAGCAGCAGAGTACAAAGGTAGAATCAAACCAATTGTATTTATTTTATCGATAAATAGTGGATAGTGTCTCAGAAGAGGTGTTAAGTTGTATAGATTTCATTTCTATAATGGCAAATTCCTTCTGTTTTGATCCATAAATATCTGACATTGATCTGCAGAAATTAAGCAAGGATGCTGGTTCGGTAGATGGGATAACATCATGTTTTCAGACCACAATCTTGTTTCCTCTTGGTCCTCTCCCAGACAGGGCATACACTGAGCCTCTGCGTTGTTAAGCTATGCTTGGCACTCTGGCAAGCAAGCCAGTCAGACACCAGGAGAAATTCCTATTTTTAGTTTGCCTTCTTAAAAAGAGACAGCCACACTGACATAAATAAGCACAAATATTTCCAGAAGGCTGCATTTCCAGGATTTCTTTCCCTAATGCAAATAGCGGCAAGCTATTATTCAGTCAATGAGCAAACAAGAACACCCACAACCATTTGGTTGAAGCAGCTCCCTGCCACCATCGTGCAGCACATGCTCAAAATGACGGCTGTGCTCAGTGACGTACATGCATAGTGAAAGAGAAGAAAGACATCAGGCTGCACCTCCCCTCCTGGCGATCAGTCAGGAGGGCTGTGGGTATCTCCCTCCTGACACTTCGCTAAATTGAGCAAATTTGCTAATTGGAGTTCTGCTTGCTGGAAGAGACATAGGAAGGAAGAGAGTTAGAAAATTCTTCTGCATCTCCAGTGAGCCAGAAATTTTCCTAGAAGACTTTATGCCACATACTCTGCTTTATAGTGGATATTTAAAAAAGAAACAAGAACAACAAAAAAACCAACAAACACCCTATGTAACAAGTACAATCAAATCCAGTACAGTAAAAGTACATGTGGAGAAACTATTCCACAGATGCAAACTAATATGCATTCTTTGGCACACTTTAAGTTTTGTGAGAAGGGAAGAAAATTAATTCCAGAAATGTGAAACTATATTTGTTGTGATCACCAAATATGTTGTAATCAGCTAATGTCAGTCCAGTCTATCCCAGTGCACATGTTTTGGCAGTGTGGCTTTCGTTCCTCACAGAAGGACAGGATAACAGAAAACTCTTATCTGGGAAATAAAGAGCAGAAGGAGCCAATACTTGTGTCTGACAGGAATTTCTGCAGCAGCAGAGAGAGCCTCATTAGAATTTTTCCCATGACACACCACAAAAGATGGCTGGAGAAAACAAAGTGAGATGCTGGAGCTCAGTATATTTCTTTGTCCTTGAGAAGCCCAGTCCTGCTGAATCTCACGGGCTAATGCATGCATAATTTGGGGCAGCTGATTAAGTTTATTGTGTCCCTGACTAAATCGGGAAGAGGGAGGGAGGGAAGGAGAGAAGAAACAAAGTTGGCTTTAATTAAAGCTTTGCAATTGTCTTTAATATTCACGTAATGCAATATCATATTTGCCCCTGATTGGAGACTTAAGATAACAGAAGAAAATGACACATTTGAAATCCCCAGCTGAAGAAAAAAAAAAAGAAAAAAAAAAAGGCACTTCCCTTCCCCCACCATCCCCCCAAACCAAATCAAAAGCTCTTGAACAGGAACTGCATGGGGGCTCGGCAAAATGGCAAGCCCCACAGTGGGCTCGTGTGGGCTCTGCAAACCCTGCTAGGCCACGGGTGGGCAGCTGCACCTCAGAGGTAGTGCTGCCTGCTGGCCTCACACAGGGAGCACGCTGGAGAGGACTGCTGTGCCTTGTGCCCCTTCAGATCCAAGAGAATATTTGCCTGGGAAAGGAGGCCATGAGCTGCTTGGAAGGAAAAGGAGCGCAAACCTTTCCTCACAGCCACACCAGATCACAGATCTGTTGTTTTAGGACACGGGCTTGTAACCATTTGTGTGTGGAGCATGGGCAGCTCCCAAAGAGGTGTTTTAAGCATCTGTGTGAGGTCCCTCTGGATTTGAGATGGTGGATGTTTTGTTGGTAGTTACATGCAAAAGCAGGTTCTGTTCTAATCCCAGTGCTGCTGCAAACACTTGGGAGGAAAAACATTTACTGCACTCTTCACCATGGAAAACTGTTCTGTATTCTCTGAATTGCCTGATAGAAACAATAAATAAACACAATTACGACCTTTTTGTGAAAAGAAGTAATATCAAGGTTGCTGCCAATAAAGAGAATTTCAGCAACTGGGAGCAATAATAAAGTTTCCATGACACTGGACATGCCCCTTCACTTTGTAACAGGCTACGGAGTCATGTAAACATAAGGTTTTGTCTGCATGTTTTTCTCAGACACATAAGATCTATATATAACAGAACCACAACTGGATCAATGAGTGCAGATTGTACAGGTCCAGTTTGTATCCCCAAGGTCTTTCACAGGTCCCTGATAAGAAAATGCTGATTTATTTTTGTGATCTAGTCTTAGAAAAGTCATCATTGAAACCTTGCTACAGAAGTTTTCCTAACAACCATGGAAAATCATCTTTTCATAAGCTCAAAAAGTACATAATTCACATTTAATTGTCATAGAAGGCACTGCAGTAAGCCTGTCTTCTTAATCCACTATGGAATGACTCCAAATAGGTCTCTTGTAACTCTCAAGCCACTGCACACTTTTGCTTTAGCAGTTGATTGCAGCTGAGCTGCTGCTAACCTATTAAGAGTTTTTCTTTCACTATCTGGAGCCGGGCAATAGATGAGATGTTTGGTCCCTAATGAAAAGGAGCACACTTCTGTACTCTTTTCAGCTCTCCCACCAGTTTCCTCAAGAGCAGTCACACGATGTAGGTCAAAAGTATCAGGGTTCTGCATCTTCACATCTGCTTCCTTTGCAGTGACAAGATCCTGGTGTCTCCACGTTAGCAGTCTTTGATCATCTTGTGCTGAAGAGCCAACAAGCAAGATGTGGAGGCTGAGGAGAGGGTTGATCCATCACAACAGCCACCACCTTTGTTCTCCTGGCAGAGAGCCTATGCAATGCCTTTTTTTGTTGGATTGCTGATTATAGCAATTTTTCTATAAATGGTATGCAAACAATAGCAATGAAGCAGCCAGAACATAGAAAATGCACCTGTTATTATCAACCATTGTTGGAGCACTAGGATTAAAGTACAGTAATCTAATTTACTTTTCAGCACTAACTTAATTTTTCATATGGACATCAGCATGACTACTTACAGACTTTGATTTTATATTTTGTATTGTTTTGGTTTAATTTTCCAATCAATGCAGCACAGATAAACAAAACAAAACAAAGCAACAACAAAAAAAAGAGTGTATGTCCCTCCCTTCAGAGCACAGCTATGACTCATGAATTTTGTGCGTTGACTTGGAAATATGGTGCTGCATCATTCTCACTATGTAATAGCAATAACATACAGAAACCACGCTGATGCTCTAGGCACTAAATAACCTATTTACTGGCAGGGAGTGCTTATATGTACAGTTTTTCACCAGCTCCTGAATCAGAATACAGTAGGGACTACTAGCAGACTTGGGAACTACTTCCATGTTTATAATACTGGTCCATTCCTTCATGTATATTATTTTCTCTTCAATATAAAAATGAATGCTTAAAGTGCACTGCCATCATTAGATACATAATACAACATGAAATGCCTGGGAAACCATTTACAACATCCTTCAAGATCCTGTACTATGATCACTGTGACAGTATTCAAAACAGTCCAGTTGCTCGTACCAGCAAGAACTTTCTTTCAACAACCATAGACCTTGTAGAAACAAATGCTGATAGAAAAAGATACATTTTCCAAGACACCAATATTGCTGAAATTCAAGAACCAAACAGTGCTTTTTCTTTTTCCATTATTCCATGTGAAATAGTCAGGCTTAGGCTTTTCTCCATGTGGTCACCTTTTTGCTTCTGACATAATCTGACATGACTGGAATATGAAAAATATTTCATGATAAAACCTAAGTGGAGCACAGAGAGCAGTGTGGAAAGAGCACTTCTATCCCAAACTACACTATTGAGTTTAGAAAAGAAAGTCGTATAATTTCAAGCATCAGCATGCGCGGGTGCTTTATGCCAGGCCGGGGTATCAACTCAATTTTGCGAAGGAAAAGGATAATGACAGGAAGAAACTATGCTGTAGATAAGAGCCAAACTGTCAGTGGGACGGAATATTTTTTACCTCCTTGTTGTGGCAAGTTGTTTCATCCTAGCTGTTTGCACATGGATTGCATTTCCAGCCAAATAAAAGTTATGTAGGAATAAGGCAGCTGAACGGGTATTTTTCTTTAGATCTCTTTTCTATTTAGATGATGTTTCAAAGTGAAGATGAGTGTGAAGAACTGGTTGAGGTAGAATCTCTTGCTGTAACTCACCATCTGCCACTGCACAGTGCATTACGACATTTATTGGCTTTACCTAACTGTTAATGAAAAACTACCATCAACAGCTGCCATCACTCCCACTACAGATTGTAACAAATAATAGTTTGTTTGGCTCACATACCTCTTTCTCATGTTCTACAGAAATAAGACCTAGAGAGTTTGTGAAGATTCAGAGGAACTAGAGTCAAGAAAAGATGGTTAGAACTCTGTGATCAGTTTGACCGATTGGAATTTTGTTTCGCTCAGTCTTGACAACCATTTAAAAATATGCATATGTTGATAAATAGTTTTTCCCCAGGGTCTTTTGCATTGATTGCAGTGGGAACAGGGATAAACCATTGGCCTATTACAGAAAATCCACTGGTCTGTTAAAAATTTAACCATTTGTAGTTGCCTATGCACTCAATCTCAAGACTCCAGATTTTTTCCTTGTTTTGATGGCTGTTTTTGTTTTGTTTTATTTTCAGAAATCAGCTGTGTTTTACCTCTATCTTTTAAGAAATCATGTGATTCTTCATCTTGAGGGTTTATTGATTAGACTTTCAAAAAACCTCTTCTTCTCTTCATGCATTTCAAAGAAATCAAGCATTCTCCAAAATGTTTAGTGGAAGTTCAGCTGACCTAGATCAATTTGGCTAGACTGAGGAAATCCAACTTTCGAAAATTTTTCTGCAAACATCTGCTTGTGGGCACTGTTTTTAATCCTGAACTGGAATGTTTTGTTATTCACACTTAGAAAAGTAACACAAGCATGTCACTGTCAGTCTGTTAAAGTAACAGTGTTTAGTTGCATGTGAAATCACTGTAAGATTAGCAGTACAGACACATTCACAGCTCAACATCTCCTCCAAGTGAAAAAACCCACCCATGTTATTCACTGATCAGTGTAAAGATGAACAACAGGAACAGGAACAACCAGTCGCAAAGTAACATGCATGTAAGCATAAATCCCAATAGAGATATAGATGCAGAAAGCATGGAGCTGTCTGGCACCTTAAGTAGGAACACACTGTGTCTTATTCAGACTTCACTCAGACCTTCTTTAACTAAGAACTGTTGAGAGAAGTACACTACAAATTCATCTAGTAAATGGCCAACCTAAGAATAGGTTGAGATACACAGAAAATTAGTTATTCTCAGATCTATTTTAGAACAGGTGGCTATTTTGGGACTCTTTGGGACTATCTTGTTTTCTTTACCTATCAAGCATATTTCTATATCAAATACATTTCCACTTTCTTCTTTGAAAAATCCACAGCAAGTATTTCCAAACAATTAGCTATATCTAGAAGTAGAAACAAAACAAAACAAACAAAAAAAAAAAGATTTTCCTTCTTGATTTTCATGATTCTTGACACTACAAGAGAAGAGTAATATCTAAATAGAAGAGGAGTGAGCAGATGAACAATTTTATTTTAGTGTATGCAAGACTGGCAAGACCAATCCTGGACTACCATAGAGAAATGTGTTATCTAAGTTGTGAAAAAGATACTTAAAATTGAAAGATAGGCAAAAAGGAGAGAGAAACATTTTCCATGGCCAGAGAAAATGTGCTACAGTGGGAGAACAAAGGAGTTCAGACTGCTTAGGACAAGGAAGTCAAGATAAAGTGACAAAATATACACACAGAAATGCTTTCCCAGAGATTAAAAAAAAAAAAAAAAAAAAAAAGCAGCTAGCAAAACTGTAGACTGAATAGCCAAACACTGAATTTACACCATTTCAAAGGTAAAAGTAAACATTGTTTCCTCTCCTTCCTCTTACTGGGCTCATCCCTATCCCCTCTAGCAAGAGAGATTAACTCATGGAATAACTACCAACAGCAATGGTGACTCATCCTCATTTGACATCCTCAAGCCAGGATCAAACTTGTATTAGACAAGCAGAAGTTAGTAAAATCAGTACACAAATATCTGGATGAATTTGATGGCTTTAAGTGAGAGGAAGTCAAAACAAGGATTCGTGGTCCTTTTCTAACCCACATTAGACGTATTTACATATAATTAACTTGAAATGTTAAAAATAAAACGTGAAAGTAATGTACAATAAACCTTCTGATAATTTTGACAGATGTAAGCACCAACTATTCCTTGCACATCAAAGATATTTATGATTGCTGCTCCTCATAATGTAATGCTCTGGTGTTCTTTCCAAATATCCTCCCTTTGGCAGTGTAAAGGGGTTTCCAATACTTAGTACAGGAAACAAGCCTAGTTCCCACAATTACAATGCTGTCTCCAGTTCATCTGTTAACCTTCACCTGCTCAACTGAGCTTGAGATACTCTTGGACACAAAGAACATGGGGATCCTATTCCTACCTCTTCCATCACTCTCTTCAACAAGGTGCATTGTATCTGTCCTGGCTTTATTCTTCTCATATTTGTGAAAATGGAGGAAGGAACATCTTCTCATCATAGCAATATGCAGAAACTCAAGTGAAGGTCAATATCTAGTTGTCACACACTTATTTCTTTTTTCAGTATCTGCCCATACAAAGAAAACATAATAAAAAAATAAAAGAGAGAGAGAGAGGGGGGAAGAGAGAGAAGAAATCTGAGTGCTGAATATCTTAAACTTCCTAACTAGGAGCAGGAAAATTACTTATTTGGAATTCCTAGGCACAGCTTTGAAACTTGGTTCTCACATGGGTATAAGAATTACATCTCTAATGTTCCTCTAAGAATCCATTTTATTTTCTTGGAGCTGTATTTGGTCACTTCTGAGATGATATGGATATGACTATTACATAAGAATCAGGGCAGACCGTTTGGTTGAATACATGAAATGCTTCATGTAATGCAGTCCCAGATTCACAGCTGGGTCACATCTTCCCACAGCATTAAGGAAATTTCTTATTTCTGTGAAGTTGCTTTGAGTGAAAGCACCCACTCATTTGCTTTCACAACACTATGGCTGAGAAGCATCATTCTAGAACTGCAGCCACCATCTGCATGCTCCCCCGAATGCTTGTGAGCTCAGATTTCAGATTTGTAAACAGTTGGACCCCAAGTTATCTAACACAAAATAGGCTCTTTCAAATGATATATTTGAAGCGTCACTTATTACTAGAAAGGCTATCGACACCTGTCTTTCCTCAGTATTCAGTTTTAGATTTGGCATCAGAATTGCCAGAGCATGTCGGATTCGGATGACTAATGCATTAAGGTATTTTTGTGGCAGAGAACTGGAATACTTCCCACAATTCCTCTTTTGTCTTCTCAACAGAGACAGAGTATCTCTTCCTTCGTCATTTCCCATTAAGTTCCTAAAATCACAATCAAATCACAATGTCCAAAGATGTAAACGGCTACATAGCATTCTCTCTCCTCCCTAAACTGGCCACTTCTTCTGGGAGTTTATGAACCAGGATTCCACTTATAGGTATGAGGCTATTTGAGGTCCCAAGACCAGCGCTGATTTTGCTGTTCAGCTGCAAAACAAGAAACTGAGGCAAGAGAAGTCTCACAGCTCAGAGGCTGGTGTGTAAGGACCATGATGGTATCCCAAGGGCCCTTTGGGCTTGCACTCTGCAGAACAAGTGGCTTCTGAGATTTCTGCACTCCAAGAGAAATGCCCAGATTCCTATGCGGTAGTCATATCCATGTCATCTCAGAAGTGGTAAGTACAGCTCCAAGAAAATAAATGAGATTCCTAAAAGGCAACAGAGACGTATTTTTTTACCCATGTAAGAATCAAGCTTCAAAGCTGTGCCTAGGAATTCCAAACAGCCAAAATCCTCTCACTGATGACCTTTGAAGAAAAGGCATGTGTAAGTTGTCCTGTCCCTCAGCCATCTTAAACTCAGCACAACCTTTCATTTGGTATTAGCTATACATGAAGCACCCAAATCAATGACCATTTCAATTGCCTGAGGACTTGTCCCTCTCTGCAAGGCAGCTTAGTTCCCACATCTCTTCTCAAGCTGAATGCCTGCACTAACCTCACAGCAGATCCCCTGCAGGCTAGGGCGCTGCAACCTCCCAGATGTAGAGGGGGGCACAGGCATTGTAGGCTGATATACTTTGGACACAGTGGTATCTCCATTTGATATAAATCTGGAGAAAATCAATTTAAGATAATACATTTTTCTTTCTCTGCAAAGACAATGGAAATGGAAATAGTAAGTGGAATAATAAATAGCAGAGTACTAACTAATGCTATTTAACTAAAAAACGCGTGCTTCGTAATACAGTGATTGATGCTTTTATTAGCAACTTCAAACATAAATATTCCCCTCTTACTTTGATCAAGAGCTTCAAAATAATTATTATTTTGGATTCTCTCTGTTTTAATTATAATGCACTTTGCACTTCTCTAGCAGTTTTCATCTGAAATCTTAAATTACTTTGCAAGCATGAATTCATTAAACCTTACAATGCCCCTCCGAGGAAGCTGTTTAATTAATACACCCAGGTTATGTTGGGAAAATTCAGGCACACAGATAGTAAGTACTTTTCCCAAAGTCACAGAGTAAATCATTGAAAAGAACACGAAGAGAATTCAAGGACCACATGCTGCTAGGCCACATGGAGATGACAGTGGAAAGGAATCTGTAAAGGTAACACAGAGCTTGCAGGTTCCCACTGATCAGAAAACAGTACAGGGTCTCCTACTTCCCTGGAGCCAGACCTTGGACTCCTGCGTCAGCTCTGATTGCTTCAACCAATTTGGGGTCAAAGATGCTTGGGATAAATGTACCATGGCATCACTGAGGAGGTCGCTCTGTCCAGAGGAGAATGGGGCTAAGTGACAATAGGAATGAATTTGACTGCCAGAGCAGACACACTGCCACTGCATGATCATCCAGTATGGTGATATGTTTCAGGGATATCTCTTCAGCTCAGAGCTCTTTGCGTTTCAAGAATGGAGCTCTGCAAGGCAGGTAGTAACGCAGGTAGCAGTGCCCAACCAGCATCACAAGAGCTGCATGTGTGGAGCCAATCTGGTGCATGCAGCTGAGATATCCTGCACGCACAGCTCTGGTTGAGATGAATGGGTCGTAAAGGCCTGATATCATCTCAAACAAACATTGTCCTCTAAATGCTTCAAGAATAATTGCAACCATGTTAACAAGGCACCAAGTGCTTTCAGGGTTGGACTCATTTTCATTTTTGAATCCTATTTTGAATAAAAATCATGTATTTACCTCATCCCAAACCTCCCCCTCCTTTTTTTTTTTCCTCCCAATTTTCCTCTTAAATGCTATAGAAATTGCTTTCCTGGGACATGAAAACTAATGTATGCAAATTGTTACACAGCATTACTACTGCTGTGGTGCCACTATATTGCTGAGATAGTTAATTATCAGGATAATGCAGTTTGTCTGTTCTCTATACCCTTGTGCTGCTCCTAACAGGAAACAAAGGAAACGACATCAGACAGACAAAAAGAGAGAGAATTCAGTCCCCTATTAATAACTGCCATAAAGGAAATCAGGATTAAAGGCCACTTGCAGCAAACACAGCACACAGCTTTGAATGGCACAGATGCCAAAGAGGGTCTTGGAACTGAGTCTGCACCTGGTCATATTATTCACCAAGAGGTGACCCTTGAGACCCTTCCTTAATTTACACTGAATTACTTCTGTGCCAAAAGGAATTTCACAGAAATAAGATCTAAGAGAAAAGCAAGGTCAGTGGCAAGAGGGTTGCTTGGATTTGCACTACTCCTCCAGTCTCGGTTCCGCCACTTCTGTCCAGTCATCACAATAGCAGGTGAGTTACACTGCTGTTGCCAGACAGTATTCTGGCATTTACCTTAGAGATGAAATTCTACTTTTGTGGTGCCTTCCACCAGGACAATACATTCTCTGCAGCTGTGAGAAACAATGTCCTCACAAGAGGTAAGTGATTCTGTAATCATCAGGCTTTTCATACTCATAGCAATCACTGATGACTTTTCTGAAAGCCTGTGACAGAGGGGGGTCCTGAATTAAAATGACACAATTTGGCCTCAGGAAGCATACAGAGACTTAGCAAAATAAAAAAAAAATCAAGAAATCTTCTAGATTATAATGATCACATCATGTTCAGAGGGATTTAATAGCAGTTTTAAAAGAAGGTTAAAATTGCCATACTGAACACACAAGCGTTTATTGTCCTTAAAGATTTTTTTAATTATTTTTAATTTGTTTCTATTGATACCATATAATCTCTTTCTGCTTGCATTTGTGCTGCCTCTCCCAGGTTCTATCGGATGCATCCACAAAGGGGGGCTGTCCCTATAGATAACATCTATTAAGAGGGTCAGCTGGTTTGAAAGAAAGAGAAAGAGATAATGAGAAAATTCAGCTCTCACCATGTGGGTAGGCAATAATTCCCCACCTTCAGTTATCTCCAGCCAATAACACTACGTGGTGATGAGGTAATGCTTGTATTTGGCACCCTATGGCAGTGCTTGAGTGGTTTGCAATTCCTGCTAAACCAGACAAAACCGTGAGGCTTCTCTGTTGTGCTGGTACAAATGAGCATGTGAATTCAGATCTTCACAGTTATGGGGAAGGGGGTGGCAGAGAAGTGTACCAGTGCTCCAAGTCCTCTCCCCCTCCCTCTTTTGTAACACATAAGCAAGCCTGAAGTGTTTTGTGCACACAAGTTAGAGGCGATCTAAATGGGTGTTTTGACTCAAGATGCTGGTAAATCCCAGGATGGGTTCTGCAGGCTTTCAGGTTTATTTAGAAAACTGCCCTTAATGTATACTCACATATCACCTCACTCTTCTCTCATCAGCCTAGTGCAACCAGGGAAAGAAAAAAAGATTTTGTGACTCAGTATTTAAAACACAGCAGTGGGATAAAGGACCAGAGACATGGCTTTGTTTTCCTCTCCTGGTGTTTCCTGTGTGCATTTCAGTCACACCTATATATTGTCTTTGACATAAGGACCAGCTTCTCCTGTCAGGGCCAGTGCTGCTGGGACAGCAATCAGTAGGTTGGGGCCCCTCCAACAACCCAGCATTGTCAACTATAGACCTTTAAAACAGACATGTTTTATTGGCAGCACCTTGAGAGGGAGAGGATGATTCCTTTACCCAAACCCAGATCCAGGGCTTACCAGGCAGGAGAGGAGCCTTGTTACTGAGTGCATATGGTGGCAAGTCACAGTGAGGAAAAGAATGGCCATGCACATCAAGCCTAGTTCAGATATCAAAGGAGTCTTTCTGCATGCACCCAGAGCACAAGCTAGCTTGGTTACATTTCCAAGTTGCTCTCCTGACTGCAGGAGCAATTTAAAATGGATTAACCGCCCTCTGTACTTGCACGTCACCGGCCAGATAATTATCCTCGGCTGGCCGAACATTTTTAAGTGCTTATTTTTCTGCTAGAGAAAGTATATCTCCTTTCAATCAAGCACAATTACCCCAGCCATCTCTTTTAATTGTTGTCTTTCCAGAAGATATACTCCTTAGGGGCTTTCTTGCCAATACCAGTGGACATTTTATTAGGGAATTACATTGAGCTGATGGAGCTGGTGGCCATCTTCCATCAGCAGCAAGCCAGTGTTAAAACTGTAAGGACACAGATACCAGGATAGCTTGTGGACATAGGGGGAATGGCACAGAAATGGAAACCTAGGCACACACATGTGAATAGTAGTTGTGCCTCTTGAATTAGAGCCAAATCTCCACTGTCAACCAGCTGGGAGAGTCCAGATGGAGCCTCTGGAGATGAGAACCATGAAGATGTGACTTATTTTTGAGATATCTTCCAATTTTAATTGCTGAAATAGCCCCTTTTCTCAACAGGACTTACAGTGGGAGACCAAAGATGCACAATTTGGCTGTTTCTCTAATAAAAATTCACTCTGACAAGAGCAGTGGGAAATCAAAATCCATAGCCATTTACACAGGTCTCAGCTTCAGACCAGTCAGGAAGAAACAAAAGGAGAAATGGGAGCATGTTCTCTATTTGCAGCACATCTGCTTTAGTGGACCAAGAAACACAGATGTAATTACAGTGAGAAAAATGGGGCAAACATAAAGAAATCCCATCCAAAATGTAGAATCAATGACCCTTCTCCATAAAAGCAGAAGGCACACTGATTTTGTACAGCATGTCAGGAGAAGATTCAAACATAAGAGCCTTTATAAAGAACACAATCAAAAACAAACAACCCTAGCTCTATTATATTCAATTAACCTTGAAAAATGATTTAGAACTTTTTTTTTAAAATCTTATATATTTTACAGTAGGCATTTTTATATCTGTATTGTCTCTATTGTAATAGCCAGTAGAACAAAATGTCATTACTTGCACAAGGGTGTCTCCTTTTCTTCCCTTTCTCCCTAGCCAATAGAAAAGGCATTTTGAACACATTTCCTCATTTCCTTCCACAGCAGTTGCAGCATGAATGTAGCACTATCTTGACAACGACAACTTGCTGTAACTCCACAACACAAAACTCCACACATAAAGATGTGATGAGGATGCTCTTCAAGATGTTCATGGTTATTTAAGTAGCATCATTCCATACTGGTGAGAATAACTTGTCCATCTACTCCTTATGGCCCTATTATACTAAAAGATTCTGCCTTTGTCTGAATACTGTATCTGCAGACGCTGCCAGTTAGTAATTGAGGGCTACTGTAGCCTGTTTGAGCTCATAAGGAGCTCCCTGAAAGACAGCAGCTACTAGAGAGTATAAGAGCTACAACTGCCTTGATGCAGAAGGACAATGGAAAATTTGATATACAAAAGAGCATCCTCATGGCTATAAACACAACTTGATGCTAAGCAGCACAGTTTCCAGAAATGGAACTATAGAGGAGTTGAAGAGCTGTGTGCAGGCAAGGGTTGGCATAGGAAAGAATCACCAACATTTTTTTTAAAAGGGGATTATCATGCCCTCTCCCTGGAAACATTCAAGGCCAGGCTGTACGGGGCTTTGAGCAACCTGGTCTAGAGGGAGGTGTCCCTGCCTATAGCAGGGGGTTGGAACTAGACGATCTTAAACATCCCTTCCAACCCAAACCCTTCTATGATGCCATTAACAGGGTAGTAAGGGTATCACAGTGAGAGGGAGGAATAACATACCTAATTCTAGATGTCAGGTACTTGGTGCATGAATGCAAGGATGCCGTATTGCCTTCCCCCTTCACCTTGTGAAAAGAATCTCTCCCACTTGACATGGTCCCACATCTGCTATGTGAGGTGGGAACAGACATCTCAGCTCCATCACAACAGCAATCAACAACAGCTCTCCAAATAGTGTTCTAGAGTGTTATAATTTCAAACTGAGCTACAAGAGAACCTAAGCACTTTATTTCTATGTTTACAGCATAGTATCCTGTTGTCCTTATTTTATATAATTTCTTTTGCCACTGTTAAGAATATTTTATCTTTCTCCTTACCCCTTCAGCCTCCAAGCGCTAATTTAAACAAAACCCTTCAGAGTCTGTTCATTAAGTACTAAACTAAGTGTGTGCCTTTCCCTCAGCAAAACAACCTAATTTCTGAGATTTTTGCTCTGCAGGTGACTCTTGTGTCCTTGAAAGATGAGGAGATAACACTATGAGAAAAACTAACAAGCAACAAGGGGAAACTTGGTGACCACAGAAACTGGACATCTGTAATGAGATACAAACTGAAAATGAGACAGCACTAACATCACGTTCTTCTATACACAGAGACAACATCATTTACCCTGCCTAATGAGCAGTGTCACAAAAATGGCAGGAACTGAGATTCAGCTGCTCAGCACGATCTCTAGGGCAAGCTGAACCAATAGATAAGCTTCATCTGGAGGAGGGTGAACGTGCTCAGCAATAACAACAGAAGGAGCCCACAGTTACACGAAGGGGAAAAAAACCCACAAAGTGCATTTATTTAAAGGGACACAGACAGTCTTTCAAAATTCTTAAAGTAATTGTCTCTTCACTATTTTTACAAGTCACTTCATGGAAGACAGAGATCAGAGTATGGTTCCTTAGTAACATCTCTGCTCCTCACTGCAAAGCTTGCTTAGTATTCCACATTGCTTGCTGGGCTGTGTAAGTCCAGATCGCCTCATGATCAGGGTTTACATTTGTGTTTTGCAGCAGCTGGCAAGATACAACAATTACATGTATCTTCCTACTTTTATAGTACTGAGCTGCACATCTATGGCAGCTTTCATAACAAACCCCTGAAATGAAACAAGTCTAAGTACAAGAGCTTCAAATCATAGTATCACTCAAGTTGGAAAAGCCCTCAAAGATCATTGAGTCCAACCACAACTAACCATACTACCCAACCTTCTGTTAAATCATGTCCCTGAGCACCACATCCAGTTTTTTAAACACATTCAGGGATGGTGACTCAATCACCTCTCCAGGGAGCCTATTCCAGTGCCTGACAAGCCCTTCTGTAAAGAAGTGTTTCCTGATATCCAGCCTAAACTTCCCCTGGCACAACTTAAGACCATTTCCCCTCATCCTGTCACCTGTGAGAAGAGACCAACCCCACTCTCACTGTAAGCACCTTTCAGGTATTGGAAGAGAGCAATAAGGTCTCCCCTCAGCCTCTTTTTCCCCAGATTAACAGCCCCAGTTCCTTCAGTTCCTCATAGGGCATATTCTCCAAGCCCTTCACAAGCCTTGTTGCCCTTCTTTGGACCTGCTCCAGCACCTCCATGTCCTTTCTGTAATGAGGTGCCCAAAACCAAACACAGTACTCAAGGTGAGGCCTCACCAGTGCTGAGTACAGGGGCAGGATAATCAGCACTGGTTGGAGAGCTGTTGGGGTGTCCTTCAACCAGAGGCCATGCTGCACAGGGCCATGTTTCTCACAGTCACTGGCCACTGTCCCCATGGGCAAAGTGATGGTAGGGTGATGGCTGAGATTCCCGATATCTTGCAGTTCCCATGGGGACGGTCGCTGTCCCTGAGCAAATGGCTCAGGGAGAGTAAGCCTTCAACAGGCACCATGCTAACCCTGCCTGGTATCATCCCCTCCAGTGATGGCAAGTCAGAAGGCCTACAAAGCATCCTGCAACCTGAGCTATGCGAGAGAGTAGATGCAGGAGAAGAAAAATGGCGTCCTGAGGACCACCAAGTTGAACACTTCACTTGCATCAAAAAATCAAACCCTACCATGTGTCTGACCACAGGGCATTTCAGCAGTAGTTAGGTGTATACTTCTGCCCTACTCTGGAGGGAATTTGTGCTGTTTCACCCTGCTAAAGATCAGCAGGAATCCTGGATGTGCAGCAGCATACGTGAAGATCAAACTCCCATTAATGTTCATGAAAAGGCTTTCATTAGCTTCAGTAGTTTGGACTGTGTTTATTCACAAAACAGTACTTTAAGCATTTTGGTACAAAGGCTAGTTTATATGCAGGCTGCTGAACAACTGAAATGCATCCTTGTTAAGAATATGGTTTACAACAGCAGAGTGAAAAAGGTGAAATAAGTAGCTGCTCTCATATTCAATGTCAGGAAACACTCTGTGAATGCATGAGGCTGGGAGATCCTTGAAGCCAGAGCCAGCATCCATAGAACACCTGTGTCATGGAACACCTGGTGCACTTCAGCTTCTGCAAGAAGAAGGGAGGCTGAGTCACAGAAATGCAGGGCGTTATGTTCTGATAATAGTTCCTGCCTGCTGTTATGCCCCTAGAGCACTAGAAGGAAATAAAGGGGAAACAAGCTTAGAAGGCATCCAGATACAAATTTGAGATCACTGAGCCAATATTAATAGCCCTTAAAGGATCCTGATATGTAATGCATAATACAAGGAAAGAGATTGCCTCCTTAACAAGAATTGCATTACTCTTATCAGAAATAATTTTTACCTTCATAAAAAAAAAAAAATAAGTTTTCAGCTCCCAATTCGTCAGCTGTAGTGTTGTTCACAAGACCCTTAGCTCCAGCAGTGATGTTGCCAAATGATTCCCTCACACCACTGGGTTAGCACTCCTACAAAAGAAGTGTGTGTAGGTGGAGAGGGATTTCTGGCTTGTGTCTGGTCTGTGTACCATTTACACAGCCCCTCTGCTCTCCTGCAGTGTATTTCAGAGAAAAGCAGCAGCAGCATGGAGACCATGCAATATGAGTAAAGAGGTTTGATATTCCAGGATACCTCTGAAGGACAAATCAGAGAACAGAAAGAATGGCTTCAGAGTAGAGAATGAATTCCTAATATCATTTAAATGAAACAAGTTTCTCCTCATTTATGCTGTCAGGATACTAATAGCTTTTAAAACAGGGTAATCTAAGAAGAAACCAAGTGAAAAGAGAGAACAGACGTAGATGATACTCCTTTTGTACCTCTATTTCTGTCTCTGACTAAAAGCCATTTCCTCCCAGCTGGAGGAGGAGATGTGACAGCCTGTGCTCACCCCTGACTCATGCCTGTAATGGGCTGGGCAAGACCCTGGTGGCCTCAGAGACCATGTTAGCATTCTTTCATCACAAGAAAGGAAAGGAGCAGGCAGACAGCCCTAACCAGGGCACTGCTCCACCCTTCCCCTGAACAGAAGGGTGAAACCCAAGGGAAATAGAAGAAGCCTTGAGGATCCCTCAGCAGAAAACTTGCTTTGGAATTGTTCATTGAAGGAGATGAGGCCTTCTTGCGTGCAATGTCAATAGCTGGCACTGGAAAAGGATTGGCACAAGTATTGGGCAGAAGGGGACGCTGGAGGCCCACAAAACTCCTCCCTACTCTCAGAAGGGCTCTTCTCATGCTAGCAAACCTCGCAGAAACATTTGGGTATGCAGGGCAGCACAGAGGAAGCAGCTGGCACAGGAGAATCACTTGACAAAAAAGCATCATGAGTTCACAAACAGCACCCTAACCTAGGAGGTCTTTAGGAGAAGGCACTCTGCTTTAAGAACTCAACAATAACAAAAACCCAACAATTTTCATCTTATAGCAGATTGAGATAAACCTTGGGAGCAAAATATTTTGTATATGCAAAACACATGATTTATGTATTCATCCTGCAGGTGCCTGCCTTCTTATCCAGCTGTTAATCCTTTCTAGTTAGAAAGCCACTCATTCTCCAGAATGGAAGGTCAGTCTGATGTCTGCTTGCCACATCCAAAACCCTTTTCCTTGCCAGAGGCCCTCAGCCTCAGTTCATTCAAAAACATTTGAAATATTTTTTGGCACTTAAATAGAAAACAGTTCACAACCAAAGTAGCAGTATTTGCACACACTTATGTGTATCAGCCAACTTGCTTTGCTTCATATTTTTTCCTACTTTCAGAATTTAAATCTCTGGAAAATATCAGCAACTCTTACTTGAAATTTAAGCTTAAAAAAAAAAAAAATCCAACACACCCAAGTGATTTTGATGATAGGATGATTATTGTGTGACTCACCCCTCTAAGTACAACAACTGAGAGCTTATTAAGTATGCACTTGGGCTCTGGGCTGCCCACCTACACTCAATTTCCTCTGACTATGGAATGTCCTTTGGCAGCACTGCAGCTAACCGATACCCAGGAGTCTAAGGAAAACACTACAACTTGTACAGTATGATTGGTCTAAATGCTGTGCGCTCATATTTCAACCAGCCAGAGCAAGGTTACTTGTGAAACACAACAGTTCTTTCTGGGATGCAAGGATTCACAGACTGGAAATTCTGTACTCTGTTAGTACTGAGATAAATAGAGATAAATATATTTAAGCAGCTAGATAGAGATGACACCAAAAGGCATCTGCAAATTTCTCCCTTTCTACCACAACCTTTCGGTTCACAGGCCAAGCACTAGTTAAAGAGGAATAGCTGTACACTCTGTACACAGTGATTTATGAGTGTTAATGGAAATACTGCTCCTTAACTCAGTCACCCACCTGCATTACTCAAGTGCCATGCTTAATGCATATCTGTCACGCCTATACCACACTTTGCAGTGAAGCTGTGACCACCCCATAGAAATCCCTTGCTGGACATTCGACACATTTCTGTTGCACAGTAAGCTTTCTGTGAGAGCAAGTGGAGGCTGCTGTAATGGTATTTTCCTTCACTTCTGACATTCATCATTCAGCAGTGCACACCATCCCAGAGAAGAGACCTGTGTTCAGCCTGCTCTCAGTCCTCCTGAGCTTAAAGGTGGACCACAGCTGGACTGACCTGAACCAAGTAGAATCCTGTAAGTCCCCAGTGACAGCATCTGAGAAAGGACACGCAGTAATATCAGCACAAAAAAAAAAAAACTAAGCTAGGAATATTGAAAAGACAGAACAAGCAGTCTGTAGAAACTGGAACAGAGTACTTCAACACTGGGGAATTTGGAGCAGCAAGCACCTTGGTTGCCTTTAAGGAAAGAAAGATTCATTTATGAGTCTGAATGTTTTAAAGCACTGAGCGATAACACAGGTAGTCATTGATCTCAATTCTTCCTCAGCCATCAAAAGATAAAACCATAGTTATTTTAATTTTCCTTATTAAAAAAGGAAAATATGATCCCAATACTGGTTTTGTTCCCAGAATACTTATAACCATAAAGGTCTGTCTGGAAGACATCCTGACTGCGGTGGCTTACAAGCAGGCAGTATGATGGGAATGAGAAGGCTTGGTTGACTGTTCTGCTGCTTTTCCCTCCCTTGTCCTCTGGAGAAGAGAGGGAGCAAGAGCCATTGCTCCAAGTTTGTAGAGCAACTGGATTTCTTTTTTGCTGAAGAGCTGTGATGTCTAAGCTAACAACTTCAACTCCCAACCCTCTGCTCTGCAGAGAGTAAGGGTGTTGCACGCATGCTAAGAAGGAACCTGTATCATGATGGAGTATGATTAGAGCATGCCTCTGCTCCCACGGTTCAGCTGGCTCAGAAGCAGCCTTGCTCAGCAGAATGCACTGGTCCTGCCTGGGGTCTGTTTTCCATAGAGCAGCATCCCTGCCACTTCCTCTGCACAAATTCCTTTGCTGAAATAGATTCAAAAGCAGCACATGCACATAAACACTAGGCAGCTGGGTGCAGTCAATTCGCTTCACCTTGTTATCATTTATACTGCAGCTGTGCAGCTACAACATGTTGGATGCTACAATTCTTAGGGGGAAACTGATGCTCCTCCTGTGCAGCCAGCCCCAGGGCACAGCACAGCATACACTGAAAGCAACAGGTAAGGGCCCCAGCAACATAGGCAATAGGATGGGCCAGATCCAAAATCCTGTGAAAGCCAATATGCTCCCAGCACTGCACATTTCCCTTCTCCAGAACTGATATGACTGCTTGACAAATTCAGTAGTGGCCTTGACATGGAACCAATGACACGAGGATGGAGTTACTCAGCAGGAAAACAATAGATCACATTCTCCCGCCCTGAACTGTCTGAGCAATGAGCTGCACTGGAGCTAGCCACACTTGTTCCAGAACAAACAACACAAATGTTGCACATGGATTTATTTCTCAGGGGCATTAAATGCTAGGAAAAATAAGTCAGTCGTGGAATCACTTGAGAAAAGACCACTCTCATAATCCAAGAGCTGCTCTCCCACTTCATATTTTGAAAGTTTTTGTTTTTCAAAAACAGAACAGCACTGAGTGCTTGTCATGCAGGGATCTATGTAAATGCTCATATGTGCACATGTGCACAAGCTGCAGGCACCCCAGGACCACATGCAGGATGATTCAGCAGCGGGGCACACTGTGCAGTGCTGCAGGGGTTTGTCATGGCTTGCATGATGGGCAGCCCATCTGACTGGCAGTGATGTGAGAAGCTAAGCTGTTCTCAGAAGCCTTCTGCCTCTTGGAAAGCTGTAAATAAAACAGGAACTATGATTTTTTGCCTAAAGATTGTGGTGTTGTGATAAACAGAAAACCTAATTAATCAGGAGCAATCTGATCTGCACAAACTTATGGCTGTGCAGCTACAAATTATATCATCATATTCAATTACTGGAAACACCATTTCCTGTGTAAACCTACCTCTGCAGTCTGTAGGGAGATCCCACCATTTCAGATGCATATTTACTAATCACTGCCTTAAATTTTCACTTGGAAGGAAAGAATAGAATTTGTGCAAAGCAGGAAGTCCAAAAAGCCTCTTAATCTCGAGTGTTAAACCTTTTGAGTATCAAAACATCTAAAATGAGAAACACACAACGTAAACAGGCATCTTAAAAGATACCAAACTTACAGGGATATTTTCAGTTAAGCCCATCCCACAGGAACTCTAATAAAGTCAAAATCAAAGTATTTCACTCCAATTTTGATTTTATTTTTTTAAACTGAAGCCTCTAAGGTGGATGCAGGCCATTTCTTGAGTGACAGCCTGAAATGAAAAATCTCTCTCTTCCACTGAAAAAGTTTGAACTTATTCCATCATAGAATGCAAATAGAACTTAACACTTTGAGTGTTATTCCAAAAAAATTGAAATCTTCTAGCTCAATAGCGCACTGCTGTTCACTAGTGTCAAAATTCACCTTCACTGTATATTACCAGCAGGAATTCACTTAGGATTACATGCTTATGTCAGTGTGGGAAAACTTAGGCCTAGTTGAAAGAAGCCAAACAGACAATCCCTGCAACTACTTTATAAACCACCCTATTACATATCTGGCCAACAACTGAACAATGTAATTACACTACAGGTGAAATGTTATTTAAAAGCAAGAACTGATTGGTCTGCAAATTAACACCTCGGTACAATCAGTGCTCTAAAAGTTACTGGCAGATTCATGAAAATTAATTACCTGAAAGTTAACACTGTCACATACCTCTATAAATCTGGTATTACTAAATGCTGATGTGAGCATCTCTGCCTTGAGTCTTGCTGTATGGCACTGCATGAGCCTTTGCTTCAACTCCGCTTCTCTCATCCCAGAGCAGCAGAATCGTCTCTCTCAATTCCAGCACTTAATTGGTATTCACAGCACCACAGCAAGGCAAGTGAGACAACACAGGCAATGGACAAGCAGTTATAGCAGAGACTTTGTGAACAGGAGAGTTCAAAGCCTCTTTCTTGTCTCATAAGATTTGCTTTATCTGTAACCCCAGTGATTTATATAAACTTAAACTGGCATGACAACAGTAACTGGCAGTTGATTCTCTTGGTTTAACTCCTTTAACTCCCAGGAGTTAAAAAAAAAAAAAAAAAAAAAAAAACCAAAAAAAAACTTACTGCCCTTGCCCACTTCCAATTTATGTTTTTCAAACTTCTACCATTGTGTGTCCAGCACTGACAAGAAGAAAAAGTAAGGTAGAGAAGACAGTTGCTGCTATTATATTAAAAAGCCACCTTGAACAGAAGTATGGACAGAGGTGGCTGAAAAGCTGACAGAACTTGGGCTTTCGTTATTGCTGACTAGAATAGATTTTATAGCAGTGAGCTTCAGTGGTCAGACTCTTCAAATTTTTATCTGAAGAAAAACTGCCATAACAGTCTGGGCAGGGAGGTGGAGTTGGCTGAACTGTGCTCACAGAAGCACCCAGACATCTGGCTCTTAAGCCTGAAAGCACTGAGTTGATCTTTAGTGTCTGTACCACAGCTACTACTATTAAGATAACCTTAAGATTTTCTGAGTAACTATGCTGCAGTGAGCAAGCTATTGGGAAGTGGAAAAAAAACAACAGGACAGATTGCTCTCAGTAGTGTCCAAGATAAGCTCAAAGGGAGCCCCCTTGTTCCTCAGGTAGCTCTGGATTTAAGCACTTTTGTACATGGCACATAGAAAGTGGGACTCACTAGTCAAACAACAGCCACCCTTCCTCACAGTATTTAGGGTAGAATACCATTGGGAAGGACATACCTTGCTGGAGCTTCTCCTCAGTTTCTAGGGTACTTTGTGTTATTTTTCATTAGCCCTGCCATGGCTGACATATTCACCCATGTTAAATAAAATACTGGCAATAAACTAGATATAAACTGGATAGCTGTGTAAATAAATTACCCTTCAGCAAACCAAGCAAGATTTCAAATACCGTCAGGGAATGATCACAACAGCAGTGAAGCCATCAATAGGCATTTATTAAAGCCCTCTGACAAATACTAACAGCAGCAGCTAGGGCTGAATTCAAAGCTTTTTTTTTTTTTTTTTACTGCATTGCTCTGCAGTAAGCAATGACACCACATCAAATGCCCATGCAAGACGTCTGGGGCCAGGCACACTCACATTATGCTCTTCCTGGTCCAAGCTCTGGGACTGTATATAATGAAGATATAAAATTACTGGGAGATGGAAAGATCTCAGTAGTGCCTTAAGAAAATGCATGAACAATGTATATACAAGTTGACACATGCAGCTCTATCTACTGACTCCAGTTGTCTTTAGCAGTCATCTTTTTACTTATTTCCCTGCACACTCCAACAAGCGTGTCCCTATTAAAGTATTCTTCCCTTTGTTAATCTTCTCAGAGCTTGGTACTTACAGCATCCACCTTGCAACTGTCAACTTTGGAGGAAGTCTAGGTAGAAAAGACATTCCCCCTAGTTTCAGCAAAGATCCACACATCTCTTATTGACTAGTCCTTCCAGGACCAAGTCTCTCAAGCCTCCTGCTTCTTGTCAAGTCTGACATCTTCCTCTCATCTCTTCTTGATTATCTCATCCTTATCCTTACACAAAGCTCAGATGCCAAGATGGTCTTCATTCACTATTCTTTAATCATTTCTATTTCTTCTCTGAAACACACAGCTACCTGCTATGGTTCATTTACATGAAGCCTACTTGCACCAAGTAGGATTTGTGAGCAGATTAGTTTTAAAATGAGCATATATTCAGCTTCCTACATCAAGCTTCTTTCCGAGTCCAACTGTCAGCAGCAATTCAACCAACTCAAAGTAACATATTCATCCATTTTTTTTTTTTTTTTTTTTTTAAATAGCTCATCTGCAGCTTTTCCTCACAGTCCACTTTGTTTTGCCCTTCATTCTACTCTCTATGTTGCTTTTGATTCCCACCTCGCTTAAGTCATATTTTTGGTGACGTGTCTGTAGCGAACAAGTCAAAGAGAAGAGCACAAGAAACTTTTCTGCAGACCTTTCTTTTCCTCATTAGAACTGCTATAGTACCTGAATGCTGCGGCATGGCTTTGGATCAAAAACCCTACCTAGGGCCTGAAGGAAAAAAGCTCTCTGAAGAGTTTACTATTATTAGTATTTTCTTAATCTAAGCTACAGCATTCTTTTGCATCCACTTTGCGGATTCAGGCCAAGGGCAGCTCTAGTCTCTTACCTAAGACTAACCCTAGCCCTAAACAGTGACTTTGGCAGAGCCTTAGCTCAAGACCTCCACAGAAAAACAGCTCAAAGTGAAAATTTCTGCAGCTTGCACCATTCTTAGGCAACTCCTTTGCAGACTCACCCCCTGCAGCTCTAGGCTCTCTCTCTTACTCAGTGTTATCCCTAGGCATTTGCCTGGGCCTTGGAAGCCCTATCTCATGGCATTTATTCAGAACACACAAAAAAAACTTCTAAGGGCAGATGGGTTTTTTCCACCACTTACACCACACTTAGGCAATTCCCTCCAGCCTCACACCTGATCCAACTGTAGGTCTTGCTTCTCAAGAACATTAGACTTTGCCTAGGCCTCATCTGATAGAGGATGACAGTAGTCAAGGAAGTAAGGAACAGATCAATAACTGGAGTGAAACTAAGTTAGTTTTCATCATCTAACACAGATTTAGGAAATGAGGCTTTAGCCATACTCAAGCTCAGTAAATAATTCAGTTTACAATCCTATTTTTTTTTTTTTGTCCTGAAAGCTCTGAGATCTACCCACAAATCTTCAGACAAGTGAGCAAGAACCTGGAGGGACTATAACAATCAGAAAGATCAACACAGTGGAATAGCAATACAGGAAGCGTAACAACAAAGGGCCTAACACCATGGAAAGGTGTTACAAACAAAAAGTGCTCACCTGCCTCTGAAGGTCTAGGCTCACAGGAAAACCCCACAAATGACAGATCTCCAACTAGAGATCCTCCCAGAGTGGCAGTCAGCCTTTAAATTAGGTATAAGAGAGCTGCAGCCAGGCTCCATCCCTGTGGGTCATACGGCTGAATTGCCTTCACCTGTGCTACCAGGGCTAACCTGGTCCTCAGGTACTCAATCCGTGGTTCAGCCAGTGACTCAACAGTTAACATACAGGGAATTTTTATGGATAATGAGCACCTTACTCTCTGCTGCTGTGCTATCCTTCCCAGAAAGTCCCTGACCAAGCAGTCTAGCCTCTGCAATAAATTACCTGAGTGCTGGCACTCTCCAGTCCTGTGGTTCTATCCACTCCTTAGAAATAGAGAGAACAATTGACAACACAGTTTACTGTTAGCTGAGATGATGCAATATGTGAGGAATGAGGAAATAACCAGGAAGCAGGATGGTTATGCAGATTTCAGCTTCCTAGTTGCACTCTTCAGCTGTACTGAGAAGTATTCCCCAGGCAGATGCTTAGAGCAGACTCCTTCCCAGATATACTTCTTTAAAAGAGCAGCGATGGCACCTGCCTTGTGCTGAACGTACAGAAGATTTACTGGAATAACTTGTTGAGTGCAGCTAAACTGCAATATTATCTTCTTCCAGTCACAGCTGAAGGTCAAGATGACACTTTCTGGAGCTCCAGCTGACTGTCTTGTGGCACCACTGATCATTACACAAATACTCTATTACAAATGAGTGCTTGATGGCTCTTATATAAGGTGCTCTGATATGTGGAAAGAGACAGCTGGAATTAGCCTGTCATGTTGATGACCGCATATGACAAGCCTGACTTTAACTCTAGTACTCATAGGACTTCTGTTATTAAGCCCCACACAGCCTTACAATTTGGGGAAGAAAAGACAGAGGCTATAGTTGCCCTGCAAGCTTCAGCCCTCAGTAGCAGATTTCTTTATGAAGGGAGTACTTGCTACAAGAAGAAAGGGCCCACAGAAACATGAGAAACAAAGTCCACAGCCTGGACACAAGCCAAAATGGGAAGCTCCATTTTCAGTTGATCTCCAAGACAAAAAAAAAACAAAAAAAAAAAAAAACAAAAAAAAAGGACAAAAATGAAAGGCCTTTAAACTATTAGTTAGCATAACTGATAACTGTTATAATTACTTCAACGATTATAATATTTAATTATAAATACTCTAGCCCTTAAGGTGAGAGTCAAAATATGGAGCTGGAGCTCCATGGCTCTGATGGGGGCAATGCAGAGTTTAGCAGCATCTTTTACATCCCATTATAAACTAACCTTCCCACTTTTCAGAAAATGCCAGGCTAGAAGCAGAGGCAATGAATAGGTTTTCTGGGTTATTTATGCCTTTTGCTTCAGATATTTGTATTTAGAGCTGCCTGTGATTTGCCTGATGGCTGCTGACAGGTATGGCAGAGTGGCTCTGATTACAGGAACGTTATCAGTTGAAGCACTGCCATCAAATGCTGCACAGTAAGTGCCTACGTCCGGCTGCCCTTCCAAGACTCTCTGTCTCTTATTTCTCTCTCTTTCTCTTTCAGTCATTTACCTTTCAAGCTGATTTCAGCATCACTGTTCCTCCTTTTTCCTCCCTGAAAAGGATATTTTGGAATGTATAGCTGATCACAGTCAGCTGTAATTGCTCAAAAATGTAAATGTGCTTCAGAAAAGAGGAAATACGTTATCTGTGACTCATCCACACTTCAGGCAAACTCTAGTTCAAGGGAAAAATGAAAAGACAGCCCCCCCACCAAAAAAAAAAAAAAAAAAGGCAGGAGGCAAGAATAACAAAGTTAAACAGGAAGAGATATTGAATACAGTCAATAGGCCTTAGAAGTAGCAAACTTTAGATCCACAAGAAAGCAACAATAGGCTGAGAGATTAATTATACCAGATTTTATCCTGCACATCAGTGGAACACCAGACCCCTTCTTGCAGGAACAGAAACTATCTCAATTTGCATGTGAAGAGGCTGGCTCATGACACAGGCATCACATACAGCTCCTAATCTTGAGCAGCTTCACCGACGTACATGTAAGTCCAGGTACAAGCACCTGGCTCTGCACCAAAAACCTGCTCGCTTGGAAAACAATTGTGTCATGCTCTGGCATTTCCTTTCCCTTCTGCTGCTGTCCCTCGTGTTGAGTCACTGAGGTCACAGATGATTGCTTTAAAGGGCCACACGCTGTGTGACAAAGGAATGGGACAAGCCTTTGTCATCCTTCCATTACCGCTCCTGACCATGACTTTCGGTCAGATGAAACAATGCTGCTGTGTCCCTGCCAGCCGTGCAGTGACAGTATGTGCACTTCACTCCCCGTTCCCAGCATCCCCAGGGCATCCAGTTCAAGCAGTACGTTCACCCCAAGCTTCTGGGCAGATGCTGACAATGCCTGGGGTGACCACTGTGCTGTGTTATGCAGCATGTAGTGCTGTTCTATGCTGTTCTACACAAAAGAGATCAATTATTAAACTCTGGGTTCAGGTACATGAATCTACCTGCTGTTGCATAAACAAACTCTCAAGTGATATAGAGGAATTCATGCCAGATTTCACTGGCACAAACAAGACTGATGGCAGACAAATTTCAGAGCAGTGCAGTACTTGTTTCATGTTTCATGTATCAATACATTCATCTGCAATCCATGTTTGTGATGACCTAATGAAAGCGCAGTTGCTGTTGGTCTGGAATTGTTTCCATGGAAGATTGGCTTTGCAACAAAAAAGCATAATAGGTGGTTGCCCAGGGCAGCAAAATATTAGGAGCTGTAAAATGTCAGTGCAGCGTGTGAACAGCAGCAGGTTCAGAGAGTCTGGATGTTTTCCAGTAATGACGCTGACCTCAGTTTTGGATGCTCCACATTTACACACCTCTCCTCGGACCAAAAGGTGCAGGGTCACCAATGAGCCACTGCAGCAAAAATATGGTTTGCAAGTACACAAAAGATCCCAGATCACTGAGCTTTGACATATTTCAGGTGGAGCTGTTGCTTTAATGGGTATGTAAGCAAGACTCTTTTTTTTTCCAGACAACTAAAAATGGCCTGTCCCCAGGGTGTGCTGCCACTGTCCCTTCCAATGAGTGCCTAAGTTGAGTAGTGCATTACTTAAATAAAATTGATCTATTACAGAGAAAATTTCAAGTCACAAAGTTCACATCTCTGTTTAAATGCAAGTTTTCACACTGCGTTCTGATCTAATGTTCATTGTGCTCCATTAAGGTAGATAGAATCATAGAATCACCAAGGTTGGAAAAGACCTAAAAGATCCTCCAGTCCAACCGTTCACCTATTCCCAATAGCTCCCACTAAACCATGTCCCTCAGCACAACATCCAGCCTTTCCTTGAACACCCCCAGGCTCGGTGACTCCACCACCTCCCTGGGCAGTCCATTCCAGTGCCTGACCACCCTTTCTGAAAAGTAATACTTCCTCATGTCCAGCCTGAATCTCCCCTGCCGTAGCTTGAAGCCATTCCCTCTGGTCCTATCACTAATGACACCAGAGAAGAGGCCGACCCCCAGCTCACTACAACCTCCCTTCAGGAAGTTATAGAGAGCAATGAGGTCTCCCCTGAGCCTCCTCTTCTCCAGGCTGAACATTCCCAGCTTCTTCAGCCTCTCCTCATATGGCCTGTGTTCCAGACCCCTCACCAGCTTTGTTGCCCTCCTTTGAACACGTTTGAGGGACTCAAATGCCTCAGATGCCCATTTAAGCATCTCAGATCTTCTCAAATTATTGCCTGGGCCATATAAATCCAGTTTTTGCATTACTACTCAATTTTATATTTTATTTTTCCCTGCGAGAAGTGCAAGCATGATCTCCAAGTATTGTGAATCTTATAGCCAAATTTCCCGAGTTTGGGGAATTCAAAGAGCTGACACACTGATATTGCAAAGGAAGAAGCTTCCTCCCAGTGCCTGATCCCAATATCCTTCACATCACTGTTGGTAACACATCAAGCACTCCCTGCTGAGTCTCGGCCTTGGTCTGACAGTGGGGATTACTGTGCTGCAGAAAATCCCCAAACCTGAGGAATATCACTAAGTGTGCTTCCAGACAAGCACAGGGATTCTCTGCACCTCAGCATAGATCCTTCCACATTATTCTGAAAATGCACTGTGTCCTTTGTTCTTCTTTGTTCCTCTGTTGGCTGCCCTAAAAGTACTGAAAAAATCTGCTATTTTGGTTCACTTGGAAAGATTCCCATTGCCCTCAAAGGGCACCGAGCGGCAGTATTTGTACTAGGCGTAAATGAACACGGCTTTACTCCTCATCTTCCTTTTCATGAAAGGCAAATCAGGCAATTTATGTAGCAGGAACAAAAGACTTGAGGATTTCTGCCCTCCATTCCCTGCCAGTGCTGTGGAACTGTCAGCAAAACCTCTCCCTCCACAAAATGCAGGCAGTGGTGCAAGCCGGGGAAACCCAGTACCCAGTATAATGCTTCAGCAGTACTACCACAGACAGCAGGACACACACATGGATATACACAGACATATCTTACGCATTTTACACAGAGATATTTATATATATATGTATGCATAGGTGTGTGTGTGCACAGTAATAGCAGAATATTATTGTAAAACTCAGTACTGGTGATGTTTGTATCTATTTCCCTACTGGTAGAAAAGGCTTCAGTACCATCTACTTGAATAGGAAGCTGAGGTAGCAATTACGCCTACTTTGGCTGATAACTTAATGTAAAGATTTACTCTTTGGGGTGGTGTTTGGGAGTTGGTTAGCATCTCAATTTCCCATCCAGACTGTCAGTATAGTCACTCACACCTTTGCAAACAGGTTGCAAAATCCTTCTGGGAATCAAAAGGTCAGCAATTTTTATCTCCTTTCCCCATGGAATGTAGTAGGTAGACGAAAAGCCTAACTGGAGAAATAGGCCTTTGTGTGAAATTCACGTAAGCTGTCTACATACCAGAACCCTTTACAAAGACAATGTAGCAGTGATTGGACTGCATTTTGCTTTTCAGCACTAGTACCCTGAGAATGCTGATGGTAGAGAAACCTATCACCAATTCTGCTAGGAACACTTGCTGTATTTTAAAACAAAACAAGCAAAAAAATGTATAAGAATTCAATCAGCTATGAATATGCAGGCAAACAGCTCACTGGACAGGCAATAGTGCTTGAAGAGGAGATCAGCTGAGGGCTACCAAAGAGCCTCACCATTCTATCAGATTCAGGAAATTAACGTGAATGTGAAAACAACTAGATATTAGGAAAATGTATGACAGGTGCATTACATGTTCTTGCCTCAACCTTATTCCTTCCTATGTCTCTGTTCATGACACAGTCAGAAACCGAACACTGGGGCAGTGGGATCCTTGGCCTGACCTGATACAGCTGTCCTTATGTCCTTAATTTGGTACATCAATTGTGTAGTGAACATTCATTTAATAACCCAGCTGGAGCAGGCACTTGTCAGAGATACACAAGGACACATTTCTCAGAATAAAAAGGGGATAAAACACCATTCTTCTAATTCACAAAAGCAGAAGTGACGGAGCAGCTTGTGGAGGATTCTGCTCTCACTCCTGGAAATCTGCTGACACTCACAAATTGCAGTGCTAAGAGATCAGAAATGAGGCTGAAGGTACAAGGAATTGGCAGATTAAACCCAGAGGGTTTCTGAATTACTTGTTCTGCTTCATTCCTACACTTTCCTGTTTGGCAAATTCATTCCAGTTTTGAAAGGTCGAGAAGTCTCGCAATGTTATGTCTGACTAATTGACCACATAACTTTGTGTTCAACCTCCTAAATTGCTTGGACATGGTCAGGAGTGTCAGGCTGATTTCTGGTAACTAGAACACGATGTCCAAATTTGGGGGAGGGTTGTAGCTACTTTTAGAGATGGAGAGCATCAGTCTGGCCTAGCTGTTCTCAAGCAGAAATGTTTGTTTCCAGGCTGCACTGGTGGTAGTTGTGCCTCATTTGCTAAAATAAGTACTTAATATCATAGGTGGTTCTTAAAACTTCTTTGCTTCCTCCTGCTTCTTCCAGGGACAGGTTTTCCTTATGTGCCTTCAAGGACAGCCTCCTCTATTTTGTCTGCCCAAGCAGAGTCAGACCTGAGTGCCTTCTGGCCCTACTGCCCTTTCAGGTCTCTGCTCCCAAAAGAAGCCAAATTTCTTCTCATATTTCACCTCCATGTTGCTGCTCCTTATCCATTGCTGGGAAGGGTGGATTATAAAAACAGCCATGCCACCACAACACTTTTCTGGAAGGGTTGGTTTTTTCCATTTTTTTTTTTTTTTTTATCTGGGAAAAGAAATGCTCGACTGACAGAGGCTCATTTCTCTCTAGCTTTCATGCTATTTGGCATTTTTACAGAGTCTCAGTTTTTGGAATTTTGTACCAGGATCTCAGCTCTCATTTTAAAAATGACAGTTAGCTGTTATCCTCCTAACCATAAAAAGAGAAGCCTGTAGATCTAAAAACCAGGTGGCAAATGACAGATTTGATTCTTGAAATCTTGAAGACAAAATGATGATGTTATCAGTTATAGCAACTATTCTTGTTATAATTCTGAATATTTAGAAATAGTAGGACTGTCTTTTTGATTTCATGAGCACAGGGAATGGAGGACTCTGAAAAATCATTTCAAACAGCCTAGGGCTGAAGGCATTACAGCCTCTCCTTCAGCTCATCCATTGCTGGAACAGAATCCTCCTGCATGAATGTGCACTTTCCTGTGAATAGCATACATTGAACCTAAGAATTTTGTTTTCACCTGAAACAACCATCAGAATTCATATTGCATAATAAAGGAAGGAAGTAACTGAAGCTCACGTGGATACCAAAAACAAAGTGGTGACTACCCCAGCATTTATGTGTGAAACAGAATTACATAAAATCTTTGATGGCATTGGGGCCATGGTAAAGAATGTGCTGAAATTAACTGGCAAATAAAACATCTATTTCTGACATGAAAAGCAGAAATGTTTAAGTTGAAAGTATAGTATTAACAGAAAGTTAACAAGAATGAACCCTTTTACTGAAAGCCTAAGCAGGACAGGGGACTAAACTGGAAAACCTGAGTTACTGAGTTCAGTCTGGTGGTTGTCACAGCATCATAGAATTTATCTGGGCACTTTCTGAGTCACAGAAAGTGACTCAAGTCACTTTGTCTAAGCACCCCAGAATGTCATTCCTCTCAAGGTTTGACAGCCTACTTTCATTCAGCTCTATTTAACTGTGGCCACCTCATAGCTATTTGATCTTACACCATCTTTGTCCTTTAACCTACACAGAACTCCTTCTGCAGCATGTTTATTTGTAGATAGCAGGCACGTAGCTTCTCATCCTTCGTTTTGCTTTCTTTGTCTCTTCCTGTCTGGCAGACTCCCCTCCCCCACCCTCTAATGCCTCTTTCTTCAGCATGGTTCTCTGTGATTGCATGTGATGTCTCCAAAAGATGTTTTTATTTTATTTTATTTTTATAATTAGTTGCCCATGACAACATCTGTACTATTCTAATTGAGCATGTTAGGTTTTTTAGGAAGGAAAGAGTAATTCTAGTTCACAACAATAAAATATATGATAGCTCAGCATTTAAATCTGAAGTCAAACAAAGTAGAAGAGGAGAAGCTCTCATTTAAGTGGAAATAATCCAGTCTTAAAAGAATGCCAGGAACCTTTAAAACCTTAATGCCATACAATGGCCAATGAGGTTTATGGATAATTGAGCACAGTCTATGTAAACCATGACAGTGTCTGTTCTCTACCGTAGAACAAGAGAGTCTTATATCACTTTAAATAGTGCTACTTTCCAGATGGTTGCATTTAGTAGATTACACCTATATTTAGCAAAAAGAGGTTAGGGAATGCTTCCCATAGCATCTATCTCCTCAGAGGGACTGTACCCAAGTATCCTGAGATGCACCTAACACAACTCTGTAGGACTGGCTACCAGAAACAGATGGAATTCCCTCTTCTTTCTTCAGGGATTCATGTCTATTTCTCTCGCCTTCTGCAAGCAGGGAAGATGTGCCTATCTTTATTTGCAATTCACACAGTCCCAGTAATGTATTTCAGCTTCCAATGGGTATCAAAATGGGCAGGACAAAAAACAACAGTGAAAAAAACACAAAAACACAGATTAATTCCATAGCAATAATGCTCAGCTATTTTGAGAATAGGCCTAGGCTCATTGACTTTAGTGAAGGTACATTGGTTTATGTTAGTACAGATCTGACCTTTGAGACAAACATTAGATTTTTCCTTTCTGATTACGAACTTGCTGGAATCTCTAAGATTTCACTCTAACAACAGTGTCTGTGCTTAGACAGTAGGAAATCATCAGTTAGCCATACAGCTTCCCATCAATTATCTTTTAAGAGGAACAGGGAGGAAGCGCCATGTATGATTGCAAATTCAGTGATGCTCAACCCACTTAATTCAAATTCATTGGACCTACCACATTCCTAATATGTTGTGCAGGTCTGTGCACATGGACTTTTTAGATAATTAGTAACAATTCACATTGGGGTATCTGTGGAAATACAAGAGGAACAGCTCAAAGAAGCAGCTGTGGAACAAGATAAACAGCATGAGAACCAAGGACACCTGTAGAAGAAGAAAGAACATCTCACAGCTTTGACTGGATAAGCGCCCACATGAATGGTTGAAGAGTCTTTACAGAATGCTCTGTTGACATGTAAAGGTGGATGGGAAAGTTGTACGGGTGGATGGGAAAGCTAGAAAAAGAAAATCTGTGAAGCTATATAACTGATGTGAGAAATGATTTGGATCGTTCACAACTAAGTCCATGCATCAGATGCTGCAGGTATTTGAGTAAGCATTAGAGAATTATTCCCAGAACGCTTTCATAGAATAGTTTATCTTGGACAGGATCTTACAGATCACCTAGATCCAATACCCCCTGCCATGAGCAGGGTTGCCACTCACCAGATCTGTCTGCCCAGGGCCCCATGCAACCTGGCCTTGAATGCCTCCACGGATGGGGCATCCACAGTTACTCTGGGAAATATATAAATATGTTAATATCTATATATTAAAACATGGGATGTGTGGGATGAAAATATCATTTGTATTTTATCTGCTAATTAAGTAATCCTAGTTGTCTGCTTGACTAGATGATTGGATAAAAAAGATATTGAATATGGATGAGCACGATTATTTATAGAGCGACCATTTGTTTTGTAGGTAACCAAGGATACACAGAAGCCATACAATAAATTATTCTCTTTAGTACTGGACATTAAACATTCCCTTGAGTGTTGAAGTTCTCCATTTGAAGGAAACAAACAAGTATGTTCACCTTGGTCCAGTGGTGACTTTCCTATGAATCAGTAAAAATCCAAAGCTGCCTAGGCAGGCAAGACTGTCCAATGCAGTCTTAGATACAAAGATCCTTCATCTTTTCCTATAGACGGAACATTTGCATAAGAATGTATTTGAGACAGCATTACTTTCATTCCCATATCAAATACGTCCTGTGTCCTCAATTTCTAACAGGGTGAGAGAGAACAGGGTGATGCTGTGCCAAGCCATTATTGTCCAGCTTCAGGACTTAAACCATGTTAAATTTCCTCCAGTCAAAGTACCCTTTGCTTTATATGGGGGCTGGGCCTTCAACACTTGGAAATGAATGATGCAGTTGTGAAGTGCTCCTTTTGCTGCAGAACTCCTCAAACTCAGAGCTGCAACTCCCAGCAGCTCTTCTGGAAGGTGGCTACTTCCAGGTAACTCCTGCAATGGTGACACTTGAAAGATAACATGGTGCAGAAAACAAAGGACATAAGGATAACCAACATACGCCAAGGAGGAAAAGAAACATGCATTAAGTGTTTTAACATTTTTCCTGTCAAAAGCTGGATTGCAGGGAGCCTGAGTATGTTTTCAGTGAAGACAAGATTGCTTTTCTAAGGCTCATCTCAGTGCACAATCCTAAGAGGATTTGGTGAGAGTTTTCTTAAATTTGATTTTTCTGAGGAGAAGAGATAAATTATGCTTCAGTAAACAAAAATTAAATCCTATTTTTTTCTGTATGAAGTTGTGTTTATTAACATAAAGAGCAGTAACTTCTGTATGTCTAATTCTTGCATAGCTATCTCATAAAAAGAAGTATTGTTAGTATTTCTTTTTATGATCTAATATATAGGTCTATTGAGTGATTTTCTAATAACTCGTATTTCAGATAGTTTATTCTACTAAGCCAGCTCTTTCTATCTATGCATTTCATTGTCTGTTTTGTACAAACATAGAAGAGCTATTTAGAAACTGTAAATCAGGAAAAAGTAAACATATGCATTACAAAATACTGGTTGAAGGTATAATGAAGATATGAAAAACTCAGAATGGATTTGTAAAGGAAAAAAAGTTGTGGCACACCACTGTAATTTATTTCCTGTAATGGGTAACAGGCTTCTGATTTCATTCAAGTTCTGAAGATTGGAATAAAGAAGAAGCTGGTAACATCTGCAGAAGATTTGATGTTCAAAGAGACCACAAATAAATGGAATTAGAATTCAAGATGGTTTTACAAGAGATGAACAAGGCATTATAGGCAGAGGTATCACTAGAGGATATACAAAGCTATCTGTCTGTTCTGCTTGGCACCCATGAAGCCTCAGCAATTGGTTCCTCCAGAATCAAGAATGACTTAAATATTCGCAGAACATTATAAAAGATCTGAAACAGATTGTCAAGTGAGGCCTGTACCACCTCTTTCCTTTGATGTCCTTAGTAACAGATTAGGCAAATGTTTAAGAAATGACCTAGGTACAGATGATCCATGGGATAGATGGATGAACTAGAGGAAATCTTGAAGTCATATGCCACATTTCTTTCCCTCTTTCAGCTCTTTCCCTTGACACTCATATTCTCACCCTTTAGGAGCAACAGAATCCAAATGTGCTATTTGATTGCCTCATTTCTAAACATAGTGTAATTCTAGCAGCCACACACAAACAGAGAGGTATTTCATGTTACCACATCATCAGATTCCAGCCATGGTTTTTAAACTCATAGCTTATCTAAGATCAAAATTAGACCACTTGATTGGCCCAGTTCAGTTTATAAAGGTTTTTGCTGTATTAGCTGCTAAAAGCAGTAAATGGCTACAAATACTAAATGCCAGTGCCTATACGTTAACCCACTCACATCCTTTTGTAGCTGCTTTGACCCATATGGATCTTCACACTGATTTTGCAACATTTAATGTGATGTCTGGTTTCTGTTTTCATGAGGCCTCTGCTGAAGCACTCTTAGAGGGAGTCTATGGAGGGCAGCTTTGTTTGTTATTTTGTATGCTTCATCATACTAAGCAGGTTTTCACAAAACGTTGTTAGGGAAAAATAGATAGAGGCAGAACTCCCATTGATAATTCACCATGCTTAGGTTTAGCTAAACAGAACTCAATGCTGGACAAACAGGTTTCCAAGTTCAAGTTTACAGGTCACCTGTATCTGCTCTGTTTAGATTCGTTTTTATCAACTCATGGCTCACAGGCTGATATGATAAGCAGCATAAAAGAAATTTTGGCCGTGGCATAGGTGAGAATCTCAGCCTTTGAATAGATGTGGAAGAATCAGTGGGGAAGATTAGTATGCTGAGCGAGTCCAAGAGGCAAAAGGTCAAGTAAGTTCAATACCTGAGAAACGATCTGATGGAAATCATTCAACTAGACAGGAGTGCATCAAGCCTGAGCAGTAAGTCAAAAGCGCTTCTGAATTCTTAAAGGAAGTTCTTAAGATCCAATAATGTTTGGAATACCCGAATGTTCCACTAAAGAAAAAGGCCTACTGGCTACCATACTGGAAAAAACTGACAATAGGTTTTCAGTGTAACAAATACCCTACTTCTATATCTAGATCCAAATTCTCAGTCCTCCAAACAACAAGCTATTCAAACCCAATGCTTTACATCAGCCCATGCCCAACATGCAAGAAGATTCAAGACATAAACTAAAAATGAAGACCAAGACAAGATTTGTGACTATAGGCCCAAATTTGCACTACTGGCAAGTGATTACATTACCACCTACTTGTCATTAATTTCAAAATGGATCCAGTAGACCAGCTATTCCTTTCTCTGTGAAGCCACTGTACTTTATATGCATAAAGCTATGTAAGGTACCTAAGAAGTCTATAAAATAACAAGCCCTCTCCATAAATATAATAACAGCTAAACATGTTACACATCTGTTTGTTGCTGGAAAAGATTCATCTGTAGAACCATCCAAAGGAAACTCCCACAGCACAGCATTATTTCACTGGAGCTAAATGTTGCAGTGGTGCTTGGTGTGGGAACCTTAACTTCAACCTAGGTTACATTTTTCTAGGCCTCTTATCAGGCTTTTAGCTCATGTTTCATCACCGCTCCAAGCTGTTGCACACAATGAGCAGAAAACATCTTTAAGTCCATCTGATTTCACAGACAAATTTACCATGATGAAATAGATGTGGTCATTCAATCTCCATATGAAAATGCCAGTTTCTCCATTAAGAGAGGGCAGTTAAGGAGCCTAGATGATTAACTGAGCTGAATAGTTGAGGTGCCCAATGTTTGACATTTCCCCCATTCGTTTGAAGTTTGTACAGGTGGGACTATTTTTCTCCTAAGAGAAGAACAATAACATAAAACTGAAAGCTAAATACTGGAAAGTAGAAACCACAAATGGTTACTTTTGCATTAAACAGAAGAAAATATTTCTCTTCTGGGAGGGTAATGTTGCAAGCATTCTTTTCTAAGTCAAGGTCCTGATATGGGCTTTTAATTAATTATGTTTTAAAATCTTAAACAGCACAGGAATAAGTTACTAGGAAGGCTGTGTAGTGTTTAAGTTTGGAAGCTTTTCAAGACCCAATCTGAACAAATTCATAGCTGATCCAACCTCTTTCTGATGGCAGCAGTGCTTAGAGTATGATATTGGAGCAGGTGACATCCAGCAGTCCCTTCCAACCCAATTGTATGTGATTCTGGGACTTTTATCCAAAAAGATCAAGTTCTTTCAGAAAACATACCATATGATGCAGTTCAATTCTTTCTTCCCTCAGATATACATGCATTTTCAGCAGTCTCTCAATTATGAAACTCAATTTTGCAGACAGTAAATGGTTCATTTATTGATTCTCATCTACCAAATCCAGGTAGTTCCACAAACGACAATATTCTGCTGATACACTGAAGGCTTAAAAAAATTACATTTATGGAGGAAAAACCCACAAAGTTACAAATTGACAGCCTCTCTTCAGTACTGGTGCTATAATTACAAATGCCAAAAACCTTTGATATGCTTCACAGATTACATCTTTAGGAGAGATGTGCTTTTCTTTAAATGCTGAAATAAAAAGACTTTTACCCATTTTGAACTGCAATTTCAGCCAACTATTTGGGGTACGGTATTTTATTTGTTCCTCTGAGGTTTAAGTTACTGTGCATGCTGCCAACAAACACTCTTTTAGCAAAAGCTGATCCCCATTGGAATTCAGCATATACATTCTAAATTTAAGCAAATAGGGGAAGATTTAGAAGTATGATTAATTGAAAGTACATATCAAGACTTTGACATGTAAAGCATAGAAGAATGTTTGCAACCCAAAACACAGGCTTAAGCTCCACTCATTACAAAACCAAGCCCTGGATGCTTTCATCCTCTAAGGTTAAGACTCTCTACTGGCTCTCCAGTAATACAAAGGACGAAAATAGATGACTTTTCCTAGTTCAGTTTTCATCTCTGCGGAGGGATTATTGTGTAGCAGACAGCTAGGTTACAGCCTGCACCATTACATACCTGATTGTTTCATTACAGCCCTGGTTCTACTCTGAAGCTACAACAAACCAAATTCATACTGAAGTCCTGGTGCTTTTGACCATTCCTCTTCATGATTGGAGTGCTTACTGGAGGAAAAGCTTGGCCATAGTGTAAGAGAGCCATAAACTCAACACAGGTTCAGCTCAAGACTGCTGCATCCATGTCTTCTGTGGTTCTTTCCTTTTCCCCCCATTTACCCATCTAGCCACGGTTCTAAGCACTTACACAACCCTGAGATTTCTGTGGTAAACAGTGATTCTCTGTGTCTGCTTCCACTGAAGCAGTGGATACTTTGCAGTTTACATACCTTTAAGTTATACACGAGTTTAAACAGTACTTGAGAAATCTCATCTCTAAACCGTTCTAGGGAAATGCAAATACTGCTACGTGACAAACCCAGTGCCACCAGTTCCCTGCTCTCCAAAAGCACGAAACTGCTAGCTACACCATGTACAGCCACACAGATATTCACCAGTGAGATCCCAGCTCCACAGTGTTCCCTCTGGCAGCTTGCTCAACAATTTATTGCAACACTTACACAATAAACATAAGAGTTTCGTGGCCCTTCCAGTGCTGTCCCATGCGATCAGCATAAATGGCCTGCAGGAGCAGAGCTTCAACCCTTTGCCCCTCCTTTGAGATACATCAGGTAAATGACAGAGCTCTTTACAAGGCTTAAGGAGTCTTCATGTGAAGTATTTACCTAAACTGACCTCACCTTGTTGGTGGTAGGTTGTTCCAGCACCCTTAATAGGGCAGAATAGCCAGAGACAGTCCAGCTGGGATGTCTAACCTTCCTGGGGGAAGGAGGAAAATTGGTGCTGCTTTATTTGGTGCTTTCTGCAGGCTCCTATCTACCAGCAGGGCTCAGCTTGCATTAACAACAGTATTTAATCAGTTGAAACAGTGCGGGGGGAGATAAAAGCCAATGGCTTTCAGTCAGACATATAGTAAACAGCTACAGTTTCCAAGACAGCTTCAGCCCCACCTTGTATTTTGCAGTAGGTACCCCAGGGGACTAAAGCCTTGACATTTAGCTATGTTTGGATTCAGTGAAAAAGAAAAGTCAGGTCAGAGGGAACTGGGCTATATATAAGCACAAAGCTAGAATCATTTGCACCGAAATTCAAAATTAATTAACTTTACTTGTAGGTTTTTTTAAGCATGGATTTTATATGTTTATTGAAAGCCTCTTCATGCATGTTCTGTTCCTTTAAGAGACAGAGCTGTGCATGTCTGCGTTCTACCTCTGATCATTAAAGGAAGATGTGAAGAGTTTGATTGTTTAGGGGTCTGGTAATCAGAAACACACACACAAAAAAAAACAGGTCACCAGTTTGTCTGCTAGTTCCCAGCTGCCTTAAATGCCTCCATGGCACTCCTCCACATGATGTAGCTTTACTCGCTAATTTTCTTCTTCTGTCTTGCAGAGAAGAGATCTCTCAATGAAAATGCACAGATGTTTTCTGTAGTATACTCTGTATTTCTCTCTAATGGACTAAGAAGAACACTTAAATAGCTATCTCTGAAGAGGATGTTTCAGATATAACTAAATTAATTCAGTGTTTAATGATAAATAATTCAAGCTGCCATACCTCCGGAGAGGTATAGAAGGAAGGGATAAACATTTAGCATCATTTTCATAATTTCTGACATCTTAACTGTATTGAAAAACCTTCTGAAAGTAGCCACAGACTTACTTAGTCCACTCTGGTCTGCTTGTTGGCCCTTAGTCTAGCAAACAGAATAGAGATATCTTTTCTCACAGAGTTTACTGAAACAAGTAGCCTGTTAGAAATTAGATATTGCTTCTAGATTTCCTGCCTGGTGCTCTGACAGTTTTTCCTACACTTTTCTCCTGAGTTGTCCTACAATGCTCGGAAGTCCTTGACCTTCTCCTTAGACTGACATCATTAAGCTCTAACCTTTATCACATGGGAAAGCCAGTGGCATCCAGCCACAGGCATACAGAATACTGAAGGTGTTGTCACAAAAGACTTCCAACCAGCTACTGTGGGTCCTGGAACAGACCAAGTGACTCTTAATTCAGAAATAAAAAAAAACAAGGAGGTTTTCCAGAGATACAATCCAGGCTGAAACTGTCTGTATACAGTAAGTGTTTGAATGATATTGATTAAGGAACCAGTGGTAACAGACTGACACTTTTCACCTTTAGGCCTCTGTTAAGCACCCACCATATCACGTAGGGAGCAACTGCTCATTCCCATCATCCTGCAGAACAGTTTCTGAGATTTGGGCAGAGTGACCCAGATGAACACTCTGCAATTCTCTGGAGGTGGGAGAACTTCAGTGAACATGCAAGCAAGAATGCAAGTGAAATTGTAACTACTCATTTCAGAGGATAAGCAGGAGGTGGAGCTCTACGTGCCTTGTCTTCCTAAATAAATTGTTTGCTTCTTAGTTTGAGGCTTACATTAGTAACTGACAAAATGAAGAGGAGTTTCCAAGCAAGCATAGCATAGGAGCTTTGCAGCCTTCATAGGCCCACTGAGGCTGTTTCTAGGAAGAAAGAAGCAAGACTGGACAGACACAGAAGGCTTGCTGATTTCCATAAGGACACAGGAGGCATGGAGCTTGTTCAGAAGAATGACTATCAAGATGTTTCCAGCTGGATTCGTTTCCAGAGAGGTCTATCATAGCATCTTAATTTGAATGAACAGGAAGCCATTTGAAAAGGTAATTTGATTTGATTGAACAAAAGTAGCTGCAGACCAGTAAGACTGCAATTAGAGGAATGCGTGGAAGAAAGCAGATAGGAAGAAAAGGGTCAGGGACAGCTGGTAAACAGCTGTCCTGGATTGCTGCATAATTTACCAATGATGGGACAAGAGAAGGGCTCTCTGGCTGAGGCCTGGGGGAGACTCTCTGTAACACCAGGGGAAGATTATGGAGCTTTCCTTCTCTTTTGTGCCACAGAAAACCACCAAGTAGTCACCTGCCCCATGTACTCGGTAATATCTATGTGGATAAGGAAGAGGTTTGATCATCATAATTTACTGCATGAAAGAAAACAACAACAGAATCAGCGATTCTGATTAATTTTAACAGATTTGATCTTGTGTCTATAACAACTCCTTTCTCTGATGCCAAACTTAACGTCAGTCTGTGCAGAACTGCCCTTTTTTTATGCTTTGCTTTCAAGCACCATACCTGCACTTCTGCAACTTGGTAACTCTTGCCCTATACGTTGTTATACTGTAACCAGTGGGAGAGAGCACAAGGTGAGTGGCAACCAAGCTTGCAAATGAAAAGAGCCACAATACCTTTGCTTTCATCTGCCGAAACTATTTACATTGATGGCAAGCAGGTGGTAAACAGATGGCAAGTATTCTTCTTATGGGACCTCCAGCCAAGGATGCAGACCATGCTACATGAAAAGCAGAAGGGGCTGGAGAATCAGAGCCTCCACATCCCAAGGTATTTACACAGACATGCCTTGAGGCAAACCAGCTAAACCAGCTCTCTAGGATCAAGCCCCACTCCCCTTCACCTTTTATTTCTGCAAGGAGATAAACTGGTCACAAGTCTTTGTGGTAGCTTTTCAAAAGCAGAATCTTCCTGGCTCAGCATTACAGAACCCTTTATTTTGCTGCCCACTAATGGACTTTACTAATGTGATAGATACTAACAACATGAGCAGCCACATGAACCAAAAAGGAAAGCCAAAAGTTTACACCGGGCAAAAGGTCTGGGCTGCTGACTAAAGTCCCATCCTCCCATGCCAGCTCATGGGTGTGTGCAAGGAATTTCTGATGCATGCTCTTGTGAACAGCTAATGTGCAGTCTAGCAGTTTCCAGTAAATGGCTCTTAAGACTCCAGAGCCGTTGCCATACAAAAGTCTATTGTTCATATGCAGGATCCGCCTCCCTACCCTTTCATTAGAAAAGCACAGATCTCAACAGTGGCATGTTTATCTTAGCAGGGTGTTAAACCTTGCCGAGACAGCCGCTGGTTTAGGATTAGAAACAAGTTTATCCCAGCTATTCTGAAACATCCAAAATGCAGGATTATGCACATGTATGTCAACAGCGCTTGAGAAACAGATTTAAGAAAGTGAAATGAACCAAGATGAGAACACCTTCATATATGAGAATGAGAGCAGGACAATTGCAGTGGAGAAATGGGGTTGCTGTGCAGGACAGGAGCTCAGCTTCAGAATGCTTGAGTCTCTCCCTGGGCTAGAATCAGGGTCTATGAACACCTTCATAGACAATGCTTCATGCGTTGAAAACCCCAGCCAAGAGAGATGAAAATCCCAGGAGGCTAGTGACATCTATAAGTCAAACAACATTAAAGAAACTGTTTCTCCAATCTTATAAAAATATATGGGTAATCCTAAGCTGGCATCACCTCATCCTAACCCAGACTGACTCCTACCTTTACTGCAGAGACAATACTGGTTATTTTGGTAGCTGGATTCAACAGAACAGACAAGTGTCCTATGAGAAAAGCGTCCAACAAAGTCCTCCAGATAGAAATGTTGCAACTGCATTCAAGTCTGTGGCCTGCACTGTCTGCAGTTTTTTCATTTGGCTCCCCCCTTCCCCCCCTCTTCTATCATAAACTGACTTGCAGTGCATGAGATAAGGCATCTCTCCTCCTCTTCTTTGAGAGATAGGTAGTAGAGCTGGAAAAGGTTCTAGTGAGATATTAAGAACAGCATTGAGGGAGATGGACCTGAAAGCCCACAGATCCAAAATTAGTGAGATAGGACACAACCAACAGTTTTCAGCTGACTTTCCGGAGATGCAGAAGCAGCAGAAAGGAGGTGAGGTAGGGAGGGAAAAGCAGAGATTAAAGCCAGGGATCAGCAAAGCAGTAGAGGAAGACAGGATACATCAAGGACAGAAGGGAAGACCAAGATACACAATTTGGTGCCTCCAGAGAAAGATGAAGGATGTCATCAGATAGGATGCAGACAGAAGAAGCATCCTAATGCCTATGCGGCCACATATATAGGAGAGTCTTCAAACAGATAAAAGGACAATGCATTGCATGAGGGAAAAGGAGCAGTATCTGAAAGGAAGGAAGGAAAATGCAGTAAATTTGGACATGTGAGCTGGAGGAGGAGGGGATGACTGGACATTTAGAGGAGTGCAGGAGCAACTCACATGCTAAGACTTTTGGCACCACAAAAATCATTATTTTTTTTTCTCATTCTGTGGGCAAAATTAATTCACTGACTGTCAACCCTCTTCAGAACAACCTCCAGTTTTTGCTTCTTAATTTGCCCAGCTGAGCTTTACAATTCTCACCCCTGAGCTCAGATTCTCCCAGCATTTAACATTTTTTTTTCCAAGGCCACCAACCATGGGTTATTATACCTCAGGTCTTTCATCTCCCAGCCAGCACTTACCCTCATGGTATTGTCACAGCCTCACAAATATCAAGAGCAAACCTAACCTTTGTCAAAGTAAACAGCTAAAATCAAGGTCCCTTGTCAGGAGTGGCTTGGCTTCACAAGTCATGAACCTCAGCTCCAAAATCAGCAGGACACCAAAGCAGGTGAAGGAGGAGAGGAAGAATAGAGATATACAGCCAAACTTCCACAGCAAGAAAGGAAATGCTGTGCCGGCAGCCTGGACCAAGCAGCCCTGAATTTTAATTAGCCCCTTTTCTTCTGAATGGAGAACTCAGACCTTGTCCTGGTGGGTGGGAACACAGCAGACATTTCAGGACAGGCTCTTTCCCTGGGAGAACAGAACTTTGGAAAGAAAAGGCTGTTGTAGAGTTAGACTAATTAGCCATGCTCTCTTACACCTGCTGCACGCTGTGAATGATTTTTCCTATTTGAATCATTCAACTTTGTGCCGTGCTTCAACATTATGGTTTACAGGTACCCTACTCTTTGGAGGAGTAATTTCTGTCCTCAGGACACTTGCACTGCTGCAGCCCGTGAAGAGCTTCTTCTGTTTGATGTGTTCATAAGGTGAGTGCTTGGGATGATGGTAGCTTAGTCAAAGGAGGGTTCTGACTGCCCCTTAAAGTCTGTTGAGTAAGAAAGCTCACAGCTCTTGTGTCTCACAGATGGGATTAAATAACAGCAGCATGGGATTGACCAGCTGGGAGTGTTAACCAGGTAGTTTTCTGTAACTTGCCCAGTAGGTCCCATGCAATTTGCTGGCTTTGTCACCTTTAAGAGCTCCAGCACAAGCCAATATACCAAGGGCTTTTCAGTAATGCTACAGCTCAGGACAATTAGGCTCTGTCCAGGTGCTTCCCTCTAGGACACCTGCAATGCCTTCACCATGGAAAAGGGGCAGAAACTGGATTCATTTCTCCAGGTGGGAATATGCAGACTGTCTCCTCTCTCATCACCCTTGTGTTTGGAGGTATCCAAGGGCAAGCACTTGTCCTCTGCAGCTCATGCTCCCTGTAAGCTCCTTGGAGACCAGCGTCACTTACAGCAGCTGCAAGCTGCTCTTGCAACACTTACCCATGCTGTGTGGGTGGCCAAGCCGTCGTCCAACCAGCATTAAAAAAGACTTATCCTTTCTACAGGTAGACTCAAGGGACAAGCAGCTAATCAATTAACAGCCTCCCAAGACAAAGAATACCACAGTGAGTATTCTGGGCTTAGGGTTGCTGTCATTAAAATAATTGCTTAAACAATATATCTAACCAGCAAAGACTAAATAGGGAAATGATAGATAATTATGAAATTAAAAAACATGAGAGATTAGCCTCCAATGCTACATCTTTTAAACAAAGCATGCCCTCATTTACATTCAAAAAATGAAGACAGGAGAATAAACACGATAGTTGAAGGATGGAGTCCTGAATTTAACTACCCTGCTCTATTTCCTACGTTTATGATCACAGTCCATGAGAATTTCAGTTTGGTGACTGCAGCCTCCAGTGCAAAAACTAAGCCCGAAGTATAGTGCGCACTCCTGAGGCTCACTTAATCTCTGTTAGATGAACTGAAAGAATGAAAGAGGTGTCAAAGGTGATGCACAGCAGGCCTGCTGGAGACACTGCTGCCTGGTACCAAAGGAAGAGCTCCTCAGCCTTATCAGATTCCTCAGTAGAAACTTTGTGCATTCCTAGGGAGAGGCTCAGCAGCAGGCTGGATAACCCAAAGCTCAAGGCAGGAATGGTGGAACAGGAGTAACTGTCTTTGATCACTGAGAGGAGAAAAGAAAACCCCTTAAACTCACCATCCCCCATATGCTCTCCAACAAGGTGCTGCTAAGAGGACGTGACAGAACTCAGAGTTCAGAATTCCTCCAGAACAGAAGTGCTGATCAGATATCCTATTAAATACTGCATTTTAAAAGTAGTGTCAACTTAATGTTTGTTTTTCTACCTTTTTTTTTTTTTTTTTTTTTTTTTAAAAGCTGAGTTGTCATTATTGCTAGTGCCAAAATAGAGCACTGAAAATAAAGGCTTTTAGAACTGAATGTGCTTTGTGCTATCCTTGGTTCCTGCATCTGCAAGAACAGGCCAAAACTATGCTTCAGCTTAGGAAAAGTATTCTTCTTCTATTTTCTCATTTACTTATTCAGCATTTTTCAACCTGTGACTTCAGTCCCCTAGAATTTTGCAGACTAAGTCTAAGGGGTCAAAAAAAGGACCAACATTTGTCATTAAGTACAAATATAAAATGCAAAGCTCTGGATTGGTAGATAGTTAAGGGTCTATAAATCTAAAAAATGTGAAATCAGGAGGCCAAAGCAGCACCAGTTTGGTTCATAAGCCTTGTAGAGGATTACAAACACTGCAAAACAGGAGTCGTATTTTCCATGCTGAGCACAGTAGTCCAAAATAAAAAGCCAGTATTTCACTATCTAGACTTGAAATGTGGAAGTACCATAGACAAAAGAGAATTTAAAGATTATGTTTCCTGCATTAATTCATTCCAGGAGATTATAAGACAAAAGAAGAAAATGAAAAAGCATATACTGGAATTTTCTCCAGAGGAGAAATAAGCTGTGACCTCTTTAACGTATTAATGAATTAATGATCTACAACTTTCACCCCTCACCCTCTTGCTTCCCTGTGGGAAGCAAAATTGTGCCATCTAGTGGGATTTATACTAAGCCTTAACCGTGCATTCTTGCCAAACCCCATGGATATCCTACAGATCGCCATCATTTGAACAGGCTCATTGTACAGCATGGGTCTTGGATCCCATTTTGCTCCCGAGTTAAAATCTGTTCCCTACCAAAGCTGCAGGAAGATCATTTGAAGGGGATCTGCACACCCTGCCTGGCTTAAGAGCAGGAAAACCTGGTGCTTGGAAGTGAAATATCCAGAAAGTGTCACACAGGGTGGTCAGTGTGTCACTGACAAACAGAAAACAGAGAGAATAGGATAAAACTTTTCATCCCTTAGGAAGATTAAATACATCCCACAAAGTCTGCTATTTTTCAGGGGCCAGAGAAAGGGAAAGGAAGTTGCTCTTTCATTTATTAGCTAGATTCCTTCTTGACTTCTGATATGATAGAGAAAAATGATTTCCATGAGGGTGACTTGGTAAATTTGGAATGTCAAAGCCACAGGGTTCCCCCTGTGGATGAAGAAGCTCCCATTTGCCTGGCAGCCAGCAACCCTGTTTTGACATGCTGCATGCATATAGAGAGCTGCTGACATGCAGATGGATTAAAAACAATTCCATTTCCTTGAAATCTTTTGTGACCTTAGTTAAGCAACAGGCCTAATATAGATTTCAATATGGTCTTTTAATCTTTGCCCTTTATGGATTAGTGTTATCTTCATGCTAGACAGGCATTTCAGTGCAGTTTCTTCTTCTATGCCAGTGATAGGGGAAATCCCTATCACGTAAGACTGCAATACTAAACTCAAAGTACTGCAGAATGACTTATATGCCCAAGTATCAAAGGCAGATCTAATAAAACTTGATATATTTCCCTTGGGAGCATGCTTTATTGCCTCAGTCAAAACAGGTAAATGAGTAACAACTCCATAAGGAGTTTAAGTATCAGAAAGAAGTTCATTGGACAATCCTCAAATAATTAACAACTCTTTCCTCTAAAAACACAGTGAGAAGTGTTTCCCAACGAAACATAAGCTGTTTTTCTCCCACTCAAAGCATCCCCTGGAATAGTTGGATCAATCCTGTGCACTGGGAGACCTTTGTCTTATTTGAATCAACATGGAAAGGAATCTTAAGAATGTTTTGGTCGTTTCTTTTGGATTTTTACTTCTCTTCACTGCTTATGGAGGGCTCCAGAGTCTACAGGTAAGTGGAGCATCTTCAAATAGCTGGCAGACAGTTGGGCCAGAAATGCATCTTCTGCCCAAGTGGTAGTGTGAAATCCCTCAGTCTTTCCACAGTCTCTCTCTCTCTCTCTCTCTCTCTCTCTATAAATATATTATATATATAGAGAGAGAGAGACTGTGGAATATATATATATATATAAATGCCTCCCTCGCAGATTTATAATATATTTTTATATATCACATAAGTATAGATATATTCATGACATAGGTTAAGACATCAACATAGCATGGGTTGCTATCCTTCACCCAGGTCCATAGCATCTACTAAGTGGAATTTTTTAGTACTTCTTCATCAGTTGGAATACTTGCATCAGTGTACTGTTTTAGATCCACAAAAGCTGTTTGAATGGAAAGTAAGTTTCTCTGAGATATTTCTCAAACAAATATACTGTAAAATTGCAAACAAATTTCTTTTCTGGGAAAGTTTTTGGTTTTGGAATACTTTTTAATTGCCGTATTTTCAATATTATTAAAACACAGCAATATTAAATATTATATCCATTAAATAAATAAATATCCATTAAATAAATAAAAATATATTCCTAACTCATTAAATAATGTAAGCATAAAGCAATACTATAACTCTTGACTTCATGATATAACATAGTAATTAAAAAAAACTATTTTATACAAAAAGCAGGCCACAGCATTAGCCACAGCTAATATTGAAATTAACATCCAGAAACACAGAAATGAGATAGATTTTAAGAGAGATTTGAACACAACATACCATACACCAGAGCTGGCTTTCTTAGTATAGCTAAAAAAGAGTGAGGGGAAACTGTTGCTTTCTACAAATACTTCAGGACAGATAAACTCAAGGAGAAGGGTTTCAGACTAGAATGTTGGTCTAATGACAAACACGTGTATCTCAGCTATCTATAAGCAGGGTTAGGCAGGATACCAGAAGATGCCCCTGAGCAAGTGGGTTCTGGAAGGATTTTCCAACCAGTGCAGGAATAAGAATGCTTTGAAGATGAAATTAAACATTATTAGTAAGGCTTTTTTTTAAAATTATTATTTAATATAATATGATAGTTATCTGCAGTAACAAGAGAGGGCTAAACTCATGTCAGAGAATCATAGAATTGCTCAGGCTGGAAAAGACCTTAAAGATCATCAAGTCCAACCACAACCTAAACAAACTTACCCTAACTCTAACAACCCTCTGCTAAATCATGTCCTGAGCACTGCATTGAAGATCCCTCCTATCTCCATACATTCACCTCTTCTCTCTCAGATCAGTTTCTTTTTGCTAACACTGTCAAATTCCAAGCTCAGGAAAGTTCTACAAATGGATGGAGGTGTTACGAATTGGGAAGACTAAGAAGAGGGGCGGTGATAAACCTCAGAAGTAGCAAGTCAGCCCTAGCATCTGAAACCACATGTTCAGGTTAAGCACTGCAATATCGATGTCCCCTATTCTGCAAGAGGGAGCGGTGCTGACTTACAAAGTAAATCCCTTCTCTCTCCACTTCATTTTGGTGGCTAAAGAGGACTTCCTGTGACACAATCAAAAGGTTATTTTATTGCATTGTAGTCTGTAGGTGAAGAACTGAAAACAGGCAATGTTTATTTCAATGTTTCTCCCATCCATCCCCAGAGAAACTCCTAGCAGTTAAGAAATCATATGATTTTGAAAGCCTGGCTCCACATTCTTGGAAGCTGTAGCTGACAAAATCAGACACTCAACTTCTGTGATCAGGAAGTCTCTCTGTCTGTTGACAAAACAATTATTCCAGTCTCCAAATACATTGACACCATTCAACACAGAAAATTCTCTCCTCACCTCCATGTCCTGGTGGGTGATGAATTTAGACCTGCAGACCTGCAATTTGAACTAAAGAATTTTTCACTGTTGCCAAGTCAGCCTTTGCAATACAGCATTAAGGATATTCTTGTTTGGGAGAAAGAAGGAAGGACAAAAGCCAAACAAGATCCTCCTTTCAACAAGAAACTCAAATTACATTAAGAAATCTAAAATCGGACTCACCAAAGTTTTGCATCTGAGTAATCCTCAACCGGTTCAGTACTATGCCTTCTAAAAGGGGTTATCACTGAGAAAATGACAAATTCACAGAGCCCATTGAGGAAAGGACTTGCTAACACTCAGGCCCAGCTTCCATCTCCCTATTTCTGCTCAAAGCCACCCTCTGTACATCACAGTGGCATATACCTGTGGTAAAATCTGTCTCAACCATTGTTTTTGTCTATGCAGAGCAGTCTCAACTCTGAGGAAGGCCTGGGCGTTGCTTCCCTAAGCGTTCTCTATGCTGCTCTTATCGTCTCATCCATGTTTCTCCCTCCAATTCTCATCAAGAAGCTGGGCTGCAAGTGGACCATTGCAGGCTCCATGTGCTGCTACATTGCCTTCTCCCTGGGGAACTTCTATGCTAGCTGGTACTACTATCCAATTTAACTACTCGAATCCTTTCTACTGTGTCTGGGCTAGATAACAGTGAGGGTAGAGTTCTCTTTTGTTTCAACCCCTACGCTACCCCCCTTGCTATGGGTTTGAATATTAGGTGCAAAAGGCATTACCTAAATGAACAGGGATAAATAAATTCAGTAACGGATAGAGCAGAAGTAAAAAGATGCAAAAAGCCAGAATGAATACATCCATCCACCCACCTGAAGCTGCTTCTCTAGCTCCTATGTACTGCAGAGATTTCCCTTTGAGAAAAAAAATATCAAAACAAAATCAGAGGTTTCTTATAAAATCCAAGTGACTATTTGGTCTGTTTTTGGAAGGGTTGAAAAGAAATCTGGCTCTGTGAGTAGAGGAGATGTGTTCCTACCAGGCCGCTTTAGAAATGGATGAACAGTATACTCCTGCTCTCTAGTAACAGTGGATGCAACTCTACAGAGTAAAGGTGTTGTGATCCATCTTCTGAGGAGCAGATGCAATGTAATTCCCAATTACAAAGGGATTGAGCACTTGGGCACAAAGCCAGCTAGCCTAGACTTAGCCCCTAGATACAGCTGGGAGTGTTTTCAGATCCTAAGATTTGTAAGGTTGGCCCTTTCTTGATTTCACACAGTAGATTTGCTGAATCATACACAGGATAAATCTATTTCTTTGATGTCTATTTGTTGCCTCTGGATCTTTGGGTAAATGATTATTATGCTAAAGGATGATAATTCTGCTAAATAAAGTGTTCTTTGGCAGGTACACACTAATCCCTACCTCTGTGATCCTGGGCTTAGGAGGAGCACCACTCTGGTCTGCCAAATGCACTTACCTCACCATTGCTGGCAATTCATATGCTGAGAAAGCAGGAAAAATTGGGAAAGACATTATCAACCAATACTTTGGGGTCTTCTTTCTGATATTTCAGTCCTCTGGAATCTGGGGAAATCTTATTTCATCCCTGATACTTAGCCAATCTTCTAACAAAGGTAAAATATATTTTAAAACTTGGCACTTCTACTATATACATGAGCTAGCTTTAGATGATTGAAGATTTCTGTAGTTGAGCTAGTGACCCTCAATTCCCATCATAATCAGTAAAAACAAGCACTTCGGATGTGAGTTAGCTCATCTGCAGCAGATCTGCTAGATTGCTCAGGAAATGTCTATTTTCTATCAACACTTCATCAACTATAAAGACAGTTCAGACATCTAGCTCAAAAATAGATGTCTATTGAATTCCCCTCATGTCTCCAAAGCACAGATAGGCTGGTGGCAGTGACAGTCTTCTAGATCTGACTTAAAGTAGATTAAAACAAAAGGCAAAACACTGGAGCAACCTTTTCACAAAGCCTGTAGTACTGAATTAGTTTGCTGTTAAGCATTCACGGTTAGTCAGGCTGGTGTTGGTGCTCACCAAAAATTAGTGCTTTCAGAATTGTCAAGAAGAAATAGAAATAGCTGTTGGCAGGAATCTGCATGCCAGGACTTCTCCAGCACATTTCAGGTTCAGACAGCAGATGTTTATGTAGTTTGAAGAAATCACTCAACAGCACTGCCCTCATTTCCCATGTTTGTAATTGGCATAAGCCTTAAACAGGCAATTGTGAAGATAAATTAATACCTGGACATCACCTTAGAGATTCACAGAACTACTGTGTATTATTTTTATTGCAGTCCCCCGGCCATTCCCTGTACTGTCAAAATCAGAGCAGGATGGACATGGAAGGGGTTTTCCACGTGCACTGCTACTATGAATAGCAAGGAGCTACCTCTCTTCCTGGGCTCAGTTAAATTGTATGTTCTCTGGGGGATATTCAAACAGGTATTATGTGAAACCCAAGCATCAGAGAGTTGGTACCAGGTTTTAATCTTTGAATCCTTGGGTTTATAACAAGATGGTTGTGATAATTGTGGAGAATCAGGCATCTTCTAAACCCAAACACCGTCAAAGCAGAATGCTAAAGGACTTTATCACTTGCAGCAGAGCCCTGCTGACCTGATTACTGAGTCACATGATGTCACAGGAGGGACCAGCTACTCTGATTTCATGTGCAGGGCAGAAGATTTGATGCAGTGGTGGGGTCTGCAAAACATTTTACTCTCCTTTGGCTCACAGTACACATCATGTTAAGCGATGATAATAAGAAGATTAAAATACTGGCCATCTTGTAAATCCTCTATACTTTTACATTGGAGGATGTTCCTTGAACTCCAACTTTAACTTATTTTTATCAGTTACATGGGATTTCAGGAAAGGCAGCCCTCCTGGGAGGTGTGTAGTGATCAACTCTCAAAGCCCAAGGACATGTATGACTCAGTGACGAGCAGCCATGCTACAAGCCATACTTCCCAGCTATGCTTTGTCAGCAGAAAAGAACTACCTCAGGGTTAGGGCCTCCAGGGACTCAGTTCCTTGCCTCTCCTCTGACAGTACAGCAAAGGTACCTACTATCCATATTACTCACTTCAAACATGCTTAAAGTTTCATGGAGCAGTAAGAAAGATATAGTATTAGTAGACAGCATTAACGTATTGCCTGCATCACTGAATCCAGCAAGGCAAGCTGCTCCATGATGGAATGCTACAACAAGGGACAGAAATCAATGTAAATTAAGAGAATCATCCTTTCTCGTTCACCAACTTTGCAGCCTTCCTGTCAGAAGAACAAAACAAACCCTGCCTTGCAGATCTCATACCACTAATTGTGCGTTCATCATCAGATTATATATGAACAGATAAAAAAACCCAAACTTGTTTTGCACAATTCTGTACTTTACTAGTGTGAGTCACAGTTAGCATATGGTAACTTGACTGAAGGCTTGCTCATCCAAAGCCATGTAGCTATAGCCACTGAGTAAGGTAATTATTTTCTTTATGTTTCGATCTATATTGAACCTACAGTTGTTTATGAAGTGAACAGCTACTTCTCACTGCAGCAGCACTGTTTGGAAGCAATGAGGAAAAGCACACTAACTGCTGTTACTCAGTAACTCAACTGCAAAATTACAAATCAAGTTCTGTTTAAGGAATCAGTCAAGGTACACTGTATTGCTCTTTACTATGCGTGGACCAATGGAAAATTGTGCAACAAAAATATTGAAATAATTTTGTTTTTTTTAATCATCTTTTCTCACTGCAAAGCCTATCCATGCACACACTTTGGGTCAGTATTTTGCCTTTACAAATGGGGTCCTAAAGGAAATGGGCACAGTGTCATGAAGACACACAGGATGTGTAAGCATGTGTGTGTGTGCAGCTTTGGCACAAGCCCAGCACAGGGCAGAAGAGATCAAACAAAGCAAAGGTCTTACTCCAAACCCTGCCATTCTGTTCTGGTTTCAAATATGCTCTCAAATTGTAATAAGGCTAGTAATAAGTTAATAAAGCAAGGAGAAGCCAGTTTCTTAGAAGACTGCATTAAGGGGTAATCATAAGTTGAATTAATAAAACAGAAGATGTCTCAAGGTGGTTTCCATTTCTATATCATACACAGACATTTTCTGAATAGGGACAGTGTGCTCTTCTACAAGAGCAGTTAAGTTCTGCTGTAAACTGAAAGCCCTTTCTTGCAGTGTAATATAAATTAGAAGTTACAAATAAATACTTGAACTTCAAATAATGCAAATAGAGATTGTAGTCAGATGTAAGCCTCTGGCTTTAGTCTGTGCCTTCATGTAATTATCAATTCCATGTTCTGTCTTGAGCAACTGTTTCCATTAAACCAATTTTTTGTGCATGTTAAGCTTGGATACTGAAGTTAACATCTGTAATTGGAAGGATTTGAAACCACAATTAGGCACTGAGTGCTAGATTCCCTTTTCACTACATCCTTATATATAGTATGCATTCATCTCATCTTGTCTCTGTCTTGCCTTTCTTTCTTTTTTTTTTCGGTTCTTACTGAGTTAGTGGAAATCTCAGAAGACCACCTGGCATGCTGTGGGGCGTATGATTGTGAGAGCAATACCACTAACACCACTGCCTTGGCAGAACCCTCTAAGTCCTTGGTCTACACTCTGCTAGGGGTCTACACTGGTAAGTAATCCACAGTCATCAATGAACAGCACTGATAGGGAACTTAATATTTGTGAAATCAAGCATAATTTTGCAGATTAAGTTTCCAACTTCCTATTTCAACCCAGTTTGCTAGAAGGAAATAAGATAATGAGAGCTGTAAACTACTCCATTCTAAATAGCTTCAAATGCTGTGCGCCAGCGTCACATGATTTTTGTCTAAAGGAGCAAGACTTCTCACCTGGAAGAAAGCTGATTCAGACTAGAATTGAAAGCATGCTTACGCTGCAATTTGAGGATTACACAAGCTCATCCAATTATGCAAGAGAGAGTTTTAAATCCACCATTTTCTGTATCAGTAATAGCAAACCAGTCACTAATGGCATCAGGTTGATTCATATAGACGAGCAGAAGTCCACAGTGCTAAGAGCAGCTCTCTAGAGGTACTACTGATGGTTGGACTAGATGATCTTAGTGGTCACTTCCAACCTTAATGATTCTATGATTCTACCTGAACTCACCAGCTGCCAGCCATCTGTGGATGCCGATCAGAACAGGCAGGAGTGTTCTAACCTGTGTGCTACAGTTCAGCATGAGAACTGCACTGTAATTAGAGGTGGATGTGAACCACAGCTCCTAGAACATGCAGTCATTCAGCGGGAGTTTTTTGGATCCCTGCTGAGATCTTACAACTTTAGTCAATTCTCAGCTGTGATGCTTAAATTATAATGCTTTTGTGAGAAAATCAGAGATAAAAAGCAGCAGTAGGTGAATTGGCACATCTCTCATTTAGTAACTATAGCTGCTATCGACCCTCCTTGCATAGGACTAGAAAGAAATCAAAGACAGAGAAGACTGATGCCATCAAAAACTCCAAAGATGAAACCAGATAGGTAAAAACTCAGCAACATTTCGTAGCAATGAAGAAAGTTCAAAATGCATCTGTCTCAAAACAGGCTCATCTCTAAATAAATGAGAAGTATTTTAGCAAGGCAGAATGTGGCCTTACCTTTGTTAAAACATCTTAGCCTCTGCACATCAATATACTCTCAATGCTGAGACAGATGCACATAACTTGACATACACTAAAGCGGAGAGTGTGCAATCCAGCCAGAGACAGCACTCACCAGGCAAGTCCACCACGGCAAACCCTCTCTCCTGTGCAAACCTGCACTCCTCTGAAGTGAGAAAACGCAAAGAGTATCCCTCCCACTTCCCTTCCAGCTGATGAGTTTTTGTTAAAGGCAGTTTTGGCTCTCAGGTTTAAATTTAAATGTGATGACTAACATATACAGCAGTCCCTTAGGCTTTCCTCATGCAAAACGAATGCAACCTTGCTGTCTACTGACCTTGTGTCAGTAGGGCTTCATTTTTCTTTTAAGCATTTAATAAAAGATATGTCTTTTCCTACCTCGAGGGAAACCAAATAACTAAATATTGCATTTACAGACATTTTTAAAATGTCTTTCCTGTTTGGTTGCTGAGTACACAGTTTGCCTGCTTAGGTGGAACCTAATATTAGATAAGCCTCTTGTTCATTTTGTGGATGTTTCTTTTTACGTTCATACCGATCACTATTAAGCCATGCAGTTATTCATCTCCTGTAATCATTCTTGATTCATTTAACATATTTGTTAGACTATTTGACCTATAAATGCAAATATCCTGTTCTCATAAGTCTTGCCATCAGCCCAAATGCACCAATGAATACACTGGCAGAATATACACCACTATTGTTCTACAGTCCAGCTACCACGTAGAATCAGTACAATGGAGAATATAATTTCCTTCTAGGAAACATGGGTGAGAAATAATACATGATCACAAAAATGCAGCAATTTTCTGTAAATCTGCTAACATATTTGTGCATTAAAAGTTCACAGAAAAGAGGATGAACACATAGGAGCACACCAAACAGGCCACCTGGATGAGAAGAGGTGCTCAGTTCTCCTCTTGCTCTGTAACTCCACTTGGTTCCATAGATAGTTTTCTAGTGTCCATCAGCAAGAGAGGAAATACAGTCATGCCTTTTACCTGTCAGAAACCGGTTGCCAATTTTTGTCTTCATGGGTATTATGAGCCACAAATAACTTCTTGATTACATGAACAAAATCTTTATGATTCACTCCATGAGCAGTGTATGTAGACTGATGCATACATGATCACTTTTTAACTACTGTATGTACTCTTTTACATGCTGCTTCTGATAAGAAATTATAGGTTCAAAGCTGTAACACATCTTTTTCAAGAGCACAATTGTTTACTATCATCTTAAAAATAGCACTTATTCTGTACTTAAAGCACAGTTCAGAGATGATTAAAAAAAAAAAGCCAACAAAAAATGGCTACATGTACTGGGATCCAAGACAGCAGTTCTACTTCTAGCACTGTATTGTTCCTTCCATGTATATGAAGGAAGATCCACCCCCAGCCATGAGTGCCTTGGCACTGAAAGTGTATATTCCTCTCTCATGTTGATTTAAAGCCTTTTGATAGACCCAGAGGGAGCACTCTCTGGCCAGCTCCCAGTCACCATGACCCCTGCCTTGCCCTGGAAGGGTGAGCCATCACCCTCAGTGGCCATGCAGCTGGCCTGGCGGCTGTCACAACAGCCAAGTCACAGCTAAGCGGAGGGGATTTGCAAGGTGTACAGCTGTATGAAGAAGATGTGAGCATAGATCAGGCCTCCTTGTTTACACAGAATTGGCCTTTACTCTGAAGCAGAATCAGATTCATCTGCCAAAACATCCCATGCAGAGCTAAGCAATAAGTCAGAACAATAACAGTAACAAGCAATTTCCCATCCTTTTTCCAGCATTCCTTATTTTTTTTCATGCACTTTTTGTTTTGTTTTTGCAGCTAGTGGTGTGCTAGCTGTGTTGCTGATTATTATATTTCTGGACCAGATCAAATCTGAGCAAGCAGAGACTGAGAAAGAAATACAAAAGACACCATCCTTTTGGTCTACGTTCCTAGCAACTTTCCAGCAGCTTAAAGATAAAAGGCAGTGTCTTCTAATCCCTCTGACAATGTACAGTGGGCTTGAACAGGGATTTCTTGCTGGTGACTACACAAAGGTGTGGATGACAATGAAAATCTATTTCTGTCTAATTGTTCTTCGTGCCTTTGTGTCCTACTAATTGCATCTCATCTATATTTACTTGTTAAATGAAGATGTTTTTAATGGTGATTTGTGGTTAGCTAAATAACTACTTACCTCTACTTGAATGAACTCTGACTGACATCTTCAAATGGGATAAGCCAGTGGTAAATATGTCCCTTGGAACAGCTTAAAAAAAAACAACAACAACAACAACAACACACATTCTGAGCTTAACTCATCAGCAGAGAGCTACAGGTTCAAACTCTTCAGTTTGTTGTAAATAACAAAGTGGGAGACAAGCCAGAAGTCTGCAAAGCTTTTCCATCTTCCTTCCTTCTGGTTTCCCTTGAGTTTTTATAACTGCAAGTCAGCACACATACCACATTATTTTACTGTGAGAACCTCTACAGAAAGAGGGCAAACCCTCTACACTGATGGCTGGAAGCCTTTGCATTAAAATGATCACTGTTGCTCCTCCTCCCTCACTCTACAAACCTAGACACACTTCAGGTGTGTTCTCCACATTTGTTGAGAAACCCTCCAAAGAAAGGGAGCAAAGTTCCTGAGCTAATTATTTGATACTCAAGTCTTCAAACCTAGCATATAGGCAGATGGAAGAGTGCACCTGCTGCTGTGTTTGAATGGATTGAGAGGGGCACTCCATGGCCACATCCACTGGCTTGCTGAATGCTCTTATAGGTGAGGTCCTCTTTGCTTCCTGGGAACTGCTCAGTAATGGCCATTGCACCAATTGTCAGATTTCAGACATTTCATGATCAGACATTGTCAGATCATGATCTACGAAGGCAAGGACAGAAAACTCCTACTGTCACTGCCAGGAGCTTTATTTGCATAGTTAGCAGTGCTCCAGTTTCTTCCCCTCCTTGTTACCGCTGTTTGCATGGGTGACTGGGAACTGGATTAGGAATATCACTGCTGAAGTCCAACTATGTCAGTACTCATATTCAGAAACTTGTGAGCAAGCACTGTAGCTATGCTCCTTTGACCTTGTCTGTGTTGGCTGTTTACTAAATACTCATGGTAAGACCCTTGAACCATAGCTGCATATATTCACTAAAGTCAATATGTCACCACTGTCTCCTCTCTTGCAGACTTATGTGACCTGTGCCCTGGGGATTCATTATGTTGGTTACGTGATGATCTGCTTTTCAGCTGTGAATTCCCTTTGTTCTCTGCTCTTTGGAAAGATTTCTCAGTTCACTGGTAGAAAATTTCTATTTGCATTAGGTATGTAAAGTCCACTCAAAGGACTGATCACCTCACATAATACCTCAAATCCAGTTCTCGACCCTTTGCATGCAGGACAAAGTAAGGCTCCCTGTCAGCTCATGAGAGGCAGCACAGAACACAGCTGTGCTTGAGTCACTGTCTTATGTGACTTTGCTTGTGGTGAGTTCATGCTGCTTTTGAGGGCACTGTCTACTCAGAAAACGTCCTATAGCTTTGAAGTTACAATGCAATGGCGATAAACGATCCTACAATACAGATTACAGATGCTGAGGTTCTACAATGAACCTGAAAAGGATTTCTCCATTGCCACACCTTTTATGAAGCAAAACCAACTGAAAACCAGCAACTGAGAATCTAGTTCCCTCTCTCCAGAGAACAAAGTTCAGGGAGCAATGACATAATGGAGGCAGAAAAACACCAAGAAATGTTTCATTTCTGTCCCAGTATCCACTGAAGTATCACCCCAAAGTATTGATACCTTGCTTCCATTACACAGGCCTATATTGTTAAAAACCTGTATTATTAGAAACTTCACTGGCTGAGTTAACGTGCATCACTAGAGGAATTTCCTCTACAGGAGTTTTTAAACCTAAGCAAGAAAGAAGAAATTTAGAGTTCATTACACTATCATCACTAAATCATCTGTGATTCTTCTATATGTGTCTGTGTGGAACTCCTTTTAGATGTAAAACAAACAAACAAATCACACCACCACCCAACAATAACTTAACAGCAATAAAAACAAAAAAAGCATTAGTAATGCAAAGCCTCTGAAGCTCTCAGGTGTGTTTACTAGTCTATGTACTCAGACTAGAAAGGTGCACCAGTGACAGGGACTAATCAGTTATCCATTTACATACTACTGTTAAGAAGGCAGCAAACCCTCAGGACATTCTTAATTGTCTTCCTTAGCCCTGAAAGGAAATCTAGCACTACTTAATCAGAGCAGAACAGTGCTTTCTCTCCCCACCACACACCTCGCATTTGGATTGCAAGGCTTTCAGCAGCCCCTTCTCCTGCTGAGTGGCAGTTCTGGTCCCCTATGATAACAGCCACATCAGCTCCCAGGATCCCTCAGTTAAGGACGCTCAGAATTATTAACAGAAGACTGTTAAACGATTGCATTGTATTGTATTGTATTTCATGCAATATCAACTCAGTCAGTGCAAATCTCAATGAACCAGAAAGATTTCTGGATTGCCTTGTGCTTTAGTTGGGGGAAGAATTTTAAAGAGCATATACCACTACCTCTCCTGCATATAATAGCATTTATATCGCTCTGCTTTCTTTCTAAACTGACAGCCACAGCTACGAACACTGCCTGTATAATAGCACTACTGCTGTGGAAACCTCATTCTAACCAGCTTGTCGTGTTCTTCGTATTCCCTGCTCTTTGGGGCTTATCGGATGCCATTTGGCAGACACAAACTAATGGTAAGTCTTGGTGACGATGAAATGAATTCTCCTGAGGTGTAAAATTCTGCATGTTTGTATTTATAAGCAATCTGGTTTAGGACGTGCATAATAATTAGAATAGGTTTAAGACCGCAACTGAAAGACATATATTAGCTCTTTAGAGACTAGAATAAATCAGAAGTTGAGAATGAGAAAGTAGAATACTTATTAAATATTTTTTCCATGATGAAGAGAGGAGAACATTGTGAAAGATGATAACAGATATTCAGAATAAATATTCTGGAGGAGCATATTTCTCAGAAAATTACAAGATTCAGAAGAATGTTACATTTAGCCTGTCTTTTGTAAAAAATAAATAAATAGGAGAGCATTCAAAAAAAAAAATCAAATCTCAGCTACAAAAGAAGCAGTAAATTGGCTTTTAGTAGTTATTAGAAAAAAAAATGAGGGAAAAAACCACAGAGAACAACATTATGCAACTACACAAATCTACGATTCATGCATTTCTGATTTGTTCCATTTAAAAATCATAATCAAATGTGATAAGGTACAAAAAGCAATAAAAAGAAGCAGAGTCATGAGAGATTTCCACGTGAAGGAAGAATAGCGAACTAGAATGCTTCAACCTGGACAAGTGGTAAATAAGGAAAGCAGAATGTGAGATCGTGAATAATATAGGAAAGGTGATTAGAAAATGATTTATTCACTATTTCTCTTAATAACAGAACAAGTGGTACCAAACAGCACTGTCCTACAGCAGGTTTCATAGAAAATGAAGGAAATGTTTTTCCCAGAAAATACATAATCAAATTGTGGTGTTCATTACCAAAGGATTAACAAGAGCCCAAAAATATAAATGGTTTTAAGTTGGCATTACATCGTTTCAGGGGGAAATGTTCTTGGGGGTTACTAAGCCTGGTGGTACAGAGGAAACGTAAAACTCAGAAAGTCCCTGTGTCTTTGACTGCCAGACTCAGTAGGGGAAAGAACATTCTTTGGCAAATAAGGCATTCTGTACTTGCCTTATTTCTTACACTCATGCTATGAATTTGTTGCTGCAAGGCTATGTTTGGACTTCTTGTCTGATACACTACACGTCTTTAAAATCTTTTATGATCTTCTGCTCTGTGATACAGTGTAGTTATTAATCCCCAGCATAGTACAGATAACGAGGTGATACACACTCACTTCTGTAAGGGTTCACTTATACTTACCGTTAATGAGAACTAGAGGAAGTGATCTTCTGCAGACTGAAGACAGATTACAAAATGCTGTAGAGGGCAAGAAAAAGCTACAGTCTCTATTGTACGTATTGAAATACATACAGGCTGCTAAAGACCATCACTTGCAGTCTTTTTAAACCAGTGCCATAGCCTGTGTCCACAAGGTACTGTTAAATGCTCTCCCACTTGCTCTTGTACTTTGCTTCTTATTTCTCTATCTCAAATTCATGTTTGGCAGAGACTGTAGGAATACACAGGTGACAGAATTAGCTCACTTGCTAGCTCCCATATCTGCCCTTATTTGCCAGTGTGTCTAGGTGTCCTCTCTCGCATCTCTCTGGTTAGCCCAGTAAGTGATTTGATGATTTTGCTCACTGGATAAATCAGTACATTTCTCCTAGAGAGACAAAAGGAAATCACCACAGTCCTTTTCCTGGTGCTTACAGAACTCCTTTCCAGCACTCCTACAGTACCCTAAACAAATAAGGAAGCGACCAGTCAGATGGCTCTGTCCTTCCAGCAGTTTCAGGTCATATCACTTAGAGCGGAGCTGTTACACGTGTTCTCTCATCTCAACCCACAGCCTTGTGCCTTTGATACAATTGTAAGTCAGTGCTCTCATTGTTCAGGTTTATAAAGGGAGAGCATCAGTGATGATTTGCACTCTTTGAAGTAAAGTTGGTAATTCATTTCCTGCTCCTCCTGCCAGCCATCTCCCTGGCTGTCCACCTCTCTCCTTCCCAACACTCTTAAGAATCATTCTCCAGAATCTTATGTCTCTCACTAAGATAAGGGATCTTTCCAGCAGTCCTTGTCCTCTGATTCTTGACTTTTCTGAGAACATCTTGGTGTGGTTCCAGCATACCTAAGGAAGGGGCACCCAGTGCCCTCATTAAGAGAAAGGAGTAGGCTTCAATGTGAAGAGGGCTTCGGTGTGAGAGATGGAGGCTGGAAGATAGCGCAGCTCCTAATGCCCTCACAAGGCACAACTTGCATGTTGTGTGTACAAATCATTGTACTACTGAGCTCTGCAGTGTTGCGAGAACTCCAACCTCTATTACAATACTGTTGTTGGTCACCCACATGTTCAGGCTCCTGCTGATATTCATTAAAACCTTCAGATTTGTTGCTAGCTAGGCAAAAGGCTAATGTCCCTTATGCTTGCACAGTATCCTTTTTTGTCATCTTTTACAGTTATTCTGCAGCTTCTAGTAACAAAATGCACAGAATTTGCATTGTCACAATGATGGCAGGAGACTGTGCAGTGACATTATAATGCTGCATCCCAGAACAAACTCAGCAGTTTGAAATGCCTGTTTAGGACAGTCTCTTCTCTTCCACATCAGTTTTATAGAGGGAAAGCAGTACTAAAATAATAAGAGAAATTCCTGACTCCAAAGGCTATGAGGTGAGACTAAGACCTGTAAAATAGCATTAGGGACTAAGGTCTGTGGTGCTTCCTTAAGCAAGCTCCCACAAATGCCCTTTCCATTTCAGCAGACTAATCGCTGAATAAATACAACATCACTGTGCTGCATACTCCAGGCATTTTACGGTAATCAGAGATGGTTTACTTTGGCCTGTTGTGGATAGTTAATGCTAGAGTTCCCCCTAGAGGTATACAGGCAAACAATAGATGAGTCATTTCATGTTACAAAGTTTCCTGATATGTTTGTGTACATATGTGCACTCCATTACCAGTTGAAACCTACTTCATTTCAGAGTGTGTACTTCCCTCTCTTATCTAAGCTGAGCACAGTTGCTGTTATCACCTTCCTGGCAATAAACACACTTCAAGGACAATTGTGCAGCACAGGTAGACTGCAGTAAAATAAAGCTCTCTTGAGCATTACATGTGCATTTAGAAAGGATGTGAACCAGACTGGAAAGTTTATAAACCTGGACAAAAATTATTTTCAGCAGTCCTCTTCCACATCCATGCCTACCAACAGAGCAAGGCAAAGAGGCTGTAGGAATGGGAAAGCAGGCAGGACAGAATTAGGACAGAATTTCCATGAAAGTGAGGCTCTATAGCTACCAACAAGAATTCAGACCTAGCAGCAAGCCCATGCACTCAGCCAGCCTAGTGGGCCCTTCCACAGCTCCAGTCAGCCATACTGGTGCCATACTGCACTTGGCAAGGTTGGTAATTAAGATCCAGCATTCTAGAGAACTTTGTTCTCTTTGTCTTTTGGCTGAATATGCATATTTCAAATATACAAGTTGTTAGATACAGAAATGAATGAGCAAAGTCAAGGTTCATCACATTCCTTCCTACTCACCACAGCTGAGTCAGTGGAAACACTGGCTTTGTTATCACCACTGATGCTAGCTCAGCACCCAGAGGAAAGTGAGCCCTCTGCCCTTCCCTTGGTGCTTCACCAGTAGTACCCAGAGGTGGGAATCCCTGCCTGAATCCCAGGCATGGGGATGCAGCTGACCAAACTCAGAGGGAGCTTTCAAGACAACACGACAGTATGTAAGGACTTGCCTACAAACCTTCCCCTTTTCCGGCTGATAATTTGAAAAACAAACTTCCTATCACTTCACTTTGAGACCACACATCTTTTCTTCCTTCCTCTCATTTTCTTTCCCTTTTTCTCTATTATTTGCTTTTTTGTTGTTTTTACTGTTTTTTAACTTATCGCAATTCATATGAGTGCAAAAATATTCTACAACAAAGTTTGCACTTTCTTCTCTCCTTAAGAGGGAAGGTTTATTTTCCCTGACGTGGCCTATTTATCCCTATTGCAGAAAATACGTAGTTTCAAACTTAACCTTCACAAACCTTGTCTCCTTGTTTTCATTCAGGACTTTATGGTGTTTTATTTGAGAAACACACAGAGGCTGCCTTTGCAAATTACCGTCTCTGGGAATCATGCGGATTCGTCATTGCCTTTGGTTACAGCACCACACTGCGAGTCTACATCAAGCTGTACATTTTACTGGCTGTGCTTATGTTGTCTATGGTGACATATGGAGTGGTTGAGTACCTGGAAGCTAAGAGATCCTCTGGGACACCTGCTACTACAGAAAAAGAAAATAAGGGACCTCACACCCAGGAAACACATATCTAACCCATTTGGGTCAGAGTAATCAAGGTCATCTCCTACAGGCAGGTTTCCACAGGTGTTCCAAGTTCAACAGCTTCAAACAGATTTTGGGGCCAACAAAATACAAATGTCTTAGGACTAAAAATTTCTCTTGACATTTCAGCCTCATGAAGGAAGATTACCTGACTTCATCCTTTCATACAACTAAACATCTCTTTTTTTTTTAATTAATTAATAAAGTCTGGATAAGTGTATACAAGACTCTTAAAGTCCTAATAATTTTGTATTTGTGGATCAGATCTGGTACAGGTTTACAATCAAAGCTGAAAAAAACCACATGCAACATCAGAAGATGGCAGCCACTGGAATTGCTTACCTGATTACAGGGAACGCATATAATGGTTCCAGTGATCTATGATCGTGGAGTCACCATTTATAAAGATTTATATTCTTCTCATCCTGCCTTTTTTAAGCACTCGCTGTGAATAGCGTTCTGTTACAGTCTGGCTGCATCTACACTTTGTACCAGAACATGACTGTCAGGCAGCAAGCAGCCCAGGTCTGTCTGCACTGAGGTCCAGCAGCAGGGCACAGACAGGCTCACCTTCAGCCCATGCTTCACTACCACGCAGGTTCTGATCTCTCCCACAGCCACAGCTGCGTTCATCCTGCAAGGATGCAGCAGCTCCCCTCAGCCAGTGTGCGATGAGTTCTCCCTGAGAGCTCACGGACCGAGCTGGGTCACGCAATGTTTCCGTTGCTGAGGAGGCAGGTGGCGGGCATACCATGCATCATAGCACCATCTGGAGCTTAAGACAGTCAACTTCAAGTAATTAATGCTGATGCATTAACAGTTTCCACCGTAACAGGACGAAAGCCCGGAGGGAAGGGGGAAAAGGCAGCAGGACGTCCCTCCGCAGGCAGCTAGACAAGGCTCTGAGGCCTCCGCCCGCCCTTCCTCATTGCCAAGCAACGGCCGCCGGCCCTTCCTTCCTCCGGCCCCAGCAGCCGGCCCCGCCGCTTCCCGCTCACTCGAGCGCATGCAGCTGCGGCCGGAACGGCCCTGAAAGGGGCTGAAGCTGGCAGAGGTACGTGTGGGGCGGCAGGCCCGCGGGGTGAGGCTGACCTAGGAAGGAGTGCAGTGGGATACGCCCAGCCTTTAAACTCATGGCACTTCTGCTCAATCAGACACAGCGTGCATCTTCTCAGCCTTACCCCTGTGCTGCGAGTCAGGGAACGTGCTTTTGTTGCAGGTAGCCCACACCCAATGCACGTGAGGGGCCACGTGGTGTAGCCAGATGGGATGAAGCTGGATTGGCAGGCATCCTTCCTGACCTTGTAGTATGAGGTTGCTTACTGGACAGAAATGAGACCTAAAGGAATGATTAGAATGGTTGGTTGTAAGACAGAATCCCAGTGCAGGCAGCTTGCAGACCCATGTTACGGTCTGCAGCCCTGAGGGTTTGAGGACTTTAGTACAAAACACTTACCAGTCAGTCTGCTTAGTTTAGCTATGCAGAGGCAGTCCACTTTAACACTGCAAGCAAAGTTTCAATGCCTAACCATTAAGAATCAAATTTTCACAAGATTTGCTTCCAGTAGGTATAAAGACAAGCATCTGTTAGCAGCCAAGGCAGACCTAGAGCCCTGGAAGAGGCTGGGACTGCCTGGTGGCCCCAGGGTCACCACACAGCTCCATGGGAACAGTGAGGTCACAGCTGCAGCCCTTATTCTGAGGGGAACATCTGCAGCAATAGTCGGTGGGTTTTGGATTCCAGCACGCTCACAGGCAGCTGCAGCCATTTCCACTCTGTGGATGAATGAATGTTTGCAAACACATGGGTGGATTTTCAGGTTATTAAAGAACGGGCCAAAAACGGAGAGCTCAGAGAATGCAGGCAAAACTCTTCTAGATGATGAGGTGAGCATTCATCCAGGCATGTGTCTGTATAGATGAGTAAAATTCACTCATTAAAATCACTGTGTCTTCTAGAGTTACTTTTGTAGTATTACTTTAAGAGCTTCTGCTTATTTGTGATAGGACTTTTTTTTTTTAAAAAAAAAAAAAAAAAAGCAGGTAACTGCTCTCTCATTGTTTTCTTTGTATTTAATTACCTGGAAGTTTGAAACTCATGTTGTTATATCGAAGCTTGGTAAGTCAATTTCCTCTATGCTGTTCCCTGAGTGCCAGAGGTATGAAAGATGCACCATTAATACACCCTGACATAGAAAACCATCAAAGGCAGCTTCATTCTTCAGATAGTACTAGCAGCCTGATTTATGATTACTTACCAGAGTAATCATACCTGCTCTAGATTCTTGTGCAACAGTGCTTTTCACTGAAACACTGCTAGTAGGAATGCTTACCAGTACAAAAAAGACAAAACTGCAGTCCTAAGATGACTCATCCAAATGCTTAGTATGGCTATTTTCAGGTATATACATTTTTTCTCAATGTAATAATCACTGCCTGAGATTGTGAACCAGCTACTGTAAAACTTGCTGTTTTGCACACACACACACGGCATGTGACATACTGCTGTTTAATATCAGGCAGGAAAAAACTCCCAGGAAAGAAAGCAGAAGCAAAAGACAACAAAAATTGCCTGGGTTCACTATGCCACCAGGTTAGGCTTGTGTGCAGGCTCAACAGCAAACCCTCAGCTTCCTGGGAAGCACTGCCTGCAAGAGATACAGAAAGAAGTCTTTCTTTCACCTTTGTGGTGTTAGTTCCTAAGTCACATTACATCATTATTATGCTGCAGTACCTACCATGTTTCTTTCCTGTTTCCTACAAACCCTTACCCAAGGAAGGCTCTCACTAAGGACAATTCAGCTACAGTCCATAATTGAGCCTGATAGCAGCAGCAAAATGTATTGGACAGCCACGACAAATACATCGTAGAAAAGGATTACCAGATGTCAGATGTGGAAAGTGAAGCATGTTTTATATCATACAAGAAATTCTGAGTTGTTTTCCACATGCAGATGAAATAAGCCTTAATCTGTTCTGCAGCTGACAAAACTTTTAAGTTAACTTACATTTTATTAATGGTAAGACATTAAGAAGTCTTTCTGAACAAGAACTGTTGAATCTGGCTTTTCAAAAAACTTAAGTGACATATTCTGACAATTTCAAAACAAAATTCTGAGTTTCAAGAATACCTGGCAGATTATTTTTCTTCTGTGGAAAAAACTTCCCATATCAGGAAATTGAAATACTCAGTAAATATTCATGAATTACAGAAGTTTTAGGAAATTGAAATACTCAGTAAATATTCATGAATTACAGAAGTTTTAGGACAACTGCTATTATAGTAGGCTACCTCAAAGAAAGAGTAAATTCAAGACTGAAGATGTACAACTGTTCAGCAGTCAATGCTTTGTACTATCTTAACAGCTATCTGGTATTTATGCCCTTCTAACATACCTTTCAGCTTAAACAAGCCTTTGACTTCTCTTTCACGGGCAATGGAAACACAGGAGTGATATGCTTAGAGAATGTGTTGAGAGCGACAAACGTTAAGAATACAGCAATGATGATGACTGTTAGCACAGCTTGTAGCATTGTTTCTTTCCTGACCATTCTGTTTTCTTTCAGCTAGTAAGATGGAAATGTTGGCAGATGATAATGCAAGTGAAACCTTGAAGCCTTTGGTGTTCCGTCTCCATGAAAATGCCCCTGCAATAATCCGTGAGGTTTTACTGGAACGTGGTTGGACTGAATTTGACCAAAAGGAGCAAGACGACACAGACTGGAACTTGTACTGGCGGAACTCACCTTTTCCTATGGCAGACCACCACAGTATTAAACCATGGCAGAGACTCAACCACTATCCAGAAGCTGTCAGGATCACCAGAAAAGACTATTTGGCAAGGCATCTGAAACGTATGAAAGGAGCATATGGATCAACACTGTATGAATTTAGTCCAGTGGCATTCATCATGCCCAATGACTATGTCAAATTTACAGCAGAATACAGCAAAGAGAGACAGACAGTAGGCAGACCTAGCTACTGGATTTGCAAACCTGTGCATCTCTCGCGTGGAAGGGGCATAGTCATTTTCCAAGACATTAAAGACTTAGTATATCACTGTACAGTCATTGTGCAGAAGTACATTAGCAACCCCTTGCTCATTTCAGGATATAAATTGGATCTTCGCCTTTATGTGTGTGTCACCAGTTTTTGCCCACTCACCATTTACACTTATGAAGAGGGACTGGTGAGGTTTGCCACTGAGAAGTTTGACCTCAGTTCTCTAGACAATGTCTACGCCCACCTAACAAACACCAGCATCAACAAATACGGAGCTTCATATAAAACATTTAAAGAAGGGATTGGCTGTGGTTGCAAGTGGACGTTCAGCAGATTCCGTTCTTACCTTCAAATTTTTGGGGTTGATGACATGCTACTGTGGCAAAAGATGAATAACATTGTGATTCTCACCCTGCTTGCTGTCACTCCCTTACCAGAGGCTTCCAATTGCTTTGAACTCTTTGGCTTTGACATCCTGATTGATGACAAGTTCAAGCCATGGCTTTTAGAAGTGAACTACAATCCAGCTTTGTGTTTAGACTGCTCCACTGATGACACTGTGAAAAGAAAACTTCTTCATGATATTGTTGAACTGCTTAACTACAAGCAGGTTGACACTCACAGGCAGAATGAAAGGCCTGGGTCAAAAGCTGTTAGAAGGCAGGTGCACTGGAGAAGAGCTGGTCAGAGCACCCCAGAAGAGGCTTCTGGCTTACTTTCTGGTCAAAAAGTATCTACTTGTATTTCTGCTCCTCAAACACAACCTGCCCTGCAATTTGCAAGAGGATCAATTCATAAGGCGTCTTCCCTGGCCAGGAAAACTGCCAGAGCACATCCAAGGGAAACACTGACTTCTCAGCTTCGGGAAAAGATGAATAAGCCAAAAACATCCTCTCAAGTAAAAACTGAAGCTAAAAACAAACAACTCCCAGCTGTACATCCTCCATTCATTTCTGCACAACTCAGCCGGTGGTCACCTTCGCCTGAAATCTGCAACTACAAGTTAAGCACACGCCCCTATTTCCTCTCTGATAAAGATCAGATGCCTACCCGCCAGGTAGGAGGTTTTGTGCTTATTTTTCCTTTCAATGAAGCTGCACTTCAAGCTTCCAAGGACAGCACAGATGTAAAGAGCATCATAAAGGAAATAAACAAGTTAGTGAGCAAACAAAAAAGCACAAGACAAAAAAAGACATGATATGTATAACTTCATAATTTAAAGTCATGCAGACATCATGAATGACACCGTTAGCTTGAAGGTATGTGGGCAATGTACTGAAGCTGTATTAGAAGGAAATATTTCAAAACATACACAATGTAAAAATTGTGATTTAGCAATTACCACGAGATTATTTTTGAAAATGAAAGTGCTGAATAACTCTTACAAGTAATCTCAAAATAAAAATGGAGAATTGCATTTCTCAAAAATGCTCAGAAATACCTGTCTTATTATTTATCTCTGAAAGCTTTGCTTCTTTTCTATTCCCAGCTTTATGATTTGAAAAAGCTGGTCAGTTTACACAAGGGAAATATTCAACATGCTCTCAATTTATATGAATCACACAAAACAATAACATTTTGAACAATCCAGTGAGCTGCCTGGCATCACTTTCCACAGGTTAAATTTGCACTGTATGAAACAACAATATGAAACAACTTTCAGTTTATGACCTGTAGGATTCTGCAGAAATTCTAATGGAAAATGAGTTATAAAAAAAAATAAATGTATTGACATACACTGTTACAGTGGTGTTTCTCCCCCCTCCCCGCCCCCCTGATAAGCCCTTGATAAAGAAGGCTTCCTAAGGTGAGAAAGAAATTTGATATTGGAGGGCAGGACAAACTGCAAATACTATGTTCAAGAAGAGCAAATCAAACCTCTGCCTCACAGATTGTGTTAGCCACCCAAAGGATGTAGCAATTAGGCAGTTTTGTTTTGCTTTCAGTAGAACTTCTTCACTGATTAACTAAGCACGGAAGATTAAAAAAAAACACACTGAACTGAGACATCTGAGACTCTAAGATTAGTACTCTTCTCTTGTACACCTTTGCTGCCCCCAGCTGTCTGAAGTTATTGTTCACAAGTCACCCAGATTTGTCTCAAAATTGAGGCCAGATACTGGCTGTAACATACTTCCTGTAGTGCTAGAAGACCTGTGGAGAGAGGTCCACAGAGAAATAGGGTTTTCCAGCTGTGTCCCACATCCCCAAAGATTTCATAAAAAACATGTTCACTGCATACCACAGAGGAAAAGTTACAATAAGCTGGCTTTTCCAAAGTAGGCTAGTGTATTGCTACAATTAAGGTAAACATGCACCACAAAATTTGGATTATTAGTATTCCTGCACCTTACCTACTAGAGCTCCTGATCACCTAAAGCAAATGGAAGATAAAGGAGACAAGGTGTGAGAATTAGCCTGTGAAAAATAGTATAACTTGCTATAATCGGTCTGTGAAGGGCTCCTTACCTGCCAAGTCTCATTAGTTACATATTTTTCTGTCTCTTTTTCTAACAAAATTAAATGGCAACCCTTACTTCAAGAATCCCTTTGCTTCTGTGCTATAAAATATTGCTTGAAAAACATGTGCAGAGACCTAGGAGGTTACACATTATCACTTCAGCGTTACATCTGTGCAGGACTGCATGCCTTCTATTCCAGAAGGAGAACGCATCCTAGAAGTAGAGTCAGATTAATTTACCGAGGAGCAAGCAGATCACAAAATTATTCCTTATTGAACTTAATTATAGAGGATTATATGCACAGATAAATGAATGGCAACCAACAATTTAAGGCAAGTTTGTATTTTACTGTAGAAACAAAAAGGATGTAAGCATAACAACTGGAGAATATGCACTCCTTGTTTAAAAAAAAAAAAAAAAAAAAAAAAAAAAAAAAAAAACCTTGAGAATAAAAGCACTTGTGCCTTAGAAACATCAATTTTCCTAACCAAACTGAAAGAGAATTAATCATATTGACTGTTTTTACAATGGTCAATTGAAAAAAAAAAAAACAAAAACACAAAACACACATTGGTTTTAATCAGAGGCTACACTGAGCAGAAATTCTTAGTGAAACACATGGAAAAGAATGATCTCTTGGATTTCTTCGAATTAGAGTTTCCTTCTACAAAACATATAAAATGTATCAAGTGTTTCAATAGTGAAGAGCACAGATTTAAAAGTGTTCCTTTGTTGTAATGAAACATAAGCAAAACAGTACAATGTTATTACCACACCATCTGACACCAAACTTCTTGGATATTTAGAACATCTTAATTAAATTCATGAATAACAGTGTATGATCAATACTAACAACATTTTCTACTCTGCTCGATCTGTTTTTTGCAAAGATGATCTGCAATATGAACGCTGATGCATTGGCAGTCTGGCCCACTGGAAGGTAAAGAGAAGAGAGAGAAGTTCCATAATCTTGCAATTACTTTGCATGTAGGTGTGAGAAAAGGCCAAGGCAGCATTCTATGAACGCGTGTTTGTTGCTACGGGAATCTGAAGGGCACAAAGAAATAATTTTCAGTCTTTTCAGTCACTGGGCAGTGAGATGAGTTCTACAGGGGAAATGCTTCAGTGCTTTAGAAGAATTCAAGACAGACGATGGACAGCCAGTCTACCAGGAAGGGAGCTGAAAGTAGTATCTGGTAAATGATTCATCCCCCTAGATATTAAGTGCAATTTAAAGAGCCTTAAAGCTGTTGAGATTCACTGACCAGAAATGTTTTTATACTACTGGAAGAATAAAGGCAGTAATGGGAGAGGTTAATTCAAAAAACAAAGCAACACAAAAGAGTTCTAAGGAAGATACAAGAAGTGTCACTTTTATCTGGAATAATGACCAAAAAGGAATAAATGTTATATTTTGTCTTCGAATACACTAGACAGTATTCTCAGACTATAATTGTATCATTTCATGCGTCTCAGTGCAAGCCTTTTGCCTCCTGTCTTGTCAGTGGGCACTGCTCCGAAGAGTCCACATTCCCTCCTATCAGGTATTTATGTACATTGGTATGACTGAGCCTTCTCCAGGTTCAAGAGCCCCCACTTTCAGCCTCTTCTGATACAAAATGTACTTTAGCATCTTCTAATTACTTTTTTATTTTTTTTCCCATAACTCCAGGACACACATGTAGACTAGTCTCCATCCACTAAGATTTTTATGCTTTTTTTTTTTTTCCTTTGTGGTATGATGGCAATTTGTAGTTGCATAGAACACAGTGGATTGAGAGTATTATCCTTAATTTATTTCATTAGAAATAGTGGCTTTCACTGCTTCACATGTTCTAATCTTAATAATTAACAGCAACAGAAAAGCATTAGAAGCATCAGTAAAGAATCTTTTAAACCGACACACATGTCCAGAGGAGAGAGAGACTAAGTCATACGGACAAAATTTGTTGAGCCACTTACTCAGTGCAGCCACTGAGAGGAGGAATCACTTGTTATCTAGAATGATATTACCCTCTTCATCTTTGATTCGAATCCGTCCAGACAAATACTTGGTTTCTTGCCTGCCATTGCAGTACACGGTCTTTATGGTTCCATCTGGGTATTCCCTCCTCTTGAACTGTGCAGTGTGAAACTCCTTCTGGCCATTACTGAATATCACTAGTTTATCGCCGTTCCTGAAAGCAATAGCCATGAGTGAGTGGGCCATAAAGCACTGTATGTTATTAACCTAACATACCTAGCTGCCTAAGATGGCACAATGAAAGTAGAAACTTTCATAGGTTATATAATTCACTTCAGAATTCACATGTGGTCATATCAGAGATCAATTATCACAATCAAGTTTCAATACAAAGGTGATTCTATGCATAATAATGGATGGCAGGACCTGTATTTCGCCCACAATACCGCACGCAGGGATCTCGAGGCATTTTGCTAATAGAAAAATCTTTTACAACAGAAGCATAGAATAGGCATGTGTAATGAATTCCTGTTATTTGTCCTCATTTTATATGATGGAATAGAAGCAAAGAATTTAAAACATCTTGGCAAAAACAGAAAGTGAGTAAAATACCAAAGAATACAACCTAAGAGTTCTCTTCTCCACTCCTATATTGTTAATACAAACAACTGGCTTCCCTTTTGCTTGCAAGTTATACTGTTGCCCTGGCCAGATGTTGACAGTGACTGCAAAGTTACATAGAACAAAAAGAAACTTGCCAGTGATATCAGGTCACCTGTGATTCAAAGTGGAAGTAAACAATTCTCAGTTCCTCATTGTAGCAAAGCACTCATTCTCATCTCATCAAATCTCCTCTTTCATATGGAAGTTTTCCAGTCATGCAGAATCAAACCACAGTTGTGTAACATTAGACTTGTGCCCAGTGCCAATTCCTATCTCTAAAAGGAGACTTACTTTTCTACTTTTACTATTGTACCATCTGGGAAAAAAGTTTCCTCAAATCCATCACTGTAGAGGCATTTCACTGTGTGATCAGGGAACACAATTTCTTGTGTGCCATCAGGATAATGCTTTTCTGTGGAAAACAAGATTTAGAATTCCAAAGACGTTTTTTTTCTCATAACTTTACACAGAACTAGATGAGATTTACTTTATACTTTGTAGTGAGGGTAGAAATTCTATCCAGCGTACTGCTAGATAAACTAAAGAATCAAATGAGATAGTAAAACTACAGAAATGATGCATTTATGCCCCTTTATTATCTTTTTTTTTTTTTGTAGAAGAAAATTGAGCAGTAAAATCGTGGATCATACCAAAAATCAAAAGGCAAAGACAAAGCAAATTGGAAGAAATAAAGCAAATCTGCTGGAGTTAGGCTCAGACAACACGTATGCAATTAAGACATTCCCACACATACAGTTCACACCCACAAATTCTTGCATACCTATCTGATTATTAGGGAACTGCAGCACCTCTAGGCCCTCTGGATAAGCAGTGCGAGTTGTCTGTGCATCTGCATAATAATAAATCTGGAAGGACAGTGAACTGTTAGCAGCATGGTCATATTTGCATAAGAAGATTAAACCATAGCAACTTGTTTAAAAAATAAGCCAACTTTAAGAAGTCATTTCAAGGCCATTTTCTTGAGGTATCTGCCATTCCTAAAAGTTGATACGTTTCCATTTTAATTCATTTTTTTCATTCACACCTCTCCTCCTGGCTTTGTCTAGATATTTCTACTTTCTGTAGTGTAGAGCAGAACAATGAGAGTGATCTTCTCAACTCCCCATGGATAGGATCTCTAGCTCCAACCTATGCTCTAATAATTTAAAGCGTTCACATTCTTGCCAAGATCTTACTCATCCCCACTTCAGCTCATGTTCTTATTAAACATATTTACCTAATGCCAAGAAGGAAGATCTCCTATGCAACCCACTCTAAAATATATGAAAAGTAGTCCTTTCTTCAGATGGCTTCCCCTACATTTTGCTTTCTTCCAGTTTCCTTTGATCTGCTTAGCTCAATCCTTGCTTGCCCCTTCCTCAACTGTTACCTTCACTTCTTTCCATTCTTGTCCTCCCTAATCAGGGCTGTGGAAGCCAACACCCTTCCTCATCAATTTATCCCAGAAATGCTGTTTAAAGATATACTGTAATGTAACATTAATGCTGTAACACCATGGAAAGTGCAGCAATGCCAGTGTAGTAGCAAAGTTCTAGGTTACATACAGCAAGTGAGAGTGTGCTCAAAAGCAGCAGCTGTAGACATCAAAACAAAGGAAAAAAATCTGCTTACCTTCAGAAGGTCTCAGGTAGGCAGGGACCTCCAGCAAGACACCCTTGCCTCCACTGAAAACCTTTAAATGAGATCTGGGAAGGGCTGGATCTTAGCTCCACCTCTTCCAGTCACTCAGGTACATTGCATACACCTGAGCTGCCCTGGGTTGGCCCTACTTTCCCACCAGGTGCTCAATCACTGCTTCAAGCTGTGACTTAGCATTTCTGCTACAAAGATGAATGGTAGAAACTTGTTTGACAGATCACTTAGCCATACAATTTTCCTTAAAGAAAACAAATGCAACATACCACTCTCTGATCTGGCATGATCTTCTTTACATCTCCATTGAAAAAGCTAATTGTTGTCATCCTTTTATCAGCACTGATCTCTTTTTTAGTACCATTGCAGAAAGTGATGATTCGACGTCCATCAGTAAGCACCTCTTCAACCTTAGAAAACATAGAGCACCTAATGTTGCTGACATCAAAGGATGCGAGTTACACTACAATGTCTTCCAATGAAATTGGAACTTGAAGTAACTCAATGTACTCACTCAATACTTTTGCATTTCAAAGCTGTCTCAGCAGCACATGTGCTTTTTTTTTTTTTTTTTTTGCCTCGTTTTTGCATAAGAGAGAAAAAAAGTCTGACATCATTTTTTAGCAAAATCATTCCTTTTCAAGCACCTGATTCAAATTCCCACCACACCACCTTCTCTTCTGTTAAGCAAGACAAGACAGATTGCCCTGGGGCAATAATGAAGAAATACAGGCTGTTCATTGGCCGACTTCAGTTAGTAATGGTTTGTACTATTTTCACATATGCTGATACTCATTCTGTGTAGGTTATACTGGATTATGCAAATCAAAATGATATATTAACAGGGACAGCTGACATGTTAACAACCATTTTTTCCAAGTAACATAAGCCTGAATGGACAGTCAATACTACAGAGTTAAATGTGGCTGTATGCAGAGATTCCTTACAAAATTGATCAAGACTTCTTAACAGGCGGCAATAATATTATCAGTGTGCTGTTCTACAAACAATATGTTGGTCTAAGAAGACTTCTTTCCTAATACAGCCTCTAGTTAATGAGTTTTCCAGAATGACTATGGGAGCTAGTTCTGTTCAGCATAAATAAATCCCATAATTTAATTCATTTAGCAAAGTCCAGAAAAAGAAGACAACCATATGGTGCACTATAGTTTTTCCTTGTATTTCCAGTGTTGTCACAGGCTCTTTACAAAAAAAAAAAAAAAAAAAAAAAAAAAAAAAAAAAAAAAAAAAAAAAAAAGCAGCACACATCCCAGCAAGACAAGAAGCAATAAATATCCTCAGGAAAAGGGAATGAATGAATACTGAGTGCAAGATTTTAGTTTTAGAAATATATTAAAAAAAAAAAATAGTCAGTTATAGAAAGATATTGTTATAGATACTTACTACAAAAGGCCTTGTTAGGAAAAGTTCCAGTTAGTTTAAATAAGAATGAATGACTCAATCAACCTTTTGGCCACTCTCATATTGAGCAAGCCTTTTCCAACACTAGGTTTTATGAATCAAATACAGTGGTAAAGAGGACTTTTTCACAATTATTTTTCTATCAAGGATCAAAACAATGAATCATGTATTTTCTATTTCTATGAAAAGGAAACGTGATTGGTAGAAATTTTCACACAGTCTGTCTCAGCACTAGTTATAAAATAATATAATGTTGGCTATAAAATAATACAATAAATAATAAAATAGGTACATCAAACCAGTTTCCCCTGAACAATGTTATATTGCAAAGGCCTTTTCCATGTGTGCTTATTGGAAAGTATCATTAATCAACACGTGTATTAACAGGAGAAGTTCTGAACTGAATAAACACAGGAGCCTGTGTTTTACTTTACTGCCTGAACTTCGCATATCCTAAGGCTTATCAAGAATTGACAACTGTCATTGGACATAGATTACTCTCAGTCAGAGCAGTAGGAGATAAGATTTCCACTGAAATTTCCATCCCATCAGCTATATATAATTTCCTGCTACTCATAACATGAACTTTACACTTAAGCTCTTCATTAAGGACTCTTTGAGAGATAATTCTCTATGACTACTTGAAGTGACAATTCCTATCTGTTGCAGCCCTGCTGGTGATCTCAAGCACCCTGATTTATCTCACCTTTCCATCACGATGCTCTATTTTTTCCTGCACCACATCCTCATTTTTCCTTCTTTCTTGATGTAACATTGACCTTCTAGATAATATTGATTTTGGAGGCCGTACCTATGAAAATATCACAGTCAGAATTATACAGACAGAAAGGCTGTAAAAATATTTTCATAAATTTTAATCAACTCTTCAAAAAAAAAAAGTTTACTTTTACACACAAAGAGGAAAGTTGCACTTCTTTTTGGTATTGTCCTGAATTCATAGTGAGTTTTGATGTTTTAGTTGTAACTGCAATTGCTGTGCATTAGTTCCAATTAATGTCAGCTATCAAAGCAATATCAGGGAATGCATTGTGGAGAAACTGTACTATAGGAAATGGAGAGAACAAAAAGAACTGCAAAGAACAGGATTATCTCTGAATGAATGCAGGATTGCTGATTTGCAAAGAAAGGCACCTATGCTAGCAAGATCCACCTTTCAAAACAAACCACATTGCTCTTAGCTGTAGGTAATGCTGACTATGTAGCTATGCATTCAATTTACTGTTACAACTTGTCTTTGCACTGTCTGGTAGCATAAAGGAGCCTTAAGTTAACTGGCGACTGGCACTTGGCATCCAGAGCAGTTACTATCTAATTCTCATTACAGTGGTAGTACATGTTAGCCTGTGGGATCCAAAGGAACTGGGAGTACTGCTTCCCACAGGGCAATGATGTGCTCCAGTGAAAAGCTGCCAACACTGCTTGAAGTTGTTAGATCGATCCCCAAGCCTCTGTCCACTACATAGCATTTGCAAAGTGTTTTCCACAGTGGTCTCTCTTCCCTCTAAATAGAACATCCTTCAGTTCTCACTCTTCTTACTAATATGGATTTCATATACACAGGCCAACACAGTTTGAGGTAACTGCTGCTTGCCTTTGTATGTCAAGCTATGTTCAAAGGACTGAGCGTACTTTCAGAGTAGTGCTGCTTTCAGAGCACGCAAGGAATGCCCAGTAACAGATGGAAAGTCCATGTATTGGGGGGCTCTGAAGCAAGCAGTGGAACCTGAACACTAGCCAAAAAAAAAATAAAATCATCATGCATAATTCATCTTTGTTCTGGAGAAAGGCACAAATCTTCCAGATACAATATTCCCCCTCCCTCCTGGCCCCGGATCAAAACATTTGCAATTTCATTAAGGAAAAAGAAGTTGCGTCCTTTCGGGAGGTTATAACTCAGTATCAGTCTCAGATTAAAAATTCGGAGTTTTATAGTGGCCAGGAAGGAAGTGGGAATGGAAGGTTTTCTTAGTGTGTTTCACTTCAATTCACCCATGGAAAAGATGAAAAAGATGAAAAGAAGACTCATCATATAAGGCCCAGAACCATAAATTGCTCCGACCTTTGCTTCAGCATCCAGAAGAGTAGGAGAACTGCTTGTAAGTACTTTGTTCTCATATGCGGTTATGCCACTTCTCCTTCGGGTCGTTGCAAAAGCCACTTTATTCTGAGGTTTTAACATTTTTTCTGTCTTTTTAAGATTAGGAATCTCTTCTTCCTGAATCAAAATTAAAATACTAACTAGCAACATAGATCTATTAATGTCCAATGGTAATGCAGGAATATGTTGGTAAAGAAATGTACTTTGTTACTTCTAAGCCATTAAAATATTGTTTTAGAGAGTGTACACATCACAAGAAGATATAAATCCAAGAGAGTGCTGTTGCTAACTAAATGGGAGCTAGCATGCTGTATGTGAAAACTGAAGTCACATACAGTGAATTATTTCATAGATTTTCTTAGTGAAATACCTGTGTTTCCTCCCTGTAACTGCAGAGCGCAAAGCTGCAAGTGTTATTGCTGTGCGTATTTGAGAGGAACGTGTCTTCTGAGATAATTGAAATGGGTGAAGGTGTGCCTGTAAGAAAAAGCAAAATAAAAGAGGATACAGTCATGTTTCTTCACTTAGTGCAGAAGATCATTTTTAAATATGCTAGCTCTCAGATGCTTGCTTGCAACACTGGCTTGCTCATTTCTGAAGGAGCTTTATCCCGGACCAAAGAGAACTGCAGACCACCACCATGCTCCACCTTCTGGGCTTCCACAGCAATAAATTCAGCACATTCTATCTTCCTTTTCTTGTCAAATGCAAGTTTTGTACTTCTGAGAATCATAGGAGAGTTTTAGTGACAACATATTTCCTGTTAACCAAGGGTTGGAGATCAATCATTCAGATGACTCTAAGGCAGAAAATTCCCATAAATCTTACCTTTGTCATAAGAAGATAACCTATGGCCCTTAGAAACACTCAGATGTGAGCCAGCTCCACGTGACTTCCTCTCATCTGTTCTTCTCCCAGTAGGTGAGGGTTGTTGTACAACCTGAAGCAACATGGAGAAGTTGTGACATACAGTTGTGCCTTGCTGTAACGTGGGAGAAATCGGAGATATGGATGGAGTGTGCTCCCCCTTCCTGGGAATGTCTGTGCACAAGACCTATACACTGACACAGTGCAAGTGTTTAATCTTAATTAAGACTGTTTTGAAGAAAGAGACTATAGAGAAAGAGCTGGAAGAAGCCCCAGATGGGGCTCTGTCTCTCCTTCTCTCAAGAGCTGTATTTTAGCTGTAGCTCTTTCTCTTGATCCTCATTGGGTTGCCAAGACAATGAGGCATGGCATATCACAGTCATGAACTTCTTCTGAGGGCAAAAATTCTTTACTTGAAGAGTGACAAAGCACTGGAACAGGCTGCCCAGAGAGGCTGATATTCAGAATGAACCTGAACACCTTCCCATGCAGCCTGCCCTAGGGAACCTGCTTTAGCAGGTGTTGGACTAGGTGATCTCCAGAGGTCCATTTCAGCCCCTACGGTTCTGTGATTCTGTGAAATATTTCAATGTATGAGCAGTCCCTAAGAAGATTTCTGGCAAAAAAAAAAAAAAACAAAACAGTACGGTATCAAGGCAAGAAGACCAAGCAACAACTCTGTGAGAAATACGATCCCAATCTAAATTCTGAACAATACTGTCAAGAAAAAAATAGAAGTAGTTTAAATAGACCTCTCCATTGTCTTACTTCTTCTGATTCAAAAGGTGTCACTCTTCCCTGGTGAGGTGTTGTCCTGCCAGTTGGTGTTGTGCTTCTGCCAAGGGAGCAGTGAAATGGTTTCTTTTCTTGATGTTCCTTTGTTACCAGTCTCAATGGATCAGCCTTTTGTACAGAGCTTTTTATTGCCTAAAAGATTTAAATTCATTTGCATGAAGTTGATATAAATATAGCATTAAAATCTACAGCAGGTGGCTCATTAAATTTTTAAAACTTTTGGAAGATGTATATCTTTGTATGGATGTATATATGCATATTTTACATGTTATTCCCTCTTTGAACTCGGTCCACTTCCCCAAGTCCTCTGTGGAACAAGGAGAAGGGTAATTCACAGTACACAGTGCAAAGCAGCTGTTGCTGCTCTTAGGCTCTTATCCTTCAGTCTAGCCACCTTTCCAACCATAAGCAAAGTATTCCTCCCTGGGAAACCACAACTGAGCTGATCCAGAAAAGTACGTTGAGTGGAAGTTTTTTTATTTGTTTGTTTTGCCAGATGTCCACCTTTTTTACATTTGAAGTGTCTCATCCACTGGACAATGACGGCTTGGGAGCGCAAGAGTAGGCAGTCCATGGAAAAAACACATGTGCCATCAGCTTCATTTGCCCAACCCCATGGTTTACTGCTCAAGGAATGGAGCACTAACAAATTGCAAACATAAAAGACCAACCAATTCCTTCTCCAAAAGCAGTCACTAGGGCCAATTTTCCATAATGACTATAAAATTTTCTGTATTGAACTCACGGTTTAAGGGATTTTTGTCATAGGTGATGACAAATATTAATAAATCACATTAAAATTTAATGGTCATGCTTACAATACAAAACAGAGTCAGTGAAGAAAAATTATCAACACCAGAAGATGGTAGAATTTTCGAGAGCTAAATCTTTTCCTCAGCACAAAACAACTTTGAGCAAGAGATAGGCTATTGATTAGCTCTTTCAGACAAGTATGCTAAAAGATGCAGAAATGAATAAAAATCAGTGCTAAAGGAATATGATTTTCATTTTAAATTCAGATTTTTTTTTTTTTTTTGGAAGGCAAATTCTGGGAATATGCCAAAATTATTCAAATACAGTCATTTTCATAGAATCATAGAATCACCGAGTTTAGAAAAGACCTCCAAGATCATCCAGTCCAACCATCCACCAGTATTTCCCCATAAACCATGTCCTTTAATACAACATCTAACTATTTCTTGAACACAAGATTTTAACTATACATTTTAACTGTAGATGAGTATGCAGTGACAAAATACTGGACCTCGGCTCAAGAAAAATGATTTAGTAGTAAAGACCTTTGAAATTATTTTTGATGAAGTGATGCAAATCAGAAATTGCAGACTGAGAGAAGGAAAGTGCTCCTAAGCCATCGTTATATTGCTAAAAATATTAAGACTGAAACTACTAAGTGACTGAGCAGAACTCAAAAAAAAAAAACAACACCAAAAACACAACAGGGGTTCAGTTTCACAACAACTCAAGCCAGTCTCAACCCAAATTACTGTACTTCTTCTCTGTCTCCAGATACATGTTTCCAGCTCCTTCCCTGTACAGCACCAGGAACCACAGAGTGGAAAGGGGCTGGTTCAGCAAGTGCAGTCAGGCAAAAAAAACCTACTTATTCTGCCCAGTTAGTTTTGAACTCACCATCATCAGAAGAGCCAAGAGGGTCACAGATGCAAGCTATCATCAGCTTCAGCCAGACACTGATATGTGGCAGGTTTTTGTTTTGTTTTGTTTTGCTGAGTATATTATATAGAGACCATCGAAAGTCAAGCCTTTAAAGAACTAACTAAAGACTTGCAAATAGAAAATACTGTGTGGCAAATATTTATACATAGGACTGCCCTAAGAAGCCTATTTTAGAAAAAAGCTTCATCATCAAAAAGTATTACTTGAAAAGGACGTTCAGAAATCAGCATATCCTGATGCAACGCATGCTATCTTAGCCAGGGGGCAAAGATCTGTATGAGACCTAAAATAGGATGAGAGGAGGCACTCAACTTTCTAACTTAAGGCTCTAACAAGCTCATGAAATAGAATGTGCTGGACTGCAGAAGCGAAGGAGAGAGACTAAGCCAGAGAGAAAGAAGATATATTTCCATGAACATGGTAGGTTATATTGACTACATATCTAAACAAAAATCAATTCTGTTGAGGGTGCCACCAAGTAGAGCACTGTTAGGTTGCTACATGTGTCACTATAAAAACTTCTCGTTTCCATTTTTTTTTTTTTTTTAATAGATAGCATAGATTACAATTTTTAACTTATACACTTATATAGCCATTTTTAAAGAAAAAATGTCAGGGAAATCATTATAGGCTTACTAAGTGGCCTGTTATCATAAAAATGTATGTCATTCTAAGATCATTTCATAAATCATAGCAAACGCCCTAGACCAAGCAGCTGCTGCAATTTAGGTCTAAACTTTTCAAGAGATCCAATCACTCAGTATTTGAGATGATAATGAATGATTAATTTCTTGATAAAGATTCCCTCAATTCAAACACTTTCATAAGAAAAGCCATCAAGTTATCCGAACAAATAGTTTTACTTCTCTTCGTTGGGAACACATAGGTCACCAGTAGGTAGCAGAAGATGCCAGCTCACTTTGGATTTTGTGGGAGCTGGTGAGAGATTAAACCACCATCAGTGACAGTGACCCTGCTGCTGGCTAAAGGAGGAACCAGGTGGTCTCCTGAGGTTTCTTTCAGTGCTACAGACCCTACTTTTAGGGCCTTTTATGGTTTACTTTCCCATACTAACAGATCAAAAAACTTGGCAAAAAAACAACAAATCTTCATGAATAAAGCAGTGAAAATTCAAATGCTACAAAATACTGTCTACATATTTTCAAAAGTCATAATTCCCTGCTTCATAATTAGTCAGTTCTCAGGAAGAATATTCATGGACAAGGAAATAACATGTTTAGAGCTCAGCAAAATCCACTGCAAAATTACACAGCAAAGTCCATGTAGTAAGAGAGGAAGTATACACTTTAGACCTTGGTTGAAACTTTTCCAACAGTAACTTTTTAAAAGCTGTATCAGTATGCCTTCCTGTAGAACTCTCCCTTGTGCAAATTAATATCTTTCTCAGTAAGTAAAATTTATCTATAACTGCATGTCTGGCAGGAAACTGGCAACTTGTTTCTTCCCAATTTCTAATGCATTCAGAAATCAGCTTGTTTGGAGATAATACAAATTGTTAACTATTTGGGACACAAGACACATTCTGAAAGAATCTTTAATAATATGAAGTTAAAATAGATGCTTATCTTGTCTCACAGCTTGAAGCAGCCATTTCTTCACTAACTAGACCACATTACAGTAAAATAGGATTCATCATTAATAAAAGAATGATAGGCCAGCAGAATACACCTTTTTCATAGATGTAGAGCAAGTAGCATATCTCTCAATATATATATTTTTTCCCCGTAAAGTCATGTCCTCCTGATTCTTTAACCTATACCAGTCATTACTCAGTTTGCTCCCCAGTCATTTTTGTACATATCCTCAAAGTCTATTAGCTTTGACAGAAATAAATCATATATTAGCTATTGTTATGCCTCCTTGGTTACAGCTGAGGAAAATCACCATTCCTAGCTGGCTTTATGTGAAATATCTTAAAAAGCTTATCACATGTCTCTGTGACATGTATTTCTGCTTCTGTTACACAAGATGATCCCTTCACTTTGATTTCTCCCATGCACAGTATCTTAATTCTGGACAGAAAAACAGCATGAGATTTTGCTTTACATCCAAAATTTAGAGATGTCCAGAGTCACAAAATCATTTGAAGCTTTCATCTAGTAATAAAACAGCTCAAAGAAGTACAAGTGAGTCACCATTTTCACATCTATCACTACAACACTGATTCTGTGCTTCTGTTTTATGTTCCTTTTCCCCAACCCTTCAATTCTAGATTCAAATCATCAGCATCCACTCTGTTCACTACACGCCCTTCCTCTGCCATGAGATCAGATAAAGAACACATGTTTGTGTCTGACATTTTAGAGTTCACCCAGGACATCTGGGCAGTATGCCCACCAGTCTAGCTCACGCTTGTGCCGGATTCCAGTTGGATTGGATCCAACACTGGCTGGATGATGAAAGCCCAAATAACAACAAGCTCAAAAGTCTGCTGTCCTCAACATCCCCCTTCTCAGAAGTGTTGCTGAAGTCCCCTGTTTTTTTTGTTGTTTTTTTTTTGTTTTGTTTGTTTGTTTGTTTTTGTGCATGGCTGCATGCCACAGGGGGAAAACAAACTCAATAAATCACAAGGAGTCCCTGTGTAAAATAAATATTTCTGGTTTTACCTTATTTGGCAAGAGCACTTGAAACATTCAGATGAGACATGCTGTTTCATACTGTGAAAGTTTCCAAGATAAGCTACCAAAGCTTTTTGTCCTTACTGCTCACCTTAACTGCAAATAGTTTATCCCACATTACTGGGCTTGTTTATAACTCCGCCAATTGAAGCACTAAGCAATTGTGAAATCCCAGCTGCAGGAGTGACCAAGGAGATCCAAAATCAACACAGAACAAATAAAACAATTTCCTTCAGCTAAACTTTCCAGCTTCTAACTTATGAATAGCATATATTATTTAAAAATACAGTCAGCCTTAAAGGCTGACAATATCTGCTTCTTACTTGAAGATACTATTTCAGATATGGTTGATTCTGCTCTCTTAAGTACATTCAGTTTAGAAGTTGTCTCATGATTCAATAAATCCACTGTCTAGTGACTTTCAAGCCATACGTTGTCATTATCAATGAATAGTTTCGTCTTTTCTCACCTGACAAGTTTTAAATTTCATTTCAGACCCTAATAAGGCAGAGAGAACAGTACATTGGCTAATCTGAGCTCATTTCTGCTCTATTCAGTGGAAGCAAAAGATTAATTTCCAATAGATACAAGTATTTCCAGAGAGACTACATTTGAACAAAGCATAGATTTCAGCTAAACACTAACAAAAAGAATAAGGAGGGTTGTAATAAGCAGCATACTCACAATAGGGAACAAGAAATACAAAGCAAGAAAAAAAGCAAAACAATGAAAAAAGAAAAAAAAAGCATAGCAGTGAAATATTTAGGTATCTATGCATTCTAAATGATGAGATTTGTTTGACAATGTTGTAAACTGGCTGTGGAAGAGCTGTCAGAGATATAAGAGAGAAAAAAGACTTTCACTTGACATGCAGAGTTAACTTGCTACAGCTGGTAAAAAAACTAAGTGATTTTACCATTGATCAAGCAAAAGGCAGTAGGAACCCATACTTTGCTATTAATATCTCTGCAGCAGTGTTTCTGCAAAGCTGCCTTTGGCCCCACATGAGAGGTGATACAGCTCTTGTGCTTCTCTCTCCATGATCTCTCCTGGGTGGACGAAGATGCTGTCTCTCGCAGGATAGCTTCTGCAACCTAACCAAGAATATGTTATACATACATAATTAGTTCAAGTCACAGCTAGAAGAATCAAGCAATTCTCTAAGCCATGAGGTTTTCTGTTTGTAACAAAAATGAAGTAGTCTAAGCACAGTGATAGTCACTACTATGCAACACTTCAGCAGTAGGTAACTTCAGGTTTATCTTCGTAAAGAAATGCCAACACAGGGTGTTAGTCTCTCGCTATGAAAACACCACAACTAGCATAGCTCAGGATTGATATATAAAACCTACATATATAAACACAATGAACGAAATTCTCAGTCCCTAGCAGAACAAGGTGTGGACTCAGCAGCATCAGCTATGACAATCCTTGCCCATAGCATCCTAATATCTTTATCAGCATCATACAACAAACTGTATTATCGCACAACAAAAATTTTCACAGGTTTGAGCAGTAATTCCACAGCATCACATGTTCCAGAGAAACAGAAATAACATCACCTGCAATAGAAGCCAATTGGCTTCTTGTTACTTTTGCCTTTTTTTTTTTTTTTTTTTTTTTTTTACATTTTTTAATCATCCTGCGTGTGACTAATTTCTTCTTCCTGAACTTCATAGTTTATAAAAGAATGAATTATACTAATGTATATGTTTGGGAAAATTAAAAAACAAACTGAAATATAACATGAAAAGACATTTATTTTCAAATGGGAAATATCAGTATTAGATGAAAAATCTCATTAATTACATTGAAATACATTGAAATCAAATAAAAAGGGACCAAAACTTCTTCACTCCGGGAAGCAAGGGACTGGTTAATTGGTGTATCGGACTTATTTTAGAGAGGCATTACTAGAAATTATATCTGCACATTAGAGAAATACCTAGGAATAAAAGGCTTGATTTGTTTTTCTCCTAGGGGTAGGCTCTCTGTGGATAAATAAAATTCATCTCACCAGACTGCACCATCTGGAAGATAATTATCTGTTCCAGTCACCTCAGTTCACATACAATGAAATGAATTCCTCTTTAAAGGCACATATTTTTCTCCCTTGAATACATAGAAAGATGAAATGACCCACTCAAACCAGATCTCTGTCTTTTGATTTCTGGTCTGAATCATTTAATTTCACCTAAACTTGATGTCTCCTGTGTAAGAAGGGAGTAATGGAATTCTCCCTTCATTTATCTCCCTTTAATGAAGGTACGCAATCACATAGTAAAGTAACAAGTAACCCTGCAAGTAAATTAAACAAATTGGATATTAATAACAAAGAACAATAGAACCTGTTCAACTATGATTAAACCTTTTTGATTTCAGGAGTTCATCAGACATATCTACACTAATCAGTTACATTTTCCAACCTGATAGTCTCTCCTGCTCCATCCCAGTGTAACTCCTATTCAGGGGTTCAATCTGTGCTTTTGTAAGGGAGGTCACTGTTTTCTTCCCTGAAATTTTACTGTACTAAATAAGAACTGAAATGAGGTTTAGTTAAAGGTCTCACTATATTAATTGCCAGAAAACAGCCTGCATCTGGCTAAAGAGCTGTTTTATTAAAAAGGTCAATGACATACATAAAGACCAGAGTTAATTTCAGGAGACTTTAATTGGCTTAATTAGGCCAGTGCAAATCTGTTACCTGGACTGACTCCCTAGTTAGTGGAGGGAGACAGACACCATCTGCCCCTGTGTAACTGTCAGAGACAGGCTGGTTAAAGCCCCTTGTAGAACTACTCATCTCTTGGATAACTAATGTTAAATGGAAGAGGACCACTCAAGGAATATATTTAAACATGGCTTATTGTAGACCTGATATTTCTCCCCTTCAGTCTGAGCAGGGCAGGAATGGAGTGACAGTATTCACGAAAAAGAAAAAGTAAGCCTAAATAATTCAGGCAGTATTAAACACAAAGTCTTACAGTACCGGTGTCTCTGATTTTCTGTCAGTGAGATTCACAGTTCCTGTTTTTCTTTCTGCTTTCAGCCTCTTCTGTTCTGAACCTCTGAGCTCATCTCGAAGCTCCATGTTCTGCCTAGTCAGCATCTCAACCTGGTCTCTTAGCTTGCCATAGGCAGCATGCCAGCAGGACTCATTTCTCCTGAACTCCTCCTGCAGTCCTGTAATCTGTTGCTTTAATATCTATCAGAAGAAAAAAAAATAAGCATCATGTCATTGCCTGCTCTGGACTAGGCATGCCAACTTTACACTCACAGAAGGAACGAACTGTGGAGCCCTTTGTCATGCTTGAATTCCTGCAATATAGAGACAACACATTTGAAATAATATTAAAAATATTGCAAACACCTATAATCTTATCAAGAGGTGAGACATTCTTGTAAAGGAAGATCAGGAGATGCAAACTAATAATGCAAAAAAACAAAACAAACAAAAAAAAAAAAAGAAAAAACCCCCACCATTAAAAGGACACATGGTATGTCTTAATGGCAAAAAGTGGTAGTTCATTGGAACTTCATGTAGTGTGATTAGCTAGATGGTCCTTACAGACACCAGGGGATTGCAAAGACATTTTCATCTGAGTTCAAGGAAGTGAATTAATGGCATTTGTTACATTTTTATGAGGACCTCTTGCTATACATTTCCATTATTTTCTCCTGTTCCCTTCTCAATCCATCATCCATGGTGTTTCCAACACTGAGTCCTCTTCCTTTGGAAGCATTCATGCTGGATACTGCAGCTGGAACATCAGTAGAGTTTAGACAGAAATGCAGTTTGCTTTGTAACCAACTGCCATGTACATTCCTTGTTTTTGACTTTCCCTTCATTTGTGTATCTGTCCACTGTGATTATACAGACTTAGTTTGTTACACACCCAACTAGGTATCACCAAAGCACCTCAAAGCCAAAAGTCACAACAGTTTACAAGAAAAAAGAACTACTTCCCAGCTCAGGGATGACAATGCAGAATAATAGCCACTGAAATAACAACACCTGATGTCAAGAAGTTGTAACCCACACTATGACAGGAGATAGAAATGTTACAAGACTCAACTTAGATATGGGAAAGCCAGTACAAACAACAGGGGGCTCCCCTCATGCTTCTGTACAAAACAGAAGGCACAGTTCTTCAATTTATTCTTTTTTCTTATGTAAAGAAAGCAAGTTGTACATTTAAAACACAAATCAAAATGATGCTTTTTTTAACACAAAAATCTTCACGGTACACACAGCCATCTTCAATAAGCAGTACAAATGAAAGGACTCAGGTCCATATGATACCTGAACACAGGAATGTTCACTGAAGAGAACAGTATATTTATTTTACAACTTACTTGTATTTCCTCTGATTTCACACTTTCTCCAGTGACTCTAGCTGTTCCATTGAACTTGCTATGCACCTCTGAGTCAGTTTGCTCTGTGTTGTATTGCAATGGATGAGTCAGCTCCTGGCCACTGACAGTCTTAAGTTGGTCCATTCGTATTCTGCTGAGAAGGTTAAAAAAATGGTTGGCATAAAGACTATAACAAAGGACTGGCTCTAGATGTGCTTTCTCTGGACATGAACTCTAGGGGGCTTGGGCATGTCTCAGATATACTAATATTGCTGAGAGTGTCAATAAGTGATTAGCACTTCTCAAAACAGAGGTTGGAGAACTCACGCATCACTTGAAGCACTTGTACAAGACCAGCTGCAAAGTTTATTCTATTGGGCAGATGGAAGTACTTTTATTCATTTAATTAATAATTAATTAAATTAAAATTTTCTGATAATCTAAAGACTATGAACTTAGAGATTCATAGTCACATTTGCTGTGTACAGGGAAAGCTACATTAAGGCAGACTTGCAGAAGGCACAGCCTGTTCCCGGAACCACACTTGTGAGGCATCTCATCACGCAAGGCTAGAGACTGAGCCATATTTCCAGCTGCTTGGTCATCCCCATAATGAGAACAGCCATGGACCTGCATGAAAGGGGCTGAGTATTAGTTATATGTGAGTAAATTACAGGAGCCAAATATGAGAGGCCATCACTAAGAAGGCATTTTGCCTTCATACCCAATTACCCAATATACCAAGGCATGAGTGGTCAGGAAGTGTGCTTAAAAACTTTGCAAAAGCTGTAGAGCATTATTTGTACAACCAGGATCCAGCTGCCTAGATCAATCTCAATTTGATATTAAATTATTTGTTAGTTTCTTGCTTCAGTTCACTTCATGACTTACAGCCATCTGACTATCTCTTTTACTTGATAGCTACAGGAGGCAGCCACGACCTCATGTTTTCCTCCCCATAATGTAGTTTAGCTATTTGACAGCAAAATATGAAAGCTCACAATAACAGTATGAGGCAAATGAGGTCCCCATATCCTGCGGCTCTTAACAGTTTATTACTTAAGTACACCAGTCTAATATTCTCATTAAATGCATGCAAAAAAAAAATCTCAATGTTCAATTGAAGTATTAATACTTCTTGTATTATTCTGGTTAAATCAGTATATACAGCCCTTTCTTAATTATGTGTAGCTTGCCACTGCTCCAAATCCAGACCAGTTGCCCTGAAATACAACATACAAGAACAAAAGCAAGACGGCAGACCTACATAGAACATCTTCCACTGACAAGTACTCTCTTAAGTTTCTGCAAAACAGAAGCCAGCTAGCTACTCCTTCCAAAATCTCAATTGATATCAACCTCTTCAGAACTGTTCATGAGTTGCATCTGTACAAATAAAATTAACAGAGCTGGAGCATCAGCCCAAGTGTACAGTTGCTCACAGGGCCATATTGCTAGCATGACCAACAGGTCTCCACCCCACACTGCACAAGGCAATGCTGGGCAAAGTCTGGAGTTTAGAGCAGGACAGGGATCATGCCTGGCAGGCAACTTGGTTGCAGCTCTCCAATCTCTAAAACAGCTTAGCTGTACAAAAGTGTTGTGCTGTGTCTCTTTGGCTCAAGGCTATGAAACAACCTCTGGCCTTGAAAAAAGTAATAATCAAAGAACCTGGAGAACACACAGTTTTTCTTTGGAGCCTCAGTCTGTTCACATCCCAGCTATAAACTAAAAGTAGGTGCATGGATGTAAAATATTAGGAAAAGCTAAGTACTTTGTGTCAACTCAAACCGTTGCATGAATCCCAGGCATACCTCTGCCTGAGGCAGACAGCAGCAAGCTAGCTGTGAGGCAAAAAGTAAACATGCAGCAAGGCTTTCCCAAGAAAAAAGACTACTACTGAACTCTCTGACAGATACTAAGAGCCAGCAGCATCTCCCTCAGCAGTGGAGCCACAGGTGGTGTTTCAGGCTCCCCCAGGCACTAGAGATGCACCACAAGCTACTCTCCAACTGTTCTCACTTCCTTGTCTGTACTATCTGTGTCTGCAAAGGCTCAAAAACGAAGCACTTTGAAACAAAAGAATGGATGGACTAGGCAGGTCCAGGCAAGTTACACTGCTCTCAAAAGGGTTTTCATGGCTTCCAACAAATGTAAGTCACCAAAATGGCCTAAGTATTGTGCTTTGGATGTAGCTGCCACCTTGTGCTCCTTACTGGTTTGAAAACAACAAAGCAGACTGCATAAATCTGCATAGGGCAACACAGGCAGGAAGGATAAGCTGCCTTTCACAATTAGTTTTAACTCATAAATTAGAAAAATGAAATGATGCACACATTATGCTAGGCATGTATATTTGGATAAATATTTGTGTGGACATATAAGGGGGTTACTATGGCTAAAGACATTAATAAATCTAGTGAAAGCTCTTCTGAAAATCTTCATTGTTTTAAAATAAAAATGAAAGCCATGTCATCTGTGATGCAGCACTGTCAGCAGATAGACAAGCCTGCACTGCAGTAATTCTGCACTTGTGCGTCATTCCACAGCCCAAATTTATATCAGTAAAGGGAAAAGCAGCACCTAATTTCATGAGTAGCTTTATTAACTACCAAATCCCACAGATAATCACATCTGAAGCACATATCACAGCCAGCTGGAGATCACCCAAGCTGTCTGTAAGATCACAAACTAGAAAGATTTTTAATAAAGTCATCCGTTGTTAAGACACTGAAAGCATTTTGCTGAAAGATACCTATAAAAAGAAATCAAACAAGCTGACATATGTAAGTCAGAAAATACCATTTGGCACTAATCCTGAGGTCTTTGAAATCAAGAGGAATGGGCAAGCAGATGTGAAAAATAATTTCACAGAATCACAGAATGGCCAGGGTTGGAAGGGAGCTCAAGGATCATGAAATGCCAATCCCCCTGCCACATGCAGGGCCACCAGCCTCTACATTCAATACTAGACCAGGCTGCACAGGGCCCCATCCAATCCCTTGAACACCTTCAGGGATGGGGGCATCCACAGTCTCTCTGGGCAGCCTGTTCCAGCACCTCAGCACTCTGTCTGTAAAGAACTGCCCCTGACATCCAACCTGGATCTTCTCTCCTTCAAGCCATTTTCCCTTGTCCTGCTGTTATCTACCCTTTCAAAGAGTTGATTCCCCTCCTGTCTGTAGGCTCCCTTTAGGTACTGAAAGGCTGCAGTGAGGTCACCCCACAGCCTTCTTTTCTCCAGGCTGAACAAGCCCAGCTCCCTCAGTCTTAGTTTGCATTATCTAATAAAATAAAAATCAATAAGTTATTCTTTCTTGGCACTGCTTCAGAACCAGGAAAGTGAAAAGGGAAAGAATCACTTCTGTGTTTATGGTAGATAGCACCCAGCAACTTCTGACAGCTTCCTCACATTAAAAAAAAAAAAAAGAACATATTTGATTTAGTAAGCTTATTAAAATTTTTATTACAGGCATTTGTATTACCTCTAATTAATTACAGTTGTGAGGGCAATTCTACTTCTTCAGAAGATAAGCATTTCTGAAATTATAATGCTGTTGGTCACATGGTATGCACTTTTGATAGCTGGAAACATGAGGTACCCTGATGTGAATGCAACAGGGAAAGTTTATCCTTTACTCCATCAGATACCTAATCACTTAAAACAAATTATCCTGATTCTTACAGATTTCAGGGTAATCTGAAGACGTTCAGCAATTTACACAAAGCATTTGGCATTACTCAGCTTTAAGACCCAAACTGTACCACAGTTTTCAGAGTTGGTCCCTTTGGTTAGGCACCTCACTTTTTATCTACACATCCTGGTAAGTGTTTCGGTTCTCAGGGACAACATAGATGCCATTCAGACAAAGCTATCTACTAATTATGGATTTAGCAACCTGATGTTAAGGTTGCTAATGGAAGTACTGGCTTCAGTACATGCTCAAATCAGTTCCTTGTGTATATAGACTTACCTGAGAAAATGCATTGCTTTGTCCTGTTCTTCTTCTGCTCTAGTCAGTGAAAGGGTTCCTCCATGATATACATCAGTTTCTAATCCTCTGGAAACGATGTTCTGCGTTTCTTCTACAAAGATATCTACATTAGCATTGGCTGTATAACTGCAGTAAGCTTTACTGATGAATCTGTCAAAAAGAATTAACTTTTCAGAGAATAATTACACAAGTATTCAGACTCCAACATAGTTCTTAGTAGTGCAGACCAAGACCTGCAGGTCATGATAACTGAAATGGATTTGTGGGATATACCAGTATCAGCAGCTGAATTCCTTACTGTGAATATGCGAATTGTCAAGTGATAATTCAACTTTCTTTTGAATACAGCTTTTACACAGTCCTTGATGCTCTTTTTGGAATAGTTTAGCAATCTGTGACAGAGTAATTAAGAGCTGTCAGGAGTAAGTATTCCTGCCCCAGTGATTGCTGCAGGAAGGACAACAGGTTTTGACTCACCCTAAGAAAAAAAAAAAAAGGAGAGACAGCAAGTACATTTGAGATGAGGAGTTAGCCTGAAGGAGGTAAAGTCCTATAGTGGAAGCTGAGGAAAAAAAAAAGAGTAAGAACCAATTTAATAAAAAGGTCTAAATCCTTTCTCAGCAGGATACCATTTCTTTTCCAGAAGTAAGATGACCAAGCCAAAAAAGATTAGGAGGATTTCTGGCTGAAGAACTGTGACACTATCCAGGACAAACTGAGAGAAGATGTTCATAGGAAAACATAATTTTCTACTAATACTGGGCTCTCTGTGTCTGAGGAATAAAATAAGCAATTGTGAGAAATTATTTTGCCCAGCCTGTTGTATCTCACAGTGTCTCTGAGGAGGGTAAATAGAAAACAAGAACTCCTCACTGCCAAGAGTCAGGGGGGTGAATACCCATAAGCTACCAGAAACTCTAGCACTGATTCCAGGGACTGACTGAAACATCCATCAGTCTCATGGGGTGAAAAGTCTGCACATGAAACTGCATCTCTTAGCAACACAACTAGAAAAAAAATGGCCAGTGACATAGAGAGTCAAGCATAACTAAGGGCTTGCAGGTGTTTTTCTCCCTTCCTTTCTGTTTTTAACAGTTTCTGACTGAGAAATACCAACAGAGGTGAGCATGTACCTAGGGAGCATAAACAGTAAAACTAAGAGGAATTTAATTTCCATATTGAAAAGAAATGGAAACAAAAACTCAGGTAGCTCTTACCTAACACATTTGTAGGCAGTTTATTCTGTGGTTGCTTCACTGCAGGGGCTCCTTTAATCCTAAAAAACACTGCTGAGGATGGCAGATCAAGGCTTGTAACATGCCTGGCCTTTGATTCAGGTTCATCCTCTCTCCTTGTGGATTTTGTGAGATGAAATGCAGAATGCTGAAAAGAAGAGTGGGCTTTGCTCCCTTTCAGCTTGACAGCTCCAGTGCTGGAATCACTGCTGCTTGTGCTGAGGGAGAGACTTTGCTGTCTTGAGAGTGCTAAAATATCTTGTTTTCTTGAGGAGGAACTGATGTTCTTTTTCATGGAGATGTGTTCAATTTCACTGGTCTCATCACTAGCATAATCATTTTCAGAGAGATCCAAATGTCTGTCACAATGATCTGCTACCTGAGGCCCATGCTGGGAGGGATATTGACTGCAATGAGATTTGGGGTCATCGTCACTGTTGGAGGATAAGCAGCCTGACTCATGGGATGAAGATGCAACATGCCATGTCATGGCAGCTGTCCCCTTCCTTTGCCATTCCTGCTGGGATGAGCTTTCTTGCTCCACAGCCTCAGGCGAGTTACAAGTAATTTTTATGATCTTATCATTGACCTTCTTAAAACCAGTGTGGATTTGTCGTTTGCTTTCTGGGCTCTGGCTCCCTGAAACAAGTTCCTGTGGGCATATCTGCACATGCTTCTGGCCCTGTGTGAATGCAGGGACTGCGCTCCACTCTGCTTTCCTCGTGTGTTCTGATTCTATATCCCGAAGTGTAGAACACTTTTGCAGGACTTCCAAAGGGCTTTTTTCCTCCTCTCTGAGCTCACCCTGTAGAAGCTGATTTGCTCTACCTAGGTCTATTTGCAGGGTACCCTCCACAAGTCTTTCATCAGTTCTGCCAGCTTGCTCTACAGAATCCCTGTGATTAGTTTCACTTTCCCCACCTAATTGTAGGTTCATTTCTGTTGTTTCAGGACATGAGTTCAGGATTTCAGTCCACTTCATAGGAGGCGAGGCAAAAGCATCTTCATCTCTTCTAATCATTACTTTTTCTTCTGCACCTTGCTCCTGTACTTCCACTTCACAGTCAGCCTGAGCCTTAATTCCCTTCTCAGCTAAAGCGCAGTTTGCTTTTTTCCCATGTGTACCCATATGCACGGAGCTGCTGACCTGCAGATTTACATGAGGATATTCCCTTGGCTGTAGTATCCCTGCATCCATTTGTCCAGGCTGGGAAAAAAGACTCCGGTGCTCCACATCAGTTCTGGAATGCTTGCTCACTTCTTTTAAAGGCTTCTGTTTAGTTTTTTTTACTCTTACAGTACCTTCTTTTCGCTTCTGAAAAGTCTTCCGAGGTGTTCCTTTTGCCTTGCTCTGAAAACAACAGCAAAAATAATGACACTCATAATCTAGGATTCATTCATCAGAAAGAAAAGTATTTATGTTAATTGAAAAAGCTGAGTCACTGGAGAAGTCTTAAAGTAACTGGCTATGGATAACTGAGCTCACGAATAACAGTTTGCAGACTACATAAAATGTACGAGAACTTTTAATGTGAGTCATTGTGTGACACCTCCATTAAATCCTGAGTCAGAACTTAAGACACTTAGCACTAAGTGTTTGGATGGTCAAAGATGAGAGTTTTCATCTTTGTTTTTGAAGGCTGTTTGAGTGTTTTGTACAATATGGCAGAAATATATAAATGCATCTGTTTAAAAAAGTAATTTTCTCTGTCTCATTGGGAAAATAACAATTGATAAAATGTACATCTTCCTTCTAATTCAGCAAGCCTAAGATAATGCAGGGCCTGACACCCAAAGGTTCCCACTGAAGAAATCCCTATTGTTTTTGATATATGTAATATACCAAATACAATATGCCAATATGGTGTATTGTAGCCTAAAAGGTTACCCAGTTCTGAGCTGATTAGAAACTCTGGGCATTAACTATTGTCAGATTTGGCACACAGAGCAACAAGAAAAAAGTACCTTCTCAACTTTCAGCCATTAACACAGAGAACAATGACAAGACAATTTGTGAGATGTTTCTAAGCTAGTGTTTGAGATATCGGAGAATCACAGAACAGCTTGGGTTGGAAGGGATCTCAGAGACCATCTAGTTTTAGAGTAGAAGACAGAAGGAGGACATGAAAACAGGAGATATATCTCCCCCTGTGAATAAAAACTTTGAGCTGTGTAGAACAGCTTTTCACAAGTCTGTAGGGCCTGAAATTGCAAGGTCAGACCTGCACATAAACTTGTCTTAATCTTGAAGGAGAAGATGATTTATAGCATCCATCTTTGCATCAAATGCCACTTTCACACTGCCTATAGTCATTCCTTTTAATCTTGTGAGAAATATGAGATCAATGAGATTAGTTGTTTAAACTGTTAAACTGTTAACTGTCTGCTAAAGCGTGATATGGCTTTGTGAAAGGCAAAACGCAGAAAAGTTTAAAGAGAAGCAAACAATCTGGAGATGATCAGTATTAAGAAACTAACAGAATCAACCTTGATGCCTGACTTAGCTGGGCAAGTAAGCTGAGACTCAGGCAAGAATTCTGCTCCAGAGAGTGGGCAGAGAAGAATACAGTAGGAGATAGTGGGAACTGTGACTGAGTAATAAGAGGTCCAATGCAACCGCTCATACGCCAATAAGGTGAGTATGGGGCCATTTTCTTTTTCTGGGGGGGGTGGGAGGGAGGTTTTGAAAAGTATTCTAACATCACATGTAAGAACAGTGGAAAAATATGCTTCTACACAGTAAGCCAAAATAGCGCCTATACAACCTCCAAGTCCAAGAGAACTCATCAAAAACGAAGTAAACGCACCAATGGCACAGTACCTGCTCCTTCTGCTCTTGTTTTTCTATCAGCTGAGTGTCTACCTGAAGCTGGTCAATAAATTTTTCAGAAGTCTTCTGTCTAATATCAATTCCTGCTGTGATTGGCCTGGGCAAGGAAAAAAATTACTTATTTGTAATGTTCTCCAACTATCTTTAGTTCAGTAATTCTTATTCTCTCCTTTTTCAACATGAAACATGTTAGCAAAAGTTATAGCATTATTAGACACTGAAGACCCACTCTAAAACATCTTGCTAAAAATACACATGAATTTTGTTTCCTTTTAGGAACTTCTTGGCTGGTGTCAGTTGGTATGTGTTATGCAGTATTTTTACAATCAACAAGAACATGCTTTTGTAGTTTGTCTGACTGATTAGATTTGTTTCTTACCTGTTTCCTAGGTTTCCAGTCTTTACCTTTGTGTTGAAGGGAGATGGAGGAATCTCCTTCATTTGTTCTGTTTGTTCTTAAAAAAAAAAAAAAAAAGTTTCAGGGAAAGTCCTTTCTTTTAATTGACTGTTATCTAAGCAGCAGGAAAAAGGTCAATGAAAACAGTTTGTGCAAGGTTTGACTTTTGAAAATACTTCATAGAATATTTTTAAATTAAATTTGAAAAAAACGCCTACTAATCCTCAAATCTAACATCTGGGAATAATGAAACAAGAAATGGTGATTTGTACTCCTTGCCTCAAGAGACTTGTAATGCGTAGTTAATGATGTGATCACTGCAGAATATTACACTGGAGACTCATCACTGGACAGCACTGAAATTCTGTATCTATAAACCATGCTGACAAGTCAGTTCTTTAAACATTTTAAATAGCAATATTTATAGGCAAGAGACCTTCTAACTGGGCATTTTCCATTCTATTTCACAGAAGCGTGCAAATTTGTCCATCTTCCCATTTAGGCTTACAGGCTATGTTCCTTATAACAAGAAGGTTTCTACTGCATTTAATCATTTATCTAAATGTCACCTAATCGAGACTTGCTCTATAGCTCAAGTTGGTCTGTCAATTTCAGGACAATGCCTTTATTGACTTATTCACACAGAACACCACTGCTGTTGCCAGAGACTACACAGCTTGCTTTTTGTCACTGACACACCTAGTGCTCCTGGAGGCCTTGGCAACGCACTCTCTTGCAACACGAAAGCTTGTAATGCCCTGGCAGGTCTCATGACTCAATCTAGTTCAGGAAGCATAGGGGGTAACATCTGAACCCATTCTTTTCAGTGACTCAGTGGAAGTGATTTCCTGTAGAGCACTGACATTGGTGATGCAAAAGTTTTTGTGTTGTTCCCTCAGCTTTTTCAGCCACATACTAAAAATCTTCAGCCTGATGACATAAAGAAGTGTTATTTCCGCAACTCAGTCACCTGCCTTAGACTAGAATTGCACTGGCACAGGCTGCCCAAGGTGGTAGTGGAGTTGCTAACCCTGAAGGTTTTCTTGAAAAAAAAAAAAAAAAAAAAAAAAAAGGCAGATGTGACACTGAGGGACATGATTGGTGAGCATGGTGGTGATGGATTGATAGTTGGACTAGATGATCCTATTGACTGATGAAACTGAGGCTGTTTAGTTTGGGGAAAAGAAGGCTGAGGGGAGACGTTATTGCTCTCTTCCAATATCTGTAAGGTGATTACAGTGAAAGCAGGGTTGGTCTCTTCTCACTGGTGACAGGACAAGGACATGGCCTTAAGATGTGCCAGGGGAGGTTTAGGTTGGATATCAGGAAAAACTCCTTTACAGAAAGGGCTGTTAAGCACTGGAATAGGCTTCCCAGGGAGGTGGTTGAGTCACCATCCCTGGATGTGTTTAAAAACTGTTTGGATGTGGTGCTCAGGGACATGATTTAACAGAGGGTTGCTAGAGTTAGGGTACTACAGTTAAGTTGTAGTTGAACTCAATGATCATTAAGGTCTTTTCCAGCATGAGCAATTCTATGGTTCTATGATTCTACAAATCTAGTATGTAGTAGAAGAATTGGAGGTAACACGGCACAGCAGGTGAGTTCCAGCAAGGGACGCAGAACCCATGCTTCCTCCTTACAGTCTCATCTGTGAGGGTCTGCTTTATCCAGTCTTTTAGATGGTCTATCTATTTATCTACAAGAAAAGTGGCAATGGGAATGGTACAGCAGGAGAAGTGCGTCAGCACTACAATTTTCCCCAAGTTCTTCCCAGTACAAGGCAAGAACAAAAGCATCCAGGCAGCTGTATACTTCACCTTTGTTTTCTGTTCTGGTTTCTTCCTGAGCATCTTGTCTGGAAAGCTGTTTTGTGGGGCTCTCAGTACTCTGAAGCAATGGCTCTGTGCTTATCCCTTTAAATAAAAATTGGAGACATTGGATGTGCTGCTGGGGCACTCCTATTCATGTTTCCAGAATTTAAAACCCACCATCATCACAGCAGTCAGCACCGCTCTGTTCAGCCCCATCCTCAAGTACACAATCAGCTGGAGGACATTTCAAATCCAAGTGCACTGACAAGCTTCCAGTCAGGTGTTAAACTGATGTACTGGGGCTCCTGCACATTCAAGCCTTAGTTTCTCACACACTTTTCTCATCTTTGTATGCTGTATCCATATCCTATGTTTTATTCATCTTCCCTTAAGCATACCTTACTCTCTACCTCACCATACCTCACTCTAATCTACCATTTCCAATTTAATGACCATATATATCCACAAGGCCAAATTTCTTTTTCTATCACAAGTAGAATCAGACATTTTCCAAAATAAATTTTATAACACTTTGGTGGCTTGTGTAACAAACTACCATAAAAGTCAGCCCTTCCTCTGCCCTGCAATAAAGTTTTCACTAGGAAGGGCAGAAATTCAGTTTTGCACAGCATGCTTATATTCAAGCTTCCAGTGCTTTTCACCTACCTGAATCTGACAGCTGCAGGTGCTCTCCTGAGATTTCTGAACCGCTCTCGTTTGGCACCACTGCTGGGGAGCTGCTCTGCAGGGCAGAAGGCATTGCTGAAGGAGAGGTCTCTAAGCATCCTGGGCTCTCAACTTGTGAAGAATCTTTGGGCGGCAACTGGGCAGGAGATAAAGTAGCAGGAAAGCATGGAAGGGATGACATCGTGGCTACTAGATGGGAAGGTATCACAGGAGAAACAGAAAAGCCTGAAAATAATTACCAGAGAAGGAAAATTAGAGAAGTTTATGACAGCTGATTTGAACCGAACTGGAAGTCTCTGCTAAGCTGGTGTTGCACTACAATACTGTTGCTTTCATATTCCCTGGTGTTTTGTATTGTCAGAGTGAAATAATGAAACTGTGCTCCTGTTATATACTTTAATTGTAAAATGTGCTTGCTGTACATCAGACATACCCAAAATTACCTGAAGTATGCTGCATTAGAGAGAATTTACAAAGTACTCTTGAGAAAGCAAAACACATTTCTCCTATGTCGTCTTAAGCACATTAGCAGGTATGATTTAAATATCACGGAGTATCTCTGAGGCGGCCCTTGCTGCACTATTTATTAGAAGTGGAAAACATATAAATAGTTCTGCAAAGAGATCAGTGACCCAGCCTCACTGCTTCCAGAAAAGAATCCTGTATCGGTCTTACATGGCAAGGTTTTGAGCCCAGCATTACCCTGTGTCAGATCAGAGCAGCTCCAGCTGCTCCAAAGGGACCACTGCCAGAGCTGAGCCATGAGTAATGCTGGGTATCCTCTGGGAGAGCAGATTTATGAAAGGGAAAAAAACAATGTGCAACAGCAGCTGGTAGAGAAGAGTGGGAGAGAAAAGGCCCTGCAGACATCAAGGCCAGTGAAGGAAGGGGGCAGGAGGAGCTCCTGGCGCAGACCAGAAGTCCAAAGTCTGTACTTCAAAAGAAATCTACATGAGAGATCTGTTAATAAACATATAAGACTCCTCCTCATATACTTCCTGATAATGAAAAGTAAAAAATTAAAAGAAACATTTTCTGGGGTTTACAGTTTGTGCCTAAGTCTATGTGGAGAAATAAATATTTTAGCCTGACTGCCAGAGGAAGTGCCCAAAGCTAGTGAAAACCACCACAAGACCTTCTCTTTCTTTAAAGAACTGCTGCATTGCACTGCTGGAGTACAAATAATGGCAGATAAGGTTGCTGCGGCATCAGGAGGGATTCCTCAAGTACCTGGGTTGTAAAGCGCAATGATTTTCTGCTGTTCAGCCACCAGCCTCTGCAGCTGCTCCATCTGCATCCTCAGTGCTCCATCCTGCTGCCCTGCAGTCTGAAAATATCATGAAGAGACAGTATAAAACTACATTTTGGAAAGCTTTTCAATCAGAAAGAATCAATGGACTTTGGGTTTAGGAATTTCTTATAGTGCATTATGTTTAATGCTGACATTTGCATTTAAAAGCTTTTGCCATCTCACAGCTCAGAGCGGATACTGATACAGTGCAGGCAGTGTGTGCCTCAACGGGTTTTGCTGTTCGGCCTCACATCACCCAGCATTTTATTCTAGTCTATGTGCCAGGATTTCCATCACTTGGAAGCTAAAGCATAAATGAGAGGGAAGCGTCCATGTCTCGTACCAATAAGCTGAATAGCATCAAAACTGTTGATATCTGTCGGGTCCAATTTCAACTATGAAACTTTAAAACATACCCAGGTCCAATATTTAGTGGCTTGTTGAGCTATTTGGTAAAGGATACTACCAGAACTGTTGATGAAAAGAAGCTTCAAAATTCTCTCAGTCAAATTAACTTACCACACACAGAAAGAAAAACTTCTACAGCATCCTCTCTCATTTTTATTTTCTATCCCTTGCTATCTAATAGCTTTTTTTTATTATGGGAAATTTAAGACCAAACTTTTTTCTCTTTCACAAACACAGATGGTTGAACAGACATAGAAATAATAAAAGATTATGGCAACATAAAATGTTATGAAGTGTACATAGAAATAATAAAAACCTATGGCAACAAAATGTTAAGAATTTTTCTCAAGTTTATAATGAAAATGAAATCAAAGAAAATACCAAAACTATATACCATAATATATGAAACTCAAATCAAATGTTGCATTTGCTTTCAAGTTTTCCACTGTGCCTGTTAAAAACACATTAAAATCATAAATTCAGTTAATTGAGAGGTTTGTGGAATGCTAATTTGGTCACTCATGCCCAACTTTCAGAGGCACTAAACACAGAAAATTCCCCCCAAAATTTGGGAATTGTCAGCAGAAATTGCAATGCTCAGGTTGCATGAAGATAAAACAGTACCTTTTTCTATATTGATCTTACATGTTGATTGTTGCTTTTGCTTAGACACCAACATATGCTAGATATGGGCCTTTTTTCCACGTTATTATTTTGTTATGAAGTGCCCGCTCTATTATAGAACTGAAACTCACAGTGTAAACTTACCCTAATCTCGTTGCTATGTCTAGAGTTTCCCAAGACTTTGCCTGAAGGAACAATTTAAACTCTAACTGTTCCATGTGGTATCACTTGATAAGCACAGTATAACAAAGTAAGTCACAAATTCACTTTTTATTTTCCAGAGTCTTTAAGAACTATTCCAATACTTCACACAGTCAAATGCCAAAGGCTACCAGAGAACAAACAATGCCCAACTGTTCATCACATTTAATGTTATCCTGGAAAAAACTAGCAAACTCCTTGGCTCACAAGAAGTTATCTTCAGCTACAGCCCTTTTTTTTTTTTCCCCCCTCAAACAGCAACCAAAGATTAGCAAGATTCCTGTCCCTGTAGACAGAGTACCAAAAACATTCATTAGACTGAGACCTACTCTAGAGAGAAGATGATGTGGACTCCTGACTAGTTTTATAAGTATCTTCTTCATAAGAGAAATAGGGAACTGGATGCCAGGCCAGCTTCAACACCACAGACAGCCGTCCTCATGTATGGGGAGGTTAGATTAGAAGAAGGCAGAAGAAAGCAGCTACTGCCTCAACACAGCCCAACTGCAGATCTCCTGGATTATGATTGAAGAACAAAAAAGCTTTCCCAGCTCATGTCTTTTGTACAGCTGTGATGCCAACAGTAAGAAGAAGCCCTGAGATAAATTACATTCACAGCAAGACATATGATGCAGCCTGGTTAGCACAAATAGTTCTGATTTTGTCATCAACATTATTAAAAAGAAAAATAAGAAGTTAGAATTATGATAAAGCTTCAGTAGGCAAATGATTGGAAACAGAAGAGTTCCTTTACATTACGTAGCTAAGGCACTGTACTGTTTATTATCTCCTAAGCAACACGTGGAATGTTCATCGGAAGAGTTACAGTTTGGTTACTCCTGTCAATCCCTCTGTAAGAGCTAAGAAAAAGAGCCAGAAAAAGAGAAAAAGATTAAAAAAATAGATGGAGGATAAGAAGAGGACTTATGGAAAGAGAAATAAAAATGTGAATACACCTCACAATCAATACATGGGAGGCCAGAATATCCAAACTTCTTTTCTAAATTGAGAGAGACAACAGCAACTATCCAACAAGGGGAACAACGGGAAAAGTGTCTCATAGGAAATGCACATTATTGCACGGATTCATTAAAGCAACATAATCAGACACAGAGTCATGATCCACTTCCCAACACCAGCCAGTACAACCTCCTACCTGCAGACAGAGAGAGGGGTTAGCAGCCTGAAGAGTTTCTTCCTGAAGAGGATCGGCAAATGTCAGAAATACGCAATTATAAATTCAGTGTTTACTTAAAGCAAATTTACCTGTTCCATGCTTTTGTCAGTGGGAGCACCCTGGTTCATTCCAGGTTGTGAGGCAGGGAGCAGAGGAGGAATCAACGTTTCTGCATCATTAATTCCAGTCCCAGTTACGCTGCAAGCTAACTTCTGAGGAAGCAAATCAGAGTTGTCCAAATAATTGCTTTGCATGCAAAAGATCTTGGTCATGGCCCAAGTCATCTATTGAGTAATTATTGTTGACCATCATATTACCGTAAAAAGTGAATGCTGCTTACTGGAGGAGTCACTTGTGAGGAGTCACAAGTGACAACCAAGGAGTCACTTGGTTGAGCGTGAGTCACTCAACCAAAGCTGAGGATAAAGAATTATTTTGTTGGAAGATGATACCATGCTTGTTCGATCATTTACAGTCTGCTGTAACATATGGTCTGTTTCCTTAAAAGCCTTGCTTTCTGAAATCCATTTTAGGGATATGCAGCAAAAACCATCATAAACAAATGTGTTATAATGATATGGTAAATCCCACAGTCAGATGTTTTTATAATTTATTTTCTTTTATCCAAGAGATTGTTTTTTTAGTCCAGGCTGAATGGAGAGTATCTTCTGATTTAATAAGCAGCTTTTATGTATATATATACAAATAAAACACAGCTAGGATACATACAGTATGGAAAACTATAAAATCACAATATTTCCATCAACTAAAATGGATTAGTAGTGCTATCGCCTTCCCACTATTTAATTCTAAGGTCTCATGGGAAAAAAAAAAAAAAGAAAAAAAGAAGAGGAACAGATGTAAGATTCTGATTACAATAAGAACAAAAACAACAAAAGAAGAATTCACCAAGTTTCTTGACCTTGTCTTTCAGCTAAATCTCCAGCCTATAAGTTTAGAGAAAGTAGCTCAATGTCTAAGGCAACAGGAAAAAAAAAGGGATTGGGGATAATAGGAGAAAACAAGAGAACACAAATAACATTGGGGGGGAGGGGGGGGAGAAGGAAGCCTCACTAGAACGCTATTTGATGTTTACATTGCTTATAAGAATATTAATCTCAAAAAGATAAAGCTGCTGCAGCTTATATCCATTTTCCATAAGGCTGGTAATGAGTAGTCAGAGCAGTAGAAAAAGGGATGAAGATTTGCTACTTACCTTATAAGACTGGGGGTAGGTGTGTCTTCTTCAGCAGCTGAAGCTAGTAAGCTTCCCCATCTTGTCTGCTATGGGAGCATTCAAGATCATTTACTTGCACTCTGTAAGATATGTGGACTCTTAAAGGGCTTCATTCTCAAGAAAATGATTTAATGCCTTCATCCTACATTAATGTAAGTGGTTTATGTATCATGTATACACAGCCTACCAAACTTGTGTAGCTAGGAAACGTGATATTTGCAGGCTTAAATTCCTTTTAGAGTAATCTACAGTTCCACTAGAAACATTTTAGCAATCTACAAATGTAAAACAACTAAGTTCAGGCTGCCTGAGCACTAAAATGAGAACTGAACAGAATGAATATATAAGAGGAGTGAGAAAAAAGGAAAAAAAAAAAAAAAAAAAAAAAAAAAAAAAAAAAAAAAAAAAAAAAAAAAAGGGAAAAGGAAACAGGTGTAGTCACTGAAGCTACTCGGATACAGAGTTCAAATGCTGAGCACTTAAGCAGCTGCAAGCTGCTAGAAAAACACTCTCTTCAGTGAGGGAGTGATACCAAGGCCAGTAGTGCCCTGACTTACTGATATCACATATTGCACTAGGGGTGTGGAAGTTTCATGTACTGGTCATACTTTCTCCAAAATATAAATGATCAAATGTAAGCTGACAATTATGAAAGACAGACTCTGAAAACAAGACATGCTCTCTAAGAGTCTCTCCAACCTCATATCTCACTTCTAGAGCTACAACTACTGGAATGCTGTTAAAGAACTGTGAAGAGTTGAGGAAGCCCCTCTGATGCTGTTAGCAAGGAAAAGATTTGCAACCCTGGGTACTGATTAAGAAGTCACTGACTGACTAACTTCACAATATCAGATTTCATCCCAAGAAATTCTGGTAACTGCTCATCATAGTTGATTTTCATCATTATATTGTAATCTCAGGAGGTGTGTGGGGGGGGATATATCCTTGATGCAGGTTTAACAAGTAAGAAATTTGTTTATAAAAGTTAACATGGCCTAGTCAGTTCATAGCTGACTTTAGATAAGAAACAGAGAGCTAAAACTTGCTCTACTGTGATCCTTTTCCATGTTTCCTTTCTACTTGCTGGGGATTGCCAATGAGAAACAGCAGCTTGTTTACAGCCCTGGTCGCTAGGGGTCTTGTGGAGGCATGGCTCAAACAAAGCCACTGGGAGCCTCCCTCTTTTCCAGGCAACGAAGTCATTCTTCAGTAAATGTGACCAAAGCAGTCAACAGCTGCTCCCTGTGAGGTTGGCACAGAGCACCTTGGCAGCTAGCAGGAGCAAACAGGGAAGAGCACCACAGGCTGATGAATGGCTGGTTAATTGTTTGTGCAGAATCTCTATTTTTATTTGCAAACAGACTGAAATCTAACTGAAAAGCCCTGACAGTTCTACTGAGGAGTCCGAATGTAGAAGTAGGAATTGAACCACAAACACTCAGGCCTGAAGACCTCAAATGAAGCCACTTAACTTGACTGATAGCTTTGAGTGCTGTCAGGTACCCCGGTGAAGCTCTGTTCTTAGAAGTTATTATTTGAAATTTTCTTTCTTTTCCTTTTCTTTTTTTTTTTTTTTTTTTTTTTTTAAACTCTGTTACCAAGAGTGGAACAACAGCCATAGGCATGATGCATATGGATGAACAGGACAGAAAGACCTAAATCAGTGGTGATAATTTTCTTTTAAGCAGCACCATTAATTCCTGTTAACTTCTGCATGCTTTGGGAAATGTTTGACTTGAGATAATGAAAAATACACATTAACACAAAATGTTTTACAAAACATTGAATAATTTCCAAAAATAGCTACCTAGAAGTTTGGGGGTTGGGGGAATAGAGCTATCAATAACACTGGAGTTTCCAGATAGATTCTTGTCATATTTAGTTTTCATATCAAGACTCCTTTTCCCTCATCTCATATGCAGGCTCTCAGATGAAGCGGAAACTCAGGTGAAAGGGAAAACAAGGTTGAAGTTAAGGGAAAAAAAGAAAAGGAAACAAAAAAAAAAAAAAGGGGAGAGAATAGTAGGAGAAGAAGGCATTGAGTTTGGCACCAGTCTCTTGGTGTCTGTCCAGCTGAACAGACAACTTCACACCAAGGGGTGCTCAGTGCCTTGGCTTTTTCCCTGCCCTAGCCCAAAGTCTACACTTTGGGCAGCCCATACATTCCTTTAGCATATTTGGATCTTTTTTCAAGAAGGATCCAGATGGCCATATTCATTCAAAGAATGTTATCCTGCCTTTTGTACCATTAGATCAAGATAACAAATCAAGTATTCAAGGTGAAGACATCAGGATATGCTGAATCTGGATATGAGCAAGGCTGCTGTGGCTTTGTGCCTAGGCAGTAGCAAGGCTGAGCACGTATTCACCACACGTACATACATACAGGACACACACATGGTCAGCCATACTGGCTGACAACACATAGCACTCATGCAGGCTGCAGCAGTACAGACATCCCAACCCTGTTCTTCTCCTCTGCCTGATGACAAATGATGGAGGATGTCTGGGGAGGGGACAAAGGATTTTATGAAGCAAGGAAGGTGACTGCAGAATCTCTTGTTGGTAGATAATGTTGAATGCGAAAAAGACTGTAGACCATCCTCCATGCAGACCTCCTTATGGAAGCCAAGATTTAAGCCACTGTAAGCTGCCCATTGCTGATTTTAGTCACCAAATTGCTATCAGCAAGCAAACTTGAAATTCTGAAATGGGTACATGTGCTAAATACTACTTTTCTGAAAGATTGGTCAAGCACTGGAATGGACTGCCCAGGGAGGTGGTGGAGTCACCGACCCTGGAGGTATTCAAGTAACGTTTGGATTTTGTGTTGAGGGATATGGTTTAGTGAGAGCTATTGCTGATAGGTGGATGGTTGGACTGTGGATGATTTTGAAGGTCTTTTCCAACCTTGGGGATTCTGTGATTCTTTGCCCCTTGTATTACCTGCTGTTGTGCCTCATAAGAAAAGCAGTCTGCAAAGTAAGAAAAAAAAAAAAAAAAGGCGAGAATTTAATTCTCTGCAAACATAGAAATCTGCTATGAAATAACAAAATATTTTTGTTACCTGGAGAATAACCCCTGAGAAAGAAATTTCAGCTAACTGGTAACGTGCACTGACATAAATGGGTCCATATTCTCCGTTACAGTAAGACAACACAAGCCCACAACAGTGAAAAAGTGCATGACCTTTGGGGAAAAAAAGTAAACAATGTGTAAATGTGTGACAGCATTGTGCTCTCAGCATATTTCTATGTTCATTTAGTTTGCTAAGAAACACATTAAATCTAAAGAGCAAGAACATCTACATATAGATCTGACACTCCTGGGCATCTCTTGCAATGTAAAATTATAAAAACTAGATACTAGATACTGCATTATGCTTTCACATAATTTGCATGGTTTTCAGCCACTGGAGGGAAACCTTGCACTATTCTGAGTGAGAAAAAATCCCCAAACAATTCTAAGGTAGCCAATGATTTTTTATAACATAACAGTGAAAACTCTTTTACACTTGAAATAAACACATGGTTCCTAAAGTAATTGTAAGAGATTCTCAAGATAGTATCAGTTTCTCACAACAGGCCATGATGTTAAATGTGAAATTTCAGCATCACTGAATAATCTATGAACAGTTGCAATTTGCTGTATGTTACAGTCTACTGAACTCTGATGAAGAGACCAAACAGTTTTCAGATAAACTCAAGACTCCAAACTTGAGTCAAAAAGATAGTAACAGTGATTTGCAGACAGTTTTTTGAATGGGGCATTGCTTTATTTCTGAAGTAGGTGATATTATAGTTGTTTTAATTGGCTCATGACATGATATCTTCTTCAGCTGGAATCATCACTGCACCTTAAACCAAATCCACAGCAGGGACACTTTGCTACTAGAGCTACGGAGGCTGTAACAGATGTGAGAGCAATAAAATGGATGCAGCTTACAGCAGCAAAACAGACTTTCTAGTTACCAATAAACAATGCTTCCTTTGAAAGACAGGCAGTGAGCAGTTTTATTTTGAAAGCTGGGCCTTAAGCTCTTCATTAGTTAAGGATTTTTTAAAATCCCACTGCAAGTTCCTGTAGTTCAAAATTCTTGTGCATACACTCTCCTACCCAGACACAATGCATCTCATGCTGGCAGCCACTACCTGGGAAACTGGGAGTATAAAACTCTCTGTAAAGAGAATTCCGTAAATATGAGGTTGGTTCAGTTGATGTGGGCCATATAACACCTGATCCTTTTAGTATTTTTCCAATAAAGTTTGTCCAGTGCTCAGTTCTGAGGAATATTAAGAGCTATGGAAAAAAATAGTTGTGTATGAACATATGCTAACGGCATTATCCAGTGTGTCTGTAGCTGTCAGATCTCGTATTCTGCACTGCCATGGGTGGTTTTTGTTTCTCCTGTCAGTCCACTTGAATACTTTGGCTCCTATCCTGAGGCAGCAAGGATATGAACTAGTCCATGTCTAACAAGATTCCTTTATGCTCTAGTTATCTGCTGGAGATATTCAGGACTTTATCAGGCTTTATGGAGTATCCAATAGTTTGTCTGTGTACTGGGTATGTTAGTTGCAGGAAGCTGCAGATGTAAGATTTGAAGGAACATTCATTTCTGATAACTGCATTTCCAAATGTTCTTTTGCAGGGTAGAAGTCAACAGAGAAACTAAAGTGAAGGTTTCCTAATTACCTGTTTATTTTTTTTGTCTTAACAACAAGTACTTATTTTTCTGAGGTGATCAAAGATAGAGGCAACCATAGAATTCATGCAGGATTCTTTAAGGAGCTGTTGGCTTCGGATTTTGCTTCAAGCATCTTTACAGAAGTATGAGTGCAACTTGAATTTTGTGTGTCAGTACATATTTGGCTGTTTGTTTGCCTTAGTTTTCCTCTTTTCTCCCTTTTTCTTTAATAGATGAATAGAATTACATAAAACTGCTGTGAACAATTCTACAATGAAGTAGTATTTGGGAGTAATTTTTACACAAAACTATATATTTTTACTAAAAGTGAAATACATTTAAAAAAACACTAGACTACCTTAATTCATGGCATTCTTCACCAAATAAATATTACCTTATCTGAGATCATACAGTGTATAGCAGAGCAGAAAACAGACCTGTTTACACTGTCTGACAATAGATTCATTCTGTCTATTCTGTGTCAAATTCATGCAGATTCTCTTAAATCTCTAAAGTATTTTCACACTTAGTGAGTAGTAAAAGTTGTCCTGAGTGCCAGACTCTGAAATGCAGAAAATGAAATTGTCCTCCAATATTCTCCTATAATGCAATCAATGGAAAGCCAGAGAGAGAGAGATTTCAGAAAAGAAAAATGTAGAACACGTGGCACTATACATTGTTATTTTCCTCTCTGTGGGACTGTACCATGCCATTAAATCAAATTTGTGAACTGAAAATATAAACAACACCAGTCATCAAAAACAAACTAAATCTTCACAAGAATCTGCCCAATTAATGCAGATATGGCTGGTGTTCTCCATGTTAAACAATTTTACAAACAGAACACAGCTAAACAAACTGCCATTTCAGTCTCATCAGTAGAGTCCCAAGTAGATGGTTAAGTTTGTTGACACCTTTGAAGATCATCTAGTACAGCCCTCTCCTCAAAGCAGAGTAAACGTGTGCCATGACCTGTGTTGCGTTATCGACAGAATTATCTAAGTTACACACTGTTTTCATTGTGAAGCTCTTAAGTAGATCCCTTGTAACACGTAATACAGTGATATTTCTCAAAGATTTGTTTGCACATGCAGCTAGGGATTCCTTATTTGAAATAATTCTAGGCAATTCATATTAAACTTGCTCCTCAAAAACCACTGACAAAACTTTCAGGTTTTAGCATTCATAAAATATCTTTAATTTGGAAATTTTATATTGTAATCTGTTCTTTTGACAGTTCTGTCTGGGTTATTCTGCTTTGCAAGTAAAATATGCTGCAAGTTTTACTAGAATAAAATTCTGATCTTCTAGGGGACCAGACTACAGCACTTCACACAAACCTTGAAGTCTGTTGACTACTTAGAATAAGAAACACTAACAGTGCTGTGTTACATGGCAGATAACTCCAAAGGAAAACATTTTGGTACGATAGAGGGAAATAAACCTTTCTCTTTGCCATCAGAATGCTTCTACTTTTTTGCTGGCTACCACGTAGCTGAGTACATAACAGCACAAAAACCAGCAGATCAGTTTGTACTGAAGAGAACTAATAGACGGATTTTACCCTTCAAGGAAAGAGAACCCCATCGTAAGAGCTATACTAGACATAGTTTTGGGCTTGGAAAATACCATTGCTACCCTAGCTTGGTGATTTCTGAAATGTAACATGAACCTTCATTTAAGTGAACAGAAATACACCCAAAAAACAGATTCCAAAACAATTTTTGTTCCTAATACTTGTAGTGATCCAGACCAGACCATTGTACACCTTTAGTATTAGAAAAATGAGCTGCAGAACTGATGAAAAACTTCAGGATTTATTCCAGTTTATTACATCCCCCTCTTCCTTGTACCTTCCTTTGCTGGGATTATTTCTGGACATAGTTTGATATCTAGTGGGGTTTTAAAAATTGCATCCCTCTGGGAGGGTCACTGGGGCTCCTCATCCAAGTCGCTATTGACCTCTCCTGAAAGCCCAGATCATACATGTGAATGAAACACTGCTAAAAGATGTTAATCTAGACTGAGTGGATATTAATTACATTATTTTGTACTAACTGTACTATATATAATGAATGTTTAAGGTTGACAAAACTATACCAACAGAATAAGTGCTTTGAAAGTTTTGATAGAAGGGTATTAGTTCAACTGGTTTAGCTTGCTTTTACTTATAAATCAAATGATAATGCAATAATTCACTTCATATTTCTAATAGAAAGGCAAAGAAAATAAATGGAAGATGTTAATTTCATTAAAAATATGAAAGGTTCATCAGGATCAAGCAAGCAATCCGAAGAAAACCAACCATGATTGTCAACAGCCAGACTGTACAAATAACGGGTCTGTGAGTTTGATCGGGAAAGGATCGTGACCGGATCATTAAGAACTTTCACTACAGAAATCACTTTTAAATGAATAGGTCCCGTTTTCTTGACTGAATGAAAACCTATACACTTTTCAACTCAGATTAGATAATGGAGTACATTCAACCAAAAATGGAGAATTTGTTTTAAGGAACTAGCAAGAAAGGGAACTGAACTATGTTTAAAGCATTTTGAGAACTCCTTGCCTAGTGGTCACACCTTCATCACCAGGTTATGTTGTTCACCCACAAAAGGTGATGTTATTGAATTCCCCTTTGTCCCGAAGGACCTGCAACTGTACAGCCAAGAAGAGAATTAGAGATATTTGTGTAGTGCCCTTTAAGGGTGAAGCATCCTCTATATAGATTTTACTGATTTATTCATTTATTGAGAGGAAGCAGAGGGTGAGAAGTGGGACAAGGAAGGGGATCTGTACTTGACATGGGGTATCTTCATGAGGATATGAGCTCCTAACTCATAGGCAGGTAGTGGTGAGGATACCCTGGTTGCTCAGCAGTGATTTGAAAAAAGAGATTATGAGACTCTTTCAGTGGTTTTGTGAAATCATTTCCTCCTTCTTTTTTATTACAGTATTTGAAAACTAACCAGATAGATAAAGAGATTTGAGATACTTCATGAGATACACTGTTATGACATTTTGAAAACTTTATCGTTTTCACTGAATCAAAAAATATTTTTCAAACTCAGTCTGAGTCTGATCAAAGCTGTCAATTCTCAAAGTTCTGTCTTCATGCTATTTTTGGCAGCAAGCTCAGTAACTCCTCAACTGTTCCCAATTCTAGTCAACAAAATTCCCCTACAGGGGATTAAAAGTAAAGTTTTGTCTAAATAATAAAACTACTTATAAATTACTTATATCCATTATGTACTTAATCATTACCGATTCTATTAAAAAAAAAAAAAGTTCATTTCTAGACCATTTTGCTCCATTTTTTCCCATTTTTCTACTGATCAAGAATTCTAATTTCTCTTTGCATGTAACTGTCATTTTCTTTCCTCTGTCTGTCCTTCCTGCATGCAAGGCCCAAATGGCCTTTGTGTCCTTTGTCCAATATAACTTTTGCAGGTCCATTAGCTTATGGTGATCGCTCTTCTAAGAAAATGAATTTATAAACAGAAAAGAGGGCACATGAAGTTTAAAGATCATGAAAACTGACACTTTTACAGAAAGCTGATTATCAAATAAGTTCTATTTTAAGATACGTGCCAGAAAATAGGTTTAGATTTAGGCTGTCTATACTGAGACATTACACCTTTATTTCATGCTGGGCAAAGAGGAACTGCCTCCTTCTGAACTCCTTGAATGGAAATGTCAAGAAAAGCTTCCATATAGCAAGCAAAAGCAGAAAGGAATCCACTCAAGAGGAGTATGTGAATTCAATACCACAGCCCAGCCCCAGCCTACAGCTTGGGGAGAGAGCATGAATTGCTTTGTTGAAGCTTTTCAGCTGCATCTTCTGTAGGTATGCAATGGTACAGCTCAGTGTGTATCCTTCTGTCCTTAAACATCATAGAAAACTAAGACTCTTTTTCAAAGATAACTGATGGGATATATGTAAAACAAAGTAATGTTTCACCATGTATGCAGTACAGTGTACTGCACTTGTACCCCAAAGCTATTTTAATAAAAAGAAACACCTGCAGAAAGTTCAGAAAAGTTTTTTTATGGTAGTAGTGAAAATGCCATCCCACTTCCTACAGCTCCGTGCCCTTTGCATTTTCTAAATTCCCAGCACTGGCCTGAGCTCAACAGTCAGTTCTATTAATGAAAAGAGACACTGAACAAACATGTGGAAGCAGAGGACCATCAGTGACATCCACTGACCAGCAGCCTCCTGCTGCCCAACATCTAGCAAATGGAATCTGCCCTTCCAGTTGTTTCACTCTGGTCTCACTCTTCCATCTGAGAGTATATTTCACAAAACAAATTTATGAAAGTAATATGTATAAATTAAATGCTTTACAATCCAGACTTCCCTTCTGTAACTGCCTACAAAGTTCAAGTCAAATCTGTAAGGACATGAAGCCAGCACTGCATTGGTTGGAGCTGAAATTCTACTTCTCAGCAGCCTCTTGCGAGCTCTTCCCAAGCCTTTCATCCCCTTTTCTCTAGGAAGACCATTCATGGTGATTGGGATTCTATCTGTCTTAATATTAGCACAACCTGTAACCCAAACACCATTTTAATCTCATGCACACGCCATGTTCTCCTTCCCTTAGTAACACTTCTAGCTGCAGCCCGTGGAGAACCCCTGCAGGAGCACCCCAGGCCAGAGTTGCAGCCTGCTGGGAGCAGCCCATGGCGGGACAGGAGGGCTAGGGGTGCTGCTGCTTGTGGGGACCTGTGTGGAGCAGTGCCTGAAGGGTGAGCCCCATGATACAGAGCCATGTTGGAGCAGTGCTTGGAGAGCTGCAGCCTGTGGGAAGATAGGCAGGATCTGTTCAGGAAGGGCAGTGCTCTGTGGGAGGGACACCACAGAGAACAGGGTGTAGAGTGACCATGAAGTGAAGAGAGATGCTAAGTCTTCAGGTATGAGAGATTTTGCACTGAATAAAAGAATTTTCAAGGTAATATATGCAGCTAGAATCTTAGACATGAGGTTTTTATCTTTGTTACATTTTTTATTTGTTGAATTATCACACAGAAAATCACCAGAGCTATATACAACAAATGCACACGTATGCATTTACATAATTTTGAATCATACTCTTGCTCAAGTTATTATTCAGTGATGATAAGTAGACACATCTTTGTAACACCAGGCATTGACATTTAAGAATGTCACAGTGCACTGTAAACAAGGATGGATTACACCAGCACAAGCAATACTCATTTCAAATCATACAGTATCAACATCATTCCTCAAAACTTTTTTTTTTCTTTCAGACCTATAGTTATTGTCCCTTTGCAGAAAGATGTGGCTACTGATTCACAATCCTGTCTCCTCAGCCATGAGCATTAAAAGAATCGAAGTCAAACATCCAGCTGCATATTGCATTCCTTTATTCCTGCCACAGAAATGGAATATTATGCATAACAGTAAATCAATTGGCCTCATTGCAGAAGAACTGCAGAAAACTGGTAGGAGCTTCAGCACACCGCAATCACAAAGCAGTGGGGCTCTTTGATATGATCAACTCCTCATCCTGTCTACCTGGCCACCTCACATATTGTTACAAGGTGGTGAAGTTCTCACAATGAACAGAAATTTCACTGAGGGTCTACTGGAATGTCCTTTCCAGTAGGATCTACTGCTTAAAATTATCTGCATTTATTAGAAATATCCCTATATTCAGAGTAAGTAAAATGCTGACTAACTCACTCAAAAATTCTGGCTAAATTAAGTCATACGTATGTACTTGGTGCTAGTAAATCCCTTCCTATGGAAACCGTGAGTGGTAGCAAAATACAAAGAAATAAAAGTTCTGCAACCAATCTAGTTACAACAAAAAGGGTTGGAATGTGACTATAGGCATTTCTGTTCAGTTTGCTGGCTTCTAGAATGTGGAGTGTGAATTTCAGCCAGAACGATGCAATAAGACAAGGAAACAACACACCAAGAAATGTTCACAATTGATCAGCTTCGAAACAGCACAGAACTGGAATCCAGTGCCAGATGAAGAGAAGAATGTCCCAGGTAAAGACCTTTTGTCAGTTCAGAAGATACATAATTAGATGTCAGAAAAAACTCTCTGCACATATATGAATTATAGAATCATAGAATATCCCAAATTGGAAGGGATCCACAAGGATCACTGAGTCCAACTTCTGACTCTGTGCGAGACTGTCCCAGAAAAATGGAACTGTACTTCTGAGGCCATTGTGTGAACACTTCTTGAACTTTGGCAGGCTTGGTACCATGAGCACTGCTCTGAAGAGCCTCCAGTGCTCTTTATTTTGCAGTTTTATTCATTTTGTTTGTTTTGGGGTTTTTTTGGATTTTTTTTTAAAACATTCTTTTTGATATCTTTGTCAGTGTTGACCAGCCTCAGCCCAGGTATAAGCTTCTGCAATTCTTGATGAGCAGGTGGAGGGTAGAACCAGGCAAAGATTTATGAGATCTGACGTCTAAGCCCAGCTATTCCAGCTATTCCTGGAACCTGTTTCTTCATTTCTTCATTAGCTTTCTTTGCTGTGCTTTGCTCAAAATGTCATCCATTTATCTAAGTATTATCCATAGAGTGACCTGTCTATCACAAAAATACAGTGGAGACCTACACTTAAATAAGACTTCCAGGTATAAATACTTAGTAACAACAGAACAAATATAAGTAGAATGAGCCTGGACATAGCCTGATTCATTTCCTTTGTGCTCTTGAGATATTTCAGAGATGTAGGACAGACAAGACACAATATTTTTCTTAGAAACAAGGAGAGTAAACTCCTTCTCTGTAAACTTCACTTTTCTGATAATTCGGAGAGTGCATTTTAGAAGCGGATGAATGTTCAAAGAAGTAAGTAAGATTTCAGTTTTCTGTGGGATGGTGTTACTCTTTTATCTTAATTATTTTCCTGAAAGGAATTGTAAGTCCCGGTTGCTCCCCTTGAGGTAGAGAGAAGCCCCAAAAGACTGTCTACTACAGACACAGTGAGACTGTATTGGGTTGCTTGGTGAACAGAGTCCTTCAGAAATAATGTCGTAAAAATTGTATCATATAGTAAAAGAAGATGCATTGTCAGTCAGAATTTCACTTGTTTGTCGTGAATGATAAATGTCAGAATTTGTCTTTGAACTACGTTTATTGTATTTCTTGTACCTCATGCACCAAAGGTCCTTCATGATCTTCACAAAATAACTTCTAAACTTCACTCCAATAAACGCATAGAGTACAGGGTTCAAGCAACAGTGTAAAAATGCTATGGTCTCAGTGATATATTTTGCATAGGCCATTCCCTTTTCAAAGTCACAAGATTTCTCTTTCTTGCCCATATGTGCAACTGCCACAAGAAGAACAGTGTTATAGGGCACCTGGCAAACTAGGAAAACAGCTACAATTAATACAATCACATTGATTGCTTTGTTTCTTTTGGAATTCTGGGCTTGTTGTAAGGATTTGACAATGAATGCATAACAAAAAATCATGAATATGAAAGGTATAAAAAATCCAAATCCCACTTGTAGACACAGCAGCAGTGATTTCAGGACAGTGCTGTCAGACATTTTGTCAAATCTGTGATCGCAAATCTCTTTGGTTTCATTAATGGAGATGTTATAACTTGCACTGTACAGAAAAGAGGAACTGGAGATTAAGATAGCTGATGCCCACACAGCCAAACAAATCAATTTACTGTATGCAAGCGTTCTTGCCCTGAGTTTAAATGACTTTGTTGCCTGCACAATTGCGATGTAGCGGTCCACACTGATAAAGGCCAAAAGCAGCATGCCACAGCTGAAGTTGACTGCATAGATACCTCTGGCCATTTTGCAAATGAAATTACCAAAAATCCACTTGTCAGCAGCATAATTCACTGCCCACAGCGGGAGAGTCAGCACAAAGAGTATGTCCGCTATGGCCATGTTGAAGAGGTACACATCCGTCATGGACTTGGTTCGTTCATATAACGCGAAGGTCATCACTACAAAGATGTTACCAACCAGGCCGATGATACAAATCAGCGAGTATGCAACTGGCAGAAACGCTTTTGTGAAGCTCCTGACTTCCAACTTGGAACAAGGTGCTGTAATTAGAGAAGCGTAGTCTGCATCAAAATATTCTGTTGTACCGAAATCTGTCTGTGAAAAAAAAAAAAAAAGGAAAAGATCAAGAGTCAACTCATAGGTGTCAATCCTTTCTATATATGGTTTGTTATTTAAGTACTTACAGTATTCATTTTGTTAGTGAGCTTCTGAGAAGGAAATATATGTGGAGAAGAGTTTCAAAATGCTCTCCCAAGATTTCTGAAAAGGAAATAAAAGTTGGATTGGGAAAACAGCACAAGAAATGTGAAGAAGCAGAAAAACATTTGGAAATGGAACTTGGGTTGTAAGAAGAACCAGATCACATCAGCTGTATCAACAAGACACAGTATCCAACAAAACACGTATCTCTGCAGCATGGCGTGCAGTTATGGAAGGTGGGTGGTTTGTATCAGTATCATTAAGAGCACCATCTTATATTCTTAGAGCTTATAAGTGATGGATGAGAGTATGTGTCCTATAGTTCACACTGACTTCACTCCACAGGAAATCTGAATAAATCAAATCTCACATTCAAAAATGCAGTGTGACAGTTTAAATCAGTGTACTGATATAGATATAGAAGAGTAAGCAGCATAATCTAGCATCTTACTATACTCCATAACAATATACATTGTTTTAACCTCTTTTTTATGTATGTGTGTGATGAAAAAATGTTATTGACTCTCTTTTACTGAGGAGAAACTCAAGCATGGAGTCTTTACAGTAAGTACAGTAAACACCTGTCCCCACCTCCCCCCCCTCCCCAACATCACTTTTAAGAGTGCTTATCATTGTGCAGGATTTCAGTTATGTAAAGTCAAATCCATTGACTGTGATTGCAGTGAGACTCAGACTTCTGCAAATCAGACCACAGGGTCTAAAGTTCTGACTTCAGATGGATAAAATAGGGAACATGCCACTGGTAGGAGCATGCCATTGGAAGCCACAAGCACAAAGCTAGATGTAACTGACTTGCTTAACCCCACACAGGAGCCCACAGGCAGGAGATTTAGATCTGCAAAAACAGTCCGGATATTGCAAGGAACTGGGAGAGGGAAAGGACAGGACAGTCTTCACTCTCCAAAGGCATAGCAAGAATCAGTGTCCTCAAGCAGAGAGTCTGGCTCATATTGGACGTCTTCAGATGGGTAAAAGAGCATTTGAAGCGTGTGGTTTAACATCGCAGCTTCTTTGGCTTTCCTGTCTTTTAAACAAATCTTTAACCACTGCTCCAACTTCCTCTGTGAGTTTTCAAAGCTGATTTTTAGAAGCTGCGGGGATATGACAGCCTAAAAGCCCTTGAACAGCTTCTGAAGCAAGCTTTAATAACTTGAAATGTTTTCTCTGAAGTGCAGAGGTGTATAAGGCAAGCCGTCAAGTCATAAAGAACACCTGGGACTGTTTCCTCTGAGCTACCCTTGGTTTGTTTCCTCTGAGCTACCCTTGTCTGCAGCTGCTGCTTCTCCCTCCTCTGCCCCAGCCAGCCACATACCCATTTGTGGTATCTCTGTTACCCTTTGCACTGCCTGTACTAAACAGCTACCTGTTGTCACGGAGTTAACTAGATCAATCTATGCCCATGACAAGGGGGCAGTAGGCCCCTGGGCCCCCCACAGCCTCACAAAATGGGAAGGGAAAGGGAAAAGAGATAGGGAGATGGGAGCTGGGCTCAAGGAAGGAAAAAAAACAGTGGCAACTATCTATGGAGGAAAACTTATTTTACTAACTATGATATTGGAATGCAAGATAACACAATATAATACAATCTAATTGAAATTGACACTAATAAATAAGATACGAGAGAGAGAGGTTTGACTGAGACTGAGTCAAACGTGAAAAGGCAGTAAGAGCCCACCACATCTGGAAGGGCCAGGTCCCATGACTTCTGTGATGTATAGGTACCCAGAAATGGGGCATTAACACTTTAACTCATAGTGCACTACATGATGTTATGATGTAGAATAATGAAAGCCAAAAAACATAAAACCATTACACCTGTCTAGGTTATTATTTTAGAAACTGTTATTTTACTGTTGAATGGATAAATAAACAAAGAAATAAATAGGAAGACACACCTTCCTTGGATATAAAAGTAATTCTTGAATACAAAGCATAGATGGAATAAAAAAAGTGTGAAGGCATTTAGAAAGAAGGGGGTACACGTGTCTCCTGAAATCTGTAAGCACAGGCTCTCTGTATCCCTAAGAAATTCTTTGGGGCACCACCAGCCACACGTTTCTTCATGGGAGGACCAACAAAAGCCTCCTGAGACTAGCTGGTACAAAAGGGTAGACAAAGACTCAAACTGAAACCAGAATAGCAGAGATCAGATTTACAATCTGATTTAAATCTCTTGAGCTTATTTCCTTTTGAGAATTTGGAATAGCATTCATCAAAGTTGTTAGGAAGGTACACTGACTGCAAAGGAAGCTGAATCAGAACTATAGACTTCCTGATTTAAATCTCTGCAATAGTCTTTCAATAGGCAGCTTTACTTTGCACTAATATATTAGGGAATTTTCAACAATAAATTTCTGTAATACAGGAGTGAGCTGGGTGTGTTCTAATATTGTTTATCTGTTACATAAAGGCACATCTATGCACATGCCACACAAACACACTTCTGAACATTGAATGTCATATAAGCCCTCTATTTTCCACTCTATCTGCATCAACTTTTCCTTAAGCTTTAAAAGCAATATGTGAGTACTACAGTATTAAGTATAAATAGGTGAATTGGAATTATAAGATAATGGCTGAAGAGTGACCTCAGGAAAAAGATGGATTTTTGTAGGGAAAAGATTTCTAAGCACTTGAAGGACATCAGAAAGTATTAGTCAAGCATTGCCTACCATTACAAGCACCCTCCTGCTAATGCATGTGTTTTTATGTATTCAGCATGCATCCATGCATTATATATAATATATTTTAGTACTTACCAGATTTGAAAATAGTCTGCAGGTCAGATGATACTGTATGACTTTTTACATTCTTCTATGGCTGGATCAAGCGCACTTACCATCAGCCTCAATAGAAGTATGCTTTGAGTTAAAAAAAAAAAAAACAAGAAATAACTGCAAGAGTCAAAGGTACAGAGTTAAATTGAAATTATCACCACTTCCTCCTGACAAGCAATAACTTGTTTCTTTTTACGTAAAGGAAATTATTTAACCTTAGTTGTGCTGGAGACATGCAAGGCACAGAGAAGTAATTAAATATTTGAGTGAGACTACCTATATAATAATTCTATTTGCAAAAAACTGAGCCAGTATTAGAATCATTAAAAATAAAGTGATAAGATGATCCCATTTGGGTAAAAATTATTCTGTGACTCTTTGATCTGTTTACATCTGTTTTTAAAGTTAATTGAAATCAGAAATGAAAATACTTCATTTTATGATTCATTATTTTTTTTAAATATATGCATCTATTTCCAGGCTTTAGTTGTTGACTGCAGTTTAGATTAATAGGTAATTTGTAGAGAAAACTGAAAAAGTATATTCTTTCTTCTTATTTTAGAAATTGTTTTTGTGAGTGTTCATTTGAGCCTTGTTACCTCATTAGAGGCACCAGATAGCATTGATACAGGCAGTCTTTTAAGCTATGCTTAAATTAATAGATCCTAAAGAAATATAGGATGATAGATGTTTTGCTCCTATTTTCATTCAGAACAGAGCATACCACAGTGCAAGTAGATCCCAAGCAGCTTAAGTATGGTACTGCATTCCATGAACCATAACCAGGAAATGAAACAAAGATGTGGCTGGATGAATTTAGAAATAAGTTACCATCATTCATAATCAATTAAGCAGGCATATAGCATTTTCTTATACGTATGGGTTTTTTTGGATCCAAGCCCTTAGGTTCAGCTACAATTAAATCCCAACATATTTGCCTGAATCACTAGCATAACACATTGATACTTAAAAACCCTGAAATGAGGATATCATTTTTCCTATGTATTAATTTATATGCTGACACACCCATGGATGTTTAAATTATTACTGCTGAAAAAATATCTTTGCTGCTTCATGAATATAGAGCAAAAAAGTGTGAAATCAATCTGGATCGTGACTCTACTAACTTCAATGGACTCAATAAAAAATAATTTGGACTTCTTATTGCTGTTTGGAACAAAGCACTGCCTGTCATCCCAGATCCGGGGAAGATTAAGACTGAATCTAAAATAATTGAGCTAATGAAATATGGTTTAGAAAAGTTCAATATGTGGAAGAGAGATGTGAGAGCAGAGAATATGATTTAAAGAAAGAAAGTGGAGAGAAACAGTAGCAGACCATTAAGATCATTTCCATTACAAATTTCCATTGATAAATCAAGATAACACCTGCAGTTATAGGACTGAGTTGCAGCAGTGGTCAAAAGACTTGTTGATCTGTGGTGACTGGATGGGCATGGAGTTTTGGAGTCAGGCTACCACACGTGATTCTGTTGCTCACTGAGTACCTGGGACATCTTTTGGAGATCTGTCATTCTCCTCTAGTTGCCTATGATGTTCTATTTCTTTTCAAATGCACTGATACTAAATTATAATCTCTTAGGCAGCCAGGAGGCTTTCCTACCTGATCTCAATCTCCACAAAACTCGACATAAAGTAGCGGCATTTTATTAAGAATGATTAGAAAAGCAAGAAGCAATAAAGCAGTAGTTATGGTAATGCTTCTGTAAAAATCTGTTGGGCTCCCGCCACACAACTACAATACAGTTCTGCTCTTTCCTGCTCAGGAGGCAAATGGTGAGGCAAGGCTATTGCTAGACAGTTATCAGGTATATAGGACAACTAGCTGAAGAAGGATGGAGAAGGTGGTCTGGAAAAGAAACTTCCTAGACATGACAGAGTTCTATAAAACCATGAGTTCTGGGAGGTTTTAAACGCAAAATGATTTACTGAGTCAGAGAAAAAAAATACATAGGGAGCTTCCTATGAAGCTAGCAGGTAATATCAGGTAAAATACAATATCATCACACACCAGGGGATTTTTTGCTTCTGGATGTTACAGAGGAAAAACACACACAAGAGTTCAAAGACGGATTAGGCAAATACAGATCTAGGAGGCCTGCAGAGGTAATTATTCCTAATAGCTTGCAGGAAGCCTCCAGCTCAGTGGCATGGTTAGAAACAGACTCCTGAAAGCTGAAAAGATATCCCAGGACAAGAGCCACGAGGCAGATGAGAGGATCTGTGGTCTGTAGGACCATTCCGGTATTCTTAGATGCCACCATGCCCAGCCACCTGTCCCAGCTTGCTTTGGAACCACCCAGGTTCAGCATCTCACAGTAGCTGCAGAAGGATATCTATGTTTTCACTGCCCTACAGTGTTCAGCAAATAGACCTGAGCTGTGGGTCAGTGCTAAGGGCAGAGCAGAGGCAGAATTGTGAGCAGAGAGAATGTATGAGCAATGATGCAGTGGAAAGTGCACACCAATTGTACTGGCAAGCTGCCCAAACCCTGCGACTCTTTCGAGACATCCTTAATCACAGCAACAAACTACTCCTCACCACTTATTTCACTTATTTATTTCATAGCAATTTTCATCACTAAAGCCTTGGGAATTTTCAGGCCATTTAATTCACCTTATCCTTTTTACCATGGGATTTTACTTAAAAAAAAAAAGCCCACATTTTTTATTGTTCCACTAACCTGCTATTATTTGCATTTCAAAATGTCATAACGGAAATCGTCTAATTAACATGATTCACGTTTCATGTGAACGTTCCTAAAGTATTTTCTGAACTTTCTTGGAAATAAAAATGTGAGTTTCATTTCTAATTCTTCTTTCCATCAAGTGCTGTGAGAAGCAGTACATTTACTTTTGGTAAGCTGAAGTGCTTATACTTCTTGCAGTAACACAACTATGTGTGACAGCATAGATCTTGCATACAGATAAATAATTTTCTGCCTAAATACCATTTCAACTAAACCACTGATGTGGATGCTCACTGTGTTTGACAGTTTGAAACACGTCCCCCAGCCCTGTTTAAAACAGCACATTCAGAGCAGGAGCACATTTTGTGTTGGTGAAGGGATTTGCAGGCGGCCCATTCCTCTGTGGGACTTTAAGTGCTTCTTTCTCCTATCTCTGGGACTGACGAGATGGATCTGAGTCTCACACACAAACTTCTTTGTACAAAGACAAATCTATCCTAAGGCAGTCATGTAAGAAGAAAATAAAAAGTAATGGAAGCAGAAATTTTATCAATATTACAAAATTGGATACGCCTACGTGTCACCAACCAAGTCCATCATGATTGTATTCCATATTCAAAGAAGCACGTCTACTAGTAATAGCTTCCAGCATCTCTTTCAGACAACAGCCTGCATTTGGAATGCTAACAGTTTAGCTTAGGAAGCAATTGAATACTATCATGTGTATTTCACAGAATGAGACAAGGCATAATGAGATGGCTTGTTTCATTAAAAGATAAAGCAGAATTTCAGATTATCCACTACAAAAATTATTTCTCAATTTTTTCCATATTCAAGAGCTTTTTAATTTCAATGTATCTCATGCTTTTTGCTAGCAATAAATCCAATATTTAGCAAGAGTAAGTCTTCCAGAAAGTGAAGAATTAAGTCCTTTTAGGTGAATGCCCAAATTACTACAAGATAGCTAGCACAACTTACCTCCTTAGCGCATTTTCTTCTGACCCAATTACAAAGCTCAGACTGCCTTTCTTGCAGATGCTTTGCGCTTCGCCTTCACACTGCGGCAAATGGAAAGAGTTTTTTCTTTTTAAGACATCTATTTGAAAATCTGCCTGGTATGCAAATGAGGCCCCCACATCTAGCTAGTTTTTGCTTGTATGTTAGAACTCTGAAAGGAAATTTACTCTCGTTTAGCTAATACGGTTATTGTGGTTTCTCAAATCTCACCACATGTTAGTTTTCTGCCACCACTAATTAAGGAAAGAAAATATTGAAACATAAGGAAAACACTGTATGAGTTATTCCAGAATCCAAGTGTTTCTTCTGGAATGACTCAGGATGTTTTTCTAATTCTAAAATACTCACACCTATCGCACCCCATTCCTTCCTGCTTTCATGTCTATTCAGTTAAACTTAGACCAATTTAGTCTGATACAAAAACCTAGCCACCAGCTGAGGTTCTGGTCACTCCAACATTCTGTCAGACCACAAAAGGTAAACTGTTTTTTTACATTCAGGTTGCTTATATAACCTGTTCATTAAAAAAAAAAAAAGTTATAATCACATATTGTCAGTATGTTTTCTCATTATTTTCTTTAAAATTATTCCACCTGCTTGCCTCTGGCATTCTGCTCCCTCTGGCATTTTCCTGTATTTGGTACTTTTATATTTAGTTTTTGTTTTGTTTTGTTTTCTCTATTCCTCCCTCTTTTGTTTTCTGGCTTTCCTATTTTTCTCTTATTTCCATCTCTAGTTTCCATCCTCATCATTTCTCTTCAGCATTATATCTCGTAGTAATACTCATCTGCTTCCCCCTTAACCTTTTTCCCCCTTAATCTTTTTTCTTGATATTTTTGGTTTCAGTCCCATCTGATTCCACCTACTCATGTCTTCTTGTATACTATGGATTGCCAAGGTCCAACCTAATATCCCAGTACAAGCATCCATCAAGGTTTTAGTTGGGCATCCGTCAAACCAGTTAGAGAAGACAAATCTTTGCTAAGGCCTTCTACAAGGTTTAGTCAAATGAGTGAATACGAGATTAAATAGGTAATGATGGTTACAGAGCACTTGGAAAGTTAATGGGCCGCATAGTGTTTAGGTCTCATTCCTAGCCCAGTGTGTATAACTGTATTTGTAAAACCTCACAGTCTGTTTTCTTCTATCAATGTATGTGCTATTTAATTTGAAAATGGAGTCATTTTCAAAAATAAATAAATAAATAAATAAATAAATAAATAAATAAATAAATAAATAAATAAAAAGATGGGAAACAGTCTGTGGTTCATGTGAAAATGGTAAAGAGTCAGAGGTGATTTCTTATGTTGAGTCTGGAATTTTCTGGAGGAGGAGCACAGTCATACTCAGAGCACTTCTCTGCTTCACAGCAGCTTTGCTTCTTACAGTGGCCTACCTCCTAACTGAGCTAGGCATGGAGGAAGCACAAAGAGCTGTGTGTCCTTTTGTTGATAATTACTGGATTCAGAAAAGCTTGTTAAAACAATTTATTTCCTAAAGATCATGCTGATGGAAATCAAAGTTTTAAGCAAACAGATTTTAAAAATTGTGGGATTTTTAATGGAAGTTTGGATACATAATATGCTAGTTTAGGAAAACAAACAAACAAACAAACAAAAACACAAGAAAAACCACAAAACAAACAAAAAAAATCAAGTGGGTGAATTAATCTATTGCTGCTCATTCTTTTATTCTCTTTGGTATGCTGAGGTTACATGTTGGATTACATTTCCTCTTAGAGTAGAGAAAGTAGGCAATGAGTGATGTCATTCTATAACCTAAGGACTTTTGAAAGTCTAGACTGGAAAACAATTGGGAATCATAAGGTTTTATAGAGGTAAGGAAGCTATTCAGTAGTGAAAGGAGAGGGGCAACTGACTGAAGATGCCAGAAGCTCATAATCTGAATTACCTACCTTTTCTGCTCATGAGAAAGTATTGCATTGACTGGAAAATAAATGCTCGTTCCTGGAATCCCAAAGAAGAGAGTAGCCCCAGTCCCAACCCCTTACTCTCCACCACTTCTGCAATGTTTTGCATACAGCTGTGCATCACCCAGTCATTTTGTAAATGTCTTTTCTGAGGTCACGGAGAGGGCAGCTGTCTACATAAAAGTCTCCCCTCTGGAAATGCACATGTCAGATGTAGTTATTACAACATTCTTTGACCCACCTGAGTTAATGAATCCATGAAACCTAGCCCAGGTTACTAGACTTACAATATATGTCATTATTACACTGATCTTATGACAGCAGCAATACTGACAGGCCCAAAAGCAGATTCTCCTTAAAATAGATCTGAATTGTTTTAAGTGAAATGTGTTGCTACAATGAAGACAAAATATTGTTAAATATTTCCAAATAACTGCTGCCCTTTGAAGCAAATGGTGCCCTGCAAATTCATGACTAATTTACACTAAGCTGTGGAGAACATGTGAGTTTCCATATCAGAAATGCTGCAAGCACCATGCAAAGAGAGAAGTAGAGTTAAATGTGCAGTCGTTGACATAATTTCTATATTTTTGATGCTGTAGCCAGATGATACGCTTTGTGGTAATATTTTTTTGCTTGCTCGCTCACTCACGCACTCTCTGTTTCAGGTCTCATTGAAATGACTACCAGTGTAATTTCTCAAAGCATGTCATCAGACTGTACTCCTAAGCACTGACATTTCATCCTTAGTATGTTGAATTCATTGACCTGATTTCTTTTTAGAGCTGTATGTTCTTTGTATGACTGCACTTACAAGTGCCCCACACCATGGAATGCCCCAGTCACCTCTGTTTCCACAGCAGTAACCTTCACGGCCTTAGTAAGCACTAAAAGCTAGAGTTTAAAAGGTGCTTATATACCTAATTATGCAATTAGTTTCTTAGCGTGGAAATTTTGAAATGTCTGTGATCCGGGCACCGGTGTAAAACCACAAGTGATAAAATGGAAGAATGAAATTTGTAATTGTGCCTGCACAGTATGCAATCCCTGGGTGGGCTGGATGCAGCTCAAAGATTTCTTTCAGTCTGTGTGGGCCAAGATGCAGCAGATGCTTTTCAGCCCAGGGACTGTGATTTTCCCTATCATAAAGACAGACTGGAGGGCTTGACTGGCCACTTCAATCAGAGAAGTCTCTGTCAGTCAGCTGACAAGACAGAAAGTGATCTGTTTGTTGGGAAAAGTGCATGACTGTGTTAGTCTGATAATCATCGTCCCACCCATATACATCACCCAGGTGGATGAACACTGTCACTTAACTTGGACTGAGAAAAGAAGCATACATAAGAAAGGGGTGTAAGGCAAAGCAAAAAATGACAGTGCAGAAAAAGAATTCAAGGAGGCATTGCATAGTGGGGAGAAAGGGGAATAAAGACATAAACACCAGCTGAGGGCAAATTATTCCCCCTTGTTATTTGTGCATCGTAATGCAAGATGTAACCACTAATCCCAGCAACCATCTAAGACAACTCAGGCAAAAACTCCCATAAGAGATTGCTCTGCAAGGAGGCAAATCTCCTCCCAGATCGTCCACACAGCAGGCACTGCAGTTCCTAAACTGCTGCTACTGAGATGCCACTTGTGGCACTTCTGAGGGTGGGAGGTTGTGCCCAGAACATGGATCCTCTTCATGATCAAATGTGGATCTGTGAAATAATCCAGCACAGTCTAAATCACTCTCCTTATAATAGGCTTTAAGAGTATTGGATATTCAGCTCTCAGTGCAATGAACAGGAGATGTGTATGTCTGCTTTAGAGACATGAACATACTTGTGAATTTCCATGTGGATTAGGAGCAGAGGACAGTTCACCTTTCATTCTCTTCCAAGAGTGGGCACCTCTTGCATGCATGCACTTACTGGTGGTTAGTGCTTTGATAAAGCTGATGTTTCCAGTGTGATTACAGAACTGGCAAAGAAAAAAGAAAAGGGATCCAAACAAGTAGCAGGAGATACATCACTGATTGTTTTCTCAAAGGAGCAGTGAACTGTCAAATGCTCTTAGTTAATTCTGTGCTGCTCAGAAAACACAAGCGTGTCTTTCCACTTCATTCCTTTTGTTTCCGTAAGTCTAATCTAGCCCACACTCAGTCAGGCACCTGATAATGCTGTGGGCAGATATGTAGGAGAACCTTGCAGCACAGCTAAAGCCACTGAAATGCTATCATAGAGCAGCAGGCTGGGTAGTGAAGAATGGTCAATGATTTCTCCAGATATGCTTGTGTAACTTCTGCCAGGTGTAGCAAAAAGGGACAGATTTGGTGGTGTTGACATTCTGGCACTGATTCAGAAAATTATCCCATAAAGTTGGTTATGGCTCTTGCCCTTGATAAGGAAACTTCTCAGTCTGCAGTAAGTTCAAGAATTTTTAACTGGTCTCTGGGAATGTCTACTTTATCCAGCATACAGCCAGATGCCAGATAGCTCAGGCATCAGATGCAGGACAGCCCTAACCATCAACTTGTCTTGTTCTGAAATAAAGTGCTTATGATGCACAGACACCTTACTCAATATCTTTATAGCACTGTGTGCACAACACAGACATGTTTTTATGCTGAAGAGAAAAGACAAGGATGTCTGCAAGAACAAGGCGCATAGGCGGCAACTGATAGCTCCTCTGCAGAATGTTTTGGTTCCCTCTATCACTGAGTATTGGGAAAGTGTGCCGATATTAACCACTTCCTGCTTCACTGCAGCTTCCTCCCAGTACATTAACCAGTGCTGGAAGACAGTAAAATTTTTACTGCTTCATCATTCACCTCCAGAGGGCTGGAGCTTTAGTGCCTGTCCCAGGAACTACCACCTAGGATGCTCTCACATTGATCTACAGCTGCTCCCTCTGGCTGGTCTCTGTGGTCTCTTGCATTTTCTGAGCAGCGCAGAATTAACTAAGAGCATTTGACAGTTCACTGCTCCTTTGAGAAAACAATCAGTGATGTTTCTCCTGCTACTTGTTTGGATCCCTTTTCTTTTTTCTTTGCCAGTTCCGTAATCACACTGGAAACATCAGCTTTATCAAAGCACTAACCACCAGTAAGTGCATGTATGCATGAGGACCTGGAGATTCATTGTCTTGGCTGTCTGCTTCCTCCTAGAAAGAGGGACAAGAAGGAACTGATTTTAATATGCCTCAGCATAGTCCCAGCCCTCCTCCCTCCCCCTTCAGAGAAGTGCATCTGACAGACGTTTTTTTTTCCTTTCTCACAAAGCCTTATTTTGTACTGTTTTCAACTGAACTCACCAGTCTTCACTTGGAGTCAGGATCACGCCTCAGCTGGAAATACTTGAGCCAGTAGACTTGTTCTTTTGTTACTTTGCAGGCACAAAATACTTACATTATATCACTGTGTTCCTTGCCTGGAATTGCACTTTCTACCACCACTCCTTCTGCAAATAAGGGGAAAGGCCTCACCCAGTGTCAATGGTTTATGGGCTGGTACGGTCCAGTTCCATGACCAGCAGGGCGCAGGGATCCGCAGATCCACGTCTCCGGAAAAGGGAAACAGGGGACGCCAAAATAATTGAAAACAGCGGCAACGATCTGAGGAGAAACAAACTAATTTATTAAATACAGTATCGGAATGCAAGATAACACACTATAATACAATATAATCAGAACTGAAGCTAGTAAATCAAATATAGTGAGAGAGAGAATGTCTGAAAGGTGGATAGGGCTCACCATAAAGCTGAGGTGAGATGCGCAGTCCAGTTAAGCAGCAGGGAGACAGGAGGAGAGCAGATGACAAAGAGCAGACAAAAAAGAGCACAGCAGGTGACATTGCCAGGAGTTCTATCTCCTCTCCGTGACTGCAAAGTCCCCTGGGGAATGTAGTTCTTCCTCTCTTCTGGGCAGGTACCCAGGACATTAGCATGAACAGTTAAACTGCCAGTGCCCCACATGCTGTTATGATGTGGAATACCGAAAACCCAAAATCACAAAACCATGACACCCAGGCTCTTAGTGTTCTCCACACTAACCCACAGTGATGCACAAAGCATGGAGGGGACACCTTGCCCTCACACTGGCCTGGTTCTGGAGACACAGTGGCCTCTTCCTGGCAGAGAGGAACACTGACAACACTCATAACACTCCGTGTTGTGCCCATCGCACCTGCTCTGCTGTGGTTGGCACGGAGAGCCGAGGAGATCATGCTTTGGGAGTCTTCTCCTCATCCAACAGAGAGAGGCTTCCATCATGTTGACAGGAAGACTGGCACTCACTGTCAAGCCAGATCACTAAGTGTGTCTTTGTGACCTAGCTCCACAACAGGATGCACTCCTAGTGACTGAGTTCACAGAGTTCTACAGTCAGCCTGGAGGTGTCCAGGAGGTTAGCTTGCACTCTTGCCAGAGAATCCTTGCTCTTATTGCTTCAGTGTGGTTAAAACAGGCAAAAGAACTCCCTTGAACACAAGATTTTTGCTGCAATTTCCCCAGCAATTTTATGTGATAACCATCATATCTCAGCAGTGGCCTGGTACCTGCTACCAGCTGAGCTCAGCCAGAAGGTTCCTGAAGTGTACGTAATACATTTCAGTAATACGGGAATGCTTAAAAAAAGCTTAATCTAAAAAAATAAGATGAAAGAGCATGAATTGTGGTGCCCTAGTTAATGGTGTTAATGAAGAGTAACTGTGAAAGAAGCAACACTGTAATTACTAGATTCGCATCCTGTGTCACCCAGATGCTACTGTCTGATAACGGTGGACTACACCTCAGAATTCAGAAGTTCCCCTGACTTTACAGAAGTGGAACCACTTACAGAAGTGGTTAGTTACTAAAAAAACAAATTCTGGTTATGTTATGTTACTACAATAGTAATTTTTCTCCTTGCTGTTACCTCATCAGCTGTAATGTTTCATTACTCAGGTAAACACTTCACAGGGCAAGACATTACTAAAGGAAAGGCTGAACTTCAGAGCCTACCCCTCATTTCCATGTGACAGTGTGTCTGCTGAAAGTGAATGCCAAGAGCTGGAGAGAAGCCTGCAGGCATGTAAAGTAGATTCAGCCTCATTAAGGACATTAGGAGCTGAGTTGATGCAAAAGATCAAAGGATTTCAGAGCTATCCTACATGTAGAAACTGACATCTGGTAAATTGTGCTTAAATTCCACGAGATCTGATGCGTTGCTGGCTTTCTGATAGTTCTTAATCCATTTTTATTGGACTACAGAGAATGTTGATTAAGCACAGATGATTATGGGAAAATGGAAAGTAAGTGGGAGGCTTGCAGCAAAAAGTGCATAGAAAAGCTTGTATTTCTGCTATTTTCCCTGTGGTTATTCTTATAACTGAAGTAACTGTTGTGCTCACTAATTTTCATTTTCCATCATAGCTGAGTGCAAAAAAGACTGCAAAAGGCAAGGCAAAATGTAAGATTGAAAGACTGGTACAAGCAAGAGGAGATGTGTGGTTAAAAGTTATTTTGAGCTCCTGCTATAGAAGATGCCACCTCAGTGAGGGCAGCACAAGATTTTATTCTTAACATCTCCCTTCTTCACGTGTTAGAGAAGCTGCCATCTGAATAGACAAGAAAGAAGCTTTGTGAGACTACAATTTGCTCTAAGTCACGTACTAAGGGTGCCTTGTTTCAGAGAGGGCTTCAGATAACTTTTGATGAAGTTTTATTTTTGTGCTTCTAGTCATTGGAAAAGACAATTATCAGATTTGCTCCTTTTGACAATCATAAAAGCAGAGATTGCTCACTGCCTCCAACTTTATCTTGTCATATCTGAGGTGATAACATCCTACATTAAATGTCTGTCATCTTCTCTCTTTCTGTTCTCTCATCTGTCCTTGATGCAAGACCCTGAACTGTTTTCAATCTGTGTTAGAGGATCTAGCATCCAAGATCCTCACTTTTTTCTTGTTTTGCTCTCCCTTGACTTTGAAGCTCTTGTAGGCAGGATCTCCTTGCCAGGACACTTGTCAGCTTGCTTTCTCAGAGTAGATTTGTTCAGTCTCCATCCCACTCAAACACTTTGAACTTCAGACTAGAGTCTGAAGGACTAGGATTTCTATGCACATCTTCAGGGTATCCAGTTCTGCCTACCAGTCCCTCCTGAAAGCTTAGTATCTCAGTCTGCCTGACTTGCATCTCCTCCCTCCCCACAACACCTTTAATGTAACATCAGAAGTGCAGGCTTCCTTGCTCCCTGCTTAACTCTTCAGGAGCTACACTGCAACTGTGAGCCAGCAGATGTCAGCTGGCTTTTCTGCTCAGAGCTGAGACTCCAGAATCGGACCTTTACAAACAGATGAACAGGGTCAACCTGGGATGGCAACAGAGGGACAGGGATCCAATAGGAAACACATGAATAAATGCAAGAAAGCAGGCAAATAAATTTAGGAAGGAAATCAAGGAGGAAATGGACCATTGCAAGGGGAAGGAGCTCGAAGCAATCAGTCAAGGGACTTTTTAAGCCACTTTCTTGTGGCTACCTGTGGTGTGGTTATCATGGTTGAGTTCCCAGTCTGACTGGCCTCAGGACTAATGAATGCAGGGGGCCATTCTGAGAATAGTGCTGTTCACCTTCTCATGAATGTCAAAATAAAGGGGAAGAAGAAAAATATCCTAACATCTTTCTAACATCACCATATGCCTCTGAGAGCAAGAAATGCTCTGTGCCACACAGCCCAAAGTGAGTCTCACCACTGTTCCACTGGGATCTCATCACTGGTCACACACTGCTTCATGACAGAACCTTCAGCCTCCAAATATACAGCAGAGGATCCACCACTTTCTGTTATTCCTCTGTTCTGTTTCTAGCTGAGATTACAAAAGGATACAAATTTGTTCTTGGATATTTTCATCTGAGTGTGAAACTTTCCACTGCACAAGATTCTCAGATACACCAGCATCCCTGCTGTTATTCACTTAGGGAAGTTTAACATGCCACTAAATCCCCTTCCCCCATGCAGGCTGGTGTCCAGTTGAAGGGCCAGCTAGGAACAGTTCCCCTGACACTTCACACTGATTGTCAGTATCACAAGTGACAAAACTTCTGTTTTACCCAAAGCCCTGGCAAATTCACCACTGTGTGAGATGCCTCTGCATTTCTACAGTTTTGAGCAGGAAATATTGTGTTAAAAAACAATCTTAGTTCACTGAGGATCACTCCACATAACCTCAAGAAACAGGCTGGTAGCAAGTAATAGACCTCTGTGGTTTTAGACTAACCCTCTGGTTAAAAATGAAATCTGGTGAAGGAAAGGGACAGTTGTTACTCGATAAAGCCCTCCACCTCTTGTTGTGTGGTCAGCTCACTTTCTCAACTCTATACTGGTAGAACTGAAGAGAGAGAAAGGAAGCTCAGCTGATTAGGTGTGCTTGACCTGAATGATCTTTTTTATGTTCCTGCCTGTTTATACTGTTTATTTCACTTCCCTCCCACAACACCTTGTGGGAACACTAAAAGAAAACCAAGTAATAAGAACTCCTAAGGAGAATCAACTCCACTGTGCAAAGAGAACCAGTTTACCTGAGTAAAATCACAGTAGTGGCAACAACATGTATAGATGCTATTACTGCAAAGGACCGCACAGATGGATAGTGTTCAGTTTGCTTCCGAGGACTAGCAGATCCTTGGTGATCAGTAACAGCTCTGTTATACCACAGTGCAAGTCAGGATACATCCTTTTTAAAATTATTATTATTCAAAGATAACAAGAGCAAACCACACTGGGAGATGAACAAACAAAAAAGACAGTTCTGCAAGATTTCCTGTTCTGTGATGCATGGGTAATTGGCCTATATCTGTGACCCCATTTTTCTTTCAAGTCTGTAGCTGTACTGCAGAGATGTAGCCCTTCAATTCCAAGCCCACACTGTGAAAAAGCTGCAGTGGTCACTGCTTGGTACTGCAAGTTTTGAAGGAGATGCACAGCACTCTGTCATGCTTTCTAACTTTAACTCGGCCCTAAATCGGAATGGAAGCATCAGTGTCATTTGTAAGCAAAGGGAGAAAAGGCAGACGTAGAGACAAGCAGCTCCGTTCTCAGAAGTGCTCCAAATCTCAGCAGCTCTGTAGAGTTAGAGCTAAAGCAGGCAGAGCCGTTGCTGCTGGCTGCAGTGGTAAAGGTGCTGCAGCACAGGAAGAAGCCCTCTGCAGTTCTGCTCCCCCCATGAACGAAAAGAGGGGAGTCAGTGACATTTGTGTGGCCCCCAGACACAGTGTATTTCACAGGCAGCACAACTGTGTGCATGGCTGGCACTGCAAATCAGCTGTGCTCACTTTGTAAGCCATCAACCCAGTAAGATGTAGGTTCCACAAAGAAAAAAAACAACACAGTTACCAGAGCTATCCCTGTCCCTTTATTCAGTCTATATGAGCAGCTACAGGCGGGCATAAAGATTGTCATCCTTTCCCCAGATAGTTTTTCATCACAACCATTATGATGTCACACCAGCTCAAAAACCAAAGTACACCTCCTAAATTTTTCTTTGCAGAAGGGATTCTGCCTTCTTCAAAACGTTTCTCACAGCCAGTCTGCCAGTCTCTAATGTGCTGCTGAGTTGGGTTTTTTTTCAGATTTACTGATTTTTTAATTCAGGTTAATTCCTCTGTCTGCTACTCACTCTGAATTGCCCAACTCATTATCTGCTTAATTATCAAGACCTGGCCACATCCCTGTGAAAGGAAACACAACTTTGGCAATGCACAGAAAGTTTCCTGTACCAAGCCACGTCTCTTGTGTACTGGCTGGTGGCACACATAATCTTAGAATCATTATCACAGAATGGCTTGGGTTGGAAGGGACCTCAAGGATCATGAATCTCCAACCAGCCTGCTACATGCAGGGCCACCAACCTCCACATTCAATACTAGACCAGGCTGCCCAGGGCCCCATCCAACTTGGCCTTGAACACCCCTAGGGACGGGGCATCCAACTCAGGCAGCCTCAAACGCTGCTCTCTGCTACCACCCGCTGCTTTCTCAGCTACACTGTTGCATGGACTGGTCTCTCTCTGCTATTTTATTTCCCTTTGTATGAAACAGATTAGCTTGTGTGCTTTCAAAATTGTACTTAGCATTCACTTTTGCCTGTATTTTACTCTGGGCTCCTGTGTCTTTCCTTCTGCAGGTTAGCTTAACGCTTTTTGGTATTCAATGGAGAATGAGTGTGCATGCAAGTAAACAATGCAGAACAGCTATTGTGTGTTGTTATCATGCTATTTATTGTACAGTAGCTTCTCCAGTTGGATGAGATCTATGGCCTCAATGCAGCTATTTTCGTTTTTATTTTTTACTGGCACAATTAGCACACACTTACTAAAACCACAGACTAGAAAAGGTATTCATGAATTTCAATTTCTCTTTCATGGAAGAGGTCCATGAGAGTTGATTTTACTTCTGGCCCAGAAGTTTAGAGTGGGAAAAAAAAAAAAAAAAAAAAAAAAAAGAAAACACTCAAAATCCAGACTTTCTCATAAGTTTGTCTATCACTATCTAACTTCAGACTTAACTAATTGAGAATCACAGAATGGCCAGGGTTGGAATGGACCTCAAGGATCATCAAGTTCCAACCCCCCTGCCCTATGCAGGGCCACCAATCTCCCTATTTAATACTAGACCAGGCTGCCCAGGGCCCCATCCAATCTGGCCTTGAACACCTCTAGGGATGGGGCATCCACAACCTCTCTGGGCAGCTGTTCCAGCACTTCACCACTCTCTCTGTGAAGATCTTCCCCCTGACATCCAACCTAAATCTTCCCTCCATCAACTTAAAACTGTTTCAAATTCCAATTCTAATAAATTTCCACAACTTAGCATTGTGACTGTCTGTAATTGAGGAACACTATCTTTCTAATGCTACACGTGTGATAACTGGATAGGAGATGGGGAGATGTCTTGCTTTTTAATGGCAACATCAGCTTCTTATATCTACAATTTACTTCTTAAAGAATTTTTCGAAGTTTCCTATCTCTCCTGCTAGTTTGCATTCAGCTATTAAGCATAAACTCAAAGCATACCTTTGAGCCACTCAGCACGAGAAAGATGCCTTTTCTCACCAGTTTTGTCCAGCCTGGAATCACAGCCATCCAATGCCCTGCCACCTTGTTGTGGAGATGAGCCTTTGATCACATAACCTAACACCAAACACCAGAACTATCTGCCTGAAACATAACAGGAATGTCAGTTTAAAGCCATTCTTCCACAGCCGCCTAAGCCACCAGGGCAACTGGAAGCACAACTTCATCACATGCCGTGTCTTTCCCAGTTGTGTGCCTTCCAGCACACCTTGAAGGTCATTTGTTGGCCAAGACAGAAACACTGCAAGCAAAAGGTGGAAATTGTTCTATTTCAGAGCAAAGCAACAGCAAAAGCTAAGAAAAAAGCTGAAGCACCTGTTCTTGCTGTGAAGAGTCATGTGATAGATACTGCTACAGGGGAACTGTGCAGATGACCTGATTTTAGTACTTTGTATGTGTTGTGGTTTCCCCATAGCCTTAGAACAATTGAAAAAAGCCAACAACACAACACAAAGTTGCTAAGAAACTGAAAAACAATTTTTAGAAGCTTTATGACTTGTTTTTACAAACACATAGATCCAAGAATAGGAGCAAGCTGCAGCTGCTTACGCAGAGTGCAATCAAGTTCACATTTTCTGAGACTCTGACAAGCACAAATCTTACAGGGAATGGCTGAAGGAACTGGGAGTGCTCAGTCTGGAGAAGGGGAAGTCTCAGGGGAGACTTTATTGCTCTTTGCCACTCCCAGAAAGGAGGCTGTGGCAAAGTGGGAGTCTGCCTCTTCTCCCAGGTAATAGCAATAGGATGAAAAGCAACAATCTTACATTGCACCAGGCTGGTTCAGGTTTGGATATAAGGAAGCATTTCTTCTTCCAGAGAGTGGTAATGCATTGGAACAAGCTGCCCATCCACAGAGGCGGTGGAGTTACTGTCTGTGCAGGCACTTAAGATAAATATGGCACTGAAGGACATCATTTAGTGGCATGTTGGTTGTACTGAACAATTGTACAGGCCTTTCCCAGCTTTAATGAATCAGTGATTAAATGTTAAATGGTAAAGTTAAAAACTTCATGCTGGAGTTGCATCAAGTTACTTTGTGCCTAATGATGGCCTTCCTCCACTGAGAGTTAGCGTGTGCATGCGCTCTGTTGCAAAAGAGTTTCAACATGAAAACAAGGTAATTTACATGCATGGAGGCAGCCAGGTTTATTCTGCCTTTCCCCGTAGCAACGATAGAAAGGTCAGTTTTAGTAGAATAATGGAATAATTTAGGCTGAAACAGCTCTCCGGAGGTCCAGTCTCCTGCTCAAAGCAGAACAAACTTTGAAGATCGATTAGGCCGCTCAAGGATGTTTTTAAAATCTCTAAGGACAGAAAATATGGAGATTCCACAGGCACCTGCTTCACTCCTGGATCATTTTCCTGATGATTTTTGTTTTACTGCATAAATGTCACTGAAATTTCTCCAATATAATTTGACTGTTGTCTGTTGTCCTTATACTGAACACCTCTAAAAAGAGTCCAGATCTGTTCTACAGGCAGTTCCTCTAACTGGGAAGACACAGCTTTTGCTTTCTCTGCTACAGGCAGATCTTCAGATCTCCACAGATCACGTGCGCCAGCTCCACAACAACATCTGACTTCTTTCCCCAAATGGTAACCCTATCCTCCAGCAAATTGGCTGCTGCCCACTATTTGGTATCATCTGCAAGCATGATGAGGATACAGTGCACCCTATCATCCTGTTTGTTGATCAGTATTCAGTCCTGAGGAACACCACTTCTGTCACCAGCTGGATTTCAATCCACTATCACAACCCTTTGAAACATATTCAAGTGGAATCCTTGCACCCTCTGTAGTCCATCTCTCCACAATTCAGCTTCATAGATGCTATGAAAAACTTCAGCTGACATCAGAGAATATGACATCCACTATTGTTCCCAAAGCAATTGCCTAATGACAGGTGATCACACTGATCAGGTGCAGTTTGTCCTTTATAAACCCGTGCTGGCTGTTCTAGGTCACCTTATTTTTATGTGCTTAGAAATGGCTACGAGGACTTTGATCAAATTCAACAGGGACTAAAGTGAGGCTGACTGGTCTGTAAACTTGCTCTTTCTCATCTTTTTAAGAGCTAGACATAACATCTTCCTTTTCTTGATCATCAGGAATGTCCCTTAACTACCACAGACTTTCAAAGATACCTGAGAACAGACCTTCTTAGGAGACAGAGTGAAGAAGAAACAATACCCCTGTCTTTTTTTTTCTTACTCTTCATCACTGTCACTCCATTCAGTAGCAGGCCCGCATTTTCTTTGTCTTCCTTCTGCTGATATCTCACAGAAATCCTTCTTGCTACCTTCAGAACCTTTCAGCTCTCAAACAGTTCTGACCCTTATACACTGTTCCCACATGCCTGTGCACATTCTGGAAGTCATCCTGCTTTACATCTGAGTAGTTCTTTCATACTCTGAGGCAGCATACTTAGAGTAACCCCCTGCAATGCACCCAATCCCAGAAAATCCTGTCCAGAACTGAAGCAAGGATCTTCCTTTACACCCTCCATTTATCTCTGGGCTCGTTTGTGACTTGCCATGTTGCTCTTCTTGCAAATTTGAGGTGGTTGAAAATCCCCATGAAAACCACAGCATGCAATCAGGACACTTCTTGGAATCAATTAAGGAAGGCTTCATTTTTTTCTTGATCAGGTGGGCTGTTGGAGGTAGCTACCACAATATTCCCTTTCTTGGCTTCCCCTTAGAATCATAGAATTGCTCAGGTTGGAAAAGACCTTAAAAGAGTCTTTAAAAAGTCCAACCACAACCTAACCATACTTCCCTAACTAACAACCCTCTGCTAAATCATGTCCCTGTGCACCACATCCAAATGTTTTTTAAACACTTTTGAGGATGGTGACTCAACCACCTCCCTTCATCCCTTACGATAAGCTCTTGACAGATCTGCCACAGTTTGTGTTACATTTATTCCCTGCACATTTACATGGACCCCTTCATTTCTCTTTCCTACCTGTCTATCAAGCCTGTGTCCAGCCATTGCAGTACTCCAATAGTGCAAGCTATTCCACCACACCCATGTCATACTGTGGTGTCATAGCTTTGTGACTGCACAGGCTGGTCCTGTTTATTACAGACTGGTCTTATTTTTGCATTTCTGTTCATGGACTAGAATCTCAGATGAGGCTGATTCGGTCCAGTTTCTCATGGTGGGGGATTTCCGCACTCCCACATGCCTTTGGTCTTTGCTAGGCTTTGGTCTCCACGCCCAACAAACCTACTTTAACATCTTATCCATACGTTAGAAATTTTGTCAGCAAAGATACTAATCATCATCGAGTGCATCTTATTTTTCCTCATTCCAGTTCCTCATTCCTCAGAGATCCTGGGGCCATTAAGAAGAAACAACAACAATAAAAAAACCCTCACAAAACCAACAAAGCCCTGCCCATGACCCCGGCCATGCAGTCAAGCGTTGATCTGCCAAATACATCTACAATTACCTGAGCCTTCCACTTTGCCCAGGAGAAACAAGAATGGCACTGGAGCTCCCCCCTCCTTCAGCTGAGGCTCCAGAGTCCAGCAGTCACCCTAGATTCCCTCCCAGGTCTCCAGGCTCATGCACGAAAAACAAGGTAGCCTGAGAGCCTCAGCCTCTTAACAATGTGCTAAAGATGGGTTCAGGCAAGGAAAAATTCCAAAACATGTTTGACTGACAGGGTGATGCCCTGTAGAAGTTTCTGACTGTTGTTACCTGCCACTTTCCCTTTGCATCACTGGCTCCAATGGCATAGTTAGATGCCAGTAAGACTATTCTGTTGGCAGGGCCCTATAGTTTTCCAAATAAACATCTGCAGTTCGAGAAAAACCTTTTTTCATTCTCACAGAAATCACCTTTGCCCTGCTCAAACACTAACTCTGATCCTCCCCTTCCATACACGCATTCTGTCTTGTCACCATCATTACTTTGATGATGATACTGATACTTTCCCACATTGCCTATGGCTTTTCTGTCCATCCTCTTCCACCAACTCCTTTACTGCTGTTTACTCATGGCAGTCAGTGTTAAGCACAGAGATGAAGGCAAGCCTACACTCCTCCTCACTGCTCAGCAAAAGCTTCCAAGCCTCAGTATGTGGCTGTATTTCTCCCACCTCATGCATGCTGGGAGCAGCAGGGATGCTGATCCTAACACACTGAAATCTGATGCACACCTGCTTTGGCCCTATTAGATTTCCTGCCCATTGTTCAACTCTCCCTTCTAGTTCACTGCTGTGCTTCATTTAGCTCACAAGCATGAGGTCTGCAGCTTTTCTCCTGCTCTTTGCTTATAAGGCTTTGAAAAGTTTTTTGAGAAGCTTCTTTATCCCCTAGATCAAATAACACACTAAAACAGCAACACTAAAAGCAAACATTCAACTCACTACACGAAGCAAGCGCTCCCCAAAGTAAGCTTTTGTGTTCAGCTTTGTTGTGCTCTATCATTACTCAGATAGTTCTATGCAAAAGAGCAAAGCTCCATCTTCTTCCCATAATTAATCACCACATTTTTCCCTGAAAGGTAAATATTCAAGTGTATGGACATGTTCAAAATGACATTTTTTACATATAAAGACAGCTTGTGTATTTTCCCTACTATTCTGTATTTAAAAATCACACCTCCAGACCCCAAAACAGGAATTGTAAGCATGAGCTCATGAGGCATTTTTTTCATTTTTAATGGAATTTTATACCGCTTGTGATAGACAAGGGAACTGACACTTTCAGTGTTCACTGCAGTTCTCTCAGAGGTTCAATCTAAGTTAATGGCATCATGTAGCCAAGTGAAATCAGGATAGTCATGTTGCAACTTCTGTTATGCAATACCTGACTACATCGAGGTCTGTAGAGTATTTTGCTTCAGGATGAATGAAATCACAAGTCTACCAAAACTGTACCCCTTATGACTTAACTCCTTTTTGACCTTAGCTTACAATGAAAACAATGAAAGAAAGAGACCTATCAAAAATCTGGCACTTCTGAAATGAACAATAAGCTCTACAGTCATCCTGTTGAGATTCAATTCCTGCAGTCTAGACAATACTAAAAACAGAAGTTTAAGTCAGCTCTTGTCTATAATCAAACTCAACTACCCAAGAATGCATTATTTCCTGGAAAGGAAGCTTGGTTTTGTATAAAGTGTTTCTTCAGTGAAAATTACTATGTTAAAATGCAAAAAGCCCAAAATCTTATTTACCATCAGCACTCAATTCACATGTCATCCACAGAAGTGTTCTAAGTCTTCTGAAGAGCTAGATGATAGATAAATGTTTCCGATGTTGAGTAACGTTTGGACGTAGTGTTGATGGACATGGTATGGTGAGAGCTATTGGTGATAGGTGGATGGTTGGACTGGATGATCTTGTAGGTCTCTTCCAACCTTGGTGATTCTGTGACCCAAATAACAATGTTGTCAAAATAGCCTATAGCTGAGAATGGCTTTTTACTGCAGTTGGGGAAACAGTCACTTATGATGAAATATTTAATCAGATGTGCTGTGGTTTCTCATTCGTTTAAAAAAAAAAAATAAACTAAAATAGAGTAAAATAGAAACAAAAAAGTGAAGTGGAACGCAGCAACTTCACAACAAAGAACTGAGAAAGGTATAGGGTGTTGTTTTTTTAATCATCTGTCATCGTCACCACAGTCATGATGATGGGACTGTCAGCTATAGCTTAGACCCTAATTATTTCTCTCACAGAATTCCCATATTTGTTGCACAAATTAAAGTGTCTGAGGGTTTCACAATGTATGTTTCTGAACAAACCTATTGGTGCAAAGCTGCACAGACCAACTTTCAGTGCCTTTCTCAGACAGCAAAGCAAGCATTCAAGAGCTAAACTTGTCAGTCATCTTTAAGTAACTCAATTGAACTACACAAGACAAAATTTTACCAATACAGGTAGTATTCTTTTTTCCCCCTCTCTGCTGAATCATAAGATATCTGACAACTCAAACTGATACCCAAAAACTCAGACTTTATGAATCAATATAAGAAACTGCAGGATTCACTGGGCTTAAAAGAAATGTAAGCGCAAACACACACACACAGAGTCTCTCTCAACTACAGACTAGACTGACTCTGGAGAGGAAAACAAATGAAAAAAAAACATTCTTCAATAAAATCCCCCAGACCCACAGGGCTTCCCAAACTTTCTAAACATTAAGATCTTTTTTTATTCAATAAGTGTCAAAAATACAATTTAGCCAGCATAATAGCTTTATTTTGCAAGTTATTATATACAATTCAGCAAAACCTCACAGGAGACTTACCACTTTTTGGCATTTCCTTAAATGAGAATCAAAGTGCAAGGTCTCCAATCAGTCCCCAAGGAAAGAGAAAACACTTTGCTGTTAACAGAAGTCATGTTAACATTTAAAGTATCTAATTAGGTAAAGGCCACATCTCCATATGCAATTAGAAATAATTTAATAGTTTTAGCTTCTTTTGGTATGACAAATTGCAAGAGATCCTACAGCTAACAGGGAACAAAACTACATTTTCCCAAGACACAGAAAAATGCAAATGGCACTGTCTACATTATTCCACACACCTTAAAAATGAACACCAGCAATTCACTGTTCCCATGCGTTCAAGTTGAATTTTACATCCTTCAGACGTCATTGCTCACTTTAAAAAGATTTCAACCAGAAAAAATACCTTTTAACATGTATCTTGAGACAATGTTCCTCCATAGTTCAAGTAATTTTTACACAGTATGTTATTTCTTAAAATATCGTTGTTACCTGAAGCCCATGGCACATTGATTTTCGGGGTAAAAAATTTCTCCTGTTAAGCTGCTACAACATGGCACAAAGTCAGAAGTTAAAGGTGACCAAATGTTTTGGTGCTTTTTGCTGGCTTATTTTGGGGCGCACATAAATAAAAGGCACAACTTTTCTCCTCTCTTCTCATTATTTATGTACTACAAAAGCCTAACTTTCCAGCACTGTTCCATGCCTGCTGGCCCAGTGCAAGAAAGATCCAAATCAGCATCCAATGCTAGTAGCAGCTCTATTTATTTAACCAATGGCTTTAGTTTAGCATGCTACTTCTGAGGCGGCCACTGATGAGAGGCCAACAGTTTTCCTGGAAAAAGAAAATTACAAAGTGTTAAAAAAGAAAAAAAAAAATAAGTTATTTATATTCATGTATATTTTCCAAATGTGTTCACAATGTTCAGAAAGTGCACATTTCAAAGTCTTGTTTCAGTACTATTAATGTCCATGACCTATATGTTACAGCAGCGCTTTGCAAAATGGCAATTTAAGGAACTGTCACTGTTTCCATTACTGACTCTGTTTTGCAAGAATATAATGAATACACTGAAATTTGCTCTTAGCTAGAACTTAGCACTGATAATGTCTTCAGTACGGTGTTCTAAATATCTGAATTTCTCTGTGGCAATCAGAATCGGAAAAACAGTTAGTGGTTTCACTTTTTGGCGCCCATTTTTGCACAGCAAGGATTTTCAGGAATAGAAATGAGTTTACAGCAAAGGAAGAGCCCTCAACAATAACAGCTCCACAAACCATTCCCACACTGTTAAAAACCTAAAAAAAAATATATATATATATTTAATGATTTGTGGATCCTTACATAATCAATTTTCATGATTTAACAACCAATAACACTAATGAAATTATCATACATAAAAACAGCTTAGGTCTTAACATCAATGGTCTGACAAACATGTTTAAACAAGAATATTCAGTTAAGATTAGTACTAAATTTAGCTCCTAAACTTAGCTAAATTTAGATATGCTCAACTTGATAAGTCTTTAAAAAGTCCAACTTTCAAAAAAAGTCTGAAAAACAGTAGTTTCAAGTAAGTCTGGAGCGCCTAGGTACAGTGGCTAGATTTACTATCAATGTGTATGACATACTGACTGGACAAAACTCTTAAAAGAGGCAGAAGTTGAAGCACTACCTCCGAAGGTTCTTGCTTTGGTTATCTTTAAAAACATTTCAAACTGTTACAATAACAGTGCAAGTTCATTATAAAGCCACATGCCTCCATGTAGATGTTTTGTTGTAGACTGCTTTTTATTATGCCCATTGCCAGCAATGGACATCCTGCTTGGAAAATCCAACTCCTGCTGTGAAAGGTTTGGCTGAACCAAACGGAAAAAGTAATTCCAATATCAGACTCAAATGGGAACACAACATTTCATTTACAACTTGTAAAGAAGCCCTCTCCACCTACAGTCTTTATTAAACAAGGCACAAATAGGGAGTGGATGTTCCAGCAAAAAGTGATTGTCTGAATTCAACAGTCCACAGTCGTCTTCTAGTCCAGCACAATGAAACGTTTTTGCTGTCCAATTCTATGCCACGTCTTCCAGATAATCTGCAACATCACTGAACTGAGAAATGGTATGGTCTTGTGTGATGTCTTCAAGCTAGGAAACAAATGAAATCAAAAGCTCAGGAAGTATAGAAAAAAAAAAAAAAGCATTATTTCACAAAATCCTTCACATCAGGTCCTTTCATTGGGACTTCAACTCATTCAGGAGGTGCATAGACAGATCTTGGAATAAAGGATAAGGACTCCTTATGCTGGATACTAAACCAGCAGTAAATCTGTTTTATGTGTCTAGAAACAGAACTGTGCTACCAAACTGCTTATTTTTGTGCTGTTAAATCAGTATGGTACCTAACTTGGCAGGAATGCTAAGTGTAAAAATATAGAACGTAACAAATAACGAGACTAAGAAATATGTTAGAAACCCAGGAGAGCAGCACACTCCTTCATAGGAGGTTAAAAACATAAAGAACAAATTGAAAAGAATCATACTTTATCACTGGCATTCAAGTCTTCTGTTTCCACGGAAATTTCATCTATTTCTTCACCAATACTGATATCACTTTTCTCTGAGCGATGGCTGGCACTGAGAAGAAAGAATTAGAACTTTCTTTTCAAATGTCCAAGCATTACATTTATATCCATAGCAAGTTAAATATGAAGTTAAAAACCCATAATAACTAAAGGTCTTCCACCTAGAAGGAGACATGATAAATACTTGCTTACGCCTCAGTCCTACAGTTTACAATAATAATATCTTGATTAAAAGGATGAAGCTCTTAAATATTTATTACTGACTACTCAAGATGCTTTTTTTTTTTTTTTAAATGGAATAACTGCTTAGTAGTGTTAATTAAGCAGTAAAACATCTCTAAGTGCATGTTTTAGGAAAAGAAAAACCAGTTAATAAGCAACTAAAAGTTAGACAGTATCTTAAAGTTAACATCAGGCTTTTAAGTAACTCATTAAAACCTATGCCAAAGCAACGCATTTTGCTTTTTTTTTTCCCCTCCTTAAAAAGATTTCTAACTATACTTGTATAATTAGAAGTTGTATACTACACAAATTGAAGTTTGGAGGAGTTCAGAGATACTGGCAGGGTCCAGCACTAGCAACAAGCCAGGACGTGAGTTAATCTAAGTATGTCAATGGATAAGTTTAGAATGTATGAAATACTGAGCTCCTGCAATATCATCTCTGTCTTACCTGTTGAAGTCATCAGCGTACTCATCATCATCTCCATTTCCTAAACAATTTTTAGAAGGAATTAATAAAAAGAACATTATTTTTCAGGAAACACAAATGAAGAATCAAAACTTATCCGGTTATTTTTTAAAAAGAAGCATTCAAAACTTTTCCTTTCTTAGGAACCTAGACAACAAAACACATCATCTGATATTAGAAAAGTATGGAATAAATCAAATTTTTGTTGCATGCAGAAAATACTGGTCTGCATACAAAACTCAAAAGTTTTCACTTCTCTGTATTTCTTCTGATCTGGTCTTGCTCCCAACTCCAGTAGGTCTCTCAATGTTTTCCAACAAAATAACAGGAGATGAAGATCCTCTTTCGCTATGTATATTTCATTTTCTCAGATTCCTCTAGGAGGCTGGGCCAGAGCTTTGAGTTGAAAATGTCAAAGCTTAATTGTGCTTAGTTGTTACTTACCTAATTCTAAAGATCCCAGTTTTGCATTCACCAAGCGCAGGTCTTTTAAAACAGAATTTCTATTTAAATCTGTAGGAAAACCAAAGCAAACCATAACAGAAATTTGGCTCATGGCTACAATGAGTTCCCATTTGTACAATCTATTATAACCATTACTTTATAGTAATTTTATATAATTTCACAATATATCATGGTAATATTACATTCAACTTTCAAGTCTGAACCGTGCTAACATTTAAAGACATGAACAACAACAACAGCCAATCTCCCAGCATTCAAGACTTTTTTGCAAATCTCCCTAAATATCTTTATAGAATTCATGCAAATAATGTGGAAAAAAGTTAAAAATGGACAGTAGGATTTCAAACTCTTGTAAACTGCTTTACACAGAAAATGGAAGCAGGTATTTTATGCTCCAAAATACAAGATGTGTCAACATGTCAGAACTTGGCAAAAAAACAGTATGCTGTCACTCAGAAATGAGCATTAAAAACAAAGCACATTCCAAACAGATGGGGGCCACCTACAGGCAACTTATATCCAAATATACAGACTATTCATTATGTTATGGGAAATATCTCCTATGTTCATCAAAACACAAAAAAGATGTGAAAACTTACCATCAGACTCCTTTAGCAAAGGTGCACCAGTCAGAGAACTTAACCCACTTTTCAGAGGTGGTGCATCAGAAAGGGATGCTAGACCTTCTGCTTTATTGGAATCAGTTTTCCTAGAACAAACCAAAGAAGTATTCCACAGAGCTGGAAAATGCATGTAAGTGACTTTCTTTTCTGTTATTTATTCAGTTGTCATAAAATTAGAACAGCCATATGGACAGTAAAAAGAATAAAGGAAAAAGACCAACCATTTTGCAGTCTAGGAACAGTCATTAGCTAGCACAAGTGTCAAGCAAGACATTCACCAAGGTCACTTTCTTGTCTATGCAAAGGTTTCTGCCTGACTTCTTTCTCCAAGAGAACTCCCACACCTTCTTTAGCATCACCATTTTTAACAAAGTTTTTTATTATATACAAGTGTAAACAAAGTCAAAAGAAGAAAGATTCAGATATACATAGACACAAGTCAGGATTTAAGTCAGCTTAGCTTAAGGTCTGGTTAAACTGTTTGTTCTCAAGGGCACTCAGCCCAACAGAAGGGAAACTTCTCAGTTATAGCAAAATACGTCTCACCACCACCAGTTAAAGTTCTCTTGGCTACTACTCATTCTGCTCATATAATTGAAATATCAAGTTCAAATTGCAAAAAAAAAAAAAAAAAAAAAAAGAAAAAGAAAAAAAGATAAATTGCAAAACAAGAATTAAAAAACCATTATTAAAAAAGAGACCATGATTTTCACATTTGATATTGCCAGACTTGTTTATTATTCTGATTGTATTGCTATAAACACTGAACAATATCATCTGAACCGTTCACTGTATCATTATATCTAGGCCATCAAAATGCCATGTAATTTTAACACCTAAGTTTTGAACACTGAGTCAGAGATCTTGGGCCAGCTCTTAATCAACCCTTACTAACTGCTTGCTACCTTCCTTCTACAAAGAATCCTTCTTCCAGGGGCAAAAGAACTTATGCTTTTTGTGTACCAATTAATGCTGGTGTCCCTCCTAACCACTCTCTCAGATTCAGGTGCACCAGCACAACACAGATTTATTTCATCTGAAAAATCTGTTTATTTTTCTTTTGCTGTAAAGGAGATGCCAGGACACTAAAAGCAACAGGCTGAAAAAAAAACGAAACAGCTCTGTTACAGTTAGTCATTAACTCATTCACTACTATTTGCATATTTAACAAGCTTTACTATGGAACATTACTATAATAGCTAAATCACAGTAATGTTATGATGTACAACAGTCAGGGGGCTGTGACTTTACTACCTTTCCTAAAGGGAATTTATCCACTAAGAAAATCCTCATTAGATTTTCAATACTCATCATTTAAACCTATTTCACGGAATCACAACCATGTGTTATGATGGTTGGTTAACAGCTACTTGACACTCTTGAATAAGGAAGAGTGAATGCACCGATAATTCCAATAAGGAAAAGTGAACTCACACAGTGGGGCAATTTGTAACACATTGTATTTTCCACAGAAAAATGACTGCCATTCAAGAAAAAAAATAAAAAATCTGTTCTTTATATAAATATCCCATGAAAAACAAATAATAAACAATCTTTTTCTTAGAGTCCAGTAACTTATTATAAAGAAACAGCAAAAGAACACCATGAAATAGTGTTCCAGCTTTTCTCAGTAGATAGTTAAACAAAGCTCCAAAATAACCCACAACTCTAAGAACACACAAAGATAAGTTGCAGAGTTCTGTAACAAAACTACCGTACAATTCAATCACTGATAAATACCATTTGAAGCAAGAACCAGTGACCAGATCTGGCGACAGAAAAAACAACTTGTTAAAAACAGAACAGCACACAATAAGAATTGCGGTGTGAAGAGGAAACCCTCAGTGGTGAGGAAGTGTTATTTATGCTTACAGTTAACATATTTGCCAGATATTTTGTATTCCTTACAAAGTTATACAAATATCTAAAGCACCGCCTTTCTCATTTTTCACTTCTTTTACTGTTGGTCACAACTGCAGCTCCAGTGCAACAAGAAACACTGGTGCCTGTAACTCACACATGTTCATTCCACCAAAGAAATAAGTTGGGGACATTATAGGGCAAAACTGATGCACCTCAGAGCGATACAGGTTTTTCTCTCCGGTACTTTCAAGAGATCAGAGCCGAGCATTTCAGAAACAAAATAGTTCATGTGCATTTACAAAGGGGGAGCAATCGAATGCCAGCTAGCTCCTGAAGGTGTGCAAGCTTACTGAGCACAAAAGAAACCTATGTCTCTCCACACCACTTACCAGCCATAAGTTCTTTCTGGTTTGGGTATAGGATCATCAAAAAAAGAATCTCCCTCTATATCATCTTCATCCACACCTGGATCACTTTTTTCTTTGGTATTTAAGTCTTTGTTTTGCAACTGAGGATCTAGTTTTGTTTCATTAGGCAGAAAATGAATGCTGCTTTTGCTGGCTTCTCCTGACGAGACACTCGTATCACTCTGAGTAGCTTCAGTAACCTTAAAGATAAAGAAAACAGACCTCACTGAAAGAAAAGATAATTTCTCTTCAAGAAAACCCATACAAAGTGTTTTGATTTCTTAAAACACTGCAAGCAGTAGTATACACGTATCATAACATTAACCAAACACTGCCCTTTAAAAAGTTCTTTAGATGTTATTGGCACTCCTCTACACTCATCAGAAATCATACAACAGAAAAAAGTTGTTGTTAAATCACTTTAGAAAATTTCTTTGTTGTTACTGTCTGTTAAAAAAAGTTTGTTCTATCCCTAGCATGATTTTATATCTAGATGAACTCTACTAAAAGAGCAATCCTTTTTGAAAGATCATCAAATGAAGAAATCTACATACATGCTACTTCTTAAGTTCTAACTTTGAATACATTTTTAGAGCATGTGACATGATTTTTTTTAATTAGTGTTACTTTGCAACTCCTCTATAAACAATTTCTTTTGAGTTAAAATCATCAGTTCCAAAATAAATCAATTTAAACTCAAGTAAATGACACCATCTTAAAAAAAAAAAACAAAAACACAACCACTTTTAACCTAACTTCAAAAATATTTACGGTTTCATGCAAAAGAAGGCTTGCCTTACATTGTAATTTCACTAAGAGACTACAGATGTGAATTGCATAGTTGAAATGGCTTGGAACATAACAAGCCAGAGAGGTTCATATCCTGACTCTCAGTTTTCAGCGATAGACCTGCTTACTTGAGAATGCTCTAAACCAAGCTGAAAACCACACCAAATGGCAATCCATGAAGTAACAGTCAAGTGTAACATGACTGCAGATAATTAGTATTGGAAGAGAAAAAGCGAGAAGACTAAAAGGATACAAACAAGGTATCTAAGAATAGGTAACTTTCAGCCTTCCAGTCATGCTCATGGCTCAGTTCTATAAATACTCAAGCTTTTAAGGACTGCTCTATATATATAGTACAGTCAGCTAATACTGCTACCTTTGCAAATCCTTGTGGCCCAGTGAACAACATTTAAATTTATGTAGATATCATCCCGGTGCAACAAAATGAAAATGAAAGCAATGAGATCTATTTACTTTACAAGCTCTACACACCAACAACAGCAACAATGAAAGCAAAACCAATGATATTGTTTGTTCCAAATAAGCAGCATACAGGCTGCACTGACCAAAGGTGGTTTTGTGGGATGTTTTGATTTTGTTTAAAAATCAGCTATTATCTTTCACTTAAAAGGCTTAAGAATTTATACTTTCCACTTGTCTCCTTCCATCTACCCCTAACTAATGTGTGTCAGGCTGCCCAGCTGCAACCACTACCAAATAGGTACAAGTTAACAACTGCATTGCAAAAATCTCCATCAAGGACAAACAAATGAGTAAAACTCATTCTACACTTCAGGTCAGGTCAACCTTGAGATATCTGCGTGCACACATACACACAAATTGAAGGTGAAGTATGGATTACTTATGACTTGTAATCTCATCCTCAGTAGTACTTCTCGGCTAATTTAACATCAACCTAAGACAGAAGTATTTCAGTAATACCGTTGCTTCATACCTAATACTGATATTTAAATCAACATTTGGATTTATTTCCCCTAAGCTTGGGCCAAGCAAGAATTATCTTCTCCTATAGCAAAAATGAATTGGTTAAAATTACACTGAAAGGTCAATTACAGAAATACTAGCTGTTTAAGAAACAATCAACAAACAGCAATTAAAGTGACTTAGTCTTGAAATGAAGCTTGCTTTTCTAATGGTCTCATTTTCAGGTTTTGCATGGCACAACAACTGAAGAAACGGAATAAAACGAAGCAGATCCAGACTGTTTTTTCTTTTTATCTTAATCACTCCCCTCTTCCAAATAGATCAAATAATAACATCACCCATGCAGTGTTATATTTCTCAGCTTTCAGTGACATGTTAGAAAGCTTCTAAGCTGCTTCCAGTTATCTTGGAGAAAAAAAAAAAAAAAGCTTCAAACTTACGCTCAAATTACATTAATTAACAAACTTGAGTACTTAAGTCATTTTTTTTGTTGGATAGTTGGTATAAACAAGTGCCCTATCAGTGCCATACATTTTTCCATAAGTTCATGACTTATGGAACTGTTCCAGTCAAATGTAATGAAAGATAAAGGTCTGCAAAATGTTAGTTTTGTGTTAACACAAAAAGACTGAAGAGAAAGCAATAGGTCCCAAGGGAAAGACAGTTTTATCCTTATCAGTTCCAAACAGCAGTCGGCCAACTGACCAAAAAGACGACAAGTAGCCCCACAGTATCTCACAGACATTCATGTGCTGTTACATACCCAGCCAGATAGGTACAGGACTTAGTACAGAACAGCCAAATGTTCTCAGAACGTGGAAAGGACAATGAAGTGCTTACGAACAGAGCCTACTCTGTAAGAACCCCAGTGAACTCTTTTTGCTGCCTAGAAATCATCTGTTAGTATCTAGGGTAGGGCCACAAAAACGATCCAAAGGTTGAAACACCTCCCCAGCACACTGAGAGAACTAGGGATGTTCAGCCTGGAGAAGAGGCTTTGGAGAGACCTGACAGCAGTCTGTCAGTACCTAAAAGTGGGAAAGGGGCTCGAAGAAAGAAAGGTGCATACTCTTCAGCATGGGCTGTTGTGACAGGACAAGGGGAAACAGTTTCAAACTAAAAGAGAGGAGATTTAGATTGGATAAAAGGAAGAAGTTATTTTACTATAAAGGCGGTGAGGGATGGAACAGTTTGTCCAGAGAGGTGATGGAAACCCTGTTCCTGGAGATACTCACGGTAAGGCTCCATCAGGCCCTGGGCAACCTGATCTAGCTGTGGTGTCCCTGTTCATTGCAGGGGAGTTGGACTAGAGATGACCTTTAAGGGTCCCTTCCAACTCAAAAGGTTCTATACTCTTTCTTCCTGTAAAGGAAGGCATAAAACACAAGCTAGCATATTCTCTGAGCAGACGTTTTACCTGCTCAGACTTTTAATCCAAACACTTCTTCCACTTACAAAATCCTTTATAACTTGGAATCTGAGCATAAAAGTAGTAATAATAAAGAGAAATGAAAGAAAACTGCTGATTATTTAAGTAAATGCCATTGTACCACTGGAGTCCACTGTTTTGCTTCTCCTGTATACTTTTTCATGACACACAAACCATCTTACCTTACTTGGTATGGGGTGTGTACTTGATCTTCCATCAGACGATTTTGACGTGGAGCACAGGCCATCACTTAGAACCGGGGCAACCTAAAACGTGCCACATAAATACTTATTAGAAATACATTGAATTATGTCATAGTACCATCCATCAGAAACAAGACTACTGTTCCTGCTCACACTGTATGCAAGCTGTGACACTATGCTGCTGTGTTAGGAAGACTGACAACCACTTGTGAATTGGCTCGTGGACCCACTATATCTGGGGTACAAAGGATTTTCTTTCAAACCACAATCACAACAGACACTAATAAAATGCTACTGGTTGGATTCCATTAATTTAATTAATAAGTATTTGTATAATCAATGGGTATTAAGATGTACAATCAATGGATATTAAGATGTTATAATCACAAAAAGAACAAGAGAGTTAGGCAAAGTAGACTAAGATAATAAGAGAGAATAAATGGAAGGCTTACCCGTATGCTAGGCTCACCTACAAAAAACACCAGAGGAGGAGATCTCCAGAAGAGATCCTTCTCCACTGGTAGCCAGCTCTTAAATAGGTCTAGGAGGGGTGGAGCCTGGCTCCATCCCTTCCGGCAACACAGGTGAATTGCCTTCACCTGTGCTCCTCTGGCTGACTCATGGCTCGCCTCAGGTGGTCAGTCAGAGGTTCAGGCCATGACTCAGCAGTTCCCATGCACTATTATATACTCCATTAAAACTGCATTCTCATTGCCTTAAGATATTTCAATACTTTCATATGTTTAGCTTTTTAAAATATTTGTTTTAAGAACAGCTACAAAGCTATAAAAAAGCCAATTCTAATTCTACTAAGACCTGAAAAATCTACAAGTACAAAGATACAATAGGTAACCATTAAAGGTGTTAACTAATCACACTAGAAATTAGAAAAAAAAATGGTAGAATGTTCTGTATCATTTTTCTGGTGTCACCCTATGCTAGTATGTGGTGGCAGGAAAGAAGTTAAAGGGTAGCATGAAAAGTAACTTTCAGCATTGTTTTCTGATAAATTACGTTGAAAGCTTTTCCTAACATACTAACTTGAAAGGCTTGAAACAATGTAAGTATTTTTCAGTTCATTTCTCATCAATGAAATAAAAATAAAGGATTATGAAGAAAGAAAATACATTAACTGCACTTACTTCTTCATTGCCTGATATCTTTTTCTGCTGACACATTCTAACAACCTCCAGCAATAGGGGACCACCTGCAGTACCTTCTTCTGTAATTCCCAAATCTCGAGCTAAGTTTTCTCGATCATCCAGACCATTTAGCTGTGAGGAAAAAAAAAAAAAAAAAAAAAAAAATCAAAAAAGAAATCACAACACAGAAACTGTCAGGAAACAGTATGTATTTTGTAAAAAAATCCTAAAGCTTGTTGGTCGTATTTAATAGAGCAATAATCTGTCTAACCAGTGATTATTGAAGACTTCCTGTTGCATATGGAATAAAGTCATAACAGTTATGAAATCATTCACTTCTGATCTGCACATGAATTTAATCACTGATCACCCAAAATTGTTTTAAACACAAGAACACTACCAAGCACACCACGGAGGATAAAAAGATAGCACTCAGACTGGGACGAGTATAGAAAAATAAAGCAAAATCTTTCAGCATGATTCACAGCAGTCTCGGTCAACTTTTGAAACTTTGGCCAAGTTCCACACATGCACTGCAAGAGATGCCTTCTAGAAAGAAGAGACTTTTACTGGAAAAAGGTAGGGCTCCAAAGAGCACTGGATGCCTTTGTGCTGCAAATAAAAGACTCCTCCCAAAAACAGTTAGCAACATAGGAGAACACATGACTGTTTCTGTTCAGTAGTATAAATCTGAATCTTAGCACAGATGTCTTCTAACGCAATAACTGTAGACAAGAAGATTTGATAAAGAAAAACAGTGTATGTGATTTAGCATGATTAAGTCCCTAAAAAGAAACACTGAGTTCTGAGAAACAGCGAAATATCCTTTGTACAGCCTCAGTTTTGGGTTGTTCTAATCTATGCTCATATGTTCATATGACCATCTCTGTAGTCATTTTTTGCCAAAACAATAAAATCAATAACTAAGTGAAGAAAAAGAAAATTACTCTTCAAATAAGAATATTTTTTTTATTAAACAAATTAAAAAGAGACTTTAAGAATAAAAATGAATATGAAATGAAAAGAGAAATTAATCATTAAGTGGAACCATTTCAATCCCAAAATCTATTATGAAAATGTTTACATCACAAAGAGAAAAAGAAATTGGTTTGACAGAAAAGCTACCTCAGTATCAAAAACCTAAAAGCAAATACTTTGATGACAAAGTCCTTTGTCCCTCTGAAATTTCTCTCAGACTAGATATCTATTTGATTTTCATTTTCACATACAAATATTAAGTTCACAATATGTCATGGTAAGATTATAGAAAAGTTCTCTTGTGTATGCTCTGCCATAGTTTTCCAATAATTATTAATTGGTTAATTTAAATTTAACACATCAAACATTGACTTTTGAAAGGGAATAATCATTCATATAAACACATTTAAACTTGTCTTTATGGCACAGCATACCTTTTACATGCTAAACATTTTATAAAAATTATAAGAATAAACACAAGCAACTGGCATGCACTCCAAAGGATCAGCATCACACAGAAGCAAAAAAAAGTATCTTACTGTGCTTGATTCAGGCTGAAAAACAGCCAGCGTAAAATCAAGATTGAAAAATCGTAGAAATTCTGCAACAAGACCTGCCACCACACGACCTACAACAGAAATAAACAATTAAAAACATGTAAAAATTAAGTAGAAATATACCAGACAAACAATACTTCAAAGTTATAATACAGACATGGCTTCAAGATGAACAACTACACTGAATCAGCACTTCTACAAACGTCTTTAGACATTCAAACTACCATCTCACACACAACTCCACATCATACCCAATTCATGATTTGTGTATCAGTTCCTTCATTTCTAACTCAGCCATTTTAACTGAATTATGTAAAGCCAGAAATAGTGCAGGGGAAAAAAGGAATTGTGTCCAAAATTTAAGTATAGGGATTGGGGTTTCTTTTTGTTTTCACTTTGCTTTCATCTGTTCTGATCTTTTAAAAACATGACTTTGGCATTTTTCTTATGTGTGTTCAGTACTGTACCTCTGCAATCTGTTTTCACTGCCTAGAATGGCTTTACTCATCACAAAAATATTAACTCAAACACACCAGTCACCTCAGTTATAAATTAAACTTCAGCAAAATTAACTTCAAAAATTCTAGATTGTAATGTGTTCTGAAGCCAGTCATAATAACTACATTTACTTGATGAGAATAAAAGCATACTTTATATCAAGAAAGATATATAAAAAGGGGCCCATCTCACCTTTCAATTCAATCCTTTATTCACTGTTGTTTTTAATTTTGAGAGACGTGCTAACCAGAACTTACCATCTTTTGTACTCAAAAAATTTTTCAGGTTTTCATTTACCAGAGGTGCTTTGTTCTGTCAAAAAGCAAAACGCAAATGTTAATTAACAACATTCTTGTATTATTAAGAAGTTAAAAATATTGATAATAATAATAAAAAAACCCACAACAAATTGGGGTATGCTCTTACATATAGCTCATGGTACATGTAATTCACTTCTCTGAATTCTACTTTTGTATTGACCCTATCATCTGCAAAAGCTGTAAAGCCATTGTCTCAGTATTTCTTTATAAAAGCTAAAGAGGAGGAAGAACTACCACAATGTTATAAATAGCATACTGATTTTTATTTATTTGATAATTAAAAAGGTACGTTAATCAATTAACTTCCTAAGTTGCTCCTTCAACAATAATGTCAAATTTAAAGAAATTTGGTCACACCTAAAAAGTACTTATTCACAAATCATCTAGACAAAGGATGCTGATTAGCAGTTCAGAAATCAGTGCAATTTTTTATTACTACTAATCCAAGGACCTTTTAACACATTATGAAAACGTTCTTTCCCACTGTTAGATTTGACTTCAACTGTGATTTTTAAGCAGAGAGAAATCAATTTGCTGTGTTTAGATTAGGCAAAATTGTTCAGGAATTTTTCAAATGAAATTCTAAATGTCATTCTTAATATATGAAAACACCCTGGATAGGAACCTAACTGAATGTAAGGAAAGGTTCTGTTAGAGGCAGCACATACAAACAGCGATAGTTAACATACACATGAAAGCCCCTCACCGATATTTAAAACAACCAAACCAAAACAACTTTCCTAATGTTTAGGAATTCAGAATAGAGATAAGCATTAATATACTTTCAGTGTCTGGAGCGTAAAATTAAAATGCCATGATAATTTTAAAGGTTCTGAAAAGGAGTGAACTGAGATGAATTGCAGCAAGTCTCTCTCTTCAGCCCTACTGCTCTTCAAACACTCTGGGAGGGCTTTTTTTAAGGGTACTCCACACTATGCTGAAACTTGCCTCAAGAAATGGCACTGTGTCACTCTTCCATTATTTCTTCCTCAGCAACCTTACGTTACGTTTCTGACATATGGAGTCTCATGCCATAGAATAACTACTCACACTTCCCATCCTTACCAGTGTCACAACATCTATCACAGTTGTGTGGTTTTCCAGAAAGAGCACAACCAACTACCAGCAGAGGAAAGGGCAATTTTCAAAAAGGAGAGCCTGGATAAACAGCTCTCAAAGTGCTCTCCTGTGTAGGTTTAGAGAATGAACAGCTACAGGAAACAAGGCAATGCTGGCAGTAAAAAGGGCCACAAAAATTCTCAAAACAGACCACTGTAACACCTTACTAACAATAACATCTTCTGGCAGAAAAGATGATTAGTTACTCTAGTCAAGTGCAGCAGAGCAACATAAAAGCAGCAGTGCTAAACAGTTTCCTTTGAGGCTACACTCTTACAGTAAAAGCTACATAACACTTTGAATTTCTAAATACTGGAAAAATTACTTTTTTTTTTTTTAAGCTCTTATGCAGTGATACATAATTTTCTCTTGTTATACTTCACAAATATAAAGTATTACAGTGATTATTTTTAATTATACATGAAGAATTGTCAGGAAGTCAAAACTGAAACATCTAAAATTCTCTTACCTCTACTTTCTCTTGTTCTTCTAATGCCAAAAAAACAGCTGCTCGCAACTCTGCCTGCCAAGTTAAAAAAAAAAAAAAAAAGAAATGGCATTTCTACAAGCACTGTTTTACCTGTGCAAATAGAATACTAAGAGCCAGAAAGTATCTTAACATCTATTTGTTTCTCCTCGAGCAACTTGGTATCAATTGTAAACTACAGCAATACAATTAAGACACTTAGGATTACACGCAAGGTGATTTGAGCGTGAGAAAGCTTTTGGAGAAGCAATGGGGCAGGAGGGATTTGATACACAACTTCCCAAATTCTTCGTTCTCAAGAAGATTCTAAAACACATCACCTCCTGTTTGTTTCCCTTGAGAGTCAGAAATCCAACTTTTTTGGGAAGCTTTGAAACACCTACCCTTAATTTACAATTCTTCCAGGAAACGCAGACACATAACTTACAATTATACTTTCTTCAAAGTCTGTGCTAAATTATACAAATTCCTATGACTTCTTGTCAGATCACACAAAGCAACACAAATTCTCAAGGAAAAGAAAGCCTGACTCCAGTGATTTGAGCATACTAAATGAATAACACGCATTACATTTGAGGAAGTAATCTGATTAAGAATTAATAACAGTGGAAAACATTTTGAAGTGGCCAGTAGATAAACTGTGCAACCATAAAAGACACTGCCACTCTGCATGCCATTTTCCTCAGGAGCAAAGGAGAAAAAGGTTTTCAAAGACCAATTTGTCTTTGAAAATACCTAAAATACCTAAATTTAAATGCCTAAAATTAAAAACAATTTGAAGAGTGGCTGGATTTTCTTATGTAATTAGCAAAGCAAAAGAAGTAATCATCATTGCATACCTTTCTAAAGAAAAAAAAAAGTCATGCAAAAAATCTAAGAGTTCTCTTAAGAAATGGGATAGGATGCCTACCAGTTGTATGCAGTGCTCACTTAGACAGCTGTCCTGTTTTCTCAGGGTGTTTTCCATTGTTGCCTAAGAAACGTTTTATTCACAGTAGCAGTAAAGCAGAACAAAGCTCAGTACTTGAACTTCCTCACCTTGATCCTTTCAAAGCCTTCGATAAAACGGCGTTATGCTGTAAGCTGTACCAGGATTATGGTCTGTAAATCAGATCTTGACAGCTACAGTGACTGCAAATCTATCATCCTGCAATCCACTAAAGCCATAGGCTTCTTTTCCATCCTGTGTGCACCAAGTTTCAATAGACATCACTACAAGCTTTTGGAAACAAGAGCTCATATCGATGACAAAGGAATTAAATGGCACTGAACTTAGCTAAAGTAAGGCTGATACCGTATATAACAACTGCTGCCTGTAAGCAGTTGGGAAATACGTGGGTCAGTGTTTCAAAATCAGAGTTAATTTCCACTTTTCCTACCATGAACAACTCAGCAGACAGCACCTCTTACTGATTGCTGTTGCAGCGTAAAAGCAGTGGCCCAGGAAAACATCCTTCCTGCACTGGACTTTCTCCTCTTCAGAGTCTAGCAAGTTAATCCTGTCCCAAACAGTGAATCTTACACATGTACCTCAAGGATCGTGCAGGAAAACATCTCTCAGGGTCTGCAGTTCCCAGACAGAAGACATTTCTTACTACCTCAAGACCTCCCCAAATAAACAAATACGGCTTGTCTTAAATTTTCATCTGATTTGGGAGTACTCTTTGAAAAACAGTAAGACAGCAAACACCTACCTCAACAATGAATCTGAACCAGTGCACTTGTAAAAGCCAACCACAACATTTTATGCAGCAAACACTGGATGAAATGGCTGCAATAAATTGTCCAGGACTGAGGAATGCCACAGGTCTCCCTTGCATCTCAGATTGCCAACATCCATTTGAAGCTTTTAAATATCTCCAACATGCAGGTACATAGCATGCATCTAGAGGATTTTACTATATGAAATAGAAGCATATAAGCATAGAGAGACCGAGGTGACTTGCTTGTAAGCAAGCAAACACAACATCAAGCTGTCTAACCACTAGTGATTACCCCAGGCTTAAAAGTTGTAAGCACCAGGCTAAAAGCCTGCATTAGCCTGTATCCAAAGCTGGTATCAAACTGGAGACTGCAGCTTCTTTACCTCTGTCCTGTCACTCCCCACCAGCAAAGTTACCATCCCTAAGCAGAACCGATAATTTTCATGCTCATTCCTCATTCATTTAAGCAGAAAACACTTCACCATAGCAGCCCTTATTGGCTAACTCATTAAATTTGCTGGCAATGTAATTAAGAAGATGAAGAATGCTGGAAAAAGAAAGATAGAGAAGCCATGCTATAGAGGAAACAATAAACATTTAACTTAAAAAAAAAAACAAGAAAAAATAATGTTTCCCCTTAATTTGAAAAAATGAGTTGATTTTCTAATATTAATTGCTTGAAAAGGACAGAACAGAGGATGATTACACTGTAGTGACCAGCAAATTGATCATGACAGTTAACAACCCAAAAATATTTTAAAGCACCATGCCCTAAAATAAATGGAAGACGGGAAAACAAATGTGATAATTTTACTGACCTACACATGAGCAGTTAACACATCATTTTTTTTTAAATAGTATTTTTACTTTATCTCACAACACATTATCAGCTAGCACCACAGCCATGCAGGGTTTGAATCAAATTGGCAAGAACAGCATCAGCTGGCCAACACATAACTAGTCATGTGACTTTTGCAATGCTTTTATTCCTCAGATGTGTAGAAACAGCAAGTTCCAAGGATGCTGTAAAATTTCAGGCAGAGCTCACCACAAAACACCAAGAGAAGTGATCTCCAGAAGAGATCCTTCCCCTCTGGTAGCCAGCTCTTAAATAGGTCTAGGAGCCTGGCTCCACCCCTTCCGGCAGCACAGCTGAATTGCCTTCACCTGTGCTCCTCTGGCTGACTCATGGCTCACCTCAGGTGATTAATCAGAGGTTCAGGCCGTGACTCAGCAGTTCCCATACAGACCCCTTAGGTCCCTTCCAACCCAAACCATTTTATGATTTTATTGCAGCTTCTATATGAGAATGGTCACATCCTCTTCAAGACAGACGATCATCTGTATTTATACAGCATGCCTCACATGTATAGCATCAGTTATTATTTTTACTGAAGCACAAATATTCCAAATTTTGTTTACAGAACTCACCAGGAAGCAGTTTTACCCATCAGTTTCATTCCAATCCTTAATTACTCCCATACATGTAACAAGCACACACAGATACAGCAGCTTAGGGAAAGTACAGGGAATTTTCAACTGTAAATAGCAAATATATTTGCCTATTTCCTAGTTTCCATAGTATGATTTCATTAAATACTCCAGTGCCCAAAATCTATGACAAACAGACAAGTCTGGAACAGATTTTTGAGCTGTCATACAAGTAACTGATTTCCTCATCCAGCCGAATCATTTACATCTTTATTAGCATACCCCAAAGTTAATTGAAAATAAGATATTTGTCAACTATAATCCACTATGAAATTATATAGTATGAAAAAATAAAGGTAAAGTTTCTTGCTAAAAATTACTCAGTCACTGCTTGCTCTCAAATATATTATCTGGCAGCTTGATACATTTTAGCCACTGAAATAATTCAGTTAGTACTCCAATCTTTCCAGAGCTGTCTTTACCTCTAGTATATTCCTCATACTAATTCAGCTATATTTAGGTAACATAATTTATTGTTCAGTGTATCCACTTCAGCAAATCTCAAACATAACTACCTACAGTAAGCCTTCTAACCTCATCTATCTTGAAAAACAGCCACTACTCATTTTCAAATATAAAATAAACAACCATTTGACAGCAATACAGAGTGCAGCTCTGCTTAAGTTAGTTTAACAAAAAGACAATGGTTTTGGTATTTAGACTTTTATTGTTATTATTTAATGCATGGTATAACCTAAACTAAGAGCTAACCACTTAAGGCCATTCATCTATCATGAGTTCTTCTGGAAGGCTGTTTGTCATGTACAACAACTTCTACAAGTCATTAACGTTATCAATCAACTCACAGCTAACGACCCAGCACACCAGTTAAGGTTTACAACCAAGAAAAACAAAATAATCACATACTAAACTCAATAGCACTAATTATAAGCATACCAATTATTAATCGGTGACTCCCAATATCAAAAAGTTCCCATTTCCGGGAACTGGGTTTGCTATTTTAAGGATAACATATATCATGTCAGATACTACTACTTCCAGCATTATATAATAATGAGGACTACAATTAAAAAACTGACATAAAACTCAGAACTGTTAACAGTAGTTCAAAAGCATCCATGCTACACAAGGCAGGAATTAGGTCACAGCAATCAGGTGAGCTTTAGTGTTCTAATGTGCTTGTGCTTTTATTCCTCTTGAAGTTACTATGACTTCACTATCACTATACTTCTACTGATTGATACTACGTAAGAAGTTAGCAGGTGGACCAGAAGGCCTACTCTGATACCTAGTGAAAAGAAAGTCACCCTACTCAAAGCACAATTGCACGATCTTGAACCCTTCATCTCCCTATGGAATTTAAATAAGGATAATGCATTTAAAATGCAAGTGCAATACATTTATAATAATGCTGTTTTGTTGAAAAGGATCACAGGTAGCCAATACTTACTGGGCTTCTAAGTACACATAGAAGGATGTTCTCATTTCCATCTACTATTTCAGCTGTTCATATATTCCCGGAATACCAATAATGACTGCCCACTTGTTGAAATGCTCGAAGTAGAATTCTGTGGATAAATGCCGCCACCCTTAATTTGAAATCCAAGCTTCTTTTCTCCTCGAACTTACAAGGAGATTCAACAGTTCTCATGCTTTGATATCCGCATGGCTCTTTACTGTATGTGACAGTTATTGCACGAAGCTTTGAGTGTGAATCCACAGAACATGCTTTCAAATCCTTGCTGACACAAGTCCAGGCTAAAGGCCTGGAAACCAATTACATTCCATTGCAACACTCCACGTTTTTTAACACAGCATTAGTAGGCAGACAGCACATCCAGACCCTTTTTACGTTCAGCCAACCCCAAAACACAGCTCCACCACCCTGTGCACCTATGTTTAAACATCGAGCCTCCAGGACTCCGGTTTGGGGTCCTTTCTCGTGGAAGCAGAAGGAAATTCTGCGAACTCTGTCCAGTATGGCTCGGAAGCTTGGGCAGCAGCAGGAAAGCGGGTACTCCGGCGGCCACATAACACCCGCTGCACGACAGACAGGGCACAGCCGGGCCGCGCTCCGCCTCCCCGCCGAGCAACCCGCCGACCGGGCCCACAGCGAGCGCGCAGTGGCTCCATTGCGAGAGGCGGGCGCTGGACACGGCTCCTCGGACAGCCCCAATCCGAGCAGACTGGGGGCAGCGCCGGGAAGGCGGGCGCCGCCGCGAAGCTGTGACAGCCGGCGCGGGCCTGTGCCGGCTGGAGGGGACGCGGCCCGCCGAGCACCCCCGCGCCAAAGCGGCAGCCGCGGACCGGTAGCACTCCCCACGCACCGCCGCGAGAACACTGCACACCGAGGAGAGGCCTTCCGCTCGCACCTTGATTTTATTGAGCACCCCGCTGCTCTCCAGCGTCTGCACCAGCAAGTCCCGCAGCTCCGTGTCCTCCTCCGCCGCCGCCGCCATCTTGTTTCTCCCTGACAACCGCCCAAACCGCGCTAGCGGCGGGACGGGCCCAGCAGATTCGCCGCCGCCGCCGCGGGAGGCGCTCACCCAGCGGAGGGTACAAGGACACGGAACGCGGCGGGACAGCTGTCACCTCCGACAGCGGTCTCGGAGAGATGTAGTGGAGCCCAGACCGCTCGGTTCCTTTGTGGCCGCGGCGCCTTGGAAACTGCGGCGGCGAACGCGCAGTGCGTCCTCCGCCGGGAGCGGGGCGCGGGAAGTTCAAAGCGGCTGTGACCGTTCAGCTCCGCAAGAAGGGCCGCGCCCGTACGCAGCCCATCAGCACCCGCAAGGAGCGAGGAGGGCGGGCTGCGAGGGAGCGCGAGCCGCCCCTCCCGCTGCAGCTGCTGCCCGGCCGTGCCCTCGGCTTTCTCGCTCCCGGAGGGAGCAGATTCCCCGCACACGCGTTCTCCATAGCTGACCCCGCTTTTCAGGGGTGAAAGCGCAGCTGCTGAGGGGAGGGCTTCGCAAACCTTCAAGAAACTCGGCTTGAGAGCTGTCGACAGCACTCATTGAATAATAACTTGATAATCTAATTAGGGGCGTAGGGCAGCTGGGGAAGATTCTAGCACCACATTATTATCCTTGCAAGATGTGATCGTAACACAACATAAGAGGCATCTTGACTGAAAAATTTATTTGGTGCTGGAACAGGATGCCCAGAGAGGTTGCCCAACCATCCCTAGAGGTGTTCAAGGCCAGATTAGATGGGGCCATAGACAGCCTGGTCTAGTATTAAATGGGGAGACTGGTGGCCCTGCATGTGGCAGGGGGGTTGGAGATTCATGATCCTTGAGGTCCCTTCCAACCCTGGCCATCCTGTGATTCTGTGATAGTACGCAGCCGCGAGAGTTGATTTTGAAATTTACCTATTTATTCCAGGACGAACTTCTTAACATTTTCCTCTTTAAAAGATCTCAAAAACTTAATTAAGAACTTTGGAAGCTACGACTACCCAGACGACGTAAAAAAGCCCCGCGGATGAAGTAAGGCATTGTGGGAAGCCGATCCAATTCCAGAGGACGTGCAGCAGGTGGCAGTAATTCTGCGGCGGTCCCCTGAGAAATACTGAGCTCCCCCCCGGGATGATAGAAGCGCTGCCGGGAGTCCTGCAGTTTGGAAGCACTTAACATTTTTCACCTCAGCACAAAGTTGAATTCAAGTAAATTCTCAGCACTACATTTTCATTTTTATTCTTAAGCAGAGAGTAGTAGTTTAGTTCCAACTTCTCAAAGCCCCATCAGAAGCAAGACATAAGTGCAGAAACATAGTGCCTGCTATTACACCTACCACTTCATTCCTCTGTTAGAACTCCAAACCTAACTGAAAGATCTAAAAGGTGCTCAGAACCATTCTGTTTGGGAAAAAAAAAAAAAAATAAAAAAATAAAAAAATCACCTGACTGTACTATATGCTTTGTGATAGCACAAAATAAATTAACTTAAGAAACATTACTTTCAGAGCACTCCTCATGCCTCCTATTTCATTATGTTAGCCCATGACACCAGAGGCAGGTGAGTAGAGGCTGAACATTCCCACCAGCATTCCATTACATGTACCATGCAACACATGGCAGCAGAAGAGCAGTCTGACAAAATGGTGTCTGACATGGATGCACATATTAAGCAAAGGTGTGGAACTGATTTCTTCCTTGAAGAAAAAAAAAAAAATCACACCCATTGACATCCACTCCTGATGTGTATGGAGACCAAACATTGGATGTGAGCACAGTGAGGTAATGAATAGAGCATTTCAGCAGTGTCAACCACAACATGAAAGACAAGCCACATTCCAGATTGCTAGCCACAGCTGTCACACCACAAAATGAAGAGCATCTTGACCAGTTAGTCTCCACACACTGTCTCATTGTGGTAAGTATATTGAAAAAAACAGCGTTTTGTAGCTGAGTATTTGCATAATCAAAGTGTTATTGTGCTCTTATCTATTATAGTTTCCACATAAATAAGTGAGGCATTACTTTTGGAGTGACCCATGCACACTTTTTTTTAATTACTGAGTTTTTTTCTGGTTGTAGGTGTTACTGAGTGGTGCTGCAAAATACAGGATTTAAAAATATTGTTTTAATGTAAAACAGGGAAGATTTCAGAACTTCTTAAAATCACAACACTTTTTTTTTGTATAGTTCTCATTTCCTAACACCATTTACAAAAAAAAAAAACAAAAACAAAAACAAACCCAAAAAGAAATAAATAATGAAGTTTACAAAGCATTAACCTTACCTAAGAACGCTTCCATCTTTAAATATCTTAGAAAAACCTGCTTACAGTAACTGTACTATACTGAATTACTCATAGTAATATATTGGCAAAAACACATCATTTATTCTCTGCTAAATATCATGAGTAACTTCTGACAAAGTCTTGAATTTATCTGTTTATTTCTAAGACGAATGTTGCACACAGTTTAGAAATTCAGAATCAACAAATATGGGAAACTAAGGTTTTTGAATGGTTCTACTTCGGTAAAAAAATTACATTTGACTTTAATAGCAAAACAGACTATAAGCTTTGATGTCAGACAGACTTGAAACAAGATTATGAATGATTAGTCTTAATGATCAAGTACAATTTTTAAGAAGCATTTATTGGAGTTTATTTACAGTTAGATGTTAATTTCAGTAACCCACATGAACTTTGTCATGTTGCTATGGCCAAAAAAGCCATGCTACCCTGAGCCTCCAACAAAAGGCATAATGAAAGTTTCCTTGGTTCAGTGAAACTATGAAGGCATCTCAATACAGGGAGTACTGCACAGTCAAAGGGATCAGTACCCTACAAATCTAGGCTGGCAAATGAGCTTCTGCCTAGCAATGTGAAAGGAAGGATGGAGACAAAACAAATAGGTAGAATAGCTAATAGAGACAAAAATAACTAAAGGTGAAATTCTTCTGTCAGCCATACAAACCTTGAAAAAGGGCCAGAACATGGAAGCACCGCTACAATAATATATTTGAACCCTGTCACAGCACTAAAAAATTGTCAGTTGTCCAGAGGAAACATGTTTTCTGTCAACTGTATAGTTGGTAAATATTACTTACCTTTCCAAGCTGACCAGCACAACCTGGAGTTAAAAGTCTGTTCACTTACTCACACTGGCTTTAGGAAAGTGGTTTTTTTTGCAACCTCACAGATTCTCTCCCTCTCATACTACCACCTTTGTCTTTGTGGTGTCACATTAAACCCTGCTGTTCTCACTGCTTTTGACTTACTGTCCTGGCCTAAATGATCACAAGCTTAACAGTTTATAAAATTACAGAATGGTTTGGGTCAGAAGGAACAATTAAGATCATCTAGTTCCAATGCTGTAGGCAGGGACACATGCCTATAGACCAGGTTGCTCAAAGCCCTATCCAGCCTGGCCTTGAATGCTTCCAGGGAGGGGGCATCCACAACCTCTCTGGGCAACCTGTTCCAATGTTTCACCACTCTCACAGTAAAGAATTTCTTCCTAATATCTAGTCTAAACCTACCCTCTTCCAGTTTAAAGCCATTTCCCCTTGTATTTCAAACCAAATGAATGGAAGGAATTAGTAACAAAGAGGATAAGTACACCATTAGCATAAAGACTTCATAAATAAATGGCTGAACAATTGGGTGAGTAATCATCATCTCACACAAAACTACACACCAGGGATTGCCAGAGCTAAGCCATGAGTAACTCTGGTCCCCTCTCTGTGAGACAAATGCAACTTAGGCACCAGCCTTCTGTTTCACTGTCCTGACAAAATCCTCTCGAAAAAAATACTTGATAGAAATTGCAAAGCAAAGCAAACTGTCTTAGAAGACAGTTAATCAGCAGAAGAACATTTGTTGTTTGTAAAATTCATTTCAGTATTTTAGCAACACTGCCTTCCAGCTCTCCAATACACAGAGTATTTAAAACCTATTCCACAGATAACCCCTTTCGTATTCTGCAAAACTCAGTATATCACTTTAATAAGTATTCTTCACATAAAGGGCAGGAAAGCATTTTTAGTTGTCCAAGTTCCTATCCAGCACACAATGCACCATCTCAAACTGTTTCACAGTGCCATTCTGAAGAAAGTGTTACTATCTTAAGTCTATAATATAATTCCCAAGTCCACCTTTATGGAAGTTATAGGACCACATTACGAGAGACAGGCCAAAATTATGCTTACTGTTTATACAGCAATGTAAATGTGACTTGTATGCTACCATAGGAGGAAGAAAAAGTGCTTTTCATGGGAAGCCCTATATAGATTTGTAACAATCAGAAAGGTCAGTGCAGTGCAAGAGCAATAAAGGAGTTGCTGCAAAGGGATTAGCATGAACAGTATGGTGTTATAAAGGAAAAGCGCTCACCTGTCTCTGAAGATCTAGACTCAGAGAGAAAATCCTCAAGGGAGGAATCTCCAAAAAGATATCCTTCCCCAGTAGCAGTCAACCCTTAAAAGAGGTCTAAGTGAGGTGTAGCTTCAGCCCTTGCAGTCACACAGCTGAACTGTTCTCACCTGTGCTCCCAGGGCTGACTGGGGGCTTTCCCCAGGTGCTCAATCAGTGGTTCAGGCCATGACTCAACAGTTCCCTTACAAGGTTTAAAAAGATTCAGTAAAGTTAACACTTCTTGAGGTCTCTGAAGGAACCAAAGCCTGTAGCTGGAGTTGAAAACAGAGAAAAAGGTGTCACAAAATGCTTCTGCTTAACAAAGCAGAAAGTTGAGATGAGTGAGGCAACCATCCTCATGGAATAACAGAACAATGTTATCTCTGGTCCTCCTGTTATTGTTAACATATTTTAAAAAGCTCTTTTTGTTGTCTCCCACAGTACTGGCCAGCTTCAGCTCTCACTGAGCTTCAGCTACATCCATTTTCTCCCTACAGTAGCCAAGAGCATCTCTGTAGCTCTTCCTTGCTTCCTGTGGTCATAGACTTCATTTTTTCACCTAAGCTCTAGAAGCTTCCCTCTGAGGCAAGCCAGCCTTCTGCCTCACCTGCTTGACATTTTGGAATTGTCTATTTCTGATCTCTTAAGGGGAAGCACTTAAACAGTGACCAGCACTGATGGACCCCAGTGTCTCTAAAAGTAGTTTCCCAAGGAACACTGTATTTTTTTTTTTTTTAAACTTATTAACTGTGCTCTTATTTTCAGTACGCAGATAAATATTAAACAAAGTCTTAGGGTGATATTATATGAAGGAGGTCCCAATTGTCTGCCTCTCATATTTATCAGAAACATTTTTAACTATAGCTTACAAAATAGTGCACTTACTGGAATGATCACAGAATCATAGGGTTGGAAGGGAACTCAAGGATCATGAATTTCCAACTCCCCTGCCACAGGCAGGGCCACCAACCTCCCCATTTAATACTAGACCAGGCTGCCCAGGGCCCCATCCAACCCAGCCTTGAACACCTCTAGGAATGAGGCTTCCACAGCCTCTCTGGGCAGCCTGTTCCAGCACCTCACCACTCTCTGTGAAGAGCTTCCCCCTGACACCCAACCTAAATCTTCCCTCCCTCAACTTAAAACCATTTCCCCTTCACCTGCAGTTATCTACCCTTTCAAAGAGTTGATTCCCCTCCTGTCTGTAGGCTCCCTTTAGGTACTGAAAGGCTGCAATGAGGTCACCCCACAGCCTTTTTTCTTCAGGCTGAACAAGCCCAGCTCCCTCAGCCTGTCTTCCTAGGGGAGATGCTCCAGTTCCCTGATCATCTTCGTGGCTCTCCTCTGGACCCTATCAGCTCTGTCTTTCTTGTACTGCAGACTCCAGACCTGGACACAGTACTCCAGATGGGGCCTCACAAGAGCAGAGTAGAGAGGAACAATCACCTCCCTGTCCCTGCTGACCAACCCTCTTCTGATGGAAGATGAATAATCTAAGGATATAAATGCATAGCTTCATCATCCAAGTTAATTATGAGCCTACATAATCTTAGATGAACTTTGAATGCCTCTTCAAATCTTAAAACTAGCCTTTGGGCTAAGTTTTCACAAAGTGCAAAGAGTTAATTTGGGATCCTCAGAAAGTAAATCTTTACAATACCTCAAAAAAAAGTGGAGCACAGTGTTTTGCACGCTGTTTCATATAGGTAGTACAGACTGCTCTCCCCAACACTACTCTGCAAAGACAGCATTTGAGAAAGAATAATTTCACATCCATCCCTGCTGACTCCTCATGAGCAGCGATAAAGATTTCTGTGCCAGATGGAAGGGTGATGCCCTCAGCAACAACAGGAGAAGCAGTGACAAATGCAAGGCTCTGGAGAACTACAATATTTTTAAGTCTTAACAAAATTCCTGAAACTTTTGATACTTTGGGCTGTTGTTTCTGAAAACTGCAGCAGATGGATCGCTTGTTCCATTCAGCATGACATTTTTGTATTGCCATAGAAAGGGCAAAGATTACTTTCACCTCATCCTCCTTCTTGCTGAGTAAAAGCATAAACATGACTAGAACACGTTACCAGTGGGTAATAACGACTTTACAATCTTCATTCAATGGTCAAGAGTGTAATTAATTTGTTCAAAACAAATACTGCTTTGTCTGTGGAAGTAGATCTGCCCACATGTTTCTCAAGTACATTTATGGAGGGTGGTTGCAATAACTCCCCCATAGTTCAGAAGCACACAGTAGTAATTAATAATACCACTTGGCATTTGTGATTCACATATCAGCAGACAGGCTGGTGTTGGAGTCAATCTTATGGTTTGTCACAGCACAGAGAAAATGAGAGCCAAGCGTGGTCTGGGATGCTCAATGATTCACTTCTTTGTGCTCTCTCCTCTTCAAAAGCTGCCTGTTGTTTCCAAACAAGAACGCTATCGTTTCAAACTTCCCCCATTATTTTGAGGAAGCATACACAAACCCGTGTGTCAGCGCTCCCTCACTGCACTCGCTTTACACGACGGCTTGCTGTAAACGCAGACTAACAAGCAACAGAGGCCTCAGCAGGCTCCCGAAGACTCCTCCCCGCTGCACAGCCCAGCACTCAGCTGTGCCGCCGGGCGGAAGTGCGAGCCGCGGTAGGGAAGCGGGCGCTGCGCCGTGCCCCTATTCTCAGCCCCAACCTGCTGCGGGGCGGGCCGTGCGACCCGCGCTGCGGAAAGGCTCAGGCGGCCCCGGCGGAGCGGCAGGTAAGGGAGCGGTTGCAGCCTCCTGCGTGTGCAATATCGCCGCGTCTCGGGAGAAGGGCCTGCACGAGGTATCCCGCGTAGGCTTTCTCCTCTCTTTAACCTGCGTGACTGTTTGCAAGGAGCTGGGCTGGAGTCAGGGACGTTGGGCCAGTTCTCGGGCTTTATTCCTTCGTCTCCCTGTGGAGCAAGTTAAAGGGCTGCTAAAGAAGTAGTAACATTACCCAGAGTTGGAAGACTGTGTAGGTAGCACTTAGGCATCAGTTTTGGTATCCTTCTGTCACCTGGAGTCATCCCCATGAGATCTCTGCAGTGCTAGTTTTCTCTGAACTGCACCTGTAACAAAGGGTGATGGTTGTTCCTCAGGAGCAGACAAGAAGTTAAATCATTCAGCACAGCATTAGAAGTGCATTGGTTACTGTATGAGGAAGGCACAGCATTGCCTTGCTTAGGACTTCCCCAGGAAGTTGGTCAGTGGGGAACAGATCAGAGCTACTCCTGAACATGCCCTACACCAGGGCTGCCTTAGGCTGGGTCATGTGAGAGGCAGGAGAAGAGGCCTGCTTTGATAGTGGCTATGGTGTGTCATGTGAAGGAATAGTTAGCCAGGAGAATGCTAGGATATAAACCCTGTTTGAGCCAGGAGCATTGCTAGAAATGAAATTAATGCTTCTGACTCCCAGCTTAGTAACCGGGCTGTCTAACTTGTTGCAGTAGGGTAGTGCTCATTCCCTTGTTTGAAGTTATATTAAGCCTGGACGCTCCTTTCAGTGCTTCTGGGTGCCAGAAAGGTGCCCTATTTCCTGGCTACTACTGCCCACACTAAATTGGTTGCAAGCTTTGTTGTTAACAATGCAAGCCTGTCAACAAATACCATAATAATATTTGTAGCTTCTTCTCTGAGTCTATAAGGCCGACCTACATGTAAACCAGGAAGCTTTCACATGAAAAGCTTTATTAGACAAGCTAGTTGTTAGAAACAAAAAAAAGTAAGAGACTAAAATAAAGGTAATTAGTAGCTATTCTCTAAAAGTATGCCCAGTACCTGCAACGTACTGCATTAGAACTTAGACAACAATAAACATGCTGAAGATTCTTTATGCAATACAAAGTACAGTAATAACAATAGAATAACAAGGTCCTAAACTGTAGTAAGTAAGGATTCACTCAAATACAGCAGCCATAGGCACAAAAATAATAGAAAGAAGTTTCTTACCTTCAGGAGGTCTTAGGTACATAGGGACCTCCCAAAAGATACCTTTGCCCTTCCTCCTTTGCCAAGCCTTAAATTCGGTCTGGGAAGGGGTGGATCCTGACTCCACCCCTTCTGGTCATTCAGGTACATTGCATGCACCTGAGCTCCCCTGGATTGGCCCCACCTTCCTACCAGGTGGTCAGTCAGTTTGAAGCCCTGATTTAGCATTTCCACTAGAATTACAAAGCCAGATTCTCCCCAGTCCTTGATAACTGTAGGTAGTTAATTTTGTTATTACTGTTGGACAGTGCACATATAACTGGAAGTGGGCTTGTCCTGACTGAGTTACTAGCATGCACTCTGTGTTGCTATCCAGACCTAGTAAACCAGGAATCATCATGAAGCTATTCGTATTACCTGTAGTTTTATCTGTGGGGCAAATGAGTTAATAGGCTGAAGTTTCAAATAGTGACTTTATGCATCTGAGCATGTTTCATTTTGAAACTGTAGGTTGCCTTAATAACAATCCTTTCGAATATTATGAATTTGTATAATTAGCTTTCATAATGCAAAATCTCTCTTTGTTCCCTCCAATAAGTGTATGTAATTAGTATAAGACTTGTTAATCTTTTATTTTACATGTGGAATTAATAATCCAGTATAATTTAGTAAACAAAAGCAAACTTTCATTAATATGTGAACCTCATTTGTTATTACAGTTATAGTTTGGATGTGTATTTCCTCAGGCTGCATACTTTAGGTGAGGCTGACACACGTTTCACCTCCCACTCTCAATAGGCTAAGAGATGAACTAGAATAAATCGATCTGTCGTCATAACTGCATTGTTTTCTTTCCAGTTTCTGCTAGGGTCTTCCAGGTCAAAGCCTCAGGTTGTGTATTGCTTATCAGTGAAAAAATATCTTTTTTATATGTAAAAATGTAGGGCCCTTTTGTCCCTATGTTCCAGTTTTAGGGGGCAGGGCAGTGTGCAAAAGAAACCGGAGCATTCAGACGATCTGATAATAGGATTTTTGAGGCCCCCTCTCTGGTCATTATTTGACCAATTGTAGGGCTCAAATGAGAAAAGGAGATTATGACTCTTACGCTTTTTTTGCACATAAGTCTGTAAAAATTCCATTTCTTTGTGTCCGTCTTCTTAAGTCATACCAGTTTGCAAAATAAATGCCATAATGCTTGCTAGTTTATTTCTTTTGCAATCTACTTAGGATAGTCTTTTCCACAGTGTAGCCCTACTGATGACAGCATGTAATGTTGTCTTTGCAGTTTCTGTTGGCTGACAAACACTATTTCTGAAGGCAAAGCTGAGCCTTACGTGAAGAAATCTTGTGTCTCTCAGTGTTTTAACTCGAGTAACTGTTTGTCATGCAGATAGATAAAGTCCTGCTTGCTCGGTTATTAGCTGAAAATAGCAGTAGATGAAACCGTGGGTGAGCTCTGCCACAAATGTTTGCAGGAGTGCAAATATTGGGTTCATAACTTGGTCCAGAGCCCCTGGGTAACAGTGGAGAAATAGCTTCTTTCTTATAAAGAGCTGTGGATTTGAATGTCCTGAAGTCAGTTATTATAGCCAAACTGAATGTCTTAATGGGTTGACCATTTTAACAGAGGAGTAATTTAAAATTCTTCATAGAAAAAGAGATATCACTCGTATAGTGAGAGAACTTGGAAGGGGGTCATAGGCTACGCAATGAGTATCTTCTTTTCATGCAGCTTGTAGGACTGTGAAAATAAGGAACTTGGAAAGGAAGTTCAATGAAGTGTTAATAATTGCATGTAAATACATGTGTATGCTTCTATTTTCAGTACCTAAGAAGTGTCTGTGCAGGAGGCAGTTCAGTTTTTTGACCTGTGCAATTTTAAAGTCACCTGTAGGTGAAATTTGGTTTTTTTTCCTCCTGATTGTTAGGGTTTACAGTGCAGTAAGTAAACCAGGCAGGTGCATGTTTTTGTAGAGGCTCTTAAAGGTTTACAGCAAGAACAGGCACCAATTTGTTTTTAAGCAGCAATTTTCTTTAACTTCAGTTTAGTAGCTGTAATGAAAACGCTAAATTACAGCCTGAAGCAGTGATTGAGCACCTGGTGGGAAGGCAGGGCCAACGCAGGGGAGCTCAGGTGTATGCAATGTACCTGAGTGACCAGAAGGGGTGGAGCCATGATCTACCCCTTCCCAGACCTCATTTAGGTATTGGCAGTGGAGGTGAAGGTGTCTCTTGCTGGAGTTCTCTGTCTACTTGAGGCTGTCTAAAGATAAGTAATTCTTTTTCTTATTGCTGTATCCATGGCTGTTGCATTTGGGCTTGTTCTCATTTGCTGTATCCAAAGGCTTTGCTCTTCTGCTATTATTATCTGATTATAGCTTTATAGTAGCCTGTCTTTATTTACAGGCAATTGCCTTCTTGAACATCATACTTCATTTCCTGTGGTTTTTCTAATGTCAGCCTTGGGTAATCCACTGTAAATGTTTGATGTTAGCTTCAGAGTTTCTTTAATGAGTTACTTTGAGAATGTAAGTTGATTATGTTCTGGTATAGAGACCATAAGTATCCTTCTTAATTGGGGAGTGGCTCTATTTGTACTGTGTACAAGTTTTAAAAAAATTATTATATGGAAATTATTATATAAGCTGGGAAGTCTAGCACAGCATTAAAAGAGACCCTAATCTTAATCTCGCAGTAAGTCTATAGCATAGAATTTACATTGTGTACTGTTCTTAAGGTACTTGTGTTTTTCTGTTTCTACACTTCTGATGTAAAACAACAGAAAAGTAACAGATTTCTCCTTTTAATACTTTCTCTTTCTTTTACAGCTACTTGATTAGCAAGATGAAGCCTGTTAAATTGCACTATTGGATATTGGGCTGTTTTTCTATGGCACTGTGTTGTTGGTGTACTTCAGATAAATTCCCTCAGAGGTAAGCTGTGATTTAAAACAGGTGACTCAAAAAAATACTGCTTAAATAATCTAAATCATTGTTCTTATCTGTCATTAGCCAGAAGGTGTTTTATGAGAACTACTTTGCTATGTTTCATCTCAGAAGCTCGGTTATTTTAAATACAGGTGAAAGATGATATTTATTTTTCTAAGCTAGGACTTTTTTTTTTAATTTGTGTAGGAAAATTAATATTCTACAGTGTTAGGGAATTGTTTTATTCAGGTTTCCTCTGTAGCAGTGAAGACTAGATAAAAGTATTAATAACTTTCAGTGGTGCTATGTCTGACTTTTTTCTGGAGCTATTTAGATAAATTGTGTAAAACCACACATGCATGTGAATGCATAAGAGAAAATGTGGCTATTATGAGCTCACAAAACCAGAGAAAAAAAAACCTGGCAAGTGATGTAATGTGAAAGCATCTCTACTCGAGCTGAGAAATAGCTTTCTCATGGAACTTTTTCTATAGCACCCTTAGCATGTATAAGCAAAGGAGATATGGATGTTAGCTTCCAGGGAATAACAATTTATTTTGACAGTTCTGCTTGTAATGCTATCAGCTTGTGCAAATTGCAGTGTTGTCTTTTTTTTTCACTTGAGGTTTTATTATGTAGTATAGTTGCTTTATAGCTTTTCTTATCTTGTAATGTCTGAAGCAAGAGGTGTTTAGCCAGGGTGTCAATTTAGATTTACTGGAAAAAAAGAATCTTCTGTAAAAATGTCTAAAATATGATTTACTCTTCCATCACTTTTTAAAGAAAGCTTGTAAACTTTTTTCTTCATGTAGGATTCAGATAGTACTTAAGTCTCTCTAAATTATGTACCTCTTTATCAGGAAGCTTTGAAACACAAGTGTTTTTGTGAAAGAAAGTGATAGTATTCCTTCTATAGATCTTCCCTAGGTAAACATAGTAGTGTCACAACTTGTTAACTTCTAAAATGTTTTGAAATTATATAGTTAAGTACTTAAAAAAATGTAGTGTTTGTGTGTAAAACAATAAACCCTTACGTTACTTCTTGTAATTCTTACTTTTTTTAGTTCTAAGTTTTATGTTGTTTGACAGCATGGTGACACTTGGTTGAAATTACACCTCTCGCAGCATCAACTGCATTGTTCGTGGTTATCTGTAGTTTGTTTTTCAGAGGAGTACTTACATTTCCAAGGCTGTATACTTTCTTTTCAGTTGAAAGCATCAATCAGAATTACAAGATTAATAATGTCCTAAGCAAGTATCTTTTTTTGCTGGTGTTGTAAAAGCTTGCCAGTGGATATTTTCCAAAATGTGAAGCAAAACTTATCCTCTATATCTTAATAAAAGGGAAGCTTATCAAGCTAGTATGCAGATGTGTTTAACAGTGAGGTTTCTAAATATGTTTTTATGTAATTTGTTACTGTTTGATCCTACAGTGTTTGGAGCGTTAAATATTGCAGTAGAAGTTATACAGCACTGAAGTCAGCATGTAACCTCTGTAAATTGCTGGTATTGTGCTCCTGGCTGGAGGTGGTGTTCTTAAAATACTTGAGGAAAAAATAGTTTTGTTCTTCTTTCTACAGTGATAGCCATTCTCACACCTGGAAAAAGCTGTATCTTGCTCACCACTGGCCAGTGACTGTATGCAAGGTGAGATTTGTTTTTTCTTTTATCTGGACAAAGGGAGCCTTAGACAATAAATCTTTGAAAAGAGAATTAGTAAAGCCCATTGAGTATTTAATCTTGCTTGCAAACTTGCATTTTAATAAGGGTACTGGCTGATCTTGGTGCAACTTCTGCAATTTTTTCTGTACTCTGGGGTACCACTAAACATGATGGATTGTGGTGTGTGCACTTCAAATGTAATAGTTAATGTGGGACGTGCTGTACACTAAGCCTTAATTGCTTGTCACGTGTTTTGTTAGTCCTCAACTTAACCTTGGACTTTTGCTAGACTGTGTAAGCAGACTTCCATGCTTTGTCTGCCTGAAGACTGCTGGTTAGCACTTGAACTGTCTTGCATGTTGAGGTTTAGCTTTAAAATGTTGGCTTCAAAGTTTCGATAACTCATCAAATACAAATTCTATCTGGAAAAAGGGGGCCCTGTATAAAGCTGTTATGGCAAGTGTCTTTGAGCATTTCTGTATTTGGGGGATGGAAACAAAAAAAAAATAAATGAACCCTGCCCTGCTGTAAATCCTGTATAAAAGTAGTAACAGCAAAACTTGCCGTCAAAAACTTCTGTGGAGAATGGGATATGCTTATGATAAATGTGTGGGGGAGATACCAATACAAAAATTTAGCTGTATTTAGCTGAGACCAAGGAGTGGCCAGTAAGTTGGTTGTTTAGTCTTCTTTTTTTTTTGAGGGAGATCAGAAAACTGAAGTTAAAATCATATGAAACAACATTTTTGTCTAGTTTCACCTGCCTGAGTCATAGGAAAAAGGGAGATACCAACTCTACTCCTATAAGTGCTTTCTTTTTTGTTCAGATTGTATGTTAACTTGGGAGGTTCCCAAATTCAGCTTTGAATGTAAAGAAATAGATTATTCTGCATCTTCAGTTATTTAGATGCGATTGCTGTGTTAAGTTAAAACTGCTGACATGATATTAAAAGGAAAAATGATAGCTGGGCAAACCAAACTGCAAGTGTTATTGTTTAAGTTAAAAACTGCTTTGTTACAGTATGTTGTGCAAACACTTATGAGTTGATGTATCTTGTGCAAAGGAATTTGATTACAGGTGAGGGCTTTAGTACATAATGTGTTCTTGACACGTGTGCATCTTAATGCCTACCTATTCTGTATATTTGTGTGTGGAAAATGTTTCAGGTATTTGAAGTCCTGCAAAGCCTTTTTTTGCAAATGTAGTGGACGTGGTTCATCATAACAAAAATTTGTGAATGTACCTCTCTCAGCTCTTCCTGTGCTTTAATCTGTACGTAACTGTGCTCAGCTCTTGTTTTAATACTGAGTGTGTTCTGCACAATTAAGCTGGAAAGTACTGTTTTAGAAAAATGCTGTGGTAAGGCTCAACGTAAATTTTCTGTTCAGAAATCAGTGTGAATTTTGTTAGATGGAAGTAGGAGCTGCAGAAGGGAAAATAAGGGGGCTTGCCCTCCCTTTTTGTGGAGTTGGACACATCTTTAATTCGAGAACTTATGAAGGTAAATGTTATGATTGCAGGTTTTTCATCTTGGAGATTGTAAAAAAACGAATAACTTTTGTGGGTTTTTCCCTTGTGAAATAGAGAAAATCTGATGCAAGTATGTATGCAATTTGGTTCCTGTTCTGGATAGAATAGGAAAAATGAAGAAATGGATACTAAACCCTGCTGTGATCTCTTTTACTATACACATGCTGGTGTTTTCCCATTTTACAATATTGATTTAAAAAAAAAAAAAATTGGAAAATTACCATGGTCAGAACTAGAGAGGAGGGTGAAGAAGCCATCTGATGAGTGCAGCATGTGACCTAATGTGTTACAGGTGGCAGTGGGCACACTGTGCTGCAGGCCTGCAGTGCAACACCAACTTTGGGAAATGTGTAGAAGAAACTGCTAGCTGGGTTAGCACCATGATTAGGGAGAGCAAGTCCAGGTGTTTCACAGACCTAAAGGTAAAATGATGCCAGATCTTTATTCATCTCTTCAGTCTGCTGTGTTTCAGCGCTGTGCAGCTTGAAGAGGCTTTTACTTGCTGGAAATAAGCTGTTGACTTTCGGTGCTCTGTTACTCAGCTGTTCTGAGTTACTTGGGGCACCCAGTTTGGTCCTGGGAGACTTCAAATGTTGGCTGTCTGACCACAGTTTGACTCTTTAGCTTTCCTTCTGACCTCAGAATGCTATTTCAGATAGAAACAGCACAAGTCCTGGGTCTGAGCCGAAGCCCTGGTTGTGTCAGCTAACTTGAACTGAAAATTGCAGTGGCATTTGGGAACTGTGGTTTAAAAATTGGACAAGGAGCACAATGGGGCTGTTCTTGTGCCCAGCTGAGCAAGATTGTTATCTGTCAGTCTCCTTTTCAGGGGATGTTTAGTCACTGGTCATTAACTTCCTGCATCTTGGGCTGGTTAGCTGAGCTCTTTCAACTCCTCAAAGCTTGTTTGGACAGGAGCAGTCTCATTAATGTTTCCAGTGTGCGTTTGTAAGAAAGTCCTGCACGGCCTACAGTTTTGCTGCTGCTGCTGGCTTGTGGCATGTAGAAGGCAATTAGTGAGATTACAGGTCTGTCTCTGTGTTTCTCTATACTCCACTCTAGCTTCTGCATCATGTGAAAGGCATTTGTGGCATAATTAAGGCAGAATGGGCAACGCAGAGCTGAAAAGATGATATTTTGGAGGAAGAAAATCTGAGGAGGTTGTTATTAAAGAAAATTGTTTACCAAAGAGAGACCTAATTATTAAGCAGGGTAATCAGGGAAAACATGGTCATTTCATACATCACAAAATGACTGTAAAAACTTTTTATTTGTGCTCAGAAATATGTATTCTGCTCTAAATAATAGTTAATGTGCAGAATATTTCTCCTGTATTAGCAAAAATCTTGACTGGAAACCTCGGTAGGAATGTACATTGTCTTTGCTCTTTGCTCTCTTCCCTTTACTCAAAATAGCTTAAGAATACTTTCTAATTATTTTACTTGAAATAAGCACTTTTTATCTACTCCTAGTGTTTTTCCTTTTCATTATACTAACAAGGCTACTCCTGGACTTTTAAAGATGGTTGTGTGCTTGTCCAGTATTACAGCTTATGTTTATATTTTTTATTTTGATGACTTTGCACCTCTTAGAAGGATCTGGTGATAAGAAAAGTAATGAAAAATGCCACCTACAATATAGGATAAATGTAGGGCTAACTCATTCATTTAGCATGGATCTTCCTATTAGCTCAGAATCTGTCCTTTTGTCTTCTGTTACTGCTGCCTGTGGGGATACCCTGGTGTTCTCTTGGTCTGTTTCAAAACTTCAGCTGTGGTCAACAGGCAACTATCACAGCTTCATGTACCTGGAATCACTGATTTGAACAAGCAGAATCTCTTGTATCTCTAGTGCTTTGGTCCACCAGTGAATGTGCTTTGTTTCTTGTTCTAAGCTATTATCTCTGGTAACATACAACAAATATTTTGTATTTTTGTTTTCTACAGATGAGTGCTAATGATTGTCAAGACCCTCCAGACTACTGGACAATTCATGGACTGTGGTATCGTTGTAGATTGTTTTAATTTCAATCTGGAAAGAAAAATTTTCATACCAAAAAGTTTAGGGCTTTTTTTTTTTCAATTCATTCTGTTTTATGATTGCTTCAAAAAAAAGCTTTTCTTTCATTGGAAATTCAAAATCTGCTCTGATATAAAACTGGTGTGTGTTCCTGTATATCCTGTGAGTCACTGAGCTACAGAAATCTTTTCATGTGAGCTTCTTGTTTACTTTTGTCTTTATAAAATCACCACTGTTCTCAAAGAGAAAGGGAAGTAATGGCTTCCCCTCTTTCTTCCTGAGTACAAAGATTTCGTTAGTGACTCGTGACAGCTTGTAAATATCTTAACTGAGCACAAATATTGTGAAAGTCTGGAAAAAACTAATTTGCTTCAAAGGAATCAGCTACATAACATTGGTGTCAATGACAGCAATTAGGAGGTTTTCATGACAAATGGAAATATTCTCTATGGGAAGTTAGTAAACCGCATGTCCTGGGAGGATGGACAGCATTAAATATAGATTTCCAATGACTGTCTTATAATACTTGCTCAATTGTCACTTAATGCAGTGGTTGGGGTGCTCATTGTTATCAGTGGCATGATGTGCACAATTCTAACAAGACAGTTCCTATATCAGTACTTCCTCTGTACATTATTACACATTGTGATGAATTGTAGGGCCTAATTAAGAGCCTCTACATGGGAAATGTTTTAGCCATAATTAGTGTACTGGATTTTTACTTGCAAAACTTCATAAATGCTGATGGACAACTTGTATTTTGCAAGTTTATAACTATAATCTCTCATATTTAAAATTGAGACTCTATCTCCCAGCTTTAGTAATAGCTAATATCTTTTTTCACTTTGATTTTGCTTTTTTAGGCCTGACAAAGGTGAAGAATGTAATAGGACGTGGCATTTCAACATCACAGAGATTAAGGTATTTATTTTAAAAAAAAAAACAAACATACAAAAAAGCGTCATCCAAACAGCTCAGTGTTTTTGTGCTTCTTATGTGCGAAATGTGTAGCTCAAAATCTGTGATTGTAGTTTGCTGAGAGGTATGACTCCAGCAGTTGATCAAGTGCTTCTGATACTGCTTGAAGTGACAGTGCATGTGATCAGTAGCAGCTGTTCATACCTGGTTTTGTGGACATGTGGTTGAACTTGTTAAGCCACTTCCTCTGTAGCAAGAAAACATCTAGGGAAAATAGGCACTGAATTTCCAATGATAACCAGTATTTGTGAAAAAGAGGTTACAGTCAGGTCATGATTTTTTTGTTGTGTATTTTTTTAATGTGTTAATTTATTAAAAATATCTACATCTGAGTTACAGAACAGGTTAGAAGGGATCTCTAAAGAGCATGAGGTCCAACCCCACCTTGCTCAAGCAGAGACACCTACTGCAGTTTGTCTAGGCAGCCTTGGTGTATCTTCAAGGAGAAAGACTCCGCAGCCTCTTCCAGATGTTTTCTACATAGGAGTGGGGAACTTGATCATGTGATGAAGAAAAGCTCTGTGGTTGAGCAATTTCTGAAGGAACAGCTGAAAGAAAATCTTACTAGTCTGTACTAATGTATTTGGATGTTACTAAGGTATTTGCATCTGCCCGTTACTACCTCCAACAGCATTTCAAGAATAAGTGGGAGAAAGGACCTCTTTTTCTGCAGATGAAGTTTCTCAGTGATGCTGAAAGATAAGGCCTCAGTTTTAGAAGAAAATACCTATTTATGTTGATTTTGTTAGAAATAGCTTTTAAACTCAGCAGGTAAGTTTATTAAGAAACTGTTATTTCGTAGGATCTTATGTCAGACATGAGACGCTATTGGCCTGATGTGATTCATTCGTCTCTGAATTGCACCCACTTCTGGTGAGTACAGACAAAACTAAACAACAACTTTGGATATTATTTTATGGAAAAAAGTCAATCTGGGTTAATTATCTTTCAGAGAAGGTGTTATGCATGAGAGGCAGCATCCAGGAAACCGCTGAAAGTGGTACATGTAAACCGCCCCTCAGTTTTCTTAATATAGCAGGTTCTGAAGAGGGAGCTAAGGCAAAGGTTTTGAAGCAAACCTTGCTAAAAGTGAGCGGTAGAATGTTTGTTCCCTTTTTATTCTGGGAAGAGATGCATCTGCAGCTGATATTTAAATCTTGCACTGTGGTTGTGTTGTAGGGATGTCAGAACTAGCTGCAAGAGCAGTTTTCGGATCATTTCCTTGCTAGCTTCTCTGCTTTCCTTTTGGTATTTCTGAACAGAGGGTGGAAATGGAAAAATAATTTGCATTGGGTGGTCCTAGCCATTTCTCTTCAGACTTCTGTTTACTTTTCTAGCAGCCTAAAATCAGATCAACTTAGCGTTTGTTTAGAGATCAACCTGCATAAGGGAAGGGAGAAGGAGACTTTGATCTCTCCTGACAATGTTACTATGTGTATTTTCCTTCTTTTCTGGTTCCTCTTTGCTTCTATATCACCAGGTGCATGGACTGAAGAGTGGTATAGATGTTTGAGACTGCACAGGCTTCAGTAGTTTGAATGTATTATTAAACTAAAATCACTGGCAATTTGATGTGATTTGTTTCTGCCAGATCTACTGTGAAGATAATAACATCAGATAAATGTAGCTTTAAATGCCGCTGCCTCCTGCTTTTTTCAACTGTAATTACCTCTGGGACTTTCATTTAGATTACTTCCTCCCTGAGTCACTAGGGCAGATCTTTGAAGGGAATGGGAGTCTCTTTTAATATCCTCACTCTACAGAAGATCTTTGTCCTCCAAGTCTTAAAATGGTCTTAGAAGTGTCTTACATCAGTCTGAATGTCAAAACTGTCCCTCCAGAAAAGTGATCGTGCTTCTCTGTACTCTTCTCCTTGTGCTGTGCTGGGGAGAGTATGGCTGTCTATTTCAATGGCATCGCAAATTTATGCCAAGTTAAACTGTTAAGGGAATAAGAAAAATGTGTCCTCAATCTATTCCCTCCCATGTCCTGAATGCTCACCTGTTCTAACACAGATACCTTAATAGGCAGCAGGTATGAACAGATATAAAGTCTTTTTTGTTTCTGTTCGAGGCTAGCAAACAGTATTTATCTCTTGTTATCATTAGTATAAAAATAATCTGAAAGTTAAGTTAGAACACTGTAACTAGTATTTTGATTGACAAAGTAATGCACTCCCTCTCAGTAAGGTAACAAGCACACTTTAATTGGCAATTCTAATTGCAGATTTTATAAATGCAAGTGTTAAGCTCGTTGGAGGCCAGTAAGACCTTGCTGTATGTCTTAATTCAGTTAAAATAGTGTGTTCACTTCAATTTTTTTAAAATGTCTAGTATAAAATAAATGACTGAAATGAGAATCTGAAAATAAAATTAAGATTTTTCATTGTAGACTTCAAGGCACCTTAGGTAAGGAACAGAAGCAGCAACAAGCAAAATGGTTAAGTATCTTAGCATATCATATTGGGGTTTTTCCAAGACTGCCCTAATTGCTTACTGTGTTTCTTCCTGTACTTACCTCTTAGTTATTTCTGGCTTAAAGGAGGAGATAAAGATTCTTCAGGGGGATTAAAGAATGGCTGTAGATGCCTCTGTAAGAATAACTGTGCATCTTTGTTCACCTTGTTTACTAGTGAACTATGGCCTTTGTTACAAAGTAGTGTGAATAGGATACAATAGAATGCCTTGTAACAGGATGTATACTTTGCATCTCAAAATTTACTACCTGAAAACCCACTTCTTGGGGAAGTTTTAGACATTTTTTTGAACAAAATAAAAATTTCTAAGCCAAGAGAATTCCCTTCAGGATCAGCATAGCAGAAGGGATCTGTGCTTACCCAGGACAGGTGGGTATCCCTCATCTTAAACATTCTGTGGGCAGTTCTTGCAGATGTGGGTTCTTACCAGTTTTCAAGCTGGGTGATTTCTGCAGTTCTTGGACTCATCTGACATGTGCCCAGTGGGCTGCATATCTCAGATACTGAGCTTGGGGAGCTCTGTCCTTGTTATATTTTAAAAAATCTTAATGTTTAGCATTTTTTTTATCACATAAGAGAGTTTATCAATTTCATTCCTTTGTGTTTTTGCTGCCACTTAAGACTCCATTTGTAGAACTTAACTGTTAGGTATGTCAGTGTGGTATTTGTATCTTAAGAGCACCATCAAGAAAATGGTGAAGAAGGACAAATTATATTGTGGAACCCAATCTAATGCTGTACCCCCAAGTACTGTGGAAGTACTTGTGTCCTACGAAGAAAACAATGTTAAAGTTGTTGATGGCTAACATGTTCTCTGTGATACTGCTTATCTTATGAATATGAGGAGGTACAGAAGGGAGGATGACCTTCACAAACACAGGTGGCCATGTTCTGTATCCATGTGCCACCCAGCTAAGGCTCAGCACAAGGACCTTGTCTAATTGTGGCCTATGTGAAGGATAAGTCTCAGTGAATAGCATTATGAGATGTTCTTTCAATTTCTAAACAAATGGTTTATCATTCCTTTTTTTCCTGCAACTTGTTAAACTCTCTTCCACTTTAACACTTCACATGCCTGTGCTGAATGGTCAGAGTTAGCTATATCTGCATCATGTTTTTTTTTTTTCAATGTCACTGTGCTGCAAAAATGAAATTATGCGAAAAGAAACAGGTAGAGAGCAGAACCATTACTAAGTGACGTTAAGACAAATTCATATACATAACGTATAGCAAAACACAATACTAATCTGGAATGTCCCAAGTCCATGCTATTGTCTAAGCCACCATACCATCATTTCCTTTCTCTTTTGCATCTCTTTTATTTGAAAACTTTTTCTCTTGCAGCTGCCAGTATTGAGGACAGCTCATTTATACATTGCTAATGTGGCTTACCGTCCAGAAGAATTCTTCCTTAGCCTGATGTTACAAACCACAATGAGGGGCTTTAGCTTTTCTCTCACTATCCTTACAGGTTCAAAAGCTCTTGAAAAGTGCTTCTACTAAAAGAAATAAATGTTGCTGTAAATAATATTTTATAGAACTTGACTTTTGATTTCTTCCTATAGGAAACACGAGTGGGAGAAGCATGGCACTTGTGCAGCCTCACTTCTGATTCTAGATTCTCAGAAGAAATATTTTAGTAAAACCCTGGAACTCTACCAGCGTGTTGACCTTAATGGGTATGTTAATGAACTCTGTGGTCTGCTCTTACTTCAGACAGTTTCTATGAAGTTAAGATCTAATTTAAGAAAAGAGTCTAAAAATCTCATGGCATAAATAACTTTTAGTACTGGAGTGTAGAAAGTACTGGAGTGTAGAAGAGGGGTTTTCTGCTTTGAGAAACATGTCTCTGGTCATTTCAGTCTCGTAAGGCAGCATGCTTCGTTTCATAGTCACCTTCTAACACAAGCTGTTGAACTTTGAGAAGCTATATCAGCTGTATCTCACTAACAAAAACTGTGAGACTTGTAACTTCTAAATCAAGTGTCAAAAGCTCCAGATCTCTGAGTTGTACTGATACCTAAACACTTGGTTGTGTTTAGGAAGTACAGTTTTTATGCTGAGAGGAAAAGGCAAGCTGCAGACAAACTTGTGCAGAACATCCTGGGAAGGTGCTGAGAAATAACAGCAAGGAAGGCTGTTCAGAAGTGCAGTCTTCAGTTGGCATGTACAGCTCTCAGCTTTCCTTTCAGAAGTAACCACCATCTGACATTCTTGCTTTGTGCTAAGAACTGATTTCTCCTAGTGGTTCCAAAGCACTTTGCAATTGTAGATACACTACCATGATAGAAATGTTGGAACTTGTCCAAGCACTGTATGAACATATCATGGCTACAAATGAATATCAGAAGTCCTACCCTGGTCAATGCTTATTATGGGTGGGAAAACATTTAACTTGGGCTTGTTGATCATGAAAAATCTCTTTGTGTTGGAAGACTTTATCTGGGAGATGAGAAGAATTCTCCTTTTGTATTTAGAAATGTATATGTATTTTTTAAAAAAATCTGGTTCATATTTTCTGAGTGTGTTGTTCAAGCAATCTGTTTAATAGTCTTATTTACTTTGCATACGCACAAAGGAAATCTTTTTTTCATCCCACTCATGTTTTTGCAGGTGTCTTGTAAAACTTAATCATGCTTTTCTAAGCACAGTGCATGTTGTATTTAATGTTAAAATTAACAGTAACTGATAAACCAACTGCCTAAGTAGCTGTGTGACTAGAACATCTTACAGATGGCACAATGACCGACTGTGGCTCTAAATCAGCATGTGTAGTGAAAAAAAATTAAGATTGTAACATCTTGAAGTTAATTGCTCATAGCATACTCCTCACTGAGGGAGGGAACAAAGCACCCACATAATTAATTTCATCTTTGCTGGAAAATGATTGCTAATGTTCTCATTACTTCATTTATGCTTTTAGGAGGGAAAAGTAGTGTTAGAATGATTATGAGTTCCCTTAAAAAGATCTTAATATTAAGAGGATATCATACAGGCTCCTGTAAAGTGATGATAGAACATTGTGTTTTCATTAGCAAGTAGACCCTTACACAGTTGGGCAAGATCTCCCTGGTGCAGAACTTGACCTTGGAAGGGCTAAGCATTATTAGCGCTCATCATCCGAAGAGATGCTGAACATTTCCACGTACTGATGAAGAAGCAAAGAAGCTGGTATTCTAAGGCTCAGCACCTGTTGGGTTCTGAGGTTTGCTAGCAACTGAAAGTGTGAACTTCACTCAGGACTGAATCTAAAGGAAAGTGTATTTAAGCCAAAGGTTGTTGAGAATTACCTTGTTGCTCTTATATGAACAGCTGTCCTGTTAAAAAACATCAAAGCATTTCTAAAAATCACTTTGTAAGTAACCTGACATCAGTGTTGATCCAGATTCTGTATCCTAGTGGCCAGAGCACATGAGTTAGTGTGCCCTTGATGTAAGGGAAGGGTGCCATGTTAGCTCTCAGCAGTGCAATCTGGAGATCCAGCAAATGATAGTAACATAGTCTTTTTTGTTTGTTTTCTGAAGGCTTGTCTCTCTCCTGGCTTCTCAGAGTAAAGTATAACAGTGGGTTCTTGCTGACCCTGCTTCGTTAATGGGAAGTTGCTTTTAAGAAAAGGACACCTTCCCTTGGCCTGGCAAAGGATGGAAGACAAGTTTTCCTTGCTCAACATAATTTTAAGTTGTCACTGACATTATTAATTTACCTAATGCTTGTGAAGTTATATTTCTATACAAGAACCATGGAAATGTTTTGTCTTTCCTTTAGTTTTCTCCTGAAAGCTGGGATAAAGCCAGGCAGTACATACTACCAGGTAAGAAAGGACCTTTTATAAATGCAGCATCACATGTGTATACTTCCAGCAAAAGTCAAATTATTTCTAAAGAGTAAATGATCTTTAATTGCATGTGTTATATTTAAAGTTGTGCTTCATCTTAAACTTTTTGCAAACTTACTGTTGGAAAATGTGGAAGTGACTTATTAATTTTTACAAGCTTTTAAATTTTTCAGATGGCTGATATAAAGGAAGTGCTTACAAAACTTTATGGTGTTACACCAAAGATCCAATGTCTTCCTCCAGAAGAGGTAACGAAATAAATAGATAAAACCAAACACAACCACACAAAAGCCCACAAAATAATAACATCTGAACAAACACATTTTTATCAAAAATTTAAAAGAGTAAAAATAATGAAAAATCTGCAGCACAGCAAAGCACGGAGTGTTCCTTGTGCGTGCAGCTCCTTGGAAATTGGGTGTTGCTCAGTTCCTAGAATTGAGTACACAAAAACATTACCTGCATCCTAGCACCACTGAGCTCAGCTTATGTTACTGTTGATATATATCCATTTCTTAACACAGAAATATTGTTAATGGAGGGAAGTGACCATTCTTCATGCCATAGCTTTGTTCTTAGTGTAGGTACTCAGACACTGGGAGTTGTGGGTTTTTAAGCCCTATTTGCCTTAAACTTTCTACAGGCACCTCTTACAGAATGCTGTACTCATTAGACTAGAGGTAAACTTTATATGAGTATTTTCTCCTGCTGTTGCTGAAGCATAACTGCCATATAACAAATCAGCAGATCCAGTAAGAATGAGCTGAAAGGAGCTAGTTAATGCATTGCCCTTGACAAGGGTACTGTCCATTAAAAGCAGTCTTTAATTCACTGTGAATGGCTTATGTTTTGCTTGAAGTTATTCGCTATACAGAACCATTCAGAAATAAAGCAGTTTAAAGGCTCGTTTCTGAGCTTGTTCTCAAAAGCCCCTATCTGAAGAGGTATGACAGTGTTTTGATGGTCATAGGTTCAGTTTTTCCTTTCGAGCTATTGCGGTCTAATGTTTCCATTTCTTTGTGTTTTTCCTTGCCAAGATTGTACTGTGAATTGCAATACAGCAAAGAATGTAGTACATAGGCTTTGCAATAGTATAAAGTACTTGTTCTCATTATCTGAACTAAGAATGCTTTTGGAGGAGTGAAGTAGTAGTCTGAACAATATACGGATAGGCTGCGTAGTTGTCAATTTGTTTCCTCTGAGGTGACTCTACTTTAAAAAACAAACACACCAAAAAGCCACAAAAAAAAAAACCCAGCAACAACAGAAATCCATACAAGATAGTTCTTCCTCTTCTGTGGATCTCATTATTTCAGCTCAATAAAAATAGTTTACCACACTTGCTAGAGTTATGGCCCATACACAGAGAGCAGTTTTATGAAAACTTCCCAAGATACAGTTGCTGATGGAGTTTAATAGCTCTTATGCTGTCAGCTCATTTGCTTTAGTAGTGCCCTGAGATTCTTAAAAGTTGCTTCATGTGAAAAAGAATTTTATGTTAAAATTATTTTTAAATGTATTTTTATGTTACTCTAAGCAACAAAGGAATATGAGTTGAATGGCTTTGCAGAGGGATGCAGTCACTTCTGTTTATTCTTAAGGGTTTCATAACAGATCTTTTTTCCACATATACTTTGTGTGTGCATCCTCTGTGACTTTGCCAATCTCCATTCCTATAGCAAAGAATTATTTCTTTAATGCCCACTGTGGGTTATTTTAGCCTGTTCTGCAGTCCGAAAGTGGTGTTTCCACCAATCCTGGCAGCCTACTTTGGTATTCTCTTCAGTAAAAACTCCTGTAAAACCAAGGTTTTTTTTCTCTCTTTTTGGAGAGCTTTCTTTGGTTCAGTTCCCATCCTTCTGTAAAAGAGTTGGTGGAAGGTGCCTTTCAGGTCAGACGTATCCTTTAATATGCTCAGAGTTCAACCAGCACTCATTGCTAAGATGAGCAGCTTCTGTGTACTGGGCTAGTTTACTAAACAGTAAGATAATCTCCCATGATATTTCTTAAGTCTTACTAGTTATGCACATTCCCCAAACTGTTAGTGAATTAAAGTACTGGAATGTGTTTACTTGTCTACAAGTCTGTTCTATAAGATGTTTGTAGTGGATGCTTCCAGTACTTGTCTCCTTCATATTTTTACAAAGGTAACTGTGCAAGCAAGCACTGCTGTATTCAATAGGTAAGGCAATATATTTGACAAAAAGGTTTATTTTCTTCTTTGTAGCAAGCTGATCTTATCTCTTATGTTTCTAGAGTGAAAAAGCACAAACACTGGGTCAGATTGAATTCTGCTTCACCAAGGAATTGAAGCTGAGGAACTGCACAGAGCCAAAGGGTGAATCCAGCCAAATGCACACCAGCTTGCAGCTTGTGACAAAGGAGTTATCTGTCTGCAATGACACTCTCCCAGTCTATTATCCTTCACAAGTCCAAGATCACAAATGGAGCCTCAAGAGCTTGAAAAACTTCTTCAACAAAACAAGTTAATGACAACAATCCCTTAAAGTCATACCTTGGAAAGCAATTTTGACTTAGCAATATTACAAAACCTTGCCTGTATCAGGTGTTCTGAGGGCACTTCTGCTTGGGGAAAAGAACCAAAAAAATGCTTTGGCCGTTATAAAAGAAAATAGTTTGCATTGTAATACCAGCTATGTAGGCTTAAGTCTTGAATTGCTGGTCTGGTACAGATGAAATCAGAATCTGATTTAGAGCTCTGTCTGTACTTCTTGGCTTATTTTGTAATTTGAATCAGTGTTCAAATAAGCTGTGATGACTTAGTTTCATTTGCAGTTCAATCTGCCACTTCAGCCACATGTTTTTTTGGCAGTGACTCAGGATAGCTAAGTTATTCTTCGTTTTAAAAAGATGCTTATCAGCTTGAGATGACAATTTATTGAAGGGAATATTGTAAAATGGAAGAACTTGAGATCTGTCTGCTTTGTGTAAATATGTTCTCCAGAAGCACTGTAGCATTAAACCTTTCCTCACTCAGATTATAGGTGCCCAAAAATGACAACCTTTTAACAAATGTACTTATTGGCATCTGTTAAAAGAACCCCGAGATTGTACTTGCAGCCTCACCTGTTCATAGGTTGATTTTGGCCCAGTGACTAATACCCTCATGAAGAGTGACTGGTTTTAAATTGTCTGCTTTTATAGGAAAATAATATTAGACCCTAGAAATATTCGTAATGTTTAACAAATTTGAACAATTAGCAATTAATCCCATAACAATAACAAGCCACAAAGTTGCATGCTTCCAAGTAAGACTGATTTAGATGAGATCCTCTACACAGTGCTATGGTGATGCAAGTGTCTCAAATTGTCTTTGAAAGACAATTAGGACTCAAAGAACCATCTGTTAGAGAAGTGTATTACTGCAAAAATGGTAAAAGCATTGTTAAGGACAAATTTATGTTATCTTTTACGTTTTAGGTTTAGAAACCATTTGTATTTACTTGGCTTGTCCCTGTACCTCTCCTTTAAGGTGGTTACCTTGCCATACCAGAGTACTGTGGTTGTATTTTTTTACCAAGTCCTCTCTAGAAAAGGAGGGTTCAAGTCCTCTCTAGAAATTTGAATTCTTTATTTTTTTTTTTTTTTTTAATATGTGAGATGGGGTATGATCTGCATTTTAGTGTGTCAGCACTTCAGTAAAGCGTGGGTTTTTCTTTCAAACTTCTTTCCTTCCTGTGTCAAGGAATGTAACAGATCTGGAGTATGTTATACAGCCTTTAAAGTCAACACTAAAAAAAGTTATCCTTTCATTCTTTTTCCCTACACCATTATTGTTGTAGTGGAAATACTCAAAATTGATCTTTGACATCAAAAATGTCAAATTCAGAAGGGAAAAGGCAGAGGATGCAGTATGTGGTACTTGTTGTAAAGAGGTATAAGCTCACTGCTGTTTTAAATACATTAGTGTTTATGGGTTAACTAATTTCAAGGGCTGTGTGATTGTTAAATTTGAGAGTGGTGGTTTTTTTTTTTTTTTTCCAGTGACTTTTCGTTTGGCTGAAATTCACCTTTGCATCTTTTTTGAAGTGTAACAGGATGAATCCTGCTCTTGATTCAGTGAGAACTTTGCACACGTTTCTGAGTGGAAGGTGATTCAAAGACCAGAAATTATCTGTTGTGCATTGGTATTTTTGGCCATTTTTCAGGGAGTGCTGTGATGATCCAGTATTTTCTCTGGGGTTGACATTAATAATTGTGTAATATTCTGGTAAGAACAGTAAAGAGCACACTATAAAACTTCTGTATATGTTTGTGTATGCACTGTACATGATATATCACGTCTGTTTGCAATTAAGAACACCAATACAGCTTGATTATGAACACAGTTCTCAATTAGAACAACTGACTTCTCAAAATCTGTAGATGTTGTCATCTTGGGAGCAAGGGTAACATGAGAAAAAAGATATAAAATCTGTAATGGTACACTGTACTGTCGGATGGTTGCTGGGGTTGCTAGTTATTTTAATTCCTCTTCACAGCTGAAGAAAAGCTCAAATAGAAACAATGGGAGTATTGCTGGTTCTTGTACAGACTTAATGGAAGCTTGAGTCAATAGCCTGATTTTTTTTTTTTTATTGTAGTATAAGTTGTTTTCCTTTATATCGTCAAATAATGCCTAGGGAGACAAAATATATTATGTACAAAATCTCCATAGTTCAAATGTAATGCATTAGTTACATATTGCAGCCTTCAGCTGCAAATACCAGCTTCAGAAGGAAGTAGCATAGACACAGCCTTTATAGTGTGATGCTACACGTTCAAGCTGATTCTTGCAAAATGGTCAGCAGATCAAGACAAATCGAAACTATTGACCTCTGCAGCAGAGCAGACAGTGCAGCTTCCATATACTTTTCGGCCTTCTGCTCAAATGCAAGCAATGTGAGGGAGCTGCCAAGTTCCAGAACTTAGAGGATAACCTGTATCATTTGAAATGGGAGAGGAAAAAGGGAGGCTGCACTGAACAAGAATCCTGCTACTGAATGAGAAAGTGATTGATGAGGGCTAAGTCAAGATGAACTAAAAATAAATCAGAGACAGAATCTCAGCATGGCTGAGGCTGGGAGGCACCCCCTGGGTGTATCTGGTTCAATCCTGCTCCAGCAGGGACATCCAGACCTTTGTCCAATACATTTAGTATTTCAGCTTATATATTAGCAATATGCAACTACTGTGACTTGGTATTGATAATCCCATTTGTGTAACTTCTAGGATGATGGGAAGGCTTTTGCAAAACAATTGGCTGACTTATGCAAGCAACTTCAGAGATCTGTACAAAGGACTCCCTAAGGACAACCGAAAGAGCAGATGAATGAATGGTAGCACCAGTTCAGACCAAAGATTATGGCTATCCCTATCAATGACTCGCAGCCAATTACCAACCTTGGCAATTGCTTTTCATCAGGTTGTATGTAATTCTAAGAGTTTTACTAATACAATTGAAGTACAAGAGGTAAACAAAAGTATGTTGGGAATCTCAGGAATTGCTTTCAGTTCTGAAAAGTGGTACTTACTTCCTTAACCAAAATAAAATCTGTCAGCCTTGAAAACTGAACACATCCTGAGGAAGATGAGTTTTATTTTTTTCTGCATCATTAAATTAATTTAACTAAATCTCAACAGGGAAGTTGTTTGTGCAGTCTCAGTGCTTTAAAACACTAGTCAGCTCCACAAAGGGATTTAGCTTTTTTGTACCAGTTGTCTGTCTGCTCTTATGCACAATGTGTAAGTATTCCATGGCGTGTAGGTCAGAGCACAGGCTCTCCCCTTTCCATGGGCAGCTCCTGTTCTCTCTATTGCTCCAGCACAGATTCCTGCCTCAGCTGGCCCTTGCTGTCTGTCAGAACAAAGTAGGGCCCCATCACATCACAGCAGCAGGGCTGTGGGGCCTACAAATGTGGACAACACAAATGCCTGCAACAGCAAAGCAGTTGCTGGCTTTGGCAGTGGAGACGGCAGCTTTTGAGAAGTCCTTTTGTATTCAGACCACTCAGCTCTGGTGTGGATGTGCTTCAGGCAGTTTTGCTCTGCTTCAATCTGGCTTTGATCACCATTAAGCAAAGGCCACAGAAGGTTAGTGGCGCCACTAACGTTGTTATTGCTGCCTGATGATGCAGGGGAAAATGTCAGGACTTTGATAGTCACTTTCCCAGTAATGGAGCAATCAGTGGTAAGGAATGATATATTTTTCCAGAGTTTGGGCTGCCTTGCTACTCGGGCAGCTTCCTTGATGAGGCTCATCTCATGCCTTCTTTCCCTGCAGATGAGGATTCCTTGCTACACACAACTGTGTTATGCCACCCAGACTTGATATACATCAATAATGCTTTTCTGAAGGGGTTTCGGTTACTTGTGCTTTGGAGATAACAAGTTCTGGTGTACAGGCTCAGTGAGGCCTGATGCAGGAGAAGGACAGATTATTCACCACGGAATTTTCTGTAACTCACACAATTAGGAACCTGTGCTCTACATGCAAATCAAAGAGAAGCCCAAACAAAATTAGCGAGAGCAGCAGTTACCATGTAATAATTACCACCTCCATAAACAAGCCTGATGCATCCCAGTGGGTACCCGCCATTAGATTACTTCTGCATAGCACTGCTGAGCAAAGCTCGCCACTGTCAGTTCTGGGGAGAGGCCTCTTCCCCTGCAGGTCCCTGCTGCAGGTGAGGGAGTTGTCTGTGCTCCAGCAGAGGCACAGTGCTTCCTGGGATAGGAAGAGCTGACCCATCACTAGTGCTTCCCTTTCACCCGATTGACTTTCCACAGGTCCACCTCTCTCATTCCATGGGTTAAGCTACGATCATGAAGTTGTCTCTCCGAACTTTTTGTGCTGTCAGTTCTCAGTGCCAGCTGTTACACACTCATGCTCAAAACAGTGCAGAGATTCTCAGATATTTACCAGGTGCCTGAGGCATGCATTTTTGAAGGAGGCTGATGAACTGACAGGTGAAGCAGGAACAGCACTCATCTCCAAGGCACACAGATATTCAGGCTGATGGTGCAGGTGTCCTGCAGGGAGAGCACAGCTGGCCCTATCCCAGTTACCCTCCCAACTCCACTTTTCTTAAGAGACTTCATTTGCACAATTTGCAGGGCCTTCAGTGAGCAGTCTGTCACTGTCACTTCTGAGATCTAATGCACGATTGCCATAGTGAAATAGCGCCAAGACACAAACAGTCCTCTTATCTCCAGAACATCATTTTGTTTTCTCTTATATTCCCTTTGTTATCCTCAGGGAAAGACCAACCGTGCTCTTTGATCTCGGAAAATAGCCAAACCATTCATGAAGACTCAGATATTGAAGCAGAAAAAATGTCAACTCTCATGGACAAAATGCTTGCAAAATATTTTTCTTCTCTTCTCCCTCCCTTCCCCTTTCCTTCTCTTACTTCCCCCTTTTGTTTTGAGAGATTCTGGCTTCAGGGATCACTGAGGGACCTGAGGAGGGTAGACAGATTGATGGATAACTTTTAATCTGTTATTCATTATAAAGGATTGGGGGGTTGAAACTAGATGAACACAAACCATTCTGTACCTCCACACCTATCCCTTTGGCACCTGTTATTTGACATTTTTTTTGATTAGCAGGTTTGCTGTTACACTCACATATGACCAAGAGTAATGTATAAGAAAAAAATAATTAATCTAAAAAATGGTTATGCTCAATTAACAGTCTGGGATATCTGTAATTACTTAAACAGAAACATGGCACAGTTGGTGTTGTCCGTCTGGGCAGATGGGAAAACAGGGAAATCGTAGTATCTGTTTTCTTACTCAGCTCTGCTGCTGTTCCTGTGTAAGCAGCTTGAAATCTGGTTGCGGTTTTAAGTCCCGTGGAAATGAAGGCAGACTTCCATGCATTCATTCTATGCAAAGGGGCATTTCATCACCCATAGGTCTGGACATATCATTATAGTCTGAATTTTAAAAATACCTCAAGTTTTGGAGGGAATCAGAGCATCTGGTCTCTGCAGTGCCACTGAAACCCTGGTACGAGCAACAGAAGACCAGCCCTAAACCCGGCTCCTTCCAGGGATGACTGGGGACATGTCAAGCTGCCTGGGGGCAGTGGACTTGCAGAAGTCTCTCTCTCCCTTCCTAAGCCTTTTTGGGGAAACCAGGTGAGCCAGAGTTTCCCAAGATCAGACCTGATACTTCTCATGCCCCGCATCTCCCTCATCACATGAGTTTTGCAGCCACCTCTTAGAATTTGATAAGCAGCATTTTTGAGCATTTTGTGTCTCTGACTGAATTCTGCTGGAGGCCACCAGTGGTCAGTGCTGGAAATTTTAATGAGGCAGCTTGCTTTATAAACTGCAGAGAGCCAGATGGAGCCAATTCTGTAATCCTGAAATATAAATTATGTATTATTTAATACAGATTCTGAAGTCCCTGCAGGATTGCAAATCAGCCACTTAATAGCTTTTCACTTTAAACATACTGAACTCTGTAATAACTTGATGTCATTCTGAACACAGTGATTAAGTATTCAGTTTACAAGACAAATGGAGACTCATTAGAGTCAGTCAGAGAAGAATAACATGAACAAGAACTGTTGGTATTTATCATAGTTTCAGAAAAGAATATTTTACCAGATACTTTGGAAAAAAAAAAAAATCTGCTGCTTTGTTATCCTGTGAAAGTACTGCCTTCTTCATAAGAACTTCTAATGAGATCTCTTCCAGTCCTGATGTTTTATGGTAATCTGACTGCACGATGCCATCGTACGTCAGTGTGAAATTAAGTGGTGAGTGTGGCAGTGTCTTTCCTATTGACTATTTCTTCGCAATCTATTTTAAGCTTTTGCTATTGTAATAACCAGAATGAAAGGAAGCTTTACTTTACGTAATGCAATAGGAACTGAATCAGCAGCCAGTGACTTCTAGCACACTGGCCAGAAAATAAAAAAGCAGCAAGGGGAAAGAATATTTGATATGCTTAGTTGGTCATGTTTGCTTAATGTGGAAATTTTCCCAGTAATTTAAAGATCAATGACATGAGGAACACAAGGTACATTTAGTTAGATACACACATTCCAATGTTTATGATTCCAGTTTCTTGTTACTTCAATTCCATCCATCTCTGTAAGTTTTTTACTGTATTCATCCTACTTTTTTTTCTTTTTTACTGAGGTTGCATGGGCTTTGGCTTCCAAAAGTCAAGTACAAATGTCAGAGTAATGCTAATACATCGTAGCCAAGGAATTGCAATAAAATTATTTCCGCTTAGTCAAGGATTTCAGAGTGAAATATGAAGTAGTATCATGAGTAGGTTTGGAGACAGAAAGTCATAGATGGATGCTGCTTTTCAGAAAATTGCTGAGTATTTATTTCCCTGAAATTCTCTGCAGCACAGCAACAGCTGTGGGCTCCAGACACAGCATTCAGGGTTCCTATTGATTAAACATGGTTTTATTGTTTAAACGAATCACAGTCAGGCTTTACTAATTAATAAATAACCAATGTATTCCAAATGACTTGCAATAAAGCTCCTGTTTTAACTCCCTGTTTGCAGTAACAGCATGATTCTCTTCCAGGTTATGTGGCATTATTTGTATTTATGGTAGGGCTGTGTTGTGCACCTACTTTTTGTGAAGATAAAGTTGGCGTGGCCATCTCCTAGAATCTTGAAGTCAGTTTTGTATTCATTAAGAGATCATGGAATCATAGAATAATTAGACTTGGAAAAGACCTCCAAAATCTTCTAGTCTAACTGTCTACCTACCACCAATGTTTCCCACTAAACCATGTCCTTTATTACTATGTCTAAACATTTCTTGAGCTCCTCCAGAGACAGTGGCTCCACTACCTTCCTGGGTAGCCTGTTCCAGCACCTGACCACTCAGAAAATAATTTTTTCCTAATATCCAGCCTCAGTCTCCCTTGGAGAAACTTGAGGCAAATCCATCTAGTCCAATCACTAGTTGCACAGGAGAAGAGGCCAGCTTCCAGCTCACCACAACCTCCTTTCAGTTAGTTGTAGGGAATGATGAGGTCTCCCCTGAGCTTTCTCTTCTCCAGGCTAAATAATCTCAGTTCCGTAAGCCACTCCTCATAAAGCCTGTGCTCCAGACCCCTCAGAGCTTTGTTGCTCTTCTCTGAACATGCTCCAGAGCCTCAACATCTTTCTTGTAAAGGGCCCAAAACTGAACACAGTACTTAAGATACCGCTATTCCAAGGCAATGGAAATTCATATTTAAGTAAGAGAGCAGAAAGTTTTGCAGAAAAAAAATAATATTACTTAAGTAATATTAGTAGTTTTGCCTTAGAAAAGTAATTATGTTTTCATAGAAAGAAGGAAGAGGTTTTGTCTTCATTTTCTTATTCCACATGTTGAATAAAGACTCTGAGAGGGGGATCATGCCTTGATGCAACCTGCCTGGGCTTTGTGTATTCATTGGGATTAACTACTACTCAAACTGCTCTCGAGATAAATTAAAACAGAGAAAAATTCTATTTGCATAATACATATGACAATAAGCAGGATTCGTTTTTATTGTTTTTTAATTTTGTTTTGTATTTTTGGCATTTCAAATTCTGCTAGTTGTGCTTTTTTGGAAGCATTTCATTTCAGTTTTGGAAAACATTTTTCAGTTTGTGGATAAAAAGTAGGTTTTAGTCATAACAAGGGATGATCAATCTAGCCTTATCCAGGTTGGACAAAGAGCAAATTTGTACCCGAACTCATCTTGAATATTTTTGAGTCTCACATAGTGGTCACTGTCCACATTTTCATTTCTGTCTTGGAAGAGCAACTTCCCAAGCCAACCTTTTTCTGATAGCTAGAATTTTATTTCCCAATGAACCTTTCCTAGAAGCTGGACTCCTATACTTCATCCATTAGGATGCAGCAAAGACACTTAGAAGAGCATTGTAACGTGGTGGGCCACGTTATATTCTGTAGATGAACAAAAGCGTCACCTAAATGAAAATTCAGCTCTGAAATCCTTGGGACTTCTTGTACATCTGATCTGAGCTTTTGCTGAGCTGATGTTAGCCTTCTTGCTTTGGTTTGTACAGAAGAGAGGAAGAAACTGAAGGACTAAGCAGCTTGTTGCAATTCATACTTAGAAGTGAAAACAGATGTGACTTGGCTCTCATGTGGTGCTGCATATATTAGGCAAAACTACACTGCAGCCTTAGTTGCTCTGTTCTGTTGTAAGCTATTGCGAGAGATTTAACATAAGGTTGGTTTGTGTAACATAGAAATCAATTAAAAATGATAATATTTTGTGCCTACAGGTGCCATTTTACAAGTAAAATGACTACAGGAGCAAATAGAATTTGAAAGCAAAATATCCTATGTCTGAGTTCAAAATGTGCTAATTGATAGCATTAATGCAAATTAACATCGATTTTAAAAATCTTCTGAGACAAATTTCATGTCACCCGAGTAATGTGCGTTGCCTTCATGGAGACACATTTTTGCTGTCCTTGAAAACTACATAAACTGGAGCTGCTGGAAATCTGCACTGTGCAGTTAGCCCAACAAGTGAGTTCCGATGGTGTAACCAACTGTGGAGAACATGGGGCCTAAGAGAGCTTTCCTGAATGTCACAACGTGTGTTGTTCCATGGCAAATACCATTGCAAATTTCTGTTTGGTTGGATTTGGAACATCCGAGGATGAAAACCTTGCCTTCTTCTCAAGCAGAATAAGGTCAAGTATCAGAATGTCCCAAAACCTGATATCCTACCTAGAGGTTGCAGCCTCTAGGTCTTCCTGTTGGATATTTCACTTTTAAGTCTTTGGGTGTTAGAGGTTTGAAAATGGGTATCAGATGAACAAGGGATAATTTGATCAATTGAGTTCAGAAAAAAAGTAAATGAATGAAAGAACTTTGTAATAGCAGCTTGCTTATTTTGTGAATTTAAATCAAGCCCAACCAGTAGGCTCAGCCCAACCTAAATTAGCCACTCTGCTCCACTGCCCATCTGTATCCACTTCTACAACTAAAACAATTTATTTTTTTTAATTCAACAGGCTATTGTGAGGCTTTATTGTTGCTTATGGCAAAGCTGGTGATGTTTTAGTAGAAACTGCATCAGTTATTGCTCAAGTGAGAACATCCTGACATAAAAAATTAATATTTTCCAAACCCCAATTAACTAAGCTGAATGAAGATTCAAAGATAGGACTTATTACTGATGATCTGTAGAAGTGATAGGTATATACTTATTTCTAGAACATTTAAATCAGCAGTTACTTCAGACATTAGACAGTGGAAAGATTTTCAGTAGAAATTTGAAAAAGAGAAATTAGTAATATTAGGCTAAGTTTTAAGGACAGTTTAAAAGCTGAAATTGTGCACACTGACAATTAAAGTAGCTGAAGCAAATATAACTCTATTGACAATAGATGACACAGGGGTCAGCAATCATTATGGTGCTAAAATCAGATGACAACAAATTAGAGTTGTTTGATAACCACGTGTATCATCTTTGCTAAACAACGTGCCTAAGAACATATATTTCAATATTAAGCATACTAGGATTGTTGTGGAAACCACTGCAAAATAACATTCCCATATTACTGTCAATTGTCAAAATAACAATCATAAAGGAGAGAGTGGGAAGAGAAGAGACAGAAAGATAGCCAGTGCAAAGTAGCTTCCAGATATATAGTGACTGTAAGTATTCTTTTAAATTCCCAATCCTTGCCAGATTTCCTTCCCTCCATATCCCAAGCAACTATCTCCACTCATTAAAGTTAGAAAAATGGAACAACAAGTGGAATACTTTTTCAGGAGTTTTGGGGAAATGAGAGAACATTAACTGATGAAAAATTGGTTATGGCCTTGTCTGGAAAGGGTTTAGATCTCACTCTTTGTTATATCAATGCAATTATAGCAGAACAAAATGTTCTTAGTATAATAGGGTTTATGCCATCTGCAAAGTAATTCTCACTCCTCTGATATTGTTTGCTTCTATGTTAATGGACTAGAGATATGCTGCACAAGCTGACAGTGTAATTCCATGGTTGCTTTAATGGAAGTACATGAGCTGTTGATACGTGGTCAAAAGTTATTAACTGAATCAGTTGTGTTCAGCTGCAAAGCTGCCGTTCTTTGCTGACTACACAAGTCCAGCTTGCTAGAGCTTTGTTTTTATTCTTCACTCCTGAATATGAGAGGTGAAACTCACTCAGATTGTTGAGACTATACAGGTGACCCTTGAAGCCGCTTGTATTCATCACAAGGCCATCACATTTAGGAGGTTATCCATAAGAGCTAGCATCTTCGCAAGCGCACAAAGCTTCCCACCTTTTCAGTGGCTGATGCAGAACACTGGTACAACAGGAAGGAAATGAAGCATGAGATTCTCACTGTGCTAATAGCATTTTCTTCTTTTAAAGCCAAAACTTAATTACCAGAAAAGACCTTCAAAACAATATGAATTTGTAGTTAAAGGCTACATTTTCTCTTGAGCAGACTAATGCATATGTATACTGGTGGCTGAGTGGTTATTAAATTCCAAATCTTTTGAGGATTTCTAAGCATCATTTTCCTTCATTGCACCTTTGTGCTACTAGGAAAATCCTAGGAAGGTTTGTGTTCATGCAAAACTTGCCGAAGACCTCAAGACCTCAGAACATTGACACTTATGTCATAGCAAATTCACTTGCTTGAGGTTGAACAGTGAATTTAGGATTCCTTCTTTACGACTGGAATTATTTCTTATTGTCTCTGTAGTTAACATGGTTTTATAACTTTTTAGTTACAACATGCTCTGATCGTAAGGTTTTATAGGGCTTTGAAACTTGTTTGCCTGACCAGTGAATCATAGAATCTAATACTACTTTTACCACGTATGTATGTTGAGTGATATTTCTGCCTGAAGGCTGTTTAGGGAAGTTAAACACTGAAATCAGGACAGATTTGGTCTGTTACAGTTACACTATCTATGAGACAGGGTGATACCTGATATGCATAGAAGTGGGAAAATACTTCAGTTAATGAATAAAAGCTTAAGACGACTCAGTGTATGGTAACTGCTGAGTCACAGCCTGAACCACTGATTGAGCACCTGGGGAAAAGACCCAGGCAGCCCTGGGAGCACAGGTGAAGTTAATTCATCTGTGGGACCAGAAGGAGCCAGGCTCCACCCCTCTTAAACCTCATTTAATGGCTGAGTGCCACTAGAGAAGGATCTCTTTCTGGAGGTCTCTCTGTGGTGAAGCTTTCCTCTGTGAACCTGGGTTCTTCCAATACAGGTGACTAATCTTTGTCCCTTTATTCATGGTGCCTTTCTATTGTGCTGGTCCTTCCATCATCACAGCTTTGTTGTAACGCCTTTCCTATTGTACTGATCTGTTCAATTGCTATGTTTGGAAAAATGGAAAATGTTTTATAAAGATATAGTATGTAAAAAAGTAACACAAATACTAGAGTTTCCCATACATTATGACATTTTGTTTTGGTTCAGGAGCTAAAATAGTTCAGAATTAAGAATCCTTCCTTTAGCTCCCTGTTTCACTCAAGGGTAAGCAGTGTGTGTTCATGTATGTCCAGAGCAAGGAACTGGAAGCAGATCTGCGGTTCTGAAGAGGAAAGTTAAATCTTGCAATGTACCTCGTTTTGTTTGCACCTTAGAAGATATTTTCATGTGAAAGAATAAAGTGTGAGTAAGAAAGTACTGAAAGTAAACACTGTGCATGCAAGTAGTACGTAATCCAGAGGCTCTAGTTATTTCATGATTATTTTATCATGGGCTGAAGTTACCCTTTCTGTCTCCCAGTGCTTTTTTATTTTTACTTTTTTAAAAATTCATATAGGGTCTGTGACTCTGCATTGAAAATAGTTTAGAACCAAGTTCCCCTTTACTGAACTTGACGTCTTTCCCCAGGGAACTGAGAAATCCTTTCTACTTGGAAGGATGACAGAAACTGAACGTAGTCTTATTGTGAAACATCTCACAGCAATATTCTCCACAGCTTTGGGAAGGTCATGTTGTTAAAAGAGGGATCAGATAGCCCATACTTGAAAACAACTTGGGAGCAGGAAGGTGAAAGCAGATTCACTTGATATCCCTTAAAAATGCCAGCTCTCTCTTGTGAGCCTAGAGAGAAGTGAAGCTGGAGCCCTCTTGGATCAAGGACTGTAAGTGGAGGGGTCAGCTCTGCTGGAGCAGAATGGAAGTCAGTTAAACATGGGTTCTCGCTGTAATATGCACAGGACTCCTGTCAGCCCTATAAAAGCAGAAGTCTGTACCAACAGCATTCTTATAGGCAGCCCAGGTTAGCTGGATGGCCGGGTGTGTAGGGCCAGTTCCCAATTTTAACTTCAAAAATCAGCTGAAGACAATCATTTGGTGTAGGAGTTACTTAAATCCTGATGACACACCTGAGGGCTCATGAGGGGAAAATGCTAAACCTGGTAGACAAGGAATGTGAATGTAGATGTGTTAAATAAAGCTGGGGAAAAAATATGACTTCTGTTGTTTATCTGCTTTTAGAAGATAAAATCAAAATGCTCAGTGGTCTCATTCTTGTCTCACTTGGCTAAGTTTTTGGCTGAACAGTGGTCAGGTTCATTTGGTTGCCTGTGTTGGAACCCTTGAAGTTTTCTGGAAGGCTGCTTTAAAGGTTATTTGTAATAGTTACTTGCAGAACAACTGTGTTTATTTTCTAATACAAGTAAGCTTTTAATTGATAGGTACTCTCATACTGATCATCCTCAGCAGGCTTTGCCTTTCTTTGCTTAAGAAACTATGCTTTGAAATTTGTGAGGAAATGCAAAAGCTAACTAGTAATACAATAATTCATGAAGCAGAACATAGAAATCATAATGTTGAAGGGGACATCAAACATTAGCAAAAAAAAAAAAAAAAAAAAAAAATTCTATTATAGACTTAATTTTACTGAGTGTCAAGAAACCAGATGAATACTTTGGAACAAATGTATAAATTCTACTGGGACTTTTCAGTCTCTCCAGATAACAAGATGGCAGATGACAGAAAAAACACAGGAAATCAGTAACTCAGGTTTTCAGACTGTTTTGCTAGCTGGGATTTCTTTCTACTACAGAGTTTTTCTCTCAATAAATACAATTAGTAACAGAACTAGCATCATTGTAAGTTGGTACTAAAATTTTACACTCATCTGTAAGGATGGAGATTAGCTTGTGTGGCATGATTGGTTTTTTTGTGCCACTGTCCTAACAAGAGGAAGGACTTTTGAGTTTGGATATGTAACTCTTCTTGTTAGTTTTGCCTCTGGGGATACTTGTGTGACCTGTAGTCTTTATTTTAGAAGGAGTCAGCTATATTGTTAAAGGGAAGTGCAAGTAAGAAATGGCTTCATCCCTTGAGCAATGTGGTTCTGACTTGTCTGCTGAGCACTGCTTAGTAGGTCGTCTTTCCTTTCCCTAGAAAACCAAAGTACGAATGATGCAGGGATGGTGCCCCGCTGTACCATCTTGTCTGGTTCCCCTTTTGCTGTCACAGTGTGACAGGATAAAGGTCCCACCTACAGCTTATTGTCCTCAGCATCTTGCTCCTGCTGTCACTTTTGTATTACTGTATTGATCAGGGTGATTGTTCATAAAATTTTGTTGATGACAGATATACACTGGACTACAGTCTTAAACTGTTATCACCCATAATGTATTTCATTTCTTGAGTAAACTCAAGAATATCTAAAGATGTTTAAAGCTGTACCTCAGTCGTCTCATGCTTTCTCTGGAAAAATAACTGGTTTTCACTAGAAAATGTAATCAAAATATGCAGCATGACACAGTTTAAAAGAAAAAATCTGTCACTTATCTTTTGCATATTTAAACTTCAAAACACTGAAGAAATTTGTTTAAAAATAGCAGTTTTGAGTAGTTGGTTGGTTTTTTTTCCCCTCCCAGAATCAGATGCTTGTCACCTGCAGTGTTCATTAAAATTAATAGAAGAGACTGCAGGAGGTTGGGAAAATTCCATCAGGTGCTTTCTTATTTTCCAGCTAAGATCATCACTGAAAACATAGAAATGTGAACTGGTGAAAGGGGCTGAAATCACACTGTGTGCTCTTCTTGGGGGCCAGGGCTTTTGACTTCCTATTTTATTTGTATGCTTTCTGTATTCATCATTGCTTCTATTTGACCGAAAGGAGGTTGTTTCCTTCCAATGATACTTGATATGGTAAAAGCACTGTGATTGCAGTAGCCTGGTGCTGTTTTCTTTGGACAGATGTCAGCATTCTGTCTGTAGATAGATCCCTCTGAAAAACCTGTGCAGCCAAGCCAGTCACAACAGTTCCTATCAGTGCTGCATTTATTCTTCTGTGTGGGCAAGCTCATGATTTGCCACTTGAGAGCAGAGTAGCTTGCATGAGTTGGTAGCAACTCAGGAGCAAACCTTTCCAATGTCCTGCTCCTCGCCTCTGTGGGGTGCTACATCCTGGGTCAAATGCAAGTATGCTCTGCACAAATAGTTTGGCTAGTTTTTTTCCTCTACTTTGCAGCTGCTGAGGAGCTTATGCTTATGTTATACACTGAAAGAGTTTCTTTGTCTGCTTGAATAGTCATGCTGGTGGGGAAATAGGCAGCTGGTGAATTTAGAGTACTCTAATGTCACTTGGCAACATATGTGACACTGCTTGCCTGATGCTTTGCTTTCCCTCATGTTAGCTGAAATTGAATATTCTTTTAGGAGCACCTTAATCTATGGGTACCATTTTATCTTGATGCTGTTTCAGTGCTGTGCATCAATTTTGCCATCTTTCAGCAGATTCTAAGCGCAAATGTGCCCAGAAATGAGCTGAGATTCTTGTCCTTGTGCACTTGAAATGCCTGTGTTACACTCACTGGGTAAATCAGCATTTGGATTTCTGTTGCTTGCATGTAATCTTTTGTTGCTTAAGCATTACTCTTGTGTTATGTTTATGTTGGGGAAGTGTTGCTTGTGCTCTCCAGATACTTTGTTACATGTATATCTAGGCAACCTTACCTTCTCTGCTCTCATGGTATCTCCTAGGCTACTTAATCATCTTTCTATAGTGTAAGCCTTTAGATGTTGATTCCAGGAAGGTGGAGGTGGGAATTGTTTTTTCTTTGCTTCAGGAGTACAACTTCTGAATGCAGTGATGGATACTAATGGTGAGCTGTGTGAGTACAGCCTGCTCTGCCAGTGAAGGTTAACCAATGCAGTGTCTGAGGCATGGACTCAGATGTGAACAATCCAAATTGTTTATTACAGGCTCTAATATCCCCTATATAGATTCACAAGTTTTCTCTTAACTTTCCCACATGCCTTTACATGTCAATAAAGCATTCCACAAATGCTCCTTAACTATGCCTGCAGGCACTTATCCAATTGGAGCCATGAGTTGCTTCTAGCCATGCTATCTTCCTCCAATCAGGACCATCATCACATGGTCAATTGTACAGCTTATTTGACTTTGCTTTTCTCTGCTTCTGGAGATGTCCTTGGTTCTCAGCACTGCTTTCTCATGCTGCTTATCTTGCTCCACAGCTGCTGCTCTGAATAGCCTTGTATTCCTGCAAACCAAGATGTGAGTTTACCTTTTGGGCTTGACTCCACATGCACTGAAGCTGGGTAGATCACACTCTGGCACAGCTGATCTTCCACTACAGTGATGGGATGCAGACTTCTTTCCTTACAATTCAGATGGTGTTTCAGCTTCCTTTCTGTATGGCTTGGCTGATGTAGCAAAGCTGTTCCTGCTACTTCCAGTAGAATTCAGCATGTGAAGGCTGGTTCCTAGTGGGGACTCCAAACCAGTTCATTAACCTCAGAGTGAGGGCAGTGTGACTGTCCTCTTCCCTTTCCATCTCCTTATGTTGACTGCTGCAGTTGTTTGAACTGCTGAAATTGCTGAGAAATCATGCTTCAGCCTGGCTTGAGCTGCTAGTGTCAGCTGCCTTACCCCTGCTGAAAGCAGGAGGCCCTTTGCTTAGCCAAATACTGCACATGGCAGCATGTCTGTTGAGGCTCTGCCCTGCTGCCTTTTGGGCTGGTCTTCAAGGAGTTGTGCAATATGTTTGGAGTGAAATTGTCTCCTCTGTGTTTGCAACCTGAAAACATGAAATGGCAGAACTTATTATAGTCTCTTACAGCAGGAAAATGTTCTCTATGCTTAATTTGTGTTGAACTCAGGCTGAAAGAGCTGAGGCTGTTCATACTGGAGAAGAGAAGTCTTTGGGGAGACCTGATACTGACCTGTCAGTATCCAAATGGGGGCTGTAGGAAAGGAGGCAGATTTTTTTTTTTTTTAAAGCAGGATCTGTTATGACAGAACAAGGGGAAATGGTTTCAAACTAAAGGAGGTGAGATTTAGGTTGGATATAAGGAAACTTTTTTTTTTTTTTTACAGTAAGGATGATGAGGCACTGGCACAAGTTGTCCAAAGAGGCAGTGGACGCCCTGTCCTCAGAGATGTTCAAGTTCAGGCTGGTTGTTCAGGTGAACAACCTAATGTAGCTATAGGTGTCCCTGTTCATTGCAGGAGAGTTGGACTAGATCACCTTCAAGGGTCTCTTCCAACTCTTAGGATTCTATGAACTTGTTGAACTGGTGTCTTTCCCTGTGGGTACAACTTCAGTGGGGTGTATCCCAGAAGCTTGTGCAAGGGCTTGCTGTTTGAGAGATTACTTGACTGAAAGCTTACAAGAGTCAGCATCTTTACCACAGGAGTCCGTTAATTTCATATTAAATGCAGGTGGTAGCAGACAAGAGAGTCCTGTGGTTGACAGCTCAGCTCTCTGAGGTGACAGTGCAAGAGAAGATGGTGCAGCTGAAAGTGGCCTAGGCTGGCCTCATGTCATGACACTTTATAGCTCCTACATCTCCATTCTGCTTGAAGATGGAGCTTGATTACTACTGTTGCTCCCTCTGCATTGATCTTGCTGTTCAGTCTAGACCTTCTCATTAAGTACAGCTGGGCAAGCCAGAGAACTGCGGAGGTCAGCAATTAAGTAGAACTGCTCTCTAGCATTCAGCATTTTATATTTCAGGAGACACAGAGAACACAATTTTATTTTGCAAATGTTCAGCTCTGAGATTTTCAGGCAACAGATGCATGCTTCTTTGATGCTGAAAGCCCTGTTTTATTTGCCTCCAGTCATTTTTGTGCTTCTCAGGAATGACTGGGCATCTAATTCACAATTAAATAGTAGACTATTATGTTAGCACTAGGAGCACCCCTTATGTTAGAGTAAGCAACATTTCCCCTGTGCTTGCTTAGCTGTATGTAAGCACTGTTTTGTTCTTCTCCCCATATTCTGCTCAAGTGATGGTGAATATCCACCAACACTGAACATGAGGTAGTTAATGCTGAAGCATGAACAGAAGCAGCTTTTGCTGAGGAAATGCAGTCATCTTGTTTTAGTAATGAGCTTAAAGCATTCCAACATCTGCTCTCGGGGAAAAAACAGTAGCGTGGGGGATCTTGTTTGTTTGCCTGCTTTCAGTCAGCATGACTGGATTTTGATGACTTTGGCATAAAAACAAAAAAAAGGCCCAGGCAGCTGAGACTTAGCTGCACCATGGTGATGCGCAGCTCCTGTGCAGTTATTAAACTGCACTATTTTCACAAACTTCTAGGATTTTGACACTGAACTTCATCTGTCTAATACAGACTTAGTTGGATGCGACCAGTGGTGAGTTGCATAGATTATAAGGAACTGATTGTGCACAGTTTTTTATTCCATTTACCATTTATAGCATAATGACAAATTGTGGTTAGTTACTGTGAAAAAATATATTTTCCAAAAGTGTGGTCAGGCAGTGGCACCCGGGGAAGTGCCACTTCCAGGCTGCCCAGGGAGGTGGTGGAGTCACTGTTCCTTTAGGTACTCAAGAAATGTGAAAACGTGGCACTGAGGGATGAAGTTACTGGAGATGGGTTGGTGGTTGAACTCTGTGATTTTAGTGGTGTTTTCCAGTTTTAATAATTCTATGGAACTGAGGCTGTGGTCCTTTTTTTTTTTTTTTTTTTTTTTTACGCTCGTGCCACAGTGAACTAGAAAGGCTGTGATGTATGCATTCATGGTGGGCACTGGGCAGTGCTAGCTTACTGCAGTGACTTTGATATGCTTGGACATCTGCACTTGCAGTTGCAATTCTTCTTGTCTGCACTGTGGGGTGGCTGCAGTGCAACCTTCATTGATGTTTCTCCCTCAGTCCTCTATTCCTCCAGTTCTTACTAAGTGATTATTATCAGCTGATGTATTCCAAAGTGTTGGTCAAGTGTTGCACTCAAATCTGCGCCTGTGTACACAACACATAGGTATAAATACTGTGTAGAATAAGTGAGCTAGAACTTGATTTCTTGATTGAAATCAGTGTGTATTTGTTGCAAGGTGAAGGTTTTCCTACCTCAAGTGTTCCTTCTTTTAGGCTGCAGTATACAGCAGGAATCGCTGAAAAGGACCAGAGAAAGTCTTTGTGCCTCAGAAAAATGAACCTGAAGTGATCGCAGGAGAAGTTACTGATATGATACTTAATTCCTTTCTAAGTCCTAGGCATCCTCTGTGAGAATTGAAGAGCACAGTTCATTGTATGGTCTGGTTGTTTTAGAGGTTACTGTAATGATCCACCTTTGTTGTCTTGTAGAAAATGTGGGCTTTCTAGGAGAATTCCTAGAACTTAGGCTGCCTAAAATAGCATGAGATGGGTGGTGCATTCAAATGGCTGTGGGGTCTCCAGTGAAGCATCTGAAAGTGACTTTTCTTTGTCCCTGGCTGTCTGTCTTTTTGCTGGTTAAATCCTCCTGATACAAGAAGATTAACACTTCAGAGAACCAACCTTTACTGGGTGCTGGTGCTTGTATTAGTCCATCCTCTAAGAAACTGATCCCTGTAGCTCTTGTGCACCTGAGAGGCACTGCTGTGGGTGCTGGGGTTAAGCAGACTGGGAAGTGTCCATCGTGACGCAGTGGGCTGTGTGCAGTGAAGGAGGCTTCAGTAAGTCACTGACCTGGTGTAGAAGTTGAACGGAGTGTCAGAAGCTGACTGCTAGTGTCAGTGTTGCCTGCCTTATAACTAATGGCAGTTATGCTCAGGCAGCAGGAAAAGGTATTTAAATGCAGATAGGGACCTTGGGAATGCCCTCGAATAAGGGAAGATTTCCATTGTCTTCTGATACCTCATCAGTATACGTTTCAGCCATTTTCTGTATTCACATGGCCCTTTTAGTCAGGCTCACAAACTCAAGTTGTGAGTAAAAATGAGTGGGGTTACATGAGCTTGGAAGTGTGTTAAGTTAGTTACGTGAAGTATGTTGGTTGATATTAAAGTAGAGCTTCCAGATTAGTTCCGTGGAAAGTACAACAGAGCAAATTTTCAGCTACAAATCACTATTTGTTTCCCCCATTATCTATGCATTTTCATCAGCGAAGAGTCTGCATGCTATGCTTGTGTAAGAAAATAAAAATAATTTTTAAAAAATCCTGCATGAGTGAAGGTGATCTACTGTTTCAGGAAGGCTCAAAATCTGCTGCTGTACCAGCAACATCCACCTTCAGCATCATGAGCCAACATAATGAAATAGAAGGCATTACTTTCAGGGCAGCCCTCATATTGTTTCTCTGCTTCTCTTCTGTTCTGTGTATCAAATGGGAAACAGTGCTTTCCGTTATAGCAAAGTGCTGGAGGTGTGAAGTATCTGTGTCCAGTGTGTTGATGCAGTTTATAGATAATGGTTTTTAGAAATAATCTTCTGCATCGGTGTCCCTTCTGCTAGTGTGAAAATCATTATAACACCGTGGGGTATCCCCTGCACTGCAGCTGGCAGCAGTCATGAGCCAGTACTCAAGAGATGGATAAGAACAGAGTAAAAGCCACTGTCTAAGTAGTCCAGCATTGTTACACAGGAGATCAAATGCTTTCATATTCTTGAAATAAGTTAAATCAATCTTTGTGTGATTCTTGACCTACTTAGCATATTTTCAATTATTACTTCTGCTGCTAAACTGTGACTGTGGTTAACTAATTTTCCCTTGGAGAGAAAAATACTTTAAAAACCCATAACTCTCGCTTGTTGTGACTTCTTGCTCTGATCAGATTTGGGTGTCCTTAGAGACAAACTGTAGTTCTATTTGCTTGTATGTCTTCTGCCCCCATGATGTTCCACATATGCCATCCACCTACTGATCCCATCCATAGTGCAATATTTCTGAAAGGCAAAAATTCCCAATTCTGTGAAACTCATTCCCTTTTGCATCCAATATCTCTGTAAGTGGATCACAGGGACCTGGAGGGAAGCATGGATTTTAATTTGCTGCTCTATTCATAGAAAATAACATCAGTCTTGGCTGTCAGTTAAATGCCACTCATCATTCTGCAGTGACATGATTACTTTTAGCATGCCACGATTAACCTTTGTTTCAAATTCTTGACTACATCAAATATTGGCAAGCTTCATTTACCAAATACTCAGGAATTTTAAGCTTGGGGGTATGTCAAGGTGCTTTTCCCTGTGGATGAATGTTCTAGCATAATGCTCTCTTCATCTAGAAGAAAAATGGTAACCTCACCTGTGAAGGTGCAAAGCTTCTTGTCAAAAACATTCCATAGACTTCAGTGGGATTACTGTGGTGACAAAATGCAGCCGAACGGAAGTGAGATGCATTGTTTTACTTTTCTTTTCTATACAGGAGGTTGAAAGGCTCTATTTTTCTTTTTAGGCCAGATGATTGAGGTCCAATTTATCTTGGAGTACAGAAAGAGTTCAGTAGCTATTCTGGTGTACATGTGTTGCACTTGAAAAATAAGTGTTTGCAAAAGGTGTAACAGGACCTTATTCAGTTTTCTTTGTTTCTACCTCACACAAATGAACACTGAGTATTTTCATTAAAAATCATTATAGCCAAATTTAGTCCTAAGTTAAACATTAAAACATTAAACTGCATGTCTCAAGAGTTGCATCAATCTTCTGTAAAAGAGGTGAACATATTAGGTCTGCCTGCATCTGATGAAGAACCTGGATGCAGATGCAACAATGGCTATCCTGTTCCCTTCATCTCCCTCACCCAGAACTATCTAGGCATGTCTGAGTTCCTTGCTGCTGTAGGTGTTTTGCTGTTGCTCTCTGCTTTCCATGCTCTGTGCCTCAAAACGAGCAAGCTTTGTGCTCTGTGTGGATTGCACTTCATCAAGGCTCATATTCCACTACAGAATTAGAGAGCTGAGCTCTTGCAGCAGTGACTGAATGCACACCTCTGTTTGTGGTCCCAGCTGATGTACCTTCTGTTGTCAGAGAGATGTTGTCTCTCCTATAGATCTGTGTGGTGCTGCAGTTCTCAGGGCAGCTTCTTGTTGCTGAGCAGAGCTGGGGGAATGGGGGTCAGAGCCCAGAGTGGGATGCTGCTGCTTTGTTTCTTTGTGTGGTGTTTTTTTTTTTTTTTTTTTAATGTTTGCTCTGAATTAGTTGCTCACTGCTGCTGTGGAGGTAATGTGTGACTTTTTGAGCATGGAACAGAAGAAAGATGCACTTTGCACAATGTCTATTTGTTCTGAGATGGTTGAGTAGCGACTTGTTTACCGGTTATTGCCTGGATGACTACCTGTGCAACCTGGTGTAAGGAACTTGCTTTGGCAGGGGGGGTAGACTCGATGATCTCTGGAGGTCCCTTCCAACCCCTACAATTCTGTGATTCGGTAATGCTTTTGGGAATATGATGATAAAGTTGTCAGAAGGTGATGCACTTATGTTAGCCTCAATTTGACTGGAATCCAAATCATACCCGTTTAAGCCTCGGTCCCTGCGGCTGGCAAGCTCGTGGTTTCTGCTGTAGTGCAGTTGAGACGAGCTGCCAGATCTGGGGGAGGGAACTGGCTTCACCTTCCTAGGCAGCGTATTGAGGGAGTAAAGCGTTTATTTTAATGATGGCTTGCTTTTTTTTTTTTTTTTTTTTTTTTTCCAGACCGGAACACCACCCAGATCGGTGAACTCCGGCTCTACTGTTAGTAGTGCTCTCTAATCGCTACATCCCCGCGCTCTGAATCACCGCCAAGACGATATCGCTCCTTAATTCCCTCTTTCCTCTCCTGCCCCGCGGTCTCACCCGGCGTAGGGCACAGCGGGACGGCGCAGCCCCGGCGGTACCGTTGCTATAGCAGCGGCGCAGCGCAGCCTCGGGCGCAACTTTGGCCGCGGTGCGGGAGCCGCTCGGGTGGGGAGCGGAGCTGCGTCGCCCCTCTCGTAGCTCCGGGCTGGGCGGTGCGGAGCCATCTTGCCGAGAGGCGGAGGGTCCCGCGCTGGGTCCCGCTCCGGTGCCTCCACTCTGCTCTCGGCGGCCGCCGCTTTCTGAGTTGTATTTCGTTTCTCTTCTCTTCCTGCGAGGCATCTCCCGGCAGCATGCCGATAGCCCACCTGCTGGAGCTATGGAAAGGGATCGAAGTGGAGCCCATGGAGACGGAGGTGAGCAGCCCGCGGGCTCCGCACCTGTTGCACCACGGCCAGAGGCGACGGCAGAGGGAAGCGCCCCGAGGTGCGGGGACAGAGTGCCGGGCACAGCACCGCGCCGGGGAGGGCGGCAGCTCGGCCGGTGCCGTAGGGCTGGGACAGCCGCCTGCTGCTGAGCCCCACATACCGTCAGCTGGGATTGCAGCGGCTTCTTCACCTGAGTTTTGAGACCTATGTCAAGGAAGGGCATCATCTTTGAGTGATGTAGTGGGCACCGTGGATTCGGGATGGGTATTTCTGGGGCTGCTGAGTAGTGTGAGGAAAAGCGGTGTGTTCTCAGTTGGCTGTTTCACCAGGTGATGTAAATAGAGGAGTAGCACTTGTGTGAGTGCTGTGTTTGCTATGTACTGCTGAGTTTCATTTACGCTTAAAGGCTTCCTGGCTTTTGCGACTGTAGTTCTGAGATGGATTTTGGCAGGGATGTGGAGGTCAGTGTAGCTCAAACAGATGCTGTGAGAATGCTGAATGCCTCAGCAGAGGAGCCCCAAAGCTCTGAGAAAGGTTTTCTACAAAGTGTGGGCTTAAATACCTGAGAAGCACAGCAGGAGTGATGCACCATGTGTTGTTATCCTGGTGCTGTTCATGCTGGAGGCTTGAGGTTCATAACTAGTTTAGAATTGGAGAGGTTTGCGTTCAGTATTGAGTGCCACCTCCTGCTCTAGGCTGTGTAAGAAACTCTGTGTGCTAATGCAAGCTGGGTCTGAGTGTCTGCACATTGCTTCTGATTTCAGGTAGTCAGATAGCACCTTGCTCAGTCACCTTCCCAATGAGGAGATTTATATCCCTATAATCACTGAACAGTTTTTCTACTGGACTTCATAGAAATGCTGCTATTCTTACTCAAACCAAATCTACCTTTCCACTTACTGCGATATTTGCCTCTGTTCAGTGCGTGTGCCCAGTGTCTTTCTGCCCCAGGCAGGAGACACTCAGCCATTGCTCAGATGTCCTTTTGTGCATCAACCCCTGCGGGGGAAAAACAACCTCTGACCACAGGTGAAGCTCTCAGCTTTGCACAAAGGCCCAGTTATCACTGCCTGAGATGACAGCATCCTTATTTTCTCCCCTTATTGCCGGAGAAGGTTTTAGGCCCTTCCAGGCAAAGCAACAAAGCTGTGTGGGTCTCCTTACCAATGGAGTTGACCCCTTATGCATATAGTTAATCACATGGATGGTTTTAGTTTTTGTTTGCTTGTTTTTTAATCGTTTCTTGCTCTTAGGAGTACCATAGCTATAAACTATGTGAGATAATCGTTCTTGATAAGATTTCACTTATGAAAAGGTCAGAAAGTTATGGACAATGCTCTACTGTTTACGTAAGAATAACAGACAAAGCATCACTTAATTTCCTTGATTTATTGTTTTCTTTTAAACCCATTAAATAGACAGAAGATCTTACAGCCCTTTAGGTTTTGCTGTGGGAAGAATTCCTGCAGTACCATTTGCTCAAATCTAGTTAAGGTACACAAAATTAATTTGGTATTCTGCGGGCTCTTGTCCATGAAAAGCATTCATAGTTTCCATCAGTGATGCCATTGGCTCCATAATGGGCTGTTGCAGCCTGAACGCTTGTGTCTGAGCTGCGTCTTGGGAGCTGTCATAGGCTCTGAAGCTGTGTGGGATAATGTGTTTTTGTGGCTGTCTGCAAGTTGTTCTTTTCTTGTGTAAGCCTTTCTCAGTTAGTCGACAAGGAGGGAGACGGCTCCTCTTGTTTAGGCAGTAGGGTGTGCTTCTCCTCCTCTCCCTCAATGCCAAAAAGCCTTTTAAAATAGATGTGTTTAAGAGTGCTTGTGCATGACTCAGGTGAATGACTTGCAGATATTAATGATAGCATTTATAGTAGATCGATCGCATCATAAGGAGGAGTGCATTGAGGGCATATTATGTTTTATTTTGCAAGGGAAGAAAGGGATAAAATCCTGCTGCCTTCATCTGTTGGCTTAGGAGGTCATTAACTTCCTGATAAGAGAGCAATAACATGGGGATATTTACTGGCTCTGAATTTTATTTGCGCTTAGGCAGATTTATTGATGGATGGAGAGTAAGTTACAGCTTTGGGAATGTGTTTTTTTTAGAGGATGGGATGCTTGCTTAAGCTTTCAGCTTGCTTCTGTCAGCTTAGACTAGAGCTGAGCACTCATTAAAATGTTAATATTGACGTGGAAGCTGTGTTTAGAAAACATAACATTAAGTATACATATGTTCTCTCTTCTTAGCAAGAGTTACTGTTCTGGGCTTCAAATGTACATTATTCATGAATAATCTTCTTTCATTCTTTTATCACTTCTCTGACAAACCCAGTTTCAACTGTTCATTGGCCATCTTAGTGCCAGTGTGCTCCTGCTTTCTTCTGTGTGCTCAAAGTAGTATACAAATTTTACACATGTTGTGAATAACTGAATAAGTCACATAAATACTCAGCAAATAGTATGTGGCTTTATCATAGCTTATGAGGGCTGCTCTGAAAGCAGTGGCTCCTATTTCATTATGCTGATCTATGACATCAGAGGTGGATGTTGGTGGTACAGAATCAGAGGCTAAACCAATATCCTATTACTTTTCGTTGCTGTGTGACAGATGGCAGCAGAGGTGCAGTCTGACAAAATGGTGTCTGACATGGAAGTACAGATGAAGCAAAAGTGCATCACTGAATTCTTCCATGCAGAGAAAATAGCACCCACTGACATTCATCAACAGTTGCTGAACACTTATGGAGACCAAACATTGCATATCAGCACAGCGAAGTGGTGGGTGCAGCATTTCAGTTCTGGGTCACAATGGGTCACCTCTGCTGGTACAGATTTCAGCCAAATGTGGCATGCAGGCTCCTGTTCATTGTTGGCAAAAATGCGTAGTTGATGGTGACTGTGTTGGAAAAACAGTGCTTTGTCACTGAGAATTTGCTCTATTAGATAGGTGTTATTGTGCTCTTTGTATCTATAGTAGTTTCCTTGGAAAGAAAATAGGAGACACTACTCTTGGAGCAATCTACACATCTATGAGAGGAAGGTTATGTTCTTGAATTCAAAGCTTATATTACCTACATTAAATGTGAATAGTTGAATGTACCTGTAGTGGTGGAGCTGTATCTTTCCTAAGAATGTGTATTCACATGAAAATTTTCCTTTCTGTTCCCTAGCCTGTGGTGGAAGAAGCTACCCTGGATGAAGAACCTGTAAAAGAGGCAAGTCTATGTATCTGTGTTTCACACATTAGTGAATGATTATATTATAACCTTTTGCCGTTATAGAAATTGAATGTCTGAGGAGCTTTCTCTCCCTATGTTTCTAGCATTGAAGATGCTAGTACAATGTGGTTGTTTTTCTTTTTTTGTTTTTTAAAGAAAAAAGAAGTTGGCCAACTGGAAGGAGAATGATTTTTAGATGTTGTTCTGCTGTCTTTCCCAGAAAGAATACTTCTCCAGGCCAGTGCCTTTTCTAAGGGGGGTATTTTATAATGGCCTCAGGAAGAGTAATTGCCATCATAATGCTGCTTCTGTGTCATGAGTTGTGCCTGACTGATTGCTTTACATGTTATTCAACTTTGATTCCTGTATGTCCACTGGAATTGCTCTTCATCAAGAGCATGGCTAATCTAATCATTTCATGCAGGTTTTATTTATTTGCATTATTGTGGCATTGTACTATTTTCCTAAAAACTGTAGAAAAATACTGTCCTTGCCTCAGAGCTCAAATGCCAAATAGATGCAATGGAATGTGATAGAGAGCTGCAAAGCAGTTGAGAACAAAATTAAGCATTGACTCTTGTGATCAGCCAAGGGCAAAACTTGATTACATAACAGGTTGCTGCTGACCAAAGGTGTCAGCAGATGGTGATGCTGCTGGTCTGAGACAGTAAGCAAAGGATGTGTCGAAGATGGCTCTGTATTTCTTTCTTTCAAAAAGTGTCTGAAAATCTTAGGGCTGAAGGGAGGTTGCAAAGATGTTTGATTAATTGCCTCCTTTGAACACATGAAGCTTCCCCACTCCTGGTAAGCTCCTTTTACTCATAGGAGTTTTATGCTTTACCTGAGATATTTGGGTTTTGGTGAAGGGTAAGGTGGTTGTTGCTTTTTGCTACGCTGAAGGAGTATCTTAAACTCCTAATGATAGAAAGGGGGGATGGAGTCTTGTTTTTTGAGTCCTTTGGAATAGGTGCAACTTCATCTTGCGAACTTCTTCCCCTTTCAATTTTTAAAGATTGCAACAAATTATTCTCCAAAATGCCTAGGGCTGAAATCAAGTGCAGGTAACAGTCCTCATCGTGATATCTTCTGAGAATAATGCTGAAAATTAAGATCACGGTTAGTGGGCTCTTGAGTTTCAAGAGGATATTTCTGCTTCATTCCCTAAATAAATGTAAATGAATTTAAACCTACTTCATTTTTATTAAGGGTGTACCTTAGGATTCTTAAGTTTTAACTTAAACAGATAAAAGTTGTGAGTAATGATTACTTAGACATCCCAGCCCTATGTTCTCTTATTTTCTTGCATGTTCTCTGCTCTAAGTACAATTTGCTTTTTGGTATCTGTATGGTAATTGTGTTTAGCTCCTGTGTATCTGCTCCTGCTGTATTTCTAATGGGAGTGATGCAGTTATGCCTGACAGAAACTTGTTGTAATTATGTATTAGAAAACACACACAGTGGGGACTAACAAATACTCGACAGTGAAATATCTGTCATGTCAAAGTTCCTTCGCTATTCAATTAAGTTTTCTCAGTGCTCTACAGTGAATATCATTAAGGAAAATGGTTGGATTTGTTTGTCCTTACTCTGCTGCTGTCATTTTATTTCAGACATTGGCTGAGGCTATAAGCCTGATATTTCACTGAAGCATACATCTTACTGCAGGGGTCTTAAAGGGAACTGTCTGCTGTTGAGGTGAATTTTCTTACTGATTGCTCTTTGTGCCCAATTCCGAAGTCAGTTTTTCCACGAAACATTGAAGCATGACTTAGGGGGTGAATTGAAATCAGGATATGCAATGGATAACACTTGCTCAGGGGATGCTCTTGTTAGAAACTTGCTCTGGGCTGCATTGACTTCCTGCTGTTTCTCTTATCAAGGGCATAGTACAGACAAATGAGACAGTGGCAAATACATTACGGAAACTTCACTTCTTGTTTTTCAGTTGGCTGATCTTCATGATGGACAGGTTTTTTTTAAACATCTTGGAGTGCGTAACTTATTAATTTGTCTGTTGCCTACAGCATGTGTTTCTGAGGCACATCTTGGTCCTCCAAGCAATGTGTCAGCACTCAGGAGTGGGCCACTGGCCCAGCCACAAAGGCAAGCACATTGGTTGATGGGGACTTCCTTGAGACAAATTCTTATTCAAGTCCTTGCTTATACTTGTTGGATCCTGTTTTTCTGTAAAATGATTTTTTGACAAGGTTGTCTTTATTTTTAATAGGGAATAATAAGCTTGACCATGAGTTATTACAAGCACAAATACATTCTTAAATAAGAGTGCTGTGCTTTGTGGTTTGGTCTAGATTCAAGTAAAGAATTTATATCGGATATAAATTCTTCCCTGAAGCTGCAGTTGGCAGCAATATCTATTGTTGCATCCTTCTTAAAATAAATAAATAAATGAGCATAGGCAAGTTTCAAAGCACTGTGATACTGCATTTGGAAGCTAGATTTCAGCTTTCCTCTGCTTTGAGTTGTTTCACTCTTCCAAAGGGGTTTGCAGCTCTTCAATTAGACTTGTAGGGAGGGGCTTTGGAAAAGTTGAGGAGAGTTGCAGCACAAGTTGTGCAGTCAACCAGAAAAAGAACTAGGTGAATTCTATGGATTTTTCTCTATGAAAACTGCATGGTGAAAGTGAGAATGGTAAGACCTGGCCTTATTGTCTACTTCTGGACGGAGATTTCCAAAGATGCATGTAATTTTCTGCTTGTATTATGCACTCATACAGTAACAATAAAATCATAGAGAGCAATTAAAAGAACCTGGCTGCTTCTTTCTGTTAGGCATTTATATACCTTGGTGAGATCTATCCCCTGAAGCATTATCTTCAGATAAAGCAATTTCAGCTTTCTTAAGTTAATTGGAGGTGTTTTGATATGCATAGTATTGACTGCTCAACTGATTATGAAGGCTAAATGTCTTTTTTTTTTTTAATGCAGACCACAGTATTTTTTTTCACAGGGTGAATAAATAAAACAACATACCCTCTGCTGAAGCATAACTCTTTTGTGTTGGCTAGAGTCTATCCTGATCTTTGTTGAAGTAGGACTCTGCTGACATGGATCTTGCATCTGTTCTTGGTACTCCAAAAAGTACCTGTGCAGTGGGATGGTGCAGCTTGCGCAGTTCAGGGAAATGGTGTGTACTGTTATATTTCTCTTCCCTCCCATTTTTTCCATTTATCTTTATTCCTTAAGTAGACACCAACACAGCCTAGTCTGATGCTGTTATTCAGTATGTAGCAATGGGCAATCCAACACTTTGGACCATAGCAGTTAATGCTGAGTAAATGTCATACTGAGTATGGGGGGGAAAAGGTCCTTGTAAAATATACACAAGTTGTAAAGCACTTAACAGAATCAGGATGCTTTTTTTTTTTTTTTTTGGACAAGTGTTATTACTCTAATAAAAAAAGTTCATATATGGGAAAACTATTCCCTCATGCAAATGAACTTGTTCTATAATGGCAGTTGGTGCCTGAGAGACTGCTACCTATGAACTAATGGTGTCACTGGGAGAAATTAGTCACTTGGCAGCCACTGGAGGTGAGGATAAATTCTTTCTATGATGACTGTGGTGCTTCCAGAGAGCTGTGGTTTTGGAGTTGACTTGACTCTTATATTAAGTGGAGGAGGAGGGGGGAGAAATGCACAAATTTTACACTCAGATAATTGCAGCTCTAGGATAAGAAAGTCTATTTTCTTTTGTTATAATAAACTGAAAAGTCTTTATTTTTTTTAAACTCCCAGCTTGTGTCAAACTCAAAGCTTGGAAGTAGATACTTTCCCCAAAGTAAAATTGAAGTGGCAAAAATGAAGTAAAACAAATGCTGCTCTGGAAGGAAAAAAAGCTTTGCACTGGCTACTTTATTTCAAAGATATGATGGGGAAGTCAAAAGGTAGCCCCACCAGCTGTGCTGTAAGTACCGAATGGATGTTGTTAGACATAAGGTAATTATCCTGTTAGCATTGTAGGTAACAAGAATTAAACTTCTGTTTCCAGGTATACATATGATTTAGGCTGCAATGGTATTTTATTCAAGAAGCTGCCTGGTTTCCTGTTGACTGGAAATGGAGCCACGGGTAGTTAGGTTCTGTACAGTATTTCTTTCATAACTAAATTGTAGGCTCTTCTCAGTGGTGTGTAGCAGTAGGGCAAGGAGTAATGGGCAGGGAATTTGAACAAAGGAAGTTGCGTACAAACATGCAGAACTTTACTGTAATGTTGATGGAGCACTGGATCAGGTTGCCGAGAGAGGTTGTTGAGTCTCCTTCTATGCAGGTATTTAAGACCTAGATGCCTACCTGTGCTGCCAATTTTAGAGAACCTGCTTTATTAGGGGGGTTGGACTTCAATGATCTTCTGAGATCCCTTCCAACCCCTGTGATTCTGTGTGATCAGATGACCTCTTGCTGGTTGTAAAGCCTTAGGTATTAACTTCACGTAAGTACTTCTACTCTGGATGTGCAGAAGGAACTTAGTAAATTACGGATTTCACCCACTGTTTAGATCTGTCTTGGATTGCCTGATCACTATTTTCATCTGTTTTGTAGCTTCTTTCTTCATCTTTAATTGCTGTTTTTGTGAAGTCAGTAATTAGACTGATTACTGTGTTCTTTCAGTTCTGTCTTGGATTCTTCTTTCTGTTATCAAACTGAAAAGGACAAAAGGGAGGGGGGGGGGGGAGGGGGGGGGAGAGGAATGTTCTGTGAACTAATGAGCAATTGCATGTATGATGGATGACTGAAGTACTCTCTTATCCTTTTGTTGATGTCTTTCATCTGTGGTGCCTTTAGTTTTTAAAATGTGGTGTTGAAGTCTGTTTATTAATGTTTGAATACCTGAAAAGATGACCTGGTCTTCATGTGCTGCAATGAGCACAGCTCTCATTTCTAGTGATCTGAAACTGGTGGTGTCCACAACACTTGCCAACATAAAACTTTATTCTTTCTATTTCTTTTTAGTCTTGTTTTTAACAGCAATAAGGATATCATAGAACATGTAATAGTACTTCTTGAGGAAGAAAATACAATTAATAGAACAATAAGAGATACGTTACTGCTGAAAAAGTTGATAGTCTCATTTTCAAGAGTGTCTGATTTAATGTGACCAGATTGCTTCCTGATATGCTCCTGAGTATGCACTAATTTATCCCCTGCATTTCTTCTACAAAGAAGAATATATTTTCTATGATGAAGTTTTCAGTGACCACTTTTCTACAAGAACATGGCAGCAGTTTTTTTTTTTTTAATGTTATTTCCTTTTTCTTTTTAAGAAGGTTGTGAATCACTCTTCCTACAGAAGGTGCTGATAGAAAGGGATTAAAAATCACAGGTACTGCCTTGATTAGGTCAGTGAGCCCTCATCAGGGAGGGTCCTGTCACCTGAAAATCATTTCTGGCTTGTATGAGCAAGGTAGTTCTATCTTCCTCATCCTTCAGTGTGCCTGACAGTTGTTACATCCTTTGTGAAAGATGCAGAGGGCCCTGATTGACATGCCGTGGTCATGATCTTGCAAAGCTGTCTTGTGCTCTGTCCAGCTGAATAGAGAAGTCATTCAAGGAGTGATTCATTATGATTTTCAGATGAAAAGGATGAGATTCTTGATCTCTCTATCTTATTTCAAATCTTTCTGGGAAGCCCCTTAGGAGAAGAATGTGCTGAATCCTTTAGCTGGTGTTCTGAAAGACCTTGAAAGAAGATGAGCCTCTTAAGTTGGATTGTCTCCAGTCAGCCCTATTGGCAGTTCATACATTCTTTTTTTCCCCAGCAAGAGTAAAAGTCCATGACAGTTTTTGCTAATGTAAGGCTTAATGGCTAGGGTGAAGTATGTAGAACTGTTTGCCTCATTCCCAACCACCTCTATTTATTATTGTACTGGGAGGAATAACACGACACTTCTGTAGCTTTTCTGTCACTTCATCACTGTTTTGATTGTTTCATTGTGATAGTGATTCTATTAACAAGTGTGGTAGAAAAGAAATGGGAACAATGCATCAAATGGTCAGTGCCTTCTTTAGCTCTGACAAGCAAGGTGTTAGTATTGCTTTACTATGCCAAACTTGTAACTTGAGAATGATTGCTAGAATCAAGTGGAGGTCTTTGCATCTTTTCTTTGTGGTAGTGCTCTTGAACTCATGGGTTCTGTATTGACTAGGAGAGCTGGTCACCATGCAGATCAACACAATGGTGATGGAAAGTTCTCAAGTAGAACTGGTAACGTAGGATAGCTGATTACTTTATTGCAATCTAGTTATGAAACTTTACAGTGGAAGAGAACAAAGGATAATGATGACACTTTTTTCCCTTCGACAATATAGAGGAGTGTGTGTATATGTGAATTAAATTAAGAATGTGTATGTGGGGTGTGACTTATAGCTCTCATGAATATCCTAAACCAGACACCTGTTGCACGCTTTTTGTGTGGTTTTCAATTTGTAAAAGTTCTCAGTCTCCTCTGTTCTTTCAAAGAACAAGATCTGGGGATGGGTAACCAGTGAACAATAGACAAACGTTGGTACGTACTTGTTTTAGCAGCAGAATCATGCTTTGTGAACTGAACTGCCAGCAGAAGTTTAGCTTATTGTTGATTCTTAAGGCATCTCCTTGTTAAGTGAAGCAGCTCAAGACACTGCTGTGTCTTACAGTATGCAAAAGAGAATCGCAAATAACAATTATGTTAATACTGAGTAAATATAATGTCATACACAATGATCACACACAACCTTATGCCAGTGATGTTACCAGCATCTCTTCCTGTTAGTCTTTGGGCTAAAGTGAGAGCACTGGATGAGTGTTGCAGCCTCAGTGGGTGACGTACTGATAGCTGGAAGAGGGGCTGATGCCAATGCTCCCACAAATATTGGTAGTAGAGCATCTGTGCTTAGAGTTATTTACTGATCTGTTGTTGTAGTTTTTTTTTTTTTTTAACCCACCCCTCCCTTATTCCTATCTGCGTTATGCTTGTCCATGAAGCAGAAGGCTTCCTCTCAAATTCCTGCTGTAGTAAGTAATTATTCAGCTCCAGGAGTAAGCATTTAAGCTCTTGTGTTGCTGAGTTGCTCCTGTGATCTAGCTTCCATGATTCATGCTTGTGCTTGCCAACAAGAGTTAGTGTAAGGCTTAATTAAACATGCAAAACATTTTGGACTTACTGAGTCATTTTCCTGAAACATGGCTTGTCATGCTGTGTCACTGGTGGACTTGTACACCTTTTGGGTCCTTAGTGCCAGCTTTGAATAAATAATTTGCTTATGGAAGGTGGAGCGTGTACATGCTGTCTCAGAGTAGTCAACCTTGAAGTAACTGAATAAAAAATATTCAATAATAAAGAAATACCCAAGACTGGTATACTCAATTTGCGAGTGAAAAATGTGTGCTTTTGTTTCTTTCATGCTAATTATAGGATTTGAGAACCCCAAAGGCTTTGGTGTCTAGTTGAAGCTGACGTAATCCTATTGATGGATAAACCAGGCAGAATTGAGCCAACGTCCCTGGAGCTATGGAGCTTCCCTGGACTGTGAGTGAATTTGATAGCTATTTGTCTTCTAGACAGGGAAATGAGAATCCTCATGGAGATCAGCTGGAAGTCTCTCTGGCATTGTAACTTCTGGAATCCTCACTTTAGCCTTCATAATACTTTGGCTCTGCATTAAGTATTTTGCAAATATAGCATTATATATTGGAATATTTTAAGCTCTAATTGTGGTGCAGAATAGAAAACTAGCTAGAATATCTGAACTGGAAAATAAACGTGACTTCAGCTTTCACATAGGATAACTTTAACAGGCTGATTCATGGCTGTGACTGAGTAGAGCAGCAGGAAATTATTCTTGTAGAATCTCAAAAATCTGTAAGAACGAGTCTTTTTTTCAACAGGTGTCTCAAAGCAGTCTAATTTGTTGCATCCACACTGGGAGAGAATGAGACAATTGGATTGGAGCTCTTTAGAAAAACCTGAAGTTGAATTTTGTTGTGTTTTTTTTTTTTTTTTGTACTGACGGTGTACCATAGGCATCTGAGATTTTTGAATTGTTTTTTCTTTAGCTGGTCACTGTACAAATACGGAGAAGGTTGGCATGGAAGAAGGGGGACATACTTTAGCAAGTTCTGTGGTGATAAAACAAGGGGAAATGTCTTCAAGTTTAAAGAAGGCAGATTTAGGTTAGATGTAAGGAAAAGGTCTCTTGCAGTGAGAGTGGTGAGGCACTGGAACAGCTATGGTGGATGCCTTGTCCCTGGAGACTTTCAAGGTGAGGCTGCATAAGGCCCTGGGCAGCCTGATCTAGCTATACATGTCCCTGTTCATTGCAGGAGAGTTGGACGAGATGGTCTTTAAAGGTCCCTTCCAACTCTAAGGATTCTGTGACTCTATAGCATCCATATTCTTTTATTGAATTTCAATTGACAAATTGTGTCTTTGCTGCAGAGCTCATTTCTGGTTATATGTAGAGCCATGAGCAGCACTTGTTATGTTTCTGAAGTGATAACTTGATCAGTCTTCCAGTTAGATGCCAGGACGATGCTAGTTCTTCCAAGTTGATGTGAGGGGGATAGCCACGAAGGGTTTCTGAGGAACTATCAGACCTCCAACTCCCACACTCCTGACTGTAGTAGAAGATCCTTCTGGAATTAACTGCAGTCAGCTTAAAGAGAAATGCCTTCCATACTACTTCCAGTTATTTGTCTGTGATGGCCTATACATACTGTCCATTCTCTAAATATTTTTTTAATTGCTTTGCGGTATTTTTTTGTTTGCCTTCAAGGCAAGTACTATGTGGTATTGAGACTGGTATCTTGGTAGTGTGTAAGGGTTCATTGCAAGCATACTTTTGGACAGTGAGCTTGTTAGCACCTGGTGACCTGAACAGTTGTGAGTATTGGTGAACACTTGAGCCTCCTTTTTGACAATTACAAATATAAAGTCAAGATACTTCTGGATTAGTCAAGTCAATTTTATTTTTGCTGATGATATTGAGAGCTCTACTGGACCTTGATGATTTATTCCTTGTAATATATTTTAGTATAGCTTTAGTAATCCTTCTTGTTAAGATCTTAGCCCTCAGATTTGCTGATGTAAATAAAAGCATATTTGGCTTCCTGAGTCAGGCAGGCCATCAGAAAACGTGTAGTGCAAATGTTTACAGGACATTCAAGCAGGCTAACCTGAGCAGAGGTACAGGCTGTAGTGAGATCAGTCCCTGGCACTGTAAGAAGAACAGGCCATTCAAACCTTGCTTTCCCCAGTTGCTGTTTTCCTGCTCCTTTAACTAACATAGAAGTACTCTGCACACAGTTGGAACAACAGTTGGAAAAGCCTCTTTTCAAGAGACTGTACTCCTTGCTGACAGCTGAGAGAAGCGTTTAATGATGCCCTAAGCACTGCACAAGAGAGATGCTGATTGTAGGAGAAGCAGTGCAAGCTCTGTTTTCCCTGGCCATCTGGATATAGTGTCTTGTGCTGCTTTGAAGAGTAAAACTAATCCAGATTAAGGTGTTTGTTTGCAGTAATTAATGGCTTTCTGAAGGATGGTGAGCACTGGCAAATCCTGTTTGCTTTGCTGCATCAGAGAATTCATGTGCTTGGATACTTCCTGTTCATTTGCAGGGTGAATCTCCTTGCTTATGGGCTATTCAGCAAGATAGAGAAGAAAAATGAAAGCAAGCAAAACCAGTTTAAACTTCTACAGTATTGGGACTGAGGAGTGTGTCGGGGCCCAGGTAGCTGTAGCGACTTGCTTACGCAGTCCTTGAACATAGCATATGTGCTGTGGCTAAGACAGAGATACCATCATCCACTGTACAAAGAGAACAGGCCTGCCCAGAGTCTAGGGCTTTTGGTTTGAGTAACTACAAATTTGTTTGTTTGCTTTTTATTTGATGGGAAAAGGATCGTCCTTTATGAGGTTAGAAATGTCAGTAGTTTTGTGGAATACTACCATGGCCTGTGCACCCAAATCTATCTGCATATGCAGAGTTATTGTAACAGAAAGATTTTCAAGACTGAAACAAATAACATCATTATTTCTCCTTGTTTCTGAGATTTTTATTTCAATATGGCAAAATAAACAGTGGAGTGAATTTGTTAGTGAATGTGTAGAAGCGAAAGAGCTTTCTGTGCGACTTCCCAATGAAAAAATTTGTGGGATGCCAGGATCAGCCACCTTCTCTGCATAAGGACCTGGAAAAGGCATGGCTCACTCCTCTGGTGCATGTCTGCCAGGGGGCCGAGTGCTCTCTTCTGCGAGAGATGCTGCTTTGCCTGTGCGAATTAGCATAGATGTTTAGTGACTGAAGAGGGTAGGTGCCAGATGTATACAATGGTGTGTTAAGGCATCCATTGGTTTTTCTTTTCCTCCTGTTTTCTAACTAATTTGAAGATTAAATCTGAGGCAGCATAAACCTAAAAGCAAACTGGAACTCGTAGGTTTGTGTGCTCATTAGAGATGCTGCGTTTAAAGCCACTTACATCATAGACTTCTGTGATACACTGTAGCATTTCACAGGGCTATGGCAGCATTGCAGTGGGCAGATAGTGCTTTCACTTTAAACAAGGCAAGGCTTTAATTTAGGTTTTTGACTATAATAAGCTTGGTGAGAGAATTCAGATGCTTACACTCAAATGAATTATGTAAAAATATGTGTATATATAAACATGGAACCTCAAGACATCCATAGGCAAAAGAGCTAATGGAACTAAACAGCCTGTTGGGTACCTCTATCTGTGGTATGGGGGAAAGTGGCTTCTCCTATCCTATGTCTGTATTACTCCTGAGTGTTCGTTTTTTTTTTGTTTTTTTTTTTTTTGTTTTTTTTTTTTTTGTGTTTTTTTTTGGTGTTTTTTGGTGTTTTTTGGTGTTTTTTGGTGTTTTTTGGTGTTTTTTGGTGTTTTTTGGTGTTTTTTGGTGTTTTTTGGTGTTTTTTGGTGTTTTTTGGTGTTTTTTGGTGTTTTTTGGTGTTTTTTGGTGTTTTTTGGTGTTTTTTTTTTTTTTTTTTTTTGTGACTGGCAGGGACAGGGCACAATCTGTCCTATATCTTTTAAAGTATTCTTAATGTATCACACTTCCAAACAGTGAATGCAGACATAATTTGGATACAGTGTCCATCTCTTGTCAGGTGCTGCTCTGTAGCTGCACTGAGACTACATCAGCTATGGAATAACAGGTTCAGCACCAGGAGCAGCTGAGGAATGGCAGCATGAGTTGTAGCTAACAAATGTATGCTGGGTTTCTGAGGAGCCTGAGCCATGCTGCTTTGGCTTTGCTGTTGTATTGTTTTATATTAGCTAGGGTGAAACTAGCAGGCTTATCTTCCAATTGCAGCATGGCCATACCTGCAGTCTGTTGCCATGGGGACAAATGTCTCATTTAAAGACTTGCACAGAAAACTCCTGTACTTTGAGATGGCACTGTCTGTAAGCAAGCAATTATGCAGCTGTTTGTTGCTGAAGGATGCCGTGGTTAATAGATTCTGAGTTCAATTTATTCTAAATAATTGTTTTTTCACGTGATAAATCTTCAGCCTGTTCCTTAGAAGGCAACTCATAATTGCACTGTTACTGTACCCTCAACCATAATTTTCAGATACTATGGCCACCTTCAGTCAGATATGAAAGAGGGGCAGCACTTTCAAACAAATTCCTGTTCTCAAAACTTTTGAGGAGTTGGCAGCCTAGCAGAGATGAGAGGCCAGAAATGGAGTCCCACCAAGGGAAGAAAGCAGAATACCCCACTATGTGCTACTTGAGCTAGCAAGCTGGCCTGCTTCTGTCCCTGTCCAAGAAAAGGGAAGGAGAAGATGAGTCTGAGGGGCAGCAGCCACAATCTGTTGAATGGTGTGCTCTGCTAGTACTGCTTCTTGCATTACATTGCCTACTTTTACTACTGGGAGACCTTGTGTTCCCCAGATAAAAAGAATGGAAGTTTGCCAGCTTCTTTGTTTCCCTGCAGAAACCAGATAGCACTTCTGCAGATGCACACTCGGTTTTGAACTTTGCTTTTATGTAATTGCAAAACCAGATCAGCTTTGAGGGAAACGTATCTTAAAGATGAAGAATGTTATTTTGTAGCATGTGCCTGTATGAATAAAAAGCAGACTTGATTCTTTTTAACTGAGTTCTATGCGAATGTGGACTCAATTTAATATGCCCTAAATAGCAGTCCTTCAGTGTGCGCTTGCCTAGCCTCAGCCACATTATCCTGCAGGCAATACTGACATCTAGTGCAACTCAAGTACTGCTGAGCAGCTTACTTCTGAAGCTTCTATAGAAACTTTAAGACTTCTGATGTTTGCTCATTTCTGAAATCTTGCTGTAGGGAGTGGTGTGGCCTCAGGATTCTGATGTTTTGGGATGTGTGTTCCCTTCTTATCTGTGGGGGATTCCTTCCTGGGTGAGTGAATTAAGATGGTGGAGGACATGTTTCCACATATAATACAGATTTCCATCCTCCTAATATTTTCTATGGATGGCGCTGCCTCATTTATTTTACTGCCATTCTGTAGGTGTTGGTACAGTGTTTACACTTAGTGCTCAGTGAGCTATCATAGAGCAAGTCTTGGAGAGCTCAAGCAAACCACCAAAGCAGGGTGATGTTTCAATATGGCAACTATCTTGAAGATAAGCTATTGAATGGATTTTAGCATAGCTTTCAAATAAGTTTTGTACATTCATGTATCACACGATATTAGTTTTGTACATCTTGTATACTTGTAGCCTGATGAATTGCATTAAGCGTATGAGATAATGTTGAGCACTTCTCAGACAGGTAGCTATCAAAACTATTTATTGTGGCAGACTAACATAATTCTCTGCATTAATGTATTTCACCCAAGTTTAAAAGCAAGCAAGCTAAAAAGTTCCCCTCTAAATTCTACTAAATCCTGCCCCTCCCAGTCATAATCATCCAGTTTCTGGATGCAGCCTCAGACTAACGTAACCCGGGACTGGTTTCTGGTTGGAGCAGGTGTTGGTCTGAGAGACCTCTAGGGGCCACCTCTGAATTATTCTAAGGATGAGGATTTCAGCCTCTTGCCCACTCTTCTTTTTTCTGAAATGAAAGATATACAGAAAGATCCTTTCTATGCTTCTTTTTCAATCCTACCCATCTGAATGGATGGTGTGTGAGAAGTACTAGGTGTTTCCTAACTAAACAACTAGATAACCTCATCAGCTGTGCTGGAAGCAGTTGCACAGTGCTGCAGGCTATGGTGACTTGGAGTAGTGAGGGAACGGCAACAAGGAGCCTGGTACAATGATTCACTGAAACTTACCAGTTTGAGTGTTGCTTGGGTTGCTGTGTCTTCGAGTGGCATGCATTAATTGTGGTGTCATAGAGCTCGGTTTAGGCTGGTCTGAAGCACAGCCATGATATTTTGGTATTCAAGGTAAATGCATTAATTTTACTCCCTTCCCAAATTTCTCAAAAGTCTTTTGTTCTTCTATCTTCTGAGCCTGACAGATATGCACCTCAGATCCACAGCTCTGTATCTCATGCAGCAACAGCAGCAGTACAAGGAGCAGCTGACTGTGATGCTCAGGGTGCATTTGTTTCTGTCTGATGTCCTCTTGGCAGGAAATGTGTTGAAAGAGAGGGATTACTTCATGTGATAGGCAATCTCTGGATGTCTCTGAGAAGCTGCACTCCTACTCTGCAGAGAGCTCCTTGAGTTGCCATCCTGTAACTGATAACTACAGTAATTTGTCCAATTGCCCAGAGAGGTGGTGGATGCCCAATCCTTGGAGATATTCAGGGCCAGGCTAAATGAAGCTGAGTGACCTAATTTAGATATAAGTTTCCCTGTTCATTGCAGGGGCGTTGGACTAGATGACCTTTAGGAATACCTTCTAACTCAAATGTTCCTATGAAGTTGCTCTGAGCTAATTCTTGAGCTTGCAGTAACTTTGTTCACCAGTAGAGGTCTGTCTTGTCTAGAAGAAATGTGGAGATTTTTATCAGTTAAGATTTAATCAGCATTGGGAGAACCTGAGACACTCTTCAGACTTTGTATGTTTTTCTTTGTATGTTTTTGTATCTTGTATGCCAATTTGAACATTTAGGATGATAGCAGCTGATGTTGAAGTGCTACATGCAATTCAATGAACCATGTTAGCCAGTTGTTGGGGAAATTCTGCCAGCCAGATGCAAAATGATGGCCTGGGTGGCTCAAGTACCTGCTCTTCAGTCCCTACAGCAGAGAGCAATCAAAAGTCAGAGACCACAGCCAGATTTCTAGGAGTGTGGATGAATAATCAGTGGGAAAAACTACATATGAGATGTTGCAGTCTGTCCTTCTCTTGAAGCTTTTAAGTCAGACTGAACATTCTCTAAAAAATACTCTTTCTAGAAAATTACAAAGCCCTATCTTTTGGGCTTTATTTAGGTGCAAGAGGATGAAAGCACATGGGTCACAGCAGGCAGGAATTGTTATAGTAAGTGATCATAGCTGTTTCTTTCAAGGTTTAAAAAATTTCTGCAGTAATTCTTATTTTTCAACCCGAAACAGTTCTAAGTATTCTTTGTATCTATTTTATCTTTTGAGTCTATGAGTGTAGCAACTCTGAGCAGTTTAAAAACTTTTTCACGGAACCTCTAAAGACCATAAGGCTCCAAAGTGAGACTTCTGTTACCTGTGACTCATACCTTCTCCAGTACTGGCATCAATACCTATTAAAATATACAAATTTTCCTTTCTTTAACCCTTTGTCCATACTGTGGGGTATGAATATTTCATTTAAAGTGTGACACTGTATTGCATTGAGCTGGCACAGATTTATTTTTTGCTTCTGCTGAAGTTCAATGACCTCAGCCCAAACAAGTCAAAGCTATGACAGCTCCTCCTAATCATCTTGTAAGTTAATCATCCCACAGTTTGGCTAACTACACAGTGTGCAGATGGTTCTGCTCTCTCTATCTGAACTTAACATACTCTTGCTCTTGATCAATGTTGATTTCAAAATCCTGTTGTCAAATCCACTCCTAATTTTGCAAAATATATTTGGGGAAGGGAGGGATTGTCTTATTTAAGGCCCTAGTTCACAGATGGACTACTTTCTCCCATTAGCTCTGTAGTTGCAGTTATTTGGGTACACTGTTCAAAAATTTTTGGAAGGTAAGTGTGCAGAATTGTGGTTGAATGAACAGTTGTATTCCCCACTCCTGCTTGTCTTCTGCTTGTGCAATGCATGGGAGGTACTGGGGACAGAAGGAAGGGAATGGACTGTGACAGCAGAGCTAAGCCATTGTGCTGGCTTTTCCTTTTTTGAAATCCTTTTGAATTTCCTGACGTTTTGCCTTAGAAATATGTAGTTGAATGATTGAGATGAAATAGCTGTTGAATGTGCTCAGAGGAATGGAGAGAATGTTGAATGAGGAGATGGGGGGAAAAAAGTAATTTTTTTCTTTTATGTGTTGATCAGTGAAGATCAACTAATTCAAGAAGCACTTTAAATCTCTTTAATTTTCTATACAGATATTTGAAGTGTGCATGAATTGTATGGTAACATTGAATTACAGGTAAATTGAATGGACGCTAATAAATGAGAACAGAAGTAAGAATGACTTTTTTCCTGAAGGAAATATGTGAAATATTTTCAGCTGTAGGCACTCTTGCTCTTCTCTGAAGTCTGTAGCTGACTCCCTGCATTAATTAACTGTTTCTAAATGCTCTATAACTATGAGCAATGCATGGAGGTCATGGATAGAAGAAACTGCTACTGTAAATCTGGAAAAAAATCTGCATTTGGATCATCACTAATCTTAGAATAACTAGACTGCCCAAAAGGATGAACAAGAAGTAAATGCTTGTTAGAACATGCTAATATTCTAACTATATGCTGAGATGAAAGTCTGAATACAATAAGGCATTTGCTTCTGGCAATAGGCTTTTCTGGCTTATGGTGATAAGGAATTATCCACAGTGCGAATTCATCCTCACAGCGCTTATTGTAGCAAGGAAAGAATATGATACAGAAGCCAAACTATTCCCATGCCTGTTTAAGCACCCAGATAGTTCATTTGGATCTATTCTGCCTATGGGAAAAGTCAGAATTTTAAAGAACTTGTTCAAAGTCTGCTTTTCTATTGCTGTTGGAAGTTTTCGAGTTTATAGTTAATAATAATTTGGTGATGTGGAATATTCTGGGTTTATCCTTGTGTTCTGTTTCACATGTGAAAGACATAAGGGAAAAAACAGCCCAAAATATAGCAAACCTCTGTAATTCTAGTTTGCAGCCAGAATTTAATGATCTGTTACTCCTTCTGCATATTTACAAGTACATATTTTTTGTATTGATTTGCAATAAGAAAGGCTTACTGAAAAGCTTCTCAGGAGGCTTTCTTTTTTTCCTTATTTTTCTTGTACTGTACCTTCTGGACACTGACATTTGTGTCTTAACTTGAACCTTGAAAACACTGCTGTCAAGCACTGTCTGAGGTCGGAATCACTATGCCTATGCAAAGGTGGTTAACCTTCTATATTTTTGTTTGTTTGTTTGTTGTTGTTTTAGAAAAGGCAGAACTTTGGTTGAATCCTTTAAAACCTTGGCCACAAGATTCCTTAACCTTCTAGGCATAACATTTCAAGACATCAAACTGACTTCTCTTTTTTAAGAAGTTGTATTGCATGGGGCAGTGATAACTTCTCCACTGAGAATTTCTCTAACTGTAGTGTAGCCATGCATCTTTACCTTTTTCTTACATTAATTACGAAATGAACTGTCTTAATGCTTTGGTTTTAAAGGTTGTACAGTCACTTATTGATGGAGAACATCCTGAAGGTTAATTCTTGGAATGAGGGAAGCTAAGCAGGTTGCATGGAGGAGCAAGATTCCTCATTTCTTTCACTGCATCAAAAACACAGTCCTAAACATCAGACTCCTGGGCATCTGCTTGCATGCAGGCAGTTTGGGGAGGTGTGAGGGGGTGGGGGTTGGTTACCTGAGAGCTGTTTTTAAGGCTTCAGGAGTGTGCTGGGCAGTGATGCTCGCAGATTAGGGAAAGAGGGAGAACTCTCATGCCAGTTCCCGCAGTCAGCACTTCCTCCCCAGATCACTGAGTGTCTAGAGTCAGTTATTTTGGGAAGGGAGAGGGGATTTTGTTGCTCAAGGTTAGTTCTTGATTTGCTACAGATTGTGTTGTACTGCCCAGAATGTAGGCTGTGTCCCATTTTCTGTTTCCTTGTTTCTCCCTCAAGGTGGCTCTGGAGTCAGTGTGTCAGGAGGAAGGGAAAGGAAAGAATGTGTCTTATGCTTCCATATCTTTTTGGGAAGTGGGAGGCAAAAAAAAGTTTCCGCAATGCAATCTTCCCCATCAAGTATAATCAGTCTGTGCTTTTCAGTGCCTATTTAAAAAACAAAACAAAACAAAAACCAGTAGCCTGAAAAGAGTTGTGGCTTCTCCCTTGTTCTAATCACTGGTAAGACAACATCAGCACTTCTGCAGGGTAAGTCTCATTATCTTGAACAGACTCACACTAGCCATTTGCCTTGTAAATAAGAAATCTTTTTGCATAGTAGAATAAATTATTTAACTTTTAGTATGTTTCACCTCAAATTACTGGGGGGAGGAAATTATTATGAAAGCTTGTTTTGAGCTTGCAGATCAGTAGCACTGTGAGCAAAAGCCTTAGGAACCTGATTGCACCATGTGTCCACAGCTGCTGTGCTACCCATTTCTAAGCACAAATACTGCAGGATTCAATCCAGTATCTATTGTTTATTTTGTAAGGGGTGAGCTAGCCAGGAAAAATTCTAGCTTCTAATAACCAATTCTTCTGGTGCACTGTGAATTTATGAATCAAAATAATGTTAGGTTAAAATGAATGACAGTCAGGTGCAAGGACTGATATGTTGTTAGAATCTTTTTTTTTTTAAAAAAAAAAAAAAAACTAGCATACTTTTATTCAATTTGTTCTTTACTCACACTTGCTTTGTATCACTGACATAAGGAAGGATGTTTGTCTTTTCAGTTTTGAGTTACAAAGGAGTGTAGAAAGGTAACTAAAAATAGGGACAGAAAGTAGTATCTGCAAAACCCACCTACCTCTTTGCCATCAACCTTAGTGCAACCATAGTGCAGAGCAACACTGGGCTTACAGTAAAATCTGAGCTTTATTTGTACTTTAAATTCTGTAGGGGATGCAATATATTTCAACTCAATACGATGGTGGAATGCTTCATGTCTTTTTCAGTCTTGTGTACACGGTTTATGGCTAGCTGGCTGCTTCTAGGGTGCAAATTGCCATCTCCCTGATGGGAGCTGGGATTAGATGAGAGCAGACCTGCCAAGAGCTGTGTAGTTCATCAACAAAGAAGTGCTTTATCAAAACATCTTTCTTACACTGTTTACATTAGAAAGATGAGGTAAGCTTTTGCTGATGAAAGAAGTGAATTTTTGTCTCTAAAAAAATAAGTGTATTTTTAAAAATTAAACTGTATATGAAGCTTCCATAGTGTAAAACAGCACACAGATTCAAAAGGGTGTGTAGCAGTGTCTGGACGTACAGACATCATGTGCATGGGGTTTGGAGAAGGTTTGCTTGCATGCTTATTTAATTATACATTTGGTTGAAATGGTTGTGAATAAACTGAGATTGTTAAGTTTGAGTGTCATGCTGAACAAAAAGCAATTATTAACCATAGAAACCATGGGAGAATTTGGGATATATTCAGACAAACCCAAAAAACTAAAAAGTAATGCTGGGGTCTGTCATGTAATGTTCCCCCCAAAGTACATCTTCTATAGATATGAGTGCAGACTTAAAAATATAGTTAAGTGGTTACAGTATGAAAAACTGCAACCTTAAACTTATCCTGTTTGATTTCAGCATGCTTCTAGGTAATAGTCAAGAAACTAAGAACTAATGTAAACCCTGAAGTTTTGTGTATGTTTGAAATTAAATGTGATATACTTATGGGTAATGCATAGCTAGCATTTCCACCATGTTGTGGCTTCTCAAGGTCTTCCCTGCCTTACACAGTGCACGTTGAGGCTTTTGTAAGAAATATTTCTTGCTGTTTTATCAAAATTAGACCCAAAGTTATAGGGCGCTTAACACATCATAGAAACAGCCTCTGCCTTATTGCTCACATTCTCTCACTGCCAGCATGAGGACCATTTCTCATCAGAGAACCTGGATTCTTCTCCTTGGCCCAGCCTCTTGAAAGGGCTGCTCTTGGTGCTGTGTGCTCCTCAAAGCTCATTTGTATGTTTGTCCAGCACTAGGCTGGGCACTGGTAGGCCACAGTATCTTCTAACTGCTGCTCTCACCAGATCAATTGCTTATGTGGCCCTCTTGGTTTATCTCAGTGGTTACTCTGGATCTGCGTTTTTATCACCACTGCATTTCTCACGATCAATGCTGTTTCACAGCAAGCGATTCTGCACTTGTTGGCTACAAATGCTTACAGTGCTCTGTGATGTTGATGCTCAGGAAAACACGTTCTTGCTGGAGGGTTTTAGATTTTAGTGCTATTATGTGAAAAGAGTTTTACCTGCAGAGTACCTCAGAAGGGATAGTTCTGGTCAGTGAAGTAGCTTATTCAGGCTAGATGGAAATAAAGTCATATTAAACTCTGATTCAACTAGCTGCTTCATTGTATGCTCAGTTCTTAAATGCAGGGAATATCCCACTTTCATAATTGAGAGTGGACTTTTTTTTTTTTTTAGGTCAGGTTGTCCTACAGCATCCTGCATCATAGGATGCCACTGAGGCAATGCATCATTGTTGGTATGCTGCTGAGCCCACATCCTCCAAACCTAGAGGCAAACTCCTCTGGCAGATTCCCAAAAGGGGAGGCAGTGATGCCCATGGTCCCTGATTCCTGTGCTACTGAATCAAACACAGCATTTGTGCACTGTATAAAAACCTCTGCATCTATCTGTATACAACACCTTTGCATGTAGTGTTTGTTCTCTTTGTATGGGTTTTCTAAAAACCATTCAGAAAAATCAAGTCTCTGAGGACTGCGAAGCCAACAAATGACAGGCTTCCCTGCTTCCCTGAGCTGGATGAGTCACAGCAGCTTGTACAACTGACAGGTGCATGGTGGCAAAGTGTGCACAGCAAGCAGCACAAGGTAGGCTTCTCAGTCCTAAATGCTGAGCTCCTTTCTTCTCCAGCACAGGGTTTTAAAGGAGCAGCCAGGCACCGAGCTTCTGAACACCTCTTTCATTTTTCCTGTAAATCTTTGCTACTTCATAAGCATCTTTTCATAACTTGGCAGATTTTCCGGTGAAAGAGGCAGTGCTCAAACCTTTCTCCCTGTGCTGCCACCACAGCCAGGCTCCTGCTGGAGCTAGGTATCTGCATGCAGCTCCTGAGTCGAGTCAAAGATTGGATCCAGTCTAGCTCTTGCCTTTAATCTGCTGCTGGGCAGGGCTGGCGCCTGGTGACGCGGTGAGCTAAGCTGGCTGCAGCGAGTTAATAGAGAAGCAGGAAGGTATCAAAGCCCTGCAGAATGGCTCAAGGTCTTGGAGTATCTGACCTGCACCACACTCCTGAATGCTGAAATAAGATGATAAAGCTGCCTCACAAGAAATTACAGAAGTTTTTCCTTAAAAAGGTAAAATGCTTTTTCTTTTTTTTTTTTTTTTTTTTTTTTGCTTGCTGCTTTGCCTTTCAAAATTAGATTGATTGACAAAGTTTGACAGTTGCCTTGTTTTTGTGTGCTCAACCTTGTGCTTCCCTTCCCCTGAGCTACCTGAAGCTGTTTTCTTGGCTTGTGGTTTGGGATAGGATGGAAATAATTGGAACCACACTTGTATGGCATGTTACACAGGCTAGTTTGATTGCATGTTACAGGTTGTGCTACCTTGCCCTGCTGTGCTGCCTTGTTACCTTGTTTTTTTGACACCCTATGTTCTGAATCTGTCATGTTGAATTTTAGTGCTCCAAGTTTCGTTTGCAGTGCAAGAGAAATGCTGCTCATTGACTGATGGCTATTTTTGGGGTATGGGGGTAAGGTATTGAAAGCAGGTATCTGTATATTTTTTACGCTTGCGTGTTTTTTAGTATATTCAAATATACTCTTGTAACTCAGTAAGCACACTATGCTTTCAAATAGTACTATGCTCAAAACTACTTGGGCTGTGGTTTGAAACCATTTCTAGATCATACTTTAGTTGGCACTATACCCAGCTGGATATTCAGTGCTGTAGTGACTGCCAGTTTGAAATAGCATTTCCTAAATATCAGAATTATCTCTGGTTGCTGTTAGTTCTTATATGTAGCCATATCTTGTGGTTAGGAAAATGCATATACTTGTGTTCCTTCCAGCCCTTACTTCTCTTCACTTAGTCTGCGCAGTTTGCATTCCACATAAACCTTCTAACAGTCTGTTTATGCAGTAGGGTTATCTCAGTTTTAGTATGGGGGGTGAGGTCTCAATTATAGTGAACTGGGTTCTACACTTTCACCACTAAATACAATTTCAAATATATGGGATTTCTTTCTGATATGTTTTCTCCATAAAATGTTCAATATTTGGCTGTGTTCTAACTAAAAACAACGTTAACAGGGTACAAACGAAGACAGTGATCACATTTTTGTGGTAGTTAGGATCTGTCACATGTCACATCATTCTCTGATTTTGGCACTTAGAAGGATGCAGATAATTAGCTGTACTACTTATTTTGGAGTTGACCCTAGATTGACTGATCAGACCACAGATACTGTTGAAAGTTCTGTTTTCTCCCTCTGATTTACTTGGGCTATGGGCACTAATCTCAAATAGTTAGAGGATTAATTAGGTGAAATCCCAATCAACATTAAGTGATGGTTGGGAAGGTTAATGGATATTTGCCTTTTTCCCACCTATGATCCTGTTGGGTTTTCGCTTGTCTTTATAACATGTTTTCAAGCTTGTGTCCTTTGTTAGATATGTAGTTCAGTTGATGATTGCTTCCTTTACTCACGTAGCAACTGTCCCAGCAGTATCTTTTTGGGGAAAGTTTAGAAAATGACCTGTATCTCTTTTCTTGTTTTTGTGATTGCAACTGTACAACAGTCTACTTGAGTCCTTGCCTACCTGATAATGGTTCAGAAGTCTGTGTGCAGTTAAGTAGCTAAAAGAAAGTGCTTGTAAATTTGCACAAAAAAAGAAAGCCCTAAATTTACAATTTCCTTAGAACACATAAATAAGCCTTAGAATGCTCCTGTGTCCTCTTGGCAAAAGTATCTACTGAGCAATGACAGCAAATTGATTACAGCAGTGAGACTCCATCAGCTTCCTCTTCAGAAGCAGTTCACACCCAACTTGCATTACTAATTATTTGGACACCAGTGGCTACATGTGAGTGAGTGATTTTTTTTTTTTATGTACGTGCTGAGTTTCAGAGTCAAGCTTTTAATGGCTATGTGTGAAAAGTTTTACAATGTAAAACAGTTTGTCCTGAGGAGTATGCCTCCACTAGAAGTTAACGTGGTGTGTTCCAAGCTCACAATATTATTCAGTGGATCTGTATCAGGCATGTTAAGTTTATAAGGTGTCAGAGCTTTAGTTGAATTTATCTGCAAGCTCGCTCACTTCTGAAATGTAGGTTTTCTGGTTTCTTCTTTATTTAATGTATAAGAGTCTTAGCCCAGATTATTTCTACCTGCACAAAACAAACATCGTCTGCAGCATCTGAGAATGTAACCAACAGGAATTCTGAAGGCAATTCTGTTGGATGTCAGATGCACTGTCTGCTTCTTTTGTTTATTTCTTTGTTCTGAATAATTGCGGCTTTGATTGCAAGCACAATTTGGATGGCACCAGTACATTTAATAATCTCACCGACTCAATAGGAAAATAAAAAGTGAGTGGAAATAACATTCTAGCAGGAAAATAGATTTTTATTAAGAATGGGTAATCTAGAATTTTGCTGCTTTACAGCAAAATGTAATCTCTGCTAACAGGAGAGAAGCACTTCAGCAAAACAAATAATGACTTCAGGTGATGCCCTCTTTTATAGTGATCTGGGGTTATAAGATCATGTTTGTATATATTCAAATGCATGTTTGTACCATTTAAGAAAAGTTTTATTTACTCTTTTTCGGTGTTGCAAAAAATTAATTAGTAACGACTGCAGCATTAACAGGATATTACCCTGTTATAGTTTGTGTGAAATCTCTGCCTTTTCTTCATCACTGCCAGCAGAAGTTTCTGTCCTGAGGGAACACATGACTGAGTCACTGATAGAAAGTAGAGAAAAGAATGAAAGGCTGAGTAGCAAAGGAATCTGAGAGAGAACAGATCTTTTAGACTTTTCTCTACCTTCACATGTATGTGCGTCATACCTATGGGCAAGGTATTTATAATCTTTATGATGTTCTTGGTGCTAATTTTAATGTAAAGCAATGCATTTCACACGTGTCTAATAGTTTTCTTCATTATATGCTGTATCTTGTAAGGCAGTCTTGTTACTTGGGACCTGGGCAGCTCCTTACTCTATGAATTGCAGCTGGCTATTTGCAGGGTTCTGAAATAGGCAAGATAAGAAAAAAATGATTTGGTATGTTCAGCAGTCTGCATGTGTAGGAATCACCTGCTTTGTCTATGCCAAGAGTTGGCCCCGATTCTGCGTCGTCTTCCAGTTGTAAATTAGTGACAGAACAACTGATCTTTCAAAAGTGTCAACTGTATCTCTATATAGAAGCAATGTCAAGGTTGAATATTATAAAGCACTTTTGCATTTAAATCGCTTGATTTGTTAAAAAGAAATGAATACTATGAATTAATCTTTCAGAATCATATTCTATTCCACCTCCATTCAAGAGTAGTTGGTGTCAGAGTTGCAAAGGGGTGTTTTAGTTGAGGGAACTGGAGACAAGGACTTGTTTCTGAATTAAGCAATGTATATACTTCTCACCTTGCTGCCTAAAATAGCTGAACCAGTCAAGCTTGTGAGTTTGCAAAAGAATAGAGGCCAGGGTAGGCTTCTGATGTAGAAGACTTCAGTCTAAATAGACTTGATTTGGTAGAAACAGGAGCAACTGAAGCATAATTCTGTGATGGGGATGCATCAGCAAATTCCACAGAAGGTGGTGCTTGTGGGGCTGGTATGGGAACCACCATACTGAAGTAGAACAAAATGGACCTGTAGGGGGACATATGCCCTTCTTGATTCCTTATTTTTCCAACTTGAGTGTATTTTGAGCAATGCTGTGCCAAATTCTGCAGGCACAAATGAGACTTAAACACTACCACTATGTTGGCGCTTGCACTACAGTCATTGGGATGGGTACTGTTATGCAAGGGTTGTGTAACTGGATTGCAGGCATCTTGCAAATGAAGACTAAGCCCTACTGACAACTCATTATATATGATTAATTTGCGCCAATGCTGCTTGGGTGGAGTTCTTGGTGTTTTATTTGCCATGCATGGTATGGCAATCATTTCACAGTTAAGGAACAAATAGGGGCCAAGCGCTTAGTTATGCCTTTATTTGAAGGGACAAAAAATAGGCTCCTTTTTAACCATCAAGGTGCTCTTACTGAGAGATTTGGATTGAATAGCAGCAGTTATGTGGAATGGATTTGTATGTAATGTATTTATTTATTAGTAATGTGAAACTCCTTGAATTTCTCATGAATTGAGGAGGTTAAATAACAGCTGTACTTTCATGGGTCAAAGGGCTCGGTGGAGCTGAGTCATGGTTTTATATTGGCAGACTTCCTTCTTTCCATATTTTCTAAACAAATGAAAAGCAACCTTCTTTGATGTACATCTTGTCCTTATAGTCCTTATATAAAATTGCTTATATGAATCCTAACTCTGTCTTGATGCTTCAATAAGCTGTTAATGAAGTGTAGGATATATCCCCGCTAGCTCTATAAGACAGAGTGAAGGCATTTCCCCTGTCCATGACCCATCATCACCATATCAGAGCACTGGAGGAGATGCTGGGGAGATGTGTGCTCTGCTGTACGTGGTTGTGTTAAACAGCCCTGTTTTTTTTCTCTGGCTGGGGATAAAGGACCTCTTGATCTGTTTCTGGAGACTAATGCATGTGCTGTGGCAGATGACTGTGCACCGGTGGCTCCTATCCTAGTAAAACTGGGAAGGTGATGGGGTGGGGCCTGAATGAGGAGCACTGTTCATGGCTCCAAGGTGAGAAGCTGCACTGGCAGAGTAAAGAAAAAAAAAAAAAAAGGAGGTTCTTGACGTACCTTTTAAATTGATGCCTGTGGAACTAGGCTAATGATGGCAAGTAATTGGTGTCTTATTTATTACATCATTTAAAGGATTGGTAGGTAAAGAGGAAGATTTGAGACACTACTGTAAGATGAAACAAAAGAAAGCCAACAGTTGTGTATGGATGTGTTCCCAAGTTTATACACACTAGCCTTTGACTTGTATAAATGTGTGTTAAAATGACATGAGCTGTACTCCCCAGATTCTTCCCTAATGGGAGTGATGCTCTCTGACACACAGGAGGGCACAAAGTGGATGAAGGCACTGCTGTGATGACAGTGCTGGGCAAGGCCTGGTACAGCTGCAGAGGAAGTGCATGGCCTTACTGCTATGGGAAGTCCTACAGAGCTGCTCAAGTCTTGGTGCTGCACTGATGATGCTCCAAATATACAGGCAAAGATTACAATACAGGTTTCTCTCCTCCCTTCTTTATTAATGCACCTCTTGACTCTGCAGAGTGTCTATGGAGATTGCGACTCATCCCTTCAGTTAACAAAAGTTCTCACCCCCAATATCTCTATTTTTGCCAGCAGACAAGCGCTTGCCACTGGCATTCCTGGCTCTTGAAAAGTACTTCTGGACTTGAACTACATCCATGTACTCCACGTTCTAGGGTTAAAGTGTTAAAGGGCTGAAGTGTTAGAAACCTGTCAAATAACAACCATTCTGACTTTCAGAAAGGAGTGCTCAGGTTAGTTGCATCACTCTTGCTTTCTGATCTGCTGCATGATCCTTATAAATCACAGAATGGCCTGGGTTGGAAGCCTCAAGGATCATGAATCTCCAGTGCCCCCCCCAACACAGGCAGGGCCACCAACCTCCCCATTTAATACTAGACCAGGCTGCCCAGAGCCCCATCCAATCTGGCCTTGAACACCTTCAGGGATGGGGTATCCACAACCTCCCTGGGCAGCCTGTTCCAGTATATTTACCACTCATAATAAAGAACTTTTCCCTGACATCCCACCTAAATCTTCCCTCCCTCAACTTAAAACCATTTCCCCTTTTCCTATAGTTATCTACCCTTTCGAAGAGTTGACTTCCCTCCTATTTATGGGCTCCTTTAATGTATTGAAAGGTTGCAATGGAGTCACCCTGCAGCCTTCTTTTTTCCAGGCTGAACAAGCCTAGCTGCCTCGGCCTGTCTTTATAGGGAAGGTGCTCCAGCCCTCTGACCATTTTTGTGGCTCTCCTCTGGACCCTCTCCAGCAGCTTTCTCTCTGTCTTGTTATGGGGATTCCAGACCTGGACTCAGTACTCCAGATAAATCTAAGGCATTCTCTAAAACCGCTGTTTTCTCATTTTCCCCCCAAGGGAACACTTTTCACTGAGCACAGTAATTTTACTGCCATGTCTATTGCACTATCTTCTATTTAATCCAAATGATGCCATTTGGAAAATGGAACTCCTTTTTCTTCACCTAAATGACCTTATCCTCTTGGCTAAATCCTCAAGTTGTACCCTGTCCTCAAGCATGATACCTTCATTCTTAGCTTGTTTTCAAGTGATTGTTAGCTTGTTTTTAAGTGATTTCCCACTCTATCCAGCATTTTTTTTTTTTTTTTTTACCTCTATCCAGGATTTAGCACTATAGTTAACAGCAAAATGCTCATGCTGTGCAGCTTCTGCTGCAGGCATAAGTCATTCTTCCTGTAGGTACAATGCTCAAATAGTCTGAACACCATTCTGGTCAAGTTCATATTTTTTTTTTTTTGCTTGTCTTACCAGTGTGATAGGTCACTGACTTTTCAATTGAATTCATCTGGCCTTCCATTCAATCAAGTATCTGTGCAGTAGATAACCTGTATGATCTTCCTGGTGTTGTACATCGTGTGTAACTGCATTATTTGCTTACTATACTGAGTCCAGCATTAGCATTGATGTGTGCCAGCTTTTGAAGCTTTCTGGAGTGATACAGAATCTCCTTTTCAGCAGCCGTTGCTGACTGTAAGTGACTATTCCTAAAAGGCAGAAATATATGAGCTTTCTGTTTTGAAACTTTCAAGAAGTAAAAACTGTAAGCTTGGCACCAATCTGTTCTCAATAAGCTCTGGTGCACTATATAAATGAAGGTATCACACAAACTTAACCATCTCTTCCTTTGCTTGTGTTTTTCTCATCTATTTTAAGTTTGCAGGCTACAAAACGAGGTGTGTCTTAGAGGAAATGTATATACCCTGTTTTCTTGAGAACAATATTAACAAATCTATACTTCAATTGTGTAGGCAAAAAGATTGCTTCACTTACCTCATACTAGTAATTGTCTCTGCCCACTGCCTGATTTAACAGGAAAAAAGCAGCTCTAAGATACATCTTCATTTTAAGCTGCCTTGTGGGTGTGTCTGTATTTCATCTTTGGCTGTCTGATTTCCTGTCCCAAGCAGAATAATGTTCCATCAAACACTAGAAATCATTACTCACAGTACACTTGTAACCTAGTATGTAAGTGAGGATTTAATACTTGCTTCAAATATACTGTGTAGCTCTAACTGCATATTTCTAAAACTCAAGATGTCTAAAGACAGCTTCAGAGGTGTAGGATTATAAGATGCCTCTGTAAGGTCTGTGTTTAATCTTCAGCAATACTCTATTAAATAAATGTGCTTGTTAGACCCACATGCAAGCAGTAGTCCTGAGCAAGTCTTTTGTGAGATAAAATCACAATGTCCCAGGTTGGAAGGGACCCCAAAGATCATTGAGTTCCAGCCCCCCTGCCACAGGCAAGGCCACTAACCTCCAGACCTAGTACTAGACCAGGCTGCTCTGAGCCCCATCCAATCTGATCTTGATCACTTCCAAGGATGAAGCATCCCCAACCTCTCTGAGAAGCCTATTTCAGCACCTTGCCACTTTCTCTGTAAAGAACTTCTCCCTGACATCCAATCTAAACCTTTCCTCCTTGATTGGAAGGTTACAGTGGGGTCTCCTCATAGCCTTCTCCAGGCTGAATAAATCCAGCTCTGTCAGCCTGCCTTTGTAGGGGAGGTGCTCCAGCCCTCACCTTTGTAGCTCTCCTCTGGACCCTTTCCAACAACTCCACATCTTTCCTATAGTGGGGCCCTAGACCTGGATGCAGTACTCCAGATGTGACCTCACAAGTGCGGAGTAAAGGGGGACCATCACCTCTCTGTTCCTGCTGGCCAACAAATTTCCTTATCCATTGGCTTGTACACCCCTCAAATCTGTATCTCTACAGTTTGGAGATGAGGATTGGTGAGGGACTGTGTTGAGGGTCTTGCATGAATTCAGGTAGATGACATCTGTTGCCTTCCCTTTGTCCACTGATTTCGTCACTCCACCATAGAGTACCACTGAATTGGTCAGGCATGACATTCTCTCAGTAGAGCCAAGATGGCTGTCTCTGATCTCCAGTTCATCCCTTATGTGCCTTAATGTGTCTTCTAGGAGGATCTGTTCCACGACTTTCCCAGGCAGAGAGGTGAGACTCACCAGCCTGTGGTTCCCTGGGTCCTCCTTCCTCCCTTTCTTGTAAATTGGAGTGATGTTACCTTTTTTCCCATCCCTAGGGACTTTGCTCAACAGCCACAACTTTTCAAATATGATGGAGAGCAGCTCAGAAACTATATTAACCAGCTCCTTTAGCACCCTGGCATGCGTGTTATCTGTACCCTATTGACTTGTATACACTCAGTCTCATGATACGGTCTTAGACTTGCTTTGCCAGCAAAGACCAAGGTAAAAACAAACACATTTAGTACCTCAGCCTTCTCCATATCTATTATAGCCAATTTTCCTTTCACATTTAGTAGAGGAAGTATGCTCTTTGGCCTGCCCCTTCTGTCCACCTTCTGTCAAATTTACCTATAGAATTCCTTGTTGCTTTTAACATCTCTTGCAATGTTCAGTTCCATCTGCACCTTCACTTTCCTAATCCCTTCTTTGCAAGTCCAGACGGCATCCCTGCATTCTCCCCAGGTGACACATACTTGTTTCTACAGCTGGTATAATCCCTTATTTTCCCACAGTTTGACCAGCAGGTCCTTGCCGCACCATGCTAGTATCCTGCCTTTCATGTCTGCTTTCTTATTCTGAGAGTTGGAGAGCTCTTGTGCTTTCAGAAAGGCATCTTTTAAAAGTAGCCAGCTTTGTTCTGCTTCTTTGTCTCTAAGGACAGCTTCCTAGGAGATGAATGGCCTGAGAAGAGCAAGGCTGGGTGCTGTTGGATATAAAAGCAGAATATGCTCTATAGAAACAGAGCATTAAAACAACAAGGAATTCTATAGGTAATGTGTTTTATCAGCTTTAATGCCCTTTTTCTAAATTCCTGATGATATTAAGACAGGATTTGTAATGCAGGTCATTCCCAGACCAGGCAGTTTAACCCCCTTTCATGTAGGCATCAACTCATGCTCACCAAAATCATTGAAAATTTTGTGGCCTACAGTGCAGATTAGCATTAAGGGGCAGAAGGTTACAAATGCAACTTTCATTTTTGTTTTACTTAATTTAAGAGAGTTTTGCTATCATCTTTAAATGCAACTTTTAGCGCTGAAGGAAAATCTTTATCACTTTCTCCCAAGAAAATCTTAAAACTAATTGCCAGTGTTTTTCTACATTACATTGCCAGAATCAAATAGACATTTTGAAATTTTGTCATACAAATACAGCATATGGTTTTGAGCTTGAACTGTGGTTTGGTTTCCTTTGTTCTTCAATATAAGTTTAATTTTTTTTCTTGCCAGAGCTTTTAGAATTCAGATATTCCTCAGCTGCTCTTTTGGAGAATTAAACTGTAGCAGGCGCCATGTGATTAGGAGATTCTCATTTTTAATTTTTTTCCCTCATTGAAACTGCGGAAATAGGAAGAAATAAATGCAAGTTTTCAAAATAAAGCTCTTATAGGACCCTATTCATTTGATGTAGTTTGTGTTGTATATCAAGAAACATCTTGCAGCCAGTTTCCTTGGAAGGCTGATGCAGAAAGGCAATAACTTGTTTTGCTGTTTGTTTTTCAGCAGGATGTTAATAAGATCTCATCCCCTTTTATTCTTCTTTTCCTATCTTGTGTTGCTAGATAATCGAAAATTTCTGCCTTGTCTGTAGAATAAAAGAAAGACTTATCTATTTAAATACAAGCCATCTGTTAATCTAGAAAATAAAGGTGCATTTGTGTAGACTGATATGACCGAGGAAACAGGTACAGGCATTCTAGCTTTCATTTAATCTTTTTAATAAAGAGGAAAATGAATTCATACTTAAATTTAATCTTCTGGGGAATATCTCTGGAGGCCTTAAGAGGATGCATTGTTAAGCTCTGAAAATCAAGGTGATCTCGCAGCCTTCTCAATGAACTACTTTGTATGAGGGCATCTGCTGTGTCTTACTCTTGAGTGTGGCGCGGAAGAAAAGCCATCTTAGTACAAACCTATCAGCTATGCTAAATGTAAGGAAAAATGACTGGAAATTTTTTATCTCAGCTTTTATAAAGCTTCAGGAAACAGCAGATTGTCTTCAACAAAAGATATTAGAAGGTGCACGATTGTGCAAGGAAAAATGAACCATTTATAAAAGCATTAGAAAAGCTGAAGTGTGTTTCAGTTTGAAGAGCTGTGTATTGCAGTGACCTTGCACCTACTTACGCGTGTTTTCAGAAGGAATGTTGTGAGCAGGGAGAATTGAACACTGGGAATCAAACTTCTGGTACTGATTTGTCTGAATCACTTTATAGTATAGAACTGCAAATATGCTTATTTATTTGGGGGAACTAACAGCTTGGGGAAGCTGGAGGAAGATACCTAGTTATGAAAATTACTTCCCCTTCATAGATGAAGGAAATACTGAGCAGCAGCAACAGAAGTGGGGAGAAGGAGAGCAGGGGAAAAAAAATCTGTCACTGAAATTTCAGGTTTTCCCTGAATCCATAGGTTTGTTTTTGTTTTTTTTTTTTTAGCATCTTAAATTTTGACAAAAGATACTATTTTGTTATTTCGCCTTTTAAGGTAATAATGAACTGCAATATTTATCAAATGACATAAAACCTATGTAAAATAGCTGAGGATGCTATTGTGAGAGGTTTGTTGGTAAAAGAGAAAATACAGAAGAGAATGGTGGTAAATGTAAGAAAGTTGTTTTCTTTGTTTCAATCTCTTGCCTTTCAGTTTGTTGCTGGATCAGAATGTGCCATTAGTGGCCTCCTGGCTTAACATTTACCCACTACAAATTTTACATCAAAAGGGCATTTTAAATAACCTAGTTCTCTTAAAAGTTGTATCTGAACTCTTCAACTTATCATCTGACTGTAATGAAAAAGAGAAATGCAAGTGCAGAAAGCAATTCTCTTGATTGAAAGACAAGCCCTGCTTCTAGAAGTGGTTATGCAGCTGCACTTGTTGCCCACTTGAGTAAATCCGGGCTAACAAACCTATGATTTTTGCTAGCTTCTGAACCAAGTATTTGCTGCTATTGTCCTCCTAATGCTGAACACCTTTTGTTGAAGCAAGTGGTCAATTGTTGCAGATAATGGTTACTCTAGACAAGTTTACATCTAGTGCTTGATTGCAAGTGCTCCTCTAAAAAAAATGTTTACTAATGGATTTATAACTTAATTGTACAGAAGGTACATATGGTTCTTGTCAAGTTTATTAAAAAGCTTAGAATCGAATTTTTGGCATGTTGCCATAGGAGATGTGACAGCGCAGGATGAGGGGCACTAAGTAAAAGGGAACAAACCTATAATAAAGCTATGTACTCAATTTGAAAGAAAGACCTTTCTAAAAATTTGTTTTCTATTTTTAAACCATCTTGAGAAACAGTCTGGGGAGCTGTTTCTTGTACTGAGTAACACCAGTCTGTCCTGGTGGAGCCTTAACAAGAATTAGTAAAGTTTTATTCTTTTTCAGATTTCCCTCCTCTGCTCACCATCTATACAGTTTTGATAGGAAGAAATGGAATGTGAAATATTTCCAATCCCTTATACACAGCATTCAAGCCCTAGCTTTTACAGTATTAGTAAAAACATTGAGTGATTGTGAAACATAATGCCTTTCCATCAGGTACTAGGGAATTGAAACTGAGAAAACATGGCGAAGTTGATTCAGAAATATGTTGTAAATGTTGTTTTTATGCAGTCATCTTTTGGCTGGAAAACATAGGTTCAGTTTAGTAACAAAATCTAAACTTATAAATACCATGGAGAAATTTGGAAAACGGATGATGGAAACTTCGTAAGAGATATGTAGTTTAGTGGCAACAGTGGTTAGTGTTTTGTCACCTCTCCCGTTAGACTTCAATATGGTTATTTCTGCTTCTGAAGAGGGCATATACAGTCCTCAGGCTTGAAACTGCATGCCAGTACTGATGCCAGAAAAGTGTCTTGCTTACCTGTTAATATCTCACCTAATCACTTATTCAATATTAGCAGTCATGAATAGCAGTTACTTGGTATGCTCTGTGTGTGCATATATGAAAGCTGCTCTGCAGCTCAATGCCTATTGTTAGGAGAGCAGTTGAAACAGAATAGCAGACTTCCCTCAAATGAGGTAGCATTAGTAACCAGTTTCGTGCTCCACCAGTTAAGGGAGCAGAATGCAAACAGTCTAGTGAATAAAACATGCTGTAGACTTGGTTTTGGCCAGAGTTTCCATGGCAGCATGGGGCACATTGACCTAATGCAGCTGGGGAAGCTGGCCTCAAAGCAAACTAATGACTCTTGTGCACCTACATCAAAGGAGTGTGAGGGGGAAACCTTCATGCTCCAGCTCTCTGGGCAGCAGTGTCTCCTACAGTTTAGGGAAATCAATTTAAAGAACCCGGGGGGAAAGTAGAAGAATAGAACATGCATGGACTTTTAGGGTCTGCCAAGAAGACTCGTTAAGTGGGAGAAGGAATGTAGGAGGAAGCATTTCTAAGTTCTTGAAAGAAGATGACTGGTAATAGCCATTCCTACAGTCCTGTAATTGTGAGCTCTCCTTTCTCAGACGCAGAGGCCCAGGCAGAACACAACTGGAGGAGGGAGAAAGTTGATGCTTCTGCTGACTGTTATTTTACACACCCTCCCAACATGCGTCACTCTAGAAGGATCTGTATACTTGTATTTTAATTAAGAAGTTTAGTCTGGAATCCTACAAAAGCCGATTTGAGAATCAGTATTTACAGATGAATGACTTTTTTTTTAAATTTTCCTCTTATGTTTTTGGACAGAAGCTTGTGGAGGGGAGGAGGGAAACCCACTGTGTCATGTACTCAAATTTAAGCAGTGTCATAGATGTGGGAGAAGAGCTGGGAACAAATTTTGCGGTATTCAAGGTGCTATTGGATTGAGGCTGGCACAATTTTTTTTGTATCACTTAAGTCTGGCAAAGTGGAGTTCACCCTGTGTAAACTGCAGTATAGAAACTTAAGTATGGTAAGACAGAATAACTGATTCTGCCTGTTTGCAAATTCTCTCATTTGGAGAATTTTCAGACTCTCACCTTTCATGATGAGTGGGAGAGTGTCTGAAGATTGTACGCCTTTTGCAAATGACTGAAATTTAAACTGAAAGTGACCCTTAGCTGCAGACAGTGGAGGTCAGCAATGGGATAATGTTTCACATTAAGTGAATTGAAAAGAATGATGAGTACAAAAACATATCAAATCCCTTAATTCCTTTTAAAACCCCACTAATCTATGTGATTGTAGATAATCCTCTGAAGCAGCAGCAAAAAAATGATATGTGGAGTGTAGCCGTAAGCACAACATTTAGCCTTGTAGATTACTTAAACTTCACTGGTAACTTTCAGAAACTGTATTGCATGTCATTTTCTTCTTTCTTCACACAAACTGAAGTATAGGGTGTTGTGAAACTTAAGTACCCTCTTCATTCCTATCCTCTTCCTTAGGTTTTGTAAAAAAAAAAAAAAAAATAATTCTACTATGTATAGTGGAAAAAAAGTCAAAATAATTTAAGAAGTGCTTTTCCAAATCTTCTAAAGACACGGGTCATATTTGGTCAAGAACGGAAGAAGACAACAAGAAGGCTTCTGACTTTCTGGGAAGAAGGAAATTAACACTTTCATGTTGATCATCTCTTTATGAATAGTGTGCTGGGGCTGTTTACTTCAATCTTAATATTCTTTACCAAAACTATTGGAAATTCAAGATTAATAATACTTTCTCTTTGAAAGACCACTTGTCTTACTACGGTCTCATCTCATTCCCTTCCTTTTCTGTTTCCCCCACCACATAGAAATGTGTCTCAAGACAAGTAAGCAAAAATTTCCAGATTCTCAGCTGAAAGTTAGAAGACTGAGTGAGAAGTTAAAAGATCTCAGTTGCAACTACAGGAATTGGTCTTTCCTGTTACATGCACTGTTTGTTCTTCCTTTACTGAAGTGTACATTTAAAATGAAACAATTCCTGTTTTCTTGAAAGATGGGTATGCATTTCAGTGCTATCTTGAAGCTGCAGCACTAGAAAATTAGGATTAGATGCAGGGAAAGTATCCTTACAGGTGTAATCACACATGCTTTACCAGGAATACAGTTTAATTGAAAGCCAGCTTTGTTTAGTGTTTAGCTTCATAAGTTTTATTTACTCTTTGCAGCCCTGATTTCTGTGCAAATATCTCCTTTAAGCTTTAGCAGCTTTATGACTACAACTTGTTCAAACAGACAGATGGTGTGATGTTAAATCCACCTAACTGCCTCATTGATAATGAAAGTAGGCATGAATGTTTTAGCTGCTTTGGGGGTTGTAAGGCTGGGGGCTGAGGGGGAGGCACAACTAATACTAAAGCAAATTAATGCATCATTGTTCCCAACAGCCCTCAATGAGTGATAATGGGAAGTCCTGAAAATTTTACCTATGTATATATTTTTAATTAGATGGTACTTTAGCTGATGTTCTTGTCTCATTTTGGGTCTCATTTGAACTTACATAGTTACACTAGATTAAATAGACAATTATATTTAAATGTACATAAGTAAAAGCTTATGGAGGTAACTGAGATCTTAATAAAATATCATACTATACTGTCTTTCTAAGAAAACAGAGCAACAATTAAAAATATATATATGAATGACTTGCAATGGCTCTTGCAGTTTGCTGAACCACCTGATGCAAGGAAATCTTTTCATAACTACTAATCTGCTGGGAAAAATTTGAAATTGTACTTATAATAGCCAGTGGTATTAATTCCTATACTCACCAAATTGTCAAGAGTTGAAATCAAGTATACAAAGGGTGGGGGTGGGGGGAACAACAAAAATCTTTCTTCATTTTTGCAGTTTAAGAGTTCTTGTTTGCTTTTCTTTAATGTGAAGATAGTAATTCAGGATAGTCTTTCTATTAAGTGGTCACTGTTTCTTTCTACAGTATGTGGAAGTACTTAAAGCTGCTTTGATCTAAGCCAATCTCAACCTACCATCTTGTACAGGGCTGCAGGTTATAACAACAAATGCAGAGAAGCTTTTAAGCCTGTATGATTTTATTATTTCAAAAATGAGGAATGAATGTGCTTCTTGCAGCTAAATGTCAGTTATTTCAGTTAGTTGTTGCTATGAAAACTGTGTTCCCTTATGAGACAACCTTTTTTCTTGCTCACAAAACAAAGAAGTTTCAACTCTTAGGGGGTACCTGTTATTGTATGGTTAAGTGCAAAAAGAGGAAGATTAGAAGCAAGTGATTATATGGGAGAGATAACAAAAAATACTTAGCTTTGATGTTCTGCATTTTTAATGAGCTAGTCTCATAATTTTCACAGGAAAGGTCACAGTGCATCCTTTGCATAATTGAATGTCTTAACTGGGGGCAAGAGGGATGTCTTGAAAAATTGGCTGATAAAACACAGTTCCAGTGACCACAGAGATACTGTAATGACCAGCTCTTCTGAATTTAGAAGTCCATTAAATAATCCATTTTCAATGTAACAGTGGCTGGTAAAGTGGAAGTAAGATGTCCCAAAATGTGCGATCACAACTCTTACAACCTGCTCCAAAGGATACTCCTATACCCACTTAGCCTACAGAATCCTGTCTTACACACCTCAGCCATATTTGTTCATTTCTGTGATTCTCCCGTAATCTATTTCAGTTTATTTATTAGAAAATTAGCTCACTCTGCTGCTCTCTGTTGGTAGGCTCCTCTTCTTTCCCAATTATGTGTTATCAGCATTTTTAACTACAAAATATTAACCCCTCTGACCTTGGGTTTGTGATGTATAGAGAAGATGTTAGCGGGATTTGGAGTGTTAATTATCAGAGTTGATGACCAGATTTCCAAGCATAGTGCTGAGCTGGTTAAAGGTTAAGCAATGGTTTTATGTATTTAATGGATAGCCAATAGAATTAAATATTTGCTGAGCAAACGTCCAGGAATTGAATCAGCTATTACAGGTAGCAGATAAAGTGCAAGATGACCTAATTTATGCTAGCTTTTTTTAAAGGATGGCCATACAAAATGGTCTTGTATTTATTGCTCCATTTAACAACTCTTAGTTTCATTTAATGTGGGATACGGGAGTTAAAGACATCTAATTAGCATTTCTGGATGTTTTCTCCAACTGATAGTAATGTTTTTGTGCAGCTAAATATCTTTGTGAAAGAAACTGCATTCCAATTTGTGCAGTGCTTGGATCTTTGTATTTCCTTCTTCGTACAGTTCAAGACAGCTATCAGAGGAAAGCAGTGGGTTTAGCATGGTACGAAGGACCAGTCACTTGTTCAGACACTTGCATTCTGTTTAGGGATCAAAATGCATATAGTTGGAGAAGAGGCTACTTTTTAGCTTTCTGTTGTGGTTTAACCTGGCAGGTGACTTAGCACCACACAACTTGTTCTCTCCTTAGTCTTTCCCAATGTGATGGACGAAACAACTGTAGATGGGGAAAAAAAAAGCAAAACCCGTGGGTTGAGGAAGTTATTTACAGAGAAAAAGAAAAAAGGTAGTAGTTATGACTATCTATATAGTTATATACATTTATGACTATATACCTATACATGGGAGCCTACAAACAGGAGGGGAATCAACTCTTTGTTAGGGTTGATAACTACAGGATGAGGGGAAATGGTTTTAAGTTGATGGCGGGAAGATTTAGGTGGGATGTCAGAGGGAAGCTCTTTACAGAGAGAGTGGTGAGGTGCTGGAACAGGCTGCCCAGAGAGGTTGTGGATGCCCCACCCCTGGAGGTGTTTAAGGCCAGGTTGGATGGGGCCCTGAGCAGCCTGGTCTAGTATTAAATGGGGAGGTTGGTGGCCCAGCATGTGGCAGGGGGGCTGGAGCTTGATGATCGTTGAGTCCCTTCCAATCCTGGCCATTCTGTGTAAAAGAATGTATATAACAAACAGTGCATAAGCAATACTTCTCACCACCTTCTAGCTAGTCCCCTGAGCAGCAGAAGAGAGAGAGATGAACTTCCAGCCCCTTCAGAAATTCTTCTGCATGACATTGTTTATCCAGTTTAAGGCAGCACTTCTAATCCTGTTCGCTCCCTGCACCTTGGGCCCTTCAATGAATATGGCCTTGGCTCTGTATAGCACTGCTTGGCAGCAACTATAAACTTTGGAGTGTTATCAATGTTGTTTTTCTGCTAGAACCAAAACGTAGCATCTGTAGAAAACAATTCTGTCCTAATTGAAAGCAAGACACTTTGTCTGAAGGCATGTGACATATATACGTACCAAAATCACTAGGTGATCCCAACCAACATGCATTATCATGGATGATGGGAGGATTTGCTTCATAATCCCATTACTGCTCTTAAATCAAAAGCAACAGCCACAGGGCAGATGAATTGGTGTTTTTTAATCTCAGGGAGTGAATGCAATGGTGCAATTAGAGGATCCTGCTTTTCTTGGCAATTAAATACTTGTTTCTGTTTTCTGCTGGCCTGCTTGGGCAGAAATATCTGCACCCTCATTAACTATATACCCTGGTCTCCTTTTTCAGCAGCTGGTTTATGTTGTGCAAGATTAAGCATATGGATTGATTTCTGCATTTTTCATGTGTGTAATGACGTAGATTAACTCAACTCGTTTTGATATAGCATTTTTCAGTTACTTGAGATGAGTAATTCAGGAGATAGCTGAACGCTCTACAATTTTCCACTTCAGAAATGGCAGTGCAGCAGCTGGAGTGAAAATGTTCACATACATGCAATCTTCAGCTTGCGTAAATCAAAAAATTGACACTGACATATTGCAGCTGGGGATCTAGGCCATCAGATCATGTACAATGGATAAAACCTGATTGAAGTGTGCTATGAGATTTGTGTGGAAGATAATATGTAATACAACTGTGCGGATGTGGAGGTATTGCACAGGTAGACTATTTTCTAAACTGAGTTAGTAACCAGCCAATGTAAAGTGTAATGTAGAGGAGACAGGAAATAATTGTGATGTCCAAAGTACAATATATGCTTTGATGCAATACAATAAAAATAAAAGTGTCAGCTTATGCTCTCCTGACATGATAACATCTTCTTTCTTAATTTGTCCCCATAACACTGTTTAGATAACATGCTATATATTTAAAAAAAAAATAGCTTGTTCTAATGATGCAGATCTCTTACTGATCAGTGCTTAAAAATGAATCTTGATTTGCTAGCTGTTGGCAAGCTTTAGCCATGACTTGAGTGCCAAACACTAAATCCATGTAAGAAATCCTTACCATGCTGCTGGGAAGAAGCCCCACACATTGACACTTCAACTTGGTTTCTGTTTCATTTTTTTTTTTTTAATGTACAGGAAAATATGGTTCTTTGATGATATGTACTTCATTGGGATATTAATATTTTTGTTTATTTCTGAAGACATTGTGTGGACTGCAAAGTCCTATTTCCAAGCCCTGTGAAACTGATCTCACTTCCTGTAGCAAAGTCGAGCCCTGCGAGGTGACAAAAGAAGTCCCAACAGAACATGGTGAATTGTAAGGATACTGCAATTGCTTTGTTTCTTTCAAATGGTGCAACATTTGTTGGGGGGGTATGTATCTTAGATATGTACCTGAGCACGATTAATTTAACATTTACAAGGCGCTAACATAATCTCAGGTACAAATATGAGGTTCTTTGGCCCTCAACATTCACTGTTAATGTTATTTCACTTTGTTGTTGTTAAGTTATAACTATTTTATTACTCCTTTATAAATAAACATGGGCTTTTCTCTCAGCAGTTCTGCAAAATTTAATTTTGGCCTGCATTAAATACCACAAGTTTTCACTTCATCTTTATTTTCTGTAAGCCAGAACAATGGCATTTTTTTTCATGCAGGTTACTCGTATCTTACAGTGTATAGTTGATTTACATCTACTAAACACAGATTATCAGATCTGTAAGAGGCAGACTCAAGAAGAAGATAGAAGGTTGTAATTTTAATCTTCTAGATGGCTTCCTTGGAATAGTTACATGGATTATTTGACTAAAAAGCAGTCAATTTTTTTGAGGAAAATAATGTTGAATAAAATTTCTTTTGATGCTGTTTGAGCATTGCTATTTCAATTTATATGGCAAGCTATTCAATAGTTGAAGAACATAAAACAAACGTTTTTGAATAGCTGCATTTCTCCATAGCTTTATTCTAATGTCTTATTCACGTACCTTCTTTCTGGGAAAAAAAAGACAAACAACACCAGAACACCAGTAATTCATATATTGTCAGAGGGATTTTGATTCAGTAGTATCCTCTGAATCAAATTCATGAGAATATTCTTAGGATACGTAAAGAACCCATTGATTTCAGAGGGCATGAACTGATAAACAGCTTTGTCAGCTCTGTATTTTTTTTCAAATACAGGAAGAAAAGGAGATTACAGGCCAGGTTCTGCTCTGTCTTGTACCTCTTGGAGCTGCTAGCCTCAGAGCAGGCCAGCATGTTTAGGCTGTGTTTTGAGCACAAGGTAAGAGGCTCTATGAACAAGACTGTAGAGCGTGCCAGTGCATCTCCTGATTAGATCACAACACATGGGGTGAGTAGTGGCTTACCTGATGGCCTCAGTCACTATAAGGCTTTTACTTTGCCATATGCCATAATTGTTCAAGAAAGAATAATAAACCTTTTCCTAGGCTTGACAACCTTAAATAAATGCCTGGCAACATAATGTGGGCAGAAAAAGCTGAAGTGCCTTTCTCAACAAATGAAATACATTATGGACTTTTTTGTGGTTTTTTTTTTTTTTTTTAAGTGTTCATATTTGCGAAGTCAGAAGAGCTGCTCCAAAAATGGAATAAACAAACCTATTTGTAACCTGACTCCCAGCACCTTCTACTGCAGATAGGGAATATAACTATTTTGCTTGACACCAATTTCCTGTGGCCCAAATGAGACTTTCAGTGGAAATTTTCAGAATTAAAAAAAAATTTCAGAAATAAAAGATAATGAGGCACCTTTTTCTTTAAAAGTGGTAATAATATTGTATACTTTGGTGTAGCATATTTTTTCTTACAATCAATTTGTATTGGAAATTGATGAGATGCTAAACCGATAACATTGAATTTCTAAATGTATTTTCCTGCTGGTGATGTGTTTTAAGTGATTAAAATCTGTGTGTAGTAGTAGTAGCACTATATGCAGACCATGACAAATGGTACCTTGTGAATGGGAGATTTTTTGAAGCTATAGACACAGCAACTGTCAAACACTTACTAAAGTTTGTGGTCTGATTGACAGCTCTTAAATGCTGTTTATTCAGTCTCATTTGTATTCTTTGCAGCCTCCTTCACAGACTTTTAAATTTTGAGATCAATAGTGATACTTGGGGTTTACAGGTTCCAGATTTCAGTGACTTGTCCACTAGGATGTGAGACAGGATGACTTGAGAAACCCAAAATTAAATATACACAAGGATATCTACTGTAGCAGAAATGCCAAGTCACAGCCTGAGCCAGTGACTGAACACCTGGTGGGAAGGCAGGATCCCAGCAGAGCTCAGGTGCATGCAATGTACCTGAGTGATCAGAATGGGTGGAGCCAGGAACCACCCCTTCCCAGACCTCATTTAAGGGTTGGCAGTGGAGATATCTTGGTGGAGATTGCTGTGTGCTTGAGGTCTTCCAAGGGTAAGCAGATTTTTTTCCTTTGTTTCTGAGTCTGTTGCTGTGTCTGCTGCTGCATTTGGGCTTATTCTTGCTTGTTGCTGCTGAAGACTTTGCTACCCTGCTGTTATTGCTGTGCTTTCTGTTGCATTGTAGTGTTACGTCTACTATAGTGGTGCTGAGTTACATTTACCAGTGGAATGACTAAAATTATGTATCCTACACTTGTTGCTGGTTCAGACAATTGATTAATTGCTTGTTATTAGAACCTGACATGCTCTTCAGTGACTAGGAGAAAGAAGGAGGCTTGGGTGAGAGGGGGAAGAAAATCTTTATATATCCTTGCTGTTTCCTTAAGCACAGTTTACAAGCATCTCTGATACAAACGCTGCTCTAGTTGGTCTGGATATCCTTTTGCTCTTGTCTCCTTTGTATTGAACTGGGATAGTTTAAATACAAGCCTGAGGGAGAAAGAACTCAAGCAGTTTTTTGGGTAACTTTTTTGTAACTTTTTTTAAGATTGCTGCTGTTGCAGTTTTTAAATTTATTGCTACTAGACAGCACATTACATCTGTTTAATGTATGCTGTAGTGATCTGGTGCTTCAGGTCTACTACTGTACCCTGAATACTTTATTTCTGAGGGGCAAGAATGTTCCTTTTTTTTTTAAAATTGTTTTTCCTCTATTTGATGCGGCTCGATTCTGATTCAAATGGCATAAGATTTCTGCTACTGTGGTAGAAATGCACAAATAACTATGTCCTCTATTTTTAAAAGTGACAATCATGCAGATAGATACATACCATGCTAGTATTATTTTTGCTGCAAAATCTGTGTTTGATATCGTAGCCATCATTGTCTGTGTCTTCCATTCTTCAAGGAGGGTGAGACTTTATTCTGTTAGCTGTTGTAAGATTGCATCTGTTATAGATTCCATTTTGGTATTAGCCACTATAAGATAACTAAAAATCCCTTCTTGCTGCTATGGTAATCCTTTTGTTTGCTCAGCAGTAGTTTCTTTTGAACTCGCGTTGCGCGTATGAAGATTGCCAGTATTTGCAAGCTTGAATTAGAAATAATTGACATTTATGCCATATGTCAATGGATATGTTATTTCAGGCAAGCTATTTCAAAATGCATTTCTGCTTCAGGTGAGCATGTGCAGAAGAATGAAGGTTGGCTTTCATCAGCTGATCTTGTTCATTGTGAATGTATGGTGTTGGCCAACACACAATTCCATTTCTGAGGTTTTACTGGCAGGTGTTTTGTTTTGCACAGCCACCTGGACTGTTTAAGTGAGATTAAGCAATCAGTGTGTGTAGTTTTCCACAGAAAACAAAATACTTCTGCCCTATTACTACTGTAATCTCATATGATGTTTGAGGGTAAAAATCACCCATTTCACTGAGCAAGAATCAGATGATATGTTTTAGTAAAACTACCAAGTGTGTGCCAAGGTACTGTTTTCTCAAAGGAATTCATGCCAGAGATTAAATACTAATGGGTAGGAGTTTACTTTGCGTGGTAGTTTTTCAAAATGTGTTTAGGTTGGTTAACAAGTGGGTGGTAGCAAGGACTAGGATATTTCTCTTTACTTCTAGGTACGGGGGGATGAGGTTTTGATTGAAAATCACAGAACTGTAGAAAGGCTTGGGTTAGAAAGGGTCCTAAACCCCACCCAGTCCCTACCCCTTGCCATGGGCAGGGCTACCACACAGAATCTCAGGATGCCCAGGGCCCCATGCAACATGGCTTTGGAATGCCTCCAGGGATGGGTTCTCTGGGCAGCTGTGCCAGTGCTTCACCATCCTCTGAGCAAAGAATTTCTTCCTAACATCTGACCTAGAAAGGCAAGTAATGCTTTGTGGTAGGAACAGGTTTTGACCCTTGGCTGTGTGCTTTATGTGCCCACTTAAGGGCACTGGGCATGAAGTACTTGAAATACCACTGGCAAGTCTGAGAGCATCCCTGCAGTCACAGCAACCTTCCAGGTGGCCTGCTGTTAGCCCTGACACCCACCTACCTGTGGGTAGATAGTGCTCTATCTTTCTGAGTCTGTTGAAGTGCTGCTGTCTTCTCTGCTTGGTGGGGCCCAGAGCAGGAATGCTGCTGGGTTGGGTAGCATGTGGTGCTTATCTTTTTTTGTTCTGGATGGAGGTTGTATAAGGAATGAGGTGAGATGATCTTAAATTCATAAATCAGCTCTCTGTGCAGAAGGCATTCAAACCTTTCAACATTCAGCCTGTATGCTGGATTACAAATGGTGAACAAACTATTCAGTCTGCATTTGTGAAAAACTGTTCTTTGTTCCTCTAAAAAGAGCAACTTTGTCTTTAGATCTGTGCTCTTCACTCACTGCTTTTACAAGGGGCAGTTCTGCAGCTTCCACATAGCCTTTGGCAAGAGTAAGGGAGAAAGATAACATCAGAGTTCCACTTTTGTTTTCTGCTGTACTAAACTGACTCTTGCCCGATCATTGAAACTATGGTGATGTATGACAACAGTTGCCTGATCTATTTGAGTCCCTGAGAAATAATAATAATAATAATAATAATAATAAAGTCAGTTTCTGAAGGATTGAGATCACGTGCAGCTGATTGGCATTGCTATTCATGTATGCCAGCCAAGTGGCCATATGCACTGAGAGTGGGATCTCTGCAACTTCAGCAGTGGCAGAAAAAGCTATAGGATGAGATCACTAGAAGTTCCCAATTCCTGTGCCCACGCATGCAGGGTAAGCACCTGGTGTTGATTAGTGTCTTGTAGGGAAATGCACCTGTGAAGACTGCTGGTGAAATGGGAAGAGATGCAATTCTGAAAACTCATTGGAGATTTCAAAGTAATCCTGCAAGAGTTTGGTGTAAAACTTAACACCTGAAATCAACAGCATAAAGCTGTGGATATTTAAATATACTGATTACAACCTTAGGTGTACATTCTGTGCTTGAAGTACCTGAAGTGAGAGGAGAAGAATGGTTCATAAGTTTTATGAATGAACAGAAGTTAGACTGCCTGCCTGAGGCTGTAGAATTTCCCTGAGCAATTTCTGCACATGGTCTGAAAATTGGAGTGAACTAGAGTGCATTTGTTTAGAAAGAAGGCTAGAGTGAACTTAGAGCCTTTAAAAGGATTAGATGAACCTTCATTTTCCTGCTACTCTGCGTATCATTTAATTTATTGCATTTCTCCTTCAAACCTTTTTCTAGCTTAATTAGGTCCTGTCTATAGTTGATTTTAGAGATACAGACTTCTTCAAAAGTTAATTTACAGTCCCACTGTTCTGTGTCATCAGATCTGTCAGTGCAGGCTTGAGCCCATTGCTGGTACAGTGCCTCTTGAATCCACCACCACTCATGTGGATGACTCCAGAGTGGCTTCCTGAATCCCTGTGACTTGGACCTCCTTGTGGCCAAATGCTTCTACTTCAGAGCAAATGTTCTGGTCTCACTAAGCTGTTTTGCTTCCAGAAGGATCACATTTGTCACTTCTAACATCTGGGTGCTTATCTGCAGCCACCTGCAGAGTGTTTAATTGCCTTTCAAATACCGATTAAACTGCACTATATTATGAAGAACACAGTTATGGCCCTATTTTTCCTCCATTTTTTCCCAATGAAGTGGAAGTAGAAAGCAAGTGAAATTGTTTATAATTTCAAATAATAGGAAAAAATGTTTCTCACTTTTTCTGGCTTTAACTTTATTTTTTCCTGGACTACACTGTACCAGTAGTAAGATTAAAAGGATGAAGATACAGTTGCAGCCAAAAGGAAGTCTCAGTTCCTGATAGAAGGCTGTTTGATCCTCTGTTTTAAGAGTCTGAAAGGCAAGGAGGCCATTTCATAGAATCACAGAATATCTTGAGTTGAAAGGGATCCACTAGAATCACTGAGTCCAACTGCTGGCTCCTCATAGGAACACCCAAAAATCAGACCTTACATCTGAAAGCGTTGTATGGATGCTTCTTGAACTCCAGCAGCTTAGGGCTGTAGCTACTGCCCGGGAAACAGGATCATGGAATATCCTAGGTTGGAAGGGAACCCATGAGGAATTTCAGGAGGGGTCTAATGTATTCTTGTGAGTTTGTAGAGCTATTTTGTCATTTGCTTGTCAGGTTTCCTTTGGAATATCTATTGAGTAGCTTTCAGAGAGATAAAAGCAGTCTTGCTCCTCACTGCCCTGATCAGGTACTTCCCATAACTTCTTTAGTTTTGTTATTCCTCAAGCTTTTGTAGCTTCCATAACTTCTGTATGGATTGAAATTGGCTGTTGATCCAGCGAAAAGATTTACAAAATTTTAAGCAGATGCTAGAGCATGCTTCTCCCCATGTAAATGGGGATGGGAAGTGTGCCTGCTCACTGTAGCCCAGCTAGCACTGGGCTTCATGTAGCTCTGATGTTGAGCTGCATTCTTATTCCCAGCTGAACTGCTCTGGAGGCTGCATAGATGAAGAGATCTCTGTGTTAATAGATTGACCTTCACTTTTACACGTGCATGTAACTGTCATCCATGTTGAGTAAGGCTGTTGTATGTACACACAGAAAAACTTAGAAATCATGCATATGATTTGCCAGTGTTTGTGTTCGCAAATATTAAAAACAACCTGCTCTTTCTTAAACATCTGCAGCATTGCAACTCTTCAGGATGCAGTAGTTGATAGACTTGAGGTTTGTTTGGTCATCAGGTGATGCTTAGTGACATTTCTCATGGACCGTTACAAGGAAGGCAGCATGATTTCTGATGTTGGAAATCTCCCATCAAACCACTTTGTATCTGCCTTCTGCTATGTGAACTGCTATATTTTCTGTCTCTGCCTTGCTCCTTTTTTGTTTGTGGATCTTGAATGATGAGCTGTCTAGGGGATCGATTATCTTTGTTTTATTGAAGTGGTGTTTGGTAAGTGTTTAACAATGCTGGTTTTAATGAATGGTGTTTGTTTTATTAGTGCTGGAACCGTTGTCTCAGCTGGATCTCACACCATTCAGCTTCTATACAAGCTGAAGGAAATAAGATTTACATTTTTGATTCAGAAACTGAGGGATTTAGCTGCTTTGGCTCAGCATTTATTGTTCACTGTCATATTTTCCAGCATCCTCTAAAATCTCAGCTGCTTGAAGTGTGCATTAGAAATCATTAGAAATGCTGCTTTATTCTATCTCATTAATGCAAAATGTCTAGCTGCTTGTTTTGAAGAAGCCTTAAAAGTGTTTTTCAGGTGCAGCACATCACAAAGAGCTAGAAGGCAGATAAAAAGAGGTCAGAATTAATCAGTCTGGAAGGTCTTCTTATTTTTGAGCAAGCCACACATTTTCTATTAGCCATGTCTCTGCTTTTTGCGCTTCATCCAATCTGTTTTGCTGCCTGAAGGCTCACTGGACCACCTGCGGGCCACAGCTGTTGGAGTGGGCTGGGTGTGCTGCAGATTAGGCTGTGTCCTCTGTGGATACCCAGCAGAGCTGTAGCCTGGAGCTGCTACTGAACCCTCAGCAGCTAAGTGCAGGGAAAGGATCAAATAAGCCACTGGTGGTCCTCTCACCCTGGTTTTGAAAAAGAAATTTACTGAAAATGTAAACTATGGAACGCAGTCAATGAGCACAATGACACCCTTTGACTAATCTTTGACAGGTGAACTTAAGCTCTCCCACAGCTCAAACAGGCTCCTGATACTGAAATCCCTACAAGTGGGTGAGAAATCCTAATAGGTAGTAACACTGTGATTGACGAGTCCATCCTAACCTTCTGGTGTTTAATTGCAAGGTGGAAGGTATCAGTAGGAGCTGACTGTTATGAAGATGTAATTTCACAGCATCAACCTCTATTTCTGATCTCCTCAGTAATGTGGAGTGGCATCCTTACCAATCAGGCAGCTGTGATGATAATATCTCTGGCACAGTGGAGTGATGCTAAGACTGAAGACTTCATGATACAGCTGGGAATCTATGTTGCCCCAAAGCTATTGATAATGAATCTGGTTTTTGCAACACTTGGACAGAAGTCTTTCTTTCCTTGTCAGAGAGTTGATGCTTACTTTTCTACAATTATTTTTTTTTTTTTTGCTAACTTCAGTGCATTGCTAAATGAGATCTCATGTAAAAAAAAAAAAAAAAAGCAAAACTTTCTTAGTCCCTTGTTTATCTTATCAGGGAAAATATACTCTACAGCTTTCACTATGCTGAGAGGTATCTAACTAATAGATTTCCAGACTTGTTTTTTTTTTTTGGTATAGAGTTGCAATATAGTGTTTGACCACTGAATGTCTCTGAAAACCATGTAAAGTTCCAGGAGTAGTGTATATGTCACTGGTAAAGAGCAGAAAATCCACAGCCCTGTCTGTCACTGGTGATGGAGAGGCTCAGTACATGAGTAATGTTAACTGTGACTTAGCATGTTCTGATAATTAACACTTTTTCTTGAAGTTACTCTGCTTCTTTCTACTTCGCATATTCACAGGGTATAAGCCTGTAGCAAACTCTCCTGCTGTATGTCCAGACTGGTTATCCCTCATTGTCATCATGGTACCTGCAAGTTGTACTTACAGGAATGGTTGATATTTATTCTTTGGACACTGTTGTGCAGTTGTGTGTGGATTATTTCACTGCTTGAAGAGCCAACTATGAAGTTGAATGAAAGTGAAAAAATAATTCCAGGCAAAAAAAAAAAAAAAAAGCCACTAAAAAAAAAAAAAAACACCAAAAAAACCCCCCCAAAAAACACTAAAATTGATATGCAAATGATGACAAAAGGTATGACTCACAGTTGCCGCATTGTTCAATTTTAGAACAACAATTTCTACTGGAATTGAATTATTTATCAAATTTCCGACTCCTACTTTTTGAAAACCAGCAACAACAACCAACCAATATTGGCTGATTTCAGTGGAAAATCCTGACTCATCAGAACCCACATTTTCAGGGTGATTTTCCTGCAGTCAGAGTAAGGAAGTGTTTCTGGGGTTGTGGGTGGCAGAGCAGGGCCTGTCATCAACAAGAAAGGAGCATCAGAGCTTACCAGGCTTCGCAAGAACAGCAAGGAGGTAGGGGAAATTGTGCAAGTACTGTGGGGGGCAGAGCCAGTGGGGCAAGATTTTCATAAAAGCTACAGGAAAAATGCTGTCACAACATAAGGTACAAGTCTGTGGAAAAGACTTCATCTGTCTGTCTCTTATGTGCAGAAGAGGCTTGTTATCTGCCCGTGTAGAATTTGCCAGTGCTGTTTTATGGATTTCTGAGTAGCCTAACAAATTCTGGGGCACTAGCTTATAGCTGCCTAGTAATATATCACTTCTACATGCAGGCTGTTTGTCTTGTGTTGCCACTGATGGATGTCACTGAGAAGCGCTCTCTGTGCCACGCATGTTGTAATGGTTTCCAAGCACAATGCCTGGCCACATATCACAGAAAAGTAACTGCAGTTTATATCCTACCCTTTTTTCGGTAATCCACTGCTAAAGGTCTGTGTAATTTTTTCTGATGTCTCCAAGAACTCATGAAGGTGAATGTGCTGGAGGAACTTCTTTTCTTGCTCTGTTTTGGTGAAATTTTAAGTGCAGAGAGACTTTCTGCTAACTGTTATGGCTGACTTGGCAGAATTTTAAAAAGTTAGGTGATTTTTTTCTTTTGGATGATTTATACAACACCTGCTATTTATCTACCACTCTCATTTCACAGGAGAGTTTGAGTAGAGTATGCTGTTTAAAGCCATTGCCAGAATAGGGATTGTACGGAGTATTTAATACTCAATGTTGCATGAGTGATACCACTGAGCTCAGGATGTGTAGAGAAATGCTCCCTGGAACTCCTGTGATCCATGAAAAATTATCTGTAGTTCTCTAGTAAGGCACATTTGCATGCATTTAAAATTTGGTAATTTATGGAGCAAATCATAACTCTGACACAATTTAAGATTGTAATGAGCTTAATTTTGACTCCTTCACTTTCATGGTCTTTGCAATAAGCAGCTTATTGCCAAAAAGTATATATTTGTGTGCTTGCCAAATAGGAGACGTGTTTTTATACTTTGAGGAAAGTATTTCAGATGTGATGTCGGGGGAGGGGGGGAAGTGATTGCTAATTCACAGCTAGCTGTGAACTTGTGATAAGTTTCAAGTTTATCAAAAGGTATTAATAATTTCACGTAAAATTAAGGGGATAGTTTCAGCTAGAAGTAAACATTTTGGTAGTTATATTGGAGTGTTTCCTTCTTCTCCAAACACTTCCAAATTATTGTTATTGAAAAAGTAAATTACTTCATAAAATGGCTCCTTGTTGGTTATGGTATTCATAGAATTGGGCTATATGCATTTGTTTTGTTTTACATGCTTCTGCCCCCTGTCTCTTGAACAATGGTATACACCCACTTCCCATTTGGATCCAAGAAGTAGGATGTCACTCTTGTTTTGCACATGAGTAGTGCACAGACAATTGGTGTTCTCCCAGCACTGCACAGTGAGTTGCTAACAGGGAGGGAGTTGAACCTGGCCTTCTCAAATCATGAGCTGGTGCCTTCCTTCCTGCCAGAGCTTGGAGAGAGACTCCTTGGCATGTATAATCCTGCCAGGAGTTAGAATCATAGAATCACCGAGGTTGGAAAAGACCTCCAAGACCATCTAGTCCAAATGTCCACTTACCACCAACATTTCCTCACTAAACCATGTCTCTCTGTACATCTATTCCTCTGTACGTTTCTTAAACAGCCCTAGGGACAGTGACTCAATCATCTCCCTGGGCAACCTATTCCAGTGCCTGACCACTCCTTTGGAGAAGAAATGTTTCCTAATATCCAACTTGAATCTCCCCAGGTGCAATTTAAGGCCATGACCTCTGGTGTTATCACTGAGATGAGAGGCACGCTGGAGTTGCATTATTTATATCGATTTATACAGGAAGAGATCAGAGTTCAGTCATTCCCTAACGCTGGGTGGTATGTAAAACCTTAGAGTTGATTCTTGGTGACATTTCTGTGCTGTGCAGAGCTGCATCTTTTCTGCACAGACAGGGCAGTTGGTTGGTACTTGTGTATCTTCTTTTTCTTCATTCTTTTCTAAAGAGTATTTGAAATAAGCCTATTATTTTATAACAAAGAAGGAGGATTAAGAAGAGCTGGGGCACTTTGACTTGTAGAACAATGTTGCTTATAGTTAAGGCATGATTTTATCCAAGCAGCAAGCATGGAAAATTTATAGCTATTCTATTTAAATTCACGAGAAATAGAGAAATTTGGCACTTGGAACCAATGCAGAGATTCACTGTGGCTCAGAGATCTTTGTCTTAACAAAATGTGAGATTTTGTTTTCATTCATGCTAGTGTGAATCATGACCTTACGGAAAGCCTTTCATTTACTCCAGATTTGCATTTTTGTGACTGAGAGCAGAAGTTTCGTTAGTTTTGCCTAAGGGTAAGGATGGACATATGCAGGTAATTGTGTGGTTGCATTTAGGAAGTGTTTTGGTTTCTGTATCAAATTCTTTTTCTAGCAAAAATTGGGAGGAGGTGAATGGTTTGAGTTGCATAAGGACTTGAAGCCAGCTTCCCATGCAAGCAGTATGCTGATGTGGCTTGTGCTACACAGCAGGCACCCAAGCTCGTGGTTCAGCTGTCTGGGTGTTAATCCTATTGCTTCTATGTGCTGGCTGTCACTTTTCCCCTTACCTTATGCTGAGGTTGTCCCTAGCACTGGGGGATATGAATTCAAGTGTCTTAGGAATGGCCATCTGCCAGGGACTGGAGAAGATTCAGAGAGACCTGGTCACAAGGAGCCCAATGAGCCTATGTTCCTCCAGTCTTTTCACCATGGTCACTTACAAATTCCTAACAGAAGAGACTCGTGTGCTGTCAGGATTGATTTTGGATTTATCCCTATGTTTATAAATTAAAGCAGTTATTTACTAAGGGAAGTGAAGAGAGTTCTTGCAATATGTTCCCATTATATTTTCTTGGCTGTAGTCACCCAAGAATTTCTAAACGGCTTATGTGTATAGATTTGCTTAAGTATCAGTGCGCTCATATAAACTCTTGGAGAACAGAATAAAAAATGCAGTGATACTTCATTGCTATCTGTGGTATTGTTTGTGTAGATTTTGATAATTATTCTGCCTTCAAGTTTCGAGGGATAGGATAGATAAGAGTATAAGTAGCTTAGGTACCACTGAGACACAGAAGAAGAACAAAGGCGTGTTTCTTTTCCTTTTTTTGTTCCCTTTTTTTTTTTTTTTTTTTTTTTTTATTATTAAACTGTGATTGCATGGCTGGAAGGATTCCTTCCCTGTTCAGGTGGTCAGTTTCATAGCCAGCTGTGCCATTCAGGTCCCTTTGCAGATGCAGCCCTCAAGAATTTTTAGTGCCCTTCTTCAGCAGAGTGCTGTGCTTATGCTGAGAAGAAACTGAAGATACTTGTTTGTAACTGATTAAAAGTAATTCAGGAGGAACATACAGAGGATTTTCCTCTTCTCCTGCTTGACAGGTGTTTATTTTTTGTCATTGTAGGTTTTAAATGTGCTTTCTAAGGATTTATGAGATACGGTACTACATCAGTTTCGCTAATGAATGAAATCTGGGTATATAATTAACTGTACAACACAGGCAGAAATGGATCTACTAAACTCTTTACAAAAACTATGGGATGTTATTTCTTTGTGTAGATTGATTTAGTTTATAGAATCACAGAATTGCAGGAGTTGAAAGTGATCCCTAGAAGTCATTGAGTTCAATGCTCCTGCTAAAGTGTATTCCTAAGAGTAGGTCACACAGGTAAGCATCCAGATGTGTCTTGAGTATCTCCAGAGAAAGACTCCACAACCACTCTGAGCAGCCTGTTTCAGGGCTCCATCACTCTGACAGTACGGAAATTCTTTCTTGTGTTCACGCATGGAAATTCACGCATTCTGGTTTCTGCCTGTTGTCCCTTTTTGTTGCTTGTCATTGAAAAGAGGCCACCCCTGTTGACTTGAGTTAGCTTATCAGCACTGCTGAGGTACTTCCAGAGCATCGCTTACAGTAGTGTATTGTGCTAATTTCTACTAAATTCAGAATGTTTTGGTTTCTTGGTTTTCCTGTCTGTTCCAAAGTTAGCTATGGCTTGATGTCTCTGTACTGATCTATTAATGATACACTAACTTTTGGAAGCTAAAATGAACTTCCAAGCTTTATTATTAATAAAGATATTGATGTGTTAAATACATATTTATAAACACTAACCTAAAAATGGTGTTTTTTCTCCTACTTCTCCAAAAATTTGATTACTCATTCAAGCTTTTACTGTTCCTTAGGTTAACCTCTTTAATAAGTAACTGCAGATATAATGCATGTGTGTCTTAAAATACGAGGCGGCACCTGTCATATATGAGACTGTAAGAACCTCTGTTGTAGCATGTTGAAAAGGAAGGAGGTGCAGCTTCTATTTTCCGAAGAAAAGCGTAGATGATATTGAGCTAAATACTGATGATAGTACTCTAATAATAGTGCCTATAAACCCATGAAGGTATCTCCCAGGAAAAGTGCTACAGGTATTTGTTTCTTTTCAAGGCAGGCACCTGTGAAGACAGACCTTCTCTCGAGGAAATAAATTACAGTGTAACTGTGTGGTTGCAGTTTCTTACATTTAGCATTTTCTTTCAAGTTCTGACAGTGTACTGGTTCTGTTTGTGAGAGAGCATAAATTTGATGGCAGAAGACGAGATCTAGGAAAAAAAAAAAAAGTTTTTATAATCCATAAAGGTTTTCATTTCCTTCAGGGGAATAACTTGTTTCTTTCAGTACCCTTTTGCTGGTATCTTAGATGCATCTGTTCCTTTCCCTCTGAGGTACTTTCACAAGATATAATGCATAACAAACATAGAATGCCAAGTTAGATACTGCAACCAGCTGAATGCAGATGATGGCAAGGAGAAACAGACTGGACAAATTGCTCCTATTTTGTTCTTTAGCTTGATCAAGTGTTAATGGGAGAAGATGCAGCCCTGCCCAGTGAATTCATACCTGTAATTATGATGAGAAGGAGGGGGATCAGTGTAGTATCTCATCTGCACAATAGGCAGTCTAGTAACATTATAGCTTATACAAGAAATTGCTTAAGCATCTTGGGAAGAGTATCTCAAACAATTCAGTACGAGTTAGTTATTCCATTCTCAAGCAGAAGAGAGAATGGAGAAATTGCACAATAGAATATTTTATGAGCAAACTCAATCATCTGAGCAGCACTGTAAGGATAATTCATGGATGACTGTTAAATTCTCAGAGCCTGAGAGGAGAACAAATTATTAAAAATAAAATGCAGTTAATATTTTTCATTTTGTTAGGAAAAAATTGTTGAGAAGTCATCAAGCTGGTCATCTGTTCTCCAGCATCTGCTTTTAAATGGAGTTTTACTATTTCTGTGACTTTACATTTAATGTTTTCTTAAAGCCTGAAAGTGGCAGTGATTTTGAGAAAGGACACTAATCTGCATTCTGCAATATATTCTGTCATGGGCCTGAATAATAAAGCAAACTTAATATCAGCAATGAAATGACTTAACTAGAGTGTCTGCTAATTTAGAAAAACAGGAGCTATTGTTGCTTTACTAAAATTGATGCTTGGTTTAATGGCTTGTAGAAAGTCCATCCCTTAGTAACAATGTAGCTTTAACTCTTGTGCTTTGTAGAACAGGTCTGATGTCAGAGGTACAACAGGGCATTGCAAAACAAAATGTGGTTTTAAAGCCTGAAATCTGCAATAGTAAATTTTTAGGCTTAGGGAGAAACAGAGATGTAAATAAAAAGATCATTTTAGCATTGATTTATAATTATCTTTTTATAGGCCATATCATCTCATTGGGTAGAACCTCAACTATATTTAGCCCTTTCTGAGCAGCAGAGTTCTGAGATTTACCACTGTGGGGTACAGTTCTTTGTGCTCTGCAGTCTGAGTTGTGTTGTGCTAGAGTGGCCCCGTGAGTGGGTTTCTGTGCTGTGGTTGGCCAAATCTGAGGTATGTGAGGGCATTAAAACCAACTGTGTGGTTTTTAGGTCTGTAAGATAAACCTTGTCACTGTGGACTTTGTTGCTTGGTTTGTTGGTTGGTAAAGGTGTATTTTCATCGCAGCAGGGAATAAAGAAAAAAGTGCCCTCATATCTGCCAAAGTTGTGCTTTAAAGACATGTTTCTGGTTTCCAGAAGAACAGTTGTCCTTCGATCTTACCTTTGAAGTCAGAACTTAAGTCTTGTCTTCGTCCCATTGCCCCAAGCTGCACCCTAGTGCAATTGTCACTGAAGGGGCTAATTCTGTTTTCACCCATCCCTCTGCCTTCTTCCATCCTACTGGTGACTGTGTTGGAAAAAGTGTTTTATAGCTGAGAATGTGCTCTATCAAATAGCATTATGGTTCTTTGTTTCTGTTGTAATTTCTGTGGAAGTAAATAGGAGGCATTAGTTTCAGAGCAACCTATGTTTGAAAAAAATACAGGAAATTGTAATTTTATAGTGCTCCTTGAAATTTGCCAAACAGCTCTCCAGTAAATGAATAAACAGAAAGAAGGGAAGTAAAATAATTTTGTGGGTTTGTGAGAGGACTTTGCAACTTCTGTTGATTTCACTGATCTGATTATAGAAGCTGAATTGTAACTCAGTGCATTTTACACTAGGGAAAAGATACTCAACTGTTTCTCAGTTTGGACAGCTAAAGGAGATTAAGCTTTTCTAAGTTTTCGAAGTTTAAGTCAATTACTGTATCAAGTACTCAAGTATTTGGAGAAGCAAACTGTGTAAGATATGAATAACAATGCCTCATTACTTATCTTTTGTTTCGGTTCAGTTTTCAATCTGCAGTCTGTTCCAGTTCACAAATTAGCATGCTGGTAACTTTTCACTGCATTTATTTCAATTTTTCAGTGAGCAATAGTTGAATAACTAGGGTGTCTCTGACCAGATGCCTGATTCTGTTCTTGCTCAGATAAGGAGAAAAAAGAAATAGTGGTGCATACAGCAATGAAACAATACAGAATAGGAACAATTTTGGAGAGATCGTGATGAAACCATTGATGTTTTCCCCACTCCCTGGGAAGGCTAGCACAGCAGGCTGGGAATACTCAATTGAGGTTGGTAAACTTGCACTCGGCATGAAAATGGTCTGGAAGTTTCAATTTATTTTAGTCTCTCTAGTAAAAGCAATGTAAAACAACCTCCCACAGATCTGATACTTGTCACATGTATTTGTACTTCCTTTTGAAGGGAACCCAAGATGTAATAGGGCCTGTATTTTAAATGTGGTGTTTTTGTCTTCTGTTTTTTTTCTTCTTCTTCTGTATATTGGTATTAATCCCAATGATAATTGTTTGATGTGATTTCTCTGAAGGCTCAAAGAGCCTTAAAAACTATGATGAAGCTATATTGCATCCTTATGGAATTACACTTGTCATCTCGACCTCATGAGCAATCCGTATATCTGCTCAAAACAATTTTTTTTCTGGGTTTTATGAACTGAGAGCCTCAATTATTAAAGCTGTGTCTGCTGTTCTAGGTATTCAGAGGATCCTCAACTAAAGATTCACAATAAAAATAATTTCTATCGGGTATTTTTCAACATAGTGTATTTGATTCCTTTTAAAGGTGTAAATTGCATCAGCTTCATCTTGAAGTTGATTCTCACAAAGTGAGCAGCAACTTATGTTAATATCTCAGTGTTGTTTCAGCTGTAAAGACAGCCAGAACTTGTGTGCTTCACCTGAGCTACAGCCAGTGCAACACATCTGGATAATGTCTTTTTTGGGGGGAGTGAAAGTTTAGCAAATCCTTCTTGTCAGGGAGAAGTGTTTGTTTTCTGGTTATTGAGACAAGTTCAGGAAAAGAGTAAAACCTGAGTTTTCATCCTGTTATCTTCCTAACTGAAACCTTTCTACATGCTGTGAAATTTATTCTGTGCAGAGATTTCAAATGAACTCAGAAATGAAAATACAATAAAAATTTAAAATTCACAAGAAACAAAACAAATCCACAAAATCCAGGATGTTGGCAAAAATCATTTTAATTAAAAAACAAAAAGGCTCTGTGAGGAAGATGTTTTTATGTTGTAGGTTGCCAAAACATTCTAAAGGTTTAGGGATAAGACAGTAAAATGGCCATCTTGTGATTCTGATTACTTGTGACTAGGTGGTTTGACACTGCATCTTATTATACAATCATGTAACCATTTATTTCCAGGAGTGCCTCATTAATTCAGTTAACTAGTGTATGCATGCTGGCTGTTTGCTTTTATCCTCTTTCAGCATGAGGTTTAAAGATTGAACTTACTATGCATTATTGTTATCTGCTCTGAAGGCTGTCTTGGCAATTTCCTACAGCGTGCGTTAGTAAAATCCCAGGGTGCTCTAGCAAAAATTATGCTTTGTGATAAATGGGGGCTGCTTTGCAGCTTGAAGATGGGGCAACTATGGTATAAATATGAAAATGAGAGGATTTTGGAAAATCTTCAGAAATGAGCTGAACCGTTTCGGTGGTAGCTTCTTCTGAAATTAGAAGTAGCTGACAATACAGTCAAATAAATGAAACATCATGCTTAATATTAAGCAGTGTTGTATCCCTGCTTGTATCAGTAGCAGAAATGGTTATTGGTACTTCAACATGCACAAATTTTCATTCAGTGTTTTATTTTCTAACAGTTTTTTCTGTATATTTTGTCTGATAAATAAATTAAGCTAACATAGGAATTGTATTTAAGAAAAAAATTTTTAACAGCGTGGGGGTATGGCAGTGCTGAGTCATGATTTGTGCATGCTGACTTATGTAATACACTGCCAAGAGGAGACACTTTTGGGCCATCTTCAACAGCATGTGTTTGTATGCTATTGTCTGGTGAGTGACTGGTGTGTTACACTGTACTAAGCTTTCAATCTGAAGATGAGGCGTATACTGATTGCTGCTTGCAATATCTACTGTGTATGTTTTACGTATTATGTCTCAGATCACATCAGACCTTGTGCTTATGGTTTTTCAGTTTTGAAAAGTGAGGATACATAAACCTATTGACTCTGTTGGCTGAGTTAAAGCTGTAACATGTACAAAAGCTTCAGTAGTCCTCCCATCTGTGCTTAAAATCTTGGACTTTCCTGGTCTGTTGCACTGTAGAGGTGTGCATGGCAAAGGATCTGAGCAGCTACCACTCAATCTGTGATCTTGTCTCCTATTTTCAGATAAGGCTCTACAGAAATAGCAAGAAGTGGTATTGAGTAAGGTATCTTGTCTCTTGTACCAAAATCCTTCTAGATACAACTGGAAGCGTAAGTGGCAAGGGGTTTTTGCTCAAGATCAAAAGGTTCAACTCTTGGTGCAGGAATAGGGGCTGTTTGCAGTGATCCCTTTGACAAGTCATTAGAACTGCAGGTCTCTTTTTCTTGATTTACAAAGACATTACAGTGATTTCTTTTACTGGGATCAGCAGGAAGAAGGATGTAATCTGTTTGGATTAGGTCACGTAGTATGCCCCAGTGACAGTTTCCAAATGAGGCAGTGGTAGAATAGCAAGTTGAACTCGGTCTTTCTGATAAATAAGTTGGGGTCCTATCAATAGGAACAGCCTGTTTTTCTTCTGACTTATCTGTGGAACTGGAGGAGGCTTCCTTCTAGGTATTTATTTTTGATTGTCAGTTGCGGAGAAATGCTAGAAAGCAGCATGTACTTTCAGGGTGTTTTTAAACATTCAGAGTCTGGATGGAATATGTTGCTTATGAATCACTGGCGTAATAAGGAAAGTCCTTTATCAGAAAGTATTTGAGCCTCTTTCCTGTGCAGCTGAATAAACTGTTTTCTTGAGGCAAATATTGTTGCTCTCTACAAGGCAATCTTTATCGCACTTGAGACTAGGTCTAAAAGGTATTTCTCGCCTTCCTTTCCCCTCACCCTATCTGATCCTATTCAACTTCTTACTGAAATACTTGGATATAACAAATGACACGAGAGCCTTAGAGCTGGTGTGCATGACAGAAAAGGCAAATTTTTGCTGTCTGTGTGTATCTGATCATTTTGCCACTTACTGATAAAAAGGAGGAGGAGTTTCAGGCTACTTGAAGTTTTGGTGTTTACCTAGGACATATTTTCCTTCTATCAACAGCAGAAGAAGCTACTTAATGGTTGTTCTTCCTTTTTGGCACAAACACTAATCACTTGTTTCTTCATGTAGTCTTTCTGTGAATTCGAAAAGAAAGCAGAAAAGAGCATGAGAGAATATCATTTAGCAGCTGTTCGTACAAAGATGATATAGGATAGCTAGAAAGGCTGGGGTGAGCAGTAGGGCGATTAGGTTTGGCAGACATTCCTGCATTGTGTTCCAAGTACACCGCTGTGCTTACACACCACTAGCTTGTCTCCAACACTTACTCTGACAACCAAAGCCTCCATACAGCACACATCAGTGTTCCATAGATGTGGATGGAGCATGTAAACTCCTAGATTTGGTGCTGCCTTTTGCTCTCAGTGAACTTCTATTTCCCAGCTTTGCTCCCCTGGGTTGAAGATGGGGCTTGATCTTCCCAATTCGAAATGAATATCAGCTTACTTTCCTGGAACAGTTGGAGGTTCATTCAATAGGATGTCTCAGATTTCTCCAGAGACCCATATGCCTGAAAGCTCTATCTTCTCAATTAAACCATAGTTCAATTTCCTGTGACTGCTGGAAAGTGATTTTTCTTGTACTTGTTACAATTTCTTTAGGGTTTTTCTGTCTTTTCGTTGTCTTTATTTGTATTCCTAGTAGAATTTGACTGTGGTAACAACTTGTTTGCAGGTATCTGGATAAGAATTTTTCCAGGGCTGGTACGGTGATGGCTTTTACATCATCTTGAGTTTCCTGTGCTTCAGTTCTTTCACTGACTGAAATTGCAATGGACAGGAATGGATGAAAGAAAAAAAGTGGAAGGAAATAGCATGGAAGATATGAAGATTCCCACACGTGTTTTCTTAATTAGTACTGAAGTTTTCCCTGTGATCTCCTTTCTTCAGAAAAGGAAGAATGGAGAATTGTCATGACCAGAAGCTCCAGAGCTGGAACTGCACCTAGTCAGAGTTCTAGCTGCAAGTGAGATATATTTTTCTTGTATTTTGTGGTATCACATATCAGCAATCTTCATTAGTACGCTCTGGGTTTGTGTTCTTTGCATTGTTCTTGTTAAGCTTTTTCTATTTTGTTGAGACATGTTTTGGTGTGGTCTTATCAATTGATCCTCACCCATTTAGTGAATTTCAACTAGATTAAGCTGGTTTTTTGAGCGTGTTGAAATTCTTTAACTAAAAAAAGAAAATATGAACCTAGTGCAATGTTGCTGCTCATCACCCACCCTGATCCAAGCTCTTCTGGTGGATAGTGTCTGCTCATTTTGTTCAAATGTCAGTCTCAAACCTTGCCTTACCCATTAGGCTGTGCTGACATGGCAGAGAGAGGATGCTTTTGGGGACAAGCTGATTTGTTTTTTTCAGTTACTGAGATCTTCACAACCTGTTCCCCTGAGCTTCCCCCAGAGTCTTTGCTAATGTTCTGTTGGTGCTTAGGATGCCTTGCAGCGCTTCATGGGGACGTTATTGTGGGATGGAATTAGTTGGAAACAACAGAACACATATATGACAACAGAGGAGAAGTAGCAGAAGTGGGAATTAGCTTGAGACTACTTGGAAGAATTCTGAGTCTGTCTTGTCCAAAATTTCTTGCCAGTGAAGGACAGATAGTGTGTGACAGAAAGTTGCTTGTTAGATATAAGAAAAAGGAAATGGAGAAGTCACCAAATATTTAAAAAACAAAAAAACACCAGAATGATATTGGATGATATAAAGATTTTATTTATTAAAATTTTAGAAAAACGTTAGAACAGTGGCAAGGCTGAGATGCCAAAAGGATCAGAAAAGCAGTTTCTGAATTAACATAATGACTATCAAATCCAGCAAAGTCATAACCATGCCAATATCTTCTGAGACTTTATGGACTCAGAGTTAAGGAAACATTCCTTATTATTATGTTTATAGAGCCTAGGTAAAGATAAGATGTTGAAAATCTGTCCAAATCAAATCTGTGTTAACTTCTATTTCTTTTATGTCTACATTTAGAGACAGGATGCAAATGAAAAATTTATAAAAAATTTTATATTTATATAAAAAAAAATTTATATAAATATAAAATTTATTGAGAAGATAAGTGAAAACAGGTTTCAGCCAGGTAGATAAGTCTTGGGGTGGGAACATGCTATGCTCAATTGCCCACACAGTGCTGCCAACTTACATGAGTCATGAGCACCAATACCACTTCCGTTTATAGATTCCTTAGGAACCAAGGCAGCTATGCATGCTTTTGAGAGGTAAAATTTTAGGAAAGTTTAGAATGGAACTGTTGTGTGGTTTTAGTCATTTCTGTGGATCTCAACGTTTCCAGAGTCATTCCTCTCTGGTGAATTAATGAAGTAATTGCCAAAAGAAACGGCTGTCCTCTTTAGAGATTACAAAGCTTTCATGATGGCATTTGTCCCTAGAACAGCATTCAAACCATCAGAAATCTTCATGTAAAACATGCAAAATGAAACATTAGGCTTCAGAAGATAATCAGTGTGTCAAAATACCAACTTCTTGAAAAAAATATTTACCCTCTATTTTCCTAAGTAAATTTCAAAACTATTAAGAGCACATTGAAACTGTTTTGCATTCTGAATACTACTAAGGTGAAATAACTAGGCAGTCTTTTAGCTGTAAAACAGAAATAAGCTTGCCATAGATTGAAAGACAAGGGTAGTTCGAAGAACCTTCTGTACACACATGCGTGTAAGTAAACGTGTGCAGAAAAGTTGAACATAACTGCATTGTTTGATAGGCTGGGTATACCATGTAGTATTCATCTGTTCACCAGTATTTGTATTTAATAGCTACATGCATGCTTATATATAAATATTCTAAATTAACTTATATCAATGCACTCACTTACTGAGAAACCAAGGTTCTGAAGAACCATTACATAATTTTATTGTAAGATCTTATAGGAAGAATGATGTTTTTGTCCTATGTGATCTAAGCCCTGATCAGAATTTTATGCCAAGAGAAGGAAAGATTAAGGAAATATTCCTTTAAAAAAAAAAAAAAAAAAAAAAAAGAATAGTTAAGTGTAATTAGCATGTATTTTAAAAAAATATAAGCATTGAGTTACTGAGAGGGTGTAGTAAGAAACAGCTGCTAGCTTTTAAGAGCAATTAAAATTTTAGCGCTATCTCTTAACTGTGAGTTTCTATGCATACTATGAAATATGTGCTATTAAGCACATTTAGTTATTTCTGCCTTTAATTATTATAGTATATGATTTCTAGTTTAAAAAGAGGGATGAGGGAAGAAAGCATGGAAGATATATCCTACAGCTGGTAACTGAGAGAGGTAATTCTGTTATGTTTTCTCTTTGAGGCTACTGGCATTGTGGAACAGTTATTGGGAACTGCAGAATATCCACTGCACCTGTGCGCCTAAAAGAGTTATCAGGCTTCCTACAGCATTATTTGTTTCTATTGTTTCCCTTTGAAATATTTTTCTTACTCTTTATTCCATGCTGTTAAGTAATTAAATGTTACCGTTTATACTAACTTGACTTCATTCTATGACAAGGTGACCATCTCAGTGGATGAAGGTAAGGCTGTCAATGTGGTCTACTTGGACCTCAGTAAAGCCTTTGACACTGTCCCCCACAGCATTCTCGTGGAGAAGCTGGCTGCCCATGGTCTGGATGGGCGTACACTCTGTTGGGTGAAACACTGGCTGGATGGCTGGGCCCAAAGAGTTGTGGTCAGTGGAGTTAAATCCAGTTGGCAGTTGGTCATGAGTGGTGTCTCCCAGGGCTCAGTACTGGGGCCACTTCTACTTATCATCTTGATTCATGATCTTGAGGAGATTGAGTGCACCCTCAGTAAGTTTGCAGATGACACCAAGTTCGGAGGGAGTGCTGATCTGCCTGGAGGAAGAAGGGCACTACAGAGGGACCTAGATAGACTGTATCGATAGGCCAAGCTAAACTGCATGAGTTTTAATAGGGCCAAGTGTCGGGTCCTGCAATTTTGGTCCCAACAAGCTGGGCAACCCTACGGGCTTGGGGAGATATGGCTGGAAGGCTGACTGATTGAAAGGGAAGTTGGTGTACTGGTGGACAGTCAGCTGAATATGAGCCAGCAGTGTGGCCAAGAAGGCCAATGGCATCCTGCCTTGTATCAGGAATGGTGTGGTGAGCAGGACTAGGGAAGTAATCCTATGCCTGTACTCAGCACTGGTGAGGCTTCACCTCGAGTACTGTGTTCACTTTTGAGCACCTCAGTACAGAAGGGACATTGAGGTGCTGGAGCAGGTCCCAAGAAGGGCAATAAGGCTTGTGAGGGGCTTGGAGGAGTGACTGAAGGAACTGGGGCTGTTCAGTCTGGGGGACGGGAGGCTGAGGGGAAACCTTATTGCTCTCTTCCAGTACCTGAAAGGTGCTTACAGCGAGAACGGGGTTGATCTCTTCTTGTTGGTGACAGGTGACAGGATGAGGGGAAATGACCTCAAGTTGCACTGGGGTAAGTTTAGGTTGGATATCAGGAAACGCTTCTTTACCGAAGGGGCTGTTAAACACTGGAATAGGCTCCCCAGAGGTTGTTGAGTTGCCATCCCTGGATGTATTTAAAAGCTGTTTGGATGTGATGCTCAGGGACGTGATTTAACAGAAGGTTGTTAGAATTAGGGTAGTATGGTTAGGTTGTGGTTGGACTTAATGATCTTTAAGGTCTTTTCCAACCTGAGTGTTTCTATGATTCTATATAAGCATACCTACGTGTGTGTATATGTATATATGTGCCTATTATTATACATAATATCTATGTCTGGGACAGTTGTTCAACATCAGAAGTTAATAACTCAGGGGAACACATTCCTTAACAGTGCATACAATGTCATGCATTTAAGTTCTATGAATGTAGTTCAGGTTGAGAACTTGAAATTGTTACCAATGTCCTATATGAATTTCTTAACCTTGAGGCAATTTGGGGTGTTAAGATTTCAATCTCTCTAGTGAAAATAGCTCTGCTTTATGTAATTAATTAAAATACTAATTGAATCTGGGTCTTTCACAATTTAGGATGAGTCCCATAATCAGTGGGCCTAAAAGAACAGCCTTGTTAGACCTGTGGATGTGTAATTAGTTATACAAGATGGGATTACTCCAGTAGAATAATTGAGAACAGCTCACCTGAGAATATGTAAGAGCTGAGTATTTAGTGCACGCACTCACCTAGGTTATAGAAGATCCTGCTATGACTTTGCCTGAGCTGGGATTTGATTTATGACATCTCAGTGAGGCTGTGTCTCTTAGACTGTGGGTTGTTTTAGAGAAATCTTGTCTAGAATTTTTGAGTGGTTTGGGGTTTGTTTGGATGAAGATGATAAAAATTGATCCTTAAAATTTTTAGTAGTGAAAGAAGAGTTTCTTCTTGTGAAGGAAAGCCTCACAAGGAAAAGAAGAACTTATGGAAGTAAAAACGCATCTACAACTATTGACTCCTGTAATCATAAACTGGTTAATATTATGATCTACCACAATGTCTAATAAAAGTCACTCCTATTGTTGATAGGAAAAGTAGATGGGGGAAACATGATATTTGCATTAGCTTGTATTTATGTCCTGATTGCTGCAATTGTTTATACATCTTTATTTCTTCCAATCTTGGATTTATGGAAAAGCCTTAGCACTTGTTTATAATAAATTCTGCCTACTTAGCAGCAGTTCCTTTGGAAAAACAGAACTCAGATAACTAGGCAACACTGCAGCCTGTCTGCTGTTCATAGGATGTGACAGTCTTCCTCCGTGCATGGTGTGTGATTGTGTGCCTGTTGGCGCTCTTGTCAGCCTGGTCCCAGACAGCTGTGATATGAGCTGTCTCCTGCCAGATGTTTTCTGTGCACTGGGGTTGGGCTGCGGGTAGTATTGGCAAGACACACTTGTATGGATTCTGCTGCCCAAGACCTTGACCGTATCTGTTTCTCAGAGTAAATGAAGAACTTCCATCCAAGTACATGAAGGAGAAATTTGAACTCCAAATATTATTAATCCCTTACAGAACTTTAAGCAGAACAGAAACTGTTTTGGTCATCTGTAGTGGCATGCTGTTTGCATGTGACTAACAAATCTATGTCAGGTATTACAAAACAAGAATGTAGGTGAACCTACACTAATTGCTGATTTTGGCTTCCACCCATACATCAAAGTTCTTCTCTGCAGGGATGCTCTGTACGTGTATCTGGGATTGCTCCAATCCACCTGTAACAGCTTACACTTGGCCTTGCTGAACTCCATCAAGATCTCATGGGCCCACTTCTTAAGCATATCCAGGTCCCTCTGGATGGCACCTCTTCCTTCTGTTGTTTCAACTGCAGCACTCAACTTCATCAGTGAACTTCTAAGGGTGCACTCAATCTCACTGTCCAGGTTGTTGATAGAGATGCTGAAGAGCAATTTATTCCTGGATTCACGTGGAGTAACTATTAGCCTCATTTTTTTTTTCTGTCTTCCCGGCCTAGGAGGTGACAAACATGTTTTGCTGTGTCTGCTAGTAACTTGTCTACTTCTGTCATTTGGAAAATGAAATGGAAATATTTGCAGTGTATTGTAAATTTCTAACTCAAGCTTTTTTACACAAAGCTTCTTAGTTTGCTCACATTAGGTAATTTTGTCACACATCAATCATGGCTAATGTTAACAAAGATGGGAATATTATGCACTCCTGTCTTATTCTACTTACTACTACAAATCACTGCGCTTTCTGATAGCATGGCTGATTTCAAAAACCTTTTGGAAATCTCTAATATTTTTCATGAAAGGTTCTTGTCACTTCACATTAGTTCTATAAAATAGGAGCAGCCACTTGATGCTGATGGCTTAAAACTTCTTTGGTGCTTTATGCTCTGGAAATTTACTTGCTTCTTGACAGGTTGTGTAAGAAAATTGCACTTCACTTTTTTTATCTCCCTCTTATTGAGAATAATCCAGGGTTTTTTTTTTTGTTTGTTTATTTTGCTAGATTTAGAGACTAACAATACTACTATCATCTGAAATGCCCATTCTGGGTCCCTTTTTGATTTCATTAGCGTCTCCTGAACAGTCTGTAACCTCTTTTAATGCATTAGAGGTGACTAAGGGAATATTCATCGCTTATTTAACAAAGACTCTCTCACTTTCCACTTCTGTATTTACTCACCTTTGTTAGTTCTGATGCTTTGAGCCTTTTAAATTACTGCTGAACTGTCAGAGGGTCTTTAACGTGAGATCTTGTTCATTTTGTAGACTTATCCATTCAAGTCAACATAGACATTCACGTCTTGAACTTCGCTCTTTACTAAGAATTTTTTTGCTTAGGTTGACAGGGCCTCCAGTACTGCTTTCAAGAAATCTATTAGCTGTTTAGTTGCTCTATACAGATAGTATACAGATAAGAAAGCTCTCTTTTTTTCACTCATTTTCAGTTTCCAGATACCATTTGTCAAAGTGTGTCCTCTGATCCTTTTTCAACTCATTTTGGCCTATGAGGCAGCATCACTGGGCTTTCGTCCCTTGTTTTTCTCCTAGCTTCTTATCATTCTTTGCTTTCTTTTTTTTTTTTTTCCTCACTGCTACCAAAATAGCATCAGAAGGCTGTTTTTCCCTTTTTCACTTAATTTTTAAGTTTGGAAATGTGTTTCTACTTTCCAGTTGTACTTTCTGTAGCATCTTTTTCTGCAGAATAGTTGCAATTATTGTAAGATACCTAGATCTTTAAGTTGAAAAGTGCTTTTTAAGGTTTTGAGCTTTCAGTTATTGATCATTACCTGGAAACTGTTTTTGAGGTTCTTATCCTTAATTCTCACTTTAGATGACTAAAATTTATTGCTATGTTCTGTGGATTAGTGTTTGCAAACTTTTGCTGGAGAATTTCCAAAATTACTTTAAAAGAAAATGCTTAAATTTCAATCTTCTTACAAGTAGACAATGTGGGTCAAACTTGAGGGTTTCTTTATAAAAACCACATGACCAATTTAAAAGCACCTTGGACTTAAAATCTCTATACCACATTTGGAGTACCAGCTTTTCCTTCATGAGAGGCACAGACTACAAGTAATGTGCAAATCTAAGACACCAGAAGAGTAGAAAAGGATATTGGATCATGAGGAGGACAAGCTATGGCTATAAAAAAAAAAGTAAGATGGAAAAAAGAAACTAAAATGTTAGAGTATCATAAAATGTTGACAGTGAAAGCTATGATTTCATTTCAGCCAGATGTTATTGCTGTAAGTTTGGATAGATTAAAAAATAATAAAAACAAAGGTAGGTCTTGTACTTTCTAGAAAACTGTCTAGGAATCAGCTAGACAGAAGATGTAGAATTTAGTACCTGTTTTAAATTTCCTCATTTTTTTTTAATTGTATGTGGATTATCCTTACCATTAGAAAAATTGAGGGTAATTTGGGACCACAGAAGTCTTCCAGTTTATTCCTAGAACTCTTGTATATAACTTCCTTTCAGTCTGATTTATGATTCCCTCTTTCAAAAGGCTTGTGAGATTGCAGACTGTTTTTTCCATTCTTGCAGTTTTTACAAATCTTAGGTACATGTGTTATGCTGCATCTGTTGTTGATCTGATAAGGAAGTTACAGCTTCCCTTTATTTTTTGTTCCTGCAGGAACTGTTTAATGTTTTTCAGTGTCGGTTTATTTTCTGGTTTAGTTCTCCTTGTTTGCTGATCTGTAGCTTCATTATCCAAAGATTTAAAAACCATGGGGCTTTTTGTTGTTGTTACTTTGTTTCCTTGTTGTTTGTTTGTTTTTCCAATACTTTCAACTGGCAACAGAAGTGTTTGGCAAAACTGTAGCTGTGAATGTATGTGCTGTTTTCAAGGTCTGTTGTCCAATATCTGATACAGGCTGGAAGTATGTTGCTCTAAATGAGAGCTTGCATGAGCTAGTAGAGCATGTGTTTCTTAGTGCATTCATTTTTGTTGGGGTAGGCAAACTAGCAAGGCAAGATATATTCCAAAAGAAAGGAATATCTGGGAATGAGCTGGTTGTGTGGAATTTCATGCTAATGGCTCTTAGGCATGCAAACAGTTTTTTTTTCCCCAGGTAAGTGTCAATATTATTCGTACATCACGATACATATCTCATGCTAGGTGCTCTCTACTAAGAGTTTTGTGTAGGTGTATCAGCAGATGGATTTCAGTGAGAGCTATTTGGAAATGTCAGACAAACTTTTGCTTATTATTTCTGTGCAGTGATTAGGTAGAGTAATACTTTTCAAAGACTAGAGAGTATTAAGGACAGACAGGACCATTCAACCACCCAATAAGACTTTTATGTATGTCAGAACAGTGTATTTCTGAAAATGATTCTAATGCTACCAAACTGCTATAATAACTTGAGATAAGCTGCCTAGGATATGAAGCAATGCAGGTGAGGGAAGTATTAAGCCCCATGTGATGGTGACAGATCAGCACACCTCAAGTGCTTTATATTATATTATAAATATAATTATATTATATTATAGAATATAGAATATTTTCAAATGTTCTACTTGTAAATACTGGGAAACAAATACATATATATATATATAGATGGCATACTGGAAAGACTACTTTTATGCAATATAATTGAATATTAGTTTAAATGATTGTGACAGGATGTGTTCATACTATAGCATATAAATGTCATTAAAAACAAATTTTCACTTTTCCTGTCAATACGTCTAGTGATTTCAGATGGCTTACATCACCTTAAGATAACTGATTTATGCACCTCCCTGTTGCCAAGTATCCAGTTTTTTGCAAGGATAAACAACCCCATTTTGGTGACTGGTCAAGTCCAGACCAATCTTGTGCTCCTGCACCTACTGAGGTTAGTGTAAAAATGCTTAGTTTTTTCAGAAGGAAGCTTGTTTGGAAATCAGTAAAAGGCTGTCACTTCAACCCACCTTCCTACCAGAGCTTCTGCTTTATTACCAGAGATTAAAATAGTAAAAGTGAACACAGTTACTTTTTTACTGTAGTGATTTTTCTGTTTTGTATGTACTTCTCCATCAGGCCTGAGCCTTGTCTAAGGAGAGAGCTTATTTATTTACATTCAGAGGGCTTACCATCACTGTTGATGAGCAGTTCACCTGCAGTGGCATTGACAGTGGAATTGTGGGTGGAAGTAATTCCAGTTTATGTATGTAGTGATTGGTCTGAATTTGATCATTACTACTAAAAAAAAAAAAAAAGTAGGCTGGAGTAATTCCGGACAGTTGTGAGAGATGTCAGCATAGTCCTCATTAGCCATGTAAAACAACAAATTACTAGAGGAAAGCAAAGATTAAAGTGAGTGTCATTATACCATGGTAGAGTTTTATGATACATCTCTGCTCCTCCTATATTTCAGAAAAGAATTTCATGGACGTGAAAACAGTACAAAGGAAAGCATTTAGTAATCAAATATGTACAAAAGCTTCTGTATGAGGAATAACTAAATTGTCAATTCTTCAATTGAGGAGGGGACAGCTGAGGGGGCTGTGATAGAAGCCTGCAGTATCACAGCTTGGAGAATGTGAGCAGCTGCTAGCTGATATCTAATGCAAAAACAAGGGGGTTATGAATCTAGAGAAGGCTCTTTTTAGAGCTGTTTTGCAGTCTGCCTAAGCCAACTTGCAGCACTTCTTGCTGCTGGGTGCTGCAGATGCTAATACTGTAAATAGATTCAGATGATCGAAAGACACAAATATTTGTATGTGGCTATTGAGTGTGAAGATGGCTTCTGTCTCAGGTGGTCCCTGGCCCGCAGCTCAGAGAAAGGAGGAACCGCCAATGTGGTGGACAATATGCCATGTCCTCCTCTTCAATTTTGTCTAACTGCTATAGGCTACTTTTTGAGAGAGGATATTACTGGTCTTCATGGATCTTTGGTATAAGCCATGTGTTTTTTTTCAAGGCTGTTTCCTTTGTTTCCAATGTCAGAATGGAACTATAAATGTAGAAGACCTCTCTAAGGCTCTTGATCAGCTTCTCGATCTATACTCTCTCTGGGGAGTTTTATTGCTTGGTATCACAGAACAGATTACTAAGACTTCAGATAAGAAACCTATTGTGGCTGTAGCAAAAGCTTGTTTAAACACAGGATGTTTCAGAGGAAATATCAGGAGGCAACAAATGGATGTTTTCTGATAAAAATTCAAACAAAAAAAAAAAAAGGTAAATCAGGTGCTACCACTCACCTTTCCTGTAACTTCTAGTCTATTCTGTAACTGAGGCATAGTCATGGTGCCTTCTGTCCTTTGCTCTTTTCAGTGAACACCTGCTGTCAGAGCCTGATCTCATCAGTTGACATTATTGCATTTTAGGCAGTTTTACATCTCCAAAATGATGCCCTTTAGTGCAACTGTAGAGGATCCCTGAAGTAGTAAATCTCTGTTCTGTGCTGTTCAGGGTTAATCTGTAGCAACAGTTCCACTTTTTTTTTTTTTTTTTTCTTCCACTGTGCGAATTTGAGCATATTTGAAGCAATAGCCTAGGTAGGAAGCCTAGCAAAAGAGAAAAACAACAGAGTTTACAGGTCAGGGAGGGAGAGGGAACATTTTTCTAGCTCATTCATTCCAGCCAGTCAAATTTTCCATAGTTCTGCAATATGTAGTCAAGATTTTGGCACATACTGTACTGCTACTGAAAGCCTTGTCTCGGAGTGCATGATCTGCTACGCAGCTGTCCATATTGCTCTCTTTAGATGCTAATGGGATATTCCTTCTGACAGTAAATACCTGAAGCAACTGTCTGCATCCAGTTGATGTTAACATTGATAATCAGTCAGTAATGATTAAAGCTGTGGATTTGGTATTCTACAGCACTTCCCTGAAAGCACCTGTTACCTCACAGCATTAAAGTGCTGTAAAAATGTAATTTGATCATGGGTAACCACCATTCTCTAGTGCAGTCACGATCATGAATCTCTGCTCACAGTGGACCTTCTAGCCCAAGTTTTACAAGGTTTTTTGTGGTGGAGTTCCTCCTGATTTTGCAGGAGGTAGAACATAACCATGCCCAAACTATTTACTTTATGTGGAAAGTTCACAGAGTTTTTTGTTTTTTTTTTTTTGCTCCCCTCCCCCCCCAAAACCTTTCTCCATCTTACTCATCTGCAACCAATCTCAAAACTGTAAACACTTTATAACCTCTTACTGCTGTAAGCTTCCACACTGTGTTTTTAAACCTCATCAGGCAGAATATATTTGGGGTAAAAATAAAAATACAGCAGTAACATGAATGCTAGAAATCCTTATGCTGGTCTTCATTCTTTCCCAGTCCATGTTTAACCACTGACTCTCTGAACTGCTCTGAACTACTGATTTTCTTCTTTCTTGCATGCTAGCTTCTGACATCTCTGACCTATTTGTTTCTGCAAAAGTGAAGGTGCATTGGCTTGGTATCTTGGCCAACTCTGTCCAGGTGATTACACTTCTGTGTATATAAATTTAGCTCTGATTTTTATTTCAATAGCTGACCATATTCTGCCTGTTGCATTTCAAACCATTCTACCTGCTGTTTTGTTCAGTAGTCTTATTACCCAAAATTACCTTCATTCTGAATAGTGTGTCAATCCATTACTTTTCTTTCTTGACACACCGTGCATATTGAAACCTTTAGGGAGGTAATATACTTCTGTACGTCACTATTATTAGCTCGATTACTTTTATGGAATGGAAAATATGGACACATCTTCAGGGTTAAAATCGAAATGATGCGGCAGAAGGCAAAAATATTTTAATATTGAAAGTCAAGATTATAAGATAGCCCACTTTTTCTCAGGATGTCTTATACACAAGAGAGTAAAATAAATACCCAAAATTTAATTTGTATTCTTTTTTTAATATGATTCTACTCTCATCCTTCTCTTCCTGGCCCTGATAAGAAGAGTGTTTCTACAAAGATTTTGCTAATTGACAAGTTAATTTCTAGTTTTTCCGAATGTCATACATTTGCTTTAGGCTTTTGTAATTGAAAGATTGAGAAAGGCCCTTGCTTCCGAAGTTAGTGTCACTGTTCTTCAACTAACTTTTAATTTGTCTGCTTCCAATGTGAACCTGCTTCCTACCAAGTAATGTTTATCAAGGCAAGTACGCAATCTGCTGTATTCAAAGCCTAATATCTGATCTGAATTTCCACTCTTTTCTGGCCACCTCTCTTTTGTTATGGCTCAAGATCTGGTTGGGTTTCTGGGCTTCAAGTGCACACTGTGCACTCACATCAAGCTTTACATCCAAAGGATCCCCAAATCCCTTTCCACAGGGCTGCTTTCATTGAGCTCTCCAAGTCTGCATGTATACCTGGGATTGCCTTGACCCAAGTGCAACACCTTGCACTTGGCCTTGTTGAAACACCTAGAGGTGTTCAAACTCTCAGAATCCTTTTGGATGGCATTTCTTCTGTTGTATCAACTACACAACTCAGTGTCATCAGCAAATTTGCTGAGAGTGTACTTGGTCTCCTTTTCTAGGTCATTGATAAAGAAATTGAAGAGTGCCAGTTTCAAGATGGACCCCTGGGGGTTATTGTTTGTTGCCAGCCTCCACCTGGCCATGGATCTGTTGACCACAATCCTTTGGCTGTGACTGTCCAAAATAATTCCTTATCTACTGCATAATCCATCTTTCAAATCCATATTTTTCCAATTTAGAGATGAGAATGTGATGTGGGACCATATCAAAGGCCTTGCAGAAGTCCAGGTAGATGAAATCAGTTGCCCTTCCTTTGTCCACCAGTGCTCAGGCACGAACTTTCCTTGGTGAAGCTGTGCTGGCTGTCTTGAATCACCTTTACATCTCTTCTAGGAGGATCTGTTCCATGATTTTCCCATGCACAGATGTGAAACTTACCATTTTCTCCCTTTCTTTAAAAAGGGAGTGATGTTCCCCTTGTTCTAGTCACTGGGAACTTCACCTGACAGCCACAACTTTTCAAATATGATGGAGAGTATATTGGCAGCTACATCAGCCAGTTCCTTCAGGACCCTGGGATGCATGTCAGTGAACCCTGTGGACTTGTACATGTTCAGTTTCATCAGATGGACTTAAACTTGCTCACTGTTTACAGAAAGAGGGATTTTGCTCCCCTGTTCCTGCCTGGAGGGGTGTCATAAGCTATTGTATTTCTCTACTTTGCTTTCCTGTGTTATTGGCAGATATAGCATTTCCATACTTGTGTCACTCGTTCTGGTCTTTTGTTTATCTATTCATGTTCTTTAGATGCTGATGGACAGAACATCTTGCTTTCATGGTGTATACAAGAGGTGAAGTTTTATTCCATTTTATTTTATTAAGCTGTGACAGCATATATTGGTCTCTTGGGGACATACTGCATTTCACTCTTCCACAAAGGCCTTTGAGTTGTTTGCCTCTGTTTACCTGGAGCTCGTTAGATGCATGCAGTTATTTGATGTCTCAAGAAGTGCCCTTTAAAGTCTAGATAGGATGGATCAATATTCACTTGTGAATATTTCATATTCACTTAAAATACTGTGTATTATTAGTAAGAAAAAAAACTTTTATTGCTACAAAATATGACACTGAGGAAATGCTAACGTGAGTCCTTGCAGTCAGCATGATTTCATGATCTAGAGCAAAAAGCACAGAAGGTACACAGTATTCAATGTCTGACAGACAAAGAATAAATGAGATTCTCGTGTGCTGTGCAATGCTTGAGATCCCACCTACTTCAGTACTGATGAGATGCACTAGCAAGTCACTATCAATGCGAACTCCAGGCTTCAGCATCTTGTGCTAGTATCGTGCTGATTGTTGAGCCTGGGAGCTTATTCTTCAGGCTGCTTCCTACAGGCCCTGAGATTCAGTGCCAAACCTTAGCTCAGCTGATTTGCTGAGTATAGCTCTGGGACAACTCAGTTTGCCTGGAGCTTGGTTGCCTTTGCGACCTGCTGACTGCACAGAACAAAAGAGTAAGGAGTTGTTCTCATTACTTTGTGCAGATTAATTTATATGAAATGAACGTTGGGAGGTACCTGCTGGGTATATTTTACATGTCTTGCTGGTAGTTTGCAGTTATCACTGCCTAGAGGCACTCCTCCTGACCTAGTATGAGCAAAGATGTGTGACTCAAGGAACCTGTTGGCTGCCATCTGTCCTGGCTGGTGTGATCTTTCAGGCACATCCCCTGAGGCTAAGGAAAAGAACAGTGCTGTTGGGAAGATTTTACCCATTCAAAAAACACTTTTTATTTAGGTCTGTTAGCCATTAACTGACTATGCAAAAGCAGCCTAATACGCATGGCTAAAATTCAAGGGAGTTTGTACACTGCATACAAGCTTGTTTGAAATAATTGTGCTTCTGTTAGAAGGAATCACCTAACCTGACTCATTTCAAGTTGTATGAACGTTAGGATGCCCATACAACTTTGTCACTAGGCTCTTGAAGTAAGCCATCTGTTAGTACAATTTACATCAGAAAGTAACTTGCAGTCTGAATTGGTCACATAATGTGAGAACAATGCTGTTGTTTCCCCTAGCTTTATACTGTTTCAATGTTTGTCAATAGCTCCTGAAAGCTTTATCATCTGTAACTGCCTGTTAGGTATTAGAGCTCTCTTCATGGCTCCCAGCGCTTACCACGGTCTTTCAATTTTGCTCACTCGTGTTAAACTCAGTTGTACTCACCCTGTAGGAAATTTGAATGCAAAAAGCAAAGTAATGTATATAGTGGATTGAGGGCAAGTTTTGCCCCTCAGCTTTCACAGGAAGACAAATAGTTAAACTGTCAAAGTAATTCATCTGCTTTTTCCATAGTGAATAAGATTCAGTTACAATCCGAAGTACCACATTATTTCTAATTTATTGAAATAGAGACAGGCATGCAAATCTGCGTAATACCAGTTTGTGGATACTGATGTTTTGTCCAGAGAGTCTGTGGGTGCTCCATCCGTGGAGGTGTTCAAGGCTGGGTTGGATGGGGCCCTGGGCAACCTGATGTAGTATCTGATCTAACAGCTGACAATCTTGCCTGTAACAGAGGAGTTGAAACTTGATGATCCTTAGATCCCTTCCATCCTAAGCCATTCTATGATATAATGATATGCACTATCCTGCCTGTTCTTCTCTTTTTCTCTGGGAGTAAAATATTCATTTCTCTCTATTATTATTGTTATTATCCTCTCCTCATCTGAGGAACCGCTTGGTGTCACTTAACTGCAAAAATGTTTCAGGTCTCTGCATTCACATTTTTTTTGCTTTTTGGATAATTTCCCTCTTTCCATAATGAAGAATCAGCCTGTCTGAGGATTTTTAAAATGGAAGTTTTGTGAGCTCTAGTTTGCTGCAAGCCTGATTCTTTGCCCCTTGTCAAATTTCCCCCCCCGCCCCTTTTCTTCTTCTCTTATCGTGGAAAGCTAACTACTGGTTTATAAAGTGAATAATTAATGTTACAATGCAGTTTGGTTTGGCAAAAGATGCAGTGTAATATGAACTTAAGCCAGTGCTTCAGATGCTTGGTTGAAATCCTGAGCTGTCTGCAGGGCCTTTGTTTAAGGCAGCATCTGTTGATCTCATGGCAATGGGCACGCACCCACCAGGGAGGACCACTGCTGCTTCAGGGCTTGGACAACTTTTTCTCACCACTGAGCATTTTCTAGTTTCTTTTTTCTCTCATGAAACATTTGCTTCCCTGTATCGTATCTATTCGTGTATTCGTGTTCAGATTCTAAGGCAGAACAGGAGAAATGTTTCATAAAGGAAAAGCTGAATTGTTCTTTGTATAGATTTATAAGTTAATGTATTTTCATGTAGTTAAATACTATGAAATGTGTTTATAGGCTTCATAGAAAGTTTTCAATTTGCCAACAATATATATATAAATAGGGATTACTTTCCCAACATATTTTAAGTTTTCTTCTTCCTAAATACTGGAAACAGAGAAATGAGAGAATTAAATATAGGAAAAGAGATGAAAAAAATACTGCAGTCCATGAATAGATGCATTGACTTTGAGATGCAGACTTAGATGCTTAGACTCCCTTAAGAAACCATTTTGGAAACAGCATAACTTACATTGTTCAGGAAATGGCAATGATTATTTAATAGATTTTCATCAATGTTAAGTGCTGCCCTAGCCTGAAAAACAATTGCATAGCAATTGGAAATGAAAAATGCCTTTTATTTCAGCAGTTTGTATCTTTGTCAAAGCAGCATTTTTCTGAATGCTTTAACGATTCTAAAAGGTTCAGTTTGATATAAAATATTCTAAGCTTATGCTAATAGCATCATTTTATAAGATTTTTTCCTGAATTCTGTTGTCCAAAAGTTTGTTCTAGAATGCAGACCAAATATTCCCTGATAATTTTATCCTGTAACCTCTAGTTGTGATGCACATGATCCTCTATGACATTCTCTTATCAATACCCCAATTAGTTTCTCCTTGCTTTCATACACTTTAATTTCTCTTTTGGCTGTTTCTTAGCTCTCTCTATAAGTAAATAGGAAAGTAAAATAAAATTGCTTGTGTTTCACTTGGTTCTGTGTGCCATCTCATGCTTTTGGTCGAGCAGCCCAGCTCTTCCCTGTCCCAGAGGGAAGGTCTGTACAGTGCATTTCCTTGGGGACCTGTGCACTGTGCCAAATGCTGTTGTGGTTTTGGTGTCTAAAGGCAGCCAAAAGGTGATCAGACATAAGGATAAGGAGCATCTCCCTGAGAATTTTACTCAGATCAGTAGTAGTTAGTGGGTTTTTCGTGTTTTGTTTTTTTTTTTTTTTTTTTTTGTTTTGTTTTTTTGAGATAACTTTTCTGGGACTTGAGAGCAGGTGATGCCTGTTTTTGTCCTTGGGTTTTATTGAGCAGCTGCTCAGCTGTGTTTATCTCTCCATGAGATAGCCATTAGCTGGTGTAATTTTACGTTGCTGTGCATCATCATAATCTTGTAGAAAAAGTACCACTTATTGGGACTTGGATAACTTTTCTGAACAACTGTTAGCACAAGCGTAGAAGAATAATATTTGAAAGAAGAAATTATGCTACAATCTTCCCATGCCAAACTTATTCCAGAGACTGCCGGTTATGCATGTGGCCATCTGTGTAAAACTTTGCTAGTAGTCTTGCTTTTGAGAAACTGTGGAAACAATCAGGAGATAACACAATGTAAGGAGCCAGCTATCTGTAATAAGATTCTAATTGCGGAAACCTTTTTCTTAAAGAAATATAAATAAATTTACAAATGTATATTGAATCTATATTGGGTAAATCTGTATTTGTGTGTCTAGATATCTAGCATTTTGTTTAAAGCAAACAGGAGCAATAGAACGCGTGTGCGTTGTTAACATTTGAAGTTCTTTGTGATAGCTGTGACTGCACACCACAAGCAGCAATCTGCTGCTCCTGCTAATCCTTTCAGCCCCTCCTGAGTGCTTCTGGGGCTATGCAGCCCGAGTTCATCAGTGTTAACATAGAATCAAATAAATATTTTTCAAAGGATATTACAAATGTTGTTTATAATAAGAGCTCTGTAATTCCTGACTTATTATGTGCTGAGCGCGTGAGCAGATGGAAGGCTTTCCATGCAGGCTGTGCTGGGAAGGCACCATCTGCTTGGCCAGGCCACCTCCTGGTGCCTCTGCCACCAGTCTGGCTCTGAAGGGTGGCCTGAAAGTGCTCAGCTTTTTTTCCCCGTTTTCTAATCATTTACTTTTCCTACCTGACAAAGTGAATGGCTGGTAGAAGTAAAAGCTCAAGTACAAATGTAAATTGCTTGTTTATTCTTAAAATACAAAACTCTCATTCAACTGGCAGATTGGCTTGGCGGCATAAGATAACAGAATAACAGATACTTGCTTAGAAGAGAACTGCATGATGAAGGAAAATAGAGATGCATTAGATTTCTATATTAAGCTACTAAATGGAATTCATCAAGAACTTAATTTTCTGTGAAGTCCACTAAGCTGTATAAATATTCAAATATATCAGCAACTTGAGTTGTGAGATCCTTATTGTCTTCTTTTTTTCCCGATTCCACAGCAAAATGTTGTGACAGTTAAATTTCATCAAGCAGTGTCATTTCTTGCAAATGTAATTGTGGTATGCATGTTCGTTAATCTGCAAAGATTGACCTAGATCCCTGTTTCTCCTGTGCTGATCAGGTGACAGCTGATGTTATCAGGTGTACTTGAATCCCAGTGACATCACAGGTTTGCCTCTACTAAAGTCTCTGCTTGAGGCAAGTAATTAAGATGAGCAGGAAAGGGCAGCAATTTGGAAAGGCAGACTGGCAGAAGATGGTCCCACTACTGTATTCTTACAGGATGATAGTATATAGAATAGATAGAATAGATATATAGTTCCTATAATTCTTTCAGAATTGTCCTTGAAAGAGAACGTTACTCCATGTGCAGCACTTTGTGGTTTGTATGTGGGCATTTTTGTCGACAGAGCTTAAAGAGAAGTTTTCTTTATAGCTTTAGAAAGCAGTATTTGCTTCCTGCTATTTGAATGTAGTTGTGCATACAGGGATGTCTGCTAGCACCAGCCCCATTCCTAGAAGGCATAACTAGCTGTCCTCATTATACATGTCCTTAGTTGTGATGTATGTGTGGATTGGGAAATGTCCTTTGCTATAGTTACCTGATCTAGAGATCTGATTTATAAACATGTTTTGTGTACTTGCATCAGGACTAGAGGGAGAACAGTGAACTGTGTGCAGTTTTCAACCTAGTGTATATCCAGATTACTCGATACGCGAGATCTACTTTGCATTGCTGCAAAATGAGTGCTTCAGAAGACATTTCATTTAATCTTCATCATTCTGAAAAAAAAAAAATACTGTTCAGTGGCAAAAACTTTAAAAGTGCTCTTGTCAAAGTCAACTTAACTCTCTAGAACCATGTTCTCATACTTAAGTCTTAATTCTTCTCTAAATGCTGATGCTTTCATAAATAATGCACATCTAGTGCTGTTTACTGTTGTATATGTACAGTGATTCTCATTTTCAGTTTCATGAATAAAGTACAAGGCGAAGAGAGGGGTCTGTTTTCACAATGCAGGCAAAATTTTTGGTATTAAGTAGCAAACCACAACATGGTGTATTTACTTTTAAGCTCCATAAATAGTTCTGGGATTCTCAAAGTCAATTGTAATGCATTGGCTCAGCCAGTTCCCCTGCTTCTATTACTGCTTTTCCTAATGCATGCTGTGCAGTCATTTGCTGGTAGCTATGGATAAGGCGATTGTTGTGAGCTACTACATGACCCAGATAGAAAATTGTTCTTCTGCTTCCTGAGCAGCAAATCTTAGTTTTGCCTGCATTGCACACTGTCATTGACAGCCTGAGCTCTCTAGATTGAATCTTTATATTTTTTAATTTGACTCACTGCCAGTAATGTAAATGCATAGAGAAGTCAATTCCATGCCATAATGCACAATATGGAGGCTAATTGAAACTCTTGAGATGACTTTGAAAAGCTTTTTTGGTATGTACTTAACAGAACTTAAGAGCTATTTCCTTCGCTGTTTGATTTCTTTGAAGAGATGAGAGTCCTCAAGGCAAATTTTGGTTCAAGCTATTATTTTCTTCCCATTAGATACAATAAGGGATGGACAGGCTTAAATTGTCAAATTGCAGCCTGTCCTAGAATTTCCTTTTGCTTTGGAGCGATGCTGATTTGACTGTGACTCAGAGTTGAAATTTAAGATATCAAATGCTGTCTGTTAGCATCATATTTATTCCATTCTGACCAGCTGAAAAGACTTTAATGTAGGTCCTGGCCTCATACTCCTTTCTTTCTTGTAAAGGGCATATTACATTTTAATCTAGATCTTGGCTACGTACTACATAGTCCACCCTTGCTTTTCACTCTTCATCTTTGACCTACTCCTCTTAGATTGAAAATATTCCTGATGTAACATACACTGACAGCATAGGACCACTTGGCCAGCACCATAAGACTACATGGGGTTTACTGATAGAGTTGGAACCCATATAGCAAAAAGTGACCCAAATAAGTACTGGCAAAAGCACTTATTTCCTGGGACCCGTTACACACTGTAGGTAAGCTTATGTATAGAGTGAGGCTGTGGAGTCCTAAAGAGACCAACATCTCTGTCACGTAGTATTCCTGTAGATCTGCCAGGTATGTAATGTGCTGTCTGGACTTCAGTCTTCTGGAGATTTCATGTACAAGTTATCGGATCCGGATCATGTATACGTTGACTAACCCAGATGAAGTTGGGCATATAAACTTCTTTCCAGTATAAACTTTTCCATATTAAAATTAGAAGTGTGCTATACTTCTTAAGTTGTCTTAAAGAGAAAAGCAATAGAAAGCAAACTGAACCCATTTCTGCAGTTTCAATCCCTACTTCCAGGTTTATGGGAAGGGTTGCTTTTATCCCCAACAAGCCACAAGTGGAATAGCTCCATCCAGTGCTGGCAATTTGCACCTGTTATCAGCCCTTTTGTTCTGGGCAGCACCATCTTCCTCGTTCAGTGCCTCTGCATTGTTTCCACTGTCAGTTTAATTCACTGCTTCCTTTCCTTCTTTTTCTGTCAAAATATCTAAATTGCACTACCTCTTATTGGTTGACTAGAGCTAAAGGTGCACGAATGAGTCAGGTTACAAATTTGAAGTTACCGTGTTTTATTCCACGTGCTGGTGAATGTCAACAATGCAGATGTCACCCACTGAACTCTTGTTTGCCAGTCACGAGGAACCTCATGCCAAAGGCCTTGGGGAGGCCAAAGCTTTCTGTGCTTTGCCTTAGCTCAAAGCTCAGTCTCTGTCCTCAATCTAATTAACTGTTATACAGTTTATTAAAGAATTATTTTCTATTTTTAATAGTTTTTCTGTGAGCCTGTTTGAATACAGAGTAGGTTATTATCACCTGTTATTAGCACCATTTGTGAATGTTATTTAAAATGAAGATAATAAATAATTATGCATTCCCTATACAGCTTATAACAGAACGTTATTACTTCATTTCCTCGTTCTAAGAGGTTTCATTACAACAAAAGAATAATGATGTCATATTGCTTTGATTAAAACCTAGTAATAGTATGCAAAGTGCAAGATAAATTCTACTCCTTTTATATTGCTTTTATTTGGATAGATACTGGTCTAGCTCAAAATACATGCTATTGTTTAGTGGTGGGGATTTCTTTTCACATATTTTTTCTCAAGGTCAAAATATTTGTCATCTCAGGCTTTAAAAAAAAAAAACAAAAAAAAAACCACACAAAACAAGGGGAAAAGTTTGCCAGTATAATTACAATGAATTGATATTAAAAGGTTTTAAAATATATTTTAGACAAATATGTATGTTTGTGTTGTTTTGGTAATGCTTTCAGTCTACAAATATTCCTCAGCCGAACAAGGAATATTTCCTCACTTTCGTGTTCAAAATCAAAATGTAGCCTTTATGTTGTGCCTGCTTTAGATTTGAATCTATTGATCCGTAGTGCCCAGACATGTCTTTACTCTTTTAGGTATTTACAATTAATCAGTAACTTTCTTTATGACTCTGGATATTTTATGCTTCTTTTTTCTGTGATAGGATGAGCTTTTGGAGAAGAATAATATGTGGTCCTTCTTGCTCCTCAAAAAATCCACCATTGGATTTCAAAATAATTAGGGAAGGTATTAAATTAAAAGAGAATGTCTTTAAAAAGTTTAAACTTTTAACCACTTGTTTTTGATATTAACCAGTTGTAGTGCAAAATAATGTGTTCATATGCATATGAATATGCATATCATTGCCTTTTGTATGAATTTCTTCTGCATGAAATTGAAGTGCAAGGAGAATAAGTGTAGTTCAGGATCATCTCCTTAATCTCTAAGCAAGGAAGCACATAAATCTGTGAGATCTGATGATAGGGAACTTAGTGCTAACTCTGTGTCAATTCTGAATGTCTCTGTAGTAGCATCAGCTGTCATTCCAGATGATGTGTATGTCATTCTGCTATGTCATCTGCATACTGTTCTAGAGAAGTAGAGATAAGTTACATCATTACAGGACTCAGTCCTGCAAAGATTTATTTGGAACACCTTGCTGTCTCTCATGAGAGTTATTAGGTCGTCTTTGTCATTACGTAGGAAGAAAATTTGTATTTGTTAGCCTCACCAGAAAATCATTGCAAGTTTTATATCCAAAAAAGATAGAACAAAGTATTATCACAGAATTGCAGGGGTTGGAAGGGACCTCCAGAGATCGTGTCCAACCCCCCTGCCAAAACAGGTTCCCTACACCAGGTCGCACAGGTAGGCATCCAGGCAGGTCTTGAACATCTCCAGAGAAGGAGACTCCACCACCTCCCTGGGCAGCCTGTTCCAGTGCTCCATCACCCTCACTGTAAAGAAGTTCTTGCGCACATTTGTGCAGAACTTCCTATGCTGCAGCTTATGTCCATTTCCCCTTGTCCTGTCTCCACTCACCACTGAAAAGAGTCCAGCCTTGCCATTCTGCCCCCCACACCTTAGATATTTATAGACCTGGATCAGGTCCCCTCTCAGTCTTCTTTTCTCAAGGCTGAACAGACCCAGCTCACTCAGCCTTTCCTCATAGAAGAGATGCTCCAGGCCCTTCACCATCATCGTGGCCCTCCGCTGGACTCTTTCCAAGAGGTCCCTGTCTTTTTTGTACTGGGGAGCCCAGAACTGGACGCAGTACTCCAGATGAGGCCTTACCAGGGCAGAGTAGAGGGGGAGGATCACCTCCCTCGACCTGCTGGCCACACTCTTTTTAATGCACCCCAGTAAGCCATTGGCCTTTTTGGCCACAAGGGCACACTGCTGGCTCATGGCCAACCTGTCGTCCACCAGGACACCCAAGTCCCTCTCTGCAGAGCTCCCCTCCAGCAGCTCATCCCCCAACCTCTACCGGTGCATGGAATTATTCCTCCCCAGATGCAAGACTCTACACTTGCTTTTGTTAAACCTCATCTGTTTTTTTTTTCTGCCCAGCTCTCCAGCCTGTCCAGGTCTTGCTGAATGGCAGCACAGCCTTCAGGCGTGTCAGCCAATCCTCCCAACTTCGTATCATCAGCAAACTTGCTAAGAGTGGCCATTATCCCCTCATCAAGGTCATTGATGAAGATGTTGAACAAGACCGGACCAATTATATTATATTCTAGTACCATATGTAAATGTATTTTCAGTTATCACTTTGTTTCAATCTTTCTTTTCTAATGAAAATTTATATTTGAAGTTTCAAGATGCAGCAGAAAGCTGTGTCACAGACTTTAAGCAGAATAGCCCCAAAGCTGTGTGTCCTTTCATTTAAGTCCTCCTCTCTCTGCAAGATCTTCCTCTTTTGTGTTCTTCTGCCCTCCCCTTCCAACCCAGATTCCTGAAGCAAGATAGAAGAATAAAAATAATGATGGAAATTAAAACAAAAAACCTGCTAGGTTATATTGATGGCTAATATAAAATTTACCCTCCTGAATGCTTCTGCAGCAGGAAGTCCAACTGCCTGAGCTGTTGCATAGCTCTCAAAAAGCCCTTGCTCTGGGAAGAAGTCAATTTGACATTCTGAATGTGTGCTAATCCTGGTTGGGAATAGCAGCCTAAAAAATTGAGACTGATAAATACTTGAAGATAGTAGAATTGCTTATAATTACCCGATTGATGAAAATCACGTAAGTCACAGAGGAAGACTTTATATGTTATTTGCTTTCTGTGATCTATTTTGATTTTTTCACAGAAGTGTTTACAAGGCTAGAGGCTTTAGAGCTGTGCTAGCTGCTTGCATGATTTTATCCTTCTGAGCTCAAATATATTCCTTGAACCCTGTGCCTCTTCTGCTTTCTCCAGGGACCGAGGCCCAGAAAAGTGCTTCTCCAGTGTGAGAAGATTCTCTGAGAAATGCTGCAAGCCCCTGCCCTGTTTCAGAACTGGGGGTGTGTTAATGCCTTCCCTCATGGTCATTTGAGAAGGACAAGGCTGGCAGTTAATGTATGTCTCTAGAACAGGGAGAAGTGCTCTGAGCAGCATTTGCCATTCCAGGAGCTGGAATTTTTAGAGACTGCTGTTGCTACAAAATTAGAGCATTGCTTTTACAGGAAGACTTATGTAACATGAGAACAATGAATACCTGCCAGAAGTCCCATTGCTTTAACTGGATATAACACGCCATTTTAGACTGCAGGGGAAAGAGGTGTATTGTGCATGACTTTTCATGTAGTTACAATAACATTAAATGAGTATAAAGGTGTTGATGATTCAGAACTGAAAGGAGAAGTATGGCTGCTCCACTTAATGGTGTGCTGATTCATGCTCAGCTGAATGGCCCTCCACTCCTCTTGCCAATTTTTTTTTTTTTAAGAGGACTGCTCACAAAGTAAGTAACCTATTTAAATTAACTACACCTGGTTGGCAGAATCCTCTGAGAGCAGAGCATTAGAGATAACTCTGCTCTTGCATAGTTTTGCCCTACAGATTTCAGTAGAGCTCTGATATCTTTATGGTGCCAATTAGTGTTAGTGAGAAATGGAAGCAGCAGCACTTCAGAATTTATCTCTGAAAAAAATGGTGATGATATATTAACAAACAATAGTATTGCCAAAGTAGCAAATGTGGGAGCGTGCTGGTGTGATTAACTTTTTTTAACCAAGTGTGTTAAACTGAAGAACACCCAAGCACCTACATTTGAATGAGTAAATCTGTCTTTAATTATGTGCTTACTAGTTACCTAGGCTGAAATTAAGCGTATAACTTTTTTTACTTCGGATTCCCTCTCCCTCCTTCCGCAGTATTGTTTAATCTGGATATGTCTTTACATATCCAGCTGTTGCTTTTGGATTACATGTGACTGCACGCACTCAGAGACTGCTGTGTCTGTGTCACTGGGCAGAAATTCCTGTTAAAGGAGGGGTCTTTAATGTCAAGGATCCTTTACAAAAACCTGAAACTTCTCTGTAGGCAATAACAGAATGATACAGAATGGAAGCCCAACTGAAATCCAGGTTTCCCTTTAGAAAAATACAATTATGCACAGGGAAAAGGAGGTGATGAGAGGGCTCATGAAAATTTGTGCCTAGATGCACAAGAAGTTGTGAGTTGTTGTAGATGTGTGTCATGTTGCCTGCTTACATAAGGTTGCTGTGGGAAGACTCTTTACAAAGTTGGTGAGCAGAATCATGCCTGTATGTGGGAAAGATTATGGAACAATTGTATGAATAAAACTATGGTGGGCTTTCTTGAAATTTTAAAATGCTAATCAAAATAACCTTTAAAATTAAATGTTACAATTTCACCTCATTCTCTAGAGGAAAGCATTGCTATGCAAAGCTTGCAATAAGCAAAACAAAAGCCCTTGACCCTCACCCTTCTTGAATGTTCAACATTCAGAGCCTGCATTTCCCTGGAGCTTCCCTAAGAACCATCAGGAGTTGTGTACTGGGATGACATGAGGCTGATGTGTAAGCTAGAATGCTGCTCAGGGTTCTCAGATGAGAGCTGTGGGATGGAGATCAGGCACAAATATATGCCATATGAAAAGGTAATCATGGTGAAGAGGCAGGGAGAAAATCCTTCAAAAATAATGTATCTAGAACTATTGCTTGTATCATAAGGTCTATGTTCTACCCTGGAAAAAAAGCACGTGAGATGACAAAAGTAGTGCTGTAGAAAATCCCAGGTACCATATTGGATAATAAAAGTATTCATGTAGAAGGAGCTGCTTATGGTTGAATTATCCTTCATTTTTTATTTTTATCACATAAAGAGATTTGTGGAGAAAAAGCAACAGTTTGAAACTTCAGATCTACTTTTGCAAAGAGCTCGATGAACTTACAATGGGAGGATACTTACTGGTACTTATTTTCTAATGCACAAGCTTACTGCCTCTGAAGCAAATTGAGTGCTATTGGAGGAAGGTTTGTAATGGAACTGAATTGTTGGTTGTGCTTCTTATTGAAAGTTTCACTGTGTAAGCACATACTGAAAAATTGCTTTTTAAAGCATGATGTGTAAAGACGGTGATTTGAAAAAAAAAAAAAAAAAAAGGGAAGAGTTCAGTTTGAAAGTGTAAAAATTTTCCTTGATAAATGGAAAAATATGGTGTTTATTGAGCTTCTAGTGCCCTTATAATGGGTTCTTGGTGAAAGCTGGGTACTGTTTATAGTCAGGGAAGGATGCTTGCTTTATCTTAGACTTCTCTGAATTACTCTAATTTAGCTCTAAACTTCCATTAAAAATAGATGTCCCTTAATTTGAGATTGGGTAAAACTCAGTTTTAGTCTACAAGCAACAACGATGATGGTGAATGAAAAAAAAGCTTGTTGTTATATATAATGGCATATTATTAGATGTACAGTGAAGTCAATTATGAAAGGCAAATTTTTTGAGCATTTGTTGTTGTTTAGTGAGCTCTTACTACTTCTCTATATTTAAAATAATTAAAGGTTCTGATTTCTTTATTTGTGCTTTTCTGCCATGCTTTTGTGTAGCTCCCTTCTGTATTTTGCAGGATGTTTAATTCTTCAAATTGAGATGCAGTCATTATTGATTTCTGCACTTTTGTTTTTTTTGTATTAGTCAAGCACTTAATATATGCTTGATGTTGATAGAGAGCACATGCATTTTTCTCTGAAGAGCTGACTGTGAACAGAGGTCTTGATCCTGAGAATACTGAATTATGCAGGCTCTTTTCTGGGGATGAGTAATCATTTCCCAATACAAACAAATTCATAAAATGCCACCCAAACAGAAAATAAAAGCCTGTAAATTGTTTACGTGCATTTCCCTTTCTTGAGTTAAATGTTAGTATGGCTGTATATGCTTGCCATGCTTGTATATAAGAAGTAAAAAGGCTTGCTTTTAGCTACTGGATGTGGAGAATGGTATGGTTTCATTCTTTTATTTTCCCATTTTGCAGTGATAGCATTACTGTTTTCCTTGTGACTAACAGTATTGAATTCTGCAAATCTATTTATTGGCAAGAAATCTTAGGGAATTCTGTGGTGGTAAACTTTTAGAAATACTGCCACTGTTGTGTTCAGGTCACGCTACCTCCTTTCTCTTCAAAAAAGGGGAGGAGATGTGATGTCAATTGCCTGTATCTATTAGTAAACAACTTCTTATCAAGTTTCTTGAATGCAGCAATTAATGTCACTATGAGTTTTAAAATCTGGCAACCCTGGGTTTTGGAAACATTTTAGAAGTGTCCTAGGCTACAGTTAACAGAACACTTAGAAGATCTTGCTATCAATCCTAATGTGCACGTAAAAAATGTCTAGCCTTGTTCTGAATGTCTGCACTGCATGAGAACAGGTCAGCCCCAGGGAGCAGCGCAGTTGAGCTTCCTTATGTGCACAGTGTACAGAGGCACAGGTACACATTTGCCATGGGAAATCTCAGGCAGAAGTAGGGGAGACCCAACATATTTGCTGTAGGGTGACACAGGGATGTGAAAAGCATAAAGTCAAAGGCAGCTCAAGGTATGGAGTCTCAGTTCTGGGTAATGCCAACTTAAGACTCATTTGGCATTGCAGCTAAACCGATCTTGTGATGAGCTCTCCTGTTCTCATCATCCCTCATTGCTGAGGTCTCGAAGATCATCCAGTCCCTTGGGGGTGACTTCATGGGGTAAAGCCAGCAGAAAGCTTGCTTGTATAAGGTTCTTCTGTAGGATTAGCTCCTTGGACGTGTCCACTGTGGTTTTCCTAGTGCAAGTAATTTTGTCAGCAAAAAGCAAGATAAAGGAAGAGGAAAGGTAACAGTGTGGTAACTTTCCTACTGAAAAAGGTGTTTTAATATCAGATCTTCACCCAAAGCAGTGGATGATCATCACAGGAAGCAGATGACGTTATGTCATGATGCATGCAGTTGAAAGTGGATGAGTCTGTGTTTCAGATGGACATGACTCTCTCATGCTTTCAGATACTGGCTGAGGTCTCAAGCAAACAATTTTTCCCCTCATTGACTGTTTCTCCATATTAAGCAGCAATTACTGAGAATGAGAATGAAAAAAGTATTGTTTTCTCATTGACTGCTGTTACACAGATATTTAGTTTTTTCTCTGGCGAGGAATATTGCAGAAGCAAAACCACGAAGTGTGGAGATTTAAATATGGAGAATTATTAAAAGGCACAATCATTTTCTGTACTTCAGTGTTGCTTGGAATTTACAGGCTTAAAAAAAGCTTTCTTTTTAATTAAAGCTAAAGCTTTATTACTCCTAAGTTGATAAGAGCTCAGTATGAAAATATCATTGCTATTCAGAACTACCAGAATCTATTGCAAGTCATTTGTGAATCATCTCTAATTAACAAGGTGCTCTATTATAGAGCTGTCTGAACAATGACAGGCTATTTCATGCAACCATCTAAACTAAAATCTATTAGTTTAATATTATCTCAATTATTTTTAATATTCTGGAGAAGCTGTTTATGGTTTTTGCCTTCCAACAAACTCCAAAAAGCAAAGTTACCACTGGAATTTAAAGGCATGAATTTGCCTCCAAAAACTCCAAGAAGGATCGATCTGCAGATCCCCTGAAATATCTGGAAACCAGAGCTGCATGGATTTTGTGTAATCTATCTGTATGATCTTTAGACCTGCTGTTCATTTTCAGCCAAGATGTCATCAGGAAATATGCTAGGTTTCAGATGCAGGTGAAAGCAATGACAGAGGCCAAATCATCTACATTTAAGCTAAGAACAAAGTTTTGCAACATGCCAATGATTTTAAGACATTCAAGATGTCTTCATGATCTCACTGAAGGGAAGTTAGTCAATCCTGGTCATAAGCAGGAGAAAAAGGAAACATACAGCTTGATGTAACCTTAAAACTACCTTAAATAATGCAGGATATACTTTCACAACTTTTCTTGCTTATCAAAAATGCATCAAGGTTACAAAAAATAACTCTGCTTCAAAGGCAATTGTTTCATCTGTTTGTGTTCTATAAGCATTGAGAAAGTAATGCTGTTATCATTAGTCTCAGTAGCACATGTCAAATTTGGGAGAGGATGTGAAAAACATCTGCTTGTAGGTAGAAAAGGAAATATATAAGTTAAAAAGTGGTGCTGACAGAAGCAAAGGATTTAAAGTTGATTATAGTGAATGTGTGCTAGTCACTATAGCAAGGATTTTAACTATTAGAGAAAGGCGAACTTTTAGACAGCCTCCAAGGGGAGCAGCTAGCACTAGGAATTTAAATAAACTGCATGATGACTTCATGATAAAATTAAACGACATTTACAATGGAATTTGAGGAATTATACATTGAATGACTGGTTGTGGGTTATATCCCTCTTCCCTCTAATACTGGTTATCAAATTCACTGAACCCTGTGCAGTGTAGATATCAGGTCATTCTGTTTCCATATACCTTGTCTGTAAGGGCAGCATTCACTCTACCTGTAGGGATGATGTCTGCTTGTGTAACTCCACATTTGTTCTGCCTCCAACTTTCCTCATTAGAACCAATTGCCTTGGTCCACCACTGGGCTTGTGTGCAACCAGGTAAATGCATAGAATATGAGAGTAATTAGAATATGTATATGAACTTAGACCCTGATTAACTTTGCAGTACACATTATGCTCGAATGGCAAAGGTACAAGCCCAAACAAATTTAAAGCTCTCTGTATTTAGGAATCTCATTGTGTCCTATATTTTTGGAAGCAGAGTCTCTGAAAAGATGATATAGGGCTAGTAATAATTAAAGATAGAATCACTAACATCTCATAATGTACTTAAGTGCTCCATATAATAGCATTAATGCTACAGTTGCATGCAGCCATTTGTGAGAGGTGTGTGTTTCTGTGTGCACTTATACACATAGATGTAGCAGAATGTGGAAAAGCCTGACAAGAGAAGTATTGGTATTAGCACCTCTGAGTCAATTAAATAGGCATGTAATACTCTGATTTTTTTCTGCACTATGACTCTGGATTAGTCTTTCTCACTTCTAGGAATCTTTTTCTTCAGCACATTCTGGGAATCATTTATAGATTCTACTTTTCAAAACATATAATGACATTTCATTATTTCAGGTCTTGTACATTTTTAGCTGGTTCATTTCTGCTGGCCTTATAAAAGAGAAATACTTCAGGATATTTTAAAATGCTCTGTGCATGCTAGAGCTATTCTCTTAACTTCAATTATTATCTAAAACGTAGTCTGATGTGGGCTACTCAGCAACTCCAGTTCTTCTGTACCAGGCATGCTGCTTCCAGATCTGGGAAGCTGGTAGCTAATATTGGCACGACTCATCCAAGCAAAGAAGGAGCCACTCACAAGGACGTGTTCCTGCCTCCACCACAGGAACACGTATTGGGTTGGCACTAACATTTGTACAGCCAGTCAATGAAAAAGATCAGGGAACTGAACTAGTTTAAAGTTCTGGGGTGGGTTTTGGCTCAGTTTTAACTTGGACCTCTTCTCCAGTTTGGTTCGTTCTGTGGCTGTGTGAGTAATTGAACCAATAGAGAGGAAGAAGGAAATTGTATCTTGGAGATGGCAGTGTGAGGCCACAAGTTATAGTCTTATGCCAGGACTAGTAATATCACTGTTAAAAGCCAAGATCTTTATCTAAAATTCAACAAAACTTTGTGCAGTCTCCGAACCCATTAATAGCCTTATGAGAAGCAAGTGGCTTTATCTTCATTCCTTCTTCCCATGAAAAATTTAATTCACTTCCAGTTTGCCAGCATCTCTTACATCTACACCCATCTTGCAGCAGGTTAACTGGACAAGGGCATCCCACTGTTTTGTTTTTTTAATGAAATAAGTTTATCATGTATTTTCATGAGTTCGTAAACCAAGAGACATTAAGATAAGGTGTGATAGAAGACATGCAGTAATAGTGCATAAGTCACCTTTGCTGCGTAAAGGATTTTTTGTCTTTATTTCTGGCCTAGGTGTTGTTACATAGTATGTGTATTTCCCTGAATGCTATGTTCTGTTTTATTTCTCCCTCACCTTCCTTCTTGTGTATTTGGACCTCCTGAATTCCAGAGATATGCAATAAAGCAGTCCTTAAAAATCAGACAGTTGAAATTAATCCTTCTCCCTTTAAATTCAAGTTTAGCTTTTAATATTTTCGCTCACTTGAGTTAAAATGAGGGATAAAAGTAAGAAGAAATGAGCCATGTATGCGAAGAAAAGATCTGAGGTATAGGAAGTGAGAAAGGAGATGAGCAGAGGATAAAATAACAAAAGAAGGAAAAGAAGATATTGCAAATGTTAAGAACATAATCATACTGCAGTGATATGTCAAGCAGTTTTGAGTCCACAAAATGTTTAGCTGCAATTTATTTGCAGCTTCTGTGGATATTATCGTAATTCCTGCATTACTGTCAGTGCTAGAGAGGAAACTGTTTAGAAGCTAAACGGTAAAGTCTTCCGGTAAATCATGTGTGTTGGCCCATGTGAGATTAAATGACGTTTGAATGTTTTATGGACACCTTTTGTAAAGCCAATAATAATAATAAAAAAAAGAGGTGAAATATACTAGTCTGCTTTTTGTTAAGAGCACCACAACAGAGAAGCTATTCTTTCCCAACAATGTGTCTAGGCTGTCCATATCTCACCAATCCTAAATCATTCACTGTGCTTTCAAGGGATACTCTTGTTTGTAAAAAGTATTTTGGATTTTCATCGCAGATTTATTTCTTTCTTTGAGGAAGGAATTACTAACTTCTACACCCTGTGGCTGGGGCCAACTCTGACTCCTGTGTTCAATCTCAGAGGATGGTGTGTGTGAGTCAGGGCATGGCCTTGTGCCACAGCCTCCTCTGCTCCTGGTTCACCCTACTCTTCAAGAGTTGCATCTGCTGCCTGAAAGCCAAGCAATGGAGGCCATCACACTCCTGAAACACTGCCTTCATTTGGGATGCTGCTCTGCTTTGGGAAGGGCTGTCTGGTTGCATCACAGCTTTCTTGGCTGCTTACCACCACCAAGCTGCCCTTGAGCTCCCTATAATGGAAGGAGGGGAAACCTGGTTACGTGTCTGTGTAGCAATTACGATGTTTGCTTCTCTATCAGAGACAGATGATTCTTTTCTGGGTGTTAAAATTGAACATCCTCCTAATGGGTGGACATGATCATCCACAGGATAAGATTGCATCTTGGATCTGTAGGGAATAGCAGAGATAGATCCCAATAATGCGTTAGGATTAAAGTACTGCATTTCAGTGAATGTGTGTGTGAATCGCACTTCAGATGTAGCACGCTTTATAGATTTGAGATGTTTTGTGATATTAATGTTAAGCTCACCCTTCGGAGAAAGGTGGCTTCCATAGGATTTTTCATTGGTTCAAAGAAAATCTAAGCATAATCAGTTTCCTGGTGAAGTAATGAATTTAAGAATTGTTTTAAATCATGTTCCATATTGTTTGGATGCACAGTGGCATATTGTGTTGAGGTGAACTGGCGCACTCGAAAAAAATTTTAAGACATCTTGGCTGCAAGTATTCATTGTACCACATAGGATAATAAGGAGAACACTGGCAGTTCTGTAAGATTTGAATTAGTGTATCTGAGGATAGGAATAAGCAGTTGGACTTGTATTAAATGGTATGGCTTACATAATGGTAGAATTGACTGCACATTTTTATCTTTACTTGAGAAAAAACAGACAAAACAAACTGCCAATTTGGCATTGTACATATGGAAAATAGATTCTTCTTTCAGATGTGTTTGTATTATACAGTGTGCTTCTTTCTATCTGTACCTCATTGAATTATAGGTTTATTTCAGGATTTGAAAGGTCATACTAAATTCACTGAAATATGTCCAAAGCTTTAGGCAACTTAATAAGTTGTCTTTTCTTTGCCCATTAGATTATCATTAGATTAATCAGGTGTTTGGATATTTCATATTCTGTGTATATCCTTTCAACAATTTTCACACAGTTGTCTGATGAGTAGGAAGACATATACAAGATGTTGACATTTCTTCCAGATTTGTTGAAGCATCAGTTAAGCAGACTCCTCTCCAGTGTGGGCAGGAGCTGTTATGCAAAAAAAGTATGTTCTTCGTGCTACCTGGTGGCTTAGATGAGAGAGATGGCACAACAGTTAAGAGAAGGAGACACTATGTAGCTGAATTTACATAAGGTTGCAGGAGAAGATCATCTAACACATATATGTTGAACGTATTCAAATTATGCCAGCCTTCAACATGGTAATAGCAATCATTGCTAACCCAGAGGGGAGATGTCCATATGGTCTGTCTTGTCTTTATCTAATATGTTTCCACTAAACCACAACACATGTTTTTGGACCCACACTGTCCTTGCTATAAGGGGACTTCATCTTGTTCATTCTTGCATGTTTGGTCAACTATTGAATAGAGGATATTCTACTTTGGTTCCAAACGAGCTGTCTAAGAATATGCCACCAGAGTTGTGTACTGCTGTGAGGTTATGCATATACATCTCAGGGCATGTGGATGATTTCAAAGTAGCTCAAAAAATTCAGGTTTGATTGCTTCATCAGGTGTCTTTAAATCTTAGAGTAGATGCTAACATAGTCATTTTGCTAGTCCTCTCCTCGTGTCCTTCTCTGCTTCTGGTGCTATAAAATCCTGATACAAACATTTTAGCTTTACTATATAAAGTGGATGGAAGCTCAGTTAAATGCTGGTTTTAGTTTGGCCCAATGTCCCATTTTGTCACTAACATACTGTACAAGGTGAATAAGAAATAAGTATACGGTTTTGTAAATGTCAGATGGAACCTAACAAACTTTCTTGAGAGTAGAAATTATTTTTATTTTCCATGATTTTTTTCAGTTTAAGAACTGTATTGGAGAAAAAAAAACAAAACACTGAAAAAACAAGGGAGGAGTGCATCACAGCACTTCAGACCTTTTTCTTTCCTCTGCTCTTTCGTCTGCAATCTGTATTTAAGAACTGCTGTTATTGTAAGTTAAGACAGGCCTTCAAAATTGATCCAGAAAGTGATAAGAAAGTCCAACAAGAAGGATGTCAAGGCTTAAGATTTTAGGACTATGGATTATTGAACAATATATATATTTATATATATGTTTATATATATATAATATATATTCAATAAATTATTGAACATAGTCTTGATCTTGACTTTTGGTGAGCATTACGTGTCATGTATTTTTGTCCTACTATCTATAATGCCTATCTAGGAAAATTTGCATGTGTTGTTGGTTTATTCTTTTTCAATATTACTCACTCTTAGTCTATTTTTGTAAGAAAAGCTAGCAAGTATGTGCCCTGCCCAAACTGACATTTTGGCTGTGAGTGCATAATAGTGGTCCTTGTGTTTTTCCTGAAACAGCGCTTGTGAATTGGCAGAGTACTCCACCTCCAGTTTATAAAAGGAGATTTGGAGCGGAAATGTGGTTAAATGGAAGTGCAGTTGCACACACTTCAGAATCTGAGTCAGAATCTGTATCTCTCTGAGCTGAGAGATGCATCCTTTTGTACAAATCAAGAACCTGACCAGAAAGCAAGTCTTGCTCCTTTCTGGTTAAAAAAATCATGGATTCATAAGAGATATGACTTACCAGTTGGAAATAATAAGAGTAAAGCAATGCAATCCACACCCTCATTCTCATAGACAATCAAGATGTGACTGGTTTGGTGTTTTTTTTTTTTTTTTTTTTTTTTTAATACACGTACTATAGCTAAACATAGCCAAAGATAGCAAGGTTCTTCTTCAAGGTTATACAAAAACAGTCTGAGATACGGATAGATATTAATTCAGGTCAGTCAGCTGAACTAACAGTGAAGCTTTTTATCTACCTCATTTGTTTTTTCTACCTCCGTATGTAGTTTCATCATCTAATAGAAGGAAAAAGTTTTACCTAACATTTGTAATGTAAGTTCTTAAGCTCTGTATGTTCTTTTTTTCAGGATTTCTAGGGTGAACAGGTTTTTTTTTCTGCTTAGTGAATTGTCATTTTGGTCTTTTGATGGCTATTAAATGTAAAAATAGGGTTTTAGCAAATGTTCCTTATTCTTTCTCCTGTTAGGTGTACAATATCTTCCAGAATCTATCAGGGCAAATTTGTCTACCAGTAGATTTCTAATGAATGCATTCCTTTGTAGAACTGTTCATGGCTAGTCTGAATAAATAGTAAACATATGCTGTGCATAATGAAGTTCTGCCATCCAATTTTGTGTTGTATAATATTCACTAAAAGTAGATATTCATAAATATTCATGTGGTACAATTGTTCATACTTCAGTTACCAAGTAGCATCTTCCTTTCTATAAACATCTAGTTCATTATAGGAGTCTGTTTCTGCTTATTATCCAAAGGTAAGAAAGCAGAATTACATCTTTATCAATCTCCTTCAACTGCATTGGTGTAGGAGCTTGTGCAATGAGATTGGACACCAAATGCCAAGCAAGACCGATATCAGCCAATAGAGTAAGAGTCTGACATCAATAAAAAGGAAAAAAAGCAATTGAAGCTGACACCTTTCTGGCCAATGCAAATTACTAGATGACCTGATCTCCGTCCATGAAACAGACCACAGGAAACTGGCATCTGTGTGGCCATTGATACTGTTGCACATTGTTACGAGCCTGTAAGTAGCAAAGCGCATAACACAGCAGTCAATACAGCACTTGTTACATTTGCTAATTTGATGCTTAAGCAAGCACTATTACAAGACACTTTTGTGAGGGTTAAAAATGTCTTCATCTGGTGAAAACTCAACCAAATCTTGTTGTCTTGTCATGAAGCTATTATTTATGTAGCAGTCTCAGTTGTCTGTGCACAAATAAGAGCAAGCCATAAGTCTGTGTGGTGCAGAGAAGTCTGTGGCCAGGAGTCTGATCCTATTAGATTCCTGCTCATTCACTGGACATGGGTAGGCAACGTGCATGACTTTGCTGTCTTTCTTCTAAACAGTGATTTTAATTTGCAAAATGGCTAAAAGGATCTGCATCTCTACTGGAAAGTTCTCTTGCACCCTTATCCAGACAACACTGCTGATCACTTGCTTTACCACTGCTGGTAAGAAGCATGTCTGAGCTGCCATATTATTGCCTGTATTTCACACTGCTGGCTGGGCAGTGCATCCTTGTTTTTGAGACAGCACTCCTGTCAAGCAAGCAAGATGCTGCACTGGACAAAATATTCAACTAGATTCAGCAGCTGGAAAGGCTGGAATACAGCTTGGTGTGCTGATCTAATGAGATCCAAGCCCAGGCATTTCCTGCCTACCATGTTCTGTTTGTTGGGGGGGGGTCATTTTCTGGGGTCTTTTCTATTTTTCTTATGTACTTTTGAGGAAGGATAGCCAGTATTACTACATATGCAAGGAACACAGTATCAATTTGTATGTTTTTACTTTTACAGCAATCTCTTAATTTGCTCAAATAGCAGAACCGTTTTGGCTTTGCTCATAAATAGTTGATTCATGCAAATGTTAGAAAGTCCATTTTGGTCACAGGATCTGAAGTACTGTCTGTAAGCAGTATAGAATTTTTTTTTCAGTAATTTTACAGTATAGGCCACTGCTTTTGGTAGATGTCTTCTGCCTGTGCTTTCTTTCAGGCAAACAATTAGCTCATGTTTCTTTGTTTCTTTCAAACTTGATTCATGCAGTGTTGGCTGCTGGCATCCTATTGTTTTGGTTCTGTGCAGGTTGCTTTGCTGAATTTGTGAATTTCCCTGGTCTGTGTCATTTAGCTAGTTACCACTGCTATTACAGTCCTTTAGTTTTCATGGGATATTATTGTAATACTGTTTAGCTTTTAAAATTGGGAACCTGTGCTGTGAAATATCCAATTTCTAGTGGCTTGTCTTGAGAATTTGTCTTGAATACTGGGCCTGGATTTCTTTTGTTTGCTTCTTTAAGCTTTTTTCCAATTGAAGACTTTATTCTTGAATTTTGGTCACTGGTAACTGCCAAAGTCTTGTATTTATTTATTTTGTGCTGCAGCAAATACAATAATATTTTCAATAATATAATAATATATAATTTAATTATATATTACAATATAGTATACAATATATTAAATTTCACATAATGTAAATATTAATATTATTATTAATTAATAACAAACAATATGAATATATAAATTATATATAATATATATAATTTAATAATATAATTCAGAATACACAGAGCATTACTGCTTGATACCACTGCATCATATGCTCCACCTTCTCTACCAGATTTATTGTTTATTCTTGTCTTAAAGTGATATTTTCAGTGACTGTTTTTCAAGCAGTTCATCAGCAGTTAAGATTGCTCAAAGGAGAGCTGATAATAATTTATGGCCATGAATTTTTAAGTGCAGTGAATTTTTCAAGTTGCTGGTTGATCTGGCAATTGTATGTTTATAAATATATTGATGAATATTCTATTTTAATCTGATTAGTTTTTTGACTTGCACCTTTTCTGCTAGAGTCATTGGGGAAAATGTGTATTATCCCATTAGCTGACAGTTTGAGACTTTTTTTTTTTTTAAACCTCTTCACGTTTTTTGTTTTGAAGCAAAGCTAAATTCCACGTCCTGGTAGCATACTATGTGAAGACAACAGGAGAAGAATTTGCTTTTCAAATCTGTTGTGTTTAGTTTACATGCTCATGTATCTTCTTTGATTTCTGTGTTTGTACTCTTTCTTCAGTCAGTTTTTGCAACTCAGTTTCTTGTACTGTTTATAGATGGGAGCGACTGCTGAGTGCGTCTCTCTTGTTCCGTAGGTAAAGACTAACGTCCTGGCACTGATGATGATTATTTGTCCTTTTATAGATAATCCCTAAGCACCTGGTTGGAAGGGGCATGCGAAAGCAGGCAGATAATGTCTACTTCCAAGCCTGCACTTATGTCTCGGCAGGGATGTGAGAAGACATTTGCTCCCAACCTGGGCATGCTGTATGTGTTGCAGTGTAACTTTTAGTATCAAGCAACAGCTTCTACTCATTAACTGTATACTAGCAGATCATTGTAACCATTTTTTTGGGTGGTACAGAACAAAATTCTGAATGTAATAAATAGCTGCATAATCTCAGATGTTCTGATGCATCTAATGGTGACAATGTATACTTGTATGTTAAAGCACTCTGTGCATCACGGAAAGTGAAGGCTGTGATAAACCTGCTAGCATAGGTAGTAGCAACCTCTCAGCTACTACTGTTTTTCTGTTATATAGGGCAGCTGTGTATGTTTGGAGATGAGAAATGATATTCTCTGCATGATGCTGGTGTCCTAGTGGGCCTCTGTTGTGTATCTGATGGGCAGGAAGCTACCCTGATCTTGTCCGATTGCTATTTAAAGCTGGAATGTCTTATCAAAATAAGAACGTGTGGCTCTGAAAAGCCTTTGTCAGTATGAAAGCACGGCTGAGTGAGGATGCTTCTTCTGCAGGCAGAGGGCAGGGCACAGACAGAGAGGTCCTGGTGAGGGCCCATGAGAGAGTCAGGGAGTGCCTCAGGCCCTTGCACCACTCAGTGCAGCTGCAATTCGGTCACCACGTGAGGGATGCAGCATAAACTGCATCAGTTAATAATTTTGGTGCTGATGCAGCTCTACCAACAAAATTGCTTTTTACCTGCTTATTGCTTTTGGAAAGGGTTTTTAGTGTACTTGTAAGTAGCTTAATTTCTGCTGGACTAGCCGCCTTTACTCTGTTTAGCCAGAAGCCGGCACAGCTGTCATGGTAAAGGTCTTCTTGGTTTGGCTTAGCACACACTGGGGCTGTACCGAACAGCAGCACTGGAAGATACGCTCTTGTTGCCAAAAGAGAATTAGAGAAGCAGTCAGGAGGCATCAAATAGAGACAGGGGCAAAGTAGATCACTACTCTGCTACATGTGCTGCACTGCAGTTATCTTAGGTGGGGGGAGGCAGCAGTGATCAGGGCACAGAGGAGTCAGAGGCTACAGAAAATTGCAGGCTGGAGGTAGTCATTCAAACCTGACCTCCTTCTTGGGGAAACCGTAAATGCCAAACTATTCATTTACTTGTTTCTACTTTCTTGCTTTTCCAGGTACATAGATGACAGTGAGCTTTAAACAAAAGAGAGGGACAGAGCCTGTGAACAAAGCAGGTAGTGACAGGCACAGCTAGCCAGCATGGTTCACAGCAGAGCCCAGACATGCAATTAAAGCAAAATCCAACCCTACTTAGAGCAGATCGACTGGAGTAGTATTGTCATTTAACCTCTGACAGCTTTCTCAGGCTGTAGTGGTGTCAGCTCTCTCTGGGCTTATTTATCTCAGTCATTAATAAGTCATTAGAGCCATTCAATTTCCATATGGGGATATGAGAGAAAGGCATGTCTGGGTGCTCCTTGCTAGTCAGAAAAAAAAAGCTGCCAAGGATGAGGAGCCCGAGCTGTGCACAGCAGGCAGAGATAGCTCTCTGGTCTCTGGATCACACTCAGATTCATTAGTTTCTGAATAAAAGCTGAAAAATGCTTTTATATGGGGGGTGGAGATGCGGGTAGCTGTAAGTCTGCATGCTTCCAGTATGTAGTGAGCAGCTCAGAGCTGCAGCCTGTAAATAGATGCACATATTTAACCTCTGAGAAGGGCTGTAGCTGTCTGCTGGAGTACAATAAGAATAGTAATACTTACCATTTAGAGTGTGCTTTCTATTTTCAGAGCTGTGCCAGCATTAGGTATTTTAATGTAGCCTGGTGGGTAATCTAAGCTGGTGTCATGATAAGCTTTCTGATTTCAGAGTGGGGGAAGCACATCTGAGCAAGTCCCCTGAGTGAGAGGAGGCTGAGACCTTCCGTGTTCCGACTGCAGGTTCATGGCGTCCTCAGCCCTCTCCCGGGAGAGGCTCTGGTGCGGGAGCTTGTCTCTCACATCTGACCACTGGAGCCCTCAGTAATTATAGCGGCATTGAAATTCCGGGCTAAAAACAGAAGTGTAGCATGTGCCTGTTCCCCATGTGATTCAGAAACCAGGAAATCGAAGGAGTCTGGCAGAGAGGAGAGGAGCGCGAAGCCATAGACACATCTCATATTTGTTTCAAACCTGCTACGCCGGGAACTCGGAGCTGTCATCTGCTGGAGCTGATTATGCATGCAGCAGCAGCGGAGCCTGATTGGGCGTAGTAGGACCTAAGGCGAGGGGGAGAGGGAGTGGGGAGAGAGTTGGGCTTGCAGCACCGAAATGTAAACAGTGGGAAGGCAGACAGAGCACAACGCCGGTGGGCGCCGAGCCGCTCACCTCTCGCCCGCTGCCCGCCGGGCTGGATGAGCAGGGGCAGGCACGGCGGGCATCTCCTGCCTGTGGATATCCATCGGGGCAGTCGGGATGCGCTAGCTTTCTCCAGCGCTGCAGCTCCGCCGTGCTCCGCACCGGAGCTCGGACGGGGCAATGGACATGAACATGAAGAAGTTCACGGTGCGGCGGTTCTTTTCTGTGTATCTCCGCAAGAAGTCTCGGTCGAAGAGCTCAAGCCTAAGTAGATTTGAGGTAAAATCCGTGTTAACTTGTTATATGCAGCGAATACCGTTACGTGCTGCTGACAGAGATGAGAGAGAATGCCTGCGTTTGCTGCTGACATGGTAAATAGTTAGAGGTGGTCTTTCCCTAGAGCTGCTGATGCTCACACCTGACGTTCTTTGTTTCCGTGTAATTCAGGGCTTTTCCTTGGGAGCCTTCAATATATTGCATAATATATTTAGTGCGTTGCTAAGGATCCTTTTATCAGCCTGGCACAGGGGGGAGGGAGCTGATTCAGGACATCATGAAGTTGTGGAAAATACTTACGGATTCACTTAAATTAGCACAGATGGCACCATGACTTGCAATAGCCTCATATTTTAATCTTCCTCCCCTGCAAACGTATCATTACTTCTCAATGCTAGATTTCCAAATAATTAATCCATTTGCTAGTGTCTTGCATATCTATTGTATGCAGCGTAGAGGTTTTCTTGCTTATTTTTCCATCATTTTATTCATCTTCTCTTCATGCATCCTGTTTCTTTCTTTCTTTCTTTTTTTTTTTTTATAATTTATTTATTTTACTGTAAGAAGTTGTGTTCTTCAGAAGCAGGGGAGCAATGTCAAATTAAATCTAAAAAGGTTTGGCAGCATCAGGAGATAAAAAGCAGTTCAGGTCAGAGTTATTGGTAGATAGGAATGTGTGAATGGGGGAGAAGCAGGATTTCTGCCTCCCTTCCTTGGACCATTGTTCTTCAGCCCTATATTTGGAGCTGCGAACAGTCGGCAGGAAGTGAGATCAATCGAATAACTGTCAGTTTTATTTATGTTGTTCACTTTATCATTGCAGATAATCTGCAACCTCTGCATTTAAAATAAAGGTGGATGAGGCCTGATTCTCCTCTGGCACACGTTTGTTTTATGCTGGTGTACTTCAGCTGACCTCCAAGGAGTTACTCTGATTTGCACCGGTGTTCCCAGGAGGAGGATTAGTCTCATGCTGTGTGAATACATTTTAAAATGTTACTCCCTTAGTGTCCTATTTAAAGCAGTAGGTAATTGTCTAGACAAAGTTCTTCATATGTCATTGCTTAAGCAGGACAGGAAAAAAAGCTGAGTTTGAGGCTGATCTTTTATTCTTAACTCTTTAAAATCAGTTTCCTTGAAAAACAATTGGGTAAGATGTACCTAACTTTGTTTCATTTGTTGGGAAGTCACTCTATATATTTAAAACAAACAAATAAATGAAAGCTGCCATCAGTTGATCAAGCTCCCTCCTTTCACCAACCCCAAGTGATTAAGGAAAAAGGGTTCTGAGCCCCAAATTGCAGAGTCTATGCTGACAGAGATATTCCTTGTAATGCATTATAAATTCACCAGGGTCATGCTCCAGCAGAGCCAACAGAAAGTAGAGTTTCTGAGTTGCATGAAGGAGTTCTCCTGTGACAGCTGAGGCTGCCAGTGCCAGAGTGCGATGCTGGGAGGGGAGGATGGGTTTTTGAGACAGTGAAGTCCTACTAGATTTCATAGCTTGTCATTCGACAATGCCACAGTTTGAGAGAAACAGCTTTCACCATGCTGAATATTTAACTTGTTGAATAATTGATATTCAGTAATTCAGTATCTATGGTATTGTTTTTCCTTAGGTGGGTTGTCCTACATCAAATTTATTTTCTAATCTTAAATAATTTTTAAGTAAGTTGCTTTGAGAAGCATCCTGATATGTACCCTGCTGCACATGTAAGTTCAGAACATTGCATTCACTTCTCCCCTCACTCCCTTGACTTGGCAGTAATAACCAACTTTATGCAAAGTAACTCAGTGTTATAAAGCAACAGGGAATAGGGATTGTTCCAACCAGGAAGAAAAAGCAATTCATGAAATCTCTTCTGCTATTTTAAGTGTGAAAATCATCAGAGACATTCCTACTTAGAGGGGGAAAAACAAAGCATGAACATCAAGCCTCCTCAGGGATTTCTATTCCGGAGTACTTCTGTGTTTAAATTTGCAGCTGTGGGCTAATCAGTGTTCTACAGCCAAATAGAAAGTGCGAAGAAGTCTACTGGTAGAAAGATCTTGAGAAGTCATAATATTCTTCATCCTAATCGGTAGATATTTTACAGAGGCAATAAAAAGGCATGGGTGATTACCTCATGAAGTGAGTGAAATAAAAGGAAGAAATTTGGAGAGAACTCACGTGGCATTGCTTTGCTTAGCTAATATACCAGGAGGAAGATATGTGTTGGTAGACGATGTCTGAAATTTAGGACAGGAATGCTGTTTCTAAGTTGTGGAGGATTTTCTTTCAGTGTCCTTTTTGAAGGTTGATAAAAAGGGCTGAAGGCTTTAGGATAAATATTCCTGGATTCAATCAGTTCAAATTTTAAAAATACCACTGTAAGAATAGGTTCAAAATAATGTAATATCAGTTGTTAAAATAATAGGATTGGTTAATTTTTCTGCTGTAGTATTTTGCTTTAAATTGAGTTGCAATGAGCTTCATAACTCAGAGAACATGGATATAAAAGTAGAAAATGACTTGGCAAATCACAACTTGTAGTTTGACCTTTCCTTAGTCATTTCATATGCCAATATAATTGCTGTATCTGATACAACAAGATCATTGCCCTGCGTAGATGGCTAAGTTTCACACAGTCCTGCTAAAGAAGGCAGAGCACCCTGATGAAGAAGATATTGCAAGGATTTTTGTTTCATCTTGCCTAAAATGTATGCCATTTTCATTGTTCTGGGAAAACTTGGCTGAAATTTGAACTTCTTTGGCTGCACTTTCAGGTTTCATTTTGTTATTTTTCAATATGGCCTTCATTGCCCTTCATTTATAAGGCATCTAGTGATGTAATTTTATTAAATCCACAGAGCCAAGTTCTACCCTTCTGTGTGCACACAATTCTTATTGAAGTCAGCTGAAAATCCAGTGAAGTCAATGGGAACTGCATGTGTGCATCTGAGAGAGGAGGGCTTTGTTTATGGTTCTTGCTGAGTGTTGATGAACATGAATATGAAACCACCAGGAGAAAGTACACACAGCATGGCTGTACTAAAGACTTTGAACCCCAGTAGAATGCATCTTACGGCAGTGAGCAATATTCCTTCATTTATAAATTGAAAGTTAACTATGCCATTTCAATAAGCTAGAGAAAAATCTAAGCATGCAAATAATTTGATTATATTTATTCCAGTATGCAGAAGCCTTTCTTGCTTTTTTTTATTGTTATTTTTACTTCACTTATTTTTAAGGAAATGCCTAATTAAGCGTTGCCATTGATGCTTTTCGTAGATTTTTTTTACTTTTGCTCTGCTTGTGTATTTTCAAATCTTTATTCTTATTCTTTAATGCTTTTAATTCTTGTTTTGTCTTACTGCTAATGGCGGATCTAAATTCTGCTTGGTGTATGTATGGTGCTTAGAGTCCACCAGAGCTTCAAATTAATTTGAAGCCTAGTGTCTGTCATCATAGCCACCTGCAAGAGGTGAGACCTCTAGTTGGTGACTGGAATGTGGTCCTCCTTGGGTTCCAAAGCTGTTGTGTAAGGAGTTGACACGACTATGAAGTCAGGTAAGGAGTAGTACAGCAGGACTGGCACTGGATTTATAATACTGTTATGAAAGATTTTCAGTTCTTGTCTTCTTGAATTTTGATTTCCCACTGGCTTAAGTTCCGGCAGCTTTAGGAAAGCATTCAGTAAAACTGAACTAGACGTCTCTGTTTGAACAATGGGCTGTAACAATAGTTCCCTTGCAAGCACTTGTGAACTCTTCTACACTTGTCCAGCAATGTTATTCTTTATCAGTAGTGCCCCTTTTATTCCGCCTTCTCTTTTTTGCTTTTATAGATAACCATCTTTCAGTCAAGTGCTAGAAAGAGGCAAGCTTAAAGAACAAAGATGAGAATTAGCAGCCCAAGATGAACTATGCAAGTTGCAAGTCCTGAAGTGGCTTTAGGACTTTTTTTTCTTGGTAATTATAATCTCTGCAATGTGTGTCCTTGCTACAGAAGTTAACAGGGCCATTGTAGTCTGATTTCTCCAGCTGCAGACGAGACTTTTATGAGGAAATGTTGCAATTCTTGTAATCTTGCATTGCCTGGCTAGGGGGAGGGAGAGCAAGGCAGGGGAATTGGGAGCATGTAGTCCATCAAATAGAGTCACTTTGAGGAACCAGGAAATCTTACTTTTGAATTCATTTTTATGACTTGCTGTGTCCTTACAGACAGTTAGATCTCTGTTCCTCATGCTCTCCATTTGTAAGATGGAAATGATGATGACTGTCCAAATTCTTTAGCATAAGGCTACCTACTTAAATTGGGTTTTGTAGTAAGAGAGTGCACATTAATAAGAGAGTGCACATTGGTCTACGTGTAATGAAGAAATGGCTCCATTTCAAATAAACAGCAGGTCTGATGTACAACATACTATGTGTTCTTCCCACCAAGTCTCAAATTAACGAAGCTGAGCTGCAGAAAAGGAAAATTAAACAGGTACACCACAGGAAGATTATAGAAAAATAAAGATTCAGGTTGGACAATAGGAAAAATTTCTTCCCAGTAAAAGTGATCAGGCATTAAAATGAGCTGCCTGTGGAGGTGGTGGAGCTGCTGTCCCTGAAGGCATTCGAGAAACGTTTAGAAGTTGTACGGAGGGATGTGATTTAGTGGGAAATACAGGCGGTAGGTGGATGGTTGGGCTGGTTGATCTTAGAGGTTTTTTCCAACCTTGGTGATTCTATGATTCTACGACTTTCAAGCACATGACCCTGTGCCAGTATAAGCAGCATTGTTTGCATACAAAGGAAAGGAAGACCTTTTCCTAATGGCCTCTTTATTTCAAAAGACCCCATCTTGTCAAAGACCGATTTAGATTGTTACTTTATGCTCCATTTCCACCATGTAAGAGTCTGTATGATGTCTTGATCTGATGGTATTTGGCATGCAGTCCAGAAATGATGAATCCTGTCCATGGACTCTGTCACATTGATTCTGATATGTCACATGATTGAATACAGACTCTATTCACACAGCCAAGGTCTACATCTGTTTGGATATAGAGCAGGGGTCTGATTTCCTTGTAACACTAGATGTCTTCATTTGATTGTGAAACGGATCCTGTATGATCAGCTGATAGACTGTGTGCTTGCATGCCTTATGTGGCTGGTGATAACAGAGCAGTATGGTGAGCACGTGTTGGGTTCTGACCATGAACATGTGACAAAATGAATGAAAAGGGGAAGCCAGTGCCTCAACACTGTGTCTTTGTGGCAGATAATGCCTGGAATATGTGGGCATGGATGTTCAGGAGGACAAGAATCTGAACCTGCTGAACAGGTTGGAAGCAGTAGCTGAGACTTGCCTAGCAGTAATTTAGAGTAAATTGATTTTATGCAAGTGGAAAGTGTATAATTTTGTTTTAGATTTTACCTCTCAACTTTATGTCCTGTCTGACCCTGTAGCACAAAAAGTCTATTTCAGAGAACTGAATTCTCCTGTGCTTATTTTTTATTATCAGTTACATTTGAATTGTCTTTTTTTCTGCTAGTTTCAGGAGAAGATTAGTTTTTTATGTGCTTTTTGCATTTGTGTCCTCACAGGGAACTGGAAAAGCTTGGCAAGTAAGATAGAAATCTGAACAAAAAAACCCTTATGTTTATTTACCAGCTTCTACCACTAGAAGTAGAACTACTTCTAATCTAAATATTTGCTAGCCCTTTTTTTGTTCTCTTAGCAAGAGTTGTAGGACCCCATTTTGTGATGATTCTGTAAAAGTATTTGATGTTAAGAATGACCCACTGCAGCAATTAGTACTGCAATCAGAAGTGTGTGTGATGCCATCAGCTCTTACCAGTTATGTTTTTGCTTCCTGAAGAACAAGTCGCGGGAGATGGGAAAGAACTGAAACATCAAATCCAACTTCTAACTTCTTGACTGATGATGTGTAAGGAAGCAAGCAGTGCATGTATTCTGGGTCTTTGCAGACAGCTGTCATTCACAGAAAGGGAAGTACTTGCCAGACTAGTGGTTTAGGATGTGAACTCCCTTACCAGGGTCATGCAAGGCATGGCTTTGGAGGACTGAAGGAAACTATGTGAGGGGTATTAGCTGTGAAATCTCTCTCACTGCATCTCATGGTGTATCAATACTTGTAATCAATACAATTATAGGATGTCTTGGGTTGGAACAGACGTTAAAGGCCATCCAGTTCCAACCTGCTGCTGTAGTCAAAGCTGCCACCCACCAGATCAGGCTGCCCAGGGCCCCATTGCCTCATCCAGCCTGGTTTTGAATATCGCCAGAGATGGGGCATCCACAACATCTCTGGGCAACTTGTGCCAGTGTCTCACCACCCTCAGAGTAAAAAAAAAAAAATAATAAAAAATCCTGCTAGCATCTAATCTAATGTCAGAATAAAGTTGTCTGAACTCTTTACCGTTGTTTTGAGAGCTATTATGCATTTTAGAGTTTGAACAGTGTTATAGTTTGTTTAGCTTAAGCAAGCATCTGCTGCCTGTGGATTGATGTTATGTGTGGTCAGAGTTAGGCATGAAAGGACCCCTACTCCTTGGTAAAAAGTGTTCCTCTGGAACTGTTGCCTGCTGGGACAGCAGCCTAGTGGCTGCCAATAAGGCAACTGGAGATTGTTTAACTGCCCTTAACCTTTCTTCCTTCTTCTTTGCTGTGGTACCTGTACCATGTCTGTAGAACTGGGTGATCTAGGCTGTATTTAATTGCCTAAACTGTTTGAAAATACTGCCAACATCAGCATTTTGGCAGAACTGCTTTCACTGTAGGATACAGGAGAGCCTTGAGTCCTCCTCTAGCTGAACCCAGCAGTCTGCACAGACTTCTGTGTGCAGTGTACAGTGAATGAACAAGGTGGTCACAGTGAGAACTGTGTATTACAGAATGTGCTTTAAGACTGAGCCTTTTGGGGAGTGATAACACTGGCAAAAAAGATTTGTTCTTGGCATCTATCAATCCTGCCCATCCCAGAAGCTGGTACTTCAGTCCAACACTTTGACAGAGAAATAACCACTCTGACTGTTCATTAAGAGGCCTACACATTATATAATTTATACGCAAATTGGCAAGAACTGATAGAAGACATGAAAAAAAGCATCTGTAAGATGCATATGATTACATAAGTAATTTTGCTGAAAAATAAGTAAGAAGCCTGGGTGACTATTTGCTTTTCTCAGGGAGTTTTTTTTCCTTTAGTGGAAATGACTGTTGTTATGCTAGTGAGTAACAAAGAAAATCCTGAAGCTATTCAAGTCTTCTCCACTTCCACGCTGAGAGCAACTCACAGACAAATACTGTCACTCTGGCAGATGTTTGTCTCTAACCTCTGCATCAGCATGTCTCCATGCCTGCCTTTCCTGCACAAGACAATGTCAGTCTGTGACTAGAAAATGCCTGGGACTGCAAGTGAATGTTGTAATTGTGTACATCTTAAAGTCATCTGTCTAAATATGTTAAAACCTGTTTACTTGCTAGTCTACACAATATCTACTTCTATATGATTATGCATTGCAGTTCTAAGTAAACTGTGATTTGAAAGCAAGGCTTTATATTAGATTATTTCTATGAGGCAGTTCAAGACCATTTCATGTAACTGAACTTGAATTTTTGTACTAAGTGTGTGCAGATGTTAAATAGTACATGTTTCAGAGTTGTTTTTTTTTTTAAATAATATTCCATTATGTTGAAAAGACCTGAGGATTTTCCCTGGCAAGTAAAATCACTGGTCTTTTGAAATGAACTCAACATTTCACTAAATCAGTACTATCAGCATATGGAGATAGCGTTTTACTTACCTACTTCCCTCAGTTTCACCAGTGTAATTATAGCAGTGCCCAGGGGTTTTCCTTTTCTTTCTTGCTGTTGTCAGTGCCACTGATGCTACAGCACCCTGCCTTGCACGGTAGAGCAATTCAGTCTGTATTCACTTTTCTATGATAACCGTGTACTGAAAAAAAAAAACCATCTATGGTATTTATTGCCTGGTAGTGTGAAATGATTTTATAACAGCACTCTCAACAACAGGTGTGTGTAATCTTGCAGGCAAATTTATCTATATTTCCTAGTTTGGAAAATCCACATGGGACCTTAGGTTCTAAGGACATTAGTCCTCATTAGCAGTAATGAGGACTGTTGCTTCCATCCAAGACATGTACTACCTGTAGTCAGCGGGAAGGTAGTAATTTTCTTCTGATTGACTTTTTGAAAATATTCTTTCAGAATATCAGGATAAAGTTCACAGGCCAATTTACTTTATACAATTGATATCATTCTATTAAGGGGTGTAAATATATTTAGAAAAATCATGGGGATGATTTTTCCAGCTACTTGTTCTTTTCCTGCTTGGCTTAAGCTTTTACTCATTCTGTTAACAGGCTTATAAAACAAGCCATAACAGTCATTTGGTTTATACTTGTATTTAAAGAAATGCTATAACAGGTAGACATCTGTAAAACTATGGCAGTTGTTCTTCGATAGCTTTCTTTTTATTCAGGGTTTTCCCCTAGAGTTGTAAGGAAGTTCTTAAGTTTTGGACTCAGTATCTCCATCTCTCTCATAATGCATGTTCAAATCAGTGGATTAAAAATGTAATCATTTCTAATACTATCTTGGACATTTCAAAAACAGCTTTTTGAAGAGCTTTATTTACAAAAAATAGGTCAGTCTTTTGATTCCTCTCTTTACCACTTCTTGTCTTATTTATGTCTATTTTTTTCCCCTGCTTCTTCTTTAGTGCATATCCATTCCTCCCCATTGTTTTCCCCATGCACAAATATTGGTGATTATAATCCACCTCTAGGGAACTGTGGGCATGCTAAACAAAATTTAATGTGCTATACGGGCCACAGCCGACAGAAAGCTTGCCCTTTTCTCTTTGTTTTTTTAAATTCTTTTGCTAGTGTGACATTTGTGGGATTGAGACAGAAAGAAGAACAGCGTGGTACTCCTTGGAGTACTACTATAGTCTGCAAGCACTTCTTTATTGTTCTGGTGACCAGAATGTTGTCGCTGCCTGGGTATTTGTATCATCTCTTCTGGGAGGCATATCAACTCCAGTTTCCATCTTCCAGTTACCGAGGAGGAGAAATTAAGGCATTTTGCCTTCCTTTTATATGATTCTTTCCTCTTGTCTTAAGGCTTTGCTTCCCTATTGTAAGAAAAAGTTGAGGACTTGGACCTACTGTGCACTGATATGGAGACTCCCATGACTGAACTACAGAAATGTGGAGTCCCACACACAGAATACATACCCTAAATTGTGGGCTCCTGGTATTGCTGAAACTCTCATTTTGCCTTCTCAGATGTTTCCTCTGTAAGGTAGCCATTCCATTTTTTTCCCTTCTTCCAGTCATTCATCTGATTCAGCTTTTTTTTTAATTTATGCTTTGGAATCAGACAATGGGAATCACATATTTTTACTTTTCTTGCACTGACTCTGTTTTGGTTCTTCCCACCCTCGATTTAGTGAGGTAACTTGAGGGTCATCAGTGAAAACAAAGCTTTGTGCGGGAAAGTGCTGAATCAGAGGACACACTCAGCTGACTCTGGACAATGGCCAGACAGATCCAAAGCAAATCCCAAATACAGTGGGATACATATCTCAAATGTTGTTCTCATATGTGTAGTCTTCAACCTATTTCTTTTCAAATGGCTCTACATTCTGACTCTGTGTAGCCAGAGCTCCTAGTGAGCCCACTTACAGTGCAGGCTCCGAATGCATTGGTGAGGGTTTCATACCAATGACTTAACTCAGCTTCCAACTGAGCATGAACATCTATCTGGGTTTTTAGCTCTATACAGTACCATTTTTCACAGCACCATACTTAGTTTTTAAAGCAATTTCACTATGGCATCTACAGTAGCTATCTGCATTACCATTTTGCTTTTAATGTCGACCTTTTCCTCTGGTATTCACCCTCTAGATTTTCTTTTGAACTTTGAATGAAAAACCTCAAAGTGAAAATCAGCTTTGGTCAATTGTCATTTCAAATACATGAATTCATGCAGAGCCTGATGGCTTTGCATGGCTTATGCACAGTCATCATCATCCATTTCAACTGGAAGACATGAGCCTGTCCATCATGGGAATTTCATTACAGATTTTGAAGAAACCTGCGTTAGTTTATATAATCATGATTTAGAAAAACAAAAAACAACACAAACTTCTATTTATAGTGCGGTATCCTGGTGACTAAGGGCTACTACTCTTTTTAAATTTGCTATGCTTTAAAGCCTAAGACTCTCACAGTGCACACCCACCCAATTCAAAGCAAAATGAAAAGAAAATTCAAATTGCTGGTTTTGTTTGTTTTTGGAATCAGATCTGAATAGGAAGAAAACTTGTATTACTTTCATTGTGACACTAAACATGTTACCAGAGCAGTGGTGGTGCTTATACAATGGTATTCATTCCTCCTTGACAACACCTGAGGTCTGTTAGAATGCATGGGCAGTCTACCATCATTGTAACTACTCTCCAGCTCCAGCGCACCTGTCACATGGTGACATCAAGCTGCTTGTGAAAACTACACAAAATAAATATTGCCTTTTGACTTTATGTGGGTCTTTTAAGTGGAAATTGGCAAGCTAATTCTGATTGAGTTGTATGTTGGAGATATTAACACATCTGCATCTGAAATCAGATGTTTTCTACATATTGCTTCTATCTTGAGATTGTTAAATCTGGAAGTCTATTCATGTAAAGATTTCATCTATTTTTTTTGCTAAGTACAGTATAAGGAAGTGGATTTAGAGCTTCTGAAGTTCCTGGTACACAAAAGGACACCCATTCGACTGCATGCAAACTGAAATGTCAGATATTTGTATTGTTTCTCATTTACTTTTCTGAGACAGTAGTCTGTCCATATGCTCTCTGTAGGTTATCTGAAGGGAGTTGCCTGTATGTGAGCACAGGAAATTACTGCAAATCTGAATTGTTGACTTAGATCCATTTTTAGCCAAGTGTTCTAAAGAAAATAAACTTTATACTTTTTTTTTTTTGTCTTTTCCACCCTATTGTCCATTTGCCTTTGAACCATTCTGCATTTAACAGATGTAGACAGAAGTACAGCGTTACTAAGGACACAATGTTCATAGAAGATTCATGAAAATAGGCAGTAGATCCTGCTAGTTCCATGAAAGAGTGAGGAGAAGTAAGAGTGGAAATGTACAATTTGGCCACTAAAGAAGCCATGCAGAAGGGAAGATGGCAGAGGAGAGATGAGAATGTTACAAGAAACTGGGCTTCCTCATTATGCTGTTTACAAATAGTTTCTATGCTTCAAGGTCAGGAAGCAAGCTAGGATTATCTGTGAGGAGCATGTTTGGATTTCCTGCAGAAACAAGTGGATTAGTCTATTTACCTGTATAAATATTTAGGCTTAGAAATACTTATATCATAAAATTATTTATCTTAAAAGGGCCTTTTAGTAATGCTCTCCTATAATACAAAATAAAGCAGGCTCTTTCTTTTTAGCTTTCCCGGTTCTAATCTAATTGTTGAGGTAGAAGAAGTGATAAGCAGCAGTATTTTGTCAAGGTTATTGAGATGTTTTGAGGTAAGCAGTGTGCAATATGGTGTGAGGTTGGTTGTTTTCTGGAATCTGGGAATCATCTTTATGTTGAAGCATTAAGGTTGCTTGTTTTGAGCCATTTATAGTATGGTACAATGGGGGGAAAAAGAGGCATCTTAATATAGTGTAAGGCGAAAAGGATTTACAGAACTTAATAAATGACTGACTTATCAATAGAATTATTATAACAATTCTATAAATGTAAATAGAAGCATAAGCTGCTAAAGAATATATTGGGGAAAAAACATAATGCATTATCTCACTAGATTTTAGAACACTTAATACAGAATTATAATTGAACACAAGCTTTTGCTTGAAACAGCCTGTCTTGCTTGCTGATGATGACATGAATAATTCATTTATCTAAATAAAAGTGGATATTTAGATGTCTAGTAAGAGAGACTGTACAACAGTGAGTCCTCAGGCTCTCTGGAGCAAGCAAGCCTGGGAAGTATATTAGAATATTGTTTTTTTTTTAACTTGTTCTGACTTTGCAGTGATTATTACAATGTGTTATTTTAAACTTCTGTTGGACAGGGCTATACTTACACATGACCAGGTTGTTTAGACAGTTTGATGTCTCATTTTCATGCTGAATAATCATGTGGGTCAACATAGAGAATTTTGACGTTTTTCTGATAGTTGTGTCAAGAGCAAGGCAAGATTTCTGTGTGGTTACACTGTAGAATTTCTAAATTTTTTCAGTCAAGCCCTGATTGTATAACTGTGTCCCACAATCTGGAATTAAAACTGACCTGTTTTGTACTGTCTCCTTACTCTTTGCCTCTGAATTGCAGATGAGATATTTATGTGTACAGGAGAGACAGAGAGTAATGTGGGCTTTACACTAACCAACAGGCACATCCTGTTGCCAGACACTATTCTGTAATTTGCAATGAAGAGTATGTAAGCAAATAATGCCTAGAGCTACTTTTACTCCTTTTTAGGACAATTTTTGAGCAAGATTCATATTATATAATATATAAGGAATACCTTGTAATTACAGCCATATTTTGTGTGTTTGTACATTGGAATTTATATGAATTATGCGTGTAACAATGTGAATTCATATAGCAATGCAGTTTTTCTGTGGAAAATGCTACTAAGAGGATTAGAGTTTGATCTCATAATACCATATACAACCTCTTATTGACTCAGAGCAGAGGTTTGTTTAGTTCTGCTTGACACCAAACAGATTAGCAGTACAGGTTTCTGTTGCTGACATTCCTTTCAAACTGAAAATTACTGCAAAGTTCACTTCTATTTTTAATTCATGGAAATATCTTATCAAAAGTAGTGCTGAATAATTTATTCTTAAAATTGTTTCAGGATCAATGCTTCTCCTAAAGCAATTTTCAGGGCATGACTGAACAATTTCTGACCTTGTTCCTTCCCTTTTGTTCTCATGATCCAGCTATATTTCTAGATCATCTCCTGTCCTCACAGGTGTAGGTTTTTCCCTTTTGGTCTTTAAGAGGTTCTTCCGGCCACTGAAAATTGCTGCTGATGAAATCATCTTTTTCTGGTTGCTTCGGATTTATCCTCTGTTCTACTACACCTTGTAGGAATAAAGACCAGCTGAAGCCCATCCTGTATGCTAAACGACTTCCCTCTGCGTGTTTAAATATCATATAAACAGCCATTCCTGCCACTAACTGAAGCAAAAAAACTCAGAAGAGCAGTCACTGCAAGTGCAATTTCCCAGAAACTTCTGTGATTCTTCTGTTGCCATCATTTCCAATCTGCAGCAATTCCCGTTCTCTGTTCTTCTGGTGTCATGCCAAAAGCTGTAGAACATCTTGGTCAGATTATATTTGTTAGTCATTGAGAACATAACCTCATTCCTACTTTAGTCCTAAATACTGTTATCACCATTACATAGCCATTTTCTAACCTGCATCATTCACCATCTACTAGTGACACAACACCTAGCAAAATGTAACGTGAAATCCCCAGTGGAATACACTTGTGGAGATTTTCGATCTGTGATGCTTTACGGTTCCTTGAGCTTCTGCTTTTGTAGGAAGTCATATCAGGGAAGCCAGTGATTTGTACCCAATGTTTGCCCTTAGCTGCTCGTGCTGCCGGTGTATTTATTGGCATAAAGACTAGGAAAGTTATTGGTGGTGTATGATAATCAAGACTGTTTACATGACCATCATGGAAAAACTGTGGAACAGAAATACAGACATTTCTTTTTATTCAAATCATGGATTTGTATGTTTGCCAGTGAAGTTCTTGATTTCTCAGTGGTAAATAACACTTACAGGAGAGAACCTCTGCTATCAATCTTCTTTAGTGTTAGTATCTGTTGTATTTCACAACCAAGCCCTCTCTACATCCTGTGTTCATCAGCTAATAATTACTGGAATAAACTTGAACATGGGGAATGCTCTGTGTGTTTTCTATGCAAATGTCACTCAGGTCAGATAGAGTCTCTCCACTGCACACTAGGATGCAGATCTTTATTGTCTCACCTTGATGGATCCAGGTGTTCTTGGTCCTGATTCCTAATGTGTGGCAGCCAGCTTTCTCTTTGGCCGCTCTTGTAAACTTCTTGAGAACCAGCTTTATGCTTACTACTCCTCTGCTAAAGTGCTGTGTCTCTAACATCTGACCAGCCAACACTGAGTTCCCCTTAAGTTCCCCATTCCAAATTTTTGTTGTGTATACACCCTGGATTCACATTTGACATTTCTGGTAGTTTGAGCAAAAGGACAGATATTGTCAGGTTTCCAAACCCACTTTTTTTATGTTACCATTGTAAAAAAAAAAAAAAAAAAAAAAAAAAAAAAAAAAAAAAAAAAAACCACAAAAACATAGTGTCAGAAAATAAAAAGCGTGTATATGTTTCCTTGCTGTGCTTAGGTGTTCTTTGTCTTTGATCAGGTTACTCTAATGGGTTTTGTGGATTTATATTCAGATCTCTGTTTCTGATTAATCATAGGGAAAACTTTTATATCTTACCCAATCCTGTATGCCTTCTCATCCCGATTACACTTCTGAAAGGATATGTGTTCTAACCACATTGTTTCTCTTCCTGACTAGTCACATTCAACAATATCACTCTCTGGAGGGATGTGTAAACAGGAAAACAACTAAATATAGATCAGAGAAAGAAAAGGAATAGAATGCAGCAGTGTGCACAGAGAGAAGTGCTTAGACAGATGGTGTAAGGCCTAGAGGAAATCTGGAGAGAAAGAAGGAGACTTGAGAATGAACAACAGAGATGAAAAAAAATCAGATTTGCCTATAGTGCTACTAGTTCACAAGAAAAAGGAAGTGGATGGAACATCTCTCTGTTCCCTGGAGCGGCCTATAATAAGCTAAGTTATCGTGAACAGAGTTGGAGCATTGTTTACTTGCAAGTATCTGCCCTCTTGGTCACAAGCTGGTCAGCAGAATGCCCTGGGGTGCTGCAGCTTGCTCCTGCTGATGATCTATGGTTGTGGTAGGGAAGCGAGTCTCCCTATTAAACAGAACAGGAACATCTGATGGAATGGAAAATCATGGAAAGTTTAGCAAGATGCCGCTTCAAACATCATCCTGCTTTGGCCTCCTAATATTTTCTGTTTGGTTCCCTTCTGTTGTATTAACAGGACTGACCTCCAAGCAATCCAAGGCACTCCCAACAACAGGAGGAAGTGAAGGAGAGCCCTTCACTTACATTTCTCATTTGCAAACCCCCTGCCACTAGCCATCACATTTTTTGCCCAAGTAGGACAGCATACACTGAGTATAGCTGTTCACTTGCGCACACACACACCAGGACCATCTGCAGTTAGGTTACCAGTCTGCACAGCTCTTGAATGGTGTGAATGATGATTCTGATGGCTGGAGCCTTGGATCATTTATGGAAAGACTCTTAGGGATCTGGGCAAATTAGGGTTGGATTCAAAACCTCCTGGTCATTCTTTCTGCACTCAGGTGGCATCTATTCCAAGTATAGGTTGCCTTTCTCTTTCTCAGCATCTTTCCAACAGATCTGCCTGTAGCAGGGGGATTGGAACTAGGTGAGCTTAAAGCCTCTTCCAACCCAAACCATTCTATGATTCTATGGTCTGTACAGGCCAAACTTCTGGTTGTTGATGACCTCTTCTTGAAATTATGATGATGTAAGTTTTTTTTATATTTCAGAGTAATTTTACATTGCTTTGGTTTCTCTTCTCTGTTTGCCTTCGATTACTTATATTTCTTCTTTAGAAACATATTTGGGAAAAAATACACTGATAGTAAATATCCTTCACATCCTATTTAATATTTAGGAATACTGCTCATTCTGTCTTTTATTCTTTAAATGAGATATATGTTCATCTGGGACAAGTTTTACTCTTGCGTGAGCAAACATGAGAAAAATAAGAGAAAACTAGAGAAGCTGGAAAAGGTATGGTTTTCTGGAAATGAAGAAAGCACACAGACAATGATATTATGAAAAACCACTTACATTACCTATTCTAAAATGGGGAATGATTCAGCTATAACTTTTTTCAATTACAAACTTACTTTGAATGTTATTTTGCTTTTTTTTTCTTTCTTTTTTTTTTTTTTTTTAATAGAACATTGTTGCAAGTCTGTTATCCATTTGGTTATAGAATGTTGCATCATCTTGGATGAGGCTGCATCTCATGTACAAAAGTCTTTGAAGGGTTGAAGGAAAGGTCTTTGTGCTACACTATTTTACTGGTGTACCTTAAGTTTCAGATTTTCAGGAAGTGATCATAATATACATACTTAAGAGATTTACTGGATCTAGCCATTATATAATTATAAGTTACTTATTTTGCAATGAGTAATTCAAGCCAGTCTCCAGTCTTGTATGTGTGTCAATGAAGCTCTGTACGTGCTTGGTCTTAAAAGGTCTTTTAATCCTCCAGTTGGAGAATTAAAACATTTGTACAATTACTGATAATATAGTATGAATATATTGCTGATCCTTTATAGCTAAGGACTGCTACATCTTCCCATTTGTCCAATGGCTTTTTTTTTTCAATCAGTGAAGGTATCTGAGATAAAATTTGGACACGTTAGTGTTTGTTGTGATGATGAGTATTTTTAACAGCACTACTCATTATATATGTCTGACCTGTGTTAAGCAAGGATTAACAAGAATGTAAATGGCCAAGAGTTTGTACAGTAGTTTGTGATCTCTGTAAGCTAAATTAAGCTTGTTGTTATGCATTGCAAACTGTATTTTTGGAGCTCTATGTGTCAGCTTGTATTCTTATAAGTCTGTAATATCTTATGTGACTTTAAATACTATATATTTATGTGAGACTGTAATTCAAATGAACAATTAGTTTTAGCCTTTAGTTTCTATGCCTAATGCAAATGTACAGTGCTGCAGATCTTCCACTGCCCTCCTCTGCTTTTACCAGTTCTGGCTTCTGATGCTATCAGTAGTCTTACTGCAGTCCCTGGATATGCACAGTTGTATGCACAAATTCACGTGTGCATGCATATCCATCTCACCTACCTTACCTGTGCTCCTAATAACTCATTTCATAGATTCTAATATCTGTCTCCAGCTGGGAATCAGCAGGCACCCTAGGCTGACTCCCTTGATCTGTGGCATGACCTTTAGTCACTCTCAAGAAGAGGCTGAGATGCGAGGGGGAAACGAGGAATTACAAACTCTTTTCTCTGTAAGACATTTTGCCACAGCAGAGGTGTAAGAGAAGTGGCTAGCTTTCAGTTCGGTTGGGAAGCTTATTCATAGACTGGGGCTGCTTTATGTTGATACCAGTAGTTAAGAACAGGATGTTGCTGTGCTACTACATTGACTGGAGAAATGGAAAATGCCCTGAGGGCTTTATACGTAGTGCATGTGGTTGACAGTCTGGGATTAGGAGTGTGAGGGGCTGCAGCAGAGGAAGTTCAGCATGACTCAAAACTGTCAGAGATGCAGTGCTGCTTGTGTTGCTGTGGTTATGTTGGAAGAGAGGAAGGCTTCCTCAGAAATAAATCCGAAATGAGAGGAGAAGGGAGAAGAGAAAAAGGTGGCAGGAGGAAAGGAGGCCCAGTGAAGTGCAAGGCAGAGAAACAAGAGAGCAGAGAGGGACAGAGTGAACAAGTAATTGTAAAAGGATGAGCAACTTGTGGAAGCATACAGGGCTCTGTATGTATGGGGAAAAACAAAACAAGAACACCACCATAACCTTGTTCTGACTGTTCTGGCAACTGTTGCTGCCAGCTGGTTTTATACTCTGCACATCTTGGTTCCCACCTCTGTTCTCCCCAAGGTGCAGTGTGGTGAATCACAACCGGTAATTACCGCTGTAAATGCAGAGTTTGTGCTGAGGAAAGCTAATACCTTTTGGTGCTTAGTTTTGCTTGGAAATCCTACAGCAGATATCTACTTCACAGATCATCTTTTTTCTTGCATAGCTATGCTGGGACAGTCCAGCAGTGAACATGCAGCTTGAAGCAGTGGTGTTCCAGAGGAATGTGTTAAACATCTTACTGAGAGAGGGAAGCAAAACCAACAGAACTGGGGCTTGTCCAAGTTATATCTGTGTATTAGGCATCTTTTCTTTTTTAGTGGTCAAAAATGACAAACATAGGACAGCAAAACCTTGTGTTAGACCAAGCCTAAAACACCAGTGACATAAGCCAGCAAGCTTTGTGTCTTGTTTTCAAGACTGTCTTTTCAAAGTTAATTTTTCTGTTTTGTAGCTCTCAGCAGAGCATCACTGGCAGACAGCCATTTAAGATTTTAAGAGCTTTATTAAAAGAAAAAATCTACCCTTTGCAACATAAACTGCAATGACTACAACAGTGATGTAGAAAACAGCACCAACACGATGTTACTAGGTTGTTATCCATATGTTTTTTCCAGATCAAGTTTTTATTATTCTGATTTTAACAAAAAGTTAATCTTAAAATATTACTTGCACTTCGCTTTTTACACAGTTCATAGGCTTTGCATTTCCTAAGCTTGAAAATGAAAGCAAGTCAATACATATGATTCTATGTTATATATCTATATTTTACCATCAGACTCCACTGTGTTAATTTTGTTAAATGAAATAGGTCCAGAGACTTAAATGTCCGTTTTCTAAGGACGTTAGCTATTGAGATTACATGGCCCATATCAGTTTCTCCAAAACTGCTGTATTTATACGTATAGAGAAGTGAGAGAAATATTTCTGTGGCTCTATTGTTATAAAGAAACAAAGATGTGCAAAAAAAACCTGATTCTGTATTTAACACTTCAGTAATGGTATCATTTACTACAATTACTGCCACAGCTCTAAAAAGTAATGCTATTATTTTCCAAATGAGTTCTAGTTATTTAAAAATATGTTGTAATATCACTTCGTTTGATGTCATGCTTAAGCAGGGCCTTCAGCATAGTGTTTAGGTCTTGAATTTAAAATTGTAACATACGTTTTTCAGGATGTAAGCCAATGTTACTTGCTGAGACAACGTACCATTTAATGTTGAACTTAAAAGCAATATTGTAGAGTGTAATGAAAGATAAAGCTTAAGTTTTAGCTATTAAAACTTAGTTCCAAAGACTTGAGTTCCTGAACTGATGAGATGACCTGCTAGATTGATTTTCCATCCAAAAGGAACTTTTTGTTTGCTCTCTTGTGTTTGTGTAAACTGTATAAAATTGCAATAGCAACCTCCAGATGCATGCATGCTCCCAGTCCTGAGCTTACAATGCATGTGAATTTCCAGCTGAGTGCAAGTCAATAAGCATGTGATAGTAAATTAAATCTTGGTACCAAACAACATTCCAAAATACAACTTGGAAGAATAAGTTATTTTTTCTGAGCATGAGATATACACAGAAGATTGATTTTCTATTGGAATTATATGTGGCAGTGTTCCAATGGCAGTTTTTCACTGGGCTGCCCAGGCAAATGATTCAGCACTGGTGTGTGAGCTGGCTGCTGTAAACACTATGGGCTATGTTCTACCAGACTAGAATGTGAAAAACTAGGAACCTTTTCCAAGTACTTTTAGCGAGTTGTGATTCTCTGAGCTCTAACTGTAGAGTCGTAGGATCTATCATGTCACCTGAGCTAAGCATTAACATGAAGTCTAAGAGTAACACACAGCGCACTTATGTGAACAAGTAAATATTCTGCTGTTGGATGCTAGTTTTACCAACAGTTAATGTAAAAGCCTAATGCATCCTCTTCCTGATAGTTTTGTCCCCTCACTGTTGACAGGATGTAGTAAAAATAACTTCCAGCCTATAGACATCTAAACAGTGAAACTAGGATATAACTGTGGGAGGGGGAGTGCTACCCCCATACTATTTATTACCTCTAAGCAGCAACAGGAGGCAAACTAGTTTCAGTTCATTTAGCTTAGTAAAAAAAAAATATATCTCCTGAGATTAGGAAGTAATTTCTTCCTCATTTTGTTTTCAGAGGATAGTTTGAGATACAGTGGTATACCTTCCCCTTGAAGAGTCATGAAGTTTGTTTAAAATTTCCATAGTAATCTATACGCAGTTCAGAAATTTATCTTGCAAACCTGAAGAGTTGCTGAACAAACTCCAACATGGAGGAAGTTATGGAATTTCATGTTGTACTCGGAACAAATATGACTGTTTCCAGTTACAATGGCTGATTAAAAGCTGTAGATCTTAATAGGTACGAAAAATATTATCTCAGCAATAGATGAGTTGGTCCTTGTTCATCTTACAAAACAAGGTAGATATGAGTATTTGTACTTCAAGGCAGAGAGTGAGATTCTGCTTTCTGAAATACATTTCCTGTACCCGTCTCTCTGGAATTAATTTATTCTAATGGCCCTTGTTGCATTTTTGCTCCATGCCCTGAGCCTTTATGCCAGAATGTCAGGATTTCCTTTGCCTTCTTATTTGGCCATAACATGAAAAATAAGGAAAGCTGTGGTAGAACAGTTTTTATTTAGTCAGTTTCCAGATGTAGACATCTTCACTTATGCTTGTGAGCTGGGGTCTTTGTCCTTTTCCCACCATTGTGGTCCATAAGAGTTTTGTGACAGGCTATTATTAAGGGATGTGCAGGGTATCTCTTCTGGTGGACACATGGGAGCTGAAGTTCTGTACCCACTGCATTTGTTGGAAGGATTCCAGGAAAGGCAGCAAAGGTGTTGAAATGTGGTCATGGTCCAAGTGCAATACATTTTGAGCACTGAATGATAAAAGCAAAACAGCTTCTTTACCCATCTTATTATAGAGTTTGATATAACCTAAGTTGAAATATATCATCTGAACTGTATTCTTTTTGGTGAGCGGGTAGTGGATAGGGAATCTATTTTCCTATGAAAAGCAATGTATGACCTTGTAGTGCTATTTACTTGCTTATTATTAACAATATAACCTACTGTGTACTAGGAAAAGAATGTGAATGTTACCACTATATTTGTCATACAAATCATAATTGTTAGACAAGTCCAGGCAAAGACCTCAATGCTTATGAATAATACAGTACTGTGTACTTTAGTTGTGATTGACTCTGCAAAAATTTTGACTACTTCAGTGAAGTGAATAAGCTTCCTCTTAAGTAATGCTTTTTGGCACTCAGAAGCAATAGGATTGTTGGTCTGCATATCCTGTAGCTCTTATTTCTCACCACCATCTACTATTCTGAGGGGTTTTTTTTGTTGATCTCAGACAATCTTCTCTGATTTTTCTTTTTCCCCTACTACTTTCTGCATGGTCCTTTGTGCATTCTCACTCTCCTGTCCCTTCCCATTGGGAACCTGTGTCTTTGATTAGGACAAAAATACTCTATATTGCAAAGAGACATACAGTGTTAATCCAAGGAGGACACCAATGTGAAATGCAAGCTTCTTATCATCTATAAGTCACTATGACTGCCAGTAAGATGCAGTTGGGGGGAGCAAAAACATTTGAGGACCTGTTGCAGGAATACAAGCAACTGCAAGACAGAACTCTCCACTCATCAATTCCACTTACAAATTAGTAACAAGACTGAAGAAACACACAGTTTTACCCACCTGTCTGTGTCTAGGCCCTAAAGCCTGTCCCCAACAATGGCTTGCCATACAACTGAAGGACTGTAGGTGGCAGGAAATTTCAGGATCTCTCCTTGATCAGTGATTGATGAAATTGCAGTTGGCACACAGGCTGGTCTTAAGCCTCCTGAGATATTTTTTTCTGCTGACAAGATAGTAGATAAAGAGAGCTGAAGAATTTATTTTGGCAATAATACAGTAATTTTAATGTAAACGAGATTGAATTTTGGAAGCAGCTAAAAAAAAAAAGAGAGATTGACAGAATTGGATGTTGGATACCAGTGTTCTTTATTTCTTCCTTTTCTAGTCATTCAAGGTGATTTTTGCAGCATGTGTCAAACGTGCCTCTATGGGCGTGGCTGGTAAATTATATTTTTATGATGAAATATGCTCCTACTCTTCTGCTACGCTGAGGTAGAGGAATGGGTACAAACTGTGATGAAAAAGCAGTCTAAAAAACCCTTACAGTGTGAGTTAGAGATGGTGTTCTTCCACTTAACTTCATGCCCTCTGGCAACTCCTTTTACAGCTCAGGTTTTTCACCCAGTTGCACTTCCTCTCCAGTTCTCAAATGCTTTGCAGTAGTCCTTCCTTTGATGCTCAAAAGTGAAGTTCCCTTAACTAATTATGAGGAAAGAATGCAAGTCATGGACTTATTCATGTCTTCTACTGTAGGAAAAAGTAACTGATTCCTAGATCAAGTTGCAAAAATTGCAATGAAAACAATGGCAACTGCAATGATAGTAATTTCGATTTATAGGTTCTTTTGCTAGATGCTCCACTAATAACTTATTTCCTGAAGGGAGGTTGTGATGAGGAGGTTTGGCCTCTTCTCCCAGGCAACAAACAGGACCCAAGGAAATGGCCACAAGTTGTACCAGAGGTGGTTTAGATTATACATAAGGAAGAACCTTTTCTCTCATAGAGTGGTCAGGCACTGAAATGGCCTGCCCAGGGAGGTGGTGGAGTCTCTGTCCCTGGCAGTGTTCAAGAAGTGTCTGTATGGGGAGCTACGAGACATGCTTTAGTAGCTTGTGGTAGCAGTGGTAATGGGTGGATGGTTGGACTAGATGATCTTGCGGATCCTTTCCAACCTTGTGATTCTATGATTTTAAACGCAAGTATTAAAAATCAGATTTTAAGATCAAAAAACTAACCCTAAAAATATATTTAGGAATACCTGAGTTCTGTAACGGCCAGCTACTCTCTGCAAGCCTTTACTTATTTACTGCTCTGACTAGAAACATACTTTTCCTCAAACATAATTGTCACATATAATTCAATGCAGGGATTCATTTAGCAGATGTAAATTTCAGGTTTTTTCATCGTTAATATGTCCCATTGTTTTCCTTTGTATGTCCCTATCTTGTCCTTTTCTGGAGAACTGCAAGCCAGAAAAAGTATTTTTATTGAATTTTTGGAATAACACATCACATCCAACTGCCTCCCAGCCTGTTGGCTGTAATAGACATGTGAGTAGTTGCACTGTTCAAAATTGCTATGACAGAATGATGTACTTTAATGTATCGCTTGGGAAATCTGAAAAGGACTGCAATCTGCAGAGCAAGCAGTCAAGGATCTTAAGGAGTACTCTTTAGGCATTGTTGCCTGTTCTTTGAAGGAGTGGGTGGGAATGTAACTATTAAAATGTTTGCAAATATAGAATGTTCCTATTCTTGCAATTTCCTTTCCATTCTTCACCTTTTTCTTGGTGTATTTTCTCATTCCTATCTTTGTAACACCCTTTACATCTGGAGTTACCATCTGGCCGTGAGGAGAAAGGAGGAAAAAAAAAAACACCCACCTCTGATTAACAGTTGTTGTATGTGCAGGTACTGGATGCACAAAAGTATCAATTTTAGTGGATCCAGGGTGCAGGAAACCTAGTAAAAATGTGGAGACTAACTTGCAAAAGCCCAAAGTAGCATGCTGAATCTTATTGTCACCTTGTATGCTAACTGAAAAAGAACATCATAAGCAAGTGAAAACTGGAGGTAGCCTGTGTCTTGTCTGTTAAAGTTCATGCAAGTCAATAGGTTACTTGTACAGAAGCTGTTCTCATAGGTAGTTTAGGAAAAAAAAAAAAAAAAAAGTTTTTTGAGTCATGTGCCTTTTCTCTGCCTTGGAAAATGTCTGGCATGTGAAGGACACTGAAGACCTGTGCCAGCTAGAGCAATGAGATGGAACTGCAACTTGAGCTGTCCCAAATTTCTGGTAGTGATGGGTGAATAGAGCTGAGTGCCCAGCACGGGGGAAGAAGGATGTTCAGCTGCTGCATGTTGCTTTAGCTCATGTAGCTCCTCCTAGAGGTTTACACAAGCCTTATCAGCAGTTAGGACTTCCTTCAATTCTTGTAGGAATTTAGAGTGGGAAAGAAAACTGGTGGATATACAGCTTTGGAAACCAACAAGACTTTTTGTTTATGAGCAGAAGAATCAAGCATCCCTTTGCTTCTTTACCAGTGCACATTAAACTTAATAGAAATAAGACAGGATGGTAATTCAGTTTTTATACCCAGTTGTATTACTACTGATCGCTGTAAGAGGATATAGCTTATGGCAGTAGTCTTTACCATATAAATTTAAAAGGAATTCACTGAAAAGCATAAAAGTAATTTGTACAGTTTAGTTTGCTTCTAAGAACTGTACTTGCTACGTTTAAGTGAATGGTAAAAGTAATGTCTCACCAGTCAATTTTGTAGCCTTTACCTCTTCAGGTTTCTGACTTTTCCTGTAAATGCCACTCGTTCTTTATTCTGAAAGGTGAATTTTATTTTGGAGCTCACAAAGAGTCTGCAGGTGCTGCAGGAAAAAGACTCTCTTGCAAGCACACAAACTATATCAGAGTTGATTTCTCAGTATTTCAGTCTCTTCTGTTTCCCTTCTTCCATGTTGTTTCCATCCCCTTCACCATGGTCTGATGAAAAAATAGCTGCTTATGATAAGCTGTGTGAAAACTATAAACAGAGCACTTCACACCTGCATGCAGCTGCTTGCAAAAAAAAAAATCTGGGCATTTTCTTTTTTGTATTTCAACCTTTTTTCTCTTTTTTTTTTTTTTTTTTTTTTTCTTGTTAAAACCTTCCTGAGAGCTCAAAGGCATTGCAATTTTATTCCCGAGGGTTCAAGACAAGAGAGTAGCTCATTAACAGTCCTCTTTTGATGGCATGCTATAGGCTGATGGTGAACTCTGTCATAACAGTTTTGTTCTTTGTAACTGCTATCTGGACTTGCAAATGAAATAAAGCCTTTTGAGGTTTGTACTGCATTGACAGCAGTGCATCTAAACTTGCAGTAATCATGCACAATTACGGGGCAATGGTAACCAAATCGCAAAATTTGGGATTTTTTTTAAACCATATTAGTAGATCTTAAATGAAATGATCAAGATTGAAAGTAGGTAAGGTTTTTATCTTCAGTATTAGGAGACAAATTATCTGACTCAAAAAAAAAAAAAAGAAAGAAAGGAAGATAGAAAAGGTTAAAAAAAAAAAAAAAAAAAGTGGAAGTACAGGCCTTTCATGTGGGCAACAACAGCTAGATGAAGCAAGAAAAGCCAAAAGCAAGAATATTCATAAAATGAGAAAAGCGTCTTTGATTTCCTCTTACATCACTGGAATTCTTTATCTGCTTAGTGGTACTGAAAAATAGTAAAAGATCATGGGAAAAGTGTAACTCTCTGCCAATGTGTTTCATAGACAGGAATTATTAATGGAAGGTGTCCCATTGAAACTGATGACAGAATCTAGTTCTTTGTATTTACTTAATTTTTGGTTTTTAAATGTTGTTTTCAGCAGTGATTTTTAGCAGTTTACTGAGTGTGCAGGAACTAAGGATGCTCTTTTTCAGAATTACTGAGCTCTACCTCAGCCATTCCAGTGCTCCTGAGATTTTTCTTCCATGCAAGTGGAAGAAAAGAATGTTCTCAGGAGTGATCAGCATGGATTCACCAAGAGGAAATCTTGCTTGTCCAAACTTGTAGTCTTCTGTGATGTCATAACCAGATGGGTAGGTGAAGGGGGAACAGTGGATGTTGCTTATCTTGACTGCAGCAAGGCTTTTGACACTGTCACCCATAACATTCTTGAAGGTAAGCTTAGAAAGAGCAGGAAAGATGAGCAGACAATGGAGTTGATTGAGAACTGGTTGACTGGCAGAGTTCAGAGGGTTGTGATCTGCAGTGCAGGCTCTAGTTGGAGTCCTTTAAGTAGCACTGTACTCTAGGGGTCATTACTAGGACTGGGCTTGTTCAGTATCTCCATCAATGACTTGGATGAAGGAATAGAGTGCTCCCTCAGCAAGTTTGCTGATGATAGGAAACTGGGAGGAATGGCTGACACATCAGAAAGCTGTGCTACTATTTAGCAAGACCTGGGCAGGCTGGATAGCTGGGCAGAGAGGAACCTTATGAGTTTCAGCAATTGCAAATACAGAGTCCCACACGTGAGGAGGAATAACTGCAAGCAGCAATACAGATTAGTGGCTGACCTGCTGGAGAGGAGTTCTTTTCCTCTGCAGAAAAGGACTTTTTTTCTGACAGGCAACAGATTGCCCATGAGCCAGCAGTGTGCTCTCGTGGCTGAGAGAGCTGATGGTATCCCAGAATGCATTAAAAAGAGTGTGGCCAGCAGGTTGAGAGAGGTGATTCTCCCTCTCTACTCTGCCCTGGTGAGGCCATGTCTGGAGTACCATGTCCAGTTCTGGGCTCCTCAGTTCAAGAAAGACAGAGAACTTCTGGAGAGAGTCCAGTGGAGGGCCACAAAAATGGTGAGGGGTCTGGAGTACTGGAGTATCTCCCTTATGAGGAAAGACCTGGGACTGTTCAGCCTGAAGAAGATTGAGCGGGGCTGGGGGGGGGAGGAAATCTTATCAGTGCTTGTAAATGTCTAACGAATGGGAGTCAAGTGAATAGGACCAAGCTCTTTTCGGTAGTGTGCAGTGACAAGACAAGGCACAATGGAAAAAAAAACTGGAACACAGAAAGTTCCATACAAACATGAGGAAGATCTTTACTGTGACACTGATGGAGTACTGGAGCAGGCTTCCCAGAGAGCTTGTGGAATCTCCTTCTGTGGAGATATTCAAAATCCATCTGAATTCTTTCCGGTGTAACCTTTTCTAGGGAACCTGCTTTAACGCGGGGTTTGGGAGTGTTATGATCTCCAGAGCTCTCTTCCAACTCCTATGGTTCTATGATTCTGGATTTTCATGTGCCAAATATTTCTGACTCTCAGAATATACCAGTGCATTTTATTTCCATTTATCAAATTCTTATTTGGAAGTTCTGCTTCAGAGCTGCATCCACCATTTCCTTTTATGGGACAGGTGCCCTGTTATACTGTCTTCCACCATTTGGTTTGCAACTGATTGCTTTCTTCAGTGAGGCTGGAAAATTGACTTGGATGCACACAAAATGCAATGATGCAAAGTGTCGTAGCCACATGATTTCAAGAAGGCCTGCCTGATATATGGGAAAAGGATGGGGAAAGGATGAGACCCATTTCATGTTGAGACAGTACAGTGGTAAGGATCTGTCCTGCTCTGACAGGAGGGAGGGAGATGGATTACTGCTATGAGCATGGCCAAGACTTGCTGCTGTTAATGCCATTTTCAATGGATGATATGTTCCAACACTGTACCGATTGTAACACTTCTGAACAGGTAAAGGAGAATATAAATTCCATGCAAAGCATGTTTCAGATTTATATAGTTGTCCTAGTGATGATGAAGAGAGCCCTCTATGTTAAGAATACATATTTAAGTTTTTGTGTTTTCAAAAGGCACTAAGAGACATGCATGCTGTTTTAGTAAAAAGTTAGATAATACTTGAAAGATAACATATTTTTCTTCAGTGGGAGAGAAAAACTCCTTTTGGTGAAATAACAAGAGTGTATCTGAATGTGTTTTTTATTAAATCCAAGAGCTTGTTGTTGTTGTTGTTGTTGTTGTTGTTGTTGCAACAAGGATGCTGATGTTACAATTTTTGTTCTTGTTAAAGGTGTACATGAGGAGTTGGGAGTTAGGAATCTTTTTGCTAGACTGTAATAAGTATTTTCAGGCATATATAGGATCAAACGTAGTTGCCATGCTTATATACTAGTTCTGGTCTCAAGAACAATATAAATCATTGGCACAGGGGCTACACATGGAATCATTATCACTGTGTAGAGACCAGATCACTGTTTCTGGCAAAGTGCTTGCAATAATGTGATTCAGGCTTTTCAGGTCCTAAGCTAGAACCTCTGTTTAGCTCCATGTTATGTGAGGTACTTAAGTTCCTAATTGTCATGTAGTCATTCATAGAGTGATTTGGAATTGTGATGTGCTGTGAATGATTGGAGTTATTTATTTTTGTTCCAAAGTATGTACTGGAAATACGAGTGAATTGAAAGGGAACTGGGAATTGAGCCCATATCCTGCAGATACTTATGCAGATGTAGCGGATGAGTAGGCATGCTTATATTTAATTTTGTGCATAAATGTTGACATGAATAGTGCTTTGTTTTGTATCTGTAAAGGAAGGAGATTCTTTTATATTGCAGCCTTTTGTCAATTCACTTTATAAATTAAAACATATTAACATTTCTTTTTAGCTTCTTGTAAAACCTCTTGTGGTGCAAAAAGTCCTTTCAGACTTGTCATAGATAGGGAACTAGCAAAGAGAAATGAGCATTGCAGAGTTCTAGCGAAGTAGTATAGACAAGAAAATTATTCAGTAGAGTAGTTTCGGTCGAATCAAAGTCAGAATTTAGATTCAGTTCAGGTAAGAACAACGTAGAGCATGCACTTTCTGAAATTTATAGCAAAAGCTCCCAAAATCTGCAAACATTTCAGGTATACAAGAAACTTCATGCAGATTAATTGTCCTCTGTAGTTTAATCGAATGTAGGATTAACTCTAGTAATTAACTTACTGGGAACCAAACAGTGGCTTACCTCAAAAAAACAAACCTGGAAGATTATACTGTATCAGGAGTGCAAAAGTTTCAGAGCGTTTTTATTACATGAGCAACGTTTGGCTGGAACTTTGGATGGCTGGCTGGGGTTTTATGTGAACTTTTAGTTGAACTTCTTAAATAGTATCTCAAAATATTTTCTGAGTTGCAAATGTAATGCCACGATGTTATGTGGCCATGCAGCCAAGCCATGAAGATTTCAAGAGTGTGAAGGCTTGCTTTAAATCTTGCTTAGGTTAATTTCACAATTACTACTCACTTAGTAAATGCAAGCAAAGAAGGTCTTTCACAGAGCTCATGGGTAAAACACTAAGAATCATTGACGTAACTACGGTCTATGTGCAAAGCAAAGTAGCCCGAAATGGGTTGCCTAAGCTCAAGTATACTGATAAACATTAAATTTTGTGTGAGAACATGAAAATAAGGCCCACAGAGGGGGCACGTCAGAAGCTGGCCTCTGTGTGGCATCAGAGGGACTTCTTGATAGAGAGCAGTGTCTGGCCAAGATCTAATGCCTGGGAGCAAAGTCTCAGTTTATCCTGCTCTACAACTGCATTTGATTTGCAGACAAAGTCATATAAGGTAGCTGATTCCATTAACTCCCTTCTTCCAGTGAAAGTGAATGGAATATATCCTTAGATGAAAGATATTAGCAGGCATGTGGTTAAACTTATCAGTTTTTCATCATTTTGCATTAAGTTGATGAAAATTAATGTAGTTTAATCCTTTACATTATAAATGATTGTGGGGATTCACCTGTTCCAGTAACAAGAATCTTATATGTATGTGTTAAATGCTTCAAATTTCATTTGTGTATTGATGGATAGGCAATTTTATTTATGTGTACATTTTATATTGAATTACTAAATTTTCAGTAGAGGAAATAAATGGCATGGTTTATTTTTCTAGAGAACATTTTCCAGTGATCTGAAAGACAATGGAAGCCAACAGTTTTGAAGGAATAAAAGTATGAGTTAAGTAAGTAGAGACAAGTTGCAGTGGACCCACAAGAGTTAGCTAACTCTGTTGAAAATCTTGGCCATTTTATTTATATAAGCTGTTTTATTTTGTATCTGTGTTGGGTTTTTTTTGCTAGTGTGTCTTCTGTCATTCGTGTTTCTTAAAATAGTTAATTTGATTATTCAGAAAAGATAATACATTACCTACACTTTTTCTTACAGGACTGCAGGGTGAAAATGGCAATGCGGGGCTGGGTTGAGGAAAGATGTGAATAAACAGATCCATCTGCAGAAGAGAGAAGATCTGTGGCTGACTGCAGGGAACAGTAAAAGTTCTGTCTCCTAGATAAAATATATAGAGAAAAAAAGTCTGGTTCAGTATTTATTAAAAAAAAAAAAAAAAAAAAAAAAAAGAAAATTGAAGTATTTAGCCAAAAGGAGAGTGCCAAGCAAATGAGTCAGTATTTACCTCTGGTGTATCAGCCGATCTGGAGGAAGAATGTGAGGCCAGAAGAAAGAAAGAGGTCTTGCGCTCTTTTCTGATTTATCTTTTTCAAAATATTATGGAAAAATATGTCCAAATTCCACTGTAATCTAATGAACTTGGGAGGAGGGCAGAAGCAGTAGGAGAGAAAAAAGAGGCCAACAAAGGATGACAACTAAGTTGTAGGAACGAAAACAATTTGCAGTAGAAACTGAGAAACTACTCCAATGATTGCTATTCAGTGAATTACTTCTGCTGATATTGTGGGCAAAGGAAGACAAAAGGAGAAAAAACTTTCTGTTCTGGTATGTGCTAAGAAATTAAATATCCCTCACAGTATCTTCTTAATACTAGTGCTTTACCCATCACCCTTTACTCCTTTTAGATAGTGGTAAGTTTTTTCAATTACTGACAGAATAAAGAGTGCAGAACTATTTTTTCCCCATTTTTGGTAGGCAGCTGGTAAGGACTACAGGAGGATGCAGGTCAGTGAAATTAGCCATGTAGTAAAGCAGACAAAATGGTCTGGCCTTCCTGAGAAGGGTTACAGCTCCAGATGCTTCTTTGTGCATGTCTTTGCCAGGACACCTGTCCGTACACTGCTGGAGAAGAGCTCACCCGTGAAGGGAACTGAGCCTGTAGCTTATTGTGCACTCAGATGGAGCTTGGAAAGAACGTGCAAAATAGAAAAAATAATAAAAATTCTGTGATGGTTCACTTGTCTTTCCATGTATCTTTCAAGAGCTTTTCAGACTGTCAGTTTTCAAAAACACATTTCATCTCTGTCTTCTTGTCCAGCCTCATTTTCTGATCTCTCCCTGTTTTCTTAAAAAGATATTGGGAGCACACCCTTTTAATGAAAAACATCTATTTAGATTCTAACCTACATCATGCAACTCAGCACACATGACTTCAGTAAGGAATTGAAGTTCTTCAGGTGATCAATCACCTATTCTTCCCAGCTTTCCTCTTCAGAATGACAGAGGTATATGTATAAGCTGCTTGTCAGTTTACATTTCTGCTGATAAGATGAAAAAATAGTTCAGAAGCTGTCTCTTCACTCCTTTCTGTACTGATCGCAGTCTCTTAAAGAAAAGAGCTGATGATCCAGGTGGATACAGAAGAGACAGGAAGCTGCCAAGGTGAAGAATCAGGTTTTTCTCTCTGGAGGCGTAGAGTCTGGCTTGTAGAATAGTTGTGATCTGAGAATGCAGTTATCCTTGCAGCCAAAGTATTGTCTAAAACCCATCCAAATTACATTGCCTGTGCTCTCATGTCCCTTCAGCTAATGCAATTACTGTCCACTTGTTCAAATCAGAATGGAGAAAAGCTATTATCATTCCACTAGAGGTAGGGCTGGTGATGGCATGGGTAAAAAATCACTATAGGCTCAAATGCTATTCAAATTCTGAAGTTTTAAAGCATATAATATAACACATTTCTGTCAGTGAGTATAAATTATATTTTGTTTTCATGATCTGACTTTGCTTGGAAGTGTTTTCAGGGTTTTTTGTTTGGTTTTGTTTTTTATAAATCTTTATGAAGAAGGAAAATCCAGATTAGAAATTAGGGTCAGCTAAATGAGGGCAGTTAAGCAGATAGCCAGCTGCTCATGGAGATTAGAGGAAACTACACAGTATACAAACATGTGGATGAGATATTGGCTTTTTTGTTTGTCTTCAAGTGCAAAAGCAATTAATTCTACTTTAGGCTTTAAATAGTTCTACTCCTCCTCTGAAAAATCTTCCAAAGGCTACCTTTCCAATACAGAATTAGAACGGCTACAATCTTTAAGACCAGAAGGCTTAAAATATCTAAAATCCTAGAACTGCCGTTCTTTCCACTATCTATGATGTAAAATCTGTCAAAAAAAAAAAAAAAAAAAAAAAAAAGTTTTGAACACAAGTGTATGGCTATATTTAAAGTATGTGCTATAATTTCTGTTTGTTTGTTTGTTTGTTTTTCAAACCAACATTATCTTTGCTGAAGAACATACAGTCTTTCGAAAGCAAAAATCCAAAGCCGTGATTTCATTTATTTATTTACTTATTCAGCCTTTGCCTTTCCAGCTGCAGATTTCCACCTGGCCATATTTTGAGAGATGAGTAACTGAAATGTAACAACAGAGATATAGCCCATGCTGTTTGAAAGCAGTTGAACTGTGCAAGTCATGATATTCAAGGCTTCAACTCTGCCCTGATCTATGCTGCCTGTAGCACATTTTGAAGAGACTATGAGAATGTGCTTGTGTATCATTTGAACTGTGATGTTTCAATCTGATTTGTACATCTCATGAGAATAGTGCTGGTGCAGTAAGAAAATGTGTTAAAGACCAGTTCAAAGAGGTGTGTTGTAATTCAGTGGAATGTAACTGCATCTATTTCTCTTGTATGACCTTGAGTGCTCCTAATAAGCAAAAAAAGCAAGTGTTTGTTTGAAACAGACTCTAAATCTCTTATTTTGGCACATGTTTAAATATAGATCTGATGGTAGCAGCAGCATCTCCATGTAATCGTACATCTTATATTCCTCTGACTAGAAGAACTGTGCTGTGCAACACAGTGCTTCCTGTTTCCCCACCTCCCTGCATTTATGAAGGGTGAGAAGTGAAGTAATGTTTGAGACTACACACGTTTGTGGACACACACAACATCTCTGTGAAAAGGTTTTGCTTAGAGGCTAACCTCTAAGCTGCTACTTCACAAAGCAAAACATTTGAGATGTTTACCGTCAAAATACTAGGTCAGTTTAAGGCTTGGCTTGCCAAATGTGTTTGTTAACATGTGTAACTCGTGTTAGTAACTCAAACTGGCTAGCTGACAAGACCCTGCTATCCTTTACTTCCAAGTGCACGGGGCAGGCAGTAGGATATATCCTTGAAGAGGATTTGGCTACGTTAAGTCTGGATAATGTTATTGTCTTTTCTTTAACTCTGTGGAAACATGTCTCTGGATACTATATGTCTATGTGGCTTATTTGCTTTTTATTAATATTGCATTTGTAGTTACAGTGTGCAAATGAAAGTTGCCTGACAGCATTGTATGAGGTATAATTTCCCAGTCCAAGGAGGAGGCCTGGAACCAAGCTAACTCTAGGAAATCCAGAATGTAGGATATGACCACTTGATAATAAGGTTTTGTCTTCATAACAGACTCTCGGGATAGAATTTATTAGGTCAGCAGCATTCATCTTCTGTGAAAGCTGAAATGAGCACGTATAACTGCCAGTGTCTTTAAGGTCAAGAGGATTTTTTTCTGACTATGAAATGTGATGCTTTACTTGGATTCTCTTTCTTAAGTATCATAGGGTATGGTTTATTTACTGAATCAGAGAACACTTTTGTCCACCCACCCTAGCTACAGAAGGTTCTTGACTGCCATTATTTGACTGTCAGAGGGACATGGCTGCTGGTTAGATGGCAGTTTGAAAGTTAGAGACTCTATCTACCTATTTATTTATTTATTATTAGGCAGCATATACACTCATTTAGGAATCAAAACAAGATAAATGTTTTCTCAACTGATTGGACTTGCTCCACGATTGCCTTGAAGAAGTATGAAGCACAAATGTACAAGAATATACATCTGTTACTGTGAAGGAGGATTTAGAAACTAACACATGTAGTTGGGGATTTTTTTGTGTGTGGTATGTAAATCGCTTTGAAAGATTTCAGAATTATCTAGAGAAGGGTCCTGGTTGCTCTGTATATCAAAGGCAAATAAATCTGCCAAATAGTTAACCTTTTTCAGTGCCTTCCAGGTGAAGATCAGCTTTACAGAGAAACAGTATAAGGATTACTTTATGTTTTCTTAACCACTGAAAATTTTTAGTTTGTAGTGGTTTAGCCTTTGAAAGCTACTTTCACCTTTAAATTACATCTAGGGCAAAAAGTAAATTAGAGGGAAAACAGGATGCCATTGTTTTTATACTCAGATACTGAAGTTTTAAGTCGGGACCAAATGTGATGTGTGGATCTCTGCTTAAGTCTGTATGTGAGATTGGAGGGACAAAAAAAACACACACAACAAAAAGAAACAAAGAAACAAACAAAAAACCAAGAGGATGATACTGAAGTAATGTAAAATTTGATGAAGGCCATTTGGTTTGGATGCCATAAGGTTTTTATTTAGAGAGAGAGATTTGTAAGGTTGTGAGAGGAGGAAGAAATGGTAGTTGACCCAGCGTTGACTGAAAATAAGCTTGATGGTGTCAAGTTAACTAAGTACATTAGGAACAGCTGCCTTTCATGTATACCAAATAGGATTCCTGAATATCAGCTATCAAATTTTCTAGTAGGCATCTGGAGTTCTGAATGTGATATACAGCAGCTCATTACTTCTTTGAACAAGACCTCATATTTCTTCTGAAGATATATTGAGAAATTGTAGTTCTGGTGACCTGTAGCCAGACCGGTATGGCTTAAGCACCCAGGATCTCATTTCTTCCCTGATAATTGTTTTCTTGCTGTGTATCTCCCTTGAAAATTGATGGTGTCAGTTTGTTTCAATCCCTATGTGACACTGATTAGAAATCAGTGCTGTGATCCAGCGTGACCTCTCATACAGGACACCTCCATCAGGAGGAATGAAAGTGGGAGAGTCTTTACTCAGTGTCTCTCACTAACAATCCCAGTCAGGAATGAGGACTTGTTGAAATGGCATTCAGGCATTCATTTGTAAATTAGCTAAATGCATTGGCATAGAGCATGTATATCAGAGTAACACAATATGCAAACAATTTGCATTGACTACTTGTATGAATACCTTTCCTGCTTTGCACTATTCTAATGAAAAAGAAAGGGTGAAGGAGTCACAGTGAACTGGAGAACGTGAGTAGCTTTCTGGCCCCTTTTCCTTCCTTAGGCAATCAGCAGCTCACGACTTGGAAAAAAAAAAATTGCGTTGACTTTGGCACAGGCATGTGTCTGTAGCTCTGGGAATAGCTTGTCCCTGGCTGAATGGCATAGAGGATTTGCATTCAATTTTTATGAACCTTAATAAGGCCATTGTTCTCCAGTTTCTGATTGATTGTCTTTATGTAATGAGGACAACTGATAAAGACTCATCAGAGTGACTGAGGAAGGTCAGCTGTGACTGCTTCAGTTCAACACAAGCTGCTAAAGTTTCAAGATGAATTACTTTTCATTGCACACAGTGAAAAGCATGTTACTGAAGGTTTTTTCCTCTTTTTTTCTCTTATGCCTGAGGAATGTGCTTTTGTCCTTTAAACCTTACTCTGTCATATGATAGCCCTAATTGCAATTTAGCTTATGTTGATTGATATCCTTTGGTTGATGCTTTCGAAAGTCTCTGATTGGAAGTTCTCTTGAAGTGAGGTATGAGTTTGAAGAGTTGGGTGATCAGACAACAGCTCAACAATCAATTCAAACTCAGGTGTTTTCATGCAGACGCTTATTATTGATCATTACTAGTGCTACTGAAGAGTACAGGTAGAGATCTGCAAGCCCACAGATTCTGGATAAAGTATTCTCAAACCCTGCAACTTCATTCGCTCTCGAGTTCAGCTGCTTTATATCTGTTACAGGGTGATGCTGAAGGCTGTGTTGATACGAGCATGATAGCGGTGTCAGAATCACCTGTCAGGACTTCTGCAATGAAAATTTCCTCACTTCTGGCAGTCAGCCTCAAAGTCCCAGAACCCATTGCATCAGCTCTCTGCTAAATCAAAACACAAAGAGAACAGTTCTGCAGAGATGTAAAGTAGTCCTTTGTGCACTCTTGGTCCAGATGGAGCTGCAGAAACAAGTACTGGATGCAGTTATGCTCAGATGAGGTTGCCTCTGTTCTGGGCTCCCCTTTCAAAAGAAAACTCTTGTCTTCTGCTGTGAGGATATAAAAAGCCCCACTACCACAAGTATCTGCCAAAATCATACAAGACACAAGACCCAGAGGTTTCAGATTCTTGTTTGTTGTCTATCTTATCTGGAAGGACAGTTGTCATCCTGGAATAGGTTGTTCAATTCTCAAGGTTCTATAGCCATCCCAGATAGTTTGTCTTTATATTGGTGCTGGGTACTAGAACCTTGTAACTGGAGTTATTGCCCCAAGCAGCCAGTCCTCATAACACATTTGCTTTTAATCCACTGATTCTATCAGTTGACTTAGTCTCTCATGGACTCTCGCCTTTGTGGGTGTGTTTTACAGCTTTGCAGCCTGAACTCTTCTGTTTTTGCCTTAGCCTGTCCTTACAGTGGGCGTATCCACTCCTGAGAGAAAATAAGAGGCACACAGTCCTCCTGAATGAAAGGCTTTTTATTTTGAGAAAAGAATTCTGTAAGCCAATTTTGCTTACCAGTTCTTCACACCAATAGTGAGGAGAGTAGCAGTTGTTCAGCACTGGAACTCAGACACGGAAGCACTTGCCTTTTCAGAATATCACTATAAATTACTTAATTTTCTGGGCTTTGTCACTTATCCAGTTTTACCAGAAAATGTCCCAGATGTGCTTAAAAAAATAATATTTCCCCTTTGCAAATAGTTCATGTTTTTTTCCAACAGAGGCCAAATAAGTTTCCTTCCTAGTGCTTGGCACTCACTCTAGTGCCAGGCTGCTAGGCTCACTAAATCATAATAGGTCTGACTGTGCATACTTATATATGCAGCTCTGAGAGTATTTTTGGTGATCTGACTGAGTTTCCAGCCCTTGAGGCAGAGAAACTGGAAAATCATTCATAGAAGTCTTGTCAGGGAGACAGAATTTCCTAAGTAGATGAAGAGAGAGTTCCTAACGAGAGATGTGTTTTTGCCTCATTTTTATAGCTGAATGGATTTTAATTCTAATGTAGGGTGAATTACTATCCTAATCTGAGAAGCTGCTAACTTAGCACATTTGCAAGCACAGAAGTAGTGGCTGTATGTTTTCTATATGCTCTGCTATTACTATAAATGGTTATTGTGTGAAGTTGGATTGAACATTTTTCGGTTATTAATTCTGATGGCCATATCATGTTGCCAGAGCCTTGCTACCCATCTGCACACTGAAAATGCTTTCTGTAGCTGATGATTTCAGACAGTGGCACCTCAGTGTGATGAGCTAACCACAGCTCTTTCATCAGAGTTTTCCATGCTGCATGGCTTAGGTCATGCCCTCCATGGAAGCAGTTTGAGTAATGGATCAGAAAGCTTCCCAGTATGAAGTTGATGGGATAGGTGTGTGATGGGGTGGATATCAACGAGAAAGGCAGCATTTAAAGTGACTTTGGCTTTTGGTCTGTTGCCAGAGGGACTTAGCATTATTGCTCTGTTGGACTGTAACTGATGCCTTAGGGTTTGATGGAGAAAGGTTCTGGGGACCTTTTTGGACTGTCTCTACAGTATGGCTACACATCCTTGTGATACATGCTGACTGTAGCATTTCTATCTGGACTATTTTCCTATTATTATAGAAAGTTTTGGTAGCAAATTATAATGTTATCTATATAAAAACAAATCATGGAATATATACAGACTGTGAAATGAACTTCTGTGAAAATAACAACTTTGATAAATCCATAGACTGCTGCTTGTACGCACAGCTCTGAAAAAAAGCCTGTCTGGATCTAGGGTATTGTTATATAATCCACGGGGGTTTGTTAATCTTAGGATGAGAGGTGATATATTTTTTTTTTATGGTGTGCTTCTATGTCACATAAATAACATAGGAGGTTATGAAGAGCGATGTTAAGATCAGAACGCTAATGAGAAAAAGGCTGTTGTACAGAAATGCTGTAGTTCAGACAGTGGGTCCTCACCTGCACTTGTTGCTGGTACTGTTTGAGGGGACCCATACTGAGAACATATGTAAAATACTTCATCCTCAAGGCCTTTTTATATTTCCCGGGTGACAAGAAGGAAACACTGGAGTAACATTAATTACAAAATAGAAACATAATAGCAGACATTGATTTTTTTATTTATAGTTAGGTCCCCAAGTAAAAAAACAAAGCAGTTCCATCAAAAATAACATTGAATGAAGCAGATCTGTTGAGAAACTGAAACTAGGTAAGGGAAAGCAGAATTTATGAGGAAAAAGTCACCTTGCCTACGGTACTGCCCTCAACATCATCTGTGTGATAGAATGCAGCCCTCTCTGGCCTCAGAGCTGGCTTCAGTCTGGAGAAGAGGAGGCTCAGGGGAGACCTCATTGCACTGTACAACTTCCTGAAGGGCGGTTGTGGTGCAAAAGGGTCTGGCCTCTTCTCCCAGGCAAATAGTAGGACCCAAGGAAATGGCCAGAAGTTGTACCAGAGGAGGTTTAGGTTGGATATTAGGAGAAACTTTTTCTCTCAAAGGGTGGTCAGCACTGGAATGGCTGCCCAGGGAGGTGGTGGAGTCGCTGTCCTTGGCAGTGTTCAAGAGGCGCCTGGATGAGGAGCTACGAGAGATGGTTTAGTGCTTGTGGTACTAATAGGAATGGGAGGGTGGTTGGACTAGATGATCTTGCAGGTCGTTTCCAACCTTGTGATTCTGTGATTCAGTGGGAAGGGCATACTTCCAGAAATATTCCATCCCATGTAGCTTTTTGTTTTGCCTAATTCTGTATTTCTTCAGCCCAACAGAAGATTTATAAATCTGTCATAAGCCTGTATGATAAATTTATTTGTAAATTGTCTGGAAAATTGAATGTTCCTATTTAGTGTTGTTCCATTCCTGCCATCTGTGGATCTTCCATGCTGTCAGAATAGAGGCTAGCTAGAAAATCTGATTTAGGATTAGGGTCAATCTCTAGCTAAATTTGACCTGGGTGGTACTGAATGCTTAAGAACTCATTGCTAATGAATTATTTCATCAATCATCTTCATGGTACGAAGATAAATAATGTCCATTAGAGGATCAATTTATGATTTCACCTGAATAATTTTGTAGCAAATAGACTTTTTCAAACAGAAGTTAAACTAAACTACACGCATTGTATATTTAAGTGGAAGTTTAAGAATTTTGCTAATAAAAACATTAATTATATCCTTCACAAAGAAAACAAAACATTCATAAAGGTAGGACTAGTAGATGTAGTAAATGAAGAACTCTGTGACAAAAACGTGTGCGTATAGCTCATTATACAGCAGTGAATTTATTGAATTTGTTTCTTGATTTGTGCCACTGTTGAAGCCATATTAATATAATTTTATTTAAGCTTGTGTCTGTTTCTCAATGATCATTACTTGAATTCTTTCAACATAATTACTCAGACATTGAGTTCCCAGTAATTCCTGTAATAATGTGAAATTGTATTTAAATATCTTTACTTCTCTTTCTTCTTATAAGTCAGTTTTGATAGAAATGCTTCCAGGTTTCCTGCAAAAGTATTGCAGTTCACTCTTGTAAAGGTGAAGCATTTCACTCCTGAAGTTCCTGTGTCTTAAAGCCACAATTTTGGTCCCAATAGAACACCTGAGACCTTTGCACTGCAGTCAGGTGTGTTGGTCTCAGCAGATGGCATGTGGGATCTGGGAAGAAGCTGTGAGCATCACACATGTTAGAGACAGTGTTGGGTCTGCAGCCCTCTCTGTGACACTTCTGAGACTTAAATCCACTGCCTGGAACATGTGTTACAGAGCACAGGTTCTGGCAGAGAAGGCTTCAATATTGCCAGGTCTCACCAGAACACAAAATCCATGTATTTCAGAACAAAGTTCTCTCATTTAATGAGGCTCTGTGACAAGAGGTGTGGTTTCTGCAGTGTGAATTTTCTTCTCCATATATGTGTCATGCCTGTAGGCGTATGTACTGTTTTCATTTCAACCTTTAAAAGAGTTAAGTGCCTTTAAAACACAAAAGGAGTTTTTAATGAGAATTAGTCTTGTTATGTGTTTTTATCTGATACTATCATTGCTTGTTCCCTAAATCACAGGAGAATAAAACCTCCCCCTCATTTTGAAGCATGACATCGGTGTAGTCTGTCTTTGTTTGTACCAGGAGACAGGCAGGGAGAGAAGTGGGTGGACTGCAGAGCAGAAGTGCGGTGCCCCCATAAAGCATTTCATGCAGCAGTCAGTTTGATGTGGGGTTTGTTTGCTTTTCCCAAGGCTGCATAGTTAGTGTATTTTAGTGACATCTCCCCACTTTGATATATTTCTCATGTATCATATTGTTAATCAATGCACTGTGAGGTGAAGCATTGATTACTTTGAGGTTGTGACCATCCGTTTGATTTACCTGCAGTGCTCATTAAGCATCCAGCTACAGCATTTTCTGGTGGTGCTGCTTTCTGTCATTGTGTGCCAGCCTGGAGTGGAACAGAAGCATTACTCAGCAAATGTCTGTGGCAACAGTGGCTTGTAATTGCTAATTAGGCAAATGTATAGTAACTTAGCAAGTGAGATATTACAGCCATCCTTGATTTAATTATATGCTGCATGGATTTGAATAGCACAGTGAGAGGATCTAGAGAGGGAAAACACATCATGAAGTGCTCAGATTGCTTCGTTAAACAGTTCGGATTTTCCTTGGGATACAGCTTTCATACACCTGTTTCCTTTAGGAATCCATGTATACATCACTGCCTGAATAGATGTCATTAATTACTGACAGTAGGTCTCAGCTATTGCTGCACTTTGTTCCTTATCTGACAAGGGATAGTTACTTCCTGCCTAAGTGTTTGTATTGCTCATTTTTTATCTATAGGCATGGAGCATGGCAAATATGCTGAAATGTTGCGTTAGTATTTCCTCCTCATATGCATAATCTGTGAAGTACTTAGAATCTGCTCAAGTAGTAGGTGTATTTTCTTCTTCTAAAATATATTCACACTGTGTGGGGGGACAGGAGGAGGAAGGAGTGGAGAGAAGTGGCATGATCCATTTTTAGTTTACCAGTGTTTTAAATGTAATGGACTTGGTACTCCAGCCAGTTTCTTTGCATGGTACAGAACAATACACTGCAAACAAGGAAAGCAAGTGGAAATCCTCATTGAAAAACTTCCTTGTTAGGGTCATTTCAATCTCCTTGGTGGTCTCTTCTGCAGAATATCCACTTCTTTCCCCATCCTAGTATAGATGAGAGGAGGCAGAATGTGTGATGGAAAGTGGATGTTACTCTTCTGCTGTTGCCACTCTTGTTTGCGCTAAGAACAGTGCTCAGGAAACCATAAAAAACTATTTGCTTCTGACTGCTGCTTGCTTTAGTAGAGTACAGCTTTTGCAAAGGAGAACTGATTGCAGCATTATCTACAAGACTTTCTAAAAGGGTTGAAGGGTTTTGGGCTGTAATGTGGCATGCAGATATAATGGAGATGTATGTGCCAACACAGATGCATTATTGTTTCGCACGTCACAGCAACATCCTCCTACTCTCCCAGGAATGTGTTACTGCTGCCTGGATCTAGTACACAAAATAGATGACACCCTGATCTCTGTCACTTTCTTGAGGAAAAAGGGAAGTCAAGGCAGAGCTGAGACAGAACCACACCTCTTTCTCAGCATGATGGCCACACTTCGGATGCCCTTTAGGGATGCCGAAGAGCTGGGTTTTCCTGAGTCTGAACTGGGAAGAAGATGAGAACAGGTCTTTGATCTTATGTTGCAACAAGGAGATGTTGCTTTATGCTACTTTTTCCACATCCTGTAAAATTTATGCCCAATTATAATTTGTTCTAACTTATCAAGTGCAGGAAGGAGTTATTCTTGAAGTCTTCCCCTCTCAGAGAATATCTGCTGTACTTTGCCTGACATTTTACCTTTACTCATGAGCAGCATTAATGAAGCAGGTGTGAAATGTAATTTTATTTGCACAAGAAGTATCTGGCACGTCAGTAGTTCATTTCAGCAAAGAGGCATTGAGACAGAGGGCTGAAAATGAAAGCTGTTCTCTCAGTTTCTGGAAATGGTATGTATGTTCAAATATTGAACAGAAGAACCTGACTTCTTCAGGTCGTAGCAGCAGATAGTGGCAGCAATCAACCTTGAGAAGCAACTGATTTACACAGTAATTAGCAATCATTTGCTTTTATGTGGAAAATAAAGGTTGACAGTGTTTCTCAAGCAGTGAGGTGTCTGCCTCTTCCATGGACCAGCTGCAGTGAGGTGCAGTCTGCTGTAGTGGCTGTGCAGTCAGACATGAGGGCTGCACTTACAAGGGCTGCTGACTGAATTTTTAGCAGTATGGCTGCACATCTCTTTTATCATGGGTTTTTCAGTAATACTTTAATTTATGCTTGAACTTTTTGCAGGCTGTAGTTTATTACAGTCTGACAGCATTAGTCTGTCTTTCTGGTACATCACAGATGGATGGCTGGGATTAGTTCAGTGCATATATTGGTGATACAACTTCAGTATTTTGAAGGGCATTCCGACACTCAGAGAATGGAAACTGAACTTTTCTAAATATCAATGCACACATGTGAAATAAGCCACATTAAAATTCTATTTAATGATTCATAAGTGCCAGGAGGCTGTGATATTAATATGTAGAAGTAACGTATCATCTAAATTTGTGAGAAAAAGCTAGATATCTAATAATAAGGCTTCATTTGACTTGTTCTGAATAAATTCAGTACATATTTACTCTAGATTGACTTCCAGAATGATATCTGTTGGAGTGTTTCCAAGGGTTAATCAATATATATGGTGTGATACAAAGCCTATTTTTAAAAAGTGTGTGACCACATTCCGGTTTTAGATTGGTCATGATAGATTATCAACTCCCAGTGAACTCCTATCATTCAGTGCAATGAAAGTGTCATGTTTCTATAATCTGGGCCTGGCAAAATACCAATGAGCAGCCTGAGAAGTTTGATGGAAATAAGCAAGAAGTTCTCCAACCTCCCAGACTCTCCATGGAGACCTTCTCTTTGCTCTCCTCATCACTGTGGAGTTTGGGCAGAATTTTGCCTAACGTAAAACGTGGAAGACTAATAGCCACTAGTTACATCAATTTGGATGGAATTTTCCAGTATATTTATTACTTACTGCATGTAAAACCACTACCTTGGCACCTTACAGAGGACAGAAGGTGGCCCAACCCATTGACCTTGTCATGTGCATAAGAAGTGGTGAAGAACAGGGAAAAATGTTTTCATTTGCAGTCTCTGTATCACTGGTTCACATCAGTGGCTTGCTCAACCTGAGCAATTAAATGTGTCTGATGCAATTAAGGGCTGCAGCATTTGCAGAAGAACCTGAAGAGTTTCAGTCTCGGCAAATTTTGAAACTCAGCTTTTAAGGAATGTCAGTAGTAAATATCAAGAACGAATTTTGGGGATCCTTGAAGATTTTCCTCCAGGAATTCCAATTGTGGCACCAAACAAACACATTATAAAAAAGAAAAAAGAAGTTCTTTTCCTACTGATTTTCTTCTTTGATGAAAATTACAGGTTTAAATGCTAGCATCTCACTAGCATTTTTATCCTTATGCTATTAGGATCTTCTAATTTCTTTAATATATTGCTGGAACATGCAGTGGAAATTTTCATTAGTGAATTATTCATTTCCTATTAGCAAATAATAATGATCCATATGAATAATCCCCAGATATAACACTGTTGATTTTATATGTCAGATTACATTTCAGAGACTTCAGCTGCTATTTTTCTCATTCATATTGATACTGATATTCTGAATCATATATTTGAAATTGGGTGTAATTTTAAATAAAAGACACTACAAAATCCTAGGGGCACTTGATATTGATCTAATTGACATCCTTATGAAAATTGTAGACCTGGCTCTATATTCTGAAGGAGAGATGTGGAAGTATTATCTTCTCCCAAATATAAGGAAAAAAATTTCTTGTAGCTTTCAGCTTCCAATACTGATGTGTACTCAAAGTGTAGGTGTGAGTAGCAGTGTAATAAAAGTCCATTTTCTCTGCAAGAAGAAAAAGAAAGTTACTTTGCCCTTGATGATAGCACTTCTAGACATGAGTAATCTTTAGGGCCTTACTGAATTTATGAGCAATCTTCTGAAGTAGCTGCAGAGAGATTTTGAAACTTGGTAAAGCTTTTTAATTAGCTTTTTTTTCTTTTGGTCTCAAAATCAGATCTCTATACAGAAAGCTTATACAAAATAGGTATTTGTGTATTATTTAAATGCTTCCTTACTGAAAAGTTACTGAAATATTTAATTCCACTAGTAGTAAAGATGGATGTGCTTTTTAGTGATTCTCTGCTGCAGTTGAAAACAAAATACTACAGCCTTATGAGCTATATATAAATGTATCAATAGCAAAATGTAAAAAAGTAGTATTCTTTAGATATGCTATGTCATGCTATCTGCTTGTGTCTTGTTTTCTACACATTGCTCATAGGAAAGAATAAAAACACTAATACTTCAAGAGCTCTACTGTTTAAAAACTGATACTGCGTTGGGATCTGTCCTAAAACAATGTTTCCTAACTTTTCCCCTTTCTTGGGGAGTCCTGAACTTCAGGTTGACTGTGCTTCGACATGAAGGACTAGCACTGGAAAAGGGGCGATAAGCATGCTTGGTGCTAGGCTTACATGAGTTTTGGAGTTTCGCAGTGTTTCTGCTGAAGACCTCTGCTGATTGACAGCTTATTTATCAGGAATTGGAGTTACTTAGGGTCAGGGGAGAGAAGGGATGGCAAAGCTTTTGGAGCTGTAAGTTATTCCCAGTGGCAGCCTGCAGCAGGAGGTTTGGCTGCTGCTGTGGAACATCACCTGCTAAAGGCAACAGCATTTACTAAACTAGGCTGGGCCACAAGGTTCCCAGCAAAATAAAACAAGAATAAGCAGGTGGGGCAGTGGGTGGAGTCTCTCCTGGGGCTCCTACTTTGAGGCTGCCCCTGCTAATGTCCCACATGGTCAAGCTCATTTCAGGTACCGCACAGAGCTCAAGGGGTTGCACAGGCTCTGTTTGGCTCACGCTGCTGTCAAAATACTAGTCTTTCACAGAACCATAGAATATCCTGAGTGGAAAGGGACTCACAGGGATCATTGAGTCCAGCTCCTGGCTCCACGCAAGACCACCCAAAATTCAAACCCCCTGTCTGAGATACTTCTTGAACTCTGGGGGCATGGAGCCATGCCCACTGCCCAGAGCATCTTGTACCATGCCCCCCACCCTCTGGTGCAGAACTTTTCCCTAACCCCCAACTGACCCTCCCCTGACCCTGCTCCATGCCATTCCCTTGGGCCCTGTTGCCATTGAAGAGCAAACCCAGGGACCTCAGCCTCTCCCCATCCACAAGAGCCCTCCAGACTCTTCCTTCTGCAAGTGCCATTTCAAAAGCCTCAGGCATTTGTTTATTTTGGGCTGAACAGGAAGCATTATGTAACCTTAATTGTCCTTTTCCGTGTGCTTACCTCAGGCTGCGAGAGATAGTGCCTTAGCTGTTTTTATGAAGAGGGTTTAATGGCACTGGTTTATATAAGACACTTAATTCTTTTTTTTTTTTCTTTAATTCACTCTGTGTCGTGCTCCTTATGTTGCTGCCTTTTGGCCTCCACTGTATGTACATGCTCTACAGCTCACTTAGCTTTTTGTGAAAAGCTTTCTGTCTCTACAATGTGCTAGCAGGGCTTGCCCCTTCCTAGGAGGGAGCAAATGGCTCAGAAATGGGTTTTATGTCTAACCATAAGGAGGGAGCAGTGCAGGGGCCTTGCAGTGCCCCAAAGCTATCCTGCTGCCCATGTGCTTTGGTCAGTGCTGGGTTGGCTCCAACTGCTACACGCTCACATGTTCGGGTCCAGGATTATTGTTCTGATTTGGAAGCAAATTTTTCTATCTTGTGCTTCTCAAGCAGGGAGAGAGAGGTGGTGTGAAATTGTGCTGTTTGAGTTAACGACAGGCCTGGCAGATGTTGTGTGCATGTCTGAATGTGTGCTTTCCATCTCATCCATACCCACTTCTCTGGCTGTTATTCTGGTACATCTGCTGTTGTATTACCACGTTGTAGCTACAACTGCACAGCCAATATCATCTTCCATATAGAATTATTTTACTTAACTAGATTTTCTAAAATCACAAAGCTATAGCATTTATAACCCAGTGGAAGCATTCAAGGCCAGGTTGGGGCCATGGGCTGCCTGATCTGGTGGGTTGCAGCCCTGTGGTTGGTAGGGGGGTTGGAGCTTGGTGATCCTCAGTGTCCCTTCCAGCCTAGGTCTTTTAATGATAACAGCTTTGCAAAAGTTGCATTAATTGTAAAAACCCTTTCTCAAACTTTTTGAAAACTGTATAACGCTTTCTGCGTATAATGTTTCAATTTTTGACTTGGGATGTTCTCAAAAGTAACATCTTTTTTTCTTAAACAACTTCCAATTAAAAATTTATTTTTTTTTAAATGAGAAAAGAGCTATTTGCAGCTTCTTTTAAAGATATGTTGTAAAACCCCAGTTTAAAAATTGTTCTTAGAATACGCTTGATTGGAAAAAACAAAACACAAGACTGTAGTTTTTTTGATAATATATGTCTTGTATGTCTTGTTATGTTGTAGCTATCTTTATTTTTTTATTACCTTGGTAACCTGAACAACTAAGTGCCTCTAGCTCTGCTGTTAGACAGCCATATGATTATGCATAACAGAATCATTAAGGTTGGAAAAGATGTCTAAGATAATCTATGACATTTTATGTGTAAGTAGCAGCAGAAATTGTTCATGATCAGGTGACTGTTGGTGAGAACCTTTGCTGGTATTTACTAAGTGCTTTTTCTTTTCCTCATACTTAGTTGCTTACTCTGGAATTGGTTAATCACTAGAAGTGTTAATACAATCCACACTTAGTGACAAGGCAAGCACCAGTTTCACTGTTTGTTTCCTGAAATACTGGAATTGACGTATTTTGAAAGAGAACCCTGTTTGAGTGTGGGTGGTGCTTAGGAGATTAAAAGCTGTTTCTGTGTAAATAGTGTCTACCTGGAGGATTACTGTCGTTGATGTCACTGTCTGTTGGATCTGTGGAGATGGCTATTTTCAGTATGTCTGCAGGTAATGACTGTTCTTTAACTGATTAATCTCTTCTAATTATCCAAACAGATGTTGCTTAACCTACAAAATAGATAGGACCAATAAGATCTCAAAGACTAATCAAGCATACAAGACAAAGGGAAAATTTTAAGAAAAACATGAGGAAGGGACAACAAGCTAGCAGGAGAAGTGAAGGCACAGCAAAGACAGAGAAGCCAGAAATAATTTTTGAAACAGTATTTTGTACATGCAAAACTTTCTGCAATGGTAGACTTTGGAATTGGGTGAGTACCAATGATAGATTGTGGACATAGAAGGGGTTGTCCACTTGTATGGTAATCTGAAGTTCATGTTCATTTAAAGAGATGGGTTGGACACCCATCTCATTTTTATTAGTACAATTTGGATTGGGGAACAGGCAATTGAATCCTGTAAGAGTTCCTTTAAGGAATCTTTTGTAAACTGGAGTATCATTTGGGTGAGGGTAGATATGCTCCACTGAACTGGGCACATATCTGCACACTTTGTGAGAGTATATTGCAGATCTGCAAGATTTCATGGGCTTTGTATTCTTGTGATAGGGTTAGGGAATCATGAAATTTGTGCTTTATCCTTGGTCCTCTCAAATTCAATACGTTGGCCTTATGCAATCAGCCTGATTTTGCAGCATCTGAAGGTACTTACCTGTCTTGCGTGTTTTCTGAGACACAATAATGTTTCTGTTATTATGACTTCCTGAAATGGATTATATCTACAGTGCATATGCTGTTGTTGGTAATAACAATAAAGAAGAATGAAATGCAGATTTTTCTATTTTTAAAGACAAAATTAGGTAGAAGTTACAGCATATAAGTTTTAACTTTTTTGAACAGTGCTGCATAGTATTTTATAGAAATAGTTACAGGTAATCAAGGAAGTTAATTTGTGTAGAAATTAAAGTTTGTTTGTTTTTAACAAAATTACTTACCATAGGATTTTGGTGACCTAAATTAGGCGAGCTTTGCAGTTAGTTTAGCAATACAGGAATACAGAAACTCTCCAATGGAAAATTATAGCAATGTATTCCCTCAGGAAAGAAATGTACAAAGCAATCATTTCTGTGGCACTCAAAAGGAAACCATCAATTTTTCCTTGCTTTATAGATGCAGCTACAAATTGCAACACTCATCTTCTTTCAAAGTGGTTTGGGGCGGCCTTTGTCATTAGTGGTCAGCAGAATAAATCCTGCATTTGAATTGTTTAAATGTTTTGCAGTGGTAGTGGAAACTGTGAAGAAAATTTAATTTCACAGGGAAGGAAAGCAAAAATAAAAGGATGCTGCAGTATTAGTACAGTGTTGTGCTGCTATTCAGGCAATTTAATTTATGTGTTTATAAGCAAAAGTTATATATTGACCTTTTGTAATGAAGTAGTTTTGTTTGGCAAACCATTTCAACAGGGTTACTAAAGATTTTAAGTCACTACTAAACTAGGTGAACCATGCAGTTTCTCACTTAGTTTTCAGCTGAATTACATTTGAATTACTGGATTTGATACAACTGTGTGTAATGCAAAGACTTTTGCAAAGCACAAAGCATCTGCTGGCATTCTATGTAAAGAGATTTCAAATTGGGATGAAAGCCTAGACCTTTGTAGTCACTTTCTATATATTTGTTGGGGTTGTTTTTTTGTGTGTGTGTGTGATGGGTCACGTGTTCAGACCTATATCACTTCAGAAAAAGTTTCTTTGAAACTTTCAAGTATTACTTTTTAATATGCTTTATTTACTGTTGCTCTTTGTGAAGCGTTATGTTTTGGACTGAGCTCTTTTATTCAGAGAACTGCTAAAATCTAAGTGGCTAAAGTGCTGAAGGTCTTGTGGCTGCAATGACATGTTAGGAGCATCAGGAAGTCACCTTCCCCCCAAGACATTCATATCAGAAATATATGGCCCAGGTGCTTTCTTCTGAAGATAGAGTCAGTGGCTTTTACCTTTTTCAGGGAAGACTTTTGCATACTGAAGGGAGACAAACCTGTGCAATTCTAGCATTTTCTTTCTACTCCCTTTAAAAAAAAAAAGAAGAAAGTGAATTGTTGTTAGTCTGTACTGATACAGCCAAGCAGCAAGTAAAATAAACGGTTAATTCTTCAAACCTTTTTGTCTTCATCAATATATTATTATCATCACGCTGTTGTAAATCTCATTTGTATGTTTTTCTTCAATCAGGATCTACTTCTGTTTTTTTTAGAATAACTTTTAAAACCCAAGCAATACAAGTATTCTTCATCCTTGAATTGCTTTCATAGTGAAGCTATTTGTATAGTTAGATCTTGATCTCTATTCTGTAGAACATCCTTTGATGATCTTTGAATTGAGCAAGTAATTTGTTAGCATGATGTTCCTATCTTCTTTTACTGCCTCATACTTAGCAAAAACAAATTTAGAAACTCTCCTTGAGATGACAGTGGTAGTTGATTAAAAGGGGTGTAATTTGTTGCCCCACTTATCTCATTTTGTTGATTAGCTGCAACAGTCGGTGATGCCCAATTCACTTTTTAAATGAGTAAATTTGGCACATGTGCATGATAGTTCCTCCTCTTCTTGTACCTTCATCAACAGACTCCAACTAACTGGCATTCTGCCACCGTGGAAAGCGAGTTGTTTTCACTCAATGTGCATCTTCTGTTTGCCATCTGTATCTGCCTTTATGTAGTGCCTGCTCCTGAAAAACTACTAGAAGTGCAGTTTATTCTCAAACATTTACTTAGATTGCTGGTAGCAGAGCTAAAAGCATAAACGAGAATTTATCTCATTATCTTATTTAAATCTTTACTCCTATTAATCCTTACTGTATCTGGTAAACAGTGGTTGATTCATTCTGGAACAACTTAGAGCCCATATACAAAAGGATGCCTCTGCCTTGAGTATATACCCTTCACTGTGATAAAAATGGCATGAATTGTTCTGTTCTCTGTGGTTCCAAGAATTTAAGTTACAGAAGTTACCTAAACAACCTTCAGTGTTTAAAACAATGAGTTCCTGCTTGTTGGCATAAGAATCTGATCTGAATTTTTACTTTATTTCATTTTTACTTTCGAATGAAAACTATACAGCAGTGTTATATGTCATAATGATCATAATTCTCACCGATGACATTGACATTTTTTTTTTGGGGGGGGGGAGGGTGGGAAAGGAGTAAGGAAACATTTTGAACAGCTAAAACCAATCAGAAAGAAAAAAAGTCAAAAAAAAATGTGTTTTGAGAAAACTCTGAAAATTTGGACTTGATGATTTTTGCGGGTCCCTTTCAATTCAAGGTATTTTATGATTCTGTGATTTAACAAAGCAAACTGAAACTTCACTTAGGCACAGTGGGTCCCTGCTGTGTAGTCACTAATAGAAAAGAACAGTCTTTTAAATGCAAATAACTTTAGGAATACAAATGATGCAGTGTTTGTGATGAATTTGTAATCAATTTTTCACAGCATTTTACATTAAAGATCTTATTTTCCTTAAAGTACTGGCTTAAATAACAGAAGTTTTAACTGCCATGGCTTCTTGAAAAAACTGTGACATTGTTCAATGTTTATGACAAATGGGGAAAACAAGTGAGCACCAGACTTGTGTGTTTGATTAAACACTTAATTGAGATAAAACTTTTGTATAGATACAGCTTTCCTCCTTGGTCTCTCTTCTTGTCATCTTCTGATTGTATTGTCTAGTTTTCCACATTATTAATTCGAGGTTTCTCTCATTACTGATTGAACTACTTCTCTTGCCCTTGAGTTGTCCTTATGTTATCACTTATAAAACATCAATGTAGTGGCAAGTGCTGCAGATATGGTAAACTGACTGGGATTATAAAATAAGATCCAGTATAAAGGCTGTATTCTGCAGCAGATGCTATTGTCTAGGATTCACTGAGGAGTCCAACAATGCCTTATCTATAAAGAAACACAGATTGCTTGGTACTTGCATATGCTGCAGGATTACTGAGTCCAAGTGGGCTACCGGTTTTCTCTGTGGCAAAAAATAAAGGTTGGTGGTTATAATGTTGCGTCTGTTTCTTCTTTAGAATTTTGTCTTCCAGATTTATTGAGATTTTTGCTGGTATTCCAGTCTGATGGAACTGCCTGTTTTTTTTTTAACCATCATTGTGATTATTTTTCACCATAGAAAACATCTAAAAGCACATTTCCTTCCGTAGCTTAACTTTAGAACAGCTTTCTATGAAATGTGAGCTAAAAGTGGAATAGGAAGAATGCCTGTAGACTGTGCCCCTTCTGTTGTTTCTGAATAGAAGGTTATCTTTTTCCAAAGGTCCCAGGTAGCTTTGTGTCTGCTCTGAGCACAAGAATAATCTTGCGTACTATGCTATATTGCAGCCTTTAATTCCCTTGTCTGGATGGGGATTCACTCATGGGAGAGGTCATAAAGCTGCAATATGCTGATGTCTCAAAGAAAATGAATACTTTAATCTGTACTCTATTCTTTTTTCAGATGTAGCTTTATAATAGCTTATGAGAAAATCCATGTGCTTGCTAAGACGGTAGGTATGGGTTGCACTTCTCTCTCTGCCATGTCCATTAACTCTGCACTGTGCTGCACATGGGACTGCAGAATTGCCTGTGCTTTCGGATTAGATAGCGTCAGTGGGCCAGAAGGATTCTGTCCCGTATACGTAGGCAGGCAGGCCTGAGTAAGCCAGGACTCTTTGTTTGCTGCTTGCAATTATGATTTTCAGTAAAGCCGTTTGGAACTTAGCGGGAAATTTTAATCTCAGTTTGATTTTCTGCCTGTTTGCATATACACAGAAAAGGTACTTGCAGAATGGAAGCAACAGCAGTGAATTTACTCTAGAGCTGATATCCTCAGTACTTTAAAACACCGGAGGATTATACACAGAAATGGATTAAACAAAAGAGCTCCTTTCTACTGCCTGCTTCCGTCACCATGTACCTTCACTTTCAATAGAGCTTTTGTGAATAAAGTAGCTGAAGACAGGAATCAAGAGCACATGATAAAAAGGTCCCTGTACATGATTGCAGCAGAATAAGAGAGACCTGCAGGGCATCTGAAAGCCCTGTCTAACTGTCTGTAGGCACCAAGTACTGCAATTGAGCTCAGTGTTACGTTGTATTAGCAGTTTCTTACTGATGTCAGTGGAACTAGTGGGCTAAATACTGTCAGGATTGTGCTGAAGCGTAATGTGTATTTTGAATGAAAAGACCGAATAAACCTGCGTTTTCTTACATTTGTTGTGAAGCTTTCCCCAGTTTGAAAGTTTGGCCTGATATCTGACACAGCGTGGTGATCTAGCTTCCAGTTTCAAGCCCAAGAAGAACACCAACGCACCATGGCATTTGCTGGGCCAGATAGCAATCTGCCTGCAGAAAGACATCACCATAGCTGTAACAGGTAGACGTGTGGCCAGAAAGATGAAACAATGGGAGCATCTCACATAGTCCACCGGAGACTGTAGAAAATCCATGAGAAAGGTGGGGTGAAGCAAAGCTTGGCCTGGAAATATAAGGAGAATGCATCTTCTGTAAAGTACTTATGTTCCAGCCAAAGCTGAAGGAGCAACTGAGGCACTGAGAAAGGGAGAAATGATCTGTATGTGAACTTATCAGCTTAGAGTTCTTTTTCAGTCAGCAGAGAGAAAGTCACATGCTTACCAAGTGCTATTTTAGAGCCTTGCTTTTTTCTGACATAAATCAAAGCCTAAAAGTACTCGATTCTCTGCCAGCTACACAAAAGTTTAGACAGCTAGCTCAGATATAAACATTTTCAGATGAATCAACCCTGGAAGTCCTTCCAGGCTGTGGATCAGCCTTGGCTGAGCTGTTGATCCATTTCTATATTTGAGTATATTCACATAATAGCTCTTTTCTGTTTTTAAGTTGTTTTATAAACAGTAATTAAATTTAACAGTAATTAAAATTAAATATTTTTATCTATGGTATTTAGGAATTTGATATTGAATTGGTATATGAAAAGATTTTGCAGCCGTGAAGCTGTCATGATAGGCTGAGAATCACTGAGCTTCCCCACCTGCAATTTTGTTGTGGAAAATCATGTTGTATTTTGAAAACCACTGCAGAAGACAAAGACTGGTGCAGCAGTTGGACCATTCTGAAATGAGTCTTCCAAACAGTGTGACAAAGGTGTTTTTTGTGTACAGATGGGTTTTCCACATTGTTTGTTCTCACTTCTTCTTTTCAGTGTGGTCTATCTACAAAGTACATGCTTTTGGTTAGCACTGTATAACATGCACGGTAAACAGTTTTTGCCTTTGTAGCAAGAGGACCTGTGATGATCAGTAAGCAATCCACTCCTTGAAGATCCACCATATATGTCTTTGAAATACATTAGAGGCTTCTTTTTATTTCATGAGACTGCAAAATGTATCAGGCCTCTACCTGGGCCAGATTTCGAGTAGACTGCTAAAAATCTGCTTAGAGAGATACTTGTGTGTGTTCTCAGTTCTCAGGGCACTGAAAGACATACATGTTTGTCTGTCGTGGTGATGAGGCCTATTCCTGCCATCCACAGCTCAGGGTGCCAGCTGTACCCATGTTCCTGGAAGCAGCAAACAAAATCTCACAGTAGAAAGGGGATATATTGTGGTTTAACTGGCAGGTAGCTCAGCACCACACAATTATTTGCTCACTCCAACTTCCCAGTGGAATGGGAGAGAGAATCAGTAAAAAAACCCAGCAAAGTAGAACACTTGGGTTGAGATAAAAACTATTCACTGGGACAGAAAAGGAAGAGAGAAGGAAAATAATAATAGTAATGATAACAATATAATATATATTTACAAAAGCTAGTGATGCAAAAAACAACTCCTCACCTACTAATGCCCAGCCAATCCCTGAGCAGCAGACAAATCCCTGCAGTTTTTTAATGTGTTTTTTTTTTGTCATTTATGTCATTTGGTATGGAATATCCCTTTGGCAAGTTTGGATCATCTGGCTTGATTCTGTCTCCTCTAGCCCCCTCGCTAGCAGGACAGAACAAGAAGTTGTAACATCCTTGGTTTTGTGCGGTCACTGTTCAGCAACAACTGAAACATCAGCATGTTGTCAATATTGGTTTTTTTTTTTTTCCCAAAGCCAAAACACAGCATCATACAGGCTCTGTGAGGGGAATATAAAAGCTTTGTCCCAGCTGAAACTAGGACAGGGAAGAACAATATGCTTGCTATTTCTCCTGACCCATGGAAATTATCCTGATCTCAGGCACAGTTATGCTGGTCCCAGGGGATTCTCCTTCAAAGGCACTTGTGGCCCCTCCACTCAACAAACTCTGCTTTCGTTCCTCAGCTACTTCTTCCTTTTTTTTGGTGTCACATACAATTAGCTTTTTTTTGTCACTACGTTAACTGTACTACAGCTCATTCCTGCTCTGGAAAAACCCTCTGTGTCTAGCCTTGATTTTAAAGTTGTTTCATACTACATTTATGTAATAGTTTGCAAATTCAAAACAATTTTCTACCAATCTCCTCTCAATTGACTTCTCTCCTGACATAGGCACAAACTGTAGTTTCTCTTCACAGAATCACAGAATGGTCAGGTTGGAAAGGACCTCAAGGATCATGAATCTCCAACCCACCTGCCACATGCAGGGCCACCAATCTCCACATTTAATACTAGACCAGGCTGCCCAGGGCCCCATCCAATCTGGCCTTGAACACCTCCAGGGACAGGGCATCCACAACCCCTCTGGGCAGCCTGTTCCGCCACCTCACTGTGCTCATAGTAAAGAACTTTTCCCTGACATCCAACCTAAATCTTCCCTCCCTCAACTTAAAACCATTTCTCCTTGTCCTGATGTTATCTACCCTTTCAAAGAGTTGGTTTCCCTCCTGTTTATAGGCTCTCTCTAGGTACTGAAAGTCTGTAATGAGGTCACCCCACAGCCTTCTTTTCTCCAGGCTTGTAATTGTTATCCTTTGGGATGCTCCTTTTCTCTTGATGGTCTTCTTATTCCTAAGTCTTGTAATGTTTTTTCCTGCTGAATTTTCCTTTTGCCGAAACCGTCTTCTGTCTGCCGTATTTGACTTCATCACCCTGAAGAGCCTTTGGTGCCTTCGCTGGATCTCTGAGCTGTGAACAGTAGCACTGAAACTATTATTGCCTTCACTCCTTACCTTAATGGTCTTGAATCAGTCTCTTTCTCTACTGAGAAAGACTGGTACTGGCCTGTTAAATGCTACTGTGATAATAAAACTCATTGCAACATGTTTTTTCTTAAGCTAATAGTAACAGTATTCCAGTTTGTGGTGTGAGCTAGCTGAATCCTTTGCTGATGCTTAATGTAATTATTGGACGATGGAAAATGTGCTAGCAGGCTTATATTTCTATCAGAAAGACAATTATGAACCCTACAAGTGATTTTTAAGTGGCAGAATGGTATTTTCCCCAAACTGAGTAACCAGTTTAGTAATGTGATTAGCTCTTCATAAAGACTTTTGTCCACTCCACAGTTTAAAACTAAATGTAATATATTGCCTTTGAATATGTGTATTCAGTTCTTTTAAATCGCCATACAGATGTACCAGGGCTTTTTACAGTATTTTCTACCAACTGTGCAGCAGTGCTATTTACACTACTATGCTTAGCAGTGTTTTCTTTGGTTCTCTTGGAAACGGTGAGGAAATGGTTACAAATATGTCTTGTTTAAGCAGTTTATCTTCCTAATGCAGCTGGAATTTTTATTTCACACTGACTGCGCTAGTACAACATCAGGAATTTCTTTTGTCGTCTGTTAAGAAGCTGAGCATAGCAATAAGTGAACTGGAGACAGTAACTAGCTATGTTTCTTGAATAGTATCCAGAACAGAGAGACTTTTTGTTTGCTTTCCTGCTTCTGTGAGCTTGATAGCACAGTACTGGAGCATTTAATATTATTTCCAGTGCCCTTTTACTCCAAACACCACCTACTTTACCTGCAGTTTAGAGATGAGGCACAGATGCATATGGGGCTATCCATGCTCTGAAACAGAAATGCATGAACAGTGGGTTGCCATTACATTAGGACAGTCATTAGGGATACCTGCAAGGGCTGGTGTACTGCAGCAGATGCCAGCCAGCTCTGTAAAGTGGTGGAAGGTGGTGGTGCACCTTGGGACATCTCCACAGAAGCCACCTGAGCCACTCGCAAAGAGTTTACAGGTTGTTCAGAGCAGAGCATGTAGGGCACTTGCTGACCTGGCAGCAGAACCTGAGCTATAGTGGAGCTGTGCTGAGATGTGTGCTATTACTAGTCCACATACTGTTCATAATTCTGCTTCATGTTACAAACTCATACCCTAAGGAAATAAGAATACTTATCTTTTAGAAGTAACAATAGTTTCTTCTAGGCACTGGATCCACTCTTAGTTATTGTTTGTTCATTGGTGAATGAGCAGCAAGTTCTTTTCTTTTGCTTGTAGTACAACTGGTAGTGGACTTTACAACTCTTCCAAGGTGTAACGCAAAAGGCACAGATGTAAACCAAGCCTAAAATAATGTTGATGAAAATTTTCTTGCTTGTATTTATTGTAGCTCAGAGCGTTGTAGATGAGTTCTTTGCCCTTTAATGGTGTGACTCATTTTGAGACTGTTTCTGTTAAAGTTCACAAATGTATTTGAGTATTTGTAGAGTGCTGCTGTGTGAGTAAGGCCGGCCAATTGTTTGCATATTTTCTGACCAGATGGTTCTGCTTTTCTTCTGCTTTTTTTTTTAACCCCTTGCTTCGCTAGTACTTTTTAATTAGTGCCTTCTACTCACTACTCCACATAAATCTTTGTGGGTTGCACCAGTGAAATGCATCAATATGTGGTAATTTCAGGTTTTTGTTTTTGGTTGGGTTTTTTTTTTCTGTGCTAATTCTCACAGTATTCTCAAGAGGTAACCAAAAGCAATTGATCTTATTTTTTCAGGTTGGGATGTAATGCCCAACTTATTGAAACTGCATAATCCTGATGCCTGAATTACTCCCCTCACCATAGAGTATTTTTAAGCACCTAGAAGTTTCAATTATCTAATTTCTTTTTAAAAGTATTTAATTTCAGTAGAAGTTATGTTGAAACTTCCAGGTCAAGTGTTTGCTAACCTATCTCTTGTCAGGCTATTTAAAATCTGACTGAAATACTCCACATAAGTATTTTTCAAATTTTTACATTAGATGGCAATTCATCTCGCCCAATTTCAGGAACCCCTATATTCATATCATCAGAGATAAATGTGCGCTTTAAGAATGTGACTTCATCTGATCTGTATTCATGATGAAGTGCATGGTTCTTTCCAATGACTGTGCATAAGGCAGGACGATTAGTTCAAACCGCTGTCTCCTCCACCATAAACACTTGCATTCATTTTACAAAGTCTAGCCCTAAGTGATTAATCAAAGATACGTAGGAAGTCTCATAGCTCAGAAGCCAGATCTCTCTAATACTCAAACTTCCAACTCGTGGACTTCACCAATTTATCCAGCACATTGTAGTTGCTGGCTTTGATCTCTTGAAAGCCTTTTTGACTTCTAGTTTTATTTCAGCTGAACCTCAAATGTCAAGATATGTATTAGGAAGAAAGAAAGAGACAGAAAGAAAGAAAAAGAAAATAAAGTAGAATACAGAGTTTGGGAAATGCTGAGAGAAGATCTTTGGCATACTAGGCATTCTCTTTAGAGAAATGTGTATTGAATTGAACAGGGACTGTACATTATATTGCACTCCAGAGCTGTTTCTTTAGTTTTTCTTTTAATTTCATTTTTTTTTGTTTTGCAGTAGGTTTTGACCTGCACAGTGAAATTCCACTTGAAAGATAACTATTCAAATTCATGAGAGGTCTGTGAGAGAAATCCCAGCTTCTCTAAAAACTACTGTGCGCTATTTAACTCTAGATGACTCTTGAGAAGGCGGGTAGCTGGCTTTATGCTTGAGTAATAAATACAAACTACAAACCTGGTACAACGTCCAGTGAATTTATTAAGTTCAGCATACTTCTCTAAAAGCTCAATGAATCCAATACATTATTAAAAAAAAAAAAAAAAAAAAAAAAAAAAAAGTTAATTTGACTGTAGAGTATGAAACAAACAGACCCATTTACAATGTTGCCTAGTTTAGATCTACCCAGACCACCTCAAAAGCCAGAACTTGGGTTTTGTGCAAACCTTTTAAAATGGAAGAATTTTTTTTCTTTTTAAAAATCTTTAAAATTTAAAAACTGCTGGAGACAGGCTTGGGAGGAGGCTAATGAAAATATTCGTATATTATACTTTACTCTTTTTTTTTTCTTTTTTTTTGAATGAATATTTGTTCTTAAAGAACTGAACACAGGCCAGCATTTAATTTCCTGTGCTAGATATTCAAATAGCCTATTACATCTTGACATAAATTACTCTCCTATGGCTAGAACCAGAGTAGAACCTCTGAAACAGTGGTGAAAAGCTGGAATCATTACTATCAGATATATCCTGTCCTAAATATTCCCATATCAGAGTTTTAAATGTGCTTCCCTAATGAACCATGCTATTTTGGAGAGTTGTGTTGCCTGTAGTATTTGGATGTTAAATAGTTGTGATTTGGTTTTGTATTAGGTGGTAACCTACCAAATGGTAAGGCATTTTTGTAAAATGGTAACAAAATAAAGTCTGTACCTTGAGCATGTGCTATAGACTAATAATGATTCTCTGGAAGAGATAACTTCTCTTTAGGATTACCATTATTTTCTCTTGCAACATTTTAATTCGTTTCTTCATTGACTTCAGTCCCTATAGCATGCAAGCCCATCAAATCTGAAGACTGGAAAATCTGCATATCAAAATTCCAGATATTTTTATTGGAAAATGAAGTTTGCCTCTTTTTTACAACTATAGATGTGTGACAGTTTTGATCCTGTGAAAGTGAGGAGGTAAAGGAATAAAGATCAGAATCGTGTCCAACAAACTGCAAACCAATACTAATCTTCCATTAGTAACATATCTTAGCTTCTATGTGATAGAACTGCATAAAATCATCTGTTGCTAAAAGTAGCTGACTCTGGAATGGCACCGTGTCCAGTTATTTCACACCAGTTCAGGAAGTCCTGGAAAGGAAAGGTATTGCATGTGATTGAAGCGCATTGTTCACGACAGAGGTGGTCTCTGAGTTTGAAGATGACATTAGCTTCTCTCCTTCAGAGACTGGGAGGAGAGTTGCTGAAAGGCTGTGGTATGGGCAGGAGGCTGTATGGCTGAAAAGAGCTACTTTCCTAGATGTCTTGTGCTTCCACATGACTTTTTGTATCCCATTCCCAAGTCTATATTCTTGCACTTCCCAATCCTTCTCATGTATGAAACAGTGAGTCATTACGATTATGTCAGAAGAGTTCTTTGTGGTTGCTTCCTGGCAGCAACTGGGCATTACTGCATCTTTTTCTAAAATCTGTGTGAGGAAATCTTGTAAGTGAGCTTAGATCAGAGTTAGAGGGAGCAGCTGGCCTTCTGTTCTACCCCTGCTGCCTCCGGGAAATACCAAAGCAGATGCGTCTCAGCTATTTGCAGTCACAGGGCAAGGGCAGAGGCTCTTTTCCTGTGTCACAATGCAAAGGAGATACTTGCGTATAAATCCTGGGTTACTTGTTTGTGCAAAATTTCTATTAAATTGGGGTGCAGGTGAGTGCTTAAATGAATAATGGAAAATAGCTCCAAATTGGTCTGTCTTGTATTAATTAGCACAGAGAATCGCTCTCCATTCTTCTTCCATCATGTATTGCAGTTCATTGACCTCTCTCCCATCATCAGTACTGCTCAGCTACATGTTTCCTTGAAGCTGTCTCACTTTTGTCACAGGATGATGCTTTTTGTGCAAGCATAAATATTTACAGTAGTTTACAAAAGATTAAACCTCATCAAGTCAAGCATTTCTGCTAATGCAGTGTTGGGACAAGTCAGCAGGGAGAAAGAGCCTGGGCTGCTGTGCACAGCTGTTGCAGACCAAACTGTGGAACGTTCATTTTTGACTCACTGATCAAAACCTTTTTGGAGATTGACACATGGATTGTTTATTTTTTTTTCCATAGTGAAGTTCTTTCCACTGAAGTAGTTTCTTTATATTGTGCACAGAAGTCTGACTGTTGTCTGCAGCGTAAATATTTTGCCTCAGTTTTGTTGTTGTAATGCAAATTATTAGTGCAGATAAATTATGCTTGCTGGACCAAGCAATTGAAAAATGCAGCTCAGAACATAAATATCTGGAGATCTGCCCACAGCACTTGTGCTCTGTTGGTTTAGTTCTCATTCTAATCATTGGTACCAGAGGAAAATTATCCCACATTCCATCATTAGGAATGATAGGGGAAAATCCAAGCAAGAATATTAAAACAGAACCATAAAACTATGTTTGTTTTTCTAGGAGGGTAAAAGAAACAAGCAGAAGTCATTCCAAAATTTATGCAGCCAAATAAGCCACGAGAATGTTGAACACATACAAGGAAATCCACGGCCTGGCACTGATAATCCTTGGATTCTTCTGCAGTCCTTACTCACAGCATTGGTTTCTAGGCAAGAGCAAAAAATCCTTAGCTGAACTACTTGGATAACTCTAGACAAATGTCAGTGACAATTTTCTTGCTGCTGCTTATGTTGTGGAAATCTATACAAAGCCACTGAGCAGCTGAGGAATGAGCTAAGCATTGTAAGACTAGTTAGGGTACCTTTAGGTACCTTTACACCTTGGGTCCTGCTTGTTAATATTATACCTGCCTATCTAAATTCTAACCACTCCAAGTTACCATCTCTTTGAGAACATGTTCCCTTTCACTAATTTAGATTGACATGATTCTTTATGTAGAATATTTGCATGCCATGCAGAAACTCAGTCAAGAGCATTTCTAAGACCAGTGCTTCATCTTGCGTATTTCCAATTCACTTTCACTCTTTCCTACTGTGTAGTTCCAGAAAATTATATTTCCTGAGTAGGTCTAGCAAGACTATCTTCATGGTGATGCTTCAATGAAAATAGAAGTGCCTGGTGTTGATGGTCACTTAGTGCAAATGGTTAAGCTTGTGGTAGTATGGTTGCTCCATTGATTCTGAGTGGCAGTAAAGGCATTCAGCATCTTCTGATGTTGTGGGAAAATTGATAGTTTTCAGCCTTGGCTGTTTTACTGCTGGAGTCTTGTAAGTGACTGAACTTAAAATACCTCAGCCCAGCATCAGAGAGCCAGAAATATATTTCCTTAAAGGGACTGTGTCCGTGTTCAGTCTTAAATACTGGAAACTTTGCTTTTTGCTCCAGTGGGAGGTGGGGATTTGTCATACCAACTAAAAATACCAGCTGTCCCCTGGCAGCTCACAAGCAATGCCACTGTAGTGGTGATTGATGGACAAAGGAGCAGTCTGGCACGTTTTTCTTTAGTGCTGCTTTGTTGCCCCTTCCTAGTGAGAAGACCGCTGGAAATCCACAGGAAATCCTGCCTTCCTAGATAAACATCCTGCTTCCTTCTAAAAACCCTTGGAGAAGGTAGCTTGACATGACCGTGGGCATTTCTGTGCCAGGCAAATTGAAGAAGAATAATCTTTCATAGGAAGTGGCTCAAGCCTCATTGTTTGAGGTACTCAGAGCTACAGTGGACAAAACCCAGTCAGCCTAATTAAGGGTCGGTGGTAGTCTGAGCAGGAGTGTTGGGCCAGATGACCTCCAGAAGTTTCTTCTAACCAACATTTTTATGATTCTTTGAACCATATTCTTACAGCCTTTTTCCCTCTTTAAAATGAGTGCAGTGGTAAAGCACTACCCAGCCTTGTATGTGGTCTTGTTGTTTTCGAAATACGTACGTTTTTTGAGATTTAATTAAATATGCATGTAATTAAAGTATTGTTCTTATTGAAAGTTATGAAATAATTATGCTATTCTCTGGGAAGGCTTGAATCCATCATCTTAATACTCCCAAGATATTCCTGTAACTTAACACACTGAAAGAACAAAGTTATTTTAAATTTAATAACACAATGGGAAATATGCTTATGGTTGTAGACCTGTGGCTTTGATGACTAATCTTAATGGATCAATCGAAACTCACTCATCATTTAAACCTGCAAACGTAGCTAAAATGACTGAATGGTTCAAGCTGAAATGCACCTCACAGAAATGAATGGATGTGATGTTCTCTTCAGGCAGTAGATTTCAATCACAGATTTTGAGTCTGAGATGTTAGATCAAAGTAGAAGTAAATCCGAGGAAGATGGTGTGTATAAAACTGAGGTTGGTCTTTCTTTCTTCAGAGCTTTGCAGCCCAAATACGTGGTAAATTTTGTATCTGCCTCATACTTCACCTTGTTCTGAGGGATGGTCCTTGCTGTGCTGTGCTTCTGGACAAACAGGGATGGGCAAAATCCTGAAATGGTGACTGAGTGTGCTCAAGCTGTCCTGACTTGAGAAAGAAGTCATTCCGTATTTTCATTATTTCATAGTTCTTAAGAGGTGCATGCACACAGATGCTGGCCTGTGGAAGCCACTCTTCTCAGAATCTGTTTATGGTCAGTGGAGAAAGAACTCCCAAGCATACAAGGTCTAGTGTACAGAGTAAAGGATGATAAATCAGGGCAGGAGCCTGACTATATGGGGAATAATTGTGAGTACAGTGGCTGGTGAGCCATGTAGCACAGATACTTTACCAAAGCTGTAGTATAGCTGAACAGGCTTATCTCAAAATAAGATTCTTAACAGTATGCATGCTTCTCAGCTGCAGGCAGTTCATGTAAAAATGCAGGTCCCTTGGTATGAAAGCTCACCACTTCAGGACTTGATGATGACTCTGATTGCTCCATGTGGGTAGTTCCATAAGAAACAGTGTTTTTGCAAGTTTATTCTAGTTTATTATTGTTTCTTTCATATAGAAGAAAAATGAAATGATGTATGTATATATGGTTTTTTTTTAATCAGAAAGATACTCTATTCTCCACAATAATTAAAGCCAGAAAAACAAGAGGCTCTTGGCAGTTATGTACTGTTAGAAAAGTTTTAAATCTCTCTGCGAAAACTGATTGTTGGTTTCAAGCATTTCATTTCATGCAAATCACTTAAACTAGAGAAATTAGGATCAGAAAAACTAGTTGCTGTCAGATGATGATTGTATTCTATGATTCTGGCAGCATACGCAAAGTACAGGAAGTGTTCCAAACCAAGAAGAGGATACAGTCCCTGTCCCAAAGCACATGAGTGTAAAGAGGAAGGGAGGAAAGAAGAGGGAAGAAACTGCAGCATGTACAGTCAGGGTAATGCTAGCCATGCATCAGATGAGTTATTATAGCTGCTAGAAAGTGACAGCAGTTTTCTTGGAGAAGAGATGAATGGAGTGAACGAATTAACATCTATTTTGTTTAGTAAATAAACGTGTTTTGGCCAAATATGTTTACGAATGCATTTTCACTTTAGGTTATTATTTCTGTTTTTTACTACACATAGTTTAAGAAGAGAGAAAAACTTTACACATATGTTATATATCAATGTCTCTTCTTGAGGAAAGAAAAAAAAAACAAAACAAGAATTACAGCAAAATATAAACTAAAAGTAACGTTTCAAAGATTCTAATGAATTTTAGTAGATGCATAAATATTTAAACCTATTCCTAAATGAGCAATTCCCCTCGATCTGGGAAACTAAACAAAATAAATTTTATACTAAAAATCCATGCTTTAGTTGTTGAGAAATTAGAACATCTATTTTTAATAGGAAAGCACCCTCAAATGTAGGTATACAGAACACTTCAGAAATAAGAAGGTATATATAAAATATCTTCCATCACCACTGTGTCCTTGAAGAGAAGATATTACTTTCAGGTTTCTCTTCAGCTCAATGACTTTCTGGGTTGCTGCAAACTCAGTGTAATCCCTTTGGCTCTCCCATAACCCAGTCGCCCTCTTTTTAGAGGATCATGCCATAATAACAATACTCAAGCAACTAAATCAAATATCTCTTGTTACAGCTAAAGAGATAAAAGTCCTTGTACAGCTGTCTCTTATGTTTGCCATTCTTTTTCCCTACCACCTTGCTTTCACATCTAAATCTTGAATTTGTTTTCTGTTTAGAAGGATTCTGATAGTAATCTTCCATTCTTCAAGTAAATTGGAAGATGTACTTTTAACAATGCCTTTCCTTTGTGGTCTACTCATAAGAATTACTGCTTCAGACTAAAGTGATCTTCACTTTTTAAGATGAATTCGAAGTGATGCTTTGAGCAGGAATGAGAAAGTATGTGGAAAGAAGTGTACTGGATCCTCTGTACTACTGATGCGGGAACATGACACTATGTTAGCAAGGTCTGTGACGAGCACTGAGCTCTGTGGTATATCTCTGTTTCAGTTTGCTATACCTTTATTTAGACATAATCTTGAGATTGATAAACAGGAGGACGTCCTGATATCCCACCCATTACCCTGTCCTGCCTGCAAGAGGCACATGGTATATTTGAACAAATATTTGCTTATATTTTCCAAATTTCGTAAATGATTATAGCTTTGCACAAGATGAGATTTTGATTAACAGTATGTTTCCTTAGAATAATGGTTCTGATTTGGCAATGATGTTTTTTGTTGTTTCCTTTACAGGAAGAAGGTATTGTGAAGGAAATAGACATCAGTCACCATGTGAAGGAAGGTTTTGAAAAAGCAGATCCTTCTCAATTTGAGCTGCTGAAAGTATTAGGACAAGGTTCATATGGAAAGGTAATTTTTAATGCCATCTAATCACGTAGAGCAAGACTGAAAATGCTGTGTTCTTTCTCTGAGTTCATTTGCACTGATAACACTGCCTATACATATTGTATTGTAAAGGCAGATAAGCCTCTTCTGCCTTCATTTTAATAATCTGTCCTTTGCTGGAATTCTGTATATAGAACAGTTTAGAAAATAACGTTTCTGGCTCTGGATGTAGTCTAAGGAACAGAAGTAAGCAGGGATAGTGAACAGCATTGTTTATAAAGTTATACTCCTTTCCCTCTTTCTAACCTATCCACTAGTTAAGTAAGCATGCTACTGCTGCTCAGTTGTAGGAACACTGATAAGCTTAAAAGAAGTTTGCTTCCCAGTTTCTGCTGAGGGCAGATGTGATCACAAGCATATTTCAAAGCCCCCGTCTTTCACCCTGCTTGTTACCTCACATTGATTTTGTAAGAAAAGCTGCTTTCTTAGGCCTAGATGCTAAGCACTTAATTTTCATCGCAGTGTCTTTGTTTTGAGTTTTGACACCTATAACCAAGCTGTTTTTCCTTGTATGTTTCACTGCCAAGTGACTATAAAGTGTATGTGTATACATACTGTATACATAAAGCATGTGTATAAAAAAAAAAATCGTCTAGATGTATGACCAGCTATTGAGAAACAACATTTTTATCTTAAGTCCAAGGCTTTTCTCAATCCCACAGGCAATTCTTTTTCAAAAGGATGTGTTATTTGCAAATGAGAATAGGAAGAAAAAATTGAGAGAAAGAAGGGAGATTCATCAGTTCATCATTAAATTCTTTCCATGGTTTAACTAAATTAGCCTTTGAAACCTGTGGAAAGGTGAGCCTAGTTTACACCAAACATGGAAATCATATTTTCAGTGCTTTTTAAATTTTAGTCTATTTCATAAGTATTTCAGAGATGGATCATTCCAGTTAACTTGAAGCACTGATTCGTACCTAAAATGTATTGAGGTCCTAGCAAAAGCTGAGAACCATGACAATAAGCCACGATCCTCAGTTTTATTCATGAGGGGAAAAAAAGAGCTATTTTGAATGTATTTAGTAGCTTTCTGAGTATTCCAGAATTATGCTGATAGGTAGGGTTGTTAAAAGATCCCTGAGATGAGAGACATCAAAAAAATAGGCATTCACTACCAAGTTTTGATCTAGAGAACTGCTTAAGAGCACTGTAATGATATTTGGGTTTTGAATGTCTTAGATTGTACTGACGTATTTCGTTATTAACTGTCAAATTTGGCATTCTAGCTTCAGGCACTGTATAATTGAAATGTCTAGCCTCTGCTACCACTTCCTAAAATGAGATCAGGTTTCTGTGACACATTCCCTTGATTTGCTGCAGGATCAGTATATGACTGCGGATATTAGACCTGTCTGGAGTTGTGTAATTGTAAGACACTTTAGTATCTTATGTGAAATTGGTCAGTAAGTTCACAAAATCATCATAGACACAGAGGAACGAAGTCTGATTGGAAATTTTTATGCAGTCTGTAAATTTTCATCACTTCAGTATTTCAGCTGATAGCTCAAATCTGTAAGTCTCTGGGGATGCAGAGCTGTTTTTCAAGTTGTTCACCTGAGACCTACATCATTTCCTGCAGAATTAAAAAAAAAAAGTCTTTGGTTTCAGAGGGAGTACACTCAACACTGATGAAAGTCACAGCACTTGCTTAGGTTTCTGGATTGGGATTTGGGTGTTGTACTCAGTACTCCAGCTAAAGGACTCTTGCTCATTCTATCAACACATTTGCTTATAACCTAGGTTGTTTTCATGCAAATCATACTAGAAAGTTGAAATTCTGCTCAGGAATATGCCCATACAATTCTGTTAAATTATTAGTTTAAAGCTAATATAAAGAGATGATATAAATTTTGAGATTTAGCATTTTCTTTCTTTTTTCTTTTTTTTTCTACTTCAGAAATAAATCCATATCCATTTTTGCACAATAATAATAATGCTAAAACTCTAGCGTTTTGGCAAAACTACTTTTAGATTTTTCTTCCCCTATAAAGCAATGCAAAAATTAAACCTTTGACTTGGACTGGGTGGAAAAATATCCTAATATTTCTCTTTCTATCTGAACTTCTAAATGAATTGACTTCCTGTTAATATTAATTATTGGAGCAGCTGAGCTTAATTTATTATGAACGTTAATGAAAGCACTTCAGAAATTCTTACATGTTCCTGTTGCATTCCAGATTTCATATTTGTTTCTGCAGTTGTGAGTACCAGAGGTACTTGCACGTTCTTCAAACTAGGAAACAGGAGACAGGAATCAGCAACATCTGCCCAATCTCAGTGAGTTAGGGGAGCTTAGCTGTAGAGCTGTACATATCTCACATGCACAGGAAACATCTTGAGAATGAAAGCCTCACCAAAAATGTATCAGATCATATAGCAGAAGTGTTGTAGCTGTGATGTTGTGCAGATGTAAGAGCTCTGGTTAAGGTGTTCAGAGAAAGAATTTACTTATTTTTCCTTCAGCTTCTCTGGATGGCTGTTAAAAGTTATCTTCTCCCACAAACCTTTTTCTCAGAGAGTGCTTGAGAAAATTGTAGGTTTTTTACAGTTTTTTTTTGTTTGTTTGCTTGGTTTTTTTTATTTTTTTATTTAAGAAGGAAGTGTATTTCAACTTGCAAATAATGTGCTAGAAATAGACTTCCTCCTTTCTTTTTTTGACTTTTCATGTTTTGGATGAAGGCAATTTGCAAGGCTGTGTGGTTCATGAATAAATGATGAATTAAAATAGTTGCCACAGATTTTTTGCAATCCAAGTAGACGTTCTAGAGTAAAATAATTTCATTTAGACTTTAATTCCTGTATTTATATGTATATGTTACGTATGTGGGCTTTGCGGTGCTTTTTTGTATTTGGCTTTACTTCCACTTCTGTCCAGTAGTAAAGGTGCTGAAATAACAGTTGAGCCCCTGCTGTCATGTTGCTGACCTCTGCAAACAGTGTGTCCTGAGGATCAACTAAAATATTGTCTTATTTTCAAATATTAAAATACTGAGCATCCTATAAAGACTGAACTAAGTTATGGTTTTCTTTTCTGTTGTCCTCGTGTTCAGACTGACTCAGAGTCAGATAAGAATAGTCTCATGGAGTTAAACAAACAAACAAAAAACCAACAACAAAAAATCAAAATTTTATCTACAATTTATTTTATTCCAATTAAAAATTTACACTGTCAAAAGTTGTAACATAGGACATTGTAACAAGGAAAGATGTCTTTATTATAATAACCTATCAAATTTTCCTACCTTTTCTCGAGTATGCCTGAGCAAACTTCCAGCTGTAAAAACTTTCTGCTTCCCTTACTTTTTACGTTAGTCATCTTTCATGATTTATGACAGAAGCTACACCTTTTTTTCCTTCTTAATTTAATTGCTGAAAATAATTTTTTTAAAAAAATTCTGTATTCCTAAGCTCAAGCAAGACATCACCTTTTTCATGTAAAGCTGTTCATAATGTGTAGAAATGTGCACACATTGTTTATGACTACTCACCATCTTTAACTGAATCTTAAAGAGCTATTAGTAATACTGAAAAGCTGTCAGAAAGTGAAGGCTTAAAACAGAAGCTTTCCAGAACTAGCTCAACCAATTGCAGGTGAAATATATAAAGTGCTTTCAGCCAGGAATTTTCATTGGAATTCCCAAAATTTAGTATATGTTTCCCTATCAAATGCTGCAAGGTTCATAACTAAAAGCTTGGTACCCATTTACACAAATTGTTCTTTTTACAGGTATTTCTAGTGAGGAAGATCAAAGGATCTGATGCAGGCCAGCTGTATGCCATGAAGGTACTTAAGAAAGCAACTCTGAAAGGTAAGATTTTGGACACTGGCTGCATTTCTGTGCTACTTCAACATCTGCTTTTCTTATCATTTTTGCGTTACTGCTGTTTAATGATATGCAGGAGTTTATCACCATAGCGAATGTTCTATGGAAAAGGTACACAGAATATGTTACCTACGCAGTATGAGAGCATGAAAACAGAGCAATGGTGCTTCCTACCATCTTGCTTGCTTTATTTTCTTACTGTTACTTCCAGAACTTTGCTGGGCATGCATTAAATTGTATCAGAATGACAGTATCTCTCTGCAGCTGAAGTAAATAGAATCAAATACTTTTAAATAAGGACGTTGCTGAAGTAGAGCATAATTCTTACTGGGCAGGAAGGCCTTCCAGGGGGTGCTTCTCACTACATGCCTGAAAATTCATGGAAACTTATTTTCAAGTGTGATGAGTCATTCTGAGGTTCTTAAGACCTTACAGTTTCCTAACTTGTGACCAGTCAGTATGTGGCCTTCACTGGTCTCAGGCCAAATGACTGATTATTAAAGCTGGTCATCCTTTTCTGGGGTCACTGGCTGCTGCAACCTTGCTATGACCACAAGGAAGTTTCTAGTAATGGGAGAGGTAGGTAGGACTGAATAATAAGTACATTAAGTTTCATCTCAACTGAAGCCCTTATTGTTTGTTCCTCCAGAGAGTTAGGAAGATCCATGCTTCTGCCTGTTTCCCTGACCTAGTACTACACTCTGCTTTTAACCCCCAAAAGCCTGTACATGTTGTTCTGAGTTTATTCTGTAAACTCAGGGCAGCTCTTTGACTTAATAAGACAGTAAGTGTTTGCACAGTGCAGAACTGTGCCTACGTGTTTATCCTCGAGTGAAGAGACCTAACTTTTAAATAGTTCCAATGACTTAAGAATCCAGATTTCTTTAGTGTGTATTGGTGTAGGGAACCAAAAGAAGAATGAAGCTACTGCTAATTGCCAGGAAATGTTTCAGCAGGTGGTGGCAGACAGATACAGCACTTTCCTGAGTACTAGTCAAGATAGGAAAGTCAGAAACTTCCAAGGTCTTTTCCCCTGCCACAGCCTTTGCAAATGAATATAAACTTGAAGTGATGCCTGTGTACGAATATTTTTAGTATGTAGATAGGAAAGTATTTTTTCTGGAAGAAGACTACAGTGTAGTCATTTCAATAGTAGTGGACTTAATACATAAAAGTAAAAGGGTAGGCCTGTGTATTAATTATGTGTAATAGAGTGATCTCTGATGTCTCAACCAATAGAGAAACAGATGAAATCAACTCTTGGAAATTTCCTCTGCGGTGAAAGCTGTCTCCTACAGAGTACTGCATCTGAAAAAGGACTGCATGATCCTCTGATGTAAATGCATATCAGAGATTTCTTTTTGTGTCTATTGAGAACTCACAACTTTTCACCTCATGTGTAAACTGGATTGTCTGTCTGTTTTCTGTGTAGATCTGGGGTTTGTTTAAGAGGAATCAGGTTTGAGTTGGGAGAGTTTCTTCTACAACCTCAAACACCTTATTGTTACTTATATATGATAGCTACATCTGTAATCTTAAATTCCACTGGAAAAAAAAATAGTCTATGTAATGGTAGTTTTTCAGGATATCTTAAAACATAGATGGTGATTTTAAACTATTCAAAATTGAATCTGTGTTACACCAAGAATAATTGGCACGTCTATATGTTTTCCGTGTCTACAGTTCTTTATAGCACAGAGCTGCTTCTGTTCTCCTCCATCAGCTTTTTACAGCATAATATTTATTAGTTTCTCAGGTGTGGGTGACAAGGTCCAAAAGTTGAAGTTGCTCTGTATTGCATTTCTCTCCCATTCAGACTACTTGCCTCTCTGACTGGTAACTCTAGGTTTGTCAGTAATCTCAGGATTGCTAGCACATTAGTAGGAGCTAATTTGTCCATACTAATTTTTATAAATAAGTTAAATTCAGCAACTATTTAACTCAAGGTGCAAAAATGAAGGCAAAACCCTGTTAGCACAGGGCAAGTGAGAAGAGCAAAAAAAAATGAAGATTGCTGTCAGTGAGCTTCCTTGTAAGTTCTGGCACAGAGATGATATTTCTGACAGCTTAATTTCATCTTTTAAGTGAGAGTGCTGAATTGCTGCTGCCTACCTACACTCAAAAAGGCTGCGAGTCACTTCAGTGTGAACTGTTTATTACCATGTCAAGTAATGGGAGCAAAGCCATAAGTACTTGTTAGCACTGCATTCAGTATTTACTGACCAAAGACATGCTATGAGATAAATTTCTGGATGATTTTCCTTCCTAATCTGTTCTTCACAGTATAATGTGGAGTGAAAACTTCAAAGCTCTAGGAGCCAGTGCCATTAACATGGTCACACTGTCACAAGTACCTTAGCAGTTCTTTCCTTTCGCAAAGCAAATTTGTGAAACATAAAATGGAGAAATGAGAAGGGGGGGAAAAAAAAAGAGAGGAAAGGAGCATGAAGAATTAAAACACACATGAGTAAGAATTTGAAGAAGTTAAATGCTTTCAGGAGTGAAGGGTTAAAATAGCTCTGTACTTTGAAACATCCATCCTGCCAAGGTGTTTCCCAGCCCAGGAGTAGGACTTTGGCAGTGACCAAATGAGGATGTGTAAGAAGCAGCAGAAGTACAAAATGGAGCTTACTCCAGTGTATCTACTGCTTCTTACCAAAGTAGTCCCTTGCTAGATAACATGACCCCAAATTCATCAACAGTGAAGGCTAATGTAAGAAGAGTATTGCAACCAACAGCCGCACTCTCCAAGTTTTTGTAGCTCAGATAAATTGGTTGATACAAAAGAGTCTTTGTAGATCAATTGCTTTTGTAGATCCAAGTTTGAAGAAGTCTGCCTAACAGCAGAATGATTCCAAAATCCAAAGTATTCCAGTTTAGATTGTAAAGATTTGCAAAGGCACATGCTGTAGATGCAAACATTTTTGTGGAAATGAAATTAATCTTTACCATATTAAAGTTTATGTTAAATGTGAAGTATGTCTGAATAAACACTGATAGGAACATGGATGTTTGAAAGAGAAAGCCACTGTTCCTGTTGGTTGTGAGAACATTGCACACTGAACATTGACTCCTGCATACTTCATTTCCTTTTGCAGGAGCTTGTGAATTAGATAATACTGTTAAATTCCATCTTAAAATGTTGGTTTTGTGTCATTTTTTTTCTTCTTGTAAATGGGATTTTTAGATTAAAAAAAAAAAAAAATCAAGATAATAACATTGATCTTATCACAAAATTATGGAATGGCTTAGATTGGAAGGGACCTTACAGACCATCTGATTCCAAACTCCTGATAGCAGCAGAGCTGCCACCCACCAGATCAGGCTGCCCAAGACTTCATCTGAACTGGTCTTCAGAGCCTCCAGGAGTGCAGCATGCACAGCTTCTCTGAGCAGCCTGTGCCCATGCCTAGCTGAGTCAGGTGTCTTGACTGTCAGTTCTGAATGCACTGGGAGAATGAAGAAATTGGGAGATAACAAGGACGGATTATTCTGTGTGTATGTGTGCCTTGAATTCATCATCAAGGCTCCATCAGCTTTATTGAAGGTGCTTCAGGATTTCATGAACAAGAACTGTTTACATTGTTTACAATGTAAGCTTCACTAAACAAGTGTGAAGTATTCATAAATCCCCCACAGGCTTCTGAGCTGGAATATAAGGGCTACCTCCAGAGCCTCAAAATTGAAGATGCATCCCTCCAGAAGGTATGCAATCTTACAGAAAGTGGCATGAAACCATGATTTATTGATATAATGCTTCTGAACTTCATAAGTATTACAATGAAGAGGTATGATCTAGCAAAAGTTTTGTGTTGGATTACGAGGAAGTAGTCTGCATCTGCCCATCTTGTTGGTTGTGTAAATGTCAGCACTGAAAGCTGTTTGACACTGAGAACTCAGATATTCTACCTTTTTCTGCTCACAGAGTTTAGCAAAGGTAATTTGTTTTGTCAAAAACTCTGAAGTGCTTTGCACTTTATGATCCCCCTCAAAGCCAGTAGGCTTATGAGTTTATAGTTGTGCTGACTGCGAGAGATGTTTATAGATGCAGTAAGCTCTGAGTGCAGCTCTGCTGACTCACAGAGAGCTTTCCCTGTGTTCTTAGGGATATTAGATAATTGATAATAATTGTACACTAAATTTAACAGCTAACTGAGGTGTCACCAGCTGGACTGTGATTTCCATCCAAACCATTGGAAAACTGTAGTAGTGGCTTCCCTGTTTGGATGTCAGCTGAAGTGGCTTCTTCAGTTCTGTTTTATGTGATTGAATTTTCCTGTAATATTTGTGTTGTTGATATCTAAGATGTTGAACTACAATGTTTTCCTTCTGCTGTGAAAGGAACAAAAAATGCAACAAAACAAAAATCTCAGGACAGATTAACCTCAGGAAGCAGGACTCAAAGAGCCTTCACCTGAGATAAACTTAGACTTTTGGTGCTCAAGTTTTTGTGGTGTCTAGTCCTATTAAATTTGGTCCCTATGATGGTGTCAGAGACCCTGCTACTTTTCTTGCTCTGACCTTTAGACTTCGGTTTATAATATTAAAGTGTTCTTCAAACTTTTTAATATCTTCCTTAACCTCTTATTATCCTCTTCTAAACACTTCATTGTGGAAGTCCTGACCACACATCCAGTTTCCTATGAGTACAAACCCAAGCAGAAGTCCCCTTCCTTCACTGTCTGAGGAAAGGACTACATGCCCAGTATCCTCAGGAAACGTTACAGTGCAGGCTGCTTTCTAGAAACAGCTTCTTGACTCAGATTCACCCTTAGTCTCAGATTTTCCTTATCCAGGGCTTAGTTTCTGAATGAGGAAAGGGTTCAGTACATGTCAGAGAGCACATTTACATTGTTTCTAAGAGGCTGTGGAGAATAATGTGTTCTTATAAGGAGAAAGAGTTGCAGCTGAGGGCCAACCTTACCATGTCAGCAAATATTACAGGGCATCTTCGCCTGTATATACTAGATGTTGACAGATGTTTATCTTCATAGGGTTTACTAGGAGCGTTAATGTGCATTCATTGAGACTGTAGCTTCTGGCTTAAGTACTCAATATTCTGTAGTGATTCTGTACAGTGTTTGGATGAGAAGGGAATGTTTTTCCCTATAAAAATAAACTGAGCATGCATCACTTAAAGATTTTATTATCTGTTTCCATGCAAGCCTTGTGGAATTCTCTTGTATAAAGTCCTGATTAAATTACAGCCTCTTCACAGTGCTAAATGCATGGTGAAGATCCTGTTATCGGGCAAAATTTCCCACTGTTAAGATGTTCATACAATGAACTCTGGATATTTAAAATGTTTTCTACTTTCCAAGGGAGAGTTTGGCTGTCAATGTTTTTGTTTTTTGTTTTTTTTGTTTTTTAAAAAAACAGACAAACAAAAAGATGTTGCTATTAATGGAGCTTTTTCTAAGAGCCTTCATGCAAATTTTGGCTGTCAAGTTCTTTAAGAGGTCCCAGTGCTAAAAGTGATTCTGAGATTGCAAAATAGCAAGTAGTTCCTACTGTCCAAAAGAGGACAGAATAAGTAAGCCTTCTCCTAACAACTGCTGAAAATTATAATCAGTTTCCCTATCATTTTCCATATCTTTCACATAGGATCACACTCTTCCACTTCTGTCATACAGTTTGTACATAAATGCAGCAGTACTGCCTAGTTCCTTCCTGTCTCCAGATTTGTTCAAGTACAATTCTCCTATTACAGTAAAATGAAAATGAAAATGTAGTACCCTGCATAGTTGTACGTTCATTTGGAACACAACTTCAGCTTAGTATCTTGCTGGCCAAGTTAGCCCAATTTTGTTTTCCCCAAAGCCCTGGCAACAGCACAGGGCTCACAAGAAAACCCCAGCCCTCTCCACGAGAAGTTCCATGCTGCAACAGAAACTGTGACAGAAGTTCTAGAATCTGGCAGCACTAGTGCTTTTGATTATGCCATGCTTTTGAAGCATTCTTTTCAATTATTCCCATTCCCTGTCCCTTGGTTTTCTGGGCACAGAAGTCTAGGAGCATACAAGCTGGGTTCTCTCCTAAGGAAATGAAACGAGGAGCATACTCAGTGCCCCCCAGGGCACACAGGCCAGGGAAATAGGGTGTGATGCCAGCTCCCAAGCAGCTGTGTAGCGTGGGAGACCTCAGGGCCAAACACCCACTGCTAATTTCTGCAGATTGCTGCAGTTACACCACACTGCATACTAATGTAGACATAGGTTTAAACTTTAAAGTAAAGTTTCAGATTTTGCAGTGCAGACTCCAAGAGCATATGTGTTTGTGCTTTTCACTAGATGTAGCACAGAGCTGCCTTAAATTATTCCATCTTTTTTTGCTGAGTTAACTTTCTCACAGCCTTGGCTTCTAACTTGAGTAGCTCCATAGGCCCTCTTAGCAGCAGCTGAAAGTGTTGCATATTCAGGTATTCATTTGATGATTCTCTGGAGCGTACAAAGGAGATTCAAACCAGAAAAAGAGATCACTGAAAATTCTGTTGGTTTCTTTGAGAGAAGAGGGGTATATTCTACACCTGTGCTCAAATTATGCAAGTTGTTCTAAACGTGTTGAGTCACACTCTTTTGTCAGTGAAATGCAGAAAAAGATGACTGAAAAAGAGCAGCAGTTCTTGCAGGCTATTCCAGCCAGGAAAGGAGTGATGACCCTTTTCTCAGGAATCAGTAGTCCATTATACTTTTTTCATTATTGATAGAAAAGACTGGTTTTCAAAATCGCCTTGTAATTTTCAGTCGATTTACCATGTAACTCTTTGAAATTTCATTTGGTATTGCCATTCTTGACACTGTGAGTAAGTATCATTGGAGACATTTTAAACTGCAGCTCCCATAGGTGCCATCAGTGAATAGGTTTCAGACTCAAACTCATTTGTCAAAGTCCCTGTAACAGACTTAATCAATGAGATTTCATTACTGGTTGGTTTCCCTTGGATCATTCTTTCTGTCATATTCATTGTGCTGTATATCTAGTGGCAGCTATTTGAAATTGTAGTTAATCCCAAATCGTTTGTCACTGAACAGAAAAGGCCACATTTGATATTTTCTATTATCAAGTAGCAGATTGCTATTGGTTGCTTTTATTGTGGCTTCAGGAACTGAGGGGCTACCTTGATGGTTGTCCTGAAGCCATGAGTGAAATGTGTATCCTGTTTAGTGAACGTAATGCAATTTCACTTTATCTGTAGAAAGCCCACTTCTACTAGGAAAGTACTGGGAAGTACAAAGGATTAGTCAGCCATCATACATCTTACCTACAATAGCTGGCAAGCACAGAATGGAGAGCATAGCTTGCTTTAATTGAAGCAGATCTACAAGAGTGATGTGAAACTCTAGCTTAATGAAGGAATCTGTGATGAGGTGCCTATTGCCTGTGTGAAAGGCTCTCCTGGGTGGCACCAACCACCAGCTGATCCCTAGATGCAGGGACTTTCTGGATTTGCAGTCATGTTGTTTAGATGTTGGAAGTTTGCTCATTTGGAGAATCCCATTCAGAGCAGGTTCCTAGGAAAAGCCAGTCCTTGGATTTGCTCATCATATGACTGCTCCTTGCACTGCTGCACGATGTCTCCAGTTTCTTATGGTTGCCCACAGCTGTCAACTTCCATTCTCTTTCTCTTCTGTATTTAGCTTCAGAATTAAACATAGTATTGATGGACAGGATGTACCTAGGCCAGTCTGGGTTTAGTAGTGCTAGTGGTCACCATTTTACTTTATCTGCTGCCCTCTTCCTTTTGCCTTTCTGCCTGACCAATCAGGAACCTTTAAATCTGCTTTGCAGATTTTATTTTGGCTTAATGTTGAGACTTATTTGTTGTTTTTATGTTGCGTTTTCTTGTCATTCATCTTGCACTGCCTTTAAGGGGGCTTGTAGGCTTCCTGCTTGCTTGTGCTTCTATTTTTAAGAAAACCAGTGCTGAAAAGAGAACCTATTATTGGTGACCTATTGAGTCAATTTGGCAGCATGTGAAGGGACTATTGCGAACCATTTTTAATCCTGTACTATCTCCCATGGTTATCTCTAGTCTGTGGGAATTGTGTGAGCCCAGAGAAGATTTGCTCTTTTGGCTACTACAGGTTTAGATGCTTTCAGTCTTCATCTCTTTGAATTAGTGTCAGGTAGTCTGTTCTTTCATGGCAGGCTGTGTTTGGTGTAGGAGCTGGTACCTCAGTTCAAGAGTTCCAAGACTTTGGTTCTGCCTGTGTCTTTGCTGCCAACTTGATTCACAAACACCAAGCAACTATTACTGCTGCTCCTCTTCTCAATCTCTATACCTGCAGTGTTAATCTAATAGTGCCAGCCTCCCCTTCACTGTGCTTGATGTCCACATGAAAAGTAATAGTCAGATGCTAATGATTATGTTATTAACACTCCTCCCCACTTAAATGTTATCTGTGGCATTATGCAATGTAATAGCTAAAGAATCCCAAACAAGAAATTGCTAGGCAATGTCTCTTCTGTATAATGCAATGTCTATTTGAAATAATCAGAGCTATGAATCAACTGTACTTCTACATAAAATTATAGCTGTAGTGGAAAGCTAAATTGGAAGTACAATGGCTAAATATCCCTGGGATTTTTAACATCACTAATGGACTCCGAAAGTCTTTGGCTGTGGTACAAAGCCATTATCTTTATGAAAAACATTTGTTGTTTGTTCAGTTCACTGAATAAGTTGGACCAGTTGGAACATCCAATGTAATTGCCATTTAACCAATTTCAGCTGCCTGCAACTGTAGTACTTTTATAGCTGGATGAAAACCGAATTCATAGCCATCCTCTGGGAGCTGCGTCCCACTGCTTTTACTGGTTCCCATGATAAAAAAGAAAATTTTACTACTTTCAAGCACGAGGACAGATTAATAGAGTTCAACAATGGCATTTGATGGCATTTCAAATCAGAATGACCACAGGAAGTAGGGGTTATTTGGGCCGGCAATAGTTCTCCTCCTTTGATTGTGTACAAATCTTCATGCCTGGCGCAGCTGGCCAGGCATGCAGTTCACACTTACTGCTGGAGGTGTGCTAGCACTCAGTTGCCTCTCTAGAAGGGAGATGGCATTATATAGGAGGCTACCATCTGGGATTTGTTTCAACGGAAGCGAAATTATTGTTTGTGGCTTTATACTCTTCATGTGGGTTGTACATGTCAGTTATGGTTTCCTCATGCCTGTGGCATTTGCTCCAATTTGGAGGTTTTTTGTGATGTTCAAAGAGAGGCCAGCAATCAGTGACAGTGACCTCCTTTCTGTTTTGTCCATAACATTTTCTATCAGCATGTGTCTGTCTTTTATACACTTGAAAGGTTTCCATGTCACAGTAATTTAACTGATGTTAAACTAATGGGAGATTATTTTTGTAAATTTAGGCAAAGTCTGAATTACTCAGATAATTGCACTGTGTCCTGGTCATCTACTTTTTATGCTGTGACACAGTTCCCAGTTAGTGGGCAATTGCAAGCATCAACGCCATTAGCTCAGATCTGCCTTTATGTTCAGATGGAGCACATTTTGATGTTGGAATCAGGAAATAACGGACTGGTTGAAGCTGGCAAGGCTGTCTGGGTGTATCTGCTCCAACCCCTGTGCAGCAGGCACATGGAGAGCAGGGGAGCAGGGTGCCTACCCAGCCTACCCAGCTTCAGAAGATCTCCAAGACTCCACAACCTGAGAAATCTGTAGCAGTGCTACGTCACTCTCTCAACACAGAAGTGCTGCCTGGCATTTGGACAGAACCTCCTGTGTCCTAGTTTATGCACTTTGTCTTTTGTCCTTGCACTGGGCACCCCGGAAGGAGCCTGGCTCTGTCCTCTTTGCAACCTCCCTTCAGACATAGACATAGACATTTATGAGATCCTCCCTGAGCCAGCCTTCTTCAGGCAGAACAGTCTCAGATCTCTCAGCTTGTCCTCATTGGAGAGATACTCCAATATCTTCGTAATTTTCTTGGCCTTCAGTTGGACTCCAGAGGTTATTATTCAATGACTGATCATTGTGAAGGGAATGAGATAGGGTCTAGTATTCTCCGCACCTTCAGAAAGCAAGCAGTAACATTGCCCTCCTCCAGCTGCTTTCTTCTTGAGGCTGCAAAAGAAGAGGGGTGCTCGGCTCTAACCATTCCCATGTGGCTTTTTAGTTCCCTATTTTTCCTTTGCTCTGCTGAAATATTATGACATAACTTTATAGACATTAATCCTGATGTAAATGACTGCTTTGTTTCAGTCAGTCACCCACATGATTGTGTACATTAGTTAGGGCTAGAATTTTTTTTTCAAGGGATCTTTATTCAGATGGAGTCCCTGCAACAAAGCATCACACAGAGCTAGATGCAGCCGCTTTCTGCTGCTACCAGACCAGGCTAATGTCTTGCTAAATCATTATTTAGATTTTTGTTCCCATTCTGTTCTAAGAAGTGTGCGATGAGGCTGCAATCACAGCTCTTTTCTCTGCTTCTAGTTGTTCGTTCTGTTAGGGTTTTGCCTGGCATCCCATACTTATATGTACCTTCTATTTATATTCCTTTCTTTCCTTGTATTTTGATAAATAATTCTTCTCTATCCATCGTGTTTACTTCCTTTAAATATTTATCTGCTCTTCTCCTGTCCCCTTTTAGACATTGCTTGTTAAGGTTTATGTTTAGCTCTTGGCAATTACCCAGTGACATAGGAAAACGGAAGATTTCCTCTTCTAGTTCAAACAGTCACAGATATTTTCAGAACTGTATACAGGGATGGAGATGTAGATGGTGAGATCCTATTAATGTCAATGGCAGTTTTACTACTGACTGTTTTAGGGCCATGATTTCACCCAGAAACTGTCTGAACAAAATCATATCTTCCACTGGTCTCCCTATACGGTAGTAAAGTCCAGGCTGAAAAACCTTTTGCAGTTGTTTGAGCAGTGCATCATCTCTCCTAATAGGAAAAAAAAGATTCCATTGGCCTTTTTACCCTCACTGTTTGTGTGGACAGGCTTTCCTAGTTGCAGCACTTTAGTCATAACTCCTTAATAACATGAGACCAGGCTTTTCCTTATGCTCTCATTTAGGATTTGACCATGCCTTGACTTCACACTTCACTTGCTGCTTGGGGTGGGGGGCTTTCACAGTGACAGACAGGCATCATAGAGATGCTCATTTCCAAGGCAAACATATCAGCTGAGCTACATAAAGCGTGTCTGCATAGCAAGTGCGAGCCTGGGCAAAGTGAAGCTTTGGTTTGACTGTTCATTGACATTAAACACTGAAATTTTCCTGAAATATCTGTATTCTAAACTCCCTGTCGTGCTGTGTGCAGGTAGCTCAGTGGGCTGTTTGCATGGTTTGTCCTGCATGGTTTACAAACAGAAGCTGTGACAAGGCCTCAAATCTCTTAAAAGAAGCAAGAGTCCTTGTGTTTAGATTACGAGCTACTACCCCATCTTCCTCAGTGATGTCTTAGACATACTAGCTATTTGTTTCACAAATCCAAAATATTTAGAATTTACTAACCTGAAACGCTCACCCAAAATATTTCCTTAGCTCAAGGAAGATTGTGTTTACTGAGTGCAGACAACCTAATGGAACAAGTGTTCAGAGTGGAAAGGCAGCTTAGTGCATCTGTGAGCGAGGTGGCTGCTTAGCCCAGGGGGAGTGTTAACATTTGCCTCATGCTCTGTGACAAACCCATGCAAATCCCTCTTCCCAAGAAACTTGTATCACTGACGAGCCACAGCTTTGCCTTAACCCTAGCAGGACTAAGCTAGCAAATGACTCTCAGTTTATGGTAGTCACAAAAACATTATTTATTATCTTTTTGTCACTACCTCACACTTAGAAGATGTGTGGTTGGGTAGTTTTGTTTAAAAACTTCTGGTGGGTTTGGTGAACTTATTTTTTCTGTAGTGCACCTTTTAACTCTTCTGATTTAATATTCTGTCTTCTTCTGAAAGTACATTACAACTGACAAATAAAAGACATAGTTCCTTTTCTGGTAGACTGTCTATCCACAGAGACAGACCATTAGGTGAAATTGCATTTGAAAAATCATTGACAGTAAGCATTTCAGTGCAGGCAGATTGTTCTTGTTCAGTTATGTTTCTTTTTAAAAATGATTTTATAGCTAGTTGTATATCAAAACCAGTGATTAAGAAATAAGAGGTCAAAATTGAAATTAAAAACCCTTAGCAAAACAGTACTTTGATGAACCAAGACCAAATTTTTGCTATTCAATTTTGGCAAAACTTGCTGAATTTAGGCTTTTTGTTCCAATTCAGATCAAAAACCACAGTAAAAACATATTTAAAAATGTGCAAAATTACCAGTTTCAAGCAGCTCTACAGCAGGCATTTACCAGAATTAGTTTAGCCTATGAGCTAAACTGACCTGGTGGCAAATTACAGCATCCCAGTACATGCTTTCTCCACAGAGGGATAACACCACATTTCCTCTCCTTCCAGGAATTCTCACTTAATATTGTATGAAACACAATTGTTCTTTTCCATTAATATCCCAGCTTGTCCAAGCAGAAGATTTCATACTGAGCCATTGAGGAAAATTTAGGAGCTCCTAAAACAAAATAGAAGGGACTCAGTGGGCTTAAAATCACAGCTTCCAACTCTGTCATTGAATTTCTATTTTCTCGAAGTTCCTGAACTTCTCTCTCAATGCTGCTGGCTTTTTAGGACTTTAGAGACTATTAAATAAAGGAATTCCTAAGGATTAACATATGAGGGAACATCTCTACGTTTTCACCTCTGAGCCTGTGGTCATTCCCAATACTTTTCAAGCAGAAAAAGTTAGTTTTGCCTTTGATGATAAGCTGTAAAAAATATTTATGGAAAATGCCACAGTGCAGCCAGTTTTCACACTTCCAGAGTAAAGTATTCTGTAAATTTTAATCAGCCCTGCCTGCATGCATAAACAGGTGTACGGTAGGAGCAAAGAGCACCAGCTGTTGATTTGCTTCAAGCTCAAAAGGCAAGTGATGAAGCTTGTTACCCAGCCAGAGCCAGAAGCTTCTGGATGTCTGGATCATCTCCATCTTAAGCAAGATGAGAAAAACTTGCAGAATTTCTTTGTTGCTCTTGTTGACTTAGCAACATCACAAGAGCAAACCAAAGGCAAACACTAATTTAATACTGGAATGCTCCATGAACAGGAAACATGAAGCTTGGTGCTGCCTCTTCTTTCTAGCTGTATGCTAACTGTCCAGCATCAGCACTGCAGCATGGCAATGGCTATGAGAGAGCAAGAGCCTGGCAGGAGAAACTGTGAAGCTAGGAAATTGTGATGGAGAACATTCATCCCTCTTGGGACTGTAGAATTGTGGATTGTATATGCTTTTCATAGAATCATAGAATGGCCTGGGTTGAAATGGCTATTGAAAAGGCCGCAATGATCATCTCGTTTCAACCCCCTGCTATGTGCAGGGTCACCAACCACCAGACCAGGCTGTCCAGAGCCACATCCAGCCTGGCCTTGAATGGCTCCACAGATGGGGCATCCACAGCCTCCTTGGACAAGCTGTTCCAGTGTGTCACCTCCCTCTGGGTGAAAAACTTCCTCCTAAGACTTCCTCCTAAACCTCCCCTGTCTCAGTTTAAAATCACCCCTCCTTGTCCTATCACTATCTACTCTCCTAAACAGTCATTCCCCCCTCCTGTTTATACACTCCTTTCAAATACTGGAAGGCCACAATGAGGTCTCCCTGGAGCCTTCTCTTTTCCAAGCTAAACAAGTCCAGTCCCCTCAACCTTTCCTCATAGGAGAGGTGCTCCAGCCCTCTGATCATCTTAGTGGCCCTCCTCTGGACCCACTCCAAGAGCTCCATGTCCTTCCTGCACTGGGGGCCCCAGGCCTGGATGCAGTTCTGCAGATGGGGCATCACAAGAGCCGAGGACAGGGGGACAATCACCTCCTTCTCCCTGCTGGCCACCCCGTTTTTTAATGCAGCCCAGACACAGTTGGCCTTCCAGGCTGCAAGCGCACACTGCTGGCTCATGTCCAGCTTCTCGTCCACCATGACCCCCAAGTCCTTCTCTGCAGAGCTGCTCTCAAGGAGAACTTCCCCCAGTTTGTATAAATATCTGGGATTGCCCTGACCCACGTGCAGCACCCTGCACTCATGGAACCTCATTAGGTTTTCATTAGCTCACTTCTCCAGCCTGTCCAGGTCCCTCTAGATGGCTTCCCTTCCTTCCAATATATCAACTGCACCACTCAGGTTGGTGTCATCCGCAAACTTGCTGAGGGTGCCCTCGATGCCATTGTCTATGTCACTGATGAAGACGCTGAAGAGCACTAGTCCCAAGATTGACCCCTGAGGGACATCGCTTGTGACCAGCCTCCATCCTGACACAGAGCCATTGATCACAACCTTTTGGCTGCATCCAGCCAGCTAATTCCTAATCCTTCAAACAGTCCTTGTTGGATTCTTGTAAGTTAGTACCAAGTTTTAAATGTCTATTTTACAAAGGTTGAAAAAAGGCCAACTGTCTCCTAACTGTTTCAATCAACTTTTCTTTATCGTGAAACTATGAAATAGCCACCAGTTTATCCCTTTGGATTATCACCATTTCTAGAGCCACTGATGAGCAGTGTTTACTGGCATCTCTGAATTCTGAGGCCAGCTTTTATTGGTCTCTCATTTGGAAGTTATACTTATTCCTAGAGCATAGATAATTATTACCTGTCTCTAAGAGATAATAGTGAAATTGTTGCTATTGCTTGCAATTATAATAATAATTATACATCGATTCAACTTAAGGAAATAAAATACAAAATACAGATAGATTACAGCAGAACAGAAATACGTCGTCTCACGGATCATTTTACAGGATAACTTGTCCTCTAAGGTAAATAAGTTTAAGTAAAACATATGCCTTACATCAGAAAATGATGACTGAAGTACAGCTGTGCAGAGGTTTTGAAAGCTTTCAGCTTCCCAGAAGTCATGGACAGATATGTAGATTCTGGCTTTTTTGAGGATGTTCCATTCTAGCAACTGTCATCTTTCTCTTCTCTTCATCAAGTCCTTTATTCAGTGCATTTTTTCAGTGCTTGTTAGAACAGATTTATGTGATTGCAAGGGTTGTAATTCTGACTTCATTGGTGTTGTGCCCCTATAAGATTTGGCTTATTTGATTTTGTTGCACATCTGCTGCTTACATATCTTGGATGAAGGTGGAATATGTTCACATCTGTGCATATCCAGTTTGTCCAGCTCTGTTTCAAAATATATAAAAATTCAAATTTCACCTCTATGTAAGGATACAAGATTTATAGGATTATTCTGCTGGTCTGTCTGTTGGTGCTCTTTTAATGATGGGGTTGAGCTCACTGGCTAATTTCAACCATAAAACTAAAACATACTCGAGCTCCTGCAACATGTGTGGAAGTGTTTGCCAAGGAGATATCTTCTGTTTTGCATCCCAGCAGGGAGGGGATCTGAGCCCCATTTGCAGCAATGAGCCCCGAGGCAGTAGGTAAAGCCCAGGCAGGGTGTTTGGAAAAGTGCAGGAGGGAGCTCAGATTGCTGCTGGAAGAAATGCAGCAAGACTGTGTAAATCATAATGCTGTAGGGACTGAGGCTTTCTCAATACTGTAGGGAGCCTGCTTTGGCAGGGAAGTTGGACTCGATGATATCTAGAGGACCCTTCCAACCCATACAGTTCTGTAATTCTGTGAACTTTTCAAAAAATTTGGAGAGAATCGTGAACTTTTGGTGATAAATAATGTAATTCAAATCTGAACGTTTAAAGTATGAAATTAATTTAGATACATCTGTCCTTCTTAATCTCAGTACTAAAGCATTCAAGCTACTTTGCAGAATCACAGAACCACAGAGGTTGAAAGTGACCTCTGGAGATCATCAAGTCCAACCCCCTGCTAACACAGGGTCCCTACAGTATGTTGCACAGAAAAGCATCCAGATGGGCTTGGAATATCTTTAATTAAATAATAATAAAAAAAAAAAAGCACAAAAGCAAAGTCTTTGATCTCTTAAAAGCAAAATGTGTTCTTTTATATAAAAGGGGGAAAAAAAAAAAAGGAGAACAAAATGACCTCCTCTAGACTCTGGACTCCTAAAAACAGTCTGTCTCCATATTGATTTTTCAGAGTGCTTTTCTCCAAAGACGTGCTTCATGCCCTGTAATTCTGTTTTATTCCTTTGCTGCAGCAGCCCTAGGGCTGAGTAGTAAAGCTCTGGTTGTAAAGGTGCTTTCCTTATCGCTGTGATGTTTTGTTTTAGGAAGCACAGGGGACCTTTCTTCCAGAAAAATAAATTTCGTATATTTATACACATTTCACAGAAAATGTTTGTAAAATCTCTTCATGCCCCTACTGGTATACTTCTGCATTCAGGTGGCCACAGCACAGTGTTCTGTTTTATTCTGTGTTGCAATAATCCTGTGTGAAGGTAGGACCTGAAAGGCTGCCTAGAAGATTTTAGTATAATACTGCGTGGAACAGAAATGCAGTAATGCAAATAGAATTCCCAAACAGATCCAGTGAAACCTGATTATGTCTTTTTTGGAAAGTCTGTATTTCTTCATATCTTGTGTAAATAGTCACCATATAAGCACTTTGTCTTCTAGACATACACAGTGTGCATTTGTAATTAGAATCTAGCTCTCTGTTTTTGCCTACAGCAGCTAGGATTAAAAAAAGAAGAAAAAAAATAACAGAAATAGGATTTGAAAAGAATGCTATGTGTAATTTCATATATATATTTGATTTTCCGTGTTATTAACATGTTACAGTGCTAAGTGAAGAATTTGAAGTTGAACTTTATATTCCCAAGTCTGAGTTATATTTTTGCCTTTGTTCCACTGTCACTGACTTCTAGGGAAGTGAAAAGGTAAAGGCCAAAAGTTTAGATCCAATGTTTACACATTGATTTCTCCTGCTAACAATATTTTTTAATGATGTTTTGTTTAAGTTAACGTAGTTTTTATCTTCCTCTGTTCTTGCTTGTTAATGAGTGTTTCACTTCCACCAAAGCATGGCTATTTCCTAGCAGAATCCTCTTGTGAGGCCCCATCTGCAGTACTGTGTCCAGATCTGGAGCCCGCAGTACAAGAAAGACAGAGAGCAGTTGGAGAGGATCCAGAGGAAAGCCACGAAGATGATCAGGGGACTGGAGCACGTCCCTTACAGACAGGCTGAGGGAGTTGGGCTTGTTCAGCATGGAGAAAAGAAGGCTATGGGGTGACCTCATTGCAGCCTTTCAGTACCTAAAGGGAGCCTACAGACAGGAGGGGAATCAGCTCTTTGAAAGGGTAGATAACTGCAGGTGAAGGCAAAATGGTTTTAAGTTGAGGGAGGAAAGATTTATGTTGGATGTCAGGGGTAAGTTCTTTACAGAGAGAGTGGTGAGATGCTGGAACAGGCTGCCCAGAGAGGTTGTGGATGCCCTGTCCCTAGAGGTGTTCAAGGCCAGATTGGATGGGACCTGGGACAGCCTGGTCTAGTATTAAATCTAGAGGTTGGTAGCCCTGCATGTGGCAGGGGGTTTGAAGATTCATGATCCTTGAGGTCCCTTCCAACCCTGCCCATTCTGCAATTCTGTGAAAAGGTAATTTTGTAGGTGCAGGTAAATTATTTATGATCAGTGAAGGTTTTTGCTAAGGATCCAAGCAAACTTTGAAACCTTTTCATTATTCAGCTATATTCTTTTTGTATCTTTCTGCAAGTGACATTTGCTGGTACCAGACTTGCAGTGAGAGTCTCTCTATGGTTTTCTGGGTCGTGGGATTAAGTAGCACTACAGCTGAAGTTGTCAGGAAGGACATAAGGCCATAAGACTATATCACTGAGACACCTAATGCATTCCTAGTTTCACAAATCTTTAAGCTTTCAAATGTCAATATCAGCCTGGTGACACAGAGTGGGTTGCCTCTAGAATCAGGGGAGAGAGACTGGACCTTGTAGAGAGGCAGCCAGTATACCAGGAGCAGCCCTGAAACACCTCCAGCAGGTCCTTGGAAGAGAGCTGGCTCCTGTGGCTCAGGGCAGAATCACAGGATCACAGAATTGTAGGGATTGGAAAGGACCTCCAGAGATCATCGAGTCCAACCCCCTGCCAAAGCCGGTTCCCTACACCAGGTCGCACAAGTAGGTGTCCAGGTGGGTCTTGAACATCTCCAGAGGAGACTCCACAACCTCGCTGGGCAGCCTGTTCCAGTGCTCCGTCGCCCTCACCATGAAGTTCCAGACAGCTGCCACAGGTATTCACACAGGAACTAGAGTCATATAGGGAATTACACTCTAAACACTCTCTTAAGAAAAATAAGTTATCACTTTGGTGCTCTTGAAGCATGGTAGAAGTGTCTTTAGCTTTAGATACCTCAGGGACATGACTTGGTTGTGGGACTTAGTACAAAGCTCATGCCTTGTAGCAACAAATCTGTTTGCAAGAACAACAACAACAAAAACAAACAAACAAAACCATTAAAAACTGCACTGGAATTTATACTAAAATATACTTCTCTCGAAGTAGAAATATCAGCTGTATTCTAGGTAAGATTTAGATGATAGCTTCAGGAAAATTTTAATAGAACTAAGAGTTACTTTGGTCAGCAAAGAGAAGAGTGAAATTGAATTAAAACGTTTAGAAATTATTCTTTAACCAAAAAGATCCCAGAAGCAATATTCAGTCTCCACTGAAGTTAATGTCTGAATGGTTTTTAACTTCATGGAGCTCTGACTTCAACTCAGGTACCTCGTCACTAGAAATATGGCGTTACTTTTCCCTTATGGTGAATTAACTGCACATTTTAATTGATTAAATCTTAACCATAATTGATATGGTAAAAACTTCAGTGAAGGAAATAAGATTATGGTTTTATGTTCTTTTTTAATAAATTGATTGCTAATCCATTTTTGAGAAGGACTTTTTTTTTCCCCTTGGAAGGTGCTCTGAATGTATTTTTCCTTTTTTCCCCCTTTCCCTTCATTACTTCATGATTGTTGAAAATTGAAACAGCCTCAGAAATAAAATTCATATGTTAAATTAAACCCTCTCTTTAAGTATTGAATAAAATAAATGGTAAATTTGTCTTCTTTGATGTTTAGAGCTAGACAGACAGAATAAGCTGAGTTTATATGCATGCATATTCAGCTGTCTCCATTTCTCTTTCATATCACGTTAATACCTAGAAATGGGAATTGTTTTTATTTCAAATTAGCAGGTGCTTCCTCCCTTGTTGCAGGTCCCATCAGTCTGGTCTTTTCTGCCTTCCAACATAAGGGGTTACTTCAGGGGTGGTTAGTTGGCCCAAAAGCATGCAAACAATCTTTATGACTTTATGCTCGTTGTTCCAGGTTGTGTGCTCTGCTTCCATCTGATGTATGATTTAAAAACCCATGGGTAGAAAGGCCAGGAGTTTAGCAGTTTAGCGCCAGTTCCAATGGGACTGTATTTGTGAAAGTAAACATCTGGTGCAGGCAGAATCTGCCAAAGCCACCTGCACCTCCCCTGTGTGTGCTGCTCTGAGTTTTTACAAGTGGTCAAAAACAGGAGGGGTAGCTAAGATTATCTAATCTCCATCAATACCAAAGGCTGGGCAGAAGCTCTGAGCTTGAGAGCAGCCCTGTGCCAGGGGGTCCTTTCTAGAGATTCAGTTATTTTGGAAATGAGTGGAGAACTTCACTGTGATACACACTAACTGGTCTCAAAATGAGACCATGCAAAAATGTATGTGTTTGCTTGATCACTGCACAGAAATGCACACTGCTAATGTTTAGTCCTTGTCATCCCTGGCACCAAGGCAGCTATTCAGACCCTGTCCCTCTCTCCCCTTACAGATGGATTCCCTACATAAGATCAAGCAGGCCAAAATAAACAGCCAGAACTAATTCAGATCACACTTGAGCAAATTAATCTGATTACCCAACTACCAGGATATATGAACTAGAAGGGATGTTTCCTCAGAAGGGCAGTCTGGGACCTCTGAATCCTAGAAAAAGTTCCCAAGATGAATTTTCTTGACCATTGTACTTGAATGATGAAGTCAGAGAAGTCAGACTGAGCTGGAGCCTCGTGTTGTAGGAAAGTTATGTTCAAGTGCTACCCCTTCTTAAAACTTTTCCTGATGAATTTGAGATTCACGTGCCCCAGTCCCAACAATGTAAGTGGAATGAACAACAGAGGAATTCCTCGCTGTTTATGAAATGAGAGAAAAGATGTCTTCTCTCCTGTTATGGCAGAATTAATAATAAACCAGAAAAGGCAAGAGAGCCTTGTGCTGCGTGTTTATTGAATACCATGTCTTGTTATTGCATCATTAAATATTAATATATGTATAATTAACTATCATGTGAAATGTTGGATTTTAAATATGAGAACAGGGAATGTGCAGCATAAAACAGTGCCCTGTGGTGTGCAAGCTGCTGTGAGCAGGTAGGTATCCTAGAGAGGTGACTTTGGAGTTTGAGATCAAATGTTGCCCAGATACATGGAGGCAATCAGTAAGAACAGAATGCAGGCCAAGGAAAAAAAAAAAAAAAAAAAAGGAAAAGTAAAGAAAAGAAAAAAAGGTTGTGCATTTGCCTTCCTAGAGAATATAATTAGTTAAAATATCTGGGCCTGTGTATCTTCTGGCCTCAAAGCATTTAAATCGAGCAGCTTTTGAAGCTGGAAGATGCAGAGAGCAGGTCATGAACGCATATGCTAAGCTGTAATCCCAATTACAGGTTCCAATTATCTCTTTTGGTTGACACTGCAAAGGTAATTATTATGGCAGCTTTGGAGGAGACCAGGCTCAGCACAGGCTATCAGGCCGTGACTACAGATTTAGGTGTCTCTTGCAATGACAGAGACTTTGCTTTAATATCCCCATGACTCAATGCTGCACACATGGGGAAGGAGGATGACATGTAACCCTGCATGTCCACAGCCTGTAACTCCTGTAATAGAGGCCACCACAGCAGCAAGCAGGATGGGGGGAAAAGGAGTTCAGCAAACTACCCAGTGTCATGGCTGTTCAGAGCTTGCAGTGCTGGTGGTAGGAGGACATACTGCTGTCTGCCAGAAAATGCCAAATTTGCTGCTGACACTGGACTGCACCTCAGATGGATGATGGCTACTTTCTGCAGCTAGTACACTCCTAGTCTTGAGTAGCCTTGGTCTGTGTCTGTTCAGTGCTGCAGTCAATGCTGGATAGAGCAGGTATATAGATGACAATGTGAGTTGCACAGAATAGCTGTTCCTTGCCTTTGTAGCATGATTGATGCTTTTATCCAACTGTGCATGGTAAACCACCCAGCTCATGTACAAAATATCCTGTAGATTTTGTAGGGTATGTCATTGTGTGAGCATATAGAGGTGCAGAGAGGCACTTTATGAGGATATCTAACCAAACCTAATAGGAAGTATCCCACTCACCCGCCTGTCAACCAAGAGCCTGGGAGCATTCCTGCATATCACAGGGATCTAGATCTATGACATGAGGAGTACTCTTCCTTCAAATATGTTAAGCATTTTCTAATTGTATGAAGTGTAATTTATGTTCATGAGATAATGAGTTAAGATTCTGAGATCCCTTTGTTTTGCTTTTTATCTACAAGGTAACTTAGGTTGAATAGCTAGCAAATTATTCATTGCTACTGACACAAGTGAAGCATCAAAACAACAAGAAATTCAAGTTTTCCTCCACTCCTATTTAAAGTTTTCAGATCAGATTTTCTGTCCTATTTCTGTGCATCAGTTCTTAATGTGCAGCAGCAGGGTATGTGGTTTTGTTGTGGTATGTTCATTACTGAGGTGCTGGGAGTGCTTGGCTTCTCAGCAGATCCACAACACATGCAGGCGATGACAGCATCTCACCAAGATCTCAGGCTTTACCACCTAAAATAGTCACAAAGCATTCCTCATGGATGCTTTTGGCTGCAAACCATATTGGCATTGTGTAATACAGAGAAAGGAGAAGAAAATTTTAATGCTTCCATTGCAGATTTAGAAAAATAGTGATTGACTGAAAAATGTCTGTCTAAGATCAAGAGCTGGCAATCTGCGAGCTTGATACCCCTCAACATCTGAACATTGTTAAAGGTACTTGCTTCAAAATCTTCACTTTGATGAGTGTGAACTTGGCTCACCTCCCTAACTCCTTTTTCTTTTAGTCTCATCTCAGCCACAACTGTTTTTCTCACTGCTTTCCCACTATTATTACTCTATATGTGAAAATCGTTTTTTATTATTTTTAATTAGTTTTTTTCTTTATTACTGATTGTTTAAGGGTATTGTTGAAGGCTTATGGTAGTTCATATTAATAATTTCCAGAGAATGTTATCTAGAGATATCTAATAAAGACTGCTAGCATCAGCACCATACAAAATGTTAAGCTGCAGAAGGTTAGCTTGGCAAGCTCTGAGACTGGTTCATTTGGTGTAATCTTAAGTGAGATAGAGCTGTTGATTTTATACAGTTTTGACCCTCATATTGTCAAAACACAATCACTTTCCCCTCGTTTGTAACACTGCGGTGCTTTTGGTTCAGGCTGTTCTCTACAGAGGAGGGTGCAGTGCCCTCCTGAAGAGCTCACCCTTTGCAGATGCAAGACAAGCAGAATAAGGGGCTATCAGAGCGTGGCATGGATTGCCAATGGTTGTATCACAAACCCTTAAGAGATTGAAAGCAGGACCCAGCTCATCTGAAGCTCATTGCAATATTGTATCCAGCATAGCATGATGCCTCTTAATGTGTTGCTTTTCTTGTTGTTCTTTCCTTATAGTTCGGGATCGGGTACGGTCAAAAATGGAGAGAGATATTTTGGCAGAAGTGAATCATCCTTTCATAGTCAAGCTTCATTATGGTAACTACAATAAAGTATACTTCATGTTTGTTCTTAAATATGTTGAAGAACTGTAACTAGATGTGTTATAATTTCATATAGGTACCGTCTGCCTATATATGACAGTCTGTAAAATCATAGAATTTTAGCATAAGTAGCTCTTAGCCATTTATCCAGCAAAATACACTTGACATAAAATGTAGTGTGATGTATCATGCTAGTGGAGTTGCTGATGAGTTACTTACATCTGCAAACCCCCTCACCTGCTGTCTGGTATCATCTAAGAAAACAGAGGAACTATTTTTAATAATCAGCATGTTAGTGACTGTGAATTCATTGTCTTGCTGGAGCTGCACTCCTCAGCCCTAGGAGCTCCCTAGGCCCATTATTACCTACTGTAAAGAGCCCTCTGTGATTAGTCCAGGTTCTACCTTGTTCAGGTCTGGGAACTCCTCCCTGTGCCCAGCACTCCATGTCTTCTGGTATTTGCACAGTGAAAAGCAATATGAATTCATAGGTGTTTAGAATGAAATTGAATATTTTAGTAATATATCACTGTCTCTCAGCTGATACTGTTTTCCCCATTGTCTAAGATAGATTGCTTATTGCTGTAGAGAAGTTAATTCTTCTGTTCACTAAGTGAAAAATGACGGTAGAACTAAAATCACAAATGATATACCATCAGTCAACAGTATTTATTCTTTGGAGACTTTATCTTGATTCAAATTTCCAATGTCTCAATCTTTTTCTAATGCAGCATTTCAAACAGAGGGGAAGTTGTATCTAATACTAGATTTTCTGCGGGGAGGGGACCTTTTCACAAGACTCTCCAAAGAGGTAAGCTGAAAGACTTTAGCTTTGGAAAGGAAAGACTATCCTGGATTTTCAGAAACAAATGAAGCTGGTGGGAATGGTAAAGGGCTTTGAAAATAGTACATATATATACATATGGGCTATATATAAATAAAAGCAATAGAGAGAGATAGATAGATAGATAGATAGATAGATAGATAGATAGATAGATAGATAGATAGATGGATGGATGGATGGATGGATGGATGGATAGGGGCTATATGTGTAGTAGAGCTGCATCATCCTGCATCTCTAAGTGGGTTCTTATTAATTATATTTGAATAATGCCACAGATAATTAAGCAGTTAGGCAGTAAGCATCACTATCACAGAAAACTAGCAGCCATTATCACAACAAAATACCTCCAGGCTCATTGCTAACCAAATATAACTTGGCTGTGATGAGAGGCAATCTGAGAAGCCCATCTCCAATACACTTTGCCTGGGATGTGAGCACAGAGCTGCTTTAAAAGCACAACTGCTGCCAGCAAGAGATGCTGTCAGTCAGGGTCTGACCCCTGCAGAAGATGTGCAGAGGATTAGGGCATCAGTCACCAGCAGGACAATGCCGCCTGCTGTAGTTGCTGCTGGGAGTAGGTTGGAGGTCATTCCCTGCCTCAGGCTTGCAGTTTGATTGTCACCTGCCTATCCTGTTTTCCTCACCTCTCTGACCTCGATCAGTCCCCTGCCCTCTGCTCCTGCCTGTGGAGAGATGCTGCTGCTGGAGAGCAGGATAGTTAGAAAACCAAACCTGTGTCTCACTAACGCCAGCAGAGAGAGGTAGCTGCAAGATATCTACGTTCATTTTGTGCTTGCCTGTTTCTCCTAGTGCTTCTTGGAGCCACCTGTCTGTGAGTCCTGCAGGCAGAAGTCGAGCTTTGGTGAGGCAGCCCTGCCACCTCCGGGGAGAAGCCAGGGAGCTTTAGGGGTCCCAAGAGTTGTCTGTATTCCAGGGCTTGATGTTACTAGCGTAGTGTCCTCAGCTCTTGGTCTCTGTCCAGACTGTGGGGATGAGGCATCTGTATTCACTTGACAAAGGATATTTAAAGATAAGATGAAGGGGGGGAGTTTTTTTTTGTTCTGGAGAGTTTATGGATAGACTATGAGAATAGAACTTTCATGCAGAAGTTCCCTAGCTGCATTTTCCACCCCACAAACCCAGTCTGGGTGGCAGTGGCAGCTGGTGAAATGCTATGGAATGGGCTGACAGGCAGACTTCTGAGTCCACCATGGGCTGTAAGCCCAAGTGTTCTCTTTCCAGACCTGTCTGCTAATGCAGGGAGACATCAACAGTGGGTTTATGGCAGTGCCAAGTAATAGTACCTGTAGATGTATTTACTATATGGAATCAGTTATTTTAAACAGAATGAAAAAGATTCAAGAACATAAAAATCTCTTCCTGCTGCTCGTTACAAAGTACAGCTTTGTTACACTGCACTGTCTTTAAAGAATCTCTCTGATTTCCTAGGAGAAGAGAGAAAAAGTGGTTCTTGACACATTCTGCTCAGTGAAGGAGCGTGGAAGTATGACTCAGATTTTGTACTCATTTGACACTTTTGGTTTTCCCAAAGCTTTCACAATTCAGTGCACTGAATTCTCTGCTTTATGCTATCAATAATGAGATCTGTTAGCTTGGCAGTGCTAGTACATCTCTTTTCTGTGTTTGCAGCTCATCTTGTCTACCTATACTTTGCAGCTGTTCATCATAGAATCGTAGCATCGTTTGAGTTGGAAAGGACTTTTAAAGGCCATCTACTACTGCTCCGCTGCAATGAAAACAGGGACACCTGCACCTAGACCAGATTGCTCAGAGCCTGGTCCAGCCTGGCCTTGAGTATCTCTAAGGATGGGTCTTTCACCATATCTCTGAGCAAAAAATTGTAAATCTGTGTTGAGATGACTCATTTTACTTCTGTCATATGTAGTATTTGCATTTGCATTTGCAATGCACCAGCTTCTCATTCTGCATTATTATTGCTGTGCATATTGAATTTTAATTAGAAAGAAGTAAATATCATCTGGGATACAATAAAAGTTGAACCATTCTAGAAACAAAAGGTTTTCTTGGCATCTGAGCTTAGTGATTTGTTTTGTTTGCAGAAGTTTCTTCCCACCTAATCCAAAGCTTTCCAATGTTGGTAGTAGCTACTGAAAGACAACTGCCATCAGCCCTGTGTGTTGGCCAACACGTCATTGCTCAGGGCATCTGCACCAGGATTGCTAAGGTTCAGCCTGAGGTCATATTCCCTGATCATTTGCACTGGATCTGTCCCTGGCTCTAGCTCAGGGGGAAGCTGTTTCTTCTCCAACAGCCAAAGCATAGGTACTGTTTGTAGATGCTCCTTTGCACTGGGGACACTTTTTCTAGCTGTCATGTGTAAGGATATGTCAGGTTTCTTTCTTTCACTCCCTCCAATAATATCCCAAACCATACAAGCTTGAGTAGTACCATGCTGAAAACCTCTGGCACACCGTGTCAGATATTTCCACCTGGAAAACCATAATCAGAATTCTATGCTTCAGGAAGTTAGTAGTGCTCTGCTGAGGGTGGGGGAGCCCATTTCCCTCCTGTGCAGAAGCTGGGGAATCTTTCCCTGTGAGAGTCTGGTGGCCCCTAGAGATTCCTTGGAGCTTTGATGCATGGGGGTTTAAATCTAACTCAGAGTGTTCTCATGCTGTGTATTCTGCTCGTATTTGGGAAAAATATATGTTTCAGTTTCTAAAACAAGAAGAGTTACACTTCTTCAGAGGGGTTCCTCATATTACTCTCTATGAGAATTCAGGAATCAAATGCCAAGATTTTAGCAAATTGAGAGGTATGAAAACAATAAAGGCTGCAGTGTTGAATGTTGAATTTTGCTACTGACTTCCAAAGGGTAAGGAGTTAGAACCTTATTTATATTATTGTGACATGATGTCATCTAAACAGATCAAACAGATGAATGAGAGCAGCGTGTTTTAAGGAACAGGAGTACTCAGCAGATCAAGTTTTGTTTTATAAGGAGAATCTGGTAAGAACTGTTAATGTGAGCTCAGACAAATTATGGAAAATTGAACCTGATATGATGGGCCTTCCAGCATTCCTGAGTTAGACAATTCCTTCCCTGTGTCTGCTTAATGCAAGCCAGCCCACCACTGTCTAGTAAATAGACATGTTCTTCTTTTCCTTCTCTCTAGGTGATGTTTACAGAAGAGGATGTCAAGTTCTACTTAGCTGAGCTGGCCTTGGCTTTAGACCACCTCCATGGGCTTGGAATTATTTACAGGGATCTAAAACCAGAAAAGTAAGTTAATGAGAAAGAGTGAGCTAAAACATAAATACATGAGCTTTTAGGTTGTTTCTGGTCCTCATCTTACGAGTAAATCAAAAAGTACCAGACTCTGCCTTCCTTCCTGTGTGAGAGACTATGCATGAGAGCTTAACCATCAGGAGTAGATTTTGTTCCTCCTGTGTAGCTGATAAGGTAGGGAAGGACCATTTATTTTCACCAATGAAGCATGGGAAGTGGTGAATTGGTGGAGCAACAGCTGAGGCAGTGGTGCTGTGATAATTATAGAAGCAGCCAAGCTGGTAATAACTGGGAGATCCTGCAATGTCTGGAAGAGAGGCACTGCAGTCTCTTCACCTGTGTTTATTTTTGGTTCTACCATGAGGCTAATGCATAAATTCAGCACCAGTCCTGACAGTCCCAGTCTCTGAGTCTTTCCATTATCTTATTTTAGCGTGAGGCTAAATGCTGTGACTATGGGCCAGTATGATGTAGCCTCAGTTTAATGAGTGAGCTCAAAGCAGGGTTAAGACATGTTCTGTTCCCTTCAGTATCACTGTTCTGGATTTGCGTTATTTAATCTGGTCTTCCCCTTGATGAGATAGAGACTGTCCAAAGCAAATCCACTTCTAGCTCGTACAAAATGTGTGGTAGCACATTCAGTTTTACTGCATCCACTGCTTAACATATATGAAACTCTGAAAACTGACGTGTGCAGTGCCTCATGAAAGATAATAACCAGTATTTTAAAAACATTTTTATTAACAACTAAAACTGTTGTCCCAGAATGATTCTAGCTGATATTTGCAGCTATTTGCTGTTGTTAATGTGGTGCTCTGTAGATTTTTCCTTTCTCTTTTTCCTTTGCAGTAAATCAATAGACTAAATGACACCCACAGAGCTATGGCTGGAAGTCATGTGATATTGCCTTTATTCTGTTCCACTTGGCTGGTGCTTTGCCTGCTTCTCCTGTGCCAACTCCAGTAAAGCAGGCTGCAGCATGTGAAACTTTCAGCCTTCTCAATGCAATGGCCACAAACATTTTAAAATGATAACAACTGAGAGCAGTCTGCTTGGCTGTTTATACTTCCAAAATATAACAGCAAAGCAAACCTTTTCCTTTCGTGACACAAAATTTAAAAAATATGCAATTCTTTCCATCATGGTCACAGAAAAATTAAGAAATCAAGAGTAACAGAAGTTGGATTTTGTAGGTGAGAAGCTGAAGGAGAAGAGGCTAATTATCTACAGCATAGTAGTGATATAAACTTTGAATTCTATTTAGTGATTTTTTACGATAGCAATAGTAGTAGTACAATATGAATTCACACTGATTAACCTAAGAAGAGCTCTCAATACTTTGAGCTAGAGACCCTTTCAGGTGGTCTAAATTTCCACCTTCTATACTCTGAATTAAACTGCAGTGTAATAAAAGTACCAGTTGGTTTTGTGATATGAGATGCAGGTGGGTGCAGTCATTCTACAGCTGCTGCTGCCACATGCTGTTGCATCATCTGCCAGCAACTCTTTGGGCTCAGGTTTGTTACTTTATTAATTCAGCTTCAACAGATATGTATATTACAGAATAACTCCCTGTTCATTTCAGGGAAGATGGATGAGATGATCTTTAAGGGTCTCTTGCAACTCAAATGATTCTAAGAAATCCAGTTAGAGCTTTTTGGTTTTAAACTTTGTTTCTGGTGAGTGTTAATATGAATCATCTACTTTTATTTCTGATGTTAGATATATTCTTTTTCATACTAGCATATGATATATGAAGCAGCTATTAGCAGTTCTCCAAATATAAGCCTGTATATTCAAATATAAGTCATGGTGCTGCTACATTTACAGTCACATGCCAGACTTTTTTTTTTTTTTTTTGCTTTAAGTGAAGTTAGAAACCAAGGAGAAATTTAAATGTGTGTCAAAACTATTAACAGGATGTGAAATATGCACAACATGATTTTTCAGGGTTCTCAGCATTTGTGTCACTTTGCATTTTAATGCACATTTCTCACAGAATTCTGTTGCAAGTGACAGTACTTAATATTTTTGCAGACCAAACTATAATGTCTCTTCTCAAGGATCAGTGAATCAGGAAATTAGTGCTCACATAAGAAAGGGAGATCTGAGTGATTTGCCACTGCCACGCAGAAAATGCCAAGCTGTGAACCAGTTCTCTGCATTTTCATCTGTCTTAAGACCAGTCAGCCATCCCCTTCACTTTACAGCTTTGCTAAAATACCTGGGTATTGTCTATCTGTTCCGCCACTTGTGGTAGGAGTTCTCTGGAAGAAACCAGGGAGACTCACCATATAAACTAAAGACCTTTATAGAATGAGGTCAAACTAAGGTGAAGCCCTCATTCTGGTATTTCCTAGCTTTTAAATGTACATTTTTACAACCTGACATTTTAGTATGGTCCTTGATGTACAGTTAAGTAGATACTGCTGATATCATTGAATGCCTTAGTATTGAGTTACATTATTATTGCCATTATTGAGTAGGAATAACCCAGACTGGTGTAACTGATGCTTATACCTGGAAATAAATCATGGCATCTGTTTAACTAAAAAGGAAAAACAAATAAACAAAACAAAAAAACTTTTTAAAATGGCTTTATAAGTGCCAAATTTACGTATAGTCATGTCTCAAACAGCAAAGCATGACAGTGGCTGTTTCAAACTTAAAGTTTAGAGGAGAAAAACGGGTAGCAGAAAAAAAGATTCATTCTGAAGGGGAGAATTTTTTTTTTCCCATATTTTTAAGTAACATCTAGAAAAGGATAGCTTTCTAGATGAGATGGTACTAGAAAATAAGAACTATCACAGGATGATCTTATGTTCCCCCTTGCTAGGTCAAATGTATCAAGATCACTGCAGGTATGTTGCTAATCTACTCTTAACAGCTGGTAAAGACTCCACAGCCTCCCTAACAGGGCTCTCAGCATTGTTCTATCATTTGTATGGCTAGTATCTAGAACCTAAAATGCCCCCAGCTGCTAATTTGACATTTCTTTGGTGCAGTTGTAGGCCATGCTTCTTTGCCTGTCCTTCCAGACTCCCCAGGCAGCACACTCAGCTCTCAGCAGCAGACTTGGGGGGGATTGTGAGCACATCCTCATCCCCTCAGTCTGCTCTTCTGTAGCCCAAACAACCCGGTTACTGAGAATGTTCTAACCGGTCAGTCTTTCTAGGCATTCAGTCATTTTCATTCTTCCACTTTGACTTCTCTTGATCTGTATCCCCTCTGAAGTAGAACTTCCAGAATTGCACCACATCTTCAGAAGCGCTATGAGTCTGATCAGAAAAGATTTACTCAGTCAGATCAGACTGCAAAACAAAGAAATTGGGATAAATTACTTTGTAACTTCCCCACTATCCTTCTCCTCCTTTGCTAAAAGATAAGCACTGCATTTTTCCTTCTTTCATTGCTTAGTGCTCTTGCCATCCTCCAGAAGTTCCCAAAAGTAACTGCTAATAAACTTGAAATTGCTTCTGTCATCTCTGCAAGTATCCTAAAATGAAGCTCATTGGAGTTGTTTATGTCAAAGAAGACTTGTTATAAAATAGCACTGTTCAGACCACTTGAAAGAACCCTCAGTACATTAAAATGTCCAGTTCAGTTGGGTTTTTTTTAGGACTCCCTGAACAAAAATTCGTATTAACAATTCAAAGCTACGAATTAAGTTTAAGTGCAACCAGAATACGTACTCTGGGAGTTGTCATGAAGTGAGCTGTACTTATTTTTAAAAAGGCAAACGATTGATTTTGCTGGTAGAAGTCTTGTGCAGAGCAAGGAGATAATGATGCTTTTAAATTGCTTATGCCGCTTTCTTCTCCTTGAGTTGTCTTGGTGATTTCAGTGAGGTCCCTGGTGGAACAAGGTGCTATTTGGTCGTGTTGAAGCTGATGAAATGGGCAAGACCTCATTTACACAGTGAGGCCTGTTTCTGCTTAAGAACTGCAGCATCAAGCTATTAAATATGACCATACTGAACTAGAAAAGTGGGAACTTATTTTAAAGTAGTGTATGAAATATAGTCTGTGGTTTAAGAGTGTGAATGACTTAGAAGTAACTTTACCTTCTGTGAATGCACAAGCATTTTATTTATTTTTGCCTGTTCTATCTCCAGGTACCCAGTTACACCTTGATATAGTTCTGTTGTAAAGGCTTCCGCTTACAAGGTGGCTTACAATAGTGTTGCCCACAGGTGTCCATAAAAGGGACAGGTAGCTGCTCATATAACAGCTTGCATTTAATGGAATTTATGTGCTAGAAACCACAGCAATTCATTCGTGAGCATAGCTGTCTTGTGCATAGAGGAAAGATCTGAGAATTGATAAGGAGCCAAGACCTTTGTTATAAAATAGCCATCAGCATCCACTGAAACAAGCTGTCCCTTTCTGGAGCTTCATGGTGTCAATGAAGCTACGGCACAGATGATTTCAGCCTAAGACTGTTCAGCTTATTGAGACAGTATGGTGTCATGCATACACTGAAATGTTAAAAAGGTGGACAGTTGGGGAACATCTTCATCTCTGTATTTCTTTCTATTCAGTGCTTTCAGACCAAAACCTACAGTCAAACTTCATATTCTTTGTGAAATTTCAGATTTTTTTTCCAACCTGAGATTTTGGCTACAATTTCTAAAAAACATGAAATGTGGGTTGAATTCCCTGTGAAACTAGCTGACTTGGAAAAAGAAATTAAATCATTAAAAACAAAACAAACGGTTTTAATGGCTTTGGCAGAACCATTGATTATGTTATACTGGAGTTCAATATGAAGCCTTGAAGACTTGACTCTATTAAAAAAAAAAAAAGAGAGAGAGAGAGAGAGCTACTGTGACCTTAGTTCTAAAATACAGTATGAAATAATGTTAACAACTAATATTGAAGGCTTTTTATCTCTGTGCAGAAAAAACACACTGAACAACTAACAGCTGAGTTAGTTACAGTCCTAACTCTACCATGAGCTTCTCCTATAGCCTGGAGAACGTCATTCCCTTGCTCCTAGGCTAGCTTCCCAGGCTCTGACATGGAGATTTTCAGATTTTATTGTCTCAAGGCATACATTTAAACTGAGATTAACTAAAACAGTTCAATTTTTTTGTTGGACCATCCTGAGGCTAAAATGGTGTTGTTTTTTTAGAAGTGTTGTTTAGAAACAAATTGACAATGGCAGCAGTCTGTAAACACAGTTAAATCTTAAACTGAGCAAATAAAATGGAAAAATCTGGTAATGAAAGATTATCACTCAGTGGAATTATAGCTTAGTTTGACATTCTCCTTCTCTTGTTTTTCTTACTGTAATTCCAAAACATTGATTGAGAAGAAAGATTTTTCTCAAGGCCAGATCACATTAACAACTTCTAGTTCTTTTTTCCTTCTCCTAAATAGCAGTAGCTTATTTCTGTTTAGCTGATCCTGCAAACTATAGCTAACATAATTTAATTGTCACAATAGAATTTCTATTTGACACTGTGGGATAAAAGCAGCAGTAGAATGATAGAGATAAAAGATGACAGAAAGGATGATCAGAGAGTAAATTTGCTTCTGCAGTCAAAGAAAAAATATTTGTCAGTTGTGGTAATGTGAATACTTTGCTTCTTAATGTCATTCAAAGCTGTTTCACGGCAGCAATTATAATTTCCTCCCAGTTAGCATACTACTTTCTTTTTACATCAAAAGTAATTTTTCAGTTCATAACCATAGCATTGTATGCATTGGCAGATGGCAAATGTGGAAACCCCCAGCTGTCCCACACATATTGCCAGGGGCGAAGGGAAGCTGAAGGCAGCCAAGGATTGTGTGTAAGGGCAGATTTAGGGAACATGAGACAGAAGGAAACTATAGAGTATTCAAAGATAAAGGATATGTGCCCCTAGCAAACCAAGATCCGTTCATTTAGCTGCTCGTACAAACATTTAGTGTGAGAAAGTCTGTTGTATACTTCCAGCTCACTCAGCCCAAGAGAGTCTGATAGCTGCATGGCTATTGCCTTCCTTCGTACCTCTAATGGAGGTGAAAGATATGAAAACCATATATTGCATCATAGAAAAGCAGCATGAATTTTCCATAGGAAGTCAATGAAATATAAAACTGATATTTCTGGGGAAAATTCCACACAACTTGATTTGCACTGTTACTCAGAGGGACTCGCTGAGTGTGGGACAAAATCTGGGGTGATTTCCATGAGCTGTGCTCCGTCAACCACTGTTGCAGAGCTGGGTCTGTGGGGTTCAGGCATTCTCTCTTGCTTTCAAACTAGCAGGTGCTTAACTCGGTCACAAAAATACCTGTAAGCAAGCCTGCTATGTTCTGGTACTTAAATTTTATGCCTCTTCAAAAAATCTGCACAGAAAAAATCTAAGGAAAGAAGCTTTTATTGAGAAGAAAAGGTTTAATTATTGAACATACAGTAATGACTCAGCTGCTGGCCTTTATTTGATGAGTTACACAATAACAGCCTGTTCCAAACACACAAATGAATGGCAGAAGATCACCTCTTTTCAATTATGTTTCAGCACAGAGGAAACTTTTAACAAGAGTTACACACAACCTTTCCCAATGTGTTAGCTTCATTTCTGTCTTATTTTCTTCCTGCATAAATGGACCAAAGTGACTCTGTAAGAGAATGAAAATATAAAAATAGCTGACATCTTGTTAGACCAGTTTGAAAACACAAATTCACTAAATCTAACTAGGACTGATGAAACATCGTCTTCATTACTGTGTCAGCACTAATAGGCACAAAATTTAGCAAAATCTTATTATTTCCTAGTTTCACCTATCCTGCTTCTTTCTGTTAAAAAAAAAAAAAAAAGCAGTGTTTTTTGTGAACTACAGTCATTTTTCTTATAGAAATTTTGGAGTGCTTTTGTGAGAATAAGAAATGTTGGCAGGTGGCAAACGTGAGAACACTTGAATTTGGCTTCCAGGCTGAAATTTCATTTATGCTTCCTGACAGAATAAATTAGCAGGGGCTGAGATCCATGCTGCTAGGCTGTGACTAGTCATTATGCTCTAAAATCACTTTTATTACTTCAGCATTAACGTATCTACCTTTGGAGTTAATTTTAGACCCAGTGAGTCCAAGCCCTCATTATTTTTGTACTTGCCTTTATTATTATGAGAACAACAGAAAGGCTATAGCTCTATCCCCTGCTGGAAGCAAATGCTCTGTTGGTGTTTGCTTTGAACACCATGTTCTTTCTGAGCTCAGCTCACATCTTCATCCTGAATGTGCCATGGAGTAAAGAGGAGACTCCCTGTTCAACTGCCACAGGCAGTGATTGCTTCAGGCATGAGATCAGTTAGGCTTTTGGGGATCATTTTTCTTTATGGAAGCATATAGTGCAGTGAGGGTTTGTTTGCACATGTATTTGAATCGTATATATCTCATTACTTGTCTTAAACATGTTTTACTCATTTTTGTTAACTGCAATCTGTGACTATATAATGAAGGTATCTTTGCTTTTTGTTTTACAGCATTCTTCTTGATGAAGAGGGCCACATTAAGATAACAGGTACGTGAGGAAACTTAATGCCTACAAGCTGATTTAATTTGCATTATGTTCCATGCAACTTCATCATTGTTTGGAAAGGAAGAAAAAAAGAAAGGAAGAAAGAAAGCTTAAGAAGCAGAAGAGTTTGGGTATTGATGTTCTTTCTTATGGCAATTTGTCATGCTCTTAGTCTTCACAGCATGTGGAAAACATAGGTTTTCTTGGTAAAGTCACTATCCTGACTGATAGAGCTTACGTTTTTGACTGCCTGCCACTGTGGATGGATGGATGTTCCCAGTATGACTGCTTACTCCAGATAAAGTTCTCTGAATTTAATATATAAGCTATAGCTGTGCAGAGGACACCTTCGAAAGCCATCCCTTTGCATGAAATGTGTTATCACCATTTCCCATCTGGGATTATTGCTATTAATGCTACGGTAAATTAAGAAAGAATCTTTACCAGCATTTTCTTTGCCAAATTCAAACTGTTTCTTGAACTGAATCTGCTGACTTGCACATTCTCTTCTGCTTTGAACCTCAGTGATAGGTTAAAAAAATAGTACATGTGCTTTCAAGACATATTAACAAATGCCACTCAGGTATTTAACGTAGGTAGAGCTTCGCTGTGCGTGTACCTGTGGCTTTCCTACACACAGAATATGCCCACAGATGGATGGGTGCTCCATTATCTGTTCCATGTATTCTCCAACCACTTTTTATTTGGACAGATTAAGTGCATAAGTGTTAATAATACCTGTTAGAAATTTGACAAGTCTTCTTATTTCAATTTATTTAGATTTTGGTCTGAGTAAAGAAGCCATCGATCATGACAAGAGAGCGTATTCGTTCTGTGGGACAATAGAGTATATGGCCCCAGAGGTGGTCAACCGCAGAGGACACACTCAGAGCGCCGACTGGTGGTCTTTTGGTGTGCTCATGGTAATGGAAAAGTTGTATTTTTTTGTTGGAGTGGTGTCTGGAAAGTGAACAGTCACTGAGATAACAAATATCACTTTCAGCAGTAAAGGGTTGATAGGAAAGTAGATGTGTGATAATTGCCTGATCATTTTCATTGCATCAAGAATAGGAAACAAGCTGCCCCTGGCAGCATATGAGCTAAAATTTGCCCGTAGATTTTCTCCTTTATCTCATTTCCGTCAGTAGTATGTTGTTTCAGTTGGTTGCTTTGAGCCATAAATATTTTTGTTCCACAGGAACAGAGCAGGACAAGCTTGTAAGAGTGCAAGCATTTCAGAAAAAAATGTCTACCTAGTTACTAACACAGATCTTGTTTGGAAACATTCCCAAGGCAGGAAATTTCAGGTTTGGGGCATATTCTTGAAGAAACTCGGGAGTGTACAATTATTCTTTTTTGTAAAATATATTTTTAAAACAGTGTATTTTTGAGGGCACTCTGAGTGCTTTACAGTACCTCAGATTCTTTTGCCATTAATCTGCCTTCTTTACATCAGCATTTTTAAACAAAGTCACTCTCATGTACCTTTTAATAAAGTATTTGACCCAGTGTTGCAGGAGCAAGTTACTAATTTAAGGTGGTCATTAGTCCAAGAACTACCTATACCATCTAGAAATGTACAACAAGGAAGAACATGATAGAGAGAAAGGAGTTATTCATGCTAAAAAGTAATGTTATCCCAAAGTCAGATAGGAACAAACCCTTCCAGAAAATACAGTTTATTTAAATATTGTTTACCGTAAGCAAACAAATGGTTCCAACAAAAGTAGCAACAGGTAGCAATGTGAAAACTAGTGAGCATATTTTGGGAGAGGGCCTACATTGCTGATCTAGCTGGTTGACAGCAGTTAATCTTAGGTAAAGATTTGCAATTAATTACCTGAATGTAAAAGATGGACATCCTTATCTCCTAGAGACACAAAGCCATTTGTGGATGCTGAGCACTTTTGAATCACGTTTGTTCAGAAAAATCAATAGGTTATGTCTCCTATAATAAATACACCACAACCCTTTAAATTTTTCTTGTGTTTACTTTTGGAGGATATCTGTGCCTTCTCACTATCTTTTACTATCTTTGTTAAAAAGAAACACTGATGTTTTTGGTGCATAGATTGGTTTTCTTTCACCTCCTAATGAACTTGGCTCTTTGCCACATGTTTTTTGCTAGGCTTTTTTTTTTTCTCAATCTCTTTTCTTTATATCCTCTCCCACAGATTCAAAATGTTAGAATTGGAAAATATAAAAATCCATTTAAAGAAAGTTAAATTATTTTAATTGTAAGCTGATGCTTTAAGCTTCTGAGTGCTACTGTACACTTTAGAGAAAAATATATTTAATCAGTTCAACCTTTTTTTCCTCTTTATAAATTAACTGATTATGGCAAGAGGATTTTCATACGCTTGAAGTGTACAAGAATTTCCAGTGTTTCTTGGGCTCTGCTCATCACTTGCATCCTCTGTTAGATAAGCTGTTCTTATGCTAGTTGGAAAAGCTGCCAGGAATTCAACAGTGTCCAACTTCACCATTCTCAAATGTTCTGCAAGTACTTGCCTCTTATTTAATAAGAGATTTTTAATGTTTTGTACCCAATTGCAAATGTGCTGGGGAAGCTGTGGTTTATCATGTCTAGATTCTTTTTTTTTTTCTTTTTTGTCTTCTTGCATCTTACTTACTGTATTGAAGATTTTAGATGGAATGTTGCTCAGTTTTAACACTATTCTTCAGAAATTTTGCATCAAGAGACCTGCACAAGCAGGCCTGTACAAGAAAGGAAAATATTCCCCTTGCTAGCCAACGTACTCTATTTTAGGGTAGTTTCCACTTTGACCTGTACAGCGGCCCTGGAAAAATCAATATAGTACATCAAAGCAGTAAGATCTTCTTTTACAAAATCCTATCATAATATTCTTGTTTTATTCCCATTACATCGGATAGCATTCTTAATGAACCATATTTTGAACATTTATGCCAGCTGCTATGTGAAGGTATTCAAATCCTTTAGAAGAAATAAAATTCATTATGCTTCATATATAGCTAATAATGATAAATAAAGCATTTTACAGATGGTAAAACTGAGTGCCTGACCAACTCCCAGCTTCCTGGAAAATTGCTGAAAGTGTTGAGAGGGGAAGCCAGCTGTTCTGACAAGAGTGTCTCTGCTATCCAGTTCTGAGTAATATCAAGTTTCTTTTGTGACTTCAGTTTTTGTCCTAGGCTCACAATATTCAGGCAGATTTGGGCTAGGATTATTTGCACAGTCTTCTATCCTTCCATCTGCTAGGAATATTCATCTGGCAGTTACCCCAGGCTGTGGATTTTTCTTGTAGTTGCTCTTCCTCAATGACCTAACAGGATCACTTCTCGTATCCATTCCCACCAAGCTTGTTCTGTGGTTGCATTAACAGACAGCTGAACTGGAGCAGGGAATATTTGCCTTTCTTGCTGAATATTAGTATGGAAAGGAAGCCAAAGCTGGAAGGAGACAATGTCTTCTGAAGTGCTGGCTTTGAGAGGGCAGCTCTCCAGAATACCCAAGAAGTGAGTAGTTGGGAGGCAAGGAACAAGCCAACAGATGGTTTATACAGATGGGGAAGCGGGAAGTGAAGAGTGCATTTCCCAGCAAAACTATGGATTTCACTTTAATAGCCAAAGATGCTGTAAAGTTTGTTCACACCTAGGCTCAGCTCCCAGTCAACCCACCGTGACCCATATGACTCTGAACTTATGTGAAATATTAGCAGCAAAATCTTACTTCTGTTTTCATGTTTAGGTTTAGCAAGGGTCTTGATATTTAAAAACAAACAAACAAACAAAAAACCCAGAAAACCAGAGTGTTATGCAGCAGCTTTAACTATATTCATTTTTTCAGTCTTCTTCAGTTTCATTGTTTCATTTTTAATCTTGAACAGATTTCAGAATCAGGGCAGCATTTATAGGAACCAGTGCTTTCTTCCAGCTGCTGCCCGGTATTATTCACTGTAGTCAAAAGCTCTGGTGTATTTAACACATAAGGCAGTTCACTTTAAATATTGATGTTAAGTGCATTTCTCCTGAATCTGCATTAGTCTCAGCATTAGACTTGTAAAATTGGTAACAAAGCGCTAGCTGTTGGAGCAGTGCGGTATATATTCCCTGCAGCCTTTAGGACAAGTGACTTCCCCTGCTCCCTCCTGCAATTTCTACTTTTTCTTTCCTTCCTTCCTCCTTCAACACTGCATCTGAATTTCTTGCCCTTGGGTTGCTTGGCCCTGCACACATAATGTGTTTGCAGATCTGTCTCTGATATTCTGGTGGGTTGGAGCTACAGTTGTCGTTTTCTCACAAAGTCATTGGCCAAGCAATAGCATGTATCTGTTATCATATACATCAGCAGCTTCAAGCCCATTTCTGTCTAAATAAACGAGCTGTAGCAGTCGTTGTTAGTGCTGTTAAATTAAATCTATTATAACAGCAAAGTGACATGAGCAAGCGTAAGTGAATATTAGATACTTGCCTAGAACATAAAGGAAGCTGTTTAGAAATCACGATGAGGGTTTTGTACAATGTGCCACTTTCATTACTGCTTTGGGAAGTGATCTTCTCTGCCCCTTGTCACAAGGATATATGACCATTTTTGTCAGGACAGAGGCTCTTATAGGTCAGAGTTATTTTGAAAATAGGTCTTGAGCTCCTCTGTCATTTAGGCAGTTTCAACAATTCTACTCTATCACGTTTCTTTCTAGCAGACAAGCTGCTTTTTTCCTCCTTTGTCAGGTAGCTGCTCTCTTGACTTTCTTAGATGAGACAGGAGTGAAAACCTTTGCATTTTTCCAAATCTTGTCTGTACTTTTCAGTCATACAAACATTTTAAAAATATTTTTCCATTCTTCTGGCTCATATTTTATTATCTTGTAGTAATTTTTACGTAATGCAAATAAGTCCTTCAATTAATTATAATCAATTAGTTGTTTGGCTTCTAAGCCTCTCATTTAGCCTCCTCACAAAACTAACTTAACAGTTTTGTAGGTAGAATTTTCTTGTGCCTTCAGGTAGTTTTCTTATGGCACAGCTCACATAAGAGATAAGAGAGATCTCAGATAAGAGAGAGCAGTGAAGCTTTTGTGCAGTAAGTTACAGAAACTACATAATGGTTGCAGAGACTGTCCTACTTTAAGAGGTATTTAATTACAATAATGAGCATTAATTAGCAGGTACTTATCCTAGAAGAGATCCAAAGCCTGTATCTCAGATACAAGTGGATAACTCTTCTCTTTCCTCTTAATGGACATTGTCCTCCTTTATGCTTGGCTGAATTATGTTTTTGGTTTATTTTTAATTGCTGATGCATAACTTTCATCAGCTACTACTCATAGCCCTATGAAACACTGCATCTAGAGCTGCATGAAGGACCTGCTATTGAATCCATACTGGATATAGTATAATGTCTACTAGATCGTGTAAGTATACCATCAATCAAATAGACAAGATTGTATAACAGTGGCACTGTTAAGTAGTGCAAATATGCAATCAGCAAAGGTGATAAGACTCAGATAAAAAGAATATCCTGAGTTGGAAGACACCTATGAGGATCGTGGCTTCACACAGCACCTCCTGAAATCTAAACCATAAACCACCTCCCAGAATCTAAACCATACATCTGAGAATGTTGTCCAAATGCACTATGGCAGCTTGGAGCTATAACCACTGCCCTGGGGAGCCTGTTCTAGTTCCCAGTCACCCTATAGTGAAGAACCCTTCCTATTACCAACTTGATGCTTCCCTGACACAGCTGCATGTAATTCCCTCAGAAGGGATGGTGAATTCATTTGCCCCCACAGCACAGTCTATGCCAAATGCTTAAAAATAACTGTATCTGTTCAAACTAAGGTTTTGTCTGGCCAATAGCATCCATCTTTTCTCCAATATTGACCATGAGTAAGTGCTGGAAATAGCAGCACATGTGATGCTTCTCCCCAAGTTTACCAAAATTTACCATCAAGTATCAGCGTAAACAATTTAAGACCCTTGAACTAAGTAATCATACTGATCCATAATATTCTGCATAATCTAGACTTGCTGTAACATTTTTTCCATAACTACTGTTTATTGGGCCATTCCTTCTCAGTTTTTCAGTACTGTTTGAAATAAATAGAAAATGGTTGGTGTGTGATGAGCTATTAAGGCTGTCTCATCACTAACTCAATTTACCATTTTTTTGTTATTCCACAGTTTGAGATGCTGACAGGGTCATTACCATTCCAGGGAAAAGACAGAAAGGAGACAATGGCTCTTATACTCAAGTGAGTATTGAAATCTATTTCATTCCCTTAACTATGAGAGCTATATACTTGGGGCAGCCTATAGGTCCAACGTATAAGAAAGGTAGAGATTAATAATGTGTATAATGAGTTTTTCGAAGCTCTGTAAGGCATTCACAGCTAAATCCTATGTGTGGTTCTAAAATTGTCTTCAGAGCAAATAGCAGGAAGTGAATTACCAAACAGGCCTTACAAAATAAATATGTGCTAGTTTCTGTAATACAGAATTATACAGTCATTATCCATATAGAAGTGGAGATAGATTCTAGAGGACAGCTTATGTTCTGTTTTTTCAGGGTTTCACATTTTTCTCCATAGAGAATTTCCTACTCATTTAGTGTTAAGTGCAGCACAAGTATTTCAGAGCTTGCAGTTTATCGGTGGTACATGTCTTCTCTGTAGCTGTGAATCACTGAGGGAAAAGTGTTATTCTCCCTAATCAAGACATGATTTATTAATATTATCTTCATGATACTTTATGTCTTTAAATTTCTCTGGATTTCCAAAATTATTCCAACAAACTAAAAAAATTTTTAAAATTTCATAGGAAAAATACCTCTTAATGTTTAGCAAAAAGTATTAAGAGATTCAGTAGATTTATTCCGGTGATGCCAGTGATAAAATGTATTTTAACTTCAACAGAACAAGATCAGTCCCTCAGTTTGTATTGCGGTATGTTTAGGTAGTCATGCCTTTGGTCAGCAAATTCATTGCTTGCTCCTCCTAACTGCTGCTATGCCACTCTTTAAACCAAAGTGTGATGTAGAAAATTTTTGAAAAGTCTATTTTCTTTTCAAGTGTTGTGTCCTTTCAGAGCCAAGCTGGGAATGCCACAGTTCTTGAGCATAGAAGCCCAGAGCCTGCTGCGAGCCCTCTTCAAAAGAAACCCAGCTAACAGATTAGGTACGCACAGGCATTAAATCAATGCATTTGTTACATGTGCTTGGTCTTGTCAGGTGATGATCATTTCTGTCACACCATCTTCCCTGACAGTCATCCTCTTCATTATGTGTGCATTTTACATGCCTTGCCAGAATGCAGGAAACCTTCAGAATGCTAGAGATACTTGGAAAGAGCACAGAAAAAGCACTGGAATACAAAACATGTTATTAGTTTGTATTTTCTTTTTCAAGAAACAGGGAGAGTGAACCAACATCATTTATGAACTGTGTGAGGCAACTCATGCATATGATAATGTAGAGAACTTGGATGGCAGGGATCTTTTTGTTTTATTCTGAGTAGATGAGCTGCAAATCAGAAGTGGAGGAAATAAAGGCAGTAAAATTTATCATGAGTTCCCCTGTTCTAAAATGTATTTTGATGCTGTCTCATTTTGGTTGCTATGAACATTTTAACAGTTGGTTTTCTTTATTGCCCAAAACATATTATATTCTTTCTCGCTGACATATTTTTCCCCTTTGTTAGTAATTCAATTTAAATTGTGATGAACAAGAGGGATATATTGGATTCTGTATCTTATGCCATCTCTGCCTTTATTTGGGAGTTTTATTAAGGAATTCATTACATTTGGTTAGATCACAGACCATGCCAGGCACTTAATTTTCATTGAAAATTTAATATTCAGTTTTTATGTGTAAAAATAAGAATAGTCAGATCAAGTGAATAATACCTGATAATAGTATTGTCATCTTTTTCATTTTAAAATCATATCTTGTTCTGTGAAAAAAAAAAATAAAAAATTGAAGGTTTATTTTTGCCTCACATCTTTCTTATATTTTGCTGTGTTTTAGATGAGTAAGGGAAGAATTTGTTTTTAAAGGAAAAGGAAAAACCAAAGAGAAGTGTGGAATAACTTCAAAGTACACGTCTTATGTTCGTCCTGGTTTCCTTCTCCTTTGTAACCCCTTCTGCAGGACTTTTGTGCTGGGCCTGCAAGGCTGGCTAGGAATGGGGACCCTGTCCTTTGGCATGCTGCTGTGACCCCACTCCTCATGGGAGAACTCCACATGACCCACAGAAATGATGCACTCCCATGGGTCCTTCCTCTTGACCTAATAAAAGTTCTTGTAGACTGACAGAGGAGAAAGTGCAAGAACACATTTTCTCAACAGGTTTCAGCTGCTGCAAGCAGTTGACTTCATATTACAGAAAACTAGAGTTTGTGGAATTTCCAGATTTAATCCATGTTCAGGAAGATAAAACACAGCAATAAATATAAACTTTTCCTCACTTTCTTCCTTGTTTCCTTTCTACTTTCTTTCTGTTCTCCGTCTCTTGTTTTGTTCTGCTCTGCTCATTTTGTGGTTTCCCACAATTTTCTGTGCAACCAAAATGTGCTCCAGTAAAATCAGTGGGCAGTTCTGCATACTAGTCCTGAAGAAAAAAAAAAAAAGTTGATCAGTTAAATAAATAAAGTTCCTTAGCATTACAAATAAGCTAGGATAATTCTAGCCCCAGTATTTTCTCATTCTGATGAAGGAGAAACTTATTTTTTAAAGTTTGTAATCTCATAAAATTGAAAGATAAAGTTTTCTATGCATCAACGCAGAATGTATCTTCTCCATCTTCTCCAACTACAGTATAAGGAAAGAATGACCACGTCTTTGGCCTCTATGCTTAATCTACTGGCACATGCTTTTGCTTTATAGTTTCATGGCCAAAACTTTAAATGTAGCATCAGAAAGCTTCAGAAGGCTCTCTGTATTTTAACTGATTGTGAATCAGAAAGAATTGATGAAAACATATTTGAAGAAGAAATATTTAAATGATTGGCGTAAATGCTGGACAGAAACCAGCAAATAAAAGTCCTGCTTCAGCTTTGTAAGTTGTAGGTTTCTCTGGGAAAGGAAAAAATAGTCTGAAGTTGAAAGGCAAGTGAAGTTAGACATTGTGTTTTGAAAAATCTTTGGAAAAACAGTGGAGCATACTAAAATTAAGTGGGAACAATATTATAGATCAAACACTTGTGTTCAGTCCTTGTTTCAAATGTGTGCAAATCTGGAGATTGTTTGTATTCAGTCCAAAATTGTTTCTAACTTTGGCAAGCTAAACGAAGCTGGGCTTCAAAAATCATTTTATTCTGACTATCATCTTTCTTTTTGCTGTTTGATGTTGGCATTTTAACAAATAGAAGTAAAGATTGACTAGGAGTTTTACAACTTTGTTTTAAGCCTTTGTTTAAAACTCTATTATGAATGAAAAAATACTAGAATTGAATGGAAAGAAGGATGTTCAATGTTTCTCTGATTTTGCTTTAAAATCTGATGCCCATGCTATTTCTTTCTAACAAAATTTTAAGGAATGGAAATTACTGCATTCTTTGGCATCCCTGGTTATGGACACTGTCATTTTCTGAAGCTAAATTACTGAACAAATTGTCTGCATAGCACTGCTCTGGGAGCATTGCTCTGATAAAATACAACAAATTGCAGATTATGAATGGACATAATTTTATATTACTACAGGAGATAAACTGGAATATCAGACAAAGAAGGTGCAAGCATCTTAGAAAGGAAATTGTAGAAGTAGAGTACTCATACTTGTAGAAGTATGAGTTTATTGCATTGATAGTAATTAAGCAATGGACTAATTCTCGTATCCCCAAAAGTTTCGATCTGTTCAGGTTGGTGAATTATTGTAGAGTATTTCTGGAACTCTTTACACTGCTGAGAGGTATAAAGGTTTCAGAGTCCTCAAAATTGATAATTTTGGCCAAGAAAGTATAAAGTAAAAGCATGTGCTAGTAGATTCAGCATAGAGGCCAAATAAGTGGTTATTTTTTTCAATTGTATGAGATGATGATCTTTAAAAAACAAATTTATCTTTCATTGAGTGACTGTATATCTTTCTTGTAAACCTTAGAATGAATTTCCAAATGTCTGCCACTGACTGAGAAGCTGTAGAAAAACAAACATTGTTTGCTAAAACTAAAATTCTGGAAAATCCTTCTGCTCGTTTTGAATATTCAGATAATCAAGTTTCCTATTGTCTTCCTTTTCCCCCTCATTTTATTTCAAGGCTCATGTTATCCATAATAATTCAACCATCAAAAATAATTACAAATAAAACATTCTCCTGCTACTGCACACAGACACTTTTATTATGAGCATAAAAAAACTTAGGCAATTAAGTTCTCGCTTATTAATAGGAGATAACTTTTATATAAATCCTTGCACTCTATAATGTGTTTAACCTTGCAGTTTGATCTGAAAGCATCATTTATCATCTTGGACCCTTGTGGGACTGTAGGGCAGCACTTGCAGGCAGTAGGTTTGATGTTGCAGATCACTCTTCACAAGTAGATCTGATTACAGAGGTGTAGCTAAAGTGAAGTTAAAAAAAAATAACAAAACAAAACAAACAGAAAAATAGAAATCCAGAGGAAGGTGGTAGGTTTGTGGCCATAGTGTGTGACACCATGTGCTGCAATTCAGTGTTCTTCTCAGTCCTTATCCTTATTCCAAGAACTGTCCATTTCTATGAAGCAAGAGAATCCAGATGGGACTTCTGGGCTTGTTTTCTCTATGAAAGCACGTATCTTACCAGTACCACTGTAGATTTCTTGACAGTAGATGAATGGCCTCAGATGTTCAGGGTGGATCCAGAGAGGTGTAAGCAACTGTAAGCACCTCCACTGTAACTTCTCCCTTTGATTTCCACACAGGTCTCAGATGTTCAGGGTGGATCCAGAGAGGTGTAAGCAACTGTAAGCACCTCCACTGTAACTTCTCCCTTTGATTTCCACACAGGTCCAGGATGGCCCCTGGGGGCTCTCTGAACTGCCCCCAAGGCTAACACCCTCAGACCATGTCTCTTCTGCTTTGGAGGGGACTGGGTCGTAAGCTACTGCCTGCAGTCAGAGCACAGGGGCTATGAGGCAGATGTGGGCTGTACCAATAGGTTCTCACAGCAGGGAAGATCAGGGAATAAAAACTGCAGGAAGGACTGAGTCTTCTCTGCAATGTAAAATTAGCTGCTATGAGTTAGAAGTCCATTGCTCTTTGCAAACTTAGGCTATTACCGTCCTAAATCGCTTTAATACACCAAGCTAGCCAGAGATGGATACAAGCCATCACATTCCCAACAACGTATTCTTTCTGTGCCAGAGCTCCAAGGTGGCCTCAATTGGGAAATGCTAATTTTTCAAACAAATACCCATGTCAACTGCATGCTGCATTCCTTTCTGCACATTTCAGTCCTCCACAAACAGCAGTAGTTATAGGTGGGCTTGGTTCTTGGTTCTGGTTTCTGTGTTTTTATAGGGGAAAAAAAAAAAAAAATGAACAAAAAGTGTGGGTTTCAAATAGGTCGTCTTAAAAAGGTGTTTCCTTCCCATCACACAGTGTATCCATAAGCCCACAAAACAGGAAAAAGTGAAACAGGGCAGAGAAGATTGAATATATTGCCAGTTATCCTCAGCCTAGGGAATGCTACCAGCAACTTAGGAGTGTGTGTAGCATTTATCCTAGCTCTCTGACATTGGTTTGGCACTTGAGTTTCATCCTCATTTAGTAAAGAACATCGAATGCACATTACAAAGTTTCCAGTCGCCACCAACTGAGCACAATACATTTATCACAGATATTTCTTCTCCAAAGAGTTGCTAAATGTAATTCTTTTCAGAGTAACTTTGTCAGTTTCATCTTTCTGCTGGAACTGCTGAAATTGGAATGAATCAGCTAGGGATATCTAGTACAGACTTAGACTATGCATGGAAAAAAACAAATAAGAAGACATAAGGTAAGTTACTGTCTTAGTCTATTCTCAGTATAGTCTTAGTATATTCTTGATGAACAACTAGAAGTCATAAACTGCATCACAAAGAGCAAGAATAAACCTGTAATACTTCACCTGAATTCTCTCTTGGCCTCCATCTGCTTTAAGCTCAAGCAAGGAGTTTCCTGAACCTCTTTTGGTTTGTCAGTGAAGCAGATTTCTTCAGCAGATGTCTTTTTCATACACTTTTCTGATCTCCTCCTGAACCTATATAAGTATTTTACATCCGTGTCCTCTTTTTCTCGGAATTCCATATCACACAGCTGGCTGCTGTCTGAAGAAAGACCTCCAGGATGCTCTGTACCTGATTCCTAGTAGCATCATTTCCTGACGTAAATCAAGTACTGGAAAAGATATGTGAAACGGTTGATGCCCATTCCTTCTTTCCAAGCAATCATGACTTTTTGATCTGTCATATACTCTCCTCAGTTGTGTGTTTCCACATTAAAAATCGTCAGCTTACTCAGTCATTCCATACTCTTCCTCTCTTTCTTTTTGATCTTTTCTACCTATAAAAAATATACCCTTTACTAAGTGAGGGAATCAACTATATTCCACACTCACATTGCAGGTGTACAACAGAAATTATATAGCGATACAGTGATGTTCAGTGTTTGTTCTCTTTAGTCTCTCTAAGATTTGATTTAATTATCCATTTTTCTAGAACTATTAATCATAGCCCAAAGGGTCACCTCAGCACATGTAATTTTTTATATCAAGCTAAGATTGTTTATCATCGTGTGCATCACTCATGTTTGTCTATACTATTAGATTACCAGTATGGGGAAGTAATCAGCACTGTGTTCCTTTTGAAATATTATCCAGAAGGCCTGACATAATCCTGCATGTTATGTTCACAAAGTCTTTGCTTTTTGTATTCACTCATCAGTGAACATTAAGTAGGCTGTAGGAAGCCGTTCCTGATCAGTGCATTTTGGCAAACATTGGTAATGTCGTGTACACAAGGAGAGCAGATGTCACATTTTACAAAAGCTGGAGTTGACAAGACCTTTCTAAAACTGCTTGTAATGTTGATTCTTCAGTACAAATACTGCATTAAAAAAACCATAAAAAACTGAGTCCCCTGAGGTGCTGATTGCCTTTTGCAAGATGCTTATTAATCCTGAGTCCTTTTGGAAATCGAGGCAACTAAGCATCCTTGTAAAGAAGTGCTGGGTACCTTTCAAAAACTGGTTTCAAAACTGCAGTATGAAGCCTTTGCTTCCAAGTGTTTTTTCTCCAACTGAAAAAATAATTAAAAGTCCTATTAATGAAGTCAAATCAAACCCCCCAAAATAGCATCCTAAGTCATCTCTGACAGTTGTTTAATTATTACTGAATATTTGTTTTTTTGTGATGGCATTGAAGCAATTAAATTCAACAAAACTGACAAAATAGCAGTCTTTCCAGATTAAGATTCATTACCAGATCTCAGAGTAGTTTTCTTAAATATCCAATAGTGTACTTAAGAGGAAATTGACACTATTAATAGTGAAGGAAAGATATCACTGAGAGTGATGACTTTGATGCTCATGCAAATTTGAATATGATATTTGAAAAGGGGGAACCTAAAGTGTTGCCTTATCTCAAATCAGTTGGAACCTTTTGGTATTTTGAGTCGGAACTTACTTGTATTGCAGCTTTTCCTATCTGTAGAGATAGAAGAGGATTAGAGAAGATTAGGCAATCAACAGCAACCACTGTTGGTGGCAGTAGGCAGCCATAGCCTTAGGGGAACATCAGGACATTTTGGAACTTCTCCTGGCCTTGCTAAGTGCCTGTGCTGTGCTGTATCTGAAATCCTACATCCTACCTGAACCCCGAAGAGAGCTATTGTGGCAACAAACTCACTTAAAGGAAAATAAAAACCCTCAGCCATCAAGTTTTCATTAATGAAGTGCCATGGTCTGTATATATGTTTGTTTGTACAGTTAGGCAGTTGTATTGTTCAGGTTTTCTTGATTAGAAGAAAATTTTAGATGGTGACTCTGGTTTTTAAAAAAAAAAGGACTTGGAGAAGAAATTAGAAGAAGATGCACTCTACTAAACATGACATTATGTTGATTCTTTCTTTTTCCTGTCAGGTGCTGGATTCGATGGAGTGGAAGAAATTAAACGTCACCCTTTCTTTATTACTATAGACTGGAACGTAAGTGAAGAAACCTTAATTTTTTCATTTTTCTTTGCTAAATTTGGAAGTCTGACTTCCGTGTTTATCAGAAAGGTTAAGTGAACTCTAACAGAGGATCTAGAGCTTTTTAAGTTGGTTCCTATATCTCTTGTGTATGTATAAATATTTTTTTATATATCTAAATATGAAAGAAACAGAAATCTACTTAGTTTTCTCTGATTTCTTTTTTCTGTTTTGTTTGATGGGCTGTCTTATGACAGTACTATCTAAGACTATTTATCTAATTTCTACATTAAACTCTGCATCAACTGTGAAAGCTGAGTCAGAGTGAAATGATGAGCTTTAAATGAAACTATTCCTGTAATATTTCATATTCTCTATACTCAGCATTGCTGAGGCCACACCTCAAGTATTGTGTTCAGTTTTGGGTCCCTCACTACAAGAAAGACATCAAGGCCCTGGAACGTGTCCAGAGAAGGACTGTGAAGCTGTGATGGGTCAGGAGCAAAGGCCTTATGAGGAGTGGCTGAGGGAGCTGGGATTATTCAATCTGGAGAAGAGGAAGGCTGAGGGGAGATCTTAGTGCTCTCTATAACTACCTGAATGAGATTGTATAGAGGCAGGAGTTGGCCTCTTCTCCCATGTAACTAGCAATAGGATTATAGAGAATGGCCTCAAGTTGCATCAGGCAAGATTCAGGTTGGATGTTAAGAAATACTTCTCCAAGAGGGTGGTCAGGTACTGGAATGGGCTGCCCAGGGAGTCACCAACCCTGGAGGTGTTCAAGAAACATTTAGCTGTTGTACTGAGGGACATGGTTTAGTGAGAACTATTGGTGATAGATGGATGGCTGGACTGAATGATCTTAGATGTCTTTTCCAACACTGGTGATTCTATGATTTTGTATTTTAGTTGCAAAGGAAAACAGAGCCAAAGAACTGGGTTTGAAGGAGATGCTCAGAAGAGAGGCTGATGTTCTTGGTTTTTATTCTTTTATGTTTCATATTTATATACTTGCCCTTTCTCATTGGATCTGGCAAGTGGGACTAAATCCTAGTTTTATTCCTTACAATGTCAGGAACCTCCAGGAATCCTTTTCTCTCTTTGAATTATACAGAGTAGCTCCAGATCCTCTCTTTCACATATATACACTTGCAGCTCCAAGCAGCCCCAAGACTTCCAGGCTCATCATTTCCCAAACACAACTACTGGCATTGGCTGGTGTACAGCAGGTTGTGCTACATCATGCCAGGGAAATCATAAATCTTCTAAGGTGACTTTATCAGCACCTTCTTGTCTGTTTTCACTTATGTTAATATCAGACAGGATCTGACTCTTTTACGATACTGTGATGGGTGCTACAGAAATGTACTAAATAGAAGGATTTTCAGAGCAATGCTTTTACATTACTGGGTATACAAAACAGCCAACCAGTACAGGAAATAGCAACTCTTCTCACAAGTGGTTGATGTTTTATTGAGGTGAGTCATTAATTTAACATCAGCGTTCAAAATTGGAACAGCAGTCATTTTATCAAATATAACATAGTTCCAATAAGAAATGTCAAACAGACATGATTCATAGAATTGTAAACAAGGATTTATTTTATTGCTATCAGATACAGCTCATAAAGCTAACAGTAGAGTTTAGCTAAATATTCAGCTCAGACTTGCAGCAGGTTAAGCCTTGCTTTTTTAAAGAAACTTGGAGGCAAACACTTTTTGTTCATTATTTTTGCATCTGTCAATGCATCAGAGCTCCCTTTTTCTGCATCCACTAATATTTTCTTGTTTAATTTTGTCTGACTTGTGTTATGGTATTGTTCTGTCTCTTTAAAACACGTCGCTGTTCTTACTGGTTCAGTTCTTACAATAAATTCTGGTAAAACAGTGTGAATGTCTGTCACACAGCCATCTTCAAACCACTGCCCATGGCTTTTCAATAAAGCTAATTCCTCTGTGAAAGCACATTTTATGGTGCCCAAGTGGCCTCTAAACGGCCTGCAGAATCATTTATTTTAGAAAACCGCATGAAGCTACTTTGAAAAGCATGCTGAAGAGTTGGCATGAGTCATTAGCATGTTACTAGATAATCAATGGAAATGGAGTTTGAGACTTTTCTTCATGGCTCCACTGTTTTTTTGTCCTCTTACATAGGTTCTGGAATCCAGACTCTTCTTCATCTTCTGCTTTTTACTGATCATAAGATGCTATATAAAAGCTTTACAACTTTATCAACTCTGAAGGTATTCAAACAAATAGAATCTGGAAAAGGTTTTTATTGATACTATTACTGCTTCTGTTCCTCTTATATCTCCATGGTCTTCACCTTTGGGGCAGGTGTTTAAATCTTAGTTTAGTTGGGAACATTGGAACAGTGATGACATGTCTCCTTTCCCTTTTGCTAGTGTAGCATTTCCTTAAATCATGGAGAAATGAGCCAGTGTATCTTGACAAAGATCCACTCTTTCCTGTCCTAAGGAATTTTCACAGTCCTCCATCATTTGAGTAAGTTCATGTGGGCAGGCAAGGGAAATACATACCATGAGCAGGCTAGATGTGCACAAGGGTAACTTGGAGCTAGAGAGGGAAGTACAATTAACTCCTTATGATGTCTTATTTAGACTGTAACTTCACTGTAAAATATAGCTGTAAAAACTTATTTTAATCCAATCTGATTAGTTCTCATTGCACTCTCTTGGATACAGATTAATCATTATTGCATAGGTTAACTATCTTTATAATATAGTTCCTCATTTATTCCTTATTTTACTATCACTCAGGGATATCTTGGGAGACTTACTTAGGTACAGCAGCAGTAATGTATGAATTTCAGAGTGACATGAGCCACAACAGTCCTGAACTAAAGCCAAGACTTGGAGTTAGGATGGTGATCCCACTGTTAACAAGTTCTCTATGGACAGAAGCAGAGCATGTATGGAGAGCAGAAATGGATTAGGCATAGATGTTTAGTGCTGATCTCTGTATTGAAGAAAAAAGAATCAACAAAAAACAGCACTGAGGCAGGATGTGAATTTGATTTATATCTTTGTAACATAAAGGCCTCCATGGACAACAGGCAATCTCTCCTGGAGAGCTTCTAAGGCACCTTGACAACTCTGATAGACAGAACTACTGCAATTGGCAGCATAGAAACTTTCAGGGGCTGTAGTAAAATGATCCTATATCCAAAGTCCCTTTATCACAAAGGATCAATGGATCCAAGTTGAAGGAGGGAAGATTTAGGTTGGATGTTAGGGGGAAGTTCTTTACGAGGAGAGTGGTTAGGCCCTGGAACGGGCTGCCCAGGGAGGTTGTGGATGCCCCGTCCTTGGACGTGTTCAAGGCCAGGTTGGACGGGGTCCTGGGCAACCTGATCTAAATGTGTATGTTTGGTGGCCCTGCTAGGCAGGGGGGTTGGAACTACATGATCCTTGAGGTCCCTTCCAACCCGGGTGATTCTGTGATTCTGTGATTCTGTGTGATTCTGTGATCACAATGGGTTATTGTCTTCTAGAAACCCAGTGTAAAAAGAGGTCATTTTTAAGCAAGCTTTTTCCTACAACAGAAGTGACATGCTAACTAGAAAAAAAAAAAGCCACCAATCTGCTTAGTATCAGTTTATGAAAAGATTTAAAACGGAAATGAGAGTTAGTTCCTTCTTTCCAAGTTATATGTGATGTCTAGATATCATACTGATGAAGTCATTAGAATTGAAGGTAGAAATGTATAAATCGTATCTTCATTTACTGTCAGAGCTGTTCCCTTGGGTTTTGAATAAGAGCTTGCTTATTGTCTCTATCAGTGAAATGTTTACCTGTTGGAGCAGTCATTTCCCACTTGTTTCCCATCTTTCATTGTCTTTAAACAGACACAACCAGACACAGTGTCTGGTTTTGGATGCAGGCAGTGAACGCAATGGAAATGACATACATGATGTAAGGAGGCCTGTTATGATGCTCCAGATGCTCATGCTAAGCACGGCAGAAGCAATAGGTGCAATCCTGGCAAATATGGATGTGGCTATAGAAAATTGTCCTCCTCTAGTCCTTTCCCACAATATCTTGGCTGCATTCTCATATTCTGGGGCATTGTCCTTCAGTCCAGGTGTAACATCTTCTGTGTAGGTAGCACTGAACGAATTAAAGAATCTAATCAGAGTATTTATGCCAAAATATAAATTATAGCATGAGCTAATTACTGTATAACTATTATTTTTACTGCTATTGTCATCTAGCAACAAAACTTCAAGTACCCATTTCCTAGGATGAAAAATAGGTGAAGGTTTCTGCAAAAGTCTGTCTTACTGCTCTAAAGCTTTTTGTTGGCACTCTGACACAAATTGGATAGCTTTTCACTAAATGAATGGACTGTCTTTTCTGATCAAGCCTGGGATTTACAGGAAGATCAGTTGTCCAACTCCTTCCTTTAATTGAGATCTTTTAATTGCTTACTGCCTTTGCACTCTTATCTCTCTAAGACAAAGAATCATAGAATCATAGAATCATAGAATCACCAAGGTTGGAAAAGACCTAAAAGATCATCCAGTCCAACTGTTCACCTATTCCCAATAGCTCCCACTAAACCATGTCCCTCAGCACAGCATCCAGTCTTTCCTTGAACACCCCCAGGCTCGGTGACTCCACCACCTCCCTGGGCAGTCCATTCCAGTGCCTGACCACCCTTTCTGAAAAGTAATACTTCCTCATGTCCAGCCTGAATCTCCCCTGCCGTAGCTTGGAAAAAAGAGACCCAAACTGAGTTGCCTTCAGATAATTTCAATCACTGGATCTTAGAAAGTACAGCCTGGTTGCTGCTATTTGTATTACTGTTTCTTCTTTCCAGGTCATGCTTAAAGAATTTCTGGCTTTTCATTGAAAATGAAAAATGAAATTCATTTTTGCAGACTGCAGGCAGAGGAATGAGACAAAAGCAGTGTTTTTTGTTTAGATGACAGACCAAATTAGAACTGGAGCAAATGGCATACTAGAAAATGAACTGTCAGATACTGCTGGGAAGAAGTAGGAAGAAAGAGGACACGAGTTCTATTTCCTCTAATATTAATCACAGATCAAACTGAACTGGAATTGTGTTATTTAAGGCAGATTTTACTAACAGCAAAAGTTTGTTTGGAGGCCTGAATTCTGCTAACTTTTCTATCATTTGAAGGTAATAGCATTGTGCCATTAATCTAGGAGAGGACCAACATTTTAGTAGGCAGTTCATCTTTTTGTCTGCTTATTGGGTTTTCTATGACAAGTAGATGTATCTTGCACTACATGTGGAGGGTACTACACTGTGGAGGGTAGCATCCTTCTACTTCTGAAAGGTGTCTGAGGAATAATTCAATTTTTTATCAAAGAAGCTCGGTCAAGGAAATGACTAAATAGTTAAACCATTTCCTCTTTTTTTTTTTTTTTTTTTTAATATGTTTTCCAGGCACATCACATATACATTTTCTTCTATGGGTTTTGTAGAAGTCCAAACCAGGACTCTTGTGACTAGAGTTCACAGAATCATAGAATGGCTTGGGGTTGGAAGGGACCTCAAGGATCATCACATTCCAACCCCCCTGCCACAGGCAGGTTTGCCAGCCACAAGATCAGGTGCTTGATCAGACTGCCCAGAGCTCCATCCAAGCTGGCCGTAAACACCTCCAGGGATGGGACTTCCCTAACCTCTCTGGGCAAACTGTTCTAGCACCTCACCACTTTCAGTATAAAACTTCCCCATCTGAATCTCCACTCCTTTAGTTTTAAAGTCCTATCAGTATCTACCTGTGTAAAAAGTTGGTTTCCTTGCTGTTTATAAACTCCCTTTAAATACTGGAAAGTGCAGTGAGGTCTTCCTGTAGCCTTCTCTTCTCCAGGCTGAACAAGCCCAGTTCCTTCAGCCTACCGTCATAGGAGAGGTGCCCCAGCTCTTGGACCATCTTCATGGCACTCCTCTGGACCCTCTCCAAAAGCTTCACATCCTTCCTGTGTTGGGGGCTCCAGACTTGAATGCAGATTCCAGCTGGGGCCTCACAAGGACAGAGTAGAGGGGAATGATCACCTTGCCTTGCTGGCCACCCCTCTTCTGGTGGAACTCAGGTTACCATTGGCCTTCTGAACTGCAAGCACATATGCTGCTGGCTCATGTTAAGGTTTCCATCAACCGGGCCCCCGTAGTCCTTCACAGCAGGATTACTTTCAAGGATTTCTTCTCCCAGTTTGTTTACATATCTGGGATTATCTCGACGCAAGTGCAAAACCTTGCACTTAGCTTTGTTGAACCTTATTAGGTTCACAAGGTCCCACCTTTCAAGTTTATCAAGGTCCCTCTGGATGGCAACCCTTCCTTCTGCTTTATCAATCATACCACTCGGCTTGATGTCATCAGCAGACATGATGATAGCTGTTTAAAAATCACCAGAAGTTATTTGAGAGACAGATAAAAATGGTCAAATACAATAATCCAGACTTATCTTGTTATGTCATTTGCCATTCTGCTTGATTTTATGTTGGAAGAGATCAATGTGGAAGAGATATGCCACCAGCCTCAAGTAATTTTGGGACTGTGATAAGACATGATCAGTTAATATGTTTTACCTAAAATCAGAAATATTCTTGGAAAGACTAGAAGGATCTTAAATCCTCTGAGAGATTTGCTCTCTGTTTTTATGGAAAACAATAGCCATGATTCTTAGGTCAGTTTGTGTTGCCTGTGAATTGGCGTCAACAGGATATGGGCCATTTAAAGGAAGATGTGTTCTGCCCGCAGTAAGCCTTCACTTTTAACTCTGCATTGTGGTTTAGTTTGCTTCAATGAATTGGCTGTGGTTGTAATGGTTGTCTCAGAGCAGTAGAGCCAGGATAGCAAAGCCTGCAAATGACTCTGCTCTGCTCACTCTTGTTTTTCACAATTCGATCTAGCTACCTGATTCAAAAAGCTGGGATGAAAAATATTTTAGGCTGTTGACCTTTGTATGTTCCTAATCACCTAGTCAGAAACACTGGAAACAAACTCAATTGCAAGTGGAAAAGGAAATGGAAAAGGGTGTCAACCAGTTTGCACTCAGGAGGTTCCTTTCTCCCACACAAGCAACTTCTTTGTTTCCATCCCCTCCCATCAAGCAGATTTGTGATTACACATCTTTAGGTGGCATGTGACTCATGATGAATCTCAAATCCCTCCTCAGTAGAGGAGGATGTGGGTTAGGGATTCAAAACACAAAAGTAGATCCAACAGCACTTAAGAAACTACAGATGGAGGGAAGAATCGAGAGGCTGGGCAGAATATGGTTATGATAATGAAAAGAGAGTGCAGTTCCCAAATGATGTACAGTTCTAAAATGTTTTCCAATTTTTGGACCTCACAGGATGAGGAGTGCATTTAATTCAAGGAGGAAGCATGTGTGTGTGACCAGATTGCTTTTTGCAGTAGAGGCACTGCAGTTGTGAATTAAGACAAATAGAAGGAAGCTGGAAGCAAATAGCTTACTCAAGGTTAAATCCTAGCAAGAGGAAAACCCACAGTAGGTGCTGAGTGCTCTTTTAAAGCGCCCTGCAGACAGAAAAATGTGTATGTTAATTAATAGGTTTATACTTTTCAGTTGATGAGTGACACTTCCTGCTTAAGATCACAATTGGCTTTTAATTATTTGGAAGACTAGCTTTCCACTGTGGCTTACAACAATTATTTATCTCTTTTTCTCTCAGAAGATATGGAGCAATTTTGCACAAGCAGGAACTTTTTTATGGTGAAATGGCCATTAATTACTGCAGAGTCATTTCCAACCTCACCATTCCACTTTTCTGAGGAATCATAGTTCAGCCACAAACATCTGCTTTATACTAATGCTAATACTATGCTGCAGAATGTCCTGCCTCAATAACTGTTATTTATCTATGCAAAATAAAGTTTAAATTATGTTGATGCATATATATATTAGGTTTGACCACATGCTTTATATTATAGAAGTTAATTCACCACAAAAATCACAGTTTAAAAAAAAAATCTTCCTGCTTGCAGAGAGCTGGACAGGCATATATTTAATCTCCATTAAATGTTTTGGAAAACCAGCTCATTATGAAGTTGTTTTAAAAGATACCTTGAGAATATATATATTGTAAACAGTCATTAAATTGCTCTCCAGCTCTTATCATGACTTGAAAGTTTGAAAGAAACAAAATATTTCTGCTCAGACATGCTAATTATTGGAAACTGTGGCAACAAATTCAGTTCTTTGAAACCTGAGAACAAAAGCATTGCCAGAAAGGGAGAAAGCCTAGGGATGGAAACATGGGGCAGAGAGTCAAATGGGAGCTTTGTTCCTGGTGCTGCCATCAGCATGGTGCCCAGGTTTGGCCACTTCAAGCAGAGATAATGCAAAGATAGTTGAAATCAGTCAGACTCTTTCCTTTAACCTCTGTAGGCTTTGGATCATTTCCAGACATACTACGTTTATTCATCTTCCAGAATGTGTGTGTGTGTGCATATGAATGCTTGCAAAGAAACACAGTGGAGCAGTTTCTTAAACATTGCTAAATATGAGTAAAGAGGCCAGGAGATCCCTTGAAACAAAGGCGAGGTATTGGTATACATATATGGTGCCTGTTACTTAGGTGGTACCCTACGTGCACCCTCACTCCCCAGCAAAAATTCACCCAGATGTTACCTACTATACACCTTCCCCTCTTCCTTATCTTTTTCCTTAGTTTTGTTTCTCTGTTCAGTTGCTCAATCTACATTTTCATCCAGAAAGTGATTTCCCTCCCATCTGCAGTGCTTTCTTCCTACTGCCTTTAGATGGGAAGATTGGATAGATTTCATCTAATCTTTTTCTGTGAGCTCCTTCTACTTCACCAGATATGCCAAAAGAACAAATCTCTTGTTTAGCTTGTGAGCTCCAAGCAGCAAGGCCTGTTGCTCAGCTCCGTCTGGCAGGGTGTCAAACATATTGCTAGTTCTTGACAAACAAAAAAATGCTAAAGCAGTCACTGCTTCCAAGTGGTTCTTTGAGCTTGTTGTCACTAATGTGATGCTCAGCTCACCCATATGTGGTTTCCTAGTGTTACCATTGCATGTTCCAATCCTGCCCTTAAGATCAGTGAATTTCCAGATGCTCCAGATAGACTGTTCACAGTCTAAATTTTGACCAGAAACGTTGCGCTGACATTCTGAGTCTTGATAACTAAGAACTGCAGGGACCAGCCAGGGCATAGATTTGAAACCTGCCAGTTAAACAAGAGCCAGTACTGTGGCTTCATCATCCTCTTTGTCAGTCCTGCAAGGATGGCTCCAGGATAACAAAGGCTTCACCAAAGCAGGGGAGCCTGTATGTGAGGTTTGAAGTAGCAGAATTTGTTGCCAGGTTGCTGACTGTGGTTTGTTCTTCTTCTAGAAATTGTACAGAAAAGAAATCAAGCCGCCTTTCAAGCCTGCAGTGGGACGGCCAGAAGACACTTTCCACTTTGATCCAGAGTTCACATCTCGGACCCCCACAGGTTAGCACAGTGGCACACTGTGATGTGAGTGATGGATCTTTTTAGTGGTTCATTTCATTCATAATCACCCTCCCCATTCCACTCAGTCAAAAAGTCTGATCACCAGTGGAGCTCCTAGGTTTTGTGATACCCAACAGCAATGAGTGTTTTGCATTTCTGAGAAAAGACAGGAAAATTTCACCAACTTCACATTAATATGTCTGCATTGTTTATAGTGAAACGATGTAATTATTGGCTATTTTATAGCTATTACTGTTGTTTATATTAGCTGAATGTAACTGTTCTAGGCTTCAAAGAACTTTGTATCTCTACAAGCTAGTATTTAATTATGTATTCCATAGATGTTTCTTCAATTATTAAATGAGTTCTACTGCCTAGAATCAGGTTTAGTCAAAGTTCTGCAACCAGTCACTTGCCATTCTAGTAGTCTGCTGTTTCACAGAAAGCTTTAGTCTGGAGGTTGAAACATGTTTCTGCAGATTCCTAAGCTCTCCTCTGATGATTCTAAAGGTGCAGTTCCAATACTGACAGTTCATCATTGCAGATACAGTTTTACATTACCTTTTCTGAGGGATTCATCTGTGTTTGAGTCAGTTTTTCTGGTCACTTATTTCTGAAGTCCACAAACGTTTTATTTATGTTGACTCAGCTGTCTACGGAGCCTCATAGGGAGCAGAAGTGATCCAGGCCATAAGTGATTATTTGAACACGAATCAAACCAAGATCATTGCAGTAATCCAACTTAGAGTTCAGCCCACAAATGGTTGCACTGTTGTAAATGGTTGGGCTGTTTTCCACAAGCAGCACAGGCATCTTAGGCTGGCCTTACTGCTGAGAAAATGTATGTAAAATTGCACCTCAGGTATCTAAATCTCCTCTTCTGCAAATAAAATACTAATGTTTACTAACCCTAGGTGAAGAATGCTGAAGTAAGTTACTACAGATTTATTAGGCCTTTATGAATACTGTAATACTGTAAGATGCTCAGGAAGGACAAAGCGTTATAGCTTTCACAGTTAGGAAGATAGCCATTATAGGAGATTGGTGTTTGCAAGTGTGTCAGACACGTATAATGGTTCAGTATTTATCAAGACTAGAAAAAGGATTTAGGATTCATAACTATCACAGTTAACATAAAACGGAGTTTTGCATTTAACGCAAATGTATTAACATCCAGTCCATACAATGGGCACATTAGTCAGTGGTAGTGAATATTTAACACTGAACACCAGACAATCAGTTGTTCTTATATAGTGTTTCATAAAGAGATTAGGAGTGAATTATGAAAGAACAGTTGTTTTTAACAGAGATGACCAAGCACTTGTGGTTTAGAGCTGAGTCACAACTCTTGTATAGTTCAATAACGTTCAAGATTTGAATTATTCCCATTCCATTTTCAAAATAAATACTATTTTCCTTTAATTAATCTATTTTGGAAAACTACTCTAGTATATACGCCATTGTAAGAAGTACCCAGTGATGCAAGAGGTCTGATGAGATTCATCCATGTATTTTCAAGGACTGTTCTCATTGACACACAAATAAACAAATAGCCCACTTTGTTTTACCAAAGAATAGGCTTTTTCACATAGTTTGGAGTGAGGTTAGACTTGCTGTTCTTGTTTCTGACTTCAGCCAAAGCTGAGACTTTGTAGATATGCAGAATTAGCTGCAGTCTCAGTTTTGTTTTTCTGAGCAGATCAGTTGTTTCTACCATATTACAGCTTCAGAAAGACAGAACCTTGTACAGTGAACCACATGTTACATTTTAGAAATCACAATGATAAGGGCAATAAAGAATATCCACAGTTTACATTTTACGTGCCCAGGAATAGTTTGCATTGCTGGTCTTACTGCTTACGAAAGTGTCCTTGACAAAATTTACACTGTACGAGAAAGATCTCTTCAAAGCAATTCAGAATTCTAAGTGAAGCTTCACTTCTCTTCTTGTTTTGGCAGGATGTTTCTCTCATTGAGAGAAAGGTACCAGAGACTGTTCTCTAGTTGTTTCATTCCAAAGGCAGAACATTTCAGGGCTCTTTGAACTCCTCTGGAGTGAGGAGCTTAGTTTCAACACCCCCAGCCAGTTTTTGTTCACCTGAGGACAAGTCAGCCAGCCTCTTCCTGGGGTAGATCCCAGCTCCTAAAGCTGCACCCTTTGAGGGAGAGAAGGGAACGATCCCTTTGAGACTGCAGACCACCACTCTGGGAGCTCTGTGCTTTTACACTCACTTCAGGTTTTTTCTCCTTTGCATTCTCCTCACCCATACATCACATTGCATTACTTTAGCCTTTGTAATTTCTGTAGTCCACAAATTTCTGTTCCACAAAGGACAGATCCTGCATCCTGCAGCTTTTTTCCACTCCCTAGAGAACTTCTGCTAATCCAAAGGGGTGCCCTGCCTTGAGCTATCTGTTCTTCTACTGCCCTTGTCAAACTGTCCCTTCTCTGCTTATGCGTACTCCTGACACAGATGGAGCTTCACATTGGAATGAAAATTAACCATGATTTAACCTCTGTATCCAAGAGGATTGATCTTGCAAATAATATTCCTGCACTGTTCACATCCAGAGTAAGGGGATAGAGAAGGCACATCATTTATTATGGAGGTGAACTAAATAAATACATGTCTACTAGTTCAGCAGAGTGTGCAGCTGACTGACAGGGTGACTAAGTCTATTGCAGTTGTTATAATATTACTTTCTGATCCTTTGTGCCACTCATAAGGTCATTTTCTTGCTTCTACAGATTCCCCAGGTGTTCCTCCAAGTGCCAATGCTCATCATCTTTTCAGAGGGTTTAGCTTTGTTGCCTCTAACTTGGTGCAGGAGCCTGCACAGCAGGATGTGCACAAAATCACCGTTCATCCAATTGTGCAGGTATGGATGCTGATGTTAAACTTTGCACTTGATGGGCAGGTGCATATGTGCACATTGTATTTAAACTGCCTCAGCATTTCAGATTCACCCAACCCTCATCTGTTTCCACGTTTCATATAGGAGATGGAAAATTAGATATATTTTTTTACAAAGGCTTTTATCTTTACGTTTACATTCTCCGCTGTTCTACGAAGGAAATAGGGATCACACCTTATCACAGCTCAGATGAAAAGTACTTCTGCATAGCTGAAACATTATTACAGGACAGGTAATGAAGTGTTGTTTTTTAGTGACTGATGTTATACTCAAAAGTTTTGTCTAGAGTTATGTAATACAGTCAGTATTGGCAGAGAGGCTTAATTAATTATTTCCGTAGGCTCCCACACACATGGAGCCCAAGCTCCTGGATATAGAGAGGCCACAGTGTTCCTGCTGTGATTACACAAGAGACTGGTCATACTCACATAACCCAGACTGGCTTGGCAGTGGAAGGAAAATTGCCAGATTCTTGGTTTCTTGCTGTCATTTCTCTATGACATTCTCTCCAGCAATTGTAATTTCACAATGGAGTAAACCAGAAATGAATTGCTACAAATGGCTCAGCACATCAGAGGAACAGTGAATCGGGAGAGGAAGAGGGCTGTTCAAAGACACTGCAGATTTTTCCACAAGGAAAATCTTTTCTCTTACCCACAGCAAGAGATACACATGCCTCAAGGGGAAGAGTCCTTGCTTATGGTACCAGCTTTCATCCCTATTTTAATAATTCATAGTTCATTATTAAAACCTCTTTTCTGTACCACTAAGTGAATTATTATCCGAACAATTACACCCCAAAAATGTAACTGTTTTCTTCTAAAAATGTATTAATACAATATGTGCATATCTTACATGGTTACATGTCTGACAAGGTTCTGTTTAGGCTTTTCCAGTGAGGATACATTTTTAGACAGAAGGTCCTAGAGGGTTTTTAGAGGTGCTGGTGATTTCTTCAATCCTGGAATGGAGTTTGCAGCAAGGTTTAAATTTGGGCTTTGGGAGGGCATCATCACCTAATCAATCTGCCCGTCCAAATTATCTGGCCCTTCAGTAATTAGGAATAAGTTTCTGTAGTTGAGAAATGTGGATTTCTCAAGAGACTTCGGCCTGCAGTTCCCTGTGAATTTCTAATAGGAAGTGGTTGTCTGCATTCCATAAATAGTTTACAAAATCACTCCTTTTTTTCCTATTACTTCTAAATGGAAAACTCCCTCTTACAGACTGAGAAAAAGATTAAAAGGCCTGGGACACACTTGTTCAGATAAATGGCTTCAGATATTTTTAAATTAGACTTAGAACACACTAGCTGTGGAGAAGATGAGATCAAACACTTTGTGAACAACTAGGCTAGTCCCTGCATTTATGTACCCCTGTCCTGATTACCCTATTTATTTTGTCTTTCTCTACAGCAATTACATGGAAACAATATTCACTTTACAGATGGATATGAGATCAAGGAGGACATAGGAATTGGCTCCTATTCAGTGTGCAAGAGGTGTGTTCATAAAGCAACAGAAACCGAGTTTGCGGTGAAGGTAAGAAAGTCACCTGGCTGATGCCAGACATGTGGTTGAGACTTCTCTGCCAGTCTGTGCAGAAGTGTGATTGGTCTTACAGTGTTGGCTTATTTTTTTTGGTCTTGCTGGTTGTTTTTTACTTTCAAAAGATGACAAGTTTCATGATAAGCCTCATTATTTCTCATACTTTAATAAAGTAAAATTACAGGATAAAAAAAAAAAAACTTTACAGTCTTGGATTGAAATCCCACTTACTTCAGCTTTGCTCCTTTCACAATTAGATACGATTTTTAGCAGATGATCAACTATGATCAAATTTACAATTGACTCATCCTAAACAAACAGAATAACAAAATGATTGCAAAATTGAATACTCTATGATTGCAAAATAACATTTTATTCTTCTTAAATTTAGTTTTGATAGTTCTTACTGTAATAAGAGAGATTTGTTAGTGAAAAGCACGGTCACTTACAAATCATCAGATTTCTTTATCTCTCCTTGATGTTCAGCACCAGCATGCTACACAAAGGCACAAATGACAGGCTTCAGTGGAGATTCAAAATACAGATTTGGTAGAATTCAGTTGAATGTTGAAGACCAATCAGTGAATTTCAAACTTGCTTTAGCAATCCCATATGTCACAGCAGCCAACAGCCATGAAGCTGCAGGAATGCATGTATGAGGGAATTTGTTACAGTAGGAAAGAATGGCTGCCAGTAGAACTGCTTTGGAAGAGCACAGAGAGCTAAGTTTAAACTTAGTTAAGTGCTATTGGTTAATAGCATGTAGCTTTTGCAGGAGGCAAAAAAAGTTTAGTGTATGTGTCAAGAAATCAACGTACTTCTCAGGTAAAAAGTTACAAAAATTAAATTTTCTTTGGTGGAAAGGAGTAGTAATTAAAATATTCATATGCTAGAAAATTATTTAGTGATCTCATTCTTGTACCAAAAAGTGGTAAGATTGGATTAAATGGGTTTAATGAATTTGGCAAGATACAGACAATTAAGTCAGATCCTTTAATTTTGCAAGATCTCAGGGAAACAGATTGCTTAAATGAGCAGAGGACAAAAAAGTAATTTTTGGAATCAGTGCACAAAGAGATGTATTTACTAAACTTGCAGTAAACATAGAATCATTAAGATAAGAAGAGATCTCTAAGTTCACCAAGTCCAACCGCCAGCCCATCCCCCATGCCCACTAACCGTGTCCCTCAGTGCCACATCTCCACAGTTCCTGAACGCTTCCAGGGACAGTGACTCCACCACCTCCTTGGGCAGCCTGTTCTAATACCTCAACACTCTTTCAGAGAACAAATTTTTCCTGAATCTCTCCTGGCACAACTTGAGGCCACCTCTCATCCTATCACTAGTTACCTAGGAAAAAAGACCAATCTCACCAAATAAAGTATTGGTGGTTTATTTTTTGTATTTTAAAGTTTGCAGAAAAACTTAGCTTGTATATCTCTGCAACTAAATAAGAAACTGAGTTTGAAGTGATCCACACTGCAGGTCATAAGATAAACGAGTTACAGGTAGTCAATAGAGTAATAATGAAGTATTTACTCAGTCTTATTTTCTTTTACAAAATGGGTGATCATTCAGTATCCATTGAAGTTCATGAAAGTTTTGGTGTCTCCAAGTAGTGTCCACAAAACTCTGGGGCCCATTAATAATTCACAATTTGTTGATGTCATTCAAACAACAGCTGTATCATAATTAGGAGCACAGCCCTACAAGCAGGTCTTGGGCACAGGGACATGATAGGATTGTCATTTTTAATGAGTGGAAAAATTACCTGTTAATTTTCAACAGACGACATTGTGCTATAGTAGCTATAGGTCTTGTAGAAATAAATGACACCTGTGGTGAACAAAATGTGAGTTAAATTAATTGTTTTAATATTTTATACATATCAAAAATTGCTAACGTCTTTATGAGTGTAATACAGTCAACAAGAAACTGAAATACAAAGACCTTTATCCTCAAAGATGTCTGAGTGCCTGAATCCAAGACGGTCCAGCACTTACTTAGCAGTTATGGGTTTGGAGTGCCTATGAGAATCTAGAGCAAACTCAACACATGGAAAAATCCAATGCCTCAGAAGAGTCTAGCACTTCTATTGCAAGGCTTATGATCCCTTCCATTTCTATTAATTTACTCTTTTTATTCCTTTCTTACTTCAGTTCTTGCCGCTTTCTTGTTATTATCTTGTTATTATAGGTCTTGATTTTGACCACCAGCTTAGGCAACTCACTTTGCATGTCGGTTTCCAGACTGTCAGAGTGAGTCAAACTGTCAGAGTGACTCAAACATGTAGCACAGACTTTGAGTTGGAGGCGGCTAGTGGGTTTCTGTTTGTACTGTCTTTCCAGCATATTGACTGCTCCCTACTTGATTATTATTCCTGCAAATATATTGGTTTTATTATCCTGTCTTTTTTTTTCCTCTATTTGATATCAAGGTTGTATCATTTTGTTATCAAAGTAGCTCACTTTCATAAAGATTGCACAATGCCAATCATTTCAAGTAATTACATGGTTTGGGAATTGCAACTGATATTATCTTAATTATGTATCAGTCCCTTTTGACGTGCATCTTTTAACTCTCTCTATAAAAATCACTGTAATTAGATTCTTTTGATTTCTTTCAGTAAGCATAATTTTCTCAGGAAAAAGTATCTGCAGTGATCATTCATAAGATAGGCAGTTTCCCCATTTGTCTGGTAACACGTCATTGAAAGCTCCCTAATAAAGGCTGATTGCTGACACGTCAGAGAGCATCATCCTATCTTCCCAAAAGATACTGATAATAATGAAGGAGTTAAGGAAATGATGTGATGGCATCACTGTGGAAAGGGGTTTGTAACGTCATTGTGTAAACAATCCCTCCACGGAGTCTGCCGCTCACCAGGCCTTATTTACTATCACTTCGTAGAGCCATACTGAGACAACAGAGTACTGAGCCAGAGTAACATGAGTCAGAGCTACTGCCAGAAAATCCACACAGAAAAACAAAACCTTTCCTAACCCAGAAGCAGCATGTATTTGTCAGAAACATTTCATTCCTTTCGCTTTTGCTAGCCATCTGCAACTAATTGGAGACTATCTTATAGAGATAATTAGAGATCTAGCAATGCAGAGATGCTCTTTGTTGACATGATAAAAGCACTCGAACAGATCTGTAATTTAACTCTTTCCAGTGTTCAGTGAAATGAGGCACATCGCTCACTGAGGGACTTTTGAAAATCCCTCCAGAACCTGTCTGCACCTTTGGGCTCTGAGATACCTTCATAAGTCCAATCACTGAACTTGCAGAAGAGATTTTTCTTTCAAGCCATTTGTAAGAATGAAATGTTAATAACAAACTCTATGTCTATTCAGGACCTGCCCTAAATAGAGGATCCTAAATATGTTTAAGAATTGAGACTTAACACATCTGTACTACTGAAAGCATTTCAATATCATGCTGCCAGATTTTGCTCACGCTAAGCCTAACCTGAAAGTAGTGGAACAGGCCTGGGTCAGTGTAGGTAGATTTAGGCTTAGCAAACCTTTGTGTAATATTCTACTGCAGATACATACTCTGAAGTACTTCTAAAATGTTACACCTAGGCTTTTTTTTGCCATCCTGTTCCCAAGGGAAAGTTGGGAATATAAAGTTAAGAAATACATAAATATTGCTCATTCTTCGGAAAGTTTTATAAAACTCTGTTATACAGAAGAAAGCTGGGGAAAAAAAAAAAAAAAAGAAAAAAAAAAGTGTTTCTCTTATGATGAATCTCTAATGTTTCAGATTCTTCTGCTCGACTATCGATCATCCTCAATACAATAGGATGATGTTTAATAACAAAGGGAACTGTGAGTGTCAATCAGAATTACAAGCATCAAATGGGTACAAATCAGAAGGAAAAGAAAATCAGATTAACCTATTTCAATTGCATCACTATCTACTATCTAGAGAAAGTAAGTCAATTTATAAGAAGATTGATTCTAGAGCAGATGGGAGGGATTTCTGTGCATGGAAAAAAGGCTGCGATAGAAACCTGTATACATTCTCCAAAAGAGCTCTCTTTCAGAAAACAGGAGATCTGTGAGTTTTGGATGTATTTGATTTTTCGAAACCTACCAGAGATCTGATGCAATTAGTGTATGTCAAAAGTTTTTTGCTTCATTTAAAATCATTGCACTGATTTCAAATTTGGATCTCTACTTCTATTGAAGCTTTCAAGCTGGATTTTCAAATATGCATCTCACTGAAGCCAGATGAAGTTTGCAAAAAAAACTGACTGCATTTCAAGGTTTCTCTATTTAGACTGACTTCTCCCCTCTCCAGAAGAGGTTACTGGAAGATAATAGCCTAAGTAAAAACTGCTGCTGGTATGGCCTATTCTACCCCTGTTACATTATCTGTACCAAACACTGCAGAGTTGGGTGGGACGAGGGCCAGATTCAACAGCTTGAAGGCAACTGCTTTCTTCTCTGTGTCAAAAGACTATCTACCTGGTTAAATCTTATAGATTTTTAGTTCTCCTATGCTGTTGGAGCCAGGGAAAATGACTGGGTAAAAGGACAGGTTACACTCTTCCTTCTCCCCTGAGGAAACAAAGCATACAGCAGAGATAGTCCCAAATGACAAGTTCAGTTTTGCAGATGACAATACTGCAGTGGAATTTGGATCTTGAACATGTGTGAATTTCATGATTTTTTTTTTCCCCTATCTCTGTAATGCACTAACAAACTATTTGGTTCCAAATGTTCCCAGCTGTGAGCAAGGCTAGATTTTACTGTCTGTGTCTGCTTCTAGGATACACAGGTTAGGTTATGCTGGAGATCTAGTAAATCCTACAGTTCGTATATAGTTCTGGTAATTGCTAAGCATCGACAGTGTATTTATTTCAGTATGTTTTGGTATGGGCAGACTGGTGAGAAGGTTCGATTTAAAGAGCTATGAAAATGCACTTCTGCACTGGTAACTGGAGAAGTGATGCCAACACACTATCAGTAAACAGAAGACACTAACTCCTGAGAGCTGTTTTTAGCAGTCCTATGTAGTTAGATTTCCTATATAGCTCTACTTATGTGCTAGTAGCAGTGACAATCACCAGATGAATGAATTCCAGAGTTGTTTAATGTTTCATGTAAATTTCATTTTCCCCATCCACTGATGTTCATAGTCTTAGTTTGCTTGTTTTTAGGTGGTTGGTGTAGTTGGATGCGCTTGTCAGAAGGCAGGAGGTTCCATAATAATGATTTTCCCATAGCTTTCATTATACCTGTGTCAGGAGGTTAGTGCTAAATGTAGAGAGCATGAATACCGAAAAAAGTTAAGTTAGAGATATTTCACTATCCATGGTTTAAAGAAAATTATAAACAAAGGAGAGAAAATCTGAAAAAACAAGTGGTAAAATATATGCACTAATTGCAAGAGAGTATCCAAGAGAGTTACAAAAACGTATAAGATTGAAGACAGGCAGCCTGATGTGATCAAATTCTGCTAATTTCTGTAAGATAATATAATTGATAGATAAAAACTCAGCTGCTATAGGCAACATGACAAGATAGAATGTCTTGAAGCTAAAAAAGAAAAAATAGGAAAATAGGAAACAGGAAAATAGTCTGATGGTGAGAGCAGTTGCTAATACACTCTTAAAGTGATGGTTGAGGTGTTCTCCCCCTCCCATGGAAAGAAATTAGATCTGATATTAGTGGAGTTGTAGCCTTACAGAATGTGGGCCAGAATTATAAGATTATTTCTTACCTTGATAAATTAGAGAGCTCAATTATGAAGCCAATGAAGTTCAGCGTATGAAGCTGAGATTTGTGAAATCTTGTTATTCAGAGTCTTCAGCAGAGATTATTTTCACTGTTTAACGGATATTTAAGCTGGTAATGTGGCAACAGACTCAATAGGATATAGAGTATCATGTGGGAGGAACAGATTTCAGAGATGATTTTAGGCATAAATCTCTGTGTTGCTTTGGATTTGCACAGGGAGGGCAGTTTTCCAGAGGGGTGCTTATCTGGCACTTTGCAAAAGAACCAGCATGGAAAGCTTCAGACTGCAAATAGAAATCTATGGGAAGAGTGCTTACAGACAGCAATGAGACAGTGTCTTCATTATGTGTTGGAGAGAGAAAACTGATCACAGTAAAATGGATGGAATAGCAAAGGAGTGCAGTGGAGAAATTTTTCTGTGAGGGTCTTGCATCTGTTCTGTGAATGTATTTTGAAGGCTTTCCAAGTTGTCTCATTTTGAGTAACTTCAAATTCTTGACTTCCATGCAGAATGTTATGGTGTACATGCTCACCATAGCAAGAGACAATAGAGCATATTCAATGCTGTTGTCATTTTGTAAGATTTGAGTTTAGTCAGATGCCTGCCAAGCTTCATTCAGCCTCACTTTTCTCTTGTTTAATTTAGTGTGCTCAGGTTTCTGCTGAGTACTCTCACTGTAAGTCAGCTCTTCATAGAAGCACATCTCAAATAGACAAGACCCTTCAGTTACATCTTTTGAAGGGATGGACCAGCAAAGAGTGTAGGGCTATGCTTGAAGGGCTTAGAGGAGAGCAGGGCAAAGAGCCAGGAGCACCCTGAGCACTTTTACAAGCAATGAACTTGTTTGTAACAGCAAGAGCCATTGCTGGATGGTGACAATTGGCTAAATGGGATCAAGGTGTTGCATAAGTCTCAACAAATAAGCAGAGGAGGCAGATAGAAATATAGAAGAGTGGGCAGACTAGCACTTAAACTTGTGCTTCAGGGCAAATCTGAGATATACAGTGGCTGTGCAGCCCCTCCTGCATACAGATATTACAGCCTCCCTCCTATTCAGTCACAAAGATCACAGTTCCCCTCTCCTCAACATTGCTGAGCTGAGCTTCTCAAGAATGATGCTGTTTTTCAGCGCTAACTGGATCTTTTCTGAGTAGGGTCCTGCAGCAGCTTTCCTGCAGTTTAGCAGTATCACATTTCTCGTCTCTAGATTGCTTGCCAAACATCTAAACATTTTGGACAGCATTTAGTCCTTTGCGGCTCTGTTTCTCTTTTGGGGCCATTTAAACTGTTTCTTGTATTTGTCTTCCATACTGATGTAATAATCTTCCCCTTTTGTAACATCCAAATATGACACCATGGTTTTCACCCCTGAAGCTTTTTGTCAGAGAAGGTGGGAGTAGTGCTGCAATCATCTCACGAACTGAAAACTCATCAGTTTGATCCACGGATGTGTGGTAGGGCTGTGCAGAGCAAGCTAAAACAGCTTTTCACACTCAGCCATTCTGCCTCTAAAATTGCAGGTTTCTCTCTGAAATGAGTTTTCTGCTTCATGGGTGTTGTTGAAACAAATTTTGTTAGTGTTTGTGCTGCTTAGAAAATGTGTGCAACTGTATAGGCTGTAATTAATAAGTACTAAAGTTGCAGTCGACAGCTTGGGAGTGCTAAGTCAGCAATGGGCATGCCCTGCATTCAGAAATCTTAATGCCTCACCTACACATCTTGATCCGATGGCCAATGTTACTTCAGAAAAGTAGTGCTAATTAGGCCCATTTCTTTTTTTCTTCATTATTTTTCTGAAAGATTTAAGCAAGGATGGGGGGAAGTGGAACTCTGGAGCTAATCAAAACTAATAGCACAGCAAAGAGTCCCTCAGAAACTATTAGGCTTGGAATAGCTTTCCTTGGAGACATGTTAAATGTAAAATTATACCATGGCCTGTTAAATAATGTTAGCCTTTCTGCAGTGATTTTCCTCCAGCTTTAGTAATTTGACATCAAAAAAGGGACCAAATTAAAACAGATGCTTGGCATGAAGAGGACTTATTTTTAGAAGAAAATATTACTGAAATTGAAACCTGTTCATTTTCCAGCTCACAAAACTGCAGAACTCTATCTCTGCGACACTTTTGTTGGAATTAATGCTGGAGATGAAACTGTCAGTTTAAAATGTCTGTGTTGTAATACCACCTTTCTGTAGAAAAGATGAATATCCCATCTATAGTTCCACTCACTACTGGTACCCTGAGTTTCAGATTTGGAATTCAGCCCATAGATACAGTGTAGAAATCCTGTGGTCATCTCTCCTCCCAGAGGAAAAAAAAAAAGGATTCTTACAGAGAGCATTGCATCACACCATCACTCTGTCATATGAATCTCTTCTTAAAGATGATTAACTCATACTTACATTGCAGACAGGCTATAGAGAAAAATTCAAGATAGGCAGTAGAAAATAAAGCAGCTTTAGAAAGTGTACAAAGCCCTCTTTCTCCTCTTTGCTTTTTGCACAGTCTTCATGCTGATCAAAAGATGCTTTCAGTCATCCTGCTTCCTAAATGCACTGGCAGCCTCAGCTGTGGCTGCTCGAGGTGTTGTAGTGCTCAGGTCTCTGGCCTGACCTGCTGGACTCTGCTGCTGGAACCAGAGCACCAGGCTAGGACTGTGCCCGTGGCTCAGCTTTCCCAGTTCATATTCCTGTGTCTCAGTTTCAGCTGCCAGGAAAGGTCATGTGAGGCACTGAAGAAGAGACAAGCACCAGTCCTGTTTGGGACTGAGGTCAAAAAAGGCAATCCAGGAGAGTTACACCTTATGCCCATGCAGCACAACCCAGAAAATCTGTTCCATCGAAGCCCCACAACCTCTTTTTAATTTATGCCTGTGCTGCAGGTTGTACCTTTAATGCTTCCCGATTATTGTTGATTGTGGTTGATCCCACTGCAAGTGGAAGTTTGCCAGTGGAGTAAATAAGTTAAAACCGATTTCTTATTTTTTGGAGCCCATGGTTGTGGCACTCACAGGCTTAAACCACAGTGCCAGTATTGGCACATTTAGCTTGATTTTCCCAGGGAAATTGAGGAAGATTGCCCATTTTGATTGACATGACTAAGCAGAACATTTATGTCCCACATTTCTTAAGAGGAAGAAGTGAGAGCCAAGCAAATGTTTTAATGCAGTTGTTTGTTCATTAAAGATGTATAAAGACCTTTTTCCCCAGCACATTAAGACTCAAACAGCAGCAAGCAGTTTCCTTGCTTCTCGCTCCAGCTTATCCTGGCCAGAGCCCATCCTCTCTCCTAAGGCCAGTGTCAGAGCTGTTCCCATCACTGCATTTCATGTTTCTTTTCAGTCTTCGTTCTCACTCAGCTGCCTTTCTCTTACCTTTTCTTTTAGTTTATTCATTTTCCAGACAGCAGAGGCAGTTAAATTGTCACCTCCTACCTCTTGCCTTTTTCCAATATCTCAAGTGTAGTGATGGAGAACTTCATGTGAAAACAGTCATCCTCCTCGCACAAGGTCATCCAGGTTAATTTCAGCTGTTTAAAAAGGCAATTTGCATTAACAAGGCTAATTCTGCCCAAAGCAGATTAGGGAGTGCTCACACATACCATTTCTTTGGCAGGGCTACAAAGGCTATAGATCTCACCTGGTGGGTGGTATCAGACAGCTGAAGACTGTAACATCTGTTAATGGCATAGCTAGCACCAGAAGAAGAAATTCATCTGTACAAAGACACAAAAATACCTCCACAAAACTGCAGACAGCAAATATATACTGTCTGTATAGTTACTGTATATTTTGTACTCACTCATTTTCAGTGAGGCGTGACCCACTCACAAAAAACTGTATTGCTGCTCTTTTTTGTACTTAGCCATACACCTGGCAAAGCTAAGGATATTGAAGATCCATCAGTAACGAAGAATCAGGTGGGTTTTTGGTTTTTTTTTTTTTCTATGCAGAGGATTTGTGTCAGCACTTGTGAAAACTGGCCAGACATATTAAATAGGATTTTGAAAATATTATCTCTTCATCCTTTCTCCTTTAAGAGAGAAAGTTTAGTATTAACCCTTGATAGAGCTTGACTCATTTTAAAATATCATGAGGTTTTTACCCTAAATTCCACAGAAGAAAATACAGCTTTTCTTTCAACTAGTCAGTAAAATAGACAAAGAATGCATTAGCTAAGGAATAACACAAAAAAATCACTATTAGAACAGGCTGAACAAAGGATAGTTTTGCGTGTGTCGAGCTCATTTTACTCTGAAATTGTTTCCTCCAGAGTTATTACAGTGTTTGTAGGCAATTGAGTGCCCAGTACATCCGGAAAATTCAGTTTCTTATTTTTCTAAAGGACAACAATAAACCTCTCTATTTCATAGCTCTTTTATTCCAAGGTACAATAGAACTTCTGTTACATTTTCAGTTAAATTATTTATATGTTATGATGTCTTTCCCAATTGGTTTTCTTCCCCATACATCTACAGAGTGGAATAGAAAAATAGCAGCATTGCATATTACCACAGGGCTGGAAGCAGAGAAAACCTTCCCTGAAGTCTGTAATGGAGGGTGTGTATTCAGTTGAGTTCAAATCACAATGACTTTCCTCAAGGAAGATCATTCCTTGTGCAAGGAGTTGCAGGTTTGTGGTCCACCATAAGAGAAGAATAGGAAAGAGGCTGCCTTCATGCAGTATCTCAGGGGAAACAAAGAGAGGCCAGACTGGGAAATATTCTTTGTCACAAGAAATTTTACAAGTGAAATAGCTTAGCTTTTAATCATGTGATTAAGAGTTCAGTGGGAGTACAGCAGTGTTTGTATCTATACCCATAACATTTCATGCATTTTTTTTTCCTAGCATTTCAGCCTTTAGTGTGCAGGTGGGACACAACTCACAGTTTCTGGCCTTTATTGGAGCAGAGTACCTGCCAAAGGCTGTTCTGAAAGTGTATCTCTGAGAGATGTTGTGTCAGATTGCATTTGAAGATCATGGCCACATCAGATGGACCTGAAGCGCTACCTATGCTGAGGTCTGGTCCACACAGTCTCCACTGGATGATTCCGTGGGCAGAGCTAAAACTTCTCCGTGCTTAGGGACTGATGTTAGAACTGGCCTTTAAAAATGAGGGATTAATCAAACTCCAGAGAATGAGCAAGAGGAAGATCCATTAACAAAGTAGAAAGTGGAGTGGAAAGCAAAGTGCCTGGTTTGTGCCTGTTATGGTAGTAGTTTGCTGTGGATGAAAGCCTACTGGAAAGGAGATTGGGACCAACCCCATGGCAGCAGAGCCCTAGGAGATAGGAGGGGCTGGTGAGCATAGATCTCAGTTTGTTCCCAGGGGGAAGTTCAGCAGCTGCTGGACTTTGTGGTGCATCCCTCACCTTCTCTGACAATCAGGAGGTCTGCCTTAATGAACACTTCTCAAGTTACTGTAAAGGCTGCTTCATTTTCTTGGCACTGACGTACAGATGTGCACATGGATAAACATCACAAAGACTTTGGAACATCTCAGGCCTATGCCCCTTCGTGCTGACTATGGCTCCTACTCACACTGAAGCTCCTTCAAATAACCATCTGGGTAAATGAGAGTGGTCATTACCAAGAAGACAGGATCAGTGTCAGTCATTGAGATTTTTGTGTAGTGAGTAGTCTGAGCAACAATGGAGTGAGAGTGTCACATGCCTCGTTTCCTTGGCTGGATGGCACTCAGTGTTCTGGTTTTATGTGAATGTCACATAAGTGAAGTACATGTGTCATTTGAGTGACATCATTCCATTCCCACTAAAGCCTTCCCCTTTCTAGCCAATTGTAAAATGGTGAAGTGGTGGCAACCATCCTGACTGCATGGTGTCACAGGGCTGTGGAGAGAGCTGAGGGTCTGCCCCATGGGGGCTCTGCAGTGGTGGGTTGGGTTCTCTGAGCAGCTTGTCCATGTAGTCACAGCTTCTGCACATACTGAAGTAAAAGTTCTGTGTATTTAACAGGGCTGTTTTGAGATGAAAATTTATAAAGCATGTTGGGATTGAGAAGTATTGCATATTCTCTGCTGCTGTTGCCACTGAAACACTAGCAGACTGCTTCAGGTTATGAGTTTTATTTCAATAGCTAGGTCTAATTTTGGTTTGGATTTTTTTTTAGGCAATATGTACGTAGTTATATTCCTGCATTATTAATAGCTGCTTAAAGTTTTTCACAGCCCTAGATACCTTCTTTCACAGGAAAAACAATCCAGAATGTATCATTTGCTGCAGCACCATGGTGGTAACAGTGCTTCCCACAGTAGCAGTAATACTTGCTGTTCTGCTGGTTTGTAGGAGGCAGGTAGATCTTAACGAGCACACATTTATGTAACTCCATTAATTTGACAAGGGCTATATTACTTTGCTCCAGCCAAGAAAGTGGTCCCGAGTATCTTTTTATATGCTAGTTATTGGTTGAGTGGGACACATTCGGCCACTATAGTTTTATTTACGAGGGATTTCATTGGGTTTTTGAGAATGTCTGTAATGAACTAGAAGAACAACATTATTCTAAGGAGAAGTCTAGTAGGATTTTCTCCTCTCTGCTGTTGTTGGATTTTTACCTTCATTTATTCAAAGGTGGACAACTGCCGTTTCCCTGCATTAGCTCCCTGTTGCACTTGAACTTGTCACACTGCTGTTCGGGCAGAATGAAATCACTCATATGGCTTCAGATGCATATTGGAACCACAGGCAACCACCATCATCATTATCCGTACAAATGCGTGTCAATCATGAGGAATACAAAACCTCTGATGTATGCACTAATATGACTGATGCACTAAATTTTACATGTGTACTTAAATGTGAATCACCATAATTAAACAATGAGAATGCATGCAAAAACAGACAAGCATTTATCTCCATCAACAAAAGAGGTTTTTAAAAAGACATTTCCCTTCAAACAGCACTGAATCTGTGCTCTGTGCTGAGTTCTTACAAAGAGCTAATCACATTTAAGGTTGGAAGCCTTCACATCCAATAATGGAATTATGAATATCTTAATAATACCACCCATTATTCTTCTGTAAACCTATTATTAGAGTGCACTGCTGCTGTTTTCTAGAAATAAGAAATTCTTACCAAAATATTTCGCTCCTAATGAGTTCCTAGTAGAACAAATTTTTTGCTACTCCCTGTGAAGTTACATTTCAATTTTGAAGTGTATCTTCTTTGGGTTATTTTGCAGTTGTTTTTTTTTTGTTTGTAGTTATCACATGTGTAAAAGAAAATCACTAATCAGTTCTCTTGAGTGGGCAAGATTGGGAATTGATTGAGAATTTTTGGTGGATCTATGCTAAGTCCTTCCATCCCCTAGCTTTTACTGATAGTAGGGGTTACCATTACCCAGCTACAGGACCTTGCACTTGGCTTTGTTGAACCTCGTGAGGTTCTCGTGGTCCCACTGCTCAAGCCTGTCTAGGTCTCTCTGAACCTAGGCATTCCATCCCTCAGGTGTGTCAACTGCGCTACACAGCTTGGTATCATCTGCAAACTTGATGAAGGTGTATTCATGTCCCACTGTTGAAGTCACTGATGAAGATATTAAAGAGCATCAGTCCCAGAACTGCCCCCTAATGGACACCACTCATCACTGATCTCCATCCGGACACTGAGCCATTTACCTTCATTCTTTGGGTGCACTCTTGCAACCAGATCCTCATCCATCAAGCAGTCCACTTGTCAAATCCATATCTTTCCAATTTGGAGAGAAGGATTTTATGGGGGTTCATGTCAAAGGCCTTACTGAAGAGACAGACGACATCGGTGGCTCTTCCCTTGTCCATCAAGGCAATTATGCTATCATAGGCAGCCACTAGGTTGGTCAGGCAGGACTTGCCCTTGATGAAACTGTGCTGGTTATCTTGTTTCACAGCCCGGTCTTCCATGTGTCTTAGCACAGGAAAGTCTGTTCTGTGATTTTATCTAGCACAGAGTTGAGGCTGGCAAGTTAGTAATTTCTTGGGTCATTCTTTCTACCCTTCTTAAAAATTGGTGTGATACTGTCTTTTCTTCCAGTCATCAGGGACTTCGTCTGACAATCATGACTTTTCAAATATCATTTTTAGATTTTTGAGCTGGCCTTTACTAGAAAAATTATAAGTGAAATAATTTTAGATATTAAGTTTGGTTTTGCTCTTTATGCTACTAGCTGGTATTTTACCACTCAGTGCTTTATTTATTCCAGATAATTGACAAGAGCAAGAGAGACCCCTCTGAAGAAATAGAGATTCTCTTGCGATACGGACAGCATCCAAACATCATTACTCTTAAAGATGTGAGTACTCACTGAGCACTACAATATTAAATAATTTTCACTTTATGATCAGGCTCACCTCTTATCTGGAAAATTCTCTAATTTAAGTTTGGAGTTAAAACAAGACACATTGAAGTCAAGGAAAAAAAGATGGCATTAACGAATTATTGGCTAACAGATGGTAAAACAAGTCAGGTTGTACACTCTCCAAGTCTTGTCTAATCAACTGTGGAAAAAATCAAAGGTGCACCATGCTGGAGAACAACAAAATACACCTGGTTTTGCAGTACTTTCCGGTAATTTCCCAGCCAGTAACTCATTATGGTTCACACCTTACAGAAGTCTACATTTTCTGATCACATACCCCAAGAAAATCTCACCCAATTCCTAAATATTAAAGTGTCTTAAAACTGTGCAAAAGAGAAATTATATTCCTTTCCAAAAGCACTTGGCATTGATGACTGTAACACTATTATTTCAACCTAGATAAGGGATTATGACATGAAAATGGACATCTTCCAACTTAGACAAAGAAATGTCTTTTCCCCCTTTCAATTGACATTGAAAATAAGTACATGATACAGCTCGTGCCAATATACTCACCAGAACTGCAAATAAAAACTCTATGACATCATTGGAAGCTGGTCTTGGCCAACAGTATAATACAGCTCATTTAGCTGATCATGACTCAAAGGGAAATATTGGTATTTAAAATGGCAAACATTACTCTGTAAAACGGGAAAGAGAACATTACAGGGAAGGAAGCTTGGGTGAGAGCCAGGAGACATTTCAGGCTGTGTGAAGTTGTGCTGCTTTTAGCAGTTTGGTCTACTCTGCCGACATGATAGCAGATCAGCAAGGCTGAGTTTCTGCATGGACAAATCAACAAGTTGCTGCAGACACGAGAAAAAAGTGATGATGAAGTTGTTTTATGAAGTTGTCTTTTCTGATGTTAAGCATAACAAGCACATTTCCCATGCATTAGCTGACATTTTCTTCTTCCAACATCTTACGTTCAAGCCACTAGGCTGATTAAAGAGCAGATCTTCCCCAAGTTAGATGAAGCTTGAGTCCAAAATATATGTTTATTATATTACTCTCACAGGTCTATGATGATGGCAAATATGTGTACCTGGTGATGGAGTTGATGCGGGGAGGAGAGCTCCTGGACCGCATTCTTCAGCAGAAGTGTTTTTCAGAGCGAGAGGCCAGCGCTGTGCTGTGCACTATCACCAGGACTGTGGACTACCTGCACTCACAGGGGGTAAGCATTACTTTTTTGCTTCTCTGCAGAAACTTCTGTAAACTCCAACGTTTTGAAAAAGCACATGGTTGTGATTATCCTTCTCTAAAATACAAACGTACTTTTTTCCCCAAAAAACAGAGTTCAGTGAAGTTATGTTTCATTCTTTTTCCACATTTAGAATTGTATTTGAGATGTAAAAAAGGATTGTAGCCTTTCTAGCCATTTTGCATGTGAACTAGAGTACGTCAAATTGGTGTTTTCATCCCTGAACTATAATGATTTTCAGCTATCTTTCTGACATAGTAATTATTTACTGCTATTCCTTTCTGTTTATTGCTGTAATTATTGCAGTATCTTTTATCAGATTTTCCAATAGAACATCTGAGTCAGGTAGAAATCTATCTGAGACAGGTGGAAAAAATAAATGCTCAGCTTCCAAATTGAAGTGACAGTTTGAGCAGCTGATGCGAAAGTTTCCTGACATGCTGTTGAAGAGCTGATTTAAAGTCCAAGCTTCCTCTCCTTTTCCACTTTTCAAGGACAAACAGTTTGCATAACTGGTCAAATATTTGATTCTTTTTCCTTTCATGGTTAAAGCAAGCATATTTTGTGCTTGGACCAGTATGTATTCATGATAGTTTTCCAGTTGTATAATCAGTAAAAGTTGTTTCCCCAGCATAGAAATGCAGTACCTGTTGTAAAATATGCAGCATTGGTTGCCTACAGGGAAGATTTTTGTGAAAAATAGCCTTTCTTTTCGAATGTTAGCCACTTCTAAGTCACAAGAAGATGCTTTCCTCCAATGGCAGGATTTCACTGTGACCTTTCTAGCTGAATATTTCAGGGCTATCTGAGAGACCCTGACACCAGTGTGTTTGTACAGCAGCCCCTTTGACTGCCTTCAAGAAGGTTGCCCCTCCTTAGAACAGCTGGTTCCATCATATTTCAGCAGAGGTTGCAAAACATACTCAGTTTTGTTTTAACAGATTTTAAACTTTTTTTTTCTCCTTTATTTATCTGAGGTTTTCATGCAGCTTTTCTCCAAAACAGAAGCACCTTGGGTACAAGCTCTTGACTTACTCAAACAACAAACCAGACATGGCAGCCAATCCTGTGTGCTCCTCCTCTCCTTACTCATTATTCACTGCTTTCTCATTAAGGTGGTTCACCGAGATTTGAAGCCAAGTAATATCCTCTACATGGATGAGTCAGGAAACCCAGACTCCATCAGGATCTGTGACTTTGGCTTTGCCAAGCAACTGAGAGCAGAGAATGGGCTGCTCATGACTCCCTGCTACACCGCCAACTTTGTCGCCCCTGAGGTAGGATCACGTTTCAAAGCTGTGGCTGACACATATGGCATAGAAAGAAGTCTTCTGTCCCTCTCACCCTTTTCTCATTGCCTTTCAAAGAGGAGCAGGGCAGACACACAGCTACAGGAACTTTCACAGCTTTTATTACTAAGTTTCCTATTCCTGTCAGTCTTTTCGGGGAAGTTGCTTTTAATCTCAATATCAGGAGTAAGACCCAAAAGAAATACCCATGGATGAAATCTTCACAACAATGAAGTTGGTAGGAGCTTTGCAATGATTTCATTGGGACACTGAAACATCCCTCCTCCTGATCTTTTCAAGTTCAGGGGATGCAGGGACTAATAGTAAAGATAGGAAAATTGTATAAATCTCAAAACTCCTCTCTCCCAGGCCTTCCTGTCTGTCCTTATTCTCATTTTGGAAACAAGGAGTAAATTTCTTTGTGGCATCAAGTCTCTGGGCTTCTTATATCGTTTTTCTTACCATACCCTGCCCAGCTGCTCATGGAGAAACAGACTGATGCAAGTAATAACCCAGAACTGACCTGCCCTTTTCTGCTGAATTGCAATACGTTGAGGTTCTCATCACTACCAGAGCTAACAACAACTGTGTGAGGGAGGAGAAGGCTACTTTCCTATTCTTACAGATGTGAAAACAGAGACAAGCCAAATAAGCCCCACATCCAGGGAGTGGTAGTTCTGCATTGCCAGTGGGTGCTGCTCCTCTCTCTTTTTCTTCCTCATAACTGTCCTCCACCCAATGCTCTTCTGCATGGATGCAACTGAGAAGTGAAAAAAATGGGATGATCTTCCTGTACACGGTCTTTCCTTGATGCCACAAGATACAAGAATCCAGCACCAGAAGGAGAATTTGAGAGTATTATCAGGGGCAGTATAAATTCAAACAAATATTTTTCTTTTCAGTAAAAAAACCTTCCACTGCCAAAACAGATTGGGTTGTTATTTTATCATTGTCTGGATGTTTTTTCATTTTAGATACTGGAATGAGCTATATGAAATGTATTAAAATAAGTAACGAAAGATCTGTGGCACCCACAGATGTTTAATTTCAAAACAAAAAAATAATTGTGTTTGTAAGATTTAGAGCTCTGAGGTTTTCTCCAAGATACAATGTGATTAAAATAGGTGTATGTGGTTTTCCTGATGGGCTGTTTTGTTCAGTGTCTGTAATCACAAACGTCATCAGCCCAGTGCTGTTTCAGTTTAGCCTCTTCTGGTTTGAACCGAAGGCAGAACTCACACTCCCGGTTTGTGATGAACAAGACAAGTCCAACTAAAAAGCAGGAAATGTCTGAGATTAACTGAAATGTTACTGGAACTGCCAGAGAGCTTACATAGAGGCCTCACTACTTACATTTTACTTGTGATATAATGCTGCCCTCCAGCCTGGACCTGGCTTCTGCATTTTCTGTGCCCCACTGCAGCATCTGCAATATGCAAAGAAGGCAGGAAGTCAGACCGAATGATGACACAGAAGGATAGCAGCAGAGGGCTGATGACATATTTGCTACTTGAGTCTAGCTTTATTGTTGGAAACATTTAGTTTGTAGTTTGGATGAGAATATTGGAGAAGTTGAAAATTCTCAGAAAGAAAGAAGCACTCTGCCACCTAGCGTGAGCAATGTTGTTTGCAGAGAGTGAACAGCGAGTGAACAGCCTACTGAGCCCCGGCATAGCCCTTGCACAAACTAAAAGGACTTCATTCCGCAGATTTCTTCCAAAATCTTTGAACTCCTTTTTTTTTTTTTTCATTAAAAATTATAAGATTATTGTCTTTCATGCCCATACGTATCCCTGTCTTTGACACAGCTGAGAAAGGCTGTATTTATAACACTGTTAATTCAGTAAATCAAAATGCATAGAAATAGGAGGAATTTAGAGAAGTATCTGAGTCACTGTCACAACTGAATGAATCGAGCTGAAGTTTGGTTCTGGGCACCACAACATTCTGCCATGTGTGGAGCTAAAAAGCAGCTCATGAATGTATTTCAGATCCCACCAAATTCTTTAGGTGACCTAGACCCTAAATTCTCCAGCAGTCTACCAGAGAATCATAGAATCACAGAACAGCTTGGGTTGGAGAGGACTTTAAAGATCTAGCTCTAGCCTTCTGCTGTGGGCAGGGCTGCTACCCACCGTATCAGGTTGCCCAGGGCCCCATCCAACCTGGACTTTAACACCTACAGAGATGGGGCATCCACAATCACTCTGGGAAACCTGTTCAAGTGCCTCACCACCCTCTGAGTAAAAAATTTCTTCCTAACATCTAACCTAAATCTACCCTCTTTTAGTTTGAAGCCATTCCCCCTTGTCCTTTCACAATCAGACCGTGAAAAAGGTCCGTCCCCCTCCTGCTTATAAGCTCCCTTCAAGTACTGGAAGACCACAGTGAGTTCTCTCCAGAGGATTCTCTTAGAACCGGAGCCTTGTTAGTGAGCAGAAACTTTTGCAAAGCTCTTTCATTAAGCTTAGATTTCTTGCTTTCACTTAGATTTGTTTCTAGGATACAAGTTATTGTTCAATGATCTCCCCCCTCCTGCCCTCATAAAGCCCCATTTTGGTCAAAATTTCCAGCACTTGCTCCTGCCAGCTTCATTTTCTTCCTTTTACAACAGTTGCAAAAGTCAGCTAGAGACATTTTAGAAAAGCAATGTCACCACTAACTAACTGTCTGCTATTGTTATCCATGGAGTGATGTTGCTGCAGGTGAGAAGTATCTGCCACCAAAGCTTTCTTAGGAAATGGAACAGAGTCATGTCCCTGTTGTCTTGCAGAGTTGTTGCAAATTGAATGATAGCAATAGCTATCAGCAACTCCCGGCCATCATTTTGGGGCTGTGTGAATACTTGCTTAATAGCCTACTTCTCTAAATTTCATCACTACCTAATTTTTCTGTCATTTGTATTTGACTCTATTGTCCTTTTGTTATTTGAGAAAGACAGTGATGGCAATGAAAATCTAACTGCTTAAGAAGCAACAAGAATGCCTACACCAAGGGATAAATGTTGGGTATTCAGTCTCACATACGAAGCAAGAAGCAACTGAGCTTGACAAATAGAAAAGATTGTTTTTTTTTTTCCCATAAATTCTAACATAGTAGAGGAGCAATGAATGCACAAACTAAAGCCATAGGAACAATTAAAACAGCCTGAGAGTACACATGAAGCACAGGAGAGAAAGGTAGAAGCAGGATTTTTACCAGCTTTGTCACAGGAGAAAGTGTGCTTTTTCTCCATATTATATCAGTGTGGCAAATGTTCTAGCAGCATGGCAGATGGCTGCTTTACCACTCATCATTTGTAAAATTTGTCAAGGCAACATTTTCTGAAACTGAAAATAATTCTGAAAAACTGAAAATAATAATAATAATAATAATAACAATAATAATAATAATGCATCTGATCCACCAGAAGGGAACTAAAATCTTCTTGTGTGTCAGAACTTAGTTAAGTAAACAGAACGGTTGTTTGCATTTATGAACAAAGAAGATCTGGAGGTGGCTCATGAGTCTTTCTGAGCCAAAGAGAAACACAGCTCCTCCCCTGATCGCAGCAGTGCTTGTCAGTTGTTGGCTTTACTTTCACTTGGACCTGCAGGGACTCAAACATATATTTCTTCTGTTATGCATTTGCATAGATTAAATCCATATTACATCCTTGCTGGTCTAACTGTCCATCCTGTACCAATCCTGAACCTTCTCAGATCTCTGCTGAGTATCATGAAATTTGCTTTCTCTATGTGGAAAAGTTTTTACACATTAGTGTGAATCCCCATCTAAATGCTGCCACTTTGCTTACACTAGAAGTAAGATAAACCTTTTAGCTTTCTTTGCAGTTGTAATGTATCTGTATGAGTATGACATAAAATATGAATTAGTGAACATCCAGTTGCTGTATTAGATCCAAACAAAATTAAGACATGCTTCCACTGTCAGTCAGCCCTATGCTTGATTCATCCACAGTGTACTTGGTGACCTTCCTGATCGGAGGATACATTTAAGAGTATTTAGAGCTTTCTTCAAGAAATTTTAAAACGCTGAAAAAAGTAGAGAGGGTTGCTCTGCTTTGATGTTGAAGGCCAACACACCACCTCCAGCTCAGTCCCTGTAAAGATGGACCTGCACACTGACCAACCAACCCTGGCCTGTGCCCCTCTGTGCTGCTGCCAACAGCTGGCTCCTGAGCAGACACCTCTTCAAGCCAGGTGTTAGGGCAAGCCCTGGAAATATTGCCTGAAACAACCTTTGATCAATGCTTTTTGAAACACAGAAGCAAAAATTCAGGAATCAGATTAACTTGTATTTTTTCACCCATCTTTTCTTCACACAGGTCCTTAAACGCCAAGGTTACGATGCAGCCTGTGACATCTGGAGCTTGGGGATCCTGTTGTACACCATGCTGGCAGGGTAAGATGAGAGGTTTTCCTCCAGTGGGTATTCTTTAGCAGTGATTAAGCCAGAAAGGAGTCTAAGATAGAGACAGCAAAATGCCTGGCCTATTCCAGGAGATATTTTCAGTTGTAAGAGGCAAGAAAACAGATGCTGAGACCTAGAATTCGAACAAATTTTTCCAAAACATGTGAATATCTTTGACACTTTACAAGCCGCTTAGGGTTTTAATATCCTGGGCCTGTAAATGTTCACTGAGACTTTGAGTCCTAAAAGGTTCACTGACCGCTTAAGTAGTGTGAAAGTGTTGCACTGGGAGAGCAGTGTTGGAGTATATGCCAGATCATGGCCACCTTACACATAAGAGGAGATTTATTTGTGTCTATTAATACATGTATTCTCTTCAGCTTCATTCTTCTCCTATGGTTGTTGTTGTTGAGGTATCTGAGCAATTTAAAAGGCTAAAAAAAAGAAGCAACAACAAAACCTCATTTTCAGATGCTATTCAAAAAAATATGCTGCAGAAAAGGCAAAGTAAATAGACCAGCAAGGACAGGAACAGGCAGCAGGATATTCTTGGGGGGTATTTGGATTAGGAAACCTACTAATGGATTGGCTAAGTATTGATGCAAAAAGACTGAGAGAAAGAGTGAAATAAGCAGTGTGGGATAAGAATAAGGTGTGCTGGAGTGAATAGGAAACACTGTGTGCAAATCCAATCTGGATTTGTTAAGCCCCCAACTTCATTTCTCTTGCTGGCTGCAGGCTATGACATGTGCATATATATCCTATTTATCGGTGTATTTATCCAGTGACCGCTCACAGCAATTTAGTTCTACTTCATGATCATTCAGCTGTGGCAAGAAACTTGTATTCCTAAGTTCATGCAGAAAACAAACAGATCCTGTCACTGTGTTATTTGTGTCACTTGCTTTGTGAACTATAGAAGATGTGCCAGGAGTTCCTGCCCTATTTCAATCCTGAGTACAGTTGTGCTCAACATTATCTGAAATATAATGGGGCTGTCTCAGCTAAAAACAGGACAATACATTCAAAATGTTTTGTTTTAAAATGTCACTCTTAAAAAAAATACATCGAAAAGGAGTTTGGTAGCTCTGCATGTGGCAGGAGGGTTGGAGCTTGATGATCCTTGATGTCCCTACCAACCTAAGCCATTCTTTGATTCTATGATTCTAAATTTATTTGAATCTGAAATACAGATCACACAGTTGAGGTGTCACCACTGTATTGTGAATGCTTTTGTCTTCCTTACCAGAGGAAAGCAGTAGGAGCTGACTATTATTTGCACCCATGATGTTATCCTCTTCCCAGCGTTTCTATGAGCAGAGAGGGCTCAGACATGAAGTGAAGGGCCGGAGCACAGGTCTGGGATACTATTAATGCCAAGAGTGGAGTTTCAGCCAGTCCTGAACTCTCAGTGTGTCCCTTTGATGGGAATAGAATAACAGCCTGTATGTTTCTGGGCTGAATTTCTGTGAAATCTGAAACACTGGTGGAAATGACAAAATACAGCATGAGAAATTGGATGTGCTTTTACAAAACAAGGGGATAAGAAACTGAGGCCAAATCCCAGTATCTGTTTAACAGCAGAAGAAACAAACTGATGTATATCCACGACAGCAAAGACAGACGGAAGAGAAGGTATACAAATCCCAGATACCCCTTCTTCTGAAAGTAGACAGCTGTTTAAAATCACAGAATAAATTTTGGCCTGGTATGTTTTAGTCAGCTGCAAAATCTTGTCATTCATCACTTGTCAGTCTGTGCAGAAAAAATATCTGGGCCCGGTGGCACTGATTTTGTAAAGCTGAGTATGTTTTACTATTGATTTCTGACTGGCTAGATCAGGAAGTTTTTAAATCAGCTATTGCATGAAATTTGTTTTGTCCAGCAATCTTGTGTGTTATGATTAACAAAGGACTGTAGAATAGATTGCAAAGATTTTTTTTTTCTTTTTGATTTCAGAAATTATTTTTTCTTCTTCATTCTTTTTACATTTTATTCCCATTATGAAGGTTCCTCTATCAAGAATAAAGCAAAGTCAAAATGAATACAGAAAAAGTAAAAGCATGTGTTATTTTATAAAAGTATATTGCCTTCAATAAAACTGAGAACATAATAGGAATTTTATATTAAAAAAATGTAATGTCTTTCCTCTGCAAAACATCTTAATGTGAGGAAACAGTGCACTGCATATTTTGAGTGAAAATGAAGCAATCGTGTCTGCAGTTCAGTCTGGAAGAAAATCCCTGTTGAAATCTATGGTGTTTATCACTAGATCCTAGAAGTCAAATACCTGCAAATTAAACTTTTATTTTTAATAGGTTCACTCCTTTTGCAAATGGGCCAGATGACACCCCAGAGGAGATTCTGGCCAGGATCGGCAGTGGCAAATACGCACTTACTGGAGGAAACTGGGATTCAGTATCAGATACTGCAAAGGTCAGTGGACGCTTCCTTAATTTTTTTCCTATCCTCTTAAATGGACTGGCAGCCTGCAGTTGTATCCAACTTAGAGAGGGTCAGAAGGGTTATTTCTCAGTGCCCTGTGGAATAAGAGCTTGCTTATTTATGTTCATACCACTCTGCGCAAAATAGTGTTTGGAATTTTAGTAGTTATTTTAGTTAAAATAAGGTGTAACACAGCACCTTCAATTGTGAATACTCTCAAATCAGCATGCAGCTCTTTTGTCACGCAATTGAACTGTGAGTAGAAGTGCAGGGTAGTCAGTGCCATGAATTCATGGTCTATATGTGAGTCACATAAGATTGAGCAGGCAGTTTTTAAACTAGCATTTTTAACTCCTGTACTGTCTGCAGTTGAGGCCACACATCTATCACAAAGCCTGGAAATCCCAGGATCTGGAATTCAAACTGGTGCTGAGACTTTTGGGTGTGAATCTATGCACTAGTCTGTGAGATAGGTGCATGGGCAGGAAAGCTGTTGAGCTTCCAGTTGTCTGGCATTAATTAGAAAGTTTGACACAGTTTATGTATTACTCCAGATTTCACTTTTACCAACTGGCATTATGGAATGGAAAAACAATGATATATTCAATCACAAAACTGCAATTAATTCTAGTAACTTGCTTGGATGTCTCCAGATGGCATCCTCTCTAGACAGAGTTTATCACCTTTATGTAGTCACCGTAATTATTAACACTCAGTAAGCTGAATACCTTCCACATTATCTTTCAGTTGTATTATCATTCGAGAATTGGATGTTGCACCTGAACATTTTGAAGATGAGACTTTTTATTTAAAAAATATACAGCATTTCTAAAATGCAGACTCCTCTCACTTGTACAGGCTGGTGATGACTGTGTCATTGAGAAGATCTTACTAAATCCTGTGCTGTTATTAATTACTTTTTTCCTCTTACTGTTTTCTTCCTTTTGAACCTAGGATATTGTGTCTAAGATGCTTCACGTAGACCCTCATCAGCGTCTCACAGCAGTTCAAGTGTTGAGACATCCATGGATAGTGAACAGGGAATATCTGTCTCAAAATCAACTTAGCAGACAGGATGTTCATCTGGTGAAGGTATGTCCTACACTCCTAGCTATCCCTTTCTGGCAGAAAGAGCTGGGATTTTTGTAAATATTCTAGAAAAAGGGAGAGGAATTGGGAAAAGTTTGCCACAGAGGCGAAATTTAATATGGCACTGTACTAAAAGTAAAGCTTTTTGACTCATTACCTGCTTGATATTGTTAACCTTCAGCTGTGTTACAATGAACTCTGTCTATGTACTGCTGCCTACTGCTTTGAATCAGGCGCTACATCTGTCTGTCAGCCAGCAATCATTGTTATCACTTAATGGAAATTGGGCCTGCACCCAGGGGATTGGACTGGGAAAGAGAGGGAAGAAGCATCTAAGAAATGAATTTTAGCTCAATGTTTTCTCTTTTTCTATTGTACAGGGTGCAATGGCAGCCACTTACTTTGCTTTAAACCGAACACCTCAGGCACCAAGGCTGGAGCCTGTATTGTCCTCCAATCTGGCTCAGCGGAGGGGCATGAAAAGACTTACCTCAACCAGATTGTAGCAGTAGCCCCACAAGGTCTCCTTGGAAACCCACAGTTTATTATTTGAGAGATTCATCTTTAGTTGGTTAGTATAACTTTTCTGGACACCTTGCACATGAAATCACCGGAACTAGCAGAAGTCCAGCATAAGGCAAAATCTACCTTTCCTCCATCATTTCTTTTACATTCCAGCCAGAATCCTGAGTTTAACAACTTCACAAAGATGTGCCAATTTTGCTAGTAGCTCTGTTTCCTTACTGAGGTAAAGCCAAATAAAGTAGACACGCTCCATCCATCCCTCCCTAGAAGAGTCTTTAAGATGTTCTGCAGGAACATAGTTTTCACTGTTTTTTTCTCAAGAAAAGCACTTTTTGTAAAGAAGATGCAGTCAGATTTGAATGTTCTCAGCAGTTCCCACAAGCATCACGATGAAGTGCTCGGCTGGTCGCCTACTGGTCTCCACTCACCCCAGGAGGACTGAAGGCTGCAGAGATACATGGATAATACCTTACTGGAAATTAATGCTATACAGCATGAAGGAGAGCAAGCTGTCTGTGGTGGAAACACCTTCTGATTTCAAGAAATCTTTTGCACTTTGCCCCTGCCCTGTCTGGAACAATGTCAGCAGCGCTCGAGGAGAAGTGCACGCTGTGAGCTTGACTTTGACAGAGGTCTGGTCCTCTGAGAGCAGAAAGTCTCTGAGAAACATAGTCCTCCAAGAGGGCTATTGAGTCCCATGGGTCTGTGGGAAAGCATTTGTCTAAAGTAGTGGAGCCTATGGATGAGAGGTGACAAAGGTGTCTGGTCTCAGCTCATAAGAAGGCCGTCTGCCTCTGGACGCAGGCAAGGTCACCGCCACCACTGGGGAGTGCCCGTTTCTGAAGGGCCCAGCCAACTCTGTCACAAGCTTTAACCATAATAAATCAGGAGGAGAGACAGGAGGATGCTGTGCTTTTATATTTATATAAATATATATACATCTATATTTATATATATATAAAAAAAAAATCTGTACCCTACTGCCTGGATTATTCAAGTTCAGGGAAATAAAACTTGGTTGAGAAGGTCTCAGCAAAGTGGACCTTTTTCCTCATTCCCTGAGCTATCTTTTTTATTGTTTTTCTTACCCACTGTGGCATATGGTGATCACGAGCTGCCCAGGATTCTTCTTTATAATGCTTTTGTTTTGTTTTCTGAGTGAATTTTGTCACCTCAGATGCTTTGTGGGGAGAAGCTAATGTGCTATATTGAGTTTTTGTCTATTTTGAAGGGAGAAAAACAAAACAAGACAAAACATTAACATGGAGCTTTGTGTGCTAGAGGTGGCAATTGCCTGGCTGGGTAGTGCTGCACTATGGTGCCATGTGAAATTACCAGGTCATGGCATCAGTGTTCAGGGGGACGATGAGTTGCATTTGCTAAAGCAAATGCTTCCTAAAACTATTTGTGTTCCAGTGTTAACTGAACTTTGTTTGTTTGCATTAGCCTATTTTTAAATTTAAATTTATTCTTAATAATTTAAACCAATATTTAATGTCCAGGTTTATGTGCTGTGCACACAGGAATGCTGCAAAGCAGCTCCTCTTGAAGGCCTTCTCTTTTCTAGAATAAACAATGCTGTGAAACTTCACACAGAGGATGAATTGGCTTGAATTGCTGTGTGGGAACATGCATAGGTGTGGCTACGTTTATTTACAAAGCAGCAGAGAATAATTTGCTTAATTCTCTACTCTGGCTAAGCTGTGCTCAATATTAGCTATTTGCTGCTTTTACACTTTTCATTGGAAGTTAATTAAGTCTCATACATTTCTGCTGTCAGAGATGTCTTGACTGATGCAGAGATGTGCCAGCCAACTCCCTGGATGTGACTTCTGTCTGCAGGAAGGCAAGGTGGCATGGGGATGCTGAGGGCATCTGGAGGGAGGGCTGGATTTTCTGGTGTCTCAATTGATTTGAATTGTTTCAACGAAATGTCTTTTTAACATGTCATTGTACATAGGCAGAAAGAGTGCTGTAAATATTAGGTACAGTTTTGTCTCCACTAGAAATTTCCTGGCATCTTTCTCCCCTTGTTTCAGTTTGGATTCTCCTCACAGTCATTGGAAACAGTCTGATCCCTTGTTGATGTACTCAGTCTTAATTTTTCAAGCTTTTTCTTTTTCCATCTGATTATGTTGTAGGCCAAGCTTACAAGATGCTGCTCTTCCAGGAGTTCAATAGTTTGAATTTCTTCCTGGCTGAGCTCTTGATAGCCCAGCAGTTATCACCCTATTAACCATACAAGGTTGGGGCCATATACAGAATGCTACATTTTGATGCTCATTAATTATTTTCATTTATAAGCCCATAAATTACATACAATGGTATTTGAATATCAAGATTTTGTTGCCATTGTGTCCAGATGTATACCTGTGTGTGCGTATCAAAAACATGCAGTCCCAGCTTATCCAAGTGAGAATGTCAGCATAGTCAGCAAAGCAAGTGCTTTGCATCTGAGCAGGCAGGGGATGGCAGCAAGGCAGCAAGGCACCAGCTCTGCTGTGACATGTACTGGCATGGGGCAGTAGAGCCCTCCACTGAGGTGGGTGCAGGCAGTGGGCTTTTTAGACAAGCAGCTTACCCATGCCAGATTGTGCATGCAAAGGTGGGAGGCAAATCCTGGCTTCAAGAAGCGTGCCACAAGTTTGCGTAAAATGCCAGTAACCAGAAGGTGTATGCTTTCAGATGATGCGCTGTGGGGAGATGGTCCTGATTATGTGTATTTTTGCCACTGTGGAGATTATAAAGAAGAAATCCTGAGGTTTGTTATGAAATCATCAGTTTTCACAGAGAGAATTCCTGATTTTGTAGAGCAATCCCTAATAGGACGAAGGCAGACAAACATGGAAGACAATGCAGATTATTGTAGCAGAAAAAGAGGTATCTAAGCTTCCACACAAAAATGATTTTCATTCAGGTCTGTTGAAGCTGTATCTATGGAATTTTGTAGCAAAATGTGCCATAGCAAACAATCGGAAGCAAAATTCCCTTGGAGAACATCTGTGTACTGCTCCTTTAAGCAAGAGCCAAGGGAGGTCCTGGCATCTAAATCCTAAAAGATGCACAATTAGGCCAACAAGCTTAGATATCCTTTAGATTAAAATAAAAAGGCTTAAAATAATGCTGATAAGATGTTTTAGTACAGTTTGTAACAAAGGAAAATGTGTAAGCCCATTTCCACCTATCCATTTGAAGCACACATCCAAACCCCCTAGAGGTATGTGCTCCCTGCCCTGGCCTCACCCAGGCACTGCCCCCACAGCAGGCACAAGGAAAGTTCTGAAAGTAAAAACTTGAGTAATGTTACTCAGAAAGTGAAGATAATAAATGTGTACGTAACTGAAATTCTCAGCATTTAGGCGAGCACTGGGTAGAAGCCTGTGCAGAATGAGAATGCTGCAGAACAAGTAAAGTCCTACTAGTTCCCAGAGCCAAATTTTAGCTACAAGCTATCTGTGAGATTGGGAAGGCTAGACCGTGCATTCCTGCATGCACGTGAGTGACAGTGTGCTCAGGACAGATAGCAAACGAGGCATCTGACTGTGTATGCAAATGTTGGCTGGCATGGGTAAATGTTCTGCAGCCTGAAGTTCAGAATGTAAAAATGGGGCGTTCTGCATCACCCTGTGCTGTGTGTTAACTATGGTGGTGTTCAACTGTACAACCACAATTCTTGCCTACGTATATACAGTTGTAGATTCTGCTTGTGCAGAAAGTGTTGCCTAAATGGATGTGATGCTTATAATTTTTAGAGAAAATGGAGGAAAGGCAAATGGGGATAATGCATGCTTTTTTGGATGAAGTGGAATTTTGAAAGGGAAAATTGAAAACAGGCCTCTGGAAGTGCAGAAATTGAAGACTAGTTGCTAAAAGATTGTTTCTGATTGTTCTTTGTAGCCAAATTGCCCCTCCTTACTGTTGTATCAGTACTTGTTCTCTAGGCAGCTCAGGTGAGATCCGAGGCCAGCCGGGAGCAGTATCCTGATGGTGAAGTGGGACCACTGGCTAACCAGGGGCTACCTGAGGCAGTACCAGGCAAAACTGACAAAACACGGACCGTGATTTAGGAGTTTGTTTACAGGCTCCACGTTCATGTTTACAATAACTTCTGAAGCTCGTGCTTTTTTATGTTTCCTGTATGAGAAGGGCAGCTGGTTACAGATATTTATCGTGTTTACCAGCATTTCCGAATAGATTTTTTTATAATACATGGTTTTATGAAGTGTAATATTTTTATAGCAGATTGATGATCTTTGGACTTTCTATATTGTTACACACAACTGCTTCAAACAAGCTCTTTGCTCCCCTTTCTCTCTCTACTGTGTTCAGTGCTGTTATGCTGCTATGCTGCTGGCTTCAGCTCCTGCTCCCACAAGCTGACAGTGTCGTGAAGCCACACAAACTGACTGCAAAAAGCTGTGAGCAGATGGGAGGGTGGGCAGCGTGCTGGGACTGGCTGAAGAGCTGAGCTGAAGCAGGGTGAGGGCTGGCTATGGGGAGATGCCTGTACCTGTCTGTACTCTGTCATTTTGGCTTGGCATGTCTATCTTTTCCTTCCTTTATAAAGAAATAAAAAGGGAGGGGAGGAAGGGATCCAGCTTGGTTTTGCATGATGCCTTTCCAGTCCCCAAGCACTGTCCATGCTTGAATGCTGGGTGTGGTGATGGTAAAGGCACATCTTTACCTTTCCAAGTCAGTCTGGAGCCATTATTTCTGTGCAACCTGAATATTCAAGCCTCTGATTTAGGAAGCAACAAGTAACCCTGTAACCCTCCATCAGCAGACGGTTCACCCACCAGGCATATTTGGGCTTCACTGCCAGACAAATGCGAGCATTCGTACAAGCTGCCTGGCATGGATTTCCTCTCAGAGACCTCCTGTGGTACAGGTCTTCGGAGAACCGCTGGCAAGCAGCCAGCATACCCTATTCTTGCTGAGCTTACAGGTGACTGCAAAGCAAAGCCAGCCTATCCTCCTGGGAGGAACTGGGTCTGCCTCCTTGGCATTACCATCATTAAAGTTCTCTTCCCCTCTGTGATATCCAGCAGCATTACATAAGTTGTGAGTCCAGATCAGGAACTACATTTTGTACCAGACATGGAAAAACTCCATGTGATCCAGATCCAAGTAAGCATAACCAAGGGAACTTGGACTTTCAAATACGTGGCACAGCATTTTTGCTATGCCCGTGGGTATGCCTCTGTTCTCCTGCCAGCTGCTCCTGTCCTCCTCCTACTTCTGTCACTTCTTTTGTCTGTCCCTAATAGAAGCGACCCTTCCTGTGCCTTTACTCCTCATGGTCCTTCACCACTAAGACATCTGTATGTCTCCATCCTCTTCCTCATGCCCTTGTGCCTTCCACACATCCTTCCTCCTTTCCTGTACCAAGCTTTTTCCCTGAAAGGTCCATACCATGGCTAGTAGAGCCACTCCTGGGAGGCAGAGCAATGACTGCTGCACTTTAGCACCACTAAAGGCAGTGGTAAAAAAAAAAAAAAAAAAAAAAAAAAAAAAAAAAAGAGGCTTTTCTGGAGAGCCCTTATCATTGAAATGGGAAGACTGATAGAAAAAAAAGAAAAAAGAAGAAAGTATTCCTTTCTCCTCCTTCTCCCCTTCTAATTCCTTCTTTAACATATTTAGGGTCAGGAGTAACCCAAGCTTAACCAGTGTTTGTCACACAGAGGAAATGGTTAAAAGTCACTCCTGTCTGAGTAGCATCTCATTCACAGACAGCACAACTGCAGGCTGAGAGCATGAGACTGTAATAACAGTAAATAGTAGGTGCAACAATAAAAGTTAATTTCTGAAAATCACAAGCGCAGATTTTTTTGCTAAAAGCTATGGAGCAGAACAGAAGACAAGAATTTTTGTCTATTCAAGTTGACCATAGATTGCTTGCAGCGCACTGGCTGCTGACAATGTGTCTACCCATTTTCCAGATGCAAGGTAGAAGAAGTGGATCTCTATCCATTCATCCAATTGGACAGGAGGGCTATTTGTAGTGCTCTCACTGGATGTTTTCTAAATATCCACAGCTGCCCTGAGCCCAATTCCATTCTTTGTTGGGGAAATTAGTCTATAACAAGGCTGGTGAGTCACAACCTGTGGTGAGTCTGCATGTTGTGCTGGCTCAATGAGACTCCTGTCTCATTGATTCTTCCTATTCTTCAGGTTCTGCCCTCAACAGTAAAAGCAGCCATGGTCACAAAACTTCATACCTTTCTACTGCAGTAAATATGGACTTGAATTCTAATGCTAGCCTCCTTGTTAAGACATGCAGACAAAGACTCTGTGATTTCCAGTGCATTTACCCAGGCTTTCTGATTATCGTGCTGTTGTCTGTGCTTACTCTTTCTGTTTATTGTAAACTCTGCAATAATCAGTTATTTGCTTTACTTATCCATTCAGGCTGGCTGCTTCTTCAGCTGTGAGTCAGTGTCAAGAGTGAAGTGAAGGTGTGTATTTCCTTAGCATTTGGCCTATACATATCAGTGGACTTCAAGTATGAATCGCCACCGTTATTACCTGAGCAACCCAACCAAATGTTACGCAGCAGGGATGTCACCCGAGCGTCTGGCACCGTCTCCCCCTGGAGTCAGAAGCCGTGTACTGAGAGATTGTTACCGGGTTAATACATACGAGAACCACCAGAGGGCCTCAAATAAACAGATTACCAACAGGAATGAAACCTTCCAGTACAAAGAGGTGAAAAAGGCTTAAATCTTGAATAAGCTCTCCGATTAGAATGAAGCTGTCTTAAAGAGAATGACAAAATAGACCACAAAAGCTTCAGCTCTTAAATTCCCAATACTTGGAGCCAAGTGATGACTCATGAACTGAGGGTCTCCATGAAGCTTCTGAACATCCCTGAGGTATCCCAAGACACGGATAGGTTGGCTGCAAGATCCGAATTGTAATATCCTAGGTATTGAGAGAAAAAAAAAAAAAAAAAAAAGTGAAGAAGGGAAGTAAATTGTCAGTGACAAATGTACCTGTTCATAATAACACAGGGTGACAGTGCAAGGAGCTTCTTCAGCCAAAACACCACCACCACTGTAACATTTGCACGTGTACAGATGCACACAGCCCCAAGGTGGGTAAATGTTATCACTTCCCCACTTTTATTAAACTCTAACATTTTCAAATAGTCCCAAACCATGTCTAGTGAGATCTGTGGCAAACAGCTTCTCTGAAGCGTGAAGTAGCAGAATATGTATTGATCCTATCAGGGTGCCCTACTGTGGGCTGACAGTCCTCTGTTTTAGCCCAAATAGTCTGAAAGAGCCTGCACAGATGTGGGGTGTATGGGTTTAGCCAATATCAGTCTGAGAAAGGAGCTGGTGGAGCTCCCTGCACAGCAGCACTCTTGGCAAGCACTGGAACCGCAAGGTTTCCACATGGTGCAGTGATGATGTTCACGCTGTCTCCTCCTGAGTGAAGAAAATTAGCAGCTGTGCTGTGCAGGTTGGAAAAACTGATCTTTGCACAGCCTTCAGTAAGGGCACCCTGGGCAGAAAGAAGGAGACAAGTCACAGGCTGCTGGTATGATAAGGGCACTCCACTGCTCCAGATTTCCTGTTGTTAGGGTTATGTTGAACTTCCACACTGCTGCGTGGCTAATTCTTCCCCTCTTCATTACCCAAATGACAAACTTGGCACACAGAGCAGGCCCTGAGCTCCATTCCAGGCATGAAGGCTATAGCTTGGTGTACAAGCTTGGAGCAGCCAGGAATTGCACAGCTTTGGGGCATACGCTCTTGTGTTTACATTATAAGGCTCTCAGTGTAAAATAAATAAATAAGGATATCCTTTTCAGTCCTTGAGATCTGAACTGTAGCCTTACCACTCAATATTAAAGTTTATTACGAAGATCAATACTCATATAAAAGAGCACCTCTGACTTTTGTGAGGTCGCAGTATTTCAATGTTTTCTGATGTGAGAAAGACCTACACTACAGACTTTGGCCACCCATCTCCCTTCTACTTAGGCACATTTGGGCACGTGAGTCTATGTGTCTGTTTTCTTAAAAGCAAGCCCATTTGCATCAGTGACATTTTTTTCTGCTGGACTTTGTATGAACTTAAATGACTCCCTGTTGAGTCCTGAATGACCTTGTAGAAGTCCACCAGGATCTATCGTTTATTTCACTTTGATCCCAGCAGCTTTGGAAAGGACTTTGGTATGTTTACCTTCAAGTTACTCATCTTGTATGCCCACGGTTTGTTTACCCACTGTAGCCCACTGAAATCTGCCCCCCTTTTTTAGCCTGTTAAAGAAATAGGCCAAAGGTGATTTCAGGGCCCCCATCTGGGTGAGCATCACCAATCCCATCAGAGACAACCTTTGACTTTCTCTCGTAAGTCAGCAGCATCCCAGATACTGCTATGCTCTCACCAGTCCCCGGCAAGTGGAGAAATCTCAGCCCACTGAGACAAAAATTGGCTCCAACTGAGGATACAGCATTTAAACCAAAGACAGTCCAGCTTTCTGATTCAAGAGTGCTCATCTGCTTTTATACATCCAGGCAGTTGCATTGCCATTATATGGTTTTTATGTTTTTGATGGCTTAGAGTTTGGACTTAATGATCTTAGTGGTCTTGTCCAATATTACTGTTTGTATGATTCTAAAATATTAGTGTTCAAGGCTTTCTAGGTGAGTTGCTCTTTAGCAGAAGTAGTACTGGAAACAATGAGAAGCACAGAACTGTTCCAATCCACCAAGACTGACACCCCACCCCCCCTCCCAACCAACCCCCAGCCTCAAATGGGAGGAGCTGAGATACAGCATATATAAACAATAGGCAGGACTTTCTTAGTAGTGAAGCATACTCGGAATCTGTATGTTTTATCATGTTCTACTGAACTTATATTTGCTCAGTTCACTAGTGACCTGTAATTTCTGAGAAGAGGGTTATACAGCTAAAATGACTGTCATTAATTAACAGTGCATCTGAACTTCGATCCCTTCAGTTTCTGCCAAAGAGCAGGCACTTGATTTCAGTCTCCTTGCATGTTTGGAGATATTTTTATTGGATAAAACTCCTTGAAGTAGTCACAGAAAGCTGGAGAGAAAACCTGTGTCTGCTTTTCCTCATGAAATACGCATGTTTCAGCACATGGTTTGCAAAGTGTGAAACCTCCCACACAACCTCAGCCATGCTGTTCACAGTATGTCATGTCATCAATTCTCCTTCCTCAGAAAACTGTTTCTACCTTTTATTCTTAAATCCAGCTGGAGTACTTTACAGTCTCTGCTTTGCAGCCCAGTTCACCCTCCTGGGAGGTGTGGCCTGCCAGGTGAGTGCTGCCAGTTTGCCTGCTCTGCTCCACTGGAGATGACAATTACAGCGGTGAAACCACATATGACATTTATATGGCATTTAACTGTAAAAGAAGATTCTCCTGTCTGAGTGAAGGAGGAGAATTTTGCAATGTGGTGTTGCAAAAAGCAAGTCCTCTTACCCCAGCTGGCATGATTTTGCAATATACAGTACAGAGTGCACCTGACTGAACAAGCACTCCTCAACCCTTCCTCCTCAAACACAAGCAACAATTGCTTGAAGGATACCAGCAATGCAGCACTGTGATATTAGAAACAGTAGGGCAATCATCCTCCTTATAACAATCTGATATGGACCTATGTTGCAAAATCTGGCTGATTCTAAGCAGCTTTACCAATACACATTTATATTTAAAAATAGAGCCTGAAATGGTCTCCTCTGAAGCACTGTTAAATAAATAAACTGCAGAGATGTTCTTTAGCCCAGGAAAATAAATCTTAAAACACTTAACATCAACTTAGTCTTCACAACGGTAAAAGGTCAGATAAAAACAGCCAAAAATACTGGAGGTGAATACAGCATGAATTCTGGCTGGCTGTTTTATTGTGTGTGACTAATTTAGGACTCATCCCAGAGAAGCCACATCCTCCAGCTGCCCAGCAGCTCTGCCTCCCTCAGCATACACCCCGTGCACTGAGCGCTGCCTGTGTGGGGTGCACTCTTTGTCTACAACCGCTTGGTTTACAGGGATAAAAACCGCCACAAGGAAATTGGGCTTAAGCAATGGCTTTATCATAAGCTTAAGTATGGAAAGGCATAGGAGTATTTTGTTTGGTTGGAGTTTCTATACTTACACCCAACAGACCGTGACAGGGCCAGAGTTTGCTCAATATAATTCATAATAGTGGGAATAGAAGTTTCACATGTTCAGACCTGCCTGACCAAAACCAGTGACAGCTGTATCTTTCTGCAGGGAAAGCAGGGAAAGACAGTGATAATTGCACCAACTACCAGAAATAGCTTACGTTCTATGCTGACAAAATACTTTTTTTTCTTTGTTGTATCCTCTTGCTTCAGTTCCTGCTGCCAGCTGATTCTTGGCTGCCCAGTTATGACAGTCAATGACTGCAGTTGCTAATTTGCTGCTACTTACGTCCCAGCAATCCAAACTCTTTGTCAGATCCATTTTGCATCTATTTTACTCTTCCCTTCTCAACCTTGTCCCCTTTAATTCCCACAACACAGTGTTCCTTTGGCTAATTATAAATGTGGGTCTTCTTTGCAGTGATTTTATAAATATTACATCATTGTCTTCTTATCCTCCTTGGCATTTATGTTTTTTTATCCTTGCTCCAACATCAGATCCTACTAAGAGCTGCAGATGATGAAATACATGTAGCTCCACTATGTAAAAATTAATCCTAACTAATCAGGTTTTGCAATTAAACTAATTAGCTTGCAGATTCATTGTGAGATCTGCAACCTGTGAGCTGCTGTACTTCTCTGGGCTGAGAAAAGTGTGTCTGCATATTTAAAAATATTTATAAAATAAGATAGAGTTCCTTCTAAAGTAATTTACCTGCTATACACTTTATTTCAATTTTCTTTAATATTAAACTGATTTCCAAAAGGATGTTTCTGCCAATGTGTCAGACTGACCATGCATCTTACAGAGTGCATTCATTATTTACATAAGGCAGCCTCCCAACTCAGCATTTTGAGGTGCCCAGTCAACTTGAATTTAGTGCTATATACTCCACATGGAATAACACTTCTCAAACAGCACACCAGCTCCTAGAGATAACACATCTGTAATCAAAAATAGGAAGACAAATGCAGATGTCACATCAAGCTGAGCTCTAGCTTGGCTCCACTTGATACTGCAAGCTAACTAAATGTCATAGTCAATGGCTTGAGTCAGTCTTCCCATCTTCCTACCAGACGACTTGTCTTGACCTTAATGAAGTAATTTCATTACCACAGAAGATTGCAATTCATGTAGCAGTTCATCTTATTCATCTTTTTATTTTTCTGTATCTATGGAGTATAATAGCAGGCAAATAATACCTAACTCAGTTCTGAAGTCACAGCGCACTTAACAGCTTACGTGCTGTACCCTTGTCTGTCATGCAGCACTCCAAATCACATGTTCCTTCAGTTCCAAAGCACCATTGCTTTTCCGTGCAGGTGTTTGTCAGTAACTGTAATACATATATCCTATAGGACTGATATCATGTCTTACTTCAGAAGTATGACTATTGACTAACATTGGTGCACCATTTCTTCAGTTCTGTGATGTCCACAACACAACTTTTTCTTCACTGGTTTCATTGACAGACAGGTAGTACGTTCCTCGCTCCTGGCCAAAGACATGCTGCCACGCATGGCATGCCAACAGGAAGAAAGAGCTGTCCTCAATGGAGAAAAATACAGCAACTGGACCTGCATCTGCTGACATCAGGAAGTATGCATTCCTCAATAGTAGTTTTGGGATGAGAACAGGATGGTCCTTCAGCTGGGAGGTTCACCCCTGCCAAACTGCACACAGAAATGGAGGATTTGAGATATGGCAAATCCCTTCTGAGTGAAATACATTAGCCATTTGCTAAGCAGAGTTCTCATGCCAATACCACGCCTTCTGTCATAGCCAAAATCTGAGATACTGTGAAAAATGACTAAGGTTTATTCCACCTCGTATATCTACATATGTGTCCATGTGTGCAAAAATGCCAGTGCTAGGTGTGCTAGCACTGCAGATTTGGAGGAGCCAAGCTGAAGGTGCCAGTCCATCCCACCAGCTGCAGGTGCAGGTGAGGCCAGAGCAGATGTGTGCTGGCAGGAAGAGTTGATGAGCTGTACAGATAGTATTTAGGGAAAGCTTTTGATTTCCTCTATTACTGGAGACTATCCCATGGAGAGTAACTGTTGGAGAATGGGAGGAGTCTACCTGCTAAAAACAAGGAAGGGAATTCAAGGGCACCAGCAAAAGAACGTGCACTAGTAGAAAAAAAAAGACATAACAGATGAAAACAAAAACCAAACAAAGAGTGTCAGCCTGCAGAAAACAGAATCAAATATGGCAAGGCATGAAATCAGTTTCAACTGTCATGGGACATAGAAGACAACTAAAGAAGTTTGATAAAAGCAATAGAAATTAAAATACAACAAAGAAAATTGCAGATACTGAATAATGCAGAAAGAGCCCACAAAAAGTAAATGCAGAAGTATGACAGTAACTCCAATAGGTCTAAATAATAAGTGAAGAATGATAGCATGATTGTTCAGAGCAGGAAAAAAAAAGGGGGAGGTTGAAATAAATTTTAGATGTCTGGTGAGACCTTACTTCTAATAGTCACCAGACCCTAGCAGAAGCAACTTGAGATCACCAGTGATCATTATCCAACTCATGGAGAGAATGGGACAGTCCAAAAGCATTTGAGAAGACCAAGTGTCTGAGGAAAAGGGGTCAGTAAATTATAAGTCAAATGGTATAACTAACAGCCAAAAAGCTCACTAGAATAACTTATTAAATAACCAGGAAACAGTCAGGGAGCAAAGTACTTAAAAGTTCATCTAGCATGGACTTGCCACAAACAAATCATGAAAAATCAATCTAATTTCTCTGTTTAACAGTCTTGGATAACAGGGAAGCTGTGAATATGATAAATTAAGGGTTGTTGGTGTTATTATTTTTTTTTTTTTTTTTGGGTGGGCGAGGGTTGAGTTGGTTTGGCTATTGACACAGTCCCATATGATACAAGAAACCTGAAAAATGGAATGTAAATATAACTGCTATAAATATATACAGAACTGCAGCAAAAGTCCACTTCAAACTATTGCTTGCTGCTTTTGCTGCTCAGCTGCTAGGGCTTGTCACTTGGGGCTGGCGTCTTCTGGGCACATATCTAGTTAATGATTTTTCTATTAACTGTTTTGAAAATAAAGTGGGATACCTCAGAATTAGAGGACTCTGCACTGCTGGGAAGGCTTTCACTCAAACACTGTGAACCACGCTGGAAAGCTGTAAACAAGAGTCTGGATGGAGTAAGGAAAGCGATGAAAGATTTAAAAGGCACAGCATGTGAGACACGGTTGAATGGGCTTGTGTATTCTTGGAAGAAAGACTAAAGAACACTGTTTTCCCAAGCAGGTGAAAGATTTTTTCCTTCTCCTTACACAAGGTCAAGGAAAACATAAGAAGTGAAACACTGGCTGGTTGGCTGGGCCCAAAGAGTTGTGGTGAATGAAGTTAAATCCAGTTGGCTGCCGATCAAGAGCAGTGTCCTCCAGGGCTCGGTACAGGGACCACTTATTTAACATCTTTATTAATGATCTTGATGAGGGGATTGAGTTTGCAGACCACACCAAGTTGGGAGGGAGTGTTGATCTGCCTGAAGGGAGAAGGGCATTACAAAGGGACCTGGATAGACTGGATTGATGGGCCAAGGCAAACTGCATTAGTTTCAGCAGAGCCTAGTGTCGGGTCCTGCATATTGGTCACAACAGCCCCAGGCAACCCTACAGGCTTGGGGAGGAGAGGCTGGAAAGCTGCCTGATGGGAAAGGACCTTGGTATACTGATGGACAGTTGGCTGAATATGAGCCAGCGGTGTGCCCAGGTTGCCAAAAAGGCCAATGGCATCCTGGCTTATATCAGGAATGATGTAGTGAGCAGGACTAGGGAAGTCATCCTGCCCCTGTACTCAGCATTGGTGAGGCCTCATCTCGAGTACCATGTTCAGTTTTGGGCACCTCAGTACAGAAGGGACATTGAGGTGCTGGAGCAGGTCCAAAGAAGGGCAACAAGGCTCGTGAAAGGGCTTAAAGAATATGCCCTGTGAGGAGAGACTGAAGGAACTGGGTCTGTTCAGTCTGGGGAAAAGGGGGCTGAGGAGAGATCTTATTGCTCTCTTCCAATATCTGAAAGGTGCTTACAGTGAGAACAGGTTGGTCTCTTCTCACTGGTGACAGTTGACAGGATGAGGGGAAATCACCTCAAGTTGCACTGGGGTAAGTTTAGGTTGGATATCAGGAAATACTTCTTTACAGAAAGGGCTCATATCACGTGCCACGGACACTTGCAAAGGGGAGGTTGTGTCCAGACTGTGCCTTCCTTCAGATCTGTTCCTCTCCAAGCAAGCAATGCAGCAGAGAAGAGCCGCATGGTATTTTTCCAGGAAGTGGAGAGCAAGGAAGTTGCTGTGGGTCCCTGTGCTGCCAGCATGGCCCAGGCTGCACCCAGCTGCCAGCCCAGTGGTAAAGGTGCTGCAGGTCTTGGGAAAGCAGTCGGAGCAGATAAACATCCATTTTCACTATCTCCAGTACACTGAGCAAAGATAAGGAGTCATTCACATACGGGTATTTGTTTGACCGACCCAAATTATATGGAGAAGGTATTACAGCAGGGTTAGAGTTTATCTGCAAGTCTAAACAAGCAAAAATCTGCGAAGGCAGGAAATGGAAAGTGCCTGCGGGCGCCTGGTCCCGCGTCTTGAGCGCCACGGGGGAAGGCTGAATCCTGTGCTCTCTGACCGCAAACCCGAAGCTCGCGCTTTGGGCTCCTACAAACGGGATTACCCTTAGAAAACCACCCCAACGCTCTACGCGCACCACCCGCCCCCCCCCCCCCCGTCCAAGCTGACGCCACACGCCCCAACCACCGCCTCAAGGAGAGCCTCCCCAGCCAATGAGGAGCCAGCAGCCGAGCCGCGCGTCCAATAGCGGCTCCGCAGGTCTCCGCCGCCGCGGGCTGTTAAGGAACGCCGGCGGCTCAGCCGAGGGCGGTTCCGCGTCGCCCTTCCCGATCGCTCCCTCCCTTTTTCTTCACGCCGCTTTACGGCGCTCCGCCTTCCTCTCGGCTCTGAGCGCCGCTACCGGCTCGGCTCGCAGCGGGCGGGAGGCGGGACCGCGGCGGCCAATGAGCGCGGGGAGCGCCGCGCTGACGGAGGGGGCGGTGGCGCGGGTGCTGCCGTAAAGCGGGCGGCGGCGCGGGGGAGCCGTCCGCTGCGAGGGCTGCAAGCGAACCGGGCGCAGCCCGTTTGCTGCCGGGCCGCCATGGCGGGGGCGCTGGCCCGTAAGGCCGCGGACTATGTGCGCAGCAAGGAGTTCCGAGACTATCTGATGAGGTGAGCGGCGGGCGGATGCCGTCCCACCCGGCATTTGACCTTGAGGCGGGCGGGTAGGAGCGGGGCACCGGCAGCAACGGACGGATGGGCTGCGAGGCTCGGCGGAGCTCTGCTAATGACGTTAGGAAACCTCTCGCTGTGCCTCTCGCAGCTGTTGCGGCCGCTGTTCGTTGTGCGAGCCCGTTGGAGGGCACTTGCTGGTGTGAGGAACGGCCCTGCTTGGGGCAGGCGGGGTGGGTCTGTGTGGGAGAGAGCTTCTGTGGTGAGCAGAACGCCTGCGGCGTGGGGCTCTGTGCGAGGTGGGAAGCGACGCCAAAGCAGTGACCCAAATGGAGGAGTGAGAACACCTTCACAGTGAGATGGCAGCCAGAGCAGGCCTCAGCAGGGCTTCCTTCTGGAAGTTCTGAGGGTATCCTGTAAGCTCGGTGGATGCTTTGTGACACTGACACTTTGTTACTGTGCTGGTATTCATTGGGAGCGTCTATGCTGTAGTAGTGCATAGGTCTGCTCTGTAATAAAGGAAAGCAACTAGCTTTTGTAAGAATGAATTGCTCCCTGACATCACCAAGGTTATCTGCTGAAGTATCGTCTTCCTTATCAAAGACTTAAAGGCAGCTGGGGGAAAAAAAAAAAAAGCTGTATTTCATCTTGGTTCTCCTCTTGAAGTAAACAAAGTTCAGTTATCTGAACATGCACAGGATTCTTGCTTTGTGGGATGGGTTCTGTCTTTTGTCATTTTATTACTGGGTGTGCCATGAAGCCAGTTGAACCACCCAGGGCAGCCTTTCAGCATTGTTCCTGCCCTAGGAAAGCAGTATAGGCTCTTGTTTGTGCTTCGTATGGTGCTTAGAGTTTAGCTAACTGTCAATAAAAGGCTGTAGTGGAAACACAGTATCTCTACTTAACGGCTGTATCCCAGTATGTTCTTTCCTGAAAGCCCCAGCCTACTGGAGGGCTCTGCATCTTGCACAAAACTCCTTTCTTGCCCTGCTCTTAAAGCAAAGCTATGAGTCTATGCTGTCTGCTCTAGAAATCAGTGTCTAATCACGTCAGTAATTACAATGAGGCTTTCAAGTGTGTAATTTCTTCGTGTGAAACAATGACTGGAGATCCTGCTTGAAACACTTAGGTTGTACATCTTCATGCTTGACCTTTGATAGAATAACCACAATTGCCCAAAGCAGCAGAATTGACTATATGGTGAGTTGTGAGCTGTTATATCTTAGTGTAGTCAGTCCTTGCAGAGGTCCATCAGGGTAAGTAGCTTCAGTTTCAGCTTCATAACTCAAAATCAAAAGCTCATTTAGTGAACACATACTGCTTTTCTCAGGTGGCTATGTCTGGCATTACATCATGAGCAAGCTTCTGGATCTCGCACAAAGAAAAGATAAATTGCTTTTAAAACTGTCATAAATAATTAAATGTTCTGCCAGTTTCACTTCTGGCTTCTCTGAAGTGGTGTTTAATAGGGATGTGAATGACTGTAAATCATGTAAATATAGATTTGCCCTAATTACATCTTGAGGTTCTAAAGTAAACGTCGTAAGAACGTAAGCTCTAAGTACGGCTTCTTTTCCTTCTTGTAAACTTCAACAGCAATGTTAGTTTAAAACAAGCTGATTGGAATATCAAGGTTTGACATTTTAGTACAAAATGCTGTCTTTTTCACGGGATTGAATGTAATTGTTGGAAACTACAGATTTGGAGTGGTATCTCTTCAGTAGATATATGCAGTTGCCCTGTATCTGCAGTAAGGATCGTGTAGCATTTGTTGCAGCTGTGTTGGCTGCAGAGCTTTGGGGCGGGTGTCTGCTTCTGGAGGAGCTGAATGACCTTGTTCTGCCCTCTTCTGGGCAGAATAGCTGTTCCAGTTTCACGTGAGCATGGGGATGGCTGCAAGACCTTAGCCGGAACTGTTAGCAGCAGGCAGCGTGGTTCTATTTTAGGCTTCTGCATACATGTGAACAACTTGCATCTTAAAAAAGAAGGTTGGATTCTGTTAGCACAAAAACATTGTGCTAAGGGGCTTGTTTGAATTTGTTTTCTTAAGATTTTACCAAAAAAAAAAAAAAAAAAAAAAAAAAAAAAAAAAAAGGTGGAATGTGCACTTGTTGAAACTGGCTTGCCAGTTGATTATTGCTACAGTTAATAAGAAAGCAGTGGAACAAGCAGTTAGGTTAATCAAGGATGTACTAACAGTGCACCTTGATTCAGACTGCTGCTTGTAATGAAGATTCAGCTTGACCTTTGAAGTAGGCCTGATTGTCTACTTACCATAGGCATTTGTTAAGTGATCATGGAAGCCATTATGATGGGAGTGACTAATAGTAGTATAGATCAGCATTAATAGTTCTGGTAATTACATGATGGCTTAAATGAAGCCTGTACATTCCTGGTGTGTACATGGCACGTTAGGTCACTGAATGTTATAGCTTGTATCTAATACAGCCATGGTTGGCCTGAGCTTAGTGACAGCAAGACCTCTGGCAATGTTTGGTTTAATCTACTTAAATATAGGTATATGGAGAATTCATTGACTTCAGAGCTTTTACAGTGAAGCTATAGCAGTTTAGCTTTGTTCTAGACAAACCTTGAGGGCTTTTGACATCTGTTTTAAACTAGCTTAGGATGGGAGTTTGGATGCTTTGTTGTCTGCAGGGCAGGAAAGACTTTCTATGAATCATAATGAGGTTTTTGTTCTGCAAGGTAAATGACACTTCAACAGTAAACATTTCACATAGTAACAACTCTTGAAGGAAATAACAGTTAAATTAACCAAGGTAAGTTACTGACTTGTCTTTCATTTCTTGTGAGCATCAATCATATATGAATTATGAAGGAAACTAATGTTTTGTTTCTCTTTCTCCCATTTGCTTTTTTTGAATGGCAAACAATGATGGCCCACTTCAACAGCACGGTAAGGAGTGGGGAGGGGACCTTTGTTTCATTTTCTTGCACGAGTTCAGTAGCTTGTGAACTTTCTCTGCCTCAGCACTGTTAATGAAGTTCCTTGCATGTGAAAAACACCAGGAGTGGTGCACTAGTAATTGCAGATCTAGGCTTTATGTGACTGTCTCTCAGTGATAACTTGAAAAATCAACAGGTCTTTTCCCTTTGCTAAGGAGATCTTATCTATCTAGAGCTGCTCTGCTATATAGCAGAGACACTGGTAGCATAGTAGCTACTGAATTACATTGCTTGACTTAATTTTTTTTAACCAGCTTTACTTGAGACAATAAATAGTACCATGTTAAATCTGTCTGCAGAGTTTTTCTTAGCCTTTCGGTTTGCTCCTGAAACTGGAAGTTGATATTTTAGGCCTGTTATGCTCTGAACGATATGGTTGTGATGGCTCATAATAGTAAGAATCATAATGTTATGGAGAACTTGCTTGTCTCTGCAGACCAAAGACAAACAGGATAGGTGTAGTTTAATTATTGTTTGTGAAAACATCAAAAGGCACTTAAAACTGGATAACTATTTCAAGTGAAAGGGCTTCACACCTACCTCCCTGGTCAGCAGAGGAAAGTTATTGCTGTGGCATCTCAGGTTGATGATGGATCTTCAGTTTGTGTAACTGGAGCCGGAAGTGGTCTGCAGTATATCTGTGTTGTAATGGCAGTTACACAAAAACACAAAGTTGACCTGAACTGCCTTTCAAACCAAAAGTCTCCAGTAAACATAGAATGGCCTGGGTTGAAAAGGACCACAATGATCATCTAGTTTCAACTCCCCTGTTGTGTGCAGGGTCACCAACAACCAGACCAGGCTGCCCAGAGCCACATTCAGCCTGGCCTTGAATGCCTCCAGGGATGGGGCATTCACAGCCTCCTTGGGCAACCTGTTCCAGTGCATCATCGCCCTCTGTGTGAAAAACGTGGACAGGGTTAGAGCCTTAAAGACCTGTTTTCTGAAACTGAAATTGCTGTTTCAGGAGTCTTGTTTAAACAGTAGAGGTCACACGTGTACTGTCTCACCAGTTACCTTTTGTGCTGTGATTTAGTGTGATAATGTGGATACATTTGTCTTAGCCATGATTTGCACAGTAAGATAGTGTATGTGATTAGGTACTTCTTGTTGGCCCACTTGCTGTCCTTTAACTAGTTTCATTAAAGAATTGGAAAAAAGTATCCTACATACTGCTGACTGTAAATGCTCTTCTGTTCTGCAAGTACTTTGTGCATAAGTTAGATACATTTCTTTACACTATCTAAACATGCCTGTGAAGTACAGATACAATGTAACCATGCAGCTATTCTTAATTATGCCATTTTCTCTCTTGAGAGGCTTTAGCTGTTAAAGGTGTGAATTTTTTTATCAGCAAAAGTACAGTAAAAATGTGTTTTTTGCAGCTCCTGAATACTCATTTAAATCTGAATTTGAGCTGATGTGGTCTGTAGGCACAGAAATATTACCCTTTCTTGCATATTGCAGGAAGGTCAAACTATGAAAACAATGTGTAATGAAACATTCCATTTTTCTGTATAGGTTCTAGTTAAGTTACCAATATTGCAACCTAAACTTACAGGAAACAAAAGTGGCTTTCAATCAGAGTCTAATTACAATGTTACAAGCTGATATTCAGGCTGGCAAAATGTTGCTCTTGAAATTTCAGTTGCAAGAAATTTGAATGTTCCCTGACAATTCCAAAGTATTAGAGTATCTCTAGTATCCCCATTTGGGGAAGAGACAAAAGCATGAGCTTAACTGGTATCTGCAATGTTTTTTTCTTTTCTTCTACAGCACTTTTGGGGCCCAGTAGCCAATTGGGGACTTCCTGTTGCTGCTATTAATGACATGAAGAAATCTCCAGAAATCATTAGTGGCCGAATGACATTTGGTAAGTACTGAGTCAAGCATCTTCTCAGTGAACTAACTACCTGGTGTAGGGAACTCGCTTTGGCAGGGGGGTTGGACTTGATGATCTCTGGAGGTCCCTTCCAAACCCTACAATTCTGTGATTCTGTGAACTGTAGAACACCAATTCCACACTTAAAGCAGTGTGGTATTAATTTCTTATTAACTGATGATCAGAACAGATGCAGATATTAAAAATCGTTCTATATAACCTTGGGGGCCTCTCATACTGAGTTACCAGAGTTGTGAAGTCTTTTGCAGAGCTTTACAGCAACTTTTTTTCTTTTGTACAGAGTCCTGGTGCATAGTTTTGGTCACCAGACTCAAGCATTAGTAGTTACTGCTCTACTACTGCATGTATTTTTTTTTTTTTTTTTTTTTTTGCATCAAGGATACTGATACAGTGTGATTGGTGTGAGACTTAAATATAAACAGTGACACTGAAAAAACAGTAGTGCTTTGTGGGGTGCTAAAAACACCTGAAGTAGACTAACTCCTTCCAAGCAGATGCCTGAATGTCAGGAGGCTATTATGGCTCTTGATATGATGTAAAAATTTCATTTTTAAATACATAAGCAACAATTATTCTGCCTTTTTTTGCATGTGTGTAGCCTTTGCCTAAGTGTCTGTATTTTAAGTTCTTCTGTGTTATCATAAAACAGGTAATTTAGTTTACTAAACTGGTACTTCAATACTAGTGTAATTGCAGTTAGACTTGTTAAGGAATTAACAAATTAATTCCAAATAATTCTTCTTCCCCATGCAAAATACCACTGGGTAAATCTGTTGCCTCATCTATACTAGATTCTACTTAGAGTAATTCCATCTATTAATCTACTACCCTAGAGCTGAAAGACCAGCTTAAATATTGTCTCCAGTACAGTGAGAGTGTGTTTTGCAAATAATTTTTGGTGGCAGATACCCAGCTCAGTAAATTCAGACATTTAAGACAGAAACAGAGCACACTGTAGTTCTACCCCAGCTGCTTTAGATCCTGCCACAAAAAAAAAAATTCATACTTCAATTGCTGAGTAGCTTGAAGCTCATTAACAAACCTAGTATTTTAGAAATGCAGTCTTTTTCTTACTATTTGTTTTTTCTCATATCTCCAAATATTTGCCAATTTTGCTTTTTTTTTTTTAATTACCCTAGTTACTTAAAAATAATAATTGAATGTAGGCATTCAGATACAGAATAATGCAGGATAAAGTTTGGAGAGTGATGAATGTTTGTTAATGCCTTTTTCAGTTGCAGCTATTTATTCCTGCTCCTGGTTTTGATCTGATTTATAGCTGAACAAAAGTTTATAAATATGAAGTAGTTGCTAGGCTGTCCTTATATTAAAAGGTTTTCTATGTGTAGAGTCAGACATCAAATTCCTGGACTCAGAAAAGCTTGAAGTGATTCCACATGCTAAGTACAAATAACTCAGTGTGGTCTAGTAATGAGCTAGACCTGAATAAGTCTAATTCAGTTCCTTTATGAAAGGTGTTGTTTATGGCTCTTAGAGCCATTAACGGATCTCCTAAGTTCTTGCCTGAAATAAAAAGTATTTGGTAGCAAACTCTACTTTTTTACTTTGTTCTTGTTCACTACAATTGATAACTCAGATAACTGAACTGCCATTTTATAATCAGAACTCATTAGTAGTTCTCCAATTAAAAGGTCACAGGACTATTAATAGTTCAGTGTGTGCTACTTGCAGCATTGAAATTTGTGATGGTAATAGCATCTGGTTGTGTTTACTGCCCTTTCTAGGGTACTTTTTACAAGTATGCCTGGGATGGTATGTGTACAAATATTTATTTCATCTTCTAGGTTCTGAACCTGGGTAAAAAAAGCTATTTAATTTGAAAATTTTCCAGATTTTTTTTTTTATTCTTTCTAAGCATGTTGGAAAGCTAAAGCACGAACTCTGCAAAACTGATGCCATAATAGGTTGTAATTTCCTGTATTTAAATGCAGTTATAGCAGGAGGGTGGATTGAGACTATTTCTCGCCTTCCTGGAAAGCAGGTTAGAAACCTTTATGCTTCTGAATGCTCATAATTTCTTGTGGCTGGGTGCATCTGGGAACTTTAAGAGCTTTTCCAGTAACAACTATATGCAAAGTAAGTACTTATTAAAAATACTGTCCTAGAAATCTGTCAAGTTATTTGTTGCCGTATCTCATTGGTATTAACAGGAGTCTTTTTTTAATTTCTAGCTGAGATAGTTTAAGTTGTAACCTAAAGAAAGCTTCAGGTGTACCACAGCAATATGAAGGTTTTTTGTGATGATTCCAGCCCCACAATTTCTTATATAGTAAAATTAGCACTTGGCCACATTAAGGTTCCAATGCAGAAAAATACATAAGTTTGTAACAACTGGAAAACTCAAATGCCAGTGAGAAGCATTCTGTGTATTGTTACATTTTGCTGGTGTGAAAATAATTTCTCAACAAAATAAAAAATAATCCACTGATATCTATTATATTTTGCAGCACTGTGTTGTTACTCCTTGGCTTTCATGAGATTTGCCTACAAAGTGCAGCCAAGGAACTGGCTTCTCTTTGCATGCCACTTCACTAATGAAGTTGCACAACTTATTCAAGGAGGGCGACTGATCAAATACAGGCAAGTTCCAATTTGTTGGCACTCAGCATGCTCTTTCAGTGACTTTTACTTGTGGTCCAAGCCCTTGCATGGCTTCTGGGCTTGTTAATAGGCTTGCAGAAGATAATGAAGTAAAAACAAGCTTGTTGTCACAGGTGGAAATGTGACTTGTCTTGCATGTCCTGTGAGCTTTGGAGGGGGTCTACACAGAAGAGGCTGGAAGGTCATGGATGCAGACAAGGCTTTTAGCGGCTGCTGGGATCTTTGATTTTTTTTGCTTAATGTACTATGTTGATTAATCCATATGTGTCTATTTCAATGACTTCTGAGATTGAAACACTCATAAAATATTGAAGGGGGTGAATGTCTGAAAGGTGAAAAGAAACTAAGCTGATCATTCTTGTATGTATGGGGTAGATCTGAGATTTAATATTATGTATCCGTGGAGCAGACCGCAATTCTTGCACTTTCATTATATAGTTACTATTATAGACACAATCCCAAACAATCCTGATGAATCAGAGCTATGGTTTTTCTCTTTTAAGAAATGCATCTGGTGAGATAATGTCTCCTGATCTATAAATTAAATAAGACTTAGGAAAGTTGCTACTGGATCTGCCTCTGTAGAAATAACCAGCTAGGTGTCTGACATTCCTGAAGTTGTACTGTGCATCCAGACTTTTGCTAACTACTGAAGTTCAGTATTTGCTCTTTAAAAAAAACCTTGTTCTTCTCCTGACAGGTTGGAGAAAAAGAACTAAATATCTAACTTGAACTAAGCCAAGGAATATGGTCATCCTGAATTACAACCAAGGAAGATCTGCCATCTACAGTTGCTGTGACAAAGACAATGGGGATAAAACAAAAGCACCTGTTGTGAATCACCCCATCAATAATATTTCTAATTTTTATCTTGCCTTTTTAAAAGTACTATACAGCAATGGGAACCACTGCTTCTAATGTTTTGTTGCCTTATTTGTCTTTAGTAACTACCCTTCTGAGTTTGTTACTCAAACAACCAGCACTATTTGAAAACAAATTTCTTATTATGAAAATAAAATAGCTTGTGATGGCTTCACCAACTTGTTTCCAAATTAACTGGAACAAAGGTCAGTAAAACAGAACTGTAGGTGGTATTATTCTATATATTAACATATACTTAAAAGCCATTTAACTTGGGTGCATTCATTCCTAGTCTTTTTTTTTTTTTTTTTAAACTTAAGCAGTGGCTTGCTAATCTCCAAGAACAAATGTGTAGACACAGCCTGGAAGCAGCCAGCTTTCCGTCTTACTGCATGCCTTGTCTCAGTAAAGAGACACATAGGTAACAATTTTAAGTCGCACATTACTTAAAGATGGTGAAAAGCAAAAGCATAGCACTGAATTCTATCAAATTCTACAGATCTGTAGAATCTGTACACATCTATCTATTCTACAAAGTCTGATACTATTTTCCAGGTAATTCTAATTTGTTTTACTACTGCTTGAGTTCTAGATGTATGTAATCTTTATTCAGTCAAGAACTTACTTAACTTAACTTGAGTCTGGGATGTGAAGGACACAAGGTGCCTTTCATTAGTTTTTTTTTGATGTCACTGAAGAGTGATTTTCATGCATGACCTGCCTGAAAGTTGCATTGTTGTTAAAAATGTAGATGACAAAGAATGTACATGGTGGGATTTATTTTGGTGCAGTGTTTTGAACAATAAAACATATTCCAAATGGCAATAAACCATCTCAAATTGTGAACAGCTCTGTTTATCATACTGTGATATCAGATCTTAAAATGAAATCTTAGGAGGGAGAATCTGTTGCTATGATGGCATGGAGCAAAAACAGACTAGAAAAAATAAATGGCATTATCCTTTGCATGTAGTGAGTCAAGGCAAATATCCTCTTGATCCTATTATCTAAAACTTCCTTTTTCCTTAGGAGAAAGGAGCTGAGGATTTGACTGAGTGCTACAGCTGCAATAGACAGTGTTGAATTTGTACTAGTTACTCAGCTATGTAACATACAACATGTTTCTTTTGGTTACCTATACTGTAATAATGCAGCCTGTACTAAAGGACGTGCCAGCTATGGCAGGCTGAAAGAATTGAATTGTAGACTAGTGTTGTGTTGTTCCTAATAGCATAATAGCTGAACAGTGTGGCAGGTATACAGTAGTCAAATGAGGCATGCCCTGCTAGATGAATACAGCAAACACTGACAACTTGCTAAAGCTACTTGCTGCTTTGAGAAGTTACTGCGTTAAGCTGCCTCTCCAGTACTGTTGCATGGTCACAGAAGGTATCTCCTATCTCTTTATTTTTTCATCATAGAGGAGAAATGTTAAGCTTCTTAATATGGGTAGTGAGATAAATGCAGGCAAGTGTAACTGCTTGCCTTAACACTTAATAATTTGCATGAACTTGTTTGTGGAGAGGGAAATTACTTACATTTACTAGAGTTCATTAAAGAGGGAATAGCATTTACAAGCGTATCTCCTTTCATTTTCCTAGTGTGTAGCAGCCTGCACTGTATCTCATGTGTTTCCTTCTACTTTTTTCCTTTTATATCTCTAGCCATTTGCTGGGGCAAGGCTTAAGTTTTTCATATTGGAGTTGTACAGGGGTGAATAGCAGGTGCCAGTTCCTCTAGTGCAGAATACCAAAAGACATTGGCATTTGAGCATTTTGAGGATAGGATTTTGGAACAACCTGAAACAAGCACATTTTAGAGAAACTGGAGGTCTTTGCATTATGAAATCTGAACAACTTAATGGAGATGATAGCTTCCCTTTTTTCACTCAGGTTGTGCTGAATGAAAGTGGGGAACTACTCCAGTTTAACTGATTAACACTAATCTGAAGCTTGTGCTCAGTGTTTGCATTACAGGGCTTGTCTCTACATGCTGTTATTCTGGAACAGCTATTTAGTTTTAATTTCACAGTTTGCCTTAATCCCAGTAGCTTTTCAGCAGTGGGATACCTCCTTCACTATTCACTAGAAACCTGTTCCACAACGATTCCAAGCCCTTCCGAGTCTACTGTTCCTACTTCATGATAGCATTATGAGGAACCACATTAGCCTTTTCTGTCTTGCTGCCACCTCAGTTGCTGCTTTGTTTCACGTGATCAGATGGAAAGGAATTTGTCACCTTTCTGAGTAAGTTCTGCCAGACTGCTGCTAGGGAATGTGGCGCCTTTGGGAAGCTGGGTGAGTGGCAGTACCAGTGATGCTCTTGGTCTCTGTCATGCCCTCCTGCCTCCCAGACTGAGGTCGAGATCTCTTGACTCTCTTCTTCCAGAGGAGACTGAGGCTAATTATTTGCTGTAGCATTAAGATAGCTTGTGATTTCTTCTGCTGTTGTGACATTAATTATCCTTGTTCTGGAAGTTTGCTGATTTATAATTCAAACGTGGAGGCCATTTGGTAGCACAGTAATAAATTACAAAAAAAGCAATAACTGTAATTGTAGGGCCGGAAGAGAAGAAATTGCCTGCAAGATTTCTTTAATTAGGGTAGTGACAGCTGCAGTGAATTTGGTTCAACTTCCCACAAATGCCACGTGTTACATATTCATTTCGGTTACTGCTGCTGTATTCAGTACATTCTTTTTTTTCACATTGCTTCTCTGGTTGCTATATGAGTGAGTTCTTCCTACTCTGAAAAGAGCAGAAAACATTATTTAGTGAGACTACTGCCAATATAGTTCTCCAAGAAAACGCATTCCTAATATAATGTAGTCTCTTATAGCATTGTGGGTTATCATTTGTTTTGCATACAAAGCACAATGGTGACGTCTGAGCAAGGACAGCAGCACAGAGAACTGGGGGGGGGAAGGATGAAAGATTCTCAGCCACATTACAGACTGAGGGAAGATGACAAGGACAGGCAAGTTAACTCTTTGGGGCTGAGAGAGGCTTTGGAGTAGAAGTGTTTAGAAAATGCCGTGCTGGATTAGGACAGAGGAGCCTTCCAACTACTCCAGTGCTTTCCCTTAGCTCTCTCCATGAATGTCAATGCAAAGTGTAAATGTGGTCAAATACATAAGGCATCAAATGTGCTTAATTCACTTATGTGTGTTTCTGGTGTAGACAAGCCAATTTTACACTGGCACGGCTGCATACACATTGCTGCTTTACATGCCAGTTATAAGAAAGTGAAGGGAGTGAAGAACAGCAGGAATGAAAAGATGAAATAGTGAATAGCAACAGTGATATGTTCACAGGTTGGCTTAGCACAAAGCCATTATGAGTACAACTGTTTCTTTATGGTAAGAGGATGGACTGCCAACAATATAAAGTGGTGATAGCAAAAGATTCATACAGTTACTCTTTTGATACTCTTTCAGCAGATATCTCACAATACACTTTGGTTCCATGTGCTTTTGGGGAAGAAAAATGCTAACTAGCTAACAATGCATCTGCAGTTCTGCTTTTATGGAACTTGAATATTTCTGCTTTTATCTTAAACAGAGACTAAAAAGTTTATTCTGTTTGAACAAGGCATTGCTCCAAATTTCCCTATGTTTGTAAAATGAAATGAAAGTTGACACCATTTTTTTAGTAAATAAATTGTGAAAGAATTCTTCTCTTCACCCAATCCCTTTCTCCATTTGCCAATCCAGTAGCAGCCAGTGCATGCATTTTGCCCCTGTGGTAACCACTTATAAAAAAAACGATGTCCGTAAGATCAACCCAACAGCAAACAAAGTGCAGAAAGATGGGCTGCCTGGATAGCACACTCTTTAGTGTCATCACCAAGACTCTGTTCCTTCAAGGTCATCACTATATCCTTATCATATGACCTAACCCTGGCCATGATATCAATATTTTCTTTTCCTACTTTTTCTCCTTTTCTGTCTTCATTCCTTCCCTTTTTAGCAGCAGATTTCAAGTAACTATGGCAACAAGCCTAAGAACGTTCAGCCTATTCATTCTTATGAAATCTGGATTATGTTGTTTGCATAAGTGAAACAGTTACATGGGGATAAGTGCCCTAACTCAGCGTCGGTGAAGGTAAAAGCAATGCTGATTATAGCAGCACTGGCAAGGTTTTATGTGATCGCTCTTCTTGGCCTGCTGTGAAGAGATATGTATTGGCACAAAGCAAACCACTTACGATTTTGAAAAACGTTAATACTTTTGAACTAATTTAATTCATACATTATCTGAGGCAGAATCAAGCTGTAACTCGTTTTTGTTGGTTGATATTCAGGACAGTTGGAATAGACTCATATCGTGCTTGTTGTCCTTGGAGTTGCATTAACTGAAGAAATGCCTTGTCAGAGTGGTACTGAGGTAAACGGGACTGGTATCCTCCCTCATCCTTTGTAGGAATGTGTAGGTCGTGTGAAATCTTAAAGCTGTTTCCTGGAAGGACAAGATATTAATCTCCTCTAACCTGTCCCTCTGCAGTCTGCCTGGGTCCAAAATCATGGCTTAAGCACAGAAAGATCTTTAGATTTTAACATGTAGTAATGCTAAGGGAAAAGAGAGATTGTCTCAAACATTCTTCCCTTGCACATTCAGGAAGACCATGTCTCCTTGTCCCTGAGATCCCAAGGCAGTTATTCTGTTTGTTCATGGGGCAGTCTTATGAGGCAGCAATTACAAATATTTTTATTTTTTGTTTTATTTTTTATTTTATATTTTTGTTAAGGGTCACCTGGAAGCACAGGTGAAACCAACAATGTGATCAGTAATCTAATACTTTGTGTTTTTGTACTGTAACTTGGTAAACATTAGCATCAGCTCTCTGCCAAGTTATTGTTAGGAAGAGGAACAGGTTCAAAGGCTCAAAGATCTGGCAAGGTACCCACTGTTGTATCAGTTAACCAAACCTCTGTGACACCTGACCCAAGCGTATGATGCCACAGAGAAAGATGAACTCACAAGGCTGCTCATTATGTTCTTGCATTGGTTGCATTAGCCATTGTGAGCCAATAAAAGTAATTACCTTTCCCTGGAAAAACTTTCCAGGAGCTCACAAGAACCTGCATGGTTTTGATTTTAGAGACGAGCCCAAATATTTCAGCTGCGGGGAGTGGGAAGGTGAGGACGAGACTGTCATGCTCTGACATGTTTGTTGTCATGCCATAGCTTCTAGAAGAACCACAAGCCCACAGCATTTTGGTGCCCTGGGGAAATAACAATAGAAGTAAACTGTAGGTAATTTTTACCCAGGGCATGGGTGGTGAGGGGCTAAAGCAACAGCAGCCCATGCTGGGAAGCGTTTACCTACAGAGCTGCCACCAAGCCACGCTCCTATACTGACATCATGGGGCCAGCTGCTGATGAGGAGGTCACCAAAGACCTCCACTCACTGCCTCCTGCTCATGTCCATGGCACTGCACCATGCCTGCCCGGCACCCAGGCATCCAAAAGCCTCACTGAGAGGCCTCTACTTGCAAAACACACAGGAGAACAGGTTGCCCAACAAGGCTGTGGATGCCCCATCCCTGGAGGCATTCAAGGCCAGGCTGGATGTGGCTCTGGGCAGCCTGGTCTGCTGGTTGGTGACCCTGCACATAGCAAGGGGGTTGCAACTCGTTGATCATTGTGGTCCTTTTCAACACAGGCCATTCTATGATTCTATGTGGACCTGGCTAGGAACTCTGGGCAATCAGGGAGGGGAAGGGTAGTGCCCTTCTCTAATGTTGTCTCACTCAGGCAGCAGCACAGCTTATCGCATCCTTCTCTCCCGCGCTGCACCACGCACTGCCTGTCGCCCCTTCTTAGGGAAGGGAAAGTGAAATTAACCGAGAAATCCCACTACTGAGCAAATGTAAATCACTTTTAATGAACATACTGAAATAAGCAGATTCGGAAGCAAGCGGGGAACCCACAGGCACATAAACCCACACCCCCGCCATACCCCTCCATCCCCTCCTCCTCCATGCTGCGCGCATGCGCCCAGCCGCCGTTCTGTCGGGAGGCGGAGCCCGCCATTTCCGGTAGGGCCGCCGAGCGGTCCCGGCCCCGCCATGGAGAAGCTGCGGCGGGTGCTGAGCGGGCAGGACGACGAGGAGCAGGGGCTGACGGCGCAGGTACCGTCTCGCGGAGACCTCATCGTTCCTCTCCGCCCGCACCAGCGGTGTGGGGCTCTCGCCCGCTTTCTGAGCTGAGCTCCTCCCCTGCCCGAGCGGCGCGGGTCCCGCTGGGCCGTGCCTGCGCCAGCAGCGGGCCGTGGGGCGTCGCTCGGCCCCCGCTGAGTACGCAGCCGTGGGGCGCGGGAAACCGAGCGGCGGAGGAGCGCGGGACGTGCGGGCGGGCTGAGAGGCGTGTTGGGCCTGGCCCTGCTCGGGGAAGGGCTCTGGCGCAGTGCTGGTCTGGGTTTCGTTGGTTTTGTTTTCTGTGTCTTGCTTTGGAATTAACGAGGTCTCTCCGTCCTGCATGTACTGACTCTTCTACGAATTTGTGGAAGCGAAAAATGTGTTTTGTAGCCACATAGTTCTCTGTATAGTGCTCTGAAGTTCTTTTTTTACCCCGTCCTCCTGGAGTACTGCTTACTCTCTTTATTTCCTTCCCCTCCTCAGTTATTTCCCTGCTGGGTATAGGCATCTGACGCTTCTGAGATTTCACTTCAGTCTGAGTGCTACTCGGCTTAAAAAGATCTGGTTACCCATTTATGCAGCCAGTACTGTTTCAGCTGGTGTGTTTGCAGATCCAAGCACCCCACGTCACGAGAGATCTTGGTTCCCTGTGCTGCAGGATGTGGGAGCATGGCAGAAGAAGCTGGAAAGCAAAGAAGCCTCAGCCTGAGCTTTGGTGAACCAGAACAGCTGCAGTATAGTTTGTATCCATGGCACAATATTAGTTTCAGCATCTCAGTCCTGACGTGCTTCTTTATGTGAAGTTGGTGCTAGTCTGTAAGGTGCATGAGCTTGGCCTCTTTGCCACAGTGAAGTGGTTGAATTGCTGTGTACTCAGTGTGATTCTGAAAGCAGTGCAGCATCCATACCCCTCCATGCCTAAGCTAGCTGCTCCTGTCTGGGATGCTTCATCTTCAGGTTCTGATCTGACAGTTGTCTAAGTACTTACTCCTGTTAGCACCAAGTTCAATGCTAAGAGAATTATTTAGTCTACTATCCATAGGCACATTTCGAATGAGACACAAATGGTGACAGAGAATTCTCCTTAATGCTGCGGTGTTTGTTTCAAGGCAGCAATCTGTCAATAAATGATTGAGTATTTGATAAATAATTTTTAAATAGTAAATATTTAATAATATTTACTGATTTGGTATTTCAGGTGTTGTCAGCAGAAACTGAGCTGAGAACTTCATTTGTTAAATGTCAGTAAAACTGTTCTGTGTTTTAGATGGCCTTTCTGGAGCTGAGGCATGCATTTGATTAAACACAATGACCGTCTCTTAAAAGGAGTTGATAGTTGTGTAATAGCAATCACATGGTTTATGTTCATGGATGTCCCTGTGTTCTGCTCATTCCAGATCTTTGCAGAATGATAACCACAAGGTCGGCAGTAATTCCTGTTAAAGGAAGTCGAAGTAAAGTACATAGTGAGACAATTGTGTGGTGATTCAATGAAATTCTTTGTGTGCTTTCTAAACTCTTCAGATAACCAACTGTTGTCTTGCTGCAGTTTGATCAACAATTCTTGGGGAAAAAAAAACTGGGGGGAGTTGCAAAACAAAACAAAACAAAAAAACCAACCAACCTGTAATAAATTGTAACTATACAGGTGTAATGATGATTTCAGTGCAGTCTTGTGCCATTTAGTTTTCCAACACGAAAATCATGTTAAAAAGGTGTTCTTGACACACTGGCTTGTTTTCTGGCTCCTTGTAATTTCCCATTGGTTTTCAGTTAACAGCTGCTTAAAGCATTGAACAGAATTTTAGCATGGAGGAACAGACTGGGTATTTCTTATTTTGCTCTGAGGATTTGATAGAAATACATAGAAGGAAAGATGAAAACGTATCTCAGTACACAAAAATTTTGAAACAAGCTAAAGAACTCAGTCTTGCAAAAACATCTGTTTGGAACTGTATTTTCTTCATTAGGGGCATATTGGTAGCTTTCTTAACAAGGAAAGATGAGGTTTTGAACTTCTAGAATCTTTCTTTAGATCAGTAGAAAAAGGTACTATTATATTTTTCTTTGCCCTTATGTAAGACCATGAGTAAGATCAGCAATGTATGCGGGGAGCTTAAGCAGGTGAGCAAAGCTTCAATAAATGCTTTTGATCAAAGGCAGCCTTGGAGGTTATCATTCACGTGGTTTATTGGGTGTCTGTAATGAGTATCTGTCACTGCAGACACTGCTTTCTGTTGTCAGCAGCTTGTGTATTGTGCTGCTGCAAGACAATTCCCTATGGTTCAGGAAGTCTGTGTTCTGGATTTCTGTTTCCACCTTGGGTTTCCTTTGGTTGTTTCTTTCAGATATATATATATATATATATATATATATATATATATATATATATATATATATATATATATAATTTTTTTGGAGTGACCTTTGCATAAAAATCTTTGCTTCTTGCTCAAGAGTTTTGCCTTAAAGATCAGCTGTAGCAAATGAGGGTTTCTACCTGTTGGTTTCTGGTTGTATTTTGTCTTGGTTTTTTTTTTTTTTTTTTTCTTGTTTAGAAATAAACTGAAGAGCAGTATAGCAAACTGAATATGTTTTACAGAAACTCCCTTACTCTTCGCTTCACAGTTCTCCTTAGGAATTTCTTCCCAGGTATAAAATTTGCATAGAAATTTTGTCAGTAACAGCTTCTGCTGAGGCAAGTATTTTAGAGAGTAGTGCCAACTCTTTTTATCTGAAATCCACGATTACCTGTACACTTAGGTCTGACTTGTTTCTTTGTGGGTTTTTTTTGTTTGTTTGTTTGTTTTTTTTTTCCCCAAAGTCCTAATCTTCAGTAGTTCATTTCTGATCAGGAATGAAAAGAACTGTTTCTGCTTGTAGTGCAGGTGTGATTAGTTGTATAAATGTGACTTGAAAACACGCTGCCTGTTTTAAATGTGTACCTTCCCTTGTATGCTGCCAGCTCTTCCTGCCCCTCTCACCTTTGTAAGCATTCAGGAATACAATTGTCAAAAATGGTTTCAAATACTAAACCATCTTTTAGTTACTGTTTTTGTCTTTCTTTAATGCATACGTAAGGATAAAAAGGTGGACCTAACAAGGTAAGCTGCATCTTCTGACCTTTGGGAAGTTCTGTCTTAACTACTGAGCACAAAGAAGCAAAATGGAGAGCCATACTGTGTTCCAGCAGAGTCTGTTCAGTCAGTATGCAAACTTAAAAGCTGTATTTTCATTATTGTGATCTTCCTTGTAAAGCAAACATTCGAAATATTTAACTTGATTAAATGAGTAGTATTAAATGAGTAAATGAGAAAGTAGTCCAAACTGTTCTCTGTTGACACACGTTCAGGGACTGATTCATTACAGTGTGAGCATGTATGTGCTTCCTTTTGATTCAGTTAAGTGTGGATCCTTTATTTGTAGAGATGAGAAATCCTTTGAAGTAGTAACCAAATAGCATTCTGAAAAGATTCTGAAGAGTGGGAGAAATGTCTCAGTCACGGTCTGAGGAAGCCCAAAGTGTTGGTTGTTGTTTTCTTAGAACGTTTGATTGAAAATATCTGCAGAACAGATGACAAGAAACAAGTGGGCAAGCTTGCTTGTGTCACTTGAACAAACAGGAAAGTTAGATTTATAGCCATCTTATGTAAGCTGATGTACCAATTTGTTTAATAAACCAATTAAGCATAGAGAGCATGCTTAACTTTAATGACCTGGCACAGTGTGGATGGATGAGTGAGCTGAGTAGGCCTTAACAAGATAGCACTGCTGAAAGGGGCTGTTCTGCCAGCTCTGTGGTTTTCCCTCTTACCCCATATCAGGAAGCCTTGCTGTTCTCACATCTTGCTGAACTGGTTTGGCTTATTGCTCTTGCATAGACTAAGTCAGAAACTAAAAGGAGTGTTATTTCTCTTCCCGCTTAACAAGTTGTATTGGCTGGTTCAGCTCTTCGGGTATTGAAATCACTCTGGAGAAACAGGAAGCAAAATCATGCCTTCCAGCAATTCACTGTCTGGTGAGACAAGCTGGGTTAGTATGTTTACACCTTCACCCTGTAGGGAGCAGTAACCAAGGAGGAATTGGGATGCTTGCAACGGATCATTGCTTTCATAATGGATTCCACCTAGCAGCAGAGAAGAGTGGTATCATCGTAGGAGGATTCAGCACTGAACAAATAGTTCTGTTTTGCTTTGATACAATCATGAGAATTTTCAGTTAGTTACCTGGGGAAAGGAAGGTCTCTGAAAATGGAGAAGTGCTGCTTGTGAGGATATATCTTCATAGTTCTGTTATTTTTATGTGTTTCCAAACTGTAAACATAGTTTTTAAGCTGGGAAATAATGTGTAAGCATCTGTGTTTAAACAAGGTAAAATAATTGGTTTGGGCTTGTGTATTTTTTTTGAAATTAAATACTTTACTAGTACTGAAAAAATGTTCTTAAGACCGTTCAAAGCTGTTTTTGTAATATCCATTGTTTTCCTCTCTTCCTATTAAGGTTCTTGATGCCTCAACACTTAGCTTTGGTACACGAGTCAAGTGGTTTGCCATATGTTTCATTGCTGGCGTTGCATGTTCTATTCTTGTAAGTAACTGTTTTTTACTCTACACTTATTAAATGTTCTAGGGTAGAACAATAATCATATTAATACATAGTATGTGATAGTATTTACTTGATCCTGAATCCTAAATTTTATATCCATAAATCTAAAGGACTGTAAAATGTGTAAGTAGCACGTAGGGGCTGCTGATCTGTAAATTGTATTTCTGGCCATTTTTCCTAGAGTCACAGCAAAGAATGTTTTTATTGTAGGGTAATAAAATCTCTTACGAAGAGGCATGAACACAGACAAAATACACTGTGTTTCTTACGTAGATGTGTATGGTGTTGCTAAAAGGAGGTTTTTGCTGTTTAATTTATACCCATTTTTATATCTGTACTCTTTTCATGAAAGGGAAAAAGAAGGGGAAGCTTGAGAGGTTTTTAAAGGCTGAAGAATCCACAGGCGTAGCTCGTCAGACCTACAGTTCAGTAGGTGATGACTGTGTAATATGCTTTAAGCTTTGGTTAATCCCAAAGTATTTAGGCACATGGATCCTTGTAGGTAATTCTTGCAGGTTCCTTTCTGACTGAACCATTCTACTCTTTCGTTTACTATAAGAAATATTTAAAATTGAGGAGACTTGGTAATTAGAGAAGAAAACAGCTGTGAAGGAGCAGCATGTTGTGGCATTTAGCCGTGGTGACTTGCTGGATTCTCCTGCAGGTGCAAAATCTGCCAGCTGGGTGTTGAGGCTAGTCCTGGGAGCTCAGGGTCAGGTTGGAAGCCCCCTCTCTTTAGGGGTAAGAACTGGTTGGTTGACTGCTCCCTGTGTTTTCCTCACAAGAAATATTTAACTAACATGCTCACATGCGCCATTTTTGTGCTTCAATACCTATTTCTGCACAGGCTAACATTCTTTTTGATGCTGTGTTGTGGTTTTTTTTTAAGTGCTTAATCTTTGCGCTTTTCCTGTATCACGTGGTGTGAAACTGAAACCACAGATCAAAGGCCTTAAGGTTTTGCTAAAGCTTCTCCTCTGGATATCTTGCTAAATAAAGAAGGGTCAAGACTTGAGTAGTGTACTTATGGACCTTGACATCTTAATTAGTTTGGAGGTGGCTCCCTAGCTGAGCTTTGCCAGGTGGAGCTGAGTGCTGGTAATCACCCCTTCTCTCAGTTCTCAGACCTTTGCTGCAATGCTGAGGAGGCCCTGAAAGAAACACTGAAGCCATCCCATGCAGGCATGTATCTGACCTTGATTTCATGTGTATGCAGCCTGGCAAATACGTTATGTCCTACATTTGTTGAGCTTCGTGACAAAGCTGCAAGCGTCATAAAGAGGATGTAAAAGATAGAAATGAATTTTAAGTACACTATAGATAAACGTAGCCTAGTTGTAAAATTGTTGCAAAGGGATTGAGTCAATGCATTATTTTGCCAGTAGGTGGCAGCGGAGGCATGCCGGATATTGTCAGCAGGACTGAGCATCGTCCTGTGCCAATGTGTGTTAAATGGAACTCTTGTAATCTCTGAAAATCCTGAAGATTTTGTTGTCTATAATTAACAAATTGAATTAATTAATTACAAACATACACTTTTTTTTTTAAAGGGAACAGCATTGTTATGGCTCCCAAAGGGAATCAAACTTTTTGCAGTGTTTTACACCCTGGGAAACATTGCTGCATTGGCCAGGTATGATTTCTTAATTATTATTATTATTAGGAAAACATTATCTTTTTCATTTACATTTACATTTCCTTTTACTCTACAATGATATGTATTTAACGTATGTACACAACATTGTTTTCACACTGGAATATTAATAAAAACCTTAGTTCTGAAATTATTGTAAGCAGAGAATATCAGTTATCCCTTTTTTCTTGTTTAGTGAAATGTCTTACATGATTGCTTTGTGGATTAGTGTCAGTAATGAGTCAGTTAAAGTATTCTGTTTGTTGGTTGTCTTCCTCCTGTCTTGGCATAGTTAAAGCAGAGTCGTGGGACTTAGAGTGAGTGGATGCTGGTCTTACTTTCATGGACTCTGTGGATGTCGTGTAACTGATGAGTCAAAGCATTGTTAAGCTGAACGTGGCCAATGTGACACTTAACATTAGAGTAGTGTGGTGGTGTGCTGCTTCTCAACTAACTTGCTGGAGGATGAAGTTATTTATACTGGAATTGTCCCTATGTAATTACCTCACCTTATATTAAAACAAGACCAAATTACTACTACTAGGGTAGGCAAAACTGTCTTCCCATTTTTCTCCCTTACTTTTGTTGTTTGCTATTTTTTAACTGTACCCTGGGTGTGTTTCCACTGCTTCAGATAAAATTAGCATTTTAGAAAATCTGTACTAATCAAGTCTTAATTCTCTGTGAACTAAGAAGAAAGCTACTACAGGTTGGTATTTGTTTTCAACATTTCCCTAAAATAACCTGAGCTGCAGCTAAAACAGGAAGTAAGAAGAAGCCCTCTACCCTTTCAGTAATTCTGTTTGATGTAAACAGCAGGCAGCTGTGCTCTAAGTACAGTAGGCATTGGAAATGAAACCCTAATTTGACAAGATTTAAACTTTTTCAGGTTGATTTGCATCTCTGGATTAAAAAAATGATAATAATAAAAAATGAAGCTACCAGCATAAGTAAAAATAGTCCTTTCTGGTCTGTTTTAGTGTATTATCTGTCGGTATATATGGAAGTAATAGCACGTATTTGATCTTTTCCTAGACTGATGAGTAGATTTCCTATAGAATGTGTTGTGTGGAAGAAGTAACTTATGTAAGTGGAAGACCTTGGGATTTTTTTTTTTTCCCAGCCTTCCTGTCACCCTGTGGATTCTCTTACCTTTCTGGAGGTGGAGGTGTTCTTGTGATACCTGTCCTTCAGTGCTTAAATCTTAATTTAATTGTAGGGCCAAGAGAAGATATTCTGAGAAGTTAGTTTGGAATGAAGGGAATTAGATATACTTATTCCCATTGAGTTGACAGTTATTACTTTGTTGTTTTGTTTTTTTTTTTTTTTTCATTTAACATGGGCTTTTGGGAATGAGCTCACCAATTGTTCCACTTCATATATATACATGTATTTACATATATAAATAAGTATTACCTAGAAAGGGGAGTTAATCACAGGTGTCTTTTTCCCTAGTAAAACATTCAGACCACTACCGACCTATAAGGATACTTTTTCTAGTTAAGCATTTTCTACGAAGTGGAGTGGCTTCAACAGGAGAGAAGGGAGAGACTCATATTGATATGTGTAGCCAGATTATTATTCCTATAATTGTGAATTCTTGGTTCACATCACATTTCTTTGGATGAACAGGTAAAGCTGAGAGCTGATGATAGATTTCATAGAATCATGGAATGGTTTGGGTTGGAATTGACCCTTAAGATCACCTAGTTCCAGCCCCCTGCTACAGGCAGGGATGCCTCCCTCTAAAGCAGAGTATTCAAAGTGCCATCCAGCTGGCTTTGAATGCTTGCAGGGAGGGGGCATCCAGAGTCTCTCTGGGCAACCCATTGCAGTGTCTCACCACCCTCACAGTTAACAGTTTTTTCCTCATATTTAGTCTAAACTTTACTCCCTTCCAGTTTAAAGCCATTTCCCCTCATCCTGTCGCTACCTGCCTTTATAAAAAGTCCCTTCCCAGCTTTCCTGTAGGCCTCCTTTAGGTGAAAGGGCAGCTGTAAGGTCCTCTAGAGCCTTCTCTTTGGATTGAAAAGCCCCATCTCTCTCTGTCCTCGTAGGAGAGGTGCTCCAGCCCTCTGATCATCTTTGTGGCCCTCTTCTGGACCCACTCCACCAACTTCATGTCCTTCCTGTCCTGAGGGCCCCAAAACTCAACACATTTCATTTTCTCTTCAAGTTCAGAAAAGAAAGTTGGTGATTCAATGCAAACTATTGAATTTTTTTCTTCCTTTTATATTTTTGCTTGCTGTGGTTAAGCAAAAAAAACTGTAGAGCTTTTCTGTAATCCTGAATGTAGGTATTTGCGTGCTGCCTGGGTGATAAGGTCGGTTTTTAAAACATGAGTTTTCTGCAGAAGTTTGGTCTTTGAATTCTGTGCATACTTTTGGCAAGTCTGTTCTTAAACAGTCTCAAAATCAGCTTCAAATTGACAGCCCTCTGCTAGGTGTGGTAATGAGTGTGGAAAGAATTTCATAGCTAAGGGTGATTCAATATGTGAGTTTTTTCCAGAGCTGGTGAGTTCATGGGACTGCTTCACCTTTCATCCTAGCAGGTTTCTGTTGGTAAACACTGAAATGCCTTTCATAGCTTTGTAGTCATCTGACTGTTGGAAAACTAATTAATTACCTGTTGTCTTTTGCAAAGATTTATTTGAATGTATCTTATCATTTGTTTTTGTTTTTTCCCCTCACATCAGTACATGTTTCCTCATGGGGCCTCTGAAGCAACTGAAGACGATGTTTGAGCCCAAGAGATTAGTTGCTACACTTGTAATGCTGGTAAATATACTTTTTTCTCCTATATGTTCTTTTCCTAAAAAGGTTTTGAGGCTATGTGATAGGGGGAATATTTCTGAATCCACACCTTGTTTGTACTGAATAACTATAGTCAAGCTGAGTCAGTGATCACCAAGGCTATCTGGGAAGTTGTTTGTTGGCTGCAACTCTCTATATAGCTCAGCGGTTCAAGCTTTCAAAGGTGGAAAAAAAGTGTTCTGTCAAAGTCAAGAAAACCACCTATTCATCCTCATAGTGCTCTTTTAGTTCTTTTACTTCCATTAAGCAGTATTTCCTCTTCCAGGAGGATGGGGAAAAACAAGACCCAGCCCCTAGGGTAAGGATAGCATAAGTAGTATTTTTCCTTAAAACCTTGAAAGATTGCACATTTTAAGTACAGATCCCCAGCTGAAAAAGAGTTTAAAAAAAAAAAAAAAAGCTGCAAAATTAGCTTCAATAAATCTTCAGGTTTTTCACTCTGTATGAGGCAGCTGCTCCCTGTTGGCCTCTTCTTCATTACTGTCACAACATTAAAAAGAAAAAAAAAAAGGGGGGGGGGAAGAGGAAGAGTTGGGGCAGAGAAGGAGCAGAGCCTGTATTTGCCAAATGCAGGAATGGGTATTTAGGAATGGATTGCTTGTTGTAATGCACACACCTGTCTTGTCAGATGTTGATACTGTGAATACTGGATTGAGAGCAATACTGTGTGCTGAATTAGTAGAACAATTCCCACTCTCCTTGGTTGCTTTCAAGCAAGCTTTATCATTTAATGCCACCACTCAGTATTCCTGACACATGAGTACACTGTCCTGGTCATATTTCTTTCAACTCCTGAAGGCAGTTTCTGCCTCCCTTTCTTCTGAGGTGGTCCCACACTTTTGGCCTTGGAGCACATCATACTGTGCTTTGGAAAACACTGGTTTTTGTGAAGTTCAGTGTATAGTTGCTGTGTGACAGCCTTTGGCTCTACTTCTTTCATGGATCAATTCTTGAAAATACTGATTATCTACTGGAAACACTGAGGCAGTTTTGTATGTGCTTTGTTGTGTATTAAAATGTTAATTCTTTTCTTTTTTTTTTTTTTTGGTCTCTTCTCCCCCAAGCTCTTTCTAGTTTTGACTCTGTGTGCTGTTTTCTGGGTAAGTGAGAAGACTTCCCCTAAATAGCAATGTAACTCATTTTATTGATTGCTTTAAAATTTGGTTTGGTTGTAGAAGAAAGATAAGTTTGTATGTGGTGAGTTCCTAACTGCAGTTTAGTTTGGGTGGAGTGTTCAGTCTGTTGGCTACAAATACAGCCTTCCACCTGGATGTGATGTAGATGAGAACACACGAACCAGAACACTAGTGTGTCTGCAAATCTTTAGACTAAGAACTGAAAATATTTGACCTATTTCTGTCAAAATATAGGTTGTGGTCTTTAGAAACAGCTTCAGACCGTTCAACTAATTAGGATAAACAAAGGCAGAGAGATGGAACAGATAGACACCTTTGAGTGTCCAGAGCATTTTGAAAACACTGTTATGTATGGCATAGAATTAGATGTGTAGCTGAAATGAACTCCAAATTGGCAGGCATATAGTGTGAGTGGAAACTGAAGTGTTGAAATGTTACCACTCTGCTAGGTGTTTTCAATGCCAGAGAAGGTTATCATTGTACTGTGCTAATGAAGCGATAGATAAATGAAAGTAGAATCAGAATGGAAAGAAAATAATTAAGAAGAGGAAATAAAAATTTCATCACTTAACTTCATTTTTGGCTGCCAGTCTACTGCACTTATTCACAATATGCACCCATGTGAAAGAAATAACTTTTGCAATATTTGTGTTGTTTTGACTTAGTGGAACAAGAAAGGCTTGGCACTGATATTCTGCATATTGCAGTTCTTGGCAATGACCTGGTAAGTTTCACTATGATTTCTTCTCTTGTTCCCCTACACCTGCACATTTATAGCCCTGTGTGTATACAGATAGGTAGATGTGTGTATGTGTACCCTTCTTGTAGTGTGCCTCAATCATGTGTTTTCCTAAGCTAGATTATGTCAGCTCAGCAAAATCTATATGCAGTCATCTGCAAAAATAGTAATTTTAAATACATTCTGCAATGTGTGGACTTTTTTTTTTTTTTTTTTTTTAAGCATTATGGAAAGAAAGTGTATGCCAAAGCAAATTCTTATGCCTTTTCTCTGCTGTGAAAGTAACTGTATTTTCATACATCCTGATTCTGATGACTCGCTCCCTCTTTTGAGTTCTGAGTCTTAATCATTGAAGTGGAAAAAAAATCTAAATCACATTCTTATACTCTGTCCACAATAGTTTTTATTGGGTGGTTGTGAGAGGGTCAGTCTGGTGCAGCAGAATTCTATTGACTGGCCAGATACAGTCATAGGGCTGGGCCTGGGGATGTGTGGGCACAGTTAGGTGAAGGCCTGCAAGCCTGGCAGAAGGTTTAGAAGCAACTTCTTTCTCCATGGAGATGCAGCTGAACTTGAATTGATTTCCTTGTCCTTGGTGAATTACTTGGTACTAAAACATCGCTGATCCAAAGTGACCCACAGTTCTTGTTTGAACTTGCCCTGAATAAGTAGCATTGTGAACTGAACTTTAATCTGAGGAGCAATAACCATTTGTGCAGGATAGGGACTGTGTGGTGTTGTGCTGGACCCAGATGAACGCTTGGCAACAGGCAAAGACTGCTGACTGAAACTGTATTCTACCTGTTTGCAGCAGACGGTTTGTCGTTTGTCAGGCATCTCAGAACTTGGTCAGCATGAGGATGAGGACAAAGCACAGCCTGTAGGGTTGTGAGAAGCAAGTTTCAGAAGATGATAGAGAGCCAGCTGTTTGAATGTCATAACCACAGTGTATTATTCTTACAGCGTGCATCTAATAGCTACACGAATGCTATTAAATCTGTATTTTTGTAGTACTGTATCTTCTCTTTTCAACTTGGAAAAAAAAAATATGGTTTCTGTTGTCTTGAAGGGTATAATTTTCCCAGAAATATATATTCCTTTTGAATCTGAAGATGACAGTAAATCTACAGACTTGTTGTTTTTAAAGTTGAGTTTATGTGCAAGGAAAGTTATAAATTATGTGAGAAATGAAGTTAAAACTAAACCAGGAAGTCCTTGGCAGTACACTGAATTCTTGTCCAGTTCTGTTTTCCTTTTTACAAGGAAGCATTAAATTCAGTAGGTGATGTTAACAAGTTGCAGTAGAACAGATTGCTTTTATTAATGCTGGTCTAAAGTAAAGCAAAAGAAAGACAAGAAAACTCTGAAAAATGTTTTTTTTTTTTTTTTTCTTCTTTATTTTTCAGGTATAGTTTGTCATATATTCCTTATGCAAGGTGAGTGCATGATTCCATCTTAATGGAGAGCTGGTAATGTTTGTTTGGTAATGTTTGAGAGAGAAGAGTCTTAATTCAGTATGTGGACACACAGCATCCTTTTTTTTTTTCCTTCTAATTTTTAGGAAATGATACAGGTGAGCTCAGAGTAACACTTGATGTGAGCTTTAAATACAAATGCATAGTAATTTTCTGTTAAATTTCATTCTAATTTTCATCCTGAAAGGATTTTTGTTTATTTTCTCCACTTATTTAAAAACGCATTGGTGCTGTAGTCACTTTTCCAGCTCTTAAATTAAAGCTAGCTGGTGGATCTGCGCCCTTAGGTAAAGGCAAGCAAGCAGAACTTCAGCCACTAACTCTGCTTCTGAATTTCTCCATCATTTTAGGAGAGGAAAAAGAAATTCTTGGTGTTTATTTTCATTTACTTTTTGGCAAGCTTCTCTCTTTTGTGTGTGAAATGGGAACACAAGCTAGCCAAATGCACAGTGAAACCACATGCAATTAAACACAATAAAGAATGTTTTTTTTCTATTCTGTTTCATTTAAAACGCAGTGTGGTATGTTGGCAGTGCTTTTTTCCAAAGAGTAAGGTGCTTCTAAATTTGTGTGTATTATTAGTTAGGTTTTCTGTCATGAAAATGGGGAGGAAATAAAATGGCAATTACTATCTATCCCTCTTCTCAACCTATAGCATTTCTGCAGCTTTGCAGGAAAGTCTGTCATATAGACTTCTTTTTAAAGCTTGAGTTTTTCACACAGAGGGTGGTGACACACCAGAACAGGTTGCCCAAGGAGGCTGTGGATGCCCCATCCCTGGAGGCATTCAAAGCCAGGCTGGATGTGGCTCTGGGCAGCCTGGTCTGCTGGTTGGCGACCCTGCACATAGCAGGGGGGGTTGAAAAAAAACTAGATGATCATTGTGGTCCTTTTCAACCCAGGCCATTCTGTTATTTGGTCTGGGGAGAATTGAGCCACATGCATTTTTTAAAGACAGTTCATGTATTTGACACAATTGCAATGGGTGAAATACTTTAACTGATGTTTCACATTGTGGGTTTACTCTTCTGACATCCCAAGCTTCACCAGTCGAAATGAGTGGTTTGAATTCTTGTAGTTCCTGTGGCATGTGACAGTCCCAATAGGGCCAGCTGCTGCTATCTCAGGAGTGGCTCAGATTCACTTCATTTGGGCTGTGGTGGCTGCCTGGGTCTGGCTGTGCCCTCTAGCTCTGCCCTGCTGACCAGTCACTGTGAAGCAGCCCTGAGCCATGGTTAAGCCACAAAGTGCTGCACGGCAGTTTGTAATGCTGTATGCAGTGCAGGAGTGGTGAGGGCAGAGCCCAGCCCAGAGTGGGTGTGAGCCTTTGCTCCTGCTGGTGATGGATGGGTACCAACATCCTGTGTCAGTTCAGAGCTTGCGTTTGGTTAATGATTATTGTTTTAAATTTTTGGAGTGTTTTTTATTTTCGGTATGTTGTGGTTGATGTCTGTAAATGAACCCACAAATCCCTTACCTGGCTTTTTTTTCTCTCTTCAAAGGGATGCTGTGATAAAATGCTTCACGTCCTGTCTGGAATAAATTGCAAACAAGGACCGCCGTGTACTTTAAAGCAACTCTTCTGTGAGCTTCCCTCGGAAAGCCTTACTTTTCCACTGCTGTGATTCCCAGTAGTAGTTTAGTATTTTCCTCCCCTTTTGCCTTTGGGGGGTTAAGTAACTTTTACTAGAAGCAGTTTTCAAACTACATGGGATGAACTTTTCACTCTGAAACCTCCAGGCTTTTTAACCAAAAGACCAAAGTATGTTTAAACACTTTGCAAAGAGCAGTTTTAAAACTGCCCTGCATGCAGTAACACAGCTCGTTCCCCAGTGCAGGCTGGGCAGTGTGCATCGGGTTTGCTTTTACAGTTCTGTCTGAAACCTGCAGCTCTGCTTCTGTTTGCGCCGTGTTCGTTGTGTGCTTTTCCAAAGGCAGAGTTTTATGAGCATTATAAGGATGTGGCAAGGTAACTGCTGCTTTGAAATTCCTCTACTTGTGTTTTATGGAGAAGGCTTAATGAGAATACGTGGAAGTCCTGTGAAAAGCGCATTGATTTTTATTAAAACTGTATTTTCAACTTTTGTTTTTTACTTTTAAACATAAAAACTATTTACTAAACAAACTTGTGGATAATGTCTAAATAAATAAGTTGTGAAAGAAATTCCTTTGAAAGGTGCTTGTGCTTTTTTTTCTTACTGAGGAATTGGCTATAGAGAGCTGAGTGCTTTAAGGATTGTTCTTCAATGAAGTATGAAAATATATGGGGGGAATGTTTATGACTGTATCCAAATATAGTTACACTTGCAGGAGTGCTTCCTGCTGATGTCTGGGTAAACTTCTCATTCTTACTTAAATTCCACAAATGAAAGAAAGAAGGAATGTGAGAAGATGTGAGCTGCAGTGCTAGGATGGGGGGAAAGCCACATAGCATTGAGGGTTCTGGCTCAGCAGCCACCTTGCAGTGCGTTCCTGTTAAATCTCAGCATCTGTTGCACAAGTTAACATGTGTGGGGAAGCTGAGCAAGTGGTGGCTGCATGAGCTTGCAGTTAAATTGCCCATCAAACTGCCCCATAACTTGTTGGTGACAATGAAGTGTGAGTGAGGCAAGGTAGCTTCTATGTTGTGCTGAAGGGGCAGGGAGTCTGCACCCTGCTGCAGGCGTTGGGCCTCTTTGGCACCACTTGGTGCATGGGCAAGCACTGGCACAACCTGCCCGCTGCAGCCTCATACAAGCCACGGTGAGTGGTGGGAAGCTGGGTGAATCTGTTAGCTTGCAGTGTGCACTGCAGATATTGAGGATGTGCCTGCCTTGGTGGTGGAGGCCAGGGTGGCACCAACCAGAGCTGATGGCAGGGAGGCTCCATCCTGTGAGGAGTGTTTCAGGGGTGGGCAGTTTGTTGCATAGCTTTTGTTGCCCTTTAGCTGCCAGGTTGGGTACAGAATCACTGTGACCTTCAGTTAGTGCTGTGTTGGCCGTGGAGGCGTTGTTTATGTTGCGTGTCGGGTGATGAGCATTCATTTAATGGTTTGCATTTAGAGCACCAAAATGAAATGAGTTCAAGAGCTACAGTCAAAAAATCCATATACTCTCACGTACATGCAACTGGTATATTTTACCATGTTACTCTCGCTTTCTTGAAGACTTGATCTGTGATCTGCTTTCTTTATCTATGTACTGAGCCCGTCTTGTGTGCTTTTGTGGCGCCTCTTGCTCCTTCGCATTGTGTCTTAGTTTGCAGTGTGACAGTTCAGACAGTGCATTCTCGTTGCACGACGCACTGCTATGCCTGTGAAGGCACAGCGGTGCGACTCTCACTCCCTGTGCGTTGCACAGATGGAGCCTGCTGCGGGCTCGGGGCTCGCTGTGGGACCGGGCAGCGCCCGCGTACCGGAGGCGGAGCGGGACCGCTCGGCGGGCGCGGACGATCGGCGCGGGCTGCCGGCGCCGCCGAGCTCCCGAAGAGAGGGGAGGGCCGTTCTCGGGGCGGGCGGAGGGTGGGCCGGGGGCGGGCTGCGAAGGACCGAGCCGCGGCCGGCGGCGCCCGCCGAGCGCACACGCGCGCCGCCGCCGGCCCGGGCTGCCGGTGGGGCTCCGGCCATGGGGCTGCAGCCGCGGCGCGCGGCGGGTCCCTGCCCGCCGGCGGGGCGATGCGCGGCGCTGCCCTGGGCCCGCGGCGAGGAGCAGGACGGGGTACCCGGCCGCGCCGCCTCCCTGCCGCCCCTCCTGCCGGCCCCCCAGGCCGCCGCCCGGGCGCAGCCCAAGAAGCCGACGGCAGCGGCGGTCCCCAGGAAGGCGGCGCCGAGGCCGGCGGATGAGAAGGCGGCTCGGAAGGCGCGAGGGGCGCCGGCGGAGAGGGCTGGCCCCGTCTCCGGCTCCTGGCCCTGTACTTCGCTCCAGCGACGGCCGCCGGCGGAGAGGGGGTCGCGGCCCCAGCCCGGCGCGCCGCAGCCGCGAGGCCGCCCGGGGGCGCCGGGGGCGGGCGGCCGGTCCTGCGAGAACTCGGGTGGGGCGGCGGGGGAGCCGCGCTTCGCGCTGAGCCTTCCGCCCGAGGCCGTGCGCCTGCTACAGCGCCGCAGCACCGAGCGCCAGCGCGCCCAGCCCGGCACCGGCACCGGCGGCGGGGCGGCAGCGACGCGGCGAGGGGCGCGGTCCGGCGGCGATGTGCGCGCCCTGCTGAAGGTATCCCTGCTCAACGACCGGCACCGCTACGACGACGAAGAATACGAAGAGGAGGAGGCGGCGGCGCCGGGCGCGGCGCCGGACGAAGGGCTGGTGCGGAAGTGCACCGAGTGGCTGCGAGGCGTGGAGAGCGCGGCCGGACGCGAGCGCGGGGACCGGCTGGGCAGCCTGCCGCACCTGGGCGCGCGGTGAGCCGCCTCCTCCGGGGGTAACGGGAGGGGCCGCGCCGCCGCCAGCCGGGGACAAAGGAGCGGCGCCGGCTCCCGCCCGGCGCGGAGAGCGGCATCCTCCCGCCGCCGTTTTTAAGACTTCCCGCTCCTTTGTAAGATGCGCGCGACTGTTTTGTACATTTGTACATTTTTATTTATTTGAATAAATGCGGTGATTTCTGTGGTACGACGGCCTCCGTCCCTCCCTGCTGCTGTGCTCCCGGACGCCGCCCCGCACGGAGATGGGAGCGCGGCCGCCGCTTTGTTGGCGGCCCCGGGGCCGGGGCCGGGGCCGGGGCCGGGGCCGGGGCGCGCCCCTCCTTCGTGTCTCAGGCGGCCGCCGCCGCCGCTCGACGTCCGGCGTGGAACGGCGGCGTTCTCTGCGTTGGGTGCACGCTCTGCCAGCCGGTGCGGGAACCGCTCGATCGAATTTAGGAAGCAAAATGAAACGCTGAGTGCCGCGAATTGGAAACGATGGGTTTCATTGTGCTGTGAGTCGTGTGTACAGAGTGATGCGCGGCTGCGGTGACCCCTTCCCTCGAGTAACGGGAGATAAATGGTAAACGATAGTTCAGCTGCATAAAGCGAGACTGCATCGCATCTGTGCAGTGTTTCATTGTGATCTGTTCAAACGCTTTTTTTTTTTTCCTTAAGCCTCAGGGATGAGAGCGGAAATGTTTTAAGAATACTGCGATACATTAGTACGGCCACTGAAAATACTAGCCACCTAATGCAGGTGTGAAACTGCTCTGCTCAAAGCCCTGAGGAAATAGCATGGGGCACGAGAACATACGGACAGTGATTATCTTTTCACATCGACTTGTCCGTAGCACCAGCTCTGGAGCACACGCGGCTTTGTGTCTTTTTATCCGAATTTGCACGTGGTTGTGCTGCATCCGCCAGTTTCCAGCAGCGTCTCCAGGCAGCTCTGCCCTAACAATGGCACATCTCCTGCCAAGCGTGATCTGTGCCAGCTGCACGTTGGGCCACTTCTTTCCTGGGGTAGCAGTGAGAAGAACAGCAGCTGAGCTGGAGCTGAGCCCCTCTCTCACGTGCGAATGGAAGCTTTTAGAGAGCCGCCTGGGCAAATGCTGAGTGCCTTGGGGCTGCTCCATGCTCTCGCCAAGGAGGAGTTCAGGCAGCAAAGCATCCAAACCCTTAGAGTGGTGGAGCTGGGAGCTGTACTCCTGCAGTAAATGTTAGCAGTATGATTGGCTGCTTGTAGTATTGGCTGTCATTTCTGCTCTCTTTGGGTGGTGAATGACAACCTTTAAGTGCTCTTATCTGAAGTGTCCTCAGGTCTTGTAGGCAGTATCCAGAAGGGCACAGGAAGTTGTTTTCTTCACAAGTAAATTACTTGTGTTGATTCTGCATGTAGCTGCCCTCTCTACTGCAGTTAAAACTCATTCATTCTACCTAAAAACCTTTTGTTCCTTTGAGAAAAAAGTGTCAGGGTACCTGGCACATCCCATGTCAACTCATCCCTGCTTCCCCACCATGGCACAGGAGGGGAGCACACATTGGGGAGGATGGTGTGGGCAGTGCCAGCCAGGCCTCGCACTGTGCATGTCAGATGTCAGCAGGAGCCTCAGCCCGAGGCTCCCCACTCAGCCCCCTTTTAGTAGCTGAGAGGGAGCCATGAGCAGCTGCTGCCATGCATATTTAAAGTAATCGATACTGCTTCGGGGTAGAGAGCTTCCCTCCTTCCTCTGAGCACATCAGTGTGATTTATGATCAGCAAAACCATTCTCCCCTCCCCTTGTCTCCTTTCCTAGATGGCTGCGCTGCTCTGATGGAACAACCTGGCTTTAAGTTTTCTTGTTTTGTTTTTATCAAATTGGAGGCATGTGTTTTCGCAGTGAGGTATGGGAGAAGGACGTTAGGTCATTCATTCCATGAGGGCTTACCTATCACTTGGAAGTGCTGGCAGAACAGATCATTGAGCCATGGAGTTGGAAGGCACCTGTAAGGATAATCAACTGTAATTCCTATGAAATGTTTAGGAATCATTTCCAATCCTTACATTAGTTTTATATAGTGGCTAAGCCAACTGTTCAGTAAGGGTCACCAGATGTTCAATTTTCAGCACTTTGACTGAGGATGTAATGGTTTCCTAATCTTGTCATCGCACTTCTGATTGCTGGTCAGTGCTGAGCTCTGAATGAAACTGAAAAATAAATGTCTCCGCTTAAAAAATAAAACAAATGCAAGAGTTGAGTAACATTTAATTGCCGTGAAATCGTTTATAAAGAGCGAGATGTCGCGAGGTGTCAGCCTTAACGAGGCAGCTCCATACTTGGGATTTTACCAGCGTTTTTTCAGCACTGCTGGAAGGACAGAGTTGAACAATGAGCTGTTCTGTCCTCTAGTGCCAGTGCAGCAGCTGATGGCTGCAGTAGCAGCTTGTGATACCGCGTGCTGCACAGGAACCCCTCCCTGCACACATGCTCAATGCTGGCGTACACACAGCTGCAACCAATGCTGATGGTGTAGAAAGCCATGGCTGCTCCCTGTGTGGTTTATGGGATCTCAAATTAGCACAGAAGAGAGCAAGTTGTGGTAATTCTGGGTATTTCAATTTTATTTATTTATTTATTTTATTGGAACATTGCCTTGATTGTGCAGGTCACATCTGTCAGTGAGGTACCAACAGCTCTCCAGGTAAGTCTCACAGTGAGAGGATGGGGAATATTTTCAGCAAGTTTCTTGTCTGCGCATCTTCTGAATGGAGAATCCAAGTGGGAACAATGCTATGCAATGAAACCTTCAGTGCTTGAAAGATAAACAGAAACTATTCACAGCTCGAAGGGGAGCAGATAATGACAAATCTTAAGAGTGAATTCCATGATTCTAACCCAGTGGGCTGCCCCACATGGTAATGTGCTTTCTCCGCCTTGGTTTGGAATGACTGCAACTGCAGAACCAGCACAAAAGGCACTCTATGATGACCTGACATTAAATGCATGATGAGGATGCTTTGTTCTGCTTGATGTTTGCAGCCATACACATACATATTTGCTCTCTACACCTCCCTGAAAGGAGGTAGTGGTCAGCTGGGGGTCGGCCTCTTCTCCCATGTAACCAGCAATAGGACTAGAGGGAATGGCCTCAAGTTGTGCCAGGGGGGTTCAGTTTGGATGTTAGGAAATGCTTCTTCTCTGAGAGTGGTCAGGCACTGGAATGGGCTGCCCAGGGAGGTGGTGGACTTACCAAGCCTGAAGTGTTCTTGAAACTTTTAAATGTACTGTAGGACATGGTTTAATGGGAGATATTGGTGATAGGTGAACAGTTGGACTGGATGATCTTAGACGTCTTTTCCAAGCTTGGTGATTCTGCAGCTGTATGATTCTATGTGTTCTAAGCAGAATGATTTTTCTCAGCTCACAGGTAGGTAATCACCGAGCTGCATTGAATTTTGAAAAGCTGACTTTATGCAGGCCATCTTGGGCTTGATGCTCGGCTGATGTATCTGGAGGATTGTACACAAGGTGCCATTAGCATGTCATTGCTCACAGTTACAGATAGAAGAAAAAATGTTAATCTGCCGCTTTCAATCCCATGGCTTTCTAGTTTTTCCAGTGAGCTTAGGCTTCTGTCAAAATGGGAAATACTCTGACCCACTTACTGCTAGTGATCACTGTGATGTCTTCAATTCCCACCTGCAATATCGCCATGTTTAAATTACCACAGAATAGCAAATAATGGGTTTGTATTTATGCTCACAATATCCTTGGACTTGTTTGTGCTTCCTGGTGTGTTTGAATAAGTTTATTATGCAGATTAAGGCATTCTTACCCTATTTATTTATTTTTTGGTCTCGTGTTCTTACAACACATACATCTCCTCAGTGTTTCTCCCTGCTCCCAGGGGAAATGCCTTGCTGCAAAGTTAAGATTAACCAGATTATGTTTTTTTTTTTGTTTGTTTTGCTTTCATTTATCTACAGGAACATGGCAAAGTAAACTTTGTATTGCCACTGGGAATTTAAAATCTTGCAATCTGTGGATTACCTGGAATTCACAGGTCACTCCTAAGGTTTTTATGAAGGCAGGTACTGGATCTCTAACTCTGGTGGACGAATGCAGCCCTTGAGCAGAGCAGAAGGGGTGTCACAAACCTGCTCAGCAGACAGCTGTGCCCTGCTGGCTGACACCTGGCTGTGGAGCAGCTCTCACTGCACACAGCTGATCTGCTTAATGCGACTGCTCCCTTAACCATGGCATTCAGCATGCACTTGGCTAGTGTGAGCTGGAGATCTTTGTTCACCAGGTTTTCTCTGACTCCTACAACTGGGGAGACTTTCTGCTAGCAGCTGAGTCAATGCAAATGAGGTGTTTTGCTATGAATCTCCTGATTGTATCCAGCATGACTGAATGCTTTGTTCATATTGCATTGATATTGCATTGACCACCTGCAGGGTTTGTATTCCTGTGCATTCCCAATTTTATCTTTTTCCTTAAACCATTGCTAGTTAGAAGCAAATGGGTACAGAGGAGATGGTGTTAATGATCATACAACCAACTATTTCCATTGCTTGGGCATTGGTTGGCAGCCACAGGGTTCAGCTGTGCTTGAGGTGAAGCTGAGTGGTTCACTAGCACTTCATTTTTTTTCACCACATACCACAGAACATACTTTATTTATGAGATCATATCTTAAGGTCTTGGGTGTTTATATATCATTCATAGCCTTGAAATTTATCTTCAGTTAATATAACAACAAAGATAATAAAATAACCTTTGTTTTGATTCTCTGAATGATTCACATCCCCCCTTCCTGGCTGTTTTGTTCAAAAATAAAGAGGTGGGAAGAGAGAATATTCCAAGTACAAAGGCAGAGGATGAAAGCATCGTTCTGTTTCTGTTCCTCCTACATAATATTGCCATAGTAACAAGGAGATGAATGTGGCTGTTCATCACTGGAAGCGGAGGTACAGCAGACACTATTCTTATTCAAGGGAATATTAGTAAAATACAGATTTTTAACATGTCAATAATGAATTAGGAAAAAATGATCTGCTCTTCATAGCAGACTCTGAACATTAATAATAAAGCGCCACTTTGAAAGAAGAGAGGGCAATTAAGGCATTTAGCAAACATTTATAGTGCTGTAAATCAGAGCATTTCACCTTCCACACAAAGCTGTGCTGAGTTGCAAAGTGCAGTCACAGATAATATATTCTGACATCAAACCTACATGAGACCGGCAGCTTGCTCTCCTCTGTCTGATGTATTTCTGTCACAGCAGTTGGTTGTGGTTGTTGCCAAACGTTTGTGCTGCAGCACTGACTGGTTGTGCTAGACTGGAGCACAAGCGGGTAAACAGTTTTCTGTATTTAGGACTATCTGATGTCTCTTGGATCCTGATGCTGTTTTTTAACCATTAATCCACTTCTAGAGCAGATGAAATTCTATCCCAAATATACACTCGGGTTAAAATATGTGCTTGAAATTTCAGTAAAATGTGTCCAGTTACACTCAAAACTGAAAAAAGAACAAGAAAATGTGTCTTTTGTTGCACTCAGTGAAACACCTTCATGCTTTGCAGCAGGGATTTGATAGTTAACTTGTTCCATTAGTAGTCCTTTCAATATACGTCTGTGTATATATATATATATATTTTTTTTTTTTTTTTGGGGGGGGGGGGGAGAGGGGAGGGAGAGGGAGGAAAAGTTATTTGTATTTGATAAAATGATGAATTAAAAATAAAATCTGATACTTTACACACATGCTAAGGCTTTGCTTAATTGAAAGCTTATTTTTTTCTGGAATCTTGAAGTGCTTCAGCTGAGGACTGAAGGGTGGAGCAGAGCTTCATTATCAGCCCCAGCTGCCACCTGGGTTGGGGAGTGTGAAATGGCAGCAGGAATGCAGTGCTTTGCCAGCTTCCCTCGGCTCTGCTTTGGATTAAAGCAACTAGAACTGGAGGTAACAGATCTGGGGGAAGTGAAGCTATCCTTATACAGCTGGGGAAATGATAATGACTATCATCAGAGCCAGGCTCTACAGACAGGAGGCTCAGTCAGGAGGAACCTGGAGGCTCTGCTGCTATTGGGCTGATAGAAGTGGGGACTATGCCGAGAGAGCTAGCAAAGCTCTGTGAAACCCTAAAGTAGATGGTCTGCCCCAGCTCCTCCCATGCTTGACTGGAAGCAAATGACAACCTGGTATCAAAGCCATGGCCACTCGTTGCACTCTGCATTGGCACCCAGCAGTCCCACTCCTGTTGGCAGCTGTGTGGGAGGCAGAGTGATGCACACGTGGGGTCATTTGAGAAGCTGGGAGGAAGGTTAGCATTCACCTTTACCTTTTTGAAAAGAGTCACCTAGGAAGTTACATAAGCATACATGCTGCAATTGAGAAGTCAAGCATGCAAAAGTTAGGTCTTCAGTAATTCACTCTCCCTACCTTCCAGTTGCTTATGTACTCATATAGGCTTTTTCTAAGTTACATCATCTTCAGCTATTATTTAGGATCTGCTCTTCTTTATGCAGCCCACTTACTTTCCTAGGAGCTTGTTTGCCATCCACGATGGTTTTTTATGATGGTTTCCCTACACCAGTGAACGGAAAATTCCAAGCCCTTGTCTAATTGTGCCCCCTGTTTGGTGATGTTGACACGGTCTGCTTGCTGTTGACCATGTTGCCTGGTAAAAAGCTGGCCAACCCTGAGCTTTTGCTTCCTGAGCATACTAATAGGATACTTCTTGCATTTCAGCTGTTGAGGAATCTGTGTGTGTGAAGGGAACAAATAGAGATCGTGTGACTCTGTCTCTTTTCACAGTTTGAACAGTTGCCTGAGGGGCATTTTTATTGCTTGCCTGTGAGTAGTAAATACTTTTCTGTGAAACTGCTGTGGCCTATTTGACTACTGGAGCTCCAGTTTCAAAAGCAGCTCTTTCATTTTTGAGGGCAACTTTCTGTGTGTGGGGAGCTATGTGTTCACGTGGAGATAGGAAAATAAGATTTGGAAGAGGAAAATTTGTTTATGGAATACTCTTTCTGGCCCAGATTATTGTAATTAGAAGAGAAACCACATATTTTTAGAAGCAAATAAAAAGCTGGATTCCCACCTGTCTGGTTCATCCCCTTGTCTTAGGCATACATTAGACCTTCATATGTCGTCTCTGTCTCATCTAGTGAACTTGGAGAAGTAGAATATTCTCACAGCACTGAGACAACAGCCTGGTTGTTATGCCACTCTCCTGGAAGGTAAAGGGATATAAGCATGTATTCCTTCATGAAGAGGAAGCAAATTAACTACTAATAGCTTGTTACAGAAGGTTTTCCATTTTTCAGGACAGTTTTCACTGTTGGGGGTGATAGAGTGAAGTTCTGATGGTTACATCAGAATTTGTAGTGAAATGTCTGACCGTATATTGGAGAAACTTTGTTTCCTTAGCACTTTTTTTCCCCTCTACAGTGTAATCATGAGAAATGTCTGCGTACCTGTGAGAGGGCACATCTCCAGAATTTATGCCTCAGGCTCTGTGAAGCACTACTGATGTGGGTTTTGGTGTCTGACTTGGACTTGTGAATACCAGTCTGTGCGCTGAATGCCTTTATAACTAGATGGGTCAGTGCCAAGTGTTGCCTCACTTCAAGTATATACCTCTTTTGATTTCTGTGGATGCAGGCCCTTTATTTATATATGTTGTGATTCAGGTGGCTTGGCACAACAAAGATCTGTGTTTGATCTTTTTGTGTGTGGGGAAAATGATAAAATACTGAGGTTAGGACTGTAATGTGTACTTTCTACAGTGCTTTGTTTAAATACTTAAGTCAAGGTGGACAGCACATCCCATAACAGAAGAATGAAGTCATATTGCAAGACAGTGTTAATTTGTGTAGATTTGGCATAGCATCTTATGCACAACAGGCAAATAATTCAATGCATGATGATCAGAGATAAAGTTTCGTATGCCATCAGACAGATTCATGCCCAGATTTAGCAATAAACTTACAGAGACTTCACATCAATTGTGTTTAACTGGAGCAAAATTTAGATCACGTAAAGAAAGGACAGGTCTCCTAGCAAGTGTTTGATTATTCATCTTCTGAACACCTTTTCTGCTTTTCCTGGTGTAGAGGCCTGGATGCTGCATGGTATAACTGACCTTTGTGTGTTTTCAGCCTTGTACTGCTTATGTTACTGTCTTGTCTTCCAAGAAACACCTGTTGGTTTATTGCTTGCTTTTTTTTGAGGCTGAATTCCCCCTCAAGCGGAGCTACAGGAGTTATGGAAACTTGCAGCAAAAGTCATGATGCAAAATCTTGAGCTTTGCGATGGAGAGTTGAGTTACACAAGATTAAAAGAAACCTTAGAATATCTAGGTCCAGAAAGCTTTCTCATGGTTGTTTATTTGGGTTTCTTTAGCTTTCTAAACAGTTGCAGTGCTATGTATTCAAGCTCCATTGATGTTGAGTCAGGAATAAGTTTTAGATTAATGCCACTAAGAATTAAGTGAATAGCCACAGACTTGCAGCAGTCTAGTGTAGGGGCAGAGAAGTGATCTCAGCCCTGTGAAGCTTACAGCATTGTCTCAAAATGGTACTGCTGGAAACCTCTGTGTGAGAAGAGGCAAATGTGATATTGTTGGGTAATTACTGCAAGATGGAAATAGATAGTGTTAGCATGAAGATTAGTGAGTAGGTGCTAAGAGACATGGTGCAAAAGAACAGAAAATACCCCAGTCAGTGGCACTGCTCCCTTTCTCTTTCATAAATCTGCCTGTGTGGTTCTCAGTATGATCACTTTGCCTCTGGAGAATGTGATTGCCTGCATCATCCACCAGTTCTTCCTTTGTGAGGCAGGAGATCCCTGTGTCATTCAGCATTAACTCGGTTTGGGAGTATGTTCACCTGTATCCACAGTGCAATCGGTGCTCATTCAACTCACTGGTTTCTATAGGACTATAAAGGTTTGCTTCACTTCACTGCTCAGAACCCTTCAAATGTAGGATTTAAAAATCCTACAGGCATGGTTGGAATTACTACTGAATTTAAATTTCTTTCTTTAGCCCTCTTCTCGAACTCACAAAACTGTCCCAATGCTATAAGGTGCCATAAGGTACCATTGGGTACCACTGGTGTGTTCCTCCACTCCAGGCACTGTTACTGCTCAACACTTGGAAGGGGAGGGCTGTGAGGAGCTGTGCCAGGGCTGCATTCAGGTTTTCTCAGCTCAGTGGGTGCCTGCAGACCTTTCTGCAGGGTGGGAACAGCTGGGATTATGCATGTTTATTCGTGTCCTTGGTAGCAAAGGATTACTTGCAATGCAATCAGGATTCTTCCCACTGTGAGCAATGTGCCTATTGAACAGTACTTTGGCGTTTAGCCAAACAGACGGATTTTGCAAACAAGAGGGAGGAGGAAGTCGTGGTGTTTTTTCTTGGTGTTTTGTTTAGTTTTGTTTTTTAAACAAAACAAAATTTCATTTTGTATGCCAGTCGCTTCTATTTTCCTGTCTTTTTCCTTGTTCCATTTGCTTCTTACTAGATACACATCAGATATTCATCAGCTTTCAAAATCAATCACTCGCATTCTTGGGATCTCATGGAGACCAATTGTATCAGTGAGCAAAGGAAGAAGCAGTGTCATTTTCAGCAGTGACAGCTATTTCTGTGAGATAGTATCTATTCTTTTTGCAGACTTCCTTCTCCTGCGTGTGGGAAAGGTGTACTCAGATTTGGTGTCAAACAGCAGTTGGTGCAAGTGAGTGTATTTTCCTGGATTGTGTTGCCTCTTGACCACTGGTGGGAGAGCTAGCAGCACCCTAGAAACACTGTCACAAAAGTTATATCTTTTGTGACTTGGGAATCTAGGATTGATTTTGGAGGGGCCTGCTTCTTCAAATGACATTTTAAAGTTTGCTGAGTCCTGGAAAGAATCCAGCTAAATTAGAGTTGGAGACTGAGCTGTTGGTAGTTTAAATAAACCAAACAACCTCAATCTGTGTATGGGAACTGCTGAATCACGGCCTTAACCTCTGATTGATCACCTGAGTTGAGCAATGAGTCAGCCACGGGAGCACAGGTGAAGGCAATTCACCTGTACTGCTGGAAGGGGTGGAACCTGGCTGCACCTCTCCTAGACCCGTTTAAGAGCTGGCTACCAGGGAGAAAGGATCTCTTCTGGAGATCTTTTCCTGTGGAGTTTCATAGTAAGCCCAGGATATGGGTAAGCATTCTATCTGTTCTCTTTTGGTATAATAACTGCTTAGCCAAACTCTCAGGTATATTTCATAATTATAATATCTGTATATTCATTGATTATACAGTGTGTCACAGATAGAGTTCACTGAATTGCATCAGGTTTTTCTGTATGAGGTGCTTGAGTAGTTTAGCTCTTTGAGTCAGTGCTGTTTTGTTCTCTTGCCGTTAAATAGCCTATTCCAATCTAGACATAAACTCAGAGCTTGCTGCATTCTTATCTTCAACTTGCATGTTGTGTTTGCCTAGGATGCTTTCTCATGATCTTAATTTTGTTTGTAATTGAATAAATGCTTTGGTTCTTAGGTATCCTGGTAAAACTCTATAGTTTTCATAATTTACAATATGCGCTCTACCAGCCAATATAGATTGTTTCTTGCATCAAAATCCTGAGCAAGCCTTGCCTACATGTGAGCAACCAGTGCTGTTTTAATGACACAGTATATCCATCCAGAACTCTAGCTATTTCCCATGTCCTACAGGTCCTATGCCATATCTACTTACCTGTATGTGTCCCTGATATGCTATTATATTGCACATGGCTCAGGAGGCCCTGCATTTCAGCAGGATTTTGTATGTTGTGTAGGAGGAAATCTTTCCATCTTACTGGTTAAGCCTGCAGGATTTTGGCTGTACAATTCCGTTCTGTACGGCACCCACTATTTAGATATTTATAAGCATTGGTAAGATCTCCCTTCTTAATCTTCTCTTCTTCAGGTTGAACAGCCCCAGATCTCTCAGCATTTTCTTATAAGGGAGATTCTCCAGGCCCCTCACCATCTTTGTGGCCCTCTAATGGATTCTCTCTAGCAGTTCCCTGTCTTTCTTGAACTGTGGAGTCCATAACTGCACACAGTACTTCAGATGTGGCCTCACCAGAGCAGAGGGGGAGGATCACCTCTCTTGACCTGCTGACCACTCTCTTTTTAATGCACGCCAGGATACCGTTGGCCACAAGAGCACCCTGCTGGCTCATGGCTAACCTATTCTCAGCCAGGACTCCCAGGCTCTTCTCTGCAGAGCTCCTGTCCATAGGTCAATCCCAGCCTGTACTGCTGCATGCAGTTATTTCTCTCCAAGTGTAGGACTCTGTGTTTGCCCTTGTTGAACCTCATCAGGTTCCTTTCTGTACAGCACCCCTGTCTGTCCATGTGATGCTGAATGGCAACACAGCCTTCTGGTGTGTCAGCCACTCCTCCCAGCTTCATATCACCAGCAAAGTTCTGAACTGTGTTTTGGCAAAGATGAGCATAGCTGAAAGAGCTGAAGGTGTGTATTCATTGCTGCTCTTTTCTAACACTGATTTATCTTTGTACAGAATAACAAGCAGGAGACTATTAAAGATGACAGAAGAAGAAAAACACAAAATAAGCATTTAGTGAGGAAAGTGAGGAAGATGCAATGGAATAAGATCAGGTAATGCCATTAGATTATCAGGTAACTGACACTACTAGTTGTAGAGATTTCTCATCAATTAGCAGTGAAATGACTCAGTTTCCCTGCTTAGTACCCAGGTGCAAAAGAGCTTCTGTGCTGGTGGGGTTCCCAAGTAATTCCTTGAATTAGCTGATAAGAGAACTGATTTTGATACCACTTGTGGTGATTTTACCTGTTTCTTTAATTCACTTGTTTATTTTTATTACATATTTTATTAATTATTGCTTACCTCTGGCATTTCCCCTAACAGAGTTCAGTGGGAAATCAGGGGCTGTATTTCAGCACAAGCATTGCTGATAACTAGAAGAGATTTGCCTTTATATGAAGTATAATCATGATATTTGCATAACAGTGATGTGCAGTAGCATGATAGCTGTTCTTTTTGCTAGTGCCAGAGATTGTAACTGTACACAGATAAAGAGGCATCTTTCATTCCCCAGCATAAGAGATGAGACTGAGGAGGCAGGAAACCGGCATAGTTGAGCAAGGACCTACTGGTCAAACTGAGGGAAGAGGTGGAAATATATAGACAATCAAAGCAGGGATGTGTGAGCTGGGGTGCTGTCTGGACTTGCAGAGATAGGATCAGTTCCATCTACTATGTATCTTTTCTGAACTTGTCAAGGGATGGGAAAAATAACAAGACAGTACTGTCTCCCACAGAACTGTCTCTCCTGGGGAAGCTGGCAGCCCATGGCTTGGACAGGCACTCTCTTTGTTGGATAGAGAACTGCCTGGATAGCCAGACACAGAGAGTAGTGGTGAATGGAGTTAAATTCAGCTGGCAACCTGGTCATGAGTGGTGTTCTGCAGGAGTCAGTACTGGGGCCTGTCCTGTTTAGTATCTTTACTGATGACCTGGATGAGGGCATTGAGTGCACCCTCAATAAGTTTGCAGATGACACGAAGTTGGCTGGAAGTGTTGATCCACCTGAAGATAGGAAGGACCTACGGAGGAATCTGGACAGGCTGGATCACTGGGCTGAGTGCTGTGGGATGAGACTGAACAATACCAAGTGCAGGGTCCTGTGCTTTGGCCACAATAGGCTTGGGGTAGAGTGGCTGGAAGACTGTGTAGAGGAAATGGAGCTGGGGTGTTGATTGACACTTGGCCGAACATGAGCCAGCAGTGCGGTGCTCTCTGGTGCTTTCTTTTGTCTTTCATCTACCCAGGTTATGTATACTTTTCATCTTTTGTTGATACATCAGTAACATCAAAACATGAGAGAGATTTTTTTTTTTTCCCCCAGCATCACCTTAAAATGTGTCACGAGTGTTCTGCATGTGGAGCAATGCTGAACATGCTTATTGAGGATGCTTACTGAGTAACTAAGTTCAGAAATGAGACTTCAGCGGTGAAGGAGAAAGCCAAAGTATTCAACAAGTTCTTTGCCTCAGTTGTCACTGGCAGTTTGGCTTTCCATGCCTCTCATATCTCTGAATCTCTAGGCAAGGTTTGGGGAAGCAGATCCTCCCACTGTAAGCAAAGAGCAAGTCCAAGACCACCTCATGAGACTCAATGTGTACAAGCCTATGGCATCAGACAACAGGCATTCTTGATTCTGCAACATGTATTAAGGCAGTTAGCACCCCAGACACAAGGAAACTCAGGCAGCATATAGAAACAAAGCATAAGCTTTGATAAAGAAATATACATATAGATTTTTTTTAAATGTAGGATTCAAGGCATGCAGGTATATGAAGCTCAAAGGAGGGAAGTTCTATTCTGTTGGCTGTGGGTATATTCTTCCTGGGTTGCTGGGTGAACACCAGTAGTACTAAATCAAAGCCAGACCAATGTTGCCATCTGCTGGGGAGTTGCTCTTGTTACCAGTAGTCTTTGGTGAAAAATTCTTTCTTTTTATATAGACATTAGATAGTTGTGGATTCATAGATTTTTATACTTATCTGATATTCTAGAGCTTGAAAATGTACAGATGGTGTGTAAAAGCTAGCAGTATATTACCACCAAGGAAAAACCACCTCAGTTCTTTCTAATAGAGTTTAGAGAAAAGAGACTTTGAAAAACTTGGGAAGATAAAGAGGTCGTGGACTAAACCCTCTGGTGTCTTCCACTTTCCTCAGGAAAATAAGACCACCATCATTACAAAAGTTACTTTCTGGCAATTATTACTGGTCTGTAACTTTTCTGTACGTTCTTTGTAAATTATTTTGTATGGAGTGTTTTTGCTTTTGTTTGCTTGATCTGTGCCCGGATTATGCAGAATACCTCGATTTTCAGTTAAATCAGCTGTTATTTGTATCAAATGGAAGTGCTAGGATATGTCTGTTCCTAGGAAATCCAAAGCAGTATGATGAAAGAAAGGTATGTCTCCTCATCTTTGTTGTATTAACTAGTTTCCTTTAGCAATATAATGCAGATAGATTCCTTAGGTATATATCAAAGATCAAATCTGTCTCTTCCCTTTTAAAGACAATGGAACAAGTATGTGAAATGACTATTCAAAGGGCTTTTATAATTTAAAGCAGTTTCAGCTTGCAAAACAAGTCTGGCTCCATCAGCTCTCTCTTTTATCTTTCATCTATCCAGGTTATATATATTTTTCATCTTTTGTCAACACATAAGTAACATCAGTGCATGAGAGAGACTTTTTTCCCTCAGCATCACCTTAAAATTTGTCAGGACCTCTGCATGGTCCTGGAGCAATGCTAAATGTGCCTGCCGAGGAGACTTGCTGAGTAGATAAGATCAGAAACAGAATTCAGATTCAAATTTTTGATTTTAGCTCAAACAAACAGAGTAAAAACAAAAAAGGTATAAAGCTGGGAGATATGAGGATATCAGGGAGAGAGTGTAATGTAACAAGAAGGTTGGCGCTGTTTCTTGTTACTTTCAGTAAGACTGGTGTGTTCACTGAGAGATCCACGTGTTTTCTCTTACTGGAAATTAATACATTTTTTAAGCTAAGGAAATCTATTACAAGAAGCGAAATAGTCAAAAAGGCTGAGAAATCTGATTAAGAGATGCAGTTTGGAGGCAGATATCAAAAAACGCCTTTGTAGAGCCAACAGCTCAGCAGAGTAAGAAGCTTGGATTTGTTCCCTTTTATTACTGTAATGTGATATACAAAGAAATTCTGAAATCAGACTTTATAAATAAAACCTCTAGTAGCAGACAGAATTAAACTGCTGAGCCTAGGAACTGCAGACAGCCCAGCAAAACTGCAGCTTTTATAGCTTGCAATTCACCAAACGCCAATTGTAGAGATCCCTTCCTGTCTGTCACTCAGGCTGCTAACACTGGCATCCTTTTATGGACTCTTATTCCTTAGTAGTTACTATGTTTTTTTTTTTTCCTCAAAAGAGGACAAAGCCTTTCAAAATGTTGACTGTTGAGCATGTCTTCTTTTCCTTAAGAAGTGGGGTACAATCTTGCATGAAAGTTTTGTTCCTCGTAGTATTGTTTTGTCTAGACATGAATTTTCACATGTTGTCTTGGATTGTTATTTCTCAGCTGGTGATTCTGTGCTTATAAAATCTTGTTAAGCGGTCTCACTGATGGGAATGCAGTCAGGGCAGTGATTTGAACAATGTTTTGTTCAAATAGCCATAGCTTGTAGGCACAAAACAGCTGTCGCTTCTCTGTTTTTTGCTGCTGCTTCTGTCACCTCTTGGATTTTGCAGTAAATTGCCTGGTTTACCTTGAGTAGCTCTTTCTCTGTGCTACTTTCATTTCTTCATGCTACTTATTCCCTCTACAGGGTCTGTAAAGACATGAACACATTGGCCTCTGGAACAGATGCCACAAATCAGCCTAGCACTTCTTTCTGATTTTAATGGAGATGAGCTACCAGTTGTAATTTCTTGAATCTCTCAGTTAGGATGTAGAGAGACCATAAATCTTAAAGCAACAAACATTCCCAAATACTATGCTTTGAAGTCAATAGGAGCTCCTGGGTCATCAGCACTTTTGGGAAACAGGCTGCTTAACTAGGTGTCCAAAGCCATTAAATCCCCCCCCCCCCCCCCCTTTTTTTTTTTTTTTTTTTTTTTTTCTCTCCAGCAGTGTGAGTAGCAGCTTTGCTGAACAGCCCGAGACAAATCCTGTGGATAACACAGCATCCAAACTCCTGTGCCAATACAAGTAACTGGATCTGTTTCATTGCTGGTCTTAAAGTTTAACTTTGAATTGTATCTATTATTTTTACATTTAGTTTGGTGGAAGAGATGCTGTTTTCTTTCCTGTTTCCCTTGACTTCATAATGAAAACAAATAAGAAAACTTAAACTAAATGTCAGAATCTTTTAAGGCTCTTCGAACAGGACTTTTCATTCCATACTTTACATCTTCCCTGTATAAAACCTACTCCCCCTTGGGTATGAGATAAGATTATAAGCAATTGCTATCGATTTCTGCTAAAACACATTCCTTCACAGACTACAAGATAACCAAAAGTACACAGTATATTATTATATTCTTATCCTTGCTACCTTATTTTTCTCTTAAGCTGAACATTCGGTTCCTCTCCATAGGCTCAATAGATAATCTGCTAATGTACCAATCATGCTGTGCGCTGGTTCTTGAATTGGAGGCTTAGTTCTGGAAGAGTAGTACCATTTTTCATGGTGCTGTGTAAGCAGTATGCAGAAACACAGATGAGGAATTGACTGATTCTTGACAAATCCTTGCAAGTCAATTAGTGATGAAGGGAAGAAACGTGAAGGGTAATGTTGGGACAAAAGCTTTTATGCTGATGACTTACAATCCATGTGATCTGGGCCTTCACTAGGTGGGGAAGTTTTTTGCATGTGGTGGTGGTGGGTCCCACAGAGTCCTACATTGTTAAGCTGGTAGCTTTCACTCCCCGAGACCCCAGGGCCATAATTGTGTCCTAGAAATGACCCTGGACTTGCTTCTGAGGCAAAGGTTTTGTCAGTTTTAATTTCATTTGAAGTTTAACCTGGTGAAAGGCTAAATGCCACACAGCCCATCACTGAATGTCTGCCTTTTCAGTTGGTTGTAGGAGGGAATCAGGAAAAAAAAGGTGGAACTCCATAGAATGAGATAAAAACTATTCACTAGGATGGAAGAGAGAAATAACACTAACAATTATAATATTACATATATAATGTATATTATATACTGTCATACTTATCTCACACACGCACACACACACACATATATATATACATGATGTCATATGGTATGAATATCTCTTTGGCCAGTTTAGGTCAGCTGTCTGTTCTACGTTCTCCCAGTTCCTTGTGTCCCCACAGCCCCTCGCTGGCTGGTCAGGATGAGAAGCTGAAGAACTGAAATGTCCTTGGCTCTGTACAGCACTGCTCAGCAACAGCTAAAACATTGGTGTGTTATCAACATTGGTTTTCTCCTAAAACCAAAGCGTAACATCATACAACATACCAGGCACTATGAAGAGAATGCGCTCTGTGTCAGCTGAAACCAGAACATCACAGAAAAGCACAGCATTTGCACACTTGTGACCAGGCAGACAAAATAAATGTGCACCTGTGAAAGGGCACATCTCAAAGCCATCGTTTCACCGATATGAAGCTCATGTGGTTTCTGATTCTGCTTACTAGCTCAGTCACAATAGTGGTATATAAGGTGACGCATATCTCCTAAAGTCCCTTTCCATATTCCTACAGCTGATCACTAGTGCAATTAATATTTTCCTTTCTTATCTGCCACTGACTTGTCAGGACTTTCATGTTTGTCAAGTAACTCCTTCCCTCATCAGCATGGTTTTGTGCTGTCTTATCTATTGCTCACTGCTTCTATGGGTTCTTTGATTCACGCTGTAGCAAATCTTCCCATTCATACTCCAGCAAAGCCCACCTGTTGTGCACTGCCTATCAATATGAGTCTGGTCAGATCTCACATCACAAAACGTGCAGGCTTGCTCCCAAAAACTAAAGCAGAGGGTAAGCAGATGTTTCTCTCCATGTTAGGGCCCCTGGACATTTCTCACACTTATTCTGAAAGTAGCTCGAGTGGAGCCTGCAGAAGTCAGGATTTTCTTGGATTTTTTTTTTCTGAAGTATTCTTATAGTTTTCAAAGCAGTGTATGCAACACATGTGATGGAAAATGCATTTAAGATGCCTTCTTGAAGAAAGTAAATGCAAACATCCAAAACTTCTAGACATTTCTAATTTCATAATATTATGACAAGTAAAAAAAGAAAACATATAGTTCACTAAATCCATTCATTTCAAGTACAGATTCTTCCAAATATTTGTAGTCTTCTCATATCAAGTGAATTTAAAAGTCTACAATCATTAGATATCACTTTTTAAAAAGGTGAACATTTGTTCTCTCACAGAACTTTAGGAAAATTACACATAATTAATATAATTTTATAATTATATATTATTTATACGAGTATACCTGGGTACTCCAAAGAAAAAGTAGGTAGACAAGAACTTATATGTGATGCACACTCTTTAAAAGACTGGAAAGCTCAAAAGAGTGTTTTCTGCCTGAATTTTAGGCTGTGTTTCTAGTGGAAATATTTGTCTGCAAGTGTGTGACAAAACCAAGCAATCATTTTGTCTTGAACTCAGGAAGGGAAGCATCCAAGGCCCTTGGTACTTACACACCTCATGCTAAGCAAGCACTTCAAATGCTGCACAAAATAGGGAGCATTGCTAATTTAGATTCTGCTTTTCCCATTGTTACTGGCCTTGCTGTGTTCTTAATAATATTAGCAATCTGTCTTTTTGATAAAAAGTATTTGTAATATCAGATATACAAACCTAGAAACTGGTTATTTGTACCAAGGCTGTGAACTTCCACTTTCAGTTTCCTGTTCTAGTAACTTCATGTCTTTAGATTTAAAATCATAACAAGAAGTAATACCTCTTATCTTTCTCTTGCTTTTACCATTCAAGTTCATGAGATGTCTGTTGTTCCTTCCAACGAGCCCGTTTTCTGAGGGTCAGGATGTTCCTCCATTGGCCTACACCGTGGCTTGATAGTTCATGCATGCAAGAAATAGAAGCAGATTTGCAGGAGGTACCAGTGGTTACATAAGTTGTTCCTATTATTTGAACATAACCTGTCACACAATCAGAGCAGCTCAGTGCTCGAGATACTGTGACAGTCCCCTGGAGGTGTCTGTCTTGCTCTGCAAGCAAGTCTGTTGCCTGAAGCTCAATACATGCCTCCTCAAAGCTGGAGTTCCAGTGCAGCCATCATGCGAGCAGGTGAGATTTAAAAATTAACAACTTTGTCTAAATCATTGTGCAGTGATGGCTGAAGCCAGATAATATGAGGAACAGCATCTCTGGAGCAGTGTTGGGTGGGTCACTTCACAATATTTTTCATTACTTTCATAAGAATCATTTGAAGTCAATTATGTGAGCACAAGGGCATTATGAATCACTTGCAGCACAGTCTTGAGACAACTTTGGATGGGACTTTGCTTCTTCTCTTTCTCTTGAGCAGAAGGTAAAGTAAAGAAACAAAACTTGCCATGTTGAAATGGCAGGGCAGGGTAGGGGAATCCCGTGTCAGCCAGCATTCGCATTGCTATATTGCTTTGTAATTTCCAAACTCTACTTTCGCATTAAGAACGCAAAAGCCACCACTTTCTTCAACCTGACAAAGAAGAGTAGCTGGCAGTTGGCAATTGCCCATTTTTTGTTGGCTGCTGTAACCAAATGCACCAATACTGTCAGGGCAGCCCTGAGCTGGCAAAGAAAAATGTAAAGTTGAGAACATCCCGAGGCATGGAGAAAGCACTTGTATCATTGTGTGTAGTGTCTAGCCACGCACATACTGGCCAATTGACCAGGCTGGAAATACAGCTATGTACTGAAAAAACAACTATGTATTGGGAAAAAAACCCCAAATGCTGTAAAATACTTGTCCTAATGATTTTCTTCAATTAAAATAAAAAAAAATCTGTACTATGATTTTTAAAATTGTATTAAAATGATTTAAAGAAATCTCATGCAAGTAAATGAGATATTTGTCAGCAGCTAATTACTTTTCAGTATTTTTAATTTAAATCACTACTTTTAAAACATTCCATTTTGTGTGATTTTTTTAATCCAAAGATCTTTTTTAATCTTCTATTTATGAAAGCACATTTGTTCTAATCTATTTCGTAGCGTTAGAAGTATGAAAAATGAAGTTGAAATGGTGAAAAGTTACTTTGGGGGAAAAGACATATGGAAGACTTGTTTGAGTGTGCAGTTAAATTAGTTAAAATGTTACTCAATACAATTCCTGGAATTTTTTTTTTTTTTAAGAAAGCTAAAAGCTATTAAGTAGGATATATACATTGTTGAGGTGTCTTTACAACTTTTTCTTTCTCTTTTTAATCTCTTTGATGTTCAAGACTACATAGGATCTCTCTCAAAGATTTCCCTGAAATGTAGCAAACTTTAAATATATACTAACAATTTTTCTGCTCTATAGTCTTGACACCAAGATTGTTTCCTTGACCTATTAATTATATGCAGGTTTGCAATTGACTGGCCTTATTTTTTGCGTAATACCAGTAAAGACAAAATTATCTCCTAGCTACTCTAAAAGTCTTCCACCTTACTCTTTTGCTTTAGCTGAGAAGCATCCAAAGAAAAGTTGTAGTCTAACTTTGCAAGACATTTTCACCTGAACTTGTAGTTAAAAATAAGTCATCTGATTTTCTTCCTATACAGAAGGGAAATAAATCTTCTGCTTTAGAAGACTGGCATATCTGGTGCCACATATCAGGTTGTCTCTACGAGTCCCTGTTAAAGTGGTGTTGTAGGCTCATTAGCATCCTATTAATATGTGCATAAAATGTAGTCTGTGTCTGAGCCCAAATACACAAGCTGGGAAATCAAAGAGAAATCCTTCACACCTTTTGCTGGCTTCATCCTGAACTTTTATTTATCTTAAAACAACTTCCTTAAGAGAATTTCCTCTTCTAAGGAAATGCTTTTCTCTGAATTTAACAGAGAAGTACTGCATTGAATTATTTTTGGAGCAGCACAGTCACTGTTAGAAGTGAATTGTTTTAATCGTGAAGTTTAAGTTCTAATTTTGACTTGTATAAATTATCTTAAGGAAATGAAACATTTAGGGCTTCTTTTCTAGGTAAAATAAATGCTGGCTAGAAAGAAAGGACTGCAAAATCTGAACTGTAATACAAGGGTTGCTCGCATGAATTTGTACTTGTTTCAGAGTACACCGTGCAAACCAGGAAACTACCTTTTAAACTTGTGTTGGTTTAACACTGATTTAGTGCAGCTGGAAACAAAACGATGTTAATCACTTATTGCAACTTAAACTTACGTTTGGTTTATGTAAGTAAGCAGTAAGCTGGATTGGTATGTCGCTATTAAACTGTAGCCTGGTGCTGGCTAAGTAATGTCTGTTTACAAGGGAGATGGAGAAACTGCATGTTTTGTCAGGTGGAAAACAAGATACTTCTCATGTAGTTTGAAAAGTGATTCCAGAATCACTTAGGTGGCTTTATTGGAAGTTGTGGTGTTTGTGAAAGGGGTCAAATATGCACTATGAGAGGTGCAACTATTGCCAGAATGGAGCTCGTACTCAGCATGGCATTTGTGTAAGACAAGCTGAGAGCTGCAGATGGGAAGGAATCGGATGGGTCCCTGCGCATGCTGCTGTGTATCACCCTAGTGAAATCTCAGTCCTACCATGTGTGCTGCTAAGGATTCTTTAAAAATATTACGAAATTCTCTTTAAGGTTTCCTGCTGCCTGCTTCTGGCTGCATCTTCTAGACGGCTCTTCCCACACCCACATGTCAATGGGTCTGGAAGCCTGTGTGGAAGTCAGTGTTTCCAATTACTAAATTGTCATTCAGATTGGTAAAAGTATGCTAATGCTGCTTTTTACAGGATTTACTCTGTTTACTGTTATTTCTCAAGGGTTCTGCATCGCTGTTTCCCACTGTATATTACTGTCAAATAAAACGTATGGGTGATTGAAAAACACAGGCCTCCTCCGTCTGGACCTGCACACAAAAAATATTTCAACTTTTGTAGTCTTGTGAATGGGATCAGCGTAGCCTCAATGTCCAAAAACAAACAAAAGCCTCAGTTTTTTGCCCTTCCAAGATCTTGAGCATTTGAAGTATTTTCCTCAGTGCGTTGTCGACATGGATTGATATGGAAATGAAATCTTTATGTGATTTTTTTTTTTTTTTTTTTTTCTCTGCTTAAGATCTGCTTATGTAGTAAAACTGCATCTGTAGAAGTGGGTAGGATGGCTCAGCTTTTCTGTTCCAAAGGTCCATACCTGCTCAATTACAGCTGTGTTCACCGGCAGACATGGCTCCGTGTATAAGCCCAGAGTGTTTTGCATATGGGAAAAAGCAGTGGTGGTGAAAATCAACATATTTAAACATATATTAGAAAATAAACATATTTAAGTACGGCTGCCAACAAAATTCAAATGATCTTTATGCCTACCATTTTTAATTGGAAGCTTATTTATGTATTCATTTTAGTGAATTTTCATTCATTTTAGTGAATGACTTTAAGCCTAGTTACTCAGCATGTGCATTTTCTTTACTGTCAAACCTATTTTCGTCGTTCATTAGAAAAATTAGAGAGTAATCCTAGGTCAGTGCATTAGGGAATCCATAAATTTGCTTCGCCACAAGTTCATTACATTAACATTTAGTTCAGACCTGCAGCCTCTTCAGTACTGAGTCTCCAGTTGTCCCCTCTTGGCACTCTGTGGCTCACTTCAGGGGTGGATGGATAGAGGATCATGCACACCACAATCAGCCCACAGATATGGATTAGAAGTAGCCCATAGTAAAAGTGCCAAGGGAGATACTGGGTCCTAGCACTGACTTTCACTCAGCAGGCCCAGCTTCTGCTATGCTGTGCTATTTACTGGTGGGCATGGCCAGATATGTGTACCCAGACCCTGTTAATTTCACTGCTTTCAAAGTAGCTGCCATGCATCTTAGGCAGTGTGGAGTTCTCGATCCATTTAGGCATTTACGCTGATGGAGTTTGCAGAACTAATAGGACTTAAAATCTTTGGCTCAGGAAAGTAATGCATTAATACATGGGCAAACAATTGGACATTTTAATGTTTATTTAAACTTGAGTGAATTCTTTATCTAAGTAAATACCAATTTATTTATTTAAATAGCATATTTAAATGAAATCATCAACAGACTGCAAGCCAAATTGTGCCAGTATGTGTAGAGAGAGATATATATATATATATTTTTTTTTTACAAAGTAGCCTGTATGAGAAATGAACAAGGTAATCTGGAAATTTTTCTACAAGAGCTTTCTTCAGAAGAATACATTTTGTAGAATGTTGTAGGGGAAGGGAGAGAAATGACTGTAGGGAAAACCAAGAGCATAGTTTTCTTCTAGAAGAATTCCTGCCGATACCTGTTTCTCTCTTGGCTGCAGCGAGTATTACAAGATATCTTCTGTGCAGCAAGACATTTAAATGTGTCCTTTAATGCTTCATGTACACTGCCTTTCTGACCCCAAGACTTGCAGTTGCACGGTGTATGAATGTACGGATGTAATAGGTCATGGGGAGCAGGAGCTCTGCTCTGCTCCTTGCCTGCAGATGCCTAGGCTTCAGTTGTCTGAGAGCTGATATTGGAAATAGGGGTTGTGAAAATGTAGTAGAGTGCAATCTGCTGATCTCTGAGGTGTGTGTCAGTGTTTGTTTCACAGCCCTCTTACCTCTCTGCAGTCTGGCTGGTATCTGCAGTGCTGATGTGCAATGCTGAGCTCCATGACACTGCAGGTGAAGTGGCTGTGAACCAGCAAGGAAACCAAACCTTTTTGCTCCTCTCCTCAACCATTTTGAATTTCAGTAAGATTGTCAGTGTGACATGCTTATAGCTGTATTTAAAGGAACATGTGCTGTGAAAAGCAGTGTGTAGGCTGGTGTTTCAGTTACAGCCGTAGCAGTTACTTATTAATTTCTAAATATTGGTGTGCTGCTGGTTGGTATCTGAATCTTTTCAGTTAGCTATAGCAGCGGATTGAAGGGCAAATCTCATTTCTTCATTTTACTTGCTTTTTGAGATCAGGCTCTGATTTTTAAATCCATATCTACTTTCAGTCAGGTTCTCACTTAATCATATTTGTCTGATCTTCCATCTCTGTTTTTCTCATGCAAGGAGAAACTGGCACTGAACAACATGTATGTTACTGGTAGGGAATTGAATGCATTCTTCATCAGCCAGCCTTGCAAGAATATCAGGTGTGAACCTGATCAAAGCATTAATTCACTATATCAAATCAAAGCATTATCATTTGCTATATAAAATACGTATTAGAGGCTTTAAACCATTTATCACAAGACCTACAGATGGTTGGTGTCCAGTTGATCTGAGTAATTGCTTGGTCTGAGATCTTTCATCTGTATGGATTTACTTAGCATTTATTAGTATGAATGCCATCATATACTTAGCAAGCACAGAGAAAAGAAATAATGCTACCTGCTTCAGCAGTGCCAGAGGTGCCACTGAGAGTTATCGATAATAAAAGCTATTTTTATTGTTTGTGTTAATACAGTTGCATGAACCTTGCACTGCTGAAGAACAACTGATGTGAAAAGACAGTTGTCTCTAGTTGACACTGTGGTATTGGGGAAGTTGGGGCAATGAACTAAACAAGTTCCCTCTGTGGATCTGTGCCTCAGAATGGCTCTTACAGCTTCATCTGTTTTGAAGGGTCGCCATTCTGTCTTCTCCCCTTTGGCCAGCACTGACAGATCTTTCTTTCACTGTAGTCAGATGTATGCCTTTTTTTTTTAATTTTTATATCACTTGAATGAAATCAACTATCATGTTTGCAAAAAGTAACACAATGTGTGAATCTCATTTTCATGTGAAAGCAGAACAATGTGAACCTTATTTCCTTAGGAAAAAAATCTGCCTGCAATAGATCCAGTGACTTTCAGCTTGAATGAGGGAGACGATACAATGATCTTTTGTCATAATACATTTAAAATCTGACTTCTGTCATGAGTCTAAACATAATGTGAACTTTTACTAGAAAGTATGTAGAAATATATATTGTTAGTCTGTGTAATTCTCCCTCATATTCTACTCTGGGATTTCTCTTAGTGCCAGTTACTAAAAGCAAAGGACCAGTCCTAAGCCAGTCACCTGAGCCCCCAGCTACGGCTGATTGCAATGCCAGAGTGATTCATCTCACCTGCTGTACTCACCTCCCACAGGGGGGTAAATGCAATCTGGAGGCACTTATCTCTCTTGCCCCATAGAGAAAGAGCCTAGGTGACTGGCATAGACCCATCTCCTGATTAGCTGGCTTCAGGTGAGAGGGGGACTGCTGCTTTTGATCTTGGTGTATAAAGTGTAGTTTTCAAAGATGTTTTCTTAGTGTTGAAAGAATTGCTTAAATATATATTTGTATGTGCATATACATATATACATATATACTTCTACATACTTGTATATATTTCTACAGTAAGAAAGGTTCCTTTATTTCTACAACTGTGTACATGTATATATGTATATATACATAGTTGTAGAAATAAAGGAACCCTTCTTATTAACTCCTTTCTTATGGAGTTTTGGGCATTGATTTGTTACTGAACCTTAAATGATCAGCACTGAAGCACATAATTTGATCTGATTTAGCCCCAGATTTCTTTTTAGAAGTAGTAAGACAAATCAGAAATCTTTGCATGAGGATGCAATAATGCAGATACAGTAGATCTCACAGAAGTCCAGGGTCCTCTCAGTGAAATCAGCAAAACTTCCACCAGTTTGTTATGTGGGAAAGGCCAGTCTGAACTAAACTCCAATGGAACAAGCAGTCTTTGTTGTGAAGATTGAGCAAGTTTCTACAGCAGCTATGTCCACTGGGCTGTGAAGAAGAATGTTTGAGCTTGCATGTCATGGAGTTGCCTATCTCTGCGCAGCTCTGTTATGGTCTGTGATAGATTTATGTGGCCAGCTCTGTCAGGCTGCAGGCTTCAGTAGGAGCTGCCAGGAGCAGCAGTGCTGGGTAAGGTAGCTGAAAGATAGTTGAGTACAGCTTTGTGAACAGCCAGTGGGGGTTACCATACAGTGTTATCAGAAACTAACTCACTAATCTGCTGATGTTTGCTTTTTTAATTTTTTTTTTTTTTTTTTTTTTTTTTTTTTTTTTTTTTTTTTTTTTTTTTTTTTTAAATAGCAGAAACAGGAGAAAAACACAATTAAAAATGAGGGAAAAATAGAGAGGGAGAAGTAAGTCTTGAAGGGGTAACAGGGTCTGACCTGACAAGGATAGCCCAATCATGGTCTGCTTCCCTTGTTTTCCCATAATGTCAAAAGCAGCCAGAAGTTATCAAGCCTCAGCTGATGATGCTGTGGTTAATTTTCATCTGGCAGCAATGGTGCAGAAGTGTCACGTGAAATCACCGCAGCTGTTGGCAGTCACAAGGTTAATGTAGTGAGCATTATATTCTGACACATCCTAAAAAGAGCTCTGACTTCTCTGATCTGTGTTCTGTTTTTTTTCTCTATATTTTTTTTAAAGCGGTATAGTTTTAAGAATGTACTTCTTTGTTTTGACACTGTAGCAGCCAATGGCAAGACTGTGGTTTGAGGGGTTCCAACATGATTTTTTTTTTTTTTTACAGTCTTAAGATACAAAAGTAATAATCTACTTTCTTTCACATTTTAATAAAATTCTGTGATTTTGGCCAAAGGGTCAAAAGGTTTTGGAATTTTATTTAGGTTCTTTGGATTGTGGAAACAAAGTATCTACTTGTTGGTATAAGGAAATCAAAATTGCATGTATTTTATGGAATGGTTTTGGCTGAAATAGCATATATTTTCATGCAGCCCTTCTTCAATCATTTAAGGCCTTGTCTTAATCATTAGAGTAATATCTTTTTTTAACTTGTTTTTACCAAAAAGTTGTGCTTTGAAAAAGTAACGTCCTTGCTGCCAAAACCAAAGAGCTCAGAGTATTTTCTCTGTGATTTTCCTCATTTCCATTGTGTGTTGCAGTCTCTTCCAAAAGACAAGTTGAAAAGGGAAATGACAAAGAAGAAAGGGATCACAGTATCTCAATTTTATTTTCTTTCCTGAAAAGTATTCTCTTTGGACAGACAGTAATTGTAGTTTCTAATGACACAAACTTGAAGGGAAACAGAAGAAGACTACAAACAGGTTTATGGGCCTATCAGCAGGAATATGTGGCTACAAATTGCTGAGTAAATGAAACAGCCTGTTGTTTCCTAAGACTGAGTTTGTGAGTGTTATGCCAAAGTATTTGAGGAGGAGCTAGAGCACCAGGCGGTGTAAAGAATACCTGCTGAGCCCTAATTGGTGCCCACTGTTGTTAATGGCTTCCTGTGGCTGAGTGTTTACTTGTCATTTGTTTTGTGCTTTGTTTCCCAGCTACTGGAAGGAATAAAAATACTGACCAAAACTTTATTTTGCTTTTAAGTGTATCCCTGGACATCAAGTGCTGCACTGCAAATTGTCTGACGATGCTAAGTACCTCAAGTCTATTCCTCAGACCCGTAATTATCTGGTGCACCTCAAAAGTTACATTGCATTGGATACTGTTTTTGAATTTTGAAAATTATCCGATTTATTACGGTCTGTATTATATAATTTTAAAAATTGTGTTATGTGAATGCCTGGGGAGTTTGTCTATAACAAGCCTTTTGCATGGTTAGACAAACAAACAAAAAGACACCTTAGACAGAATCAGACTTTTCTTAAATATTCGTTCTCCAAAAATATTCATTAGTCCCATAAGCCTCAGCTTTTATAGGATACCCGTGAGCAGTCTGTGAGAGACCACAAAGGATGGAACCTTGCATGCTGAAGGCTTAATGAAGGAGTTCTCACATGTGATGCAATTCCTTGATTTAGTGATATTTTTTTCTGTTCTATTCCAAAGGGACATAAGATACAAACAAACGTACAAAATCACTATCATGCTGTTCAGGTTGATGTTTCAGATCCTTGCTTGCTCTGTTGTTGTCTCCCTAGCAAGACTGCCTGCTAGTGCCAGCTATGGTGTGAACACCTCCCTGCTGGGAACAGGAGTGAAACTGCCATTTTTAACTGGGACACTGAATAATTTGTGGTGAATAGTCACGTCTGCTCATTACTGATCAAGGAAGAATTAGAACCAGTGAAAATGTTCTAATCCCATAATCTTGCGTCATATATTTCTATTGCACTGGACTATTTTATTTTATTTTTGACTGATCATGGGGAAGATTTAATTTCAGTAAACCTAAAAAGCAATGTGGATTTCTGAGGAAAAAATACCAGTATCTCAATTCAGCAACTAATTCTTTCTGTGCATATTTATTTTCAAAGAACTCCTAGATATTTGTGCTCTGTTCACTTTTATGTATGGAAACACAACTGCAAAAAACTGAATCAGTTTGATAGTGTCAAGGTTATGTTTGAAAGCAACTTCTGTAGTATGTTAAATTTCAGCCAGTGTTTGAGATGCCCTCTCAGGTAAACCAGATAATGTGGAAGCAGTTTTCAGTGAAATAGAGAATATTCTTGCATTGTTGACTACTAAACAATCGAGTGTTTTATGTTTTTGATTCTCTCTCTTATTCTCTCAGACTGTTATTAGATTGTTCACTTAACTAATTATTTATGGGACCTTAAAGAATCATCAGGACTTTGTAGATTTTTTTGGATGCTGATTTCACAGGACTGCCATAGTTTGCAGCGTGAAGATGAACTTGAAGATATTAAACAAAAAAGATAGACATCATGGATGTTTGTTCATAACTGAATGTTTAAGCAGTTCAGATTTAAAACCAAAACAAAAAGTAGCAATGTGACAGCAAGAAAAAAGAAAGGTGATGTTCATGATTGACTTGGCTATAGTATTGAGGTGATTACTCAAGTACAATGGGTTGTTGGGTTAGGATGAGAAATACTTGGACTTTTGGTTATGATAACTTTCATATAATTTACTCATTTTGATCCTCTTCAAAGTCACTGAAATATGTAGAGTTATTTATAATTCTGTTATCTTGATCCTTTCTTAAGCATTCCCTCTTTTTTTTTTTTTTTTTTTTTTAACACACTTACATGGTTTTGTATCCCAGTCTTTGCCATAATTCTGTGAATATACACTTGGCTCACTGTAACTACCTCACTGATCTCACCTTGCTGGTCGAATCAAGATTACTGTGACTGAGGGGAAAAGCCTAAAGTTGATCAGAAGTCATCCTTTGACTTATGGAGAGTAGTCTGTATGTCAGCGGATACAGAGCGTAGATTACTCTGCACATACACTTTGTTCTTATCACAGAATATCTTTGTGTTACACAAATCTGTGACTACTGTAATATTCCAGGAGACAGGTACTGTCTGCTCTGGCATGTCGCATTTGACTCTCAGTTTTTTGCAACTTCTGAAGTGTGAGAATGAGAAACACTCTTATCTTTTACTTTGAGGACTCGAGATGGCCTATTTGTTTTACTCTTAATTTGATATTGAAATCCCATCTACTGTTATACCGCAGGAATAACTCTGTGTCTAGTAGTGGGAAGGAACTGTAGAAAATTAGAGGAGAACAATATTAATTATTTGGACATAGTTTTCAGGCTAGAAAAAAGTCTGAGTCAATACAGAAGCTTGCTGCAACTGTCAGGAGGAAACGAGAAATATTAAGAAAAGAGCCTTGGTGAAGATATGCAAGTTTTTGATGTTCCATGCTCAACTAAGTGGTATTCAGGCAGGGGATGGGTTTGAGTATATGTAAATGGAACAAGAGGAAGATAGGGAGAGTATACATGCTTAAAAGTAGCTTTACTGGTGTGAGCCATAGTTTTCTTGGTAGAACACCTTCCCTTCCAGCTCGTTGTTGTGTGTCCCATATGAAAATGCTTTAGATGGAAGGTACAAAATATCTTTTTAAAGGACAGCAGGTGTGAAGAATGAATGAAGAGATTCAATAGCACTACCTTTCCCAGTAATATTAATTGAATAAATTGACTCTCTGTTTGGATAGAAAGCACTTTTCAAATAAACTGTCAGTGAAAAGTGTAGTGTTTGGTTGAAACAGCAGCAGAATATGAAGGAAAGCAAAAATACCTCCCTTTTTTTTTTTTTTTTTATCTCAGCCCCCCTTCTCACCTCCTCCCCCAAAGTCCACTTGCTTCCCCTTGTTGTGTACAGTTCACCAGCTGTGCCCTGTGAGATGAGCTTGGGCGGGCCACTTTCTTCACACCTCTGTGCGATGAGCACAGCACTTACCCAATCTGCTGGACTTAGCAGTATTTCTTGGGCCAGACTGTCAGGTTGCTGAGGATAACTGAGGGTTTAATTTGCAGTTTGCATTCTTTTCCTAAGTACTGCATGCTCTGGAGAGAAGTCAAAGTGGTTGCATGATCGTGAACTCAACGGTTCCATCCATCTCTCCTTTAATTTAGGAAAGTCAGTTCTGTCCCAAAGGTATTTCACATGTTAGACACGCTAAACTCATTTATATTACAAGGGACAAAAATAAAATGTTGTTACTACAGGAATGAAAAATCTGGTGAGCTTCAGTTTCTTCCTGCCAGGTTAAATATTCTAATCTTAAATCCAATTTTTTAAAATTGTGTATAGATATACAAGTGGTCATTTTGTGTCTGAATTTGCCTGTCTTAGGAGTATGATTTGTACCATAAATACAGCAATTTATACAGCAAATTAGCTACACAGTACCATGCTGAAATTGTCTATTTAATATATTTATAAGTCTAGAGCCTGTTTACCAAATGATAATGTATACAGTGAAGCAGTTTGAAAGACAAGAGCAGTTGTACTTTTTTTTTTTTTTTTTTTTTAATTATAGGATTACAAATCAGGAATTTTATCTCATGCATTAGATTGTATGACTTTTTTATTTTAAAATAAATGAAGTATACATCTTCTAACCTCGGGTCACCTTTGAAGGAGCCAGCATTGGTGAGTTCTGGCAGTGCTGCTATGAGGTAAAATAGCAGTTGTGTAAGTGAGGAATCTGAGAAGAAGTATATCCAGTCTGCTAGAGAATTATTTGCAGTAAAAGAGGCTGAATTTTTCATTTTATTTCTCTTTTATTTTTTTTTTTCCCTTTTTCCTGATTACAGCTATGAGATATGGAAAGGAACAGGAAGCAGAACTGAATTTTCTTTCAAATAAGATTGTTTGGCTTGAAAGGGAGAAAAGATAAGTGAGAGGATTATGTGATGTTTTGTGGTAGAATTTTAACCAACTTTCTTTACCACTTTAGTTCCTAAAATTTATGAGTTTTCATGACATGAAGCAGATGTTCTCCTGTGCTACCTCATTCAGTGTTCTTCTATGATATATCTGTTGTTCTCTCTTCAGGACAACTGGAATCAAACGCTGTGGTAGATGATCATCAGAGCAAATTTTTCTGTACCTCCAGTGGATTCCAATGTATTCACTGCATCCACTGTATACCACTGCATCTAGGTGATGATTATAAAATTAGCAGTTATAATAGTGTTCCCATAGAGGAATTTGTCCTTCCTTCCACTCACCAGTGTGGTCTTGATTGCTTTCAGTTTTGACTAGAGAAGTAGTTACGCTCCCTTGACAGAGTAGTAGCAGGCATGCAGCACCCTCACATTGATCCAATATCTTCGTGTCCAGTGAAGAGGAATGGAGTTCCTGAATACGAGGGAAAGGGCGATGAGTCAGTTACTGCCTTTGATTTCCCCTCCTCTTCCTCAGTATCATTTCTGCCTATCCTGGGCAGTGCTGTTACTTATTACAAGACAGAAAAAGAGCAAACGTTGTTCCATGTGGGCAACACTTGGCACTGGAGTACAGGTCTTGTTAGAGCTTTGCTTTGACTCAGATACCATCTTCTTGCCTTAGACTGGAAGGTACCAAAAGAATATCTTTTGACTTTAGGCTTTGAAAGGGTTTGAACAAGCAAATTTCACACTGCTTTTTCTTCTTGCAGGCTACAGCCTGCTTAATATGTTTTGTAGGTTGATAGAAAGGCCTACTCGTACAGCCATAAAAGCCTTACCATTGGGAATAATTTTGAGGCAACGTTTGTATGCATCTTGCTTTGCTGCCTGAGTAGATGTCAGTTCTATAAGCTTGTTTTTTCCACTCTTAAAATAGATACCAGCTGATGCCTTTTAAGAAGACTGAGATCAACTTTTATGCAACGTAAGGATCTGGCAAAAAGTTACATGAAATAAAGGTGTATGTGTGTATATCTGTGTGTGTGTATGTATGTGTGTATATATATATATATATATATATATATATATATATACATATATATACACACACACAAACACTTATAAGCAAAGCAAAAGAGAAATCACAGAATAACTGTTTGTCCTAAGTGATGTCCTAAGCGTGGATTCCCATCAGTGCAAGCAACAATGGGTGGAAAGTGTTGGGGGTAAAACATCCTCTCTTAGCTTTTGGAAAGAGGTTATTTGTAGATGCTTTCAGGTGACTTTTTGTAATTGTTTCCAAATGAAGGGAGGATGAGCTAAGATGTCACCAAACCGTGAGGAGGCCTGGTTGGCCTTTCATCCTGCCCCAGCCTGGAGGTATGCCACATGGGCCCTGTTTGCGTGACCCAAGACAAATATATCTTGGCTCAATGCTTGTTTCTATATGCTTGACTGAAGCACAAGTGATTGTTCACAAATACGTGAGAGAAACATGAAGCAGAGAAATGAAGGGGCAGCCTTTTTATGTATGAAGAGGGGAAAAGGCCACTGGAGTTAAAAACAAAGTTAAAAAAAATCAACTTTTCAGGCTACTATGTGACAAAATAATGAGAGAGAGACCAAGGTGCTGTCCAGGTGTTTTTAGAAGAAACATTCTACATGGATGATAGAAAACTTAAGGCCAAGGTCTTAAAAGGGCTGACTGAAATCAATTGACTGTTTTATATATTCAGCTTGTGACATCTTACAAGCATTCTTAAGCTGAGGATGAGGAACAAAAAGCAAAAGGGGAACGTTTAAATGCATGCAGATTTGCTCCGGTTTTTTTCTTTTCCTTTTTCCCCTAGTATTTTGCATTTGGGAATACATTTCTAGTCATACAAACAGTAAAAGTAGTTGCAACAGTGAGCAAATTCTGATGACAGTATACTGCCCAGTACGGTACATTGCTAGGCACATCATGGAAGCCTGTGGAGAATTAGGCCCAGAAAGTTTGTTTGTTTGTTTCTTTTTTAATCTGTATTTGATAATGGATTTAGGAGTTGGTGAGAATTTTATATAGACTTTGCCTAGAACACTTCTTGATATTTTTTTTTTTATTCCTGCCTGCCAGAGTTAGAGAGGTATATGCAACTGTATTTTAAGATTTCCTTGTGTTCTTAGGCGCTTATAATCATAGTAAAAATATCTGTAAATGTTATCGTTGTTTCACTTGCCTTAAATTCCCTGCTCCCATCATACAGACATATACAAGTCTTTCAGTTTTAATTGGTTAAACTGTGTGCTTCAGCTGTACGTCAAATGAAGATTGTTGGCCTCGTGAATTTAAATGAATAATAAAAATAATAACAGTCTTCAAACTAATTTTCCTCTGTAGTTCTTGTTTTCAAGTTCTTGTTTTCAGTTCACAGCATGGCCAAATTCTCATTGCTCTGGAACATTTCTAGTGGCTTACTTCAGGAACAACCCTGGAATTGAGAAGGATGGATCCAGGATATTTATTTTCAAAGTTTAGTTTTAGCGTTCTAATACTTCTGAGTGTTAAAATAAATGAGAAAATCAATATGCAAAATATTTCACAAGCATACCGTAGGGCTTGCAAGTTTCTCCCATATTGCAGCTATTGAAATAGTTTAAACGTAGGCAGAGAAATACAATTCTTTTTTTCTTTGCTGATTCTACTGCACATAATAAATGTCAAAGTGAATGACTTCTATCTAAATAGAAAGAAAATAGGTGCTCTTTTCAGATGTCACTCAAAGCAGAGAATGTTATTCTCAGAATGTATTTATGTCTTAAGCAGAACTGCACATAATTCACCCCTGGTATTTGGAGTTTTAACAAAATGCATCTTGGGCATAGAACTGCAGTCTGCAATCTATCTTTGGATATAATCACCAAAGTTAAACTTTACATTCTTGGATACTGGAACGTAATGTTGAACCACTGCAATCTGGCAGCAGAATTGCAGTGCTGCAGGAGCTGTTAACAGTGGGCAGTTTGCTTGCAGCCACTGTGGTTGGAGGGCTCTGAGAACTTCCTTGCATAAGCACAAACTGCTCCATGCCCCTTAGGTTCAGGACTAGAAAACTTCACTTGGCACTCTTAATTTATTAGTACTGGCATAGCACCAGCAGCTCCTAAAAAAGGTTCGTAGTCCATTGTATGAGGAAAGCAGTGAAAATGCTGAGAATGTATGTTATGACTGTATGTTAGATTTCTGAAATGGCAGGATGCCCTGAAGGAGTAGCCTTCATTTCATTCACCTTGAAATATAGATCTGAGATGGAAAAATGGCTGTTTAAATGTAATAGTTGTTGCTTCTTTCAGCTCAAAATGGTCAAAGTACTCCACAAGCTCAGGGGTAGATGATGAGCTCCCTTTCGCAGGCTGGCCAGAAGCCATGCTGGTTTTTGCTCCATGGTCAAATTCCTAACTGAAATAGAAAGGTTTTTATATGTGCCATCAGCACAAAAATTTGTGTCACATTACAACTGAAAATATGAGACTGGCATAAAATTAATGTGAGGATCTGAATGTTTGAGTAAATTGTATAAATGTGTAAGTAAATAATTTCTTCAGTCTTGCTCTTATTGTAAGGAAATGAGGTTTATAACTCAGCTGTCCTCTTTCTGCCTTCCACCCCTTCCACTTGTCACTTTCATCTCAAGGCTCCAAAAAATTTTGTGAAAATTGATACCTGGAAACAGGAGCGTGAGTCAGATGCAAATCTGAAGGAGAGATTTTAGTGTGGCTTCAAGCTGGCTTTTTTCAGTAACACTTTGACAGTATGCTTGGCATGGCACTGCATGTGCTGCCTTTGCCCAGCTCTTGGTGTGCAATTTAGGGATAATGGGCAGGAAGTAGAAGTTTAACGTTAAAAGAAACAAGTCATGGAGCCTGTGGAACAACTTCTTGTCATTGCTACTCTGCTTGATTTTTAATGTAAATAAAATTGGTGTGGACTGATTACCTTGCTATGTTCAAGTGCACCAAGTCCTGGGAGTGCAATATCTACTTACCATCACAGGTCCAGAATGACAAGAGCAGTGAAGAACTGGAGAAGGAAATATTTGCAGCAGGTCAAAATGCCCAAGATAAACATGTTGTCTGGATTTGTTTCATTGTAGAGGAGGACCTGAATGACAGTAAATAATCCAGTATTGTTAGGTAAGACATATCAAACATTAAAGTTTTAGCATTTAGAAGGATTTTACTACTAAGAGTAGAGCAGAAAAGGAAGTAATCTGAAAGGAGAAAAGCTGTTTGGTAAGGACAAGCAGTTTAGCATTAGGCTAATAGCCATCCTTCCAGGGAAGCAGATCTGAAGTGTTATTAGGTGACTAGGACTAAACTGAGCGAGATTGGTTTGGAATTGAGATGCAGATTTGTGAGCCTTTTACCTGAAGGTAATAATTATATCAGTGTGAAGAGAGGAGGCTTCCTGAGGATAAGATGCAGAAGATGGTATCCAGGATAGAGCTTTGAAGAACACTCAGACAGGAGACAAGAGACAGAGGAGAATGAAGAATCATTAGATGGGGACAAGAAATCGAAGACCTGCAATATAACACAGAGATAGCTTTGTTAGGATGGATGGATATCAGAAGCACACACAGCTTGCTGCATGCAATGTAGATCAGACTTCCTGGTGGTTGAGTTTGCCTGTTAAAAGCACATTGGCTGTCTTTACCTTAAAGTATAGACATAATCTCAAAACTGGGGGGCCAAAGCCAAGATGAGCATTAAAGGAGAAAAAAAGATGACAAGTCAGGGTGGGAAAAAGGAAATGTGGTGCAGGTTGTCACAGGGTAATAGATGGAAAATAATCCACGTGGAATGCACGTTTATTGTGGTTTATTGTGAATTCAGAGTGGGCTTCCTTTTTAGGACTTGGCAACGTTAAGGAGCCTTTACCTTCTTTACAGTGGGTGAATTCAGGGAAATAACCTGAACAGTAATTCTGTAGAACAGACCACTATGAAGTTACTAAGTAAGAAATTAAGTAATTCCAGTTATCTCTGTGACTTAATAAGAAGGGAAAGCAAACAAACAAACAAAAAAACAACCAATCAAAAAAACCCCACAGTTGTTAACAATGTGTTTTCTTCAGCAGAGGAATCCATAATATAACAGTGGTGGCATCTTGGCATCCTGGCTGCAGTGACTGGTGTATAGAGATGTGGAGAAGGGGAAAACTGTGCCAGATCATTTTTAAGGAGTACAGAATAAAGGCTCAAGATCGCCGCTGATCTTGGTACTTTCAGCAACCTTGCTGTAGAAAAAAAAAAACACACCAACTGAATTGCAACATCACTTTTTTAGAAAACATAGGCTTATCCACCCCGTGTTGTTTACAAAGAGTAACTGCTAAGATCATGTGTCAGAGTGTTTCATGTTTAACCTAGAAAGCAGTCTGTGGTGTGTTCTAGAAGCTGGGATGAGTACTTGCCTGTGGGAATTATGAGTGCTTTCTAGGGAGTGTGATGTCTTGTGTTGACACATTCTTTACCAGTGTGAGCTCTCACCATTTCCTTCATCCAGGTGGCTGCTGGATTGGCAGGTTTGGCTTCGGTTGTGCTAAGGAATAAATTCTTGATTTGTTTAAAAATGTGTTTACAATGTAACACATGAAAGCAAGCATTTTACTGCTCCGCATGTATCAGTCGCTACCAAATCTCATGAGCCCAATGATTGTTATATGTAGTTCAATATTATTATTAGTGTTATTTTCCTATACAGAGAGTTGGATGTCATGGTCTGTAGAAGGGCTGCAGGTGTGTTTGGCCAAAGTTATACATTGCAGGCCTGTTTTCTGTCACCTTGCTCTTTGTGTTGTCATTTATATCAGCGCAAGTAGGTGTAAACTGCCGCTAATTCAGGGAGGTGGCAATGGCTCCCCAAGGTGTAGGGATGGGAGAATCAGATCTTGTATCTGTGATACCTTATATTGCACTGCAAAATATCATCCCTGATTGTTTTTTCTTTCAGTGCACTTTTCAGATTAACAGATATGTCTTGGACCTTTTTGTTGCTTTTGTTTGTTTGGTATTTTATTTTATAAATAAATTACAAATTTGTTATAGAGCTGAAAACAAACGCAAAAAGAGCACTTACAGGAATGGGGATGAAAAGTTATTTCATGTTATTTTTCTTTCCCAACAAGAGCATCCTTAGTTTTGTCTGTCATACGGACTGAAGGCCCACACATTCCATTGTGAAAGTACCACTAATGATGTGCTAGTTCTCAAGGATGTCTCAGAGTGCCGCAGCTGACACCCGATCACACTGCTCACTCCGGTGCTGGCACACTTTGCCTGACGAGTGTAAAATCTCTCATGAAACAGATCTGAAGGAGTAAGCGGGGGATCTACTTTGACTTGCAGGGGCATGAAGCAAAGAAGAAAAAGAAAAAAATCAGTTTGTGATTATACTTCTGTTTTTATTGGGGCTGAAAAGGTGTCTGGCAAACTCCATCTTTGAAAGTCTTGGTTTTCCTATGGCTTCCTGTACATAGAAAATGCAAGTGAACGTGTTACTTGTGTTACAAGTACATGACAATTCTCTTTTTGAAAGCGTACTAGTTAACCATTTTGGTAAGATTTTCCTTTTAGATATTTATTTTTTCCTAAACAAGACTGAGATAGAAGCAAAGGTCATGTTTTCATGACTTTAATAAAGACTAGGGGATTTAAATTTAACATCCTTTGCTCTGAGACTGAGATTTCCTTAGCTTTTGTTTGTCAAAATGGACATGCACATCTAAAGTAATGAGTTAAGACTGCGTAAGGCAGTGTGCATCTGACAAAGAACTCTGGGGGTCACAGTTATGGAGAGTGCTAGAAATGACTCCCCTTTCTTGCTCTAAGTCCTGTGTAAGCTGTGCTGGCCTTCTGCAGGAGTGAAGGGCTAGGACCTTGTTGCTCTCAAAGCACAATACATTGCTAACCTGAGGCACAGGGCCATGGAGGCTGGAACTGTGCTCTCTTTGCTCAGCTGACCTCCTGCCTGCCATCTGTGGCTGGGATGTTGGTAGCTACTGCCTCTCTCAGTCATGGTGTGTGTTGTGCTGTGGGGTCAGAAAGAAGGGGGAAAGCTTGATTGTAGGTTACTACTTAGAGCAGTTGGGAGAAAGAGATGGTACTTCTCCACAGTAAGACTAATAAACTTGGAGTTTGAAGAGTTCTAACCGAGTGTTTAGGAGTCCATGTCTTTATCTTAAAAAAATCCAGAACTGCATAACATTTACCTGATACTCATAGGAGACTGAGAACTTCAAACACGTTTTCTGCCTGACCCTCTTCTCCTACTATTGTCCCTTAAACTTTATTCATTAAGGTTTAAAGCCGGAACCTTTAACAGGACCTAGTATCCTGTTTAAGGGTCAGTCATATTTTGCATGCTGTCACATAAAGAGCCCAATGACTTTTATTTGGCCACAACACATAGTACAGAGAAGCATTTAGTTTTTGTTGTATGACACCAAAAATGGAAAATCCACTGCTTCGTATTGCTAATTTGTGCTAGTTGTTAATTATACTCTCTATTTGAAGTTTATGCTCTGATGTCTGCATTCTGACAAAAACATCCTTTCATTGCTTTTGTATTTGTCAACTATTTAAGGCATGGTTTAGTATTTGGAATACTTCCCAATGGAGATAACTGCACCTCGGTTTTGATCCACTTTTTATTTTGTTTCTATCAACTAAATTGACTGTACTTCTTAAATCTCTTGCTGTGCAATATTTTTTCCAGTCCATCAAAAATAATTATTGGCTTCGTCCTGACCCAAGATTTGTTGGAATCCTTTCCATAAACTTTTGTCAGAACTGTTTTCCAGTGGTACCATTGTGTAGTGAAGAAGAGCCTCTCTTACTTACCCTCTTTCCTATTTTGCTAAGGGTCTCACTAGCCCTTTTCTCAGGAGCTCACTCATCAGGAGCCCTTGGTGTATTTCTTGTCTTTCATGATCTCCAGTTCTTTTCAGAGTTGTTCCCAGCTCTGTCGGTAAGACCCACATTCCTTTTTCCTAGCAAAGAGTGGGTCTATATCACAGTGCATGTTGCCAAGCTGACCCTCTCAAGCAAGCAACCCAGATGACTCCAATGCCTTTTCCTCTTCATCATCACACTGACTTGTGCTGCCTAAAGAAATATTCAGAAACAATGCTTTATTTCCTTTCATGACGCAGAACACACTTGGGTTGCTGCTACACCTCAGCATTTTTTCTGAGATGAGTAGTGACTTCTTAATTTAAAAACAACAACAAAAAACCAACAATAAATAAATAAAAGGCAAAGCAAACAAAAAACACAAAACCAGTGGAATACACTGCCTGTTTTCATCTTCAAGCTTGAGTTTACATATCACTTTTAATCTCCACTGTGCTCAGTGGTGGCTGCAGATGTGACCTATGTCTTGTCTGAAGGCTGCGTACCTACTTTACTACTTTACATTGTATCTCATGCAGCACAAAGATGCCCTAACAAGTAGAGTGGACTAGCTCAAGGCTGATGGAAAACCTCAGTGCAGAGCCTGTTCAGAAGCTTGGAAGGCTCACCACAGCAAGCTCCAACACAGTTACCTGGGTGTAGTCACCTACTTCTATCTGAGATGCCTTGGGGGTTCCCAGATACATGCACAGCCATGTTGCTCCATGAATCTTTCAAGATGTCATCTGTAGTGAAGCAGGGCACCTCTGTTAAGGTGACTGGATCAAATATACTGCTTTGTGCACTCAAAATCATTGAAAATATGTTGGTCGTAAGGGACAGCTAAAGGTTTCTAGTCTGACCTCAGTTCCTAGAAAGGCCAGCTTCAAATCTAGATCAGATTACTTGGGATCTTCTCTAGTCAAACCTCCCTGTCTAGATATACCAATTCTGAATCTGACTGCTGTCAATTGCATGTATGATTAGAATTCCATAGAGAAATTTTTAATTGCATCCATTACAAAATCAAAGTGCGCTTCATCTGCACAGGAGTTTCCAACCAAACTTGTCAAAAAATGAAAAAAATAAAAACGCTGACTGCATTTATTGTTTTTATTTCATAAATAATTGCATTAAATTCTTTCATCTAAGGATTTGTAGATTATTTGAGGTGTTAACACAAACTTTTGCTTGAAATATGCTAGCAGAAAAAGAGAATGTGGTCTTTGTCAACAGGTTTTTTTTTCTTTTTTCTTTCAAATAAATGGAATTTGACCTGAATAGAGGAAAACATAGTCTCTCATGTAGTTCTACTTGTTATGTTTTACCAGGTGAAAATGCAGTTTAAAGACGGCACAACTAGGGGCAAATACATCATCATGAGCTGACCATCCCATCTGATAAACACATCCTTCTGTCTTTAGTTTCTCCCATCTGATTGCAGTGTTCAGTCAGTGTGTGGGGATCAGTGTGCTGCCAACATCCACCTTGTCATCGTAAACACATGCAGCCCCAAAAAGAAACTGAGCAAATATTTCCTAAGGTAAGTGTGAAATCTCAGCCCTTGCTGGGTACTTTTGTACTATTTTTTTCTGCAGTTATTAAGCTGAGCATGTGGAAAAAAAAACATTTGTTTGTTGGCAGTTTTTTCCAGTGGCCTTACTGGAGTTGCATTTGGTAGCCATTGTTACACAGAGTTGATAAGTCAGTGGGTGGTTATGTTAATCTTCACTTCAAAGCTCTCAAGGTTTGATTTCTTCACTGTTAAAATAATTTGAACTGAAAAGGAAAATATTTGTAACTTGTCAGTCCCCACCCTATTGAACTGTCCCATTGAAGTGGCAGTTCTGTTATAACCATCTTTTTATAAAGGAAAAGAAACTGTCTAATTTTGATGCCTCTTCTGTGTGCATTTTTAAAATTAAAAAACATATATCTTACCAAGTCATTCAGGGTATTTTTTTGGCTTTAATCTTGCTTCATTGATATGTATACACAAGGAGTAATCCAGCCTTGTGCAATAAGAGGCTAATATGTCACTGTAGCTGTGAAGGCCTTACTTGTGTACTGCATTAGGGAGTGACTGTACTGTTCCTCCTCCTCCAATCTTTCATGTCTAATGTGCCAATGAAATACAAATTGCTAATTCTAAGTATGATGTGTACATTAGTTTTTTTTAAAACTTGGCTGTCCTCCTTGTTGCTTGCTGCTGAGGATGAAATGGTGCATGTTTATGTTATTTTACCCTTCAGTAACAGGGGCATGCACAGCTCAATCAGGTTGCCCAGGGCTTGAGCCAGCCTGGCCTTGAAAGTCTCCAGGAACAGGGCATCAACCACATCACTGGATGACCTGTTCCAGTGCCTCATCATCCTCACTGTAGAAGACTTTTTCCTTATATCTAAGCTAAATTTACCCTCTTTAATCTTGAAGTCATTTCCTCTTGGTGGTTCTGTCACCATACACCCTGCTAATGGATCTGTCCCCCTCTTTCCTGTAGCTTACCTCTAGATACTGAAAAGCCACTATCAGGTATATCAGAGCCTTGTCTTCTCCAGGCTGAGCAGCTCTCTCAGCCTATCCTCATAGGAGAGGTGTTCCATCCCTTGAATCATTTATTATGGCCCTCCTCGAGATGTGCCCCAACAGGTCCATGTCTCTCCTGTACTGAGGACTCCAGATGTGGCTGCAGGACTCCAGGTGAGACCAGTATGGAATGCAGGGGCAGGATCACCACCCTTGCTCTGTGGGCTATGCTGAACAGCGCAGGAAGAATTGCAGCTTGGAGGACCCTGGGCTACAATGTAACAGAATTTCTTCATTCATCCCTCCAGGACAGCAACACTTCTCTGCTGTGCCTGGGAGTTCTCATTCCCTTTGATTACCATCTCTGGGCCTCCCAGTTTCACTTCTCATTCCCAACTGTTCCCTCAGAATTCCCCCTGCCTTTCTCATCAGCTTAGATGACATTTAGCCATTGCCGCATTACCATGGATTTATTAAGTTGTAATATAATTTAGTGTTTCTTTGGTGAGGATTAACTGAAAAGGAAGAAAATAAGAAACGGAAAGCACTTACAGCCTGTTTGTGCTCTTCTGGGTTTAGCACAAAGGATATTGAGATCTGTCAGGTTTAAAAGGTTTTGTTTCTCGCATTGTGCAGATGAAATGCATCTGCTCACACAGAGAAGATTCTTAGTCTGATGCAGGATAGATGGCTGAGGGTTAGTCTGGTCTCACAAGAGCCAGCAAAAGTGGTAATGTATTCACTTTCTCCTACTCCTGGCAGCTGGGAAACAAGCTTCTAGCAAAAGCATACAGAGTTGTGAGCTTTATTGTAACTCTTTCTCTGTTTCTTTGCTATCTGTGCATACTCTGTGAGTTGATCCCAAGTTAGGTTTTGAACCTTGTTTGATTGCTGGTTTTGGATACAGACTCATCTCGTGGAGTTTGGGAATGAGCAGTTTGTGTTGTGTTTCCATGCTGAAGGTACTGGCACAGTTTCCACGGCTGTTACTGGAACGGAGAGAAAGACAGCACCATGCACCACGTTCCCTTGGAATTCCATTCTCAGAATGGACTTAGGAGCAGCATGAAACAAACTGCATCATTCTCTAGTGTCCTTTGACAGAAGACTGATCTGGGTCCTGTTCGTAAGGAAAGCCATGCTATGTTCGTTGTAAGAGCTCTAACAGCAGGCATGGGAAAAAAAAATGTACTCCAAATTCTTTGGTTGCAAATAACAGCATCGATTCATGTTCCCTCCGGCCCTTCCTAAAGCAGTGTCCTGCTATTTCACAGCTTCGGGTGCTGCTCAATAGAACAACCAAACGCTGACTTGGTAGCAGAGGCATAAAGCCCCTGGCTCCAACTCATGTATGGTCACCACTCTTCATCTTCAGTTTTCTGTTTCTTTTGTTTGAATTTTTGAGGATTGCTGAATCAGAAATGGTTATTCAGGGAAATGGAATATTAGGGGGAAAAAAATACCTGCAGGTCAGGAGCCCGAAATTCATCTAGTGTTCCTTGCTGTCATGTAGGACGAGATGGATGTGCATCACTGAGGTTTGTGCAGCATCTAGCAGTGCTCTTGGGAGCTGTAACAACAGAAATTGGAACCATCTTATAGAATACGTAGACAAATCCCAGCTCAGAATGATGCGCAGACAAATTCCTGCTATGCTAAATTTTTATTGTAAACAAATGTTGTGTGGGCAAACATCAGAGATGACAGTGCAGTCTGCACTAATCTGCCTTCATAACTCCTTTTCAGCCTTCTATCTCCTCAATACGTTCCTCACTAGCTGTTTCCCTCAGTCCTTCTCTGCTTGTTAATTCTTAGCACAAATACTGCCTGGCTTTAAAACACTGATGCAGAAGGCCTGGGTTTAAAAAATAGATGCTTAAAGAGTAGGATGCTAGAGGTTGTAAAACCTAGGCGCTACTGGAGTGCTGGAAGTCCTACACTTAACCAGGGGCTTGGGGATGAGTTTAAAGCCCAAATGCAACTGTTCAGACTCTCTCCTAGTGGGAGCTAGAGGCACTGGTCGAAGTTGGGTGGCTGTAGCCCATTGTGGTCAGGTACCCATTTTTATAAATCTTGATCTGGAGTTTTTAAAAGTTCTTTTCTGAGCTTGCTGATATGCTGCCTATGCAGACAGTGTTCAAAATAAAGCAGACTTTTAAGCAATTTTATAAGATAGGAGGTTTAGTTATTAGTAACCAAATTGTTCTGTTAATTCAAGAGAAGCAGCAAATTACAATGCTGTGATTTACCTTTTTTTTTTCTTTCTTCTTTTTTTTTCAGCAGTTGATGCTCTCTGTGTTCATTGCCCAAAGTGTAAATGAAGCAGGAATTCTGAATTAAAGCTTATGATGTAAGTGAACCTAAATTCACATCGCCAGAGCTGGCTGCTTATCATTTAATAAGACCATTAAATGATCAGATGGGGGTTAAATGAAAAGTAAGAGTTTTCATAGTGGTGTGATACAAATCCTCTATCCAATTATAAGGCCTCAAAGCGTGTTTTAAAAGCCATATAAAAGGCGAATCATTTCTGCGAACAGCCCGTAAAGTGAAAACCCAACACCTTTGCTGTGGGAGAAGCAATATGACCTCAAATACCTTTGCAAACAAAGAGTCACTTGCCTTCTGCAAGCCTCTCTCTTTTTTTCAGCAGCTCAGCATGGGGTGCCAGAAAAATCATTAACGGGCTCATCTTGCACTTCTGTCCTTCCCACACCTGCGCACCGCGGTCCCTGCTGTAACTTTATGGACCGTGAGGAGGCAGGTTTGACGCCACGAAACACAGGCGCAGCCAACAGCTGCAGGATGGGCAGAGAGCCAGACAGTAAAATGTAAAGAGGAGGAAGGAGAGGGATCACCTTTGAAGTTTACAAAAAAAAGCATGACTTTGACCACTTCCTTTTTTAATTAGCTGTCTCAGGTACGTTAAGCTACTGGCCACCAGAGTGAATGCGAAAGGGTGGGCGATCCTCGGAAATGCTGAGGCACTTCTGAGAGAAAAACTTACGGTTTCATCTGCATTGGCTATTCTTTGTTCTCTTTCTTTTATTATTATTGCTAAGTTTAACATACTAGGGAAAAGAACTGGTTCCATTTGGGGATGTCTGAACCTAAACCTTCTGTGTCTTTCAAATATGAAAAATGGCATTACTGCAGTGTTAGGATTTGATCACTCTATAGCCAGGAAACTCATAATGACCATTCCCACAGCAGCCATAATGCACCTGGAGACATGTATAGAATTTTTTATAAATTGTATAGTGTATAGTGTTAACTTTGGGTCAGTCTTCACGATAGCTCCAGGATGTTGCTTTTGTTTTCCTTTACTGTAGCAGAAAGTCTCATCTGAGGGATTCTATTAAAAAAAAAAAAAACAACACTCAGGAACCAAACTTTCCTGTGTCTTGAAGAGGCCAAAAGTTCACGTTCTTAGTACTTTCTAAGTACATTAACATGTGTTTAGGGAAATGGGGAAAGAGAAGATAGAAAGTTGAATTGCCATCTGTGTAGGAATCACATGCATTTAATTTGCAAGAGAGTTAATCAAGAGTAACTGTATTTGATGTTAACCATCAAGGTTAGGATTAGATCCTAACACATAGCAGTGTTTTTTCTAAGATGTGCTTTGTGACAGAAAATCCTTACACACAAACATACTTCAAGCACAAGGCCATCTACGTGTGCCCATATGGGAATGTATCATTGCTGGCATTAAAACAATCTTTTCCTTGTAGGGAGGATTCAAACTATTCACATGTTCTTCATCACCCATAGTGATAATTCACAGTAGATGCTGAAATTTGAACATTCAAAATATTTTTCATTTCTTACGTGGCAAATTTGGCAAAGGCATTCTAATTCATGTGTAGTCTGCACTCTGGAAGACTGAAATTTGGAAAACAAAAGGGAAGACAAACATTTCTTAAAGCGCTATAGGCTTCCAGAAAAGCAGGTGCAAAATACATCCTAACTTGTATTTTGATGATTATAAATATGCCACTCTAATAATTCAGAACATAATGAGGCATCTACCAGGCTCATTGTTGTATGAAATGATTAAAACGAAATGCATTCAGCGGGTATGGCTCAAGCCTGGGAAAATTTATTTGGGAAGACACTGGAGTTCCTTCTGAAAGGCAGGGGGAAAAAAAAAGGCAACAAAATGATCTGCTGTCCCGTCGTAAAGTGCAGAGTGATCTCACAGTAAAGTCCAAGGATGGTGTCAATGACGTAAAACTTTATTGTGATTTGTAACTGCAATAGTCTGCCTGTGTGCTATGCTTGAAAAGAAAAAAGAAAGAGAAAGTCACATTGCAAAGAGGTATAAATTTACAGAATCGAGTAGAGATGTCCCAGCCTCAGCCAGGAGCTGAATCAGGTTCAGCATCATAGAGTGCTTTAAAAACTCCTAAGGGCAAACAAAGTGGGAGCACCAAACTGTGTTGTGTTATATACAGCCAGTTTGTATAAATTAAAAATACATTACAGCCTTTCTCTTCTTGTCATGCTTTTTCAAGTGATGTTTCTAAGCAGAAATTTTAAAAGAATCTTTCCATTCGTGTTGATAAGCTGTAGTTGAAATGCATAATTTGAGAAAAAAATATTAATGTAAATTGGTCTAAATATTGATTTATTTTTACCAAATATATTTTAATACATTATAATATATGTCTGTCATTCACTGACATTTGTTTTTCACTCTCTGGATATATGAATTCACAGAAAAGCATACACAAATGCATGAAGACATGTATCTAAGCTATACATCTCTCAATATAGAAGTGTTGGGGGGGGTTGTTGGTTTTTTTTGTTTGTTTTTTGTTTTTAAGATCAGTGACTGTAAGCAGACTTCATGACATCTTCTATAGACCAATCGACTATAATAAATTCTAAATAGTGTTTATAATAATAGCTTTACATTGCAAGCAAAAAAAGTTGTTTCCTAATGTTGTGTGATAATAAAGAAGCATGAGCACATAAGAGATTTTGTAGAATATGGCAGATTAAAGGTGAATTGGTAGCTTAGCTCATAAGATTGACTCTTTTATGAAAACGTTGCCAAAGTCTTTACAATGCGTGAAGGGCTGAGTGTTTCAGGAGATATCAATTATAACTGCACATTTTCCAGGCTTACCAGGCTATTGGGATCATGGAAGTATAAGGAACCTGAAAGGATGATCTAGTCCATTCCCCTGCCTGGTGCAGCTGTAGATGAGACCTACTTGTTTCTGACAGATTCTTGTCTTTTGGGGATCCTGCTGTCTCTGTCAAACCTGGACTGGATGGAGCACCTCTCATTACCATTCGAGCATACATATTAACCTGGAACCTAAACCTTCCTCCTGCATCTTTACCACCTTTTTGCATTTTCCCCCTTGGAATAATTAAGTAGATACATTATAATTTCATTTCTGCAGGTTTGCAATACTGGGTAAATACCATACTACCTTCAGTATTTAGTTTTTTAACTAAGTGCATTTTGTAGACCATTCAGCTGTTCCATACACTGCTTGAAATGCCACTGGTTGCAGTGCCACCCTGGAAACTCTCATCAGCTGTAAAGGGATGGTAATATTTTGAAATTTCCAGGTAAGAGTTACATTTCTAGTTCCTCCTGCAGTGTTTGGGTTTGTTAAACCTGTTGTCTTCTGTAACCCCTCAGCTTTTTCTAGCGTTCACTTTTTAACCAGCTGGTTTGTAGCCTGTATTCATATCATGGGTTATTCTTATCCATATGCAGTATCTTGTGTTTGTCTTTGGGTAGCCTGGCACTTCTTCAGATCATGATTCCAACATGTCATATTTTAAGCCCACCTTCCCGGTAGTCTCTCCCCACTACACAGATTTCATAAATGCACCCACTACTTGGTCCTCCAGGTCACTGCACTCTATTCCTCATACATGACTCTTATAAACCAATGTATTTTGTCAAAGGACTCACCAAATCACAGAATTGTAGGGGCTGAAAGGAACCTCTACAGATCATCTAGTCCAACCTTCAAAGATATTTCTCCTTATAATGCTAAATTAAGAGCCACAACAGTGATACGTATGCATGCACAAGGACAAACGGACTAGAAATAAAGGAGCTGAGAAGTAATAGGATGAAAAGCAACAAGATCCGTCTTCCTGTAGAAATACAGCTCCATTTCCTAATAATGCAACAATATTTCTAGTGACAGACAATGAGATGGAGATGAGAGAAATAATTCTTCTGTTGAGGGGGCTCACTTTTCCCACGTGCCCTAGTTTCTGGGGCTTACCAACATCACAAGAGTCAAAAAGTCGTATCTCCACTTTGGTTTTCCTGTTTACTCTATATAAGAGATTGAGCAAGGACTGTATTGCCCTCACCAGCTGACTACTGTCAGGTGAACCATAATGGAAGTTGTGATTCATTTTCTACTCTCAGGAAAGCGAAGCAGAATTCTGCAATGTCTGATTAGAGAGAGAACTTTGCGTATGGGGCCACGCAAATACGTTTGCTATTCTTTTGGCACTTTGCAGCCCAAGCAACCAAGTCCTACCAGCTGAACAGACCAGACTGTGTTTGGTTGGGGGACCGTCCAGGAATCTCAGCAAGTGGTGGACTTATGAGGAGGGGAAAAAGGAAAATCGGTTTTTCTTCACATCAGTGCTGAGTGAATAAATAGAAACCATTACCAATTCATACCAACTCACTCTTTCCTTCCTTCCATCAAAAAACAAAGCAAAACAAAAAACCTCAGCACTACCAAAGGAAAAAAAAAAAAAAAAGAAAAAGAAAAAGAAAAAGAAGAAAAAGGAAAGGAAAGAAAAAGGGTTTATTTGAACTCTTGTAATGATACCCGTCTGAGAGAACAACCAAGGTGTCAGAGTATCAAAGTGAAATTCAGAGAAGTCAAGAGCAAGTAGGGAGTTGAAGGGGCAAAACGGAAGTCGGAAAAAAAAAAACAAAAAAACAAAAAAACACACAAAACCAAAAAAACACCGGTCTTTATCATGGTAATAGTAATGAAGGCGAGCTGAGAAAGCCCAGACAATGGGCTGAGTTACTGTACTATAAACCGCTTCCTGCCGCTGGGCTTCACAAGTCACTTTCCTGAGCTGATTAGGGAGCTGCAGAGCCGCTCCGTTGTGTCTGGGCCCTGGGGAAGCTTGCCGAGCCGTAGAGTTTCTGTCTCTCGGAATTCTTGGTTTATTTCTGAAAAACGAAAGAGGAAACTGAAGAAAGGATCTGTTCCAAGGGTTTTTTAGTTTACTGTTTACAGATGGGGCGGGTGTTTGAACGGGCGAAACGACATCTCTTCTACAGGAGAGCCACTCCGCAGGGGGCTGAGACTCCCATGCTGGCTGCTTTCTGTGCTAGCCACTGCTTGGTGCAGGACGTAGCAGTCAGATTTCTCCTGCAGGCCCCCTCTCTCTAAGTCCGCAGCCGTTCCGCGCTGGGAACGCGCTGGAGATGGACGTGAGCTCGGTTCCCAAAGTGGTCGGTGAGAAATAAGTTCACAACCCAGGCTCCAGCAGCACGGGAGATTCCTTTCTGTGAAGCTGCCTTGTAAGTTTGCTGTCTCTGTGCATGCATATCCCTTCAGGGGATCTAGCCCTTCAAGGGAGCAATCAGGCTTCTAATCAATTAGGCAAATTGACTACAGGGGTAAGCCATTTCCTATTCATAGCAACAGGCCTGCGTTGCATTAACTCCATATTTCCCACGAGTCTTCACCCTCCCCATTTCTGCGACTATTTAGATGCTTGAAGGGCACAGCTACGGAAAAAAACAGATGTTTTTAGTAAGAATGGGCACGCTCTATTACTGCAAAAAGCAAAATAATTTAGTCAAGCATGAAAGGGCATGCCTGGTCTAGTATTAAATGTGGAGGTTGGAAGCCCTAACTGTGGTAGGGTGGTTGGAACTTGATGATCCTCGAGGTCCCTTTCAATCCAAGCCATTCTATGAAAAGCTTTTGGTCACCCTTTTAAAAAGTGTATTATTTTGGCTCTAAAGGTGATGGGACGAATATTTCTGTAAGCAGATGTGAGAGCATTTTCTCTTTAATCATACAAAGACACAGTGCACATGAGCATTCGTGTCAAAGCCCTTACAATCACTCACAGAAATGGTGCTGTGTATGTAAATCCAGAGATGCTACACATGGTTATAACATGCTGCTTATGGAATGCAACTTTAAAAGTCCCGAGGACAGAAATTCCAGCTGAAAGTTCAGTAAGTAGCACTTTCACTCTTCATTTTTCTTTGTCGCAGGGATTTATTTTTGTTAGGCTCTTTTTCTTGCTTAGTGCTGCACACAGGACAGAAATCCATCCCATACAGTACTGCAATCATTTGCTCTCAGTGTACAGCTGAACAGCTCATTAAGCATGTGCTCTGGGTTGGATTCTGCTCATGTTGCTATACACTTCTCCCAGCTGCATTAGGTTCACTCCGGTGGAAGACAAAATGTTGGTGCTGTATAATGAGTCGCCAACATCAGTTAGTTCTGATGGATCCTGCACTGAGGTTCCTGAAGCCTTCCAAAGCTCCACACCTGTGGCCTTTGCTCAAAGCTGATTTTCAAGTTCTTCTAGACTTGTAGAGATCGAATAACTCTATAGAAATAATGATTTATTTACTTTCTAATCAATATGTTTCCTTCAGGAGGTGAGAAAGCTGCTGAATTCATATAGAAAAACAAAGATAAGGACTCAATGAATTGGCCAGAGCATACACAGTTAAAAATTTAAGATTGCCTCATTAAAAAAAACCACACAACGACAACAAAAACTGGTTGCTCAAATTTCTTACTGTCAGTTACAGTACAGGGCAGTTACTTTACCTCACACTATCACCTTGCTTTTCTTAATATGACATCATCCAGGAGGTATGTTACATTCATTCTATGTGAAGATATTTTAACCGATATGAAGGTGTTTTCACATCTCCTGAGTTTAATCTGAGATAGTAGAGCTCCACTGTTTAACAGATTTATGTGGAATTTTAGTAGGTGTTATACAAACACTTGTTTTACAAGCATTACTTGCAGTATCCCCCCCGTTGCAGAAATGACAATTTTATTCAGAGTAGTTAACCAGTGAATACAAAGATGATGGAGCTGAAGAGGTTCACAAACCTCTGATGATTAAATAAGGTACTGTTCCTGTGTTATTCGGTGTTACTTGGAACAGGTGTCTGGAACACACCAACCTGTTTGCAGCTGTTGAAAATGAGTGCAGCATACATTATTTGGTTGGTAATCAAAGAATAAACTTTGCTTTGGTGGATTTTATATATGTTTGTTTGTTCAATTGAGGGTTTGCAAGGTAACATGACTAAAGCAGCTTTTCCAAGTATTACTGTGGGGTGTGTATGTGTGTGTGGGTCTCAACTGAAGCTATATGCTTCATAGTGAAAGCCTGTAGCAGACACGTAGGTGGTAGGTGCCAGAGGCAGGCAGTTTGCATATGGGAATGACTTCTTTTATTCCACTGTGCAGTTTGGTATAATTGACGTGATGATCTCAGGACAGATGCGACAGAAACTTGGAAATACTGAGTGGGGGCTTGTGGGCAGACAAGGCTCTGGACTCAGTGCCCTCCACCACTTTTTCTCTTGAGAGCTAAAACTAACCAGGAGGCTTATCTCTAAAGACTCTTTGGAAAAGTTTGTTTCTGATAAAGTCAATAGTGGGTCTAGCCAGAACATGGTAGATGCAGGAGTTCATGTCTGTTTTCAATCACTCCCTGTTCTGTGAAGATTCTTCTATGAACAGGAGAACACAGTTCAGTCCTGTCTGTGTTGTACTACGGCCAACTCAGGCGGGTTGGTTGTGCTACCATTCAGTAGTATTAGAACTAAACAAACATTTCCATCTTTTAGCTAGTATTTTACTGAAAAGTATCAAAACCAGCAAAGCAACGTGTGGTGGTAATCCCAGATTATGGGATATCCTTACTGAATTTATGCTTAAAAACCAAAACCCTTAAGCACTGTTCTTTCACAGGATTCTCTTGCAGGTTGCCTGTGATTACTTCCTTGATGCTGCATGCTTAGCATAGATATTAACTCTGAGCTTTACTCTCTTAAAGTAAACCTACATGAAACAGTAATTAATTTTGATTGGATTTATCAGACCTATTTTTAAGCATCTCTGTTACATGTCTCATCTTCTGCAGTTCCTGGGAAAGGACAGGCATTTTCAGTGGAAAGTTTATGCTGCCCAAATGCAGCTAGCTAGGCAAGCACCTCTGCAGTGACTCTTCTCACTTATCTACCCTGTCACTCAAAGGGAATCATTTCTGAGGTAGCCATCATAGAATCTCATCATAGTAATTGGCAGAAATGTACTTTCTTCTTCTCTCAAAAATTCCAGCATGAAACCAGTATCCAGGCTCAAAGGTGGTGGATAGCTGGAGTTATCTAATAGACGTTATCCAGAGATTGAGGTAATGCTGCATTCAGTTCTGCAAGTAAAACTTCTATATACTCTCATGAAGACTGAAAGCAGAAACCAGATTTATTATAAGAATAAGGTCTCCAACACCTTTTTTTCTTTTAGTAGCTGTGATTTAAAACAATCAAGTTCTTAAAGTAATCGCACAGTCAAGTACAAGTAGGTGCGAGCTTTCAAATATGCTGAAAGTGAATATTCAGAACATCACATCCTGGTGTTTGCTTCTGAAGTTAAGAAAAACCTGCTGTGCAAACCAGGATGCCTGATTTGAAAAGTCCATAACTCTGTTAACTTGAAGCCAGATTGCTTCAAACAGGGCAAGGTATGCCCTTACCTTCCAGGGATGTGTGTCTTTTGTGCCAATTTTGCTACCCTTAAAATAAAATTATTTTGAGTTTCTTTGAATGCAAAGATATCTGCAAATACAGTTTTCACAGTTTGTTTTGAAATAAACTAGTTTAGCTGTTTTGAGTAGCATTTTACCAGAAGGTTAGTTCAGCTGAAGGAGAAAAGCTACGATAATGTGCTCCCAAAAAGAAATGTAGTTAAATGAAGAGATAGAAATAATGTTGTTACAGTCAAAACTAGATATGTTTTATTGATATATATATTGTTATGTATATATATATAATATTCTCTCTATATGTAGAATATTATTGTTTTGCAAACACAGTGCTATGCAGTAGGCATTAAAATTATATCCATTAAATTAATTGTTTATAGTAAGCGCTTTAAGAAGAGTTTTTGCTATATCATGCAGTCCAGGGCATCAGCAATCCAGTACTTTAATCCCACATGAAATAAATACTGTGCCTCTAGCTCTTGAAGAGGTAGCTCTGAAGCATCCAGTGTGTTTGTCCTCATTTATTCTGGGTCATCATCTTCAGTTCCATAAAGCCTAGGGATTTTAGTCAGTTGTACCAAGTTGGGAAGCTTGGTCCAATTTCTAAACTGAAAAGAGGTTTGGGTTTGGCTTTGCACTCAGGCCTGAAAACAGCAACATGTACAGTCTTCGACACTTCTTTGTGCTATCTCACTTTGCTCGAATGACACGAATTGTTTTGGGTCAGTTCAACTTGCATTCTTACTGTGTCCCTCTGACTTATGGGAGCAGTAACTCTGCTGGGCTTCCACCTTCAACAGCCTCCTGTGCTGTGCCCCAGCATGAAGCTCTGGAGCACTACCAAGGGGGGACCTCCTTGCATCCTACACAAATACAGGATATTCAGGGCAGTTAAGTGAGTCCCAGTGGCAATAAACTACCATCCTTATGTGGAACCTGCTTCCAGGCAGGCAGTGTATTTGGTTCCAAACATTCAAACCGTTTTAAAAATGGAAGTATTGGGACGTAGATTTGACTTAAAAGCAAATTTTTTTTGTATCAACTTTACAGTTCAAATTACATACATTCTATGGAAATGTTTGCTTACTTCAGCAAATACTACATTTTTGTCTCTACTTAAATAAGTAGCAAAGTACCAGAGTATTTTTAAGAAGCTAGTACGACTAAAATGTCTTGTTCAGGACTGACTCTATTAATGTACATGGCTTAATCCTTCAGTATAACAGTACGTCTGTTTATAATATAAATATATAATTATTTATATTATATTTTATGTATTTATATAAAATTATATATATATATAATTATATTTATAATATAAATATATCTGTTTGTTTTATAACTTTGGGAAGCTAAATCAGGAGTTACTAGTTATGCTGATAAAGAAGAAACCTTCCAAACTGGAAAGGAATGCAGAGGCTAGAAATTGCATTTTCTTAATTTCTCAAAAAGCTGTTTCAGGTGTAGACCACACTTGATAGTTTCAGTATTAACGATGATCCTGGCCTTGTATGAAGATAAGAATTTTCTCTGCTCTTTTATCTTCCTTTTTTGTAAAAATAATGTGCAGATTGATTTTACAGAAGGGACTGTATTACTGCAACTGAAAGCTGATATTAATATTATGAAACAGCAATTTCTCAATTTGAGCTAAGGCTCAGAGAGATTTTTTTTTTTAGTGTTAAAGCTTAATTAGAGGCAAATGTTTCTCAGTGTGGGATCTTCCATGTACCAGCATGTACAAGCAACAAAACAGAATATGAAAAAATAAGCTTCCTAGGGAACAATATGTACAATTAGCATATTTGAATTCAGAAGTGTGTTCGTATTCTTGGTATGTTGAAGAAAACAAGTTTCAGTTTCATTTTATGAAAGACTTTGTACTTCACAAGTGGGCTGTCTGAGTGTCTCTCAATAACTGATTATAAACAGATCACAGATTCGTGTAGCAGAGATGACAGTCAGTAGTGTGAGAGAACATTGCAATCAAAAAGGTCAGTGGAGAAAAAAATACAGCACGAAACTCCTTACAGATGGATCACACACAGTATTTTAAAGTAGAAATGTTCACTGAGAGCTAGGAGTTCCAAGAAAAAACAGAAAGTTTGTGAACATTTATGATGGAGAAGGAAGGGCATATATCCTAGAGATTTTACATAGATCAAAACTCCCCAAATTTTGTATACATATGTGTTGATTCCAGGCTCTTTAGAACATGAAATGGACAGTCAAATTTGTTTTCCTGTCACAGCTGGAAAACGGAAGGCACAATTTTACAGGTATTCTTTATCCCTGAGAACAGATTGGCCAACTCCACTCATTTAAACATGGATGAAGTCAAAATGCCAGCAATTTTGCTCCTCCCAGTCCTTCAAATTGTTGGAACAGAAGCCCTACAGCAGGCATTACAAGGCAGACTCTTTATTAATGGTACTGCTAAGTGAGTCAGCCTGTGGAGCATATTACCACACTACAACCACACAGAAGTTTTAAGGCTTTGACACTTTGGATACCAATAGGGCCAGGGATGCATATGTAAGTGCAATGTAAACTTTATTACAAAAAGCAATCTGGAGAATAAGTTGATTTCTTCCCAAAATAGCTGCTAGCTTTGTCTGTTTTGTACAGAACACAACCAGCATGTCTTAAACCAGCAAGTAAAATGGTAGATGTTTGAAAGGCAAAGCGAGAGATAACCTAACAAAACAACAAAAATGGGACTGACTTGTGCATTTTGTGAGAGCATGGTTATTATGATAACTCATAGTAAGAATATTACTGGAAGTGATGGGCAGTCCTCACTTTTGAGCTCACTTTTTGAGCCAACTATGTTAGTCAATACACTGACATGTTGAATATAATTTTATAACTGAATGTTGAGATTTTAATCCCATTCACATCAAGATAAGTATGATTATTTTCCAACTATCATTTTCAGTGTTCCAAGTACATATAAAGAGCCGGAATAAAAAAACTACCCACTTTGCAAAGAAAGTTTGCTATCCTTTACTCATAAATTTTAAACAGAAAACGGCAGTTTTAGTAAAACAAGGCGCCCTGCTTCTTTGTCTTATAGGCAACAAATTGGGGGTTAAACTGCCATTTACAACAGACATGCAAGATTTCAAAAGAATTAGTAGAGACACATTTTGTTGAAGTCACCTAAAATCAAGAACAAAGGTTGTAAGATTTTTAAATGGTATATTTCTGCACTTAACTGCTAATAAAAGTGGCTACTAATTGTTAGGCCCATGAGTTATATGAGAGGGACCATTAACATGTTGTGTTGTTTTTGAAGTATCTGTCTGCATTAACATAGGGCATTGTAGTGCAGATTACATTGAAATGCTGACTGCTCTGTGGTAGTACTGCTGGGAGAAAAGCATTCGATCCTGCAGTAAAGGACTGAGTTAATTTAGAAAAAAATAATATTTTTGATATTACATATGGTCGTCTTGACAACTGAAGTTATGTATTTATTCCCCACCAACACCTGGTACTTTTGTTTTCCACACAAAGTTTTCACCCCAAACAAAGCAGCTAGAATTACAAACAGCACAAGAGCTTTGACATTAAAACCATCTTCTTCCTGATAAATCTCTTGCCCCTTAGGAGAGCTGGAGTAGGAAACATCACAAATTTAAGCTTCAGATTTATAGAAAGCTTTATACTATACTATGCTATAGAAAACTTCTTTGCAGCAATCAGTCTTGCTTAAGGGAAATCAGTACTTCTGAGCTGCTAAAAACCATAAATTTAGAACATGGCAAGGTCAATGCAATATCATAGCTGTACCTTTGCCACACTGGATTTTTATGTTTTCAGAGCTAATCAACCCCCTCCATGTGTTTGCATTTGTCCCTTTGTGGGTGCAGACTCAAAGTGGGTATGAGCAATGTATTTTTCCTACACTGCTACCTTCTCTCCTGCCCTTTGTTCTCTTCACTAAACAAAGGCACTTCTCCCACCCGGCTTCCCCTCCTCTCCTGGCAGCGGCTCTCCTTTCCGCTCCTTTCCCCCCACATCACCGTGACCCCTTCCCCCACTACTGCTCCTCTCCTCCCAGTGCTGCCTTCCCACCTCCTTCAACAGCAGGTCCTGCTCTTGGTTCCCACGGCCCTCTGGAGCTGCGTGGCCACAGCCAAGCTCTCTTTTTTTTCTCCTTCTCATGGGGAAATCTTGGAGTATTTGAAGTCCCACTGATAGCAGACAAAATGACAAAGAAGGAACCATCATCATGCTGTCATTAAGCACAACTGTATTTTCTTCCACAGGGGCATACACAAGTCCAGGAAAGGCTCCATGAAACTTGCATGCAATTATGCTAAATTGTTGCTTCGGCCATTTGTATAAAATTAAGGACTTTCTTTCCTAACGTGCCTAACAGTGTTTTCAGAAGCACATTTATGCCCGTAAGGGAAAGTGTAGTTAAACCAAAAATCAGTTGGTGTAGTACTTCTTAAAGTTTTCAGAAATCCTTTATGTGTAGAAATAAGAGTTTTTTCAAATCATTGGACAAACTTTTAGCAAGGAACTAGCTGCCAGCGTACAGGGAGTCCTCAGGTGCATTGTACTGACCTGCTGCTGTGGTGGTGGTCTGCATAAAAGAGGTACAGCCACTTGGATGAGAGAGAGAGAATGAACAGCTGTAGGTTTCCCAGCTTTGGAAGGATAATACAAGTAGCCCAAATTTCTCATCAAAATCATGAACATCTCTCATAGCCACCATATTAAGATGAGAAGAATAACTGCCAAAAGTAACCAAGAGCAACCAAGAACAGCGTTTAAAGTGATGTGTCTCTCCTACCTATTCACTGTCTTTAATATGCTTACTATTGCAAATGAAGCACCATTCTACTCAAATTCTCCCTGCAGTTTTAAACCCCAGTTTGCTTCTAGTTTATGCTGAGATAATCAGTGTGTGATTTATCCTGGTGTGAATGGGATGAGCAGCAGTCATGCCATCCAGCAGTCTGCTAAGGTCCCTTGGGTTGCCAGGCAATGCTGAGGAAGCTGAAGGTGCCTAAGCATTCATTATCTCTAATATCAGAGATCAAAAGAGTCAAGCGTTGTTCTGCAGCACATAAACGACTTTATAGAAGAATTCTTGTGCTTCCTTAGGAACCTAAAAAAACTGGCAGACACCAGTAGGCACTAAAAACGTTTCTCTAAAAGCTCACTTCTGCTGCCTGTTCGCATACCTCTCTGGGACAGAGCAGAAATTTGCTGGTGTTTCCACCTCAATCCTCCTCCCACGCATTGAAAACAATGAAATTCTACTTGAATTAGGTCAACAAGAGAGGCAATATAAAGGGGCCCTTAGGATTCAGTCTTTTAATCACAACTGTGACAAAATGCTGTCATCCTTCCCAGCAATTCTCAAGCAATTTACAGTACAGCAGTGTAAGAGGAGGAAACCTTCCTTTGTGAGGAGACTTAACTAGATAACTGGAGCTCTCTGATTTTACAATATGAAATAAATTCTAGTGATCACTATTTTCTCTGTCATCCTGAAGCCATTTGGAAGCTATGTTCTGACCATGACATTGCATCTCATGTTATTTGGAAACCAAAGTCAGCGCAGACTTTTGACAAGGAGGCATTTCAATAGAACTGTGTGAATGCACACCAGCAGCCCCATCAGTCTCCAACAGGAGCTTCAGGATATTTACTGTAGGAGCAATCTAAAATCACTTACTCTGGCTGATATGTGGCTTGGACTGCTCCCCTGAAGGAGTTTCCTTCCTGAATTTAAGACAGAAAATAAATTGTAGGGCAGCTTTTCCTGCAGAGGTACCGGAGTCCCTTTCCTCAGATCTAGCAGATGTCTTAGAATATTAGAAAAGAAATATGGAATTAGGAACTTGGGAAAAAGCAGAAAAAATTTGGAGAGAACGTCTCAAAGCAAAGAAGACCTAAGGAAGAGGTTAGGTTCGGGTTTTTTTTATTGTTCTTTGAAGTCATTGTTGGTCTGATTTCATGTTAAACAATAGCACAAATGTAAGATTTTGTGGGACTGCCAGTTCAAATATTTATCTGCATATGAAGAAAGGTAATTTACAATGTACAGAGAAGGCAGGTAACATAAAGGCCAAGAAAACACCTCATGGATTAATGCAGTCTTCAAGAGATTGTGATGTTCTGAACTTATATGCTGGTATATCAATGAATGACAAAACCAAATCAAAATATGTTCTGAAACAAAACATTTGAGATATTCCTAAGCTCTTGTGAGCACCACAAAGAAACTCTACATATTTGAGTCTGACTTCTGAACTATTACAATTCTTAGAACTCTCAGAGGTTGTATCTGCTCCCTCTCAAGTCAGTAACTGCTTTGCCATTACTATTGCAGTCTTCAAACCTTGGTCATTTGAATATTAGTATCCTTCCTCTAAGATGCTTAAACAACTGGAAATCCTGAGGCCTTTTTGTACGGTAATTGTCTATTGCAGCACTGCTGATGAGAAAGGATTCTTACGGCAGCCTTCCAGCAGACACCTTCTTTACATTTCCACTACTTCTGAACACGAATGTGCAATTTACCTCATTACTGAATGCAGCCATTCCATAGAGGAGCTACTGGTAACATTTAAAAACCAAGGGGAAACAGTACACGCTTTGCTGCTCTTTTGGGGAATACCTACCTTTCTCTCTTTGTTTGACAGACATTCCCAAAAGAATGATGTGTAACAACAGTCCACATATATTCCACAAGCACACTGCAGAGACGGTGTAGGATGTGAGAAGGCTAAAAACACACCTTACGCTGAAACAATGAGAAAATGAGACTCTAGGGAGGCAAAGGGTTTAGATGAAGCAGGTACAACTGAAGAGTCCAAGCATTATCAGTATGGGTACTAAAGAGATCAGCTAGGCTGGTAACTGCCTTGTCACTGTATGGGAACTGCTGATCACGGCTGAACCTCTGATTGACCACCTGAGGTGAGCAGTGAGTCAGCTGCAGGAACACAAGTGAAGGCAATTCACCTGTGCTGCTGGAAGGGGTGGAGCCTGGCTCCACCTCTCCTAGACCCCATTTAAGAGCTGGCTACCACCGAGGAAGGATCTCTTTCTGGAGACTGCTCCTTGTGGAGTTTACTGTGAGCCTGTGACACTGGTGAGCATTTTCATTTATTTTGATTATCTTTCCGCTGTGATAATCTTACTGAGCCTCTGTGTACCCATTGGTTGTATGCCTATTGACTGTACAGTCACCAAAAGGCCATCTTTCTGTGCTTGGATGTGCTCCAGCTGCTGGTCACTTCTGTAGGCAGAGGTTGGGATTGTCTTCCTCAAGGGGCCTGCTGTGCTGCCTGGTCATGGCAGTGTTAAAACAGCTAGGTGTTAATTTCTCAGCTGATGTCTATTGGTGAGATACAGGTGTGGCTCCATGCTGAAGGTCTGGGAAAACCTGAGTACACAGTGAATGCTGTCATAATTTATGAAAACAAGAAAGTGATTTGCTGTACTGCAGCTTATGTAGACAAGGGTGATTCTGTTAACTGAGGAGCCGTGGCGTATGTGATCTATTGCTATACGTGCACACGATCTTGTATGATTATACACACAAAATGTGTAGTTGGAGTATATGTACAATTTGGTTTTCAGTAGGAGGATTTTTAAACCTGGTTACTAAATGCTGTTAGGGCTGCAATTGTTGCATTTAATTTCTGGTGCTATCAAAGACAAAAATATACTCTCCTTACAATTGTAACACCATTTTCTGAAGTTGTACAAGAATATATTCATTTTCTACATAGTGTCATCCTTGTCAAGATACCTTGCCTGACAGCAAACCTCACTACTCTCAACTTCACTTTGTTCATGGTGTCACTTGAAACAAAAAGTGCAACTTACAAGCATCAACAGGCAAGAAATAAGATGGGATGTTTCAAACTCTCGCAGGTTATTTCGCTCTTATAAAATGTGTCAGTTAAGGCAAATGTTTACCAGCTGTAAGCCAATCGTTAGAAACCAAGGTTGGGAAGTAAAAAAAAATAATGGTACTGTATGTCAGTACATGTGGATTTATCAGATTCACTTCTGTTGTGTTCCTGTGGAAATGACTCAGAAATGGCAAGTGCTGTAGTCACCGTTCCCAGCAAATCTGCAAGAAGGGAAAAGACTGAAAAGCAAAGGTGTTTTTTTTTTTTTTGTTTTGTTGTTTTTAAAAATTATAGCATACACACCAATTTGCAGTTGGATGGAAAATTGTAGTGAGTCTGTAATTTAAATCTGAAAATTATAACATGTCAAGTTGTAAATTCTGCTTGGTTTAACTGACTGATGCTCAGCAGAGCCTCTTCAGTGAAAACAAATCCTAGGCAGAAGAGTAGTGCTTAATATTTGTATGCTTCTTTTCTTAGACTAACAAAGTGTGAGATCAAAGCCCTTCAGGGGAACAGCTGGAAGGAAAAGAACTCATTTCAGGTTGTTGCATGGCAGTCCTTCAGCTGGCTGGGGCAACAGACTCGGTCTCAATGATTTAACTCAAAGTCAACTGCCTGTGATAGTGGTATAAACCAGAAGTCCATCTTAAGTAGAGACAGCTCAAAAGTTCAAATGTTTTTTTTTTATTACATACATAGCTGTAGCAAGAAAAACAGTTCTTTTTAATCCATCAAAGACACCTTTGACGAGAGAAAAACTTCTAAATGACAGCAACTGTTCATGACACAAGGCTCTTGAGCCATCTACTTTGTATTTCTTTTCAGTGAAAGCATTTTCAAAAAATGATTCTATATCTTTTCATTACTTTTTTTCAAAAAATGATTCTATATCTTTTCATTACTTTTTTTCCTTCTCTCTTTATGGGCAGTTAATGGGAAAAAACAGAAGGATTACCGTAAAAGTAAAATTCCTTGTTAATTGTGATTGGTGTAGTTTACAGAGTTTTAAGTCAACACCCCTTTCCAGGAGAGCATATTCCTGCTGACTTGCCTCTCTATGCAAGGTTTTGTCAGTTCTCTGTGATAAGAGCAGCTTCTAGCAACCCACAAAAAGAATCTCCTTTTCTTACAAAGTCTCGTAGAGCTGAGACTTTGTAGAATGAAGAAGGTCATTTCAGAACAGGTATGAAATGGCAAATGCCTTTCTCCTCCTGAGGTTTCTTCAGGTTTGCCCTTTGAAGGAGGCTTTCCTCAAGTTCATTGCATCTGGAGGAAGGAATTCCTCCAGCGCTACGCACAAAGTTCTTCAGGCAGACAATGAAACAAAAGGGGCACTGCCGGTAGGATTTCTACTTTGAAGCCTAGTTATACAAATATAGGAATATAAGTAATTAGAAACTTCAGGGATTTAGCACCACAGTTTCTCAATTGAGGCATCCCAAATACATTTATTGGAAACACCGTAGGGATGTTTCAAATATGCTGGAGATCACTGTTTTCCCCTGATCCTTCCCTAAGCCATTGGCAGTATTAGTTAACTGCAGTTTTATTATACTCTGCAATCAGTCAAACTGTGTGAACTTAAATCCAAGTTTGAGCTTGTATGGTGATGTGCATTTCACATACAGAATAAAGAGGAAAGAATCAGAAAGGAGTCCAAAAGGGGAAGAGTTGCAGATGTCTGCAACCATCTGTAGGGAAACAAAAACAAACTGTTGTCTTGCATGAGTTCAATGTTACCGATTTTTTTTTTTTTTTTTTTTTTTTTTTTTTTTTTTTGGTATGTAACTTAGATGTAGTGTGGGACCATGTAAGAACTCAAAACTACTCCTGCTGATTATAAAACCATCCTTGTTGGTCAGTCTTCAGGTCTGCAATTGCCTGTATACTTGAGAAATACGTAGAAGAGAGGGAAACAATCTGATATTAATAGGAGCTGAGTAATGTACAATCCCAGCAGAGATAATAATGTGCAGTTCTCATGGGAGTCAGGTTAAAATTTTTTCATCTTTAATGTTACATACTGTGACATGGAAAAGATTTTACTCAGTTTCCATTCTTCAGATGGCTTTTATAAGGCAGCATGCATCATAAAGACCAGAGAAGATATGCCTCTACCTCTCATGACAGCTGGTTTCTTCTAGGGAGAAATATTTATAAGGCTTCCTGGGGCAAAGCTTCCTGCTGGAGGGCAGAGCTGTGTGCATCTATCTCATTGTTTTCTTCTGTCATCTTGGCTTTTTTTTTTCTTCCTTTTTTGTAATATTTAAGCAGGGGAAAAAAAATCAAACGTTTGTGGCTAAACTTAAGCATGTGAATCCTGTTTAATAACTTAATTTCTGAAATTGCTTTACTTGGTGTGATTGAGGCTAATAGAGTTAGCTGGATGAATACAGCTGAGATTATCTATACTTGCCTGTGTCTGGGGCCTGATAGGAAACCAAGGCTGGAAGGGCTGCAGTATATTCCAGTTTTCAAAAGCCTTCTGGCTTTGGTAGGACTTGTGTATTTACCTTCAGTAACAAAGAGGTAACTCCTCTGAGTGCTTAACTTAAGGTGCCTGGGTTGGGCGAGTTCTGAGCTGGTTTGGTTCTTGCATGTGGGTATAAACAAGGGGAAGGTGGTGATGTGTACCTGGTCAGATGTGACAGCACAGAGAGAGAGCAGATTTCCTGTGTGTTTGAAGATACCTCTAGGAGGGATAGGATGAAAGTTGCACACAGTAAAATGTGTGCAGCATGTGAGGGGGGGAAAAAAATAGTTTGTGAGTGAGAAATGTTTGCCTATAGAGTGTTTCCTAAGACTAGTAAAGGAAATATCAGTATTTGTGGACATTTGGAGGGGATCTGTATAAAAGGAGGCCTTTGCCAGACACTATAGAGAAATGGTTTTTGTCTCTGATAGACACTGTCTATGGATATTTGGATGAAATGTGGTCATTTTGCTTGGAAATACATGGGGCAGCCAAAAGCTTCTAGCTAGCCATGCCTTCCTGAGAGATCAGCTTCCATAAAACTGAGTTCCTTTAAAGAAGGTGCCATGCTGTCAGGACATCTGTCTCAGGGAAGGAAGCACTGAAGGAGGAGGATTGCTGTTCATTAATTACATCATATTGAGCTTGCAGGCAGACAAGTACTTGAGACAGCCAAAAGGTGGGGATTTTTAGGTTCATCCCTTAGCTCTTCTTTTCCTCCCCCTTCCCAATAGAAGTGCTTTGCCAAAACCTTGCTGTGGCAATACCAGGGGTTTTAAAGGAGAGTCAGAACCAAAGAGAGAATTTCTGGAACTTGATTAACTTTAGTCCTGTCTCTTCTGGAGGCTTGAGAATTCAGTGTTGTGTACAGCAAGAAATAGTGATATGAGTGTGCTAGACTGCTGTGAAGAACAACACTGACTAACTATCAAAAATTACCAGTTTGTACTTGCTCAGGAGGTTACTGTTGAAAGATTTTATACAATTAGATTCCTAACCATAAAAAAGAAGGGTACCTCTTTTTTTGTATTTCTTTTAGCTATCTAAGGGAAGTAGCCTGTGGAGCTGTCATTAACTTTAAAAATAAGTGATTGACCTTCTTTAATTACTTTATGTGCACAGGAGAACGTAAGAGCTCTTGGAAGAGAGAAGAAGCTTCCTCAGGTCCCAGGGAGTAAAAAGAAACAGCTGTCCCAGTTCTAGTTTGCGGTTCCAGTCTGAGAATTTGCTGATAGGCTGTAGGAATCAGTGCTGAGCATAGGAAACAGTGCAGTGTTTTCAAAATTGTGCCTCTACAATGTTTTAAAGCTGTTAACCATTGATGTGTAAGGTGAAAATATAGCCTGGATTTTCTAGGCAAGGGAGCTGTATGTCTTCCTGGCAACCTGCAAGACTCAGGAATGCAGTAAGCATCTATGGATCTGAGCTAGATATAAAAAGTAGTCCAACAGGAATGAGCAATTCTGGTTAGTAGAAAGAGAGAAACATTTGAAGTTCTATCTGCTTACAGAAAATACAACTGTAAGTCTTTTTGCTTTGGGGGAAATAAGTGATCAACAGAACCACAACAGCAATGCCCTCTGGCTGGAGGCAATACAAAATAATCTGCATAATTAGGGTGAAGGGTCACGTCTTCCTATGTAGCTGCCAGACTGGACACCAGACTACATAGCTGCTGATCCTGGATTGCAGCTGACATCCTCTTAGCAAGGGCAAGAAATATTTTCTGGCCCTGGGAAAGTGTCTACTATGCACCGAATTCAAAGAGGGTCTGAGGTATCTGTCACGTCTCCTAGGCATTCCTAGCACTGCTTCCTGCGGCACATGCACTGCTGGTTATTGCACAACGTGCTCCCAACACATTCATCATTTGCTGTTCATTCATCATCCCTGTTGTATCTGTATGGGGTACTGACAGCACGGACTGCTAGACAAAAAGATATCACTCAAGAAGTTTCTTTTTACTGTGCAGAGTATTCTTTTTTTTTTTTTTTTAAGCAATTTGGAAGAGCAAAACAAGCCAATGCCTGCAGAGTGTTGAGACCAGGTGGAGCTAAAATAGGCTTAGTAGAAGTGCAAGTGTTCAAAAAGAATTCAGCAGATTAGATGCATCCTTGTTAGAGAACAAAGGTGATGAATTGTTGTTTTGACAGTAATTATTTCTTGTTATGCATTATTAGCTTCTCTGATACTTACTTTCATTACAAATGGTCCCAGAGAAAATAAGGATATTACCAAAGACAATTGCTATGGAATGCTCTTACTGTGAAGAGAGATGCTCACCGAAGTAGAGATGCCTCAGGTGAGATGGAGGGTCTGTCTCACAATCAGCTCTCGTGTCTCCCAGTCTCTTGTGCTGTAGATGAAATCAAACATCTTCTCCCAGATCACCTCATCAGGTGGCTTAAGGCAGAAAGAAAAGTGATCAAGAGCCATTTAATCTTTGCTGAAATACAGAACTGTAGGGAGTGTTTCTATTTGTTGGAGCTTAATGAGTAACATTTAGCACAGAAAGACTGAACATTTTGAAACATTTTGCACTCTTCTTCATGAAGCAGAGAAGCACAGCCTGCTCTGTATGTCCCAGAATCTGTTCTCTGGTTTAGTTCTGCCTGACAAGAAGGAGTTGGCATTGCCTGTTGCCTCCCTGGGAAGCCCAACAGGAGCTTAAAGGAGCTGCTGTGTCAGTCATTTCTCTTTTATCTGCATTTCTGCTTATTCATTTAGACTTTGTTCAGATTTAGAATCATTGGTATCAGTCCAATTTTTCTACTCCATGCAATCCTTCTACCTTATATTTTCCTCTTAGCAGACCTGTCATGGATGGCACACAACAGGGATACCAAATACATAATAGAAGATTCATGTGAAAGCATGGTGGTGACTTTATCAGTTTGAGAGATTTTCACTTTCTTAAAAAAATACTAGTGGAAAAAAAAAAATACATATCAGCTGTGGAAAAAGTCCTCAGTGGTGAAACAAGTGCAAACAAAGGTAGGTGTTGACAGGTAGGGTGGAGAGCATCTTATAAAGATGTGGGGAAATTGGAGGGGCCTGAAAGTTGGGTCAGGTGATGTACAAGAATCCAACCTGTGAGTCCAAATTATATCCATGCTGAGTTAAGTTCCAGTCCTTTCCTATGAGCCAACTTAATCAACATGATGAAAAACCGGATACAGTTTACAACTACTGTTGGTATTAGTCAGAGGTTATTAAATGAAATTTAAAAAAAAAAAAAACCACCACGTTGTGTGTCAAGTAGCTTCCTTACTATTTTTAACAGTAGCTACAACCCCAGTGAAAAAGCAGATAATTCAATTCCAGTAACCTCTCATAGGAATCTGTCCAAGTGTTTTTATTTTGTATGGATGGAGGAGCTACCTAGCAAGAAACTGGGAAGTAATCTTGGCAATAAAGGGCTCCTAAGAGACTGCAAGCCCTCACACAGCATTCAAGGCAAATGCTAATTGCAAAGGACAAGACAATTAAGATGTAGTTGCAAGTTGCTAGCTGAATAGGAGAAACCTTATCCTTATTTATGAACAGTGTTTATCTTGCATGTGGAGCAATGGAGGAAAAGTTTTTAAACTGTAGGGGAAGAAAAAAAAAAGGAAAAAGTTGGTTTGTTTTTTTTTTTTTTTAAATACTGCCATTACAAAGACTTTTTTTTTTTCTAGAGGCCTTGTTACTATGAAGCTGAGAAGCACCCAGTTTGTTTTCAGCATTGTCTCCATGAAGTGTTCAGAGGCAGGGGAAGGAGGTTGTGGCTACCCTACTGCCCTTAGATCTGTTATTGGTATTAAAGCAATAGAATATGGCCTGTTTGATTCTTAGCACTGCATTCTTTGATGAAGAGAAATAGTGCTCAGGGCAAAGATGAATATCAATTAAACTGTGTTGCTTTGGTTACTAGTAACAATGTCAGAATATCTCAGGATTGCTGCATTTAAGATAAATTTTTTTTTTTTTAGCTTGTTATATCTCAGCAAGAAATGTTCATTTCAGTGTACTTTGGAGACTGTGTGGGTTGGAGTTAGAAAACAAGTTTGTTTGTGCTTTTTTTTTTTTTTTTTCAGGGTCTTTCAGTGGGACTCCTGCAAGGATGTCTACAACAAGGGAAGTACTTTGTGCCACCAGACTCCTATGGGCTCTGAAGTAGAACACATGTTCAGTGGTCTGTGGTTGCTAGCTTGTTCATTGGTCTCTAGGTTGTTCTGTCAGGATAAAGCACTAAACAGCACCTCTTACTCTGCAACTGTGCCTCTTTGCAGCCCCCCATGGTCTGCTTTATCTGTGGTTTTTCAAGCAGTGCTTGACTAAGAGAGGTGGGTGGCTCTGACTGCCTGCTCCTGCTCAGGATTCCTTGGTTAAGCATCTCTAGTGTTGTTGAGTTAGGGCAATATGGTCAGATTGGGGTTGGACTTGATGATCTTCAAGGTCTTTTCCAACCTGAGCAACTCTATGATTCTATGAAGATGCTGAAAAGAATACTTCATTTAAAAATTATGAGTTTGGATCAAAAGTAATCTGCATTCAAGCCTGCTCATGTCATCCATTTTTAGCCAGACTCTCCCTTAAGGGCTTTCCTTTGAGCTTCAGCTTAGTGTTGTTTTTTTTTTTTCCCCGGTTGGTGCTGTTTAGTGCAGCGGGCGCTGAAGCCATTGGAAGTTCGATCATTGACTTTCATGAAGGAAACCTCAGGATCTGAGCGTTTGAGCTGGGGAGGGTACTTAGCAGTACTCAAGCAAAGATCTGACCGAGTCAACGGGAGTTTTGCCACCTTCGGAAAATGCAGGACGGCACTCTGCCTTTGCGCTGCCCTCCCTCCTGCTACAGGGTGACAGCAAAACAAACCGAAACCAGCGTGCTGTGCTCCCTTCAGCCTGCTTGAAAAGAAAATGTTTTTCAAAATTACGACTTTGGGAGAAAATCGGCTCTTAAATATTGAAAAAACCTTTAAAAAACAGGGAATCTGAAACACGGTTATCCCAGATAATCCCAATGCTCACACTATATGAACTTCAAATGGGTAAAAAACGCTGTGCTGTCGCATATTGTCACTTCCTCTTTAGGCATATATGTTAGAATGATGGGGTTACAAAAAGTTAAGTTATCGTAAAAAGCTCCTACAGAATAAACTTCAAGAATTTTCTTGATTCAGCTTTGCACGCATTCCAGAATGAAATGGAATTAGGCAGCTTTGTATGCAAATGGAATTGCCATCACTAATTGGTAGTTCCAAAAAGACAGCCCTCCTTAAGGTCCAGGCCAAAGCAATGGACAGCCATGGAAAAAACTCCATCTCTTTTACATGGATATCACGTGGAATCTATTCATTTTTCTTCCATACACTTTTCTTAATGAACGAAGTGGACTGGCCACACGGTTTGGTCTTTTGGGTTGTCCCATATGGAGCCAGGAGCTGGACTCGACGACCCTTTGGGACCAGGAATATCCTGTGCCCGTATGAAATTCGGCAGCGCCGGGCGGTGCTCCGCTCCACTGTAAGCGAAAGCGGCAGCGGGCAGCAAGGGGCGGGCGCTGGGCTGGGCAGCCGGGCTCTCTGAGAGCTGGGGCTGCTCTCCCCCTGCGAGAAGGAAGGCATCGCTACAAAGAGGCAATCTTTACAACTGTTCGGTTGGAGGAAGTTTCTTGGCTGTAAACTGTCATGCACTGCAGCTCGCAGTGAAAAGGCTCTGGGAGCGGGGAGTTTTCTCTCATAAGAGCAACCGGAGTGCAATTAAGATCAGAAAGGAGAAGGAAATAAAGTAACAGCATCAGGAATGCAAGCTGAAGGGTAACTTTTTTGTTTTTTCCAACCCGTTGGAAACATTATGTATGACTTCAGAAAACTTGATGATGGTCATTTCGAGTTCTAAAGCTAGCCAGGCTGCTTCTGGGTCGGCAACCTCAGCTGAGCGCACGCTTTGTCTGGGCTGAGTGGCACGGCCGCTTGCTGCGTTTTAAGTAAATGGGGGAATGTCTACAAATGAAGGTGGATTCGCTGCCATGCGATGAGCCAAGTGCTCGGTGCACGGTAGGACTCACGCAGCGCGGCTGCCGCTGAAGCGTTGCTGCCGGTGCGTGCTGCTGGAGCGCACCGCCGGTGCTGGGGATAGCCTGGCCTGGAGCGCTCGTTTGGAAGAGCAGCTCAGTCAAATACACGTGCAGGTGGACTTTGCCCCCTCTTCGTTTTCGGGATCGTTCCTTTCCCACCGAATTGGCCCCGTCGCCTCCGGTGCCGGTGGTTATCGCCGCTGTCGGCCTCGCGGCGCTCGTTGCCGGGCACGGCGGCCCTATCAGAGTTGAGACGGGGCGCGGGTAGCGGGGCTACGGCACCGTCCCGGGACGTCCCACAGCGACGGCGCTCGGCGGCAGCAGAGTGGGTGCGCGTGTTTGTGAACAGAGAGTTGGTTTCGCCCCGTGCCGTTTCCCCCCCTCTCCTTAGCTCCAGTTTAAGTCACTTGTTGTTGTTGTTGTTGTTCAAGGAGCGCCCATTGAACGATTTCCTGCTCGTTGTCACCTCTCGCCCTCTGCCCAGAGATGCTCGCAGAGGGCAATAAACCGTCTCCCTCCCCCGCACCGCCGCAGCCCCGAGGATGCCCATCCCGGGAGCATCCTCCGCCCCTCCCCGCGCCGAGCTCCGCCCGCACGGGGCCGGGCGCTACGGCCGGACGCGGGCAGCAGGAGTGGGGCGCAGCCGGGGCCGCGATGGGCCATTTCCTCCGCGGCGCGGCGGCCGGGCCCGGCGCTTTGATGGAGGTGCCAACATGTGGGGATTTGCATCAAACAGCCGCGCCGCGTCCCGCGGGCGGCAATTCGCGGCGCGCCCCCCCGCGGGCCGCGCTCTGATATGGCCGCGGGGAGCCAATCGGCGGCCCGGGCGGGCACATCAAAGCGGCGCTCCGCCAATCGGCGGCGGCTCCCCGCGGGCGCGGTGATGTCACGGGGGGGCGTTTATGGCGGGGTATAACGGCGGCCCCGGCCGGAGGCAGCGGGCGAGGGGCCGCCGAGCTCGGGCGGAGGCAGCCGGGCCCCGCCGGCGGCGCTCGGGGAGGGGGGGGGGGCTTCGGGGGTGGCCATGGGCTCCCCGGAGGACGCGGGCAAGGCGCCGGCGTACCGAGTAGACCACCTGCTGAGCGCGGTGGAGAGCGAGCTGCAGGCGGGCAGCGAGAAGGGAGACCCGACGGAGCGCGAGCTGCGCGTGGCGCTGGAGGACGGCGAGCTGTGGCTGCGCTTCAAGGAGCTCACCAACGAGATGATCGTCACCAAGAACGGCAGGTAGCGGCCGGGCGGTGGGACGGAGGGCCGGGGGATGGGGAGAGGGGACCGGAATCGGGCCCTCGCGCCACGGTGTCACCCCGCAGGAGGATGTTCCCGGTGCTGAAGGTGAGCGTGTCGGGGCTGGACCCCAACGCCATGTACTCCTTCCTGCTGGACTTCGTGGCGGCGGACGGGCACCGCTGGAAGTACGTGAATGGCGAGTGGGTGCCGGGCGGCAAGCCGGAGCCGCAGGCGCCCAGCTGCGTCTACATCCACCCCGACTCGCCCAACTTTGGCGCCCACTGGATGAAGGCGCCCGTCTCCTTCAGCAAGGTCAAGCTCACCAACAAGCTCAACGGCGGAGGGCAGGTAGGTGGGTCCACGTAGAATCGTTGAGGTTGGGAAAGACCGCTAAGATCACCTGGTTCGACCGTCAGCCCAAGCACGGGCCATGGAAGCACTGTGCCTGTCTGTGGTCCACACTCACCTGATGCATCCCTTTGCTCTCAGATCATGCTGAACTCCCTGCACAAGTACGAGCCCCGCATCCACATCGTGCGGGTGGGCGGCCCTCAGCGGATGATCACCAGCCATTCCTTCCCCGAGACCCAGTTCATCGCTGTGACTGCGTACCAGAACGAGGAGGTACGTGTGGCGGGCAGAGGCCTCTGGTGCTTTCGGCCTTCCAGGTGGCAAAGTGCATGTTATTACCCAGCAACTGATGGGGCTTGTGCCACAGCTTTCACTTCTCTCTGTGCTGAATCTGAAGCTAAATGTCTTACTATGCATGCCTGGGGTTTTCACAAGTTCTGATTCCTGTCCCAGTATATATGCAAAGTAAGTTTAATAGATTATTTGGGACAAACCAACGTGGTATGAAACAGAGTTGCAGTTTTCAATTGCATTGTAAAATAGCTGGTCATGCCGTTCTCCAAACTGGTCTTGATGTTAGCCAAAAGGCTCATCTGTGTATCATGAATCTGTAAACTGCCAATGTTTTTGAGATTTATTGGTGCCCATTCTGCTCTGTCCTGAAACTTAAACCTTTTTTCAGCCCTGTAGTGTAGTATTTTCCTTAACTGTTTCCTCAGTTGATAGATAAATGTGGGCACTTTGGTCACATAGATTTGAGGTGGTGGGACCCATTCCTAGCCCACTGCTAACACTTCAGACATTAGATGCTGTTAAATTGGTGTACGTGGGTCTAATCTTAGTTCTTCAAAAATCTATGACTTCCCTGACTTCACTGGAAAGTCCTCATTCAAGTCTTTGATTTCTGTATGATAATTAAGATATCTGTTGTTTTTAGATCACAGCTTTAAAAATTAAATACAATCCATTTGCGAAGGCATTTCTTGATGCAAAGGAAAGGTGAGAGCTCTTAACTCAATTCTGAAGTTTATAGATTTATTGTGTAGGTTTGTGAAAACATATCCTTAACTTTTGGCATGTTTTCCTTTGTAGAAATGATCACAAAGAAATGATGGAGGAAGTGGGAGACAACCAGCAGTCTGGATACTCGCAGTGTATGTTTCCTTACATTTTTCTTTGTAAATATACTTCTGAATTCTTCTATTAGCAAAACTTGGAGAGCAGTGTTTGCTGGTTGGTGTGCTAGTTCATAAGGAGATAACATCACTAATCTTCAAATTTGCTCTTTGTGCAGTCTAATGGGTGTATAAACATCTGATATGTAAAGGTGTGGTAAAGGCAGCACTATTATCTTAAGCATTCTCTAACAGGATCTCGCATTGACCTTCTTTTCCGAAAAGACAGCCAAGGACAGGGGTATTCATACAGATATGGAAATCAATGCTTATTTCAAAATACAGCAGAAACTTGCTGGAATTGTATTTCTGTAATTCAGATAGGGGCATTTGCTTGAAAAGTTCTCTTAGATGAGTAAAAAGCAGTAGTGTTTCAATGGTCTGTGTTTAAAGGGTTATTGCCAAAATTTGTCTGCAGCCTATAAAAGGAGTTCAGCCACAGTAGGAATTACTCTCTTTTAGCAAAGAGGCTTAGTTTGTGAGAGTTCTTAGCATTTTGAGAAACCTCAGATCTTAGCTATATGTTGAGACCCCCAAAAGAGCAATTTACAACTGACAATTACACTGTTACTGAGCACATCCTTCCCACCTAAGGGAGAGTTTAACTGTTTCAGTGTTTCCTTACTTTGCTGTGGTTGTAATTAGGTGGGAATTTTAACAAACGTTAACTTGATGCATGGCTTTTTCTGTGCTGTTTTCCAATTTTCCTTCGTAACACCATTTGAGAAGTTGTAAAATTCCAGACTTCTCAGCTGTATTGCAACTTGTTCTCCTTTCATGAGCATGCATTTACTTTTGGATCGGTTACGTACCTTGTCACCATGCTGTTCTTTCAGCGTCCGGTTGCATTGCATACATACAGTAGATAACTCTTGCTCTTTCACAGTAGGTAGTTGGCTTATTCCTGGGACTGGGGCTCTGTGCCCACCTGCCAATCCTCATCCTCAGTTTGGAGCAGCCCTGTCTCTCTCCCCTGCTCACAGCTGTGAAAGGTACTCACCGCTGAGGAATCACCGTTCTGCCCCCTACCCCAATCCCTACACCCATAGAAACAACTCACCAAGTAAGTTGTATTTTGCAGCTGTTTGAAGATGGGATGTAAGCTTTGAGCAGTGTACATCTAGACTGATGCTGCAGGAAATGGCGGTTGCTTCCCAGCTGAGTTTTGTCAGAGGGAAGGGGGGTAGCATTGCAAAGAAAGAGTGGCAGTGAGTGTGCATTTCCAGTCTTTGCAGTGGAAAAGTGAGGCTATATAGAACTGTTGGTCCCTAAATTGTTAGGCTGTATTGTACTGGTTTCGCTATGTGTTCTTGATGACTGATGAGGTTAAACTTACTTTAAATTTGAAAGTGAGGATTTCATTTGTTAGTAGGAGATATGATGAAATGAAGTCATTTATGTCCACTTCTGGTAATGGGATTACTTGTTGTTAACACATTTAAGCAAATAATTGAGGGCCTGGTTCTATCAGTTTTATTTACCTATTGCCGGGGTTTATATTAATGCATGGAGATTGTCTTCAAAAAGTGTGTCGCAACTGGATATATCATGTTAACAATGTGGAACTGAGTGAATTGCAAAGCTATTTATCAGTGGTGCTCAGAAACAGCCAAGGAGCTTAAGGCTTAGTGCCTTAAAGCAGGAGTGCATAAGGAACAGAAGTTGAGGTCATTTTTAATAATGATTTTTTTTCCCCTTACTCTGGCAAAGGCTTGGTAACAGCTTTTGCCTATGCTGAAGGTTTCCATCTAGAAAGATGCTTAATATTTTTGGATTGTGTATTAATACATAGCCTTCTAGGTGCTGCCTGGTCAAACATATGTGCAGCTTTGTTGGCTATTTTAAAGAGGAAAACAAGCTTTCCTTTGGCTTTCCTTACATCTGGGCATTATGGGCAAGTTTGGTGACCTGAAATAAATTGAAAGAACAAAACACTTCCAGTGTTCCTCTTCTTTCCCAAGTTTTCAGCAAGAAACCATTTTTTTTTCCTTCCCTTTGCCAGCTAGCAATGCAACTTCTAGCTCTGTGGAGCTGTTTAGGGTTCCCTTTATAGCTTTTCAAAGGCTTTGCTGTGTTGGATGGCCAATTTTGATCACCCGCTGTGTGGTTTAAACCACGGTCCAGTCACTCTGTGGTGGCATTCACAGCTCGGAACTATGATATGTAATCCAGACTGCATATTATCAGGGCTGCCAGACTGTTATTGCCAGCGTATGTGATGGTGATAAAGAAGGTGCCTTGGAAGAGAGATGTCAATGGCGTGAATAAGAGCCTTTCTGTTGACAGAGTAAGGAAGCATGATCTGAATGAGCAGGTGGTTTGAAGACAGCATTTTTTTGTGTGTGTAGATCCTTTGCAGAAGTAGGACTTTGCAGTTATAAGCTAAGCAATCAGCAATGCTGCTGAAACTGTAAGCTTGATACAACCAGTAGATGACTTTATTTTTCTTTGTGGGAGCGTTTCATTTTTTTAATTACTACTTTTTTGCAAGCCAACAGTGGGAGAGGGTTTTAAAGTGATCCATGATGTTTGAATAAAAGATTGTTGTTTGTTCTGATTCTAGTGCATTGAAGTGATTGCTTGTTTTCTCAGCAGCTTATGCTGATAACTCCTCTGCCTGCCTTCCCATGCTCCAGTCCCATGACAACTGGTCCTCTCTGGGAGTTCCCACACACACAACTATGCTGCCCATGAGCCACAGCACTGGCACTGCTACCAGCTCCAGGTAGGAATTCATCCCTTAGTAGCACTAAGAGAAGGTTGTAAAAGGAGGCAGAGTCTCACCATCAAATTGAAAAATCCTTATGGCTGCATGTCAAATCGTCAGCATTAGGGGGGGCACTGTGAAGGAACTTTGCGCAAAGAGAGCAGAGAGATGAAACAGACACAAGACGGCTTCGGAAATGTAGATGGATACTGGTGACAGCAATATTTTATAGAACAAAAATCATCTAGGCATCCACTGAATTTGAGGATGTTCTTTTAAGTTTCATCTCATTTTGCTTTTAAACAAAGTGGAGTTGAGAAGTTTGTTTCATTTTAGTCAGTCACTGTTTGCCCATTCATCTCCACAAACCCTTGTTGTGCTACAAAGGGGGCAGAGAACTGCAGCGTGCAGGATGAGGAAGTGGCTGGGGGAGTAATAAGCCAGCATAGCATCAAATCATACTGTCAATAGACTGTATAAAGGCATCTTTTCTCCTCTTTGTACTTAGTTATCTTAAAGCTTCAGTCCTTTAGCAGAGGTTGTGGTTGAACTTGGTCATCTTGAAGGTTTTTTTTTCAACCTAAATGGTTCTGTGATTCTTTTTCATGATTTAGACCCTCAGTCTCATGAGCTTGAAAATTCAAAGCAATACAGCTGAGGTGGTAAAATCTCTGCTGTTAACCACAGAAGGTTGATGTTTAGGCATCTTTTTTTGCAGCTCATATCTACCATTTAGTTTGTGGAAAACGTCCTTCTTTGAGCCATGCACACCAGCACTCAGCTGTTAGAGTACGTACTAATAACCAGTATAAGACAGCTGACTTGCTGAACAGAAGTTTTGGCCCTGAACGTGCATTTATCAAGTAAACAGATACTCCTGGCGTGTCTTTCCATGTCTGACCCCAGGATACATACTTGGAAAGTTGTAAAGTCCACTGAGTTTAAGTTGATGAATTAAGAGTTGTCCAGTAGATAAAATCTGGAGAACTGGAACTGTGAGACCTTGAGGAAGGCACTTCTGCCATCTCTTTTGTTTAAGCCCCTGTAAAGTAAGAATAATAATTCTATTTTACTTTTTTTTTTTTTTTTAATATATACACATATATTTGTTTGTGTGCATATATGGGGGGAGAGAGAGGGAGACAGTAGGCTGAGTAGAGTGTTGATATGGACTAGAAGAATAAGTGAAGCTGGCCTGGGGCTACGTGGTAAACTGAGCACCAGCCAACAGAACCTGCAGTCGCTAATAACCTGTCGAATTTGTCGCTCTCCCTCCTCCAGTCAGTACCCGAACTTATGGTCTGTGAGTAACAGCACCATCACCCCAGCATCTCAGTCAGGCGGGATGTCCAACGGCCTGAGCTCCCAGTTCCTGCGTGGCTCTCCGGTGCACTACACCGCTCTCCCACATTCCGTCACTGCCACCACCTCCACATCCCCACTGTACGATGGAGGAGCACCTGCAGACCTTCCTGACAGCCAGTACGATGCCTCCGCACACAGTCGGCTGGCATCCATGTGGACGCCCATCACCCCACCTTCCATGTAAACCCAGACGTCTACTTTAGAACTGACTTTTTTAGCTACTGAATTACTTTTAATGCTTAATCCTCAAGGAAGAGGAAGAGGAGACACGAAGGAAATTATAGATAAAGCATCTGCACTGCTTTGCGTAGAGCATCCGAGTTGTGTCTCTGATAGTGAACAGACCATCATTAACTTCATGCAGAGTTTACAAATCTGGTGAGCGTGCAATTCTGAGAGCAGGTCTACTGCTTTTCATTCTTTTTTTTTTTTTTTTTTTTTTTTCCCCTAGCTTGATAGGTCTAATTTTTAAGATTTTGACTTAGGTTCCAAATTTCTCAGTGTTCTGATATATTTGGACCTGAAGTTTGGCATCTGAACAACTTTCTTGAGTAAGTTACTCCTTATTGTTTTTTTTTCCTTCTTAATGGCAAACCTAGGAATAGCCATATTAGACTGTTATTAACCACCTAGGTAGAAGCATTCTGAATTCTGCACAAGTGTAGCTGAGGATGAAAGTTTTTGGAAAATCATGTGCACTAATGCGTATTTGTCTCACGGATACGTTGTGTTCTTAACTGTATGCTTGTTTCCTTGCTGCTGATTTAATGTTGAGACAATCTGCAAAAACTGTTTTCCTCCTAATAAATTACAGTATTATCATTTGGTCTAGATTGTTTTACCCCAAAGATTCCTTTTCAGGGTAAGTTTTGCTGTTTGATCATATTCGGACACCTGTCAGCTTTGCTAAATATCTTTATTTCAAAAAGCCAGTGTCTAATGTGAAGTCCTATCCAAAACCATTTCAACTCATTGAAAAACATCACGATCTTTTATGATCTCTTGCTCAGGCCTTAAAGGGAGGGAATTCAATACCTGGAGAATCATTCTAATATATATTTTTTTTCAATGTTATACTCTGTTGAATTGTATTTATTATTTCTTAAGTTGCATCTTCGTTGTCTACACATTAAGATATGTAAATAATCTGTCAATCTGCAGTGTATTTCTTTAGACAATGATGTGTAGGATTTGTCACCCAATGGCACATTGAACAACATGGGTGTCAGTAGTTAAATTATTGTGAGGGGGAAAACTTTAGTCCCCGATAGCTGGAGAAAAAGTGCAGATATACTAAGCTTTAAAATACATTACTTGACTTGCTGGGATGGCCAGGTCTTGATAAAACACTTGATAAAACAAGACGACTAAGATCTCTAACGCAGACTAACTCATTGGCAAAATGGTGCCCTTGGACTTGTCTGTTTCTCCCACTACCTGGCAAGTTCAGATCCTGAGGAGAATGGTTTGTTCTACATAAGCCATAGGAGATAACTTTTAAAACGAAGTGCCTAATGTACTGGAGCAAAAGTTTTAAATCAGGGAATTCCTTAATAACTCTTCATTGTGTGCGCATGAGCTATGGTGGTAGCTTTAAGCAGAAGACGACAATATTTGCCACCATGTCAGTCTCCTTGGAACCTCATGGGCAGGTCCCTGTACCCAGAAGGATTGTGTCAGGGTTTTTACCCTGCAGAAGGATTTGTGTGCAACTGCAGAGTACGGTCTCTCAGAGGTACTCCATCAAGAGACTGCACCAGCAGCAGATAGCTGTGCAACCATGTTCTCTGTCAATAGTGTAAATATTGGTCTAAGCTCTCCTATTTTATTGTGAAAGGAAATTGTGTATATGATGTAAGTGCATTATTTTTTAGAATATTTTGTAGAAGATAGTGTTATTTCATTGTATTTTTTTTTAATTGTACTTTGGAGGTATAATTTAAATTGGAAAAAAAAAAAGAGTAAAGATTCTTAAATAAACTCAATGCTTAATTTTCAGTTTTTGGGGGTGGATTGGAAAGCTGAAACACCGCACAGCCAACCAAACATACTGAGCCTACAGTATGTCCAGCTTCCACAAAGTGGTTTCACAAATGGCTCTGGTTGCACAGCGCAGCTTCTGGTTCTGGGTGAAGAACCAGAGAGTTTTTCACAACCCAGTCAATGGGTCCCAATTGTTAAGGGGAACTTAAAGTGCTTACCTCCACATTTCTTTAACAGAGAAATTTATTGGGTTCTTTTCATCTGCTCCTTCTGTTTTTTCCCCCTCTTTGTTTCCTCCTTGATTTGGTAAAGCTGCAACTGAATGGTAGTTGGGGTTGGTCTGCACTGGGTGTTGTTTGACAATCAGTCATTGCAAGTGTCACCTCTGTGAGCCAGAACTTACACCTTGGAGGGCCTGCAAGGCCTGCAGGATGTCCCTTCATGTTGCCTCTGGCAGGCAGCCCACTGAGGCACTCAGAGGAGGGCAGCTCCCAGCTCCTGCCCAGAACAAGGGCAGTGATGGTACAGGTCCTTTCAGAGACTGTCCTGAAATAACAACTGCCATCTACGCAGACAAAAATAATTCCTCCGGTTGATTTAGCTGGTGCTTGTCAGCTGACCTGCTTGTGAATAAGGACTGCCTGCCTGTGACCTATTTCTTGCTTTAACTTGGTGCCTTGGAGACCTCCATAGCAGTGCTGACCAGCACTTAAGGCCAGCAGGAGCTCCCTGGTGCCTGAATGCATGTGATGCTAACTTAGGAGCTAGACTGTTTCTCATTCCCCTGTGATCCATAAAGGAACTCAGTTCCTAGGTGCAAGAAGACTGTCCCTGTGGTGAGCATTTGAGGTGGCCCATGTACTTGTGAGAAAGTCCCTAAAGTCTGTGTGCTTTGGGTAGCAGTGGGGATCACTGTGTTACTATTCAGTTTGTTTGTCAGTTTTTGCTGGAATAAGTTCCTACTTGTTTAGGAGAAAAGGAGGTGGCCTCAAGTTGCCCCATGGTAGGTTCAGGTTGAATATTAGGAAATATTTCTTCTCTGAGAGAGCGGTTTGGGAGCAGCACAGGCTGCCCAGTGAGGTGGTGGAGTCACTGACCCCGGAGTTCAAGAACTGTGTGGCTGTGGCACTGAGGGATGCGGTTAGTGGGCATAGTGGCGATGGGCTGGTGATTGGACTTGATGATCTTAGACCTTAATGAATCTATGAAAATGCACAGTGCTGCACATGAACGCTGCTCTGACCTCACAGTCTGGTTTGCAGTAGGGATAGATTTTCTTCAGAAGGTGAAGCCCCTTGCTAATGTGGTTGAGAAACACCTATGTGATGTGACTTGTGCACAAATTTGTCTGCATGATTCTGGAAAGAAACCCTTCGACTTAGGAAATGCTCCTTTCAGAGTACATGACCCAAGAGGCACAGATACTCGTTTGTGTAGCAGAATCAGCTGAGTTGTCAGGGAAGAAAGGGTAGATAAAACCTTTGAGGTTCTCTCTCCTGTTGGAGATACGCTGTTACCAGCTGCTTTTCCCTTCAGGAAGGACAAGTCGCTCCAGGAAGAGGGCACACTTAAGTATATGCGTGCACTTTGAACACCCTCTGCAAGCAATGCCTTGGGCAGATTCAGAGGCCTGAATCTGTAAAGACAAATTTTTGCCCCAATAATACACCAAGGAGAATTCTGGACCACTGACAGCAGATTAAAATCAGCTAATTACCATTAAAGATTTCTGAGCATGAAGCGCAGCCACACACGCACACAGTTCACTTGTGAGTACAGCATTGTACATCCCCAGGCAGCTCAGCGTTTGTATCAGGCCAAGCTTACCTTACCTGCTTTTTTTTTTTTGGTGTGGGGTTTTGCTTTCAAATGAAAGAAACCCAAACCTTTCATACCATTGAATGCAACTCCAAAGCAGCCTGAGCACTTACACATCTCTTCACACCTGCTCTGCCACCTTCTCATTCCAGCACTGTACGTTTGCTCTCATGGTGTTCCTGCAACCAGCAGCCATCCAGGAAAACCCAAATTCACCTTTGCCACTTGATCAGATCCAAACTACAAGCTCTCCAGTCAGCACAAGAACCATGTGGATTTGGTGTGACTCATCTGGATAGGTTTTCTCCGCTGTGGGCCTGCAGCAGCAACATTATACCTGCTGGGGCACCTTAGCTGCTTCTGGTGGAAACAAGGCTGTGATGCAGGCACCACCACATTTCCTAACCCCAGCGAAGGCTCAGCCAGTGAGGCTTGCCATAGCCTGCCCAAGGGGAAACATGGCTCTGCAGTTCCCCTACCATTTCTGTTAGGAGGAAATTCTTCATTCAGAGACCAGCGAGATACCAGCACAGGCTGCCCAGAGAAGATGTGGATGCCCCAGCCCTGGAGGCACTCAAGGCAAAGCTGGATGGGGACCTGGGCAACCTGCCAGAGCAGAGGGTTGGGGTTAGCTGGGCTTTAAGGTCCCTTCCAACCCAACCCATTCTGTGATTCTGCAAAGTAATGCAGATTGCCCCTGTCCCTGCCAGCTCAGAGGGGCGCAGGTGCCTCTGTGCTTCAGCTGAGTCTGGGAAACAACAAACTGATAGCCTGAACAGGTTTCATTCTGTTCCCTGTCCTTAAATCTCATCTCTATCAAACTTCATAGTGACATTTCTGATGATGAATCTCACACAGTTTATCACATGCAACTGCACCACTACCAGATGTGGCCTTGTTCAAGTGGCTCTTTCCTGCCAACTTTTAAAACATGCCTCCTATACCTGCTGCTTGCTGAATGTCCTGCACTGAGAAACAGATGTTTGCTGCTGGAGAACATTTTTAGGTATAAAAATGCTAGAAATAACGTGTTAAATCTCCAAGCTCAAATATGCTAACCTGCTTGAGATTTTTTGTTTTTGTTTTTGTTTTGTTTTGTTTTTTACATTTTACAGGTGAACGTTCCCAAGGCCTAGCTCCCATTAGTTTTCTTAACCTCCACATCACACCTCTTCCTTCTTCCCGAGAGCAGCAGCAGGTTAATAGGTGCTTGTGGAAAGGAATCCTGTAATATCCTTTACTTCTTTCCTGCTCTAATGGCACACCTGTTCTCCCTCTCTTCTCTTAATGTATACAATCTGCGAGCTTTCCTGTAACAGCTAAATCATGACAAAGGTTCTCACATTTTCCTTTGCTCCAGCTACATAGCAGCCCTTGAGCTCTTGAAGTGAAGTTCAGTGGTTTCTCCTCAGTGTCAGCTCTGTGTTGCGCAGGTGAGCATGGGGAAGGTTGGGCAATTGGTGCAGGCAAGTAAGGCTGTTTTTGGTGGGCACAGGTGGGGCTCTAGGGGCAGGTGGAGCTGTGGTGGTGTGGGAGGCTGATTTGTTCCTGGAGAGAAGGGAATGCAGATATAGCTGGACAGCAGTTGAGTGTTTGCCCTTTATCTCAGGAACAGCCAGTTTGCAGCTTATAGGTAGGTGTGGAATAAATGTTGAGCTGTACTGTAGGATTGAGCTTGTCGGGAGATGTGAAGTACTGTTGACTGGGGAGGCCTCCATCACAGAGTCCTCCTGAAGTGGAACTGCTGCTTGGTCTTACCTTTGTGATGGAAGGGCTAGGGGGGACACCCAGCTAGGTCTGGGGATGTCCCAGGACTCAGCTCCTTTGGGGGGTAACTTGCTTGAGGGGTGTCTTGTTGCTCACTGATGTTCTGAGATAACGAGCATTTCTGCTAAGAAACTTGTGGTCTGGGAAGGCAAAGCCTTTGTTGGAGGCATTATTGTCTGTGGTCTGGAGAGAATGCATTTTGTCCTTCCTCTCTTGGTTAAAAGAGGGCTGCTGGAGCTATGAGAGCTGACATGTTGTCCCTCCCTGGGGAGGCAGGGTCTGGGCAATTGGGAGCTGATATTGTGGTTGGCTGATGCTTGATTCCCCCAGCACTGGGGAGAAAGGGGTGTTCCAGGGCAGAGGGGCTGGCTAGTGGTAGGGACCTAGAGGCTCTGTAGGTTTTCATGAAGACAAGTTTGTTTGAGTATCAGAAAACTGGGCCCGTCCTAGAGGAGATACTTCCTTCAAGATGTACAGGCTGGTAAGTTGTCTTAACCTAGACTTGATTTAGCAGTTTCTGCGCTACCTTAGATGCTACCAGCTATCCTGTGTGACTGTTGGCTCCTTCTTGCAAAGGTTTGACTGGATGAGTTGGATTATTGGTGCAGTCTTGAATACATACTGCTTCATTTGTGATTAATTTTGCCATCATTCGCCTTAATGCAACATTAGTAATTGTGAAACTTTAATCATTCTGAGATCTCTCCCTATGAAAACCTCTGTTTAGATACATAACAGTAGTGTTGTACCAGCACCCTGCTATGTTCTCTATCTAAACTTGTGCCTGAGACATGTGGCCTATGTGAGAAAATTTTAACACTTGCAACCCAGGATAGCTCTTTTCTTACTAATATGGGGATGGCTCAGATGAGTTTCCATCACCTGTTACTTCTTTGCCTAGATATACATTGACTCTGGTGGGTGGGAGGGAAAAGACAGAAATTTCCGCTCGCCCCGACAGTGGGATTTTATGCTTCATGTAGCTGCTTTGACTCTACAAAATTAAATGAAGCCTTTCCATTAGGTGAATGGAAACTACTGGCTTCTTCCCCTTCCTTTGGTGTGGACACATGCACACTCACTAAAACAATTCAAAATAGATGCGGGCTACGGGCATGTTTGCCTTATGCCCTGGTGATGAGGGCTGCCCTTTTGCAGTACTCCAGCTGCTGTGCAGATTACAGGGATGGGGTGCAGGGTTTGTGCAGGGTGTATGGGAACTGCTGAATCATGGCCTGAACCTCTGATTGATCACCTGAGATGAGTAATGAGTCAGCCATGGGAGCACAAGTGAAGGCGATTCACCTGTGCTGCCGGCAGGGATGAAGCCTGGCTCCACCTCTCCTAGACCCGTTTAAGAGCTGACTACCAGTAGGGAAGGATCTCTTCTGGAGATCTCCTCCTCTGGAGTTTTATAGCGAGCCCAGAATATGGGTAAGCACTCTATTCTGTTTTGGTATAATAACTGTGTAGCCAAACTCTAGTATGTTTCATAACTATAACATCTGTGCATTTATTGATTATACACTAGGGCAAGGAGGAAATCCAGGCTTGGGCTGGGGTACATGGACAGAAGCAGAGCACTGAGCTGGGGAATGTAAGAAATGAGTCCTGTAAATTGGTATCTCTCATTTAAAGATAATTTTTTCCTTATCTGTGTAGATCATTTGTAATGAGTGTTAAGTGATAACTACATGTGGTGTAGAAGAGCACTGGATGAGCATTACAGGTTTTACATGGTGTGGATGCAAATGTAAAACTAATGAGAGCAAGTAGGACTGCCTTGGACTATGTTGGACTTGGGTTATGTTTCAGTGCACACAGAACATCTAACAATAGAATGCTGAGTGTGAGGAGAGCCCATCTCCTGTGCCACGGAGAGCACAGACATGAGCTTTGGCAGCTGGATGTGCAGTCACCTCTCCTCTGCTTTTCTAACCTGTGTATTTTTCAGGGTAGGTGAGGAATGGCCCTTCTGAAAACCTTGGGGTGGTTGATGGGGAGGGAGTGCCAGCAGGAATTTTGCAAACAAACTGGCTGCCAAAAATAATAGCAATTTAACAGCCTGTTGAAAAATTGTCTGTCAGAAGGATGAATCGATACTTCTAAACTGTTTGGTGACAGCAGATATGGCAAAATTAACCCTGATTGGCCTCTTCTTGCAAGTGCACAGGTAAGTATTTCCTGACTGCTAATTCACTAGGCTAAGGAAACCTTTCCTTGTTGAACTTCTGCTGTTGAGCAATTAAGTAGGGCATTTACTGATGGTCCCAGTTAATGTTATCCTGTTGCCATGTAGTCTATAAAATTAAGGTAGTTATTTCAGAAACGGTGATTGAGAAGGTGACCCTAAGCCAAGGTTAGCTTGTTCAGGGAAGTGATACCACCGTTCTTGGAGGTGCTCGAGAAAACGTGTAGATGTGGCAAAGATTGAGCTGCCGGCTGGGCTAGCTGATCTTGCAGATCTTTTAACAATCCTGAGAGGCGAGGCCGGAGCGCACCCCGCTCGGTGCGGGGCTGTCGCTGCGCTGCGCGCTCCCTCTGGCGGCCGTCCCGGCGCTTCCCGCGGTAGCCGTGCGGTGACTGCCGGAGCGGTCCGGGATTGCAGGGGGCAGCTTTGTGAGCCGACCTTCAGTTGGGCCGGGGCTGCGCGATGCTGCGTGAGAAACGCATTGCGTCTGCCTTTGGCAGAGCAGCACTAAAGTTTTAAAGCCAGCTTTCGTGCCTCACCTGCAACATCAGCAACAACAACAACAACAACAACGAAAAGCAGCATTTTAGCAACTGAAATATTACTGATTCTTAACGTTTAAGTTCTCTGACAAGGTAGAGAGGAATAAATCATAAAACACTCCAGGTGATCTACTGTCCCGGCAGCTTTTTAAGCTCCTTGGCAGCACTCTTCTCACAAGGAGCGGTAATGCATTGTAACAGGATGCCCAGAGAGGTAGAGGGAGGAGTTACTGTCCATGGAGGTGTTCAAGAAATGTGCTGTAATACAGCACTGAGGGACATGGTTAGTGGATGTGGTTGTGGCTGTTGGACTTGATCTTAGAGATATTTTCCAACTGTAATAATTCTATATGCCCTGCTGGCACTGGACTTGGCCATCGGAGACACTTGTGAATGTCTTCATTCGCTGCTTACTTCTGCAGCTTCTATCTGCATTGTGGCAGGGGAGGTACAATAGGAAAGAACTCACTTGGTGTTCAAGTTGTCTAAAATTATTTTGAGGATAAACACTTATACATGTCAGCTCATCAATTAATGCAGGATACACCAGCCAAAATACTTGTCTGATGACCTCTTTAGCTTTGTTCTGGATAAGTTTGTGGTTAATTTAGAAGCTGCCTCTTTTGAAATTGGTTCAGGCTTTTCAAGGGAGTATTTCATCAGGGCAGCAAACCCTTTGGGAAGCCTGAGACTTCATTATAGATCTGAATACCGATTTCGTGGTTTATTTAGTGTTCAGAGAAAGAGACAGTTGCTTTCTCTGAAGCGACAGCGCCGAGTACAGCTCTGTGAGCCGGCTGGAAACAGCGGTGGGAGAGTCGTCCTCGGGCAGCCCGGCTCGGGGGAGGCTGTAGCGCTGCGCCGCCAGGGAGCGCCCGTCCCGCGGAGCGCCGCTCCGTCTCAGGGCAGCGCGGTGCTGCCGAGAGCGGCCCGACCGGCGCAGCCCTGCTGCTGGCCGGTGCGCGTCTTCTCTCTTTTACGGCCGCTTCCGCGCTGCCTGTGTGCTGCCCGCTCTACTCCTTGGCAAGAAGCTCCTGGTGTCTCCTAGGGGGTGGCGTAAGCATGATGGAAGAATGAGCGCTAATCCCTGGAAAACCGGGGTAGGGGTTCCAATGAAACTGAAGTTCTTTGAAAATCTTTTAGTCGTAATTCCCAGAGCTTTGCCTTCAGAGCTGGGGGCAGAACAAGGCACATCAGGTCAAAATGCCTCTGGAGTGAGATTTAAAGTTCAGTGAGTGAATATGTATTGTTCTGTTCCTCTGTGGTGTGTTTTTTTTTTTTGTTTTGTTTTTTGTTTTTTGTTTTTTTTTTTAAGGGCAGGAAAAGATTTGTGTATCCTTCTCCTGTGAAGAATAGCTTCTTTCTGCTGCTTCAGCTCATAGTGCTTGTGCTTCCTCCCTGCACTTCCTCCAGGAGCTCTGTCAGCCACAGATGCTTTGCATATGTGGGAAAGGCATGTGTTTGTTCAGGGGTGGAGCACCTTGGCCTTCAGAAACCTTGCATTTCTGCTAGTGGTGCTGCTTATGAATTTATTGCTATTCATATGACTGAGAGGGTGCAAAATTAAAAATTGAATTTCCAAAACTAATACAAGAATTTCTGCAAGAAACGTGTGCGTTAAGCATCAAGATCAAAGAACAAAGAATGAGCCTCAAGCATGTGTCTCCCTCCTCCTCTTCCCACATGAAACATTGAGGTTCTGTCCGTTCAACATAACCTCTTGCAAATGTTCACGGTCCTTTCCTAAGGAAACAGCACTCGTGTGGCTTCCCTGGCTAAGCAGTGTTACCCTAAAAGCTTTGAACTCACTGCTCAGTTTCAGCTGGATGTGAACAGGAAGACCAAGATATCACAAAGGGAGCTGTGATGAGAAAAATGTTCTTGCTGGAGAGGAGACCTAGAACAGATCTCCTTCTATCTGGCATCCTTGGGTCACTCTTGCTGGTCTGCTTAACTCTGCTGTTTGTGGAACAAGCTACCTAAGTTTTGTGGAAAGCTCTTCTCCCCTTCCTTCAAGCACAGTTTTGAAGTCAAATGCACTTTAAGTAGAGAGAATGGGTTAGTGAGAGAGATTTCTTGTGTATTTTACTCAGGAGAGGTTGCTTATTCCCCTCTGTGCTCTGCAAAGAACTCATCTTAATAATTAATCTTTCAAAATGAAACCATCATTGTCACATTGAGCTTGCAGAAATGCTGGTCACTCTCTTGCCTGTGAGCTGGCTGCTGCAGTTCATGAGATTATTTATCCCATCTCTTTGCACTGGGACTACTAAAATTCACAGTTGTCCTGGGTAAGGACAAGGTGAGCTACCCTGAAGCCTTACATCACGTTAACAAAAATTGGAAAGCACCAGGAAAGAGAATGAGAGAGAGAAATTGATACTGGACAAATATTGAGTGCTTAAGCTGAAGCTATCCCTAATGCTGCTCTGCCCTGTTTTGTGTCATACCAGAGCTTCTGTCCATGACTTTCTCTAAGCTTTTAGTGCCTTGTTTATGGGGTTGAAAAAGCATTACACATCCATCCAAGAGTTTTTGGTTGTTCATGTACTGCTGACTTCTTGGTGAAATAAGGTCTCTTAATGAGCATTTGGAAGCTGTACAGCAAGTTAACTTGAAAGTTAGTGATGTTTTCTCATCACTAAATACTTGATTGTGGGGCCAGGTTGATGGGGTAGAAACCCAAGTCAACACTGATGCTGGGCAGGAATTCTCATATTAAAGACAGCTTTTATCTGCTGCCTGGGGAATGGTTTAATGTAATTGAGGTATGAAGGTGAAGAGCCTGGGAGAGGGCTGTGCCCAGGTGGCCCTTGGACATTTGTCTGTGAAGGGGCTCTTGACTTCAGTATGAGCAAGCTCAAGGTTGGCCATGGCTTTGGCACTTTGAATGGAAATTCTCAAAATATAATATTTTATGAATGATTTATGCAGAAATATTGTTTGTTTTGGATTCTCTGTAGTGGAACAAAAATTGCAGGTTCACAAAAAAACAAATGGAATAGCACAGAAATGGCTGTTTAACACTAGGGCTTGTGTCCAACACATAAGTTTAAAAAACAAAACAAAAAAAAAACAACAAACAGGTGTTAATAACAGAATTAATAGTGCGCTCCTCAGACAGCTCTTAAAAAATGTAGCGAACAGAAGTTTATTAAACAGGTGCAATGTAAGACACAAAGTGTTCAGTATGTTATGAGGTACCAATGTCTTCTGCACAAGATACTTTTGGTTTGTTGAAGCATTTTTTTAAATTATTTTTATTTTTTTCCACTGTATGCAGCCTGGAATGCTACAGAATTTGCAGTAGAAGATCTGGAAATAAGAATCTCTGGAATAACAACTCAATGCTGTTGTTGTTGAACTAGGTCCAAAAGACCTATGTGTCATAATGGGTCTCAAGATGTGTGAAGGTCATGCTCTGAGAGTTAGAGTGTCATTTTCTTGCAAAAATAATCTGGCTTGTTGATTTCCATCTGATCAGATGTAAGGTATTACTTGTTTAAACAAACCCTCCAGGAAGTTCAGAGCTGGAGCTTAGCCAGCCTGTGCTTCTGAGGAAGAGAAATTAAAAAGAAAATGCAAAGGAAGGAAATGTGAGCTCAGGTATAGCGATGAAGTATTAAAAATAACTCAAAGTAAAGGCTTATGTAATGGCCAGTAGTCAATCACAGTTAAAATAGCTTTTGCAAATATATTGATTTAAAATAAAACAAACCTCAGAATAAATCCACGTGTATCAGAGATGTGAGCTTCAAGATATATTTCAGGTGCACTATGATGATTCCAGCCAAAATCAGCTGATTATTCAGCTTTACTTATTGCCAGCTATTTGTCAGCTGAACAGTTACAGTACACTTAGAAATACTTTAGAGTGCTCACTTGAACAAAACGTCAATTTTGAGGATGGAAAGAAAAGCCCTAGTATTTTAGTGACAGTAGCAATCCACTGCAAGCAAGCATTGCTTTAATCCACAGTGAGGCAGTCATGGCTCACCTAGCTAGTGTGAGTGACTGTAAAGCCTTTAACTGTACACAGGGATGAAATGGAAGTTCTGCAGTGTATATCAGCAGTCCATTTAGAATCATGGTTTTCAACTTCTTTCACGCATGTATGTTAAATCTGTCTGGTAGTATTAAATATAGCCTTTTGGGCGCCCTACTAGTGAGGCCTGATCTAACCACGATTTTTCTCTCTTAACCTGAGGAAGTACTGATTACCTGTGCCTTGTTAGGAAATTACTTCTTACATAATAGTTTCACTAGTAGAGATGGCTGAGCTGGAGTATAAAGCAATTATTCACTCAGCTGCTGGGTAATGATGAGGTTTGGTTTTTTTGGGGGGGGGTGCATAGCTATAGGATGTGCTTTTTTAAAGTGGCAGTTTGAAGGGGTGACTCAAGCAGTCTTTATGCTCGGGGCAAAGCACTGGGCACAATTCCTGAAGAACAGCTGGCGTGGAATTGCTGCATGGCTTTCTTTGCCCACAGCGAAAGTCAAGTTTTTCAGGAAAGGGCTACAGTCTTTAAAGGAGAAGTTTAGAGAGTCAGGAATGAGGTTTCTGTAGGTAAATCTTGATCTGTAGACAGTCAGAAATAGTATTCTGCTTCAAAAGCAACATTAAAGGGAAATCTGTATGTGCTTTCCACAAGATGGTGATAGGATAAACTCTTCAATCTAAAAGCTATAGCCAAGGAACATCAATATGCCCTGACTGCATTACTTGCTTTAAGTTTAAGGTTGGTTGAAAAGGGTGATCTTTCAGTTGCTGCAAGCTCATGAAGCATCCTTTATTACTGTTTTAATACTGCTTTATTCAGATCATGTTATGGTTTGTGCTTATTTACTCATGTCAGGGCAGGAAGCACTGGAATGGATTGCCCAGAGAGGTAACGGATGCCTTGTGCCTGGAGTCAGGCTAAATGGATCTCTGAGCAACCTGATCTAGCTGTAGGCATCCCTTTTCATTGCAGATGATTTGGCCTAGATGACCATTAAGGGTCTCTTCCAACCCAAATGATTCCATGAGTTATTAAATCTTGCCTACTTTGTTGCAAAAAGATTCTCCTGTTATATGGCCCTGGTCTGAGTGTGAGTTAGTGCTTGTGCTTTGAGGGATGCTAATCTCTCTCTCGCTTTATTCTCAGTTACACAATTTAGAGTGGTGGTTGGATTTTCTTCAGGAATTCAACTTCCCACGTTTTAAGGGGGGGGAGGGGGTGGACACACAAATGCATGTAAGCTGAAAATAATAATTTTGATGTTTTTTGTTTTGTTTTTTTCAAGAGAAAATAAATAGATGCAGCATAAGGTTATTTGATTGCAGAAGAAAATCACAGCATTTAAGTTTCTAAAACTTCCAACTCATTACATATGGAGTGAGCCTGCTGAATAGTTTAAACTTGCTGGAGTTTGACTTATGTCAAATTGCCTTGTATTAAAAATATCCAACAATGCGTGACATGAGATGGATATCTTTTCGTGAGACCATATGTTTGATTGCTTGCCTTTTCCAAGTTGTAGTCTGTTTATGCTCCAGCACCTCTCTGAGAAGCGTGCTGTTACACTCTGCACCGCTGTTGAGCTGCCTTCAAGTAAGTGTTGCTGGGCAAGTAAGAATTCTCTGGTGCTTTGGGGGTCAGGATCTTCAACTGCTAACTCTTTAGAGGAGAGACTTGTTCCCTCTTTACACTTAAGGCATCTGCCTGCTAAACTATTGTGCTTTAGGAAGGGATGTGGGTACTCAAATTTAGACCCAGGGACCTTGTGTTGGTAGGTCTTGTGCAAACAAAATGAACTGGTTCCTGTCCCAGACAGTCGTGTCCGAACATTGGACAGAGTGACTTAAGAGGATTCCTGCTCACAATTGTGATTATTCTAGTGATAAAATAATAGAATAAATGCCCTCAGAAAACTTCTACAGTAGCTGGCGTGAAAAAACATGCTAAATAATCTGTTTTTTCTGGCTAGGAAAATCAAGTCTGTGATTAAAGTACTACAGTGCCATAACTTGTGAAACATATATTTTCTATTAATACCTCATCTTAATAAAGTAGAAAGCATTGCAAATGGTTGGAGGGTCAAATGGGCTGGATAGCTGTCATTGTTTATTGGTATTTACTCACTTGCCTCTGACACAGTATCCTTCTAATTGGCAGGGAAGCAAATGAATTGGCTATAATTCTTCCTGCAATACTCTCAGCAGGTTGCAAGCAAATGGGAGAGGAAAGGAGAAGCTCAAATATCTGTGGGGAGAATAACAGGACTGAAAGACTAGAAATCGGAGCTGAAAGGAAAAATGAAACTTCACAGGAGGGAGAGCTATGTGTCGGAAAGTTCCATGGCTGTAACTGCAGCTTGGTGGAAGGAACTGGGAGTAATGTTCTTTGTTCCCCAGGGGATTAACTTTTATAATCTTTTCTGTGTGAGATCTCTTACTGAAAGCAGTGAGGAGCTCTGAGCCTGTGGCTATGAGGGGCTGAAACTGAGGAAGATCTAATTTTTTCAAACTGTCCTCAGTGTTGTGGCAAATCCATGCCAGTCTTGACTTTTTTTTTTCCACATTTGAATTAACGTAAAGAATAAAAGTGTCCTGTAAGCTGGCATATGGCAAAAGATAAGTAATGTCATCTGTCATGCACATCTCCTGCCTCCTTAACTGCTTTTGAATTCTGAGGTATGTTTTTTGATAGTTTCACTAAAAATGAAAGGGGGAAATGGGATAGTGCTGGATTACTGTCTTAAACCCAAGACAAAAATTGCTGCTTAAATTTGGAAACGGTAGGGCAGATGTTCTTGGCAGTTGGCTACTGGAGCCTTGGTGCATGGAAGGATATCATGTGACTGCCCACTAGGATACCTGACCGCCCTGTGCTGTAGGGCTTAAGGGGATCCAGCCTTCCCGAATGGAAAAGAAAGGAAACAAAGTAGGACAAGTTTCTGTTGGTGATGCTGTTTAAAAACAGAAAAGAACAGAAAGAAACCAGATCCTGCTCTGTGGGTAAGGACAAATGGGAGGGGAAGGGTGCTTATTTAAAACAAAACAAAACAAAAAACACACAAGAGTTTTTGGGAAATTCCAGTTAACCAGAAATCCAGATGTGGATCAGTACTGGATCCATATGCTAGGGATAGTGTGTTGTTGTTTTTTTTTTTTTTTAAGAGAGAAAATGGTGTTTCAAACCGTATTCCTTAAACCACAGTGAATGCTCAACTTTTGGTTCCAGTGCTTGAAAATAACTGCCAAAGCCTTCTGTCTGCTTGCTACGATAGTTACTACCATTATTAACCATTCTCTTGTTCAGTGCTCTTTATCCCTGAGGAAAATAAGAGCTGTTTTATTAGTGGAATTTGATGGTGTATTCTTTGGGGAGAAAGTGAGCAGAACTGGGACAGGAGGTGAGGCTGTATTTACTGCCCCAGACACCGCTGCTTGCTTGTTTCATGACTAACAGACTTCCAGAAGGGAAGCAGGGCTTAAGGAAAGAAATAACTTTTCACAGACATAACGGGCCTCAAAAGATTAGCTTGTGTTACTTTAAACTTGTTTAAACTCATGCCAGGATATTGCTTTCAGATACTCTGTTCAAGGGGAAAGTGGCTTAAAAAGTGTAAGGAATGTGGGTCACAAATTAACAATTTTTCCATTGTTCTCCTTCCTCTTTGGTTAATAAGCTGCAGCATGATTTGGAGAACTCATCATGTACAACAATGGCAGGAATAGCCCATATTACAGTCTGTTGACTACTCCATGCAAGATGCATGCTGTTTGTGATATTCTTTCTGCATTATCTCAGTCACCAGCTGTGCAACCTCTGTGAGAAACTGTTACTGAATATAACTCTACAGGTGATGAGCTCAATTCCACTGCCATTCTTCTCTGATTTTTTCCCAGTGTAAGCATTGCTAAAATATGCATAATGTCAGCTGTATCTCTTACGCTTAGAGAGATTTCATTGCTTTTAGTACATTTTTGTAAAAAGTTTGGAAATTGGTTCTCAAATGTGTGCGAAGGTAACACTAGGAAAATGCTTCTGATATGAAGTGGCTTCCTCCCAATATACCTTCATGTATTTTTATTCTTCCCATACCTCTTCAGAGAAATTTCATGAGAACCAGGTGAGTCCAGCTGAGTTTAAAAGGAATGTTTGTCAGAGTATAAACTAAGCTCGTGTCTCAGCAGAAGCAGGCATCCTTCTTTCTCAATTTTGAATAGTTACAGAATTGCTTGTTGTGTTCTAAAGGTGCATCTTGGATGGTTTTTATTAGGCAAAAGTGTAAGCTGGTGTTATGCTGTGGGAGGAGCATAGGACAAGGAAGAAACAGAAGATGTTTTTCACAACCCTTGGAAAGCTTTCAAAAAGAAAAGTATTAATTCACTAGGGGAAAATTTGAAGAAAGTGCACACAGCTGCTATCAAGTAAATTGTGCTGGGCTGATCAGATGACAAAAATGTTGGAATACACTTCAGGGACTGCAATTGCGGTGCCAAAGGAGATCTAATAGGACTTCCATAAGCGAGCAGGAGTTTTTGATGGAAGAACTGTTCTGTATTCTTAGTGCTGAGATGTGCAAGCCTTCCCTCTTATTGGATTCTCCTCTAAGGAATTTAAATTAAAAAAAATAATAATAATAATAATAACAATTCCAGCATTAAAGAATATGAAGTAACGATAACATTATGCATAGTCTGGCTCACAATTTTGGTACCCACTATTGTAGAATCTCCAAAATGTGGGAATCTGATAAACTCGAGTTCTGACACACTTGGAGTGAGATCCCAAATGGTTGTTTTGACACCTAAAGCAGAGTTCCAGTGCTGTTTAGGTGTGTAGATCAAAGACAGCAGGTTATACAGTCTGTGCTCAATGGCTTCCTAGCTAGAGATGTTTAAAAACAAGATCCTCCCTGTTTGGCCCAAAAATTGTTTGTACACAAATCTGGATGTGCAAGTATACACACAGGTAGCTAAGCATAGGAAATTGAATCTCTTGTGGCAGAGCCTTTATGACCTGGAGGTGAAATGGTGTTTGTAACTGGAAGCACATGAAGACCTGGTTCCCCTCAATCTATGGAAGTGTGGACCTTCATTCCAAGCTGCAGCACTAGCCCACACTGTAAATCATGAAATCAGCTGATCACAAAACAAAATCAAACATTGTATTTGTCATAGCAATAGGTGCTGTGCAGTCTTTATAAACAGCAGAGTATAGCATTTGTGGATTAAATGTTATCAATATTCATAACTGTTATCAGCATTTGTCAATGTGATGAAAGGGCACCTAGCTGATGGGTGCCTGGTCCAGGGCTGCGGCTTCCAGGCAGGACTACGATCAAGTTAGCAGTTCTGTGTGCTTTCAGGGAGAACTCCATCCCACTAGATGTTCCAGGAGGAGTTTATCCTTCTCGGCTCTCCCACTCCGCAGTAATTAACAGTAATCAAATGACTTTATAATGATGATCCCTTTGGCAGAAGAGTAGGCTGAATTCAGTATTTCTGTACCTCAAATCTCTTTTTATCCGCAACTAGAAAATATCTGATAATTGCTCTTAGTTAGATGTCTTTTGTAATAGCTGACATTCTTCAAAGAAGATGAATAAAGGTGTGTATACTGAAAGCACGTTTTTTTGAGGTACAGTTTAGGTCTTTTCCATTTATATCAATGAAAACTGTCTAATTCATGGTGGTCTGTGATTCTCATTCTTGTTGCATTTCAGGGCTGATTTGTAAGTTCAGCACTGCAGCAATAAGTGCATCTAGATATCAAATCTGCCTGGGATCTTAAGTAAGAAAATGAGGGCAGCTGTCTCTCTGAAGGTGAGGAACTTCCAGTGATTTAAAAAGAGACTGACTTACTACAAAATGGCATTTACCTCGAGTGCTGTGTTCAGTATTGGGCACCTCGATACAGAAAGGATATTGTGGTGCTGGAGCAGGTCCAGAGAAGGGCAAACAAGGCTTGTGAAGATCTTGGAGAATATCTCCTACGAGGAGAGATTGAAGGAACTGGGACTGTTCAGTCTGGGGAAAAGGAGGTTGAGGAGAGACCTTATTGCTTTCTTCCAGTACCTGAAAGGTGATTGCAGCAGAGCAGAGCTGGTCTCTTCTCACTGATGACAGGTGACAGGATGAGGGAAAATGGCCTCAAGTCGCACTAGGGGAGGTTCAGGTTGGATGTCAGGAAAAACGTCTGTACAGAAAGCACTGTTAAGCACTGGAATGGGCTCCCCAGGAGGTGGTTGAGTCATATCCCTGGATGTGTTTAACAACCATCTGAATGTGGTGCTCAGGGGCATGATCTAGCAGAGGGCTGCTAGAGTTAGGGTAGGATGGTTGGGTTGTGGTTGGACATGAAGATCCTTGAGGTCTTTTCCAACCTGAGCAATTTTACGATACTATGATAAACCCAAGCTTTCCTTGTAAGTGGCGTGAAGTCAGATCTATGGGTCATTCACTAGTATCAGAAGGACTGTTCTTGCTCATGGGAGAACATAGCTTATGAAAACACAGTACAGTTTCAAGTTTATTTTCCTGCTTTGTTGTTTTTCATCTTTTTTAATACTCAGTGCAAGCTGGTATGGACTATAAAATTAAGATGCTTGGTCTTTAGTATCCTGTTAGAATTCAGTTTGTCACATGTGTTCATCTGATGACCATGATCTCGGTTACCTACAAGGAACTGAATACAAGAAACACAGAGCTAAATGCATTAGTTTTTGAATGCTGCAGTAACATTTAACAGGCTTTTATTCTTTACTGTATGTTAATTGTTTGTTCCTAGCTCATCCTTGAAATAAATTTAAATGTACGTGCATCTTCTCTTGGCTTTTAAAAAGATAAGCATTTGAAAGCTGGGAGTGATTTGTATGGGATAAGCATTCATGCAGCAGGATAGGAGCGGAAAGTTAAGTGGAGACTAAGTAAATAAATGGATCCTTCACTTAAGTTACTTTGTAACATCTTACTGAAAATTTTCTTGCTTTTCTTCTGAAGTGAAAGGGTCTGCTGTAAGGGAGCAATTCTTGTTCTTTAATCATAAATGTATCTCTTCACATACGATTTTGTATAATGCTTTTTAAAAGGGACAGATTTTATTTGATTCAAAGGAAAATGTGGATTTACATTAAGAATACTCTGATTTCTTTTTTGGATCATGTATTTTCTATACAAGCATAAAAGCTCAGTACCCCCAAAACCCAGCCATTGCTTTTTACCCCAATACCTAAGTGCTTTTTTAGGACTTGAGTATCCGAGCCTGGATTCAGTCTGTTTGCAAATACTAAAATTTAGTACAGAAACAGCAGGCGCTTTCTTCCTGAGGCAGATTCATTGACAATATAACACAAAGTAAACTGAGGTGGATAACAGTGCAATTGCTACAGTAGAGAAAATCTTGCATTCCTGAGCAACCTTAAGATAAAATATTGCAGGCAACTTAGAAGTTTTAAATTTGCCTGGATAGCTAAAATGAAACTACTGTTTTATGTAACCACTGCATATGTACTTTCTTTAATGAGTACTCTGTTAAGATGTTGTTGTTGAAGTACCGGTTCAGTGCATCATCTCTGATATGTGAACAGAAAATGACAAAGTTCAGAGGGCTATTTTACCTTCAGAGGTAAGCTTAAGGCTGTAAGATAAGCTGAGGATAGGAGAATAATTATGACAGTGAGCATGGTACTTTATAAAAGTGACACCCCACTTTCACAAATAGGGAAGGTGGACATGAAAATTGCAGGAAGATCATATGCTACACCAGTGATACAGCAACCGGTGGAGTTTGTCACAGATGCTGGTCTAGAGTTGAAAAAGTTGCATTAACTCTGCATCTTCATTTAATTTGAGATGTGAGGGAGAGTGAAATTGTAGCAGATGGTGAACCCTGATTTCTTGCTTGTGTGATGAGGCAGATAACAGCCCATATGGGTTTGGCATCCACACACTCCCAATACCGGTAATTTCCAGAGTAAGCGTTTAGGATGAGCAAGTAAGGGATCTGGCCCCGGTAACATCCTTTTGTTATGACAGAAGGAATTTCTTTTTTCATGTTCTTGCAGACTGACCCAATCAGAATTAGCTATGAATTCATGTTGAATGGAGGGAGAAGAAAGAAATAATTCTGGAAAGAACTGAATTTTCTATTTGAAGTTTATCATTTTTGCTTTGGGTTGGGAATACATTTAATTAAAGTAATCAGGAAAAGTAAACCTCAAAATTGAGAAAAGAAATGGTATATTAATCATCATCAAACTGTTCTTTTCCTATTACAATTTAGCAACAAATCCCAGACCCGCTTACTTGCCTCCTACCTCTGAGTTAGAGATTTGATGAGCCAATAATTTATCTGAAAGGCTAGGGGCCCCAGCAGTGAATGTTGTGACATTTACGCCCTTTGTGAATTGAAGCCAGACTTCTCAAAGCTGAATGCTCCAGCTGTGTTGGAGGCCTGGAAAACATTTTTTCTTTGGCATCTAGTACCAGAGAAGCCCCTTGGAGTAGAATTCTCCAATTAATGGCCATCCCGGTTGGCTTGGAACGCCTCCACCTGAAGTGGGGCAGAACAAGGGACACTTTCAAACTGCGAGCAATTTTGTTGTCTTTACGAGGAAGATTGTTCTGATCCAGATTGGCCTTTTTTCCCCAGCAACAGGGTCATGTCAGGAAGGAATGCAACATCTTTGGTTCAGTTCAGGGGGTAATCTTATTCAGTTTGCAGAGCTGCTTGGAGAACTGAGAGCTTCAGTCTGTAAGATGGACTAATGCCCAGTGTGGCTAGTAAAAGTAACACTGCTGTTAAAGTCATCACTAGAGAAAAAACACACCCGCTAACTTCAAATAGGCTTTTGGCTTCTTGAGAGAGGGCCAAACTTCTTGAGATACTGAGAATTTTGCCAGTTACCCAACCATTATATGTATATATGTTATATGTGTGCATAAAATGTTCCTTTTTAGCCTGAATTGCTAAGGAAACTGGACATAAATGAGCTCACTGTCTGTTTATCCATCCCCACTTCGATGGCTTTTAGCCTCACTGCACAGTTTCTTCTGACACTGGAAGAAAGTTTCAAAGACAAGTAAGCTCCCACCAATTAGGGGGACATCAGGAGCTGGCAGAGGAGCAAGGACAGCCCAGAATCCATCCTGTGTGATGGCCAGCCAGCAGGTGACCGGTCACAGCATGAGCTGCCTCTTGCACCCACCCCCTTTGGGGGTATGTATTGGAACCTGGGCTTGTGCCAGGAATGACACTTGATGAGGAGTAATGATTCCGGCACACCAGCAGGAATCCAGCCTTTTCTAACTGTGCTGCTTGTAGAGCAGCTTCTTAACAAGACCAGTTATGGGGATGTGTTGCCTCTGATTTTTTTCTGCTGTGCAGTGCTTTGCTCTGACAGCCTGCTTTTCTGCTTCTAGCAATGTGCAGAGCTGCATTCATCTCACTATGCAAACAGCTTTTATGCACTGAAAGAGCAAAAACAGTCTTGGCCATACTGAATCCAACAGCAGGAGTGATGGCCTTCCCATTATCACTGATTTCTCCTGAGGGCTTCTTGCTTTTTTCTTTACGACCACAAGTCTTTGCAATCATTGCAGGCAATATCAATTTTCCTATGATATAGGTGGCTGGATCTTTTCTGATGAAGAGAGATGAAAAGAGAAGACTTTAGGTGATGATAAATTGGCCAAGGGAAGCTCCTCTGGGTAAAATCATGGTATCTTGATTATTGATTACTGTTTTTCCTATTCACCATATGTATAATAAGCTCCTAATGGCCTGAGAGTTTAACTGCCATTCTGTAAAGTTATAGGCAAAGTTGTGCAACTTTGATATGCCTTCATGTTTATCTGATTGAGGCTTACTCCTACCAGATGATGCCACCAGGAATTCTCTGAAGAGAGAATACTTTTCATGAAAGGTCTTGCTGTGTGGAGTAGGTTTCTATAGATGGTCTAGCAAATGATGTATACTGCTCAGGGAGAATAGCAAGATGACAAAATTATACTTGAGGTTACTTATCTGACTCCTTTTCTAAGCAATAAGGATAATTTATTGAGAAGATGCTGTTCTTCAGTTTTTGGACACTTTTGTATGGCTTTATATTTTCTATTAGTCTTTATTTTGTTAATACATGCAAACATTTGTCTTTCATTTTCTCTGAGCAAAAGTAAAACAAGTCAACCAGTAACTATGCTGTCAAAGTGTAAATGACTTGCAGTTTTACTGAAAGTGGGGTGGTAAGATGTATTGAAGTCACAGTGTATGAAGAAGCTGGTCCAGCAACATAATCCCTACACTCCTCTTATAAACAGTCACAAATTTCCATATTCTGTGTTATGGAAAATATTGGTTAGGATTTAACAGGACTTTTTTTTGGTGGGGGCAATGAGGGGGACATGTTAACAGAAATACAGAAGGAAACAATGAAGGAATTAAAATCCTGATGAATTAGCACAGGAGAAAACACTGATCACAGAATGTTAGGAAGATAGTTCCTCCAGTAAACTCAATGTTTCACCCCTTTGGTCTCCACCTGGGTCCCAAGTGACCCACTATGAATTAAAGATGCAGATGAATGCTTTGAGATGAAGGAAATTTATTTGTCACTGTCCATCTTGCAGCTGTACTATCAGAGAAGCAGTCTGCTGTAACTGGTAGAAGTGGCTGCCAATCAGTAACTCCATTCACAGATGAATTTGTTTCAGCACTTGCTTCATTCATCTCTTGGTTCAAGCTGTCTGCATGTAGCATCCCTACGCACTGATGCATCATCACACAATACTGGTCCTTTGCAGGCACATATGCAGGCACAGTGTCTTAGATGTGCTTGGGATTCACTATGACTTCCAACAGAAAATTAAAAACTGTAAAATGAATAATATGAAATATTTATGAAATAACTTTTTCAACAATAAGATATTCCTAAGACTGCTAGTAGCTCAGTTTATTCCAGGACATATTGCAATGTTATAAATTAATTAAGGTTAATTTATTTTTAAAGTCTTCAAAGGGTGCTTGAGGATATAAGGGGATTGTGCAAATGCAGTCACTGTGTCAAAGGTGAGCAGTGTTTAAAAATAAGAGATTCAAGAAGTAACATCCTGGCATTTAAATTTCCAGGCAGCTGCGTGAGCTGCTGTTTCTTCCTAAATCAGCAGTGTCTCATGGGAAATGGCTGGGACAAGCTGCTGGGTGTTTTTACGTCACTGTAGTGAATCTGCTCTTCCTGAAAAGCTGGAACCTATTTATTTTTAACAACCCCACTTATTTCCCGAGGGTCGGCGTGTTTTCACATACTGCATTTTAAAAATTTCTGAAGCAGAAATGACGATTAGACCTGTCAGTCCTTGCACAATGGAAGACTTAGTTAGCTGCCAGCTCCCTCACCTCCTCTCACGGTGGCAAGCCATGAGGTTTTGATACAAGAATACAGTAAGTGACATATTTCCAGTTTTTGACACCCCCTCCACTTTGCTATGATCATAATCAAATTCTAATACCCTGTTGTTTGAGCTACTCTGGCTGTAAAAGTTAGATATAGGCATACATAATGTGTATACAGAGAGGTAGAGATGGAAGAGAGCCTACCTGAGTACTGATTGAAGGATTCTGGGCTTGTAATTAATTTCCTATGTGCTAAATGGTTTTTATTGCAATCAGCAGATCTTCTCTTTCTTTCTAGTGACTTCAGCTGTGTGGGGCTTGCTGGTTTTCCCTCTGCAGCCACAAACTGCCATGACATGTGAGGAAGGATGTAGTTGGATCATGGGCCCTTGAAGAAAAGAGGGTCAAAGGCCCTCAGTGCTTATCCCATGAAACTCAGAGTTTAGTAAGGAAAATGAAATAGAAAATACAATATAATAGAATATAGAAAGTAATAGAAGTATAAAATAATGCTCTGCTTCTCTTTTCTGCTTGCTTTCACAACTGTTTTCTGAGAAAATCTGAAGTTTGTTGCATTTGTGCTGTGGGACAAAGATACGCAATGGAATTTTTTTCTGTAGGACTGGAATTCTAGTTCCTAATCAGTTCTAATGGTAGACAGAGGATGAAAGAGTTTCTATGTTCTTGATGTACTAAGTGTGTGCTCCTACTGCAGGGATGTTTATTGGTGACTGTTCTGCTCTTCTGATATATATGGGTGTTTCCATGAAACTAAAAGCATGTGATGGTCAATATTTTTCCTCTGCCTAAATCCAGTGGGAACAGAACTTCAGCAAAGAACTGAGAATTAGTACAGAGCTTCTCAACTTTGTAATGAGGTATCTGTATAAATCTGCTATGGGAAGCAGTAGTTTGCATTTTCTCAAACAATTAGTAAATAATTTTTTAGAGTTATGAAAGCTAATTTTCTTCTGTCAAGTCTTCAATTATTATTCCACTCTTTACTATGAGTACAACCTCTTATTTCTGCTGAAACAGCCTTCATCTAAACTACTCAGAGTTCCAATAATATTTTCTCATTTTAATTTTTTTAGACTATGTTCAGGACATTTTTTTACGGTAGATATAGTAAGACATTAGATGACTATTCCAGAAATGTAAATAAAAGTGATTCCGAGGATCTGTTAGCTACTTAAAATCATTTGTGGTTGACGTGATTTGGAGATCAACTGTATTAGTAGAAGTGAGAAATGTATATAAATCTGAGTTCATCTACTGTAAATGTCAGACTTCTGAAAGAACAGTGAGTTGTGCTGCAGCCCAGGTAATGGGTTATTTTTATTTTATTACTTCAGGCAAAAAAAACCCTAACCAAAGTACTTTGCTGTAGAAAGTAAGTTGAGGGTTCATATTCAATACATACATCCTGGCCGGATATCTACATGGAATTGACAAAATACCAAAAACGTCCTGTTCCAGAAGCTGTGGAGTATGATGTAAAATCTGGGATGGATCATTTAGGGTTGGTCATCGGTTGTTCCAAAAAATATCTGGAACAAAAATTTTTTTTTCAAGACACTCTTTTTTGTCCATTAACTTCAGTAAAACGCCAGAACTGTTTTTTTTCTTTTAAAGAAAATAACATCCTATCAGTGTTAAGGGGTTGTCTTGCTGCTCCTAAGTCCTAGCTAAGTAGCTGTGTTTTCCATGACTGTTGTGATCCCAAGGTGAATACTTCCTGAGAAGATGCTATAGGTCATAGACTTAGGAAAATCGGAGCTAGTTCAGAACTGAGTTTGAAAGCAATTTCTTAATTGAAGCATCTGAATTGCTGCCGTGGTGCTCCAGATCAGGAGGAATGTGAGCCTAGTACGTACAATACTACTTATTAATTTCTCTCAATTGTAACTCCATCTTTGAGGTTTATTGCAATAAAAATAATAAAGCTGTTTTGGGAAACTTCATATACTTAAAGGTTTTCCATGTGTGAGGCTGAATGCTGTTATTATATAAAGCACGAGAGAACTTCCTTAATTTTTCAAAAGCCTTTTGTGTGGAATCCTCCATTGATAGTTTCATTCTTAAAGTGATAAGTAAAGTATCTGTCAGTTCCACTGCCTTGAGTTGAAGCAGTGGTAGAACACACGTCCTTTTGTTTCCGTGTGCCTTGTCCCTATTACTGTGCTGCTATGCTAGACTAAGCTTAAGTACTCTTAATTATCACTGCAATACAGTGGGTACAGGAATAAGCAGAGCTACCATGGCCTCAAGTCAGGTGATGAAGATTTATATACAGCACACTAGACTTTGGACTGCGCATGGGAAAGTCATGTAGCAAATTCAAGACAAGCATATCTTGACTGACTAGACCAGAATTTTCTACAAAACCATTTTTTTTTCCCCGTGTAGGGGAAAAATGGATGGCAGGCTTGTGCCTGTAAGTCAAACATAACTTTTTTTTTTTTTTTTTCCTTTATCACACTTTGCTCCAGACAGAAGAAATAATCTATAGTGTTTTTAGTCTCCTCCTTTTCAATGAATGAATGGTCAAGACTGTTCCAGGTTCAACCACAATTAACTTCAGTGATATGGGATTATGCTGGTCCATTGAGTTTCTCTCAAGTTTGGTGGGCTGCCAACAGAACTACGGCAATTCAAGTGTTCCTTACAAGTAAGGCTTGAACTTAAAAATCATACATTCATTCATCTTTTTAACTGGCAAATCACACAGCTGTTTACAGTGGCACTAGTAAACAGAATGGTGGGAATCCTCCATGGAGTTTCATTAGACAACTTTCTGAAAATATATTCTTCAGTTTCTCTTTGCCCTTATAGTTGGAGGAGGTAGGTGGCTCAAATTTTCTGAGTAAACTTTAGTCCTTGTGCTTGCATTTACCTTCCAGAATAATGACCTTCATTGGAAGCTCATCTCATAATTTCTTTTTGATAAATTTGGCCCTAATTAAAAGTGTTAAGCCTCATTTATAATATAATGAATACACTCAATCTTAGAAGCTAAGTACTCCCAGACTGCTCTCAGATGTGAGGAGGCATGTGAAAATCCCACATATTGGAGGCACAAGCCAGAAAGTACTGGTCAAGCACTGGATTAAAGACCAAATAAGAAGGTAGATATCATTTGGCTCTGCTGTAACTTTTAGGCAGTCATAAGGAGGGAAGGAAGAGAACAGCTGCTAAATTGACATCCCCAGAGACTGAAGTCTTTCATCTAGAGGTGGATGCCGCAGTACAAGCTTCCTTGATTGGCATGCTGTCACAAGGACACCCTCAAACTCATTCTCAAGGGAGCCTTCTAAAGTAATGTACTGCACCTACACCTGTGACCTTGCTTTTTATGTTGTTGGACATGACTGCAAACTCAATAACTTTTGGGTTTTGTGTGTCTTCCTTAGTTTGAACTGCGGACCTGATGCAGCTCTGCATGGTACTTGTTTCTGACATAGGTATGGGCTCATGACTTGGAACGCAAGCTACTTCATCTACTGAAAAATAACATTGCAAATTTCTATCTTCTGATATCATCTTTTCCCAAGGCAAAGAAAAAGGACTTCTCTGAAGATTTGATATGCATTACTGTTTGGTACACATTAGTATTTGAGCTTAGGCCAATATTTTTATTATCCTCCTTTTGTCTTGCTGTCTTAAATCTCCTATTTCATTCTACACATATGTCATTATCTGAATACTCACATCCACAGTCACGAGGATTATTTTGTTGTGGTTAGATAGTTATAATAGTATAATCCCTGTACGTTTTAATGCAAAACCTGTCCAAAGCTTTCCAGTTCATGTCTTTTGGAAGAGTATAGACGCAGACTTATGTGATCTTTGTTTATTGGGTGATGGTGGGTTGGAGGGGGAGGGGGAAGCCCACAAAAAAAAAAAAAAAAAAAAAAAAAACAGCTGGGCTCTGACTGTGGTTTTGGATATTTCACCATCTGTAGAATCAGAATTTGAGTGTAGAAAGCCTGGCTCCTGCCTCAGCTAGCATATGCGTACATTTTACGTGCGCTGAGTGCAGATGTAAGTCAAAGCTGAAAGGAGAATCCAAAACTGAAGGTGCATGTGATATTTTGAAGCCCTCAAGAACACGTGCAGCAAGTCTCGTTCAGCAGGTTCTGGTTCATTGATAGAAACATAAAAGCATCTCTGCAGAGTGGGGCATCATGCATCTTGCTTGGCCTTGCTTCATGGGATTGCATGGGCATCATGCTTTCTGGAATCTCACCTGGCTGATGAGGCTGTGCTTTTGCTAGACCTCTGGAGTTGTAGAGGCAGGTTAGAACTGTCTCTGGTTATGCTGGGAGACTGTGCAACAGTAACAACATGCTGCCCATATTTAGATTTTCTAATCAGGGATGGGATGCAGCCTGAACAATAGCTATCAGGCTTATTCACAGTATCTCCACCAGCACATTTCAATCCTCTTCAGTTCTAGATCAAGGAGGCAAACGCATTGTTTCTTGTGGCAATTTGCACATCCAAAACTGCTTTTTTAAGATGGTGTAACCAAAACTACAAAACTAAAAAGATCTTCTAAGAAATCAAACTTAAGAAATCAAAGGAAATAAACTTTTGTTCAGGAAAGTTTCAGAGAGAACAAGAGGAAATGTAAACAGTACATATAATTTATTCTCCATCCCAGCTTTAAATTCCCCCTTGAGCATGGAAGGGTTTGTTAGCTTTTTTTCTGAGAAGTAGATTTCTATACGTTCTCTCTAGAGCTCAGATTTCTTGATTCATAGGTGCTGTGTTGGTAGAAAGAAGGCAGCTAGATGTCTCCACTCCACTGCAGTTCTCACCAGATTTTGTATGGATATTTATTTCCTAGTTTCAATTCTGTTTTTTGTCCTAATCCAGCAGAAGAGAGGGAGGACTGCTCCAAACTGTAGTTAAGTCACCCCATAATTTGTTGTTTTCCCTCTTCTGCTATAAAAATCAGTCTTCTGTCCAACAACACACAGCCTCTGTGTATTACAAAGACACTGCATGATTTGTTAGTTATTTTTAATATCTACGCGTAGACCAGATGGACGCAAATATATGCAAAACAGGAATCTGAACTTTGCTCAGGTGAAAGCACACCTAAGAGATCTAAGCGTAATTTAATGTATACTCACAGTTCACCAGTTCCCCAGATGCGACGTGTTCAAAGTTAAGTCTGTTAGGATGACTGACTGACTTATGCAATAGTGAAGGCTAGAGAACTAATCTGCAGCAATATTACAATCTCTGGAATAATATCCAACAATTTTTGAGTTAAAAGCTCCAGACAGAGTGATTCGTGTACTGTGCAAGCCATTGCAGTGGTTTGTTAGTTGCTGTAAGAAACAGATGTGCTTGTTTAGCTTCATTTTTCAGCCACTGGATCCCAGTAAGATTCTCTAATGTGCTATATTTAATAGTTAAATCAGTGTCACATGGAACTGAATACAGAAGCCTGTCACCTCAAGATGGTTATCTTTCAATATGCAATTTTATACATAATATATATGACATATATACATATGAAATACTGTTTATGAAGCCTTCTGGCTGTTTCTACAAAACTGCTTACTAGTACTGATCATGTTGTTCTCCCTTAATTTGTGTAGTTATTGTCTCCTAAACCACTACAGTTGTGCTTGTTGTGATATAGTAACTGTTCATACATGTTCTTAATGGCAAATTAGAGGGAATACCAGCTGGATCAGCTTACAGTGAGAAAGAGGTAGGCTAAATCCTTTTTTTTTTTTTTTTTCCATTTCCTGTAGTCTCTACCCACTCGCATAACAATTACCATACTTCTGGTGGCACGTAATAATTGGGGATCCTGGGTTTGTTCCTTTGCTTTTCCACTCTTTTCCCCTAGGAACAGTGCCAAGCTGAATGACCAATGGCCATATCCTGTTTCTATCTTTCCCTCCCCCCTTCAATATTGGCACAATAGTAACTTTTTACTAGTAATCTGGAACATCCAATTGACTTTCCATTGACTTCAGTACATTTTGGATCAGGTCTTAAAATGAACATCTGGTTGCAAATTCATTAGCCAAGGCCTAGCAGGACAGTTTCCGCAAACCAAATGACTTCAGACTTTTTTTGCTTTAATACTCTTTGAATATCTTGGAATAAAAACTAAAATAATAATAATAATAAAAAAAGAAGGTGGTCTCAGGAAAGGTGACACAGGTAACGTAACACAGTAGTGATGTGAGCGTGGCATTGATAACGTCCTCACCTGCTGTTCTCTGATCCTGCTATTTCCTCTTTAGAAGTATAGCTCAACATATTTCTGGCTACACTGCCCAATACACAGGATTTACAGCTCAGCTGAGCTAATGTTGGTATTGGAAGGTTATCTTCATAATTTCTCCTATTCCTTTTCCATTAAGTCAAGAAATCGTGCTGCATTTTGTAAAATGGTTCCAGGTTCTCGGTAGGTGCTAGGATGAGAATTCCCCTGCTCTCCCTCAGCCAACAGGTTAGCAGCAGGCATTGGCACCATCATTTTTATGTAACAGTTGAATCTGCTTTTAGAACTTGGAAAGGATCTAAAAGGTATTTTAGGCTTTGAGGGCTCATTTCATCTTTAAAGAAGATATTCAATTTTCTAGAACTCCAAATAAAAGAGTCGACCTCAGCTATGTATGTTTTGTATTTATTACTGCAGATATACAGGCATATAAAACTAGGAAAAGTAAAACCTCACCCACTTCATCTACTCTGTTTTAATTTGCCTCCAGTAGTTTACATAAGCAGGAAAATACATAGGGACATGGGGGAAAATAAGTTTCTAAAGAGATTGCATTAATCTGTATATATAAATAAATCCCAATGCACATTAAGAAAGGCAAATTTGATAGTTCATTTAGCAAAGGCATCAGTGCCTGTAGATACAGAATTTTTACAGCTCTGCTGGATTCCAATCTTTAAAAGTTTTTCCCCATAAATTCATAAATGTTATTCTGATCCTTTTTGGTGCCTTCTCAATTTAATCAGTTTAAAGTATATGCAGATTATCTAGATCTCTCCTAGTGTGGATTTTTCTGACTAGCAGTGCATTTATAGTTAAACAAGTAAGGCATTTGGACTGTAGTCATTTTGATTTATAGCAGCAGGAACAAAGCGAGAGAGTACAGACGTCAGTGCTGCTGCTGCTGATCTGGCAACAGAGACTTCCTAATGTACAAATTACGTCTTTCACCACACAATTCCCTCTCTACCCTAACTAGAGACAGGGAGGCATGGTTATTTAATGCAGTGTGTGCAGTCTTACACAAAGGTGTATGTGCAGTACCGAACGGGTTTTATATTCCTCATTTTAGGCACTGACTATATTTCACTGTCGCTTTTTCATTTTTCAATGAATTTTCCATCATGGAAAATATGCAATAGTTGAGTTTTCTTGTCTCTCCTAGGGAGAACAGTCAGGTGTGAGTTAAAGCCACTTGTGGAGGTGCCTGTGGTACTGTCCTGATGCAGGGATCTGTCCCCAAGAAACTGCAGGGAAACTTAATAATTCCTTGTATATGGACACCATGATGTTTTATCTGCACATGGCTTTCAGAGCATTTTAACAAGGCTCTGAATGTTGTGCTCGGTTCCCTGGACTACCAAGTGGTAGCAAGACTATTTTGAAAAGTGATGGTGAATGCAGATGATGGAATAAAGCAGAACTCCAGTGATCTCCTTTCACAGCTGGGATTTCAAATTCTAAGACTGAACTATGACTGTCTATGCCTACATCTACTCTGTACACAGAGGTCCAGGCAGTTTTCTTTTTCAAACGGCACAAAGTATTTCACTAACCAAGACCTAGTCTCTGCTCAGCTGGGTAAAACAGAATCTTCTGGCAGTCACTGCATCCAGGGACCAGGCATCACACTGCTCTGCTTAATAGGTGGCTGCATTTCATTAGTGGCTGAAGTGATTCCTGTGCATATAGCACCACAGCCTGTGTATCTGCTAAGCCTTTAAAGCACTTTGGGATGAAAATAGCTCAATGCAAAATAATGGTCTCAATTTAGCACGGCAATCTGCAGCCGAAGACTTGGAGTGACTCCCAAAGCAGAGTAAAGATTGACTTGTTTCAAACCTTCTTCTCTGAAGACAGATCCAGTAAGTGCGGCTCTGTGTTCTGTGCAAGGGCAGGGAGCTACCCTGCATCCATTAGGCGGGCACCGCTCCCCTCTGGTGCACTGACAGGAAGGAGAGACTATTTCTGAACAGACAGCAGGCCAGTTCCCACTCTGTGGGCACTGTTCCTCCTTCAGTATCATGTGGCACATACTGGCAATGGGTGCACTCCCTCTCACAAGGTCAGCTTTTAATGTGAGGAGATAAACTGTAAAGTCACTGCTATTAATATGTACGTGTGCATGCTTTTTGTCCTGTCTCCCACTGATTGTGCTTGGGTACCAGTGGCTGCATCATTTATGACACACAATCAAATTGTAAGGTAGGTTTTGTTTCCGTGGAATAGGAGTAAGCCTGTGGCTCTTCACTTGTGCTGCAGCTGGGACAGGTTGCTGAGCTGCTCAGGTGCCAGGGTTACTTCTGACACAGCCAGCCAGGAGCCTGGTCAGCTCCTGAAAAACCTCTGTGGTATTGTGGTGCGTCTCAGGGATATTTATGATGGACAATCCCCACTCATATAGTTCAGTAAAATATACCTTAACAAGGAGGTAATGTAAATGCAGCTTTATGAGTAACTTGGGTATTAAAATGCGTAAGCACATTCCTGTTGGATCCCTATTGCCATCCAGCATTGTTTTTAAGATACCAGGTTTATATTTTCCTTTTTTTTTCTGTGCAAAAAGAATGCAAATAACACGTTTCAAAAGCGCAGTGGAGCCCTTGCTGTGTATAAGTTATTCAGCTGTGAGTCTCTTTTTTCCTCTTCAAAAATCTGGTTTATGGTATAATTGCTTACCCTTTTTAAGATTTTTTTTTTTTTTTTTTTTTTTTTTTTTTTTTTTGAGATAAAATGGTTATTCAAAATAGTTGGTGCTACAGAACTAAACTGCCTTAGAAACTCTCACTTCTGTCCTTGGCCAGGGGGAAAAAAAAAAGCTATAATGCAGTTGTTAACACAGCCAATCCTGAGCTTTGGGGGAGCAGGGGTAGGTGCAGCTGGGAGGATGTGGAAATGGCTACGGGACTTGGGAAGCACCAGGCTCATATACAGTACGAATTAATGCAGTCCATAGAATGCTCTGATTTATTCCACTGGTGCCTGACCTTGAAAGACTTTAATCTACTGGTGATGTGTGGGGCAGTGGCAGCTTCTTTGGGGCTGCCTGCATGGTGGTAGCAAGGAGGTGCAGGGTCTGCTCCAGCTGCTTGGTGCCACCATGGATTCCCATCCAGGCAGGCAGCACTGCATCAGCAGCACACAGCAGCTTCGGAACAGCTTGGCACAGCAACAGTTAAGCTGCATCAAAATGGGGCAGGGTTTGGCCAGAGCAGATCTGTGTGCTCTGCCAGCCAAGCCCAGTGACGCTTGAATTTGCTGATTCCCATTGACTTTAATAGGAGTGGGATATTGTCTTCTCTGCCTAGCTGTGCACAGATACCTCCTCAAGTAGGGTGAGGCCTGACCCCACAAAAATCCAGGGAGCTTTGCTACCACATACTCCCAAGGAAAATAAAAGGGGTGGAAGGAGAGCTCTGGCAACAAATGTAAATAAGTAGCCTTGGGTTTCACTGTGTCCTGCAGCCTTCCCTCACGCCTTGCTGAGCAGGGCAGCACCCCAGGCTCGGGGCTGGGTTATGTGTACAGCCGAGGGCATGCACAGAGCAACCATTTTATAAACCTTCAGAGCCCAGGGCCTGGAGATTCGTGGGGAGGGGGGAAGTGGAAGAGGAGAGATTACAGTGTGCATGATGTTGAAATGCTGAACAAGGTTATTAAAAAGGGATACGGATGGTGCTGATGTACTGGGGGAGAGGGACATCTGCCACCGTGTAGCAAGCTGGAAGCAGACAGTGTGCAGCAGAGGGCTCCGGGCACTGTCTGCAGCCCCCTCAGCACCTGAGGAAACCTGCTTACGTGTGAGATGGGGCATTTGCAGCTTGAAAATGAGAGGGGGAAGAAACAGCAGTAAATGTTGTCAAAAATTATTATTTTAAACAAAAGTGTGTTGGGGGAGGAGGGAAAGGGGGGCACACAAAGGAACCGTTAGCAGCAGTGTGCCAGCAGCACCAGCCTGACGGCCTGATTTATAAGCGGGATCATAAAAATCCCATTAGGCGTCTCATTGAGAAAAAATAAAAAATAAAAAAATAAAAGAAAAAAGGAGAAAGGAGGAGGCGGCGGGGGGTGGGGAGCGCAGAGCCCCGGTGCGTGTCACTGAGGCAGCATTGACGCAGGCAGCTCTGACGGCAGCAGCCGCCGCGGCGGGGACGGCGCGAGGCTGAATGGGAGCGGCGGGCGCGCGCGCGGCTGTTGAAGCGGGGGAGGGGGCGCCCCGTCCGATCGCCGTGCACGCGCACCGCCCCCTTCCCGCCCCCGTTGGCGCTGCGCTCATTGCCGTGCCGAGCACGGAGCGGCGGGAGGGTGAGGCGGTGCCCCCTGCTCACCTCAGCGATGGGGGCGAGAGCCTCCCCCCCCCCCCCCCCCCCCCCTCCCGGCCGCTCTCCCGCCGTGCGTGAGTGCGAGGGCACGTGTCCTTGCCGCTGTGCTGCGGGAGCGCCCGGCTCTGTTGGCTGATGGGTCGCTGCGGCATCCGCATGAATGGAGCAGAGCGCTGCGGATTGTAGCGTAGGCTCCGTGGCGGCGTTACAACTTAGGAGAGCTGTGCGCCAGTGAGGGCGTCCAGCCTGGCCCCTCGGTGTGGATCTCACAGCTCATAGCAAGTGTGGCGACTGCTGCCTCGGGGAAGAAATTCAGCTCTCCTGTGGATATCTCAGCATTCCCCCCTCCCTTTTTTTTTTTTCGTTGTTATTGTTGTTTCCATCTCTCCCCCCCCGCCCCCCCCTCCCCCCGTAGCTTTCCTAAGATGCAATACAGTTGCATTGTTGATAGTGCAAACGGTCAGGGTTCGTTTGTCTTTGCAGCTGACCTCTGAGCCTTAAAAATGAACAGGAATCCCATTCAGGGGCTTTTGTCTACAGCCGCAGTGTAAGCCGTCAACACCTGAAGTCTATCCATAACGTGCTAAAAAGGCAGTCGCTAATTTCTTTGCTGTGCCTCACTGCCTTTGGTGTTCCAACCTCTGTTAAGCAGCACTGGAAATACCTTCTTGCCTGACTCGTATGACTGATGTTGTGCTGTTCCCAAATCGTACTTAGAAAGAGCCTCATATTTTGGGATCAGTCTGGTAACTTCAGCACGACAACTTTTGTTTGTTTGCTTGTTTGTTTTTGTTTTGTTTTGTTTTTCAAAAAGATAGCGCAGGAAAGGTTATTTCCTTTCTGTTGGGTAGGGTAATCGAAGGAAAGCAAAGATGTGAGGCCCCAAGTGAAGAACCACAGGTAGACACGGTGCAGAGTGCTGCAGTCCTGAAATGGAAAGAAAGCTGTAGTGGCTGTGCCTGAGCTACTGCCAAGTCATGCAGCACATCTTTTCCTTTTTTTCAAGTAGGCAGAGCATTTTTAGGAGCACACAGGAACCCATGTCATCTGCTTGTCTTCTCACATCCACATGTATACGTCAGGGGCTCTTTTGCTCAAAGCAGTAGACTAATGCTGGTAGATAGGAAGGAGGGAGCTCTCTCTCCTATGAAGACAGGCTGAGGCAGCTGGGCTTGTTCAGCCTGCAGAAGGGAAGGCTGGGGGTGACCTAATTGCAGCCTTTCCGTCAGGGGAGTCAACTCTTTGAAAGGGTAGACAATAGCAGGACAAGGGGAAATGGTTTTAAGTTGAAGGAGGGAAGATTTAGGTTGGACATCAGGGGGAAGTTCTTTAGTATGAGAGTGGGGAGGTGCTGGAACAGGCTGCCCAGAGAGGTTGTAGATACCCCGTCCCTGGAAGTGTTCAAACCTAGGCTAGATGTGGCCCTGGGAAGCCTACTCTAGTATTAGATATGGAGATTGGTGGCCCTGCATGCAGCAGGGATTGGGGGCTTGATGATTCCTTCCAACCCTGGCCATTCTATGATTCTGTGATTCTGTAAGGAGATAAAAACCAGGTTGCTCAGCTCCAATTACTTTCTTCTCATATGTGTTGGACCACAGTTAACAGAGCAGCTGTAGGCTCAAAAGGTATGAGCCAGATTCTTCCTTCTCTCACGCTAGTTTTACACTTTTTAGGAGTGAGTGTGGGTACTCGTGCTCTGTACTTGTATAAGCAAAAGGAGAAACCAGTGTTGTTCAATCAAAATACATGCGGAAAGGAAACTTCATCTCTATGTACAAATAGTTTTAGGTACTCCTTTAACATTACCATGTATTTTTGTACGCTACAGTTACATTTAGTGTGTAGTTTGTTTTTTGTTGTCAAATATATTCAAATGGAAACCTCAAAAAACTAATTAAGATCCAAAATAGTAAGGGTAGACAATTTGCTGCAGAATAGAAATAGGAGTTGTACTTGTTTCTGACAGAACTCAATTTTCTCGTGGGTTCCTTAAGTAAAGGGTTAAAGTCATCGGAAATATAGAATGCAGCATATCTGGCAGAAACATGCAGACAAAATTGATTTTTTTCAATAGAAAATTGCGAAGAAGCAAAAACGCTCTAGATTGGACACTGTAGCAGGGGTCTAAAAGACTATGAGCCACCAGAATGGTTAAGGAGATGCAGCTTGAGAACGGGATGAAAGCTGCAGGAAAAGTGAAACCGTGTGATTTACTACTGAAATTATCCAGTTAGACTGAAATATCACCCTGCTGCCACCTTTTTACAATCTCAGATGAAGGCTTTTTACTGAAAGTGAAGGAGAACCTGATTTTCAGTTGAATTTGAGAGTTTTTACTCCAGCTAAACTTGTTGCTCAAAATGCTAGAATTGGAGAAACGCCAAGGTAGGCTGTGTGCTGTGAAACGTGCAGGCCGTAGGAAGGAGGGAGACAACATAGCTTTATAAACCACCTTCATACCTCTGAGGTAAAGCGTGGCCCCCAGTAAAGCTCAGCAGGCCCAGGCGTGCCCTGGTGACTTGCTGTGCAGTAGAGACTGTGATATAGAGAGGACGCTCTAATAGAAAGGGCCTCAACAGTAAATTCATAGCTGAACAAACAAGTCTTGGATTACTGGAAGAAATCGTCATAGCAAATGCTAGACACAAAGCCCAGAGTGGGAGTGTTTGAGGACAAGCGATCTTTGCAGCCTTTTTTTCTCCTGTTACAGCCCTTTTGGTTACTTAATGTACCACAAATTATTTTTAAAGCATGTAGTTTCACGTACCCCTCTTCCTCAGTACTGACCTTCTAATACTGGACTAGCGTTTAAGTACCTAAAACTCTGCAAGCAGAATGACCCTGTGTCTTTCACAAAACATCATAGTTAATGGTTCATCACACATTGATGCCACGGACATTGATAAGGCAATTTCCTGCTTTCTCATCTGTGTGATTCTGGATTTTACATCCTGACAGCAAGGGTGCTAGGAAATTTCTGCCATAGGAGTAGAGGAGAAAGTAGGAATAGAGATAGGGAATGAGGAGAAAGATCTGGAGAATGTGTGTTGTTGCCACTGGAATCACAGAACCAGTGGAAGATGGAGGGGGATGGGTAGGGAGAAGTACTCCTCCTCTCCAGCTTAAGCAGTAACTGCTACCCGGACCACTTCCATCCTTCCCAGCAGGGACTTATGTGAAAATCTAGTCATCAAATTCATAGTTCTAAACATTGGTTGTCTTAAACTGCAAAAATCAGCCACCATATTCTCACAATTAAAAATGCTACAATGCAAGTAGTATCTCTTGATAGAATACCATAATTATGGTTTATGAGGAGACGTGGATCAAGACTTGGCCATACGTGTTGAACAAGTATGAGGTATTTGTATAAAATTGGATAAAATAACTTTTTTTTTCAAGGTAAAAATACCCAGTTCCCTCTAAGTGCAAATTCAGCAAAACCTCTTCAGATTCATGTACTGATCTTCATCTCTTCTTTTAAAATACAAAATGAATGTCATGAAGTTAGAGTACACATTTCATGTTGAAAGAATGTTTGTTTTTTTTTTCAGAGGCATTTTATTTTGAAACTGACCTCATACCATCTTCCCAGCAGTGCTGAATTTCATATGGAACTTAAAAGCATCTTTCACCCCTCTCTTTTGCATTGTTAAATTACAAGATCAAAAAAGTGGTCATTTATGTAGCATAAGAAATTGGGAACTGTCTCAGTCTTGCAAGTTTTCTTTGTGCTATGTGTCAACTTGTATGTAATGTCAGTGCAGTGGGGTTACTTGATCATTATTACCTTACAGATTAGCTTGTGGGGTGGAAAAGTGACAGATATGTTGGTATGTTCTGGGTTTTGTTTTTAAATTGGTAAAGTGGATGATGCAGAAGAGTGTGCAAGATATTTGAGTTCTGAACCTGCACAAAAGTCTCATTGAGGCCTTGCTTAAATCTCTTAGAGGAAGACACCATGATCTTCAGTCACATCAAGTAGTACCTTACAGTGCAGGCGTTCCCACTGAAAGCAGTAGAACTAGCCAGGGATTAAGGCAGTAATAAATGTGAGTAAAGACAGTAGAACATACTCGTCACCTCTTTGCTGCTGTTTCCCAATTTATAAAATGAAGATAATAAAATTTACCAACTGTTCTGGGTGTTGTAAGGATACATTAGTTCATGCTAGCAAATCACTTTGAAGGCAAAAACAAATGCTATATAAATGCTAAATATTCTGTCAAGATGCGCAGGAGTGTATTCACAGTACAGGGACATGAACCAAAATAAGTGCTTTGAGTTGAGAGAGGGCTTTATTGATACAGATGTTTACAGTATCTGAAGTGCTGCTGCATAAGTCAGCTCCTAAAGAAAAAAATACAAGCTGTTCAGAAGAAGTGTTAGTATAGCACTGCATGAAAGAGAATTGATTCTCTCATTGTGCTGCTTGTTAAGTATTAGTAAATATCTCAAGGTTGAATAATTCCGGGCTGAGTTGGTTGTGTGAGAAAAACAAAGAGAAGGCAAACTTGCACTGTGAGACCTCTAGATCTTAAGACTTCTGTGTTTTGGTGTTTGCTGAGTTTGCACAATATATATTGTACAGAACCAGATTTGCCTTAACCAGCACTATTTCTTCTCCAAACTTCTGTTTTTATATCCCTTTCAAATTCAGACAGACTAGTCACTGAAAACCATCACGAATGGTTCTTTGTGAACATGACTGACATGCTAGGCTGGCAGTGCCTTAAAAAATAAAGCAAAAAGTGTTTGCAAACTGAGTTATATTTGTTGAAGGTGTTTTGCCTGATGATTTCAGTTATTGACTCGTGTAAGGCAAATACCTAGTCCAAATCTGTAAGCCTGAAAATGCTTCAGGTCTGTCTCAGAGTGCAACTGTGTTTAGTAACTACAAGTCATAAGGCCTGGCTCTGGAATCCCAATTGTGGGCTTCTCTAGAGCCCGATGAATGCAACACCAAGGATTTCTATTTACCTTCCCAAGTCTTAGGTCAGGGTCTTATTCTCTTCTAATGGAAAGACCTGAGATTTAGTGCACTGAATACCACTTGCTTCAGTTAGGTGACATAACTGTCCTTTGCCCAATCTACAAAAAGAGAAGAGTTTCACATCATCCTATCCAAAGGAAGCTACCAAAGTCACTGAAAGTGGATAGCATTTAAATGAGAAAGTGCATAGAAATTAATTACTTTTCAGAGCATGAAAAATGCAGTAATAAGAGAGCTCTCAGTACCTTACTGTACTTTTTCCTTAAGGCCTGAGAGGTAGCTAATCAGAGTGCCAGGCAGAGAAGGAAGGCAGGACTCACATGGAGCTGGGAGTGAGAAGCAGTAGAATTCTTATATAAAAAGATAAGTAATTAATAGTGATACAGATTAAAAAAAAAAAAAAAAAAAAGTGCAAAGAACCTTTGTAAATTATTTTAGGCCTGTTATCACCAGCCCAAAAACTTTCTACAACCACATCAGCAGCATGCTGCCTTCTCCCATTCATCTTCTGAGACGGTCCCAGAGAGTTTTGATGTGTAGAGTGAGTTCTAGACTGAGTGAAGAAATCCATTCTTGTTAAAGAACATGGAAACTGGCACTGCCTTTTTATCTTCCTCCTTTCCTATTGTGCATCATAGTTTAACTTACGGAGAAGAGAGCTCCTTGGAACAGCCCAAGTTTTGTTGCATGTATTGGGAAGAAGTTAAACAAAAAGAGTACTCGGGAATAATGGAAAGCTTTTCTTCCACAAGACCAAATCAGATGGAATAGTATCTCACAGGGAGTGGAAGTGTGACTTGGTATGGCCTCAGAGACTGTTGTTTATGGAATTATCCTGTTCACCCCCAGGCAATGATCTGCTCTGTATTTCCACTCCTAATTTCCATCATTTCCCAATAAAAACATGATCTGCCAGCATGACAGTAACTTAGTGGAAACACTTGTGTCAAGGCAGATCTCAGTGGGAACTTCCTAAACCACAGAAGTGGCATAGTGCAATGTCTTATACTGTGTAGAGTATCAATCTCTACATGCTGGCTAGGTGATATTTATATATAAATGTAGTATTTAAAAGGAAACATGTAATAGCATAGGATTGTACCTAAAACTTGGCAAATATATTCAGTTCTGTTCTGTGTAAGTTTTTAGGGCATCTCACTGAAGCGAAGGGATGTGCTACTAGGTCCTGAAAACCTCCACGATTCATTCACAAAAATAAGCATCTTACTATCTAAGAAAGCATCTCCTGCTGATGGTTTGAAAGCTTCCTCCTTTGTTTTGCAGCCACATTACCAAAGCCTTGTGTGGGAGATAACAGATACATCAAAGGCCATCATGAATGCCAAATTTAACATCCATAGAGACAGAGTGGTTACACATCCTCTCTCTGCTTGGCACTGCTTTCTGTCTTTCCCTTCTCACCAAGATAAACTCAAAGAAAAGAAAGGAGTCAGCACCTTGTGAGTGTTCCCAGCAGACACTGAACCTGACTCAGGCTTGTAGTGATAGCACTTACATCACCCGTATGTAAAATTGTTCCAGCAAGGAGCTGGCTGAATGGTTTGGGCAACTGGCCACTTAATGCATGCAGTCATTTGGAGGCCAAACTAGCCACCTCCCAGACTGGAAGGCTGCTGAAAGGAAAGTGAGGGGCTGGGAGTGCAGTGAGAGGACAGAAAGCAGCATATATGGAGCCTCTCCAAAAACAAAAACAAAACAAAACAAAACAAAACAAAACAAAAACCAAAAAAACTCAACCCAAACGGGCCCGACCGCACTAGTGGCTCGGTACTGGGTTTCTCCTCGTCCAGCTCAAAACCAGCAGGAAGGCGGCTTTGGGTTCCCCTCAGGATGAGCACCGCACACCGCACGCTGCGGCTCCGCCGGAGATCCCCACACCCGCGCATCGCGCACCGCACCCCGCCCACCCGCGCGGCGTCCCGCTGCCAGCACGCGGCGGCCCCAGCTCCCCTCGGCCCTCCCTCCGGGGGCGGCGCGGGGGAGGCGGGCGCACGGGAGCCGGAGCGCGCGGCAGAGGCGCCGCTCCCCCCGCGGCGGCGGGGCTGGGAGCGCTGCCCGCCGCGGGAACGCGGAGCGGTGCCGGCGTGCCCGCTGCTGAGCGGGAGCCGCATGCCGCCGACCCCGAGCCTACTGAGTGCCCGGGCCGTCATCTGTGGGACGGCGCTTGGTGGGGGGGGAGAGGGTTGGCGGCACACGGGCACCTCATCAGCTCTCCCCATATACGGGTAAAAACGGGGCAGCGGGAGCGTGACCCCGCGTGGGAAGGAGCCGGCTGCTTCGAGTCGGCTTTTATTTCTCTTCTTCTTTGTAAGCACCTTCCGATGCTATAAATAAATAAATAAATAACCCCCCAAATAAATAAATAAATAAACAAACAAACAGATCCCTGCAGGCTATACGGCAAGAAATTGCTACTTCAGCCCTAGCTGTGCACCGGGAACACTTCAGCGTGTACACGGTCCTAAATACGTTTGGAAATATGAGATGGGGGGGGGGGGGGCGGAGAGCGGGGGGAGGGCACTTTTTCCCGGCTTTCATCAGTGCCTGCTTGGAGAGAGACAGAAATAATTAAGGGAAAAAAAAATCATCCCACCCCTTCCCCCCCCGCGCACTCCCCCCACCCACCGAGCAATCATAATACATTGAAATTTCCCAAAGTCTCGTCAGCTGCAAAAAATAAATGTTTCTGGAGCTGGAGGATCATGTTGCAGTAGCGTGTGACTGAGAGACCTAGATTCCTTTCCCTGCTCCCCCGTCTCTTTCCTTAGGTGATTTTTAGCATTTATTATTTGTTTTGGGAGGGGAAAAATCCTCCTCGCTTCAGTCTCTTGCTAGAGGTCCAGACTGCTTACGTCTGAGCGCCCCTTATCATTTCAGTGAATGGCAATTGCAGCCTTGGTGCTGTTATAGCAATGAAGCTACAGACGTCATTGCCTCCTGTTGGACGTGAGATGTGTCCAAGCATCAGCCCCTTCTGCTTAAGAAAAACTCTTTAACTTCCATGCAGCCGGCAGGCAGGCTTTCCTAAGATCCTGTGGACCCAGCACTGCATTGATACCGTTATATATTTTTATTTATATATGCATATACATATACACAGGTGTACGTGTGTATGTGTGTTTGTATGTATGCATATAGAGAGCCAGAAATAGCTAATTTAAAGCCGCTGCTGCACAGCGAGCTTCTCTAAAATTTCCTGCTCGTCAGAGTAGCTCTGCATCGTTCTGTTAAATACAGCCAGGCGGGAAAGCCATCATCCATCAATTTCGGGTACCAAGGACGACCTGTTGAACACCTTGCTCTCCGACCCCCGGGAAGATGCTGGGCTGCCGGAGCACGGAAGAGCCAGGACTGTGCCCCGAACTTCACCCGCTCGGCAGCCGCTGTTCCTAAGCCATTTCCCCTCTCCTCCCCCGCCTCTTTGCCTCCCGGACTGAGAATCTGCTCTTTAAAGTTGATCTGACGGGGAAAGCAGAGACGAGCTTGTGCATAGTTCGCAGGGTAAGTTGTGTCCTTCCCTCCGCCCCCCCACCGCGAAAACTACCCGCTAGCGAGCCTCGAAACCCGCCAGGACGGGGACAGGTGGCGGGGGGGAAGGGACGGGAGCCCCGGGGACGGCGGCGCACCTCGCTGCCGGCACCGAAAGGGTTACCGAGGGACCGAGCCGCCCGCCTGACTGCGGGGCTACCGACTCCGCGGCGGAGTTTGCGATGCCCGAGTTGTTCGTGAACATTCCCAGCCGGTCTCCGCCGCTCCCGCAGGTGCAGGGCTGGCTGCTCACCGCGCCCCGGCCCTCCGCCGCCGGCCTTCGCCCTCGCTCGACCGCCGCGGCCACGGGGGGCCCCGGCTGCCGGCTCCCTACGCACATGACCCCTGCAGGGAACCGAGCCTCCCTGCACCTGCAGGCGCTTGTTATCCCTCCTCCTCGGCTCCCGGATTTCTTTTTAATTCACTCGTCCTTCCCCCCCCCCCCCCCCCATCCATTCAGCTTTTACCTTTTTTTTTCCTCCTCCTTTTCTTTTTTTAACCAGAAGGAATCCCAACAGGGGAAAATAATATCAGTCAGCTCCCTCCCCCCTCCCTCCCTCCCCCCAATAAAAAAAAGCACCACCCGTTAACATTTGGCAAAACAACAGAGGATGTCGCCTCTCCGATTTTCACCGGCACACATTCAGATGAGCGAGCGAGGAAGGGGGGGGACCCAGGCAGCCCCTCTAGACGTGGGGCTGCATTGATGGGATTGTGATTTGTAGGATTTCTCCACTTAGTCCCTGCCTCCTACTTGCTCTCCAGCCACTCCAAAGTCTCTTCCCCTCTCTTTAAGCAGCGATTTCTTTCAATCTCTCTCTCTCCCTTCCCGTGTCTCTCTCTCACACTCTCCCTCTCTCTCCACATACACTCATCTCCCCGGAGAGAGAGAGAGGAGAAACTCCACTCCCAAACACCGACCAGATGTCGAAGAAACGCAAAGCCCTGGAGGGTGGCGGAGCCCAGCTCCCCCCCGAGGACCCCAGAGCCTGTTTTGGGGCCGGCGAGGAGCAAGGTAGGGCGGCGGAGGCCTGCAGGTGGCCGGGCGGTGGGCAGCCGGGAGCCTCCCGTGGCCCAGAAATGCTGGGCGCCTAGGCCAGCCTGCTGCCTCGAAGGGCTGGCATCAGCAGGGCTGTAACCCTTACCCACGCTGACCTCTGAGAGGGGTGAGGGGAAGGGAAGAGGAAGGGGCAGGGTGGGGAGCTGAGGGAGCGGCGGGGCTGCTGGCGGTCAGGCTGCCCTCCCGCTGCTGTTTGTCGCCAGCGTTGGTATTGCCTCATTGATCTGCTGCTCATCTAAATCTCTGCTTACAGGGCATTCTGAGCTTGGGCAGCCAGCGATCTGTAGGCACCTATATATACGTTGTGATTTTGCGTGGGTCTGGTTTCCTTTGGTGAGCCCTCATCCCTGGTGCGATGTCGGTTGCGTCATGTTGAGACTTCACATGCTGCACTTGCAGCGCACTTTGCAGCCAGCTGAAGTTGGTTTTTCCATAGCCTTGGTGCTCTGCTGTAATTTCTGAGCTCCATGAATTTGTGGTAGAAAAGCTGCTCGGTACTTTTTGACAAGATAATATCAATGGGGAAGCCGGTTGGTGTAAAATCAGCTATGCACACAAGTGTGAGGGAGTTCTGCAGCCAAATTCCTTGTTGCTCAGCCGGCCCTGTGGTTCCTGTCCTTTGTGTATGTTTTGACCAAGTGGGCCCAGATGAACTAAGCTGAGCCTCGGTGCTCTGGGGTTATGGCTGTAGTGCAGAGGAGAGAGGAAAATGCCGATTGAATTTAGAACAGTGTTTCAGGCTGTTGCAAGTGGCTCTGGAGTCTATGATGGGATCTGATGGGGCATGTGTTGGGTTCAGATGGCAATCTAAATGTGTCTCTTTTCTGTCTGTGTGTTCAGAAATACCGTGCTTATGTCCGGCAGGTGTAAAGCTGGGCAGAGAGCAGACAGGGATGGAATGACTGTGTTCTCCATCATGGAGTCAGTGGCCCTTTTTGTGAGGGAGGTGAGGGATCATAGTGCCACAAGTCACCCAGATCATGGAATTCACTCAGAACCATGGATGTTTTTGCTTTCTGCAATGAAATGTCTTCAGTACAGTGACTGGTGTGCTCTTTTGGTTACATTAGAAAGAAGCACTTCTAGTGATACACCATCACTTTCAGAAGATATCGGTTAGGGTATATGTGGTTGTTGGTTTTAAATTGCTTGGCTCTCCAACAAGAAATTAAGATTCTTGTTCCTATTTTCTTATCGTTTGACTGCTTAAGACCAATCTTGATATTTGAGGGACGTTTTCAGATGCTGTGAAAGACTTTATTTGCATGACAACATTCGATGTTTTTTTTGCAATGTGGAATTTTGCTGTTACTAACCTGGAAAATCTTACCTCTTCGTCGGCAATAGATGAGGTTAAACACAGGAGTGGCATTCAGCAGAGACCTGGAAGTTGGCTATATATTACATGTAATTTTAATTTAAATGTCTGCCATTAGTGAGTGCAGGACACCTGACAGATTATTGTGATGTAGAGGTCTGTGTCTGTTTTTTTTGTCGTTGTTTTTTGATTTTTAAATTATGATTTTTTTTTTTTTTTTTTCAACTCTACAATAGTATTTCCTATAACACTTCTGGTTATGTAACAAGAAACAGAAAACAAATTTAACTTTAAAATACGACTTTGATTTCAATGCACACAGAACAAATGAAATGGAAATTGAAAAAAAATATTTAGTAAAGCACTGATGTGTGATATGAAGAAAGTAAATAGGGTATCATTTTCCTTATAGGGGGGGCACAACATGTTTTGTAAATCAAACTGATTGAAAACCTGTTCTGTACCTGGGTAATCCAGGCTTATGTAGTCTTTGGCACAGTAAATGGTGAAATTTAATTTGAAATTTAGTGTTTTTATTTCTGAGCTCAAAATTATTTCTATGAACTTTTCTTCTGTGTATTTTTTTCCCTGCTATTTTACAGGAAGGAATGTTGCTTGTTAATTGCATTGTCTGTGTGGCTATGTAACTGTAGAAACCATTAAGGGTGTGCAGTGTATCACAATGTTGTAGTGAGTGTGTTTGTGTGTGAGATGGTGGATGTGAAGCTTTCTTAAGGCATGAGATGTACAGGTAATTTTTTGGATTAATCTGAATTATTTCACTATAAAGCACTGTGTTCTTGCAGTTGGTTTGCTACCTCTGTAGAGAGGCACACTTCCTAGTTTGGAGTGAGAGTGTGTAATATTTGCCTAGAAGTATGGAAAAGCCATGTAACTGCTGGGTTTTAGCATTAAAACGTGTGTGCGCTGGGAGCAGGGAGGCGGGGAAGGGGAAATGGGCATTAGTAAACGAAGGGAAGAAAAATAGAGAGCTCAGATTTCTGGAGGCTGCCAAATCCTGTATTCCTGCAGAAGTTGAACGCAGAAGCTCTGCTGTCCTCAGCTAATGAGGTGACTTCTTCCAGTGACAGACGTGTGTGAGAGAGAGGGCCTGGATCCGGGTCTGCCATCTTATGTCTGTGCGCCGCCTGGTCAGTTAAGGGTGCACACTGCCAACAAGGAAATCGTTGTTTCTTTTGAGGGTCTGCATTTCTGTTTTTAAACCTTAAGAGGCTGCACGCTAATTTTTAGCTGCTCCAGCCTCAGTTGGGTATGTGGCCAACTGAAGTGTGTGCTTGCAGAGTTTCTTTCATTCAGCTCTTGTTTATCCTCAGTTGGCAAAGCTGTGGGTGGACAGACATGATGTAGGCCACGATACAGATTCTTTTGAACTCCTCTGGTGTGGTTTTGTTTTTATTTAAAGTATTTTGTGAAGGACTCAGTAGTAAACTCTTCTGGTATAACAGGGTGTGATCCAATGGATGCTAAATATTTCAAGCCTTCCTGGGGATGGAGGGAGGAAAGGAATGAGACTGCTTAGCATCCCCCAGCTTCTCAATACTGAGAGCCTGAGCCTGTGTATCTTACTCACTGCACTTCACTGTGTCACCTTATTTAGAGGTGAAGTCATATCTGTAGTCTGTAGAGATAGTGGCATTTCCAGGGAGAATTTAGTTTTTATGTGGACTGAATTGCCACTGAGAGGTGTCCCTTTCTTTGTAATGGCCATGCATGGAGTCTATGGTAACTGTACTAACTGTACTTGTTTCCTTGTACCAGTCTAAATTACAGAATTTCCAGCAAAGTGGATAAGGTGTAGCCAGTGAAACCATGCATGGTCATTTGGTGTGTTTGTGTCATCATATCGGTGATACCCAGCATTGAGAAGGTAGGATTCATCTATTGAAATATGGCTCTTTGGATTCCCTTTTATTGTCAGAAAGCAGAACGTTTCTAGAGTAATTCATCTATTCTTAAAGTGGAAATCTACGTTTAGTCAGCAGAATCACATCTGAGAAGTGCTGTTTTTTGAATACAAAGGCAGTCCAAGCATCTCACATAGATGTAGACAGATGTAGTTCAGCAGACGACTCCTGCCTGTTGACCAATTCTTTCTGGTTTTGGTGCCAGCTGAATGACAAAGATGTTTTTCAGCTGCATTTGAAGCAGAGGGCTTCCCTCTTGCAATAAGCCACTTGCTCAAAATACCGGTGGGGAAAATAAAATAAAATAAAATAAAATAAAATAAAAAAATAATTATTTATATATACATATATATATATAATATCTCTGTATGGGAACTGCTGAATCATGGCCTGAACCTCTGATTGATCACCTGAGGCAAGCAATGAGTCAGCCATGGGAGCACAGGTGAAGGCAATTCACCTGTACTGCTGGAAGGAGTGGAGCCTGGCTCCACCTCTCCTAGACCCATTTAAGAGCTGACTATGAGTAGGGAAGGATCTCTTCTGGAGATCTACTTTGTTGGAGTTTTGTAAGTGAGCCCAGGATATGGATAAGCAGCCTATCTTTTCTGCTTTGGTGTAATAACTGCATAGCCAAGCTTTCTGATATACTTCATGACTATAACATCTGTCCATTCATTGATTGTACAGTATCAAAGGAAGAATCTCATTTTCTGTGAATCCTTGTTTTCTATGAATGTTCTGAAAGCTGCTCTGGAAGATGCAAAAATGGGTAGTGTTGATTCAAGACTCAACAAAACGTGGACTCATCTCAGAACCAAATTCAGCATGATACTGTGACTAAATTATACAGTAATGCTGCTCGCCATTATCCTGCAGTTTTTGGACATAGAAAGGAGAATACAATATTTTTGGATATTTTCTTGCAGATGTTTTTAAGTATGATGGATTCAGGGAAGGAAAAGCCTCTAAATTCTCACTGGGCTGCTCTTTCTGAATTTGGATTGAGGTTTGAATTTGGTATGAGGATAACTAAATTCATTTCTCCTTCCATCTCTCACGTGGTTCAGTTTTTGATAGCAGTGAACAGTCTCAATTGTCGTAAATGTGAGTCATAGTTGAGGCTCTTCTGTACTCCTTGAAACCAGTCTCTTAAGAGGAAACTATTGCAAAACTCTTCTAGAAGCGAAGCTGAGCTCCTGTGAGCACCTCTGCCCAGGTGTAACTTTTAATATATTATTCTTTGAATTCAATGTGGCCAGCCAGATGTGTAAATGTTAATCGTGTACATAAAGAAGCGTTTGCAAGGTCTCAGATACTATTAAGAAAAAGCCCTGTTGAGGGTCACTTTTACACAAAGGATACTTCCCTAGTAATTACTTGGGGGAGCAGTTAGTATTCTCTAACTAATTCTAGGTGATCTGTGTGAGTACTTAATGTTCATGTTTGTTTTGAATTTTGTCTGGAATGAAGCTATTGATTATTTATTCAGTCTTAATTTGGGATCATCAGGCTTAGAAGGTTTAGTTCTCTTTTTTTTTTTTATTCAAGTCTTGCATTGGCATAATGGAAATAAAAATTGAACCCAAATGCTTCACTGCAATTCTTCCCTAACCCCCATACTCTGTCTTCATCAATACAGTTACAGTCTTTACTCCATTTGTGGTTTTATCATAGATGGGACTATTAGGATTCCTCTGAGCTCTGCATGCTCTTGTTCTTCTCATCTCTGTGATGCAGGTGGAAAAGCAAAGCAGTTCTTCCCTTGTGAATGCAATTTGAGGCTTCATTTTCTCTTGTATTTCTCCATGCTCTGTGTTCTGGTCACTCTGCTTTCCATTTGCTTCTGATCCATGAAATAAACAAGCCCAATATATCTCTGTATACCATTCTGGAAGGTCTGTCTACTTGGAGCTGAAGCATTTAGCAACAGAAGCTTATGCATTTGTGAGGTCATGGATAAGAGAAGGGATTTATTGTACAGATTATTATTATTTTTTGGTGCCAGTATTGTAATACACAGAAGGAAAAAAAAAATTGCAATCACTTTGACTTTGTTCAGGAAAAAAAAGAAAAAAAAAAAGGGGGGGGGGGAGGGCAGGCAGGCAAAACAAATGTAGCAAGGGCTTTATTAAGGGGAAGAAAACTCATGCTTTTCGAAGCTGATTGGCTCAATGGTTACTGATAGTTTCTTGTGTTAATTTTGATTTTTCATCTCTTTGTCCTGAGACAGTCAAGGATTTGCCTTCCAGATGCTGTAGAAGGATAGATGGGGTCTGACTTACAGTTTCAGATGATCAAATGCAACATGCTGAAAGCAAAGACAGTTTTACAAACCCACTTCAAAGAATGTGCAGCTGCAAAATGAGAGTGGTGGAAAGATGTTAAGCTAAGGAAAACTCGAAGTGGTTGGAAAGAGAGAGCAAGGACAAGTTATATATGCTGTGAAATAACACTGTAAGCCCTAGGAAAAAAGAAGTATCTACTTCATTTTGTTGCTGACTTGCCTTCCTGTCCACTATTTCTTAAAAGTTGTTGAGAAACTCTTTTGTTTCCATCTGCATTTGTTTCAGAAAGATGTATGCCTAGGTGTAAGTTTTTGAACACTGCAGTAAGTAAAATATAAAGGCTCATGCTTTAGCATTTTTCTGACTGGTGTTTCTGTGGGAGAGGGCATGTTCTGTCCAGCAATACACTGTTGCATAGCACAGCTCCATCTTCAGGTGCTTCTAGCAAGAAGTGAGGTCACTATCTACATTGTAGCAGGAAAAAAAAAAAAAAGCTATTCTGACTGACATCGCCAGGCAGAGCCATAGGGAAAATGGCGATATTCTAACTACTTGACACAGTCACTTTGGTTGGAAAGCATGACTTTGGGTGAATTCCTGGCTTGCCTAAAAAGAGATTTATCCAAAGGTTTAAAAAAATGGGGATGACTTTTTAATTCATAGTGGACATTTGATATTTTGACTGTTGGTCAAGGAGCATGTACAGTAATTCTATAAAACTGCCTAGTGAGTCAGAAACTGGAATTTCAGAGAAGTCTCCTGAGTGTATGAGTGACTTGAGAATGGGATGTCGATTAAATAACCAGTTTCCTGGAAAATTGTCACTTGAAGCTTTTCAAGAGCTTAAGACAAACTCTACTTACAACTCCATGAAGTTGTAGGATAATTCCCCAGTCCCCAGTGATCCAGCAATACTCCAGTCTCCCAGTATTAGCCCTAGTTAGCAAGTACAGTTAAAGGCAGTGAAGTGACACAGTTGGCTGAGTCCATGCCTGCTGGTTGCTGTCTCCCTGCCCTGGTCAGTGGAGAGGGAGCAGCATAGGAAAAGGTCTTTGAGGGAGCTGTCTCACTGACTGCATGGGGACTGGGCCTGGTCTTTGCAGAGCCAAGCCCTCATCTGACATCTGCTGCTCCCTTGGTTTGTAGTGGTGCTGCCTGGGTAATAGAGGCCGTCGTTGACAAAGAAGGGCTCTTGACTTAGAATATGTTCTATAAACTTGCAGAAAAAGCCGAATAGCAGCAGCAATTCATAAAGGTAACAGGATAAAAAAGAAAGTGAGATTGAAAATGTGGCTAAACTTTTAGATAAATTGATGTAAAAAGCTAGCAGCTTTCCTTTGATTTCTGATAGAATGAAAATCTATATGAATCTCCCTGGATTTACTGATCTTGTCTTGTGTTACATTCATTTTCCTTAGCAATTCTCCTCTTTAAAAAAACAAACAAACAAACAAAGTGCTTCCCCTTTTCTAGTCAGTGAAGAAATGCATATCTATCCTTACTTTTAACGTAAGAGAGAGAGCCCCTGTCTCCCTTGTCACAGTGTTGAACTTTGCCTGATGGCATGGTATTACCAGAAGGCTGCATTTTATTGCGTTATCACCACCTTGCCATTTGTTTTGAACGCATCTGAGTCAGGTGCTTCCGTATGGGAAAGGAGAAGAGTTACGTAAGCAACAATATTATTTTCTGTAATATGCAAAAGCAGAGGCTGTAATGATTGCTGATGAAGCACTAATTTATTAATAAACCTGCTTTATGCTTTCCCCCATGGTATTAAAGTTTTTGTTTTCTTTGGGCATAGTCAGGTTTTCAAGTTACTAGTGATAATGCAGAAATGTTAGCAACTCAGTGAGCAACAATTGTAGCTTTATGCTGGAGGAGGAAAAAAGGGATACTGTCTGTGTTTGGTGGGCTTGAATACATAAAGTTTTTGTGTTTCACACTGCCAGTGTGATGGCTAATAATGTTGATGTTTAAGGTGTGCCCACACATTGGGCTATTGAGTTTGTATTCCTAAACTCAATCCCACTATGTCTGTTAACATGTGGAATAAGCAACTGCATTTTGTGTGTCAAGCTGTATTCAAGTTATCCACATCGTATTTTAGCCAAGTACTGTGTCCCAGCTGAGGGTCAGTTGGTAGTGCACTAATTCTTACATTGGTTTTCAGTTAATGTTGGGCCCAGAGTAATACGGGATAATTAAAAAAATATCAGTGCCATAAAGATCAGAGGTGGAGGAGTCATACATGACAGCAATATGAAATAATAATAACTGATAAATAAATTAGATGAAAAAAAAAAAGACAACTCTCAGATTATTATTGGAAATCACTAATAAATGGCCAGTCTTCAAGTGAAAACTTACTTTACTTAGACATTAAGCTGCAGAAGTGATGAAGCAAAGATTTCAGGGCATCTGGAGATGACACCCTCCCCATTTGTACAGGCTAGGTGTCAGAAGAGCACTACCTTCAAGGAGAGCCCTTTTAATAATTTTTTTACAACATTGTCTTAGCCTGTATGTAGCTGTTAAGTTAGCATAACCAAGTATTAGTAATGTCTATGTAAGATAAGCAAGATCCTGACTTAAGTTTCATTTTTCTACCTCAATTCAGCTGCAGCATCTTCCTGTTGCATTTCTTTTATCTTGACTCAGCCAAGATGGACTTATGCTATCTATAATTATTGTTCAGACTTTGCAGATCTGCTCTATGTATGGTTTATCTCTTTCTAATCTTATACTTACTATGATTTGCAAATAAGTAAGATTAGATGGTAGATCTCCATGTTACTGCCATGTAAGTTCTCCAGCTGTCTCTGGGATGAAAATTTAAATAAGTTATAGGTGGTATCAGCTTTAAGTGATACTGGCAGGAACAGGAGTAGAAGCACTGTATGGGAATTGTTGAGTCACAGCCTGAACCATTGATTGAACACCTGGGGAAAGGACCCGGTCAGCCCTGGGAGCACAGGTGAAGGCAATTCAGCTGTGTGACTGGAGGGGTGGAGCCTGGCTGCACCTCTCTTAGACCTCATTTAAGGGCTGACTGTTACTGGGGAAGGATCTCTTTCTGAAGATTCCTCCTTAGTGAAGTTTTCCCCTGCAACCTTGGAATCTTCTGATACAGGTGAGCAATCTCCTCTTCCTTTATAGCACCTTTCTGCTGTGCCAGTCCTTCTGTTGTCACACCTTTGTTGTAATGCCTTTCCTATCATATTGATCTGTTCAATTGCTACAAGCACACACAGAGGCTGTTAAGAGGCAACTGAGTGACCTTCCTCCAGCTTTTATTTGCTACCTGCAGACAATGTAAGACTGAGTGCTTCTAGACTGTTCCAAGGCCAAATCACAAAAGGGCTTGTCACTGCATCATGGTTTATCCAAGAACTGGTAACTAGCTGGCGACCATGCCCTTAGAGCTTGAAAAGTGTTCACTGTTGTGCAGATGAAGCTGTGTTTAGTGCTCTGCCACTCTTCGTTATGATAAGGAACGCTTGGCTTTTTATCATGTTGTTACTTTTTGAAAATACAAGAAATGTTGTATAGGCCAGTTTTTGCATTGGATAGTGCAAGGCTCTCTCCTTTAATATTTTGGGGTTGTTGGTGGATTTATTTTGTTTCGTTTCCTTTACAATATGTAAAGAACTGCAACACTTTACTGTAAAGGGATTTCGAAGTCCAGAAGGCAGTACTGTGACCCACGTAGGGTTTTAAGGCAAAACATATAAATTGCATTGGGTTCTGGTGGTGGTATCAGGAGCTAGCTGATTCTGATAGTTTTCTTCAGAAGGTTCTATCTGGACACTCATGGTTATTTCATCAGTCATGCTTTGGGCTGCATAGCCTAATAGTTCATGCTGTACTACTATTTTACCTAAGCATGAGGAAGTTGGAAAGTAGTTGGTGTTTTACTGCTGTTTGTAAGAACCATGTGTTGAGTTTGAAGCAGGGAGTTGAGATGCAGGTATTTAATCAGGTGGAAAACCTGCAGCTAGCTCATCAGTAGTGGTGGTGTGCAGGTGTAAAACTACATAGGAAGATGACTGACTGACCCATGCGCCTTTGTCTATCGCATTTTGGGGAAGAGACCCTTTGCTGTTTGTTTGCGTAGGTGGAGAGAAAGCTATGAGTATTCATCTTCTCTCTACCCTGAGAAATACAAAATAATGGTTTTGTTCAGTGGTAGCCAGTATTTATAAAGAAACCTAAATGTATATGGCCACTAAGGCTGCATATGCAGCTTTGGAAGGGTTTTCATGAAGAAGTAAAGCTGCTAAATCCAAAAAGCTATTGGATTGACACCAGAAACAGTGATGTAATTGGGTATATACATTGTATGGGATGTTTTGATTGGATTTAGAAAGACCTAAACAAAGAGATGATCCTTTAACTATGCTTTTGCACCAAAAGATGCAGCTTCTTACGGCTAGGGGTGACCTAGATGTATGGAATTTATTCTGTAACTGCAATCCGGGCTTCGGGTGTCAGTGTTCCTGAGATTTTCCTTGGTAGAACAAAGTGTTCCTACCTTCTTGTACCACTTCCAGGTAAACAGAGATTAATTAGGAATTTGCTGTGCCTTACTGGTTTTTAGAGGCAGATGTGCAGCACTCTTAGACGTTTTTAGTTATTAAAAAAAATGGTATCAGTCATTTTTGGCTGGGAAACTGCAGAATAAGTATTGCTAATCCTAAAGCACTATATATATTTTTTTAATTGATGATTATAATAGGCTATTAATGAGAGAGAAACAAAAAAAATTAAAGCTCAACATGAAGGAATATTTAATTTTATTCAGGAAACATTTTGGCAAAATCCCCTGGATCCACACAGAACCTACAGATTTAAGATGTCTTTGCACAGCCAGAGGCTGAGATCATGGCTGTCTAACTACAGTTGGATATTTTAATATCTGCCAAGTTTAGCCTTAAATAAATAAATGAAAAAAGCGTATGAAGCGTATGCTTCATGCTTTGTGCGAACTCTTGAAATAGTCCTTACTTAATATTCTTGAGAATAGTGACCTCCCTTTGAAGATACTGTCCTCTTGCACAAAGTCCTTCACAGAACCGAGGAAGTAGCTGTTTAAGTGAAGCTATGAAATGTCTGAAGGTGCTTTCTGGAATCCCTGAAAATGACCCTGGTTCAAGAAATATGCCCTGCTTACTGCCTAGAGTGCAGTAAAATCAGTCACTGGAAATCTATTAGTTGTGGGCAATTGCAAGTGTGCTACCCAACATTAACCCACAAAAAGGAAAATTAATGCAGTTAAGAGTAGCTCTTGCCAGAGAAAGATGAACAAATAGGAGCAGAAGCTGAGTGGGAAGCTTCTAGCAGCAGGAGGGGGGAACTGTAAAGATCGTCTGTTCAGACATGCTTTTTTACTTCTCCCCTCTGCAATTCTCCAGGTATTTCTCTCTCTCTCTCTCTCTTTTAAAGACATACATGTAAATATATCTAATAGTTACTGTGAAATCTGTAATAAGGATCAGGAGGCTGCTCTCAAGGACCGCTGTGAAGAAGAGGAATGCTTTTAGAGTGAGGTCACATCCAGAGGCTACCTCAGCTGATCACAAGCTTGTACTTGAGCACTGTATAAACACCTTGAGTAGTCCCTTCTCCAAAGAGCTTGCAATCTAGTAAATCGGACGCATATATACAAGGCTGTATTTTTAAAATTGTTTATTTCAGTTTTTATTTCTGCAGTTTCTTTTAAGTCATTAGACTCTTTCCTCTCTGTTATGCAAAATATTTTTCTTTACCATGCAGAAATACCACTGAAAAAACAACCCAGAGTTGGACAAACTGAAGCAGCAGCAGGGCAGAGCAAAGATTGTTTTCTGGTAGACCAACAGAGAGGGCAGAAAGAACAAAGAAAGTTCTGTCTTCTTGCTCCTACCTTCTCCTTTATTTGCTGTTTTCTAGTACCATTTCCCTTTCTCAGAAACGCCTGCCTCTATGATACTCAGCTACATCTGTGCTTAGTGATAACATTGCTGTTCAAATGGCAGGATAGAATGGAACATGTAGGTGAGAGAAAAACATCCATACTCAAACTGAAGCAGGGGCCAGAATGTTCGTCTTCAGAGCTTCTAATCAAAAAAATCTCAAAAAAACCCCCATCTCTTGCCTTGCTGTGTTACATCCATAGTCATGGCAAAATACATAGTGTCTTACATGGCATTTTGTAACCTCTGATGCAATGACCTCTGTTTACAAATGCAAACATGCTGTTCAAGTCTTTGCCAACAAGTCATGACTAAGCTTGAATTATACAAGTTCATTTATACAAATTCAACTGCGAAATAGGCCGTGCTTCATTCTGGCACAGTAAGTTGGTCCTTTGTACTATATTACACTTGAGGGTGATAGGTTTTCACTGAGTTTAATATTGTATCTCTTTTTACTAACCAAAAGTCATTATTTTTGAAAGTACATAATTAAATTAAATGCAAATACTTGTTTGATCATTCTTATTTTTAATTGTTTGAAAATACTTTTCTTTAGAATGAACTTAATATGTTTTCAGTCTTTTATTCTACTGTGTCTTCCTTATGGAAGCCTTCCTTACAGAAAAAGAATATAAAATCATTTGCTCATGAAAATACGTCATTAGTGGTATACAGATTGATATTTGTTGTCAGTGAGGTTGTATTATTTTAGAATGGTTGGGGCTGTTTTTTTTTTTTTCTTCTACCCAGTAAATCGAGAGCAGAGAGAACAAAATCCACATGGTTATCAGGATTTATCACAGTGGTTTATTGTATTCTTTTTGGTGTCATTCAGTGTAATTTACCAAAGATAAGGGGTTTGGGTAAACGTTACAGAGGAGCATGCTCTAGAGGAGCATACTCCAGTAATATTAGAAGTTTAACATTGAGTTTTGTTTAGCTGTGGAGATCTTTGTTATTGGTTGTGGTGGTGGGTCTGAGCTGAAATTGCTTCCTTACAATAAAGACACAAGTACTCTCCACCTGATTTATTCAGTATGGAAATCCTGAAAAGATTCCCAATAGGGGGAAATGCCACAGTTTTGTTACACAGTTCCTCAGGTCACTTCTTCTGATGTTTTGTCTTAGATTCTCCAGTTTTAATTTTTATCTCTGGAAAGATATTCTCCAGTCTCTTGCAGGATGCTGACTGTGCTTTCCTATTTATGCCTAATTTAGAAAACCTAAGCTAGTGCTATGATAATGTACAATGTAGTGGTTTTCCTTAGCCATTTTCTTCCAACCTCCAGATGTCTCTGGAGTACCACACGATACAGAAAGTTCATTTTAAAATGAATGCTGGGCTGGAATATATGAACTCCATAATGACTTGGATGTCAGTTGGAGGAAAATTCATGTCAGGACATCATTGGAAACTGCTGGCACAGCTCTGCTTTTCAGTAACTTTTAGTATTCTCAATTTTTCACATTTTATTAAAAAATAAGGGACATCAAGTGACTTCTCACCTACCTCACGTACTTGCATAAAAGTGAATGCCATGCTGGTGTTGTTGAAAATGCTGTTGAATTTTTCAGCTGCGATAGAGGGTTATTAGAGAAGGAATCATTCTGGAGCATGGTGTTTGTAAGCCTCCAAAAGTTATTACTAAATCCTTGCATAAGTTTTTAATAATTGTAATGACATGCCTACACAATATTAATACTAGGATGTGGTTTTTTATTTTCTCTGTAAGTGGCTTTTTGTTCCTTTTATTTAAGTGTCTAGTTTTCTCAGCTCCACTCATTTTTATTTAAATGATGACCAGACATAGTGGGTCTTATGCTATATCATGACCAGCCCTTCAGCAGAAGTTGGAAGCTATTAACTTCTTCCAGGTTTCATTGGCTCAGAGAAACTGCTAACAGCAAATACTACCTTACAGTTTGCTGAGCTCAGAGATAACTCGGCAATGCTGAACAAACCTAAATGTCTTCTTGTGCTGACTATATATTGTCATAGTTATACTCATCTTCGTTTATCTTGGTTTTTTAAATCTTGCTTTTTTTCCTGCTTTTTCATCCTGGTAAAGGAGTATTCTAAATCTTCTAAATCTGATCTGATTTGCTCATAGTTTTCTTTCTAGACTGTGAGTGATCACCGTCAGACAGATTTGGTAACTGGTAAGGAGCTCAGGCTAGGAGATGACTTTTGGTATCATCTCCATCTCATCCAGATTTGATTATACTTAGAGGGTCTATATTCCTTATGGTGGTGTTTTGCATTTAAGCACTTGTATTTTAAAATAACTTAAAGGAGTTTGTCTGTCAGGTAGCAAAGGATGAGCAGCACCTGCTCTGTAAAAGCTAATTAAATTATTTGGGTGGAGCAGATGATAGAGTTCAAGGATGTTTTGAAAGGAGGTAGAAAATGGTTACAAGAGTGCAATGTGATTATATATTTGTAGTAATACAATTTATAACTTGTTATATTTAAGTCTGAACTGTCTCTGGAAAAATCTAAATTGAGTACAATACTTCGAATGGGAGCATATATAGAACTGAGATTTTATTTCTGCAACCGATGTTGTCCTTGCTGATGTGGTACAGAATATGGTATAAGACATGAAGCCACACAATTACATAGTGAAAATTGGGATGAACGTTCACCCACTGTTCTCACTTTTGCATGAACTGCTGAGGGGCCTACTATGAATATTCCTGATGTTTAAGGTGACTGAGTTGACTGTGGTGCAAGACTAAACAACAGTTACTTGAAGAAATATTCACTTCTATTGTTTAATAATTTTTTAAAATGCTTCCTGAGAATTATTTTTCTGTCACAAAGTTCTATGGCATTTGAATGTTGCTTTTTCATTGAACTTTCACTTTCCAAGCACCTTATGTGTTATGAGTGTCCTTTTGCTACAAGAGGCAAATTACCTGGATTATCCTTGTGAGTGGGCTTCTTTCTTTAGCAGAAGTTGCAAACGACCATGCTTTCTGTTTTAGCAGATCTGCCTTCACATTATGCTGCAGGTCGTTTACTGTTTGGTACTCTGACTTCTGAGTTTTCCCAGGTTGTTGTTGTCTTTTTTGTCTGAAGATTTGTTATTTAATTATTTATCTTTGCCTCTAATAATGGGTCATTTCTTTTACAGTAGCTCAAACAGATGTTCTGTATCATGCTTACCAACTCCCTTGTTTCTTGTCTAAGTGACAGACTATTAACATAAACACCTTCTTCCTTTGAAAATTGTCTGGATTGATGGCAGTAGAGCAGCTTTTTTTGTGTGTTGTTTGTTTGTTTATAAATTAAGCGGACATTTGAGGCATGTCTTCTGTTGTGTGTTCTTCATTGGAACTATCTGCTAGAGGAGGACTGTAACTGACTAAAGCACTGAGTTGTGGTTCCTTTAAGAGAAGATGGCCTCTTTATTTTGTTCCCTTCATGTTTTCACTTAAGAGTTCACCGAGGTAGGTTTTGTCACTTGCTAATGCAGGAACATCATTGGGCTAGATGCTTCTAAACTTGTGCTGTTTAGGCTTTTCTTATATTTTAAGAAGAGGAAAAAATACAGTCTGAGAAATGTCTTCTAGCTGTGGTGTCCCTGTATGTAGCAGGGGAGCTGGACTAGATGGTCCTCAGAAATCCCTTCTAACTCTAAGGATTCTGTGATAACAAGAAATGTTAGGTGGTGTTTCTTAGAAGGCTTGCTGAATGCCCAAGTAGGGTGGGTAGGAGACTTGGGTTTTGTTAGTTCCAACAAAAAGCCAAAAGCAAGGTTTTAGGCATTTACTCTTGCAAATTAGAGGCAATATTTTCCCTTACTTTTTGCTAACAGTGTAGCCCACTCACCTGCGTTTTTAGGTTGAAGCCAAAGAACACAGTGGCCTTCACAAGTGGTCTCTCCACCTGCAGCAATCTGTTTCATTGGAAACAGCTCAATTTTGGCCTTACATGTTGGAAGCATGTCAACACAATTTGTCACTGGAAGCTTTTTGGATGTTGCAAGTAATGAAGAGGTCAGGATTTGGGGATTTTGTCTCTGCCAAACTATTTTTCATTTCCTGATAGCTTTTTATGGTGCAGTTCTTGAAGATGTCTTTCCTTTCTGAGATAACTCAGAGTGAATGTTTATTACAACAGGCTATCGAAGAAGTTCCCAACTAGAGGATCCTTTATATCATGGAATGATGTTTCTTTCATTTGCTGCTCACTGTCCTCATATTTATTTCACTCATAGTTTTAATAGCCCTTGTTACTTTTGCAGATTTTCTGCCTCAGTGTGGTGTTTGTGCCCTAGTAGAAACTAGCTACAGTTAGGTGAGTTGAGCTGTGTGGTGTGAATTATGAAAGAAGTATGATATTGAAGAAGAAAAGGCATCTCTGATTTCACTAAGTTAAGGAGGTCACAGAACGAACAGGTTTATCTTCACTGTTCTGGAATCTGCTCATACCATTGTATACAGCTCTTGCTATCTACTGAGGATAGGCAGTCATTTTTTTGTGCTATGCTTTCAGTGATGTCTGATACACAGAGTTCTCTGATGCTTCTTGTGTTTCACCTTACCAAAACCTCCCAGTTTTGCAGTAATGTGCAGGCTGATCGCTAGTCCTGCTGGAAATGTATGCTTCCCAGACTGTTGAATGACAGTTTTCTCAGTGAACTGTTATTCTCATTATTAAATTACTTGCTTGTCTGAAGAGATCCCCAACTTTGGCATTGATTCCTAAAAGGGGGAGCTGTGCTCCTTTCCCAGTTCTTGGGATCTCAGACTGTTATAAATCACAGCCATGGTTGGTGCCATCACGCCCAGTCCTGTATAGAAACAGGCTTCATAGAGTTCTTTCCTCAGAATTTACAGATGGAGGAAAAAAAATCAAACCAATAAGAATATGAATGTTTAAGTAAAAGTACCTTCTGGATGTGCTCAGTACCCAGATTAAGTGCTGAAGACTTAGTCCTTTGGAGAAGAAAGCAGTAAGATATCTGTTGTAAATTACTTTTTAGGTTACTTTTAGATGGGCCTACTCTACTCTATGCCAAGCAAGATCTCCACAGCTTTTATTCCTCACTTTGGAGACTTCTCAGTGTTTGAGGTGCTGAGGTTTACATTCTACTTTTGTCTCCAGGTACAAGTTATCACTAATTCTTCAGGACTAGCATAAATTCATGTATGGCACTGTGACCACCAGTATGATAGGTGGTATCTCTGGTACAAAGTGTAGATGTGGGGTCCTGTTCTGCGTCTGTTGAAAGAAAGAAGTAATATAAAAATACGTAAGCCAGAGAGGTCTTTCATAAACATCTTTTTGAGGAATAGCAACCTTCTGCCCTGTTTGGGGGACGTAGTGTACCGTAACATTCCCGTAAGTGCCAAAAGTTTCACTTTTGATCCTGTTCCTCCAAAATCCAGCACGCTGCCTTCAGGACTTTAAGGCCCTAGCAACACAGCAGTCCTTAATTCACTTTTTGTTTTTTTTTTTTTTTTTAGCTAATCTGTCTTTTACAAACCAGAACCTAAGCTTTTAGTGCTCTCAGACTCTCTTGAGGTTGCATTTTGAAAAGTTTGCCCCAAATGTTAAAACTGCCCTTTTCCTTTTTTTCCTATGAAATGCAAGTATTTTCAGTCAAGGTTTTGAAGTATAGGTCTCTTTATGTTCCTTCTGTAAGAGATTACTAGATTTATTTTAAAGATTTATTTTTTCTTTTCTACATATGTGCCCAAGCATTCATTAGTTAAAGAATAGCATAAAGTTTTTAACCCAGAAGGAAAACTGTGGTGCCTGCTGATCTCAATGGTTGTCTCAATGTCCGCACATTGCAAAGCACCTCTTGGCTCTGGCTGTGCTGCATTCAGTACCAGACTGCTTGAGGCCAGATCACTTGTAAGGGTGATGGTACAGACTGGCATATGGTAGCAGAAAAAAAAAGATGGTGGAAAACAAGGTAATGTTCTGTAGGAGATGACAAAAAGCAGTGCATTGCTAGAAAAGTTGTCTGGGGGCTGAGATGAGCTGTATTTGGCTGACTTGGGTCAGGAGATTAAGAAAGGATAGATGGTTCACATGGTTTTCTAATGAAGGAGAAGGTATGAAGCATGTCTGTGTATGTGTGAGAGAGTGCCAGAGCTTGGAGAATTGATTATGTGTGAGAAGCTTAACAAGTGAGCGCAGTGTTTGTGTGCAGGCATGCAAAGGCAAGAGTGTTTGTGTCAGGGGATGCGTGTGCAAGAACTGGTCTAGCTGTGTGTGTACAGAAGAGGGATGAACGCATCTTGTGAGCTGGTAGAGTTTGTTGTGCTTTTAATTTTTTTTAATTTAAAGCTTATGTAACTTCCCTCACTGTAAAACAATAACTGCTGTAAAGATGTATTTCCCTACTGAAACTTTATTTCCTGCAAGTGTAAGTTCTTGAAACATGATTATTTTTAATAAAGCATTCTGTCATAAGACATAAAAAATTATCTTCTGGTATTTTGATGAAGCCAAGTTTTGCAATGCATACCAAAGTCATAACATATAGAAGATGCATAATTTGTGGACCGTTACAACATACTTTGGGTCATATTATGGCCAAAGACTGTAACTTATTTTACCCCTAAAATGATGTAATCATATTGAAATGTATTTCCTGAACACTTTCACTGTTTTTTAATTGTTTTTAACATAAGAAAACATGATAAATCTGTGCATTTATTGTGTGACAACAAGAATCTGGTATTTCTGATAATCTGTTGGGAAATTTTGGTTCTATCCAGTATTTTTCAGTCATGTTATATAGTATAGCTGTGTGTAGTTGTATTTCAATTAGTTGGATTACTTAATGATAAATAAAGATCAAAGTTTGAATAATAGGGATATGGCTTAAAAATAACTATGGAAAATGTCATGATTATACCAAAGCTTTCTGCCTCTTCACAGCTGTGTTTTTCGATCAGAATATTTTAGATGAAAAGGAATTATCTCAAATTTGGATAAACTAAGAGTCTCTCCTACCATGATCAATTAGATGTTATTCTATTTTGCTGTAGTCTTTCCTGTGTATTTTAGTCCTTTCCAGACCTACTGTGTTCTTTCTTCATCACGGTCAGTACCTTGAACTCATTTTGAGAAATCTATGCAGTCCTTAAATTCTTCTAGGTATAATACAACCTATCCTTCAGAGGCTGTTCAGCTTTTTTTTTTTTTTTTTTGGACTTTTTTTAAATTATAGGACAGCCTTAGATGAATTTGTTCCTCTACGATCCCAGCTGACCACAAGAAGAAACTATGAAAAACTGAAAATACATCTTCGAAGAGTCTAGTTGTGGAGTAGTCTAGGAGCTGTTGGTGGGGAATAGGAAACAGAACATATTTTAAGGATGGCCTCACTTTGGCTCTCAGCTTACTGAACACATTGTAAACTTTTTTATTCTGATATATATGTGTATATTAATAGCGTGCCAAGAACAGCCAGTGAGAGAGGTGTTGAGCATGATGTTAGGCTATTCTTTTTAAAATTTATTTGGTAGTCTGACACATTACTGTTACAGATTCTGCTGCAATCATAGTGCTCCCCTGTCAGCTTTATCCTGCGAAGCAGGGAAACTGTTCAATGAGAAACTGCCAAGTTGGAGCTGGGTGCTATGAGAAGTCACCTGGGGAAGTCCATAAACAGCACTGTTGCTCTGTCAATTCTGCAGGAGTGCCCTTGCATGCTTCCTTAGAGCAACGAGCTTCTGAAAAAGTGAGGGGTAGGAAGAGAGTCCTCAACTCCACAGGGATACAGGGGGTGAATTTGAACAGCTGATATAACTGCAGCCTCAAAAAGGCTCATATGATCCCAAGAAGCAGTCAGTGATGGAACCAAACCCAATTTTAGAAGTTCCATTTGGCATTGAGTTGTAAGGCACCATAGATTGTAACCCCATAAAGACAAAAAGTAGTCACAGACTAGCTGGGAGCATGTGAATGGCAATTACTGTGACACATCTATCTTAATAGATGACAACTGAAAGGATTTTTCAGATTACAAATGATTTCAAAATGATTTTGATCTTCCATTTTTAATTGTGAAATGAAGGCAATTCATCTTGTTTATTGATCTCAAAATGGGCGTGCTGTCAGCAAGCTCTCTGGTACTAACTGGTCTCTTCCTGCCTCTTCAGTCTCAAAAGATGCAACCTCCAAAGCACAATGGAAGTGATTTTTTTTTTTTTTCCCTTTTTGTTTTACTTGGGTGCTGAATCTCATCTGTGCTGGGTTTTTTTGTTCGTTGTTTTTTAAGGAAAATCTTACTTGGAAGGTAAAACCAAACTGCTTTTTGGAAGAAGCAAAGGGGAAATGGCATAAGCTTATTACGATGGTGATTGCCAGCTAAATTTCTACAAATTCACTATATTTAGTGGATAACTCCTGCTATCTTCTTCAGTTGGCTGTGAGTCAGACCTTGCTTGTTTTAAAATATTTGAGACAGCATATGTATATTGCAGAAACCATCGTTTGAATGTAGAAAGGGTGGGAGTCGTTGAAATATGGACTGCAAGTTTTGCCTATTGTCTTGGGGGGAAAAAACCCCACCACAACCAGAATATCTAATGAAATATCAAAGTGTTCAACTGGATGTATCCTGTTCCTATTAAATTTCACTTACAAAACAGTTATGAAATGTTCATACAGCTTATGGAGCGTGTACAATTCTACACATGCCATTACTATGACCTTTCTGCATGGTGTTGGATCCCTCTGATGTCTGTTTACTGTGAAAAGGGGGATTTCTCAGGCGGTCATTTGGAAGCCTAGGGCTACTCCACTGTGCTGCTTGCTTTTTTCTTTTTTTTTGTTGCAAATTTTCAGATAGGCCTTTGCTTGCATGAAAGCTCAGCTATAAGCCACAGAGTCAGCTGAGCAGCTCCAGATTTGCTTGTATTTAAAACTTTATATCACCGATGAAAGTTTTACCCAGTCTTTGAGATGGTTCAAATCTCAAGCTTCAAAATAACTGAAAGTCTGTGCAAACTGGGTGTAGTGATGTTTCTGCACAACTATGTGTACTTTTAGTGTCTACTCACCGTACACTGCAAGCCTTCTTTGCACACAAGTGGTGTGAAAGGGAAGCTTATGTTTTGGTGTAAAGTTGCTTTGATCCTTAATTGTGAAATTATTCTGCTGCATCCATGGTATCAGAAAGTCAAACAAAATTCACAGGGATAAACTGTTTCCTGTCTTTGTTGTTCATTGTGTGTTACCAGGAGTGTGGAAAACTGTTTTTTTAGTGCCTTGTCATTGTCTTTTTTTTCTCTGGCTCACCACCTCTCTGCTGGTGTTTAGTTATTGTGCTGTGATTAGTGGCACGTGGCCTAGCGGAGTTAAATGATGCTTCAATTGAGAAATGTTTATAGTGCTAGCAGATTCATGGCTTGTGAGGATCTGACTTCTCTCCTTTCTTCCATTTGAAAGCTTCTTTTATTTTATTTTATTTTTTTTAAACAGAAGATACATGAGGTTAGTCCTCTTCCATATACCTGAGATTATGCCAAAATGTCGGGGTGGTTCTAAATTTCCGTAAAATTTGGGTGTGGAAATGAAGTAGGGCTTTGGTCTGAATTTTGCCAAAGCTCTTGCCAAATGGCTCTGTGCGTCCGTTTTAATCTCTCGAGTCTCTGCTTTCTGGGTGCATTCAGAATTGTATTATTTGTGTGTCAGTAGTGCTTCAAAACTACATTCATGAACTGGGATGTCAATATACAGTTGGACTTCATGCAGATTGAAGAGACTGGTTTTGACCTTGGTTTTGAAAATCTGGTAGTTTTTTCTCCTCTTACTTGTAAATCACTATTTAAAAAATATTTAAGGTACTGAAGTCCTCTTGACTCAAAGTATTTTCTTTTGATTCTGAAATACTTGCCTGAACTGAAACTGGTCTGTCTTTTTGTCTGATTTTTTGATAAATGATAATTGTATTTACTGACTGTTGTTACCTGCATTTAATCTCTGTTAACTTAAATTTTCCATCGTTTTTATATTCCATACCTGGAGAAAACAAATATTTTAACTTTCAAATTGGGCCATTTCTTTTTGTCGCAGTGAGGACTTAGTATTTGCTGAAGTAAAATGGTGTTGATTTTTGGATGTTCTTAATATTATAAAATTGCCCTAGTAGATAGCTAATACTAGAATCTGTAAAACTTATACACAAGAAGTTATAAAAAGGTTATAAGGAAGTCCTAAAGTGAATTATTTGTTGGTCTGGGATATTATGATAGAGGAAGTTTTGAATAGCAAAGCTGGGCAAAATACAGCTTCATATAAGCCTTTTATTCAAAATTAATATTATATATTTTTTCCTCCTCTTTAGAGGGAATAGGGACTTCTCAATAGCATAATACACGATGATTTATTGTAACTGTATCTAAAATCATTCAGCTTTCAAAACTTCAGTCATGCAAAACAGGACAGCAATTCAGGGCAAGGAAGAGAATATAATGAAGCATGAGAGCTGTCTGAACAAAATACTAGAAACAATACAGGAGAAAATATTTCCCCAGAATATGGGATTAAATCTGACTGCCTGACCATACAGGATATCTGTAAGACTACAGCTCATTCAAAATTTTAAGAACCTACCCCTGTGGTTTCTGATTTGGCCTTGTTATAGGCAAAGCACAAGCAAATTTCTTTTAAAACCAGACATGTTAACGTGTTACATACAGTCTCACATGGGAAACAATATTTCGTCACATCTTTTCTTTTTAGCTAGGAACTACGATATTGGGTACATGTCAATATGGAACTCTTAATGCGCTAAAATAAAGCCCAGAATGAGTATTTTGGTTTGTTCTGAGTAATTTCCTATTTTACTCTTAGCTCACAGAATTCATCTGGGATAAAAATGGTACTTGTTGGGAATAAATGTCTGTTTTGGTCTTTATTAATTGTAAAAGAATGAAGTTTTCATATTTGCGTTGTTGAAACGTTGAATGTTCTGTGGGTGAAACAGCAGTCAAATGTATTATCTTGGGTTTGGTGGCTTTGCCATGGACCTCTATAGGACTGAACGTGCCGTTAATCAGTGCAAAGCTCCATGGTTATGCTCTAACTTTGGGTCATTCTTTGTGGTTGGGAAACTTCCTCTTGTCTGTGGGATATACCAAACAGCTGGAAGCTGGATATCTAGTGAATGAAAAGGAAGCTGGCTTTTGGAGAATCTCCTCTGGAACATGGAGAAGGGAAACTTTTAGTAGGCATATGAAAGATTCCATTTCACTTAGGAAAAGTTACACTGAATTTATTAGACACTTAACCAATAAAGTTCAATAGTCGTTCAGTGAAAGCTTTAATGATTCAGCAGAAAATGCTGTTCTTTCTATGTGCTTTCTTTTAAATTAATCTAGAAATTCTTACAGTGAGGATAATGTTCTGTAGAAACCTTTAGGACATAGGCTTTACCCCATAAGCCTTTTTATGATTCTTTCAAAATACCCTTCACATTTTCTTTGTAATCAGCTGCTGTTTCCTTCTGGGTTCATTCTGGCAAAACTGAAGTCCATTTAAATTTTACTTTTTTAATAATGTTAGTAGCTAATACAAAAAATACAAAAGGCAGGCTGTTGGGTGGGGATTGAATGATGTTTTGTGTATTGTAATAAGCTATTTGGAGAGCAGCAGTGCTGGGCAAAACCGGACACTGGTCTCGCAGAATCTTGCTGCAATTATCTGAATGAAAAACAACTTGTGTATAGTTTTCCAGTTTGACTGCACTGAAGTGTGTCACTTTGTTAATTCTGACCTAGGTTTCCATCTTATGTGGCAAAATAAACAAAAGCGTGCATACAGTTACTGCTAATTAGGACTTTGCTGTTTCCCTGTAAGTACTCAGGGAAACTCAGCTTGTTTTGCTGTGATAGACACAAAAATGAGGACACACTGGGGTAATTCATGTTTTTATTATACCATATGGAGTGTATCTTTTATGCTTGGGGTAAAATTAAAAGTCTGTTGTAAGGTAAGGCATGTTGACCCACCCAGTGATGGGGGGTGGACTGAAATTTTTGAGATGCTAACATGAAAGATGATACTGATAATGGAGTATTTTAAATGATTTTTTGACCCTGTTGGTATCTGTATGTTTATTTGTTGACATCTACAGTATGTAGACTTGTTTTTGTAAATCCAAGAATATCCTTTTCTAAAATATTTTCATGCAAAGTAAATATGCATTGGAAGACTTGTATCTGTGGGTTTTTTAGGAAGTCATGGTTAAGTGTAAAAGTTAGTACAGTGTGTGTTTAAACTCTTTTCCTTAATAGGAGTTCTTACTTTGGCTCCTGGGTACTCAATTACCCAACACAGAAAATTTTGTTTTAGAATGTATTGTATGCATTTATATAACTGACTAGTAACATTTCTTTTGCTGAGTTTGCATTTCTTTATGCTATACAGTACTTCTACTAGAAAGAACTTCAGAACACAAAAATGACTGGGGACGTGAAAGCTGTGCTGTTTTCTTTTAGTATCTGTTGGTCTGATAACTGCTTTCCCTATACTGTTTATATCCTGTTTGTATACCACAGTTACAGCAACCTAATTCTTACAGTGATTGTGAAGGTACCTTACAAAACATCCATCCAAAAATCTATTGTTTCTTGCTGCGTATAGTTTTGTCAAGATGTTTAACTATTTGCTGACCTCTTCTTTTTCACTATACCCTTTGAAACTGAGCTTATTGTAATCCTGTGCAAGTCAGTATGTCCAGAGGAATTAGCTGCCTACTGGAATGGGACATTCCTTTGGGTGTTAGAAGTTTTTAATTAGATTGTTGGCTTTTCTTTTTTCCCCAAGATCACAAATATTTGTTTTATCTATATACCTAGTTCTGAGGAAACAACTGTTCTTCCCTATCACAGGACCTGAGTTCTTCTTAATGCCTCAGTATTGAAGAGGAAAACTCTTGTTTATATATTGATATGTATCTCAGTTGAAGATCTTAGCTCAAGAAAGCTTTTCTAGGGTGTAGGTTCATAGTACTTTTAAAATATAGATAGGAGAATAGAGCTTTTGTATGTGACTTGCCTTGTGAGCTGCCTAGAGGGCAGTTACCTTTGGAAAACCGGGGCGTGATATGCCTCATCCTGGCTTCCATTGCCTTTGCACAGAAAGGGTATTGCTAACAGGAAGGTTCTGCCCATCTTCTCCTTTTCTGCTAATGGAGTTCCTTCATGAAGGTGTGAAGGAGTTTCTCAACTGGCTACAATTTATTTGGATAGCGCTGTCAATGTGGCTGTAGACTGGAGGCACCTGGGAAAGTCTGAGTGAAAGATGTAGGCATGCTGAACCATGAGAAGCAGCAGGGCTGGGTTTCCACACTTGCTGTTAGGAGCTGAGTGTCAAGGTTATATTTTCAACTTGTAAGTACTTTTTAAAAAAGTTGTTTGGAAGCTCTGTCTTTTCAAAGTGCTGTGTGCAAAAGCAGAGGCATTTTTCAAGTATATCTGTCAAAAATGCAACTGAACTTTGCTGTTCAAAAAAACCCTGAAAACTGAAGAAAATGAAAACTGAAGAAAATTGCAAGTCAACATTAATAAATATCAACTTTGGTTCTCAATCACTGCATATATATTCTGCTATGTACTCTCAAACCCTTCCCCATCCTCTGTAACAAAACACTTAGGCAGCATTTATTAATACTTCTGTTTTATGTTTTTGATTAAATACACGCAGGTGGTGTCCAGGGCTCTAATACAATCTTGTTGCAGTGCATGATTTGAAAAAGCTGATAAGAAAAGGAAAAATAGCAACAAACTTAATTTGACTCTTCTAATTAGTGTAATAATTTCCATGAAATTTCACCCTTTCAGGTAAAAGACAATAGAATTGTTCTGGTAATGTGAAGAGCTGGAAGACGACTTGATTTTTCTTTCTTATTTATATTACTTTCCCTCCAAATTCGAAGGAGGTGAGATGTGTTCCACCTAAAAACTGTTTCTAAGGACAAAAAATAATAATAATAAAGAACTTCAACTGTGTTTTTACAAGTTCATGTCAGATTTTTTTTTTTCCAAAGAGAATTTTAAATAGCTCGAGTTCTTAAATCATTTGCAGTCCATAAAATAAGAAATGTATTTTTTTAGACCTAAGCATTAAACTCATTTTTCTTTTATCCACTATGACCTTAATATGTAAAGCTGTCAAATTAGAAATATTCTCTCACTAAGGAAAACTGTGCTATAAGCTTCTAAGTACTCAGCTGTCTTTAAAGACAAAGCTACTACATATTATAATCTGTATTCCTGATCACAAAACTCTTGTCACTGTGTTATGTCTTGTTGCAGTAATGACATTTAACTGTGTGGGCCACATTATGTTATTCTCACTGTTAATTTTTAGGTGTTATATGAAAGTCTCATCCACTTTCTCCTGAAATCAAGAAGCTGACTATTCAGATAGCAGTTCCCACCCTAAAATGGTTAAATATAAATATGGTAAGAATTTTATCTTTTTAGGGCACAGCTCACTAATGATGAGTCTTATCTCTTATAGTTTACAGGCATATCACTTTAAGACATTGTAGCTGGTCAGCTTAGGTTGCCTTTGTATTCAGTGGAGAATATATTCAGTGAGATTCAGTGAAACGCAGGCACCACCAGATGGTGATTCATCTAATCTATTTTAGAGAACTATTTTAAGATGAGATGAATCATCCAGTGAAGGGGCCTTTCTCACAGACTTACAGAAAATTTAGGCTAGCAGGGCCCTCTGCTAGTCACTAGTCCAAGCCTTGGCTCAAAGCTGATCTCACTTCCAAGTTGGATCAGATTGATCAGCGCTTATGAGATTGTGTTTTGAAAATGTCCAAGAATGGAGAGTTCACAGCCTTTCTGGACACATTTTCAGTGCTGAATCACTCTCACTGATCAGAATTTCCAGCATCACAACTTATGACCTTGTCCTTGTCTCTTGTCCTTCTGCTGTTCACATTTGAGAAGACTTTGGTGCCACCTACTTTATGACCCACGTTTAGATAGTTAAATTCAGGAAAGCAATGCCTTCTAGTTATTTCCTTGGAAACTACAACACATACAAAGAGTACAATAACACTGTTTGATAGAGCAAATTCTCAGGTACAAAAAACTGTTTTTTCAACACAGTCACCACCATTAACTATGCATTTTCACCAGCAATGAGCAAGAGCCTTTGTGCTGTGCTTGCAAGAATCTGCATGGCCACTCAGAACACGGCTTGTCTTATGTTACTGTCACCACTGCTGAAACATACCCACATACCCACCATCTCACTGTGCTGACTCCTGATGTTGTGGTCAGCTCAGTAAAATAAGAGACATTACTTTTAGTGCAGTCCTGTTTGCTCCCTTTGAAGAGAAGAGGTAGGTGCAGGGGTAATAGTTTCTTGTTTAAAATACTGTGCAAGAGTGAATTTTCATAACTGGCGAAAGTATGACATCTGTGTAACATTTAATATATTTCAATTTTTGTTCTTTTTACTGTATAACAACATGGCCTCTAAAAAGGTCTCTTTAGAAAACAATATTATCAAAGGGACCTTCAGATGAATTAGTTGAGATGTTTTCCATACATTTACTAGATATAGATAGAAATACTGTTTTTCAGCCTAAGGAGTTTGTCCTTCACATAGTCCAAAAGACTTATGAATACAGTTTTTCTCCATTCTGTGCTTTTCCTTAACATAAAAATACCATTGGCTAAATTCAGCTCTGCAGTTCCTCTGATCTCAGACATCTCTCTGCAATCTTGTTGATTCAACTTTAGTGGATATAAAAAGAGAAGCACTTAAATAGATTCTTTAGACATTCATGGCTAAACCTAGCAGGTTATTTCCAGAAGTAAGCATTAAATACTTGAGTGTGAAATTAGGCAAGTGTTATGCTCTAAAATGAAGGTCCAGATGAAGAAAATTCCATGTTGGTCTGGTTTCCTAAAGGGGCTGCTGATGTCCATGAATTTTCTTTGCAATACCACCCAGCATCTCATACTCAAAGTTGTCTAGCAAAAGTAGGATAGAATGAATGTTGGGAGCAAGTAAAGCAGTTGTTTCTGCTCTTCTGAGAAACCTCAATCTTTTGGCTTGCTCAGTGGATATGTGAAATTGTCTTGAAAGCGCTAAAATGAGCCCCAGAAAGATTGTTTTGCACTAGCCAATATCTGGAGAGGTTTGGTAGACCTTAGTAGACTATAATAGTACTAAAAGGATGCTCATCACCCAAGCAAGAAATTTCAGAGAGGGACGATTTCTTTAATTAGCTTTTCAACAGTCTTATCTGGCCAATGCTGCATCTGTTTGATTGCTTTCAAACTGCCTAGAAGTTGGAGGATTTGTCACCTTTCTCAAAGCTGTGTGGTTAATACTATCTGGCTGAGCTTTCTGAGGCTGTAGGCAAGATGGCTGAAAGTCTCCACTTTGCAAAGCTGCACCTGTATAACTGCCAACTTGCTAGCAAGTGTGAAGACTGCTCCTGTTGATTATACATTCTTTTATTATTTCCTAGGGAAACCAAGGTGGTGATGGGATGGAATACACCCAGATCTCACCTTGAGGTAGGGATCAGGCATCAGCCAGGCTGTATTCTTGGGTCCCAGGGATTTAGATGAGATTAATCTGAAGTTATTTTTGAGAGCAATATGTTAGTATGTTGCTACCCATTTGGAAAATAAATGTCTTTGCGAAAATACATGCGAAATTTATTGTAAAATGTTAGATATAACAGAAATACCTTTGCTTGAAGAGCAGATGGTTCGCTAGGGTGCTGAGTAGGGAAAAATCTTGCTGGACCCAAGGACAGCATACAATATCACGTGGGGACTCCTCACTTCTGGCAATATATGAGAATGATTTTTTCCATGTTCCAAGTTTTCCATTCAGAAACATGACATGAAATAGCATTCCTAGATGTTAGCTTTGACTGTTTCACCTCTATTGAGTAAAAGTATTGGAGTTACCCAGCAAGGCTTCCTGTGACTCAGTGCACCTAATGCAGAAGCCCTTGTTTGGTACAATGTGTCAGCTGCAGTCTTTCTTTTGATAATGCCTGCCCATATTATGTATTTGACCTTATTCAGTGCCATGTTGTATGGCTAACCTGTATGTTTTGAAATTCCTTCTACGCAATTTCTGCATGTTGACTCATTCACCACAAACTGTACGTTAATTCCACATCTGATGAAGTGTGTCTGGTGAGTGGAGACAGGACAAGGGGAAATGGCCAGAAACTGGAGCATAGGAAGTTCCGCACAAACATGCGCAAGAACTTCTTTACAGTGAGGGTGACGGAGCACTGGAACAGGCTGCCCAGGGAGGTGGTGGAGTCTCCTTCTCTGGAGATGTTCAAGACCTGCCTGGATGCCTACCTGTGCGACCTGGTGTAGGGAACCTGCTTTGGCAGGGGGGTTGGACTCGATGATCTCTGGAGGTCCCTTCCAACCCCTACAGTTCTGTGATTCTGTGATTCTGATGCACTCTGCCTAGCTGTTGCACCTCATGCTAACTGGTGCAATTTGACAGGTCCAACGTATCATGGAGGACAAAATTTGCTGTTTTTCGTCTTAATGGTCCTTTGACGTAGAACCTTCATCTGTTGTTTGATGTTTGCATAGTATCTCCCAAAAAGAGATTCAGGCCCATGAGTGAGAGGGACAGGTGTCTTTGCAGTACAGGTGAAAAGTATTAAAGTGCTTGTTTTGCATAATTTAAAGGGATTTCCTTTGAGCTGAGCTTCCAGAAATCGAAGCATATGGAAACCCTCTGTATGTTGACAGATATGAATTGATTGAAATTGGATGATGAATACCTCCTGTTTTTAGAAATATCCTTTCTAGATATATTTAGTTTCTTTGCTTTCTTGATGATGCAAACCTATGTACAATAGGGGAAGTTGCACTGGTCCATAAAAACTGAGTGTTACTTTCCTTCAAGAGGTAAGCTTTTGATTATACTTAACTAGCAGTCTGGTAGCAAAGTCAGGTTAAGATCTGTATCATGTAAGGATTTTAATACTACTTATTATTAAAAAAAAAAAATAAAACAACACAAACCGGCTGTTTTTCTCAAAATAGATTGATTCTGGTCTGCATCTAATGCATGAAAAAGGCTATTGATATGTGGTATTGTTTTTCCTTTTTTCTTTCTGAGAATATATAAAGTAAATCTTTAAATGAATTTAAGATTAATATTCTATGTATAATTTTTTTTTAAAATCAATTTCTTAAGAGTAAAATAATTCTTCAGTATTACTGTCGAAGTAATTTCACTGGTTTTTTGTACATAGGCTATACCCAATAATTAAAACCAGTTGACACATGTAGATAGCCATATCTGTGTTTTTCCAAAACTGTATTTAAGTTTTTCAAGCATCTGTTTTGTTTAGATCCAAAGTACACTTGAGGTGTCTCTGTGGGTGAAGAAACATTGGGGAAAAAAAAAAGGGGAGTGAGTTGCATGTAATCAGAGGAGTGAGAGGTCTATATATGACCTGCAATACTAACTAATTAAAGCAAGTTGTGGATCTTCTAAAATGCCTCTCTTACACAGGAAAATACAAGCAGAATAAAATGTAAGACTGTCTCAGAAATTCTTCAGTTTTGATGTGCTTTCCCTGAAACTCATGTTTCTTGCTGGCTGCACTGCATGCTCTGCAGGCTGGGCAGCTGTCCTGAGGCTGATTCTCCAGACTGGGTGACTCACTTGCACTTCCAACTGAGGCAGCTGCTCAGAAGCCAGTAGGCCATGAGGTCAGGATCTTGATATCAAGAGTCTGAGGCCTCTTTCCGGCTGGAACAGCCAGGAACTCTGGCAGAGGCTGGTGCATTCAGGCATCAGGAGGTTTGTTACTCCCTTCATGAAAGGGGTGAGCTGAAAGGTTTCTCTGAAGCAAATTCTGAGTCCTGCCCACTTGTCGTAGTGACTACTATGTTCAGTCAAGTGAGCTGGATACCCTGGACAAAACTGTTAAGCTCTTGATGTGTGTTGACAAGAACTATTCATTGCCTAGATTTAAATTAAAAAAAAAAAAAAAAAAAAAAAAAGAGAGAGAGAAGAAAATCTGAAGCCATGCCAGTACTTGTAAGCAGCTTCTCAATTTGCAGCCTGTTGGTGGGCTATGTTTCACAGTGTCCTTTCCCTTTTATGTTTATGCAGCTGGGAAGTGAAAGGCCTAGGAACCTGTCTTGAGGTCATGCCAAGCTCTGCATTGAAGCCCAGATAACCACAAGTGACAGAATTTGAAGCCAGTCACAAACTGGCTGTGAACAGCCTCTTGTGAGAGTTTGTGTGGAGTGTCTATATTGTGTTCATCACTTTTTCTACTGTGTCTATTTCTTCAACTTTACTCTTGTCTATATTGTGTTCATCACTTTTTCTACTGTGTCTATTTCTTCAACTTTACTCTTCCTGTCCTGGAAGAAGTAGGGGCATGGGGTGCTGCTTGCAGCCATGCCTCACTATTAGGGCTCAGAGTTGCTGGCAGGACTGGCTCAGCCATAGTGAGGCCCCTGACCATCTCACTTTGTACCTACAGGTCAGTAGGGTGTGCTGCAGAATCCTGAAAACTCTTTGCATTCTTTCTAAGTGTCACTGGGAAAATAAGCCTATAAAGAATTGTAAAAGAATCAGTTGGATTGCAGCAACAGCTTTCCATGTAAACATGATACCGTACTTAATGGCTATGAGTGAGTGTTCTTTGCAATAGATGGGTGTGCTGCAGGAAGAAAGTGCTGTAACAGTGTCCTTCTGGACCAATTTTAAACAGAAAACTGAGGCTTTTTAGCAAGTTTATGTGTTGCCTGAGGGATAAAGACATTCCTGGCATCCATCCTACAGTCAAATGTAAAACAAGATCCATTCTATTGCTGTATACATAATGGTCCATTTCTGATGTTTTTGAAAAAGATTTTTAATACATGATTTTGAATTTTGAAATCCTTTGAGGCATTAACTAAAGTGGAGAACAGGGATCTATATATCAGTGAAGATAAATATCTTAGACGTAAATAATTAAACATAGTCATAAAGTATTTTTCATTTATTTTACTTTATTTCACTTCGTTTTGTTTTTACAAAAGCACATTTTAAATTCAATTTTTCTTTATACGTGTGTGTCATTGCCCTCTACTGGGCAGATTCAGAATAACTTTTTGGCAACACCGCCTGCTTGGAGTCGGTGTTACTTCAGCGTGATCAGAAGGGAATGCCTCCACATTCCAAGTATTAAGCAAACACGTGGAAAGATCTCTGTAAGGTGGGTAGGTCTGTCTTTGTTCTGTGTGTTTGGCCAGTAGTTTTCTGGTTTTACTTTGTAACAACAACGTTTTAAAAACTAATATTTAGAGATTTGTTTGTTTTCTGGAAAGTTACGCAAGGTAAAACTGCTTATCTTTATTATAAGCAGTCATTTATATGGGGTGGATGTGGAAAATTCTTTTTCGGCTTGTTAAGAACTCTCAGACATTTCATAAAATAAAAGGATTGTGAAAATGACATTGGCAATGAAAATATAACTGTAGTGAGTAATCTACTCTTGTTGTAGTTCATGGCTAGGTCAATGTCATCTATTCTAATCCTTAAAATGTTTTCCATAAAGCGGATTAGAATGGGTAAAAAATTAAAAGCAACTGTCTCACTGTTTTCACGTTGCAGCCTGGGGCTCGATCCTGCCTGGTGCCCACAATAGCTGAAAGCAGCCCCCTTTTTCCTGACAGTTCAGGCAGCATCTGCTGCTTGTTGGTTACATGTTTTTAGTTTACTAGTGTCTGGCTTTATGTTATTAACTAAACCTTTTCTGGTGCTGATACTGTCTCAAGGACGAGACTTGAGTTACTGCTGCTTTGCAGATTTAGGCTATGTTTGTTTTGTTTTGTTTTTTTGAGGAGGAGGGAAATAATTATACACTGAGGACTGCTGTGCTTTGTGGTGACTTTCCCCACAGAAGAGGAAGATGGATTTGATGAGAGGAGAAGGAAAGTGGTGGCTATTACTAGTGAGTCGAGTTTTGCTGGGTGCTGCACCTGGTAATGCTCCTTCCCATCTGCCTACCCAGTTCACAGCAGTCACCCTCTTTTGCTTGCAGAGTGACCTGCAATCTCATCTGAAGGGATATTTGTGCAGGACCCTGCTCCTGAACATGAGCCCTTGGCCACTACAGGGGAACCACCAACTCAGTCTATTGATCTATTGGTCTGTGGCTATCTGGATATGTAAACGTATTGAATGAAGAGGAAAACATTGCTGCTATCTTCAAAGGCAGTAAAGTAGAAGTTTTAGTATGGTACACATAGACAACTTGCTGTTAACCAGAAGAAATAGGTATTGCATGATACATGAGAATCAGAGAGTGTCTTATATTGGAAGGGACCTTAAAGGTCACCTAGATACAGTCTCCTTCTCCAACCCTTCCTTGAATATACCTAGAAACAGGGAATCCACAGTTTCTCTGGACAACCTGTTTCAGTGCCTTACCACCCTCTCAGTAAAGAGTTTCCTATAAATATCTAACCTAAATCTCCCATTTTAATTTAAAACCATTCTCTGTTGTTCCGTCATTATCAGACTCTGTAAAAAGTCAGGCTCCCTCCTGTTTTTAAACTTCCTTCGAGTAATGGAAGGGCACAATGTGGACTCCCCAGAGCCTTCTCTGTGAAGCCCGGTTCCCTCAGCCTGTCTTCATAAGAGAGGTGCTGGAACTCTCTGATCATTTTTGTAGCCTCCTCTGGACCCCTTCCAACAGCTCCACATCCCTCCTGTGCTGGAGGCCCCAGGCCTGGACACAGTACTCCAGGTGGGGCTTCACAAGGACTGAGTAGATGTGGACAGTTATCTCCTCTCCTTGCAGGCTACCTCTGTGGTGCAGTCCAAGATACTATTGGCCCTTCCAAGCTCAATGAAGTTGTGAGGGCAGCAGTGATGGAGAAGGAGGAAGCAATCCTTACTGGGGATCTAGTAGCAAAATTCCTTGAGGATTTGTATTTGGCATCCTGTGTGTAATTTTTGATGCTGAAAAAAGCTGGCAGTAATGATGGATGACAGCACAAAGCTGAGAAGCACTGTAAATGCAGAGGGGGATTAGGCTATCTCAGAAGAAAAAATGAACTATTTTGAGGCCTTCAATAAGAATAGAAAAGGGATAAAATGTATTAATGCAGAGAGCGAGGTCATATTTGAAGTTCCTTTCCGGTGCTTTTCTTGTCAAGTACATGTGTAACAGATACAAGTTTGTAGGCCTAGCTGTCTGAAGTGTAGTTCATTTTAAAATAAAAACAGATTTTATTAAATGCTTCTGTCATTATTTGGTTTGTAGTAGATATGAGGACTGACTGGTCAGTGATGGTACATAATCTTTTAAATTGAGCGTGTTTATTTGTGTCTACTACCTGATTACCCATTCACAGTTAAAAACACCAACCACAATAGTAAGGGAAGTTGGGAAGATAATTTTGTTCTTGGGACAGTATCACAAGAAATGTGGAATTACCTTTAGATGGAAGAAAACATTTCGAGTTACATAAAAATAATTATTCAAGGAAGAACTTTCATTAGCTTGTTCTGTACAACTTGTAAGTTGTTGGTTTTTTGGTTTTGTTTTTTTTTTTTTGAGGTTTAGATCATGTAACAGCCAGATTGTGGGTAACAGTTTGGGTCTTCAGAGAATTTCTTGTGTTCCCTTCCCTTTATCTCTTTGGGGCTTGAGAAGGAAGCAATTTGGTTACCAAATGTTAACAACCAAATGTTAAAGTTGTCCTGAATATCTCAATGATTCTCTCTGAGTCCAGAATTTGGAGTGACTTGGTATGTGATGAACTTGGGTATTCAATAAAACTTGAACAAGAAGGTTTGCATACAGAATTATGTAACTTTTAAACTAGCTATCAAGTTAAAAAATCAATCCCATCTGCATCTAGTCAACAGAACACTATGTTTGGACATATAATCTGACTCAGTAACAGCACCTAGCCTTTACTGTGTTATGCCAATGAGAGGGAGAATAGCTTGAAACAGTCATAAGCCATTTTTAGCTTGCATTTAACAAGGAATAGGTTGAAAAGAGAAAATTTGAGGTAGCAAGATCTAATAGGAAGTCATTTCTACGGAAAGTCACGGTGCTGTATGTAGGACAGAGCTTGGTGCTAAATTAGTAAATCTGTTCCAGATTTTAGCAGTAGGTAATTTTTTTTTTTTTTTTTTTTAAACCACATGTAAGTCATACCAGCGTTGGATGCTGAAATGAGTAGGGAACTTGTATGCTAATAAGAGTGTTGTTAATCTGCTCTTCCCAGAGTATGTCAGATGGGGGAGAAAAGTGCTTCATGTGTGCTGGTATCCGAATTTGTCTCTGAGAATGAAGCGATAGTGGAGATAAGAAGAGCAGGTAGTGGCTGAAAAGAACACTGAATCAGTGGAAGTGGTATCAGAAGGTAGTGTTATAAAATTGTGACAAGTGGTTGGGTATTATGCAAACACAAAGTGCATGGAAGCACCTTCATCAGTGACTCCCGCTGCTGTGTGGAGTAATTCTTGTCTGTCTTAAATGTGAGACTTGCAATCTAGGAATGTCACCAATATATTAGGGTTAAGTATGAGATGGGAAGTGTTTATTCAAAAATGTATCACTTTCGTGCCTCAAAGAGTTCGCTTAATATCTGTTGATGAAATAAGAGTAACTTCAGGGTTGTTTAAATAACTTATGTGTAACTGAAATTGCCAGCTTCAGTAGCAAATATGTCTTTCATTTCCTCAGTGCATGAACTGAGTGATCTAGCACACTGGACTTAACCACAGCACATATAGCCTCTGAAGGAAAAGAATAGAGATGCAACAGCGCAGTTTCTGAGCATGTAGGGATCACCCATGTAAGAGAGAATTGGGTGGCAATAGGTGCTGTCCAAATAATAGGGTCCCTCAGACTGTGATACTGGGCTGGGGTCAAGGCATGCAGGGATGGTGAAGGTTCTGGCTGTAGTGAAAGAGTGGTGCTAGTGCTTTAGGTCATAGATATATTGGCTGAAATATGGGTAGATTACCATTGATAAGAGATGACAATGCAGAAAGCAGGTGGTTATCAGAACACTTTATTTCATTGAAAGGTGTTTGCAAGCATCTTGAAATGGCAAGAGTTTCAGGTAAGACCCATGCTTTCTCTTTCTCAGCCAAACTCATAAGTAGGGTTTGAAAATAAATTCTGCTGCTTAAGCTTCTTGCTTCACAGACTCCATAAGTCTCATTTCTTCCAGTACTCTGCCTTTGAGGCTGGAGACTAAGAACATATAATGTCCGTGCCTTATGTAGGAAGAAGCATAAACTCACTATTTTGGCAAAATAGTTTAGAGACTGTCCACTGTGAGAAAACTCATTTGTGCATGTAGTGGGCAAAATTTTGTCTCCCATGTAGTGGTGTAGGACGTTGCTAACTGTTCTCAGTGTATATCTGTGTCTTTGTAAAAGATGCTATTCTGATCAATATTATCATGTTAGCTCATTGGTTTTTATTCCCTAAATCACTCTAGGAAAAAGCAAGTTTATGGTCTGAGTAAAATCTTAATGTTACACAGAAAATGTCCTCAAGCAATATGCCCATATAATCTTCATAAAGTCTGTACTATGAATGTGAAAAATCAAGGTCACTTCTAATAATAGAGATTAAAATCTCTTTGAACTGTATGGCTCATTTCAGAGCCAGTATCCTGCTTTTCCGATGACTGGGAAATCCTTCTTTTGTCAGTGCAATTCCAAGCGTGTGTGCCAGGATATCAGAGGGAGAACTTGTCACTTTGGCTCAATGTGGAGACCACTGTTTGTCTTGCATTTGCCAGTGCAGGGCTCTGGAACTTGCTCTGTTTGCTGGTTAAGAGTATTTGGTAATCTGTGGTCATTGTGGGGAGGAAACTGGTTTGTAGAATTTTGAATGGGACTAACCATATATGCCACACAGCTGTATGAGGGTGGGTTGGAATAAAGAAGCCTTTATGTCATTTCTCTTTCTGCAGTTAACAAATTGGGAGAATTTTTTTGCAGAGCTGCTATAGATGCTGCTGGAATTTTGTTCAAATATTCTGAAAGGAAACTTAGAAAATTTTGTTTTAAGCAGCTGAGAAAATGCACTTGGTTAAAGCATTGAACCTTTGGATAAAAAAGATGGGTTCCTTTTTCACAGATGAAGGAACTGCAGGGAAGAGAGCTTGGCTTGCCCAAGATCATGCAGCATAGAGATTTGGAAGGAATGGCAGAAGCAGGAGCAGAATGCTGTTGTTCTACTCCCAAACAACATCCATGCCACTGGAAAGTAAGCCAGCAGACCTGCTGTTATTGGATTCATATGAAAATATGAAACATTCCAACCCCAAAGATCTGCTGAAATCAAACTTTTTTAAAACAAAAACTTTGGTGTTAGAACAGTATGTGAAAGACAGGGCTTGGTGCTACTACATTAATATATACCAGAGCACAGTTTGATTGCTTTTTTAAAATTATTTTTTAATTGAGCATGATGGGGGAAAAAGACTAAAGTCAGTAGCAAATTTACCATCTGTTCTTCCAAAATATTTAATGTATCGAAAGAATGAGAGAAAAAGAGGAGAGGGTGATAGTTGTACGTGGGCACCTTATCTCTGTTGAGATTTCTGGAATAATTTTGCGTACTGTTTGATTATAAGCATAAATTGAAAGTGAAGCTGCAGTGAAGTGTCAGCCATGGTTATGGCCTTGACACTCAGTGTTTTTAGTGATTATTTTTTCACCTGCTTGGACTTCTGAGGCTTTATGAGGCCTTATGCTCTGCATCAACAGATTGCAGATGAGAAATTGGCTGTAGTCTTTTCCAGCAAAATCTGTAATGATTATTTCTCTTATATGGTTTTTGTTTTTGTAGAATGCTTATCTATTCAGAAGTTAAGGTTCCCATAGCAATGTTAACATGGCCACATTGCACATATGCAGCATTTTCAATAACTGTTAATTTATGCTCTGCTATATATTTTAAATGCAGCTGAATTACTGTTGCTGTGGGAACCTAAACTTTTGAGCTTTGTGGCTTCTTTGCCTGCTTTAATGGCCAATTATAAAATTTTGCAGTGCAAAAATGGTGCTAGTACTGAACTCCCTTCTTAGTTTCTTAAGAGTAGTTTATATTAGAAAACACTGGGCAAAGTCAAAAGAGATTCTGAATGTATGCATATTCTGGTAAGGGGTTTTAAATTGTCTCATCAGCTAAGCCAATTATCTAGAACAAGTAATGGATGCATAGTCCAAGGCATGTCCCCAGTTCTTCCAAAAGTCAAGCGCTGGTACAGCATACTGCTACTAACGTTTACCTCTGCAGGATGAGTTGGTTTGGGTTTATTCAGGCTTAGACTTCAGAAGCAATTTGTAACTGTGTGTATGCAGAGAAGAAAGCATTCAACAGCACCAGTGCTATTTGTGTATCTTGTACTGAGTTTTGTCTGTAAGCAGTAATACTTGCAATATGCTTTGGAAATCCCTTGATGGACTTTGATTTCCTTCAGTGACTTCTGTACTTATGAGAGCTAAAAGCTGTTATTCTCATGAATTAATGTGGATTCTGCTTCAAATGGAGTGATTGGCATCTCAGGTTTTGCGATGAGACCTTCTGTTCTAAGCCTTCTAGTGGAATTAGGGTTTAAGGAGTTGCCTGCATTGGAAAAATTGACTGGCAGGACTGTTCTCTTCTAGCTATTAGGGTATAATTTAGTTGTTCCAGAGTAACTCCCACGTGTGGATGAAATATTCCAAAATAAAAATGATTTTATTCGGTAACAATTATTTCACTTTGGAAATGGAGTAATTATCCTAGAATAAAATAATCACTTCCAGAGCAGAATAATAGCTACCGAATCAGAGTTGCTTATTTTGGACAAGCATGTGAGCATTGCAGAGCAGTTACTCTACTCAACTCCTCCTCCTTGCTTTTCACAGGCAAATGAATCCTGCTGGTCATGGTGTGCAGCTGGTGGCCTTGCAGTTGTGCTGGGCAACATCTGTGCTGCAAGAGGGATCATCAAGTAACATTACCGAAGGTTTAGAAATGGTCTTAATGTAACAAAGCCCAACAGGTAGTTTTAAAGGTTGGTCTTAGTACAGATGATTCTGAGAAAATTGATGTAAATGACGTATGGGTTAGTAGCTTGACACCAGGTTTTTAGAGGTTTTTGATAGGAGCTCTGTTGATGGAACTCGGCAAGAGCCTTGCAAAAATGAGAGCAAAAGCATGCCTATGTGAGGTCAGTTGGGCAATAAAACAAACTGCAAACTGAGAGGTGGATTTGCTCTTTATTAGAGTCTTAAGATCAGCATTTCAAGGTGCTGGCACTCTCTCTTGCCAAACCAGAGTGTGCTCCTCAGGACAAGAGCTGTGTGGGCTCTGCAGCCCCATGGAGACTGCATAGGCTTAAGGGTAAAGGTTTCACCTGGGCGCTTGGCTGGAACACGGGCAGGAAGTGTCGGGATGCTGACACCTGAGGGAAACTTGACATATTTCCAGCGTTGGTGCAGTTCAGCGGTGACGACATACAATCGCTGTCACCTAGGAAATGTAACATGTTCCCATGGCAACCTCGAGGCTGCATTATTACTCAGCTTCAAAATGTTGACAGTTGGAAAAAGGCCTCTTCAGATAACACCGCCCAAGATTTTTTTTTTTTTTCTCCTTAATAAATTTGTTATTTAATCTGAAAATCAGAAGAAAGGCATATGTTTAACTCAAGATGCTTAGTGGAAATAAACCTTTGGGGGAAAAAAAAGCTGAATGTTTTACTAACTAAAAGCCTCTACTGCCTCTTAAAATAGTTTCGGATCCTGTGAAGGTGATTTTAATGAAACGTATGGCACTTCAGTTGGCTTAAATCATCAGACAGCTCCTGAAATTATTTTACTGGATCCTTTTACAGAGTTTGAATCAGTATGAAAGTCTTCAGCTGTAAACTGTAGCTTTGTTTTGTAACCATGTAAATAACTGGAAAATGAACCCTTCATTTTATGGTAACATGAATGCAGATGCTTGCTATATGCTGCCTTCAGCATTTATTCAGTGTTTACTTTCTTGGTATTTTTTTGTTTAGTTGACTTCTCAGGTCTTCTGCTCAATCCTACCGGCAGCATCTGTCCTCATAGGTGTCTCAGCCAGGCAACCTAATAGATGTAGACTTGTAAGGGAGGAAATTGTGAAATTTCTCAATTGAGGGAACATGCTTCAGGGAATGCTACTTGCTGAGAAGCTCATACACAGTAGTGAGAGCTCATGCCCCACAGAACCTGCTGCTGTTTTTGTGGGGCTGTGTTTAATACCAGTGTGGCTTTAGTGAGATTGTGTGTAAGGGAGTGTTCTTACTGTGTTCGGGTGTCTTTTCTTGCTATCTCGTCTAGTTGGTGTTGACAGTGCTTCAAAAATTCATGTTTTCTGCACATTTTTGTAAGGACTCCCTGCTGTTTTGAACTGGAGCCTTTAATGAAAATATTAAGACCAACCTGTGTTATAATATATATATTTTATATATACATATATATATATAAAATAGACCAACCTGGAATAAAATACTTATTCTATCAATGGTAGTGCTTTTCAACACTTGATGGCTAGCTTTTTTACCACCTTTTTAATACTTCCAGTCACGTTCTTCTGTTAATGAAGTACTTACTGTATAGCATAGTATCAAATATTTCTCAATTAGATGAGGTTTTGTTTTGCTGTTGTTGTTTCGTTGTTCTTTTTTCCCTAGGAAATTACTTTGAAAAGGTCTGTCAGTTAGACTGATGCACTCTATCCTTAGACTTACCCTATTTTCTGTTTCAGACTCTGTGTCTTCATTTATTTTTTATTTTGAAGTCTGTTATAAAGTATTGCTCACAAATAAGATTCTCATGGCTTCTTGGGACCTTTTTCCTCGCCACCCTTCTAAAATAATGATCCAATGTCTTCTGCACTTCAGCTGGTATTTTTTCCCTGCTGATTTCATTAGGAGGATGTAGAACTGAACCAGCAGTTTTAGCTTCTGGATCTTTCAGAGTTGTAGCATGGTTACCTGTCTCCTTATCTGCCCACCCACTCACACATCTGTAAGTACATTGAGCTTTTGACTTGTTTGCAAAACTTGCTTCCACATCCTCATTCTCTTTAGTCATCCTGCTGTAATAAAAGTCTTCATTATCATCCTTACTGGCAACTCAGAGAAAGCATTCACTTAGAATTGAGATCATACTTGTATTAGTTTTTTACACTGTGCCAACTGCAATATGCCCCTTTTTCTTTTCTGTCTTTACCAACTTATTTATATAGCAAAATACTCCTTTTCTTTCTTGTTCATAACATATAGGGAAGTATATCTTGGCTTGATTTTTGATTGTTTTCACTTATCTTTGCCCTTCTTGATCTCTGTTATTAAGAAGATTGCATTCCTTGACGTTTTATCCTCTTTTTCATTACTTTTTAGCTTCTTCACTTATTCTTAGTATCTTCCTTCATTCATCTGCTAGATCTGATGCCCCTTAATATCAGTCTTCCTAATTACTGAAAATATAATTTCAATATTTATACTCTAGGCACCTCTGACTGTGAGAAATTCCAAATCTGCTTTATAGTCAATTCCCTGATATCCTCAATCCATCTGATTTTACTAATAGAGTTTATCAAAGCTATGTGTTTTCCTTGTTGAAATCTATTGTAGGTTTGCTTTCTTTATTAAGAAATTTATTAACTTAAACAGGGACCTCTTGTGATCCTTCTGTGCAAGGTCATACTTTACATCCAGATTTTTTTATAATGATCATAATGCTCATGAAAATCAAATCTAGATTTGCTTTTGATATTGCACTGAGTAGCTGAATAGGTCAGAGTAGCTGATTGAATCTGTCATCTTTAGCTCCTTAATTGTATAATAATAAAAAGTTAATTATTGCTAGTATTATTACTCATTGCTAATGCTGTTGGACAAAACATATCATTTTGCAATGATATTTTGTATTTATGTCACTGTAAAGTGGTGAAATTAGTTTTTTGATGGAATATAGAAGTAAACAAAAGTATCTAATGACTTCATATTTGGTTAAATGTTATGTGCGTACTGTAGTTACTGAAGTTCACATGTACTGTCACTTCATTCTGGATCAAGTGATAATAACATGTGCAAGACAAAAATAGATGGTGATTCCTGTACATTGAGACATTGGTAAAGATTGTTGCAATGCTTCACTGTCTTCTAAAGCTTCTATCTTAAATAAACAGTAGGATTTTTCCCTTCATATTTTAAGTACATTTTTATGAGGAATCTTCAGTCCAGAAATATAAAGGTATTTAAGCCCCCACGTCTCTATTAATCTTGGTCCAGACTTCGGCTGTGTTTGTTTAGCCTAACACTCAGAGGTTATTTCAAGTACATGTTTCTTTGGTTCTGAGTTACCTTGTCAAACAGAGAGCACCAATAGATGATGACAGCTTTATCTGCTGTACACTTAACAGAATTGCACAGGAATGTGGAGTCAAAATATAGCAAAATAACACAGGTGCTAGGTGTATTCCCTTTTTGTCTGATTAATACCTTAAATACACAGACAACTTAAATGTAGTTATCTGAGTTAATGTTAAACATGGATTCTTGAAAGCATATTTTTTTCCAGTGTTCTTTAAAACCAATGGAGATTGAAATATTTGTATAGAAGTCAGACACTTGAGGAGAGATTCAGGGACCAAAACACTAGCATGCATGTTTTAGATTTTTTTTTTTATGGTATCTGAGACATTGGCAAGAAGATGGCAGATGTGTGTGAGGGGTTAATGGGGAACCCACCCTCTTCTAGGGCAGCAGCTGAAAGCAAAATGGAATAATTTGACTTCTGATGTGCCCATACACATCTCAGTTTAAGTACTTGAGTCCCTCTCCAGTAGCTCTTTGGATATAGGCTTTGCCTTCTGATGTTTGTCACTGCTCCACTGGATGTTCATCTGCTGAGTCCATTTGCAACAATGGCCGTGTGTGCAAAAGCTGTGCTTACAGGTTTTTGTTTTTCTGTCCTCTTCTCTCAAGCAATAAATTTTTTCAGGAAGAATGAGAGATGAGAGTCCTTGCTGTTTTACTTGTCCTTATTCTTCTGTCTAAGGAAGATCCCTCTCCAGAATTCATCAGGGAAAGAGAGAGACTGTGTTAAGATCACTGATTGATTCCTCTTTGCTGATCTTGACTGAAGGGGAATGGATTAGAGATCTTTCTCTTTTTTTTTTTTTTTTTTTTTTTTTTTTTTTTTTTTTTTTTTAAGCTTCCTCAGTATAGAGGACCAATTTTTCTTTCACTTCTTTTGCTGTCTCTCATGGTTTTCACTAGCTTTTTTTTCCCCTAGGTCAACATCTTGTCTCTGGTTACTCTATCAGGTACATCTCCCTAAGCCTATGTAATCACTGAAGGGCAGAATGTCCTGCAAGCTTAGCAGACAGTGTTGTTTCTGACTTGTGAGTCATAGTTTGCGGACTGATCACTGTGAAGACCAATAAGATATGAGAGAACAGGGAGATTAAGGGGGGGGGAAAAGGTTGCTGAGCAACAACATGACATAAGCATGGTTACAGTCTATTTTTACATCAAGAAGGTTGCAGAAGCCTATAGAAAACATTTATCTTTCCAGACCCTTATTCATATCTGAGGGATGACAATGACCTGAAGGGAAGAAATAAGTATGGACTTGGCTTGTAGTAGCTGTGTGCTTTTAGTTGCCTCCTTGTATGGTGACTAGGAGTTAGCAGCAGATTAGAAGAGCAGCTGTGTGCAATGGTCATCCCATGTTTCTTGGAGGGAAAAGAGCACAACTATAACACAAGCAGATATAGCAGAGAAGTGCAACTAGCAGCAGTATCCAGAGATAATTTTTTTTCTGTGTACATTGGATACAAAAAATATTATTTTTCAGAAAGCCTGAAATATACTAGCTTATATTTTCTTTAGCCAGTCAAGATTTCTGCTTCATGAATTGTTTGGTGCTTGAGATTAGGGCATGGTCATCTTTGCCATTTTCATAGACCTTCCTGATGCCTTAGGAATAATTGTGACCTCTCTGACTCTATGCCTGTTATGTCTATGAAGGTACTTAGCAGCAGTCAGGAGGGACAGTCAAGTCCAGCAAATACAGGGCAAACATCCCAAGTTTTATTGTATGGAGTCCTGAAAGCAAAGAGTCATGACAGCCATGATTTCTCCAAAGCTGACTGGGTCTGGTTGATCTTTTTTGGCAAACCATTGACATAACCTACAAAGTCAAAATGTTGATGAAGTACCAGCTGTGTTAACATGTCTTTGAATTAATTTGGTATTGGAATGAGATGCAAAGAGGTGAGGTAGAAGAAATTGGAAGAATTTATGAGCAGAAGCAGATATAGCATAAATTAAAACATCATTATTTCGTCTAAGTTTATAATAAAATCTTTAAACTGCTTGAAGGTTTGTAGAGAATAACTTGAATGGTGGCAACTCTTCTGTATAAAGCTTTTCGTTTCTGGAAGCTCTATGAACAGGTACCCTTGAAACTACTTGATAACTTTCAATTAAAGGTGGCTCTACAAAAAAATACATAAAACCCTATCCCACTGCAGCTTAAAAATGTGCTTGCATGCTTATATTGTTTCTTATGTGTTTAATTTAATAATGAATATTGACTTTGAAATACCAACTTTCCATAACTGCAGCTCACATAAAAAGTTAAAAAGCTACTGTCTGATTTTTTTTCTTTATAGTATTTTGGTACTTCTGTGTACTTTATTTCATTTTATTATGTCTTCTGTTCAGGCTCCTTATTATTTAGAGGACTTAAAAAAAAAAAAAAAAAAAAAAAAAAAAAAAAAAGCACCATTTCTGAACTCCATGTGAGATAGAGATACATTTAATTTTTAAAATAAGTAGCATCTTTCAATTTGCCTATTGCACATTGCAAAAAACAACAACAACAACAAAACCCCCCCCAAAAAACAACCAAAAAACCCACCTATTTACTTTATATGTTTTATGTAAATTTTGAATCTACCCAAACTAGGAAGAGTATTTTTCTACTGAAATGAATTTCGAATTTTAACTTTTCTTTGGTTTAATTTTTTGGCCACCTTTTCAATATTAACATCTATATGTAGTATAGACCTTTGATGATTTATGACTATATGACTTATGATTTATGGTCATTCCATACAAATTTGTTTTAAATTTTACTGAATATTATTTCCTTTGGATGAAACAAAGTATTTTGTTAACTCCAGGTTTACTGGTTGTGTTGGCATCCTGTATAATTTGTTCCCCTCCAACCATAATTTTTAATGCGTTTGAACTGCTGTGGCACAGATTATAGCCTTAGTGTGTTTGTGTGACTCAGGATGCATGTCTGTGTAGCACCTGGATTACAGTTCAGGAACTATTTGTTTTAAGTAACAGTACTATATATAAATCAATTGTAATACATTTGTTTTTTTCTCTCCACTGTTTTTTTTCTTTATCCTCTAACATTTGCTGCCATCCTGTGGTATATAGAGAGAGGCACACAGAGAAACGTTTGTGGAGTAATATAAATGGATAATGTTTAAATGTTCAGGATGAAGGAAGCAGAAGTGAACCTCATGTTTTCTACTGAGTGCTTTTCAAAGAACTTCTGAGTTTATGCGAACTTTACTGGTGTCAATGGAAGAAGTTTTCTGTTTTCTAGGTGAAAAGGATGGAGAACTGAACATTTCTTAGTTCTAAGAAGGAATTGGTGAGGCAGATGTTAACAGCCTCAAGGAAGATCCTAGACAGCCTAGTAGTGAGGCAGCAATCTGGGCAGAGATGAAATGGGAAAGAGCTTTTGAGGAACTTATTATTCTGAATGTCATTTCCAAGTGTATTAAAGATGAGAGTGACTGGGAGTAGTCAGCATGGATTTATGAATGGAAAATGATACTTGTCTACCTGATAACTTTCTATGATGAGATGACCGGCTTAGTGAATGTGTGGAGAGGAGTGAATGATGTTTATCTTGATTTTTAGCAATGCTTTTGAAATTCTCCTATAATATCCTTATCAGCCAGTTGATGAAGTACTATATAAGTGGACAGTCAAGTGGACTGAGGACTAATTGCATTGCTGAATTTCAGTGATTGTGACCAGTGTCTGAAGTCCAATAGAAGGCCAGTCATTTGGTGTACACTCGAGATCAATGCTAGATCCAATGGTATTTAACATCTTCATTAGAGACCTGGATGATGGGACAGATTGCACCTTCAACAAGTTTGCAGGTGATAAAATTGGAATGAGTGATTGATGCACCAGATGGTTGTGTTTCCGTTTGGGCTGGCTGGAGACATTTGTCAAAAATTCCCATTGGCTGATAGGAATTTCATGGAGTTCAACCAAAGGAAATGCAAAAGTACTGAGCATGGGGAGAAATAGCTCCATACACCAGAATGTGCTAGGAGTTGGGTAGAAGACAGCTTTGCTAGAGCGTACTTGGGTTTTCAGTTGAACAAGGAGCTACACATGAATCAGCAAGGTGCTCTTGAGGCAAAGAAAACCAAGATCATGCTGGGCTTCATCAGGGAGAGCGTAACCACAGGGCTGTGGGTGGTGATCCTTCCACTCAGTACTGATGAGAATCATGTGGAGTGTTTTGCTCAGTTCTGGGCCCCTGTGCACAAGAGACACATGGACATGTTTGAGTGAAGCCAGCGAAAGGCCCCAGAGATGATTAAGGGTTTGTAATGTCTGTTATAGAAGAAGTTAGGAGAGCTAGAAACGTTCACCCTGTAGAAAAGAAGGCTCAGGGGGCTCAGATGACTGTTTATTCAAAACTAATGAGGGGCAGTAAAGAATACAGTGCCAGATTCTTCTCTGTGGTGTTCAGCAACAGGACAGGAGGCAATGCGCACAAACTGAAACAAGGGATCTACTTTTTATACATAAGGAAAATACTTCTAAAATTTAACAGGGATTGAACATCAGCACAGGTTGTCCAGAGTTGTTGTGGAATCTCCATCCTTGCAGGTACTCAAAACCCAACTGGACACAGACCTGAGCAGCTGGCACTGCTTAAGGGAGGGGATAGACCCCTGGGCAAAGCCAGGCCCAGTTCCCCATTGCTTGGGGCTGGGTGTACGTGAGGAGTTGGGAGCAGATGCGCTGTCCCCCCTTCCCCTCCTCTTTATCTAGTGAGGATGTATCAAGCTGTAGCCCAATGTGTAGTATGAATTTACATACTACAGAGATTCCTTCTCACCTCAACCAGTCTGTGATTCTGTGGCTGCTGAGCTGAGTGGCTGGTGAATGCTGTGAGAAGCAATTTCTCAGGGAAAAAAAAAGATATTTATACCACGGAAAGTACTAGGTATGGGCCCACAAAGAAACTGATATTTGAGGAGAGCATCTGCTCCAAACAGTATCTTTTTGTCCTTAAACACATCTTTTCTACTTGCTTTTTCTACTTGCCGCAGGATTTTCTGCCATATTAGTAAAGCAGAACCAACAAATATCCCCCAAATCAGCAGTGCCAATGGCTGCATGAATTTGGTAGCAACTGTGCTGGACCCATTTAAAATTAATATTTCCCATGGATTTATTTAGGGTCATGCTCCCACTGAGAACTCTTAATTGCATGCTGATACTAGCTCGCTTCCCAGTAGCAGAATCTGTAATTTTTTTTCTAAATTTCTCCTGTGTTTCACTGTCTTTGAAAGACACTTATGCTGGAGTGAAATTAAAAAATAAAGTGTAGGTACCTCGGGAACTTTATTCCTTTTATTTCTTTTATTTCTGTGACAGAGCCTTGCTTTTAAAATAGCATAATAGTTGTTCACAAGGTAGTGCATTAGAAGAAAAAAAACAATGGGAAACTAACTTCTGAGAGTCTATAGATAGTGCACTAAATGGTAACTTTTTTTCTTGCTAACTTGAGTATCTTGTCATATGTTAATTAAATGCCTGGAAAAATCTTTAGGAGATAATAAGAAGATAATAGTGCATATATTTTAATGTAAAATGAAAGCATTACATGGTATCTTCTGTCTTACTTTTAAAGCTCAGTACGAATTCTTTGTTCAAACAATTGATCTTAATGTACTTAAAAGTAGGACAATTTAAAAGTGAATTAGAGAGTTGAAAAGCAAGCTTTCTGGATCCAAGTGATCTAATCCATCTTCATCGTTTGAATTCCCTGTTTTCCACTTGTTTATGCATCATTTCAGGATTTATGTAAAGACTGTCCTTGTTGTCCTAGTTCTTATTTACCTATTGGACACTATTGGGAAACATTGGAGCTCACATATTTGTTCTTCGTTATTTTCCCAATTTTTTTCTCTCTCTTTTGGAAACCTGCTTCCTGTGTTTCTGATCACAGTGCAGAACTATAGTCTGTGTGCACTCATGCACATGTTTTTTTGGGAAGCTGTCTGCAATGGCCATAATGAACTGAATCGTTACTTGTGGTGCACAAGATCGAAGAGGGACTCGGCTTCTGATTATCCCCATGACTGCACTGACAGGAATTTGTCCTCATAAAGGCTGATACTTGCATTGTAGCAGGACTTGTTCCCTTGTCCCACACAAAGGAGTTTCACCACTCATCTTTGTCCTCTCCATCACTAATTGAGGAGTGCTCTTCAGTCTCAGAAGGAATCCTAGGCAAAGCTGTGCTGTTCTGACACTGTTGTTGTTTTGCAAGACTGTATATTCACTTACATGGAAACCAGATAACGGAAAGATTTTTGGAGCGTAAGAGCAGGCTAGCCAATATATTCAACCTGTAAGCTCGTGAACATCCTGTCTCTTTTGCTACCTTAACATCTTGTGTGGTCCACTAAAGTACTTCAGCAGAGGAATATGTATGTCAAAGCACAGAGAAAACAGGTGTTTTTTTAAGTTGCTTTCTGATGTGACTTCCTTTCTTTCTTCCTCTCTCTTCCTCTTTTCCTTACTGTCTCCTGGAAAGAGCAACTTGACACTTTACTCCATTGAGACCAGTTCTCACATCTGTTCAAAGCATTAAGTTTGGGAAGGCAGTCCTGGCTTGCAGCTCTAGCTGTGACTGTGCTCATTTGGAAGGAGTGCTGCTGCTGGCCTCCAGGATGTTTGTTTCTATGTAGCATTCATTAAGCCTATGCAAATAGGCCCCTTGAAATCCCAAACACTTTCCACTAGCAGTCCAGCGTGTTGTCATTTGCAGTATTGAGAATCATCAATTTATTTACACAGTATTTGAGTGTTGCAGCTTGGATCAGAATACAGGAATCCCCCTTTTCCTGTGATATAGGACAGGTGTTTTTCAAAAGAATTTGTCTTGTATATTGTAGCAGAAATGTCACAACTTGAAGCAGTGATTGAGCACCTGGTGTGAAGGCAGGGCCAACCCAGGGCAGCTCAGGTGCATGCAATCTACCTGAGTGACTGGAAGGGGTGGAGCCAGGAACCCTCATGCAAGGGTTGGCAGTGGAGGTGAGGGTATCCATGTGTACCTGAGCTCTTCTGAAGGTAAGGAGATTCTTTCCTTTATTTCTGTGCCCGCAGCTGTTGCTGTTGAGAAAACCTTCACTTGCTGCTGCCTGGGACCTTGCTGTTCTGCTGTTGTTGCTGTGCTTTCCATCACATTATACATATTCTGGTGGTTTTGCTTGGTTTTGGCTTTAAAGTTGGAAGAAATTGATACTTTCTTCTGGTTGGAAGATAATATTATTTTGTTTTATTTTGCACTGCAGCAGTGGTGATTGCAACCCAAAAAAGATTTCAAACTGCACTAGATTTTTTTCATCCACCTACAAAATTTTCAAGTTGTAGACTTGTTTGACACTTAAGGATCATGGTTTTGAGGTACGTGCAGCTCAGCAAGGTGATACTTAAAGAATCACGTGTTGGAAAAACCAATTTCTGTAAGTGAATGTCCTTCTCTTTCTTGGTGAAGTACTTTTACATCAGAAAAAGCTGCATGTATGCAATTGTAAGTATGTTGTGTCTATTTTTCAAGAAGCTCCAGTTTGGACAATAAGACCTCTTTGGCATGCAGAGATTCTTCTCTCATGTATGTAGGTTGCTCTGAAAGTAATGCATCTTTTCTTTTTTCATGGAAGTACAACAAATGCAAAGAGCACAATAATGCTATTTGATAGAGCACATTGTCAGTTACAAAATACTATTTTGCAATATAGTCACCGCCATTATGTATTTTATATATTTTATGTATTTTCAACAGTGACGAACGAGAGTCTGCATGCTGTGCTTGTAAAAGAAAGTCTGCACCAGTGGAAGTGACTCTACTGTCACAGCTACTACTGTGCTCTTGTTGCTAGTAAAACATTGCCCCTGCAGTTGATCTTTCAGTGGCTAAGCCGTAAGGTGCTAAATGCTGGATGTGGTAGGACAGTCCAGTCAAGATTGCTGAACTGCATGGTCTTCAAAATGGTATGGGGCCTGGCCTAATCATAGAATGGCTAAGATTGGAGGGGACCTAAAAGAATGCATGTTTCCAATCCCCCCTACTATGGGCAAGGTTGCTAACTACTAGATCAGGCTGCCCGGGTCCTATCTAAAATAGCCTTGAATACCTCCAGAGATGGGGTGACCACAGCCCCTCTGGGCAGCCTCTTGCATTGCCTCACCACTCTTTGAGTTAAAAGAAAATATTCCTAACATTTAAAATTAATCTCTCCTCTTTTAGTTTAAAGCCATTCCCTCTTGTCTTTTTTCTGTCTGACCATGTCAAATGTCAGTATTCTCCTGCTGGTAAGCTCTTTTCAGGTACTGAAAGGCTGCAGTGTGGTTTCCCCAGAGTCTTCTCTTCTCCAAGCGTAACAAGCCCTCAACTTATCTTCATAGGAGAGGTGGTGCTCCTGGCCTTTTGTCATTTCTGCGGCCCTCTTCTGGACCCTCTCCAGCAGCTCCACATCATTTCTATACCGGGGCTCCAGAACTGGACGCAGTACTCCAGATGGGGCTTCACAAGGACTGAGTACAGGGGGGCAATCACCTCCCTCACCCTGCTGGCCATCCTTCTTGTGATGGAGCCTAGGACACTGTTGGCCTTCCAGTGTCTGGAAGCTGGCTCATGTCCAGCTTTCATCCATCAGGACTCCTAAGTTCTCAGAGGGGCTGCTGTCAATGAGTTCTTCTCCCAGTCTGTACTCTTATCTCGGATTGCCTCAAACCGAGAGCAACACTTTGCACTTGGCTTTGTAAAACTTCATTAGATTCTTCTAACCCAGTCATCAGTTGTACCACCATACTGGGGGAACCTGAACTTTTCCAGGAAAATGCTATAGTTGAAATTCTGTAACTAAGTGATGTTTTTCCTTAAAAACTGGAACAAAAGGGTTCAAAGCTAAATTCAAAATTTTGGCTTTCTTCAGGAAATTCAGTTTCTACGTGGATTAGTTAGGTATTTAAATATCTCCATTCAATTTTTTTTATTTTTTATTTTTTAATTTATGGGAGGAAAGTGAAAATTCTTTTCAAATCTAGTCCTTGGAGAATTGAAAACATCATGCTATAGATACATGAGACTCTAAATAAATGAATATGTGAGTGGATTGTTAAGAATATGGGATACTTTTGGCTCAGCTACAGTGTGATCCAGAGCAGTGAGTCAGCAGTGGTGATACATTGTCCATCTTTATTCTGTGGCCGTGAGATCTTTAGCTAAAGAGACAGGTAAATTCTGCATCCTGTCCTGGAGAGAGTAGCAATTAATGTCTCATTACCTTTCATGTCTTTTGAAGGTACAGATACCTGGAATAGAAGCCTGATTCCCAGTGGGTTCTGCTCTTTTGAGAAGTATGAATGTGTATATTACGGATGGAAAATTTATGTGTAACTTACCTAAAGGGCACCAACAGCTATAAGAAAAGTGTTGACTTCTCCTTGGGTGCAAGTACATTCCTCTTTTGCCTAGCAGGTTGCTCCTGAGCAGTACTGAAAAGAGCTTTGTAATATGTTCTTTTTTGAGAACGTGTTTAATAGATGCAAAGAGTTTTATGAGCTGTCTTCTGCCACAAGGGACATGATTTTTGTATCTATTTCTAGAAGTGTACATACAGATCTGATTTGAAGTTACAGTGGAATATGAGTTTTATTTCATGCCTGTGAATAGCAGGGTCTTCTAAATCCATGGAAACATCTTTTTAAACTTTTTAATTTGTAGCCTCATATTAGCAACAGTATATAAATATAGATATGTTGCATGTAACAACATCAATAGCTTTAAATGGCAGAACAAGTGGAAAGAACTCGAGTCTTATAAAATATCTGTGATTGTCAGAGTTGACATTATTTTTTTAATGCTGTTTGCTTCCAAGGGCCCCATATGGGACTAGGATGCTATTGTGCTGGTGGTTTTGGAATCATGAAACAAGTCATCCATTTTGTAACTATGCAATAGCTTTTTATATGATTCGAAAACTATTGAGCTAAAAAAGTGCAAGCATTCACAGCATATTCAAAGCCTCACTTTCAAAGAATGGATGTACATGTCTTCATCAATCCCATCTTTTTATTTCATTATGGTTTGCCAGTCTCCTAAAATTGAGTCAATCCATGGACCTGTGTTAAATTAGCTATTCATAAGTGACTTTAATTCAAAATATGTAGGTAGAAAGGGTAGCAAAATCTGAGTGGGTCATCAATATGAGTTGACGTATTACCTTATACCCAAAGAAGGGAGGTGAAGCTAGCTGTGAAAAGCATTGTTTTTTACGAGTTTGGTAGGAGACTTCTTACATGATCCTCTTCCTCCTCTCTCTTTGATTTTTATTTTCTAGTCTTGGAAAAAGGAACGGATGGGGTACTTCACCTTCCTGTCTCTCACTTCTAATTCAGCTGGTGGGGTAATTTAAATGTACACTATCCAGTGAATGTTATGTACAACTAAACATATTAGCTTTATTGAGTTACCATTTCCTTAATGAGGTACACTAACTCATGTAATGGTGATTTTAGCACAGGATTTTCCCTCTTTAGTTCTTTAGAAAAGTATTGTTGAGAGTGTGTGTGAACCCTTTATGAACCCGTGGGCTGGCTGAAAGGTGCTGCTGCACTTTTTCAGTCAAGAGTAGTGTTTGTGTCATCATTGAAATTGGAGCCTAAGAATGTTCATTTTGATACTTCCTGCTGTTTTTAACCATCCTGTTTGCACAGAATCCCTTCCAGGCTTCTTAACAGTGCTGTGCATTTCTCCATGGGGAATATGCCAATTATGCTGTAGTCACTTATTTAATGGTTTGATTGTTTTTTGCTTCTTGGACTCATCTCCCGTGCATTACTTGGGAGTTGGTCAAGGGTACATTCTCTCCTCAGATTAGATTATGAAATTACTTTTCTAAGAAAAAGTAAATTTAGAATATTAAAAGGTTTGCTTCTGCCAAACTAGTGGATATGCTGGATATACTGGAAAACTCAGCTTATTTTGAGGTTATTTTTCTACTACAGTTTTTTTGGGAAGGTTCATTGCTTTTCTGACCTTGCACAACATTTAAATGAGTCTTCTAAAATGGCTGGTTATCCCAGAATCAAAGATGTTCAAATGAAAACCTTTACTTTTGTTGTGCTCTCCCATTTGAATGAAATCCCTTCTATGTTCATCTGCTGTCTGAGCCTAAAGGTGACTAGGTGCTACAGGATGTGGGATAAACACCCCCTCTGTAGCAGAGCAAGCAGTCCTCAAAAAGCTGGAGACCTGCTAACGAGATGCTCCAAGTCTTCAGATTTTAACCCAAGGTGATGGGCTGCCTTTTTCTTCTTCAGCTATCTAATTACTTATGACTTTCCATCTTCTTTGGGTAGAATGGGGTCACCCGCCTGTTTTGCTGTGGGCATTACCTGGGGTTGCCATGCAGAAGGATGTCTTCTATGCAGAAGATTGAAAAATCTTATTTTTCATGTAAGGTAGGTGAGGAAGATTTGAGATGAGTGAGACAGGTCTAAATATCTATCATTTCAGCTATGTTCAGGCAATGCTGCATCAGTTGCCAATCATGTCACATCAGAAAGTATTTAAAATCATAAGAATATAAATGCAATATGGAATTGTGCTCATCTGTACCAGTCAATGCTGTGTTTAAAACAAAAGAACAGACTCTCTGGCAGATCCTCTGGCATTGGGACAGTGAATTATGAGTGGACCAAAGTGCTGTATTATTGTTTCCTCTTTATAGAGTGTTCATCCTTCTTTGCATTGTGTAGCAACCACTGCAGCGATGGCTGCATAAATATTCTTCATGCTTCATTCTCATTTAATTCAATGCCTAAGGGAAAGATTTTATTGAAAAAATTGAAAAAATAATGTAGGCATTTTTAGAATATGGAAAATGTGTGTACATCTGTGGTAGAGATATAGTTTACTAAATATTTATGAATTATTCCTCTTTGAGCAGTTCAAAAGCTGAAGGGATTGAGGAAGATACAACTTGAAGGGCTTTTTATTGTTATTTGTTTTTTTTTTTTTTTTTTTTTTTTATAGAACTTTTCACAAGTGTTTTCAAGTTTGAGGTCTCCTGTGTTGCCTGTTATTTCATATCTGAACAGGACAGCTATTGCACTTCTTTCTTCAGCACCCTTTGGAATAAGGAGAGACTGTAGCTCATTTAAATGAATAGTGGAAAAAAACACTGTTTCTGAGGTGAAATTAAATACTCATTTTGTTTACTTCAGTGCTTTGTGGACAGGAAGCATGCTGAAGATCCATAATGGGATTAGATAAGGCTTCACAGGAATCCTGTGGTCTTCATGTCATGTCCTCCTTTGCTTGTGATAAAGGGCAAAGGCATTAATATTTTTTACAGCGGTTGGCAGATTTAGTGCATGTGCTAATTTGCCCTCCAGCTTTTTAAGTAATATCAGCTTGGAAATCTGCTAAGGTGTGGCATGGCATGTCATCTAGGAAAATGCTTCTTAGTTCTTAAATGACTTCTGTTTATTAGTTCCTATATCGTTTAGACCTCTAGGTTGCCCTTTTGTCTGCTAGCTGGAGGTATTGCGTGGCAAATTCTTGGGGGGCATTCCAAGGGCAGCCATGTTCCACAGAGGGGTCACAGTCCCACCTCTGTGTCCTGGCATGGCCTGCATGAAACATCAGGGTACTTAGCAGAAAGAGGATGAGTCTTGGATCTGTGTACGCCTTGGGAGGGGAGGGAGGGGGGAGGAGGAGGAGATGAGGATGGAGAAATGGAGAAGTGTAAAGTGGCAGAGAGTAGGGGAGAGAGCTAAGAAATGCAATACCCCTCTTATTGGCATGATTTTAAGACTTCTCTGGAATATTGTCCGTACAGATATAAGCAGCTGGAGCTCTACATAGCAAACCAAACAGGACAATTGGCCTGATAGGTTCAATTATTATTATTATTATTTCTGTATCTGTAGGGGAAGACTAATGAAGTTAAACCTGTGAGGAAAGCTATTACAAGACTCTTATTTTTCTTTACATTTTCATTTCCTTCCATTCCTAAGAATTTTAATTTATTAGTCATGCTCGCTACTGTATCTAACTCTTCAGCATGCTTTTGCTTGCTTATTGTGTATTGATAGGCTAAACTGCATCTCTTTGTTATGGTTTTGCTGAGCCTCATTAGTTTCCAACCTAGTTTGTGCGTCATACGTTTTGTAACGCAGGCAGGAGAACGGAGCCGGCTGCCTAAACCCACTGTGGTACTTCTGTGTGTCTCCTGATGTTCTTCACTTCTCTTTTCCCTTCCTTCTTGTGGGCACAGTGCCAACAAACACAGCTTGCCAGCATGAGTCCTTCATTCTTCTCTTCCACAAAAGAACATGAACTTTGTTTGGCTTTACTGCTGGCTGTCAGAATTAAGAGCTGTGGCCTTGTTTGCAAGTCCTATCTGCGGAGCATGTAGTTTGGCTGTTAGATGATTGGTAGTGGTAGTCGCAGAATTATGGAATTGTGGGGGCTGAAAGGGGCCTCTGGAGACCATTTAATCCAACCCCCCTGCTAAAACAGATTCCCTACAGTAGATTGCACAGTAAAACATCCTGAGTGGTTTTGAATGTCTCCAGAGAATGAGACTTCATTATCTGCCTGGGCAGCTTGTTCCAGTGCTCTCTCAACCTTAACAAAGTTCTTTCTCATTTTCAGATGGAATTTCTTGAGTTCCAGTTGGTCCTTGTTCTGTTGCTGAGCACCGTTGGAAAGGCCCCATCCTCTTAACTCTCACCCATTAGATACAAGCATTATAAGCATTGATCAGATCCCCCTCAGTCTTCTTTCCTCCTTACTAAATAGTTTCAGGTCTCTTGGTCTTTCCTCATAGGCTCATCATCTTTGTGGTCCCTCACTGGGGTCTCTCTAAATGATCTGTTTTTCTTGAACTGAAGAGCACAGACCTGGACACAGTACTCCAGATGTGGTCCCACTGGAGTTATCTGGTGGCACTTATCTGAGGGAGAGACTTGTGTGCTGCTTCTAAGTAATGGTGACTCATGCCAGGTGAAGAATTCAGTTGTAGTTAAGCTTAATTTTTTAATCTCTTATCCAACTAAGTAACTGCACTGTCTCTATCTCCTCCCCTTGCCCTTTCCTCTTCCCTTTTCTCTACTTCCCTTGAACTGTGGGCTCTCAGGCTAAATTTAACCAAAGTTAATAGAGGGATAGAAGTTTTAAATAGAATTAGTTGAGTTTCCATTGCAATGCTGGGGGAGTAGAGAACCAAATTTGTGCCCTGGCTGAGGAAAAACTGGGCAAACTTCAACCAGGCTGTACTGTGTTTGAGAGCATGCATATCTCTGGCCCTCTGGTATTCAGGCTGATCAGTCAATGTTCATTTAACTCCAGAGTTGCCACACACTTATAAACTCTTACATATGAGGCAGAGGGATTAGTGTTGTTATGGGAATGAGAGGCTTAGAGGGTGAAAGACACAAACTGGCAGAAAATTAATCTTCCTTAGTTCGTGGAACAACTTTTGTGTTTAGGTATAAGAAAAGGATAGGCTGCATAGACAACTGCTGTTTATTGGCAAACATGATGTAGTCACTGAAGTAGTACAGCTTATCTGTGTTTGTCTTCAATGGCATGGACTCCGTGGATATTATCCATTTTATGCTTCTCTGTGAGACAAAAAGCAGCCTAGCTTGCAGGTTTCTTGGCTGTGACATTTTGCAGATGGAGTTCTGTGGGATGCGTTTTCTAAACTTCTCATATAAGAGTGGAGAAGAGATTGTGAACAATTTTATGCCTCAGTTCAGAGTCCATTCTGCAGCTTCTTTGTGTTCTAATGCAGTTAATAACTGACTGTCTTGTTCTCTTAAGTTTCTTAATTTTCATATCTTTTTGTAGTAAGCATGTGATTATGAAACTATACTATATGCTGCCTCTTCCAGAATCTTCCTAGAACAGATTTAGTTTGAAGTGTTACAGAAACAACTTCTGTCCAAACACAGGCAGAATGACTGTGGATATGGAAAATCTCATGGGCTTTGGCAGTCAGGTGATGCAGCAGCAATGCATATATGTGATTTCCATGTTAGACAATTTTATATTTGCAGTTGGTAAGATTTTTTATGACTGTGGGCAAATCTGTTATGCTACTTTGATCATTTTAAGTAATGAAAAAAGAAAGTAATGTATGATTTTTTTCCTTTCTGATAAATACATGTAAACAAAGCTTGAGGAAATATCATCAGTACTGCATGACACATTAACAAAAATCTTTGGTTTTAGCAATAGATATAGTCTAGCAACATTATCCAGTTAAATCAATTCTAGTTACTCTGATATTTACAAGACATTTAGTTTGTATTGTATGTGAAATATCTTATTACAGCTTGTTATATTAAATTCTATACTATAATATGCATTACAGACTTATTTTGAACAGTGACACAAATATTTGTGTGCTCCTGGGGTATAGTTCTGTTTTCTGTTTCTTACAGTGCTCATCCTGTGTCAGAAGCAGTTTTCAGAGCTGGGAATGTTCTCAGGGACTAGGATTAAATTATCTCTGAGTCACGGAAAGCAAAGCAAAGAGCTGGTCATCATGGGACTGTGTACATGCCCACACAGAGCTAGGGTTGAATTTATGTAGGACACACATTAAGTCACTGACACAAAGACTTGATGTTAAGTGTCAAATAAACCATGTATGTTATTAAAGGATGAGTGTAAGCTTAAATAAGTGTCTTGCCAAATCTGATGTTAAAGCCTTTAAGCAAAAAGTTGAGAGAGAATGACAGAAGTTGTTACAGAGATAGTGTACTATCTCTTTCTGTAAATTACTTTCAGCCTGTGTGTCACTCACAGGGTTAATTTGTTCCGTATTTGCTGTTCCCAGTGAAGTGACTGGTCCAGAGAAGTTTCCTGTCACATCCCTTCCGTGATTTGGTTTTAAAGTTCCCAGAAAGACTTCATACTCCTGGATGAACAAGCCTATTTGTAGCAACGCAAGACTCGAGATCAAGATGCTTGTGGATGACAAACGGAAGAGCTGAGATGAATACCATCCCACTGATTTGGTGGCATGGTTGACTTTGGAAGCAACCTGGTTTTTGGAGAGACTACTAATTGCCCCTGGAAACAAACGTGCAAATATCTGTGTGAACTTGCAGGGGAAGGCAGCGGCAAAAGGTTGGCTGTCACAGCAAACAGTACTGCAAATGTGCTGAAAAATTGTTAAAAGTCTGTGTTTTGCATAGCTTGCTTTGTACCTCAGATCTGCCTTCACAGTATTTGGGGAGTGTGTAATGCACATGGGATGTAATATAGGTGTAGTTTAAGTTTGGTTGTAGGGTGCTGTGCGGGAGCTGTATCCCACCCGTACTGCCGTGTTTCTTCTCTGCCAATGTGGTGTAAAGCCACAGAGGGACATTTCAGATTGCTATTAATGAAACTGATTCAAGAGATTTGCTCTACTTCCCTCTTGTTTTTGTTGCTGCAAACTGCCCATAAGCTTAATAGGAAACTGAGGATACTTGCAAGCCATTCTGTCGAAAGGCAGCTATAAACAGCTCTGCCTGTGAAATGCTTGGAGGATATTCCTGCTAAAAATGCTCCTGGAGATGTGATGTTTCTGTTGCACTTTGCGATCCCTGAGAGAACATGTGCCCCCTTTGATGTGAGACACTGCAAAGTTCACTGAAAGGGCAAGGCTCCCACCTTGCATGTAGGCTGGCTTTACAATGCAGGACACATCCAGCTGCAGAGGAAAAGCCAAGGCTGCTTAGCAGAGTCCCACAGTAGTCATTACAGCTCCAAAACCCTGATCTGACCAGAACCCTGTCTTTTTTCCCCACAGACTGTCCAAGAAATAATGACTAGTTAGTGATTGATGCTTGTTCTTCATTTCCTTTCAGATATTTTGAGGTTAAACATAATGCTGTGATTTGAAATTCATGCAGGAAACAGAAGTCTTGTTGCCATACAATCCTTCTGCTGGCTTCTCAGATGCAAACAGGCCTTGCTGCCAACAGTTTTACCAGATGAACTTTCCCCAGTTTTCCTTTGAAGTGTAAATTGCATACTGGTCAAATTGGCTAAAACATGCTCTCTTTTCCTCCTTTCTTGTGTCTCAGCCTTTCAGTTTAGGTCGTTCCTGCTTATCAAGAAGTCTGGGCCACAGATTATTGCACTTGTTAGCTGCAGTGATGGAATTGTGAAAAGTACCATATGACTGACAGGCACGAAAATGAATCCCACAGCACGAAAGTGAAGACTTTCCACTTTTCTTGGCAGCCTACTGATTACAGCTGTGCTTTGCTTAAGAGACAGAATTTCTCAGTCTCGGAAGCTGATTGTGGTCAGTCCTGAAAGCAACATCTGTGTGTGTGTTCTCTTGATTCCTGGGTACTGCTGTGCTGAAGCAGGGCCTGCCCCACCACTCTCTTCACATGCTACCTGCTGGCAGTGCAATGTTTTGGGGCAATAAAACTCATGTGGAGTACAAAACAGGGAGAATAATCTGTAGCATGCTGTAATAGCGATGTTTTTTGGATTTGAGAAATTAAGTGATCAGAGTCCACTGCTGTGAAATTCCTTAATTAAAAACAAATCTGCTGTGTTTATAAAAACGTCGTAATGTGCTGCTATGGTTAGAAGAACACAGAAGAGAAGGCTTTGTTGAAATGTAAACACTTCATGAATTATTACTGCAGTGCTCTGTCTGAATGCACTCATCCAATGACATAGTCCTCAACATCCAAGGGAATATAATTGCAGCAAAGGGTTGTTAGGCTCAGATTCAGGCTGTTAGGCTCCTACATTTCTGCTCAAAGTTTATTGAATCCAGATTCTTTGTTAACTCTTACCTCCATTCTCCCCACTCTGCCACTTTTGTGTGTGTGTGTTTCTGTGAGCTTTTTTTCGTTTTAGGGTAGTACTAGTAACTTACTCTGTTTTGGATGAATGCTCATTTGTTGAGAGAATCATGCTTGTGAATTGGATCTTCAGCTCAGTCTTCTTTGCTAATATCTTAAGAAGAAATAGCAATGTCAGCACAATTGGCAAGACTGTGGGAATCAGAGAAAATGGTTCACTCAAAGGATAAATAAGAAGGTCTTTGCTTATTTGGGTTGGAACATAAGTTTTAACTGGCTTCATTGCCCACCTTTAGGCAGTGCAGTGTAGAAGGGCTGTTGTAGTGGGCTCAGAGGTGCAGCCTGTGCTGAAATGTCTGTCTGAGAGGTCAGAAATGCAAATACTTCTGGGCTTCTTTGAAAACCCCCACTTACTGGTCTTGACTGTCCCGAAAGATAAGGGGTAGATTTGTCTGGTATCCCTACTCAGTTAGTTGCAGAGATGAGCAGTCTTCCCAGTGCTAGAGCTCCTGAGAAATGGGAGCACAGCAGGCATTGCTTAGGTGGTTGAGCACTAGCATCTGCAGGTTGAACAGATCGCTGAAATCCTAGCAAACTACCTTAAATCTCACCACAGAGAGCAGTACTACATCAGAACATCTTCAGAGTGAATCACAGAAGGGTTGGATTGATTTCAGAAGGAGAATAAACTCAACTTTCCATTTAGAATTTGCCTGCTGAAATTTCTAATTGAATTGTTTCTAGTAAAAATTTAGTGCTTATGGGCATAAGTGTTAATGTTATCCCACAAACTTGATTTTAGTTTGTATTTGGGATAACTTACTACAGGCATGGTAAAATGAAATGTGGACCAGCCATCTGAAAACCAGGCTGATGTATTTTAGAATGGGAAATACAAATTATCTTGAATTTTGGGATTCAGAGAATTCCATTGATTAAATATTTTAACTTCCTGAAGTTATAAATGGTAACTTTTATTATTTGAACTAATATGAAAATATAAAGGTGTGTCAAAAGCTGCAGTTCTCGGTTTTGCAAACTGCTCATTTGGCGTGGATCATACTGAAATTGCTAAAATCTTGCATTTTACATGTGTGTAGGTAGTTCTAAAAGGAAAACTTGCTACGATTAAGCAGTGCAGGGCAGCATTTCCAGGGAGCCACTATCCTGCACTGAACACCAGAGGGCACAAAGTCTCTAACAGTCATTATGTCTCTTCTGACGGTCTCAGAGCCAACATTTAAACGAGTCTAAATACTGTAGAGCTTAGGAAAACAAACACAAAACTCAATTGGAAAAGCAAAGGGAAAGTAAATGCACTAGGAGTTTTAGAGAGCAGATAAAAAAGGGTCTCGCTTGCAGCATGTGTACAGCCGTACTACAAGAACTTGTGTCAATTACTTGTGTAAGGTGTGCACTGGCATTTTTAGTTTTAAACGCAAGGTTATGTGTTAGCAGTGTGCTGCTGCTGCATGTTTATGGGTGTTGCCTTCTGTATGAATGAGAACACGCTTGGATTAAGCAGGTCGTTTTGAAGTAGCAGTGATCAAAATGACTTCATAAAATGCATTTATTTCTATATGCTGTACTCTTTAGAAAGACTGTTTTAGAAATAAGACAGGAAAATTTGGAACCACTTAATTACCTGACTGGCTGATTCTGTTTGCATATAAAACTGTTGTATTGCCATAAGTATGGGATTGCACAGAGTTGCAGCAAAAAAATAATGATACTAAAGAATATTCTGACCTGTGACTAAAATTATTGCTATGTTAGACCTTCCTAGCTCAAAGTGAAAATTTGGAAGTGAATTTTTGTGAGCTTTCAGTAGATTTTTTCAAATGAACCAGTTGCCCAACTGTGACCTTGGACCTTGGGACCCTCCAGGCCTCACAACAAGCAGTGTGTCTCCCTTTGTCGTGCTTTTGCTATAGGAAAGTAAGCATAGTACTACTCTATGAGCTGTGTGAGGCTGAGAGCTTCACAGCATTAGAATTAAATCTGGAAGAAATAGACTTCAGAGATGACTGCAATTTATCATGTGATACAATCTCAGTGTATTTTATTTTAAGTTTGAGTCTAAAACCAGTGAATAAAGCTGTAATCATCCTGTCAGCACATGTAACTGTTCTCAAAATTAGACAGTGATCAGTCTAAGTGAATAAAATTTGGTTGTAATTTCAGGAATGCCATTAAACTTCTAATTAATTTCTAGCAACTGCAGCTAGTCTAGTGCTCCCAAAGCATATCTATAACTTGGGAGGCCAAGAGTTAAACCCTTGGTGTACCAGTAGTTTTCTGTTGGATGCCCATGTCATGATGCTTCGAGTAACTATAAGGCCCTCAGAAAGGATTAACTCACTCAGAAACTTGGGTAGATTTCTGCATGCCTGAAAATATCCTAAAAGAGGGGTGCTTACCATTAGACCGGTTCTCAAGAAGAGGTGAAGCTGGTCTGAGCAAGCTTTTTCAGGCATGAGGGAAATCCTTTGCCAGCTTTCTGTGCGATGTTAGCTGGGTGCTTATGATTTTGCACTAGTGAAAAAAGCTAATCTGTTTTGGCCATGCTTCCATATATCTAGGCATTTGGTGAGGCTGGGTACTTGGGGCTTGCATCAGCTTTTTGGAGGAGCACCGTGAGCAGGCTGGAAACTAGAAATGGAACAGCCTGCAGCTGCCCACCTCTTGGCAGGTAGCGGCCATAGCAGGAGAGCTGCTGGCTTGTGCTCTTTGCTTTTTTTTTGCCTGGGAAAGTCCAGATCAGAAATTGAGGCAAGAATATTCCCATTTGGGAACTTCCTGAAGGATGTGTGGTCACTGTAGCTAGCCTAAATGTTGTCTCTGTGCTAGGCAGGGAGGTGGCTGGGTCTGTGGCCTGGCACGGTGTTGAAAGAGAAGCAGAAAACCTTGGCCCTGGGGGGCAGTGTGCTTCCTGAGGAGGAGCTGCCTTGCAGATGTGTCCTGCAATATGGCTCTGCAGGCTGCTCACTTACAGGGCTGTGCTGCTCTGAACCAAAATTGGCACACATGGGTGAGGAACCTGGCTGTGAGTAGGGGCAGAGGCCTACTGCAAGTGATGGGCACAGTCAGAAAAGCTGTCAGGTCTTCCTTGGTCTTAGCACCACCTTATGCTGGTTAATATTTATTCCTTGCTGTGTCCGAGATCCGTCATGCCTTTCATTGGGTAGGTTTCCTCTGATCTGTTTTGTGCTACCACTCCAATCTCTGAAAATCTGCAGCAAACTGTTAGTAAAACTGGTGATAGGCTGTGTCTTCCAGCTCTTTCTGAAGAGGTGTCTTGAAGCACACTGGAGTGTGTTGGTACAGCTGCAAAGAGTTATTTGCACTATGCCTGCCTGTAGCCTATGCAAATAGCAGGCGAAATGATTCCTTGCTTCTGTAGGACCTGACTTCATGTCTAACTGTGTGCACCTGTGCATTTATGGAACATAAACAGGCCCTACAGTTGAGTGGAAAATCTAGTAAGAAGCATGAAAGTATGTGCTCTGTTTCTGAGACCACAAAGGTACCCAGGAGAGCATGGCGTTTCAGCAAGCTGGAGCTATACGTGTTTTGTGTGTGTTACTAGACATTTTTCAGGCATATTTAAAAGCAAAAACACTCCCTTAGAAATAATTGTCTTTCATCTCTGGTACATTCTAAGCAGCGTCTCTCTGCTTTTAAAGTAGCTAAGTTGTGCATCTGATTGTTAAAAATTTCTGTTATATCAGGAAAATGACTGCAGGAAGCGTCTGTCCCTGAATTCAGTGGTTCTTTTACAAGTATATTTATCAAGGAGGTAATGGACAGCGAGAAGCATTTAACACTGATGTTATTCATCAGCAACGCATCTCTGAATTTTAATGAGTTTTCTCTAAGCTTTTTAAAGAGCCTCCTGTTTTGTTCCCATAAAGTACTCAGGCCTTTCTGTATTCCAGCTCTATCATAAACCTTGAGGGCAACCCTCTGTTGCCTGAGCACCTGGAGGGATAATCAGTTGTCTTAGGAGGCTTATGGAGCTGCACCCACATTGCTTCAAGCAGGAACACTAATGTCAAGTCTGTAAATAGGTTTAGGTGTTCAGTTATCCTTTTTCAGCACTTCAAAAAAATCAGTTACCTGCCATTTCATAATTGCCTTAAAAAAGCCTACAAGAGATTTTTGTTATTCCGGATTATTTGATATTCCGGAACTGAGCTGTCTCCAGATCCCTGACTTTTTCTTGTTGACTTAATCTTACTTCATATTCATCTGTCATAGACACATTTTACTACAAATAGTAATTGTGATGCAAATAGTGATTCCACTTGTTAAAAAATTCAAGCATTTACTGAAGGAAAGGTATTGCTGGTAGTGATCAACCAATGTTAAGTGTTGGCTTTCTGCAACGTGCCACAATCCGGGAGAAAATCAACTCTACCCCTTAATGTATGCAGCCATTCTAAAAACCTCCTTTTCTCTAAGATATATAGTGTTCTGTTGTTTCAGTGTACATCAGCATTTTAAATACAGCTGCATTCACTAGGATGCTTCTAGGCTTGTCTGGAGATCAAAGTCTCAGTTATTCTGCAATGAGTATCATGATGGGGGGAGTTGGATAGTGTTTTGTTATCTGTCTTTTGGCTTCTTCACAAAAAAATAGTGCCACTGGAGTACTCACTGCTGTTTATATGATTTTCATTGACTTCAGTGGGCAATGGATCAGGCTGTATAAGCACAATTTCCTCATTGTTAGCAGCTGTTCATTGCGTAGCATTGCTTGAGCCACTATTCAGCTGGCCATCTGTGATCTGGGACTTCTCAGACTGCAAGAAAATCATTAGCTGTTCCATTTTGGCAGGAGAATATTGCAACTTATCTTGGAAATGTGTTTGTACAAGGATTAATAATGTTTTTCCCCAATATCTTTTGCTTGTCACTTGCCCATCTGTGGTTCTAACACACGAATGTTAAATAAATACAGTAATAGAATCTATGCTTTATACATTCAATTTTTTTCACCAGAATGCTGAGAAATTAAATCTGTTAGGAAGAGGCAGTCCATATTATCAATATTATTTATAGTATTTATATATTAGTCTCTGACACTTATCGGTCTGCATGGAACATAAAATTTTACAAAATGATAAAAAGAGGTTGCTGTCCTGGACCAACTCAGAATTAGTTGGCAGTGAGCTATGGCACCGAATCATGACTGAGAGTTTTGGATGTAGCTGAATCAAATGGTATAAAAGAAGAATTGAACGTACATTACTTTTAAGTGTGTATATGGCTAAGAATAACCACTTACAGGTAGAATTATTGTTTTCCAATAATTCTTATCCAGAAAAAAAAAAAGCAGCTGTGGAGGTTTGTATCAATAAATCAGCATTTCAGCAAAGTTGTTGTGTTAGCCTACAAGGATGGATTCCTTCTGAAATACACTTGTACCTACATTTTGTTTCCTGCAGGAACTACGTGGAAATTCTCAATGACAAATGTTTCCCTTAACATTGAACAACATTTTTTAGAAGAGTTAGAGGAATGTAATGAGAGACAGAAACAAGGAATGAAAGATCATTTATGGATGCCTGTCCCTTTCAAGAAACTTACGTTACTTTGTATTTTGAGCTAATAATATCTATGTGAGCTTAGTGGAAGGGAAAATTATCATTTTTTGCTTTGGAATATTTTGCCTGTGTTCATAATAATTCCTGAACTAAAAGCTGCTCCTCAGTTTGTTCATGCAGTAAAGCAAATGGCAGCAACCCCCAATTTAGCTTCTGGTAAGTGTTTTTCTGTCCAATATGTGCTTCCATTCATGTTTTCACTAGATACCACAGATGCACATCTGTTGTGAACTGGGGAAAATCTCAGTTTTCTCTGGTGTTTGAGCTTTGGGCTTCTTTCACTTTCAGTTTGTACATTAAAACCAGAGAAGTCAATTTTGTTGTTGCTGTGGAAGCTTAGCTACTCATTTATATGACTAGAAATACAGAAGTGAGGTTGGAGTGAAGAAAGGTGATGCAATACAATCTCCTTTACTTCCTGAAAAACAGGATTTTGCTGTGCACAAATTTTTGTTATTATATGTAAGAAAAATTGCATGATTTCATCAAAGATTTCCAGCCTATGGGAACTTAACAAGATTCATGGAGATCTCAAAAAGAGTTCTCCGAATGCCAAAATAAATGTCTGACTTCATTATTCACTGGGAGGAGAGCCTGCTGAGCTCTCCTGCAGCAGGAGGGTGGGTCTTTGCATTGCACTGGGAACTTTGTTGATTCTATGAGTCTGTCAGCAAAGTTTTGGAGTGAGATGATATACAGGGCTGTACTTTGCTCTAGGAACTGCCAAGAGAAGCACAAAGACTCCTTCCTATAAACAAGATGTGATGCACAAGTTCTTTCTTTCTTAGCATGCTCAACAGCTCAGAGACCATTCCCTTCATTAGGTGACAGGGATGGCAGTAAGGGAATGTTCTTGCTTCATCCAAAGCATGTGATGTGATATGAGGAGTTTAAAATAATAACTTTATTATTTTTTTTTTTCTGCTATAGTCAGGCTTTGTTTGCCAAAGCGTGAAGTCTATGTAGTAAGTAAACCTTATGAAGATGTAATATGTAATACATCTTCTATATATTTAGTAGATGGTAGAGTTATCCACCATAGGAAGTTACGTATCAAACTGTACAGTTTAGAGCCTGTTTTGTGTACTCAGTGAATCGCAGACATGTTTAAGATTTCTTCCTCTGAGGTTTAACAGTGTATAAATAAAATTTAATAAACAACCTTTGACTTTAAACAAACGTATTCAGATGTATGATGTTTGCTCAAATCTCAAGTTTTAAGAACACTTAGAAATACTGAGCTCATTAAATCTAGCAAATACATCTTTAATTTACACGCATTCAGTTTCTGCCAGCAGCATCATTTTCAGTGTCACAGCTAAGGATGCATTACTTGTGTTATGAGCTGTTGTTTCAGAGGTGGGCAATTTTGCAATCATGATTTGCTGAGAATTTAAACTTGCACATTAAGTTCCTGCCCAAGAGCCATTTTTTTCCCCCTAAATGTATTCAGAGAAATAGTTTATTCTTCATGTTGTTATGGTGGAAAAACACTGCCACAGTGCTTTCATTCCTCTGATTTTTGTGCCTATAAGAACACTGCTTTAAAATACAAGCATGTGAGATATGCGCTAGGATAACAAGCTACCTTTCAACTACAAAAAATTTTTTTGAAGTCCTGACATTGCACTCTTTGGATCTTTTTCATTTGAGTTCCCATCACCAAATGTATTTTCTAATGATCTATCATTTTTAGTATTTCCTAGGATGGAGCTCTCACTGTTGTCATTAAAGATTGCTTGTCAAGTTTCTAGAGGTTCCAACTGCTATAAATGCAATCATTATCCTCCTAGATATCGACCATTTTAAGCTTTTGCTGACTTAGATGGACTTTGGGTGCTCAGCTGCTGTTAGTATTTGCCTTTGTGTAGCAATTGTTGTTGTAAAAGTGTAGAGCCAGCTTAGAATATTGGAAATGAAGGAGGGGTTGATTGACAGTTCATCAAAAACCCTCTCAAGCTATTGGAGCCAGCTTCAGTGAGTTAGGCAGCGATTTCTTGATTACAGTCATGTCTGGAGATCTTGAGCATTGCTCTAATGTGTATAAAAGGACACATTTTGAGTATCAGTTGCTTATCATTTGTGTTTTGAATGTGCAGAGCTTTTCCTGTGATTATATGAAAAGAGATTCGTTAGCATTTTGATTAGATTATCTACCTAAGAGTCTGTAATTCAAAGAAATGAAGACATACAGCTCCCATACGGTAGCAGAGTAGCTCTCTGAAGCACTGACTTACAACCCTTCTCAGAATACAACATACTGTGTATCTCTTCGTGCTAATGAGATTGTTAATGGAGGTCTAAATTCAATACCCAGAGAGCGTCAAGGCAGTTGTACTTTATGTATTCTGTTTGCTAGTGGTTAAGGCAAAATGTCTATTCCATGTTTAAAACTGCCCTTAAGCTGCTCACAAACGTGGGAACTGTTTTCAGTTCTATTTCATATTTTGTACAGAGCTGCACAGGTAATTAGGTAGGAAGATTTTTTGTTTTTTAATAGCCTCTGAACTTACCTATTCCTTAAGGAGAAAATTGAAGGTGGTAATTTTTGGTGGATCCCAGCTGGTGAAAAGTTCCTTGCCCAGGTATAGCATCAAAGTGTTGCTAAGTTCTGTACGTTGTCTCTTTTGGTTGAAAACCACCCAGAAGCTTCCTCAGAGAAGTTCTCTAGAGATGCGTGAAGCAAGGAATGCTCTAAAACTATGCCAGAATGAGTGAAATGAGTTAGTAGGCTTTCATCTAAGGTATACTGATAGAGACCCTGCTGTTTGTGGTTCAATGTGCTCAGTTCAAGATGGGGTGAAATTACCTGAGGGAGAGGAGTATATGTGTCCAGTTCAAAACTCCAGAAGATACATTGAGTGCATAAGTTACAATGTTCCCACAACTGGTGCTGCTGGAGTGAAATCTGGGATATCCTGGATTGGTTGTCAAAATAACTTAAAAAATGGTATAGCTTTTCAGTTTAATATTTTTGCTTTAATATTTTTAGTTTCTTTTCCTCTTTTTAAACGAGTCAATTAAATAATTCTGTCTTATAGCATTTACATGTGTAATAATGTGGAAACAAAACATTTCAGCATTTCTGAAATAAGGTTCATTGTTGAAAACATATTTTCTTGGTCAGATGTTTTCTGGTCTGAAATGGGAGTGGTTTCCTATTTGTGCCTTCCCTCCTTTCTTCTCAGAACTGTAGGTTTTGGCTAATTTTAACTGTTTATGAAAAGAAAAATGGCCAAGGCTGGTTGTACTCTTCATTTAGTTTTATAAGCTTTGTCCTCACTGCCAGACAAAGATTGCTTTTGTAAGATTCTCATTGGTGTCTTCCACTTTTTACACCTTTAGAGGTCAAGGAGCAGCGAGTAAGTGGGAGGGAAGCAAAACTAGTTCAAAGGAAGAAAAGTAGATTTAAATGTAGGCTAGTGGTGTTGGTTTCCTGCTTGTTGTGAAAGGGCTAAAATACTTCATCCCAGTCCCTGCTGGGTTCAGGAACGTCACAGAGCTGCCACAGTTGGAGGAGTTATAGTGCATTAACTGATTTGCAGAAAGTATTCAGCTTGAGGCAAGTGCAAGGCAAGAGAAATTTGTCTCTGCCTCTTTCACTGAGGTTGTGTTAATGTGTTTTACCTCATAGTCATGGAAAGCTGCAAGTGAACTCCTCGCATGCTTAGCTGACATCATTGTGTCTTGGTCATCAGAGAGGAGGATATTCCACTGGTTAAACATACTGTGACCCTTGGGGTGGTGTGAGGAAAGGCCACCACTGTGACTAGTTGGAGTGTTTTGAAATAAGCCCAAAGGTGGTGTTTTTCACATGTGTTTCCTCCCACACTTCAGCTAGATGTAAATACACATGAAGTCTGCCTGTAACAGTGGTGACTAGTGCAGATCAAGATAAACGAATGAAAAGAAATATTAATTTATTTTGCAGCATCAAGGATGCAAGCAGCATTTTCAGCTCTTTGCAGGCAGCAATCACATTTCTCCTGCGTGCTCTTAGCTTGTCTTGCTTAGCACAGGTCCTAGCTTGAGCCCTGGCAGCTGAGGAAGGCAAGGGGCTGTGTGTGAGGCATCTTGATCAGCTCCCAGCTGGCTGCTGCTGCTCTCCCAACCCCCTCCGAATTACCAGGGCTGCCGCCTGGCTCAAATATGCTCAGAGTTATGTCTGTGAGCGTCACCTCTGTAGCTGTAATACAGATAAGAATTTACCAGTGATCTTGGGAGACATTCCCTGGCCTGACATGTGGGGAGGCATGTGACAGTAGGATCCAGTGCTGCACTACCGGTGAGACAAACAAACATGCTCATGTCCAAGAGGCTGCGTTGCCTCGTCAGACCCAGCATATTGACGACATCATTCGGATAGTCTTTCTTTCTGGATATTTCAGATAGCGGTGGCTGGGAAGAGTTTTACGCAGACTTTCTCAATGTTTCTCAAGTTTCTATGGAGGTTGCCCTTTTCGGTTGCAAGGGAAAGAGGCTGTCCCCAATGGCAGGTCCTGAACAAAATGGGAGCTGTCAGGTGAAGTTGTGAAAAAATAAAATGAGGCCAAATTTCGTATCTGCAATGCTTTCCTTAGCAAATGTGTCTGTTTCATAATTGACTCATCCTTATCTGGAAGACAGTCTGATAGGTTTCCTTTTAAGCAAACTTCTGGCCGTGCGTTATAAGTCAGCTGTGTGCAAGGGGGTTAAGTTTTGCCTCTGCATGGTGTGAGAGCATCCCTTCCTTTGCTGTCACCAGCCTCTTCTCAAAGAGTTTCTGTTGGTGTGCTGTTTTCTCCTGGTCTATATCTACTGGCAGGAGGAAAGGGATGAAAGAAGGCTAAAAGGTGCTCTCCTTTTTCATACCGAGAAGTGACTGTGAAGGATAATCTGAGTGTATTGTCAGCTGTGGCAAACTCATGGATAAAGGGCAGAAAGTGTGCAAGAAACACTTAGCATTTAGAGCATTTAGAATCATGAATCTATGATGTGACAATGATAAGTCATTTTCAAAAACTTGGTCATCTGAATGCAGACAGGAGAGGAACTAGCTGTGTAAAATCAATGAAAAGGAGTAGATTTGTCAGTGTGATATTGCTAGCTACCACAGCTTTGTGGCTAAGGGGGGGGTCTGTGGGTCCAAGCATGGTGGGATGCAAGTTCTCCTTTAACTCCAGGATATGGGATCTTAACCTATTTTTGTGCAGGATTGTTTTTGTTCTCCTAGCAAGTAATATCATTCCTGAAGTAATTCAAGTAAATGAATACAATATGTTTGGTGAGTATGTTACTGTAATTAAGATTCCCAGTTGGGTTTCTCATTTAAGCAGCAGGATGGCCTAGGGAATTAAATTAAAAATTGGGAATCCTTCTGTCTTAACCTTGCTCTGTAGAGTGATTCATGCTACGTGCAGGGCCTGTTCACTAAGACCAGGCTTGGGTGCCTAAAGATAGGTGCTTGGATTTGCGCTTAGGCTCTCAAATGAATGTTGTTTACTTTAGAGGTGCAGCTCCCTGAGAAGAGAACAAGTCTGTAGGCATTTGGCCTGTCTGGAAAATGAGCTAAGCTTTAGGCACCCAAGCAGTAACTTTACCCTTTAGGGGATACAGTTCACTCAGGTGAAAATAGTGACAAATGCTTTGCTGCGTCACAAGAGGAGAGTGAGGTGAGTAGTTGAAGCTAGCACTACAGTGGCGTTTTGGAAATAAAACAGCTTTTGGTATCTATGTGCCTGACATCAGTATTCATAGGAGAAGAAGCATGAATTTATGATGGAGAAGAGAATAAAGGCAAAAGGAAACTTGGTTCTGATTTTTCTGACTTAATTGTATGTTTAAATCTTAGTTCTTAATAAGAGTCTAAATCTCCATCAATTAGTATAGTTTTTTTTCTTTGCTTTTTCTCAAGCAATATGGAGAATAATGAATAGTCAAGTGTGATGTAGAGGGGGAGAAAATCCACCAGCAGGGTTTGCTGAATTAAGCAATTGAGTGGCATTCCTGTGGAGTGGTTTTACAATGTCACTTGAACCCCATGGTTAAGCAGTTTCTAGGTAACTGGAGGCAGGTCTGTTTTCCATAATCTATTGACTCAGCCTAGGACTGAAAACACACACACAAAAATCCTCAAACATTGCTGTATCCACTGCTGTAAAAATAATAGAGCTGTTTAAGACCTTGTGCATTTTTTCATGTCAAGAAATTTTTAAATGACTCAGCATGTAAAGAAAAGGGAGAGTTACTTGGCAAGTTGTCCCAAATCATAGTTGCTTCTTGATACAAGGCACTTGTGAGAGAAAATATATGCTCTGCTAGAAGTGCAGAATTGAGAACAAGATGAGAATTTTGTTTGGCTCCGCAACAGAGCTATGGGGGAAGAGGGCAATGAAGGAAGTGCAGTAATAATGAACATGGAGAGAGGAAAAATAAGTCTCATTGTGAGAGGACAGGAAGATAGTGCAAGGCTGATGGAAGTGGGAACGTGTTGGGAAACATGAGGCAGTCATTATGGGAGAGAGTGAAGGAGTTGCAGCAGGTTTGGGGAGGTAGAACTTAGTGCTCCATTTGGTGAAGCCCCTGCAAGGGGTTGGAAGGAAGTCAGAAATGGCAGCAAAGCACGGGTGAAACCTAAGTAGAAACAAACTGAAAACTTTTCCTCAAAGTAGTGCCAGATGCTTCTGGCAGTCCTGCTGGCTCATGAGTGCTTGGGAGTTCATGACACTATTTGCACTGTCTCTATTATTCTTTGGATTATGCTTAGAGGAGGAAAATCCTGTCAGGATGAATGACTGTTTATCCTAGACTGGTTGTAGGAGACTGCATAAGGAGGAATTTATCACCTTTTGCCATAACAGCCAGGGTGGGAAAGTTAAAGAAAACTGCCTTGAGAAATCAATTTTGGACTCTGTTAGAGACGCAAGAGGCACAGGCTGTGTATGTGCAGTAGTTAAAATGAAAGAGAGACACAAGCATGTTTTTACTTCTAATTCAGTCACTTCTCACTGTAGGCAAGTTGACGAAATGTTGGATGGCTGCATTTCCAATAAGGAAGGAGCTGACACCGTGTCTGTTATGCCATCTGTTTACCAGCCATCAGTGTACTGGAGAGAAGCTTCACTGAGGAGTGGGAAAACTTCCAGGGCTCACAGTTGTGTTTAACTGCTTGAATGCCAGCAATGTGAAGTCAGTGTGTTGGCAAGCCTCTGGTTTTCAGAGATGTAACTACTGCAGTGTAGATTCTCCTTTTCAGCTAGCACAGCTTTTCTGGCTAGCATGCTTTCCCTGCTGCTGTAGCAGAGGAAACCTGCTCCTTTCTCGACAGGCTGCAGCAGGATACTTTTCCTACCTGTTTTTAAACTGCTTTGTGCTGAACATCTGTTCCAGGTGGTTAAAAGAAGAGGAAACCCCTTGACCCTGCTAACAGCAGTAGCAAGAATAAAGGCTGGAGAAGAAAGTTGTTCTGATGTATCTATTGATCATCTCTCCCATACAAACAAAGCTTTTTGTCTGCATGCCATGTGGCTGTTGTAGCAATGCTGGAATGTCAGTTAATAGTGGTGTGAAATTACCAAATATATGATAACTAAAAGCTTGAAAGAAGCTGGTGTTAACAGTTCAGCTTTTCCCCCCTGATTTGCAGTTCTGCTTTCGGATTGTACAAGCAAGCTCCAGTGAACTCCTGAAATCACTTCTGGATAATTTCTGTTTCGTTTCCTCTGTCAGCTTTTCCCACTTCAGAATGACAAAGGCTGGTGGCTGGTAACAGCCTTGAGTGAAATCTACAGGCCCTCCACATCCCTAGAGAAGACAGGGGTCTGTATCAAAGCTTCAGAGCAGGAGGAGGTACAGAACATGAATTTTCTAAGTAAAAATTCTGACTCTGTAGGAGGACTAGCAGAATTAGCTTCAAGCTGATAAGGATTCTAAACCCAGGAGGATGGTACTGACTACCTTTGCTTTCTGAATACTTAATTTCCTTATTAAGTCAGTGCAGCTCATTTATTTTTGCCTCTGTCTTAGTATGTCAAAACTTGGGCAAACTGTTACAATGAAACTTGGAAGAAAGTTTTCGTTTCTTGCAGAACTTTTCAGATGTGGAAATTCCTCACCAATCCTTGTAGTTAGTTTCCCTTTCTTTGAACACGATCTTTTCAGTTGTGAAGCTATGCCTTTTGCTTTCCTTTAGTCTAAATTTCCTTAGTGCTTGTTTACCCTGGCTTGTAAGTGGACCATGCTACAGATCAACTTTGTTGATCCATCAGATTCAGATAATTTCAGACACCTGCACTTCTTCCTCCTGTGCACAACTGGACCAGTGAGCAGGACCCGATACTGTCCTGCAGTATCTGTGGGGCAAATGTGAGCTAATTCCACAAGAAAGCCATACAGTGGCACTTAGGAGTCACTATGTCCCAGTTAATAGACCTGTCTGGGAGATAGGGTGTATGTTTTCTGCTTGAGATTACAATAAGAGAGCCAAGCATCATCTAGCAAGCTCAGGACTGAGCAGAGCGATGTTTGTCAGCAGACTAAAGTGAGCTTCAAGTGATGGCTATATGGTATCATTTATTTTAATAGTGCACTGAGACCAGATATTTTAAAACAAAAAGCATTTATGAATAGTAGTTTCTGAGGCTCTACAATTCCCTGAAGAATAACCCAAACAGGCTTACAAGTTCTCCTTTTTGTTTTTTCTTGGGCGACTGTAGTTTCTTTCTCCTCTCAGAGAGGCCCTTTAAAGCACTGGAGCACTTTGATCTTGCATGCACACGGCTGTCTTCTGACACTGTCTTACCAACTCTCAAATGGTTGCAGAGAAGAGACTTTTTTTCATGATGTTCTGTTTCCTTTTGCTTGCATCTCCTTGAAAGTCATTGTAAACTAGTACATACAAAGTGAACATCCCCAGGATGAGGTTTTTTTGCTAGTTGTCACAAGCAACACTTGTCTTGCAGGTGAGCATTAAACAAAGCACAGCATTCATACACAGGATCTCCTTCCCAACAGTTTCTGTGATGTTCTTCTTCAAAAAGAAAGGTGTTTACAGGAATTTGAGATCCTTGCCTAAAAATCATAACTGAGAGCTCTTGGTGCTTCTCCACCTCCCAAGGCACGTTGAGCTTGACTACTAGGCTGTGCTTTGCTTTGGAATTCTATAGCTAGACCCACAGTACCACTCAGCAAGATGGCCTACATTTATTTATTTTTATGATTTTGCTAAGAAAGAAATGAAAGAAAAAGAAAAGAAAAATCTGCCTGCAGTCTATACTGAGAGACATTTTGCTCTGTGCCATACGTAATGCATCTCCTGTTAGTGTAGTCTTTTTCTTCCTCAAGGAACAGCTCAAGTAGTTGAGATCTGTTTAGAGGCCATTGTTGTTGCCAGCGCAGAAGTGCATGACTTCTGTTGCAGGCATTTGGCTCACCCTGCAACGATCAGGGAACATATCTGTGCAAAGAGCCATTGCTCTAGCACATAGGGTTAACATATAACATACCTCAGTGCCAAACTATGGGAGTAGAGATACCAGAATAATATCTAAAATGACGATTATGGTCTGCTGATTGTGTACATATTATAGAGGAGGGTGGTTTTCCTTTTTCCTCTGATAGTTATATATACTTTTGAATATTAAATTGCATTTGATTGTACAGAAGAACTGAAACCAAAGTTTCAGTTCTGGAAAGTACCCTGCCCGTTCTGTTAGCAAGTCTTCAGCTGATAGGAGAGGCGTTTCTGTTCCCACATGGATGTGACATGATAAATCAATTGAAATGTACATACTCATGCCATTCAACATTTTGCCCATCGGCAAAGTTGTAAAAATTGTCTTGATGGTTCTGATCACTTTTGCACTGATCTTGTCTATACATGTGTGCAGAAAGGGAAAAGAAACTTAGCCTCCTTCTTCTCAGCTTCTTCCTAGTTCCAAGCATGTCCTCAGAAATCCATGTTCCCTGCTGCATGGAACTGCACACCACTTTGCAAAGAGTAGCCTTTGAGCATGGCAGGAATCCTTGCCAGCACTGAGGTTCGGTGGTGGCAGGGGAGCCATGTTGGTGCTGTGCCCTCCTCAATCTGCACCACCACTCTAACCTGTTGTTTCTGTGGGGCCTTTGAGATGCTGCAGCAGCAGCAGGTAAAGGGTACTGCAGGCAGGTAGGAGCTTCCATGAGGCGGGGGAGGGAGAAGCAGGGGCACAGGCTGCAAATCTGACGCAAGCTCTGCCTTGCTCTCCTCCCTGCCCCCACCTTGACTTTTCATTGCCGTGGTGTGCTTTGATTCATGAGCTTTTTCTCAGCTTGCTGCTGAACTGGGTGACTCAGAGCACAGTTCTATAAAGGCTTTATTAATGGAGATTAACGTCAATACACACCTTTTGTTTGTACATGGTTCTTTTTCTCCCCACCACCTCCCCTTCCTAAACTTCCTGTCTTGTAGCTGTTTAATAGCAAGCGTCGCTTAGGAGAGACATGGCTGTGTCCTTGCCCCTTCCCTTGTTGCCATGAAAGTAGGAAGGTTTCCAGACATGGAGTTCAAGTGCCACCAGCTACCTCTGATTAAATCTGAAGTGCAGACTAAACGTAAGCTAAAACCTCCTCCGTCACAAAGGGCTGCTGCTACTGTCAGGGCTTGTGCTGAAGATCTGTGATAATGTTCTGCCTTACAGGGGGAGAAGAAAATACAGTGGTTTGGGAAAGGCAGCCCTGAGGCTTTTCCTGTGTTTGAAAAGGTGGGGGTACTTTAGCAAAGATGTCATGATCAGCCAAACAAAAAAGCTGAAGATTACAGCACCTTGGAATGTCAGAATGCCAGTCAGCAACTTCAAGAGTTGAAAGAGAATATCTGAAAGGGATCTGATGATATTCTGTGCTGGTGTGGCTTCACTTCAAGTACTGCTTGAAGTGTCACAATGTAAGAAGGACATAAAACTAGGAGAGAGCATCCAAGGGAGGGCTACAAAGACAGCAAAGGGTCTGGAGGGGGGCAAGGCATTTGAGGAATGGCTGAGGTCCCTAGGTTGGTTTAGCCCAGAGCAGAGGAGGCTGAGGGGAGCCTCATGGCGGCCTGCGGCTGCTGCTGCAGCAACAATGAGCTCTGCTCTCTGGTGACAGTGACCGGGGTGGAGGGAATGGTATGGAGCTGTGTCAGGGGAGGGTCAAGTGGGGGTTAGGGAAAAGTTCTGCACCAGAGGGTGGTGAGCATGGAACAGACAGTGGTCACCACCCCAAGGTGCCGGAGTTCAGGAGGTGTTTGGACAACGCTCTCAGACACAGGATTTGAATTTTGGGTGGTGCTGCATGGAGCCAGGGGTTGGATTCAGTGAACCTTGTGTGTCCCTTCCAACTTGAGATATTCTGTGGTTCTGTTATTCAGTTTCGCTACCAAAATTTTGCAGTGGAAGTACTGACTTCCACTGTCTTGGAGGAGAGAGAACTTTAGGCAGCTTGTCATCACCGTTCTGTTGTGTGTTCTCTCCAGTTTGCTGATGTTGGTTCCTGGGCTGGAGGAGGCAATTCTTTAGTGTAAAGGAGGGAGAGGCTTTGGTTTTGATTTCATCTGCTTCGTAGTGTCAAGAGAAAAAATTCAAGGCCGTATACCTTTTGTAGTTAGTGACGGTACTTGAAATGAGATCTTTGTGTGTGGTTAGAAATGACTTAATTTCCTAAAAACGGCCTAGCAAACCGTAGCTGAAAATCACTGTCATGCCAAAGTGCTTTGGCAGTTTATAGCTAAGGTGTTTCTTGTTTTAATCCAGCTCAGATGATTCCTTCCTCAACAGCAGAAATTCATCGCTCTTTGAGTCCTCTTGGCTGTCTCAGTACCAGGGAAGTGCAGTGGGAGCTGCCCGTGCTCTATCTTTCCCCAGTGATGGCCACTCCAGGTCAGCTGTGGGGCTCCTTAGATGAGCAGCAGAAAGAAGACTGTGCTCAGTCATTACATTTACTCTTTCTGAACAGCTAATACACACTCCCATTTGCACTGGCATTTGTGTTGTTGTTGTTTTTTTTAATATTAAAAAAGCAGAAATAAAAAATATCTGTACCAAGTAAAACAAGAAACAGGATATGCAGGAAGTATGTGAGACGTAGTTCATGCTGTGAAGTGTAGCCTGTTTTAACAACCAGTCGAGTGAAGTATTGCTAGTTAGCAATCCAAAAAAAGCAGTTAAGGAGTACTGCTATAGCAACATAGAGTATGCTTCAGCAGCCCAATTAAAAATACAAAACAAAACAAAAACCAACAACCAAAAAACCCCAAAAGATTGAGGGAACAGTTCAATAAGACTGTGCAGTTGATGTTCAGAGATGTAAATTAACCAGATCTGCTTGCAGTGCATCAGAGAGAAATTAGACAGAAATTCTAAAAATGCTGAATAATACACATACAAACTAATTGACAGGCGTGAGTTCAGAGAGCTGCTTGACCACTAAGTCAAATTAAACATAAAAAATAGGAATGAAAAACTGAGTGGGAAATATATGGGTATTTTGTTGTCTGGAGACACTCGGCCCACAAGCTGTCTCAGAATGAAATGGCAACTTTAGGCGGACTCTGAAAGGAGAAAGTACATGAAGCATAGGTAGATAAAACAAAAATGTATTTCAGCCTCTGACAGTGCTTTGAAATCACTACCAGAATGTTGCAAAATTGCTGCTCAGGCCTTTTGCCACAGACCCGCAACGCTTTGTGGGCAGGCAAACTGGATAGCAGGCTTTTGTGTTAAACAGAGCCACCAAATTACCAAAATTATGAATATTATCATCTAATAAATGGTGACAAACAGAACAGCTTCCTGAGACTTTTGTCCCTAAAGTGCAGGGTGAAGCAGTCAAAATTCAGGGATTTCTTATAAGTGTTTACATGATTGCCTTGTTCTGATGCTTGATTTCTGATTCTTTATTATTGTAGGTGTTCCTTTCTTAGCATTATAAGATTCTGTGATATGAAGATGAAGATTTTGCTCTTTCAGTCTGAAAATTGAAAGGGTAGGAAAATGGAGAAAGAATAGATGCACAGAATCCTGCTACTGCATTTTTGTTTCTGCTGAAATTTTCAAATTATTTTGCAAATACCCCAGCAATTCTTTTGTGGAACTTTTAGCCTCTTCCTTCTGGAAAGCCTCATGGGTATAATCCATGGAGTTGATACACCACCTGCATCTAAATTTTTCTGCACCAACATTTTAGCAGCTTCTGAAATTTCTTCTGCAAGACTCTTAATACTTGAATTTTCAGAAGATCTCCTTGAATTAAGTATTTTCAATTTTTTTTTTCCTCATTCTTTAAAAAAAAAAACTCTGAAAGTCCTTAAGTATATATAGATACAGGTGCAAATGTGATGAGAATGTGCTCTAAATTAAATAGCAGAACATACTCTAGGGGTACATGAGCAGGGTGAAAGGTGCAAAATGAAAACTGAAAAGATCTATTCAGAGCCTTTTTCTAGGATCATAAGATAATACAGATTGTGAGTTCAGTAGATTCTTAGTCCAATTTCGTGCTCAAAGCAGGGTCTCAGCTCTCAGATGAGATCAGCTAGCTCAGAGCTCTATCCATTGACTTCACAACCCCTCTAGACAACTTGTTCCCATTGCTGTCTTATTAAGTCTTACAGCTACTTTATTCAAAAGCACATTTTTCTTCTGAAAAATAAACATACTTATTCTAATGAAAATGTAGCAATTAGCTTAGCCCTGGGAAAATGGCAGAATAGCACAGTTAAGGGCAGAAAGCAAGTCAGTGGTTACTTCAGACAACTGACTTATTAAGGCTTTGGTAGAACCTGGGAATAGACTTGTTGAATGTAGTTTTGAACGCTGAATGCTAGATCTTTCAGCTTTAAAAACCTGCATGTTACATAATCTTGTGGAGAAATGCAATACCTGTTACTACAGTGGTAATTGGTAGCATCAAATATTTTTTATTTTTATCTTCTAAATATATTCAAGTAGAGCACAGAATCCTTTGTCGCAACATTTCAACCAGGCCTTCCATGGCCTTCGTTCTAGCGCCCCTTCAAACTGGCCTAGAGATACATGGATCATCATGTGCATTTCAGCTGAAAACAGCTGCTAGGAGTCTTCAACAATTCTTATGGTTTTCTTTTCCTGATGGATGATTCATTTATCTGCAAATATATTAGAGAGTGCTTTGATGTTTCTGAGCTTGTGGCTGGGGATGATAAGGTTGAATCCCTATGGGTAAAGATCAGGGGAAGGGCTGATAAGGCAGACATCCTAGTGGGCATCTGCTACAGACCGCCAAACCAGGATGAAGAGACAGATGAGGAGTTCTACGAGCAGCTGCTGGAAGCTGCACAATCGCCAACCCTTGTCCTCATGGGGGACTTCAACTTCCCTAACGTATACTGGGAATACAACACAGCACAGAAGAAGCAGTCTAGAAGGTTTCTGTAGTGTATGTAGGATAACTTTCTGATGTAGCTGGTGAGAGAGCCTGAGAGGAGCTGCCCCAGTAGACCTGCTGTTCACAAACAGAGAAGGTTTGGTGGGAGATGTGGAGGTCAGGGGCTATCTTGGACAGTGACTATGAAATGGTAGAGTTCTCGATTCTTGGTGGGGGAACAGCAAAACTGGTATGTTGGACTTCCGGAGGGTGGACTTTGAATTGTTCAGAAGACTAGTAGAGGGAGTTCCCTGGGTTTCAGTCTTAGAGAGTAAAGGGGTCCAAGATGGCTGGTCACTCTTCAAGAAGGAAGTCTTAAAGGCACAGGAGGTGGCTGTCCCCCTGTGCCACAATATGAGCTGGCAGAGAAGACTAGTGTGGATGAATAGGAAGCTATTCTTGAGGCTCCGGGAGAAAAAGAGAATCTAACTCTTTCGGAAGAAGGGATGGGCAACTCAGAGTACAGAGAAGTTGTTAAGATGTGTAGAGAGAAAATCAGAAAGGCAGAAGCCCAGCTTGAACTCAGCCTGGCTGCTGGAGTAAAAAGGAACAAGAAACTACATTAACGGTAAGAGGACTAAGGAGAATCTCTGTTATTTATTGGATGAGGCTGGGAATATGACCACCAGGGATAAGGGAAAGGCAGAGGTTCCAAATGCAGTGTCAGGGAAGGTTACGGAGCAGATTGTCTTGAGGGAGACTACGTGGCATGTCTGGGAAAACTGGGGGATCAGGCCTTGCCAGCATGGGTTCACCAAGGGCAGGTCCTGCTTGACCAACCTGATCTCCTTCTCTAGTGATCTGTCCGTTAGACGAGGGAAAGACTGTTGATGTATTCTACCTGGACTTCAGCAAAGCCTTTGACACTGTCTCCCACAGTATTCTCCTGCAGAAGCTGGCAGCCCATGGCTTGGACAGGTGCACTCTTGGCTGGATAAGGAACTGTCTGGAAGGTCAGGCGTGGAGAGTGGTAGTGAACGGAGCTAAATCCAGCTGGTGACCTGTGACGAGTGGTGTTCCCTAGGGGTCGGTGCTGGAGCCTGTCCTCTTCAATATCTTTATTGATAGCCTGGATGAGGGCATTGAGTGCACCCTCAGTAAATTTGCAGATGACACCAAGTTGACTGGAAATGTCAATCTGCCTGGGTGAAGCGAGGCCATACAGAGGAATCTGGACAGGCTGGATAGCTGGGTAAAGCCAATAGGATGAGTTTCAACAAGGCCAAATGCTAGGTCCTGCACTTTGACCGCAACAGCCCCAGGCAATGCTACAGGCTTGGGGCAGAGTGGCTGAAAGACTGCGTAGAGGAAATGGACCTTGGGGTATTCATTGATGCTTGGCTGAATACGAGAGGCCAATGGCATCCTGGCTTGCATCAGAAACAGTGTTGCCAGCGGGAACAAGGAAGTGATTGTCCCCCTGTACTCAGCTCTGGTGAGGCCGCACCTCGAGTACTGTGTCCAGTTTTGGGTCCCTCACTGCAAGAAAGACATTGAGGCCCTGGAGCGGGTTCAAAGAAGGCGGGACGTTAGAAAATAACTACTTCTCTGAAAGAGTGGTCAGGCAGTGGAATGGGCTGCACAGGGAGGTGGTGGAGTCACTGGCCCTGAAGGCGTTCAGGTAATGTCTGGATTTTGTGTTGAGGTACATGCTTTAGTGGGAGCTATTGATGGTAAGTGGGTGGTTGGACTGGGTGATCTTGTAGGTCTTTTTCAACCTTGGTGTTTCTGTGATTCTGTGAAAAACAGGGAGATATTTGTACTGTCATCCTTCTGTGTTAGAGCCAAACTATCAGAGATACCTTAGTCCATTTTTGTTTGCATAAAGCAAACACAGACTTCTCTGATTTGTGTCTCGAGTCTCTAACTTCACTTGTGCTGCCGTGGCTCTTTGAAAAGCTATTCAGAACTGACTTGCAGACAGCAGATGAAGAATTCTGTGAATCTATTGGTAAGATTTTAGCAGCGCAAAACTGTCTTTGCTGTGAGAACTTCAGTCAGATGAGTTTTCAGTTCTGTAAACGTAGTTGTTCTTTCCAGGACATTTTACTAATTCTGAATAAGTATTTTCTATGAAAAAATAGGGTGATTTTGAAATTCTCATGAAATGGTGCCTCATTTCCTGTTGGTTTGTTTATCTCCTCAGTACCACATTTTGACAAAATGCTGCATGACAGAATTCAAATATTTCATAATATTAAAACTAAAGGAAATCAGTAATAAGTGCCAAATTTTGTATTTATTAAAATGAAGCATTTTATTTGTACAAAATGCAAACAAAATAATTGTAAAATGTTTTCATCTTTTATTTCCTGGTAGAAGAAGCTATTGCAGCAAAGTAATGAGAGGCTGCCAAACCAGTTAGAGATTGTACTGGGATATATACAGAAGTGGCACAAGCTTCTGTAGAAGAAGCAGAGGATGCACTGAAAGGAGTTGATGCTTTTAGTTTTATACATATTTTTTTCCTACTTCCAAGTTTTTCTCTGGCTTCCCAGTTTTTTCATGTTATGGTTTCTGTTTTCTTTCTCTTGGATGTTTCTGTATTATTTCTTTTTTTTTTTATTATAAACAAGAAACAAGAACGAAAAAACAAATGCCTGAAAAAATCTAGTCAGTAGTGGATGATAGGAAAATAAAATTTTCCTCAGTGATGTAGAATTCTTTAGTTATTCTTCCTTAGAGATGATAAAAATCAGATGGCATAATCAGTTCTAAAACTGAAAACATGACTAATGGTAAGAAACACTTGATATTCTGTATGAGTACTTGTAGTGCCCTTCCCCACTCTCATTGCTCAGTAGAAGAAATTTGATTATAATAAGGTTAGTTATAGCATTTATGCTTTCTTCTGGGTTACATGCCACAACTGCTTAAATGTTGATAACAAAATCCATTTTTTATTTTTAAATCTCTGGTACCACTCTTTGAAACTCAAAGTTATAAGTCAAATCCAAACTAGGTTGTTACCAACTCACCAACATTGAAATTCAGGTCTGGGACATGCATTTTTAAAATGGAATGTCGTTAGAATCTGAGAATTTGACACGTTGCAATGTAATCTATAAAAAAATACTGTTCTATAATAGCCAGTATAGAAGGTGAAATTCCACACATTTACCAAGGCTCAGATCCTTCTCCCAGTGCATTAGCTAGTAATAGCAAGTAATGGTTAATTTTATGAAAGATTGTGTTCAGTCATTATCAAGCGTCCACCCAAGGGCTGTGGTCTCCAGTGCCATCTTTTGTAAATATGAAGTTATTAAACAAGCAGAAAATTCTTCAGAAATTCCATGTATGATGTAATATCTAGTGTTCTTAATGGATCTGAACCTGCATGGATATGCAGTTTGACAGATATTGAGTATATAATGCTTCCAGAGCTGAGAGATTATTAATAGTTAGTAAGTGGCTTGTAACAGCAGTCTGGTTACATACTGCTGGTAGGGAATCATTGACTCTCTAAAGAAAGGTTAGTTTCTTGGGTGACATGTGTTGTCTGGCCAGTCTGCAAAAGAACCAGCATACAATTTTCTCTTTCTGGCTCGTTCACTTCTTGATTGAATTCTTCTTTGCTGCTTAAGAAGAATAAGAAGAAAGCTTTCGTGAGAATTTTATTAACTCTATGATATAGTTATGCTTTGGATTCAACTTAGTATTTTAATCATAAGTGTGTAGAAAGTTTGAAATTACTTGGGAAGCTTCTCAGTGAATTTATCTGAAGAGTAAATTTCTCTGAAATCTGAACATTTCATCTGGGAAATGAAAAAACATGGATGTATATGAGAGTGTGTTGCATAAATGCAAAAGTCAGAAAGGAAATGAAAAAAAGCTGGTGAGGTCATTTGTAAAAATCCAAACCATCTTGATTTGATGTAGAATCTGGAGCAGATGTAGGTTCAGAATATGTATAGTGACCTGGAAAAGGAGCTGCAAGTAGAGCTCCTAACTTTGGGGAACATCAGTGAGCTGCTTTATGTTGTAGAAACACTTAAAATATTTTATTTTTTCTTTCTTTTTTTTTTTTTTTTTTTTTTTTTTCTAACAATTTCCTTTCATCTCAAAAACAGTAAGGTTTTGGGTTGGGTTTTTTTTTTTCTGTTTTTCCTGGAGGCCTACTTGGAAGGTATGGGCAGTAGAAAACCACTTGAATAGGGCTGATCTGATTACTTGAGAAAAATACGTGCAAGTTTTCAAAGGCAGGCAGGAAGAGACTGATTAAAGCGCTGGTCTGTGTTTCTAAGGTATAAGTTTTATGTGATCTCATCGTAGAAAAGAGTTCTCAGCAGAAACTGAAGGAACTAATTCTTGAGAGCATTCTTTATTCTATCTCATTTCTTAAGCATCAAATATCTCAGTTGAACTTGCTGAATAAAACTTGTATTTGTTGCACCTCATTTTCCAAGTATGTTTCAAAGACTTTCAAAGAAGTGGTATTATCTCATCATTGCTTATATGCCTGCCTATGGTTTACTCAGATTTCACTGTGTAATTGTTGTCATCAGCAGAAGAATTTGGGGGCAGCATGAAGAGAATTCTAGTCCTGGTTAGGTAAATGTTTATTTTTCTTTCATTTCTAATACTTGTATAACAAATATGTACATTTCTGATATAAAGTGGTCATGCAGGAAAACCTTCTGGAAGTTCTAGGTAGAGCTGAATATTTCCATGTAATTATAAGATAAGCATACTAATTTAGTAATATGCTTTTTGGTTCAAGGAAAATGCAGGAAATGCAAATTCCTGGAGTTTGAAAATAAAGAAAATGAATTTCACTTTGTAAGCCACAAAAAAACCAAAAATTGCTAATGCTTTTAGAGTATGTATTGTATTTATTATAGTTTTAAAAAAAATAATAATAAAAAAAAGAATTTTCTAGGTGTTTGAATACTGTTTGAACAGTATTCTCAGAATAAAGCATTTGGCTTATGTGGATTTCTGTCTTCACAAATTGTTTGTAAACTATGTCTGATGTTTGCAAGCATCATCTTTCAGAACAGCTCCAGACTAGACCTCTCAGTTATTTGAGATACTCAGCATTAGGTACAGTTATGAGTTGCTATTGTCTTTCTGCTCTCCTGGACTTCAGTGGTTGCATTTGCATATAAAAATAATCCTGGTTTCCTGCCCACCTTCAGCAAAAATCTACAAATTAATTGTGTTCTTTTTCTGTGCTGTTTGATTGTGTAATTAGTTGGTGATATTTTCCATGCACAAAGCACTATAAATGTGCTTTTTCTAGGATGCTAGGAATAGAAACTTGTTTTCTGCCAGTGTAGCAGATAGGTTTCATTTTGAATATGAAAGTATGTAAAGAGAAGGTGTAATTTTGTGTGGCATTTCTATACAGTCACTTTTTTAACTGTTCAACAATAGCAGCTGGATGAGGCTGACAGAGTTAGCAAAGATTACTTATATGTAACATAGGAATGGAATATACGGAGCTTCAAAACTGCAGGTTTTGCTGCAGAAACCAAATACTTTGAGTTAGGTTACAGTGAGAAGAGTAGTCTTTAAATGAAAGGTTTTAAGCTTTTGGGAATTTTGTTTCAATTCGGGACAGTGAAAAAAAAATCTACTTTAAAAAAATTATGCTTTATAATGTTATGCCTCCTTCTATTTCCAAATACTTGCTGCAACAGGAATATGATGTCTTAACTTTATTTCTAAGTACCCAGAGTTGAGAATCTAGGGAGTAAAAATCTTATCTCCTTGAGTTTCTCACCGTTGTCAATCCAAGTTAGTTATTTCAATTTTGTCTATTTCCAGATGGTTTTAGTATCCTATTCCCCTTTTCATCACTAACTAATTCTGACAGCTTAGGTATTGTCAATGTTAATTATATCTAGACCATAAAAAAGGACTTAGCCTTTTTGTGGGTAGGTTTTATCATTATTGTTGACGTCTGCTGAAAGCATTAGATTACACTGCTTACAGTTAACAGCAGGTGCATATTTCTTTATCTTTTTTTCCTCTGGCCTGTGTTAGTTACTTAGTATGTCTTTTGTTACTAATTTAAATACCCTGAAATCTTTCAGATAGCTTATAGGAGATAGGATAGTTCAGTTTGTCTTTTAAAATGCTTTCCCTGTGGATAGCACAGTAAGGACAACTAAGCTGAAGGCCTCAGATTGAAGAAATAGTATCACATGATGAGTAGCTTTATGGATATTGGGAAAATTGGGTGTAATTTCTCTTGAAATGTGCCTTTGTTTAGCACTGTCATACCGTTTAACAATGGTGCTCACTGATAGTTCATTGATAGAGGCTGATTTACCCTGCAGAAAATTAAAAATTGTTAGAAATTTCTTTCCAAACTGGGGGAAGAGTGCTTTTTTTTTTTTCCTTCTGTTCCTTTTAATGACGGCAGCTGATGATATCCCTTACAGAGAAATCCTAACCGTAACAGTCTGCAGGTGTATCAGAGTAAGATTTTACTGAAGGCTTGCCTCAAGTTACCTCTGTACTGCTAAATAAATATCTCAGGGCTAGTTGTATCTCCTTGGCCCTGGGACCAAGCAGCACAGACTGGCATGTCTGTGTTCCATTGCCCCAGGCTCTGCATCTGACGTGAGCCTGTGCTCTAACTCGCTGGTCCCAGGGCATCATCAGATTCGTGCCTGAGTGGTGGTTCCGGGGGGGATCTGCTCTCAGGTGACTTCAGGCACTTTGGTCTGCATTTCAGCCTGATAGTTTTACAGCAGAAAGCTGAAGCAGGGCATTGCATGCCCTGGGCTGTGGTATGAGATGATGCTGGGTAATGAAAAGCCTGTTTGGCAGTGCTGGGAGGCTGTGGGGCAGAGGAAGCCAAGTATGGTGCAGGCTTGTCTACCTTTCCCACTGGGAACTGCCTCAGTGTATGCTTTACCCCAAAATGCGGTCTATGCTGTGCTAGCTGGCAGAGGCCAAAGCTCTTCTAAAGAGCATGCCAACAATTAAGGTAGCACGAGGGATCAGCAGTCCCATGCTTAAGCTCACTTCCTGGCCTGAGCTCAATTGTCAGTGTAGACAGACGTAAGAACCTCACCACTGTGGCAGATTTCCATAAGGACTCTGCAAATAGTCCCTAGAATATATACTTCCTCTCCAATTGGACAACATTTCCTTCCCTGAGAGACAAGAAGGTGAACTCCAGCCCTTCCCAGTGCCAGGATTTGGTTGCTTCTGCAGTATGGAGAACACCTGGTTCTTAAGGCAGATATTAACAGCTAAGAGTTATGAGAAGATTCTCCTGAGGGCAAGCTAGGGATGGAATATCTTCCATTCAAGAATCTAGGTCAGTCTTAGATGAGGTGTGACTAAGTTTTTATCTAATCTCAGCTCATTGTTGATCAAGTATGGGGTTTACTCTCAATGAAGCCTTGATAATTTCAGTATCTTCACTTCATTCTGGAGCTTCTCCAACGTTATCTGTGGCATGGAGATGTTCTTTTCTCACTGTGTAATTGTATGAAGGTGGAAAATTGTTGATTAAGGAAATAATCAGCACTCAGATTCCACCCAGACTTCTGTATTTTAACACCTTTCAGCAAAATTACCCAAATTATATTCCATAAAACTCCATGATGTACTCAAGAGTGCATAATTGAACAATTCAGAATGAAATGCTTAAAACTTTGTTGCACTTTGAAATAATTGATATTATAGAAAAATGCTTGAACAAGTGCTTTTTATCATGAAGGTATTGTATGTGGTTGGAAGAACTGCATTGTGTTTTGAGTGAAACACTGAACACATACTGTTTGGACTTGGATTTGCTTATCAAGTTTGTAAGTACACTTAAGAGAAAATCCAGTGCAGTGCATTGAAGAATAAGGAAGATGAAAGTGTTTGGAAGTGGGAAGGGTTACAAAATCTGTATTTTCCTGCCTGACAGGAAACCTTTTCTTAGAGGACAGATTCTGTGTTTGGCCTAGAAAAATGAAATGCAGCTTTTGATATCAAATGTGGCTTTGAGCAGCCTGGTCTAGTGGGAGCTGTCCCTGCCTGTTGCAGGGGGATTGGAGCTAGATCATCTTAAAGCTTCCTTCCAACCCAAATCATTATATGATTTTATGATTCTATAAATAGCGAGTGGTGATCCAGTACAAGGAAAGATGGGTTGGTTAGATGTTAATGTAACTGTAGCTGGTGGCTGTGTTGATGTCATATGAGGTGTTTTACTATCTGAATCTTAGAAAACGGAAGAAAAATTAAAAAGGTAAGAAAAATAAGACATCCTCTCTGTAATAATACTTCAGGTTATTAGTTTATAGATTTGAAGTAGATGCAGTAAATTTGGCTCTTTTCCCTCACTGCAGTTCTGGGATTTTTAGTGCTTTTTTTCAGTTTTGGTTCTGAGAATTCAAAAACTGAAATTCTCATTCCCAGTGTATTCAGGAATCATCTGATTTCCTTAATTCTACTGCAGAGTTATGTTTATTTCCTTTGTTTCTATTGATTTTTTTAAAAATTCATTCTTTCTCACACACAGTTGTTTTTTACTTGGATTGGTATAAGAGCTTTTATTTTAAGAGCTTTCATTGTGCCTTTCGCATAAGAAAGGTTCCACATCTTTCTTTTCCCACCCTCATAAGTGCATATTTAATTTTTTCAGACTCTCTGCCCGGTTGCATGGGCAGTAAGATGTCAGTTTTTGCATATGGAGTATGAGAGGGTTGTGTGCATGGCAGCTTGTATGCCTGGCTGCCCAAACCATGCAGCGCCTTCTGAGGCAATCCTTCACCCTGTGGGGATAAACAGGCATGGGGGTCACACACCAGCAGAAGCTGCAAGGATGCAGCACATCCTCAGGCGTGCTCCTGTGCTCTGAGGAGCATGGCACATGGCATTTTTCCCAATTAGCTGTCTGTGACATTAATAAGGCATTATGTTTGGAAGGAGGCTGTTAGATGTGTCTAAGGAATGAGCAGAGCTTCTCTCAATCTCCATAGGGCACATACCCATCAGGACAGCTTACTCAGTGGCAGTGCAGCCTCACTAGAGCAAGGCAAGAAATGACATACTGTAAGCAACTCCACCTCTATTACACTGCATTTCAAAAGCTCCTTGGAGGGATGCAAATGAGGGAAAAATATCTTGGATGATTTCTTGAATTATAATTCTTCCTTTCTCATAACTCCATCGATAAAGTGGGGAATTTTTGGGATGTTTTCTGAGTTAGATCACAGGCTGTGATTATAGGTCCATTAGTCTGGACAGTTTAATGGAAAAATTCTCCCTCTGCATATGTTTTTCTGAGAAGAAAAAATAATACTAGGAAAGAATGAAATATCTGCTGTAATTACTTGCTGTTTCAGATGAAACTGTAATTACTGAAACTGTAATAACGGAGGACCTCCTAAGGTCAGTTGGTCCAGCCCCATTCAACAAGACCCAACTCTGAAGTTACATAGGAATTACTGCTAGGCGTGTTAACAAAATAATGCTCTATAAGTTACTGACTTATAAATAATTACAGATTTTTCTACTGTTGGAAATGGAGTTCTGGTGCGTCTGGAGGTTCTTTGGTTCTGCTGTCATTTGACAGATTTTGTAAATTGATGATAATGCAGATAAATATAATATCAAAGCTGTAGGTTAAGTGGAAAGAAGGGTTATAGCTATAGGGCTCGAGTGTAGTGCTTTATTAGATAAACAAAAAGAATTGTGTACATTTAGATATTTACAATGTGGTTAATGCAGCATATTACTTGCCTTCAGGTTACATGTACAGATAATATAAGAAAAGTAACTGCACAGTATCAAACCTTTTGAAATGAAATGACTTCATTTGAAATAGGTATCTATTATAGAAAATTTTCTGGGAAGATTGACATGTAGAAGTAATATCATTTTTAAGTCTAAAAATACATCGCTCTGAGTTATGAAAGAGTCTATTTCATTCTCCCCCAAATGTCTCTCTTTTCCTTTAACAGACCTGCAGTAAATGTGATAAGGATAGAATTTTTTCCTCCTACAAGTCCATCCGTTAATATCCTTATTTTCATGGTGTTGGCCACTGTGAAGGTCCAAGGCAGTCACTAAAATAGGAGATGCTTGGACTTGGTCGTGAGTTGTCAAGGTAGAAGTTTTGGGCTGTCTTTGCATCCAGTTGGAATGTTATCATGCTTCACCTCCGGGCTGGGCTGCGACGTGGTGTAGGCTCTGGCCAGTAACTTTGGAATTTACCTATGTGAAGCAGGGTTCATGCTGGAAATTGTCAAAGCTACCTTTTAATTGTTGTTGCTGGTGGTTTTTCTAGCAGTGAAGAAGGTAACAGAAAGAAAGATGAGGTATTCATATACATAGGTGTACATATATATATATGTACGTATATGTGAATATAAATCCCTCACAAAAGGGAAAAGGTTTGGGCTTGAAAGTCAGCTGCAATATTTCAGCCACAAAATTCACCTGTAATCATGCTAATTCACATAATCTTGGCCATCTTGAAACCCTGTCTGTAAAATGTGACAAAGCATGCCCTGCCTCACTGGAATTACATGTGGGTAAAACTCATTTATGTGATGGATTCAAGCATTGATAATGCATTGATGTGAACTACAGAAATCCATGTAGAAAGAGTCCTGTTGCTTTTGAGAGTGCTTGCTGTATATTCTAAACCTTTGTGAAGGAGGAAAACTCCTTGAAGGAGTTTCCTTAGTGTAAATAGAAAATAATTTACTGGATGATGGAAAAGGTTAAAGAAAACTAATTTAAACTTGTGTGCTTGTTAGGCTTTCTAGTAGATGGTTTTCTTTAAAATATTACAAGCATGCTCTTACCTTCTCCTTGCAAGTCTGAAATACTGCCATAGGACTAGATGGCAGGAGAAAGATTAATGCTATCTGTGTGTTCCCACAACAAGGCACCTTTAGTTACAGCTTTGGATATTTCATAGCCTATAATTTCTGAAATGCGGGGCAGAACCATTGATACTTTTTTTTTTTTTCCCCCTTTAAAATCCCAGAAGTCTATTGTCCATGCCTTGGAAAAGTGTTTGTCAGAGCACAGCTCAGCATAGGTTTGGGCCCTCTGTATTTTTCTGAAAGCAAGAGTGTTTGTTTTTAGTGAGTTCTAGAGCTGTGTGCTGCTCTATGCTGCCTTATGTGAAAGCTGGCAATGTGGCTGGTAATACGATATTCATGTAAAGATACTCAGTTACTGGTGCAAGGGAGAAAAACAAGGTCAGCGGTCCTGTAGCTACAGAAGGTCAGCTTTATTTGCAGGAACAGCAGCAGGCTTCTTCAGCTGACTTATGTTAACCACCTTTTCAGTCTTTTCCTGAGAGAATAGGACCATTTAAAACTTCAACAGATATCTGCATTCAAAGAAGACAACGAACTTTTTATTGCATAACTTAAAGATATCACTGATGTTTCTCCCTCCCCCACACCGACAGAGCTGTCAAATTGAAAACATTTGCAGTGTGGAGAACAAGCCTACTCCTTTCAAATCTCATCAAAATTAATTTGAGAACGCTTCTAGAGGGAGAGAATTGCTGCAGAGAAACAGCTGCAGCATGCTTGCTTGTTCTTTATTCTGGGGGACTCATGATACTGTCCAAGTGTAGATCTCTGAAAGGTAGCAATTAATTAAAAGTAGAATTCAGCACAGCTGCTCATGAAATAATTCTTAGGCTGTTTTACGTGGTCAGTTGACAGAGGTAAGCAGGTTTGAAAGGGAGGTTGCTTTACTTTTGGCATGGAATCTTGGAGTCTTCATAGTACGAGTGTCCTCAAAGAACAGCCAAGTTATAAGAAAAGTTGCAGCTATTGGAATGGAACTGTTGAGGGGCAAATGTTCAGCTATGTTGGTCAATAGGTTACGTATTCATGATACAACTCCCTTGCACAAATTTCTCTGAAGTTCTCAGGCAAGGGTCCAGAGGAACCTCAGAGGCTGAAGAAAGGAGTAGTGATAGCATTAATCTAAATTAAATTGCAAAATGGAGAGTATTCTGGACTTCCTGCATCTCAATTCAGGCACCAGCCTGTGTCCTAGCTCCTCTAAGGTTAGTCTTGCTATAAATTGCTTTCTAGGGTGGATCTTCTTTTTGTATGATAGCATGCAGAAATCAATTTGCTGTGTTTGTGCAGCTGCAGTGCTTCTCTTCAGGCAGAGAGAGTTAATTGTCCAGTGTTGGATAGAATGCGTCTTGGCCGAAAAAGTCTGGTGATTCTCCTTGTCTTCTGTTCTAATGAGATTTCCAGCCAAGAGAAAAGATGTCCCCTATTATATTAATGAGCTAGCAGCAGCACAGTGCTTGCAGTTCCTCTTGCTGCCTTCTGATGATTTTCAGTATGTTGTTTGATCAAGAACAGTTGTGAGCAGTGTAGCCAGCAACACTCAAGAGCAATGTGTTGTAGAGACAAAAGATCTTATGCTTCAAAGTACACCCTTGTTAATCCATACATGTGATATCTCAAACATAATCTTCACTTTTGGTAGCTACAATGCTTTTAGTGGTTTGGTTTTTTTTTTTCTTTTTTCTTTAGTAATAACTGCTGGATTAACATCTAAAAATCTAAGGCATATTCACATGGCTCATAGCTCCATGAAAATGTCAAACTGCCAGCAACTGAGAATATAGCACAGCTATTCTGCAGTTTTCAAAGCCTCACTTATGGTGAGTGGAAGCTTTCCCGAGACACATTACTATAACTGTATGTTGGGAAGGGAGGAATAGTTCTAATTTCTCATATCCACTTTACTCTTTCCCATGTTATTCTACATCTGTCCAGACAAGTTGAGAACCAGTGGCAGGGAGATGGGATGTGGGAGCCCTGCCTGAAAAGTTTGGCAGCCAATAGGACAGTCATTCATTTCATTACAGGTTAGGACACTATGTGACCTGGAACAAATTCTTCAATATGAGAAGAAAAGAATGGTGCCCAAAGGCCTTCCTAATGAGAACAAAACAGAGGGAACCTGAGATAAATTCAGAACCTGAACTACAAGTCAGGAGAGCCAGTGGGGAAAGTGAAGCAGTGGGAACTTGGCAAGAGGTGGCAGAAACCCTCCCCCAATGCATTTGCTACACAAAGCTGTTGAAATTTGCTCCCTTTCTGGTGATAATACAGCAGCCTTTTTAATGATGGTTGCTGCAGATAATGTGGCAGCTGTAGTGAAATATGACCCAGGCAGTGAACCAGAGAGAGATCCAGACTTGCTGGAGACAAGGAGAGAAAGGATAAGCACCAGACATGACTGAGGGGGTAAGTGACCAGCTGAAAAGGTCTGAAGGACATCCAGTAATAAGACAGGTAGAAATTTGTAAAGCAAAATGAAAGTAAGAAATGGGCCCTAAAACATGTTAAGAACTTGTTTTTAAGGAGACTACCTGAGCCCCTAGGAATTATTCTGAACTAGAGTGTTCAATATCAATTATTTCATAAATAGTGTAATATGTTAAGGCATAAGAGTCACCAATGAATTTTGAAATAATAGGTTTTTATTAATTAATTAACATTTTTGGGGAGGAAACAATAGCCTTTTTTGGTAAGGTAGAAGACTGATGCTCTCTGGCACCTTGGATGGGGTTCTCTGGCCTTTTTCCACCGCCATCCCAGCAATGTAAGAGCTCCTTGCTAACCAGAATGTAATTTTTTTCACCATGTCAGTGTTTCATAGGAAACAGGAAGCACCATTGCATAGAAAAATTGTAGGAGGACTGAAAAGATGCTTGAAGCTTTAGGGTCTGTTCTAGATGTTGCTCTTGGAAGCAAGAATGCTTCAGTCTTAGTATGTACAAAATGGAGTGAATGTGCTTCAGCATATTAAAAGGTGGTAGAGAATTTTACTACAATAATATATACAGAAGTGTCAAAACTGAACTAGTCGTAAAATATTCTGTTTAGTTTGCTAAATACTGCATTCATTTTGTACATAATTAGGAACATGGATACAATGCTACAATGCTTTTTTTATAGCAGAATATGGATTTCACTTCTACTATTTCATGTACTTTCAAATCTTGCATGCTGTATTTTTTTCAGATGTTCAATTCACTGTTCCTATCCTGGGAAGCACTGAGGAGTGGCAAGAATTTGAGGCAGATAAAAAATGAAGATGCTTAGTAGTTGTCAGTTTTGGACACAGAGTGAAAGAATATCAAAGGTGGCATGCTTCCAGTCGAAGACAACTTATTATAACTGTGAGACTGTTGTTTTTGTTTGTTAATTACTGTATGGAATGAGTATTAGTGATGTAGTCTGCATTCAAGCTGGAGGAAGGGATTGTGGAGTTAAAGTGCGGCTAGCATACATAACCTTTGTCTGATGAACTTCTTTGGTAGTTGTTGTGACGTAGAACTCGCCCTTCTGCTCAATCCAAATACTAGTCATCATTTCCATAGTGTCTAAATGTTCATCTCAACGATGACATTTCATTCCCACCTTATCCCAGCTCACGTTACTGCTTTGGGAATATCTATTGTAACTCTTATCCTTCCGCACACTGTGCTGTCGTCACTACTGCTGTAGCTAATCCACTACTATTTGGCATGAAAACTGTTTATCCATTCTGTGTTAGGACAGATAGCTAAAGTAAAAGCTGGAGGAGGAGGCAACCAGCGTAGTACATTGTGTTTGTTCTGCAGCACATTAAAATGCTTGCTGAGCAAACAAGGAGAAGCAGACCAAGTGATTCAGTCACTAGAGTAATTTCGTTGTAGGGTTTGGTGACATTCTCCCAGATACGCTACAAGGTTATGGTGAGCAGTCAGAAAACACTAAATAAATTTGTGCAGATCTCTGAACCATGCTGCCTTTTCTATATCTTGGCCTGTGGAGAATCACTTGGATTAGTAATGCTGAACTACTTAAATCACTGTCATAAATGAAGAATGTTGATGGCTCAGTCTTTTCCATTCCTTGCTGTCTTTGTTTTCACTGCTAGTGGCTTGGACAGCAGTCTTTTCTGCCACCATGAGCCCCAGCGTTGTCTAGCAAGAGAAACGTATCAAGGGCCTTCCATCTGAGGAACAGATGCAATCAGTATTCACCCCACACCCTTCCTTTTTTAGTGTTTTTTTGCACTCTATGTTTTTTTTAGAGTTTGTTTATTTCATTAACTGTTCATGCTGAGAAAAAAAAACAAAGTAAAGCAAAAACCAATTGTTTTATGCACCCATTAGAAAAAAGAAAATCAGCACTACAGTCTTCAAAATCTTAATCTGCAATTAATCTGAATTAAAATCTCTTAGAAGTTTAATTATAAAATCCAAAAGAAAGAACTAAAACTTGTAACAACTCAGATAACCTTTCACTTCTTTAAAGACATCACTGCCATTTGATTCTCCTCAACTAAAATTTAGTAGCAGAGTTCTTGTTCTGATTTGCCTACTTAACTTTTCCAACAAAGTGTGTGTATATAAACATATATATATATAACTTATATACTTATATAACTTATATATACTTATAAGTATACTTATATACTTATATAACTTATATATATAAGTTTTATTGACAATAGCCTTATCTGTGTTCAGTACTTGTGCAATTGTCATCTTTTGGAAGAAGTTTTCCTCTAGATAGAGCAGTGTCTCTTTTTCCACCCCTGGTCTCTGAGTGGAACCATTTTTTTTTCTCTGTTTTCAGGTAGAGCCCTGGTGCTGTACCATTTCTCTTCTATGCATGCATTTTTTGTTGTTCTGTACAAGCAAGAAAAGGGGGCAAAACAAAAAATTAAAATAACACCAAATCTTTTGATGGTGAAAGCATTGCTTAAATGTGAAAATTCAGGAGAGAGCAGCCCTGCATCCACACTGCTTTCCTTGCCCTATGTCCGCACAAGACCCCTATCCTGCCCTGTCCTGTCCATCCCTATACACGCTGCTCTGCCTCCACAGTAGCCCTTTGCTCAGCCCTGCTGCAGTGGTGCTGATATGCTGCAGCCCTGCAGAGCCCTGGGAGAGAGAGCAGGCAATAACCAGCTGCATTCAGGAGGCACAGAAAGAAGATGAACAGCAGGAGGATGCTACGTTTGGCAGTGGGAAATCTTTGTTTTTAGGGTGGTTTTGTTTTTTTTTTTTTTTTGCTTGTTTGGCTTTTTTTTGTGTTTGTTGTTAAATCTGACAAGGTAAACTGAAGCAATCATCCTTCTAAGGAGAAATACAGTTCTTATTTTTTACTTACGGTGGACCATGCCTGTTTTTCCCTGTTATTGATTGGGAATGATGCAGAGAAACATGCTTAGTCAGAGAGAATGTCTAGGGAGCTTACTAAAGACTGAGCTTAATGCGGTCAACAGATGGTGATTTACTACACATCCTAACTTGATCCTTTCTGAATGAATATTCATAGTGACTGCAACTGACTGTGGACCTAACAAAAGTTCCCTGCTAGATTCACATTTCTGAAGCAAGTCCTGTTGGAGCTTTTTCTTCTAGAAGTGTTGCCTTTTTCAAATAATGGAAAATAAAAGGCACAATTAAGATAAATAAACTTCAAAATTTAAGTAATATCTCAGGTGGTCATTAAGACTAAACAAGAGTATTAGGTTAATCTCAGTCTTCGGAACTTGTCTGTGACCGTAGTATGTTTTCTAAGGTCTTGTATTTATTAACATTCAGCTTGTGAGATACAAAAAAGGAATAAATTATTCTGTTTATTCTTTTTTCCAATAGCAAACGTTTCCATGCTCTGTCACCTTATTTATGGAACCACTTGTTCTCTTACATTTTCAACAACACTCCAATATATTTAAAATATATTTTAAAAAACCTGTATTATTAAGTCTTATTACTCCTAGTTTCATTATTTCCCTATGCGCATCAAATGCCGTCATTACATTCCTTTGATTTTTCTTTCTAGAAGTAACAATGCCATAGTTTAATGCTCCCTGTAATTTTTAGTGCTCCATTTTTACTTGCAATTAACTTAACCAGCTTGTCACTCAGACTTACTGGTTTTGAAATTCTGTACTTAATTTTGCATAATGATACACACTCCCCCTGAGCCACCCTCATGATGTCTTTAAAGTTTAGCCAAATTTCAATAACTTATCAGCATATCACTAATAAGCTTTGCGAGTTTGTTTCACTTTTATTTCTCAGAGTACACAGTTTATTTTACTCATGTCTCTAGTTGAACTCCTTCCAAGTGCTGAAACTAAGAATCACGTGAAATGGTGAAGTCCAATCCTCAAGCAGTCCCTGACTCTTCATCTCTGCTGTGCAAAACATTTCTAAAATTCTCCTTTGCTTCATGTTGTCTCTAGCTCAGACTACTGTGAAAGCAGAGCTTCTACTGGACTTGAAGAAGCATGAAGTTTGAATACTTTGTTCTTCTGAGGTAAATTTTGGTTATCTAGTTGTGTTATTTCTAACCTCGCAACAGTTACTGCTGAGGCTGCTTCCTTCATTCAAGCACTCCGTTAAACACTTCCCCTGGAGAAATTTGGAGGCTGAACTGCAACAGCGTAAGTCCACTCTGAATGAGACTGTAAAAGTCAAAAACTGCTGAAGTTCAAGTCACTGGCCCAAAATGTTCTCTTCTGCTTCTTTCTGGCAAGTTTCAAAACCAGTTTAGTTTCTGTTAAATAAGAGAGATTTGGAGGTTGTGTTTGCTACTTGGGTCTATGCAGAATCAGCCTGAACTCTGTTTCACATGTTCTTTCCTTCAGCTTGAAAGTTTCCTCTCTCTTCAATTTGCTGCTTAATAAATATATTAAGAAGCTAATCATCTGTTCTCTCAGTTTGTTTCTTGCAGAGCTAAATAAGCTTAATTCTCTTTACCCTCTGTTGCAAGATAGTAAGCTTCCCAGTCCTAATTTTCATAGTACAATTCTCACCTTTAATTGTTTCTTTCTTGTGTGCAAGTAACAAGAACTGCACACAGCATTTCAGATGATAAATACTTGTGTCAGATATCTCATCTGACACACTTCTAAGTCAAATTTGCCTCTTTCATGGTTGCTTGATCCACAGTGGCTCAGTGTCATCACTTAATTGATCCTGTGATACAACCTTTTCTGCCCCTACTGATCTATACAATAAATTTATACTTTTGAATTATTAAGTTTGTTACTTTATTATCTTATTATCACATTTCAGCTTCTTTATAGACCCTCTACTTTTTCCTGAATGATGCTTCAATCACACTGGTATTGGTGAGAGTCAGGGCATGGCCTTTTCAGCAGATTTTGTCATCTCATGCCTGTTTTTTTGTTCCAAAATTGTTATAAAAGATGTTGGTCTCAAGATTAAGTCTGAAGAAGCTCCATTAAGCCTTCTCTGACTGGGAGTGCAGTTTTCATAGTATCCCCTTTAGCTGTGTTCTAGCATATAACACTTTTTCATGAGTCTCCATTTTAGCAATTTTCCCTCATAGTGCATCACCAAATACTTTGTTAAAATGTACGTAGGTAAAGTCTACCATGTTCTGTTTCTTCAGAAAATTCTGAAAGAATAGGCTCTTCTTGCACTACTTATTTTTGGTAAATAGTAATAGTAACTGTATTCCTAAGGGCATTATCTAAATGCCTCTTGAACTCTGACAGGCATGGAGCATCAACCGTCTCGCTAGGAAGCCTGTTCCAGTGTTTGACAACTGTAGAACCATCTCTCTCTCTCTTCAAATGGAATTGTAGAGGAAATAAAAAATTAAAAATACTATTAAAAATTTGCCATCTTGGATTTGCAATTTCCTGCATCAGGTGTTTTAGTGTTCTAGGGTGGAAGATTCTTCGGCTCTTACTTGCAAAAATGAAGCAAGCATGCTTGGGTTTCTTTTCATCTCAGTGGTGGCATTTTCTGTTTTCCATTCCCTTAATTTCGATGTGTAATAGCAGTATACATTTTAGAACCAAATTGCATTTAAGCTTCTAGCTTGTCTGTAAAATCACATAGATTTCTATACTTCGTATATTAAGCAAGGGCAGACACTATTTCCTGATGGTTAAAAAATGACATAAATATACTTTATTGCCTGACTGATGATACCAGTGGAACTTATCTATATTAGATTTGGTGATATTTCCTATGGACTATGATAGTAAATATAATATTTTATTTTATTCTTACTGGTCCTTTTGGAGAAGCTGAGGGACTCAACATAGTGTTTTTTAACTTTTGCCCAGGAGCGTATTCACATTTTTGCCACTAATTCACTGCTGTTAGGGTAAACATTAAAGCGTGATTACTTTGATCCATTTGTAGATAGGAAATAGATAGGAAAAACCTTCCAGGAAGAAAGCTGACACCATGCATTTAGGAAGTAGAAAAATTGTTTCTCATTCATTTACCTCCTCAGAGTGAACTGCATTCAAATCTTTTCCCCATAAATTTTTTGTCTTTTTGGTGTAAGATTTACTGGTGATACATAGTTAATGGACGTGATTCTGGATCAAAACATTTACGTAATTCCTTTGTCCAGGTTCTGCAATGGTTCTTGAATATCATTGCTTGGATTTCGAGGGGACTAAGTATTCAGTGAGAGAACAAAGATGATGTGTTCAGGGCTATCTGTGTTGCTAAACAGGCTATCACTTCTGCCAGTGCCAGATAGAGAGTTTTTCAGAATGTGTTTTCACTTCCAGATATGAATTACAGTTATCAACTTAGCTCTGCTATGCAAAGCTTTTCTTTTTGCTGCGTAATTTTAACTTTCAACACAGTTGTTAAGACCCTCTCTGATAATAAATATACATAGCTTTGTTGTAATGGAGGAATTGCTGCTTTCACTGAGCCACCTTTTGCAAGTTAGCTTTTTCTTTTTTTTCTTTTATCTGGTAATCTGCTCCTTTTTCTGTGACAATACTGGACTCTTATAGAACTGCTCCAAGTTAATGTGCTCTACATGGCCTGTGGAAAGTGCCATTCTCACGTGCAAAAGCAGCGTAAGAGCCAAGGATGCGTGTAAATCGTATGTGAATATCTTCAGGCTGACTTCTCAACATGCATGTGAACTCCTGTCATTTCTGATAAGGCCTCTCTGATATTGATTACACTCATGTAAGTAAGGTGGTAATGTAAGTTTCTGTGGTAATTTTTCAATACATACATACTTACACAAAAGCACAGAAATGACTGCAGCCCAATCCAGCTTTATTTAATGTTTAGGGACTGAAATGTGTTTTACTGTCACCTTCTCTTTGCCTAATGCAGTAATCATTCAATTAAGTCATTTTTAAAATATGCAATGACCGCATTTGAGTCCAAATACCAGTTTTGTTGAGTCCAAATACCACTTCAATCCTTAAAGGGAAGCAACATATACTCTGTGGGTGGGAAGCTAGTACCTAAAGTAATTCTTCTGTGAGTTCAAGGAATTGAGCAAAGTGAAAGCACATAATTCTCAAAGTGCTCTGATATGAGAATTTCTGAGGTAGACTGCTTCTGTGAGGAAGCTACTGCTTGACTTGCTGTTAGAACAAGGTCATATATTTCCTAATTTTTTTTTCTACATATAAACAGTTTGAGAAATGATAGGTTTTGCTTCTGTGCTGTTTGACTAGCGATTCCTATTTTTCTCTTGTAAAACTAATTAATTAACGTGTTGAAGAGAATCTCCTGTCATTGAGGGGTATGCTTTGGAAGAAGGCTAATGACGGCTTACCCATATGCCATCAGCCAAAGGCTTTTAACTATGGAGAGAGATCTACAAATTTATCTAGGAGCAACACAGTGTATTTGATGATACTGTTTCAAGTTTTGAGTCATAAGGGCATCACTGAACCAGACTTTCTGTTTTCTTTTTCTCTACAACTACAATAACTAGAAATTATTATTATTTTATGATTGTTCAGATTCTTACACAATCACCTGACTCATCGGATTCTGTGAGTTGATGCTTGAAGATAAAGTTATTGTGACAGCTGGAATAAAAATACAGCTCTGTGTATCAGTAGGTTGAGAAAAAAAATTTAAAACTTGTTCCCAATAAGATGCTAAAGGCAGATGTACAGCTTACTGCCCTCAGCAAAGAAAAATGACGTTCCAGTTTTAGTGCTTTTAGATTATCTCCTTTTAATCTATTTTGGCTTATGACTTTTCTTTGACTTTTCTTTTTCTTGAGAATTAAGTGAAAGAGAAATTACATTAAAATGTTTAAGGTTTTCTTTTGTGTGTGTGTTTCTGTAGCATGATTGCATTTTCTAAGGTCTGTGTACCGCCCTGCACAGTATCTCTGAAGTCCTTGACACTGGGTTTGCTCCCGACTCCTGCTTTGCTAAGCCTCTAGTACCTTCCCCTTGCAATCCCGTGAACATGGTTACTGTGCCTCTGAGGCCTTGGAATGATCGATTCTCCTCCTGTTGCTTTACTATTCTCTTTCCTTTTTTCTGTAATTCAGAGGTGCCAGAGGCCTGTGTTTGGAGGACTTAGGAGGTCTATGTTATTTCTAACATCGGTGAGCTTAATGGACAAAGAGTGCATCAGGATCAAATTTTCCATAACTGAGAGCAGGTTAGTCAGGTCCATGCACTGCAATACTTTGATAGTGCTACAAGCAAACCTGTGCTCCCATGAGACTGCGCCTTCTTGGCATGGTGGTAAATTTGTGGGGTGTGCTGTTACAGAAAGGCACATCACAAAGAGAGGAAAGGTGCCTGGAAAGGAGAAGTTTACAAAGGACAGTGGAGGTAGCAGTGTTAAGAGCCAGCCTGAGGAGGTGCTCAGTTAAGTCCATAACAAAATGGCCTAAAGTTGCGTCAGGGTAAGTTTAGGTTGGATATCAGGAAAAACTTCTTTACAGAAAGGGTTGGTAAGCATTGGAATAGGCTCCCCAGGGAGGCGGTTGAGTTACCATCCCTGGATGTGTTTAAAAGCTGTTTGGATGTGGTGCTCAGGGACATAATTAAGCAGATGGTTGTTAGAGTTAGGGTAGTATGGTTAGGTTGTGGTTGGACTCGATGATCTTTAAGGTCTTTTCCAACCTGAGCAATTCTATGATTCTATGAATTTGGACTAAAAGTTGCTCATTAATGTGAAAGTTGTTGAATTCCCCGAAAAAATAGTGAAGTGAGGGGTGAGGATTTCAATCAGAGTGTTTGGAGTTTCCTCATTTCTACTGCACTGGAATGGCAAGCAAAACTTGTGTTTAATCTCTAAACATGTATTAAAAATCTCCTGGTTTGTAGAAAAGAGGGGAAATGTCCAGGATTGGTAAGGTTCATTTATCTAGAAAACAAGAAGTCTGTTTGTTGCTATTTTTCCAGTATTAAGTCCTTGAGGTTGGTTTTTTTTTTTTGTTTTTTTTTTTTGTGTGTGTGTGTGTGTGTGTGTGTGTGTGTTTCTTTTTTTAAGTCTAGATATGTTTTCCCTGTCTTGCATGTTTCTATTTCAGAAGCTACAGGTCACCACCACAAATTATTCTTCACTATTTCATTGGGGTTTGTAAGAAGTGACTTACCTGTTGAGTGTTCTCTCTTGTAACTGTTTTGTCTCTGATACAGAGCAGCCATCATACTCTTTCCTGGGAGATGCCTTTGGATCTTATTTCTTGTTTATACCCGTTTTGAGTACTGATTTTGCATCACAGTTTAACTACATAGAAATAAAAACATCTGTGACCACAGGAACATCATTTGGCAACCTTTATCTAACTCCATAGATTATAAACATCTAGTGAAGAGATATATATTTTGTAAAAATTCTGGATGCTGATAATTTTTCTCCACTCTTGCTTGCAACGCGTTAACAAAAAATCATGTCTCCAGTGTTTGCAAAACGATTACTTACTGTGGCACTTCAGTTTATTCTTTCTGAGATATGTCATCTGCTGTATACTAGTCTGTTTCATCAAAGTTAAGGATGCTATGCGTTTCTATGTAAAGTAAAGGACTGGTTCTAAACGGTGTATTTTGCAGTTAGATTAAAGAAAATGAACTTGAAGCCGCAAGTCAACAGCATGCAGGACTTGTCATGGCAGTATGCCTTTCTGAAAACCTATAAATAAGGTTAAAAAAATAAAAAAAATAAAAATTTTCCATTCTGTTTGAGGCTGAAAGAAAGCAAATAGGTATTTCTGTATTTTTTTTCTACAGATTTTGCAGTATTTATAATACCGATTTCAGTGTGTAGAGGTTCACCATTAGATTATTTAAAACATTTGGAAACATTTTAGAAAAAAGTATTTTAAAAAGAACTTACTATTTATCTGGGTATTCTATTACAAAAATTGAACTATTTAAAACAAATATTTATAACGTGCTCCATGACTGTTACAGATTATTACTACTTTGTTTTAGATTCTTCAATCTCTTCGAAGCTAGATGTTTATTTAAGTAGTTTACTTTTTATGTATATGATGTAGGGGTATATTCCATTCTTTAGAATTTGCTGTCATAAATTCAAGAAGTCTTATTATTCTCTTGCTTTTGTTCTCTGCAATGCTTGTTACCACGAAGGAAGAGAGAGAATTTCAGATGAAGGCATTACTTAAAATGTGAAGCTGACTATGTAAAAAGGCCAGCTGGGAAACTCCATCTACTGCTTCAGTACAGCTAATCCAGATTTCGAAGAATTTAATTTGTCCCTTTAGACAAATGACTATGAAAATCTATGCCCAAAATTAAGAGAGAGTGGAAGTGTTACTGAGACGTGGAGAGCAGGATTAGGTTATACGATCTGTTTCTGGAGAACAAAATGAGAAAGATGAATGGTAGCAAGAGAAAAATCAGTTTAGAACTGCAGAATCACAGAATGGTTTGGATTGGAAGGTCATCTATTTCCAACCCCAGCTGCTGTGGGGAAGGTTGCCACCTGCTACTTTAGGTTGCCCAGGCCTGATCCAATGTGGTCTTGAACACCACCAGGGATGAGGCATGCCTCTTTTCATGCAGCCCAGGGTAAAGATGACCTTCTAAGCTGACAGCACACAGTGCTGGCTCATATCCAGCTTTTTGTCCACAAGAACCCCCAAGTCCTCCTTCACAGAGCTGCTCTCAATGAGTTGTTCTCCCAGTCTGTACTCATATCAGGGATTTCCCTGATCCAACTGCAGCAACCTTGCACTTGGCTTTGCTGAACCTTATTTGGTTCATGTGGGCCTACTTTCACGGTTTGTCCAGGTTCCTTTGGATGATATTGCTTCCTTTTGTTGTATCAGCTGCACTATTCAGCTTGGTGTTGTCTGAAAACTTGCTGAGAACGTACTTGATTTCTCTGTCTGCATCACTGATAAAGATTTTAAAGAGAACCAGTCCCAAGATGGACCCCTGGGGGGTGAGTCCACTTCTCACCTATTTCTACCTGGTCACAGAGCTGTTGACCACAAATATGGCTATCTAGCCAATTCCTGATCCCCCGTTCTAGTTGCCTATACATTTAAAAGGGACAAACATTTCAGCAATTATGTTTTATAGTGGGAAAAAAAACCAACAAAACTACTTTGTAAGTTAGTTGAAGGAGAATTTCCTGCTGTGTTCCACACATTGACTTCTTTCTCTCACTTTCCAATATTCATATGTGTGAAATGAATTTGCTTTCTTCCAAGTTCTTGTCCTAAGACAACTTGAAAATTGGGGTCAAATTCTGAACTCAGTAACTTTCACTGGACGGGAAGAAAGGAGATTAGAAAATGATCAGGACTAAAAGAGGATTTTCTTACTATCTTTTAGTCTAATGGAAAGCTTAGATTTTTCTCCTTTTGGAGTTTTAAATGTCATATCTATTTGTCAAGAGTACTGTAAAGAGAGTACAAGAGGAAGATCTAACTAGAGAGTGTGCAGTCTCCCATGTAGCTGCTGTGCTAGGTAGACTGTGGATGTCCCAGCTCTCGGGTGTGAATGCTGTGCTGTGGTCTATTTCTTGGGGTACATTTAATGTGTTATAACAGCTCTAGCCGAAAAGATTGTGGAGAGTACATGCATATTATGACTAAAGACTTGGACATTTTTCTTGAAGAGAAAATAAATGTATTCAAATCACCTTGGGCACTAAAGAGAATTTAACCTGGATTGAAAGGCTGTGTGTGTGTGTGTGTGTGTGTGTGTGTGTACGTACCCTGATCAGACTCTGCTGGGTTAGAAACAGGGTAGAGAGACTGATGACTTCTTACAAGCTGTGAGTCTGGCCTTTATTCGTCGTCTTTAACTTTTGTTATTGTTCAAAACAAATTACATTGGTTCTGGTGTAAGTGGCGTATAACTTGTTGCAATAAAAAGAGGAAAGGCTGCAAGTGAGGAGGCTTTATACTACTGGATATTTTCTTGTCTTCCTTCTCTTACTTATCTCTGCTCCAAAAAAAAAAAAAATAATAATAAAAATATATATATATATATATTTCAAAGTTAATCCAAACTCAGAAGTTTTTACTATTATTTAACAGCTGAAATGAGGAAAAATACACATCCATGTAGCTTTACTTATCATTCATTTAATGTAATGAGCACAGGAATTCTTTTCAAATGTTTTTAGTTGAAACATCAAGAAAAAAAGTGCAACCAGATGATTAAAGAGACTTGGGATGATTGATTGCTGACCTAAACTACAGGGAGAAAGCAAAGATTGCTATTCAAAGAGATCACCTAAAGATTTTAAGTGATTAGTTTTTAATTTTTGTAAAGGTAAGTAAGTTAAGTCTGTTTTTATGTACTTAAAAGAGCGCTGTGATACACATATTTTAAGGTTTTAAGGTTGATGTTTCAAGATAGATTTGTCAAGCTATTAGAATTTAGTTATGTCAACTTTTTAACAGCAGTCTCAAAGTCACTAAAAAAATAGGGGTAATAAGGTGAAGTATAAACATTTTCTTTTAAATGTTGCATTGATGTAAATATAGATCGTTTTTAAGAGAAACTGTAGAATTGGGTAGACTAATTTTCCCTAGAGTTAACTACAACCATACTTCTTTCCAGTATGTTTCTTTAAGTCAGGATGGGAAAAAACATAATGTTAGCTATGTTTCACAACGGCCCTGGAAGTTTTGTTCTTTGTATGCTATACATGAATCTGTGATGTGTTTTACAAGTAAGTATGAAGGCATATCCCTTTTCACAAGTGACTTGCAGCCCAGGGTCCTGACCCGGCAGAAATACTTGTGTGTGATTCATAGTGTGATCCAAGACATAAGGCCAGAAGGGGCATTAGATCGCCTCGTGGGATTTGTTCTGCAGCACAGGCAGTTTCGCATTACCCATTTCAACAGTCTTGTACTGAGAAATATTTGTTTGGCTAAGCGGATTGTCCAGGGAAGCATCCAGACATGATTCGAGAATCTCAAGGGGTGGAGAGTCTGGTGCTTCTCTTGGTAGCTAGTTCTAGTGATTAATCACCTACTCTGTTTAGAGTTTGCACCCTATTTTCAACTTGTATGTGGCTTCAGCTTTCAGGCCCAGGGCTGATCCTCTGGTGCTCGGGCTGTCCTGGTGCTGTGACTTCAGGCCTCTGCTGTAACTCGGAGCATTATGGAACATCCCAGTGTGTTCTGGTGAAACGTGCAAAATCTGTTGGTGTGTTCTGCTTATCCCTGTGCATGTCTTGGGATAGAGCGATAGATGCTGTTCTTCAAAGCAGAAGCTAAAAGTGTTCCTGCAGTAGGTTAGAAGGACGTGCATTTTTTCCTATTCCCTATTTGCTGTATATTTTTTCAAAGCTGTAAACAACATTGAATGGTTTTATTATGGAAAAAAACCAAAAACTTCAGTAAGCTTATCTGTAATGTGTAATAATTAAAAAACTTGCATTTTATTTCTGGAGAGGTGGTTAAAGGGAAACATGCTTTGTGCTTTTACAGTGAAGTATTTCTTGCATATGCTTGGTGTAATATGAATTTGACCCAAATGTGTCTCAATGGTCTAGCTTGTATATGTTAGAAAACCAGTACAGCATGCCCTCAGCTGGGCTGTACTGCATGTATAATTTCTTGCAGATGTATTGACTCATCTAAAATTACATTCTTTGTTTGCTTTCCCGATGCACGCATAGACTTTTAATTTTATATTGGCATCATACTGTTTGTTATTAATTGCTGCCCTGTATTTTCTAAACATTTTAGGTGTCAGAAAGGCATTTATTAGGTCTGTTGGGTTTCTTGCATCCATTTCATGTCAGAATATTCTTTAAAATTAAAGTCTGAGGAGCTTTGGACTCCTGAGATATAACACATTAGTTTCATTTTAAAAGGCTTTCCTATAGCCTGTTCATTTATTTTCAATTTTAGAATATTAATCTGTCAGGGACAGAGCCACCTCTGATTTGTGCTGAAGGCAGGCATGACTGAAACTGCATCATTCTCCACGAGGTATGTATGCATTCCATGCACAGATCTGCTCACAGAAGCACAAATCTGCTTAAACCTTCTGGGAAATCTGTACTAGTCTAAACTTTCATTGTATGAGGGGACAATACATTTTTTTCTTGCTAACACCTAATAGCCTGTGCGCAACTTAAATAAAACAGACACTGTATTAAGTCACTGTATAATGTTAAATAAGTCATCTGTGACTCTACTATTGTATTACTGTGTTTATATTCATGCAATTTTCTTTTAAGAAAACTTGTTAAGCAGTATACCTCGTGATCAACATTTGTGCTACTTATTGTGGTCCAGGATTTTTTCATGATGCTGAGTTATATCTGAGCCATGGCACAGCAAATGCTTAGTAGAGGTGTTGATAGTCAGGGTTTTCCATGGTTTTCCCAGTTTTCCATATCCTTGCTGTAGTTGAACTTATGGAGCCCATGCTGGCTATACAAAATAGCTTCATTATGCCACCCAAGTCAAGGTATTCCCATACCCAATCTGAAGCCATGTCAAGTGGGAGGCCAGAAGAGCGACATTCTGCAGGAGAAGTGGTCCGCAACAGTCTGTGGGATACAGGCTCCAGAGCTTGCTTAGTTGTCTCCTATGACAACTTTTTTCCTCTACAGATCCTGGCCTTGGAGTTAGAGGAGCCAAAAGAGGCATGTGGTGAAGTGGAACTTCTGACTGCCTTAAGCCTGTGTGCCATCCTAGGAACAGACCTTTTAGTAGTCAGTTTAGTAGTCCCTTGATATTTTCATTTCTTCTGCAGCTAACCTGTCAAGGATATAGAACATCAGTGAGCTGCTTTTAGCTGCATTTTGCATCCCACTGCAGTATGCATGTACTAGGAATGAAGGATTAGTAGTTGTTACGTAATTGTGACTATGAAGGATCTGTGGGAAATAGAATTCCTCTACAAGAGAAATGATCTAGTCTTAAATCTTGATATTCATAATTGATCTGGAATTGTAATGCAGCTACCTGGCATACACTGGTCTAGTGTGGGAGCACACAGTATGGTCAAAGTCACTGACCAGCCCGTGACTTCTGTTTAAGAGACACACTATACCCAGAAAGGAACAAGGAGTGAACAGTTCCTTCTATCAATGTCCAACTTGCATAGTGTTGACTAGGTCACCCGAGTTCATGTTTACTGTCATGTTTACACTAACATAGCATACTTAACGTTCAAGAATGTGATGCACAGTTCTTAAGCAATCTGGCAAGCTGAAGTTTTCAGATAGGCAGATTTTGTTCTGAGGGATGGATCATGTGAAAATTAGGCTTGCACTTTATAAAGTGGAACATCAAATTCAAGGTATGTAGAACAATTATTATTAAAATACAGCATTCACATGATATTCTCGTATCTAAACTCTGGTATCAGGCTGAGTCTTTTTGTGCTATGAATTGCATTGAATACAATCCAAATGTCAGTTTGTATTTCAGAGGAGGTACACTGAGGCACTTACTAGTAATTTGCTCTTAATTCCATTGTGATGGTGGCCTACGTGTAAAGGGTGGTGTTATTAATCAATCATCTGTAACAAAATCATGGATGTAGGCTGTGCCACATTAAAACCTATACAGCAAAGATGTTTAAGATAATTCACAGGAGAAATTATGGAAAGTCTTAAAGAAAGTACTTAAAACAAGGAGCTGCATGTGAAATGAAATGAGACAGCTTGTCAATGCATTTAACTTACTGCTTACAGCTGGCATTTCAGATGAAATGAAATACTGGAAAGTATGGTACACATCAAGGCAGTTTGCGTGTGAAATAAATGCTTTAGTAAATATTTGGTTTTGCCCTTTCTAAAAGACAATCTTGTTGGCTTGCTTGCTTTGTTTTGTTTTGTTTTCTTCTTCTTCACCTCCTCCCCTAATCATTGGTAGCTGAAAGCAAGTAATGATCAAAGGTCCTCTGTTTTCAGTACTATGTGATTAGTATCCGAACAAAGCCATCAGCACAATATAATTCTCTCTGAAATAGTCTGCTGGCTTGTGTTTTAGAAGCACTTACTTTTCTGTTAAAAAGAAAACTTGAGTACCCTGCCTGTATATCTGCATTAGGACTTAGGAGTGCATTAGACAGGTGAATCACAGAATCACAGAATGGCCAGGGTTGGAAGGGACCTCAAGGATCATGAATTTCCAACCTCCCTGTCACATGCAGAGCCACCAACCTCCCCATTTAATGCTGGACCAGGCTGCCCAGGGCCCCATCCAATCTAGCCTTGGACACCTCTAGAGACGGGGGCATCCACAACCTATCCGGGCAGCCTGTTCCAGCACCTCACCACCCTTGCAGAGTGAAGAACTTCCCTCTGATATCCAACCTAAATCTTCCCTCCCTCAACTTAAAACCATTCTCCCTTGTCCTGTCTCCTGAGTGGAGTTGACTCTTCAAGTTTGTGGTGTGAAATGTAGGAAAATGGAGTCCTGCAGTGCAAATCTGAAATTTGTCACTTGTCTTCATTTTCATACGTTTTAAATAGGGGAATATTACAACTTTTTGGTGGTGTTGCTCTCATATTCATACGTAACTGAGTTCCTCTCAAAACACAGCATTGTATAGCTTTCCTTGCATTTTCTTTTCAATGTTGCACACTTCTAATATTCTTGTTAGCTGAAAAGTGTTTAATCTGCTCAAATGATAAGATCTGGTAAGAATTAAGCTCCATCATAAAACAGCATGTAAGAGCAGCACTCTCAAAGCACAAGCAGGCAGTGGCTGCTTAGCTTTTTGCTGCAGAGAGGGCATGGCTGGATTTGTAGTTGAGATGTGGGCTGGCAGGAGGAGCAGAACTGCAGAAACTGGATGCAGTTTTTAAACCTTGGTCTCTTACTGAGGTGCTGTGGTGAAATGTCTATGGAAATATTATGTGGATTCCTTTCAGTGCAGCAAGAAATCATCTACTGTTTGGTTGATGTACCTTGTTCATGGGAAAGCCAGAGTTAATTATTATGGGAATTGTACATCCTGGTTGCCTGCTTCCTGACAACTCTTCCCATGAGGGATTCAATCTGCAGTGCCCATCTTGGCTACTAGGACAGGCTGCACGTGCTGCCAGTGGCTAGACTGGTTGTTGACTGCTAATGAGGTAGCTGATCCTTATCAGGGCCACATCCTACTGTCATTTTGATATGAACAGGTGTAAGATGGCACCTTTATAGATTAGATACCTACAATCCTTGACAACCAGTGAAGGCGTTTTTGAAAAATTTCTTCCTGATAAAGAGCAGGATGGCTACAGATAATCACTGGCTTTCCAGAAGGTATTTTCTACCCTTGAAGAAATTTCTCATCCAACCTTGCTAGATAGAACTTTTTCTGTTAGGGAAATAGTTTCTGAAAGCAGGGAGCTTAAACTGGAGGTGAAGTAAGAGGGAGATCTGTGCCAAAGGCAACAAACAAAGAAGGCGTTCCTGTTTGAGGTAGAGGTCAGAAGGTCATATGGATGGTTATTTGAGATATGCCAGAACTCTGTCTTAGGAATGGTTATATATTTCAGAGAGCATGCTCTGCTCTTGCATGCACAGAGGCTCATTATACTGCCCACTTGCTTTGTTGTATTGGAATTAAGATGAGAATCTGCTAAAACTCCTTTTTTTTCAGGAGCAACTGAAGATACTTTAGATACATGTCAATAAATGAGTTTTGCCTGAATTTGGGATTGTGATTACAATTGAATCTTTCAGGCATCACTGATACTGGAATTTCAATTATTATTTTTAAGATAAAAAGAGCAAGGAACTCACTGTATCAGTTTGTCGTACAATAACTTCACTTTAAAGACAATTTCCTATTGCTGTTCACTTACCAGATCTGTGTCTCAAACCATGTGAGCTGATGTCTTTCCGGTTCTGTAGGTACCATTCAGGGAGCTATCCTGCCTATTGTTGCTGACCAATTGACCCAGATTTTGAGTGTTTCATATAGCACTATAAGCTATGAGAATGCTTTGAAATCTAAGCTATCTAGGTCAAACCCACTTGCCTGAGAAATTGAGGCCTGAGCCTTCCTCTTTATAATATACGAATACATTCTATGTATTTGGAAGAAAAAAGAAGTGTTTTGAAAGAAGATCGTCTCCCACACCTGATGTTAATTACCAGTTACCTAGGCAAAAAACACCCTTCCATGGTGAAAAGTGACTCACCACAGTTAATGAGTCTTGTCATTCTTTTCCCTAGTTGATGGTCGAGCAAAGGCTTTTCATAGCTGCTCCCTTCATTGTCCAGAGCTCCCTTTTAACTTAAGCAGCATTTTCAGGCAAGTACTCAAAGAAGAACACATTCCACCCGGAGATAAGCATATTTTGGTTTGTACTGATCACATGTTCTTAAATCCAGAAATGCTTCTTTTTTCTTTCTCTTGAAAGGGCTATAAAATATTTCAGATTATGTGAATCTCAGAGAACCTCTGCTTTCCTGAGTTATACCGTTCAGTGTCACTTGGTACTGTGTGGAAAAGTTCTGGAAGTGTGAACTTACAGTTTGCTTCATGCTGCTTACCAGGTCAGCTAATACTCTGTTGTATTGCTGGGGTTTAAGCTGTCAAAAGTGTAGATTTTAGGAGCTGTTACAAGTTGGGAAAGGTAAGAAAAAAATTGGAGTAAGATGGTTTAATTTCCATTTTTTTTCATAAAGTGATCTGGTTAATGGATCTCACGTGCTTCATTGTTTGGATCTGAGTCTTGCATGTATTTTTGTGAAGGTTTAACTATGATAATTCAGTCTTCCTTCAGCCAGGAAGCAGAGTTCACACATACAAAAATAAAGCACTGGCCTTCTTTCAAATAATTATGAGAACACAGAGATGGTTTTGTTTGACAGCAATGGGGACACAGACTCTGAGAAAGATGTTGTTTCTAGCCTGTTTTCCTATATTTGTTGGTTGATAAACAGCAAGAGGGGAACATGAAATTGCATCAAAGCAACAGAAATTAGCCCATGAGAATGGTTTTGCATGAGATGGGAATAAGTGGTGTTTGAAAGTAATTGAAACAGTTTTAAGGTTTGAATTTGTAAAAGAATATGTTTTGTGAACAGAATAGAGAAGGAAGAGCCTTCAGAAAACCAAATACTTTCAAGGCAGCCTTCCTTCCCATTTACAGCTTAGTTTAGGGGTACTTTAAAAGAAAGCATTTGTTGTGTTAGCACTTGAAAAAGGTTTGAGTGTGTCTCCACTGGATGTCAGTAAAAGTCAAGGAACAGAAAACAAATGAGGTATTGCAAATATGTTGATCTCATTCACATTAAAACATCAATCATGTGTTATTCACAAATCTGCAGGCAGTGAATGACATGTACTCAATGTATGGGGTACTGTACAGCTTGCCCTCATCTTTTCAGTGACATGGAAACTCTTTGCTAAGAAAAAGTCTCAAAGGCTTTCAGGCTACAACCAAAATTGAATCATAAAAGTCATGAAACTGTGTTCCTCTTCACCTCAGATACTCACAGTTTGTTTGATGCTGACTGACAAGACTTCTTCGAAGCTAGCAGAACAAATAGCTGACCTGCTGTTCATCGTTGTATTCCGTACTTCAGTAATATGTACTTTGTACTTCCTTTGCCCAGAGATGCTTACAAGTCTCAAAACTGGCTTTTCTATGTGAAGACGTTGTCAGACATAACGTAAATTAAGTAGCTAATGAAGAAGGTTAGAAGAAGGACATCTGCTTTGTTGAAACTATTATTTCACTTCAAAGAAGTGAAACATTCACGTTTTGGTGTTTGAAGATCTCCCAGCCCAAGAACTCCAAACTGTTGGCTTTGTTGTCCGTGATGGCAGTGTTCATTTAGCTTGGCATGAAAGGAAACTGTGATCCACAGAGGTTTAGTTCAAAAAACCTGTCCCTGCTAGATGCATTCAAGCTAAGTAATTTTATTTTTTAAAAAATAGCTCCTAGTCTAAGCATGTTAAATGTCTGAAGTTATTTTCAAGGAAAGGCCTAGGGCAGATGAACTGAATCTGGTGCTGGATTTTACATCTTTTCTGATTCACTTTTTCTGTTCACTTGAAGGTTTCAAAAAATGACTTTGAAAACTATTGCATCTGGGTGAAAGGAACTCTCACCTGGTGATGTTCCATTTTAGGGTCTTGATGGTTTCCCATACCTCTCTCAAATGAATAAAATGTGCTGCTGCTGCTTCTTTCACCTATGGGTTGCATTTGTCGGAGAATATTTAGACTGTAAGGATGAGTATTAGTTTTCTGGATTCTTGTCTGAATTTCTGGTAGTCTAAAGTGTGGTGTGGGTGGCTGAATCAGTAGGTGCAGCAGTTCATAAAACGAGTGAAAGAACTTTTTGAAAGTCTTAAATTCAACTCTTGATGAGGATGACATACTCCCAGAAGCTGATTAAATTGTCAGTGATTCATGTGATGACTTAAAGCTCTTTGTGTTTTACAGTAACTTTGGTAAGGAAATTTAGTGTCATAAAATTTCCTTTTTCTTTCTTCTTCTTCTTTTTTTTTTTTTTTTTTGGTAGAATTTTTAGTTTGGAAAAGACAAGATTAAAAACTTTCAACAAGCTTTCCCCGTTGGAGAATGACACAAAGACAATTTTTGTGAAGCCTGATGTTATCACAGTTTATAGATGTCTTTCTGTCTCTCCACTTATTCTCAAATAGCTTCTCTATTTGTTTTAATTCATTTTCCAAATATATTTTTGGAAGGCTAGAAGATACAGAAAAAAAAGTCATGAAAAAAAAACAAACACCAATGGCTTCATATAGAAGGGAGCATCAAAAGCACAATTCCATCTCAAAGGCAGTTAAAATTTTGCCTTTTCTGTTTTCTCAGAGGTAGTGGTCCTCTTGTGAGCTGCATATAGATAGCTCCAGATGATCTGTCAAGGTTTATGCTGTCACTTGGCTAGCCTTACATTGGTGAATGGGGGTAAGAAGTAGAGAAGGAAAATGACTTAGCATGTGAGAGATTTGACCGAGCAGGGAAGAATGAGGAACTGTAGAACAGAAATTTGTAGCAAACCATGCTGCATTAGTTCTTCTAATTGTAAAAATGCTTTCTTGGGGTTATATGAAGGTGGGGCAGGAGCTGCTAGAGGCCGGGCAGTTCATCTCTCGAAAGGCTGGAGATCATTATGTACGATGATCTGTGATGGAGGTTTGTTTTCAGTGCCTTCTGTGACAAACATTCCACTAAGTCTGCAGGCAATCTACTCTCATGTTTCTATAGCATCAGCTTTGGAGTTTTTCCTAATATTGAAATAAAATCTTTCCTGCTGGAATTCGAGCTTCTTACTGCTTAGCCTGTCCATTTGTAGTATGGAGAGCTCTTTTTAAGCACGTAGAAAGCTGATACAAACTCTTGTTGTGTACTCTCTGTCTTGCCTTCAGGAATAATCTTTGTGCTTACCTCAGTAGGAGCTTTACTGACTTTTCTTCTGAGGAGGTTCTCATCAAACCTTTTCTTTGAATGAAAAGACTTTTTTTCTGACATGTTTGTAGGAAGATGGTTTTTCTTTTGTAATATTTGAGAAAAATCTTATAATTACTTATGATTTGTTGAGATTGAACATTTTAGTTTTTGTGTGCAGCTGAATCTTACTGACTGGTACTAGATGTATGAATTAAAGAGCACAATAAAGTCTTTAAACACTACTAATATATATTCTGTTTTCCGAAATCCAAATCCATGCACCTTAGAAAAAGTCGTGGCTGCTCCAAAAGTTATGTCTCCTATGTTATGTTAGCCCATGATATCAGAGGTGGATGAGGGGCAGAGGGGCAGTCAGACAGAGAAGTGTCAGACACGTGAGTGTGGATGAAGGAAACAGGAGGAACTGAATTCCTCCATGCAGAAAAAGTGGCACCCATAAACATTCATCGACAGTTGCTGAATGTTTATGGAGGTGAAACAGTGGATGTGAGCACAGTGAGGTGGTGGGTGGTGCATCTCAGCAGTGCTGCCAGTGCTTGCGGGTCACCTGTACTTGAGTACTGAAATGTGCAGAACGTGCTATATGGACAGCTTATAGTTACTTCTGAGTTCACCTGAAAAATGCAGTTGCCAGATGAAATATTGGATGTTTCATGCTGCTTTAGCATTTTTATATGTAATAACAGTAACTCAGTCTATAAACTAGTAACTTTATTTTTGCTAGTGTCTTTTAGAACAGTGCACCCAGCTGAAATATGTGCCATGGACAGAATGTGAAGTTCTGTCCAGTAAGCTCTCCTTTATCCTCTCCTCAAGACTTGCTTTTTTTTTTTTTTTTTTTTAAATGCAAAGCACAGGCTGAAAACCTGAAAAAAGTTTGGCTATAACAGCTGCATATTTACCATAAGGCCTTTCAAACACTACTGGCTTCAAGGGTAGGGTCTCAGCTTATTCAGTGCTGCAGTTTTCAGTTGACTTCTATGTTCCTGACAACATCAGCTGTGTGAACTGTCAGAGTGAAGAGTGACTCGTGACATGATCTTTGTTACACCTCTATGATACCGTGTTTGAGATGGAGTGTCATAGATGACTGCGGTGAATGGACTCAGAGGTTTGCTAAAAAATGTCTATAATCAGCACTCTCTATTATTTATTTTTGTGTTGTTGAGGTTGATACAGTGCCAAAGGGCTTATTAAAAGGAGTAAAAAACAAGTAAAGGTAGAATCTTGACTGTGAAGGCCTTCAAAATAAGATGTAAATAGTAGAAAGAGGCAAGGAGGTTTGATAAGGGAGAATGAATCACAAAGCCTGCTGTGGTTTTGGAGGATGCATATATTTCTTTATGGTTTTGGTGTAGCCAGCCCTAGCTGACATGAATGGTTATACAGTCTGGAATGTGTTGAACATCTCTGAAGGGATTTAGAGGGCAAGTTAGGTTTAGTTGTTGGCACAGTGTTACCTGTACTGTGAATTAATAGCACAATTGTGTAAATATTCAGCATAATACAGCAAGGGATTGCTTATTTTAAATATGAGTGAAGTCAAGCTCATGCTGAGCTGCTTTAAATATTTATTCTGTTTATCAAATTTCCAAGCATAATCAAAGTGTTAAAGGATACTCAAATGGAGATTCTTGGCATGCACAGATATTAGAGTGTTTTATTGAGTCTTCTAGTGTTTCCTATAGCCCAAACTATCTATCCTTTAATGAAAACACTCTAAGTCTTAACATTGCTTGTTATTATAACTAATGCTTAGTTGCTGAAGTTTTTGTTTTTAACCTGCTGCTTTTCATAAAAAGCGTTCTCTGTAGTCTCCTTTTGTTTCAGGGTAATGAGATTCAGAAAGTGCTAAATGCAGGTGCAGTTCTTATTTTCTCCAGTGGAAATGTCATCCTCCTAACACTGAATTTGATTTTGTCTGACGATGACTCCATTCTGGCAGCACCATGCAGGTGTGTCAGGCACTTCTGTGTTATGTTCAGTGTACGCATGCAACAAAAAGATGCTTCTTGTTCCTTATTGCTTAGGATTTAAGTTTTAAAGAACTTGATAAATGTGATTTTCTTGACTAACTATGAGTGTGGTGTTTTCTTACCTCTCCCCTCCCCCAAAAAATCCCATAAAACATGTCAACAGTGTAATATTCAAATTCAATAGGAGGGGAATATAATAGAGAAATTATTGTGAAGGCTGGTAATTGATTTGAGATGGCATTCATATCTGGGAAGCCTTTTGTTTGGATGCTGTTTTGGAATGCTGAGATTTTGAATTTATAATGGAAATAAGATGGATAAAGTATGAGCTATGATGGACATTGAATGAAGGGCACAGTTATGAAAAGAACAGGAAGAAAGGAGTCTTATGAAGCTTTTGTTTGTTGTGGGAACCTTAATGAGAGAACATGGCTAATGGAAGCAAGGCCTCAAAGTCTTCAGTCACAGGCACAAGTATGAAACCCTGCAATAAACAATTCTTGCTGAACAGAGTAGAGAAGTAGGAGCTTGGAAAGCTTAGAAGCTGGGCAATGCCAGTTGACAGCAGGCATTAGTCATGTACATCAACAGCAATAAGGGAGATGGATAAGAAGCTGCTCCATAAAGGGAGCAGGTTCGTTGCTGAAGGGAACTGTGATCCTTTTTTTCTCTATTTCTTTAGCTTTGGGGTGTGGGAATTTTCCAACACAGAGTTTGCAGGAACTAAGAGCAACTGCTTTCAGTCCGCACCCAGAGTAAATGAAGAATAGCAATGAAATGGATGACTCAGAGACATGACTGACTCTAAATCCAGCAGCTGATTGGGTGGAATGTGTTCCTGAGTCCCAGACATCTGTATCAGACTTCTGAGCCTGTTTTGGTGCTTGCTCTTCCAAGTATCTGGTAGCTGAATATTTTCCAATCCATATTTGGAAATAATTGATTCATTCATAAGGATAATATTTGTGCTGTTCAGGAAATGCAGTAGTTTGCTCACACAGTCCTAATTCAAGGGATGCTGTACAACTAGCCATTATTTTAATTTCTAAAATGGTATCAAATCATTTTCTGAGAACTCTGTATGAAAGCACAGATGATACGAGCTAACTATGAGTAACTCAGGTAAAGCAGAGAAAATGATGGGTTTTATTTTAAAATATTGACGTTTGGTTAGTAACTCCTTGTCTTGAACTCGAAAACATTGCTAAATGATATTTCCTTTTAATGATAAGATGGGATCTCACACATCACATGAGTTGGAATTCTTCCTAGACAAACCTCTGAATGAGCACTTGGCCACCACATAGTCTGCTCTTTGCTTACTTTACAAAAATATTCACTTTGTCGCTGTCTGTCTTATGGGACTAAAAAGTAAGGCATGTGTGCAGGTGGAATCACACTGTTTCAGTGGTGGCATCAGAGGAGTTACAGCTTTGAGTGTTGGTAACTGGAATATTATGTGTGGTCTCATAGATCCCTGATGTAGTTTGTGTTGGACTTCAGGTCAGAGTTAAGGAATAGGCTACAGGAAAGCCGGATCCTTGCATTTTTGTGTACTGCAGACTGGGCATGCACTTTTAACTTAGGCAGCTACACAGCTGTATTAGAGTGTTTCTCTGCCAGGTGATGGTGAAATGCTGCAACCACCTGCCTGAAATTCCGTATTTTTTAAAATCATTGAATTCACTTTCATTTCTTAACAATTTTTTAAGAGTTTATCCAGGACCTTTTTCTGAAATTTGGAAAGTTCACAGATCTGAGCAGGGAGAGACTTCCCAAGCGTAAAATATGATGAGACCCAGTCCTCTTCCAAGGTTACTGAGGAACCTTACAGCGGAGCTGAGAAGAGAATAAGGTGTCCCTGGCACAGCCTTGGGTATGCCCTCCCTTAGTTTGGGATTCTTGGCTTTTTTTTTGTTTTTCTTTTCCTGCAACATTTTTATTTTCTCCTGAAAGCTTCATGGGTTTTACGTGCTAAAAAAATAGACAAGAAAAACTGCTTTTCTTTCTGGTTTCTTGATGACCTTTTAAAAAGTGTATAAATGGTAAGAACTGAGCTTGTTGCCATAATAATCAACTATCAAATCAATACAGTTAAGCTGGTTGCTAAGGGAAGGCCATGTATGGTCATGATGTAACCCCGATTGCAGCAGCCCATCTCGTAACTGGAGAGAAACCATGGAGGGGAGGATTCTTCTACAGAGAGGGCTGCTTAAATCTGAATGCAGTATAGCAGTGTTGATTTAAAGTATCTTCCTTTGTTATGGCAACAGAAGGGAACTATCGCATGTCTTTTGAAATATCTAATCTTGCTTCCTTCATTGACCTTGTTCTTGATGAGCAGGATTAAATAGTTTCGTAGGAAATTTGCTTCAGTGAGTGTGCTTAGAAGTATGTGGAGATGTGTATCGCTGTAGAAACGAAGTGTAGCAAATTACTTATAAGACAAACTGAATTAGCCTTTCCCCTTTTTCTCTTTCAAGTTCACAGTTTCAAAGTATGCTCCGCGAATACAACAGCTTTGATACAAGAGGCGAGTCCTCATCCTTGGCTGCTGTGGAGACTTATCTCAATGTATAAAAACTGCCATGATTTTAAAGCTTTAAGTCCATAGCTGCTATACTGCTCCTCCTCGTGACAGCCAATGTCACAATAACTTCACGGCTCAGCTATCACCAGCAAATATTCTGGCCTTTTGTAGTTGCTGGCAGCTGGTCTGACCAAGCGGGACTAGATAACTGGCCTTGCTAGATGAGTGGTGGCACGATGTTGGCCAAAGAATGAGTTTTTGATGCCTGCATTTTTCCAAGGCTTTGTGGCATGCTTCTTGGCTGCAGCTGGGCCATGAGACCATTGTGAGTGGAACAATTGCTGAACAAAATGAGATTCTAAAAGCACAATACAGATTGTCTGTCCAAGGTTACTGCACAATCAGAGTGAATAGCGAATTCATAATGTAAATATTTTTACCTCAGGTGTTTATAAAAGCAATATAGAGAACAGGATATGTCAGAGGTGTTTAATAAGAGAAGCAGGAACAGATCACTTGAAGGCCTCCAGATCAGATATCTCTTGAGCTAGCAGATCCTGCAAACTATGAATATTGAGCAGAGGAAAGAAATTTAGTTCATTTTTTGCATTCATTGCTAAATACTAGTCAAAGTGCCAGCTACTGTTCTTCTAAAATGAGCGTGGCCCACAGGTTGAGGGAGGTGATCCTCCCCTTCTACTCTGCCCTGGTGAGGCCATATTTAGACTACTATCTTCAGTTCTGGGCTCCCCAGTTCAAAAAAGGCAGGGATCTCCTAGAAGGAGTCCTGTGGAAGGCCACAAAGATGATTAAGGGCCTGGAACATCCCCTCTATGAGGGGAGGTTGAGTAACCTGGGTCTGTTCAGCCTGGACAAGACTGAAGGGGGTTCTGATAAATATCTATAAATATCTAAAGGAAGGTGGGAGGCAAATGATTGAGTCCAGGCTCTTCTCAGTGGTGTGTAGCGATAGGGCAAGGAGTAATGTCTTAAAACTTGAACATAGGAAGTTCCATACAGACGTGCAAAAGAACTTCTATACAGTAAGAGTGACAGAGCACTGGCAAAAGTTACTCAGAGAGGTTGTGAAGTCTCATTCTATGGATATATTCAAGGCCTGTCTGGATATCTACCTGTGCAACCTATTGTAGAGAACCTGCTTTAGCAGGGGGATTGGACTTGATGATCTCCTGAGGTCCCTTCCAACCTCTGCGATTTTGTAATTCTTAGAGACAATAACAATTAAATTGCCATAGAAATGTTACCTCTTGAGTTGCTGTTATCCTAAGTCAGAGTTAAACTCTTTGGCTGAATTGCCTGGACTGTCACTGCTTGTATCTGCCTTCCTTTATAAGAGAGCTGTAGGCTCTGGAAAGGTTGATCTGCCAATCTGAAGATCAAACAAAAACATGGAGAACAAACGTCACTTGCACTTTGTTCCATTAATGATAATAGATGGGATTTTTTGCTACAGTGTTCACCATTCTTTGTCTGAACCTGAGAAACATAGTTGTAGGCAAGGAAAAGTGCAGATAATCCCCTGGACAGATGACCCACAGAAAAGAGATGCATATAATACAGGGTTATGAAATTGCTTGCATAAGCAAGGCTTGATTAGTATGGGTTTTTGTTGGTGGTGTTTTGTGTTGTTTTTTTTTTGTTTTTTTTTTTACTGTCAGCTTTTCAATTTTTTCATTAGGCTCCTGTGAGTCACTGCTTGTGAGTTTGCAGGAAGGGGTGTGTTTTGAAAAAGGGAATTTAAAGAGTGAGAGAGAAACTGCCTGCTTTCCAGGTTTGAAGAGTATATTTTGGAAGGTTTTGGCTCTAAAAATGGCAAGCTGTAAATACAATTATAGTATTTTGATATTCCAAATGAATGGAGCTTTGCTGCTTTGATTGTTCAGCAGTTCTCAAGGAAGTTACTTTTAAGGGCTTTATGTAGTAGTTATTTTGCTTGCTTTACTGAGATTTTCTGTTGCTAGGTTTTGAGTGGCTTTTTTTTTTCTTTTTTTTTTTTTTTTTAATGGTGGTGATTGATTGTTTTGTTTGTTTTCAGATTTTTCTTCAAAGTACTCTGTCAGTATATTGTCCACGAAAAAAATCTTGCTATGGGCTGGGCAGCAGCGTGGGGCAGAGCTGGAGTAGCTGTGCTTTGCAGTCTATTTGATTGCCTAAATGTAGTCTGCTGGTAGGAGGCAGAGAGCTTCCTGCTTTCCTCACAGGTGCTGAGCTGGCTGACCTGATGCATACTGAGCAGGAGGAGGCTGCTTCTTCCCCTCTCCCTGCTTCTCATTTAGGGCAGGGGCTGTGGCTGTTTAGTGCGTGTGCTACACTCATGACTTGGCATCTGAGTAGCTCTGCTTCATCCCTGCATGTGTATGTCGGGCTCATTTCTCCTGCCTGCTTTTTGCCCTATTGATGATAACAATCTAGCCTTTAGACTGTTTTCTACTTAGCAAAATCGCCCACAACCAACCATTGTTTGCTTTAATGCTGACCTTGTAGCTTGTGATGAACCCAAGACCTATGCAAACAGAAAGTGAATAGCCACAGCTGAAAAGTATCTTATCAGATATTAGAAAGAATAATAAACAAGAGGAAGTGGATGTAAGAATGCCTTTCAGTGAGACTATATCAAATAGAGCTTCATAGTCTGACTTCTGTGATAATAGATTTGTCCAGGCAGAGATTATACTGAAGCAATGCTGCTGTTGTACTCGGAGATAGTCACAATACTTTACTCTGTCGCCTGACCTTGGCTCATAAATGGTGAAATTACCAGCAGCTCCAGATAGATGTACTAACAGGCTTGAGGTTTTCAAGATCATTAAGGTGATATACTGTTTCTTCTTGAGCTTCGCTGGCAGCCAGGTAGAACCATTCGGAAGTGTGTTTGAGAACCAAGAGGTCGTCATGCATTTGGCTCTGAATCTGTCATAGCATGTGCTGCCTGTTGACTGGCCATCAGACCAGAGACAGGCTAGAGACATGGAAGATGTTGTGTTTGGGAGGACGTGTAGGGATGGGAAAGGACACGGGGTGCCAACATGTGAGGTCACCGTGAGACAGAGCTGGAAATAATGTAGATGCAGCTTGTAGGAGTATAGAGGAGCATTGCAGCAGTGAGGCTTGTTGAAGTAAATGTTAGTAGGAGTGTAGTATTCATGTTCTCAAATATAATCTTTGCTGATCACATAGTGCTCTATGGTTCTGGTATTTTTGTTTGCTATTAGGAAATAGCTGTGTTCCTTGTAGATGGGCATACTCCATACACAAATCAGAAGCTCTTCCTTTCTGTTCTACCTTTTTGTCAAGCAGCATGAAATTGACTAGTAAGTGTGTGTATGCTACAGCCTTCCTGCCACCTAGCCCTTTTTTTTTTTTTTTTTTTTTTTTTTTTTAAGAGTCCTGAACTCCTCTTCACAGAGGACCTGAAAGAATGAGTTGTCTGACAGATTCTCTGTATGGTACTGCATAAACCCACTGGCAGTAAGCTAGTTGTCTGAAAGATTGCAGTAGTTGTCCCAAGGATTGTGAGCAACAAGCAAGAATAAATGCCAGTGACAGCTCAATACAGCTGAAGGAAAGTGAGGAGGACAACAAAACCTGCTCTTCAAAACAGATATGTGTTCAAAGCCTCCACTGCTAAATCCCAAGGAATAAATGTTCTCTTTATATAGAGCAAGTTAGGAGTTGAACGTCGTGTAATAATATGGCCTGACCTGATCGATGAAATATATTGATGCTAGTGGGACTGCCAAATCTGAACATCCATTTTGCAGGATTGAGATTCGTATGCCAGATATATTATGGCATATTTTCCCCAAAGATTGGAGAGCCAATTACTGGGGGCAGCAGTTTGTCTGCTTGTTTGTTTGTTATTTGACATCTTGTGTATTTCCTCAGGGGAAGATGACTGGTTTGTGGAAGATGTAGTCACCACTGGAAGTTTGGGCATCTCTAGCAGCAAGGTCTGTCCTGCCTTGCAGTCCTAGTAACACGTGTTTACTGCCCCGGGATTTCTCTTGGGAAATTGCACAGAGTTGGTGCTTCTGTGCTGTGCTTGGTCGTGGGGCACTGTATTTTTTATTTATTTTTTTTAATAAATGTTCAGGAGTGTTTGCAGAATGACTGTGGACTAAACATATGGGACAGGGTTTGGTTTGCCTGATGTGCTGCTTTGGGAGGAGGGTATTTCAGGGCTGGTAGAGTGGGGAGAAAAGGTCAGCTCCTGGAGATGTACCTGGGGTGCTGTTAGCTGCTCTCCTAGAGGAGTAGAGTGGTGGCAGCTCTGTTGTCTCCCTGGCATTTCCTCTCCTGCCTCCTCCAGGCTCTGTCTTGTTTGCAGTGGTTGAAACTGCAAAAGCAATCCGAGGCCTAGCATTGATCTAAATGGTTTAAACACATCTGAAGCCTTAGGGCCAAATTGAGCTGTAACTATTCATGTGAGTAGTTCTGTTGACGTCAGCGGGTTTTCTTGCTTAAGCATACTCGATTTGACAGCTAGGTTAGAGGTTATCAAGATTTTAAGCCATTTGAAAAGGGGGAAAAAACCCCAACCAAACAGAAACTTTTAATGTCCCTTAAACTGCATCAGAACTTGAGAGATTGGGGACAGCAAGAAATAGCTGGAAACAGAAGCACAGCAATGTCTTTGTTCCCTAAATGTTCCTTTTTTAAGGAGAATAACTTAAATGCAAGGTGTGGAAGCATATACATGCCCTGGAGCTGCACAGGCTTCTGGCTGCTTTTTCTTGACTAGAATTGTTAGGGTTTAAGATACTCAGCTTGCTGTTTGCAACTTGGGAAAAAATCCTAACATCTGAAAAAACCTTCATGTTCCCTTTCAGTTTCCTCCAGGGTCAACTGATCTGGAAAACATGGCTTCATTCTATGGCTCTTCCTCCAAACTCTACCTTGTTACAATGTTAGGTCATTAAGCTAACAGTACTGTTACCACTTTAACCCACAGTCATGTATCTCTGGGACATGCTTGTATGGAAAATCACAGAGGGAGGCATGACTCTTGTTGCCCTTGCAATACAATCTGTACCCAGGCAATCCTATGGTGGCTGGGCACGATGCAGAGAAAAGAGGCCATGCATCTGGCCTTGGCCATCCCGTGGCCTGTATGTGGGAGCTCTACATGGCAGTCCTCTAGAGACAAAACTTGTTGAGGTGTGGATCTTCAGCATCCTGTGCTCTAAAGGGAACATTTTGAAGTCAATCTCATGACAGTTCTCCGTTGTGGGAGGCTGATGTCTATTCAGCCAGGACTGCAGTGCTATAAAGCACAGTAACTTTGGGCTTGTGCAGCACCTAAGTAATCCCAGGAGCACTTTGCAAAGTGGCAAAGAACATGTAAATGCTGCGAGTGTGTAGGCAGGAGATAAGGAGAAGCTTTGAGGAAAAGAATGGTTTTGCTGGGAGGAGGTGGAACAAAGTGGGAGTGGGCCTTTCAGCCTGAGCGCCAACGTTGTTCAGCACTCCCAGCCCCAGCCTGGTCACCGGGAGGGCACAGAGGTGGTGGCTGGTGGAAGCAGGGGCTGCAAGCAGGACAGGCCATTTGGCAGTGCCAGCCTGGGTTTGTTCTGGGCTCTGGGTATTTTATTTCCCATCATGTCTCTGCTACACCAGTTCGCAAGACATGATAGGCAGCTTTGCCTTGTAATTTATTTGATCATGGTAATTTTTTTTGACAGGCTTCCTTGTGATTTTTTAATATATCAAATAGAGTTTAATAATAGCTTGCTATTAAGTCCTTTTATTTCTCCCTTGGGATTTACTTATGACTGTTGCTTCTCTTACCCATTTTAAGCTCTGAATCTATTTTCCAACTGTGAGGAACTTAGCAGCATGAGTGCATGTATAATATGTAAAAACATGCAACAGAATTGTTGTTATGCTTGGGAGTTAATAAATGTCAGCATTGGAGGTAATTGAAGGATAAGCCAGGCTGCTTCGTTTCCAGGAGTGTTCCTATCAAATTCAAGGCTGTCAGGAAGTTGCTCTCCAGAAGGACTTTTTTCTTCTAATTTTATTTTCACTCCTCTTTTGCGGATGAACTTTATCATTGGCTTCAGGGTCAAGTGACCTCTGAGGAAAAGAACCTCAGTGAGAGCAAAATTGAACAGAATATAGTCAGGTGCACAGTGTAGCTAATAGCTTTGGAATATCAAAGATAATAAAAAAGAGGCTATGTACATTTAATCAGAGTAGGACAAGCATAAACTAAACGTCATCTAATGAAAGATGATTGCCTTCTGTAATAGCAGGAACCAAAATTTTCTTGTTTTCCTTATTTATCCTGAGACCATTGATGCTGTATCTTTTATTACTTGTTTTCTATCTCCACATGTGCTAGGTCCATCTATTTTTTCTGCTCTTTGGTTTTATTGGTATTTTCCAAGAAACTCCAACAAAATACTTGTGATACACTCATTCCTTTTATATGGGATTTTTATGGATATGCACAAACTTGATAGAGACAGACAACTCAAAGCCTGATCTGACAGGTCAGGATTCAGGTGTGCCAGATGCCCCCCACACCCTGCCTTATGCTTCTCATTCATGTGCTACCATGTTTAGCTGTCTAATCATTCAGATTTTTCTGCCCTTTTCTGCCAGAAAGAAAGCCTACTAGATATGGGACAGGAAAATTTTCACTGAGTTTAGAGTCAGTTGAAGTTCACAGGCAAATAATACCTTGTGCTAAGCCCTAGTAATATTTGCAGCAGTGTGAGAATAATGTAGCATTCTTTTAAACTGTGTGTGCCTGTGGCAGACTCAGATTTGAAGCTGTGATATAGTTCTGGTGGAAGGGCATTACTAAAATAGTATGATGTCTAGCACTTTGCCCTGTACCAATTTTACCCTCTGTTAACACACTGGATAGATAAGTGAGGAAGCAGCTAAATGCACCAACCCCTATCAAGAATAAAAGTCATAAAGTGTTTAAATTGCTTTGTTTATGGCTAAAAAAAAGTTGACTGTTTCACATAGCAGTTGCTTCTCCTTCAGCAGAAAGCTGAGACCTGCAAAAGTCCCCATATTCCATTAACAGTCCTCAAAGGCAACTGATTCAGAAGCAGGTAGTGATTTGTCCTTAGCACTTCAGCATATATGGATTGAACAGATTTCCTGATGTAAAATTTTATTTTCATTAAATGGAGAGTATTTTCCAGGATGTTAGGCAGTCAAGGATTATTTCTTTATCTGCAATGTGAAATTCCTGTTGCGTTTTTTATATTTTGCCTTTTGTCTCTCCTTTTCCTCCTCATATGCAGTGGCATTTGCTGTGACTGTTGGGAGGAAATGTTGTTCTGCTTTCTAATATTTTGGTTCCTCTTACGTAGCTAGAGGACTTATGAGGAAGACTGTGTTGAGGTCACACATCACAGTGGCATGGTGATGAAGGCTAGATGAGCTTCCATCATGAATGGAATGACCCAGAAGATCAAGTCGTTGGGAGAGAAAGGACATTTTACATTTCATAAGAACAGGTGAAAAATTTTTAAGAAAGAGGATTACATCAGGATATAATTATTATTATTATTATTTTTAAGAAATAGTTTTAAGGTTATAAATGGATTAGAATTTGTAGGATAGGCACAAATTGTAAATCTAATTCCGATCATTTGTACAGAAACAGTGTGATGACTGAGATTCAAAATGTGACGAAGCATACTGAAATGATTTTGATGTGCGCATAAGAAAGCACTTATTTAGAGGATCTCAGTGGCTGCCACTTGCTTCAAGTTCCAGAAACAGCAGTGTGCTTCAGTTTGATCTTATCCCTTTTCCTAGGGTATAATTATTCAAGTGAATCTAAGTCAGAAAGCATCTTATGCTTCCCTGAATTTCATTGAAGGCTTTCTGAAATAAATGAAACCTGCAGCAAGTTCCGAAGATTGTTAAATCCAAGTTTGTTTTGAACTAGGAAGCCATCAACTTTTCAGAGCCCTTAGGCCATTTCAGGGAATGCTGCACTGGCTGTAGCTAACCGCATTTTTCCAGAGCACTGATGAGTTGATTGATGATGCAAAAGTAGAGAAGTTAATAAAAATGGAAATGTGTATTTTGTAATCAATGGAAATATGAAGTAACAAAGAAAAGCAATGCTGCTGCAGAGAAAGGGTACTGACAGGAACTTCAGTCTCTTCCTACACATTGTATCCCGTTCTGTTCCCCAAAGCAATGAAGACAAGAGGAGGAGAGGGATCAAACTTAATTTATATTTTTTGCATAAAGGATAAAAATTAATGGTTAGAAGTCAGTGGAAGTTCTTCACATCTTTCTGAATTTCTAAATATGAAGAGAGTGAATGGAGAAACCATTATGCACGGTTTTTCTTTCCGTTAGTTTGTCATTGCCTCTGGATTTTTGTGTCTGAAGTGCCTGCTTGTTGCAGGAACCAGGGGACTGAATCATTACAGGCAGCCCACAGGTCTGATGACTTCATTTCCTGGGTTATATAAAATCCAAACTTCCTAACAAATTGTCTGCAGGAAGTGTTTACCACATTGCTATAGAACAATTAGACTGCACAGAAACCTAACCAGGTTGAAAAAACAATTACTTGAAACATTGACATTAATTTATAAAGACCTTTAAGCACGGCTGTGGGGTTGCCAGCCAGGAAGCCAACCAACCAACCTACCTGGGTTCCTGGGCAGAAATACCCAGTTAGACATGAAACGTAGATTTATTTTGAAGTAGGTCTTTTTATTAGAGACCTACGTGGAAAAAATGTGATTAAAGCATTATGTCTGGTTTGTTGCATTCCCTCTAATAAATAGTTTACTTGTGGGGAGCAATAGATCCTGCATTCACAAGCATTAACATAAGTCTTCACTAAGTCCACTGAGTACCTTAGATTTAAATAGACCAATTAGTAACTGAAATTGCTGTTTAGCATGGGGAGGAGCCAAGCAAATGCCTCCACTCCTTCACAAATTTATTCTCATCTGAGATGCTTGGAGCCCATAAAGATGTGTGGCTCCCCACGTTGGCATGATGTCAATGCATTAAATGAGGTCAGCAGAAAGAAGAACCTGTTCATCTCTTGCTGTACAGAGTGAAAAGTTACGCTATGCAAGACAGTATTTCCCCATCCTATGTGGGCTACAGGCATTCAGTGTCTTGTTTTGCTCTGAAAGTTCAGCTTTTCCCTGACTAATCATTCTTTCTAATACAAAACAGCAACAGAACAAAACGGAAGAGAGGGCTGTTGACAACTACATAAAACATGTCACTTTCAAATACACCATTTTCTTTTCTAAAGACCCCATCTGAAACAAGGAACTTCTTTTAGAGCTATTATTGAAGCCGTGTTTGTAAGTCTTGACTTTCTGGCCAAGTTCTGTTAGTTACTTTCACAGTCTGCAAATTTTCATTAGGATGGCAGACTCCTGTTCTCTTAGCAGTACAGTTTATACTTCTTGTCAAAGTTTGAAAAGAAGAGTTTGAAAAGGGAATACGATGGTTCTTATGTGATGCCTGACACTGTCTTTATGCAGAAGATGAAATGAGAGAAGCTGGAAAAAGTACATCTTTACTTTCAACTGAAAATGAAAAAGCAACAATAACAACAACAACAACAACAACAAAAACAGCAAGCAAATCAGCAAGCTATTTAGACGAACTGTTTCAGAGCTTTAACTGAGAACTAAAAAGGATATTGCTTTGATTGCGATTTTATACACAATGGAAAATTGTTCTCTGAATCATTGCTTGCCAAGGATTTCTTATCGGAAGGTGGAGAATATCCACCTCTAGTGAACTGCTGGTGCCATATTTTATACTTATATTCTTAAAGCAGGGTCCTTAGTGGTAATTAGGTCTTGCTAACCACCAGAGGAGACTGGTGCAGCACACTGGGCACACTCTAAAAGGATTGTATCTTCCAAGTGAGCCATTTAAGCCGTCCCACCTCTTGGTCCACAAGTTTGTTGTTGAAGAAACTCTGTTAGAATGTTAGTTAGAAGGCTAGTTAATGTTTAATTTTGATATTTTTCTTTTAGATGATGATGATCAGATCTCTTCCTATGTAGTTGTAGCTTTCCTTAGTCTTCTAAGAAAGTCGTTCATCTGTTAACTATCTGGTTGATTTCTTCCCTAACTTCAGTGACATGTGTGGCTTTTGGAGGGTTTCCAATGTGCTATATCCTTGTAGAAACTTGTAATAGTGTGGTCTTTGTGTGTTAACCATTTGAAGCAGTACTTCTTGTCTTTTTTTTTTGGAACCATCTCCACTTGGAATAAGATGTCTTTCTCATGTAAGTTTTCCTGTCTGTGAAAAAAACATCTGTGAAAGAATATCACATCTGTGATACTTCATTAATGTTTCAAAAGTGTTGAGAGCTCTGGTCAGTTGCACTTGCATGATTGCTAAATATCATGCTAAGCTTAATTCTGTGTTTGGATTCCTAAATAAAAATAGCACGATTTTCAGAGATGCTGAAAGAGAAGCCAATAAATACCTAACTAATAAAGTTACTTAAATTTAAGTGACTAATTACATAAACTATAGGGATCTGGATCTTAGTGCCACGTTGCTACCAAGTGCTGGAATTGTCAGTATTTAAAGTATATGACTAGGTGCCTAAGCTTTTAAGTCTGAATTTGGAGAGTTTGGCTTTAAGAAATGCTGAGCTCTCATTATCTGCAACCTTGGCATTAGCAAAGTATCACAGAAGGGGCATCTATAATTACTAAGCGTTTTGGCTTAGAACCATTTTCTCTTTATTGAGGTGCTGCCACTTAGAACACAAACTGAAAAGATACAAATAGAGATATTGCCTTCAAGGAATTTATTGTCAGGATTTATTTTGATGTCTAAATCAGCTTACTCAGAATTTTTGCTGAATTTAGAGAATATTTTTTTAACATGTTTTATGTTAGAGAGTGAAACAGCTCTTTTATGGTCTAACCTGGGCTTGTTTGCATTGTAGGCTTTGACTATGTATGAGGTCATACATGTAGACCAAACTTTTGATGTAACAATGAAAATTATATGCAGTCAGTGCATCACTCTTTATGTGAATCAACCTTTAGTGCTATTAAACTGCTTCTGTGGATTTTTTAAAGAATGCTTGAGCCCTATGAGATTTCATTCTCTCTTCCCCTAGCCTGCTTGTTTTCCTTTTAAAACAACCAACTTCCCTACCCTCCTGGCCCCATCAGCATTTATATGTGCAGGTCTACCACTACTGTGTTTGCTCTGTGGTGCTTCATATATGGGGCTTTGTACACGCCAGGATGTTTGAAGCCAATCCCAATCTATCGGTCCGTTTGGGCACATGTTTTTATTTTGCAGATGATTACTGAAAGTATTCCTTGCTGTCAAGTCCCTGGTTAGTTGATAGCTTTCTTACAAGTGGCTGTTCCTAGGCGTACATAGAAAGGTTTGGCTATTTGGAACTTAGCGGTTCTGGTTAAAATGCAGAGATATAGCTAGACAAGAAATAAAGGTATGTGGAGCAAATGAACGTCAGCTGTGTTCTTCAAGTATTGAGTCCAGCATTGTCTTTACTCAGCTGAAGAAGTCATGGGAATCAGTATCAACAAAATGGTCCTGCAGACCACCTTTTGGCAGCTCTTGTAGCACAGTGGTGGTCTCATTCTCCGTGCTGTGGAGAGAAGTGGAATGTTTGGTCTGGCTCTGATTGGTTTACTGCATGAGCAGTGAGGTACCTATGTATTGCTAGGAAGGAAATGTGGCCTCCAGGGAGCGCTGTGTAAATGTAAGCAGCGTCTCTTTTTATTCCCTTTTGGTGGCTCAGATTAGAAACTATTATGAACCAATCAGACCCAATTAATCTGATTCTGTGTGTACCTGCCAAATCCATCTAAATGGAAAAATAATTTTAGTTTATTAAATTACTGGTGAATATATACGTCTTCCTCATGCTTTGAGACAGACCAACTCTGCCTGGCCTTTTAAGAATAAGTTAGATTAAGGCAAAAGTGAAATTCCCTTCACTTTGGTGGCTACAGGACTTTTTAGTGGAGAAGAGCTAAGGCAGGATAGCTTAAAGTTCTATTTTTTCTGTAGGTACTAACATAAATGCTGTATGCTTCAGCTTGTGTATCTGTCAGCATGTATTAACAAAATTAAGCTGTTAAAAAGAAACTCAAAATGTAGGAAAAAGAAAGGTAGCAGAACAAAATAATTTTTCAGGTATACCGAATGTATTTAATCCAAAAATCACAAGAACTCCAATTCCTGAGTGTGAAAACAGAGGCAACAACTAGGCCGTGGCACTCAACCTCCCATAAATAATCTCTCAAGAATTGCAGATACCAGATTGCATGCTGAAGGATTTTCCTGGCACTGGTCTGTAGCAGATAGGCACGTCTGTCTCTATTTTATACTAATTTGGCAGAAATATAAGCCAGAGGTGAATTCCCTCAAGTCACATGCACAAAAAATTAATGTGGAAACAGAATGGAGAAGTTCTGACTTCTTGGGAACCTAGAACATCCTTCAGTGGGTGCTGTGGGCTTCCAGCTATCTTCTCTTTATTTCTGGAAAGAAGTGGAGCTGCTTTTAGCAGCGTATTTTGTGTGTCGTGGTGCTGTAGATAGCAAAAGGCAAATACTTTCAGTTTGCTAAAGCTGCTAGACTTTGCATAAAGGACATAGTCAACATTTGAATAAGGCGACATTAAGTAAACCATTTAAAATGAAGATAACTACTCTTTTCTGTTTGTCTTATTTTCTAAGTCAAAATAACCGTTGGCAGATGCTGGATGGTGCAGGCAAACTGGCACTGAAGGTCATGCTGGGAGAAAAGGTGGCCCTGTTTATCAAGGCCTCAAGGCCTGGAAATATGGGTTGTCCTCCCAAGGTCTGCATCTTTCTGGCATCTGTGGAGTAGTGACTGCCTGTGAGAAAAGTGTCCTGGGATTCCCCTGCTCAGTGCTGTGGAGCTGTCATTCTTTATCAGTTCACTGCTGCTTCCTGTTTATGGGAAATTCGTGGTGGGAATGAGGATGGGGTTGCTTTGGGTTACAGTTCAAATAAAGATGAAGGAAAAGTCCTATGAACCAGGATCTTGGCTTGTATGACCATTTCAACAGTCCAGTCCTATTGCTGTAACTGAGCTTTTCTGCATTTGTTCAAGTGCCTTCTGCAGAAGATGGATTTCTGTCTCATCAAAGAGCAAAAGCTTCAGGAAAACCCCGAATGTTGTTCTACCCATCTTATTGAGGTTTTTTGGTCACAGCTGGCGTGGGCATTTTTATTTAGGTTGTATAAAATAATCCTGGGTGGTTTCTCCTACTCAATGATGCTGACTGAGCAACTTTTAGTCCCTGCAAGAGGTGTTACTTCTCTTTGGGCTTTTCCTTGATGCTTTCCCACAGTTCCTTACCTAGAAGATCTTCTTGATCTTCCCATCTCCGTGTGTTAGTGCTGGCTTTCACTGCACTTGAAGAAAGCTTCATCTTCCTTTGATCCTTAGGTCTTGTTAAACTGCCTTATGTCATTAGCAATGTAAATCAGAATCTGTTTGTCACTTCCTGCTCCTTGTAGGCTCTCTCCTCTTCTGAGATGTTGTTTAATAGGTGAAGAATCACTGACCAAAATGCTTGTTGTGGAGAGGTAAGTAGATAATCTGCTGAAGAGATGCATTATAGAATCGTAGAATGGCTTATGTTGGAAGGGACCTTAAAGATCATCTAGTTCCAGCCCCCCAGCTACAAACGGGGTTGCCAACCACTAGATCAGAATCCCATCCAACCTGGCCTTGAATGCCTCCAGAGATGGGGCATCCACAATCTCTCTGGGCAGCTAGCTGAGAAGTGGGAGCATCTCTTTCTTGAGAATGCCATGTGGCTGGCAGAGCTTTTCTATTTGTCCCCTGGAATATCCAAGTCTCTTCTCTCTTCGTATTTTTAGCATAGGCACCAGAAATGGCACTAAGAGATTAAATATTCTCCTCATTATCATTAAGAGCATTGCTTCATGGCCTTTTTTATAAATCAGTAACAAAAGGTAGTGGAGCAGAAGGTACTCTCCGAGAACTTAATTAATCCAAGCAGAGATATGTGTCTATGATGTGAGTTAGGATTAGGAATTAGCTCTAAAAACAAAATAGCCTATGCAAAATTGATGTACGCTGGTCTATAAAACAATTCAGTGAATGAGGTCCTATTTTTAAGGTAGCATTTCTTGAAATAATTGATTGCCACAGTCTTCATCAGAGAAGACAGTAAAGACTGAATGAGTAATTTTATCACTTAACGGAAAGTTATTATGGGGGGGTGAGGCTGACCGTCCTTTCACTAAGCCAGAGCCTACAAGGTTAATGTGGGCTTAAAAAAAAAAAAAAAAAAAAAAAAAAACGCCACCAAGAAATAAAAGCTCTTTTTGCTTTTTGAGCTACGCCTTGACTGCAGACGCCTGTGATCAGGATGGGAGGTGCAGTTAAGTTCTGAAGGAGGGAAAGCATCCAGGAAAAGAATGTAAGTGTCTATGTGGGCATCAGAGAAGAGAGAGGGGTTGGAGGAATGACAGGCTTCCATGTCACAAAGTGAACTTGTTCCCTACGCACGCCTGCGGGAGTGGGTGTACAGGGGAGGCTGACTGCCTGATTTGCTTCTGGAAAGCTTCCATGTTTTCAGCATAGTGAAAAGAACATTATTTTTATTACTATTAAAATGTGCTTTTGAACTTAACAGTATCTGCAAGTGAGTCTTACAGTGCTGCTCAGTGGAAGGTTACCTGAAAGTCAGAGGATATGTTTAGTCTGATGCCTTGGGAGGCCTCAATCTGCATTTCACCTGTGTGACTGGAAAAATGAGTACAAGGGATTAGAAGGCTCACATGGTTGGTAATGGGATGCAGAAGGCCTTCAGACAGAGCAGGAGGGATCTTTGGTAAGCTGTGAAAGGCGAAATTGAAGGCCTTGAGGATTGTAAGCAAAGGAGACAAGAAAAGAGCATCAGAGGACAAAGAGTGGTCCTGGGGAAAGATGATTAATGAGCATTTCCAAAGGCAGTGGCTTCAGGTATATGGAGTGCACCTACTGGGGGCAAGGCATTAGCCAGCTCTGAACAGAAGGGAAAGGGGGGGCTGAGAGGTAATGGGAGGAAAGAGGATGGCTTCTGCATATGCTCAAGTCCCTCGGGAAACCGTATGTGAGAAGAAATCTTGCAGTGATGAATGCTGTCAAGAACTGGATTTTTGGGTTTTTTTTTTTTTTGTTTGTTTGTTTGTTTGTTTGTTTTTTTAAACCTGCTGTTTGGTGCTGTGTTAAGGCCATATGTACAGTCACAGCAAAAAGTCACATCTACCACGTTTCCTGATGCTAGCTAGGCAAGGCCATAGAATCATAAGATATCCTGAGTTGGAAGGTACCCACATGGATCATCAAGTCCAAATCCTGGCTTTGTTAGGAAAAAAAAAAAAAAAAAAAAAAAAAAAAAAAAGAATGGTGAAGTTATTAGTGGCCAGCTGTTCTCGTGCATAGCAAGGGCACCGAAGACAGGTATGTTTGTTGGGAAGATGCCTTGTGTGGACACTGGTGCTGTTGCATGCTTGCTATGGTAATAATAAAAAATTGACATTCAAAGCTTCTTCCCAGAGAAAAGCAAAGGGGAGAAGTGCATGTTGTTGTTTTCAACTGAAGTGAAACCCAAATTTTTTGGGTTTGGGTCTCCTGCCCCATTCCCCTCTCCCTGTACCATGGTGCATGGCATAGGCCAGGTCTTTCTGCTGTAGTGTGGTGTCATTCAGCAGTAGGCCTTGATCTCAGGCTTCCCTGCCTGTCCTCAGAGAGCTCCTGCCTCTGGAGACAGCCCAGTAGCCTTCTCCCACTTTTAAAAATACTTTCAGGCACAAAGCAATTATAAGACTAAGGGGAAAGGAGGACAAGATAGAGGCACAGTCATTTTGGACATGTTTTTGTTAATTTTATGGTTAGACTAGGGCAAGGTAGCTTTCTGACAGGCCTTCTGTGTACCCCTATCATCTCTGGTGGTGTGAGCCAAAGCAGTGTGTGCAAAGCGAGCCACAGAAAAATGATCATTGCTGCCCAATGTTTTCCTTGCCCATAACATTAAGAAAGAAGGGTATTCCTGGCATCTCTGTGTGCTGCAAATAGTCTTTGCCACTAGTGACTAAGGATTGGATATGATTTTTAAAAATTATGTTGGCATCTGTTATAGAGAAACTTAACCCTTCCTAAACAAGTCTATCTTTGGCATAAAAAATGCTTTGAAGTTAAGCTATTCCTGCACCTAATAAGTCACAGGTCAAGAAAGAAGGTCTAAGAAGTGTCTTATTCTGCATTAAAGCAGGAGAAAAAGAGCAGCGAAAAAGTGCCTCTGATAGCACTGTATTACCTCAGGGCAGAGGGAAGAATCTTGAGTGCAAAATGGGGAGCTTGCTGGCTTCCCATGGGAACTTCCTCATCCAGCAGGTATGACCATATTCATTCTTCACTTTTCTTCAAATTCTCAGCCCCTACTTCTTTTTTAGGAGGTCTGACACCCAGCCCTGCTAGGAAATAGAGTGGCTCCCTCCAAAACAACATCAGGTAGTGCTCTCCACACCATCCCTACTCTTCTCTTTTATCTCCCTGGGGGCAATTGGGTTCTCCAATAACCAGCTAGATAGAATAATTCTGCAGTGAATGTATCTGATTGATTGTATATGTTGTTTATATTGTTTGTGAGTAAATGTGTTCTACAGGTAATTTATTAGTTTTTATAACTCAATTTTTATGTGATCTCCACAAAAAAAAAAAAAACCCAACAAATGAACAACAACAACAACAACGAAGTAAGAAACTAGTCAAAGGCACCAGTCCTTAGTAGGAATAAAAAGAATGTGAAATTTTTAGACTGAGCTATTTTAGAGAGCTGACAAATCCAAAGAGTATTCAATAACACTTTCGAAAATGGAATCCAGTGTTTTTCTTTTTTTTTTTTTCCTTCTTTTGGAAGCTTTTCCTGTTCCTTGCCCCACTCTGATCAATCATGTTTAAAATTCAGAGGAATGAGTTAAACTTTGAGAAGGATTAGCTCCAGCTTTATTGAGAAATTTCTTTCCTTCACTGATGCCAATGTCCAAAAATGAGAGGATTATTTAGACCTGTGACTATTGCTTGCCTGAGTAATTCACGTTCAGGTCAATGCTTTGATAGTGGCTACAACTGAATTTTATCACTACAACAGAGCATTAGGCTGAAGACAGTGGCCAAGCTTACTAGGGCAGAATAGAGTGGTGGAGTTTTGTCTGTACTTGTGGTCTGGATAAGTATGGGGCAGAGCTGGAGTACCTGACATCCTTCTGTCAGAGAAATAATTCACCTACAGCAGGTGAATGAAGGACAGCTAGTTCAATACCTGTCAAAATCTGTCAATCTCTCTTTAAGGTTTGGCAGTGAATTGACGCCATGGCCTGACTGCCAATGGTACAACAAGCAACGGGAAGGAAGGGGTAGATGTTTCTTGTGAGCACTTTCCCCTTACCTCAGCTGTTGCTTTGGAGAAATATGTAGAGCAGAGACATTCAGTATGAGATTTGCATTATTACAGCAATAGGTAGACATCCTGTTCCCCTGCCCTCCCATCTTCCTGCCCCCCCATCTTCCTGCCCCAACCTCCTTCAGCATATTTCTGGTGCGCATATCACTCCTTGTGTCATGACTGTCCGCTTCCGTTACTATTTTTCTACCCTAATTCATCTTGTTGCACAATGTCATCAGACAGGCCTAGCAATAAAATAGAGCAGTGTTTTATTAACCAAAGCCCATAAAATAAAGCAATGGTTTATTAGTCAAAGTCCCAGACAAAAGTTTTAGCATTTAAAGGACTGATGACTATAAGCAGAGAAAACCGTATGGGGCTACAGACTTGGTTAAAGTGAAGTGCTTCCCTGTCTGACTTAGTACATCACACTCCAAGGAAGGTATTAACTTGAGGTAGATGACCTGGTCTTTTATCACATCAGATAAATTCTTCAAGTTCTGTGGGAATTCTGATTCCCTCATTGTACTTCTGGTTTTACTTGTAACAGACAAGCAGCAAAGTGCTTTGCCAAGATGTGCTGCTTCTCTTCTACCATCGGTCCAAGGGTCACTCTCTCCCCAGCACAAGATGAGGTTTTAAGGAAAGAGCATTGGTAGCTAAATGTTATAGTCCTGCATGCACTTGTTCATGTTTTGTCTCCAGTGTACTTCTAAAGGAAAATGATGTCCTTTACACATGCTTTGTGCAAAATGAGAGGACAGAATGGCTAGGATGCTTCCTTGAGAGATGTGGCTGTAGCCACAGTCACATACAAACAAGTAACTCCTCTGAGGAAGGAGCTGTCTTTCTCTCCTCAGACTCCCCCCACAACCAAAGTGAACCTATCTCTTTATTCTTTTGCTTTTTTTTGCTTTTGATTGGGTTCCTAACATACTCTTTCTTCCCATCTGGAAAGTCTGACTAACTCAGTGAGATAAAGATGGATAATTTCTCTGTCTTTGGTGGCCATTATTGGCAAGGTTTGGATCCATTTACCCACCATACCTACCCCGTCAGAGCTTGTTTTTTTTTCCTCCTGCCAGCCTACAACATTGCCACAGTCTCCGGGTGTCCTCTGGGAGGAGGTCTATGTGAATAGAGTGTTTGTAGGATGTGTTGGGAGAAGAGCATGCAAAGTGTCTTTTGGAAAGAGATGAGTTTCATGTATTGCCAGTGGGGATGAGAGACATTAAGGTCAATAGTGTGGTCTCCTGTGCCTGTCAGTAGTGACATGCTGCTACCTGGCTAGAAACTTCAGACAAGCATGATCAAAACCTGTGGATGCTCAAAGTGAGCCCAAACTAGAAGTACTGTTGTACTTCTGTACTGCTGCAAGTCCTGCTTAATTTACGGAGAGGAAAGCTGACTTTTATAAACACAGTTTTAACCTATCTGTGTCTCTTTAACAGAGATAGAAGTGTCTAAGGAGGAGGATGTAAAGCCTTTTGAGAACTGAAATTCTGTAAATTACCAGGACTAAAAGGTAACAGTATATATCTAAGGCTTTGGGAATAAGTAGGGTGGAACCAGAAACATTATGAATTGTGAGCTTCATCCTAATCCTGCTGAGGGACAGGGATATCATGGTGCACATATCTTCAGGTGGAGGATGCTGTTCCAAGTGTGTAGTAAATGAAGTTGTTGGTTTCTTTAGGGGAACAGACATCTTCATAAATAACTTTTGTATTTTGGCAAGTTATGACTAGCTGTTTGTGGTGTGTGGAAGTTGTTAGTGTAGTGCCTGTTACTCACTTCTTGCTGAGACACTTCAAAATTAGGGAAAGAAAGGACCAGCATAGGATCCTGGAGAACCAGTACCCTGCCAAGAGTCTCCATTCTCTGTGACATTTTTGGTATAGTCTTTTGTAAGAAACTGAAAGAAAATACAGAGCTACTGGGCAAGGAACTTTTATTTTGAACTTATGAAGGCATCTGCTGTGCCAAACAAGGGGCACTCTGAAGCCACAGAATAAACAAATGAAGGTAGCTTGGAGCAGGGCAAAGTTAAGAGGGGCTTGTAATTAGAAGTTGGTATTTGAACAAGTGCATTGTAGGGATTTGAAGGAATTAGAGGAGGGAGTGGAAAGTAATTGGAAACTGGCCTAAAGCCCTCTGAAATCAATGGGAGAATTCCCTTGCGCTTCAGATCAAAACAAGAGTGTAGGGGATGAAAAGCACCTTAGGGCTGCAAATACCAGTGCAGGAAGTAGTTGGGGAGAGGGGAGAAAGGGCGCTGAAGATACAGAGAGAAGTAGGAGAGATTTCACATTAGCAGAAAACCCTACAGAGGTAAAGCATTTTCTAGGAATTCTCATGGGTTTCCTCCTTCTGATCACTAGGGGATTCTTGTGGCTAACATGGTGGGGAGTTTTGTGGAAGCCACAATAACCACTGCAGTTGCTAGAATACTTGGTTGTATTTAAGAGGGGATGGAAATTCAACTGAAAGGTATAAATCTACATGGTGTAGCAGCGAGGGCAGTCTGGAACGTTACGTGAAAAGTCGCTGTACTTAGTTGCACCGATTGCAAAATGTAATAGAAGCGAACATGGGAAGAGGCAGGATCAACATAGAAGAGATTTTAAAGAAGAAAGGATACAGGAGATGGGCTTGAGGCTTTCTGAACTGTAAAGGAAAATGTTATCTAAAAATATATATTAAAAACAACAACAACAACAACAACAACAAGAAATGTGAAGTGAATAGTGAAATGTGTTCATTTCCTCTACTGTGAAATTGATATTGTAAATGTAGAGTTAATCAATGGGTGCACCTCCTGTCCCAGCACCTTGCCAACTGCAGCTTGCAGTCACAAGAAGTGGAGACACAGAGAAATGCTATGGGTTTATTTTTGAAAGACCAGCAATTTCGTAGTAGAATGCAACATTTATGTAGTAGCAGCTGAGGAAATAAGTGGTAATGCTCACAAGCAGGTATTGGGAAGTAGCTTGTGCATAACCACAGCAGTGCACAATTAGCTGGCTACTTACCTCATCCCATTTGTCACTCCCAGTCACACGCATCATTTCTCTCACGCTTTTAGAGGTAACCACTGCGCTGCTGGCATGGCAGCCCCAGAGGACCGCTCATCTAATCTGCTGTGGCAGTTCCTCTTCTATGTAGGCCATTGCAGAGCAAATTTAATTTTTGGTGTCTACATCCTCTTCTGCAAATGGCTTCTTTCTTTGGTCCTGCTTTAATTTGTATTATCGTATTTTAACCATGAGTCTTTCCCTCATCTTTGGCCTTGTGGTAAGTCCAGTAGCTGTTTTCCTGCAAATGGCAAGTGTATATTCAAGGCTTAGTTTTCAAATTGCTGTTCTGGCACAAAAAAAAAAAAAAGAAAAAAAAAATCCTCTCACGCCCTTGACACAAAAACAACAATGTGAACAATGGGAGCTGTCTGGAGCCAGCATGACGTTGGAGAGCACTGCATGCAAGGAGATGGAAGAGGGAAAAAAAAACCACATGCAGTGGAGGGAGGATGTTCAACAGACTATTTGCATCAGAGTTTCAGAACCCACACAATAAAAATGAAAGTGCAGAACACAGGCCAGCTGCCTGCGATAAGATCTCATTGTTGGAAAGGGGAGAAACGTACCGTCTCCACACTAGCTGGGCAGGGAGCAAAAGTACAGCGTGAAACGAATGGTGAGAGAATACACACAGCCCCTCTTCCTCAGGCACTGTTGTTTCAGGCAACCGTGATTGATTTTTGTATGTTACAGTATGGCACAGCCAACCTGGAAGAATTACAGCAGATGGTACAGTGTGCTGGCAAATTGCACAGAGATGGAAGAGAGCTAAAATCAATCATTTTTTAACAAGTAAATACAACTTTGTGGAATTCTCCAGCAGTGGTCGGGCCGTAACTGATTTGAGGGCTTTAGTGCAGCTGTTTGTGGGTGCGCTTGGCCTCGAACAGCAAGCAGTGGAGCTGTGAAGGCTCCATTTTAGCTTAAACAGAGCTCTTGTTTGTTCTGTGCACAGCTCCAGGATTTTATCCCTCGCATCTGTGGCAAATCATCTTATTCACTACCTTCAGTGACCAATTCAGATACCTACAGAAATGGCAGTCTCAAAAATGCGCAGATGCTGTAGATAATGGGCTGAATGTATTTTTTTAATCATATGTTTAATGTATATATTGATAAGACTGAACTGCTGGATTCAAACTGTCTCACCATGTGTTAAACATTTGTTTATTCTACTGAAATTTATGAAAAATAACTTAAAACCACCTCTAAGTTACCTTTAAAATTCCTGCATGCCTTTCTCAAACATAATATAAGCCCGAGGGGCTGAAATATGTTTGCAATTGTTCTGGTCTGAGTTCCTAGGTGATTGCCACACCAAAATAAATAAGTGCATGTCATCGTTTTAATATTTTGAGTTTAGCTAAGAACACCAACAATGTGCCTTCGCCAAAAACATGGGCCTGGTTGCTTACTCTGTGCCATTCTGCATCTCAGACTGAAGGTCTCACATTTATTAAGATAATTTGTCTGTACGAATCAATACTTAATGTTGTTTTCTCAAATTCCTCATGTATCAAGAAGGCTGGTAGAGACATGTTTTATTCCCATTTTCCTCAATCAGTAATACATTTCTGATACAGGATAAATTCTGATACAGGATACAGTAAATACAGGATATCTTAAGAGGACAGACACATCCTTTACCCTCTGCCTTTGGCCTAGATGTTCATACTGGATTTTAAAAATTTAATATAAAATACTAATAACAAAGGCTCCTTTGTTTCATGTTGGTGAAACCTGAGGCCATCAAGGTAATCCAGAATTGTCTAGCATGTGGTGTTATTGGACATTGTTAGTTCAGCTTCGTGCTCTGCTGATGACTTTCTGGGCCTTTTGCACTGCCTTTATGCTCAGCACTCCAAACCGATGCTGGTGTTATTGCCAAGGAGATGTGGAGGTTTTATTGCCATGCCTCCCGGCATTCCTCTCCACCCTCCTGCATGCAGGTGCTAGCATGTAACAGTGCTTCACCTCTAGTGCTCTCACCTGCTCTGTCCTCCAGGGCTCCATTCTCCTACTACAAATCCACAATTTTTAAAAGCTCTGGAAGGAGTCTCTAGGATGAAATGCTAAAGTACCATGCTTTCTGTTTCCTCTTTATGTAAAGCATAACACCTCCTCTTCATTGCCTTCTCTGTGCTTGCCTTTGGATACAAAAAGTGCCTGAGACAGGGAAGACCCAGCCTGAACTGGAGCAACTAGGAGCTTAATCATGGTGCATTTCTCTGCTTTTCTGCATTCTTCCAGCAAATGGCTGTTAGGTAGGCACAGAAACAGGGGATTCTTCTGCATCCTTTGCAATCATTGCAATAGTTGCGCCAGGAGAGTGCATGCTGATCTGTTAGAGGACACAGACACAAGGCTGTGCCTTGGTTTACCACAGGCAGGAGTGGCTGTTGTGGACAGCCGCCTTCAAGTGTAAACATGCATATCAAGGGATGACTTTGTGTGCTCTGACACAGCTTTATCAGCTGAACTGTTTTGTACCTCTTGTACCAGTTTATGAAGACATTATCATAGAATCATAGAATCTTCTGAGTTGGAAAGGACCCACAAGGATCATGGAGTCCAAACCCTTGTTTCACGCAGGACTACACAAAATTAAAATCCTGTGTCTGAGAGCATTGTCCAAACGCTCTTTGAACTCTGGCATCTTGGGGCTGTGACCCTTTCCTCTTCCATGAGCATTTCCCTAACCTGCCCCTCCCCTGACACAGCTCCATGCCGTTCCCTCAAGCCCTGTTTCTATCGCACAGAGCAGAGCAATCTTGGCTCTGGGGTTTAGCACCACAAGTGCTGTTGGTTGCTGCCTAGAACTGCAGAGGTTGGTGGGTGCATTTGATTGGAGTTATAGCAGGAACTATGCATGCGGGTTGGGTCCTGTTAGCAATGCTGCTTAGAAGTGGCTTTCCTGTGCTCAGAATTAAATGCAAGATACTTTTGTCTTATGACAGTGTGACAGTGCTGGTACTCTGCTCATATTTGATTTGATTTACTATGCTATTAAATTTCGTGATTGAGCTATTACTATTGAGCTATTACTGGTGCACACTCACAAATAAATATGTATTTCTGTGAGAGCCCAGCTGGTTTATTGGATAAACCTAAAAGTCTCTAGCTAGAAGAGAAACAAAGAAGTCAAGTTTCAGATTGCTACCATTTCACTGTAAAAATTTGAGCAAATTAGTTAACCTTTCCCTGCCTTTGTAATTGTTCCTCTTTAAAATAGGGATTGTGCCACCAACTTTTGGAAGGATATATCTATATATATATTTGGTATACTTGTTAGAGGATAAAAAAACAGCTCTTTGGATTCCTGTGTTCTTAGAATCTGAAGGAATCTGATCAATCTTGATCAGATTGTCACTTTTTTATCAGCTGTATCAATATTAGAGAGAAAATGAGCTGTAACTATTCTGTGAGTCATGGGTGGGGATTATGACTTGAAGATTAGGACGTTTGTCCCCATTTGCTAACAGTTGAACTGAAGTAGGTATATCCTGTAAAAGAGCACTACTGAAATGGTGTTTTCTGGTGTTTTAGGAAGTGAAACCTTCCATACCCAGCTGAATCTCTAGAAAGTTCACTGATTTGTTGTTGTTTTTTTTGTTTTTTGTTTTTTGTTTTTTTAAAGGCATTGATACAAGAAAGTGAATCTTTGTACAAATGTATGTTTGTGCAGATTTTTATTAGCCACGCAGAGTTCAGTATGGGGCAAAGCATTTGCTATACTGTAGGATAATCCTAAAGAAAAATAGAAGAAACATGCATCATGGACTATAAAATTCTATAAATTCTCAATAAGTTCTATTCAACTCCTTTTCTGCCTCCTAAAGAGAGACTTTTCTGTAATCCCTTTCTATACATACCTGGATTTATTTTTCATTATAATTTTTATTAAAAGTATTGTGTTCTAAGAACTACTCAATCCACATGGCTTAAGCAAAGAATTAATGTCTGAACTGTCATCATAATGTAATTTTTAGGCTGAAAATCCTTCTGGTATGGGATGCTTGTAGCCTAAAAGCTTTCTGCTATATAAGGAAATGGATTTTATTTAACTTTCTAAGCCGTGGTCTATGTATACAAGAGAGAAGTATCCAAATTCAGACTAAGAATAGAAACTTTCTAACTGCATTTATGAGTTTCTACCATAGCTTCCTAACTGTCAATGTACAGTCTGTGCTGTTGCTTAACTGGTTTTAGTAATGCTAGAAGCCACAGATACATTTTTTTGTGTTGTTTCAATGTATCAGGGATCTTTTTATTTTGAAATCCAGAGCTGTAGCTAGTTAGATTAAGGATCACCTATTTTCTAGAAGTAGAAAGCAGGTGTAGTTGCTGAAAACCAAGCTGACAGGTGATGTGCAGTCTTTTTGTATCTTTGCCTTAGCACAGTGGATTGTGCTGGTGTTTGTGCACAGACATACAAAATCAGCTCTTGAGCTCCTCAGTTCATGCAGCTAAGCCGAGTGGTGGGATTCAGACTCCTGTGCTATCTGCCTGGGAAACACTGAGTGAGCATGTAAAACACCTGTGTGGCCCAGGCCCCATCTTGCTCAGCACTGAAGCGCAATAGGCTGCCTCACACCCCTGCTATGGTGTATTTCTTGTACTTGCAGAGCTTCACACTGATTCCTCTTTCTACATTTAGAGGTCTGATTTTAATTTTTATTGTAAATCTGCCATGAGTCCCTTCATCTCGGGACTTAAGCACTTTCAAACCCAGCGGTAGGAAGCAGGCACTCAAACACACAAATCCATGGTTCAGGTGAACTGGATGGTTGAGTCTGTGTGCAGTTCTCTAGAGCAGAAATTGCTATTACACGTAATGAAGCTTAAAAATAATAATTAAAATAAAAGCTACCAACAACTTTTTCTTGTTCTTACCCCCAAAATGTCTGGTCTTACCTGGCTGTAGATCACTCCCCAGGGAGGTTTGGTGAGAAAGTTACGGAGGAATAATGAGTAGGTCAAAATGGCCACCCAGCATAGCTGGGCTGTATGTGCTGTTGCTTGTTTCCTCTGAGAACACTGCTGTGCTGCAGTGGGCTGCAGATCCTTCCTGGTCTTCCTCAGCTCCCCCCATGGCAAGTGCACAACTGCTAGACGACTGCCTTGGCTGTGGGCAGGCAGGAGAAGGCATCTCATCCAGGCCTGCAAAGCCTCTCCTGTGTTGCTGACATGGGATAGCCCAGAAACCCCTCATGTCATTTCTTTTCTCATGCTTTTGAACTACCATAGGAGCCTAATACATGCACTAGCTGGAAATATCTCTAAAAAAGTCCTTTTCTCTTTGTTGAATTTGGCTCGTCGTGGTGACATGTATTGATGCTATAGTTGGACTTCTTTCTAACACGTAGCATGTCTTCCTCCCACACACAGGAAGCAAAAAGCTCCCCGTCAGTTGACCCAACATGCAGTGGATTCATAGCACCTCAAGTTGCAGAGTGATACCTGTAAATAGAAGAGTTTAAGCAGAGCCGCAGGCAAGGCTTGGTACTGTGGGCAGGTTACGTGTGATAGGATTGGAAGTAGATTCCTGCTGTTTTGTTCTTGAGTAGCTCAGTGTCAGCACAACAGTGTTACTGGATCTCAGAGACAAGCAACATGCTCCACAAGTTTAACCTGCTCTGACACACAGCAAGTACAGGTGGAAGTTTGCTGTAGCAGTGGCTCTTAGCACCATGTATGTGTGTGTATGTACATGTAAGGGAGGTGCAATACAACAGTGACGAGTAATTTAACACCCAGGCTAAAGGACACCGCTAAAAAAGTTAATTTATCTGGAAAGAAGTTTAATTCTGATTTAGTCAATTCACTAGATTTGAATCACCAGAGGTGATAAGAGCTTATTCATGTAGGTATATTTTGCTTGTTTTACTAGCAGAATTGTAGCAGGATGGCTAAAAACATTTCATCCACAGACTTAGTTGTTCCAGTGTAATAGTGACTGATTTAATATATCTCACATGACAAAGGTAAATGAAGAATTGTATTTTGACTCCAGGAGTCACGATGGAGTATCTCTACCCAATGAGTCTTGCTGTTTTATTCTGGTGTAACTTTTCTGGATGGCACAGATAGAAGTAATGGAATTGCCTTGATTAAATGATAACACTGAGAAGAGCAGCATGCAACCGTTGGTCTGGGGTTGTAACCTCAGCTACAGGTTCTACTCCTGCTTTTGAAGGAACCATCATTTAGTCCATCAGTGTGTTCATTTGCCCTTTTCTAACAGCTAAGATAACCTCTTTTTTCAACTGTCCCAGGGCGCTGCCAGGTTTTAGTTGTTAAACTTCAGATCTATGAATGGAAGATACTATTAACATTACAATTTGCTTGTATTATCTCTATTACTGTAGCTGTTCTTCAGCAAACACAATTCTTTCTAATCACTATCCTAAAGAAATCACATTTCACAGAAAAAAAGGATATGTAGTAGTTAGAAGCAGAGTTGCTATTAAACATCAGGCTGCTGGTAATTTTCTGCTGGCATCTCAGAGGGATCCCCTTCTTTTACTGACTGTGAGTGGGAACAGTAACAAAGAGTGACTGTGACAGGAACAGGCTTTGAATGGCTCCTACACCATCCCATTTGAAGGACAACCAGACCCACAGGCAGCAGATTTTGAAATAATAGAGAAGTGGTTCCCCATGGAAATGTGTCTTTGGAGAAGATCAAGCACGGTCTGCAGGTTGGTGGATTCTCAGATGTCTGATAAGGCTTGCACGTGAGTGGTGTGTTTGCTCTCAGTGGAGGCACTAATGGAGTGGTAGCCTTGCTCTCTTGCTTAGCTGTGCAGAGACCTCCTGTATCACAACTCAGATGGGGAAGCTATAAAGCCAAGGTTTCACCCTGCATGCCATTGTGGAGAAAAGACTTTCATTTCAGCCTGAGGATAATTTGGAGAGATCTGTGGCCACTTCAAATTCTCCTTGACTCACAATGGAATAGCTTCATGGTCTTCTGTGTGGTCCCTTATCATTTATACTAATAGAAAGAAGAGATGAATCAGACCCCACGTGCTTTGCTGACTGGGAGGAGACAAAATTAAACACAATGTTAGCATTGCCTCTTCCTTCCTATCCCCATTTCCCTGTGGTTATCCTGTTAAGCTATTCTGAGTACCTCCTTCTCTTCAACTCTGGCTCTCACTTATTTTATAGTCTTTGTGTTACTTCTTTTTTAATAGTCCAGATACCATTGTGAAGGACCTATTAGAAACACCTGGGCTTGATAGCTGTATCATTTGAACTTATCAGGGCTTCTACTTAATCTCTGCTCACAGTATGTCATGATGAAGAATAATGTGGGAGAAAATAATATGGCTCTTATTCAGTAGTATCAATCTCTTCTTCGATTCTTTTATCTATTATGGAATGAAACAAGAATAACAGGGTTTAGATTTTGTCTCTCCTGATTGCTTAATTTATTTTATAATTGTGTATTTGTTACGTTGTTTTGGCGGGTATATCTGTGGGAGAAACTGTGACCTAGTTCTTGTCCACAAGGGTAGAATATTAAATATTCTTACTAATGCACTTCCTTTGTCATGGGATTTTCTGTTCTTACAATTCACTTTATTGTCTGTTAAGTTCTTTGTGAATGAGATAGCATTAACTGGTTCATGGTCAGCAGGTATGTGCGGAATTGTGAGCAGTGTGATGCAGTTCATTGTAAAGCAGATTTCAGAGGTGTTCTGTCTTATGGCCACGTTTCTTCCTCAAGTATTTTTAATCACATGGGAGAGGAAAATGGCTTTGTAAGGCATGTTTGAATAATGAGTTCTATGCACATTAGGAGTTATATAGCTGCTTTTGTTTGCTTTTAATGCGAGCCCCACATTTCAGATGTCCAAAGTTGTCCCCCTGACACTGACAAATCATTAGAGTAATGGCTATTCAACATTTTAGATGTATTGTCATTTCCATTTCTCACAACGCTAAGCAACTTTTTCGCATTTACCAAATAGTATCATTTGCCTTCCTGGGTTTGAACAGGTGAAAATTTCCAGGTATGGCAATGGAGGACAAGTAAATGATGGAGAGAATGCTGTGTCTCTGACAGTGCCTCACATGTCAACAAATAATATGCAAAATCCTATATTGCTGCACTAGTGGGTGTGTATGTTTGGGGAGGTAGGGAATTGGAGAAAATGGGACAAATCCTCAAATAGATGTTATTTATTTGTAAATCAAAATGTGCTCTGATGGGAGTGGGATCCACAAGCCCAGTGCTTAGTCATGCTGCGTTCCCTCAGCTTGTCTGCCTCTGTGGTGGTTTGCTTTGGCTTGTTTTGTTTGTTTGTTTGTTTCCTCTCTCTTTTTTTTCTTTCTTGTTTATCCCCCTCACAGGAACAGCCACTGAAAACTTGTTTTTCCTTCACATGCATAGCATGTGCCCATGTTGAAGGAGGAGGTGCCTTTGTTTCTGATACCTTCTTCCAGAAATTAGGCAGACTGCGGTGGTTTTTTGTTTGTTTGTTTGAATGCTTTTCTTCTACATATTGGACAGCTGTTAAACTCATCAGATTTCAAAAAGATTTAGTGTGGTTCATTACAGCAGTAAGTAATTACTCATTAATTGTGGCAATAAGTGAAACTGATCACAAGCATGCTTAAAGAGAGTATGTTGTTAACGTAGGAGATCTGGAAGTTCAAAAAACATCACCTTATTCTGCTTCTCTCCCTGGTTTTATGGATAGCAGGGTAGTTTCCATCCTCATCTGTACCCTCTACTGATCTCTGCTTATTTTTCTGTTATTGGTGGTTATTTCCATTGTTTGCTGGTGTCCTCTGTCAGTGTTGCCACTTGGTTTTCCTGCTGTGCCCAGGTGGTAACACCAAGGGGTGTTTTGGGCTGCTATGTGTGATAAGGCGATCCCTGCAGAATTCATTTCATACTCTCTGTTTATACGTGTTTCATGGTAGTTGTTGGAAACATTTGAAATAACTTAATCTTTACGGTCTGTTTCATTGTTTTTATGAGGTACAGTCTCTGTTCGGAGAAAAAGAAAGATCAAGAAACTAAATTTGAACTGGGTCTTTGAGGTTCAGAAAGCAGCATAAAATGTCACCGATGTTACAACCCACTTCCCCTCACACCCCTGTTTTTGCAAAACAGCTCTTCTGCACTGTGCAATGAATGCCTGCCTCTAACCCCAAACATGGCCTTTTCTGTTTGGTGTCTGTCTTGAACCAGACACTATCCAGATGTGGACTATCACAGTTTCAGCAAGCTGTAAAACAAAAGAAAAGGAAAAAAATTCTGTGGAAGTGGAAAAGTTTTGCTGGTCGTATTAAACTCACTGTCAACACTTAACAATATCAGACTGCAGCTCTGGATAAAACTTTTCCTCTTGGTTTGGATGGGCTGTACAAAAAAAAAAAAAAAGTGTGAAGATGTGGTTTTGTCCCCCAGTGACAGCTGTGATCGCTGAAACACTGAAAACTGAAGTGGCTTGTCCAGAGTTTGTGTTGAGAACAGAATGCTACGTGGTTTGACTTCATAAATATTACCATGTCTTCAGAATATTTTTCCCAAGCAGGGGGTGTTTGCTGTGTTGTTGGTGTATTTGTTGCCATTTTGCTTGCTTTAAATAAGCATAAATTAAGGTTGGGGTAAAATCCTGATCGTGCCAACACATGTGAGTTCTTTTGTCATTGACTGCAGGAGGCTGAAATCTCACTGTTTACTCCTGTGCACACGTCACTGATGTTCAAACTAGGCAGAAGATGGTTTATTGTTTGAAGGAACCATGTGGCCTATCTTGCAGGTTTTATTTTTCAAGGCAGTGATCTTAACCAGACCCGCAGTCACAGCACTGATGCTGCGCAGGAGGAAACCTAGTAGTACAGCACTTGGCAATTCACAAGGTAATTTGGCATGTTTGTTTAACACTGCAGTCACTGTGTTTGTGGAATTAGTGGATTTTTTTTTCCTATTTAGTTTCTTTGTTTTTATTGTCTTGGTGATGGGTTTGGGGCTGAGTAGGTAGGTTGGCCTGAGTATTTCCTTTATTGTTTACACCTGTTACGTAAATCCTTGGCATTGAGCTATTTTTCTCAACTGCAGAGACATGTTGGTGTGGAATTCACTTGCAAGGAGTGTAATGGCAGTAAAAGGACTCTGTCCACTGGAAACACTACCCAGGCAAGGGCCTCCTAAACACCATGGGGTGATAAGAACAGGGCTTGTGGCCACAGCAGTCGCTGCCACCGATCCCTCTGTATTTCTGACACTGGTGTTGCAAAGGAAAGGTGTTAAGATATCTGTTCATTTGTTTATCTAATAACACTCGAATCTAAGATTTGGGAGTATGTGAATCGGGGAGAAATGAGCAGGTCCCTATTCTGCAGGCCCTCAAAGCTTTCTTTTTTGTCTTGATATCTGCCATGCTATGCATCTCCTTAAGAGCAATGCCTCAAAAGATGAACTGCAGAAATATTTCTGGACTGAAGTTCTTAAAATCTCTCTCCTGTACCTTGGTATGCAGCAATAAGCAAGTTTTTGACTAATTGGGTTTTTATCTTTTTTTTTTTTTTTTTTGTTTACGTTAATTACAGGCCATAGCCTGTGTATCCTGTAATGGATGGGAACTGTCCTACACATCTTGCTTTATGGAGATACAATGGGATGAGGAGAGGTGAGACATTCACAATCTGGTTTCTTTTTGCCCATCAGTAGCACCCCAGGGGCAACAATGCCAGTTGTGGCAGCTTTATTTGTAATCCAGTTGGGTGTAAGGGAGAGAAGAGATTTGGGGAGAAAGCTTAAATGTCTCTTCTCTTCTGTTCTTGCATAAATTGTGTCATACACAGTCTCTGATAAACTTGAAGATCTCTAAGCAAGCCCAGAGCCAGAAATCTAGTCATACTGAACACCTGTAGCTCACAGACAACAGTGGTGGACATTGCTTGATGAGATAGAGTGAATAAAGATCCCAGACTCAGCCCTGAGACTGCAGCATGTTCCAACCAGGGATGCTTCAACCAGAGCTGCTCTTCACTTGATGAAGAAGTGGAAAGGCTCTGTATACCTGAGGTGGGAGATGACATGAGGTTTTTGCTTTGTGCAATGTATTTAAATAACTTCTGCCTTGCCTATTAGAGAACCTGAAATACTAAGGCTTCTAACAGTTCATTTTGAATGACGAGATCTGGCCCATCCAAAAGACATTTGCTCACACTTAGAAATATTTTGCAATCCCCTTAGCTTAAAAGGGTAGAGGTTTAGTTATCCTCCCATAAAAGGGTATGCAAGGGTACAGCCAACATCTTGGCCACGGAGGTCCCTCTCCTGGGAAGGGCTGCTATCGCCAGTGTCCTGACTGCCAGAGCACTGAGGCTGAACATGCAGTACCTCTGCTCTCTGGTTTTGCAAAGCAGTAGAAATCCTCCTTCTCCCTTGCAAGTCAGACACAGCACACACCAAAAGCCATTTTGTTCCTGGTACTGTTTAACAGAGGTCAGACCAGGGTCAGTTAAGGTTGTGTCTGCAATTTCAGTGCTGAAGACTTTTGGAATTGCTTCAGCGATGATGTGATTGATGCTTCTATGGCAGGGTGGTGGCAAGGGATTTACAGTGTTTATCTGGTGTCTGGAGATGGATTCAGCAGGGCTGGTCTATCCAGATCTGAAGAACATTTCAGAAGTGTAGGTGGAGGCTTTCAGGTCCCACTGTTCAGTTCAGAATGGCTGTTGTGGGTGTACTCTTCCAAAAAGGTTTACAAATGCCTAAACAGCACTACCGATGCAGAATATTGCCCAGATCAGGTACAAGTAGATCATTTGCAATCTGACCCTCTGGCCACTGTCATGCTTTCTCTCACGGAAATGTTATTTATTTTGTTTATTGATTTGATTGCATGTGCAGTGGTACAACCAGTATTCTTCAAGCTGTGTCTCTTTGGGCTGGCATACCTGCCAGTCAGATCTCAAAGATGCTGGCCATTAGCTCTGTGCAGAGCCCCACACATTTCAATGTACAACAAAGTAAGATCTGATGTGATAACTTCAGATGGGATTTCATCCCTGCAAGCTTTTTGACATGTTTTATAAATATTTTAATGCACTTACTATAGAAAACCGTGGGTTGAAGCATGAGGTGGTGAACAATTGAAAATCTGTACCATTGTCCTCCTGAGTCACCTACTCCACTGGTCTGACCTTTGGAGACTGGGGCTGATTCCTTCATCAGGAGATACACTGAAAGAAGGGCTTGTCCACAGGTGGCATCTTGCTGCATTTTCAGGCAGTCTAGGACATACCTCTGTGCTTTGTCATGGTCTCTTGGTAATGAAGCTCAATGGACAAGAACGTCATTGAGTGTTGTGTTCCCTGTACTCTGTTTTCCTTTGCTATTATTTCAGCTCACCAAGGTCTTCTTCACTTCCTGCCACAGGCTGCTGTGTCAGTGTCTAGCCATTGTTCAGCACATATCAGAGCCAGGTGGGATGATTCCTGGGTAGACTATGGGATTTCTTTGAGAGAAGGCATAATTTATATCCAAGATATAATTGTTCTTTGATATCTGTGCTGTTATAGCCACTTTCTTTTTCATCTTTCTTTTTTTTATGTGCTGCCCTTCTGTATAATTGCCCTTGACTAATTGGCTGTGACAGGCGAGATGAAGTCTAGGAAGACACTGTAGTTTTGAAATGAATGTGCTTAGCTTGAAATTGGAAATACTGGAATGATCTGGATCTTAGTTATTCTCATGCTGTAGAGAAGTTCATAGGATTTTATTCTATTTTTTTTTTTGTGGAGTCTGATTGCTCGTTTTTCAGTATATTGTCTGGTCTTTGAAGGATTCAACTGTTGTAGATTTTAAGCAAAGTTAATGCACCTTTTGTTTAATGTTACAGAAATGGAAGAAACTGATTGCCTTGAATTGTTTCTTTCAAACCAGAACCAGGGTGGTTTTCTCCAAAAGGCTAAAATATCATGAGATTCAAGTTGCAATAAAATGAGAATGGGAGAAGTGGGAGGATTTAGCCGTACCCTAGATACTGTTTAATTCAAAGCCACAGAGGAATAAAGCAAGCCTTTCCAGGCTTCATGAGGAATTTAATTGACCCCGTTTGTAGATAATAGATACATAAATTATATTAAAATCGTTTCTTACACTGAAAAAATGAACTCATGTTGTGATATCCTCTAATGCTGTATTTTAATCAAATTTTATGATATTTCACATGTAAATTAACATTTTATAATGAATATCTCACTTCCAAGGAGAAAAAAATACCTTGAATTCAGATAAATTTTAGTGATTTAGTCTTGAAAATTATGCAGAAATCAATTAGGATCACCCACAATTTTAGACGCTGTAATTCCTTCCTTTGCTTTTGTTTTGTTTTGTTTTTAAAGGGTAAGCATGTTTGATGAGTTCAGACACCAGAACAAAAGACTTTCTGCTAGTCTTTAGTTAGGAGAAATCACCAGCGCTGCTTTTGATTCTGTTTTTAATAAACACAAATGGTGATGACAGCTTTGTTTGGTTTTCAAGTTGCTTCTCTGTTGCTGGTGCTCTGCTGCCTGGCTGCAGCCTGCGGAGCGTTCCATGCGTCGGAGGGGCTGCAGCCCCCACACCCAGCCCTGCCTGCAGTGCAGTGAGCTCAGGCACTCCTGTGGCCCTCTTGCATTTGCATTAGTGCTTTGCATAACCTTGGGCATGCCAGCGATATGCTGTGCTGAGAAACGGTCTCTTGCCTGCTTGCTTACTTGTTTTAAGATTTGTATTTATTTTATTTTATTTTTTCCTTTTCTCTCTCAAAGGGATTGCATCATCTGCCTGTATTTCACAGCTTGTGCAGCAGGGGAAAGGAATGGAATAAATCAACATGTTGCTTTTATCAAATAAACCTTTGTGATGTGGCCTGGTCAGAAGAATTTTATATCCCCTTTATCTAAGCCGTCTGTAAAGAATGTCTCATCCCCTTTTTCCTCTCAAGGATTTTTTTTTAAGGCATTCCAAATCACTTTATCAGAACGAGTGATAAAGGAAGAAGCTGTTTTCAACAGTTTGCAAGACTTAGAGCTCCCCGTCTCAAAGCTGAGAGTATCTAACATCTTACATGAAGTAATTTGAAAGCCTCCTCAATCTGAAATTGCAACAGGGCCTCTCTTTCTTCTGTGAGTGCTGTCCCAAACACAGCCTTTCTTCCTGTACTGCAATGTGGACTCAGAGAAGGGAGAAATTCTGCCCCAGTGCTACCCAGAGCTGAGGGGGCGAGAGGGGTGTAAGAAGCTATTTGTGGCAGCAAGGGCAGCTGTTTGAGAAAAATCTAGGGGCTGGAGGTCAGGTTTTAGCAGGCAAAAGTATTTTCAGCTCTTCTGATGTCATTAAGCATGGAGCAGTGACTACTTTTTTCAGATTTCACCAAGGATTGCCTCATCCTACTCATATCTTACTGCTGTTTTTCAGTATTTCCTTAAAATGTGGTTGGATTTTTTTCTTCCAGGAGGAAAATGTACAGTAAAAAGGAAAGTTCTGCTTGACTTTTGAGACTGCCCTGACTGCTGTCAGGATACATACTGTATGTTAAATGCAGTTAGATCCTTTTGATCCCTTTTTAGTGAAATCTCTCATTGGCTTTCCAGATGACAAGATCAGGGATAAGGTTTGTTGTTGCTGGGTTTTGTTCCCCCTTTAGGCAGACTGATGCATATTAGCTAAAGATCCTAAATCAAAAAGCAAAAAACTCCTGTCAATCCTTTAAGCTTGAAAATACATTCAGATATTGGAGGATGAGTAGGTATGGAATTGTTTAATCTCTCAGAGCTGCTTCTGGATCAAACAGTTCCTTCTACAGACCTTACAAGAGGCTGTATTTTAAAGAGAGGTTGCTGTAGTGCTTCTGCCCTCACCCAGATCACTGCTGAAGCTAAGTGGGGGTTAAAGTGGGGGGACCTATGGAAGGTCACATCCATGGCAAAGGGGAATGAAACCACTATCTGCCAAGAGAAAGATACCCGCTGTTGCTGCTAAGTGCTAGATGGCTGTCTGCTGTGCTGCTGGGCAGTAATGGAAGGAACCTGGCCATGCAAATGGTCAGCATCTTTTTTTTTTTCTTCTTTATAGCCCAGGAGCTCTTAAACGGCAATGAAAATTGAACTGCACTTATAACTGAGAAAAAATGGGATTAGAAAAAGCTTCTGTGGAAATCCCTTTCTTTGAGTGGTTCTAGGTACTGAAGGATTCAACTCTGAGTCACTCATATTCTTGTCAATGTTTGATAACCCATTAACATCTGCAGGCTGAGGTTTGGAAGTCTCTGTTCTGGTTTTGGTTTTGATTTACTAAGGAAATTGCTTTGTGTTGTAATTGGAATCTCACGTTTGAAGTGTTTCTTAAAAACACAGTTCTATGTAGGGTTAATATTTATAATTTGTTTAAAAGTCCTTACATGTGTTATTAAATAAGAGCTTTAAAAGATTAAAGCCAACGGTTTCACACAGTGAATTTAATTGTAGCTTTTGTGGCTTTTTTTCAGTGTTGCTTTTGTACTTCACAGCCTGGCTAACAAGAATTAGGTATATTTTTCTTTTCTGATAAGCAATTGCATGTTGCTTGTTTGGGACACAATTTTTTTTTGCTTTAGAAGTTGACTTGCCATTTTTTGCAGGAGTAATCTTTTCACCTTCCTCTACCTTGTTGCAAACTATGTTTCAGGGGCCAATTTAACTTGACAGTGTTATTCTAGATGTAGGCTTTGTTAAATATCTACAAGCAAATTAAAGTCATTCATGTAAGTGAGACGTTTTCTTGAGAATTTGGCTTTCAGTACCAGAGATGCAGGAAAAGAGCACCAGAGGTTTTACTGTGTTGGAAGAACACTGAAGTGCCAGCAAAGAGGAAGATACCTTCACATAAAATAATAATGCTAGCAAAAAAAAATACTTGCAGCAGTATCCTTCGGATTTGGTTCACTTTGCTAAGAAGGGAAGTGTTTACTTGAGAAAGCATCTGGATTTTATTGTTTTCTAATTCATTGTGGACAGCCTGATGGAGTCTGGAACCAGTTAGAATGTCACAACCTTTCATTGTCATATGCAATGTGGAAACGAAATAAAGAGAGATCCAACTTGCAAACTGTGTTGCCTGACCTCCTAAGTTTGTTATGCTCTTCCTTAAAAAAAAAAAAAATCCCTCTTGGAACAAATACAAATGTATAGTGATGGCCCTTGAAATGCTTCTTTGTTCCTCTGAACAATCCTGAGTAAGCTTTGGTCAGGTTTCTCTGGACAAGAGAAATGTGACCAAACCTGGATAAAAGAAGATTCAGTAGAACCCAGGATGCCCAGTGTTCCTGTTCTTGTGAAGGCAAGCGAGAAGATAAACATCTATGGATCATCTGAGACTGTGTTCACGCTGTTTTTTTCCACCTGGTTCTGGTCATTTCTGCCTACTCTGAGAAATGATGCCCCATTAAGTTTACTCATCTGCATGATTGGCCCAGGTTTGCAGGTTTGAATTATTTAAATTAAGCTTTATCATTTTTTAAATCTGATTTTTTTTTTTTTTTTTAATATTTCCACAAAATGAACCTTCCTGTTTCTAGTGACTCATTTATGAGAAAATGAGATTAATATAGACAAGCTGATCAATCTGGAATTGGCTGAATCCAATAATGACTTTTTCAAAAATTTCTTATTTGTTGTTTTAAAGGTGATTTGCCTGTGTACTTGAATAGGGTGAACAGATAATGTGTTTCCAAAGGAGATGCTTTCATTCTCACTCTTCCTCTGCAGCCTATGAGGTTACATCAGAAAATAATTTGGACAAGTGCATCCGTTCTGTCCTTTTGTTTAATAAATATCTGCAAAAGAATTTGGTATTGCCTTTCTCCTCGTGTTCCCATTCTTTCCCCTCTCTGTTTGTTTTTCAAATAACACTTCTTCTCTGTATCAATTTGTTGCTAGAACTGGTTTTCTTGTCTGCAGTTGTACTTTCTGATGGCAAACCCTCTGCAGTATTAGTGCACAAAAATCTTTGTTGTGAAACAGCTATGTTGTATGTTTATGTGTATATAGCAACCCGAATGGCCCTAAGCCACAAAAGCATAAAAATCAAAAGCTGGTGTACATGCAGCATTGCTGACATGGGACCAAAGAAAAGGAAGAATCTGGAAAATGAAGGCAGTGCATACCTTCCACCCACATGTCCAGCCTGTACCATTACTGCAAAGCCTGTGCATTTAATTAGTTGAGAGTTTGCCCTTCTGTACTCTCTTCCCCAGCTCCTCTTTCCCCATGCAGAACAAAGGCAGTGGTGCATGTTGGCTGCAGTATTTACTTGTGGCAGACAAGGATGGTGTGGAGGAGCAATGAGTAATTGGATGCTGCTGTTGGGCAGAACTGAGGCTGGAACTCAAGGTCTGTGATTTGTGATGCTTGTGTTCTTGCTAATCCTCCTTCCCCAAGTGGGCATATTAGTAAGTTCTCATGGTTAGGTGCCCACACCAGTAGTGCTGGAGGCCTGGTGACTGTTCAATGTATGGCAGTTTCCTGGTTTTACTGAAATGCAGACCAATGAAGAGGGTTCAGCTGGGCAGAGGTTTCTCATTGGCAGGAGCAGAGGTGGGCTGGAAGCTTGGTCGCCCTGGTTAGCATGGTCTAGGGACTGAGACCTTGATGTGACAGCACAGTGCCCTTCCTTCCAGCCTCTCTGCAGCTGGGCCTGGGGCAGGATCTGTTCCAAGTTAAGTTTGAGGGTGGGGATAGAGCAGAATTACAAATAAAAGTGCAGATGAATCTGCCTTTATTAGAAAATAATTGGACTGTGGAAAAGAACATATTTGAATTATGACAGAAAACTGCTTGTAAGTACAACTTTCCTATGAAGCCCTTGCTGTAGAAAGTCTGCTCTGTTGAGATCAATGAGGTTTCTGCCTTTCTGTGAGGTTTTTCATGGAGGAGGATGAAAGACACACTCTAGTTCCAATTTTTGCTGAAGGGAGAGGAGACAAGAAAGTGTGAGGCCTGGTGAGCAGTGAAGCATAATCTTCCAAAGGAAGCTCCGGTAGAGGCCAGATGGGAAGACATTGTATGAAAAAATACAGCTAGAATAGAAGGAGTTCCTTTATCCAGCAGCCTGGCTATATCTTAATATAAAAGATGTGTGCTAAATCCATGTGTGAAAGGCATGTGCGTTTTGGCCATGGTATGATGCATGAAAGATGGATGTATAAAAGCTCTTTGTGATGGTATAGCTGCAAGTTCTAATTCAGCATGGATCTGAGGCAAAAACAAGTGCATGGTCTGTGGGGATTTCATGGCTCCCTGTGTGCATAGAGGATAAGCATGACCCTGGCTGCTTCATGGGATGCAAATCCAGTGCATGGTACAACGTACCTGTCTTGCTTCCCTATGTCTAAAATGCAGTACCATCCTTTCACATACAGGTGGTTTGCAGCTGTGAAAAACAAAAGACTTCTGTGCTTATCTAATTAGACTTCTTATTGAGGAGAGTAAAGCATGTTTTCAGATCAGAATACTCTAAATCTATGGTAGAAGTTTACAGTGTGAGGGAAATGCTTCAGTGCTGTCTAGGAGTAAGGACTGGGGAACAAGTCTCTGTGTGCAGTGCTTGCAGAATTGCATGCAGCTGCAGATCTTTGGCATTGCATTTCTGTGTGCTGGCTTATGAGAAAGCAGTTCCTGCTCGGTGAGCAATTGGCCGTTTTAGTTGTAATCTTCCATTGACTGTTGCCATGGGTGTTTTTCCTATTTGAACAGTAGCTTATGATTCAGGAACCTCTGTCACAGGTTACAATCTGCTTTCTTTCTGTAAAATTAAAGAGACTTGAACCTGACTCTTTTCCTCTGATATGACACCACCACAACCCCTTCACATTCATGTGGCAGGCTGGTGATTCCAAGGCTGATTTTTATTTCTTTCTATCAGTGAAGAAAAGTGATTGCACATTTAATTGCCTTCATAAATAGTAGATTCCTTTTTTTTTTTTTTTTCTCTGAATTGTTTGTAAGGTTTTAGTCTGAATTTTGAATAATATTGGAAAAGTAACTCAATATGCAGGTTGTTAATATTTTGTGAGCAAGGCTTGTCATTGGTTTTGTTCTTAAAATTTTTGCTGGGAAACCATTCTGTTTTATGAGGGTGGGAAATAGATTAGCATTCTGCCCTCGTGGCCCTCTAAATCATCACCAGGATTATAAACCACAGCTCACTGGTAGTTCTCATCTTAGTAAATAGGTATGAAGCAGACTCAGTAATATTAATGGACAAGCTCTGAAGGAAGTTCAGATTCTTCTCACTCTTGTAATATCTCTGATAATATAGCTCTTAGGTGCTGAAGTTTAGTTGCCTCTTTTAAAGAAAGGAAATCTCCTTCTCAAGGAGTAGCAGCGGTGAACGGTCTTCTGGGAGATTAAAGAAGAAGCATCAAGAGAGTTTCATATGATCTTCACTGGCCAGAGAGTTTTCAGACTCCTCCACGTAGCCCTGTTCCCATGGCGATGGCACTGATGCAGTGTCTGACCAGTCCAGCCTGGATGCATTGTTGGGTTAGATTTCTAGTCCTGGAAGCTTTGCTGAAATACTGTTTATGTGTGTGGAATGTGTATAGGAAAATCCCACCCAAATACCATGAGCAACATAAAAATGCTTGTCTGTAAATTGGCTCTGGCAACATTGGTTGTCACCAATGGTGCACATTGTCATTTAAAGCCAGCTGGGCATTCTTCTAGCTGCTAGGAAGCACTAGGTAGGGAAGATGTATAAAAATTTGCTCAGGGGCTTTGCTTGCTTCCCCCTTCTTCAAATGAGAACGATGCTCCCCTCCCTGCCTTCTGGGGTGCCCATGGATATCTGTATTTCAGTTACAGCAGATTACAGTTCTGCACGTCTGTGTGCTAGCCAAGAGTCCTGGTGATACATGCCATGCCTGCAGGGCTGCAGAGCCCATTTTCTGCCCAGTGGGGTGTGCAGTTCTGTGTGGCCCTGGGGTGTACTCAGCAGCCAGTGCTGGGCAGCAACGTGAGGATGAAGCTTTCAAACAAAGGAGGGACCAGAAAAGCTCTAATAGATGAGACTTATTTTCCTTATTCTTGATTATAGTTACAATTTTGACTGGTAGTTAAGTTCTTTGTTTCAGAAAGCATTCAGCAATAGCTGCCTAGATAGAGAAATGGGCAAAGTCAACCTAACCTGTTGGTTAGGTCAGGTGTGTTAGCTAGGCCAGGTGTGGTGGACACCATCACAAACCCTTTTCTGATAAGGTCTGTATGCTTTCCTTGAGGTTTTGCTTTGAAGGTTTTTGTAGGCTAGGGAGTATGGCTAAGAAGGCACCTTAGTGCTCCTGCTTTTCCATACCTTCAATAAAAGATTAGAACACAAAATGTTTTGGCACAGTCAGTCCCTATGAATTAAATAAATGGGTTGGACTGGCCATTGTTTAACTTTCTTCTTTCTTTTTTTTCTTAATGGGAGCTTAGGACAGGAAACTCTTTCTGTGTTGTCATTCTTTTCTCTGCAGGATGGCCCTATGAGTGGTGAGTCACTGCGTATAGAAACCCTCACTTTTATTGAGCCATTTGGGAAATGTGACAGTGCATCACCAGCAAACCTTATGTGTCTCAAGAAACAAAAACAAACAATCTCCCCAAACTTGCTGTTCTACTGAATCAGACTGTTCGTTTGTTTTGGGTTGGTTTCTTTTTGTTGTTGTTTTGTTTTTGTTTTGTTTTGCAGTTGTTATGGGCAAGCTCTGATTTCTGAGGTATTTTATTTGTTTTGTTCCCTGACAAAATATTTGTTGCTGATGTTTAATGGTGATACTTTTATGACCACTAAACTGGATGAAACCTGTTTAGACACTTTTTACTGAAAGCATGGGAATCCAAAATCGATCATCTGGGGCTGGATTCGGAGCTGATGCAGAAGGATTGTGGTGTTGTTTTTTTTCTTTTTTGATGTCATATGGGTGAGGAGATAGTTGCGTGCATTCAGTGCCAGCTGTGGCTCATTAAGGAGTGGCTGAAGCTTCCCATCATCACAAACCCTAAGTATGTCTAGCAGTAAATGCTCAGTCCTGATGTTATCCTTGATAGGTTGAGAAGTCTGCTTGGTCATATCAGGTGTCAAAAGAAGGGTTAAGTCAGGTCACACAAGAAGTCTCTCACAGAGGCATGAGATGGATCCAGTTTGAGGCCTTAGTTGTCGAATCTGTCTTCTCCACAGTGCTTGGCCTCTTAAGCTGCTTTCATGGAATTGCTTCTGAAAAACTTGCCACTTTTAAAAGTATGACCTCTCTACCTGATGGGTAGAGATCCAGATCTACTTCACCTGTGGGTAGGTGTGATCAGTTACCCTAAGTCAAATGCTGAATTGTGTTTTCTTCCACTACTGTAACAGGACAAAGTGTGAGCCCTAATGAGAATGTAAATAGCCTTCTGTGTGCTTCACCAGGAATATCATCTTTGAATGTTATTACCTGCTACAGGCTGAACTGGGACATTCATCCATTTCACTGCAGTAAAAATATTCAGAAGAACTGAAAGCAGAGCAGTGTCTCCACAACTCTTTATTAATAAATAGAGAGGTCTCAAGATATTTACTTTAATTTGTTTAATAATTTTGAGATCATTCTGTATCTTCTGATGATTGCACATGGAAATACCGTAGGGATTCTTTGTGGAAGTTGCTTCTGAATGATGTTGGTTTAGTAATGCATAGAGGATTCTAGTCTACAACTGTTGCACATAACTTTTTCATTCTTTTGAAAGCAGTGGTTATAAATGCCTGTGCCAGGTTAGTTGGGGCATAGTGTTTAGTTGCTGAATTTAATTTAGAACTTTCCTTCAAAAAAATTGGTCTGAAATGAAGCACTTTCAAGCCTTGAGCTGTTGCCTTATAGACAAAGAGTAAAATGAGCCATCCACAGCAAGTAAATTGTCCAGAGCATCTCTGAAAGAAAGACCACAGTAACACTGCCTTATAAAACACACTACAGGCTTGGCTGGGTGGAAGAACAGAGCAAAGTTGGTACGTCTGCAAGGAAGGCTTTTTGCTTGTGTGCTTCCTGCAGATACTCTGTTGGGGCACATCATTATGTCCTCTGTTTTTTTGTATAAAAGCTTGCTGCTATTTGACTAAGAATGTCAGCTTCAGTTATTCACAGACTGGTGTAAAGTAACAGTGCTTTCTTTTTGCATGTCTATCTATAGAGTTCCATTAATTTTATATCACAGTATTCCTTCCTCTTGATCTGGATAACTTTAGATCACCAAGTTTAACAAGATTTTAAAATTTGACTAATTTGTTTTCAGCTCAAGCACCATTACCTTGACTTTAAAACAATAAACCTTGATGAGAGGAACTTCTCTGTGTTCATGGTAAAAATGAAGAAAGAAGAATGCACAAGCCCATAGCAACCACTTTAAACCACATTAAATGAAGAAAGTGAACAATAAATGAATTATTTGACCAGTTATTTAAGTTGCTACTTTTGGTGCAAAAAAAACTGAAATAGCTCTTGCCTTGTTTAGATATTCCATATACCTCTATTTTTAATACCAGACATGATAGGATGCGACTTTCATTTTACTCTTTTAAGGGCTTGGATGAATAACGCATGCTCTTCTTGTTGTACCTGCTAGCCTTCTTTAATGTTGTTGTTCTCTTAACAGAGAACAGGAGGCAGCACCTGCCAGAATGAGCAGGGACTGACTGACGAAGGTGCCAAGATGGGTAAGCACAGGGAATATGGGAGCAGAGATGAGTATTTCTGAAGATAAGCAATTTTTCACGTTAAAAGGAGCTAGACGGGAATTATCCAGGGAAGAAATTCTGCTGCTGCAGAGTAGGAATGATGCTAGCAACAGCACTGAGCATGACCTTGGTAGATGTGTGAGTCTTTGAAATCTGCTAATGGTCTGTGCTCATCATTTCCACTGGCCAAGCCATGGCTGCTTCCCCGGCACAAACTCAAACATTTGCTGTGTAACTTGAGCTAAGTCACCAAGCCTTTCCCAGCTCCTGTTCTGTGTGTGTACACCCGCCTTTGGAAAGTGCCTGGAGAGTGCAGAGCCAGAAATGGTGAAGTTTTTTGGATGATGTGAATGGTCAGACCTAGATGAAGGTAGAACCCTATCAGTGCCCTACCGTTCTCCAGCTCCAGAGCAGGGTACAAACCCTCCACATTTAGGTCTCCACTTCCCCGCTCCCATTCTTAAAATACAAAACTTTCCCAATGGCAATATTCAATGGTCTTTTTAGCATGCCAAATACAGAATCAGGCACGTTTTTAAAAACTACTGTTAATGATTGAAGTGGATTATTCAGCAGCCAGTTCACATGGAACCTGATTAAAAGGCAGCTATCCCGAATATCCGTTAGGCTGGATCTCTTGGTTCCTTGCCTGAATTAAGACCAACAGCTACTGCATAAAAATGAAGCTGACCTGATTTATGCCTCATAATTCTGTAGTGACTCACTAATTAAATTTCACATTTCCAAGTGCACCCCCCGGCTACTCATAAATATCTCAAAAGGTTTTAAAAAAATGTAGGTGTTAGTCTTTTAGGAAGATAATGTCAGCCTATCTTCTAGAATCTTTATTTGCTAAATGCTGGAACTATGATGTCTGTTTCCAAATACTTGGAAAATACTTCTACAAATAGTGAATGAGTCACGTTTTTCATCTTTCATCTCTAGGTAACTCATGGGTAACTCATGCTGACACAGTGCTTCTTTTCCCTCTACCCACAGAGTATGCTTGCTTCCCCTTGTTCGCTACCATTTTTCTGCTGCTTGCTCTCGTTAGCCCACCTGAAAATGCCATCATTGTTAATATTTTTTTCCTCACATACAGAATAAACTGTCTTATTCTTTCTCAGCTGCAAATGAATGCTTGCTCTCTTATTTTTCAGTTTTCTGTTATGCTTATTTCTCATACTACTATCATTTCAGTGGGCTTAAACTACCTTGTTCTAAGTTCTTTGTTAAAGGTTCCTTCTGCTGCCGCTGGATAGGAAATACTGGATAGGGTGGAAATGGAGGTTGGGAGTTTATAACTTGATTATACCTCTGAGTACGATATTTGAAAATCTCTCTTCTCTAAGTCTCATGTGTAATGTGCTGGAGTTGGAAGGTGACAGATTTACTTGGAATTGAGACAGTGCTGTGTTTTCATACTTCATCTTTCCATCCTGTTGTCCTCCCCCATTTCCTTTCTGGAAGACATCCTGGTGTTAAAATAAAGTCTCATGCTCCAGGGCTTCAGCTGGCTGCCCACAGGGGTTAGGCAGGATATTTCCCTCTGATGCACAGTTAGTAAGATGCATTCTGGGGGTGTTTTCACCTTCTTTTGTCTACTCAAAGACAGGCCACAGCTGTAGATCAGAAACCAGATAGGGTAGTTCGTAGAGGGAGTTCTCATTTTGAGGTACCTGTCTGAAACTGATCAGATCACGATAAAAAATGAGTATCCTGATCTCTCACCCAAGTCTTGGGAAGACTTTTGGTTTCTTCTTAGGAGAAGTATGTGGATCACCTGCAAGGGATGTGTGATCTTACCATACCTGTGGTTGCAAAGATTTGAGCTCCTTCTTCCCATCCTATCCGTAGTCTTGCAGCATGCAGTATAGCTTGCTTGACAAGTATGAATTGCTTTGATATAACCAAAACTATAATTCTCAATAGAAAGAACAGTAGTGGAAGTAAATGGCCAATGATAAACAGGATGCTATGGCAGATCGACTCATGAGCTCTTTTAACTTTAAACACTATGAAATCTCCCTCCAAAACTGTTGCCATTATTACTCCATAGGTTAGCTGGCAAGGAGAGGATTTCAAGGCAAGAATCCAGCACCCACCCACAGATTGTGTTGGCTCAGAGCCTGCCAGCTTGAGTCCTTTCCAAAATGTATCTGGGATCTTCTAGTCAGGAATGCAGCATATTGCTGGTTGTGACACAGATACAGCTGAGTTTACTCCGTGTCTTATCTGCAACCTTTTAACGTTTTTGTGTGGCTTACTCATTTGCAGAGATTTTGTAAACCTGGAAACAGAAAACAGCATGGGCTTTATGCAGCTACTGCTGTTTTCTCTGATTTCAGATGTTCCTGGTCCTGCCTCTGGGTATCCTTCATGTTGCTTTCAAACCTCCAAGGGTCTGCTGTTGTTGCTTTCTGGCCCGCACCCTTCATTTTTCTGGGCAAACCTCCCTCTAGCCTGTTGATGTCGTTCCTAATTGCCCAAAGGAATCATTGCTGAGCAATGCAAGGCATTTCCTTCCCTCTTATTAAAAAGCACCAGAATAAAACTTAGTCTTTTGCAGCAGTGGCTAAACCCACCACGTCTTAAAATTGTATTATGGCTACAGCATTTTGGATTGTTACAGTGGAGTAATAACGTGTTTCAAACCAGGTTTTCGTTAATCTCTCCAGCTGTCTGACATTCAAGCATACTGTGTACATGTATGAGGGCTCAGTGCAGTCTTCTTCCACCCCAATATTCCACTGGCAAAATAAATAAATAAATAAATGCTTGAGCCAAGGTCTTGTGATTTTAGCACTGTATACACTGGAAGGGGACCACTGTGCATTCCAGTGACAGAGGTGGCTCTTAAACTGCATTTAAGAGAGCTCAACTGAAAATGGAGATCCTAAGGTGCTCAGTGTTCCCTGTACTGACCATGTGCCTTTTTTAAAAAACCAGAATTACCTTGGACTAATCCAGAGCAGAGGTTGGTCATTTTAGTTTGTTATACTCAAATGAGGGATAATAGACTGTTGCTGATTCCCTTTCAAGGTTTCAAAGCCTTGACAAGTAAACTTGTAAATACATAGTCTAAAGGCAGTAAAAATAAGTCATATAAAGCTAGAATCATGTAATTGCTGCTTCACAGCTCAAACCTGTTCTTAATGAAAAAGAAAAAAGATGCAGTAAAATTCTGGTCAGTTTTTTAACAATTATACAAGGGCTGCTGACCACAGCCTGCTTTCATCACTCTGTCAAGCTCCAGGACTGTGCCTGGGGTTCTGCTGGCCTAAGCTCAGGAATTAATTGTGAGAATATTACTATAGATTTCTCTACTACCATCAGAAAGGCACATGAGACTTCACAAGCCCTTGAAAATGAGCTTTCATGGGTGTTAGCACTTTCCTGAAGTCAAATGCATAGATCAATTACATCCTCTCTTTAAAATTCACCATGAAAAAAGATCCAGTTCTTCTTGACAACCAGTGAATAACTTCAGGTCAATAAATTGGAAGGATGAATTTTGAGATTACTCTAACAGTAGTGGTTGATGATAATGAAGCTCCCAAAAGTTACTTTTCAGATGAGAGGTTGGGCTTGCTCTTTGTGGTAGAAATTCTGTTCCACAGGAATGCCACGAAGATGGGGAAGTCCTCCCAGGTGTGGGAAATCCAGCTGCCCTTTGCTGTTAGGTCTGGGACTCACATGCCTGGATGGAGGTTTAGATGCAGAAGCAGTGTCATTGCCCTGTTTTCTTCCACTCTGGAAAGAACTCTTATAAATTGAGTTAAGTCCACAAGGTAATTCAGCCCCAGGTTTCTTCCCTGGAAACTACTGAGGCAGCTTGCTAATATATTTTTTTTTATTCTAGAAATGTGTTTTTGAAGTGTGGTTGTCCTGTCTTTTATATAAATGTATTGCAACTATTAATGCCCCACAGTCAAACAGAAAGCCTGCAGAGCATGTAGAAAGGTATGAGTTGTGGATGACAGAAACATCTCTGTGAATGAAACAAGACCCCTTCTCTGAAGGGGTGAGTAGTAGGATGTGGAGTCTAAGGACATTACTAACTGCAGTAATAATCCAGTCAGCCTTGAGGCGAGATGCTGTTAGTAATATCAGTCTCCTGAGGTACCCAATCTTCTGTAGTTTTGAATCATATTGATGTTCTATCCTGCATAGGGAGTTATTTTGGTATCTTTTTGCTCTTCCTTTGTTATTAATTAAGGTGTTAATTCAGTAACACACTGCCAACAATACAAAAACATTCTGCTGTTTATGTTTGATGCTAGATTACTAAATTTATGCAATCCATTATGAAGTAATTGCTTGATTTCAAATTACCATCAGGGGCCATCATACAAATGATATATGCATCTAACTCTTCTGTATGTTGAGAAGGAAATATTAGTCTTCACAGTCCATTTTTGGGTACATATATATTATCTCCAGCACAGATTGAAGAATGTGGGCCAGGCAGATGTAATTACCTGCCTGAAAAACTTGGGCAGTTCATTGCTCTTGCGTTAGCAGTGAAATTTAGTGGCTATTCGTAAGAATGGAAAGCCAGATCTTGTATGTATGTGGGGAGAATGTAAAATGCAATCATCCTGAATTTTGACAAGGGTCATTCGCAGCAGATCTGGAGATGCTGGGAGCCTGGGTTAGGTGTGAGCCACTCCTGTGTGCTGAAAGGTAGCGAGAAGTTCCTGGGTGGATTCTGTTGCCTTCCATCAGGAGGGCAAAATGCCAGTTGTTGTCATAGACAGGGTTATCAGATTACCTCAGGAAATCACTCCTTGACACATACAAAATCCCTAATTAATTATTATCATTTGTCAATTTGCCCTTTCTGTCTGGTGTTTGTTAAGGAAGCTCAGAGATTGTGCCTCCTGAAGTGTGGGAGCTAGTGGGACACTTTTGTTCCATCCTTCCACCCTTCCTTTCATCAATATGCACAGCACTTTTCCATCAAGATAAAGATGCCCTGAAAAGCTTTCAGCCCAAATTCAATGGAGAACAAACAGGAGGGAATGAAAATGAGAAGGGGGGGGCGGGGGGGGGGGGGTGTGAATGACGAGAAGGGAAAAAGTGAATGAAGGCGAGACCAGCCTGATTGTTGCAAAAACTAATGAGATGACTGGAGGCAGCAAGTTCTCCAGAATAAAATGACAGTGTTTAAAGGCATTTATGAATGTGGCAGAGGCCACTGTTTAAGTCTCATTGAAGATAATTCTCTGAAGGGATATAAGGTGGGAGGAAGAGAGAGCGAATGCCTACCAGATGAGGTTTTAGAGGGAAAATCCAGGCACAGAGGCAGCATGAAAAGGGCCTGCAAGCAGGCATGTGAGGAGAACACAAAGGGGCTGCAGGAAGGGAGTGTGTGGGGACAGGGAGGCCCAGGCTGCACAGATGGGGATAGTGAGGAGGAGGATGGGGGGCAGGGAGAGGGATTTGCTTGAAGAGGGACCTAGGAAGCGATAATGAGGAGTTTGGTGTTGGCTACGAGGTGGGGAAAGGGAGAGAATGAGGAGCCCCTGAGTGCTGAGCTCAGCACCACAGGCTGAATTTGAGGAGTCCAGGAAGGGAGCAAAGCCTGTGTCAGACCCAGAGCCTGCCCAGCCACCCAGTAGATGAAGGACTCACTCCAGCGTTGTGTGAGGTGCTCAAAGGGACAGCAAGCAGGATTCATCGAAGCCGTGTCTGTCTGAGGAGTCTTTGATTGTGCTTTTCAGCATTGCAGCCATGATTCAAGCACAGGAACAAAGTTGTTAAAATGAAACTAGACACTAGCTCCTAGTGATTCAAACATACAAAAGCTGTCAGGGGATGACTTGGAAAGGGAAGAAAAAGCTCTATGTACAAAGACATGAAAGAGAAGGAGACAAAAATGAGATCAATGATACTCGTACCTGCAGAAATGGAGAGCAGGCATACCTGAAAGGTCCTCAACATAAAAAATAAGGTGTAAGGAACTTCCATCACCTGCTGTGGAGTTGCAGCTCCTGAGTCCTGGTAGAGGCAATATCTGCCTGCATGGCTTAAGAATGAGGGACAAGCAATGCAGATGGAAGGTAGCTTAGGAACTGAGGCTGTCAGTGCCTCATCAATGCAACCGATGACCGAATGAGGTTGGGGAAGAGGGAAATACTGCCAACAGATTTGAGAGCTAACTGAAATTCAGCAGTTGTTCCAGCAGCACAGCAGGAGCAAGTGTGCTACTGAAGGGATGTCCTTCAGGACTAAGTGAGGGGGATGACACACAGACAGTCCTGCCCTGCGATGTGGAAGAGGATGGGCTCTCCCTCCTTCCCTTTCCCTTTCCCTTTCCCTTTCCCTTTCCCTTTCCCTTTCCCTTTCCCTTTCCCTTTCCCTTTCCCTTTCCCTTTCCCTCTCCCTCTCCCTCTCCCTCTCCCTCTCCCTCTCCCTCTCCCTCTCCCTTTCCCTCTCCCTTTCCCTCTCCCTCTCCCTTTCCCTCTCCCTCTCCCTCTCCCTCTCCCTCTCCCTCTCCCTCTCCCTCTCCCTCTCCCTCTCCCTCTCCCTCTCCCTCTCCCTCTCCCTCTCCCTCTCCCTCTCCCTCTCCCTCTCCCTTTCCCTTTCCTTCCCTCCCTTCCTCCTCTCCCTCCCTCCCTCCCTCTCTCTCTCTCTCTCTCTCTCTCTCTCCCTCTTTCTGCCTGTCTGTCTTTCTTTCTTTCATGTATTCATTTTGGAGTAGAAATTCTGGAGGAAACATGAACTTTCTGAAAGGTGGAGTGCTTCTCCCAAGGGAACTCAGCTGGCCTTGGTGGCCATAGCTGCCTGATGGTAACGTACAGCTCTGTGCACCCCAGCCACGTAGATGTTGTTTGCAATCACCACATCAAATTCATTGTTGCTCAGGGAATTACCTTTTGGATGAGTCTTGGGGTGATTCAGAGTGCATTTGGTTTGTGATTCACATTGCTGAGAGACAGAACTGATTTACTGGGGGCAGATGAAGGAGTGAGGCAGCGAGGGAGGAAATTGGTGTCCAAAAGCCATTTGGGAACTGGCAGATTTCAAAGTTTCTAACAGTACAGGATAGAGACATTTGGCAACCACTACAGTTATGCTGCATGCTTTGCTCTCTACTTTCTGACAGTATTTCCATGTTTGCAAAAATACTATTGCTAACATATGAACACTAATATATTTAGATCACTTCCTACTCTTAGTTGCTGTTATATCCCAGAGAACAAGTTAAACCAACTGTTCAGCTAGGTACTGTTTTGGTATGCAGTGCGTTCATGGTAATGCAGGCCATTATCAGAAGTCCTTATTCAACTTTTATTCATCAGAATTTCTTTTTCATATCAAATGCTCCGTTGCTTTGGCTAAACCATGCATCCCTCTTTTCCACAGTAATTTTTTGCTTCTCAGAATCTAGGTTTGCTAAAGATATAACAGAATCCATTCCAGATAATGCTGCCTAGTGGTCTTGCTGTTTTGAACGGGTCTGGTCATAGAAATTTTGGGAGAATCTGTGAGGAATCTGAGTGAACCTGAGAAATGAACTGTTTATGGGATTTTTCATAGCCTCATTCACTGAAGTGCCAGCCCACATTCTGAATCTTAAGCAAATTTCTTTTTTGGTTTCCAGCTTAACCTCATTAGCTGTGTATAAACATTTCATTTTTAAAATACCAGTGATTCCAGCAGCATGGTTACACATTGCATATTCTAAACATTTTTAACCAGTTATACATTTTTAACATTTCTGGAAAAGAAGCAAACTGTTTTTGCTATCAAGTATACGGCATACTCTGAAAACAACCAGGTACAATTACCATGCACAAGTGCTTAGTTACGCCTCAGTATTTAGTGTTAATTATTGAGTTATTCAAATAGCCATTTGAATGTACCAAGTGTTCACAGAGTCCTTAAACACATAAGAACAAAATGTTCCAAAGATTTAATGTGGGCTGACATGACCTGTCAGCTGAGGATGGACAGTGTTTGTGCTTGGAATATGCAGACCTCTAACAAAAGTGCAATCGTAATTGTGTACCAGTAGAGTTAAAAGCCCATTCCACTGGGTTCTTCTGGGAAGTGCAATACAAAAATGATGCCACAAATAAGAAAATTCAAAAAAGCTTTTTCCAAATAGGCAAAATATTTCCCAAACGGCAGGACATAATGGTTTTGAAGGTATTTGCAAGATCATAATTATTCCCATCGTAACTGTTGATGAATTACCTACTCAGACAGGGATACTAGGGAACAAAGAACCTTAAACTTTTTTTTTTTTTTTTTTTTTTTGCAGTGTTTTAAGTATAAATTGTCTTTCATGCAGCATCTCTTCATTTTGTTCCAGTCGGTTTTCTTGTGGAAAGATACTTATTGTAAAGAACTCTAAAGAAATCCCTTTTGTTCAGCAGTTAATACAGGACTTGAAAAATGTACCTAAGGTGGTAAAAACTGAGTCTCTGAATGTGGGTAGTTTGTTTTGGTCTCATATGTGAAAAGCCCAGTTGTAATTCTGCTTTCTCTGTCCTTCTGAAGATTTTGCTTTGTTTTGTTTTGTTTCGTTTTGTTTTCAAACATGCTTGGAAGGCACATGTTGAAGAAACAGCAAAATATGACAGTCTTGCTAGTTTTGTGAGTGATTTTCCATCTGCTGCATTCATCTAATTGGATTGGTGGGCTTAAAATCCTTTATTACTGCTCATTTCATGCAATTCTAACATGGTTACCTGCAAGGGGACTCCTGAACTTCCCCCAGCCACCAGTGTTCAGTGTGCAGCATATCTCCTGCTTTCCCCATGTAACTTTAGCAAGTAACTTGCCTGCAGCACAATGCAAATAACTTTCAGTGGATTTTGCAGTAGAAGGAAAGAGCCTCATCTCACTCAGATCCCTGTGAGCCACAGCTGGAGAGGCTTGGAAACATTTGAAAAATGGAATATTACAAGGAGCGAAAAAGGCAGGTAGGCAAGGGAAGGGCTGGAAGGAAAGGCCAAAACCGGGCAATCTGACTCTTTTGTTGTGGTGGAAATTACTGAATCCATTGAAGTGCATGGCTTCTGGCACAAAGCAGGCACAGGGTTTCAGGCATAGTGAGAACTCATCTTTTTCGTGGATGAAGGAGTGAAGTATTACTGTTCAGCTTAAACTTCTCATCAAGAATACTTTTTTATGGGCTTGAAGACAATCATATTTCTGATTGCCTGAATCTACTGCACAGGTGTTGTAAGACTTATGATAACTGCAGGCTGAAAAGCTATAAAAATTCTGCTTTGCAAATAAAGACTGCATTCTTTCCCAGGTCTTCCCCAGAGTTCCCTAAAGCTCCAGGATGGTGACCCCACTTATTTTTCCATTACATTTCTCTACATTTCCCTTCCTTCTGATTTTTAGCCTGCCATCTGATAACACATCTGTTTTCCTTTCTTCTTTGTATACTTCCATACATCAGATTTCCAGTTCTTTTACATTCCTTCCTACATTTATTCTTGCATTTCCTCGAAGTACTATAGGGTGGAGGAAATGGTATGGGCTACATACCAAAAACTCTTTTCTGTAGAGAAACATCTTTGCAGAAACTTACCTGTGCTGATTTTCATGGAAAAATGATAACGTAGATCACCTTTTCCTCCCCTCCCTTCTCCTCCCTTTCCCTCCCCTCTCCTCCTCTTCAATTTTATTTTTTTTTTTTATTTATTGCATTATTATTTAATGCAAAACAACAGCCATTTCAAAACGTCTTTTGAAAAACCTAATCTGACACAGTGTTCAGGTAAAAGCTTAAATAAATCCTGCTGTGATCGAGTCAGCAGTATCCCAAAGCAGAGTATGGGTATGGGTCAGTGCAACTATAGCAGCTGCTGCCTTGTCAGATGCATTCATATTGGTGTCTGAAACTCAAACATTGGAAAACTCTAAGAAAAACTTTGGAAACACATCAAACTGTGCACCATGCTTCCACAGAGCTCAGATCAAATATTTTCACTTGGCAACATGCTGCAACAATCTCATTGAAAGCTGTTAATATTGACACTAATCTCTAAGTGTCAATCATCCTTCTATGCTCAGGACAAGACAGGTATCTGATTACAGAGAACAATCTTGCACTTCAAAAAGGTATGTACAGCCAGGGAGGTGGGGGCTGCTTTACTATCCTATGAACAGGCAAACAAATCAAGAGGTTTCTTTCTTCAAACAACAGTTCAGTTACAGTTGCTTGAAGTTTCTCAATCTCTTCTCAGATTAAATTGAGTAATTTACGTTCTTTGTAATTGAATGTTCTGTAGAGGGGACTTGCATACAAGGCTGCTGGTTCATAGCTGAGGAGGGATAGTTTGATCTCAGCGCTGTGTGGACTTGAGAAATTAGACTTCTGTTGGATCTGAGGGTTTGTTTTAAAAACTGTTTAGTGTCATGTGTAACACAGAAAAAATGACCATGGGAAGAGAGAAAACAAAGGAGAGCACGAATTTGTTTTCCTTGAAAGAGAATGACAGCAGGCAGTAAGGACGAGCCATGCATTGTGATCATCCCCTCAGCGACTGAAGCAGCGGGAGGCTTCTTAGGCAGAGAGCTGAGGCTGTGCTGCTTGGGTGGCTACCCGGCCTGCAGAGCTCGTCTGCTTGCCTTCCTGGAAGGGCAGAGCAGGCAGCCAGGTGGCCTCCAGCAGTCTGCAGCTTTGGGGATGTGCTTACTTTGCTTCTGCCTAAGGCCAGCCTCAGCCTGGACTCTTTCCTCATACATATGATGGATGAGAAAACAGAGGGTGATGCTGCAGGCAGAGGAGTAGAGGGGGAACTGGAATATTTGCATTTCATTCTTTCAGCTGTGTTTTAGAGCTCTTTTAAAAATCTTTCTGAGTAACTTCAGGGAAAAACTGTTGTGTTTTCCCTGTAAAAACAGTGTTCGTGAGCAACACTTACCTGTTCTGCAGAGGTATCAGGCACTGCCTTGCAAGTCAGCAGGAACTTTGAGGGTTTTAGATTACCTATGAATAATGTTAAGTGCTTACAGCTAAAGGGACAGGAATTGCAGTGCTGACATAAGGAAGGTTATGAATTGAATTTAGCAAGAATTTGTCTGGGGACTGAGCTAGTTTCATTCTTTCTTTCCTGCATGCAAATAAGGGTGTGCCAGCAGAATTTCTTGATTATAAAATTTGAGAGGCTATTGTCTGCATAGAAGGGAACTGGAGCAGATTTTGGAACAATTCAGAGAACTCTGAAGCCGGTGTTAACAGAAGTGGGATGAAATGTAGTAGAACAAAGAGCAAAATAATTTACCTACGGACCCATGAGAATTTTGGCTCTGAGCTCACCGGTTAGAAACAACCAAAAGAAAGTTCTCATGAATTCATCACAGAATGACCGCCCTCACACACACTATATATATACCTCCACGGTATATCAGGCAATTTTTCTTTCTAGAACTGGGGAAGCACTTAAGCCACCTTAGCTTAGTGAGAGAGTCCATCCACAGCATGTCTTGTTGTCAGCTGTGGTGAGGAAAAATAAATGCTAGGGGGAAAAAGAGTGGAGTAGGGCTACTAGGATGGCCAGGAAACTGGAGTTACTGTTATATGGATAAGCTAAAAGATTTGCCTTGATTAATCAAAGAAAATGAAGTCTGAGGAAGATATTATTGCTCCCTTTAAATACTAAATGTCAAGGAGACAGAAGAGATATTGAAAGCTAGAAGAAAAAGCTGGTCCAAGAGAAATGACTGTACATTTATTCTGGCTGGAAATGAGGAGGAGAAAGAATAAGACTAAATGACATTTTGCTGGTGTGTTGGAAGCAGAGTGGCTGATGAGTGCAGATCGCTGTCAGGCCACTGGCTCAGGACATTCCAGGCCTGGAGCAGAGAGTGGGCTCCAGGCTGTGATGCCTGCAGTCATGGCCTGCTCTCAAGGCACGGAGACACTGAGTTTGCTTTCCATGAGGCTTCTCCCACAGAAGTCCTGACTGGTTGTCTCCTATTTGTTTCCTTTCCTCCTTAAAGGCTCCTGTTGCTTCCTTTGCCTTCAGTTAAATCCTTGTCTCACAGATCTGTTATAGTTGTATTAATGGTAGCCCGCTATTTTGGAGCTCCACAGAGCTGAAACAGCTAGGAATTCAACTCCTATGGTTTTGTAGGTGAGCCAAAGGCTTCCAAGTTTGAGTCTGTGCTGTGCAAAGCCACAGGCAGGAAAACTTACAGGCAACAAAAGCTACTGGCAGCTAAAATTCTGCTTTTCTGAAAAAATCCTTTAGATTCTATATAGTGAAGCCACATGCAGTTAAGCCACAACTTAAGTTAGAGTAACCATAGATGAAAAACCCCACATAGAGCTCTAGGTTAAATGAGAGGTTTGTGGTCTCACAAAGGAACCCTTTCACCAGAAATAAACACCGAGTTGCTCCTACATTAACGTCTTGTTTAGTCTGGATGTCAATCTGTACTTAAAATACGTAATGATAGATAAATATATCTGTGTATGCATGAACCAGATCAGATGCAGAAGTGGTCTGACGTAATTGGGGTGCTGGGACTATGCTGTGATTTATTTTTTTTCTGCTCTTAGAGACTACAAACCTGAGGGCTTTCCAAAAGTTGCCTCAGTTCAGGGATTCTGAGTTCTGTGATTAGGTGGGAACCATATCACTGCTTTGTCTTGAAAACAGCCAGGCAGGTGCCCCGATTACATCCCTGCAGGCTGGATCCAGCAAGAGGAAGCTGAGCTAGGGATAAGGCAGTGTGGAGTGTGATGCACTGTGATTTCTCTTCTGCTTTTATCTTTAAGGTGCAGTTAAAAGAGGGAAAAAAGAAATTTAAATGATCAGTTCAAACAATTTGCAAAAAATCTGCTACATACTCAGGTCTGTTCTATCTAAATGTGGTTGCAGTATTTTGCAGTACACTGCTACTTTGTGTTTAATTTCTACAGACAATATCTTCTAAAATCCCAAACCTGTCTGGCTAGCAGGACTAACCAGCTCCCTAGCCCGAACAGAACTGTTGTAAATATACTGACTGAATTCAGCTTTAGTTCTATTTCAAAGAAGATTAATAAATAAATCATTCGTGCTGCTTTTATTTCATGGCTATTTTGGAGTGGGGGGTGAGAGGGAAAGGGGGATTGAGAAAGCACCTGCGGGTGCGATAACAGGTAATAAAAAGACAGCAAGTATGTTCCGGTGTGGGGTATAAAGACAGCAGGAATATATTCATAGTGTGTGTATGTGTGCTGCAGCAGGGAGGTAAGTTGAGCTGAATTTGTTGATGCATAAAGTGAGGATGGGATAGAGAAAAGTTACTTAAATACTAAACTTTCTCGATGTAACCAACCTGCTCATAGCGTGGGGTGAATGCATGTTACTGCAGCACTGGTCTAAGAGCCCACACAGGGGAGATTTCATTCATTTCATAGGCAAATGCTCTATATTTCAGGACTGCACAGGTAACAAGGCATGGATTGAAACACGTTAAATAGCTCATGGTTTCTAGAGGTGTGTGTTTCTTGACGTTTTTTTGTCACATCGGAGTATTAACTCTGAAGGTTAATGACTGCATTTCACTATTGACAGACACAGTTTCAGGATTGACCTTTTTAACAGATGGGAAAGAGTAAAATTCCTGCTCTTCCCAGAGGGGAAAATGGTAGTTACTGCAACAGAGAGAAATCAGATGTGTCAGAAAGTAGAAAACAAAGGAGGAATTACAGTGAAAAGGAGGGGCTATTGTTCAAAAAAGAGAAACTTGTTTTCCTCTGATCCATGCTCAAAAGTCACAACAGGATGCCTAAATTCATCAGAAATTTTATATCCCTATAGGTAATTCTAAAGGTTGGGCTCAGCCTCCATTTTTTTTTTTTTTTTTCCCCACCTGCTCTTGATATCAGAAAGGAATCAGCTGTAGTTTAGGTTAAGCCTAATGCTGATGCTGCACGTTCTGCCAAAGAGTTTGCCTGCAAATTGTGTCAGAGAAAAAAGTCTGGAAAATTTTGAGAAAGTGAGTTGTAGGACATGGCTGGCATCCCTATTGTACCAATAGCAGCATACAATCTGTGTTCTGTGCTAGCTAATCTTAAGATGGAGGAACAAAAGGTAGATTGGCAGTAACAATTCTTTCCCCTGTAAGTTTGTTCATTTAAAGCAACTTTAATTCATGTAAAGGTTAGAAATTTTATTTACTGATTAAACACAGGACTGGAATTACTTATTATTTCTCTAGCAGATAGCAAATTGTAACTACATTCTTCAATCAGACATTAACTCTGGGAGATTTCTATATAGAAATAAGTGCAATTACAGAAATCCTGATAACCTTATTTATTCTAGTTGCAATAAAAATGGCTATTCTAATATTATTAGGTAACAACAGTGCTGTTGTCTACCATGCCAACTGTTACGTCCTTTGCTGCTTGTGTTTCATTATTACCTAAGAGGCCCTGGTCCCAAGCCAGGATCCTGTTGTGCAGGGCTCAAATGATGGCTCAAATGATCATCTTTAGAGCAAAGAGCTTGCAGTGTTTATGATGCTTTTGGTTTATAATGTATCATTTGTAACAACAGCTACTGTTGAAGGTTTAATTTATTTAGATAGCAGTTTTGTTGGTTGTTTCTTCTATGCTTTAACAAAGTAGCTTGAACCCAAACAGCTGTTTGCTGTACTGAACAGCCTGTAATAAAACCAATAAATATCTGATCTTTGTACTGCGTTGAACAGCACAAAATGGTTGATAGCATCATTAGGTTCTCTTTAGCTACTCGCTTAGCCTTTCATAGGAATCAAATCCACGTACGTTGGTAGGAAAGTAAAGCATAAATAGCTCCCTCTGTGCATTAACACAAGCTTTTCTTCTTTTAAAATTAAAATATATTCTGCATTTTCTTAATTAAATATATCGCATTATGTCTACCTCAAAGTTTCCAGATTAAAAAGTCATGCATTTTTTCCCTGAAAAACAAAACAAACTCTGAATATTGTGCATGGTTTTGTGTCTTCCTAAAAACAAACAAACAAACAAACAAACAAAAACAACAACAACAAAAAAAAAGGCCAGGAAAAAGACATGATTTTCAATTATTAACATGATCTTCAGCTTTATTAACTGAGGTGAGGCGCTAACCCCTCATCCATCACGTATTGTATCACTTGTAGGGAAACTTTCTGCATGTCAGTTATCTCTGAACAGACCTGGACTTCTTAGGAACTTCACAGTTCTGATTTGCTGCATTAATTAATTGCAGTTCCAAAATGGCTGCTGGCACTCCCAGCACTGCAGCCCCACTCTCAGTTAATAGGGAAACTGGTGGCTTGTAGGAATACCTGCAGGAATCATAGAAAACAGCTGGCACATACTCTACAACATGCTTACTCCTTGCCTATGATATTTAAGAATAATTATTTGCACAAACAGTCTCCTTTAAAATAGGGTTTTATAGAAATTACTCTAAAGACTTATAGAATGAGACTAGGGAACAATGTCTTTTCTGCAGGCTTCCTAGTTGTGATAGCAGTTCAGTAACTGGGTAGTAATTGCTGTATTCTATGAGATCATTTAGCTGAAAATGCTTAAGAAAAAATGCAGTTATTTTTATCAACTTGCACAGGACTTTTCAGTTAGGGACTTAATGTGGGTCTTTACTCAGCTCTGGAGTCTGTGTTTTAGCTTCCTCTCCAGTTTGCAGCCTCCCCCCTTTTCCAACAGGTTCCCCTTTATGTATTTAATTACAGTTACTTCTGTCTTTTCTGTGTTCAGGTGGTTGGTTCTGTCATCTGCAGTGCTGTTATCCCAGATTTTTCTGAACTCCCCTTCCCCATAATGTCCCTTCTTCCTTATTATTATTTTTTTTTCCCCAAGGAATTGATCATGCATCGTAGAGGGAACTCTCAGGATGTAAGGATGAAGAGTGAGATAAGAGGATTTACCAGGCAAAAGAGTGGGACCGGATAAAAGACGAGTCACTGCCATTCTTGAAATGTATCAGAACTGGAAGGGATAGGTGTTTGTTTTTAAGCTGAATTTAATACCAAGCAGCTACTGTTATAATTCAACTTTTTAATAATGTTTTCCCGAGAGTATTTTGATCAATATTGCCAAATTATTGCCAAACGGGCTTATTTGCTGCTTTTCGGACGGGCCTTTTCTTGTGTATACAATGTGATCTACTACTCCTGATGGCTTCAGTGGGAGCTCCGACTTCTGAACCCCCGTGATGCTTCCTTGAAGAACTCAAGTATAAAGACTTCTTCCCACTCGCTCCCTCACATGACTCACTGATAACAGAGCCCTCGCATCTAACGCAAGCGGACGCATGAAAGTGCACTAATTTGCATTTATTTGTGTTTCAGAGTTTAAAAAAATCCATTTATGGGATGATGTAGCAAACCAGAGCAAACCCTCCTGTTGGAGTCGCTGCGACTCTCCCGGTCCATGACCGCCCTCACGGTCAGCACCGCAGCTGCTCCGGGGACGGCGGCGCTCCGCGGGGCTGCGCGCTGTTACGCCCGGAGCGACGGAGCTCCGACTTACAGACGCGCTGGGGAACGGGCACACGTGGTTCGCTGCTACTTTGCTCCCAAACAGTTGGCTGTCTGAAAATCGACATATTTTACAAAGGTACACACATATATCCCCCCAGAAAAAGTTTTCATTGTCATCTGATGTTTCTTACGTAACTGCTTTCCCTTGCCTCGCCGAGAAGCAGGTGAGCGATCAGATGCGATTGGCAGTGGCTGATGAATGGCAATGGAACGAGCAGGTAGCAAATAAGCCCTTAGCCTGAAAGCTGTTTGTCTGGGAGACTGAATTCCTTACAAACCTCCGCGTGTTCTGCCTGGTTTGTTGAATATGCGCATACGTATTTATACATGAAAAATCCACATTATCTATATAAATATGCAGCTATCCCGTGTCAGGCAGTGGTATTTGAACAACTGCAGTTTGGGTGACTAGCAGTAGGGGAAGTTAGCATAAATTAGCATAGCCAAACACGATTCCTACAATTATAAACTGACAATGTAAAGTTTCAGCAATTTGGTGTTGACGGTAAAACAATTTGGGACTAATCTGTGTGAAGGAGCAGCTTTCTCTCCTTCAGGTGAATAGTCCTCGCTTTTTTTTTTTTTTTTTTTTTTTGCTTTTTTTTTTTTTTTTTTTTTTTTTTTTTTTTTTCTCTTCAGTCTGTCTATTTCAGTTGTAACATTGGAAGTTTTTCTAGTAATAACAAAGCAGGAGCTGTTAATTGCTCCGGGGACAGGCGGATCCGACCGGGTCCAGCTCGTTGAAGTTCTGTTCCTATCAGCTGCGCTTCTTCTCGGAGAACTCCAGTATTTTTTGGGTCTCCACCAGTCCCGCGGCAGTCAGGGAAAGTTGGCTACGTCAAGCAGGTGAATACTGGCTGCATTTAAAGAAATAAAAGCATCTCCCAAAAGCAGATCGCTGAAACTGAGGCTATTGAACTGCCTGGATAATGTTACGTGTACTGAAACAAAACGCACCGCAGAGGCAGATGCGACTCCTTTCCGTTTCAGGTCGGGATTTGTAGGCAACAGGCGGTTGTAAGAACCGTATTGAAGAGAGCAGTTCAGCCAAACCTGACCTCCTTAAGCTTTTCTGTTTGGTCTTTTCAGGTCTGTAATGAGTCTTTGATCAGTTCTGGCGTTTTGAACCCTTTTCGAACTGCGCGGATTATTTTCTCGCGGATAAGTAACGCGCAACGAGCTGAAAACGCTTTTTAATTCGAAGGTGCTACTACTTTTAGAGCGGCATCTTCTTTTGCAGCCTTCCCCATTAACAGCACTGCGTGCTCCAAACTTTGATATCAGTGCGCGTGCCGCCGCCGACAGAGCTCCCGAAACGGTAACGTGTCCGAACCGAGGCTTAAGCGGCGGTGCTCCTGAGGTAGGAGCGTCCGCGATCGCCGCGTGTCACCAGCAGCGGGACGGTGGAGCGGGACGCGGCGCCGCTGAGCGCAGACATCAGCGCCGGAGTGGCGCGGAGCTCCCGCCCTCCGCCAGACACAACAGCGCGAAAAGAAACTTGTCCCGCTTGCGGCGGATGCTGTGCTGCCGACTGTACAACGAACATCCCCGCCGCTCGCATTTGCAACGGCGTTAGCGGCTCGCGCCCCCCCGCCCACCCCTCTCGCGAAGTTGCCAGCCCCTGCCCGCTTCCCTCCGCCGGCACTCGCTGGCCGGGACGCCCCGCGCGGCCACCGCCGTTTCTCTGGGTCGGTTCCGCCGTTTTGAACTGAGCCGCGCTGCGCTGCGCTGCGCGTACGCCGCGTGGCCGGAGAGTCCCGGCACGGCTCGCAGGTGAGCGATAGAGTGTTGCCTTGGGACGGCCGTTGGCCGCTCGCGGCTCTGCGCCCCGTCAGCGGAACAACGGCTCCTAAAGACCCGCAGGCACAGCAGGAAACGGGGCTGAGCGGGGCGAGGCCGAGCACCTGCCCAGGTAACTCGCTCTTCGGGCTCCCGGCCGCGGCCGGCGCGCAGTGCGCGGCGGCTTTGGGTCGACAACGAAATCCGGGCGATGGAGGCTCCAGGCGCGGCCCTCGGCCCGGCGCCGTTTCGGGCCACCCCTCGGCTTCCCCTCGGGCCGGCGGTCCCATGGCCGCCCTTCCCTCTGAGCGCTGCGGGGTGAGACCCGCCGGGGCGCCGTGCCGCCAGCTCGAGGGCCGCGACTGGCGGCGTGAGGCGGGGCGGTCGGCACCTCCCGTGCACGGATCCCCCGCCGGCACGGCGAGTCTGCTCGCCAGCGGAGTGCGAAGCCGGCGGCGAGGCCGAGGGTTAGAGTAGTGCCTCTGCCCGTGGGGCAGGGCGGGATGAGGGGTGGCGGCGGGCAGCGCCAGAGTGCTCCGGAGGGTGACAGGAGCGTGCGGTGAGTGACGTCGGGGGCGGCCGTGCCGCTCTGCGTAGGATGGGTTTTGCAGCCCCACAGAAAATGGGGTCCGCTCCCCGCCGCAGGGGTCTGCCTCTAGCCTAAGAGAAGCTATTTGAAATAGCGAGGCCGCATAGGGAGGGTCTCTGCCCGGCGTCCCTCCCGCGCTGCCTGTAGGTAAGCGTTGAAGCTTGGAGCTGAGGGGCGGCCCGGGAGCGCTCGCTCCGCCAGTGGGCGTTCTCCGGCGGCCGGGGCTGGCGGCGACACTGCGGCGCTTCTCGCTGCCGCCCGCAGCCGCGCACGCACGTACGGGGCAGCGGTGGCACCGCTGGAAGGAAACGCGGATCGCTTTTTTTTTTTTTTTTTTTCCTTTGGCTCTGCGTGTAAGGTGGGAGCATGAGGACCGGAGGACTTTAAAAAAGGGGATCGGAACCGCTTCGCGCTCGGCGGCGCCGCGTCCCCCTCCGGCCTAAAGGGGGACCGGGATGTGAGCTCTCGGGGGCAGGAACCGCGCTGCGGAGGAGACCGTGCTCGGGGCCGCTGCGAGGGAGCCGAGGGCCGAGAGGCGGCGGCCGCCTCTCGCTGCGTTCCGTCCTCTCTCGGCTTCTCCCGTTCCCGGCGCTGCGCCGCCTCTCCGGCGTCCTGCCTTAAACTGCCGCGCAAGGGAGGGCCGGGCGGAAGCATGTCCAACCCCGAGGAGCGGCTCTCATCCCGCCCCCCGGCCCCCCTGGCTGCGGCGCCCGGGGAAAAGCCCGGCTCCGGCCGCCGCCCGCCCCACTCTCATGGCCGGGGCGGCGGAGGTGGAGGCAGTGGCGGGTCTCCTCCCCCCCCCGCGCCCGGAGGCAGCTCGGTTGCCCGCAGCTCCCTCGCTCTACTCCTGACAGCCGCCGCCGGCAGCAGCAGCGGGAGCCGCGCTGCAGGGACTGCCCCCGCCGCCTCCGCCCGCATCGGCCCCGCAGCGGCGGCGGCTCCTCTCCGCGCTCCAATCCCCTCCTTCTCCTCCGCTTCTCCATCTTCGTTTTACTTCTTGCCGCCGCCTCCTCGTTTCCCCTCCTCGTCTTCCTTTAACCTCACGAGTCTCCAAGGGAGGGAAGGAGGAGGAGGAGGAAGAGATGCTGGCGGAGCGGCGGCGGCTCACTTGATCGCCCATCCAGGCGGCGGCGGCGGCAGGAGGAGACTCTTCTCTTCTCCCTCCATCCAGGGCTCGCTGTTCCGCTCCGCGGCCGCCGGCCCCCGGCAGCACCATCCGCGGCTCCTCCTCCCCGCGGCCGCCTCTCGCCCGTGGTCCTGCGCTTTCCTCGGCGCTGCAGCGGCGGCCGCCCGCGGCGACGGGATACGAGGAGGAGACGGCCCCGGCGGGAGCGGGACTGCGCGGCGGCTGCGAGGCGCCTTCTTCTCCTTCTCGTCTCCCCTGCTCCCGGGGCCAGACATGGAAGATGGATCTAATTCTGCCAGCTGCTTCAGGAGGTTTACGGACTGTTTCCTGAACACAAGTAGGTACCGGGGCGGGGAGGCGGTTGGGGAGGGAGGGGGGGGGCTCGGGGCAGCGCGTTCCTTTGTGAGCGGGGACACAAAGGGCCGGGCGCGAGGAGGATGCGCGGACAAAGGGATGCGCCGTGCGGCAGCCGCCTGCTGGCGTCGCTTCGGCCTCGGCCGGAGCTCCGCGGGCGCGTGGCAGCCCCGCACCTGGCGCGCGTCTCATCCACTGCGGAGCGGGGCGCGGGGACCCGCCCCGACCGCCGGAGGTGGCCGTAGGGAAGCGTTAGGCTAAAGGCACCTGGCTGAAGAACGGCGGCGGAGGACCGGGAGGGGCGAAACGTGCGACAACGAACCGTCCTCTGTCAGCTCGCCGCCACGCGCGAGCTGCTCAGCGTTCCCGAAGCGGCCGCGATGCCGAGCGCGGCGAGCGGGGAGGAACCATGCGGGGCTCCGCGCTGCCCGGGCCGCGACGGGCGGGGAAAGAGCGGGGTGCGCGGCGCTGCCGCTTTCTCTACGGCGCGTGGCAGAGAGCCGCGCGGAGCGCCCCTGGCCGTGAGGCCGGCTCGGCCTCGGGGAACGCCTCGGAAAGTGCCGGCCCGGGCCGCGGCCGCCCGCCCCTAGTCTGTCCCGGAGGGCTCGACCCGAGTCTGCCCCTGGGGCTGGGGCTCACGCAGGGCGGGCACCCGCCTGTGCGCTGTGGACGGGCAGCTCCGGGAGCTGCTGCGACTGCGGCGTTTGGCGTGGGCTCGGGGCCGAAATAAATGTGATAGTGAATTGGTCTCCCCGTGTCTGGGTGCTTGGGGTGACCACGATCAGCTGTTTCTTTCTTTCTTTTTCTTTTTTAAACTATTTCCTAAATCATTGATTGAAGTGTCCCTAAACTTGCATCTTAATACGTTGGCACACTCTCACTTTTATTACATGGCTTTTTTGCTACAGGTGAAACCGCATTTAGTTCCCAAATTTATGTGGGGCTGGTGGATGTGTGGAAAAATACTGATGTGTCAGCTGGACCTCACTATTTGCCTTATTTCTTAACAGCTTCTTTAAAGAAGCACAGTAGTACTTGTTCTGTTATCTGGTGGAGGCGTGTAAAGATAGACACATGCATGCTGCTTTGTCTCATTGAAACCGTCTGCAATAGCTGATTGCAGCTGACCTCATTATGGCCTTCCAATATTTAAAGGGGTTTTATAAACAGGATGGTAATCAACGTTTTATGTGGGCAGAGAGAGATAGGATAAGGGGAAATGGTTTTAAACTAGAGGAGGGGAGATTTAAATTAGATGTCAGAGGGAAGGTTTTCACTGAGAGAGTGGTGAGGTGCTGGAACAGGTTGTCCAGAGAGGGAGGCTGTGGTTGCCCCATCCCTGGAGGTGTTTAAGGCCAGTTTGCATGGGGCCCTGAGCAATCTGATCTAGTACTTGGTCTAGTGGCTGGCAACCCTGCCCACAGCAGAAGGGCTGGAGTTTGATGATCTTTGAAGTCCCTTCCAACCCAAGCTATGGTTTGTTCTATGATATTTGGTAGTTTCAAAGCCTAAAGTGATCCTTAAGCGCCCCCAGTTTTTGTGCTCCATTTCTGAGGAGTGGAGTGCCAATCCCACCTGCATCACAGCTCTAGTGATCAGCAGTCCTGGAGAGCAGGCTGGGAAGTGTGTGTTGTGTGGAACAGTTCTCTCTTACACTAGATCAAGACAAAGAAGGCACGGAAAGCTCTATTCAGAGCACCATTTAAAGAGTAGTGATAAATTCAGTGTAAGCTTTTCTGTGAACACTTGAGTGGAAGAAACCTGGTCATCTTTGGCTGGCTGTGACCTCTGGCTGGAGGTTTTCCTGTGGGTAGGAGAGCAGCAGCACGATTCTTTCACTGGGATTTCACTGGCATCCAATAGGATATGCAGCCCGTCCCTCTGGGGAGGCACTGCTCTGTGTGCTGCAGCCTGTTCTCATGAAACTTTCAACGACCCAAGTGCCTGCTATCTCTGCTCTTCTTTCAGATGTGATTGAAATTGGCTGATGGGCTGAAAAGGTGTCATTGTGGTCAGACAGGCAGACATCCACGTGTGTGCATACACATATCTGTCAGGCTCCTGCCCTCACCAAGTGATTGCATAAATCTGATTTCCTCTAGGAAACTAGAATGTCAAAAGGGGAGTGGAGGAAAGTCAGACAAGATAGCCTCCTGTTCAGTTACAATAAGCATTTGTCCAGCTTCTTGTAGTGCTGTTCCCTGTCCTGCTAAAGGGCAGCTGGGAGACCACTGTTGCTTGCAAGGTGAGATGATAGGGAGAAATGAAGGTACTGTGCTGCATCTCATCACTTCTGTTTCTTGAACTGTTTTAGAATCCAGATCATACACACATATACATACACTGCTTCACTCTAAAGATTAAAAAAAAAAAAAAAAGTCAAAATATTTTTTTACAGAGGAAAACTGAAGAGTTCTGTGGGGAACTGAGATGAGCTCTTAAGGAGGGAAGACTTAAAAGGGACCTAGCAGGATCTTTGAGACAGAAAACAATGAAGTTGCTCAAGGTGTGTTCCTCTTGCCTGACCTCATTTGACTTGTGCACACTCAAGCAGGATTTCATCATCAGGTTACTGATTCAAGTAAAATTTTAGATTCTGCAGTACTCATTATGTACCATGTGTGACTTTTTTTTTTCCCCCTCAAGATTGACTAAAGCATGGGGCTGCGGAGGCTTATATGAACTGTGTGTGGTGGTGTTAATTTTATTCAGGTCTGTGACTTTGTACATAACATGGTGTTCTGGGAGATACAGAAAGTCTACTATCCTGGGCCAATTGTTTAGTGATGTTCTGCCACACCTAGGGCACTGCAGGTTGTCAGGCACACCAGGGCTTTGTGACATGTCTTGCTTCCAGGGCAATGTTCCACGTTTCTTCTACGCAGAAGATCTCGTGAGCCACACATGTGTAGCACATTTCATCCATTAACCCTGTGTGAGTATTTTACAATATGGGGGCTGCCTGCTTGTTGGGAGTATTATCAGTGCATTGATATTTTATATGGAGTTGTTCATCTGTTCTTTTAGCAATGCAGCATTTCCTGCAGTTACCAGTAACTCCTGCATGGAGTGAAACTAAGAGTAGAGTCAGTAATAGCTGTAATTGTGGGAGAAAATAGCAATGGAAGTTTGAATAAAGTTAAAAGTATTCTTGTTACCTGAGGTGATGGGAAAGTAAATCTTGGCTTGATCCTTTCTTTTGGTTCGTGTCTTTATTACTTGCAGTCAGGATTGTCTTAGCCAACTGATGATCTCCAGCAATGAATCTCTTGTAGACAGTTTGGTTTTGCAATTAAGCAATCCTTAAAATTCAGGTGCTGATGCAGAAAACAGAATAGCCCCTGGCTCTGTTGGTTGAGAAGCGTGGCTAAAGCTGAGTGTAGTTGGAGTGGTGAGGTTGTTCAGCAGCTGCCAATGAGGTCGGTGCTTCGTAACAGCCTGTTGGGAAGGTGTAGCATCACCATGTATCTTAGTCAGAGGCATTCCTATTCCAATTAGAGGGAGAATGGGCTCATGCATACAGCAGACCATCAGGAGTGGTGTGGAAGGTGAGTGCACCCTGTGCAAACGCGTGCATTTCACAGCACGGGAGTGTTGGTGAGTTTGGTATTTATACAAATAGTTGTCCGTGAAGCATGCAATTTACTTATGAAATAACTAATCCTTTGTCCTGTAGTCTCCTCAGCTCTGCTGTCACTGTTTGCCTGACAGCCTGGGGGCATGCAGTGCTTGTAGCCTAGAAAGGAGGAAAGCCTGCCCGGTTGGTTCAGTAAACTTGCTCCTGGCTTCAGGTGTACCAACGGGACAGTGCATGCATGTGCTTTAGGACATGGTCTCTACCACTTTTGGGAAGGGTGTGACTGCTCATTTCAGCCTCCGACCACCCCGTTCACCCCGTCTTCCCTCCTTTTATTGGTGTTTCAGCCATCAGCTGCACGCAGTAAGAACCTGAGAAGCGTAAACATGGATTTTGCATTATAATAGGTGTACTTGTCTCTCAATTCTTGAAACGTAACTTTCGTTTTAGATTTGTAAAACAAGACTATGATTTTCTTTGTCTGTGGGTTTACAACCTGGAAATGGTTTATGCAGCTTGTTGATTGATGTTTTATCTTGCTTGTGATAAAACTTGTCTTTCAGTTTGGCGGAGCTAATGCGAGTTGGATTTTTTTTAGTGCTGCTTGGAAGCATATTGTACTTTCCAGTCATTATGTTTAATACTTGAACGTATTAAAAACACGTAAGTTGGGTTTTTGCACTTCTTAAGTTATTTCTCTGAAAGAAAGCAAAGATCGTAAGAAAATATAAAAAGAGCCATTTGTATTTTTATTTCATTTTTATACTCCCTCTGCTGGCCGTTTCAATTACGGGTACCTGTGCTCAAACTTTGTTGCTACATCTGCTTTTCCTTTACTGCTTTACCAAATGAGCAGTACCACGTGTTGATTTGGATTGGTATTTAAAAATACAAAACAAGCTAGAATGGTTAAATGAAGACAGACTATTTGCAGGAATTAAGAATTTGACACCTGTTTTATGGTGCAACATTTTCATTTTTGTGGGTTCTTATATTGATTTGAACTTTAAAAACAACTGATTTTTTTTTTTTTTTTTTTTTTTTTTTTTATGTGTGAGCTGCATTTTCAGTAGTGTGTAGATCAGAGGAGTAGCAATTGATATATTGTTCCAAAATATTTGGTTGTATATCCCATTTGTTGTAACAGCTATAGCAAAATTTAAATAATTTTGCTACGTTTTTGTAATGCTGAGAAGTGCCTTCTTATCATTCGCCCATTTGACTTGTATCGGTGTACGTAGCTACAAGGCTGCACCCCGGGCAATCTTAATGGATAATTTTGTGAGATGCTGGTTTTCATACACTGGTGTACAGCAATATCCACCGAGAATGTTTACTGCACTCAGAAACTGTAATTCCCAAGAACTTAAGAGAGCAGGTACAAGGATTGCTGTCTTACATTGAAATTAAGCCATTGCGTTTCCCGTGGGCGTCAGGTATGGTAACAGTCGTTCGTTGTTTCTTGTTAATGTTTCTCCTGAAGACCCAGACATCACTGTGCGATGTCCTGACTTGTGCTGGTACCCGGCTCCGTGCTGGCAGAGCTCGGAGAGTGCCACCTACTGATTGACAGCTCCTTCCAGCGCTTTGTTCTCCAGTCTGCAGGCTGTTGCAGCTCAGCCTCACTTATCTTGAGGCATGTGGCGAGTTGATGTGGTTGGATGTGGTAACTGAGTTAAATCAAGCCTCAGCTTTGACCTCTTCCTTTAAATAGCATTTTTTTCCCCCCCCTCCCTCCTCTCCCCCCTTCTTTTTTGACTCAAGCAGGATTTTTGTCCCCTCTGTTCTGGTTCCTTCTTTTTAAAAGCTTGTGAGAAAGTGACATGTTCCTGGTTTTTCATCGCCACATCTTGTCAAGCTGTTATAATCGGTGTGGGAGGAACCAACTTGGCTGATGTTAATAGAAGACTTTGGATTCTGCAATGCCAGACAACGTCTTGATGTGTTGAACACATGAGGTAGATCAGAAGGTAGGAATCAGAATCACAGCCATGATTTATTAAAGTAATGTTCCAAAATTGTCATGGTGTTTATTTTTGCAAAAGGAACATTCTGAGTAACAAATTCTAAATTGTCATCATAAACTGATGAATTGATCATTACTGTTAGTACAGACTGAAAATGCTTTCTTCCAACCCAGAAGTGCCCTAATTATGTTCTTAGAGCATCTTGGCAGAAGTATGAACTACTTTTGAAAAGTGTATCATCTACATACTTACAAGGAACTCGTTTACTTGGAATTACTTTTATATACAATTTTCCTAGTGTTTGTCACCTTACAAAGCTTGCTGAAGTCCTGATCCTGAGCATCTCATAGCTGGCAGTAAGGAGAAAAAAATTTTTTTCCTTTACTTTACTTCTGAATATTCTATTAGAAAACACATTTACAACAAGTTTTAATGTAGCTGAGTGAGACTTTTAACAGTAAAATATTGGGGTCTTTTGTTTTGTCACTTGTAGGACTTTATAAAGTAGTCCTGGCTCAAGAATAAGAAGATAGAAGGCTTTTGGATATTACTTGCTGCCTTCAGAAGAACTTCCACTTGTTTTAGTGATTTCTAATTAAAATAGTAACAAAAAATGTCAACATAGAGGCAGTGGTTTTAATCTCACCTTGAATGCTGGGACCTAAAGAAGAGACTGTCAGAATCTATAAGACCAGTTAATCCACCTCCCATCTGGAAACCATGAAGATTTAATGCTTTCATTAGTACTTATTGATCTGATTTCTTGTTTCTGTATTATCAACAAACTCCTGTGCAGTTGAGCTGTACTTCTCTTAACAAAGTTTATTCAGCTGTTAATAATTCCAACATTCTTCCTTCCTCTTACCCTTCCACTTGCATTAAAAAAAAAAAATCTCCTGAAGTCATGCCAGAAGTAGTTCCTAAAGGAAAGAAAAACTTTTTCATCCTAAGTTCTAATAACTTTGTACAGAAAGCTTGTGTCTCTCATTATCCTGATTCATCTTGAACTATACCTCCAAAATAGCAGCCTTGTTTAGCTGCTGGCGAGCATTGCTATGTCCACCTTAATAATACAGTTTACTTTGCTTCACCCTGTGGGGAAATTTCATAATTGGTAGGAGAGATGCACCTTCCTTTGCCCTAGGTATCTTAGAACACTTTCTGCAACACTGGGGTGTTCAGCTGGTTCAGAGAATAGGATGCTTAGCCGGACCGTGGTGGCCAAGTGTGTATCCTGTTTGTTCTTTTGTACTTTGCTTCATGGCCTATTTTTTATTTCCCGATTGTATTTCTTTCATAATGCCTTATTTACTTAAGACTGCTGAAGCTGTGACCCTCTGTTCTAATTGTCTTCAAATGTATTCCTGTGTGCCTCTGTGTTCCAGCAGCAATCTTTTTTCCTAACACACTGCTGATAGGTTTATGAGAAATCATTCTTACACTGTTCTTTATATTTTTACTTTCGTGCATATATAGATAGTTTGGAAACTTCTCCAGAATGATTTGTTTTAGGGAGCACAGCTCTGTCATCTGTGCTTTCTTTGCATCTTTTTCTTTCAGTTCTATCTGTATTTTCAGCTTCTTGTCCACCCATCAGCTTATTTTAGCTTATGTTTCCTTCTTGATTGCTGAATTGTGTCGCTCTTGTTCCTTCCTGCAGCCTGCCTGTCTTACCCTGTCATTTTTACAGTGTTCTTGTTTTCAGTGGCTTCTTGTTTGTTTGAAGGCAGACCACCTCCATTACTCTAGTTCTGATGTAGTTCAGTTTGTATTACCTGTTATCTTTTTTTTTTTGTTTTCTTTTTTTGTTTTTCCTTCCCCGTAAAACTAAATTTTACACAGCATTTCTAAAACTCTTCCTATGTCTTCTGTATTTGCAGTGACTCATAGTATTTCCTAATCTGCCACTTTCTGCCCAGCCCTAAGTGTGATGTCAATAGAGTGTTTTCTATTTTTTTATTTTTTATTTTTTTTTAAGCGAACATAGGACTGATGAAAGTTGCTGTTTGATGTAACAGGAAGCTGAACTAATCTGTTCTCAAAACAGGCACTGCCTCAGCCAGTGCACTCAGGTTTCATCCTGCCAGGCTCCTGTGTCTCACATTGTGAGCAAATCACTTTTCTCTGTAAGTGCCTGGCTGTTTTGTTCCTTCAGGCATTGGTTTTCATTGGTGAAGACTCCTGGGAGAGCTGTCTTTTCATGACTCTCACCTGAAGGGTAGCTCTTTGGCCTTCAGTTCATGATTGTGAATGAAAGAGGGTCTTGGGACTAGAGGTGTCCTTTTAAGAAATGCTTTAAAGAGACTGGGAAGCATGGGTGACCTGCAGTCTCAGAGAGCAGCGTGTTCCCTTTACAACTCCTGGCATAGCTCTTGTTGTGGTGAAGAATAGGATGATCTTGTGTGTTGTAGGGACATTCATTGGCTGCTTGGGAATAGGAATGTGCTTGCAGATTGCCTGTTTCTTTCAAACCTTTTTTGGACTTTTTTTGGCTCTGTATGCAGCACTTAAACTTCTTAAGCAGAGAGAGACTGTGGGCTCCAGCTGTAGCCCTGTCCATTCTGCTTGATTTACAGTGTGCTCTCTGGTCCAGCCTTTACCTGTGCCTAAGTGTCTGCTTGAGGACTGGGAGGAATTAAAGGGTGACCGTTCCCAAAAGGCAGGGGGAACAGTGCCCTTCTCCCCTGGCCTCCTGCATGGAGAAGCATTGGCTGTGTGGACACAAGCTGCACCATACCCCTTCATTCTGTGGCTTGAGAACAGCTCTAGCATGATTTATGTACTTGTACATGGATATTGCCATATGGACCAGCAAAGCAGTCTTTGTACCACTTGTGGCACTAGGGCAGATCTTGTTGCTATGGACCTTGTTCTTAGGACTCAGTGACAGCATCTACATAGCCTTGAATGAAAGATGTACCCAGTCCTCTTGGGAACCGTTGCTGGAGGATGTGGTTTGCTGCTTGATTGCAAGTATTTAGCTTGTCTGTGCTTTTTTTTCAGCTTCTTGCTTTGGAGAGCTTCTTAAAAGTTGTGGAAGTTTGTAAATGAGTGCTTATAGGGTAAAGAGAAGATGAAGTTTGTCATTTACCGGGATGACTGAAGAGCGTGTGTTGATAGTGTCTGTCTTACACTGAAGAAATATGATAGAGGCATATCCATCTATGGCAGTAGCATCAAAGGGGTAGAAACAGAAAGAAGATTGGAATGGTAATAAAAATTTAAGATTTTTTATTGCTGAAAGGAATGTGATTACAACAGAAGAAAATGTTCATCCTTATAGGGAAAGCTATGAGAGGTTTCTTTTTGAGTAGATGAAAAACTATCTCTGTAAATATCTCTCAGCAAATTGTTGCATTTTGAAGAAGTATTTTCAAGGATGTTTAAGATTTCATTGAAATGTAAGATTTAGGGCTTTTAAAGTATTTTTTAATCTTTCCTTTTAGTGTCACAAATGTTTTCCTTCTGCTTAACTGTTTTTTCCCCTCTTTCCATTGACAATATAAAGGGTGTCTGGTGAATCTTATGTATTTAGTGAATATACTTACAGATAACCTTTTAATTTATTTCTTCACTTTCTGTGCCTTCCTGTTACTTCACTGACTGGCTAAGTGCTGTTTGACAATCTCAAGACGTGTCTTTTACCATTATTTTCTTAGGTCACTGAAAGTTTTACTGTTCTGTCTGGTGTTTTACTGTAAGTTTGACTTGTAATTTAATAGCTTATCTACCTTGTTCCTGTGCGAGTTCCACCCCCACTCCCAAACAGTTTATTAAAGCATAAATCTGTCTGCATGCAGGAGTGCCTGTCCTTTCTCTACATCTCTTAACATGAATAGTCTCAGGTGGCTTTAGCCATGACTATGCTGTGAGCATAGCTAGCATCACTGTGACTGGATACTTTTTGCTGATGGTAACCTTGTCTGGGACAAACCTCGATTCTTGTTGACAAGATGATGTTGAAGTTGTTACTTTGATTTGGATGCAAGACTAATGTTCTGTTTGTTTTTGTTCATTGAGCTATGTGTACTTTTTTTTTATGTTGAACCACTCTTGTAGCACTTTGCAGATTCTTGTTTTAGCAACCTTGCATTCAAATCACCATTCTGCAGTGCCAAGAGATGCTTTTCCTCTAGCACTTCTGAAATGGGGTTTTTGAATTTCTTGTTTGACAACAGTTCTTTCGGTGCTTATACATCTGGAAGGAGAAATGGTAAGGAAGTTGAAATCTGCTCTTTCTATATATGTATTGTGCAGTAGGTTAAGAAGTGAAGTATTATGCTGTACTGAGGCAGAGCTTCTGTAAAGGGAAATTTTTCATAGATGTTTCATAACTCAAACCTGCATCTTTGCTTCAGTTGAGGAATCTTTGTGAAGTTACTTCAGAGCTATTACACTTCAAAGTGATTGTTATCTCTGTAGGAAGAGGGTGGATAAAGGGCAAAAAATAAGGAGAAATAGATGAGTGTGTTTAAAATCATACAGTAATGGTGAAGTAATGTATCATCAGTCTGTGTGTTGGTTGCTGATCCCTTCCTGTGTTGCTATTCAGAATATGCACTGTCATTTGCATGTGGAAACATGGGTAACAGTGGCTTCCTGTCTTTTATAGCTAGACATTACACACGTTCCTTTACTAGTGTTTGTCTTTTGGCTGGGAAGCTCTACATGCAAAGTTTGAGTCCTTCAGTCTGGTCACAGTAGTATCAGCTGATGCACAGCTCGGTGAGCCTTTTGAATTCAGTTTTGGGATTTTTTTTATTTTTTAGCAGTTAATTTCTATTTGATACTTGTTTGGTAATAATGCTGTACTAAAAACAAAACAATTAGCTATGCAATTATGAATTACTTTGGGAAAATACTGTAATACAGATACTGTCATCTTAGTGCTGTAATGCTTTCTTTTTTTTGGAGCAGTGCATAATTTGGGTACCACCCAATCAGTACAGCTCTCCTATTTTATGTCTTCGTGTTTTCAGTTACTTTGCATGGCTTATCTGTTGGAACTCTGGGAATCTGCTCATCTCTGCACCTGTGATGGAGCAGTTGAAATTGAAGGAGTTGAAAGACAAAGGCCACTAACTTCTAAAAACCAAGCAGTTCACTGGATGGTAGTTATTCTGATGTCTGGATGTTCCTGGATCTTTTTCTTCTCTCTTAACTTTCTCCAACCACTTTTTTCTACCTGGCCTTTTTCCCTTAAAGAAACATCTGCTGCCTTTATAAGGTGGGCAGAGCTTATATTGTCTTGCAGCAGCCTTTCATTCATGTATCTCTCATCTTCATAGCTGCTAACTCGTTAGCTACGTGTATAATTGAGTCAGGTTTTGATTGGAAGTGATCATGAGGTCAAAACATATTTGAAGGGCTGGATTTTGGATTTGAAGACATTAAGAGAATCACGTGTCTTGCTTCTTTTGACCTTCTAAAAGGGAGTGTGTGTGTGTGTTGCATGTTTATTAGTTCTCTCAGTAGTACTGAGGTTGCATTAATGATGGCTGTAATTTCTTTGCATTCCCAAAACTATGTTTTTTACACAAAGCATCATTTCATGGGGAGTGGTCAGTGCTGTTCTCAGTAGCTTCTTCCCTCTCCAGTGTAATTTACCAAGGGACTCTGCAATTGAGTCATCATAATGGGAAGTGCATCTCAACTGATGTAATGCATTTGTGTTTCCTGGAAACAGAACAAAATTGCAGCTCCGCTTAGTTTAATGCAAGATTTGTCATTGATTTCAGTTGCTGTGGTATTTTCTTCTGTCATTTGATCTTTTTGTTGTTCCTGATTGTCCATGCTTTGTGATCTGATTTCCTGACATTGGTCCCTCAATGCGGTGTTGGAAGTTTTAATTCATGAGGAGCATTTAACAAAACAAGAGAGAATTTATTTTGAAATATTTCACAGACAAATCTGATTTCAATAAAACTTCTAATTTCTTCCTCTGTAGATTATGCTAAGGCAGGGAGTTAACTAACTGATGTAGCAGGTGAGACTAAATGTGTAACGCTGCATGAATTTGATAGTTAAGTTCTTCAAATGGTTTAAATATCTGATATGTATTACTGCTGTTAGTAATAACTTTTATGATGGAAATGTGTTGTTTCCTCTCCTAGGCAAAACTAAAACCTGTTAAGTTGAAACAGTGTCACCTCGATCCTGTCTGCTGCAGCACTGCTTAATGCACATCACTTTACTTTATTGTGTATTAACCTCTACTACCCTACCACCAACATCCACCTTGGTGTTGTGGGTCAACATAATAAACATAGGAGGCGTTACTTTGAGAGGAGCCCTCACACTGTATGCCATAGGGCAAGTCACCCAGTGGTCAAAGTAAATCTTGCTGGAGAAAACTTCTAGAAGTGGTTTAAAAGCAGTAGGATAAAATGATTAAATGATTTGGTTATAAAAACATAGTTCGTTTTGTTTAACAGCTTGAAGATATTTGTTCTGTTTATGGTCATTTCATGGCTATTCATTTTTCTAGGCCAAAGATGTTTTTGCAACTCAAATCCCATTAACACTCATTAAATGAGTGGGATTCGCTGACAAGAATGGAATACTTTCACGCAAATGTATATTCATGTAAACATTTCAAGTAGATTTTTTTTTTTTTTTTTTTTTTTTTTACGAGGGTGATGTATCTCTAGCTGCATTTGTGAATTAAATGAAAACTGATTTAGTTTTGGGTTTGAGGAAAATAAACTTGAAAGGACACTATTGGGTGGTCTGAACTAATGAATAAATCATGTTAAACCAGTGAAAGCTTTTGTTCTTTATCACAGTTTGCTTTTGGAGGCTGGTGCACACAGTTTCTGCTTCATAGCAATCTCATCTGAAACTATTGGCAGTCCTGCGAGTTGCTTTTTTTTTTTTTTTTTTTTGTCATTTGAATCATATTAAAGTTTTTCACATAACCGTTCTGAAGAATTGTAAATTGGCACCAGCTTAAGGGAACAAAGTGCCTTTTGTGTTTATAAAGAAAATGGAAATGAAGAGAAAAGGAGGGTGTTAAAAGTGGCAGTGGCGATGTGTTTTTCTAATGTAATTTACACAGCTCTGCTGCTCATCTTTCCTTATGTGCATGTCTGACAGATGGCGGAAAACACCTCTCCTTCACCAAGTCTGCAGTTCCTGTTTACGACGAAGATGCGATTTTAAGAGAGGTTTTTTCTTAAGCAGGTTTTAAGAAAACAAAACATTAAATAGAGGTTGTAAAAAGGGCAGCACGCAGAGTATATTAAAGGGGCTCTTCTGAATCAGAAGTTGTGTTTTGGGCTTACAACGCGCTTTTTAACTCTAACAGTGTCTATGACAAGTATTAACATTATGTTAAGGAACAGTGCCGTTATTATAGCAGTTGGAAAATTACAACAAACATACAGACCTTTTGTTCGGGTTCTACAGACGGGCAGCTCCTCACTTGCCCTTCAGCCATCTGGGCAATGCTCAGGATTGAAAGTCCATCAATGTAATTTGTTTTATTTTTGGGGAACATTTGTGGAAGCATGCCATCTAAGCACCCTAACTCAGACATGTGGACACACATGGGAATACTGCTAAAATAGTGGTCGGGGGAAGAGAAATACCAGGTTTGAAGGAAGCATAGTGGAACTGCCCCAAGAGGCAGTTTTGACTTCTATATTTGACTTCTGAGTATGCTTTATATTTATATATATTTATATTATGTTTAACTGCATTTTTCTCCTTTGCAAATGAAAAGCAAGAAGATGCCATATTTCAGGAAATTAATGGCATTCAGCATATTTCTGACTTTTTATCTTCCAGATTGACATGTAACAACTGTTTTTCTAGTTTGTGTTCAAGCATTTGCTAGATTTATTTTGAATTTGGTTTAATTTTCCTGACTTTTGACTTTCCATTTTTTTTCTTGGCAGATGGACTTGTGGCAGTTCATACATCATTGTAAACTAGTTTACCATTCTTTATTTTTTCATTTCTTGCTCACATAATTGTTTTTCAGTGCTGTGGCATCTCCAAGTGGAGCACTGAACAGATAGATGAAGTGGTCTGACTGATTTAATCATCAAAATAAAGGAGGGAAAAACTGCTTGTAAGAGCTGTAGTTTTGCTTGATTACCTGTTCCCTTCTGCATACTTGCTTGCTGATTTTAAGCTATGCACAAATTAGCTTTATTGAATGTATATTCTTTACTGGTTTACTGTACTGAATTCCTGAGTAGTATAGTTCATGTAGAAGCTGGGCAACTGGTGGAAGCTAGGGGAAGTAGGTAGAGTACTAGTGAATGCTGGTAACAGTATTCTAGCAATATAAACCTGACCTATTGCAGTGGCTTCTTCGCCTTCCAAGACCTCTTGCGTGTACTGTTTATTCCTGTCACAGGTAATAATTGTTGAATCTTCAACAAGAGGTGTTTTTTTTTTTTTTTTTTTTTTTTTTTTTCATTCATTGTGAGAAATACAATGAATTTTTATCTAACAGTTACTATTCCATTACTGTTTTAAGTAGCCATCTTATGGCTATTTATTGTCTTGACTAATGCCGGCAGCATAAGGAGATGCTTGACTTTACTGCAAAGTGTACTTTGAAAGATTGATATGTGCTAGATACATTAACAGGAGGAAAACAGAAAAGAACAAGATAGTATTTAAAAGAAATGTGATATAATTCCATAGTTTCCTTATAGGTCATAAAATAAACATAGCTGAAAAGGCAATTGGGATATCAAGAAATGGAAGGGATAATGAGGAATTTGCTGACACAAGAGGGAGATGAAAGAAAGAAAAACAACAAAACAAACGAAGTGTGACACATCAATTCGTATTTTTACATTGAAGAGATGCAGTCTCACCTGCTTGAGTGTCTGAAAGAGATTCTGCCAGTAGCTGTTCGTATTTGTTGTGACATTGTTCTTTTATATATGTTATTGGGATTATGGTGTTTTTTTTTTTTTTTTTTTTTTTTAATAATTTTCCCGTGTGTGTAAATAAGGCACATTCTTTATTGCAGACAGCAGATAGTTTTCTGGTAAATGCCTTTTATGGTGCACTTATATTTTACTGCTTCCTTAATCATTTCCTTTTTTGCAGCTTAAAAAGGCACAGTCTGGTCTGCCACTGAGTTTCTGGGCAGCTGAGCTGACTTTCTGGAAGGGGTTTCTTTGCAGGGTTTCCAGTGTGAAGGAAAGACTGTATTCCTTGATCTGCTTAGGAAGTTTTAACCTGTCTGGACCTTAAATTTGTTTTTCAGAGCTGTTCAGATATGGATTCCTTGTATCGATGTTTTCTTATTAAGAAAGTGAGTTCAACTGTTGGTTGAGTGTGGAAGGGTGAAAGAGCTTTGCGTGGATCTGAGTGTCAGAGGGCACAATGTGTCATACTGATAGCATTCTTCAGGCTTCAGGTTTATATAATACTGGACTTAAATATTAGCAATGGTATAGAAATGTCTAAGGCTTCACTGAGTAACAGATAAAGGATTTGATTTCTTCCTATTCCCATTCTTTGTGCTACTGAATTTATTGATGTGTGATTTTAATTTTTTCTCTCCTGTGCCAAGCCCTAGGGGATGCATCTGTTTGCCATGTACCTTCAACTCTCATCGTTAGCACTGTTATCTCATGTGACTGTGTGAGGGCTTTAATCTTCTATGAGGCTGGTTTGGGGATTGCTGCTAAAGCTATAAAGGATAAGCATCCGTTCACCTTCGTGTGAAATGGGATGATTGACAAACTCATGGATGTTTCCTCTCTGCTCTGACAGAGTAAGTAAGGAAGAGTACCTTGGACGCCTAATTTCCTGGTTTGATAACACACTCAGAAAAGAACCATTTGTTGGCTTTGGTGTTGTCCATATATGGCCAATCTTTTGCCGAGCTGAGTAAAAACAGTTATCTTTCAGGAAAGAATAGAATGTTACAGACTTTTGGGAAATGAAGGTTTTATAAGCAGAGGTCTAGCTTAACAGAATGGATGGTTGTTTGCTTCAACACATTTCAAAATGGCTCGGGTCAGATTTGTATCCTGAAAGTGAGTTGGAGTTGTAACTGTAGATGTTAAGCATGTTAAGTATGTTTATTCTTATGCTAGTCATTTGGCAGCCCTTGCATTGAGAGGGACCACTGCTGATGCTAGACTAGATCCAAAGCCTTTTACTGCCTTTTATTTAATTTTGGATTAAAGATCTGGAAGATGTTTAAGGTGAAGTTAAATACAGGAAAGATTATTTCAGTCTTTGACCATCTGTGGCTCAGTAGTACGCTTGTTTATCATTGTTTGAAGAACTTGAATTGTGTTCCTTGATGATCAGGAGGGTCAAGCTGGGTGTTATCACATAAGAGATCCAAGAATACCTGCACAAATTTTGAGTTGACTGTAGAATTGTGGTGCTATTTTCCCGTCAATTGAAAAGCCTGTTGGGTTTTAATGTTTTTTCTTTCCTTTTTATATTGTTATTCAAGGGGAGTATGAAATACTAAGTAGGCGTGTGCAGAAGCAGTGAAATAGTTTCAGATGGATCCTCAGACACCACAGAGCAAGCTTCTTTTAGTGTTGTTGGAATGCAGTTATCTTTTTTTTCCATCGGAAAACGGACAGATCTTAGTACAGGAAATGGAGTGGGGGTAGGAATACATCAGACTTATGTTTGTAGAGTTATGTTGTATCTACTAACATAGCTTCAGCTGGCTATAGTATTCCATGTTGAATATCTTTGTTTGAAGTGTAATAGAAAGAGACCTTTGATTTCTGATAAGGGACCGTAGAAAGAGACCTTGATTTTCAATAAGGGACTGTCTAACGCTTGTCCCAGTGACTGCATTACCAAACCCACAAGCATTCTGGTAAGGATATTGTGGGAGATCATGCAGTATAACAAATAGCAAAAATCAACCCTCACCCTGTAAAACTACTGATTGCTTTTAAAGTTTTCTTAGATTTGTGTCAACAGTCCTGAAGATGATGAAATTTTGGCAGATTAAAGCGGCTTTCATTTTTCTCCTGTGTGTTGTGTTTGGTCAGAGGAGTAGAAAGAAGAAAGTAGGTAAGTTATATACATGTATATACACACATGTATATGTATATTAGGGGTAATAGAAACAAGCAGCTGATTGCTTTAGGCATCACTGAAAATTCCAGCTGATTTACTTACATAGAAATAAAATATTGAAAAGCAGATTGCTGAGATCTGACAGATATTTGAAGATCTCTTTTTTTTGAAAGTAAGTCTTTCCAATGAGGTTAAATCCTATAAAATATTTCATTGTTATTTTAGAGGCTGTGTCAAAAAAAAAAAAAAAAAAAAGGTTATCAAATTACCTTTGACTGTTGAAAGCATTGAAGTTTAAAGAGGTGAAGGAGAAGTGAATATGGGGGAAGAGAACACACACACTCTCTTTGAGACCAGGGTGTTAAGGTATAGTCCTTATAAGCCCAGATTGTCTTTGTTATCAGGCTAAACTTCAAATAATTAATTTCTGTAGTCTGTCTGTAAATGTGTGGGATTCTCTAAGCTTAATTGTTCTCAGTCAATGGAAGATAGATGTGGGTTGAACTCATCACCAGTGGTCTAAATTTTTAACCTTTAATTTTTTCCCTGCTATGATGGAAGTGGTGTATTTCTTCAAGGATTTTATATGCAGATTCTAAATAAGTATGACTTTTGATTTATGCTTTGTGATGATTTTTTTTTTTAATTGTAAAAGAGTTAGTTCTTTTGTTTTGCCTTTTAAATTTAGTAGTGAGTGTCTCAGTTTCTTGGCTGTCTTACAGTGTTTATCATACAGAGACAATCTAGGACCTTTTAACAGATCTTTAACTATAAAAACTATTATTGCCTACTCTCGCATTGCATTTTAAATAGAGCTTGTTTAAGTCTTTTTATGTTTTCACTGTTAAAGCTTTGTGGAAAGCTGAAGACAGTGCTGCAAAATGGTTTCTTATTAGTAACACCTGCTTTCAGAAATACCTAATCACTTTTGAAGAGAAAATCCTTGTCTACTTGTGGTCCTGTAGCAAACACTGGGCCACTTTTTCATTAGGGGCAAAGCTGTTAGGCTAGGATCAGCTAACAAAAAAGCAACTGTAGATATCTTTTCTTTCCCCCTTCTTAACACAAGTACATTTGTTGACTTAAAAGTAATAGCTTCATTTTTCAAAATGGAATGAAAGTGAAAACACAGGTAAATTAAAAATATTTTATGTGTTCATTTTATTTTTGCTTTTCACTGATTTTTAGTTTGGACTTTAAATCTATATGCTTTTTTTTCATATATTAGACCAATTCTTTATAAAGTAGCTCAGTGAAACTGTATTAACTGCTGCTGAGCCTTAGCTTTGCTGCATTACACCTCCAGCCCAAACTCTACGGAAAGTTTATTTAACATTAAATTGAAGATCCTGAGGTACTTTTTTGAGAAGCACCTCTTTGTTAAGGTGGAGCCAAAGAGTATTCTAGGTTTTTCCAATGAGAAAAAAGTAACCATGTGATTTATCACATCTGTTGTATGTATTTTTTTTTTTCTCACTTCTTCTTTTTCTACATTGTATGTAGTGCTTTACATAATGTTTTCATTCTATTGCTGTCAACTTCACTGTCTGGAAATGATTTCTATCTCTCCATGCATCCTGTTAGATCTCTCTTTATCTTCCTTCTTGTGATCTCCTGACTGATGGGTAATGCTATCCATTCTCTAATTGCCAAACTCATATGAGGTTCTTCTTCCTTATCCAAATAGCTTCAGTCCTGGTTCCTTTCCAGACTGCCACAGGCTGACACCTCCTTTTCCTCATCTGTTCTTTCACCATTATTACTATACTTAAGTGCTGCATGTGCAGGTCTGCTGCAGCCTCAATTTTGGATTGAAAAAATGAGAGTTAAATAGTTGCTCAGATTGGTGGGAAGCTTATGGGAGAGATGGCCTTAAATTTCCACTCTAATTAAAGCTAGTGTAGGGGGGAAAGGAACAAAGCCACTGAGAAGCTTGCTGAGGAAGAGATGGGGTGAGCCTTAGGCCGTGGAGGACCTGGTTTCTGTCTAGGTCTAATGAGCAAGTTGAAAGGAGGACAGCAGTTTGGGGTAATCAGTCAGATTATGGAGAAGCACAGACTATTTTCTCCTGTTATAGCCTCCTTTCTTCTACTTGTTCTATGGTCACAGAGTACTAGATTGACCATTATGAACATCTTCATTTGCTGTCCTTGGCTGACAGCAAGACTTGACATTAGGTAGAGAACCTGTGACTGGGAGCTTGTCTACAGTAGTAGTAGTGTGTTCAGATCAGAAGCATGCACTTGAGAAAACTATTCTAATTATTCTCTTTAGCTCCTTATTCACATCAGAAAATGGTCACACAGCATGTCTGACTGGATTTGTTCTAGACAAAGCAAAACTGGGTTGTAAGTTTCAGTTTGCTACACAACAAAAAGCAAATTTGACCAGATTGAATCTAATCTGAAATAAAAACTCAAAAAGGAACTAGATGCAAATGCTGAGTCTTCACAATTACCTGCTTTAGTCTGGAAATTCACTCCTGTAAAGCTATGTGCTTACATAGGCACAAATCTGATTTGCAACTTAGTCTGCTTTGAGAATTCAGCAACACTAAGAAATCGGTGGTGGTGGTGGTGGAAGGGGAGATCTGAGGTGGCTGTCTGGCATTGAGTGATACTTTGCTTTCACGTGAGAATCTGAATAGTGGGGTCTGCCAGAAAGCTTTGGCAAAGTGTGGTGGAAATAATGGTGAATTTTGCTTTAAGAAATGTTTCATCACCATTGAAAAGAAATCAGATGGATGCAGATGACGATCCCTTTTCTATGGTCCTGTTCAATCTGTTCATGATTAATGTGTTTGTAAAACAGAGCTAAGGTTTAGATATTGCACTGCTTGGAGATGCTGTCTTGGATTTCAGAGATTTATTGATGTTATAAATTTGATTCTGATGAACTGAGCCTACTTGCAGAACTTTTATTGCAATGAGACCAGGGTTATGGACTGTCGGATGTAGTTACGGAAAAGTTAGAATCTAAGTGTGGTTATGAAATGACATGATTCCAAAATAAGAACTAAAAAAATATTCCAATCTAATTTCAAAACACAAATGACAAGAGAGGAATATTACATTCTTAATAATGAAAGGCCATTCAGTGTTCTTGCTGGCTTGCACTCAATTTTTTAGACTGAACAACTGACATTTTTTCTTCTTTTTTAATATCAATGTTGAATCTGATAGAAGAGCCTTAATTTAAGCATATGATAGTTTTCTTGACAAAATTTGTGAATGTTGTTCTTGTTCCCCTCTATTTAGCCAAGTGCATTTTTTTTTCCTAGCCTTATAATCACTAACAGACATACTTGTTCTCTCTTTTTATCTAACCTAACCAGAAATGACATAACCTTAAGCAGAAAGGACTGAAGAGCACTGTGGGAACACTTGCAGTGTCACTGGTTAGCCATAGGAACGTGCATTTGCATGAAATAAATAAAACTGAACAATATGTCCTCTGTTGGGGGTTATGCCAATACAAGTTTAGTTAGCTTTGTGTTTGTTTTAAGACTGGTCTCATTTGAACTCTCATGCCATTAATCACTGTAACATTGCAATTATAGCAGGAATTTATATTTACTGTCAAGTAAGTACAAGCTTAGTAAAAAAGCACAAAGCCAATATTGTAATAAGCATGAGCTGTACCTCACTTTCATTGTAACTTCGTAGTGAAGTTTTCACTGGCTGCTGGGAGCTAGGATGAAACCCTTTATGCCTATGCCCAAACCTGGTCAAGTGATTGTTCTTGCCTCTCTGCATGATACGTTGAGATATTAGTAGGATGGTGCTTGCTGTCTTACAGGGCTTTAGTAATTTGTGTTTTGACGAGACTCTTTTCTGTTACATCTGATGGAATGCCAAATAAGAAAAAATAATAAAAATCATGCCTACATTTTAATTGATTGTACTCTTAAGTACTGGGTTGTTTTTTTTTCTGCTTTCAGTAGATCACTGGTATTACCTGCAGCAGGTGCAGCATGTTCTAATGCTGATGTTTAATGTAACCATGGTCACAGTTATTTGCAAGTGTTTTGTTGACTGATAACAAATCACTATTCCATCTTGTAATATTATGTATTTCATTACTAACACTGTAATCATTTCTAGTGCAAGCATTGCATTGACATAAAAACATACTAAACCTGGCGTTATCTCACTTTTTCCTGTAGTAATTAAGTAGCAAGTTCACAAAGTATCGTGTAGGCTGACACATATTTCCATTAGGTGTTTGGCACTGTTAATATTAATGACTTTTATTTTCTGCTTTAAAAAAAGATAAAATAAAACCCAGCAATGTATTAACAGTTTTTTTGTTGTTGCTATATTTTGCTGTGAAATTGTTTTAGAATGTTGTAAACTGTACAACCTATTGCGTGATAAATGCTGTACTTACACCAGTGTTTGCTAGGTTAGCAATAGAAGCTAACTGTCTAGCAATTTATGAGTTTTAGTAGTGCCATGTAATTCCTATAGTATATAGCTCATATACTACAGTGGTACTAGTAGTAATGCTGTAACCACAGAGAACAGGATTTTATGTATTGCTCCTTTGTGTAATGTTACATTGTTGCTGTGTTGGTACTTTTTTTTTTTTTTTTTAATAGTTCTGTCTTTCTTGTTTGTTTACATTGATGAGAATGTGTTTGTAAACGTAGGTGTAACGCTTTTTACAGATGTAGGTTGTTTTATGGGCTTTTAAGCAGTTAGCTGGAAACCAGCATGAGTGTGCTCCTGTGAAGCAATGAATGTAATGCAAGAGTGTAAATGAACACGAGTATACATCTAGCATATCAAGCACACAGCAGTAGTAGACTTCACATGTCCTCTTCAGATGAATTGTACCACCCAACCACTGGATTCTGTTAACTTTCTAAGGTCAGTGCACATGCTGAACCCTACCTCTCAGCTGTAGTAATTGCAATCATCTCAGTTGTCGTAATTACTGTAGTTATTGTGAATAGCCAGGTTGTTGTTGGTTTTTTTTTTTTTTTTTTGTCTTCTGAAAAGTTACTGTAGAGTTGTATGGGAACTGCTGAATCACAGCCTGAACCTCTGATTGACCAGCTGAAGCAAGCAAAGAGTCAGCCCTGGGAACGCAGGTGAAGGCAATTCACCTGTGCTACTGGAAGGGGTGGAGCCTGGCTCCACCTCTCCTAGACCCTATTTAAGAGCTGACTAGCAGCGGGGAAGGATCTCTTCTGGAGATCACTCCTCTGGGAGTCTTCCTAGCGAGCCCAGGGCGAGGGTAAGCTTTCCGTCCATTCTTCTTCAGCGTGGTAACCTGTTTAGTCTAACTTTCTTGTATTTTTCTTAATTATAACATATGTATATTCATTGATTTTACAAGAGTCCATAGTAATCAGTGGTGATGAAGGACCCTGGGCGTGCGTTCTTTAGGTTTCTCATCCCAGTTCATGTTTTGTAGACAACAACATCAAAAACACAGATTTTTTTTATAATGACTGATATCCATTTCTCCAGGACTGATGTTTATTTGGTACTGTTAAGCCATCACTGGGGAAGTGCTGTTCTTATTGTAAACTGCAGGAGATAGACCTGTTATGCAGCACTTTGACTGCTATTGTGAAAATAAACATAAGCACAAAATAAATATTGCTCTTTCTCTGTGAATTGTTATTGAGAGAGTAGTCCCCAAAATATTAGGTTATTATCTAAACCTTCTCCCCACCATTTCCCAAGATTGGTAGGAGGGAAGTAATGTTACCTGAAGGTGATGCTTGCTTAATTCCATCTGAGCCTTGGTCTCATCTGTTCCAGCACTTGTGCTGCTTTGGAATCAGTTTGCTTTTAGCTAAAATCAATGTTTCCGATTCTGAGATCTTCTGTTTGCCAGCTCAAGGGAGGACAAAGCAAAACATTTTCCATATGCCAAAGAGCAAAAGAAAAAACTTTTTTGGGGGGCGAATTGAATAGTTGGAAGAAGAGGAGGGAATGTTCCAGGGTGTTGGCGTATGCCAGCTTCCATTTCTCATCAAGCTTGCCTCAGACTGAGTAAAGTTTGGTCAGCTCTTGGGTAGAAGAGTGAGTGATTGAATAGCCCCCTGAAACTAGACATTGGATCAAATAAAACTTTTTTTTTTCCCTCTGGTTTTGCCTTGTAGCTGTAAGAGAAAATAACTTCTAACATACATGTGTGCTTGTGATGTATTGAGTACTGTATTTGCTTGTCCGTTTTGGAAATTGTGCAAAACTGATGTTACTTCATAAGAAGGTGAATCACAATTTATGTTCTTTATGCATTCTGACCTTAGCATCTCTGTACCTCTTCCCCACTGTATTGCTGTTGACCTTCTCCTGTGTCCCAAATACTCTCCTGCCATGTCCCCTAATGGCCGTGTGGAGAAGACATAGCAGGTGGCATGACTGACAGTGTGGGCTGTTTGGCTGCCTGTGTGCTGATTTACTAGGCAGGCAAGAGAAAATCTACAGCTTTTATTTTTTTTTTTCTTTAACCTGCGTCACTCCAGCTTATCCAGTGGCCATAAAACTCTCAGGAATGTAGTTATCTTTGACATCTGTAGCCTGGTGTCAGTTACAGTTGAAATTCACTAACGAGCTGGAAGTTGTTACAGAACAAGAGTGGGGAGGCTGCTGATCCAGCCAGTCATGTAGTAACTGAGTTGAAGACATGAAAATTGGAGCCTGGTGTTTCTCTTCTTGACTCTTACAGTGGCTTTGACTTTCACAGGATGCTTTCAGACTTGCTGAAGTCAAATGTGGTGAATGTGAGATTTGTTGTTTTCTTTGCATCCCTCTTCATTTTCCCCTGTTGTGGCGTTTGTGTCGCAATCTCAGGCAGCATGTAGTGGCTGTGTTCTGCCTGAGGATGCCCTGTGCCAATCTCTGTAGATCAACAGACAAACTATTTGTGATGGAAAATGGATGTGAAAGTGTTGTAACTAGCTAAAATGCACTTAACATCTCCTGTTGTGTGATCTGCTGTACTGAGAGGAGCACGTAACGTGCAACTCCAAGGACTGCATGACACGTTGTCAAATGGACTAGAATTCTTTTGGCTTGAGAGCTAAATCTGTCTGAAATCATATTTTTCATTCCTTATCCACGCTGTCTGTTTCAGTGCTTCAGAGGAGAAGTGGACTTGTAAGACAAAAGGGTTTGTAAGGATTCAACTCTGATCTTGATTGTTTTACCTTGGTATGGCCGTTTTGATAATAGGATTGGGATTCCTGGAATGCATCTTTCTATGTAGTTTAGCCAGAAGCGAGCCTCAATTCATGTCCTGAGACTATTTGGTAGTATGAATCAAAGTGCAGCAAGCAGTGGAAATTGGGAATTTCACGTCACAGCAAACTCCTGAGCACATGATGCTGCTGGCACAGATACTCATGCTGTAGGATGCCTCTGGCAACGCTCTTAGGACAAAGATGCATCTGGCATCCAAAGTAATGTTTTTATTCAGGTTCCCCTCCCTCCTCTGTCCGTGAGCAGCAGAGATGGTAGTGCTGGGCCTTCCTGGATGAATGTTAAGCTACACAGAGTTGGCAAAAGCCCACAGCTTCTGTGAGTTAGAAGCCCATGGCATAGGCAGTGCTCTGCACTGGCACCGTCTGGCAGCAGGCAAGTGCAGGGGCTCTGTGACTCCATGCTGAGTGACCCAGTCTTTTGTGCTTGCTGTCGGCTGGATGCCTGATTGTGGCACCAGCCCTGTGTGCAGTGATGCTTGACCTCTAATCCATCAGGGTGGTGTGAAACAGCATCAGAGAGGACTAAAAATTGGCCTCCAGACCTATGGGCATGAATACAATTAAAAATAAAGAAAAATTGTGTTAATGGAGAAGCTTGGGGGTGAGAAGATGTTTTGTAGCCAGGACGTATGAACAGCATGACTATCTTGTTAAAGAAAAAAATATGAAAGGTGAGAGCTTTGGGGAGAGAAAATTGATAAGGAAGATTTATGTATTAAAGGACACACTGTTTTTTGCTTTATAACATAATGTTTGTTGCCTGAATGTGCAGGCATTAACTGGATTTAAAGTTCTTTCAGCCACTGTGGTTGGATTATTTTTTTTTTTTTTGGTTGGTTTTAAATTTAATGTGTTTGAGTGAATGTTTCTCTGATGGTCAGAAGTCTGTTAGCTGAAATAAATACAAATGCGCTCTCTCTGCTTTTTCTTTCCAGGAGGCTGTCTAGGTTCTAAGTTACCGCTGTGAATTTAAAGGAAACATTTCACTTGTCTCCTTTGAAATCATGAAAAAGTTAACATTTGAAAAAAGTTCCAAAGTTTGGTGCCTGTGATGATGCTAAAGATAAGTGTCAGTCAATGGTGTTTAGTCCTTAGCAGCAAAGTTGGTGGACATTCCAAACCAGAAATACTGCAGCCAGCGATAAGTGTTGGCAGGTACTTGCTGACCACCAGAAGTAAAAAAGACAGGGCAAAATGAATTGTGATTTTGAGAAAGCCAATAAGAAGTGAAAGAAAACATAGACTAAGCCAGATCTACATAGATAAAAAAGACGAACCTGTTGTCTGAGGAGCATTTTATAGCCTTATCTTCCTATGGGGGAAGTTAGCAAGCTTTGTGAAGAATGGGAAGGTGTTAGCTCCTTTCGGGGGAAAAAAGGTAGAGCTAGTCAGCTGAATGGGATGAATTATCCGCTTTTTTAGGATTAAAAAATTTGTCAGATACTTTTTTTTAGAGACTGTGGGGTTTAATGCAACAAACCTTTGCTAATAAGCATGTCTTAATGGTTTATTTGCGACTGACAGTTTTTTTGCATGAAGAAGGTTCAGTTCCTGTTGTTTGCAGGAGTCAGTGCAGTGGCTCTGGACTTGATGTTATTATTTCAGTTTCTATGAGGTCAGTGAAAGGTGCATTTTGCAATTGGATGCTGAATGTTCATTGTTCAGATATTTTTCTACTCAAAATTTGTTTTCATGTTTCACACATTTTTTTTTTTTTTTTTTTTTTTTTTTTACTGTTTTCAACTCAGCAAGAGGAAACGTCTTCCAAATTTTCCACTCTGAAAGCAGTTTGTGTCCCTGCATCCTTTTCTTCTTCGTACCTCTGGACGAGATACAGCTTGCATATTTGACTGATTTGTCACTTTCATCACTGACAATTGGCTGTCTTTGGATGGAGGTTAATTAATTATTTCTTTCCTCCATCAAAAGTGAAAACTCTTGAGATGCAAAAGAAAGTAGTCTTGTGCCATTTTTGAACAGGAAAAGCCTTGTAGTACCAAAGAGGAAAGGTCTCCAGCTGAAATACAGTGTACACTGGAACTGATTTGTCCAGTGGCTGGCTTACTTTCTTCTGTGTCTGTGAGGAAATATTACCTTAGCAGAATATTGAAGGCTAGTATCCTGTTGAATATGAAAGCCATTAAGATGAAAACCAAGGGCTCAGTATATATATATATATATATTTTTAATAAACATTCATATGAGTTTGCTTGTGTTTCTGAACTCGGTTGTACTCTCCTAACCTGTACTCAGTCTGCTTTATCTGTTTGAGAAGCTGTTCTTCACTGTCCGCAGAAAACAGTTTTCATTTAGATTGTCTCTGGTCTGTACATGTGCAGCATGTGTATACATATGTCTAGAACTGCGGGGAAAATATATTTCTGTTGTCCCTGTGGTGGAAACACCTCTTTGTCAGTGAGGTGAGCAAGCTACTTTGACTTTTCCAATTAGGGGTATTTGCTTGTTAGCCAGTCGTTTTATTTTACAGGACAGTTTATTATGCTGCACAATGCAGAAACAGAAATGCAATGAGAGTGTCATTCTGATGATAATCAGAATAATGCCTCAAAAAAATAGAGGGAAAGTAAATACGGAGGAGGAATGACAAAGTAGTAGAGGGCTGTGGAGCTCAGGGAGCAGGATAGCTTTCTTACGTTTTTGGAGAGAAATATTGAAAGGAAAGGAAGAAATTCAGACTTGTGATGTCTGAGTGGGAACAGTTTATAAGAGTTGGAGGAATGGAAAGTTTAGGATTTTTTTTTTCTTTCAAATAATTCCCATCTGAAATTAATATATGAGAATAGAAACAATAAATATCAGTGAAATGCTAAACATAAAATAGTCATTTCCCGTAAGCTCTGAGGCTCTGCTGACAGTACTTTGTGTGACAGCATTTGTTAAACAAAACTAATTCCAATTTGGATTGCTTAAATTGGGCAGCACTTTGGCTGTTTACCCATCAAAATTCTCTAATACTTATAGTAGCACCTGTTGCATGCAGCTACAAATACATAGTGAAGAAACTCATTAATTGTGTTTAAGTAAAGATATTTCAAATAAGAAACGCTTTCTTAGTTCTTAGTTTCTGGCATTGACAAAACTGATAGATGGGAGCAGTAACGTTGTGGTTATTTTCACTTACAATTCATGATCTTTTATTCACTAGCATGTTAGTGTAGAGTATCCATGAAAAGTAGACCTTGAAAGTTGTGTTTATGTTAGCTAAGAGTTATGGATACTTTTTCAAAGGCTGAATGAGAAAAATTACTTTTCTGAGAACAACAGAAGAAGAAAATAAGCGTTTAACTTGTATGTCTCAAATCTCAGGCAGGCCTGACCCTGCCTTTTGGCCAAAGAACTCTGATCCAGGCAGAACCAAATGAGTAATGTTTGTGGTGGTTCAAATCCCTAGTGAACCATTCTGAGCAGCTGCAATTCCTAGTTATTGGAAAACTCAGGTTTTGACTAACACAACAGCTGGAGTCTGGCAGGTTAGGGATAAAAAACAAACTAACGTTATCAGCTTGACAGTGGCAAAACTTTACACATTGAGTAAGAAGTCCTCAATTCCATATTCCAGTTTTGCTTCTCTGCTAAAGGCAGAAAAAATTGGCAGGAAAAGAAATCCCATGAATGCAATTCACCATTTATCGTGTAGTGTTCAGGAGCAGCACAGTAAAATTAATTGGTATTCTTTTGTATTAAGGCAAGGAAATAACTTTTGTCTTTGTTCTGCCCAATGCACAGTTTTGCATGTAGTTCCTTTTAAAACCTTTCCTTCAGACTAATGCTACATGCTTTACAGAAATGCCTCTGGGGGTCCTCTACTGCACTTCTGGGGCAGGTGATAGAATATAAGGCAAACCCAGCTTTGGAGTCCTCTTGCTCTCTTTTAAAACTGCTTTAATACAAAACATCTGATAGTTAAGACAATCATATAGCATTTTTTGGCAATCAATAAATTAGTTAAAAAAAAAAAAAAAAAAGGCTATTGTGGTTAAAAATAAAGATTGCTTGTGTATTAGTTTATAATACTATATTTCATAAACTTCTAGAAACAATACCAAATGTAAAAGGAGGCAAATGATGTGTGTAGGCAGGGTATAGTTCACCAGCCAGATGAAAAGCAAATGCCATTGCTTTGGGTATTATTCCTGAGGTTTTGTAATATTTGTATATGCTCAACTTCCATATGCATACGTGCAAGAGCAGAGGGCTAACCTTAAAATTCAAGAAGCTTCTTCAAGAAAGAGAAATAATTTATATTATTGTAGCATATAACGCACTATACATGTATAGTATATACATGTACGTATATACATTTATGTATCTATTTATATTATTGTAGCATATCCATCTATCATTCAGATACTGGAAGGACTGCACTCAACTACATTTTTGCATTCCTGTGCTTCACCTACTACTCTGAGCTGTGGTGTCAGCTGTGCTGGAAAGATGAGCTTGACTGCATATACCTAATCTTAAAATCTTAAAGCCTTCTACTTTTGAGTAATACTCTGTTTACCTTGTCTTTCATATTAATTTTCAGTCATGGTCACATTTTACTTTTTGTTGGGCGATGAGAAGTAGCCTAACTGCTATGAAATGTATATATAATGCCTTTACCACTACTGCTGTATTAGCTGTTTTGCTAATGGTTGTCCTTATGGCTTCTAAAAGTATAGTGGGTGTCATGACAGTGCAAGAGGAGCAAATGACCTGGCTTGCATTGACAAATTAGCATTAAGAAGAGAACAACCTGCACTGCTTTAAAGAAAGATGCTGGGCACATATGAGGGTATGGAGGATAGATGCCATTCATGTATGCTTCTAGGTTTTCTGACTGCCTGAATGCTTCTACACATTGACACCAAATTTGCTCAACAAACATCAGACTCAGTGAGGGGTATTACTGCAAACCTAACCTGATGCAAGGTTACAGATAGGGCTTTCTTTGCTAGCAAAGCTCTTGAGATTTCAGCTGTAGCTGTTCTGCAGTTTATAGTAATAAAAAAGTTGTGTTACAGCATAGAGGGTTAATCGATGGGCATTTTTTTGCCAATCAGTGTTGACAATGTTTTTCTAAGTTTATAAAGAGTAAGTGCATGGGCTTTGTAAGCTTAAGTTTTACTTGGAGTGTATTTAATGTTGTTGAATTTACAACTGAAGAGGAACATCTTTAAATGGCAAGTATTTATAATTGGGCTCCTTTGGCTGTTCAGAGTTACTGCTCTAGGTATGCGTATGAAAATGCCACCGCTTCTTTTCCCTATTGGGTTGTGTGACTATTACTTTGTGACATTTTGGAGAGAATCTTACCTGCTTTTCTGTTTCAAAGTACTACTTTAATTGATATGTATGTCTGTGAATGCTAAATCCTCATACTGAACTCAGTGCTTGTTAGACAGGACTGTTCTACTAGTTAGAATCCCAACTTCTTTTGGCTAGCATGAGCTTGTCTAACTCTTATCGTGAGTCCCAACACAGCCTGTTACTCTATTCTAAGTGTCTTGGAATGGGCTTCTGTGAGCCCAAGACACTGTCTGTGGTTGCTGATAACTGCACAGTAACCCCTGTGTGACTGTGCATTGTTATTTAGATTTCCTTCATGTTTTCACTGATGCTTCCAAGCAAACAGTTATTTGAGGGACTGATGCCACAACTTACTTCTTCAGCACTGCATCATGAAATTAATTACCAATAACAATAGGTAAAATACTGTCCAGTAACTGGTCATGATCTGACAGCAGACCTTGCATCTCTAGAGAGCCAAAATTGATATGAATCTGTGCTTGGTAACTCCTAGGCAGCTCATTGCTGCAGGGTCAACTTTAAACTATCTGTGTGAGACTTTCAGCTTAAAAGTTTTGAGCAAGGAATAGAGAAGGAAGAAGTGATATTGTTTACATAGTGAGGCTGAGATTGCTGTGGAAGCTTTCATTTGAACCTGCTGAGTATGTTTCTACCATTAGTAAGGTGTACTGTAAAAGCTAAGGCTAAGGAAAATATAAGCAAGGGAATAGAGTAGTTTCTGTTGTTAGAGAACTATTCATTAGGCCAATGAAAAGTAGAATGCAAGTCCAGTTCATTCTCAATTCACAATAATTTATTAATCTCAAGAGTTCATAACAGATGTGTCATGTTAGATAAATGTTGCTTCTCTTCAGTCGCTAAGTGTACAAACTAGCAGATTAATAACAGGCTTTGGTATTTTATTTATTTATTTTGAAAATGAAGCTAATAGCCTAACAGTTACAGCTTCTCTGAATAAAAATTATACTAATGCTATAAATTCTGTAAGCCATATAAGTAGTGAACAGGGAAAACACTGTTATATATTTATAAATGTTTTTGTTTTAAGTATTCTTAAGTAACCTAACATTTCAGGAATGTGGGCAGTTCTGATTCCTGTCTTGTATTATTACTATCAATAACAATTAAGTACTTGGATCTAGTTAGCTTTTAAAAAGTATAAGGGAAGAGAACCTTGAATAAGGTTTAAAAAAAAAAAAAGTATTTAAAAAGTTCTTATTTAGTGCCAGAATCAACTTGCATCTTTTATGCCACAGTTTGTCAGTGCTGTACCACAGCAGCAGTTGATCAGTGCTCGTTTATCAAAATACTAGATCTCTAAAGGGTGTTAAAAAATATGCAAATAAATAAAAATGAACCGTCAATTCTTTGCAGTGAAACAATTCAACTATCTTAACTCTATATGTTGTGTTTTTTTTGCTGTTTTTTTTTCCTTTCCATCCTGACTCAGTATAACTTGATGATTCTGATTTTAAAAACCAAGACGTGTTTGTTTTTTTCATTCGATTGACTAATGGAATTACCATAGATTAATCTCTCTATTCAGCAGCCACTTCTCCATGTGAGGGGATTCCAAGAAAATTTCTAGAAATAAGTGAATGGCAGTAAAAATCACAACTGTTTTGCTTGTTTGCTAGGTGTGTTTTTCCTCAAACTCATCGCTGTAGCCTTTTATCACAGTGGCCACTTTTCAGAGGGGGAATTGAGAGATTTAGGCTTATATTTTGAAATGTAGCCTTAAATTTTATGTTCTGTGCTAGAGTGTCCCTCCTGACAATTTTGGTGCGTATTGTTTTAGTAGTGCTCATAATACAGAACAACCTAAACAGAAAACAAACTATTTGGTCTGACAATCAGGCTGAAGAAGTCTCTGGTAGAACATGACATCTGGAATTGCTGGTTCCTACTGAGTTGTTTGGCCTTTCAGATTTCCTCAATATCTCATGGGATAATGATGTCAGAAGTGGAAACATAATTTTGTTCTCTAGAGCAAATCTATTTTTATTAACAAAAATATTATAATTAGGGCTTCATCATGGTTTCCACTCCAAGATCCTGGTTTAGATGCTTGTTGCCCTCTAAAACTTGAAGCTCTTTAGGTAGCAGTTCCCAGGCTTTTCTTCTGGCTGAGAATAATTACTTTGGGAAATTGCATTAATACAGTTTTCTGTGAGGAGACAGGAAATAATGATATAGACTTTGTTTTGATTATCAGTCCAGCAGAACTTTAAGTCCAATGTTGAAACTAGTACTTACTAAGGAGATACCTTTGTCAGATTTTGTTTTAACTGCAATACAAATTTTGAAAACTCATTTATCTGCAAAATTTTCTGAAGCACTGATCTATGGAGTGTGTATAGTGAGCAGCTATGGAGGGTCTGCTACTCATATGTTTTAGTAACTTTTTTTTTTTTTACAGATATGCATTTTGATGTCTCAGATGTCAAAATACTTCATTTCTAACATAGTTCTATTACGTTTTTACACGTTAGTTAAGGAATTATTAGCGGGAAAAATAAAGTGTATGTACACATTCTAATTTTTGAAAGCCTTCTACCTTGACCAGGTGCAAAACAGATTCTCACCCATGGAGGTCTGTCTTCAAAAGAAAAATTGTTCAGTTGAGTACTTGAGGTACTGTTGACAGCTTTTTTTTCTTTTTCTCCACCACAGAATGGCAAAATAGCTAGTGTATGTGTGTGTATATATATATTTATGAAAGAAGCCAAACACTGTATGTGTGAGTTTGGTCTCCAAAGGCTGCAAATATTTTGATGAACTGTCTCGAACAGTGAAAATTAAAATGAACTGAAAAAGATTTTTTTTCTAATACGTGAGTAATCTTACAAAATGTCAGTTTAGGGTCTAATTTCAGTTAATGAGCTGAAAATAACTTCAGCCTTCCAAAAGAATTTGAAAATACTGGATCTTTCTGCCACTTGCATGTTTCATATCAGGCTTTGTTTTTTCTTTTTTTAAATGTTTTGGACTTTTCCTTGTGCTGTGGAGAAAAATAGCCACATTAATTTAATTAAATAACGCTCCGGCATTTAGTTTAAATGTTAATTGAAAGATTTTTTTTCCCTCACGTGAGGAAAGCCCAAAGGGTTACTGTTTTTTCTCTTCTAACAGCTACTGACATCACGCACCTAAATTATGAGGAATTGCATTCCTTCTGCTGATTTAGGTTCTCCTAATGCTCTCAGTTATAGTAGAGGAAATGCTGGGACCTGAAAACCAGAATGCAAATACTGGCAGTATGTAATAGCAGAAGTTATTTTAATGTCATTTTCATTAAGTTTCTATGTAAAATAATTTCTCCTTAGAAAATAAACTTCAGTTGGAATCTCGTTTTACGTTTGAAATACAGAACATTCCTGCTCAATTTCTTATTCTCTTGCAAGAATGCAGGTCTTGGATAATCACTAAAGACAAAGGAGATTGTCAAGATTAGAGAAACAGTTTTCAACATGGAAAGCATTCAGGGTCATCTTCTAGATAGCTTACAATGAGCTAAGGGAAAGCAGGATGTACGAACATCTTTTGAAAGAAAAAGGAATTATCTTCTGAATAAGTCATGTTTAATAGTGAAGTTTGATCTAAACTGAAGATGTTGACTTGTTGTTTGTGCTGACTTTGCTGCACAGTAACAAATAGTTGTTAGTCAGGTACAAGTGCTCTCAGACAGTTTAAATATTTTTGTATGAAGGTAGTAGTTGTGATAGTGTTCTCATTAAAAGCTTGTTTGCCTATGGAACAAGAGACTTTGATTTTAAATTTCTTTTTATGTGACAAAGTAACATGGTGTCTTTAAACCTGTAGAAAAGATAGCGTGTTGCTTTTGCATGCTATGAATATGAAACTAGATCCTGTTTATGGAGTATGTTCTGTTTATTTTTATACGTTAGCATTTGGGGTATTTGTCAATGAAAGCCTTGTAGTTCAGATGTGGAGAGCTACTCAAAGAATGCCATGTCACAGTCTCCATATTTCTGATTTCTTACCTCCAAGTTTTCCTACCTGGAGGTGTTCTGAAACTGCATAGGAAGGAGGGTATTTTTTTTTTTTTTTCTTTTGGTGTACCAGCAATTATTTCCAAACAGGTTGGATTAGCTGTGTTTCTGTATGGGACTGTAGATCTAATAATAAAATTTACAAACCTACAGATCAGAGCAGAAAATGCATTTAAGATTTTGAATCTGTGGTTTCCCGGATTCTTTGCAGTCATGGGCTGCTTATGTGACTAAAGGCTTAGAAACATCTGCTGAAAGGTACTAATGCATTTGTTGAGCAACTGTCAGTGTTTTTTTGTTTTTTTTTTAATGAACTTAAAAAAAAATCCCTGCTCATCCATAGCGTCGTATGACACGTAAATATTACAATGTTGACGTGTACTCTAAATTCTATGGAGAAATGGATGAACTTTGCAATTCTAAGCTTTACTAATCTTAATTTATTTTCTGTATATAATGGAAACTTTACTGTATTTAAGAAATACTGCAGGAAGTCATTTCTGTGTTAGAAATTTCACAAGTATTTAGAGTTAGTTAATTCTGTAAGGCCATCATTTATTCATACTCTTCAGTTGCAGGGCAGTTGTTAACAGGTTTGGGGACTGTGCATAGTTGTAAAGGTAGAAGGTGACTACAGAGTTCAGAAAATTTGAGTTAATATTGTGAGTATTAAGGAAGTTGGTAAAAGAGGTCAGGGTACATAGAAAATGTGGATTTTTGTGGCGTTCTTTCTGAAGTTGAAGCTTTTATTTATCCCATTGAAGAAATAGCTCCCAAAATGCATACCTGCATAGTATGTTTCTAACTAACATTGTTGCTTTTTATTTTTTATTTTTATTTATTTTTGCTGATGAGAATTTTCCTTTCCAGAAATAACCTTTTATTATTTTTGGACAAGTATTGTCAATAACGTTTCAGAGGATTAATAGAAGACCTTAAGAATGCAGACCGAGTGGAAGTATTGTCAAGTGCAGACTAGGATCAAAGTATAACTTCATGTATTTTTTTTAATGTTGAAGGAGTTTCCTCTTAAATATTGAAATTCATAAAACCAGTCACAGTTTTATTTAGAGATAATCTTTGTTAATGTGTCCTAGGTGATGATTTTCTGAATGCAAGTTGGAACATTTGTGTAGGAGAAGGTTAATTAAAAGGAACCCAAAGGTGTCTGAGTGTAGTTAAGCACATATGCTTAATATTTAGTAACTTTACATATGTTTAACAAGCAGCTTTTCATTCCTTGCCTGAGGCTGAGGTCAGCCTAGAATTGGAACTGAAAGTTATTATATAAACTCAAGCTGAGCTATTTAGGATAAAGGATAGTGTTTGCAATACAGGAGTTATGCACTAACATTTTGTGTTTGGGAAGGACCATATAGCTCTGCCAACATTAAAAGTATGTAACTTTTTTTTTTTTTTTTTGCCCCCCAGATTTTATGGGCCTGACCTTTGCTTGTAATACATTATATAATTCTGTTTGCCTCTTTAAAATTCTTGTTTGCCATGAGTTGTGTTTATGATGTAATTCTGAGACTTCTTTGATGTGTCTTAAGTAACTAAGATCAGCTAAGATAAATCTCAATTGAGTGAGTCCTATTGTCATCTTCAAAATTTTTAGAATCGCGCAGGAAATAAATTTTGTAGTAAATCATGGAGTGGTATTTATGAGCAGTGGCTGTTAGCATGCTTCATGTGAAATTACATGGAAGATGCTGGAATAAGGGATTGGATCTGTGCAGAGCCTGCGAGTGTCTGTCTGGACTATTTCCCAGTAGGGCTATACCTGTAGGCTTGGGGCCAGAAGCAAGCCCCTCTAGACTAATGGTGAAGTTGGATGCAGTTGTGTTCTGCAGAAATACTGGATGTCTCTTCTGGTCACTCAGAGTTCCAGATCATGCAGTCCATGCCAGACCTTGGCTAGTTTCAGCTGGAGCTATGCAGTTGTGTTTGCAGTTTGGTTTGCTCTCTGCATCAGGTTCCTCTCTTGTCCAAGTTTTTTGATGTTCCCAAGTATCCAAGCTTCACTTGCCTCATCTAACGGTTACTAATAGGTGTGTATCTGCTAGGAAGGGAGTGGAAAGAAGGTTGGTGGGTGGAACAAAAAGAATGTGTGCACTGAAGAGAAACCAACCATGTGGTTTATGAATAAGTAAAGAGAATAAACCCTGAAAGATCAAATGGTAACAAGCACGCAGTTAGCTAGGGTGTCAGTGCTTGAAGAGTTAAAAATTAATTTATTGTATAACAAACCTTTGTAGCATTTATAAGTTCATGGAAGTGCTTTACTCTGTAAAGTATGTGTTAACTTGAACCAAATATAGGTCCTATAATTTTCACACAGGTGAAAATTATTAAATTCTTAAAATTTAAAACTTAGTCTTTTTATTCTTTGTGCTATATTCAAAAAGGAATAGCCTTAAAATTAAAGCTGTTGCCTGTGTAAAATCCTGAGCATTTAAAGGTGAATCCTGTTGTCATTTTGTGCTTTCTACTGGTTTATACGGAGTTGTTGAGCACTTCTTTTGTAGAACTTGGCCTGAATTCAACCCAACTGCCTCTCCATTGTTCAAGTGAAATTACAGAATCACACAGAATCACAGAATCACCCGGGTTGGAAGGGACCTCAAGGATCATGTAGTTCCAACCCCCCTGCCTAGCAGGGCCACCAAACATACACTACTTTTTATTACTGAGAACTCTATTAAAAAGTCCTTTGCTGAAATGGAAGGCTAACTTTATTTTTTATTTTTCATGTGGTATACCTGATATAGCCTAGGATTAGCACAATATGTTTTCTTCTGAGAAAAGTACTGTGGCTTTAAAATGGATTAGTGAGCTGCCACATAAAATCAAGGGTGGGACCAGTTTCAAGCGTCCATTAAAAGTTTATGTGAACCTTTTGGGGGATCGTTGGATCTTGCCACCTTGTGTGAATGTTCTTACAGAGAGGCCTGAGCAGTTAATGGCATTTGCCTCTCGGAACTGTTCTGTGAGCATTTGTCTTCACCAGACCTGCAAGCTGAGTCATTCATTACATGCTCCTTTCTCAAGGTTGTCAACACATTTGAAAGGCTCATCTGGACACTCTTCAAATGTTTATTCCCAGCTACAAATATTTGTGGCTTGCCTTAGAATCCTCTTGGATAAACCACAAGTGCTTGAGCCTAGGATAACTACTTGATGAAGCATGCATGACAAATGTGTTGATTACTTCGATCTAATTATTAATGAGTTTTAAAAAAACCCAAATAAACAACAACCCACAAACTGAAGAGAAAAACAGTACAGCTTTAAGGTCTGGAAGGCCGAGGGTTAGTTTGTTTTACTGAGACTGGAAGGCAGACAGGTTTCAGAACCTAATGTAGATGAGGCCTTACAGTATCCATGGAGAAGCAAAAAGCTAGTATGACAGTGCAAGAGGAAGTGTTGTTGGTGTCCTCCAAAAGAGTTGTTCCTTTTAAAATGAAGCAACTCTGTTATTTCTGCAGGCACGAGAGATAGCAATTATGCAGCTGGTTTATACTAAGTGAGGTTTTTATACTTTTCAGAAATAGTTTAGAAGCATTGCAGGCTTTTGAATCTCGAAGATAGAAAGTCATTTTTGTACAACAATTTTGATCCCTTTCAAAATTTTGGTATCGCTGTAGGCATTTGTGTGTGGGAGTTGCTTAAAATTCCTTAGATATGTGAATATGCCTGCTGAAGTCAGTAATACGTAAATTGGACACATGCTGACATGTTTGTGTTCTAAGTTTCAGAAAAGAAAACATTTTCTGAGCAAAGATCTTATTCTCTAAGCATCTCGTGTGTCTCCAAACTCAAAAGTTTGAGTCTCTGGAAAAAAGCTGTAAGATTTTACTGGGAAGTTTGATGGCAGTTTGTGCATGTTCGTTTACCTTTGCCAGTTAAAGCCTTTCTCTAGGATGAACATGCAGTGCAGTCACTTGCAGAAGTGAACATTTCAGATAAATCTTAAACTTTGATCCAGTGATCACTGTACTGGTGTTTCTGAAAGTTAGAGGAGTAAACTTCAAAATTCTAGTTTGTGCCTGAAATGGGCAGTTCAATGTCAATTTGAACTGTGATAATATAATTACTTTTTGTGTCGAAGAGGGTACACTGGGGTAAGACAGTTGGAGTTCCTGAGAAAAATAGCACCTAGCTGGGAATGTTTGCCTGTAACTTTTAGTTTGCTAACAACAATCTAGTTGAATTTTTGTCGAACTTTCTAGAGTGTATAAGGTCTAAATTTATAGAAAAATATGACTTAGACATGCAATGTGAAGACAAGTAGTGCAATATGTAGGTCTGAAATCAAATCTACTGCTGGATTGTGTTGAAGTAAAGACAACATTGTTTTGGAAGAAATTTTGTTAAGGCGGAAAAATTACAAGAGTTACAAGAACACTTAATAGCTAATGTTTTTGGTATGAATGTCCCATGTTTAAAATTGTGTTGAAGCAAGATTTTTAGTTTGTGCTTTTCATGTTATAAACTGTGTTCTCCCCTAAGAAAATGGGAATGGGTGTTTAGGCAATCTGTACTTCTACATGAATTAGAATTGAAAAGAAGCAACATAATTCTCATGTCCACGTTGTTTCCTTAACAGTAACCAGTCGAGATACTTTTACTGAATTTTGTGGAGGAATGAGCATTTTGCCTAGATAGCAATTGAAGCAAAGGGTTTTCTGTTACTGTATAAGCTTTCTAAGATGCTTAATTTACCATACTTGTCTTGTGATGCAGTCTTACAGGTTCAATGAAGATAAAAAAAAACCACAGCGAACTCAGATAATATTGTTTGCACAAAAGACAACAAATTGTTGTTGATGATGCATTCATTAAAGCTTTTTATTCTTTTATAGTTTCATGCCATCTGACTTGTTAAAATAACTTACTAGCACAGTAGACTCTTTGCTAATGCAGTAGTACTTTCCACGATAGAATGCTAGAAGAACAAAGCATTTGGTTAAGGAAACAGATTTCCTCCAGTCCCTGCTACATCATTCTTCTAGCTGTGGACATGTGTTATCTGTGGATAAGATAACAGTTCATACTGGAGTTAACTTTCTCATGGCCCTTCATTAAGAAGGGTATGTTAATCCTTCATTTTGGCCACTTCAGCGCATATTTCCTTGATTTATATTATTTGTGCAGTTTTGGTTTCCTACTGCTTTCCTTGTTACATGCATAAGGCTATTGAACACGATTACACTAGAATGTCAAAAGAAGTACTGTTATCTTAAAGCATGATGCAGTTTGTCATCAAGATAGGGAAATTTGGGGATTGCCTTAGCCATCTCACAGTTTGAAGATCTCTGGAGAAAGCAGTCATGGACAATTAAGAAATCTATAAAAATGCTCATATAAGAATGATCAATGACAAGATTTATTCTTACCAGAGTATTTTAGAGGAAGTGGTCAAGATCAAGGCCTTGCTGTGCTAAATGGGATGTTCAATCTGCAGAAAGTAAACATAAGTTCTTCTTTTTGTGGACCCATATGTAATGATCTTTAAGCATGTGAACATGTGCTTTTGATGTTATTATACTAAATATATGAATCAAATTAGCGTATAAGAATTGGGTTATTACCCTAAGAATAGGTGAAGCTTGAATAAGAACAATTTCCATTTTACAGATACTGAAATAAAACAGTGAAGTAAAGTTCTCTGGTCACATACAGGAATTAGAAAATATAGCTCAAGTTTTCTGATTTTCAGATTATAAGTTGCCAAAGGACATTTCCTCTTTCAGCTCAAAATTTGACTTTACTGTCTGAAACTCTCAGTAGTTGAGTAATTAGATTGCCATTCCTGTCCCCGTACGTAGCTTGCAATCTAAATGGAAAAATGTATATCCTGCCTACGTAGTTACAATTTTCATTTTATTTCAGTTACAGAGAATATAAAATGACTTGCAAAAATGCCAGTTTTCTACTTAGAATTTCAGAGAGATTAATATATATTGTATTGTACAATTATATTAAAATTAGAAATGAAACTGAATCTTTACTCTTTAAAAAAAGGAAATTGAATATTTTCAACAAATGTTTTGACGTTCTTTAATTCTAAAATCAGCGATTTCACTACAGAATTGCCACCTCATTGTGAAATTTGGTAATACTTTTTCAATAATTGCAGCTACAAGTACTTGTATTGAATGATTGGCTATGTTTGAACAAATTATTGATTGTACCATGGCTGCATCTCCAGTACTTCTGTGTGGTTCTGACAAATCATGCTCTCATACAGAGGGCCAGATTTTTTTTATTATTTCCAGTATTTAGGCCAATGTGCTATTGGAATTTCTTCCTCTGGGATAGGATTGTGATTGGCAGAAGGGTATTTATACTGTTGGCAAGGAATCTGACTACAGCAACAAAGGTCTGTTACAGCTTCCTTTGAATGACCGTGTTGTCTCTGCATAAGTTTGTGAGACCAAATCCAAAGTTCAAGTTCCAAACTGAGCTCTCCACAAACAAACATTATACTTTTATTTTATATTCTGGGATAGAAAAGAAGGTTTGATTGTTATATTAATTCAGCTACGATACTTAGAACTTTGCTACTTCGTTGTTTTTTACAATGGAACTACTTTATAGAACTCCTGTTTACAGGAGTACTACTTGATTAGTCAGACTTGGTGTGACCAGTAACCTTCCTCTTCCCTGTAAATAACTTGAATTCTAGTTGTTTTCTTTCATAGGGGGGAAAAAAATCCTCTTTTTCTTTTTTCTCTTTGTTTTCTCCTATTTTCCATGCAGAAAGAAAAAAAAAAAAAAATCCACTATAATTCTGAATACAAACTTAAAATCCTAAACAGTAGCAGACTTCACCACCCAGATTCCTCCTCTCTGGCAGGAAGCAAAATCTGAAGCCGAAAATGAAACTGAGATCTTTCTTTGAAAGTCATCACAATACTAATAGTGGAAGATTGTTGGGCAAGCGTATGCCTGCTGTGACATGAAGTCTTTGGTAGATATGATGACATTTTCATCATTTAGGATTTTAAACACAATCTAAATGAAAAACTGAACAAGAATGTGAAAGGAGTGTCAGCTGGCTCATTCTTTAAGGCCTACCTTAATTCTGGGGAAGAGAAAGAAAGACATTATCTGAAATGTAGTTAGGTCATTGACTTAACTGGATGTTGCTTTGAATTTTCATTATAATGAAACAAATCAGCTTTATGTATGTATTTGACAAAAGCCACACCTATTGAGGCTCCTGGTCCATATGCACTTTATCCAAGCGTGGAAATCTATCTGTAAAGGTTAGATTGCAGATTAGAATAGAAAAAAATTATGTGAATCTTCAGATTTCTGATTGGATTTTTTTCTCTCCATCTACTAAACTTGATAACAATTTTTTGTCAAAGAGGTCGTTAGTTTAAGTAAAAGGAAACTGAAAAATAAATAAGAATAATAAAAATTTGAAAAAGTAACATTGTAATTTCATAGATTTTTTTCATAGGAAAACAGTGCATATGAAATATTTCATTCAATAGCAGTGTTGGAAATGCCGGGATCTTCGGTAATAAGCTTCTGTTTCTGTGTGTTAGAAGAGAATAATTATTGATGTTTACCTTATAAATAGTCAAGTCATATTTGGAGAAGAAAACGTACTGCTTGTACTGGAAAATTTCTTGAAATGCTCTCAACTCATAGATTTTGCAGATTTTATTCTACTGGCAGTATTGACAAAGGCTTAGGATGTGTTTTCATTTAGGTCTTCATTTCTGCTAGTACATTTGACCAGAAAAGCATATTGTCTCTTCAGAGGAATGATTGTCCTGTGAACTATACAGTATTTTTATGGATCAGAAAGCTGACATAAGATGAAGAATGAAACTTGAAGGATAGGATGGCTGTATGCAGCTAAACGTGACAATTTTTTCATGATACTATATGATGTTCATGATACTCTATGAAAACTGTATTTTGTGTAACAAAACTAGGAATGTAGGAAGAAACTTCTTCATAGTGAACCAAATCCATGAGAGGGTGTCTTGTCCAGTCCTGGTCCTACGGCAAGGATGCAAGTGCTGTGCTGAATCCTTGATGAATACAGTTTGTGTGTTTCAAGTGTTGAGGAGTTCAGCTTTGTTGTATACTCATGTCAGTTTGGCTCACTGCAGTATTAGATTAAAAAAATTCTGGGGGGGGGGGGGGGGGGGAATACCTGGAATTCATTACAAAAAGTATTCCAGGGTACAAACCCAGTAATTTCCACAGATACTTCAGCATCTTCTCATTTTGTCTTCTAATTTTTACCCTGTGATGCAGCCTTAGCAATAGAATAGTTCTTCATTTAAGCAAACTAATCTGAAGGAGGTGACTTTTTCTTTTGCTGTCTGATTCATACGCATTGTGTAGGAAGGATAGGGTAAGACAAGTCATATTTTTCTGAGTAATTAAATGAATTTTGTCAGTTGAAATAAGCCTTGGAAAGCAGATGTTTTACTTGATTGCCTTCCTGGGTGAATGTTTTTCCAAGTACTAAATACAAAGATTTGTTTATGCAATCAATTTTTAAGCTTGGAGATGTACTTAAACATAACTTACAATACAGTACCTCCCCAAGAATAATTTGCCTAAGTAATAAATCTTGTTGAAGCTGTGCATTTGAAGAAATAAACTGGGCCATTTAAATCTTGTTCTCATTAAGCAACTGTGCTGGTTCAGAGCTTTCCTGGAGGACGTGCTTACCTTGATATGCTTTTTAATGAGTGTATCGTATTCCCCATTTCTTTGGCAACCTTCTCTACCAGCTGTGTGTGAAAGGGAGCATTGTCCCCCTAGTGTGCGCGTTGTTCTGCCTCACATGAAAATAAATGAGAAGTCATTCCTCTCCCATGGAAAGCAGGAGAAGCCATCGTTGTGATTTCCGGCAGCAGCAGGCAGCACAGTAGGCCCAAGTATAATCCAGCCATGATCTGCAGTACAGCCTGGCTCACAGGTCCCCTTTGGTCTCCTCCCTCCCAGTGACACACACCTTCCTTCCTTCCCCCGCTTTTTCTCTTGTTTTTTTTTTTTTTATTTTTTCACACTGTTGTGGATGAAGTGTCAGACCCTGCCAACTGATAAGATAAGGACCACTCAGTGCCTTGCCATGAGCCAGGGGTCCCTGCTGGGCCTTGCTGACGCACGTGGGCCTCCCCTGATGTCAAACAGCTGATAAGTAGCTCCTTGGCTTGGCGCCCGAAGCTCTCTGCCAAAAGGAAAAAAAAGGCTCTTTGTCTGGAAAAGGCAGCTCTGTTGAGGGGCTTTTTTTTTTTTTTTTTTTTTAAACATCTTACTGCTTTTCTTGAATTGAGGCCAGAGCTCTGTCTGTTTAAACTATTTAGTATTATTTCTAAATTGTTTGGCAAGAATAAATGCCCGCTCAAAAAAGTGTGGTTAATTCATTGTTCGTGATGTATATTTGACTGTACTTGCAGCATCAGATATGAAATACAGCATGTAGTGTTTGTAAAGCATGGTAGCAAGGCCCAAGGTACAATGCTGTTTAGAGCTTAGAAGAAGCATGATTTACAGGTATCTGGTGTCTTACGATGGAGCAGAATGGAAAAACACAAATTTAAGAGAACCTGTGATAAAGAATGAATTAGCTATGAGTCTGTAGTAAATGCAAAAGACAAGTAGAAGACTAGTTTCTGTGCAGAAGACTCTGTAGTGTTTTCACGTTTTCTATTGTTTCTTTTCATCCTTATTGCTCTTATTGTATGGTCTTCTGTTTTAATTGTCAGTTTAGTGCTTTGGGTTTTGAAAGATGTATATATACTTTTGAAAGTTTTTTTTTTTTTTTTGCATTAATTTTCTTTGACCAAAAAGGTTTTGCTAAATACTGCAGAAGGTATTTAAGGTACATTAAGGGCTACAATGGTGACATTAGTTTACACGATTTCAAACTTTTAATTTTTTGAATATTTTTTAAGATCTAAAATTGATCAGGTTTCATAACCATGTGCTTTTTTTATATCTCTGTATAAGCTTTTGGTTTAAAAACTTCGTCTAAGTATTATTATTTCCAGATTTGCATTAAGTAATATACAATTTTTATGTTTTCTTGTTAACTCTTCAGCACACTTGTAGATGTAATAGGAACACACAGGGACAATTTTATTTGATTTTACACAGCTGTAAAATATAACAGACATGGCAAGATGATTGTGTTGATATCAGGAATCGAGAAAGGGGCAGCCACTGCAGTGGCTACTGTTGCTGTGCTCCTGTAAGGTTGCTAGAAGCAGCTTCACAGTCTAAGGGGATACTCAAACAGCTGTTGAGGCTCTGAGAAGTTTAGGGTAGGGAGTCTGTCTGTACTTATTTAAAATACCACACATGGAAGTCTGATGGGAAACAGCTTTTGAGAACGACAGGGTAGTGGTGGATCTTGGTACTGCTCATTTGGAATGTTCAGATAGAAATCACTGAAGTAGTGATCTGTCTGTCTCAAAAATATAGTGGGGTGTTTTGTTTTTTTTTTTTTTTTTTTTTTTTGGATTGGTCTTCCTCTGTGTAGGCAATGCTTGCAAAATTCAGCTGAATTTCTGATTGTGAGAGTCTTGCAGGATTAGTGCCCTGGTGACTGTTAGATTGAATGCACAGCATTGAAGACTGAAACACAAATGTGCTCTATTCCTGGGGATTAGGCACTCAGGTATTTTAGAAATTGTTAGACTAAATATTATTGGTAGATTATACAGTCTCATATTAAGACGAGAGCAGGTATAATATTTGTTGTGAAAGATCACACTGCGTTTCAAGCAGATAGCTCACTTAAGGGTTACCTAAATTGTGAAGTGAAATTTCTCACTGTAAACCATTTTTAAAAATTTTTTTGGTTATGTAAGAAGCCAGAATGAATAGAATGTGATGTTATGTGCAACTCTGTCACACTTTAAATTATTTAGATGTAAATTATACAGTGAATTTCATTAATATACATATAGTGGTTTTTCTTCCGCCTCCTCTGCTTTCTCCCATATGACAGTGGGTATTATTTCCTGATTATTTGAGAGGAGTTCTCTTAGTTTTTTTTTTTCCCTTCTCAAGTTGGTTGCTGTATGCATTCTTCGTAAGGTGAAGTCTATGAAAAAAAGTGTTTGTAGAACCTCTTTATGGAAAAGACATAAGACTTTCTAATAGACCTCTTCTGCTTCTGTCCTCTACAGACTATATTCCCTGTAAAACTCTATTCAAGAGAATGTGTTCTTAAGCCTGACTGAAAAGGTTGGTATTGAGATAAATGTTCACAATAAAAATAGTATTAAAAGAGGGATCAAAACTCTCTACATATACCTGTATGTTTTTTTTTAATTACTACATCTAGAGAGAGTCTTTCCCTGAAAAATCATCTTCTGCCTTAACTTCACTGGAGAAAATATAGTTGGATACTGTAATTCACTGGGGCAAAATTTCACCCTCTGATTTAATAAGATGCAGTTTCACCCTGTGGATTCAATAAGCATTGTCCTCCAGATAATTTTTGATAGAATTTGAAGTAAAAAATATTTTGAGTGTGAAGTGGGAAGCTTTCATGCATTTCACATTACACAGGAAACTACTACTAAATACGTTTTACCCACAAAATGTTAATGTTAGTATAAAATGCAAACTCGCTTTTAAGATCTCACTTAATCAGTCAGCATCATTATAATAAGTGTGAAAAAAACAGTTGTGTTTTAATATGAATAATTGTAAAATTTTGGTCCTTTAGCTATTTGTAGTGAAATGATTTCATTGAAATTAGCAGCATGATCTCATTGTCTTTGAAGGAAGCACCATGCGCCATACTCGTTGGACTTTTTTTCTTTTGCTTCTGTTATTTCAAATTCATGAAATCTTCTGAATAAAAGCTAGTTTAAAACGTATTTAATCTCACTGATCAAAGTGATTTTTAGAATGACTCAATTATCTCAAAAGGCAGGTTTTTGTGTGAATTGGATGGCTTGAAGTTCTGTTGTGAAGAGTAACTACAAAAATGTACCACCCTTAAAATAATTAGAAATGGTGAGATGTGGAATGAGTCTTAGCTTGTATGTAACAAAACCTAAAAGGGTCCATAAAAAAGCTTAGACAGTGGAGGGGGAAAATAATTACAGAAGTAAGCACTTAAGGCTGAAGTACTGACTGCGAAAAGGTTTACTGTGACCAAACATTTGATAGTGTTATCAATAGTGCACAGTAAGAACACAGTAGGCAAAGGATATTTATGGAGCTAGGTGTGGTCCAGGCAGTAGGAGTTGATGACGTTCTTCTTGATTGTTTTCATTCAGACCCTAATTCTATGTGGCTTGCATACAGCACTCTGCCTTCCAGTTAGTGCTGGGTTTTGGTGTCTTACCTCCTCCTCTCTATCCTGAGCGGGAGCTACTCATTGCGATACTGCCTGGGTACACTGTGCTACTGTCCTGGGCGGCCAGATGTGCAGTTCCTGTGAGTCAGTTGTTTTGCAGTATGGGGACAGTGCTCAGGAATGTGCCATACCATTTCTGTCCATGCCCTTGTGTGCTTTCTTGGTGTGCCTTCAGAGAGGCACTCCCAAATTCTCATCCCTCAGGCATTCAGAAGGGATAACAATAGTAGCTGTCCATCATTTCCTTGACTTTTACGTAGCAGTGGACTTTGTGGTGATAAACTCAATACTGCTTGTGGCCTTTTTTGCTCTGTTTCTCCCTTACCATTTCAGGCTTTTCTGCTCCTGGATTTGGTTTACAGAACTTTATCTCAATTTAATTGCAGCTGGATGCATTAACATTATCACAAGTGAAACCAGGGAACTCTCACTTTAGTTTTTATAATGGGATTACTTTAGCAAGTAAATGAATTTTCTCAAAGAAAGCTTATTAGTCGCTTGCTCTTGAACTTGACAGCCAATACAAGCCTTCTCTTGGGCAAGAAATCTTTCATGCTTTTTGTGGAAGTGGGAACGTGTACAGAAATCAATGGATACCACCAAGCAAATGAGAAATTACAAAGAAGCTTTATTATTTGAAAATCTCAATAAGCTGGAGTAGTGATCTGCACTGAACAAAATAAAATGTGATAAACAGTGCTAAATACAATGTATGCAAGCGTAAAATCAGAAAGGTAGAAGTATAGGAAGATAGGTAGAAATATTGCACAATCAGATATGGGGATAGCAGTGTGCAGCAGAATGAGTAAGTCAGCAAAACATGGTGAAAGTTCTGTTGGCAGAAATACTGCAGTTGAAGCGAGAAATAACATTTCCACTCTATTTACCATTGGTGAGGCTGAATATAAACTAACAGGCGTGCTTAAGCTGGAACGCCAAGCTGTAAGGACATAATGAGTCAGAATCCAAAGGAAAGCAAGAGAATTTGTAAGAGGTTTAGAAAGGATAGTAAGTTTTAATTGGTCTAGAAAAGAGAAGAGTGATGTACATAGATTGCTCCAAAATTAATACCTCCCTTTCATTTCCCTGGAGAATACAAGCGTTACAAAGGACACAATAATGCTAATTGATACAGAAAATTCTTAGCTAAAAAATCTGTATTTTTCAACATAGTCACTACCGTTACCTATAAATTTTTGCCCATGATGAGTAAGAGCCTACATGCCACACTTGTAAATAAATAATAAATAAATAATAAAATAAAACAACGACAAAAAAAACAACCATCATGACCATCTGGAATGTGGTTTGTCTTTCACTTTGCCATCACCCCTGCTGAGATGCACCACCCACTGCCTCACTGTGCTCACATCCACTGTTTGGGCTCCATAGAAGTTGAGTAAGTGTTGATGAACATAAGTGGGTGGAATTTTTTCCACATAGAGGAATTCAGTTCCACATCTTTTTTTCAAATGCACTTTCATATTAGGTGTATCAGACCATTTTGTCATACTGCCCCTCTACTGCCGTCTGTCACATGGCAACACGTGCAGTGGAGAAGATTTAGTCTCTATTGACTTACTACCAACATCCTCCTCTGATGTTGTGGGATGGTATAATAAAATAGAGGGCATTATTTCAGAGCTTCACACATTTCCCTGCTGTCAGTCAGCTGGGAGAAGCTGTTACATGCAGCAAGATAGTTCTCTACAGGAGGTCATGGTATCACAAGAGAATACAGGATTGCCATCAGAGAGATGCAGTTTAAATAGTATGAAATAAATGGACAGTAAAGCGGTATGAACTGGAATGCCTACTACCCTAGATTTTTCAAAATAATTTAAAAAATAATATCTGAGAAGGGGATACACTTTAAAGTACTTGTGTGATCGTACTTCAGAGCGAGGATCTCATGCTCTGTGTTTGTGTTGGTTACTGTATTACTGAGGGTTTTTATTACATCTGTTGTGTAACCTTGAATTTACAAAATCAAGAAATTAAATCCAAATGCTTTGTAATAATGAAAATGAATGTTTCAGCTTTGTTTTCACTAACATATAAATTATAAAAAAGACAATTAGGGACTGACCTGCATTTCATTAGCCTTTTAGTCTCTGCCCTGAAGCTTGGAAGCAAATAGGAAAATGCAAGATTTATGAAATGTTAGAAATCACCTCCTGTTTTTACTGTTACAAAGAACAATAGTTTAAACTTCTTTTGCAGCTTTTTTACTTTTTCCAAAACAGAATTTGGTATTAACAACATTATGCTGTTGTTAAGTTAATGTGATTAAGTAGTTTGGTTTGCCTTTACTTTCTACTCTGTCTTCCAAAGAGCATTAGAAATAATTTATAATCTGAAAGGAAAGAATTTGGGCACTACTTAGATAAATGCTACTTCAAATGGGAACTTACTGCTTACAGAGGGGACAAACTATTCTTAATGTGTGTTGACTAAAGACAACTGCAAGTCGATATCTCTGTCCTTAATTGTAGAAAACTGCATGGTGACAAGCTGTGCCTCAGCTTGCAACTAGCGTCGTGATCACAACACTGGTTCTCCTTTAGGGGACTTCAGTCACCCTGATGCTTGCTGGTAAAGCAATGCTGCCAGGCACACACAGTCCAGGAGGTTTCTGTAGTGTGTTGAAGATACAACATTCTGATGCAGGTGGTAGAGAAGCCAGTGAAAAGAGGTGTGCTACTGGACATTGTTCTTACAAAAAGGACTGTTATTTTGGGGTGCATTTAAAAAGAGCGTGGCCAGCAGACTGAGGAACGTGATCCTCTCCCTCTACTCTGTCTTGGTGATGTCACATTTGGAGTGCTGTGTCCAGTTCTGGGCTGCTCAGTTTGAGAAAGACAGAGAGCCCTGTGGAGACCTTCCCCCTCTGTAATTTGGTAAAGACAGGGATGGGGTTGAGATGAAAGATTCAAAACAAGAAGGCCAAGTCATTAGGTGAACATTTGTATTTCAGAAAATGAGAACGGAACCATGGAAAAATTCAGAAACCAATGTCATTTTTGTGTGTTATTTAAAATTTTCCACTCTTGTGGTGGTAAGTCTGTGGTAGAGAGGATGGGAAGAGGTGATATAAATAAACAAAAAAAACAACTTACAGACGAGCATGACAGCGAAATACAGCCACAGCTTTCAAGCTTTGTGAATTATTTTGTATAGTATATGGGGAACTGCAAAGGTCTGGGCAGGAAATAATTTAGGTGTGAATACAGTTATGAAGTAGGCCTATGTAATAGATACTGTAGTGTGCACTTATGGCGTGTTTTATTTCTGCACTCATGAAAAACGATGAACGTAAATGTAAAAGATAAGCTACAGAGAAACCAGATGTGTGCTTGGGGCATAGTATGTAGGCCTCCAGTGCTTATAATCCACATGTTCAGCAAGATGGGTGATGTTTTCAAGTAGTTAGTGCCCTAAGAGAGGCTTTGGAGGCCAAATTGCAGCAGCTGAATGTGCAGTCTGCTTCTTGTTCTTTGTTTTGTTTTACTCAACGGTTCACAAAATTCACTCTTTCTTCCTCTAGTAAGTATTGAACAAAATACGTTGAAACAACAAAACACTTCAAAAAAAGGCGGGGGGTTAGAGTTGAAGGCAGGCAAGATCAAACTTCATGGACTGAAGGAATGCAATGTGTGGATTAGAGAGAAGCAGCAATGGGACAGTTGTTGCCTAGAGCCTCTAGCTGTTGTTTTGTACTGCGTGCACATCAAAAAGAAAAGTTTTGGAGACTCATAATTTAAAATAATTTAAACTGACAGTTTTCCTTTTATCACTTGAAAGCCAGAATGTTATTACAGCACGTTATTATAACTTGGTATGAATTATCCAAATGTGTACAATTCTTCCCCTTCACTAAGCAGTAGGACTTACAAAAGAATCAAAGCAGGTTGGATGACTCTTATAGAAATAAATTATTCTCAGGCTTCTACAAGGTTACAACTCCTTTAAAAAGCTTAGTAAAGCATCTGCCATCATTAGGTGAGGATATAATCTCTATGCATTAGACTTGTTGACTTTTACAATACTATTTCACATTCTCAGATTATTAAATCCCTGTTAATGTCATACTGTGCTATGCTTGCTGGAAATGTAGGAATGCTTTCCTGTGGATGTGACATCTGAGGAACAATCCAGCCTTTTCAGAAGCAGCAAGATTTCCCTTTAGGGTAAGGCTTTTAATTCCTTTATCTCATCACAGAGGGCATTTCACTGAAAATTTATAACGTTTTTCTGATGTACAAGTCAGTGATACCTTTTCATAGGTGAATTCACGAACTTAGACACAAAGTTTGTTCTGTATTTGTACTTTGTATAACACTGTTTTGGAAATGTTCATAGAATCTTTGATGTATTAGAGGGGAGCATATAAACAGGAGGGAGAATGGCTGTTTACGAGACTGGAAAGTGATAAGACAAGGGAGAATGGTTTAAGCTGAGACAGGGGAAGTTTAGGTTAGATATTAGGAGGAGAACTCTCATTGAGTTAAGCGAGAGTTGATAGGAATGATTTCCAGTTCTGACAATAAGGTAGCTTTATGCTTAGAGTATGAATATGTGCCCTCTTGTACACTATTTTTAAAGGGGCTCCTCTTGTATTTGAAATGTACTTTCATGTAATTCTGTGCATTACTGGGAATTGATGTCAGCAGCTACCACTTCTGGGCTGGCATAAACTAGGCAAACTTTGTATTCCAGCTGGTCAAGGAATGCAGAAATACTCATTCCAACTGTATGCTGTTGTCAGCATATAGTTAAACTAACAGAGATTAGTGCTCCTGAGCAGCCAGTATTTTAGCTGTTCTACTTGTTTGGGAATATGAAAGAGAGAAATCTGATGATTTAAAGGACCTATCACAAATTATATTTGAAAATGTCTTTGCTGAGTACACGGAGGAAAGTCATTGTGTGTACAAGTATAAGCACTGTTAGATGCTGTCTAGTAGTTGTAAATCATGTATGTGGTTTCTGGTAAGAGGCATATCAATGCTGAAATATATCTTATTTTATATGAGTGTACAGCTATAACATTAAGTAAAAAGATATAATCCCTTATACGTTTCTAAGTGTCAGAAATGTTATGGGAGTTTAAATATATTTATTTTTCTGTAGAGTGAAATAGCAATAACTTGAACTCCTCTAAAACTAAAAGAAAACCTTCCTCTTGCTTTGATACAATCATAAAATTCATGTTCTTGAATGCCTGTGATTTTAATTAATTAATATTTGTTGTGTATCAAGGTGATATTTAATTAAAAATACACTGTTTTCTAGGCAAATGCAGAAATGCCAGGTTTCACTATTTTGAGAGATGCCAGTGTATTGATTTATTTATTTATCTGATACGACAAGGTAGTGACAGTGGACACTAGAAGTTAAAGTTTAGCCAGCGTTTTTTTCATCTTGTATAGCAAAATTATGGAAATGCAGGAGGCCAGAACTTAAATAATTACTGATTATGATGAGATTCATGTTGTTATAAAGGAGTGATATTGAAACCGAGGCTCATAAAAAAAAAAGCCAGGTGAAATCCAGTGCTATAAGTACCAACACACGAGGAGCATGCATGTTTTTGATGTTTTTCCTTTTCAATTGTATCTGTTTTGACAGAATTATTTCACTTCTCATGTTCCGACAAAAGTGCCTCTGTTTTGCTGAGGGTTGTCTCTATTCCAAACAGTTAGAGCCTGATATGGTTTCAGTTGCTTAGCTCCTTTCTGATATTGTACAAAATGAGCTGGCTGTATGTCTACTACCTCATCACAAATCGAAAGCTCTCTGAAATAGACTGCATACAGCTTCCAACTTGTTGCTGTGAACTACAACAAAAGCTTCTGTTACGTTAATGTGAATAAACATAGTCCTGATTGTTCTTTCACTTGCTGTGACTTATTCATCACTCTGAAATAACTTTTTTAGATTTTTTTTGTTGAAATGGAAGGTACTCATCACACACATGCTACATTATATTAATTGCTGTAGTTTTTCATTTAATATTTTTACTTAAAAAAAGAAAGGATGCTATATGCATTTTTATATTAGAATAAGCACATGAATCTACAAAACTATTAAATGCTGTGCTAGTTTGCCAAGCATAGCTATATATCTTTATAACAGAGGCTTGTTAATCCTTTGTACGTTTCTATCAATTTCATTAAAGCTCCATGAGGAGAGTAGTTATAGTAGTATGTGGCAGGTCTGTATGTCTGTACAGAAGTAGTGGTGACCTCATATGGTGAAAAATTGCAATTTTACTTTTATCTTTTTTGGGAAAGAGCTGGGGTGGTAAGGAGGAGCCCTCGATCCTGGAAGCAAAGTAGTGATTTTTTTTTTTTATATCTCTGGCTTTGCAACATTTACTTTAATTTTAGAGCATCTTTCTAGCATGGGCATTGAATTTCTAGTAGGAAAGTGTTGTCTTTAACTGACACAGCAGCTCAGAAGCTCTTCCTGCTATCTGTTAAAATAAAGACCCAATAAAAAGTTTTGTGTGTGTGCAGCAGCATGAATGTGAGATGTTCTAGAGACTTACTGAAAATGAAGCGAAAACCCCTCCTGCTCTATCATGTAATTTTTTAAAAGAAATAATTAGATAATATATACATATATAACAGTAAAAAGTCTCTGCATGGAATCTAGAAATAGTTTCAGGAGAACAAAGCAGAACTATGGTCTGCTGCCAGCTGACCACTGTGGTCAGTGAGCTGGAAACTGTTGCTTACTTGGCTTCTGGATCTGGGACTCCTGAATTTCTGTAAGGACTATGATCTATTTTGAAAACTGACCTCCCTCGTTGACCTTCTCCCAGCTAGAGCTTCTTGCTGCATGCTGATTATGGCAGTCTGCAGAGTGTTGGTTCAGGTAGTGTTAGCAAAGAAGGATAAAGATCCCACACGTCGGCAGGCGTTCCCACTACTGGGCTGTTGTATAAGCAGGTGGTTTTGATGATGCCTGTTAGCCCTATCCAGAGCATATCAGTTGTTTCAGGCTCTGTTGGGCATCACCCTGCGAACCTCTGGTGACAGAACCATGAAGGCTGGCGATAGTGATTTCTCAAGTTGTGTTTCTTTTGTTCAGAGGAAGCTGAGATGAGCTGTGGTCAGAAGTTAAGATTTATATGCATGATCTGAGTGTGAAGAAAAGCAAAGCTGCAACTCTTTTTTTTCTTCCCCTAATACTGTAGAAGAAATTTGTTTTCTTGGTTTGGACAGCAGGTGAAATGTCTGTCCCATTTAAATGCATTCCTAGAGGTTCCTAGGGACCTCTTAGCAGTTGTAGTCTTTTGAAAAGCATTTTCTAGGTGGTGTGTGGTTTTTTTTTATTTTGTTACTTTTGTTGTTTTATTTTTAAACTAAAGATGACCATGAAGTATAAAACCAGTAGATTACTATGTTAGTATTTATAGTGACTTGCATTCATGTAATATTGCCCATTAATCTATAATCATTTAATTTCATGCCGCGCCACACTGAGGGAATGCAGGACATCACACTGGCTTAGATTCACAGATTTGCCCAGTTAAAACTTCACGTGTTCTTGCAGGAATTACTTATAATGTCAGCAGATTCATTTCACTTTCATTGATTTGTTCAAATTTGCACTATATTTACATTTTGTGATCATTTAATGCTTAAATGATTTAGAAAAACGACAAAGATTAATACATGGGATTTCCGAAGAAGACATTTTGGAGTTTGTATTAATATCGTATAAATGTAACCTAGCATTAAAAAATCAATAAGTAATGCCAAAACCAAGACAGATCAGTATTTGTTCATGATAATACTAAGTTTGGGAAATATGGACTGTATTTGTTGCTGACAGGAAGATTGATACTCTGCTTTAAATTCTAAATAGACTTTATCTTAGTTGGAAAACTCTGACAAGATACAATTTGCAAACTTCTTAAAGTAAAAAGTGTTTTAAAAAATACTGTGGGTTGTTTTGTTGTTTTGTTTTTTTTTTTTTCCACTTTTGACACTTAATTGCAAAATTGAAGCAATAAGGACTTATTTTCACTGGCAGCTGCTGGAATATATAGAAAATGATATTTTTGCATGGAGTGATTATTTCAGATAATTATTCTTTACATCAAGTTAATGCATAAAGTTGTGCATTTTTCGTGTGCCTCATGAGTCGATATTTGGAACTTGTTTTTCAGCACTCTCTATGGGCAAGATTTTTTGTTTATTTCATTGCTCTTTTCCATGAAGAAGTGTTGCAAATGCTGATCCACATGTAATTCTAATTGGTAAACCCCTTCATGTGATGGAGAAACATGGGCTGAGTTTTAATCTTTTAAGATAATAGTTTTGACTAATACTAAAGTTTTTAATATTTAAGGTTATTAAATAGACAAAACCATGAGGGATGGTTATGCACAAAACAATTATTAAATGACAGCTTTGATTCTGGTATGTCTGTGTCTCTTGGATGACATCTGCAGCTTGACTAGGTAACCTGTTGATGTTGAAAAACAGTGTTTTGGCTGATTTTTTTTCTTTGTCTGATGCCAAGAAAGATCAGGCATGTTTTTGTCTCTTTCAGACCATGCTATTTGTAATAATTCTCTTTATGGTTTGCCAAGTAAATTGATTACCAAGGCTTTGCTTATTCCAGTGCTCCTACTAAAGAAATGTTAAACAAGCAGATAGCTGAATTTTACAGAATAGAGGGGTTCTGAGCCTCCTGAGGAGGTGGATGCATCCAGGCCTGGATGCAGTACTCCAGATGGGGCCAGGACACCGTTGGCCTTACGAGCTGCAAGAGCACACTGCTGGCTCATGTTCTTTTTCATCCACCAGGACTCCCAGGTCATCCTCTGCGGGGCTACTCTCAATGAATTCTTCTCCTTGTCTGTATAAATGCCTGGGATTGCTTTGACCCACATGCAAAACTGCATTTTGCTATGTTGAATCTCATTAGGTTCATATGTGCCCACCTTTAGTGTTTGTTGAGGTTCCTCTGGATGGCGTCTCTTCCTTCTAACATGTCAACTGCATCACTCAGAAATTTAAAACTAGAAATGTATATCAGAGAGATGCTTCTCTATGCCTGCAGACCGTCTCAAAAATAAATCACCACCTCCCACTACCGGAAGATTTCAAAATGTGTAGAATAAGGGATTTTTTTCTCCAGAGTAGAAAAGGAGGTAGAAGCATAATAGCTTTTATAATTCAAATATCTAGCTAACTAGGGTTGGCATTTTAATAATAGACATTCTCTAAAGAGCTTAGTGATAATAACCAATTCACCAGTAGTAGCAAGCCTTGCTCTGTCATCTGTAAGTAGTCCTTTTAAATCAGATGACTTTAGAGGCACTTGAGTGATCTTCTTACTCTTTTATTGCCAGGTGTCTGGAGATGTTTTGTTTATAAGTTTAGGGAAATTCCACTTGTGGTTTTTCTCAGATTTTTAATATGCTCATATTTTATGTTTATGTAGAAGAGAGACCAGACTTTCAAATTTAGGAGAACACCTTGTGTACAAAAAAAAAAAAAAATTTGAAAGAGCTTCATAGTGTAGAGTGCATAGAACAAAATAGCTTGCTGATGTAATTGTTGATATGGAATCAATGAACAGTGTGTAAAACAATATTGTATGAAGGCTGCTCTGAAAATGAAACCTCCTGTTATTTTGGCCTATGATGTCAGAGACCCACATAATAAAATAAGAGGCATTACTTTTGGAGCAGTTCTGCCATGTTGTGTTTCCTGACCTTAGTATTTTGAACATCTTGCAAGTTGGAATACATATCACTGTAATTTGACCATAATGTTACAGAATTACTTTTTTTTCTGGAAAGGCAGACCACAGGCTTGTGGGAGCTTGAATGTCAGGTATGTTTGATAGCTCACTGAATAACAAGAGCAAAGTACCAGTACCAGTGGTGTTAAATTCCCAAAACTGCTGCTCACAAAAATTATTAACCCTTTATTCTGTAAAGTAATACATCTGTAGTGCTAAAGAAGAAACTGATGTACTTTTGTTTATGACCTTTTAATCTTTGATGCCCTATCCTTCTGAGAACTCATGGTACTGTTTTTACTGCAGCACAACACAGAGTCTCTTTTTAGTTATCATGGGTGATCCTTCACACCAGTCAGTTAAATTGAAGTGTATTGAAATTTATGTTATTCATCCTACAAAAGTTGGATGCTTTCCCAGAGCCAATTTGAAAGAGTTGAAAAATATTGAAAAGCTACCCATGTGCTAAATCTTTATTTTGCCTGATAAAATTTTTGATGTTATTTTTCTTTACTACTTCTATTGGATATTTTATGACACAGCTTTTAATTGGTTGTTTTTAACATTAGATCTGCCTGTTTATATGTTATGAGTGTGGTTTTCATCTTTCTTTTTACAATTTTTGTCATTATATAATAGTGTAATGGGCTGTTGTGGCTGAATGAGAAGACATGCAGTCAGTCAGCATTCCAGGCAGAAATCTGAATCACAGCCTCCAGCACCATAGCACACTGAAGTCAAAATTTATGACCAGTATTGTGGAAATGTGCCCTGATTTTTTACATCACACTTTCTGTCTTATATGGATATCTTTGTAGTGCTAAAGTATTTTCTGAATGTAGGAGATGGCCAAGTAGTCATAAAATCAGGTTATTATAAAGCTGAGTTACACTGAGAGGTGAAAACCCTTTTTTTTCTCTCTATGAATACTTTGTTATCCTTGATTCAGAAAAGCGTTTATATAAATTGTTACAGTAAAGGCACAGTGCTTAACAGGCATCCCGTGAATGCAGGAATATGGACTGAAGTGTCTTTTGTTGTTTGTTTTTTTTGTTTTGTTTTCTTTTCTAAGTCCTGAAGTTCTCAGTTCCGGTCTCTCCTGTTTTCCTTTCACTTCTTCACCAGTTTTTTTTCCCCTTTTTCTTCTAAGGATGCTTCTTGGAGGTAAACACATTAGTGAACTACAGGTTGTCAAAAACAAACGAAAGAGAGTGGGGAATTGATGGAAGGGGAGGAGGACAGGGAAAAGATGCAGCTGCTCATTTTCCTGAAACTAGCCTTGAATTCAGTGTCATTTTCTTAGTTGTTATAACAAAAACTGGGCACCTGGTTGAAGCACTGTGACTTTATTTTACTCTGCTGCCAACAGGAGAATGTTAAAACAGTAAAAAATAGTTTGCTTGAATTATTGTGTAAAATAACATCGATAGAAGAAGTTTGCCAGATGCAATCTCGTGAGTAGTAAATTGCCATGCCAGTGGAATCTTCTGAAAGAGCAGCCAACTCCATATGTTGTTTTCTGTTCTACTGTGCTTACATCCAAGTCAGTAGGAGGTATTTCACCTTCTGGGGAACAAGATTCTCCAAGGATTGGATCCTGTAATTGTGAAGTCATTTCTTTTGGACCCGAACAGGCAGTGTGTCTTTGCAGCAAAGAAGGCCAAGAGCAATCTGGGGCTGCCTTAGGAAGAGCATTGCAAGGGGAAGTACAAAGGGAGGGGATCCTTCTCTGCTCAGCATTGGTGTGAGATATTTTTGGGCTCTCCTGTACAAGGGAGACATGGACACACTGGGATGAGAACACTGAAAGGCCATGAGATGGGGGGGACTGATCAGCCCACAGAAGAGAAGAATCACGGTGATCTTATCTGCTTGCATATATAGCTGTGGGGGAAATAAAAAGAGAAGGAGCTAGGCTCTTTTTGTTGTGGCCAAGTGACACTAAAAGAGGCAACCAGTATAAACTGAAACACAAGACGTTCCCACCTGAACACAGGTGAACACCTTTTCCAATGTGAGAGTGACCAAACAGTGGCACAGATTGCCCAGAGAAGATGCATAGCCTTCCTTTCTAGAGATGGAAACTCCATTCACTCAAACCCAGCTGGATGATGCCTTGGGCAGCTTGCTGTACCTGCACCTGCCTGAGCAGAGGCTGGCTTGGGCAGTCTCTGGAGGTGCCTCCCAGCCAAAGCCAATCTGTATTTCTCTTGTGGCTCTCATCTGATGTTGAACTGAAATACTGGATGATGCCAGATACCACTGAACAAGTTGTACGTTCTCATGTGTTTTTTCTGAACAATAACGTCAATGAAATAACATTATTAACATTACTAGGTAAAAATCTGTGGTTGAGGAATAAACCTGACAACAATGTGTGGAATGAAACATGTTTGGGGTTTTGTTGCACAACTCGTGTTAGTTAGCTCTTACGCACATAAGTAGTCTGATTGACGTCAGTAAGAATACTGCTGTAAGTAAGTATATACCAGTGCAAGCAAGGATTGCACAATTCATCCTTGTCACTAATGTAGAAGTAAAAGTGTATGTAACATGTTATTGAATTATCACTTCAAGCTTCCTTTATTTTGGTAACATATTCATTTAAATACCTTAAATTACGCTATTTTTCCTAGGCCACGTTTTACTAACTTGAAGATATCATTACATCCATCAGCATAAAATTTTCAGCAGTTCACAACTCTGAAAAATCAGTTTTCTTGGTTTGTTTATTCAGCTGGTAACTAAGGGATGGCAGAAAAAAAAAACTACTTATTTTCCTTTATTGTCTTCTAAATAAATCAGTTTCTCACTATTTTTCCTGGCAAATTTGGTGGTGTCATTGCTTAATATTCAATGTTTAATTAGTCTTAAAGTGGGCTTTCTCTTCCCTATAAAATAATTAAATAGATTTATCTTAATTTTAAATGTCAGTTTAAGTTTATTGTTGTATAAAGAGGTGCTTGAATTAGCATAGAGACTTTCCAGAAACCTACTGCAAGGCAGTGCGTGCACTTTTATAGAGAGGTGACACCTAATGCTGAAAACTCTTTTAAGCCAGTAGCCAAAATTCAAAAACAAACAAACACCCCATTAGCTGGAATTTGAAACAAGAAAAGTTGAAACTGGAGGTAGAATGCGATTTATTTCTTAAATCGGAACGCCTGTTTGTCTCCATTGCTAACCTGAAGAGACTGACTGGAAAGCATGCCTAACTCTCTTACAGCTTGCATCTTTTATTTAAAATCAGATGCATTTTTTAAAGATATTCGCCACTTCAGTCTCCAAATTATTATGCTTAATGTAACCTACCAGATGACAGACACATTTTGTGTTAAATGGAAGAAAGAATTGTGACTGTTGTGGTTTGTTTTTGAGGAGCTCGCTTCTCATGACTTTGTCGGTGCAATTGTGCTAGGTTCCTTTGTACAAAGAAACTATCATAGGAAAAAGTGGTAGATTTCTCTGGGCTTTTTACCTTTCCATTTCATAAAGGATGTTGACTGTGTTTTTCTCTGAGCCTTTTCAGGCACTGTGGTTGGAGGGAATTAAGAATGAGAAATGCTGATCTGTGCTGCTGCAGATATGGTCCTACTAAATCAAAGTAGAGAACACTCATACCTGGTGTCAGCATGTGGCATGTTACTTGACTGTGTACTTGTTCCTCACAAAGAGTTTTGTATCCTGGGAAACTATCCTGACAAGTTTATTAATATAAGTGCTAAGATGGAGTAGGATACTCCTTTCAAGAGGAGGAAATACATTTTCTGTGTCCTATTTAGTGAAATAACAGTGAGACTTGGCACACTTGTACGTATTCTTCATAGGAGGTTTCATCATACTGGATCTTGTCTCTGCACTTAGGTAGTATTTTAGGGAAGATTAATGTGAGTTTATGTTATAAAATGAATTACAGAATTTTATTTATGGGCTTTCTCTTGGGGGGGAGGGGGGAACAAACACCAAACAAACCAGCAGTAAAACTGAAGACAGTGGGGCTATTCTTGCAACAAAATAGTTTCTCAAATATAGAGATACATCAGGATTGAGTGTCAGGTGGGTGGAAGACATTACATCAGCCAGAAGGTATTATTGGAGAAGTCATAAAGTAAGAACCTTGTCCCAGCTTTTGTATTCAGGGGAAAATTTAAGGTGTTCCTACCATGTGTAACTGTTAGATTTTAAGCAGCCTCATTTATGGCTGTATATAATCTTTCCAGAATTAGGTGGGTGCAAGTCCTGAGTGACCTGACATTTTCCATACTGTGTTAGGAATGAGCGATATTTTGGCACTTATCACTGTTAATTTGAGTCTTACTGGTCAGGTACATTTTGGGCAGGAGACAAAGTATCCTGGCTGTGCGTGTTACACGGGAGAATAAAAATGAGCAATTAATTATAAATCATACTGAAATGTTCGCTATGGGTTTATAAATACATTTTTACTTACCTCATGACGATGCATTATGTTTAAGTGTGCTGATAATTATTTTTATCAGTAACCTTAAGATTATACGTAGCATTTTTCTCAAGCAAAGATTTGAAATCAATTTGATTACAATTTGCAACTCTTAAAGCATGTGTGTATTCATTTTGTTAGGTTTTGCAGAGTGTTAATTAAATCCCCAAATTTCCTCCCATAATGCACCTGGAAGGATAATAAAGGTTGTTGCAGATCGCTCATTTATTCCAAAGTGCTAATTAGAATTATGAGGAAGCTACTTCTCACTCTGGAAAATAATATTTAGTTTTTTTAAAAAAAGCAGTGGAGATCCAGACAATGAATGGTATCTCACAGTGTAACACTATCCGTGCCCTGGAACATTATGCTATCTGCACAATTTGGAGTGTGAATTGATACCCTGCAAAAAATTTATATTCAAGTTAGGGATGTTTATTCACCCCATTATGCCTTTGTATATGTCTCATGGAAAGATCATAGGCCTTTACACTGTAATAAAAACTGATTTTTATAATCACTTTTAGCTGGCTTTTTGCTTTTATGCTTTTTTGCTTCTGTGAATCTCTGACATCAGACGTGTTAGTAGTTTGCCATTCTTGAGCTCTGGGTTTTGAGAGATGTGACCACTTTAGTACTCATCTGAGTAGGGTGCAATTTTACAAGATGCTGATCATACCTGGAAACGGCCTTGTGAGCTGCTGCTGCAGAAGCTGGTGGAAAGAGAAGGCACTTATCGTGTATCCTGGCATCTGGTATGTTTGGATGTGTAGACACATTCATGGCTTTTTCATCAGAATTGAGGGATCTGAATCAGTGTACCAGATAAAGTGATTATTAGTATTCTTTCTGTATAGAAGCATTACAGCTCTGATTGGCTGAGCTGGTCTTTGTTTTCTCTCTAAAGCTTAAGCAGGGCTGCTGGTCTCCTGACTGAGATGTTACACAGTGTGCTGCTTTCTGCCACATGCGCTGCAAAAGTGACTGCATCTGACTGGGATGAAACTGGGATCTAAATATGCACAGAGCTTGCAATTTAGTACAGTGACTCAAGGCTGGCAAAATTAACGCTTCATGTTTATATGATGATTTGAAATGTTTAATGATAAAATTTATGACGTGAAACAAATGTGTGCCCATTTTAGATACGCAGATCTGCTGTGTAGTGCTGTTTATGTACTACATTAATAGTTTTTACTGCTAGTAAAGTATTGAACACAGGAGCAGCATATAGATTTTTTTTTTTTTTTTCTAGCATTGTGAGCCTGAGTTGGAGAAGGAGAGACAAAAAGAACTTGGAGCTGTTCACAGCCAAGTTTTAAATTTGAATTGAATTTTCAAGACAAGAAAAACCAAAAAGAGGTTTGGCCATGCTGACTGCTCAGAATAAGTGACCACCCTTTTTGCCAGACCAGTAATGTCAGGTTTCAGAGAGTTTGGGCACTTGGTTGCATTACATTCCTGTATACTTAAATGGATTAAGATAAAAAGTCTGACTTGAAAAGGATATTCCAAAACTGACTGTGCCTGTGGTTTTGAATCCTGATGCTTTGAACAAAGAAGGGATTGATTTAATGGGATTAATGCTTAATCCAAATGAAGCAATGTACACACATGCCTTGAATGCTTTGGAGAATGACTACAAATATCATTTATAAGGTTTGGTTGGAAAGATACAGAGAGGTGAATTTTGTTTTAGGAAGTGATGAGACAACATGACTCTAAACGAGGATGCAGAGACATAGTTGGGTTCAATTGTCTTTTTTGGATTTTAGATATTTTTAAGGTTTCTCCTTTCTAGTACAAGCATGGCATTTATTTTCAAACGTTGTTTTGCATTTAAGAAAGTGTTGGATATCTGTCCTTTATTTTGATATTCTAAATAAGAAAGTTTACTTTAATGTTACACATTTTTACTTGTATTTCAGATAAGGTCATTTTCTGCTTCAGGTGTTCCCTTATCTGAAAAGTGTTTATTATTATGTTTCTTCTTCCATTTGTTTGTTGCTATTTTTGGCTTACAGATTCTCTGTGGAGCAGAACGTCTTGTTACTTACATGGAGACATTATGACCTTGCTTATGTTTGCTGGCCCCGCTGATTGCAGGGATGAAACCAAACATGCTCATGCGTTTCATTTAAAAAGAAGCATAGTTACAGTTGTAAAATTTAAAGTTATTTTCTTCCAAGGTTTTCTATACATTAAAATCAAATTGATTTCTTTCATTAATCAATTCATATTCACACTAGGGGTTTTCAAAGCCTTGAGTCCTGTCCAGCTGCATGAAAGGTCTGCCATTCACATCAGTGTTGCAAAGGGTTTGAGGAATGCGGTTACTGCTGTCTTCTGTGCATAGCTGTTCTGGGGTAAAACACTGAGCCTTGGTAGTTGCTAGACTGCCTCAGTAAATTTCATCCACTCTCTGCTGCCTCCCCATGTCCCCCAGCCTGCAATCTTTTTATTTGCATTTTTGTTTTGATTCTTAAGCATTGCTGTTCTTAAGTTTTCCTCTACTAGCAGGACCAGAAACTTTTTGTGCAAACTAAAATTCTTGCTTAATCATAGGGTTTGATGAAGCTAGTGGCTTTAGAAAAACGCCAAATATCACAGCACTAATGAAAAAAAAACAGAAGTTGCTAATGATGTGACTGACTCATGCTGCTAAATGGAGCAGATTTTGAAACATAGCTGTAGGCTTCAAATCTTTTACCTCGTTCCAGTTGATTCTGCTTTACACTGAGCTCAGTGAAGCTGTTCTCAGAGGAGGGTGCAGCACAACATGCGTTCAGAAGTGGAGCCATTAATTGATTCAGTGCTACAAAGGTTATCTAATATATAAGAAATTTTTAAAAGTATTTTACACAAAAGAAAAAAAAGCTGAAAGCAGAAATATAACTTTCAGATTATTTTCTGACTTTATTATTATGATTTTTAAAGGGAGAATGTTGGAGAACGGCTTAAAGGCAAGTAGTAATTACTGAAATCTAATGTTTGTAGGAGGTCTTGTTTCTCAGTTTCTTTTGGAATCCAGCCATGGTATATCTGGGATAGTAAATAAACACTGCACAGGAGCATCCTTAAGTACTGAACTGCTTTGTTCTATGCCATTAAAGTGGTAGGAGTGTGTTTCACAGAATCACAGAATCACCAAGGTTGGAAAAGACCTTCAAGATTATCCAGTCCAACCATCCACCTATCACCAATAATACTCACTAAACCATGTCCCTCAAAACAAAATTCAACCATTCCTTGAACACCTCCAGGGTTGGTGACTGCACCATCTCTCTGGGCAGCCCATTCCAGTGCTTGACCACTCTTTCAGAAAAGTAGTATTTCCTAATGTCCAGCCTAAATCTTCCCTGGTGCAGCTTGAAGCCATTCCCTCTAATTCTACCACTAGTTACATGAGAGAAGAGGCTGACCCCCAGCTCACTACTGCTTCGTAGTGCACTGGCAAAAGAATATGTATAGATTTATTACATGAACGTTCTTATTCTATAAGCTTTGTCTACTGTCATTTACTTTATGTACTTTTAACTTTTAACATGGACACTTTAGTGTCCATGTTGTCCATTATGTTTCATTTGGAAACATATCTTCATTCACTTCAGTCTTCTTCAAAAGTCATTTTGCCAGTACCTATATTCCCAGCTGTGCAGTTTGCTCTTTTTAAAGTCTCTGGACTCATTAGGGAATACTAGCCTTATATTGTTCCTGAGAATATGCTGTGCCTGATTTCTTCAGAGTAGAGTATGGATATTCATAGTCAAGATTTTGAAAGGGAGGAAGTTAATGTAAGCATTGTAACCAATACTCTCTTCTTTCTCAGTAAAAGCATTTTCATGTCAAAGTGATGTGCAAACTGTTGCTAACTGTGCCATTTTCTTGCTGTCACTATGTCAAATTTAGTTTGATATTCTGGAAGGGCAGCTTTAGGTTAGGAATGTTCACAGATGTAAAGAAGTCAAAAGAAGTCAGGAGAGGTGTGAGCCATTGAATCTTACCTTTCTTTTTTTTTTTTTTTTTTTTTTTTTAATTGGAAAAGGATACATGCACATACTTATGCTGGGGAAGAAATACTGCGATTGATACAGTTTGGTTCCTTTGGGGAACTGCTGTAAAGCATGAAGTCTCACTACTGAGAAAGTCAGTTTTGAAATACAGCAAAATGATCCACTTGCACAGCATGCCTAGCTACAATGAGAGTTGTTAGAGTACGTCTTCGAATAACAATCATAGGACTGAGCAAGAGAGTTTGTTTCAACAACTGTCACAAACATTTGACTATTTTATGTTGAAATTACTGGACTGTGGTATTCGGGAGCAATGTTTGCGTTTGCTATAGTTAGTTTACTAAGATAAGAAATGAAGAAATGCATCTGTAATTCTGTCTTAAATTCTATATGGTTCTGTCTATAACTTCAGTGAAAAAGAAGGCATTTATCCTAGCTTGAAAAGAAGAAATAAACAAAACACTCTTGTGAATGCTGCATTGAAGACTAAGAGGTTATTTAAAATAGAAAACATGAAACCCAAACTTCAATATACTGGCATGAACTGTGTCAAATGAGAAGAACAGTTTGAGCCCCAGGCATATGCAAAGTGGAAAAATAGATACATGGTTATTTGGTAGAATACATTGAAGCATCAGTCCAAGACGTATCAGTTTATAGAAACACTAGGAGTAAATATATTTGCTTCTTTTCTGTCATTTGATTCTCCCTTCCTGCTTCTAACATTCCAGAATGAGCAAACTGCCGGATGATATTGCCCCTTGGCAATAAAAATCCTTTTCACTGATCAAGAAACTGCTTCTTGGGAGCTACTGGGGAACAGGCTATCTTCCACCCTTTGCTTTGCCAGTTTGATATTATCTTGCCCTAAAATAAACAAATTATACTGAATGATACAAAAAGTGCAGTAATACGAAACACTTGCGTAAAACCTGTCATTTACAGAAAGGCTGTCTTTTCACTTACTGTTCAGACAGGGATAACTGAGAAATGGAAAAAATGAAACCAAACAAGCCTTGATTAATGTTTTCCGTGCCTACGAATTAGCTTTTTAAGCTTAGATGGCATAGCCAAAGAGAACATTTCAAAGTGAGATCTGCGAAGAGAACCTAAACAATTGTGCTGGTCAGGAAGCTGGGAGCTGCTGACCTGGTGCATGGAGAGGGCAGGCTGAACAGTTCCTTTGCCTGAAGTTTGTTCTGAGGGAAATGAAAAGAGGAAGCGCTCATCTGATATGCATGTACTCTTTCGTATTATTATATTTTTATTATAATTTTGATTATTTAGTCACGAATCCAGTGATACAAATAGTGAACGTCTGCATGGCATTAGCAAGTTGCACAAGAAAGATAACAGCACTGATACATGGGCTTATTGCATAAAAATAAAAATACAAGGGAGAAAGATTGTTTGATTGTGTCTGTGTGTGTGTTTATTTAAACAGGATGTGTATGAATCAGGAAGGCAGACTCTGAAGCATACATGGAATGAATTGATGCTCTACCAAAATGTCAGATTCCTCTAATTCTCATAAGAATTTTGGTCATTCTGGTCATTCTGGTCATTCTGGTCATTCTGGTCATTCTGGGTTTTCTGGCTGGGTGCATGCTAAGGTGTTGGTCAGAGTTCTGCCTTCCTGAGTGGGGTTCCTCTTGATACCTGACCTCTATCAGAGAACGTAGCTTATGCTCCATGCCAGAGTTGAGGAACAAGAGAAGATATCACTGGAGTCAGTGGGGAGTCAGTAAAAATATTCTTGTTGTGTAGGAAGCACAGTGGAAATAGTGGACATTTTTTCTGTGAAGATTTTCTGAAGTCACAGTCTGTTATCATTGGCGTTTGCTGTTGTTTTTTGTTTGTTTGTTTGTTTTTGTACAATGGTAGTATGTGTTTTTCAAATAAATAGACCAAAGATCAGGAGGATCACTAAATCTTGTTTGTTGTTTCTAGAAAGTAGATCTATATTTCTTGTTCTTTTTTTTTTTTCTTAAAATCTGCATGTAAATTTAAATCCTATTCTGCTTGCACCTATCCAAATATCTAAATACTGTATCTTCAGACACAGATACCTTTATGGAAACGAAGGAGGGTAATTTAAATGTGTTTGTAGCATTTCTTATAGCAGCTCCATGAATCACTTTCCAAGTAAGCTTAAAGCAGAATGTTTGCCCTAGGGTTGCTGGAATTGCAAGTTACCTGAAGCAGTAATTAAACCCTTGACATGAAGACTGAAGTCTTATTTCAAATATAGACGTTTTATCAAATTTCTATTCTATTCTATTCTATTTCTATTTTCTATTGAAAACAAGCAAGCAAAAAAAACCCCAAACCAAAACAACAACAACAACAACAAAAAAACAAACAAACCCCCCAAAAACAACATCCTGTAAAGATTTCAATGAGTGTTTCTGTTGAAGTTAAGGAATGAATACTTCACACGTTAGAATGCTGAGGTTATTTTCACTTCAAATGTATATCGAACCTTGCAGAATTTCCATTGCTAATTTTACAAACTTTCCAGTTCCTCGCTTCTTATTAGAAGGGAAAACCATTCATTTATTTGTGGCCTGAGAACATCCATAAACTAGCAGGTATTCTCTGACAAGTCTGTATTGAGCATTACTCATTCCAAATTTAAGAAGCAGATAAATTTTACTATCTTTCTGATGACAAACTCTGAATCTTCAATACTTCATAGTAATTTATGAGTTTTTCTCAAAATAGTTTCTTTTCAGATTTTTTACAATGAAATTACAAAGATTTTCTTTTTTGAAGTATTACTTTTTTCTTAATTAAATGAATTATAGAGCTATCTTATTTAGCCTTTTTTTTTTTTTTTTTTTTTTCCCCATATGGGAGGTGTTGGTCAGTGAGACTGAAAAATCTTTTTCATTCCTGTACAAGATGTAATTCCTTACAGATGTATTATGACCTCAACTTACAAGCTTTTACCTAAGGTTAAATCCTCAAAGTAGTTTGAATACAAGGTAGCATGATATTTTTTTTTTCCAAACTTGTTGATCATCTCCTACTTTTACTGAGTTGACAAGCATCTTTGCTTCTTCGGTAATGAAGATCAGCATGCTCGTTTAGGTCTCTAATTTGAGCAGCACGGATCTAGAGTTTCTTGCCTGTAAGTGCAAGCACTGATACCTGAGGCACTGGTAACCCAGGTAGGCTGCAGCTGCGGGTGGATAAGAGAAGTGGTATTTTGGACATGGGTTGTGCTGGTGGGGGCTGAATGATGGAGCAGCTGTGGGTGTATGTGAGGAGCAGATGTTTGAAGCCCTGCGGACAGTGCTGGGGTGCTGCGTCCTGAATGTTTTCATAGTATTTCTAAGAGATCTCAAAGCTTGTGGTCATTGATTAACATTTAAATATGCTACAGCTCTTTTCAGCGTATTCTGACATTGTGACAAATATGAAGTAGGAAAATTGATCTTGTGTTATAGCATGAACGCTCCCCGAAAGAGGCCAGAGTTGTCTGGAAGGAAGTTTCTCTTTTGCTGAATCTAGTCTGTGCTTTGCGGTTACTTTTCAGCTGTACAGAAACAGTTTCACTTATACACGCACACCACCAGCCGAGGAGTATTTAGAATCATTACAGCTCTTGTTGTTCCTTTTCCCCTCAGATCTAATTAATGCTTTGTATTCAATGTATGATCCCTGTGGGACAACTTGAACCTTAGGCTCTTGGGACATTTTCACTGATTTCCCATCCTCCCTTGAAAGCCCTCTGCACCCTCACATTCCTATCCCTGAAGACAGTGGTTTTCTTTGGTGTGTTTGTGAAGAGTCTGAGCAGATTGTCATAGTTTGAATTTGGAATTTGAAATTTTTCTTCAAAGTTCTTCAAAGTTCTTCAAAGTTGAATTTGGAAATTTAGTTAGTATCAGGGATACAGATTCACAGATTTGACTTTCACTTGGTTTTTTGAAGTGTATACTGGTGTTTTTGCTTTAGTGGCAACTGCTATTGTGAAGTCTTTTTATCTACAATTGCATTTATTTTGATAACTGATAACATTAGACGTTAGAATTATGCATTTGAAAACCATTTGTATTTCTAATATTACTTAATTAACTCTAGTAATTAAAGTTTGCACTTGGCTTTGGTGTTGTAATGGAGTTTGGTTGCTTTTCCCCACTTGTGAGAATACCAAATTTGCTGTGTACCAGTTTATGTTTTTCTATCTCCATCCTAGAGAGAGCCTCTTTATCAGCTCTCTGCTACATTCTCTTGCATATCTTGCAAATAAGTAATTTCAGAGTCCTAATTATGTCTAGATGCAATGATACATGCATGAATTTGCTTGTGTTAGTTGTTCCCTGTTATGATAGCAATGGGTTGATGGTTGGACCAGATGATCTTAAAGGTCTTTTCCAACCTTTGTGATTCTATGATTTTATAATTCTGTGATGCACCCAGCCTGAGCCCACAACTAGTTGTTTCCCATCTTACCATGTTTCAATTGTCTTCTGCTTTCACGGGAAAAAATAAAAATACAATAAAAATAAACATAGTTTTTTAGTTCCTCTTCGCTGCAGTCTCATGTCACAGAACAAAATTAGATGTGAAGTCTTTGTTAGCTGCTGAAGCATGTTGCTGGTTTTTTTTTTTTGTTGTTGTTTTTTTTTTTTTGTTTTTTGGTTTTTTTTTTTTTTTTTTGGAACTGCTTTTGTATCAGTTTCCTTTCAAAGCTGCTGGCCAATGTTTTGTTTCACTACCTGTCCCTGTCCCAGTATCTATGTTCTACTTCACAAATTTCTTTCTGTCCATTTCTCCCAGGGAAAGCTCATATTGAGTGTCACAGAGGACACTCCTTATGAGTGTACAAAGCATCATGTATGGTTGCATTTTGCTTCTACTACTTTTTATATGATAACTCATTATATTTGGTTGGATATCATTCTGGGAAGACAATTTAAATAGGCCTGTATTTAATCAGCGTGTTGTACACAAGGATATATTTTGTTACTGACATCTGTGTATTGTTTCACATGGAGAATTTCATGCCAATGTTGTAATCAGTTAATCTTCTCTCTTGCAGGTTTAACAGATGAAAAAGTGAAGGCCTATCTTTCCCTTCATCCCCAGGTACTGGATGAGTTTGTGTCAGAAAGTGTAAGTGCAGAAACTGTTGAAAAATGGCTAAAAAGAAAAAACAACAGACAGGAAGGTAAGTTCTTATTATTTGCAAGTAATATTTGGCTTTGAACAGCTTGGCTCTTATTTTTAGGCTCAAAAAATCCCCCAAAAACAAAGAAAAAAAAAACACAAAACCCACCCTATTCTTGATAGAAACTTACTGTTAGAATTTTTAAATCTAGATTCTATCACTTTGAAAGGTGAAAGAGGTTTACAGTATTTTCTGGTTTTGGTCTTTTGGCATTTCCAGATGGAATAACTGGTATCCATTTTGGAGATTCAGCTTAGTGTTTACAACTCAAAATTGTATCAAACCAAACTGTATTATCTCTTATATTAGTGTATGTTTTGAGAACATAATTTGGGCTTCTTGCATCTAAAGTCACCAAATTTTGAATAAAAATGTGTAGTTTGTGTCATTTGTAAAGGTCAGTAACAAACTGTATGCACCATCACAGAAGTTCCTATTTGCAACTCATTTTCAATCTGTTTTTAGATGGGAACATTGACACACAGGTTATAAAGTAGTCTGTTGAATTCTGGAGGTATTTGACTTTGATACTCCTCCCTTACAAGAACCAGAAATCTCTTCTTTTTGAGTAGGCCAGGATTGACAGTTGTCTTAAATTTTCTGAGATTGTGTGCAAGCATAATTCATGCAATTCTAACAGTTGTTGGGAATGCGTGAGGCAAAACACAAAAGCAAAGATTACCAATAAGGTGAATAAAATCAGAAACACTGATTATACTTTGTGGCTGTTTTCTAATGTGTTCAAGTGTTAGGTTCCTATGGTAATTCCCCTTTTTAAATAATGGGGCTGTTGCTGCTTATTAAAAAACTGAGTATTTTCTGTACAACAATAGAAAAAGAGTGGGCAAAGACTGTGTGAAGTGTGAGGAGGAGTGTGGAGAGGTTGCCTAATGGCAGAGTTAGAAGTAGGTTGCAAAAGACCACCTGTTCACTACTTTGTAGTTACAGTCCAAACCGCAGCACTGCAGGATGGCTATTGTTATAACCCATGTACGCAAAAAAACAGTTATGGATCAAGTAATGATAAAGCTTTTTGTAGATAGGAAGTGCTTAAATGTTACTATGAAAAAGTATAACTCGCTTTAAAAAATGATTTTTTTCTAATGTGCTTGAAATTAAGAAATACTTGCTTATTTAAACTATGGTGTATGGTCTGGGCCACTCTTATCTGTGATGATTTTTTTTTTTTTTCTGAAAGATAAAGGCTGTAGCCGAGTAAAATATTATCAATAGCAAAACATCTTTATTTGTCAGAATGCAAATCTCTAAAAAAGAAAGTAAGAAACTTGCTGCATCATTTAATCAGTTTGCATTATGTCTGTATCGATCCTATTGTCAGACTAATGGTGGCAGTGAGAAATAAGAGAAGGAGAAGATGAAACTGATTTTTAGGTGTCAGATCTGTCATAAATTCAAGAGACTATGTAGCTTAAGTCACTTTACAACAGGGGCGTAATTTCCCTTTTATCCTTCATGCTGTAATGTAGTCTGCTTTCAGATTTTCATATAATAACCTGATTCAGATAGAAAAATGAATTCTGTTTTCAGTAGAAATTTGAAAGGCAGGCAAAATGCTCTTCTGAGTTCCCTAGTGTAGTGTCTGTACTCTGTTGATGACGCAGAACAGTCATTAACCTATATGCAGAAATTGTGTCCTGCCTGCTTTACAGGCATCCAGCTGTGTGTACTCCTCAGCCAGAAGTCAGTGGGTTGGCAGCCAGAGTAATTTATCTGAATTTTATTAGCATGAATGTAAACTGAAATGATTTGGACTTAGATGAACCAATTTTTTTCTGTGACTGAGATTCTATGAATTAGTTTCTTCAGATGGGCTTTGTTTTTTTGTTTTTTTTTTTTCCTAGAACCTAAAATACTGAGAAGGGATGAGATTAGCTAATATTATAGTTCTTAAGGTATAACAACTCCTACCACATCATGCCATCTGAGTGTACAAGGAAAATCTTAAATCTATCACAGTAAATGGTAGCTTGAAAGTAGTCAATTACATGTTGTGGTGCTCTACCTGTGACTGTAGGATATTTTTATTTTACTGAAGTAAAACCTGAAAAGGTAGCAAGCACTGGGAGAGAACACTACTGCTCCTAATGCTTATTCACTGAAACCCTTTGTATTCCAACTATTTGTTGTCAATGAAATGCACACTTAAAACACACCCATATGCTGTGCCGTTAAACACTATGTTTCCAAACAGCTCTGCTTATAATAAACTTAACACTCGAGCTTAACATTTTTCATATCTGCATGACTTACACAGGCCTCTTGCTAAAATTGCAGCACAGATTGGACTGTTACACACAAAGTATTTTTGCTTGGCTTTCGTAAACAAATTTTGCCAAGAGATTGTACTGATTAGAGAAACTGATTTGGAGTTTGTTTTAGCTATTCTTCCATGCTGTTCACACGCTAGCTGTAAAATTTTATAAATTAAGCCTACTGCATGTAATCCATGGTCTGGTTTCTACTTTTATACATCAGAAAAATGTTTTTATATAGGCATAGTAGTAACTGTAAAAAGCACCTTTGACTGTGCATCTTTCTTGGTGTGCTGGTATAAATTTCACCAATAAATTACATGATGTTGTTTTAAAGATTCATTAAAGGTAGGGTAGGGTACATAACGTGCGTGTGTGTGAGATGTTCCAGGTGCGTACATATACTCCTTGCAGAACTCAAAAAATCTTCCATTTGTCCTCTTTCATATCATTCAAGCAGAAGTGGCAAGGTGATTGAAGTAAGAACTAAGATTATGAGTTTAGGCTCTACAGACTACATCTTTGTCTGCTTACAAATTTCTCACAATGCTTACTGACTCCAGCCTTAGTTATATTATTCAAAGCTTCACAACAACAATAAAAAGAGTGGCTTGCGGTCAAGCCCCTGATAGTCTCAGATGAGCACCTTTTACATTGATTGTACTGAATTTCACAGTTGTCTTTCATGCATAGGAAGAAATTTCAAGCTGTACTGACAAAATTTCTACATGAAGAGCTACCTTGCTCTATGGGAGTCAAGGTATCACTTCAGTACGCATACGGCAGTAATGTTTTTAAGATGGCAGGTAACAGACACAGAAGAAAAAAGTGATTCTGATATATGTGTGATGCAGCTGAAGGGACATAACCTCTGTTACATCTTTCTCCTCAAATGCAAGGAGTATTAACATTTCCGGTCAAATAACAACATCTAAAATGCATTTCTTGGATGTTGATGTCCTCACAGATGATACTACAAATGCATTGGGTTTGTGATTAGATTTGGTATACTCTTGGCAGCTAATGCTTTTGTTAAGGTTTCAAAACAATTACAGTGATTAGCAGTTTGGATTCAGATACTCTTATTTAAAAATAATTTTTTTTGTTTTAATATTCTTCTTGTCTAAGCGAAAGATCTAGTTATTTTGAAAAACTGACCATAATTCTTATGAAGGTAGGGAAAAGAGAGCAAAGCTGCCAATTGAAAAGAAAATTATTGCACTACTTCCAAATTAGTAGTTCAGAAGTGACTACCAGCATTATTGTTGCCGGATACATATCAAAGAAAGTGAAGAAATGAGTTATAAAAATCCCATGTGAAGGCAGTTATAAATACTTTCACACAATGGTAGAATAACCTGATGAACTCAAGAAACCCATATATCCCAGCCCATTCTATGTTATTCTAACTGAATCACTTGAAAATTTTTTGCCAAATTTTTTATACAGAAATTTTTCTTTATACAGAAGACATTGTAAATAACATCTGAATGTAAACCCTCAAAATTCATTATTGATCAAATTTATTAATATATTCATTAATTTAAAGTTTCAGAAATTTCTGGTTAAACCCTTTGAATTACCGTGATGAAGTATTTTCAATATAGGAGAAATGATTGTATTTGTTTGCTTGGCTTTGAGCTATGCCACATAATTTTATATTTCTAATGTTTTAAGAGTGCATATTCTAAGTAACACAGAATGAACTCCACAATTGCATCTCTTGATGGGGTGTTAAACTCTGATGCTTACACTGTAATTGTTTTGGTTTTCTAAAATTACTGCATTGCATAGGAATCTGTGGCTTCAGATTAATCTCATTCTCAGCTATCCCAAAATGTCATGGGGCTTAACCCTGAGGTTAAATGAAGACATCCAGGGTACTGTATCTTCTACCTGAGCATCTGTATCTCTATTGTGTATGGGTAGGGAAGAAAAAAGTGAAGATTATAGGAAGTAGTAGTTTTGAAAAGTTCTTCTCATTGCTTCTTTTGTTACAGTCATGTCTATCTCTATCCCTTACTCTTCCTCTTTATTTCCGCACCTTCACACCCCCCTTCGTTTGTTTGTCTACAGCAAATTCCACAAAGTTTTGTCCTGTCAGTCCTAAACATTTACTTCTGGTCTGTACGTTAGTTTTCTTGCTTGCTTCCTCTCTCTCTACTCCAGTCTTCTTCACCATGGGTGTACACTTAATTGTTGCTGAATCTGGACATGTCAAAAGCAGTTTTGTACAATATTTTTCTTCCACGAATACTTGTCAAAACCATGTGAAATGATATACAGTGTCATCAAAAGTACTTTGATATCGCACAAATACTGTCATTATGTAATTATTGAATACAGATTTTCTTTTAATTGGAAAAAAGTTATTTAAAGTGGTATATTCAATACACTGATTATACACAATTGTAAATTGTTGTGTGTTAAGTGCAGTGGACTTGCTGCATTTAAGGAGATGTAAAATTTCAGAATTAACTTTTTGCTTGTTTGTTTGTTTTTAAAGTACAGAAACTAGAAAATGCATTACATAATATAATATTTGTGCGATACTATTGTTTATTCAGGATGTATAGTCAACAAGAAGATTGTGCAGTTCTCCCAGGCTTTGAAAAACAGGATTGATCGCCTTAGGATAAGTCCAAAGAATTGCCATCCTAAGAGTAGTATTTCCATTTACTAATTTTGTTTTGTGTTTCCATACAGTAACCTGCTGTACATTCAAGCGAGAAAAGAGGATATTCTGTAATGTGGCCAAAATATTGCTGCTTCAGAAACCCTAGCTTTAGCATTTTCTTACATGCACTTTATAAACACTAATTTGATTTATATTCTTTTTATCTATCAATTCCCTGTCAGGATTAAATGTGCTCTTCAGCAGATATGTTTTTGCTAATATGGTGCAAATGATTAAATGAGTGTAATCCGTTGTTTCAGTTAAAGTGCATTTGTCAACATTCAAAATCCTTTTTTTTTTTTTAATCTATCATTTCACAATAAATCAGACTGTATTCATGGCTACTTTTATGTAATTACTCTAAGCAGTCTGGCTGACCGTGGTATAAAATATAATTCTTCTTCACTCATTTGAATGAGTGATTTTATGGTGACGTGTCTTATTCTTGTATTGGTTCTTAAGAAGAAAATAAGGCGAGTGTGGGTACAGAATGCAGATTAAGCCCTGATACCATTCTTCCCTTAGCTTAGTCAATTTTGTTTTCACTCTTTTCCCCATCCTATCTACCATGCGTCTTAGAAGGCACAAAGATAGCAGTCAGATTTGGTGCATTGTATAGGAAAGACATCTGGATAAAAACATGCGCCTTGAGTCTTTTGCTGTGTCTTTCTAGGTTACCATGGTATACCTGAATGGTAGCTATGACAGATTTCAATTAACTGATGGGGTACAGAAAGAATATAGCTCTCTGTGTACTCTATGATAATAGACTGTTGGTTAGGTAAACCTGTCATGTTTTCTTATAGTCTGTGCTAAGCTGGAGGTTTCATTGACTCAAATGGTTATTTTGCTTGAACTAGGAACTAGGCTGTTTAAGCTTGGTATCTTCCATTATCTTTATACGAGAAAGTCTTGTTTTTTTTTGTTTGTTTGTTTTGTTTTTTTTTTTGTTTTTTTGTAATAGAGAAAAAATTGGAGGAATAGGATATGTAGCAAAAGACTTTGTCATACCCTGACTTTGAGAGAGTACAGACAGAAAACATCTTAACTAGTCCTTTTACACTAATATCGAAAGGTAGAGCTGCAACATAAATAAAAACAAACAAAACCCAACAAAATTCCCACAAACAGCTGTAACATGAAGTAGAAAAGTAAATTATTTTCTGATTATGCACTTGAAGTTATTAAGGTATCAGCGTAATGTACTTTTAAAGTTTACAGTCATCTTTCATTTCCTGTAAACAGGAATAGGATACAGGAAAAGAAAAATATGATTGGAGAGAGTATGTGCATGTTAAATAAAGGTCAGCTTGTCGTCAGAATTTAAAAAAAAAAAAAAACAAAAAAAAAAACAAAAAAAACCCCAAAACCTATGCTGATTTGCTAATTATTTGAAATTATGTAGGTCAATGCTAACTAAGCAGAAACAACTTTTTTGTAGCTTAGCATAGTAGTTGTCACATAGTGAGTACTCAGAAGGTGGAGAGTACCACTGTTGTGATATGTCCACAGAATGCTGCAGTTCTGACATTTTCCCAGCCTAGGTGAAAGGAAATATCGTGGCAGCATGTTAATGACCTTATTTTACAGTTAGTCTATCTTAATATTTCATTGATGCTGCAAACATGCTGTTTCATTCTGACACAGCCCTGCTGTGCTTATATTTATGTGATATCCAAGCAGATGTGAATGCTTGCCAAAACACACAAGTGAATGTGAGAATGATTTGGGTAATATGTCATTTGCAGCATGGTCTCCAGATTAGTAGGTCTTAATGCTTTCTATTACCAAGATTCACTATAAAAGCATTTTGGTGCATCCCTTGGATGCATTTCTAAATTAGGTAGAAGAGAGGAACCCTCCAGTACACGATCCTGTTGGTCTGAACCAGTATGACAGCTATGCTAAGAGGTGCAATTTTCTGTGAGGGAGAGGGTAATCCTCTAATGATGAAATATTTAGCCTTAGGAAATAGACATCATTGCTTGGTCTGAGTTCTCTCTTTAACTAATAATGCTAATCAGATTATATCTAGAGCAATTATTCTTGCCATGTACTTACATTGATTTTTGTTGTGTCTATTTTAGACTTGAATTAAGAGGTTTTATTTATAAAAGTATTTCATTTTTTCCTGTCTACTCAAAAATACTGTTTTTCCTTGGTAGCCTTCCATCACTGAATCATTTTCTTGCACATATCTGTTAGCAATATTAAAAACAGACTGTGATTTTGACATGTCTCATCCTTTCAAGTAGTAGGACATGGAGTTTTTAGAATCTTACTGAGAAGTAAATTTCCCAGATTTCTTACTGTTTCTTATCAGTTCATATTTTGAACCTTCCCAGGTGGTCAGTGTCAGTGTGGGCAGTATAAAAGGGGGAATGTTTGCAATCTTGGATTCATTAAGATAGTGTGCAATATGAAACCGTGTCCTTCCTTTTCAAGACGGTACTACTTAAAGTTTTCTGGCTTCTTCGTTTCTCATCTTTACATAGGATCTTTGGTTTTAGAATGAAGAAAACAACAAGCAAAAATTTCCTATTGCTCCCCGGTTGATGGAAAAGCTTCATTCTGATCATGTGGGTGGAGACTGCGTACCCACATAGCCAACACTTTTTAATAATGGTGATTTACGGCCATGTAAGCTAACCTGTTTTACCTGTCTTAAAATGGAATAGGTACATTCCTGTAGTATGTATATTGGGAAAGCATTAAGTAAGAGCAAGGGAGTAAATAGTTGTTAACTTTTTGGGATTTTTTAAATCCAAGTATGCAAGGTATTAATTTGAAAAATGTTAGGTAAGCAGGGCCTGCAATCGTAAACTGACCAGCAAAGATACAGAAAAAATAAAATGTAAAATAGCTATATATGTTCTCACTGCTTGTTCTTTCCACTAAGTGAAATTGATGCCTTTGGTGAGTAGAAAGCATGAGCAGGTCATCATGAAGTTTGATAATTCTCTTGTCCTGCATGTGCATACAGGAAGGATGAATAACTTTGGATGTTTTGTATAGATGTTTTTCACAGTAGTGAAAACTCAGTTCAGCAGTGTTCTTGATACCCTATCCATGCATATTTTATCTATTATAAATCTGCAGTCTCCTTTTATAGGAAGCACAGAAAAGCTTGAGAATGAATGAAAACTCATATTTTTTCTTTGGAGATAGCTAGTTGATTGAATGATTATGTTATACTCTGAAAATGGATGATTTTATATTTCTGTGGGTGGAAGTGAATAAAGGTATTCATCTTAATGGCATACTGGTTGCTAGTGAAAAGTTTCATTATCAAGTTGGCCTCTAAAACTTATCTGTTGTCTTAAGACTTTGAACTCATTGTAAAGACAGAAGAGTAAGGCACCAGACAGTAGTTTATGCAAAGTATGGCTTTCCATACTTTACTACATCCTGTAGTGATTTAGCTAATGATGATGATAATTCAGTTACCTTATCCTACCAAGGATCTGTAATTAGATGGAGCCTAGTTGTCTTGTCCTTGTCTAGCAGATTTAGTGCACATGAGTATTTTTCATGATGAGACATATTTACTTATTTGTTTAAGTGGCCATTGGTAGGTCAAGTGTATTGAAGAGGTAACATTGTCCAATACACTAAACAAACAATATGAAGTTTGTACAATAAAATAAATTCTGGCAACTAAATTATAGCAACATATATATATATTTTTTTTCCCTACTGTACTTTTTCCACCCAGTATTTTATGAATGCATGTTAAGTTGCATTCCTGTTTCATTCAGTGAAAGGGAAGGCCAAAGCATGACTCTATTCCAATTGATTTGCTTCTGTACTTTCCCAAAGTGGTTGCTTCAGGTGACGATACTTGGTTACATTTGTTATAGGGGGGAGACATTGCACAAAAATGAACTTCTGTTCATAGCTGCCATAGAATTCTGTTCAAGGAAAACTTATGTCACAAATATCACATAGGTATTTTGTATAGATTTCTAGGCATACAGATGAAGGTTTCTTGGTTCAAAGTTTGTGCTCAAGTTTTAGGGAAAAAAAACAAAAACACACTAAGCTTTGAGATGACCTTTCGTCAATAACTGTCATCAGTTAAAGACAGAAGCATTAAAGAAAAAAAATTCCTGTAGTTACTATATCTCTAAAAACTAGGGAATAAAATATGCGAACACTTAGACAATTTTCATAGTGCAAGAGGTTATCAGTAGTCTGAGAAGGATTTGTATTTTGTTAAGCTCCTTGGAAAAAAATGATGCATGCTAGGATGATCAGGTCTCAGACATAGTGAATATTAAAACCATATCTGTGGATTCTCAAAATAATCTCATAAAGCTGAGTGATTGAAAAATAAAGTGTAAGTTTTAAATAAAAACTGATAAAATCAGTTTTGGCTGATCTTTTTTTTAGAGACCAAGTAGCTTGGTACAAGATATAACAACAAGGCTGCAATGTAAAACTGTTGAACTCTTGCAAATAGGATGCTACATCCATACTACTCTTAGAATTATCCTGGGCACGGGGTAGTCCTCTGAGCTGAGCCTATATGTGTTTTTGGGAGAGAGCAAGTTGACAGGATCTGAAGCATGCCAAGTGTCTTAAGTGTACCAGGCACTAGTAAATTGTTGGACTAGCCTAGCCTGCAGCCTTATTTTCTCTGTTGCCTTAGGCCTAGCCCTGAATTAGCTGATGTAACTCAAGAGGTTACTGGAAACATCTTAGAAAAATCAGCCCTATTAGTGCTTAGCAACAGATAGATAGTTCAGCCAAATCGAGCCAAGTGGGAAACATCGTTAAGTCATTTTGAAAATCCGTAATTAATTTGAATTTCAAACACACTATACAGGTAACTTCACCTTCTGAACACACATAAAACAAAGATGTTCAGATGGATAGAGGTCTACAGTCTGTATTTTTGAAAGTCAGAAAAGCAGACAAGAAAGGAAGTATTCTTCTAACTTACATCTATTTTTTGATCCAGTATGTGATGAGCTAACAATTCTACCATCATGCTGATACAAGGCGATGAACTGTTTGACTAGCATTATGTGAGGATGGTAAGAACCACTTCACTTGGCTTTGCTGATAGAGAATGTGCTTGGATAACAGCACACTGAATTTAATTATGTTTAATTATTTTAATCAGCTAGATAATTTGAATGAAATGATGATTATCCATTATGGAGCAGGAGACTATAGAATGTAATCTCTGTGTCTGCAAGATATGGTCTTTTTTTTCCTGTTGAATATTTAAAGCTCAGTAGAAAGCTGATTTTGAGAAATGTGTAATAGTTTATGAAATTGTTGCCAATTGAATTTCATTTGAAAGACCTACGTCTTTGAGTATGAGTGTGAAACCCTGAAAAAGGGTTAGCTGCTTTAAGAGTAATATTTTATCACTAGTAATGTTTAGTTTCTGTTCTTCATAAACTTAATGAAGACGTTTTAGTCTATTGATCTGAATATATGATATCTGAGGATGGACTTCTAATGTCTGAAGATTTCTGCTCTCTTGTATGTAGGCTTACTGTGATTACTGCTCTCTTTTATGTAGGCTTTTTGTTTAGGTGTTTGGAAGTTAGAAAGGTCTGAATTCTTTGCACTAGCTAGTGCATCTAAGTCAGTTCAGCCTCACGCTTCCAATAATACTATCAGGCCTTTATAAAGTCTGCCTAACTTGTTATCTTTACACTTACGACTTCCATGATACAGCTGCCAAACAGGGAGACTTTTCAATCCACAAAAGACTTGTACTGTAGCTGATGATTTATAATTATTTCTGTCATTAGGAAGACAAGTTAGAGTTGACTATTTACCTTCTTCATGACAGAATATGAGAAGAGCAGCCAGCAGAATGACTTGGCTGCAGATTTGAAGCAACAGGACATCCATTTTCATGCAACACATGTCTAAATTGTGAACTCATTAGCATAAGATATTTCAGATGTTAAAAATGTAAATGGGTTCAAAAACTGATTAGACATATTCCAAGGTAGAAATATTTCATCAAGAGCTGTTGCATACTATGATCCTGATGCAGCATCCAGCTGAGAAAATTTGTAAGTCTTTGATTGCTCCGAGGACATTCGAGAATAAGCTTGCCTCTTGCCTATAGACTGTGTGCTTTCTCCTCTTTGTGTAGCATAGTATTTTCATACTGCTTTTATAATGAGCTGTTGCTAGCCAGTGTTATAGACAGTAAAAAAGTAGATGGACTTACAACAGAGTAGGGTCAAACCTCTTTTATCATTATGCTTCTACTTGCTTCTCCAGGAGATTCCTATATTATCTGTTAGAATTGCGAGTCAAGTTGACTTAGTAACACATTGAAATATACTAAAAAAAAAAAAAAAAAAAAAAAAAAAAAAGTCACTCATAACATTGTTTATGGAACATTCTAGATAGGTTGAAAGAGGACTTTTCAGTTTTAACACTATCACTTCCTTTGGAGAAAACAACTTATCCAGATTCATATTGTTTGGCCACACTACTGAGCACAATTACCTTATTCTCTTCTCCAAACTGCTTTATGCAAAGGTATCCGTAATTGAAGGCAGCGAGTCTTCTTTGACTTGCAGAAGAGCAATTTTATCTTCATTTCACTGAAACCACTGATGGGCACCTGGCTGAACATGAGCCAGCAGTGTGCCCAGGAAGCCAAGAAGGACAGTGGCATAGTGGCTTGTGTTGCCAGCAGGAGCAGGGAAGGGATCATCCTTCTGTGCCCAGCCCTGGTGAGGCCATGCTTTGAGTACTGTGTTCAGTTTTAGGCCCCTCGCTGCAAGAAAGACATGGAGGCCCTAGGGTGTGTTCAGAGAAGGGCAGTGAAGCTGGTGAAGGCTCTGGAGCAGAAGTCTTATGAGGAGTGGCTGAGGGAACTGGGATTGTTTAGTCTGGAGAGGAGCAGTGTCAGGGAGACTATACTGCTCTCTACAACCACCTGAAAAAAGGAGGTTGTGGTGAGGTAGCGGTCAGCCTCTTCTCCCACGTAACTAGGAGTAGAACTAGAGGGAATGGCCTCAAGTTGTGCCAGAAGAGATTCAGGTTGGATATTAGGAAACATTTCTTCCCAAATTAGTGGTCAGGTTCTGGAATGGGCTGCCCAGAGAGGTGGCGGAGTCACCATTCATGGAAGTGTTCAAGAAATGTTTATATGTTTCATTCAAGGACTTGGTTTAGTGGTGGTAGATGGACAGTTGGACTGGGTGATCTTTGAGGTCTTTTCTGACCTCCTTGATTGTATCATTATTTAATTAAATGTTTATTTTTTGGGGCTTGCTGGGCAGTGAGTATAGATTTACTGTAGAACATTCGTGGAGATTCATTACAACAACTTTTAAAGTTAGTAACTACACAGTGACCTATGTTTTTGAATGAAAATTGTCACGAGCCACACAGGGAATTTTGTTTAGGATTTTTTTGTTACTCTTTCATTTTTTTTGTGTGTGTGTGGATTTTGTTTTTTTGTTTGTTTGTTTTCATCATGTGTCACTGTGTTATTTGAAAATGGTTTAGATCATGTCCAGGATCCAAACTTGGAAGAGGAATCGGTGAAAACTGACTTGGATAACTCTTGTGTTTCCTTGAGGAAGCAGATGTGGAATCTGGAGAACAGCACTGAATTTCAGTTCTGACTCCAGTAATCCTCTTGTCCTATCTCAGCCTTACCTGTGCCTTGAAAATACCTCTGATTACTCACGAGAGATCATATTTAATAATGTTGTTTCATTTGACATTTTTAATCTAATCAGATTTTCCTTCTAGTGGTTGCACAAAATATATGTTCAGTTCTAAATACTAGCATCTGTATAGGTTGGAAGAATAGGCTGGAAGAGAAATCACATTGCTCCAGTCCATTCATAAATTCTAGGCTTGTCCAACAGCAGAATGCATTTTTCCAGAGAAAAGCAATCTTGAATTCCTTTAGATAAATTGAAATACCACAGAGAATGCATGTTGGACAGTGGTTCTTTTATTTAAGATGATGATACAGAGGTATTGTTTTGATCCTAAAACACATCTGAAAGCGAAGTCTCTAATTTTGGCCAACAAGATACTATATAGGAAGAATAGCTGAGTTCAAGAAATGGACATTGCCTAAGTGTTTACTCCTGCCTGACATACTGAATCTGTGCCTGAAGAACTATCATATTTTTAAATCCTCACCTGGTTTAGAATCTTCTGCTACTAGGTTTAACATTTACTAGAAAAATTATTGCTCTGAAGATGAAACTCTTGTTTCAAAGGCATTGCAGCATAATTCACAAACTGAGCTACTTTGTCAGTAGGGAAGCTTAAAAAACAACTTACATGCTTGTATCAGTCAGGTTTTTTGTAAACATACTTGGCTATATGCCCAGTAAATATAAGAGTATCAAGTGGTTTTATCAAATGGTGTCTTTAAGGGCGCCCTGATGTAATGAACCTTGAGCCCTTTGGGGTTACATTGGGCAGAAATGTACAAAAGATGAGACGGTAGATGCACTTAGACTAGGAAAAGGGAAAATATGTATGTTATATGGTATACAGTTGATTGTCGTTTTCAGAGAGTCATCCCTTTCTATTAGCATCTCATACGTTCTAATGAATGCAGAATATTTTATTTTTCATCTTCTTGTGGATTTTCATTTCTAACAATTGGTAGATTGATTATAGTGTACTACACTGGGTTTTTTGTTGTTTAACAACAACATAATTTCTGGAATATAACCAGTTCTATGTACAGTTCAAGTAGTAAGTATTATTTGTATTAGTATTAGCTATTAAATTAAACGGACAACCTAAAATTTCTAAAAGAAATATACTTAAGTATTGTTTTAAGGGTATGGGAAATCCTTTTGTATGTCAAATTAAGGGATATTCTTATTAAATGATATGTTGAGCAAGAAATAACTCTAGCGATTGACAGTATGTTAAAATGAAACTGAAGGATTAAATCAGTTGGGTTTTGTTGTGGGTTTTTTTTTTTGGTTTTTTTTTTTTTTTTTTTGCTTGTTTTGAGAATTACAAAATGATGCTCTACAGAAGAACACAGAGTTCTGTCATTACAAGGATTCTTCTTGAGTATTTGTTGTGCTCTGTTTTCTTTGGATCACATTATGTCAATATGGTTATGACTAACATTGACTAGTTGATAGCATAAATTGAAAGATTATTCTTTGTAATCTTAAGACTCTAATCAACCTCCCAATATGTTGCTAGCATGAATGTGTCTTTGGGGACAGACCCCAGCCTGTACCATATGGCTGACTGCCAAGTCTTTTCCACTGGAAAGCGAGCTATTATTTTCTTCTTTCTTTATCACTGTAGGGTGCATCCACTTCTTTGCAATCATTCAGGCATAGCTTTTTATTTTACTGTAATCTTTTGTGTTAGATATTCACAGGAATGCATTTGGTCTAGCCACGTAGATCATATTTCTCCTAAGATAAAGCTGAAATAAGCTCGTTTAATTTCTAAACTGTATTTATAAAACTGTAATCTCTAGTAATGATTTCTTTTTTTTTTAATGGGCATGTTTTTACCCTGCTACTGCTATGTTAGGTGTCCAGGTTCATTGCAGTAGTATGACAGGGAAGCAAGCATAAGTAAATTACAGAGCCACTTTGCACCTTTTCCACTACACTTGGAGTTGTCATGGTAAAAGAAAACAGTAAAGATAACAGTACGGTGTAAATAAGTAATTAGAATAATAAAATCGTTGTGCTATAAAAGCACTTTTGTCTCTGTGCTTGTTTTCTTCTAGGTGTTAGACTAAATCTAAATTTTAATTCTATTTCTCCTTTGTTCTTAAAAATGTTCTCATCTAAAGTGTCAGGGCTAAACCATTTAAATGTAGGATGGACCAAATGAATCTGCTCAGTGGTATGTCTTGTTAGAATTACAGAATGGTTGGGGTTGGACCTTGAAGATCATCTTGCTCTGATTCCTGCCATGGATTGGGATGCCACCAGATGTATCTGTTTTCATCTTGTACCTTAAAGCAGGGTTTCAAAATTTGAAGATAATAGTCTGAATTCTTACATAAGCCTTTTTTTTATATGCTATACTGTTATCTAAAAGATATTTAAAAATCTTATTCTTTCCAATAATGTACTAGAGGAAACTGTTTAATAGAAATCAATGTAGATTATCATGTCCTCTAAACTGAAGGGTCTATTAAATCTAGACTTTTCTGCATCTGCTACATCTCACCAATAGGGATGAAGATAGCCAAAATTGCTTCTTTTTTTTTTTAATTCTGCATTAAACTATTATATAAAAGGGAGTCGTTACACATAAAAAAAAGAAATCAATTTAGCAAAGATGAGATGTTTTCAGAATTTCAGGTTCTTTTGGTAGACAGAAGTTTGTCCTGAATAGCCTGGACATTAAGAAACTGAAAGATCAATGAGTCCTTTCAGTTCAAGTCATAGCCTCCTCTTCATTCCCATTAAACAAGACTACAGCTGGACTTGATGATTTTGAATTTGATGATTTTGCCTTTTCCAGCCAATAGCTTTATCATTTAAACCTGAACTGCAGGCTCTCAGGTTCCAGCCCCTAGCTGTGTGCATCTGTCTTTTCCTTTGCATTGGTTGTTGTGTCTATATAATTGTAGATTGCTTTGGAAGTTCACTGAGTTACTGCAGATGAAAGCACTCTTACGGTTCAGTTTGTGACTGCATGGCCTGAACCCTGCCCTATGATAATACCAGAGCTGGTGCTGGCTTAAGACAGGAAGCTGAAGCCATAAGGAGGCAGTGGGGAGAAAGCAGCTGTGGCTATTCAGGACTAAATTGTTTTTTTTCTTGGCATGGACCTGTGTGCTGGAATTCTTCTCTAGATTGTTTTTGTTTTTCGGGAAGAAATAGTTTCAGATCTTGTAATTGAGAAATTGCATCAGTTGTAGTTGTTTCCATAATAGGCTTATGTTGATGAAATGTTGGGTACAATTTGAGTAATAGTTCCATCATCAAATGAAACAAAAAACAAAAACAAAAAGACAAGCAATCCTTTAAAATGTGGAAAACCACACGTTTTGAAGTAATATACAACGCTCTTTGGATCATTTGCCAGGTAGTTGTCAAATTGAGGACTTTCCAAAACTGAGATGTTACACTGAATGGATGAAATAATCTCAGAGCAGTCAAGGTGCTTAAAGGAGGTAAATCTTGATGAAATGCAGATTATACTAATAAAAATTGGAGACAGAGAAGTGGTGTATGTCTGAATAAATCAGCACATGTGGGAATAGATATCTAATAGTTTGAAGCGAAAGCTAAATTTCCTGCGTGTTATCTCTTTTTATACTGAACCCATTTTGTCACATTTTGAAAGTGACAGGAATTTGCATTTTTTTCTAAGGGAATTGTAACACTAACAGTTACTACTCTACTGAGTCAAATTGTTACTGTAGTTGGAAGAGAGACAATAGAAAGACAAACAATTACGAATCATGCAATTCCTCAGTAAATCCTCTGTAGGCTAATAATTCAAGATGGCGAGGAGAACAGCAAATAAAACATTTCTCAGGTAGCAAATAAGCTAGTCTGGAACAGTCTTTAAAACCAGTGACACATGCATGCTAGGCACATTTGGCTGACCTTTTGTTTGTTTTCTGGGAACATCACCTCTGAGAAGAAGTGCAAGTTTTCTGTGGGGATTATTTGTAATGAAATTCCGTTGTTCCTTTTTGTGTATCACACTACTAATTCCACATACGTGTTTAAAGAAAAGTAAGTATAGCAAAACCAACTGGCTTCTGCTTCTCAGTTGTTTTGTGGATTGCCTGCCTTGAAATCATTTGTGTAGAACTCAAACTTAGAGTGCATCAGGTAACTTGGAAGTTACCCTGGAGAGCAAATTCCTGTTTTATAGACTGCATTTCTTGTACACTTTTGTTTCATTTGGCGGTATTATTTTTTACATCCTAATTCTTGAATGTAGCTTTATAACATCTGCATTTTTGGATTATTTAGGATCCTGCAGATTTATCTGCAATATTGCTGTCTTTTGAATATATTTAGTGTTGTCTAATGAACTTATAAATGCTTCATTTTATAGATAGAATTTTAATAATGCTATCTGTTCAATTTATGAAAAGTGGCAAAGTACACTGAAGTAATTTAATTTTTTCCCTGACAGCTGTATTTTTGAAACATAAGATTTAAGTTTCTAGCTTTTTTTTTTTTTAACAGTGACAGTGAATGTTATTTGCTAATCAAAATATTTTAAGGCAAATCTTACTTTCTGTATTACATGTACTATTTTCTTTTTTTTTTTTTTCTATGAAATTAACTTGATCAATCAGTAATATTCAATATTACTTTTTTAAGTAAAACTTAGTACCATGGCAGAGAGTAAATTTACACTAGACAGGCTAAAGTAAAGCACCACTAGTACCATCTTTGTCCAATCTTTTTGGTCATGCCATCATCTTTGTCCCCATCTCCTGTCTTCTCCTCTTTTACAACTCTGTCTTGAAACTCTCTTCTTTGTCTCTTCTTTCTATTTTCAGTCTTTCTTTATTTGATTACTTTAATGTTAGTCTTTTGAAACACTAGCTTGTTGTGTAGTTATTAGACTGTTCTCTTTGGTGTAGTTGTATAGGCCAATCTGTCTCTTGCAATTAGGCGTCAAAACGAACAACCTAGTCTGTTAATTCTTGAATATAGCAGGAACATTGCCTGTGGTAGTCAGATGGTCTGTATGTATGCCTATGTGGGTGTGAGACCTGAACAGATAAACTAAAGCTGCTCTTGGGTCCCTAGCTAAATGCAGAATATGAAGAAAAGTGCTCTGGAGCACTTCCATCACTGAATTGTTTTTTCAATTTCCTGTTCCAGGTAGTTGAATAGTACTTGCTTATGTAAGAATTTCATGTCAGGGTTGACAGAAGGCCTGACGAAGGATGTTGGGAAGAGTGATGTTGTAAGTGACAAAATATGAGTATTTCAAAACTATTTTGAACGCATGGGGAGAAGGAACTTAGATTATGAATTACCCTTTTCATACTTGTGGGAATAGATTTCTCACTTGGTTGCCTGCTCTCAGTATGTGATCATTAGTAGTTCTCTTAGATTGATAATTTGGGAGATACAGCTCCTTATCCCAGCAGGTGGGAACTTCAACCATGCTGAAGAGGTACAGTTGGCTCTGGTTCTCTTTATTCCACAGAGAGAAGCTGTACTTTCACTGCATGTTACTGCTGTGTTAGATATAGTTTATTAGCTTCCCAGCTGATTTCTTTATATATTCACTGAGTTCTTATTAGTATTTCAATTAATTTACCATCTGCATTAGATTTTGTTAGTTAAATAAAAAAGCACATGAATGTAATTTTTTGTTACACAAACACATCTATCTAGTTCTTTATTTGCACAAAGCTTGTGCATCTGTATTTCACAGAATCACAGAATGGCCCAGGTTGGAAGGGGCCTCATTACCAAGAATCATCAAGCTCCAACCCCCCCCACCACAGGCAAGGCTACCAATCTCCGTATCTAATACTAGACCAGGCTGCCCAGGGCCCCATCCAATCTGGCCTTGAACACCTCTTGGGATGGGGTATCCACAACCGCTCTGGGCAGCCTGTTCCAGCACCTCACCGCTCTCATAGTAAAGTATGTGTTTGCAGTATTTTGGATGTTTCTACATTTTTTTCCTCATTTTTCTTGATTTCTGAGCGTCAGGTGGTCTGTGAATAGTGAATTTCTTCTGAAAATGCCAGTGGGATCAGTTCTGTCTGTGTTTATGTATCTGAGGTAAGTTTGCCTTGCAGCCTCTGAAGATGCGGTGGTCTCGTTCACGATGTCTCTCTCACGTTCCCTTGCCTATGGCTGCGTGTTTTAGTCAGCTGCTTACAGTGGAGCAATCACCTGTGCATTATAGTGTAGCCAGACCTCTGTTTGTAGCCTATGCCAGTTTCCGAGCTTAAAGTTGGTATGCAGTAGTTTCACTGATCTAGCTGGAGCATGAGAACATGCTGGCAGATTCAGATATGAGAAAGTCATCGTTCCACTAAGGACTGGGTTCAGCCTGTGAATGAATGAAAGGACTGAGTAATTTGAATGCTGATGTACCAGGATATTTAATGAGCATAACTCGTGATGTCTGAGTGTGGGCTTAGGTTACGTAACGTAAGTTTGCAATGTGCTGTGCTACTCAGGTGCCTGATGTTGGCTGTCGCAGTGTGTTTGAGGTATATGCAAGGCTGAACAGAGGCCTATAAAAATGGAAAATTCATGTTTTCAACCAGAAGCAACTGGTATGTGTCACATATTTATATTGCATTTTTGGTAATCTTGCTGTCCTATATTAGAACCTTCATCAATAATTTCAAGCATTACCCAAAAGTTTAATTGCCTATAGCTTGATCTAAAGGCTTTGCATTGTTATGCTATAGGGTCACAAGAGACTGAATCCCCTCGGTTTAGTGGATTGTCATTGTTGCTTGAGCTGTGGCAAATCTTTACGCCTACTTGCAGTTGGATTACTTAACTGTTTTGCATTCATTGACATGCTAGTGTAAGAATACAGAACTCCACAAATGTCTTGGATTTTTTTGGATTTTTCTTTATTCTTATTTATTTATTTATTTATTTATTTTCTACAGCAGCCAAGAAGATACATTTCATTATTTATTTTTTTTTTAGTTTTTCTTGAATAATTCCTTTGGATTATTAGTGTCTGTCATTATGTCTGTTCCTAGTAAAACTATGTAGTTTAGAGATTCAGATGCTGCTGTCATTACCTTTCACAGAGAGCTATGTATGATTCAGGGTATGTTTTGTTCCTTTACACTCACTTCAGTTATGATTATTTTTTGTTCTAACAATCCCCCCCTTGGAAGCAAAATGTTTCACTCGTGGTGGGTGTACTGATAAGTAGCAAATATTTCAATCTTCTCTTAGTTCCACTCAGTTTTCTGTGTTAGTTTAATGTGTCATTTTGCAAAGACTCCAAAAGCCTGAATTACCTGCACATGATTATTCTGTAGTGCTCAACACACGGTTACCGAGAGCTTGATTATGTTTACAAATAAATCAGCTGAAATTCTTACAAGCAAAGAGGCTTAATTTGTAAATTTTATGCTGTCACTTCTTTGCTGTCACTAGTATTCACATTAATTTGAACATTTCCTCAGTTTCTCAGTTTTCAGTCTCCAGGGTAAAATAAATAAATCTTTAATATAAGTGTATGTATGTTGTAGTTACAGTAGGGTGTCTTCAGAGGGACTGAAATGATTCCCTGATGTAAAAATGTTTCACCGGATCACTGCTCCCTCCCATGTGGAAACCTATCATCTCTAACGCTAATGATCCCTTTACCCTTGATGACGTTAGCAAACTCTTCCTCTGGGGCATTTCTTTTGTTTCCTTTGTCAGCCGGTTGAAAGAGAGGAAAACTGCTCAGTCTTGATTTTTCTGCAGATGTTGAAGATTTTACTGCAAAGTTCAGTGACACTGGGTTTGTTTTCAGTGTATTCAGAGAGAAAGGAGAAAATGAGGTAGACAGGAGTTTCTTGTTTGACTTTTAGTTCCTGTATAGCAAATAAACTCTTGAATCTGAAAATTCATTTTTTTTCCTAACAGTAATAAAATCAAAGAACATCAGTAACCCCCCATGACTCGATCCCCCCATTTCTAAACAGAAAGTGATGAGATTACAAAAAGTAAAAAGATGGGGACTAGAACAAAATAGAATTTAGGGGGGAAGATGTATAGTTATAGTAAAAACAAACTGGTTTCTGGCTGGTTTATTTCCCCAAGACTTGCATAAAGTGCTTGCTGTTAACAAATGTAAGGTTATTACATTCTCTTTTTGTTACTGAACTGCATGCAGTATTTCTTGCTTGAGATGCTGTGAACCTGTAGAAGTTTCTTGGCTCATTTGGACTCCAAGCTTTTGAAACATCATTCCATGCCAGGGATGGGAACTTAACAGCACTAAGATATGTGCAGTTTTTGATCCCAGCCCTTGCCATGCTTTTCTGTGAGTGGAGGATGTATGTATTGATTTTGGGAAGGAGGAGAACTCGCTTTTGCTTAAAATCCTGCAGATGGCTTATTAGTCATGAGAACGTATTTATGGACTGCTTATGAACCCACCAAACTAAGTAGTGCAGCAATTTCCAGAATATGCATGATAATTCATATGTTTAAAATTTCCAGCTGACTTACAGTGTAGCTTTCTCATTTTGCTGGTGTTTTGTAGGAACTGCTTCAAGTAGAGTTCTCTTGTTATGATATCTTTTAACTCAGGATTACTATACGTAGCAGGAATGCTGAGACATTAAATACATTTAAGCACTGATGGTTTCCGGTGCATGCCAGAGCATTTCTATTGATTTCAGCGGAGTTGCTTAAGGTGTTTTCTGAGTAGCACTGAAGCCAACAGCAAGGTAATTTTTTCCATCTCATTGAAAACATCTGCTGAATACAGTAAAGCCTCAGGCTTTGCACAATATGTTTGAAACATTCAAAAGTGAAGGAACACTACTTAGTAGTGGAAGAATAGCTTAGTAATGTTAATACTATTTCTGAGATGCATCAATAGCAGTAAGCTTCAAGGACACCTCATATGTGGCAGCCAGGAAAATTCTATAGGGCCAAAAAATAGGAAAAATTCGAGTTTAATGTAACGAGAGTGATACTGAAATTTTGTTACTGTTGGGCGTGAGGCTTCACTGTGTGCTTGCAAGACCTTTAATCCATTTTAAAGAAGCCTGCCTACAGCAGCTAGTGTGGCAAGCAGAATTGATTATTAGGCAAGAAAAGTGGTAGATACAGCCAAGAAAGTGTACCAGTAAACCGATAAGCATGAAAAAAACCCCTCTAAATTGCTATACATGTGCTCTTCAGCCTGTAGCTGTGTTCTGTTAATAGACAATGACTGCAGCTCATTGACTGGTAAGATAGATGAGCTAACCAATTTAACAGTCTCTGCATTCAACAGTCACGTTGAATAGGATCTTAAGTCATAGGCTAATTATTATAATGCACAATTGTAGACTGTCTTGGTGAAGGACTTCAGTGCTAGAAATTACTAAGCTGTGGTCAGAGACCAGGTTCCAGCAGGATTTTTCCTGAGGTGTCTTCAACCTGAGAGACTTAGGCAGAATTTTATGAAGCTCTTTTAGCTAATGTGGGAAGACCTCATTTCACGAGTTCAGAGGTACATCCATCATCCAGTCAATTAAACAGAAGGGAAAAAAGAAGTATGTTAACTATAAAGCAATTTTTCTGCTCATCGTTTTGCAGAATTATGCTAATTAGATTAGCTTAAATTGTCACATCAAGTATATCTTTGAGAATTTCTTGCCCATGAATACAGAAAGTGCAGAGTCAGTATACTTTGTACGACTGATCATTTTCAAAAATGAGAAAAAATTGAATCTTTCATATGCTTTTCTGTTCTCACAAGGACTGATGGTTTTTTCAGAAGACACGCCTTTCAAAACATGCTGGCCAGATCAGGCTTTGCAAAATTGATAGAATCATAGAATATCCCATCCTGGGAATGATATAAGGAGCATTGAGTCCAACTCCTGACTGCACATAGGAGCACTCAAAAATTAGACTGTATGCCTTGAGAGCATTGTCCAAACATTTGTCGATCTCTGGCAAGCTCTGTGCCATGACCACTTCCCTGGAGTGCCTGTTCCTGTGTCTACCCTTTTAGTAAGAACATTTTCTTGATATCCAACCTGACCCTGCCCTGACTCAGTTCCATGCTGTTCCGTCGGGTCCTGTTGCTTTCATCAGAGAGCAGAGCATAGAGCTGTCCCTCCCTATGAGGAGCTGCAGCCTCTGAGAGGCCTCCCCTCAGCCTGCTCTTTTTTGGGCTGAACAAACCCTGGGACCTCAGCTGCTCCGCCTACTTCTTCCACTCTAAACTATTTGTTGCCCCTCTTTGGGCACTAACAGCTTTATGCACTGGTTTTTTTTTTTCTTTTTTTTTCTCCCCCCCCCCCCCAAGAATGGTACATAGTAGTCAAGGTGAGGCTGTACCAGTGCGTCGTGGAGCAGGAGAATCCCTTTCCTCAACCATCTGGCAGTTCTGTGCATGATGCATCCCAGGATACGATTAGCCTTTCTCACTTCCTGAGCACGTTGTTGACTCATTTTCAAATTTCTGTCAACCAAATTGTTACAAGTATTTCATCAGTTCCATGATGGCTAAGTCCATAGAAGGCATTGAGCTTATTATTGAGCATATTATTGTCTCTGATGAATTCAAACATACTGTCTTCTAGTTCCTACTTTGTGTAATGCTCTGTTTGCTTGTATGTGGAAGAGTATAGGACGTGTGACAGGCAATGAGTTTTTGTCCATATCATCAGCAGTGAAGTCTTGGTTCATGATCTTTTATTTTCTGATCCATGTTAGCTAGTTGTTTTTAAAAAGATGAACTGAGCATCTTTTTGGGCTGTTTTTCAAGAACTTTTAAAAATGTTGACTTTTTTGTTGATGTCAAGAAGCTTGAATGCATGTTTTGTTGTGTTTCAAGGAAAGAAGCCTCATGAGCTACTAGGGATCAATATTAATGAATATTTACTTTCAATGTAAAAGGTTTTGTCTAAACAAACTGTCTAATTCAGTTTGTCTATTAAGTTACTTTGCAAGTGCTTCTGAATTGTGATATGAATCCGGATAGCTGAATGTCAGGAGAGCTATCCAGGTACTCTAGGTGGGACTGTTCATTAAGAGGCAAGACATTTTCTTTTAACATTTAACATAAATAGTTTTATCATTTTCATTACATGTATGTGATAATTGTCACTTTAGGAAACACCCTCAGCAAAGATCATGCAATTTCAGAGGAGACATAAAAAGCCAGATGCAAATTGCATTTAAAATTGACTGACCAACTGATATGATGCTCTTCTACTCTACTACTCTTCTACTAAATTAAATGTGGTAAACTTTTTTTCATGGCAGTCATAGTAGTCTTTTGTTGCTGTAGATTTATCAGCATAGAGTTTCTTCTGACATACAGATGCATGGCACTTCACATGGAAAAAAATCAGCAAAGGTATTTTTGCTGGTCTAATTACATTCAAAACAACTTATGTCTTATTAGCTCAGGGAAAAGGAGCCTAGAGCAAATTTTTAAGAGAAAAAGTATTAGGTCAGTCTGACATCTGCTGTGTGGGAAAACATTCCTTAGGAAAATTGGACTGTACACTATCTGGGATCTTGTAAAGAGAATTAAACCTAAGAAATTGTTTGTCATCATCAGTGATGGTGCATCAGCACTAGTACTTAATGACATAGAATAAAGAACAATGTTAGATCAGGGAGAAAGTACAACATTGTTTTTCTGGGAGAGATTTCTGTGATAAAACTTACTGGGCATTAGAATTATTTTTCTGTGATAAATGCTTCACAATATCTTATCAGAGAGATTGAATTAAGTCATCTTTATGACTACTTTGTCTTACTATCTTCAATTTCTCAGATGATCATTTACCTTTGAAAAAAATGAAGAGCACGCACAGTAATATATTATGAGATGAGATGCTATATATGCAAAAACTAATATATGTTTTTCTCTTTGCATGAAATATCACACAACTTAAAATACCCCTTCACCCTCAGAGAGCGAACCATTTCCTGTGATGTTACTGGACTAGACTTGGCTTGCATGGGGCAAGCGGGGCATCATTGCTGCTTGGTGGAAACCCCTTACATTTATTTCTGTTCCTTACAGTTTCTTGCTTTTTCAGTTATAGTATTAGTGAGCATTTTTGCTCACATTAACAAGACATATACATAATAGGTTTTATATTGCCAGATAAATGGGGGCCTTCTGATCGATTACCAACATGTACCTGTCGTTTCAGATCATAGAATTATGTCTGGTTGTGATGTGCCAGATCTAAATCACTCACATTTTTGGTACTACTCTTTGTTAATAATAATGTCAGGTATCATTAAAAATCAATGCCATCCTCTTAAATTCTGTGAATTGCGATTTTGCTGACATATGGCAGGGAGCAGTGACACTTGTGTATTTGATTGAATTTGTACCGAAATAAAAAGTGAAGTCCAAATGAAAAATTTCCGTGGCTGGGACATCTGGATGATTACTTTTGCAAACCCTTACTTTCTCACAGGTTGTTCTATTCATTCAGTGGAGATGCTATGAAGACTCCCGTCTGTTTTTTCCACACAATTTGCCATAATAAATAGGCCCTTTTATGTTCAAGAAAGACTATTTTTTTTTTCTTTTCTATGAAGATTAACTCTATAGCAAGCTGCTATTTACTGGTACACTTAATGACTCTGAATTTACTTTAATGTTTATTCTGTTTCTTTAAAATCTCCTATAGAGAGGGAAATTGATTCGCAAGCCTGATATCAGCGCATTTGTAGCTTTTAAACAAACAGAAATCATGGCTTTTTAAATAAACAATTATGCAATTCAAGGCTATTTTTCTTTGGCCCCCTGTTGTTTTCAGTTTTTACCTGATTCCATGTTTTGTCTAGGGGAGCTCACTAATAAAATGATTTATAAGAAGTCTGCTGTTCCAATGGTCTTACTGCATGTAGCTGGCGTAAGGTAGCTGGAAAGATAGGATTGCTTCCTACACTGCATTCCTCATTCCCCTGACAATGTCTTCCATTTTTTCCCCATGTATTTACAGTCATTGAATTGTAAACTTCGCTAGTGGTTATCTCTTTTTATGATTGAGTGACTCTCCTCGTGGATGAGGGAAAGGCTGTTGATGCAGTCTATTCAGAAAAGCCTTTGACACTGTCTTCCACAGTATTCTCCTGGAGAAGCTGGCAGCCCGTGGCTTGGGCAGATAAACTCTTTGCAGGGCCCAGAGAGTGGTGGTGAACAGAGTTAAATCCAACAGATGACCAGTCATGAGTGGTGTTCCCCAGCGGTCCGTACTGGGGCCTGTCCTCTAGTTTCTGTGTTGATGACCTGGGCAAGGGGATTGAGTGCACTCTCAGAAAGTTTGCAGATGACACCAAGTTGGCAGGAAGTGTCAATCTGCCTGGGGATAACAAAGCTCTGCAGAGGGATCTGGATGGGTTGAATGGCTGGACTAAGGCCATTGGGATAAAGTTGAACAAGACCAAGTGCCGACTGCTACATTTTGACCCCAACAACCCCAGGCATTGCTACAGGATTGAAGCAGAGTGACTGGAAGTCTTTGTGGAAAAAATTGACCTTGGGGTGTAGGTGGACACTCAACTAAACATGAGCCAGCAGTGTGCCCAGGAAGCCAAGAAGGACAGTGGCATAGTGGCTTGTGTTGCCAGCAGGAGCAGGGAAGTGATCATCCTTCTGTGCCCAGCCCTGGTGAGGCCATGCTTTGAGTACTGTGTTCAGTTTTAGGCCCCTCGCTGCAAGAAAGACATGGAGGCCCTAGGGTGTGTTCAGAGAAGGGCAGTGAAGCTGGTGAAGGCTCTGGAGCAGAAGTCTTATGAGGAGTGGCTGAGGGAACTGGGAGTTGCTTCCTCTGGAGAGGAATCTCAGGAGAAACCTTACAAATGCCTATAAGGAGGTTGTGGTGAGGTGGATGGCTGGACTAGATGATCTAGGAGGTCTTTTCCAACCTAGATATTTGTATAATTCTGTGTGATTCTAACACAAAACATCCCAAACATCCCAAACACTTTTTATATTTCTTCTGGAAGAGAGAGATTGGTATATCAATTTTATCTTTTTGATTCTGAAAAAATATTGTCTCTGGTAATTCTTCCATGAGGTTTATCCTGAGTATCATGGGTATTATGTTTTCTTTTCTGATCTGTGTGACTGTTTTAATTTCTTCACAGAATGAAATAGACTTTTTTTTTTTTTTTTTTTTTTTTGACATAATAACCATCTTTCCATTTCTGTGTACTGTATCCAGCAAAATACACACATTTATGGTGGTTTCATACATAACCTTTATGTAACTTCTTCATTACATTTTTTCTTTGTAGTAAAGTAATTAACCATTAGTTGCAGGGCATGAGTTGCACATGGGTGTGTCTTGTATTATACAAGCAAAAGTGCAGCATTATGTATGTATGGGAGACATAATGTTGGGTCAGAATTTTACATTTGTAAAATTCTGCTCAGCCTATAAAATTGCATTGTTGAGGATGTCCAAAAATGAGTAATGTTTTTTACACATGTAAATGTGCTCTTCTCAAATATGCCTCACTTAGGGTTCATTTCGGAAAAAATATAGCTGATACTAAGTAGCTTAGATGGTATTATTATGTCTGTATTTAACAGAGATATATCTTCTCTAGAGAAGTATCCAAATATGCATTAATAAGACCAACGAAAATAAACATATTATCTTTCCCTGTAAGATTAAATCTGTTTGATGACTTAAAATTAATTTGCAAAACTTAGTAATTCCATTTCTACTATCAAAGGAAAAGTATACAAATAGGTCTCTTTGTATTTTCAAAAAGATATAAACAACTGCAGGGTAAGGAAGAGTTTAAGCTGCTTTTGGTGTGGTTGAACTAGAAGCTGAAACTTCCTGTGGTAAATGCATGCTTGTATAACTAGTATGCAGCTCAAGCTCTGTTATTGCACCTATGATTATCAGTGCATATTTAAATTGCACAAATGAGTGACAGTCTGCATTTGAAACAAAAGACATGGTAGCATAGATATGTCTGTAATCTCTGTGTTCTTAATGCATTATGAAATGACCGCAGTGATATTCTCATAGTCTTATGATTACAAGATTTTTCTTCCACATCCAGAATATTCAACAGGAATACTTTTGAACAGAAAATCTTAGCTTATTCACTAATTTGCTTACATATGTAGTGCATCATTGGTGTATCTTTGGTAGTAAAGAGCCTTTACTTCTCAAGATTTGAAATGCTATCAGTTGTCTCAGTGAATTGGAATATAGATGTAAAAGAATTATACATGACCCTTTTGTTCAGTTGACCTGTGAACTGAATTGTGGAATGTAGGAAACTTTGTATTCTTAGTAAGACAGGACAGAAGTGTTGAATACTTTATCCTAATTTTAATCAATTTTTATGTCTTGGAGTTCAAGACTGTAAATACACTCCAGTCCTAAATGATATTTTACAGAATTATATTAGAAATTTTTTTGTACAACAATGCAACAGTTATTTGAATCACAATATCTTGTTCATTCAGTGAAGAAACTTTCAGGTGTGCCTAACTGTTTGCTTTGTTTCCTCACAGATGAATCGACTCCTAAAGAAGTCAGCAGGGTAAGTGCTGTTCCCCATCCCCTCTAGAAAGAATTATAGTCAGTCCCTTAGGCCCACTGTTCACTTGAGGTGATTTTCATGCATCCTCTGATCAAGGTTTTATTCTGTTTCCTGTACTAACTGGATCTCTGGGGGAAAAGTTGGTGTACTGACTGACTAAACAACAATTAAGAACAAAAATAAATATTAAAGCACTTGATTGGCTGGAAATAAATTAAAGGGTATTTTGTGTTAACAAATTGAGAGTTCTCACAGTGCTATTCTTGTGATCCAGTTTTAAAAAAGGAACTTCACAGAAACCAGGAAAATCCCTTAACTTGGAGTTTAAGAATAACTGCACAGTCTTATTGCGTTGTGAGATAGTGAGCATAACAATAAGAAACAAAGGAAGGAGTACGTCCTATCTAATTACTCCCTTTGAGATGTGTTTTGGCACAGATGAGCTCTATTATTTAATTTGAAGCATTTTGCAGCGTACTATATGAAAAGTAATGTAAAATACATGTTCAGTAATGAATTTTCTGGCTCTCGCCTTCCATCTGATTGATAACAGTGTTTTGTACAATCTTTCTATGGCTGAGGTTAAATAGAGAGACCTGTTAGAAACTAGTGCTCTTGCTAGGGAATGACAAAACATCAAAACAGGACAACTTGTTGCCCGCATGTGTGTCTGGTCAGCCTGAAGTGCCCAGGTATTAAAATTAGGGAGCCACTTGCAGCATTCTAGGGTAGAGTCATAGTCCTATTTTGTTCTTCTTCTTGAACTTTTTGCATAAGCTAACTTGTGTTTTGGGGGAGAAATGAAATATTGTCAGACAAATATTAGAAACAAGGCTGGTTGAGTACCTGTAAAAGCAGGCTGAGTGCCTTGCTGTCGGGAAGTCCTGTAGAAAACTTTCGGATGAATAATGGAAAAAATAGAAAAAATAATGGAAACGGACGGGGAGCAGAAACCTCACTTTGGTAACCGTGAATGCAGAAGACTGCATGAGACTACAAAAAAGAAGTTGAAAGATGCCTAAAATGAGTTTATGCCAGCAAAAGTTCTCTATGTATGTGGATGTGCTTTGGATGTATAGTTGTTGAGAATGCAGGCAAAAGGTAATGCTTAAGTAGTTTATTTATAACTATTATTATTAATTATGCCTAATTTCTAACCTTTAATTTATAATTGATGGCCTCTAATAATTCTTTAATATTTAACAGTTACGGTAGTTAAGTGAATACCTACTGGAAATGCACCAAACTACAAACAGACACGTATTATTTTATAGTATTTTTGAATAGTACAATGTAGACCATTGCAATACATCCTCTTTCTTTAGCAGTAGCTCAAACAGATGCTGCTTTAATTGAAATCTGAACATAAATTAGTATTTAAATTAGGAAAGTTCTTTACATGAGTAATGCTTCTCGGAGGAAAAGACATGTTCATGCTGACTGATGAATTATGAGTTTTAGTCATTAAGTGCTACATTTTTAATTCCTGAAAATGTCTGCATGAAGAAACTGTTATCTGTATCACAGAGAAGCAAAAGTCAAGGGTAGCAGAATGAAATGTATTGCAGAATTAAATCACCGAATAGGTTTAAGCCATTATGTTAGTTAGTAGAAATGGTAGAAATATGCTGAAAGCATATGCTTTGCATAGCTGTGTTTCCCCCCTCCCCTCAATTTTTCAATAAAAATACTAAAATATTCATAGAATTAAATTGAGGGAAGATGTTTTTCATTAAATGCATCTAATCATTAAATTATTAAATTCATATTTTTTTCTCCCCCAAAATCTCACTCTTTTTCTTTACAAACGTGCAAGTTCACAGGGTTGTTCTAGAGTTTCTGAATACCAGTGAGGTGAAAGAGAAAAAAATCAATTTTGTAATTCCTGTGGACTGCATTTGCGGGGAAGAAAAATCTGGTTACAAAATAGCTTGTGAGCATCTGTGACCAAACGGTGAACCTGTGAACTTTTCTCTCTATGACAGATTCCAGTGTTTATGAAATATATATAACTGGGGAGAGAATCCCCTTTTCACGTGATGTAGCAATTGAGAACTTCCTTGGAAATGCTGAATATCCTCTGCTAACTTACTGTGCAGATGTGTGCTGGCAGATGCTGTCCTAGCTACAGAAGTAGATTTTTAGGTAGAAAGAAAACCAAATACGAGCTATTTTAATTAAGAAAACTTGGTTTCACTGTTTTATCTGCTAAAGAAAAAAAAAAAAAAAAGGAATGTGAGTTTGGGCATTAAATGTGGATGTGTTCATGTGTGCCTATACTTAAGATACGTTCTTTTGACAGTATTAGTGAAAACAGTGTGCACAGGAGACGTGTTATTCTTTTGAGTTGGCAAAAGTTACTCCATTCCTACATGAACTATCGCCAGGATTTTGTTCTATGTGCTGTTAATTTTCCCATGATCACTGTGTGTTCTTTTGTACCTCAGATTACGAAGTTTAAAGAAAAACACTTCGTGTTCCTGATATGATCACAATGAAATTAGCTGTTGTTCATTTTACTTAATGACTTTCCATTCCATGTTTACTTGAACAGTTCTTCTAGTGAAGATGCATTTTGGCAGTACCTAAGCTTTGTAAACTCTGGTTGATGCCAACAGCAGTTCACTTTGCAGGTTTGCCATATAAACACCAGAAAATTATTACCTAGCAAGTGACTAGCTCATTTACAGTACTTTATTCTTGGAAGCAGGAATAATACTTTAATCCTCTCCTTTCCCCTTTTTGGACTTGGAACTTATGGTAGTTGCCTTGGCACCAGCTAGCACCCAGCACAGCGTGTCACTGACAGTTACAGAATTAGCAAGCATGTTTTCAGTAAATAGTTTCAGTAATTGCATGTATCTGCACAGTGCAACTGATAACAAAAATTTGATGTCTTATGACACGTTGGCAAAGAGAGTTCATTCTTCGTAGTATTTCCTTATTAAAGACATGGCAAAGCAAGCTCATTCTTTGTAGTATTTCCTTATCAAAGACTGGATATTTAAACCTTGTTTTACTGTCCTAGAGCTAATACTGTAACAAATTAATTAAAAAGTTGAGAGAGCTAGAACAAACACTCAGCCTTTAGGAATGATGCAAATGGCATTGCACCCACTGACACAAAAAGAAGATGCTTGTGTAAGTTGATTTATTTTATAAGTAAAGTCTCACAGATACTGTGATAGTGATGAGCAATAGTGGTAGGAAAACGAGGAAGTTTATTTTTAATTTTGTACAGAATGTTTTTAGAGTGCTTGCAAGTCGACTATTAGGAGGGAATGTGATTTTATAAAAAGATTTTTAAGAATAGAAGTGTTATTCAGCCCTGTCAAGTTAAAATGAAGCTGTTAATTGACATTATGCTGTTTTATTATTCAATATGGAGAGGTGATATAATTAAGATATTTGTGCAGTTTTATGAGCCTTACAATTAATAATATGGGTACTTCTATATATTCATAATGTTCTGCTCTTAAAAGTCAAGCCTTTGCTTTTCATTATGTGTTTTTCCTATTACTAGTGAAGCAATTTATTTCAGTGTTACTGTTTGATAACAGGGAAGGAGCTGATGGAAGTATTTGAATGAGATCCCTGCAAACGTGGGCTATTCAAGTAGTTCTGCTAGGAAAATTCTTGCTATGTCTAGTGAGCTTGTAAAAATGTGTTTTCAAAACCTGTGAACCTTTTCCGTGCAGAGTAAGAGCTGTTTTGCATCTTTAGCCATAATAACAGGGCTTGTCTCACCAACTGCCATTTTGTGTTTTCCCCTTTTTGGTTTTGTTGTGAGCAGTGTTTGATGTGTGAACAAACAATACATAAATACCTGTCTGTGTTGCTGCAATGCCGAACTCTATTTACAGAGCAAGTTACAACCCATGTCCTCTCCAGTCAAAACAAGAAGAATAGACGTCAGACAAATGCGTGTAGAAGCAGCTTTCTCTGAGGCAATGTACAAGTATTAAAACTAATCTCTTCAGCTAACTCTGCTCTTTACAACTTCTTGCTTTCCAATGTCCAAGTTTAAACAAAAGTAGTTACTCTTGCCAATCCTAGTTACGTCTCCTAGTTACGTCTTTTTGGAGCTGAGAGATTTTGCTGAGCATTCTCCCCAAGCTGTGTGATTTTTGAAAATGATTTCTGTCTTTTAAACTTGCCACATTTTTTTTTTTTGTTTCATTTTTCAGTTTGAGGATTTGAGGATTTAACATCCATGGGTCAGTATTTCTACCCCAAAGCAAACAGTCTGTTTTATTCCCTTTCTGCGATTTTTTTTTTTTTTTTTTTTTTTTTTTTTAAATGAGGTCTGGACCACGTTGCTTCTTTATATGTGCAGTGTAGATGTGTTTTCACTGTTTTCGGGACAGTTATCTCTATTATCCATGCCCAAAAGGAAAAATACCAGTTTCTGTACAAGATGTAAACTAGCTCTTAGAGCACCTAAACAATGTAAAATCTTGCAGTGTGTGAAAGTAGAAGCCTATAGGAGCTGACTGTACATATGAACATATATATCAAAGACGTATGCCACCTAACCTTCATGCATATTACGATAAGCTGAATAAAATTGGGTGTCATTTTCCCACCTTCATTAGTTTATTTAAGTAAACATTTTGGCTTTTCCTAAAGTTTCTTCTTTCATTATACAAGTTGGTCATCAGAAATTCAGTAAGAGTACTATATCTAAAATACAACCAGTATTTATTTTCTCACTTTTTTTTTTTTTTTTTAAATAAAATTGTTTTGGAAGCAAGAATATGATTGAGGTTAAAAATACATTTACTGCCAGGACAAATAAGCAAATGGTCCCAAAATTACTTAACTGATACTATGGTTCTTTTAAAAATCTACAGTAACTGAGCATTAATGTCCTTCCCTGAAGTAGTTTAGGGATCAAAGTTATGAAGGGAACTGGAAAATTAGATAGAGTGAGATTGTTAAATCAAGATGCTGACTGTGGATTTGTGGTTTTTGTTTGTTTGTTTGTTTTTGTCTTTATTGTTTTTTTTATATATAAATATTTAATTTACATAAAGCTACATGAAAGCAAGGGAAAATTAATGCATTTTGGCAAAAGGCATCAGACAGCTTATGTATTCATTTTTGTGACTGCAGCTCTTCTGCTTCAAAAGGTCTTAGGTCTCTGATGACTCTTCTGTTGTTGAGACTTCAGTATTATAGGAAAGAAAACTTCGATGAAGTTTATCAGGAGATGTTCTGGGCTTACCAGCAGCTTAGTTTCTATGGTATGCTTCACAGAGAAAGGGAATAGCTATCAGTTTAAAGGAAAGATTGTTGGATACAGGTTCTTGTCACATTTCAGATCTCCCCAATTTAGATGTTTGTGGTGTAATCTTGCCTATGGATATTGTTGTGGATGAAGCACTCTGTAGATTTTGCAAGTCTTGAAGCTGTATTTAATTCAGGTGGTTTGTTGATTTCTTGTATTATTATTATTATTATTATTATTACTAATAATAATTTTATTATTTTTATTATTTTATTATTTTATTTAACAACAGTAATAATAATAATAATAATTATTATTATTATTATTTTTATTATTTTTTTTTTTTTTCAAGGCCAGACTGGATGGGGTCCTGGGCAGCCTGGTCTAGTATTAAATGGGGAGGTTGGTGGCCCTGCATGTGGCAGGGGGGTTGGAGCTTCATGATCCTTGAGATCCTTTCCAACCCTGGCCATTCTGTAATTTTTAGCTGATTATCTGAGATGTTACCTATGTTATCAAAGAGCATATAGGCATTTTAAATTCTCAGGCCTACATACAAACAAGCTCAGGAACATCTTTTAATCTTAGTGATTTAGAATCCTTCAACAACTACTGAGTCTTAATAGGTCCTAACCCTATTCCAGGAATTATTTCTAATTGAAATTCAGATTCATGACTTCAGTTTAAAGTATACTGGGATAGAGTAGCTGAGGCCCATTGATCATGAGGGTTCTGTGGTGCCTCTAGAGAGCCTTGCAAATTGATAGAGTAGCCATGGACACATGTATAACATGAGTTCTTTCAGCTGGAATGTAGAAAATGTTCAAGAAAATGCTTGCTTGACCAAGAATTGATTCTTGCTTTCCCAGAAGTCAAGGCATACTGGTATGGCAGCTCAGCATGTTCTCCCAATTCCTGGGCAAAACAGGAATATCTATCCTGCTATCCAGCCCAACTGTTGAGTACATAGCAAAATGGGACTTCACAGCCACCTCCTAGAAATCAGTACAGCTCTGATTCAGACCCATGGTCAGCTAGAAGCCTTCTGCATCAATTGACAAACAGTTCTTGTGATCTCTGAAATACTCTGAAGCCAGCCCAAGAGGTCTAAATTACAAACAGGAAATAAAATCAGAAGTAGTCTTTCTGGCTGTGATCAATTTCTCCCTCATGTGTTGTAGCTTTTACAGTTTTTTTCCTCTCCTAATCCAGTGCCATTCTCCATCCCCAAAGTACATCCAGCTATTAATTTGCTCTTATTCCTCCTAGCCTATGGTACTGATATAAACTATGCAGGCTGTAAAAGGATATGTTTCTACTGCAAGAGTTAGCAGTTGTTAATTTGGAAAAAGTATTCAGTAGTATGTGTAGAAATAATTATTGTAGAACAATTTTTTCTTCTTACTCAGAAAATAATTGAGGAAGTTACGTAGAAATCAGATAAACTTATGGATTATAATTGCACTTACTGACCCTGTGCTCTATTAATGAAGTATTTTTGTTGCAGCAGAAGGACTTTTTCTTCTCAGCAGCATCATAAAATGCCCCTGGCACAAGTGCCCTGTAAGCATGAAAACATGTAGATTAATCTTCATTGCAGTTTGATAAAATTTTCTTTGTGTATTATACTGTGTGCTTGCATTTTTAATGGCAGATTTTCAGAGAGAATGCATTAAATTCATTTCATTTTCTGATATTTCAGTATCACCTTTCATGCAAGAAATTTTGTGATTCTCAGCCTCTCTTCTTTTGTGTTTATACATTTTGAATATGATTATCTGTAGCAGCTTTCCCTTATTAATTATTAGGCGTTTTCCTTTTATGGAGTACTAATAATATGAAATCATAGCAGTGTGGTATCGTCGAACCATTTTCTAGTTCACTTAAATTATTTTAATATAACACTACTGAAATCCAGAATTTTACAGCAAATATACAAAAGACACAGAATCTTAGAAGGAAATCAGCAATGAAAGAATTGATTAACTAAAATGAATATTAATAATGTTTTAAATGCAAAATAAGCTACAGTCGTACATTAAGGAGCTGATTTTTTTTTTATGACAAAAATGTGGTTTTTTCACTGAGTGTGTTGATTTTTACTTATTTTTTAGGAATTCCTTTCCTAAAGCCTGTGTTAGCATCTGCATTGAATAGTGGTTGTACTGTGGTTTGCTTATGACTTACTCTGTGTTTAAAAATATGGTTTCATAAAGAGGATTGTGGCTTTTCAACCAAAGATTTTGTGGTTATCCATTCTGAAATGCCAAAAAAATATATCTATTCTACTTCTCTGTTAGAAAAATCAAGGATATTTTACAGTATAATGAAATAACTCCTTGCTGTTGATTGTTCTAAGTTGTAGAATTACTTAATTGTGGATCTAGACCAAATTTGTTAATCTGACCAGTTGTGGATTCTTGGATTATCAGTAATAGAAATCTGCCATATTACAAATGTGTGTGTACGAGTATGAGGCTTCCATCTTTCAGTAACATGAATGCATGCAGTGGTTTGCCCTGCCTTCAAAATGTTTACTATCATATGTTGCAGAGGTGAGGATAAAGGGCACAGAGCTTATTATGTAATTGCTATGCACACAGCTCTGCTGCTTGATTATGGTGAAAATTGGTATTATGCCAGTGGATTCATTTTGATGATGCTTTCTGTTGTACTAGCTTTAACCTCTGAAGATTTAAATCCTGACTGTATATCACAGGTGAGGAGTATTCAATTCCAAGTTTCGGAGAAGGCATTTTCCCACGTAATAAAGGTTTTGTGCATACGTGCTTGATCACCTGCCTTCTTTTAGGATATGTGTCTACACATACTTTTGCGGATGTAGGTTAACATATATGAGTGGAAGAGACTTACATTAGCCATTTTCCCATTGCATGGCTTCTTACAGCTATATCAAAAGTATAAAGCTGTTCGTAAAAATTCCACTTTCATGAAACTAAGCTATTGTTTTCTGCCTCTTAAAAACTATACAATAATAAATACGGGACACAGCAGAGGACAGTCAGTTACAAATGGAAGCTTGCCATCTGCCATACTGAGCTAATAATGGTAATGGCAATCTGTGTTATAAACTCAAGACTTAGCCAAGCATTAACTACATGTATGCAGTGTGACCTTATTGCTGTCAAAAATTATAATAATCACATCAATTTATGGAGAGAATTAAGTGCTTGGCATGTTATACGACTTGCTAGGTCTCAAATGTTCCAGTATGTCCATCTGGAGCAATAGATTAATACAACACCACATGTTAGGGGGGGGGTCACAGCAGAGGTTGTATGTGCTCAGGAGCCATTTTTAGGTCAGGATTAAAATCTCCTTAATTTAAGAGAGTCAGGAACTGGCATTATCCAGCATGCACTTTGTTGATTTTTTTTCTTTTGGTTTGGTTTGAAATGAAGAAGCCAAGTGTATCCTAGATATACAGCTATAGGCTCTGTATGTAGAAATGTATGAAAGCAAAAAATATGTCACAGAATGTGCAGTGTAAGTTATGTATCCAGTCCACCAGTGAGGATTGCCTGCACATGAAGATACAGACAGAGAAGATCTATGGAAATATGAAGCAGGCAATAATATGTGCACGTGAAGGTGGAAGCAGTGGGTAGATGATGGGTAGTTCTCTGAACTGTAGTGGCATATTTTTGTAGTACTACTTAGATTAGTCTACTCTCAACACATCTGACTCTAACGTATGAATGAGCGGAAGGATAATTCTTAGTCTTTCAAGCAACATTAATCCTAAATATTTAGATCTAATCTAAATATCACTAGCTTCATTTTTAGTTTGAGTGACAAAATCTACTGCTTCACTGAGTTCAATAAGTAATCGACCATATTACTTTGTTTAGTCACCACATTACCAGTTTTGGGCAGTATACTGAATCTGTACTTACTGCCAAGTATTGCTTTCTGTGAAATTATTGTTTGTGATGCTGTCATGCTACACATGCACATTTGCTGCCAGTTTTATCAGCCCCTCAGGACTGAAGAACTGAATAACTAAATGCATCTGGGCCCCTTTAGGGAGGCTGCGTCTCCTTTCATGTGAAATTCTAACACGTGCTGCTGTTTCATTGTGCCCAGCTAAATATTCTACTTGTTTTTTAATCTCTGGGTCTGTGTCTGCTGCCTTCCATTGAAAGAAATGCCTGTTAAGCCACAGCGTCTAGCATGGTTTTAACTCTTGCAATTTCTGTTCTTCAGTCTGGTGCTGTTAATTGCTTCTGTATTTCAAAGATGGATCTGCTTGAGATACCACTTCAGATCTCTGGTGCTTTGCACATCTTGAACGTTTGGTTAATGAATTTCACGCGGAAGATGCTGGCAAACGTACCTAGTTGCCTCCTTTCCTGGTGGAGAAGGAGCTTCAAAGAAAGGAGCTGAAGGTTGCTTGCTTCCTAATTGTTGCATCTGAGTTTCTTCTTGGCACACTGTCATGTGACTTTGACCAAGTTTAGGCAATTGCTAATTGTTCAGTGGTTTACTTAGTACGTTTTAAACAAATGGAGCAGAAAGTGAAATTCTTCTTAACTCAGCAATGACCCAGTTCTCTAGGTAGCTGCATTAGGATAGTTAAGGTTGACTTGGTATTGAAATCTCTAATTATAATTTTTAATGAATTTGTGTGTTGAAAACTTCAAAATGAATTATTCTAAGATGTTTTTCTTATCTTTGCTTCACTAGTATCAGGATACGAATATGCAAGGTGTAGTGTATGAATTGAACAGCTACATAGAGCAGCGCCTGGATACAGGAGGAGATAACCAACTACTTTTGTATGAACTGAGCAGCATCATTAAAATAGGTAAGACACAGAATCTGATGTGTCTGATCTGTTCCTTTGCATCAGTGCACAGCACATTTGTTACAAATTTTAATTAGTAAAGAGAGATGTAGTGTATACCTTGGATGTTTTCTCAGGATGGACTTCAGCTTCTGTACCTCATTGGATCCCTTACTACATCTGAGAGAGGTTCTTCTTTGGAGAGAGCTCTGCAGCTCATTGCAAAATTAAATCATCCTGTTAAATGAACCAAATTATAGATTATTGTGGTTATGACAGTGTTGGAAGATCAATATTAAAAGTTAAAAAAAATTGTCAGTAATATCACTGAATACTTAAATCCCTTTTCAAACAAAATTGAGATGTACAGAAAGAGGATGTCTTCATCACTTAAATTCAGTTTTTAAGCATTTTTCTTCTATCTGATGTAAGTAGTATTTTTAGTATATATATAAAAAAATAATACTACATGTGATCAAGAGTTAATAGAAAAAAAAACCATCCCCAGTAAAAATGTGTTATTTGGTAGTTTGTTGGTTTTTTTTTATCCATAGTGGTTGTACTGAGACTTCAATAGAAAAGATTGGTACCTTTATTTAGTGTAATAGGTTACATGCAACTCTTCAGAAGAATTTCCCCATCATGGATATTTTGTTGTTTTGTAATGGTAGATAATTGTTCTCTCTTATGTACATGAAGTTTCAAAAGGGCCACTTCTGTTTAGTGACCTTGCTTTAGTGGCTTTTTGAATATTGATGCCCAGCTCACAGCAAATCAGAACAGAGTTTTGTTAATTCACCACAAGCAACAAACTGGAAGACTTATCTTTTAGACTATTTTTTTCTTTTCTAAAGCACATGAAATTTTTTTCTATTTCCTCTACAGTGGTTTTTTGCTACATTGCTTAATATGCTTATATGAGGGATTTAAAATTTGAATCCAAACCACCATGCCATGAACTCTCAGATGTCACACAGTTGACAGTAAGCAAGTAACAACAGAGTAGATTTTTTTTCCTTCTGTCAAAAAAATGGAGAAATTCAACTGCTTTGACGATACAGAAGTATAATTGCTCCCATGAAATGTATTGAACAGATTCTTGTGTTCATTCATTAAAGTAGGGTATCGGATAAGTACATTTACTGGGTAGAATGGTTATTAGCTGTTGAAAAGAAAAGTTACTTAAACTGTAAGTATTGAGTCTACTGTGTAAAACAGGGTAAAAAACACTGGCCTCCTATACTCTCTTCTGATTCGTAGTTTTCATTTCAGCTGTAACTTATAATAGTTCATTGACTTTCAGTTTTTTAAAGGTTAAAGAATTCAACTTTATCCTGTTTCATACAGCAATGTGAATCTAGCAAAAATCAGGCAAGTACAAAAATTGTGGTGTGTCACTGTTTTTGGAATGGGACAGGTGCAGAAAATAGAAACAGTTTGTTACGAAACACATTTTTATGGCAATATTTGCAGCATTTTATTTTCCCATACTTTTCTGTCTTAAGGCAAGGATAAAAATACTTTATCATCTCCAAACAGTATTTATTTTCCTCATGGAAATTATAATCTTATCTGCCTGATCATATTATAAATGTATGTTCTTATTTTATTTCTATACTGTTGTATGAACCAATTTGAATTTATCGGCATTAGGCCTTAGAATAAGAGTATGATGTATTGTTGTTTCTAATAATCTTTTAGAACATAGTACATTGCAGTGGTGAAAATAAGAATTGTTCTGTACCTCTAATTTCAAAAGAGTCTTGGAATTTTCAAAGGACACAGTGATAGACTTTCACATTTAGAAATGTTTATGGTTGTCCTAAAAAGAGTTGAATCTGTGGTTTCACTTCAGAGAACTTCTTTAAGCTTGATTCCCACTCTGAGTACATTTATTTATTTTATTATTGCTTTGGCAGCTACGAAAGCTGATGGATTTGCACTATATTTCCTGGGAGAATGCAATAATGTAAGTATTCTGGATTTAGATACTGCTTTTGTGTCACAAGTGCATTTTACAGTTTTACAATGATATTTTGATTTTATATTTACCTCGTTTAGCAGGAAATATTGTCTAAGTGCTGAATATTAGCTCTTCATTAGGTTGGTTTATTTATTTATTTTTCCTGCAAAATGAAAGTTTAGTTAACATGGTGGTAATGTTTCCCAGTTTCCCACATTTAGTGTCTTGGCACTTTTTTTATTCCTTTTTTTTTTTTTTTCTCTTTTTTTTCCCCCCTAAGATTTGGCAGTAGAATGCTGTGATAGTAGAATGCTAATGTTATTACTCTGTCTGTAGCAACTTAGCTTGTGATTTGGCTCCATTATTTTCTTTAACAAACATAGAACATAATATGAATTTGCTCTCAGCATAACCTGTTCTTTTATCCAGACATCATTCTGTTTTATTTGAAATGATGTCAATTCTTCTGATAACTGCTAGAAGGAACTTCATCGTGAGATGATATAAATCTTAGGTATGGATGTTGGTTAGTGTGACATAAATTGTACATTTAAAATTCATAAGGGAGATGAATATCTGATGTAAAAATTTGAATAACAGTGTGTCCAATACTGTTTTGTACCCCCCTTTTTTTTAGTATCCTGATCAATTTGTATAGTTAACATTGTACAATAGTTTTAGTTACTTTGAATGGCTACAGAGATGGAAATGCAGTTTATACTTCATTGAACTCCATCAACTTCAAAATCACAATTTGTCAGAAATGTTTAATCTCTCATTGGTTCAAGAAATAAATTATACTTTTCTAAGTGAAAATTATTAGAGAGGAGAACATTTTTCCTGTTGCTTTTGTTTCCTTACATTACACAGCTAGTTTATTTTTGTATAGTTCATTAGCCAATTTTCTTTGCTCATTGTGAAATAAATGCACTAAGAAGAAGGGAAATAATGCCATTTTTGAAATTATAAAAAAACATGAAGATGTAGAAACCTGCAGGTGATTTGAGCCTTGCCTGAGAATATTTTTGATTTGTTCAAAACAACCATATCATCTGAAGGAGGTGAAGGAAGGCCCATACATGAATTTAAGCAAAAAAGAAAAATAGAAATGGATTTTGCATATTTTTCTTTCAATGTTTATTTAATGTGATAAAGGTAACCAATTTTATTATTTATAAATTGCTTTTTCTCTGAACTCAATAAGTATGTGAATAACACAAAAGGGACATAATTTAAGTGATGTGTTCATCTTTTGTGAATGCAATGTTTTGTTCTCATTTGTCGGTGCCAGTGTTTGCTTTCATGAGTGGGAGATGAAGGAAACTGTTGCCAAATACATTCTGCCTGCTGCAAATAGCAGGAACTTGCAAGAATTGTAGTCATCAACTCTGAATGCGCAGATCTGACCAGCTTCAGGGGTAGTAGTTGCATGCCAGCTGAGCAAGAGGTTCATCTCCCTAAGCACTTTGTGAAAGGTTATAATAAATTGACTTTACAGCTTGAGACCTATTACAGTGAGATTTTTTGTATTAGGTTTGTATGGTATAACTGAGGTTTCTCCCCAATCTTCACATATTTTGAGGACCTGGGTGCTTTCAGACCTTCTGCTTTTCTTCTCATCTCCTTCTTCCTTCTCCTTTTTTTTTTTTCTTGATAGCCTATCAAGAAGTTGAATGTATCTGCCTCCAGTATAAATCTTTTCTGCAAAAAGTTAAGAAGTTCCAACCTCTGAAAAAATACATATTAACCACTGCTATGTAACTACATCTCCCAAAATGGAATGTTCCTCATGTAGTTATTATGGGGACTGATCCTAAGTTCTTAGATGTTAGTGTGAGATTTTCCATTCACATTAGTGGGGTTAGGGCCAGACCCATGCTTGTAGTATGTAACTGAATGGTTATGCTTTCGGCTACTTTGTGTAAGAAGTTGTCCTTTGCTTATCCTTGTCTCTTGACTATTTAATTTAAAGGATATGTCAAAGAGATTGACCATCAGTCAGCAAGTACTGGCATGTACTGGCAGTTTATTCAGTAAGTCTTTGCTAAATGAGAACAATAGGAATCTGCGTAGTGTAAATGGCAGAAAAGGACTAATTCTTTTAGATGAAGTTAATTATTTTATTTAGAAAGTTATAAAATCTGTAATTAGTGTAGACAAAGTAAAGCTACTTGTGGTCACTAATGGATGCATGGTGGGAAATAGTTGCTTAATTTTTTGATGCTTGTTGATTTGAGATTTAAATTTCCCAAATTATACTTTTTTTTTTTTTTTTTTTTTTCCCTTGGAAAATATACGTATATTTACTTACAGATTTGATGTAACAGTTATTTTCACCATGCTTTCAAAAAAAAAAAAAAAATTGATTTCTGGGAATGAGGTATTAGGAGAAGGTCGTGTCAGGATGGAGGAACCTTGATAATAATAAGTAAATACCAACATTCACACAAGTGGTTTGTAAAGTTTAGTGGTATTTGTTCTCACTATTTGGTAGGGAAAGTTGGGATCAAATCTAAAGCTAAAGCATTAAATCTACATAATTTCAGCTCTCACTGTAAATATGTATGGCTACACTGGTGCCTGTTTAAGGAAATCCATCCTCAGTAATTTTGACATTTTAATCTCTGCTAAGGAGCATTCTTGCAATAGAAGTTTTGCATAACTACATTTAAAGTAGATTAAATAGTGAGTTTCATTAGGATAAAAGATAACTTCCTTTTACAGAAATTCTAGGCTTCTACAGAATGAAAGCAAATTGATAATTACTGCATAGTGTGTGCTGTTATTTCTTCATGGCGAAATAAGAAGATAATTGCCCTATCATTGTAACTCTTTTTTGTTTGTTTGTTTTGTTTGTTTTTATTGTGATTTATTAAGTATTCATTGTAAACCTTTCCTGGTGTGATTTTTGTTGTGGACAGCACTTCCCTAACTCAGTGTATTAGAGCTGAAAGCACTTCAGTGTTCAGTGTGAAGATAAGTTCGGCATTTTCATTTTGCAAAGCATAGGTGATACGTTTGCCTTTTAAGATGTTTTAGAAAGGGTTCCTTTACGTTTAACAGGACAGGGTGTCTTGTTGCAGGTGTTGAAAGCACCCTGCAGAATTCAACAGGACTTTGAGGAGTTTGTTAAAATACCTGCACATGCAACATTTCAGTATAGCTTTGTTTTCTTTCTCTCTGTTGAAGGACATGGAAAAGTACCATGAGTCGGATAGCAACAGACATGGAAATTTCTGGGTGATGAGCTGGACTGAATGCCTTTGGGGTCTTTAGCTGGGTAAATTTACTTGAAATGGAAGGTGCTGCACCAATTACTCATTAGAGTGCATTTAATTATGCAGGTATTACTTAGAGTTGGTCGCCAGCATGACCAGTTCAGTAGTATCGGTGACTTTCTGTTTGTTCTAATTACTTATGCATTCTAAGGGATAGCATGATTCTGCTGATGGTACAGATGATTGCTGATTACACGATTCTTCTTTTTAAATGATTGCCCTCAAGGAGGTTGGTACCATTCACATGTCCAACTCCTTGCTCACTCATAAAGTCATCTTCTGTTTCAAAATCTGTTTTGTCATATAATATACATCCGGCTGAATGTGGTGCAAAATACATAGGTTCTAGAGGCAGTATAGCTTCATCATTGTAGGAAAGAGATCTGAACAGAACTATGCTCACTAGTGACTTCTGGTTCTTGAACTTTCTCTGTACTGCATTGTGCAATGTAGATGTTCTCTTAAGAAATTATCTTTGTCCATGATGCGGTTATGCAAATAAAGCAATCTTAAAGTAGACAAGATTCATTTTGCAAATAAGATATGCTTGGAGACTGGAAACACTTCCACATCAAGCAGGAATGTTCCACAACTATTAAAGAAAGGACATTACTTAGTCACAATTTTTTTGTTTTGTTTCTTACGGGGTTGAAAATACAGTTCATAATTCTCATGTTATGACCTTAATTAAATATCATCATAATATCACGCCTAAAAGGATTTATTAAAATTTGTGGTATTTGATGATGTGCCTAAGTACAAGATGTGCATGGATTGAAGGCTGTAAACTAACATCTATCTATTTCTAAAATACTTAACAGAGTTTCTAATGTATTGTTATCTCATTCTTCAGATGATTCAGATTCGTGTTTATAGTCATTATTTGTATGAGGAGTTCACCTCATGATCCTGTGGATTTGTATGCAAAACTGTTCAAATTTAAAAGGTGTACACTTGAAGTAGCTTACACTAAATCTTTAGAGTGCTGCTTAGCTCCTGAAACTGAAAATTGTGCTGACAAGCAGATCAACCTTGCTTCAGATAGGAGTTTCTTGTAGCTTTGTTGTAAGAAATTCAGTGAGGCCACAAATACGTGTGCAAAGACTCTGTGCTTCAGGGTGTATAATATTAAGCTAGTCTACAATTTCTGTTGATACTGAAAATTGCTGCTGCTTGATGCACAGTGCCACCTAGTGAATTTATGAGGTGAATTACTAAGAGTATTACTTAGAATCAAGCAAAAAGCATCTACTCATTCATTGCTGTCTCAAGTTTTGTGCCAATTTGATGTACATTACTTTAAATTTGTAGACATCTCTGAAATTTGAGTCTTTTAAATATATTTCTAGGTGAAACTCTTCTAGCTTCCAGGCAATTTAGAAAACTATAATCTCTGTCCTTGACTTACTTCTGTCATCGTGTAATCTTTTTAGTGGAGGAAATCAGTTCCTTTCCTATGTGCCAGAGAGGAAAAGCTGTTGATGAATTACAGTTTTGCAGTTTAATTTTGCGTCGATAAATTATCCAACTGGAGCAAAGTAAGATAGGTAACTATCAAGATACAGCTGAATGAATGTTTGGTCCCATTTCATTTACTGTTCAGGTGGACAGATTGGTAAAATGGTCATAATGAAAATACCTTAGGTAGAATGTGAATCTATACAAAGGCTAGTTATTTGTGGCTCCCAATCACAGTGCAGGGGCATTTTCATAGAATCATAGAATGGCTTGAGTTGGAATGTACCCTAAGGATCATCAAGTTTCAACCCCCCTGCCACAGGCAGGGCCTTCAACCTCCATATTTTACAAATTATCAAGGATTTATCCTGGAATCTGGTTTTGCTCAATATAGTCATTAAAGCATGCATGCACCGAGAATATGAGCTTATTAAATTTGCGTATGGCATGGAATTGGGAAGGTCTGCAGATATGTTCGTAGGGAAGTGTTAGAATTCGTGGTGATCATGAGAAACAGGTCTAAAGACCTGGCCTTGTGTAGGGTGACTTTGAGAAAGATACTGGGAGTTGCAGTGAACTTGAGGCTAAACATGAGCCAGCAGTATCATTGCTCTTGCAAAAGAGGCACTGCTAGGTAGCAGCAGCAGAAATCTAGTCTTCATGAGAAGTAACGTTGCCATTCCTTTGAATGTTGGTTGTGGTCTCAAGTGGAATAATATGTTTAGTTTAAGTGCTGCATTTATTTAAAAAATGGAGGAACTGGAGAGACTCCAAGAGCATGCAGGGAGAATGGTCAGAAAGCTGAAGAACTGGCATTGTTTAATCTGAAGGAAAGGAAGTTGAGTGGTGAAAACATGCCTGGGTAAAACAGAAAGGAGGAAAATCATCTCTATCATTGTGGTATATAGAGAAAAAAGTAGGTGGTTTGAGTTGGCATTAGTGAGCTTCCCCAGTTGTGTCTGTACTGAAGCATTACAGTGTGTTGCTTCTGAAAGCTCAGGTATCTTCATTCTTGGATGTCTTCTGAGAGCTGTTTGAACAAACATCTTTCAGAATAATGCTTGCTGATCATACCGTAAAGCATAGAGGTTGGAGGAGAGGTGAGTCACCTTAGTTTTCTGTGTCAGTGAACTACTGTAACTTTTCACATGTTAGTTTTGTGCTTCTCTGAAGGAGAACTGAAGGAACAATTGGAGAGTTACCAGAAATGAAATGTAGTTAGAGAGTAACGGCATTTAAAAGGACGCAAACTGTAAAAATAAAACAAGTAGTAGTTTTTCTGCAGCATGTAAGTATAATTATCTGACATTTGTGTCTTTTCCCAACATATTTATATATTATATGATTTAAAAATGGAAACTTTTTCTCAAGTACACTGTTAGCTTTATAGAAAAAAATAAGAAGTTTTCATAAAAATTGAGGTAATTACCACTTTTTTTTTTTGTTTTGTTTTGTTTTTTTTTTCCTTGTGTGCTTCATGCACAGTAGAATTGCTGCATTTGTATTGTTAAACATTTACTTATAGCTCTAACATTTTAGCATGGTATGATTGGGTTAGTACATCAGTTTAGCTAGTTTGCAAATACAAGCTTTTTGATTGTGAATGCCTTCCAAATTAATTTTGATTGGTTTGTTTGTTTTCTTGTCATTATTTCTTATTGTAGTAAGTTTTGCTTCTGCAAAAAATTGTCCTGAAGCAAAAGCCTTAATACATGCTTGCAATTACATTCAGCATTAAACTGTGTGGTTTTGCACGTGTAAACTGTCACATCCTTTACCAAGAGCAAAAACCTGTTTACTATCACTGAAGAGAAAGAGATGTGAGCTGCAAATACCATAATGCACACTTAATGTCAACTTGTTTAATGCCCCTTTCTCTGTAATGTGTTTTATTTTTTTCCAAGCATCATGCCATATAGTAATGCTGTAGTACTAAGGCTTTCACTTAATGTCAATTCAATATTAAATCACTTTCCATTAAGCATTTTCAAGGCCAGTTTTATCCGCAAAACTCACTGTGGAAGATGCCCTTGCCTCCAAAGCAGTTTGTTAATGAATTGCTTGTGGTGTATGTACTTTAACCCTCATTCTGTTCATTAAACCTGGGACTTATTGAGATGTCTTTGCTGTAAAGATATTTTAGTAAAATCAGTTTCCGATTAGTTCTTAGTTATAAGAAGTACTTTTAGAAAGAAGAAAAACTGAGTGGTTTGGGAAATAGTAAATGTTTGCACTTCAAATCCAGCCCTAACAAACTTTATATAGCTAGTTGAATGCTGTATAGCCTTTATGGATTGAGATTTGGCATTCTGCTGGATTAACCTGGATACACCCCAACAGTCACCAGAATAATAGCATTGTTTACCCCTGTGATTGACTTCTTCATCAGAGGATCCAAAGACTGAAAACACCTGAAAACTTTGGGTACTTAAAACTGAAGGAACTTCTGTGAGGAGAAGCTGATGGTATTCTGTTAGCATACTGGGGTGGCTTCTCAACCTTTCTTTCACTGGGATTTTAATCTGCTGCCTCTGCTAAGTGTTAGATTTTCACCATAAAAAAAGAACTGCAAGACCACAGTATGATAGCATGACAAGATGAACAACACTATTGCTTCTTGTGCATGTTCTTATTGTTGCAAGTGAGGAATATTTAGGGTTTTTTCAACTGTAGTAAAGATACTGAAGATAAATTTCATCATAATTTCAACCAAATAAGTACATGGGATTAAGGAAAGAGCATTAAGGGCCATGGTGCTGTGTCTAATTGGTTATATACTAGTTTTGTTACATTTCTGAAAGCCAAGTTTGCTGTGTTTTACTTGCAATTGGGAACGCTGTTAATATCTTTCATGAACAGGTTACAGTATATGCTGTTATGCATTGTTTGTAGACTGGAAGACTTGTTAATATATTAGCATTTAAAATAGAGATGATAATGTATTGCCTACACCAGAAATGCCTATGAAATATGAAAGGATGAATTATGTTACATTTTTGTTAAGTGGTTGAACTTCCTTCCTAATTGTCATTTGTTTTGGATTTTTTTGTGTTTTGCCTGTTTGTTTTAAGAATCTTGTGCACTATCTAATATATAATCATTTATAATATATATTCATCTTATAAAATACTACCATCATAAAACTAATTGAAGTTGGTTCTGATTGAAGAAAGACAGAAAACAGCCTCAGAAACAGAAGTAAAATTCCAAAGCCCAGTGAAATCAAGTTTATGGCTAGTAACAGTATAATTATCCTTTTGTTAAGGTCTATAACTGAAAATATATTTAATTTCCATCAGGAGATTGTCTTCAACTGAAACTAGTGAAATTTAATTTTTAGAAATTACTACAGAGATCACTAATGATGACTAGAGCTTCTTGCATTAGAAAAATAGTCACTTTTTATACACTGCAGCATCAGTCAAAAACAAGAGCAGATTTTTTTGATGAAGACTTTATATAAATGAATTAAGAGATTAAACTAGAAGGAAAGGAATAATTTTGAAGATTTTGAAGCCAATTGGAACAATTTGTGACATCACAGAATGAAAGGAAGGAGCTTGCGTGCTCTGCGTTTCAGACATTGAATGGAAAACTTCTGGTCTTAGTGTCCTCTTCCAGTATCCTCTTGTCTAACTACTCTTAAAGATGGGAGAAAAGTCCATCACCGTTAAGTAGCAGCCTTGTAGATCCCACTAGATACTTGGAAGAGGTTTTTATCTCTGACACTTTACCGGTGTTTTTTTTGTTTGTTTGTTTTGTTCTTCCTGCAAGAGGCAGAATTGGAATTGCTTCTGCAAAACCCTTTTATCGGTATATATGAAATGGTCTCTATATCCTTTTTCCTATGGAAGGATGCATGTTCAAAACATTACTTCTTAGTAGTAGCAACAGCGGGATTTGCCAGCCAAAATGGTATTTACGTGAGGACTGTTAAAAGCCACTCTTTAATGAAGCTATGAGTGGAAATAGATTTTAAGAGTAAGCTTGAATTTTGGCATCAGTATAAACAGAAAAGCTCAAGATTTCCTACCTTAATGGAAACCATCAAAATAAAGCGTGTTCGATACATGTTCAGTAGAGCTACTCAATGAAAAAAAAAAATCTTTCTTTTTAACTACATGAGAAGTATGAAACTAAAGTTTGCTAAAACTTCACAGCTGAAATACTATGTGGCAGCTTTATTTTCTTTTGTTAAGGTAACTTAATTTCCATTTGTATTGCATTAGTAGCAAATGAAGAACTGGAACAAGAAAACACCCCTATGGAAATGCAGATTCAAGCCCTACTGCTGTAACACTGTGTAACCTTTGCCATGTCTCTTATTTCTCATGTGCCTAAACATCTTTGTTTAAAGGGTTCTGTTATACTCAAAAGGGTGTGAGATTCCAGAGTGTCTGTTACTCTGCAGTGCTACAGGCCAAATTAACTAATAGTTGTAAGGAGTTAGACATAGAAAAATGAAACAGAAGATGGAACTTTTTGCCTGCAAAATGAACTCTTTCTCCCGATTTCATCGGAGTTTGCTTTTTTTTTTTTTTTTTTTTTTTTTTTTTTTTTTTTTTTTTGTGATTTTGTGACTTTGTGAGAACAGTTGTCACTAACCGACTGCTTAGTTTTGTGTTAATTTTAAAATTATATGTACTTTCTGAACATTTTCAGTTGAAATAAGTAATAATAATAGTCTACATCGTAGAAAGAAATCTTATATAAGGAAATATTTTTTCTGTGACTCCATGTAGGACATTCAAAGCAAACACAATTCAACACTAACGTAAGTGATGACTGACTTTGGCAGAAGAGTTTTTCACTATCTGAATGGTAAATTTAGAGTGGGATTTCCTAGTATGAAAGAATTATGTGCAGCTTATCCAAGTACTTTCCGTTGTCAAAAGCACAAAAGCTGTTTTTCTCTGTTATCTACTTTATTAAATCCTACTGTATTACATATATACATATATATATATATACACACACTCAGTAAATGTAGCCATACTCTCTAATTGCATTTTTTTCTTTTTCCTTCTAACTAGAGTCTGTGTGTATTTACGCCACCAGGAGCTAAAGAAGGACAACCGCGGCTCATTCCTGCAGGGCCCATTGCACATGGCACTACAGTATCTGCTTATGTAGCCAGATCCAGAAAAACGTTGTTAGTAGAAGATATTCTGGGGGTAAAAAGCTTCCTCTTTTTAATGAGAAGAATGTAACTTATTCTTAGAATGAATATTTTGATGCTGAGGTTTATTGATATAATATGATATAATAAAATATAATGTAATGATATAATTTACATCCGTCTTGCTACCAAAAAAATAAGTTTAAGTTTGGATCAGCTCGATCTAGTAAATTCAGAATATCCAATTTATTTCTGAATTAATTTTTTTGAGTGTGTTGTAACATATTTTTGTTGTCGATTAATGGAAGTAATGGTATCATAATCACTTAGATAAATAAACACATCAGTCAAAACACATGTCCTCCTGGTCTTGAAATACTCTGCTTTGCCAGTCCCAAACACATAGGTTTCCACATAGTCAATCAAAGTCTGATTTAATTATAGCACTTCACTCGTACAGACAAGAATGTTAATCAGAATTCTGATTGTTAGACAGGATTTTGATCTCTACTTACATTAATGTAAAGCCAGAATGTTTACATTATCAGTAGAGTTACATCAAAGGCACATTAATGTAACTCAGCAAAATTCCTGCTCCTTTTTAAAAAAAAAAAAAAAAAAAAGGGATTCAGGTACTCCTCATGAGATATTGTGATGATTTCTGGCAATCTGTATGTCTGTCCTTTTTCATGTTTTGAAAAGCTTAGTTCCCTAGTCTACGATTACATCAAACAAGCAATTTACTTATACTGTATGAGAGAACATTTTGAACAGAAACTAACACACAAAAAAGCAGAAGCTGCTTTCGCTATAGTAGCAATTGGTACTTACCTGGACTATAAAGTGTTTATATGCTGCTAGGTTTTTTCATTCAACATATGGGGCCTAAGATGTTACAGGTAATTTCCAATTAATATAATGATGGGCTTGTCTGTGAAGGTTGAATATTTTGATTTTGCATCCCGAGTTATTAAAAATGAGTTTTGAACTCCTTGCTGGTTTACAGTGTCAGATTATTAACAGAAATCCTGACAATTTTTTTTTTTTCTTATTTTTTTCTGAATGAGTGTAGTGATCATCTAACATGTTGTGTCAATAGGAAAAGGTTAACTTTCACAGTGAAGTTCCAAGTTATGAACCTCTGCCAAGGCTATACATTATTTGCCTTCCTGTGAGTTTTGGACTCACACAAACTCATCAGACCTCTTCTGTGGAAGACATATAGGTGCTTCCCAGTCTCCTTTGCCTTTGAGGTTGCGTGAGGCTGTTATTTGTTCATAGTCATTCAAATCAGTTGTTATTTTGATAATTAAGGTAGAGCTTACTTGTTTGAGAAATGAGGGGATCCCCAACCACAGTGATATAGGGTTGAGGAAGTGGGAGTTTTTCTACACAGAATCTGCAGTGAGCATCTGGTAGGAAACGTGGAAGAACTGGTGTGGAATCAAACGTGTCTAGTGTACTTCAGGCTGCTTAGGTACTGCCTCACTGCAATAACATCCAGGTAGTTTCTCTTTGTGAGTTTTCCCACCTGAGGTGTTAAAGTTATGATGTTTTGGGTATTTCCCACTTCAAGCAAAAGTTATTCATTTGGGCCTTTTGTAGCAGCTAGTAGGCTATTTCTAACATTTATTCTTATAAATTTTGCACAGACTTATTCAGGATGCATAAGCAAGGGAAGGAGAAGGACTTTACTGTCATGCATAATTTTTTAAGAAAAATATTTTTTCATAGGAGTCAATTGAGGATTATAGCTTTGTTTGTTTTGTTTTCTTTCTTAATCTAGACTGGATTAACAGTGAAGTGCTGGTTTACCTTCCTGTCAGATTATAGAAAATATATTATAAAAATAAACCTGAAGCTGAGCCTAACACCACAACTAATTCTGAATTTGCATCAATGTGTTTATTTGTGTATATAAGTTATAGCTGAGAAGATTAGATTTTTTTGTTGAATTTCATTAGTATATGTCTTAAAGCTTTATTTCAGTTATGCTCAGATTTAGAATTTTTAGTGAATTTTATTCAGTAATCATGTTTTCAAGCAGATGTGATCAGTCAGGAAGAGGAGAAAAATACCAGTGTATATTTTATATGAATGTTACAATGCTTATGTTTTATCAGATTGTATTTACATTTTCTAGGATGAGCGATTTCCCAAAGGTACTGGACTGGAATCAGGGACTCGTATCCAATCTGTTCTTTGTTTACCAATTGTCACTGCAATTGGTGATCTGATTGGTATCCTGGAGCTTTATCGTCACTGGGGCAAAGAAGCCTTCCATCTTAGTCACCAAGAGGTGAGACCCCCCCCTTTCATAATTTATTCTGAAATTCTCTGGGGTTAGCTGAACTGAAGAGTAATTATTCCTAAAAAAAAAAAAAAGATATTAAAATTAGTCCTCCCAACAAAAAAAAAAAAAAAAAAAAAAAGGATTAGTAGTATTTGTCAGTTGTATATTCTGTAACATAAGTTATTATGTTTGTACGTTAGCCTGGTAGTCACTACGTATGGCTTCAGCCTCAATGTCTCAGCTGGTGTTTTTTCTCTAGTAGATAGAGGTCATGGTAGGGTACTTGATTAATATGGTGCTGCTGGTGTGCTTGTATATGCAGCAAAGGAAAGACATTCGCGCAAAACCGGCTTCATAGGCCTTGTATTTCTGCTGCTTACACACTGTGTATTTATTTTTTGATGTTGTCCTATTACCTTCATCAGTCTACAATTTATATGGTCTCAGACTATATGTTTTATTGTTTATACTAAATACCTTCTTTAACTGAAGTTCATTAATATTTTACTTGTAAAAGGCTGACTACTAAACAAAAGCATTTTATTTGTAAGTTAAAAAATATTTAATGGTCATTTTTGAGTGTTCTAAATCGTTTGTTTGTTTTCAGGTTTCAGAAAGAATACTGTTAGTGGTTTTTATAAAATCTGTACAGTGTGTTCTATTTAAAAAAAAAATGGTAGATGAGAGAGGGAATGCAGTGGCAGAGCTCTTGTACTTATGTTCTTCGTGTTCCTATAAAGCTCGTATGTTTCAAGGACAGGAGATCATGTATAGTAGCACAGCTTAGTTAACTGCAGCTTACATTATGTTTTCTTGAAATGTTGCCTGGAAACTGTCATATTTAAAAGTACTCGTCCTGAACTGAGAGATCAAGTCTGATTCTTCTGTCACCAAAAAGGTAGTGAAAGAGACAGTGCCTGTTTAAAGCTGGAAATAATTGTGGCTGAAGAGACACAGCTCCAGGAAGATGTTAAGGCATATTTTGTTCCTGTAGCAGATATCTTTAAAAAGAAAAAAACAAAAAACAAACAAAAAAAAAAAAAAAAAAAAAAAAAAAACCAAAAAAACCCAACACTATAATTTTTAGAGTCCTCAACTTGTGAGATGTTTGTTTTTGTGTTATGTCTCTGATCTGATGGGTTCTTAATATAACACCATTTCCAAAGCATCGATAAGCATCTTTGTGACACAGAAGAGGAGAAATGTTCTATTGAGGCTGAATGCATCTTATTGATACTGAAACACTTGCGAGAATACCGATACTTTCACAAACTAGCAGTATTCCAACAGATCGTTTCTGTCTTCCTTTGTCTAATTCACTTACCAGCTGGATAGGAAAAATTACTAGGTAACTTATATGACGTTATAAAGATTTTTTCAGAATGCCTTCTCTTCTGCTTCAGGTTGCAACAGCAAATCTTGCATGGGCTTCAGTAGCAATACATCAAGTACAAGTAAGTTTGGGTTGTTTTTCATTTTTTTCGTTATGTAATCCTTTTTTCAGAGCTTGATTGGTTGGACTGTAGAATGTGTTCAAATTTAAGTGGAATCACTAGAGAATCATTGATCATAACCTCCTTTCCAGATCCTAGAAAAAGTATGCTAACTTTTTCGGTGTTCATTGAGCTCATTCTCTTGCCTAGCAACCATGGATCATATGATTTAATAAAAAGTATTTCTATTATTCCTTTCATTTTTAATAAAACGAAACATTACCGAAGTAGGTAAGTAGTTATTAAATCAGAAATGGAAAAAAATGTTTTTTTTTTTTTTCTTGTAATAAGGTAACTGCTAGGCCACCTGATTGCTTTCCTCCTATCGTACTAATCAGGTTTAAATTATTTGGTATTTCTGGCAAAGGCTGCTTTAAGCCATCTTTGCTGGCTGCTTCATGGTCCTACTCCCACTAAGGATGCTTCATGCTGTTCTTATTTGAGTGTCTAATGAAGCTCCATGCTGATAGCTGCTATTCAGCTTTACTAATAGGTTTTGTTCCTTCAGCTAATAGAAGATGGTAACACCAAAACTAAACTTATCCCATCAGCTCATGGAAGATGCTGAAATAGGGTCCTTCTGTCAACTTAAAGAAGGGAGTTTATTGCTTGCTTTTTTTTTTTTTTTTTTTTTTTTTTTTAAGCTGTCTATAATGCATCTTGCAAAAGACTTGGGCAAAGTTTCTTGTATTTCTTTATAGATAATATTTGCCACTGCAGTGCTGGAAATCCTTGACGTTGTTTAGGACGATCATTCACCCTGTAACATTCAGAAATAATATGCTGGCCTTGTTTATTGTGCACTAATAGAATTCTAATTGTATGCAGTTTTAACTGTACATCACTTTATAATAATGTTCTACTCTTCAATGAAGAATCTTTAACACATAAGAAAACAAAACATGGAAATTTTAATTAAAGCTTGTCCAATGGTCATTTTCATTCCTCTCCTTTCTGTTCCTCTGGGCAAAAGCAGAAGGCTCATTCTGCCCAACTTCTTGCCTATGAAGAACGTGGGAGTTCTGATCTGATGCTAAGTAGGCTAGTTAACATTTAGATTGCTATGATTAAGGCCCAGCACACAAATCCAGCTTTTAATTTTATACAGTGCTGGAAAATATTTAAAAACTTTGAGCTAGAATGTTTAATACAAATTAAGTGAATAGACCACAAAACTGCAGTTTCAGTTTACCTCTGACTTCAGTGACCTCTTGGAAAAAATGATAATGTGATCTGTTCTTCCAGGTGTGCAGAGGTCTTGCCAAGCAGACTGAACTGAATGACTTCTTGCTTGATGTATCGAAGTAAGTATAGAGACAGAATCACAGAATATCCTGAGGTGGGAGGGACCACAAGAATCATTGAGTCCAAATCCTGACTCTACACAGGACCACCCAAAATTCAGACCCTGTGTCTGAGAGCACTGTCCAAACACTTCTTGAACTCTGGCAGCTTGGGGCCATGACCACTGTCTTGGCAAGGCTTTTCCAAAGCATGATTTCCGCTATGATCTCATCAGTCTGTTTTGATGTCCCTTCCGAGCAGGGACAGGAATGAATTATGTGGGTGACAGTCAGATATAGCTGTTAAACTTTCCTGTTCTTATTGCAGGAGAATATGTAAGATACAATTACGATGCACAAAATATATTTGGTCATGTGGTCTTCTGCATGGCTGGAGGCTCTATTTTTCTAACTGTATGTAGTATATGTTGTTTGTTTTTTTTTTTTAATTTCTCCTCACAATAAATGCAGAGATTAAGCTAAAAACACTGTAGAAGTATGAAAGTTTAGGCTTAGATTTATGAAATCAATATAATGTTCTAGGTAATCTGCTTATCCTTCATCCCTTTATCTTTGTTGTTACTATAAGCATTTTTTAACAGTAGAGATTGCTGTAAAAACGGGCACTGAGGCATAATGCACACAGGTGCTTTAACTCTCAATGAACAGTTCTCGAGTTGATGGGATTAGCAATTGCTCTAGCAAGCAAATAATCAACTTGCTTTTAAAAATGATCCATACCTGTTCCTACATGAAAAGAGGATTTCTATTCAATGAGAAAATTGATAGCATGCAATATATCAGGGACATCTTCTGTAACATTTTAGAAAAGGCAGTGTATCTTCATGACCCTGAAAGTGTGAGACTTTTTATGTATGTACCTTTTTATTCAGTAGGCACAAACAGAAGTGAGCTGTATATATGTTCAGGGCCATGCCTGGGAACATTGTAATCCAAGGGTTATTAAGACTTGGTATGTGAAAGATTTAGAATTATTTTACTAAGATGTTTGACCTTTATCATTCAATGTTCTTGACTGTCCTTGGACAGTTACCTCTTCGCTATGAAACAGAGAATTGAGATAATGTTTTTGTTTTTTTTTTTTTAATCTCTATTTTAAGTCATAATATCAGTTGTCCGCCAAGTACAATGTGCTGCATCTGGGGCAGTAGAAAATAAAGAATACTCACTGAGAATTTTATAAGCTTTTTCTTTTTAAAAACTATTAAAAGATGGGCAATATGACATGAATTTAGCTACACTGCATAGTATTCAGTAGTTCTCACTACATAATTCTCTATGCATAAATCTAACGAAATATTTTGAAAGCCTGTCAATAACATTTATCTCCAGTCAGAAATGGAAAAAAAAAAAAGTGGTGTTTATTTTTTTTAAAGTATTTGTTTTTGTCTTCTGGATTGCTTTTTCTTTTTGCTTCACTTTTAAAAATTTTAGGTGTGTAAAAGATGGCAAAGTATTTTGATACATTCTTGGCACTGCTCAGCAGGACCTGTTGAGTCCAAAGCAGGCAATGCTTGGTAGTCTTGTCTTTTTTTTTTTTCTGTAGTGGTCTGTCACTGTAGAATAATGGCTTATAGGAACAGAGCTAGGACCATTTCTGAATTTTTTTGTGCAGTAGAAAGCCAGTCAATGATTTTTAGGCGCAGTTGTTCTTGTCTGTTTGGGCTAAACTGTTCAGTAGCTGCAAAACAAGAGCCAGCAACAATCATTTGAGAAGTGTTTGACTAAATGCAAATATTTATCAACTTTTCTTTCTCTACAGAACGTATTTTGATAATATAGTTGCAATAGATTCTCTACTTGAACATATAATGGTAAGTTTTCTTTTTCACTTCTAATTTTGTTAATTGTTGTTATTAAAGTTCTTTATTCTCCTTTCCTTGAAGTAAGACATTGCACATCATTGAAGTGTCAGAGCTGTTTATATCAGACACGTAATGCAAACAAAATTAACATCTCTGTATGGAGGAGGAAAGGAAGGATCAGCTTGATTTTGGTTGTTGCAACAATTTCGTCTCACAAGTCTCATAAGTAATCACATAACTGTCTCTGACCTGTGCATTTTCTATGGTGTGTTGAAGGTTTTAAAATTGTTATGAAAAGGCTTCTGTTTTTGTTTCAGCTTGTTGTTCCTTTTTCCTAAATTCAATTTTCTACATACTGCAAAACACTTATGAAGAAATTGTCTATAGGAGGTCTAGAGTTCAAACGTTACTTCTGCAGTATTTGTTCTAGCTATTGAGTGAGCTGTTGAAAACAAGCTCATGACATCCATTTAGCTTTGCAAAAGTATCTGCACCCATAGCCAGAGTAACAGTCAGTCAATATTTTATAAAAAACATAGGAAAAAAAAACCAACAAACTTAGAAGAATAAGTCGTCTATTGAAATAGTTAATATTCTTTATTTAATCAATGAATTATAGTAAAGTTAAGAAACAGAATATAATTTTTTAATCATTTTCATATTCTGAATTATTTCCTGAATAGTATCTGCAAATATCTGTGGATTGGTTGCCTGTAGCACATTTTAAGTGCTTACTATATGAATTGTGCTTCTTAGCATTAGTCACATTCGTTAAATAATGCAGTTCTTTTCCTTGATTGTAAATCTTAATCATGTCCCTGGTATTGTTACTTCAATCTGCATATTCAAATATATTCACCAACAATACTTCATTGCATACCTTGATCTCCAGAGTGATACTCTTAGGCTAGAATATTCAAAGACCACAGATTAAGAATGCAAACACTGTAAAAGTGGTTTTATTTAGAAACCTGAATTAGTTATGGAAAATACTCTGCAGTGTTTGCCTTATTCTTGTTAATACATAGTCAAGACTTCTGCACGTTCTGAACATTGATTTTTCCAATTCAAATGAACTGTTTAAAAATAGCTTAACATTTAAAGGAACTGGTATGATATAGTGTATGGCATTGAGAACAAATATTGACGTTCTTCCCAACTCTGTGATGAGAGGTCTGGTAGAAAACACAACTGGCTTAAATATGTTAAATATGCTTACTCTTTCCTCATCTTTTCCAACACTTGGCTGCATCCTGATTCTGCATTTTTAACCTACCTACAGGCTCCATTCTGATCTTCCTTTGTAATCTGTAGCAGTTGGCTGTTTCTTGGGACAATTTGCACATTTATTACCATTTTTGGGAGGAGTGCAATTCTATTATTATGTAGCATCTTCTGTAACTCAGAATGAGGGAAGAACAACAAGTAGATTTCACCTCACTATTTCGCCCTTCAGAGACTGCACTAAAATTACATTTGCTTATATAATAATAAAGATAACAGTACAGGGATTTTAGGATTCTTATCATTTTCATTTACATTAAAATTCCACAGTAAAGTTAATGCTATAAAGACATTCTTGAAAATAGATGCAAAGAAGAAAGCAGAAGTTACCTTTTTCTCAAAGGACCCTTTCTCTTCTTTTTTTGCCCAAGTCTACGTTCACTCCTCTGTTTTGAGCAAAGTTACAAAAGGTTTGAGTGGTCAAGACCTTTACATTTCTTACTCCTCTAAGCAAGCAGTATTTCTCAAAAGTTGCTTATTAGTTTGCAGTCTCCCTGACCTTCTCTGTGATACTTGAGTGGATGATGCCTTGTGGGTTTTACTTAGCTGAAGGGGAACCTCTAAGTCCCAGTTTTTGTGCAAGGACAGCCACTAGCATCAGGAGATGGCAGCTATTTCCTGTGCTGTTGCACATGGCAATCCATCATGACACTTCTAATTTTCCTGTGTTTGTTTATTTTTATGTGCCATAAGCACATTAAGTTTCTTTAGAAACACACACTAGCTTCTCTTTTATGTCCTTCTTCATTGGATATTTGATACCAATATGTTTGCACTGAAGACAAAGAAAAAAGTCAGAACTATTCTCGAGTATTTGCTATAACCTGTCTATTTAAAATTCATAGAATCATAGAATTGTTCAGGTTTGAAAAGACCTTAAAGATCATCAAGTCCAACCGCAACCTAACCATACTACCCTAAATTATGTTAAGGTGAAAAATTTCTAAAAATAGGGAGAAGGGTACCATTCTGAAAAGCATGTGTTGAAATGGAAATGCAGCTAAATAAGAAGGCCTTTTCTCTTTTAGCAGATATTCAAACCTCTAAAGAATCACCTACATTTCACAATGAGAACAATACTATAATTAACAGAGAGTACTGAAGAAAAACTACCACATTTGCCATTTGAATTTTGTGCCATTTAAAATATTGCAGTGAAGGTAGATGGTGCTTAAAACAGATTTATTTATCAGATAAGTGACTGAAGTGAAGTTAACCCATGACCATTAACTTTAGTTTTATCTTTTGTCTGTAGATATATGCAAAAAACCTGGTGAATGCAGATAGGTGTGCACTCTTCCAGGTTGACCACAAAAATAAGGAGCTGTACTCAGATCTTTTTGATATTGGAGAAGAAAATGATGGGAAACCTGTTTTTAAGAAGACCAAAGAAATAAGGTGAGAGTAGCTAGCTGAAGAATGCAGTTTCCTTGTAACTAGGGCTTTGCAGGCATTTTATTACCCAGTCGCTGTGCCTATCTGCAGGTACCCTGACAATACTTGTCATACTGTGATATCATTCCCACCAGGACCCGCCTCCAGAAGGTAGTACTTCTGGGAATGACATTGCAGTGCCATCGAAACAACGTCTCTGAAGCTATAACGTCACTCCTGGAAATGCCGTCTTCCGGAGGCGGTCCTTTTGGAAATCATGTTGGGAAAAAAACAGAGGTGTTCTGAGGTAGGTAAAGGTGCGGGTAAAGGTGCACCTAATCCGTAGGTCTACCAGTATGGGATGACTTTTCCCAAGAGGGTTCCTGAGAGGAATTGAAATTCATGCTATTCAAGCACATCCCAAGCAAGGAAATGCAATTTGTACTTCTCGTGGATGGAATAGGCATAGAATCTAGTATGAACTGGTCATTGGTTTTGAAGATTTCAGGTTCATTGTTTTATTCTTAATTTTTCTGAAGTGAATTTAAAGTATTTTAAAACTTTTAAGGAAATGTGATTCTGAAGTATGTTTGAAATGGTGAAATTGATATGTATTTCTGTTTCCCACAAGTGTTAGGCTTTTACATATTTTCAGTGAAGGAGGCAAAATGTCAAAATAAATGTAGCATTTTTTATTTTTTAAAAGTGACAATTCTTTAATAGATATGCCTTGAAATTTTTAGAGAGACATGGGTTCTAAACCTGTGGCTTTTTTAGAAAGAATGACTATATATCCTGCACCAAAATTTTATTAAAACACTCAACAGTGAATTTTTTCAGATTTTTTAAAATTCCATCTTTTACTTTTAGAATTCTGAGCCAATGTGGGATGTGATTCATATCATCACTTGAACCCCTTTTGACAAATTTGCACCCACTTATTATGTTGTATGACTGCAAGTGGAAGCACTCAAAATTGGTGCAGTTTATATGCCAACAGGCAAGGAGGTGCAGTACGCTAGAGAAGGTGGCCTACTTTAACATGCACTTTTATACTCCTTAATAATTTCTTTTTTGCTTATATCTTTATCTTTCTATATGAAAATTATTGTAAATTTGAATAAGAAGGTATGAACCATTTCAAGAGTGATGTGTACTGAAAGTGATATATAACTTTAGTATCTGTAAAAGAGTGACGCTGAGTCAGTTATCAGGAAAGAGCTGAAATTGGTATACTGTTCAAATAATAAGAAATAGAAACTAGACTAAAATCTGGGTGTACACGATGAAAACTGGCAGCTTTGACACTAACATCAGTAAGGGCATGATACTACCCAGGCATGTTTAGATTCGAAAGTGTTCCACATATGATTCTTACTTCGTATTTTTTTCTCCACTAATCATTCTAGGCTTATATTTTATAATTGTTTTATGTCAATTGAGAGTTATTTCTTAGCAATAGAGACTTGCAGACTTTTCTGATTCAACTCCTGAATATGCTTGCTATATTTAATTATCTTGTGGTAATTAGTTATGTAGCTATTACCATGGTGTTGTTTGAACGTCATGAGATGAAACATGCTGCTTATTCTGAAGTGTATATAGCAAATGCATATGATGTTTAGCTTTGACATTTCCACTGGTCTTCTTTCAAGTTTTCGTTTGTTTGTTTGTTTTTAATCAAATCTATCTGCCCCATGAATAACCAAGTTCTGTATTGTACATGATGTGTCTAAGTTAAAAATAAATATGTAAAAGTGATGATGAAATTGATGTCTTGTAAAGGTAAACACAAGTCATAGGTTTTGTTCAAATGTCGTATTTCTTAGGTGCAACCCCAGGGTTATTGAAGACATTGAATTTTTGTTACTAAAATGTCCTACCATGGCATATTTTGTTTTCGTCTGCGTATACATAGTATTTTCAGAAAGTTTTCAGAAAATATCTGTCTGAGCATGTGCTTTTTATTTTATTTACTACTAGTTGTCTTCTAGTTTTTTCTCCTAAAAGCATCAACATGACGCTGCTCAGGAGCAAATGTCTCTTACCGTGCCCAGGACAGACTCCAGTGGAAAAATAGCTTTCCAGATAGTTCTTAGTGTGACTAATGCACCTATTTATTTATTTATTTATTTATGATTGCAGATTTTCTATAGAAAAAGGAATAGCTGGTCAAGTGGCAAGAACTGGGGAAGTCCTTAACATCCCAGATGCCTATGCAGATCCACGCTTTAACAGGTAACATGTTATTCACTAGGGGAGAAAAAACTCACCAAACTGCTATTTCCTACTTACATTTCGTATTAGAGATTCATTCACTGATCTTTGATATTCTGTTAGGGAGCAAACCTATAGATATCACTTTATATACTTTTACCGTTACAGATATTTTAAAGATAAAATAATTTTAAAAAATTATTATTATTTTTTTTAATATATATGTCAGGAGAAGAATTTTATTTTTTCCTGTTACAGATTTTAAGAGTGAAAAAAAAAAAAAAAAAATTTGTTAACAAAGGACATGTGTAAGTACCTAAGCATATTTAATTTAATGAATGATCAAACTATATAGGTAATGAAGTATTGATTATTTATCCTGCATATGGAAATGAAAGGATTAAGAATGGAAAATGGAAATGAAAGGGTTAAGAAACTGTTTCTAAATCTGACTGCGTAGATGGAAATACTTGAAAACTTTTGAGGTGAACTTTTTGCGTGTACTAATTATGTCTACCTTGACACTATGTCCTATAAATCCTCTTTCCTAGGAAGCAAGCAGTTGGTACTAATAAATAATATTGACTCTCTTTTTTTTTTTTTTTTTTTTTTTTCCTTTCTTTCTTTCTTTTATTTGGCCCTCCAGAGAAGTAGACCTCTATACGGGCTACACAACCAGAAATATCCTGTGCATGCCTATTGTGAGCCGAGGAAGTGTAATAGGCGTTGTGCAGATGGTGAACAAAATAAGTGGAAGTGCCTTCTCTAAAACTGATGAGAACAACTTTAAAATGTTTGCAGTCTTCTGTGCTTTAGCCTTACACTGTGCTAACGTGAGTTGTTTTCTTTTTTCTACAGTTTTCTAAAATGTCGGTTATAACATAAAGACTTAGAATCTTACTTAAGTAGTTCATCTGCTGTTTCAGCTTCCAGACTATTGAAGTGATCCATACATCTATTTCATTGAATTAATAAGGAACAAGGAGTCCTTGAATTATTTGCAGAATAGTTGTCCCTTAGTGGACTGGTAGAAATTTGTTTGATGCTTCCTGAAATAATTGTATGCTATGTACTTCCATTTTATAAAGCTAAACTGCAAGAGAAGACTGAAAATTGAGTGCTATCTTCTATTGTTTTCCACTAGAAAATATGCTTCTTATTCACCTTCATAAGTTCAGATAATATAGTCAGTTATATTATTCATACATATATATATGTATTCAGTTTTAGAAATTTAATAAGAGGATGAAGATTGCATGTATTCTCTCTGCTCCATAAGCTTGATATTGAAGAATATACATTGTAAATGTACGCGTTTAAATGCTGTGATATATAGTTAGGATTTTTAATGCTAGAAAAGGGTGGATAACTACTTTCATGTTTAAACCCCATATTTTCAGAAAAAAAACCTACTATTCATGTAGAAAGTTCAAACAATTGAATGGTCATTGCTACATAAGTATAAAAATGGAATGCAGAATACATCACTCATATTAATAGGAGGTAAGATAGTATGTCAGTTAAGCCTGGTAGTTTACATGAAACCATTTTGCATCATACTGCCATTAAACTGAAGAAGCAGATTTTATCTAAATTTACTTAAATCTTATTCCACATGACTCAAGGCAAGTAAAGAGGCCAGCATATAAATTAAATCTGGGGCTACGTGATCATTCTAATGTGTGCAAGTTCACTCATTCTAATAGTGTTTCTTAATATTCAAGAGCACTGCTTTTGCTGTGTCCTCACTTGTTCATAAACCATACAATGTTTGCAATAGCTGTGTGAAACTCTCAGTTAATTACAAAGAGTACTTATTTTTTCAGTACCAAACTTCAACATAGAATCATAGAATTACTTGTATTGGAAGGGATCTTCAAGATTATCCAGTTCCAATCCCCCGGTATGCACAGGGCTGCCACCAACTAGGCAAGGTTGGCCCAGGACACTAACTAACCTGGCCTTGACTGCCTCCAGTGATGTGTAAAGTTGGGCAGCCAGAATCACAAATATTTTTTGTATATGAATGGTTTAAGAATAAGTGCTTGAATACAGGAAGGAAATGCTTTTTTCCTTGATTGAAATCTCACATTAATGTATGACTTCCCTTTTTCAGATGTACCACAGAATTCGCCATTCAGAGTGTATTTACCGTGTAACAATGGAGAAACTATCATACCACAGTGTTTGTACTGCAGAAGAGTGGCAAAACCTCATGCACTGTACACTGCCTCCACATATTTATAAAGAAATTGAACTGTAAGTATTTTTCAATATGCAAACAACTGCAACCAGTATCTGTCTGTGAAAAAAATGATTGGTTTTCCCTAAGTATAGTGGAGGATGTTTAAGGAAGCACTTTTATTGTAGAGCTAACCCAGTATCCTAGGTGTTTATCTATCTAATACCCAGTTAAACTTCTTGACCTGTGAACAAAATGTGTTTCTCAAAGGTGTAAAATTATACGTTTTCAGAGTGGTAGCATTTTCCACAGCTATATGTACAGCAGTTACATTAGTTTATATGAAAGCTTTGCAAAGATGAGCTAACTTTCCAGAAGTCCTAAGTCACCAACAGCTCAGAGCCCCAGAGATCGGTATATCAATAGTTAAGAACAATAGCATGATGTCACCACTTCTTGTATGTTTTAGAGTAAAAGATTCAGCTCCTTCCTGGTTTTTTTTTTTTTTTTTTTTTTTTTTTTTTTCTGTGTATGTGTTTCATGCCTCTGCCTGTATTTCTTGAAGGAGGGGAAAATGAATACAGATCTCTAAACTTCTGAAGATGATTCAGGACTGCGAATCCCTGGTAGTAGGCTTTAAAGTTAGGGTCTAACTTCAGAGAAGGACTTGCCATCCTTTAGTCTACAGTATCTGAATAGTCTTAGGCTTTCTCTGAAATAAGTTGCTGTTAGACCTCAAGGGTCTGCCAAGTACTGAAGATGTGCTTTTATCTGTGTTAGATTGGTGGTGCTAACAATGTGACTCATCTGAGCTTTTAAGTCACTGTTTCTGGCAGGACAGTAAATTCTGCTGTAGTGACCGGGTGCCTCAAATCAAAACTTTACAGTTCTGAGTCAGAAAGTCTAAACTGTTTTTCTTAACTTAATCTCTAGAGCTCACTCCTGTCAAGTGCTGAGACTGTAGCCACGATCAAACAAATCATGCAAGCATCCACTTAACAGAGACTATGGTTAAAGTTCATTACATGCTGAAGTGATTTGCTTGAAAGCCAGTGTATTAGCAGCTTGCAGGATTATGCCCTAATATAATTTTACTCTTTGCAATACAGTTTCTTGTACTTTGTTAGATGACATTATATAACCCACCTCCTTGCCAAAATGATTTTTACTTTTAAAGATGGCAGGTTTCATTCTAAATTATATTCACATCCTTTCGTTCGAGGGCTCTGAATGCGTTTAACCATTTTCCATGCAATTCAGCTGCCTTTAGCTCTCTCGCACCTGCTGTGCTGTTTGATATGCCACATACATGCACAAATGTTTAGCTAGGTTCAGTGGAAAGTAAATAGAAGACTTGTGGCACAGCAGGTGCAGGGAAAGGGGTTAATTAATAATAGAAGGACAAACAGTTCTGCTGGTCATGTCCCTAATGTTAAGTCTAAATGTTGATATTGAGAAGAAATAAATCCTTAGCTCATGAAACATAAAAAATGCTGTATTCAATGCTGGATTTTTTAAGTTTGTGCTCAATTTCTATTGGCCTGTAAAAGGTGACTTCAGCAAAATTAGACCAAGTCTCATCAAATTTTTGACAGAAATTATGTGAAAAAAGCCAGTTAATATATTATTAGATACATCATTTACACAGTTCATGGGAGGAAAGTGATTTTAGGAGTCAACACAGATTTTTGTACATTACTTAAACAACAGATTCTTAAATAAATATTTATGTTTCTATGTATTAGGCAAAGCCAAAGGCTAACCAACATAGTTTCCTTGAACTTACTAGAAATATATTTATCTACACTGCTGGAAGATATAGCCTGTAAAGTCAGTTTTCTATGTATATTCAGAAACAAGTAAATGCTGTCAGATTCACATTATCTAGTTATTTTCACTTGCTTTTAGGAAGAATGAAAGAGCATTTGTTCTCACTAAGGTGAAACTTTCTTCTTAGGTACCACTTCGACATCAGTCCGTATGAAGATGTCTGGCCTGCCATTTTTGTCTACATGGTTCACCAGTCCTGTGGGACGGCCTGGTATGAACTATATGATTTATTGCTTTAACTCCATTACTTATGGTTTTATTTATTTTGAAATGTTAAGTTCATTATTTTCTCATGCAGCATCTTCATCTCCTTTGGAGCTTATTTGCTTTGCCTGATCTGTACAGGACTGTGAAAAGCAAACTAAACTTCTTGCCCTAGCTTCTTGGTCTTTAATTCTTACTATTTGTGAACAGCAAGATGAAAGAACGCATGATATTGTCTGAACAGTTGTCCTTCCTATACGTAGAAGTATTGTTTGGTTCTGAGTTGAAATTGGTTTCTTTTGCTTTTCAGTCTGAGGGTTGTGAAGATATTAAAGGTACTCTTGTTAAAATCAATTATCGGCATAATTGTGCGTTAATTATGGAAGTGAGCAATTTCAGAATTTAAAGTCCTTTCATTTACTGTCCTTTCTCTCAGTATCTGTTACCATTGCCAACATCAGCAGTCCCTTGACCAAGTATATTCCCATTGCTTAGAGAAAGGAACTTCATCACATTGTGGAAATATTTATAAATAGGCAGTTGAGAAGGGAAGTATTTTCCTTCCAAACTGCATTTATTGTTGGCTGTTTCATCTTAATAACAAGGTGAATTTCCATGCCCTCAAAACATAAATATTGTCAAACCTGGGGATCTTTCTCTTCTTCTCTTCAATACTGCAAAGTGGATGATTGGTCTAAGTATAGTTCTGTACTGCTCAATATAATTAGGTTATTTCCATTCCTGAAAGAATGGCTGGGATTCAAGATTTGGGTTCAAGTTTTCATTTCTATTTTTTGCCTCTATCATTATTGCTTTTTCAAGGTGTAACTTTGATGGGAAAGAATTGCTATCTACATGATATTTTTTCAAATGAGTCTCAAATCTCACATACAAAATTAAAAAAAACAAAAGTGAGAAACATTTGAAGATGAGACTGTTGGGACTGACAGACTTGTATTTAATTTCTGAAGGAACAAATAACCTCAGCTCTCCATAAAGGACTTCAAGAACTTTGCAGCTGTTTTAGGACTAAAATTTGATTTCAATTATATTGAAGAGATTGTTCCTTTAACACCTTAATACACTTGTGTAATCTGTAACTGTCTTGCACAGGGAGGATTTTTTTTTAAGAAAAATCGTTGGTACTCATTACGATTTCTGTTCTCTCATGAAACAGTAATTTTTTACTACTTTAATAATCCATACAAAATGAAATTTTGGAGGAAGTAGTAGTAGTCTACATTGAGGTAACATTGGTAATGATTTTCTCTTTGGCTTCAGTTGTTCTATTGAATAGATATTGGATGGATATTGTATGCAGTTGAAAGCAACTAGTGTGATTTTGTGAGTTGTGATGCAGTATTTTAAACAGTAATTTTAACAATTACATCAGAGGTGTCTGACTTAACTTTCTAGAATGAAAAGTTAGGTCTAAAGCTATTTTTTAAACACTATGCCTCTATTTTTACTAATATCATGTTCAGGCTAAAGCAGAAGAATAATTACCTTTCTCAGCACGTAAACATAGAAATATATTTTCTCTAACTAGGTCTGCATAGTAAATTTGTGTTCACAGTTTTACCTGATAAACTAGAGATATCCAGCTTTACTTCCTCAGCTCACATATACTACATTAATACTCCTTCCATGAGATATATAAGAAATAATGAAAACATAAATCTGTAAACAAAAGGAATTCTTTCTTTTCAAATGCTGTATAGAGCTCTGATACTGCGGGATATAACTCTTGAAAGTGTTCTTAAGCCACATAAGCCAAGCATAACTATTATTTAACTACTTTGTAATATTACTTTAATGAAAATATTTTTGATTTTGCATGCATATGTTAATATAGCAAGAAGATAAAAAAAAAAATCATTTAAAATGATATCATTTGATGAAAATGGAGAAACACTGAAATGTTTTGTTTTGTTATGTTTTTTCCGTTATGTCATTATGGAGAATCTTTATATCTTTTATTCAAAACAATTTTTGTATTGGCACCTCACTGAAATGTTGTTTTAAACAAGAATATTTCTTCAATGTTTTTGCATAAAATCTTCTAGTTTCATGTTTTGAAAATATTTTACAGTTAGATTATTAGACAGTTTTGATATTTTATAGGCTGAATAGGAAACCTTCAAGTGATTTTTCTTTATCTAAGTTTATGTAATTGTTTTGCCTGAGCTGGATGCCTTGAGCTGTGAGTTTTGTCAAGCGTCTGCACGTTTTTGTCCTTACCAAAACTTGAATGCTCTCATAATCATTTCTTTCCAGCAAGGAATAAATGCAAGAACATCTTTTCCTACTCTGTTCCTTATTTTTTCCATTCTTATTTCTCATCTCTCACCAAACTGATTTCTTTCTAGCTTTGAACTTGAAAAGCTCTGCCGATTTACTATGTCTGTGAAGAAGAACTATCGTCGTGTGCCCTATCACAACTGGAAGCATGCAGTTACAGTTGCACATTGCATGTATGCCATACTTCAGAACAACCAGGGGCTCTTCACTGATCTGGAGGTAGGTGTGATGACTGTATCAGTTACTAGATCTCATTAAGAAGTACTGACTATCTTAGATGATCTTCTGTGCTTGAGTTTTCCTGTCAGTTTAGGATATAAAGGATCTCATGATTTCTGCAGAGGAGTTGATGTGAGCAGGGAGCTTAAGGAAGGAGAATTCTTCAAAGTCTGTTTCCTTCACAGCAGTAGCGGATTTGCTGTCTCTGTTTATATTTTAATGTTCTCCCTGTTCATCTACAACCATAATCTTTATTTTAATCATTCAATTAACTGTCATATCTGCACTGAGAGGAAGGAAACACCTTGAATCTTGAACTCTGGGAGATCTGTGAGATTCTGTGTAGGAGAAAAATTGAGAAGGGCTTCGTGTCACAGAGATAGTTGGCATATATGAGTAAAGGAGTAGAAAGGATGGAAGGAAAGTGGTTGTCTGTGTTTAGTCACTGATTAACTTCTATTATATAAAAGTTTTCTTTAGTGTGTGTGTGTGTGTGTGTGCGTGCATCTTTTTTAAGATAGTTGCAAGGAGTTCAGAAAAATAAGAATATATATACCTTAATTAGATCACTGTGAAAGTTCTGGTAATAAAACAGAAGGCTTATATGGTTGGGTGTTAATACACACTATAAAGAGAGGCTGGTTGTTTTTTGCCTATATTGCTGTAGGTGCAGCTGAGAGTGATGTTTATTATAAATGCTGCCCGAAACTTCCAGGCTGGAAGAACCTGTTTTAGGTTGTGTATAATTTTGCCGAATACTGACCACTTGACTTGTAATTTCCAAGATTCCAGGCTTCATCTGGCTAATAGATTCATTTGGGAAAATTTCAGTCAAAATTGTTTACTAGAAGTATGTTTGGAAAAAACATGTTCTTGTTCAGCATATAAATATAATATAAAATTAAATAAAGTCCAGTTGAATATGTTTTAGTGAATTCTGCTTTAAAAAAGGTCTTGAAAAGTGGCTCTGCAATAAGAAAGAGGCATATGCCAGGCTCATACTGTAAGTCGGCAAAATTATGCAAGTTTGAAAAAATTATGTTCCTTTGAAAACAAAAATCTGCAGATTTGCACAACTGGAGAATATTTAAAGGCCTCTTAACTTCCAGTGCTAACCAAGTAGTTGTGTAGTAGTGCTTAAAGCCGGCAAAGTATGCAAGAAACTGCTCAAGTTCCTTCCTGAAGCAGAACCCCTCCAATAACGTGATTGTGAAATAATGTTTTCTAACTTATAAGGTATAAAAAGGTCTGAATTTCAGACAGAAGATTTTAATTCTGTATTTCCTCACTTCTTTGTTTCTTGAAATTTTGATGAACATTGCTGTGCACTATTTAAAGGCGGTGTAATACTAGTCCAACGTTTAGAAGTACTTTGTGAAGACAGTGACATCTAGGGGCAGAAAATGCATCTTAGTTTTCTTGTTCATCTCTTTTTTTCTTTTTTTTTTTTTTTTTTTTAGCGGAAAGGTCTTTTAGTTGCATGCCTATGTCATGACCTGGATCACAGAGGTTACAGCAACAGCTACCTTCAGAAGTTTGATCACCCTCTAGCTGCTCTCTATTCCACATCAACGATGGAACAGCACCACTTCTCACAAACTGTGTCCATCCTGCAGGTAGGGTTAATGTGTCTTCTGTGCAGTAGTGTCCAGTGGTGAATATATGAGTCACATCATTACCAAGTAGATTTTATAAAGCATGCTTAATTTACTTTCTGGATCGTAGTGCTCATCTGGAAGTACAGACAAGATTTGCCTTGATTTATTACAGCAATCTAAGGTCCCAAGCATTCAATATTAGCAAGCCAAGCCTTCAGTAATAGTGCAAAACATAGCTTTTCCGAAATCTTGATGTTACAAAAATACTGTGCACTTTAAGGTCTTTATTAATGATCTTCCTCTGGATATAATAGCTTCTGGGTCAGGGAGGATTTCCCTTACAACCGTATGCAATGGGAACTTCAAAAATGGAAACAGTCACAGTTCAAAAATGAAAATAAGTTTCTCGCTTAGTTATATATTTTCAGTAGAATGTGTTTCAACAATGTCTTCAACTGTCCTGAAATTCTGAATAAAAATTAAAGACCTGACAAACATTTGTATGAGAAGCTTAAAAACCTGCTGTAATAAATTCCATGAACGTTAAATGTGTGGCATGAAGTGTGTCTTTACCTAGAAGCAAATGGTAATTTTGCACGCATGAAAAGTTTAAGCCTATTTTATTATGTTATGATGTACTCTTTTGTTCTTCAGCAATTGGGAAAAAAGACCAGTAAGGTAATATTCTGTGATAGTTCAACTATAAGGTAACGTATCTGCATGTTTAATTAACAGAAAGCTAGAAGAAAGCATGCAGATACATTTTGGGAAATCAAAGTGTGTTGCTGACACACAGATGTTTTCTCCCTGGTGAAAAAACTGTTCACGTTCAATTTGAGGATAAAACTCTCACCTATGAAACAGCTGCCAGTGCATAATGTACTTGTGCTGGCTGTTTCTCCTTTACTGTGCACACGCCCAATGCATAGCCTAGCCATGCTACTGATTCTGCTAACTAATTCATTGTTAACTTCTCTTTCTTTCTGATCTTTCAGGGGGAAGATATTTATTTTCTTAAATATCTAATCACCTTTTAGGATTATACGTATTCTGTATTATATTCAGAAGCACATCTTGTGATTATGGTTTTAGGTATCATATACATTTCATCAGGGAATGGAAGCTTTATCTCTGAATATTCCTCCATGTGTGAGGATGTAATTGAATCCTTCAGTGGTGGTATGGCATTAGTTTTTTAGTATTCATTCTTCATGTGTTTGTGCACAGTAGTCCTCAGTCCAGTAACATTTCTCGGTCGCACTGTGGCTATATGAAGCAGAATTCAGTAATTATTTAGTGAATATTTTGCATTTATACTGCAGAAACGCAATGGAAGTTGCATTTACCAAAAAAAATGGGGAATCTTTGGCCTCTCTGCTGCCTCTTATTCTTGTCTGTCACAGCCAGCTGAGTGTGAGGAAAGACAGATAAGTATTCAGGTCTCTAGAGTAGCTCAGATACTGACTGCCCAAGTGATCACAGGTAATGTTTAGAAGTACAGGCATAGTAGATCAGCTTTTTGGACTTGTTTTGATATTGAATCAAATAGCCTTTCTGTTTACTTACGAAACTGTTACAGAGGAAAGAAAAAAAAAAAAAAACCTAAAACATAAAAAAAAAAAAAAAGAAAAAAAGAAAAAAAGAAAACCAAGTAGTCCTTCAGGGTTTATCTTAATGAGTTTTAATTTTATGCTAATAACCTGCAATAGTTTTCACTTGAACCTTTATAGCCACTTTGTTCATTCACTTGTATTTCTGGTTTATGCCATAACTTACAAATATGGAAGATTCCGTTCACTAGCTCTTGCTCAATGGGGAAGGAATAAATTCTTAGGAGCTATACTTTACATGTACTATGCAAAAGCCTATATAGCATGCTCAGAACCAGCAGCTTTCATTTGTACTTAATGACAACAGTGTTTTCTAGTACAATGAACAGGAGCTGTCACAGTGGTCTTCCCCATGTCACAGTTTCTAAAGCCTAGATAAAAGTCATAGACCCAAGTCTAGCATAATTTAAGTTTCAAGGCACATACTGTGTACTTATGGATTAGGTAGCACATCTGGGGAGGAAAACTCCAAAACCCCAAATCATGAAAATAAATAGTAGTCATTTCCTTGTCCCAAACTGTTGATGGTGGGTTAACGTGTTCTGAATTTTTTTTTTTTTTAACATTGTGTACTGCGGCTCAGACAGCTGTCAAAGGTGCATTAAGAAAGACAGATAGACTGCATTTTCTATTTGTTATTCAGAACAAATCTTCTTGTCCAAGTAAAAAATGTTGGAAAATGACATTTATGTTCTGAATGGTGAAAGAAACCAAGTCTATTTGTGCCACAGAGGAATTATTTTGAACAAATTATGTAAATGCTTGACAAGTTGGGGAAACATTTGATGAGCTTCAACTCGAATGCCAATTAAATGTCAAAACACATCTGCATTTGATATATTTTAATCATATTTTGTATTTGTGAATGTCCACACCTTGACACGACTGGCTCATTCTTTTGTATTTCTGTGTTTCCTCTCAACAGTAGGGAAGACTTTTGACAAGTTGCTTTCAAAAGCTTAGAAAAAGTGAACGCTGTTGACTTGACTTAAAATGTGATACGAAGCTGTGAACAGTCACAGTACATGGATATTGTCAGTTAAAAGTGAAATAATATATAGTGGAAACTGAAAAGAAATGACAGCGGTATGTTGCCAGAGCCTCCATAGTGCAAAATGTTTTCTTTAGTTTGTAAGTCAGTCAACTTAAGGTTGAATAAAGCAGGTTTTTTTTTCCTCTGTAATTAAGCTTACTTCTAAAGAGAACATTTTATCAGTAAATGCAATAATTGTAGGCACATTTCATTTGCAACTTTCTGAAACCAAGATTATCTTAGAGCATTAACTTGGCTATTTCATTGTCTGTAGTACTTGTTATGCAATATCAAAAGTGGTTCTTCAAAGTGAATCAGGCATTCGTTTTACCAGCTTGGCAATGAAATACTCTGGATCAGGATTAAATCACAAGTTCCCGGGCTTATACTATTAGGAAATACTGTAGCAGAAAAAATCTAGCATTTTTCTCTATTAATATCTTCAGGCTTCAGAAGGAGCAGTCCCAAAATCAAATCAGTGGTTTAGTCATAGTTTCATGAGACCATTTAAAAAGCGAAGATGAAAATGGGAATTTGCAACAAAAATTGTTATTGGTTGTAAAACTGTTGTAATCTGTCTGGTGAAATAAAGACTGAAATCATCTCAGAATTAGAGCTTGTGCTTTTTATTGGTTTTTTACTTTTTCATAGCTGGAAGGGCACAATGTCTTTTCCAATCTGAGCTCCAGTGAATATGAGCAAGTACTTGAGATCATCCGGAAAGCCATCATCGCCACGGACCTTGCCCTGTATTTTGGAAATAGAAAACAGCTCGAAGAACTACATCAGGCAGGAGCATTAAACCTTAAGAACCAAGCACACAGGTAAAGCGACAGACCAGAATTAGTTCATCAGGGCGTTAAACCTGGTGCACGTTATTTCATTTGGATTTCTTCTGCCTAGTTCACTAACAGCTTATCAGCAGTAGAAAGATAGTGCACAGGCAGTTAATTGGTGGGAGAAAAATGAAGTGCAATAATTATGTTATTTGTTGTATCATTCCTCTTTTTTTTATTTTTATTTTATTTTTAAGCATGTTTTTTGAAAGATTGTTCCCTACTAGAAGCAAAGTTATTTTTACTTAATCATTGGATGGGAAAAAAATCTTTTAGCTTCTCCATAAAGCACTAACAAACCCAAAACATAATTTAATTGCCAGCTCAGCTGCTGATTTCACATAACATTCTGACTTGATGAACCAGTTGACTCTAGAAGAAATCCAAGCCAAACAGAGAAACAAGAGAGAACTGTATTTTATTCTTTGTGAATTAAGATAGCCCTAAGTTTTAAAACTACACAAAATATGTGCATATATTGATGTTCGTGTATGCATAGCTCTTTTTATCCATAAAAACGGAACATAGTATATCCTGAATGACAGATATGTCCCATAACAAGGTTGATTAAAATGTTCATACAGCACTACCATACTCCCTTCATTGCTGCTGTACTGGAAAATCGATGGATCTTGTCTTGAACTAAGGCACAGCAAAATTAGAAAGGTGATACAGCAAGATATTAAGTCATATTTCTGATTTCCTTTTGAAAGGAGCTTCAATGCTTGGATCTCCTTTAACTATCTGAGGGATTTTACAAGTTTTGGCAGTAGTTTTTAATAAATTATCACAACACTGTTGGAAGTGCTTTTATTAAAAGCTTAACTCACAGTATGAAACTGAAGTTAATTGAGCTTGAAAAAACATCAGTATCTCAAAAAAGACAAAGGTATAGTAGAATAGGTCCTGATAACTTCAAAATAAAGCTTATGATGAATATTGAACTTCGGGGTTATAAATTTTGAATAGGCAACCTTTTAGACTATGATTGAATATTCTATTATATTTTTTATCCTACCTGTTCCCTTAGAGCATATTCAGTGCAAAATCATACACCCTGTAATATGACATTAGTTTGTAATACAGCTAAATAATCTGTGCCTTTTAGTTTCTATCTTAGAGCAAAAGAAGTCATGCACACTAGATTGCTAAACTTGGCATTTATGTGTGTGATTAATCCTCATTATAATGCAGGGAAATTATAGTTTGTCATTTATCTATTAATTATATTGTGAAGATGTGCATTTTCTATGGTAACAAGTCTGTTCACACAGCTTCTATGACTGCTGTCATATTGGTGTGAAAGTTAGCAAATTATTTGTTCTTTACGTGTAACGCACATTGACAAAGATGCAGTCCTTAAGTGCCATCTTAACTACTCCAGAAGTTGGAAATCACATTAATTAATTCATTTGTGTGACAGTTTTCTTTATACAACTTAGACTTAAGCACTGTATATCTAAGGAATAGAAGACAAGTGTTAGAAAATAGTTTTAAAAAATTTTGTGTGTTTTACGCCAATAAGCTTCACAGTCCTGTGGATCTTGTTCAATTAGTCTGTGAAGAGGCTAGTCAGTGTAGAGGACAGAGTGATGTGTGGAAATCTTGTTCTGTTGGGTGTGGAATTCATTCCAGTAAAGCAGCAACTTTTAAAGCGGCTTAGCTGTACTCTGATGACTTCAGTATTGGGGCTGTTGTGGAGACCTCACTTTCTATAGCTCCAATATTTCTTTAGCAGAGCTTGCATTTAGATCAACTACATCTGATCCAATGTTTTCTAAGACAGATCTTGAGTAATTTTTTCAGACAGAAATTGAGTTAAACAATCCAGACACTAGCTGTTGCCAGAAGTAGGAACATTGACAAAATACTTTTGAGAAGAAGCGAAGGAAGAAGTGAGAGCTTACCTGTAAATGGAGCTCCTTGAGAGAGACTTAGAACTAGTGTTTCCCCTTTTTGGAATATGTGTTCATTTCACTTGAAAAAATGGAAAGAAATACAGCAACAGGATATGCTGTCTTTCTTTCTATAGACTTGTACTTCATTTTCAGAAAATGAGGAAGGTGTAGCAGTTTCTTAACAGGCATTCTTGTGTACATTCCTATGAATGTAATTATATGGAGGATAGTCTGTGAATTCTGGTTGCAATAAATATTGTGACATTATAGAGAATATACAATTTTTGTGATGCCTTACTAATAGATCATAAGTGGAGAAGGAAAGAAGGTGGGAAATATTTTGTAGTGTTTTTACCTTATTGCAGATGGAACTGAGGAAGGGAAAATAGAAACTTGGAATATGGTAATTAAGCCTTTACCAAACTTAGTTTACTGTTATTTTATTCTAGAGACAGAGTGATTGGACTGATGATGACTGCTTGTGATTTGTGTTCTGTAACAAAACTGTGGCCAGTTACCAGACTGACAGCCAATGACATATATGCTGAGTTCTGGGCTGAGGTATGTATGTTTCTTTTGTTTTATTTCCTCTATTTACAAATGAAAATATTTGGGAGGAAAATTAAAAACAAGAAATTTGCCACAGATATCTTAACATATTAAAGGCTGTTCTTTGACGCATGCTTTTGTTCTTTTTTTTTTTAATTTATTTAGACTCTTTATGAAGATCTAAATTAGCTTTCTAATTTTCAAGCAGTAATTTTTCTTTCTGTTAAAAATGAATTTGGGAAGTATATTCTAACATACATTGACTTAGCAACAGAATATACAAGAAAATCTCTACCTTGTTTTGAGTTTAAGGTGAAGGACCTATTTCTGGAGAGAAATCCAAAATATGAAAACAGCTTCCAGGCCAGCTGCCTTAAAACACACTCTGATAAAGCTACAATATGAATCCAAGAAGTGCTAAAGCAAATTTGACAAACCTTAATTTTTTTTCTGATCTCAGTGTTTGGAAATTTGTGAGCCAGATCAACAACTGGGCCTCAGAGAAGGCAAGCTGATTTTTAGTATATTGAAAATCACTCCACAGATAAGGTGTATTGAGAATTGAAACATGACATTGAGCTGTGCTAAAGTAATTGTGTCCATAAATAAAGATATAATCTCTAACATTTCTTTTGTCCAGGATTAAATATTCTAATTGTTTATGTTTTAAAGTGCAAAAGTAACAACTTTGGGGATATCAGGAAAAAAATGGGGGTGTTGCATAGAGTTGAACTATGTAGTTTTAGAATATATAGTCTTTTTTCAAAGCTGTTATTGCACACGTATCATAAAGTTTTGCTCTTTTCTGTTATGTGTCGTGTGGAAGTCAGCAGAATTCAGTGGGTTTCTTTCGATCTTATATAGGCATAAAATTGAAATCAGGCCCATGGAGTTGTTGCTGTATGCATGTAATATGGAGGTTTTTGTCTTGCCTTGTGCATGCTAATTATGGAATTAAAGATATGCATTGCATGTGTTTGTGGTTTTTCTGTATTTAAAAATTCTAGTTCCTTTAGTTATGATCAACTCAGATTACAAAAATATCTGTGAAGTGTAAACTTTATAAGCTCAAGAATCAAGTTTGTTTCTGGAATGTCAACACTGGCAAATGAATGTTCTTGTTAGCGATATAATGGAGGAATTCTGTTGATATCTCTCACTAATTACAGACTTCAACGTGTTTGGTTTTCAAGACTTAAAAAATAAGTCTGATCTTTAATAATTTCAGGAAGGAGACAATCCTCAGCCTCTCTTGGAATCCTGTTCCAGTGTCTCACCACCCTCACAGTAAAGAATTTCTTCCTAATAGATTATGTCTGCTGTGATTTTTTTGGTGGAATATGAGACACTAGGCAGTCACTAATCTTTCTTCAGTGTTTTCTAAGTAATGTATTGTAAGTCATTCTATTTCTGTATCTGTTCTGCAAGATACAAGAAAAATTAATTGGGATTTCTTTAACATTCTTTGTGATCATATTCATAACTATGAGGATATAGGTAGTATTTTTATAGCATCCTTTGTCTAGCAGTGTTTAATATATATGTTTACATGTATTGAATGCAAGAAAACTTGTATTTCTAGTATTTGTGTTCCAACTAAAGAAAAGAAAACACTTTTTTTTGCTATGCGGATTGTCAGCCACTGGCAGTGGTCCCCTGAAGTAGTTGTGTTACCTCCATCATTGGGAATATTCAAAATCCAAATGCAAAGTCCTGTAAAACTTGCTGTCAGTGACTTAGTCTGGAGTGTGTAAATGGAATGGACCGGTTGATCCGAAGAGTTCCTTTTAAATCTAAACAATTCTGTGATTTTTGGATACCTTTTTCTTTCAAAATAGAATAATGAACATAATGAACATAATTCTGAACTTTCTTCATTTTTTTTCCTCAGAGCTGACTTTGATGGTTAGTAATGGATGAAATAGGAAGAGGTAGTTTGTTGTTTCTTTTTTCCACACAACAAAGATCTGGTCTTTGAATTATTGCTGTTCTCAGAGTACCCTTCTTATGCGCATAGATGCATTAATGTACTTAAGAAGGCTGCTTGGCATGCAATTTTATCAAAACATGCTCCTCATCTTTGGTCAAAGAAATTGGTTTGTTGACAAAGAGGGTACATTGTAAATTCATCTTCCTCAATCAGCTTTTCCTTGGATAGGTGAGTTGTGTTGTACTGGTAATTGTATTATAGTGCTTTAAACAGGTAACATTTTCAAAGGTGAGAATATCTATGAGTAGAATAGGTAAATCTGATTTATTTGGTCTTGTTTTCTTCCTTCCATCCTTATTATGGATAGGCCTTTGCAAAGAAGGAAAATATGAGTACATTGAGTCAAAAAAATAGATCCTCACCTTAAGCATTTTTTTGAGATTGAGTAATTCTGATAGCTTGCATTATTTTAAATTCTGGATTTTCAGATCCACATGCAATAGGAAATGGGAAGTATTTCTGATCTTAGTACTTTTAAATTTTGTTTTGCTCATCTCTTTTCTCCAGGGCGATGAAATGAAAAAGACAGGTATTCAACCCATTCCTATGATGGACAGAGACAAGAAGGATGAAGTCCCTCAGGGTCAAGTATGAACTCTCTCTGTAAAATGATACTTGTTTCATAGTGTTTAAAAAAAAAAAAAAAAAAAAAAGATGTATTAAAAAACATTTTATGTATTAACAAATGTTGCATTTTATTCCAAGGTATGTGGGTTGCTAAATTCTATGCTTTGTACACAAAATAGGATGTTGCTTTTGTTAAGTGGCAGCAGAAAATTTGTTTTCAGAGATGTTACTGAATTAACAAAATGCTTTCTGCTTCTGTCTCAAGTTACTATACAATATAACTGTACTTCCTTTATAATAATAAGGCTTAAGGAATGATTTAAACATGATATAGCCGATATTTCTGACATGGAAATGATCATGCAGTTTCAGTAAGAAAAATTGACGTCTTTCTTCTGGTTATATATTAGTGCTCTTTTTGTTCTCATAATTCCCATTGCAGCAATGTTGTCTTCTTACCTTCCATTCTTATCTTGCCATTCTCTCATTCCTCTTAACAAAAGCTCTGTGAATAGGTAACAGGCCTCTGGCAAAATTGTATATTTGAAAACTTGAGAAACTTTTGGATACATTATGTTCTTCCCTGTATGGTAAAGTCGGTAAAAGAAGGTTAAAAAAATAATACTAAGGAATGGTAGTCTCATATGTACAATCAAAATTTTAAGAAGTATCAAAAACCCAAAAGACTAAATTTATGACAAGTTAGAGAACTGTGAATACTGGCCACAGATTTGAAAAGGCAAGTGTTACTCTTCCAGCTTATGGTCAGATATTTAATATATCATGCCATTTTAATGTGTGAATAAGTTCATGTGTTCACTGGCATTAAAGAAAGGCATGTGGATTAAAGACTGTCTTCAAGATAAATCAATAGTTAAAAACTAACTTGAGTGTGCAGCTGTAGCTTCTGTATCTCACAACAGTGTTACAACAAAATGTGAGATTGAGAACATAGTTCAGTGAAAGTAACCATGCCTGTGTTCCTGCAGAGGCAGAAGAATTTAATGAAGCTTTATCATCCGTTTCCTTAGGCTCTAACAGAAAGTATTAATGAGTTTAGAATCCTGTATTTTTATGTGGATTTTAATTAAAGCATTAACACCTTATTTAAATGACAATTATGTTTAAGAAAAGAGGGTTTGTATAAACATGCAATCTCTGAAAAAATAATTATGCCTCAAATACTTATCTTTGATGAAACTACTTTGTAGTTGGCATTTTCTCTCTCTTGAGTACTTAGATCAGTCAGCCTCTGTTGTGCTCTTCTTGTCCTTTTAAGTACAACTCACTTAGGGTCTCTGAGTTTGATGTCTTCCTACTGTAGAGCCTGCAGTGAGGATTTATTCCTGACTCAGTAAGGATCCCATCACCCTCTTTTTTTGCTCCTGGCTTGAGAATTAAGCAGTGTTTGTGGTCATACCAAGATATCACACTCGAAGGGTATTTTCTTGGCTTCTACTGGATCCATGAATGTCTCTCATCTTCACAACCTGACAGTTTTGAAGTCTTTGAGGAGAATAGAAATGTCAAAACTATGCAGTGACCTAAAAAACTCCAACCATTCAAAACTTTGCTCAGAAATTTATTTATTAAGATTGAAAATAAGAAGTTTACTTTTATGGAAGAATTAAAATATTAGGAGTGATTTCATATTTAAAATGCTTCAGTGTGAATGTTAAACATCCAGCTGTCAAAGCTATAAATATATTTAGTATGCACAGTGAAAGAGACAATAGCAAGTCAGGGCTTCAAAAAAAGATGCCTCGTTTCAAATACTAGAGCTACAAAAAGAAGATTGGTTGGAACATACTGTAAATTTATTTAGTTTGGTTGATGTCTTTCACATTTTGCAGTGGCAGCACACTTCTCATTGAGAAGTCTACAGTGTGACTGTACCTATCATCCCACTCATGATTTTTTTGCCAGATATGGAGCAATCTGCTGTTTTCCAGTAAAATGAAACTAGCTCCCTTAGCAACCCAAGAACCAAAAAAACTCAGATGAAAAAAAAATCCCAAAACTCATAGGATGAAAGCAATGCAGTATGCAAAACAGAAAACTATTTCTTTTAAGATGAACAGACATGATGATGAACAGACAAGCCTTGCCTTCTGGCCTAATGCAGTTTCTTTCTATCAGTTACACTGTAATTACTTTAAATCTGACAGAGGTTCTTAGGTCAGAAAAATGTCTCTTTTTTAAGTACAAAATGGACTGTTTACATAGTAGTGTGGGTAGAATCTTTGTATTGATGGAGGTAAAGACAACAAGGACAAGACTTACTTTGATTTCTGAAAAAGAACCAATATTTAAACTATTAAAATAATTTTTTTTAATCAAATGTTTTGGTTGCAGTACAGCATGTCATATCACCGCAAAGCATTTAAAATTCTAAGAAAGGAAACTTGGTGCACTATAGTGACTATCATGAGAATCTAGAATAAATGAATGATGTTATAGTGAATTTGAATTTTAACTGTCATCTTTGATTATAAGAGTAGTATTTCTAAAAATACCCACATTGCATGATAAATCAACTGTAGCATGGTAGCAGTCATAGGATGGTAAGCCTACATTAATCATATATATCATTGACAATGTGCTCATTCTCTGAGTACGTTTGTATGATACTAGTAAAAATATGTCACTCAACTGCATACATGAAAAGAAAACAGGAACTTCACAAGGGTGCAAAGCCTGTAGCATTTCAGGTAAATTAAGCTGTGAAATACATACTCTAGAAGACATCAGAAAAATCCAGATCTCAATCATATTTTGGAAATCCTGAGCAACTTTCCTGCTTTTTAAATGTGTTGGGTTTTTTGTTTTTTTTGTTTGTTTTTTTTTTTTTTTTATCACATGAATATATTTCTGTCACTAATGCCACCAAAATGCCAGACAGATCCTGAGAAAAATCAGTTAAATCAATTGAGAGTAAAAGATCTTGTAGAAAATCCTATCTGAAACAGACATATTAACCATTATAGAGAGGCAAGCAAGCAACTTACAATTATTAGACTCTTCACTATTAGTGTTTCATTTTAAAGTCTTTGGATAATAAGGTGAGATGTGTGTTAATTCCTAACATAAGCAGTAATTAAATAAGCAGTCAATGTCTTTGCTCTAGTCGGCTGTTAACATTCAGAGTTTTAATTTGGCAACATTTAATTTTTGTTCATTGCTGTTTTTCACAGATTGGATTCTACAATGCTGTAGCCATCCCATGTTACACCACACTTGCACAAATCTTTCCTCCAACTGGGCCACTACTCCGAGCATGCAGGTGAGTAAATGTGTAAGGTTTTGCATAGCAGGTAGCTTGGTTAAAGAAAAAGCAAACATGCTCTGCTAGTTTTTCTAGAAATACACACTTTTAATTTGGGAATTTGCATGCAGATAAATGGGGATTTATTTCTCATATTAATTTATGTAGAATTTCATGTAATTTATGTAGAAGCCCAGAGGCAGTAACTGCTGACTGGGACTGTCCAACGCAGATCTACAGACACAACTGATTAAAATGTGCTTGAGCATTCAGAAAAGAACAGGTTCAATGATTATGTATCTCTATCTCATGTGGTTCAGAGCAATTTCACTCTGTGTCATTTTTACTTCAACATGATACCAATAAGATTGGCAGAGGACAAGAATTCTATTTCATTAAAAAAATAGTTTTTCCATGTCATTTGATTTTGTATCTGAATATTGCTGTTAGGAAACAGAAAAAGAGTGCCTCAACTTAGAATAGTCAGTAACTTGGAGCATAAGGGGATGTCAGGAAGGCAGATGTAGACTTGTCCTTCCAATCAGCAAGAACGTAGTTTGGGGTCTTCTGAAGGGAGAGGACAATTGGCTTCTTCTACTCTGGAATGATGATAGATCTCTTTGTAGGTAGTCCAGTAGTTCTATCTGAGACCATGACAATCTTCACTGACAAAACTTCTGTTGAACAGTATGCTGCATAAAAATATTTGCATTTCAGGTTAATCTGTATTCTCTAAGAAAAAGCAGTTGTTAGAATGCCAGCAATTTTTAGTCGCGTGCCAGGAGAAGTCATGTTTCCCTATGTTCTTACTAGAACCACTGTATATGCGTTTAACGTTCTAACTTCTAGTGGAAGATGTCCTAGCCCACAGCTGGGGTTTTAAAATTATAATTCTTCATATTAATGAAAAAAACTCATATTAGGAAATTTATGGATATTAGGAAAGTTTTGTTACTAGCACAGTCAAATAAGAGGTCTTAAAAATGGGTTTATATTTACTGTAGAAACATTTGCATAAACCTGTCAGTATATTTACTCATAAGTAAGCATTGTTATTTGTCTTATGAGAAATGAGGCCGAGAAGCTAAGGTGAGTGTTTGAGACTGCATAGCATCGTTTTTGAGAGCAGGGTTCTTGGAAGACTTGTAACTTTTGATTTCCAGCAATGCATCCAAGTGAGACAGTTTCAAAAGTGGGTTGTAGAACTTGGCCGTCCATCTTTCAATACACAACTGGAGAGACATAAAATTGAATTGCAGAACTGATGGATGCAGGGATGAAGTTTGGTTTTCATAAGACTTTCATAAGACTTCATAAGATTTTCAAAAGAGCTTCCTGAAAATCTATTCCCTGCCATAAGATCCTATGATGAGAGTCTGATAGTTTTAGAAGTGAATTGCTCTTCTACACATCCACGTGAAGTGATCTGTTCGAGAAGGTTTAGGTAGAAGCGTTGAGAATTCAGATTTGGAGCTGTAGACTAGAAATTCAAGAATACAGAGTGAAGTTACACTTGTTCATTACTGAAACGTATGTTATTGCAGGGTTAGTCCAGTTTTTCAAATAGCTGATTTTGCACTGCACATTTTTGGGAGGTAAATGGTGAGAAGAAAGCAGCCTTACTCCTCTTTGATATTGCCTCAGCTGCTGACTGGGCCAATTTTGATATCACTTCTTCACTAGCAGAGCTTTTTCTTGAAACACAGTGTTTATGCTGCCCTGTCCTTGAGTCACTTGGAACACAGACACCATTGCAAATGATAGCAACAAAAACAGCCAAAGCAGCATATCAGCATCAAGATCTTTATTTTGAGAGCCTCTGGGCATTTATTCCAGGCATATAGGAGCCAGAACTTCAATGGGAGCATGAAGGCAAATGAAATGTACTATGTGCATCTTAAAATAATAATAATAAAAAAAATTTAAAAAATCAGTCACTGATTTGTCTAAGGTAAAACAGTATCTAAGAATCTTTATCTTGTCTGATGATTTCTTCCACTTTTTAAATTACTCTATTATATGTATAATGTATTTATTTCCTTGTTGAAAATATTTCTTAGTATATATATATTCACTGTGTATCAAAGCTACCATCCGAGTTGTACTGCCCAAAATAACTCACATGGGTGTTTTTTATCCTGCATGCTCACTAGGCTTACTAAACTGACAAATCCATAATAGTATGGGAGTTGCTCTGAAAGTAATGCTTCCTGTGTTATTATGTTGGTGCACGGTTGTGAGAGGCAGTTGTTGGTGTGGCCTTAGAGGTTGAAACTTCCCACCAATATTCCATTACGTGTTGTTGCCATGCAACTGATGGTAGCAGAGGGAAAATCTGACAAAATGGCATCTGACGTGGAAGTGCTTATGAAGCAAAGGTGTGTAAATCAATTCCTCCATGTGGAAAAAGTGGCGCCCACTGACATTAATTGACACTTGCTGAATGTTTATGGAGACCAAACAGTAAATGTGAGTGCAGTAAGGTGATGGGTAGTGTCTCACCAGTGGCAACAGTGACATGAAAGGCAAGTCAGGGTCTGTTGACCGTGCAGATTTTTACAACCGTAGCATGCAGGCTGTTGTTCATTGCTGGTGTAAATTCATTGCTGATAGTGACTAGGTTGAAAAATAGTGTTTTGTAGCTGAGAATTTTCTCTGTCGAATAATGTGATTGTGCTCCATGTGGCTTTTGTAGTTCCCATGGGAATAAAACGGAGGCATTATTTTTTGAAGCGATCTACATATATTTAGGGAAAGTGATTTTTCTTTTAAACTGAACCAAATATTTTTAAATAGTTTTCCATGTGCCTACAGGTTTCTGATTTGTTGCTGAAATAGATACAATTTACACATACTTTAGCTGCAGTTCTTCTCATTACTTCCCAGTTTGGGAAAGGGAACTAGAAATAGTGACAGTTGAATTTTTCTAATCTTTAGTATTTATATTTTTGTATTAGCTGAGCTTCAGTGTTATATTTGTACTGGTTCCATGTCTTCCAGTTGACCTGGAGCAAAGGAAGAACAGGTTGAAATGTGCTTGCAGAAAATGATATAGGTGTTCCCCTAGAGGGCACCAGCTTTCTTTGGTAGACTTCCTTAGATCCTTCCTTTCCCCATTGCCAGAAAATGCAACGTTTTCTCTTGTTTGTTTGCTGTGTTCCCAGTTCATAATTTGCTGTTTTTTATCAATTGTTTCAGCAAAGCTGTGTCATAAAGATAGTGAGAGCTCTACCGTATAAATTCAAATGTAATGCAATAACATGGCTTACAGCATATAGGACCTTCATAGGTTTACCATCCTGTTTGTTTACTGAAAACATCTAAGTACCATTGTTTTAGTAACTAGATTCCTAATGTTATAAACCTGGAACAGCTGAGATTGCTCTCCTTTTCTCTGCGTGTAAAAACTGAATGCTAGATTTGGTACATAGGTTGCAAAGTATGGTTAATGTTGTTTATCATTAACATAGCCTTTCAAGTCACAGGAGTGATACTAGTGTGCACCAAGAAAGATTATGTGTCTATAATCCCTTTGTATCATTAGAATTCTACCAGCAAAATTTCTCAGTACTTTATTGCTTGCAAACTAAAATCTGGACTTGGGATTTTGTCAGGCTATAAGACCATGAAAACAAAATCTGTCTCAAGGAAGAGGTATTCTTTTGTTGTAACAGATTGACAGGTATATCACCACTGCAGTAACTGCATTCTATGATGTTGGTATACAACATCTTACACACTGTCAGGCAACCCCTGTGCAGATGTTTCAGAAGACTTAATGCGCTTCTGTGGTTTCCAGTGAAAGAAGTTTCCCGGCAGGAGTTCCAATCTCTGTAGTGCCTACAGACTGCTGCTTCAGAGTCTGTGTAGACATGGCTCCAGCTGGGTTTCCTTTGCAGCCAGGAGAGCTATGGAACTGTAATAGAAACAGGTGCTAACCTCTAGCTCAGAACTATAGGCTTATATAGGTCAACAAGTATGCTATCCACACAGGATTATAAAATGAGATAACTTAAGACAAGGGATGAAAGAATATAATGATAAAAGCTTAGTGACATACTAGCACTTTTATTCATGAAGCTACATCACAAAGTATAGTATAGCAGAGAATATTATTAGTAAGAAATCTCATTCAACTTAAAGTGTTTGCCTCTCTTGACTTTTTTTTTTTTTATCTCCAGGGACAATCTCAACCAGTGGGAGAAAGTAACGAGAGGTGAAGAAGCCTCTATATGGATTACTTCCCAGTCCATTGCTCCTGGAACCTCAGATTCACTTCCTGTGAAGACTGATGACTGAACAGCAGCAACAGATTGCTTTAACCCTGAAAGAATCCATTTGGGAGTTGTTTTGTTTTTGTTTTGTTTTGTTGTTTTGTTTTGTTTGTTTGTTTTTGTTTATGTTTTGTTTTGTTTTTATTTGACAAAGGAAAAAGAAAAGCTACAAAATGCTAACTAGGAAGCAAATCTGCCTATGAAGGTAACACCCATGGTGTTGCCTCAGCTAAATGACTCTGGCAGCCAATCTCCTGATGTACACCAGTGACACAACATGAACAGAGGGAAAATGACACCCAGATGTTTTGCAATCAGCTATTAAAAGAGAACTAGCAACTTGTGAAAATAAAAGACTGGCCTTAACTCATGGGCTGCATTGCTGAGGCCTTAATTTAAAACTGATGGGGGGAAAAATCTTAGGGGGTACTTCTAAATTGTATCTTTCTAGTAAGGGTTTCAATGGTACTTTTATTATATTGTACTGTGGCTGGCTTTAACACCAGTGTCACTTGGGAGTTCTTGGCTATAAATAGAACAATATACACATTGCTATTGTGAATGTTTATGTGTGATCTACTTGTAATCAGTTTGAACTCCAGCAGAATCCTTGGAGACTATAATTCATGCTAAGGTTATGGTGAATTCTCTTGCTGCAAACAAAAGGAAAACAACATTCAGATTCAAGGTTTACAGTACTTCATGAAGTTCATGATGCAAATTGTCACCCACGAGGCAAACGTAAAGAACTAGACAACTCCTCCCTTTAAACACTGGAATTGCTGGATGTTTATTTCCAATGCGGAAAGCAATATAGGCATAGTTCTGGTTGGAGTTTTCGTATCCATAGGGGCAGAAGCCTCAGATTAAAATGTAAATGTGACAGCAAAGATTTTTCCTTGCCTAGCTTACCGATAACTAAAGTCAACATATTTATTTCTACCTGCTGAGTTATATTCTAAAAGGTATTAGAAACATACCTGAAGTATGCTATCTGCTGGAAACAAAAGCCCTGTCAGAAAAGTCAAGCCTCAGAAGAGGAACTGTGGTACCATCACAATAAATCAAAAAAAGTTTTTGTATAGACTAGCTTTTGTGTTGCACAGTAACACTGCATGTCTTCTACTGCTCTTTCCCCCATCCTAAGATGAGTGAAATTGGGAAGCTTTTCCCTTTTTTGTTTGCTTTTTTTCCCTTAGTTCAGCAAAATGTCAAGACTTGGAACTGCCTTTCTCAGCAAAAGAATAGCTGACAGGAGAAAACTACTCTAAAATACTGTGTTTACAGTTCTGTGCTTCAGTTAGGCTTCAGCCTTAATATTTTATGCACAGACTTTAGGACCTTACATTTAATGCCACTCTTTTGAACTTAGTGCAATTGTACAGAGTACGTTTCAAGAAACACTTATTTTGCCTTCATCTTTCTCTTGAAAATAATGAAAAAAATCTTCGTATTGATCCACACGGTAGGTCGCAACACGATCTTTGTATACGTTTCACGTACAGCCCATACTGCATTATGTGCTTTTTCACAGATAAAACACTCTTGTGGTGATTCTGTGATAACACATCCATTTGTGTAACTGTTAATAGTAGCGACAAAGACAGAACGTAAGTTCTCTTCTCACGTCTCTTGAGCTGTATTGTTCTAATTAGCATGCCATCTTCTGGGTTTCATTTTGGTGACTTGAACTCTTTGAGTTTTGCCTTCTGTTATGGTCGAGCACATACCAGTGTATGTACGTGTGTACAGTATGTGATGCATAAGATGCATAATCACATAATGTATAAATGCACCTAAGCCTTTGCAGTACATAGATATCCCAGAGATTGGAAATTCAATATTAAATTATATCATTTGTTTAATACAGGTTACCTAGCAGCAGCCCCATAGTTCTTTTCAGTTGTGTAACCAATTCTAAGAGCAGAAATTCACTGTTAACCACAGTAAATTAATTTGAGTAATAAAAAAGGCAGGAAACAACGACGTAGGACAGTATCTCGTACTGTGTCCTCTTCTTTACTCCTTAGCAGTTCTGCTTTAATGAAATCTTGCAGATGCAGTCTTTTGTCTGCTAAGTACTTGAGATGTAGTGAATGGTTCCTAATTCACATTGAAGTCATCCAAAAATGTAGTGACCACAAAAATATTTTCCAAAATTCAGACACCCCAGCAACTGAACTGAACATTTTTTCTTGGTGAGTTATTTGCTGTTATTCTGCCTCTTCTTTGAATGCTGAACTTACAACTTTTGAAAAAAAATAGTTCTGATCACACTGTGTCTGTGTTAAGGAGTTCTTAATCCATCTTTCAGTCCTTGTCAGCAGCAAAGACAATTTTGCTAGTTCTGCCACCTACTATTCCAAATATTTCACTGTATCATTCAGTTCTACATGTTGAAGTTTGTAAGTACTGATCAGAAGATACTTCCCTAACAAATTTATCAAATTGGCAATAAGTTGTACTTATTGTCTCAAGTCAATCACATGATTTTTCTAATACAGAACTCTCCAGACCTCTGAAAATGTGTGTTTGTTAGAGTATAATGTCTGTTAGAATTAAAAACTTTGGCTCCAGTGGTTGTGGTTTGCTTTCCTGGTAACTGTGACAAAAAATTTCTTTTTGTTAGCAGCTAAACTAACAAAATTAACCATAGTGGCCTATATTTTCTAAGCAAATTCAGCCTTTGCATGTAAAGAGTATAGATTCAGGCATGCCCTTTTTTTTTTTTTTTTTGTAGAAAAAGGACTTAAATCTGTACTCCCAAAGTCAAAATCAACAAAAATCACAATTTTGAAGTTGGATTTAAATTTACAGCTCAAGTACGTTTGAGTTTTGTTTGAGGTTTAATACACTGACATTTAATTGTTCAGACTTCAGCAATCTGGCTCATTAAACTAAACATCCAAAAGCTATTTTTATCCTGCTAAAACCTAATGATATATAAAATGAATTAAAAAAACTGAGAGCTTTTTATTTTTTTTTTTTTCCCTAGAAGTGCTAGACTTTGTACTTCCAGAACAGCATTATTTTTATTAGTGGTTTGGATTGTTTTTTTGCTTCTAGTCCAGGACAAGTAAAAGGACTAATTGAGAAAGGCCAAATCTGAGAATTTCTAATCTGTAGTGAAATGATGCCTAAAAGGTATGCTGAAAAGTGAGAAAAATAGTTGACTTAGCATGATATTCATCTGAGATGTTGCATATTTTATTAGATCAGTGACAGAAACACCACTGTTATATTTAGTCCACAAATTTTGTAATGTAGTATGTAATTTAGTTATTCCATTAGAGAAAAATACAGTAGTGTTTTTAGTGGGACTATGTGCTAGAGTGTATTCACATTGGAGGGAACATGCAGTGTGGAATTCATCTTTTTACGTGGCACAGTCTTGTTTCATGTGTTTAAACTTGGAACAGTGTGATGCGTTTGCTATGACTGCATTTAGGCCATGTAGTGTTAAAATTGTAGGGACTGCAGACAGCACCATTCACGTTAAAATAGGGATTGTCAGATGTTCAGAACAATTATGACCCTCTTAAAATAATGCATTTGCCTCTAACACTGTGACACAGGAGCAGTTCTGTGAAGTGGTACAAATTGTTTCTTCATTCTAAACACAGAAGAGACTTTCTGCACACTACTATAAGGAAGTTCACATTCAAACTTTAGGTTATATATCCCAATCCAGCAAAGGCACATCACAACTCTTATTTTGCTCTCTGACCAAAAACTGTGCTCGATTGTAATACGGGTGTATACTCTGTCAAAATACCTAAAACTATGGACTGCTTTCTAGGATAGGTCAAACTGATTTGTAGAGTAGATTCATATGTATTCAAAATTCAGGTTGGGCTGTTATGTGGAGAAGAAAGAACTTCAAGGTAACATTCAACTTTAATACATTCAGTGAGCTGAAAGATTTGTTTTATATATATATATATTTACACACACACACACACACACATATATATATATATGATACATATAAACTATCTTTGTAAAAAAGAAAAACAAAAAATATGCAAGTGCAATAATTTAAAGAGGTCTTAACTTTGCATTTATAAATTATAAATACTGTACATGGTGTGTAATTTTTTTCATGTATTCATTTGCAGTCTTTGTATTTAAAAACAAACCTAAACCTTTACTATTACGTTTGTACAATAGAACAGTAAGCATTTATTATGATATAGTTAAGTTGTAAATAAATCACAAACCAAACAGCCAGTACATATGCATATATGGGTGTCCTATTGTGAAACCTGTTTTTGCTTTTACTGCTGACTTTAGCACAGCAAGACTACTTCTGTGGATATGTAATTATACATATAAATATATGTATGATACATAAAATATATTTAGAAATGTTCATAATTTTAATGGATATATCTATACATATTCTTTGGTGTGAATATTACTGAATACAGAGTTTTTTTTAATATTATTTTTCATGTTTATTTTGGCTATTATTGGGAATGGAAGTGAGGTATGGGAAGTGTGTGTGTGTATGTGTGTGTGTGTATGCACACGTTTGATTTGGAGGAAACCACAGGAGAAATGCAGTCAAAACATAATGGAGTCCTTTAACAAGGTGGTGTCTGCTTTTTTCCTGTAATTGCTGTTTACTGCTTATGGTATGTTTTTCCAATATAAATCCATTGTTTTTATATGTTATCACCTATTGTGAGTTTACACTGCCATAAAGAGATTCACTTTCCCGTATGCCCTCCTACTGCAAGAGAGTTTGCCTTGCTGTTGATATACTTTCACACAGATCCTTGCCTTGCTACTGCCAAATGAACATGTAGCTAATAAAGAATCAATGACTGCCTTTTGGGAATTATGCAGAAACTGAGATGCTGAATTAACAAAAAAGTAATCTTTCCCCCAAGTTTACAGGATATACGGCTTTGACAATAGGCAATATCTTGAAAATATAAGCTAAGTTCAAGGAATCATAGCACAGTGTTATGAAAAATGCTGTGGCAAATACTTTTAAAATAGGTGTGCAGAAATAAGGGAAAGAATCTTACGTGTTTATCTACCTGGTACATTCATTTCCTTCAAAAATCTCTTGCAAAGTTCATGGTCAGTAAGCAGAGCATTCAACATTTATAGCTCTTGAAGTAGCCTTATGTCTTAAAGAGTGTACGTGACAATTTCATTCTCGGTGACGGACACTGTGCTCGGGATAGAGGCTCCAGCCTGAGCTCACACTCTTAATCTCAGAACAGACTCTAAATGTTCCTGGTCTTCCTTCTGACTGAAGGAACTTGGAACACTGAGAGCACAGCTCGGCTGGTAAGATGATTCCAGAGAGACTCTTTAGCTACTGCCTGTTAGTGTCAACAAGTCTAACAAAATATTCCTTGGTTTGCATTATTGTGACTTACACTTCCACAGAGCTCTGCTGCATGTGATGGGAAGGCTAACTCTTGTGATGAAGAAGAAACTACAATGATTTAATGCATTTGTTAGGGATTATTCATTTGAATTTAAACTTCATAAATACTTTTGGAGGAGGACAGACACTACAGTAGGAATGTTTTCTATGAAAGCTACTAGCTGGGGCCTTCCCACCTATTTCTGTGATGTTGGCAAGAAACTGTCGGCTGAAGTCAATTCCTTTCTGGTCAAGCTTCTCAAACTGATGGCAGTCAATCAGATGCTTTTTCATATTTTTCCACTTGTCACACAGATGGCTCATAGCAGAGCATGGGTGCTTTGCCAGTGATGGCCACTACACAATCTGTATGCTTCCTCTAATGTTTTAGGTCTTTTGTTATTGAAAGCATCATCAGAGAGTTATAAAAACAATCCCTGAATATTTTACCTTGTAATATTGCAAAAATTTAAATGAAAAAGTACCCCAGCTGAAGCTCAGGGATACCTAAGGAGGGGCTAGTTGTTCCAGTGAGCTGTGAATCAGACTCCACTGTAAGTATTCAAGCACTCTGTAAGGTATTTATGCTCATTTGAGTCAATTGTATTGGCCAGTGGCTTCAATGGGTTTCACCTGATCAGCATGTGCTGGAGATTACTTCATTGCACTTATTTTGCTGAAAGCAAGTACTGGAGGCAATTTCCTTTTCCTCAAGAAGAAGAAATGGTCTTCTTGAAAATTACAAATTAGACAATCTTCAGATTAGAGAGAAAGGTTTTTTCCAAGTGTTTCAGTTCATAGTTCTGTATGAAATGCTACCTGTATGACAAGAATCGTTTACAGAGATGAAGATCTTTGTCCTGGGTCAAGGGTGTTAGGAAAAAATGTGTCAGAGGATAACCAACATGTATGTTAGGCTCATTTAGATCTCTTACAAGGGGAGAAATGATCACATCGGGCAGTATCTTTGTGAAGAATGAGTTGTACCAGGTAAAGATTTCTTTCTTTTTTTTTTTTTTTTTTTTTTTTTTTTTTTTTTTTTTTTCTGCTTCACTGTGTAGTCTGTTAACATTCAGTTGAGCTTCATATTTTTTACAGCAATACAAATCCTGAGAGTACAGGTGAGAATATGTTTGTAGAGCTGTTTTTTGTTTTGTTTTGTTTTTTCTTTTTTCTTTACCTGCCTTTATTCTGGTTAGAGAAGCAATGTAAGTTCACAATAAATGCATACAGAAGTGAAAAAAAATAGGTACTTTAGAATCACAAACATGGTAGAACTAAAGTTTCTAAGGAATAAATATCTTTTTTCATGTTGGTTTTTGTTGGAATGCCTACAAACTAGCACACAAAAATCAGAATGATTCCTTTTGTGGAAGCTGTCTTCCATGATATTTTTTTTTCCTGCATCGCTATCTTCATTGCTACAAAGGGATCAGAGGGAACTACCTCAGTGTTCGGAGGTAGTTGCAATTCTAGTCAGTGAGGCATCAGATGAAACCTTTTTCTATCCCACACCGTGAATCCTTGGATCACCAGCCCCAGAAAAGCAAGATGTTCTTTACTGCAGATTTTAAAGAGCATTTCACATGTAAAATTAGCATCCTGTGAGAGATTTGCACATTTTCTATTTGAAAGCTTCTAAGTCAACTCTTTGAAATGAGTAGATAGAATCTGCTGATAAGGTTGACAAGTTCCTCATCTGTTGCTTTCTTCTCCCTCCTGCTCTTTTGTCCTATAAATTTACTTTTGTGTTGGAGCAATTTATTTTTTTTCTTTGACCTTTGAGGATTTCGTGAGTAAAACAGACCACCATCTCTATAGCTTTTTCTACCTTCTTTACCTCTTGGTCTTAATTCCCAGTGATCAGAAATTAAAAGCGTAAAGCTGTTTTGCTATGTTTTAGAGGTTTATGTAAACTGCAGACTATGTATCAAATAATTAATGGGTTGGAATTACAAAGAGGGGATCTTAAACCTCAGTTGCTCTCAGCTCTGACCATAAGATTGTCTGCAGTATTGCACGCCTTGAAAGCTCTGGAATGAAGTCAATGCTGAGGCATGTCAGGGTAAGGTGAGGGCAGAATTAAACTGAAAGATAAATTCTACCTGCAGAGAAAGTGTTGCTCACTGACAGACTTGCCTAAAATCAGGAGGCAAATTTGAAGTCAGCTCCTCTGTCTCTGCACTGTGTTACCCTGAATTGCATAAGTTTGTACGGAATCACCACCCTCATAGCAGCGTTGTGTAAGGCTTACCACGTGAAGAGCTTTTTGTGCACTTTGGAAAGTGTCTCTATTCAGAGACAAAATGTATCTGGCTGGGTGTCCTGCTGCTTTTCTTTTGAAACTGAAGGTGGATACTCTGTCCCTGGAGACGTTTAAGGTCGAGCTAAATGGGGCTTTGAGCAACCTGACCTAGCTGTAAGGTGTCCCTGTTCAGACCAGGAGGCTTTTTGCATTTGCAATTTCTTTAACCAAATTGCTGTAGTTTGTTAATCCTGTACTGCCCTTCTCACAGATGCTGCCGTTTGTCCATTTGTGTGTCTTGCTCCTTTTTTCTGTGTCTTATGGTGGCAGTAAACTCGAGCAGAGTTCACAGAATTTTGTTTGAGTTTCCATTTCTATTTGATATTTAATCTTGACCTGACAAAACGATTTCGACACTAGGTGGAGAATTCCCCCTCCCTGGGAACATTAATGCTATGGGAATTTCCTTGGTAAACAAAAAGTAGTTCTTCACATTCTTTCAAACGGAACCTGTACCAAGAGGAAATCTGAGTAATTTTTTTCATTTAAGTCAATATTGTTAAGTTGATACAAATCATGCCATAGGAAGGATGGAGTGGAACGTGATTTCTGTTGTGAAAAGCTGTGTGTCAATGATTTTTCACTAATGGTTTCACTGTGATTTGGCAATAACTTCACATTTTAAATGAGGTCCCCAACTTATTGACCATAGGGAAACCAGGAAAGGTGCCATTGTTTTTTTTATCTTGTAGTCGCACACAGTTACAGCAGCTCACTTTTTTGGCACTGGTTGTTCAGAGCAATCTAACCCAGAAGCCATTCTGCACTTTTTTCACTGGATTCACTGCATTAATTGGACCAGAGGGTGCTCAGTGTAAGTAGAAAGAGTCCTCTTAGCTTGATAAGAAGGTGGTAAGTACCACTGTTAAGGCAATCTCTGTCAGTAACTGGAATAACAAGCAGTAGGCACCCAACCAATTACAATCTGTGCAGAAAAGAATTTTGGACTGGAGTCTGGTCTTACTTATCTGCTCCTAGTGACATTATGTGATGAAATCCACGTTTCACTGATATGAAAGCCTACCTTAAGGGCCTGAGCCTGGACAGTGATACTATATAGTTATTCTTTTGAGCCACTGGGGTAATGAAACAGGAGTTCCTAATGGTTGCCCTATTTATTATTCCTGAGTTTTAAATATCAGGTGAGGTTACTCTGCTATTATTATCTTTATTTGAAATTTTCTCCTGTTTGCTGTTATAACCTTTCTCATGCAATGTTTTGGCTGTGATATTTTGTAGAAGCTGACCAACAGAAAAAAGAAGTTATGGGATGGACCACAGTCTTCTCTCCAAACAGCCACTGCTTTTATAACAAAACATTTTTTAAGTTTTGAGACTGTACCCCTCTGAATTTTGGATGAGAACAAAAGCTTAATGTGATAAGAATGAAGGTGCCAGGGAGGAGGTTGCACCTGACATTACTAGAAAACTGCCTAATATATCAGACTGTGTTTTACACTTTGTGCTTTGTCTTTAGAAACGTGGCAAAAGAGTCAGCCATATGGAAACCCCACTTGCTGTATGAATGCCATACCAGTGTTTATTTTTGGCATTCTTAATACACAACGTAAACAAAGCAACTTGCTTGCGCTACCTCAGAGCAAGTCTGGGTTTACCTTATTGGCTTTTCTTTTGTTGTTGTTTAAAAATAATGTAGATACATTTTACCACTATCTACAGCAGGGAAAAATACTTCATAACAGATGAGTCTGGGTTTTGAAACCGCAGCAGTGCTTTGGGCTGCCTATGGGTTGTATTTCTGGGAAGAAGTGTTATTATGAAACTGGGATGGGAAAAAGCAAGTAGTGCATTTAAAAAAAAAATAAAAATTAGATATTGATTTATTAGTGACTTCTAGTTTTGTTTAATAACTTAAGTTTTGAAACTGTCTTAAATCTAATCCTGGAGTCTGCTGGTACCGGTATCAGCCTTTCTGGTATACCAATGAACCTGACTGCTGAATAGCTGCTGTAGCTGTGATGGTGTCCCCATATCTGGTTAAAAGTTTCTGATGAGCAGGCTGTACTCTGGAAGCTCTGTTTTGCTGTTGTATAAAGACTGCACTGCACAGCAGACACATCTGAACTATCCCAGTCTTATGGTAAGACTTTGTCAGCCATCTGCTCTCCCACGTCTCGTTCTTACAGTGTTCAACTCTGTCCCAGTCCATACAGAAATGAAATCTGGAACGTGACTGTGTTTGTGGTCAAAAAGTCCTGCTGATTCCTTAGATGAGAGTCTTAGATGAGGAATGAGGACAACTGTGAATGCCTAAATCACCAGAGTGCAGTAGCCATTTTGAATTCCAAAAGTAGCGATGCCATCTGTAGTAATTGCCAGTGACCTCAGAAGACCTGGTCTAGTATCACGGGTGCTGTTTGCCCGCATTTCCAGCTTTTGAGCTTGCCTTCGGTGCAGATATTTGCTGAGTCTTCTCATGCCAATACATGTGGCTCAGGCTGCATGTCTGGCTCAGCACAGCACCCATCCTATTTTTGTGCTGGAGAAAACTGGCACATCCCTCCTGTGCCCCATTGGGCTGTCCCTGGGGTGGCAAATGCAACTGCCTATGCAGACTTCAAGCTGCTCCATTGACCTAAGCACAAGGTTGCTTCAACAATCTGCTGCACAGCAGGGCTTTTGGGTCCCTTCCAAGGCTTTCAGAACAAATGCATATGGTCCTCAGACAGACCCCCCGCCCTCAGATTGATTCTGTCTTTTTATGCAATAACAATGTGAAATTAAAGTAAATGAAGACTATTATTGCGACAAAGCATGCAACAACCATAAAATATTTGCATTTCAGGGCATTTGAGGGGAAAGATAATAGCCATTAAACTTGTAGCAATAGATCCAATTTCTTGGCAGTTTTTTCTGTTGTACATTGCAAACGAGAGTCCTGCTGTATTACTGTCAGTAATGGAAGGAATGCTGCAGCTTTTTTTCAACTTGCGCTAACACAGTTTAGAAGCGGTATCTCAGGGGTAAGAGAGGCTGTGCAGCTTGGCACCTGCATGTTTCAATAATAGCAAGGCTGTACTGACTTTGCCAAATTTGTGGTCACTGTACATAGGAATGATAGATGGAAATGAACACTACTGGGTGCAGATTGGAGGATTCACATTTTTCTAAACTATATCTTGATTCAACTCCTTTGTGCTTCCTGCACATGAGCCAGAGAGCTTTTGAAAGGAGAAACTCATGTTGTGTGTGCCAGCCTATAGAATGGCTAAGGACATCCCTCTGGGTCAAGCAGACCCAGATGCTATGTTTGATGCTCATTAAAATGCTTGTCATCTCATTTGTCAGGGATCAGACACACAACTGGAGATTTAAAAAAAAAACAAAACTCAAGCTTTTGGAGAAGTGGATTGCACTATGTATGCTTGTAGAATTAATATACAGACATTGGTATTTTTTATTTTTGTTTTAATTCTTCCTTTCTACCTGCTCTGGGAACAGGATGTGATGTTCAAGCTAATGGATGTGTGGTAGGACAACCATGGTGTGAAGATGGGGCCTTGCACATGATTTTTAAGACTGGCCATGTGCCTGCTGTTTATTGCCAGGGAGAGTCTTCCACCTTTTTTTCTCATGATCTCTCACTGGATTTTCTTCATCTTCATCATTTTCTTCATCAACAACTTTGTGCAGGTTTGGATTCTAGTCTGATTCTCATGGAGGCTCACACTGACAGTGATTTTGCTAGATATTGTTTTCTTCAACATTTTCTATCATTTTTTCCTTCACTTTTTCCCATAGACCATTTCCCACATGGTTTTGCACCTCTGATGTAGTCTCACAAACTCACCTGCAGCCTGTATCCCACGTGACAGGTCCTTCTGGCGCACTTTATCTCACATCATTGAGTTTCTGGAAAGTTTGTGTTTCGACTTCATCCCATGTCCTGATCTCTGGCTAGATACTTGTGCATCTGTGAGAGGATGTGGGAATGCAGCTTTGCTGGATGAGGCCTTCCTTGATCCTTCAAATTGCACCCAAAACCTCATCTCAGTACAAGGTTTAAAGACTTCAGTCCTTAAATGCTCAGCAAAGCAGAGCAAGGAGCCTTCTTTCCTTAAAAGGCTGAAGTATTTTTGATAAACAATGTACTCAGTGATCTAAAGACACTCCCTCAGACAAGGCGGTGATGGTTTTTCAGAGATCAACCAGTGTGAGGACAAAGGAATACTTACCACAGGGATGGATATAAGGTCTTAGTGCATCAGCACACCAGCCCCACCATCTTGTTAGAAATGGACACCAGCAAGCAGGAGGGTGCCCACCTCCTGTCCACCAGGGAGCACTCGGTGCTGGGTGCCTAACCTTTGCTGTAGCCCTGCTGCTCAGTGGCCTTGTACTGGGCCTGCTTCATCACATCATTTTTTTTTTTAATTATTTTTTTTAATATAATGAAGTGAACGGAGACAACTGAGGGAATGGGGAGGAGAAGGGACAGAGGATAAGTGAAGAGGAAAGGAGTCCGCCTCATGTTCTGCTGGCAAATATATCTCTCTGCCTCCCCCAGAATGTATTGAGAGGTAAAACGTATTTAATGTCTTAACATCTCTTCAACTCTGCAAGTGCCAATTACCTTTTTTTTGTTGTTGTTGGTTTTTGTTTGGTTGGTTTTTTTTGGCTTTCACATGGTCTATATATAAAGCTGTAAGTATATCTAGCTAAATTCAGAGAAACTGTTTTCAACCTGTGTTTAGCACTGAAGTGGGCTGGCTCTATTTTAGGACTGAAGAAGCATTTGCATGCCTGAAATCCTGTCCAAATCTTTCTAACTTTTTAGTTGGTCTAATAAAAGAGATTGCCTCTTCCTACAGCCCTTGTCTTGCTTACGTCTTTCTGACACTGTGACTACAGTAACACTTCTTTCCTATTGCTTCTCTGCCACCTGCAGTACATAGCATGAATGCACAGACAATGTGGGAGGCATACTGGGGTATTCCCTGACTTTTCATTTGCTTGCTTAACAGAAGAATTTGGTGTAGAAGGGATATCTGAAAGTCACTCAGTTCTTCTGCCACATTGAACTAAGTCATTTAGATCAGATCCTCAGAACCTTATCCTGGAAGCCCTCCCAGTAATGGAGATTTTATAGGCTGCTCTTCCATGCTGAGCCATTCTTCCTCTGAAGAGTTTTTTCCTTACATCCAAACTGTTTCTACCTTGCTTCAACATGTAGTTGTGGCCCCTTGTGCTCCCTCTACAAACCTCTGAGAAGGAGCTCTTGTTTCTCTTCCTCTTGAGATAGTGGGAGACTGCAACTTTTTTCTTGTCTACTCTTATTAGTTTCATCCCTGGTCTATACAAAACAAATTTCTTCTGGCATGCCCCATGATCCAGTGTCTTGGCAATCTCAGAGCTCCTCTGCCAGACTGTAGTTTGCTACATGGCCCAAGACAGAGTGTTGCCAGTGAAGAATAGAAGGGAGTAAGCAATTTCTATGTCTTCTCTCCTTGCACTTGCAGGAAAAATAGGCTCTAGAGTGCTAATCTTTGTTATCTGGTCCTTGCTATAGTCAATAAGGAGACAAAATAGACAATTCTTGTTCCAGGACCAGTCAAGAAAACACTTTGATTACAAACAGCTGTCTTTCTTTTGCTTCATGCCTCACACTGGATTGTGCCTCATCTCCCATCCACTAAGACCTTAAAGCTTCAGCCTAAAAAAGGACTGAACTCAAGGCTGTTTTTGTGTCAAGGTTTTGAGAGTACAGTGATCTGCCCACAGAGGAAAGGAAGGGACAGCATCTGAGCATGAAATTATAGCACTGCAACTTCAGACTTCTCTTCAGGACCATGTCAGGTCATATTCTGAATGGGAGAGCACAAATAGTCTCCTTTTCTGCCCCATAGCTAACCAGTGTATATTTCTAGAATAAAACCCCATAGGAGGGTTTTGTATGCCTCTAAAGAAAGGAAAGAAAAGCCAATATAATCAGTTAAGCAGATCCATCTGAGTAGCAGCTGCCACTGCTTCTCCTTTACTCAACGTTCTGCAATATACTCTTCTTTCTCTCACATGTTTTTGTGAAAAAATCATGACCTTATTATCATGTTCATTTACATCCTTCCAGAACAAATCAAGTACAGTAACAATGAAACAGTTTTGAAATTGGAAGTGACGATTAAAAAAGAAAAGAATGAAGTGGTGAGACAATTAACTGATTTCTTTTTCCCCACTCCTTCCTGCCTGCATCATGTTATTGAAGGAACAACATGGTCTGCCTTATTAGATATCAGTTTTCAAAATTTATTCTGTACTACGAAAAACGTATGCTTTCTCCTACTTCTTCCTAGTGTTCCCTCTTCCAGAGAGCCAATCCCATGTACATTTATTGCTCCTTGCTATTTAAATTGAGGCTCTGACTGCATCACACTTAAATACAAGCTTCAAATATGACTTAATAGCAAGGGAATTCTGTGGGTTATCGTGTTGTCTTAGATGATTGGTCAGGATTTGATGTTATGGTTGAGAGTATGAGTTCCTAGGTATATTTTCCTGGGCAGTAAAAGCAGCCAGTGTCACCTCTTGGTCACCCCAGGCTGACTGCTTCCACTTATTTTGGAACAGGGAAAGATAAGGCATTCTCTATAACACTGCAGACATTTCACTTGTAAAATCTTTGCAGTCATGCTATAAGCATGTTTTCCACTCTGTTTTCCTTCTTCAAGTCTCCTCTTGAGGCTAATTTAAATTCCTCTGCATGCATATTTTTCTTCCCAGTCACGGTTTCAAATCATTCTCTTCTGGGATCCTTCAGGTCCTTTATTGAAGAGCAAAGCTGGGACCAGAATTTGGCTGAAGCTTCCTCTATGCTGGGCACACTGATAGAAGTATTTCTAACATCACTGCCTTAAATATTGGACTGTACACTCCAGAATGGCCTTTGTCTTTTACACTGCGCTGATGTTGTTGACTGCTGTTGATCTTAACATCCCGCTGTATTCCCTAGATATTTTCTGAATTATTTTCCATGGAGCCAGCTGTTGCTGGCTGCTGGACAGCTGATTGTTTCTGCACATACTGAGGTTCATCCAGCTGTTCTCAGAATTTCTCCAATTTATCAAGAACAAGTTCAGTTTCAATCCTGCCTCTAAGACTATCTTCAACACTTTCCATTTCATGTCATTCGCAGGTTTAACAAGCGTGCTGTGTGTTCCGTCATCCACAGTATAAATACAAATGCTGGGAAAATTAAGTCCCGATTCAGGATGAGTCTTCATAGAATGCTGTTGCTACCTCTTCCATGTGGACATGCCACATTTTAAATTCCTCTTTTAATATAATTTTACAGGTTTTGTTGTTGATTTTTTGCATCCAGGCTACCCTATGCATATCCAGACTTTTTTGTGTGTGCACTTGCTTATAAGAATGCTGTAAAAGAAAATTCAAAAACCTAAGCAAAGTCCACATATGCAGCTGCTTCTATGCAGCTGTTTCTTCCCTTCATTAACACCCTTAAACCACTATGCTGGCTGTTATTCAGCTCGTTTTTCATTCGGGTACTTAGAACATATTTATTTTTCTAGGATGTTTTTTCCTTTTGAAGTTACTGAGCTTTTACTCCTCTGTCCTTTCCCCACTTTAAAGGATAGAGCCTGTACTTAGGCTTTTCCCCTCATCTGTCCTCAGATGTCCTTCTCAAAAGTAACTGCTAATGTGTATGAAACTGTTTCAGGCAGTTTTTCACATATGTCAGACAGATGTTCATCAGGTTCAGCCAAATTAGCAAGACATCATTCTAAGTACTGTCCAAAAAACTCATTCAGGCTATACATTTTTTAACATTTATTTATGCTTCTCTCACTGATGTTACCTGTACCAGCCACCTTCACACCTTTTCAGTAATGAGTGTAGGAAAAAAATCTGACTTTTGCATTTCTGCTCTCCCCCACCCTGTTCCTTACTGGGTTTTTTTGCTTTACATATCAATGTTTATGCATTTAACTTATGGTGTCTTGAGTTGAGTAGTGTGCTGCCCATGGACAGAGAGGAGGGAGCCAAGAGGGACTGAGAGGAACCTCTTATTGCTAACCTAGATTGCCACAATTTTGAGGAGGTGAAGTGGCTTGTACTAGGTAGAAAAAAAGGAGAGCTACTTGAAAACATTTGCTCATAGGCTATTGTGAACAACAAACAAATGTTAGAATGTGGCATGTAATGCAAATGCTCCATTGTGTTTCTCATCAGCTTTCTCATGGGTGGCAAGCAGGTTTGGAGATTGGGTTGTCCAGGTCAGACTATGTCCCTACCCTGAGCTTCTTCCAAGATCCAGAGTCTTTCATATACCATATGAGTGTATGCTATGGTGTTCAGCCATTTTAAGATCTTGTACAGCTTCCTGAGGTATGGAGAGATGTTCAGAGCACCAGCTTGCTCCTTGATTGTGTAAGGGTCTTATATCTCAATGCAGCATTGTGAAGAGTCATCTTGTTTTCCTCCAAATTTCTGTCCCTTTGTAGACAGCTCACAGACTTCTTGTCCTTCTGAATCTGCTTCTGTGGGCCTCATCCCTCAGGGGATTAAAATCCTGCAGGATCACAGTATCTGTGTATGCAAGGCTAAATAGTAATACACTAGAGCACAAAGTTGACTTTTTTATTAGGTCACTCTAAACCATTACTGAGTTACAAAACGTTTCCACTGTTTAATGGTGATCTCATGCCTTAATTATTGAGATAGCAGGTGGAATGATGAGCCTACCTTACAAAACTGAGTTTATACATATAAAATATGCAGCAAGCTTGGTTTTTTCATTAGGAAGGCCAAGAGGAACTGCTGTATTTCTCTCTATGAAATTCATTAATGACTAGATGACAGGAGAAGAACGCTTGACAGTAAAGAAATTGGCACAAGATTAGCATATAACAAAATATAATCTGTCAATCCAACAACATTATACTTAAAATTAGAAGACTAAATGTTTAAAGCAACATGCTAATGAGAGTGTTGAGAATTTCTTAAAGGGATTATTTGGCATGCATTAAAAAGGCAACAGTCTTTGGACTAGTGTTGATGAGCAGGCAGAATATGCTACTTCTTGAGCAGCAGAATTCATGGAAAGGCCTGAAGAAAAAAAAATCAGACTCATACCAAGAAGTGTATGAGGGCTCAGCAGGAATCTTCCCATGTGTCCTGGTCTGTCTTATTATTTGTATGTTGCGATGGATAAAAAAGGATCTTGCACAAGTCTGTATAAAATACTCTGTTAAAGAACAAGGAAGTTATAATCCATGTTGAAAGTTTGTTATCGTCTAAAGCTTTTCCTTTTTCAAGTGTATTTTGTCTGTCCTCTTTCCTCTAACCATGTTCCATTTCATCATGGAAAGAAATGGCGAAGTGAGAAGCCTGGCTCATCTCTTAGTGTGGAAATGGCCTGCAGAACAGATGTTGAACTTTATACCTCAGGACATGTAAATTATAACAGAGAAAATAAAGCAGGGATAATGGTACTCCACCAGGAAACAAACTAGCTTCATGACAGAAAGAAATCAATTCACAGCTGAAAATAAGGGAGGAAGGAAGATGAAAATTTGTTTTGGTAACTTTTCTTCCAGCACCCCTCCACTTCCAATACAGGCTGAATTTCCTTCTCCAGCAGCAGCCAACCACAGCCATCTGTGACCAGTGCTTGTTTCTCAGCAGATACAATTTCTCCATTGGAAATGTTAAAGTTGAAAGAACTTAAAAAGAAAGCAGATGAGGGAGCTGACAGACACTATATCCTTTTGAAAAGAGATGAGTTAAATGTGTCAGAGATTATGGTTCTGAAAACAAAAGAGTTAAGAACAGGAGATATCGTGTTGATGAGCTTGCCAAAAAAGAATAGCAGTTCATAGCTGCTTCTTTGGCTGATGTAACTAAACTGATTGGTTTAACAAGTTCATACATTTCTGGAAGGAATTCACAGCAAAGCACGTATTGTTACAGAGTGATTTCACAGGGAGCTCAGTATCCGAGAAGAACGGAAGGAAACTGGAAAAGTTAAGAGATGAAAAAGTAAATCTTGCAATATCTTCCTAGTAGGATTGGTTAATTTTATTTCAGGAAAATGGATTGGAAACTGGAATGCTCTGAGGCAAAGTCATCCTCAGTGCAGTTGCTGTGTGCTCTAAAATTTTGAGCCCCTAACTGTACCTCCACTGTTTTCCGTTTCCTCTGTTATCTTGTGGAAATGTTATGCTACGTATTTCTTAAAGCAGGATATTACAGCCTAGTGATCTGTATCAGAAAAATCACTTTGTTAGCAGCACTGCCTTTTATCTAGTATCACATTTAAGATAAACTGTAAAAAAGGTACCTGTGTATTCTTTAGACTGTCATTAGGTACACACAATTACTGTACTTTGGCTGCCTCTCATGTTAAGTGAGATGGAGGAACGAATTGGGCGAGTCAGGCACCTGCAAAAGTTGCTGAAGTTGCTCCCCTGGGGCAACCACTAGTAGCCTCATCAGTACCATAGGGCCAAATGCAAGAATGAGAGTGAGATGGAGTCACAGAGATGAAATGTAATGAAAGCCAGTAGGGGAAGGCAAACTGACACAAGGCTACTATGTGCAGGAGCTCTGTGCTCAGCTGGATTCTAGGAGGTATCACCTGCCTGTGGTTAAGCAACTTGCCAAAAAAAGTTGGTTACATTCCATGTCAATAAATTTTCCAGACAATATTTCTACTTCGCCTATAAGATGAGAAGCCAGGGAAAAGGGGTCAGTGGATGGAGGAAAACATTTAAGGCTTAGTGCTGTATTGTAGCAGGATAAAAGCTTCATCTTGTATTTTTTAAAACAGTTTTTCCCAGAAAACATTTTTCCCAGAAGCATTTTGAGTCAGTAAAATTTCTGTGAGATAATGTAACCATTGCAGTGAGGGCATCTTTGGCCTTTATTAACTGGTCAAAAACTTCAATCAGCCTTGGCTTGAAACGAGGACATTCACAAAGTAAAAAGTTACCACAGTCCTTAATTTCTCTACCTATGAGGCTTGTTGTGAAACAGCTAATTTTGAGAAGAGTGCACTTTAAAGTGAGGCCTGCAGCACTCTATGGGAGAAGTTTCTGTGACACAGGAAGCAGTGTAGGCTGCCAAAGAGAATCTTCTCTCTCTCAGGTTTATTACTCAGAGCTGATAAGTAAAACCAGAAGATAATTAGTGTATGATGTTAACTCATGCATTTCTTAGCTAGGCATTCTCAGGTTAGATTTATATTATGTCTCCTTCAGCTAACCGTTGCTTTAAGGAACACAATATCTTCCAAGGGCTGCTTCTTCCAAACCTGGACGTGATCTGTTGCAGTCAGTTGAAAAAGACTAATTTATTCTTATGGAAAGGTTGGCTGTAAACATTTAAATGTGACATAACAATGAGTTGGTGCATAATGTAATAACTGTTTTCTGCCACACAAATCTGTGTCATCTTTGTTTTCTACTACTCTTTTTGATGATGAGTACCTCATATCTTTTTAAACATGGACTTTCTTCTTACTGATGTTCAAAATACAGAATTCATACTATGAGTACAAACTTGGTCTGGATTTTCATGATATTTCTTAATGCATATTTTCAGGAGAAGTTACATGAATTTGAACAATTTGAACAAAGTAACGCATTCTGACAGTGACTGCTATCGAGCACTTTCTACACATGTAGATATGTAGTTATTTATCTTGATGCTTGTGTGGGAACTCCAGAAAACCTGTAGCAATGATCTCTCCATTTCAAGCAACCGCAGGTTGTTGGGGAAATTTTTTGAAGATATATACAACAGCTCTCTTAATAATGGCGATATTCTGAAGGAAATTAAGGTAAGAAGTAATCCTAAGATTTATCACAACATAAATGTACCTACTTAATTGCTGTCTCAAATGTGTTATCTCCGTCTGTCCTTTACTACCTTTTTTTCCCTCAGTACAGTTGGTACATTTAGCCCTTGTTATCTGCAGTGAGAAAAGTGTTTCTCTTGGGTTTTTGTGTTCTTCAGAATACTCTTCACTGTCCTCTTGTTCTTGTATTAAAATCAAGCATACCCAATGGGCACTTAGCATCATTTATTTTATTTTCTTTACTCATTTATGGTCTCAAGAAGGATGGCTTCCTCATCTGTGCTCCTTCTCCCACTGTACAGTGGTGGATTTTTTTTTTTCCCCTGGAGAAGAACAGAGAATAGATGCACATACAGGGAGCTTGCAGGAATTGTTCTTCCCATATCACATGCAAGAAATATGGGATACAAATTTAACCTCCCCCTGGTAGGACAGTGTCAAGTACCCCTTCCTTTCCTGTGCCTCCCTTACCAATATTGTCTCGTCTTTGGCAAAGGAAAAGGTACCAGGAAAGATGTATTCCACCACAGATGAGGAGCACAGAGGGTACCATGAGCACTAACTTTCCCTACACAGTCCTCCTAGGCTTTCCTTCCACCCTGGCTGTGGCCAGGAACCATTTCAACCTAGCTTGGACATGTCAGTCTCTTCTTTTGAATGCATCCTCTTTTTGTTTTCCCTACTCTAAAACTAGTTCCTTCCTCCCATGCTAGCTTTTAGGGCTAGTGTTCTCCACTGATTCTAAGCAGACCCTTTGGATTTGCTCTAAGGATTTTGCCCTAGTTATCCCCTCTCTTTTTTACTGAGTCTGGAAAATTCTCTTTGATATTGATAGTCTGTTGAAATAAAGATGAAAGATCATGATGAATGTGACACAGCTGACAGCAAAAATGCATTGTCTAGCATGAATAACTTGTCACTCAGTGACATGGCAAAACACCTGAAAAAATGGTCAGAAAGCTTAGGGTCTGCATGAATCTGAGTCGTTAAATTGGCTGGTTGTGACATGAAACCAGCCAACATGTTTGTTGTCTGCAACAAACCTTCAAGTATTTATAAGTGGCAAGACATTCTTTGAGTAGCTCTAGAGACTACCAGTATTTTTTGGTTCGTGTCTGGCCATGTTATCTCTTAGTCTCATGAGTAGCTCATTCATAAATTTTCACCAGAATTCAATTTTACTAAAAGTGTAATTTCAAAAATGTTGCTAGAAGACATGTATTTAGCAAAGGAAATACACAACTGCTTGACTTCACATTTTACTACTGTTCATGTATTCCTACAGGCTCTGGAGGCTCAGGTCAAAGGAATAGAAGCAAAGCCCCCAGAGGCTCAAAAAATACAGGCAGCAGGTTGGCAAGAGATAGATATGTCAATAGAGTCCTGGAGAGAAACAGAGAGTAAGTGTTGCAAATACTTTCAACAGCTCATTAGCAAATGTGGAGATGGGCTAGAGCAGCAGCAAGTAGATAGGGTTCTTGAAGTTTTTACAAAATTCACGGCTTGAATGGAACGCCAATGAATTAGACCCTTTCAGTTTTCTTAATATACATTTTTGAGATATACTTTTTTCTCTTTCATCCCACGTACATGGCAATCCTGCTCCAAACTCAGATCTGGCTTGCTATGCTCAAGTATTGGAGTTTGTGGTTGTTTAATCCTAGAGCTCTAAGCTTCAGTCTTGAAAGCCATCCTGGCAGGGGATTTTACCTACCATCTTTCCTGTTCTTTCCAGCTGCACTATCTGACAACGGGTTGAAGAATTAGGAAATCTTTGTTTCTCTAAGCAGTCTGTTGCCCATTTTATCTATCACTTTTTTTGTGTAAACGTTACTTTACCTAGACTAGGTAATTTAAGAAGTCCTTTATGTCTTTGCGGTAGTTGTTTCCATATTATTAGTGTACTGTATTTATTTGGTGCTTTCAAAATATGATTTGGATGATTCTGCAGTTAAGATATTGTGTGAAAGAATTTTTTGTTCTCTAGTTTCTGGTGATGTAAAAAAAAGATAATAAAGAGTGGCCCAGTACTCTATACGTGTACACTTGCCTATATTGAGAGAATTCATTGTGGCACTGTGGGATAAAGTCAAACTGGCTGAATTTAAGATGGATTGGGGCATAGCACAGAATGAATATTGAACATTCATATGCAAATTTTGTCTAGGCTACGGAGATTGACTTTTGTTCAAAATTTTATATTTTTTTAAAGATAATGGGGAAAACATGATATTTTGTCTTCTGCTAAAGGGCTGAAAGGGAACAACAGTAAATGTCTGAGAATGATCTAGTGGAGTTATTGAGAGATTTGACAGCTATGTGTAAAAATAAATAAATAAATAAACAAATTGAATACCCTAGAAGATCACTCAGTTCTAAATAGTAATCTGTTTCCACAGAAGCATAGGAACTACCTCTATCCTAATGATAAAATTCAAGCTTTGGAAAAAAACCTGCCAATCAAAATCTGAAAAATTTGCATGCATTAGTTACTACTGGGGGCATAAGACCATTTTTTTCCTTTGCTTAGCATGGAATGTACAAGAAGGGAAACCACCCTTGGAGACAGGGTGGGTGAGCAGAGGAAGACTTTAATACATGTGTTTTTTTTATAAATAACATTGTTGCTATGGATGTTAGAACATGTGATAGTATTTTGGAAATCTGATGAGGAGAAGTTAGAAAATTGAAGTATATGCAAACTAAACTTTTCAGTTGGGTTGTTGCGTAGAGTTAAGTCTCAGTGTGTGTGTTGTCTCTAAGTGGTCTCCACATTCACATGGCCCTTAAGTAACTCCAGGGATGATGACTCTACCATCTCCCTGTACAGCGTATTCCATAGCCTAACTACTCTTTCCATGATGAAATTCTTCCTGATATCTAATCTAAACCTCTCTGGAGTAACTTGAGACTGTTGCCTAATATCCTATCACTTGTCACCTGAGAAAAGAGGCCAATACCCTCCTCATCAAAATCTTCTTTCAGGAATTAATAGAGAATGCTGAGGTCTCCACTCAGCCTCCTCTACTCCAGACTAAACAGCCCCAGTTCCCTCAGGTGCTCCTCATATGTCTTATTTTCTACTCCCTTCATGAACTTTGTTGCTCTTCTCTGTGTTTGAGCAAGAACACATCCCTGTAGTGAGGGGCCCAGAACTGAACACAGTACTTGAAGTGTGAAGCCTCAGCAGTGTGGATTACAGAGGGACAACTCTTCCCTGGGCCAGCAGACCACGTATTTCTGATAAAAGCTAGGATGCTGTTGACCTTCTTGGCCTCCTGGACACACTGCTGAGATGTGTTCAGCTGGCTATTGACCAGCACCAGCGGTTTTCTGCTTGGCAGCTTTCCCAAGTGAAACCTTGTTAAATGCCGTATGACTGGATATAGCCTATCAACTCAGCCTATCCAGAAACCTCTGCAGAGCCTTCCTGCTCTTAGGCAGGTCAACAATCACCATGAAACTTAGTGTCATTTTCATGTTTACTGAGTGTGCACTTAATTCCCTCATCAGTGTTGTTGATGAGAATGTTAAAGAGAACTAGCCACAGTACTGAGCCTTGGGGAGTACTGCTGCTAATTTGACACCAAGTGGATTTAATTAAGTTCAAAACAACCCTTAAGGCCTGGCCATTCATTCAGTTTTTAACCCAGCAAACAGTACATCTCTTCAAGACTTAAGCTGCTGGTTTCTCCAGAAGGCTGTAACATGCCTTGTTAGGTCCAAGCAAACAGTGTTCTCAGCCTTTCCCTTGGCCACTAAGTAGGTCACCTTGCCATAGAATGAGGCAGGACCTGCCTTCCATAAACTCATGCTAAACGAGGCTGATCACTTGATTGTCCTGAATGTGGTCTGCTCAAGATGTTCTGCTCCATGACATTCCTTGGCCCTGAGGTCAGACTAAGAGGTCTGTAATCTGCAGGATCCCCCTTTCTGCCTCTCTTTTAAGTGGTGTCATGTTTGCCAACCTCTAATAAACGGAGACCTCCCTGATTAGCCAGGATTATTGAAATTTTGTTGGTAAGCGTTTCCACTAACTGTATGTGTAACAATCTTCATTCTACATAAGAACTATGTGGTCATACATCATTTTGCATATGGTCTTGAAAATATATTTGTGAACTAATGCATTCTTTTGTTCTAGATTGACGGATGAATTGTAAATGGTGCTGTGAATAAGAAGGTAAGAGATAGGAAGGTTCTAAGTAAAGTAGAGATGAAATACTGTAAAAATTGTGGCACAAAAGTGCTCTAAATGGTCAGAAAGAAAATATTACCCCAGCTGTTGAATTTGTTTCCTGTTAATACAATCAACGTTGGCTGGCAGATATCAGCAGCCAAATGTCTCATATTTCTTTTACTCTTTTACTCTTTACTCTTTTACAGCCTTATCTGCTGTAACTGGTGGATATCAATGAGGGACCTTCCACCACTGGACGAACCTAGAGAGCTGACAGACCATTTCTATAAACGATTTTCTCTCTATGAAAGTCACAACACTATGTTAAAGATGTCTCAGGGGATGGAAACCTTCAACTAGAAGTGTGATAAATGCATTTTATGCTTATCATGAGTAGGTTAAGCACAAATCATGTGACTTCATGGTACTTCCTAAGCTTCTTTTCGGCTTTCACTGTATCACTCCTGGTTCCTTTAGTTACTCATACAGTTGTCCAGTCCCTTTTGGGTGCTTGCATTGTAGTTTGGTTCAGGAACTGTAATAAAGTTCACAGTCTGTTTATGTACTTCTTCAATAAAGCAATATATTTTGATAAGGCCTTTGGCCAGTGGAATCTGGACCAGGACCTTTGAGTTAGTCATAAGGTAAAATACCTAATCAAGGATAGATGTGGGAGGGTGAAAAGAAGAAATGAAGGATGATGAACTAGGAAATTCTAAAAAATTGGGGTAGAGTACAGTATAACTAGTTAAAGATTTAAAGGCGTACCATACCAATGTACTTGATAGTAGTTAGATCACAATATACCTGAGCTGAATACATTTGCTAAAAATCTGTACTCAAAGTATTTTCTTCCAGAAAACGAGAACACACCAATTTACTATAATGTGAGAAATAAGGAAATATCTGTTTTAGCAGTGATATGATATGCATTTAAACCAGCCCAAATTCTTTCCTACCCCAACTATCTTCTTGCCAATGAATGTGCTTCTGGATGCAGCTGCCGTGAATATGTTTGTTCTTACAGCATGCTACAGATTTTGAATTTCAAAGCTTAAGTGATTTCAGGCAATCACTTAAAAAACCCATAAAATCAATCATTGGCTCTATGTCTTGCGCAGGTCTAATGAATAAGACAATCAGAACTGTCAAGGCCAAGGCATTTCAAAGGAAGTTTTTGGCATAAAATGAGGTAAAAGTCATTGAAACTATGGTAAACTTTTCTCTCCCTCTCTTCCCTACCGTGTACTAATTTTGAAAGTACTTATTCAGTTAACCTCAAACTTCCCCTCCCCACCTTCCTCAATTACACACTGAGGAATCAAAACCAGCCAAGTCAGAAAGATGTGAATGTCTCTGTTATTTTTGTGTTACAGCTCTATTCAGAAGTCTGAGCCATGAAACTGAGACCCAGATGTACCAACAATTGCGGGCACTTCAGGGAAGAAGGCTCTGCAAATACCCTTTTCTTTTTGGTTTGGAAGGTGAGGTGCTAAGCAATCAAAAAATGTCTCTTGAAATGTAACTTGAAATGAGAACCTTATGATTTTCTCAAACTAAAAAATGGGGACTTCCTTTTTTTCAATTGAATATTTTCCTTATCTTTTCTAAATATAAAGTCATTAATTGATTCTCTATAGGTAGCATTTCTGTAAAGCTCTTCCAGGACTGGTAGCCATTCTGGCCCACAGGAGGGATAATCTGTCTCTCATTTTCACTGATGTGTGTGAAAGGAAAAGTTTTTAGAGAAGCTAGCAGCTGTTAGCTCTGGGAATGGGAGAGACAGGAAGCATGGCAGGGTATGGTACTTTCCTCAAGCAAGGCAACGCATCACTCAAGTCAGGTTCATGCTCTACTCTGCCTTGCTTTTCATCAAAGCTGTCAGCTCTCACTGAACTTATTGATTGCACACAGATAATGCACCGCAGACCAGAGAGAGGCAGAGGGAGCTGACTGCTTGGAGAGTAGGAAATTTAGGCATTCTGGGATCAAAACAGGCAGTCTTTAATTGTTGAAACACGCTCATTATGCAACACAGTGTCCTAGACTTGAATCTAATAGCATGGCACAAAACGATTAGACTGCAAGCTTGCCTAATGAGCTATGGTGTACTTTGAAAGCCCCTGCCAGCTCCAGGGCAGTCTGTGATTCACAAGGGTTTTCAATCTGCTCACTGCACCAGTCAGACAAGCCAGGCCACACCATTAAGAGATCTCACACAATAGGGAAGCAAGTTGTTCCACTTCCCCTCCATAGTTCTTTTGCCAGTGTCTTCCTTCCCCCCTCCCTTCTCCTCCGTTCAACTGTAGAGCCTTAGAGGTGTCACCCCTCACCCTAACACCTTTCCTGTTTTTTCATTGCTTCTTCTTTCAGATGAACACCAGTAGGTAAAAAAAAGTATGGGGGCCACATGAAAGTGTCACCTTGAGCTGCACTGTTTCAAGTTTATTTGTGTTCATCCAGACCCTTGGAGTAAAGGGCACTGTTAGTTTGTGCTCTCAGACCGCCTCATTCTCTAGGTGTAAGGGGAAAGCTGGCAAGGCACTGTAGTGCATATCCCACTGCAGCAGAACAAACGTTGACTGGCTGCAGAGGAGTTCACGGACAAGCTCTGAAAAGCTGAAAAGGTTTTTGACTTGAGTGAGACCCTGACTGGGCAGGAGTGTGAGATGGCCATGCAAGATCTTGTCAGATCACATTATTCATTTGTTTTAATGAGATAAGTAGGTAAGGTGATGCCTGTAAAATACAGAAGTGCATTATTTGAACTCCTAATGGAATACAGCATGTTTGTTCTGCACCATAAGTGCTGTTACCAGCTTCCTATGCTGGTGTGGGGTGCGGTGATTTCCCCCTTTGTCACATTCCCGTTGTATACAGAGATTGTCCTTATTTTTGCCTGAAGTGCTAAAGGGCCTTTGTTGGGGTGACAGTGAAATATGAGTAACATATGTCATGCACCAGTTAGTGTTCATACTGGCAGAAATTCTGTGTGGGTATAGTGGGTGTGAGCAAAAGCTGAACAGGGACACTGTTGAGGGTGTTCCTGGCCCACCTGACTTGGTTACCACCATCTTGTACTTGGGTACACCATACACTGACAGTGCTATGAACTTAGCCTCAGGCACCAAGTAGCTTCCCCTTATAGTTCTGTCCTTTGAACTGTGTTGTTTGTGAATATGTGTGTTTATACTTCCAGAAACCTACAGGAGACAAAAGAGGATAGTGCAGACACCTCCTTTTGCTATGTATCATTTTGAAACTATGAAGTAAAGTTCTCAACAGATCTTGATTCTGTATTTCTATTACAAGTATGGGCATTGGCAGCCAAACGTACATAAAATAACTGATTATCGTTAGTTATTACCACTCTCGAAGCCAAGAAACACATAAAGTCAAAAATATATCTACCCCAGGATGAATCTGGATAGGATTTCCAGTATTCTAAGCAGATTAACTCATGTAACCTTGAAATAAATATTGCAATGCTTAGTAACTTCAATGGGACAGACGTAGTTCTGATTCCCTTGGAAATCTAAGTTCTATATGCTTAAATAACTGAATGTGATTGCAGATTATTCACAGAGGTATATATAAATGGCTGTATCTGTGAACACAAGATTTCAAGCATATATAGGAAGCCATGTTTAAGTGTAGACTAAAAAAGATGTTAAGATGTATCATTGATATCAAATAATTATTTTTTAAAAAAGGAGAAATAATGATATGAATGCTTTTTTTTTTTTTTTTTTTTTTTAATTCACTGGGCTCCATCATTATTCCTTGAGCTGTCATTGTGACTAGTGTTGTGAAAGATGAGTTTTATTGAATACTGTGCAACCCAACATACTGAACTTGTATTCTTGTGATTTATTAATGTGCTAAAATTTGCATAATTAAAGAGGTCTGTGTGAGGCCCATTTAAAGTACAGAAGTTACATGCTTGCAAATTTCTGCATGATTAGCACATTCAGCATTACAAGCAGTATTCCTTTTCTACTGGCAGTTGCGTAGTTGTAAATAACACATGTTCTCAATAAAGCCACTTTCAACCTGTCCTTGTCACTGGTTATGCTAATAAGTGTTCCAGCTGTGTGAAACGAGAAGGTAATTTCATGCGGCTAAATAGATGCTAGAAGTACAGTCAGTAAGAGTAGGAAACTGAGTTTAAGAGTGTGTCACTCTTAATAGTGGGCAAACAGCAAAACGTTTATGTAGAGCTTAAGTTTAGATAAACATCTAAAAGGTCAAACATTTCTCTAAACTGCCCCAGAAGCAGAATTATTACCTGTTGACAGGACATAGAATTGATTAATTAACTATACAAAGAGAAGAACATATCTGCCAGAAACATCAAAGAAAAGCTGAGAAAAATGTGTAAGAAAAAATTGCCCAAAGTCTATGTTCCTGTCTTTGTCAGTTCAAATATATATACATCTCTTATATCTTTGTACCATGCTTGGCCACCTTTAAATTAAATGATATATTAAATGTTGTTGTTTCCTCTGCAAAATTTTCTGAACAGCCCTTTAAAATGCTACACTGAAGTGTTCTATCGAAGTACAAGACAGAAGTCTGGCACTTGTTTCTAGAACATTTGTGGAGGAATGGAATGCTATGGCAGTTCTTGCTACAGAGATAGAAGCACTATGGAGCAATGGAAGGTGATAAAGAACAAAAAGTAGCTCACTCTTTCTGATGATCATTGACAGCTCAAGGAGAATGTGATCTCTATCTAGAGATGTCACTCCCTCAGCTGCTAACCCTCGTAAGGATGAGGAGGGGTGGACCCAAGGTCCCCGCCTTCCAGGCACTCAGGTTTGGACCTTAGCTCCCTGGGTTATCCATGTCTTCTCTCCTTTGTGCTCAACCACTGGTTAAGGTTGTGACCTGGCAATTCTCACACACTCCACTCTCACAGCAGGAACCAATGATTGAAAAGGTTGGGGATAAACTCCTACTCTTTTGTGATCCAAAATATACGTACATCACAATGCATGTACAATACCCATCATGATGTAGAATATCAAGGCACTGTAGATGATTTCTAACTATCTTTTGTGATTTTGTTGGGCCAGTACTTGGTGTTCCTTCAGGACGTATATCTTCTTCAAGAACCAGTAACATTTCAGGTTCGCATTTACTTTCAGGTTCCCGAAAGTTTGACAGCTCACCACCAGATGTCATGATGATGACTCACGGACACAGGAGCACGTCGGAGTGATGTTACTCACACCAATGGTCCTGGGAATTTAACAGCGGGAGTAGTACTCCATACAGACTCCCTATAGAGTTTAATTGGTACGAGGAGGCGTAGGTCTGTCCTCCCTAGTTGGATACAGGCCATGTTTCTGTCAATATCTCTCCTTGCATTGGGGCATGTTACGGCTTTTGGTACCACACCCTTTGGCCTGATATCTGTGGCTGGACCACCGTATGGGTACCAAAGGGTGAGGGATACTAATTTGCCACTTGGTCATGATCAATGTTCCCTTTGCAATGAAAACTGGGGTGTCAACTATTATCTCTGCTAGCCATGTGCTGACTACCGGAGGGTGTACTGAACCCCCAGCCTTCAACAATCTCCCCCAAGGTGCAAGTAGGCCATACCATTTCAGTTCTACTTGTACCTTCCAAGGCCATTTTCCCTTATGTTTTCTGCATTCTAGGTCATCCAGGGCAGGGAGCAGAAGATTATTCATGGTGCCAATTTGCCACTTGAGTGAGGTGTCTTTACCTGTGAACAGGGAAGCACAAGTTGTCTGCAACATTCTTAAGGTACTGGGTCTGGTGTCCTTTGGTATCTTATTCAAGTCCCACAGGGTGTCAAAAAGCCTATTGGTCCACCTCCGCATGGACTGTGAATCTGCCTTCAGGATCCTGTTCTATCTTTCTATTAGGCCTGCTCCCTTTGGATTGTATTGCAGAAAACATTGCCATTTGATGTTGTTATCTTTGGCCCATTTCTGAACAGCTGCATCCATAAAATATGCATCACTCTTGATGACGTGTGGAGTCCCGTATGATATATCAGCTTAGTTCTTTAACAGTATACACTTGGTTTTCCTTTGGTACAAGATAGGCTTGCATTAGTCCACTTGCTGCATTGACACATGTTAGAGTGCATCTGGCCTCTTCAGATCAAGGAAGGGAACCTAAATTCAGTCTGCCACCACTGTAAAGATTTGTGTCCTCTAGTAAGATGGGTAGTTGTTTCCAGCAGAGGTCTTGGTCACATTCATGAGCAAGTGTCACATTCCTGACATGCTTGGACAATATCCAACTGTATGGGCAGTCCCCATGCTTTAGCCATGGGGACTCAACATGGTCTTCTTTCCTGCACATCAAAGTTTTTGTTGTAGCCAGTGGGCAATATCTTCTGCTGATGCATTTTCCAGTCATCCTATTGAAGCCAGTGTGTCAGTTTCATTGTTACAGTGGTAGATGTTTAGGGATGTGGTATGCCTGTATGTTCCTGTGTCTAACCATATTCCATATATCAACCCACATATCTTTGCCCCACATAGTTGGGCATGGATTGTCCAATCCTGAGGCCCACTGTGCTATCCAGAGCATGAGCCCTCGGTAGACCGCCCAACTATTTGTGCAGATATTCAGTGTGCTGCCATCTGACTCTTGAGTTATAACTGTCCACACAGCTCAGCTCCTGGCTTCTTCGTCCATCTCTCTCTTCAAACCGTATTGTTTTGGTAGTGAGATGATATGTGATGGCTCACCATCTACTTTGGTTTTCTCCACTGGATCCATCCATGTACCAGACATCTTCTAGAATAGGACATTTCCCTTCCTGTCCTGGATTCTCTTCTGTAAGAGTGATCATCATTTCTTCAGGTGTCTTGTTGTGATATATTATTGGCTCAACTATCTTCTGCAATTCTTCCATCAGTGGAGGAAACTTTTGATTAATTTAGACAAAGTTACTTGATATTAAGCTATTAAAACCGTGAATAGTGGAAACTAATCATAACAATTTTTTTTTTTCTATTTTTTCCTGGAAAACGGATTGTAGGCTCTATGTGCCTTCAGAAATTTTCTGTTACACACCTCAAACATATGCCCTAGCAGAGTAACAACTGAGTTTATTAAATCTGGTCCTTTAAAAAAGTAGCTACTCTGCTAAGTACAACTCTTTAATTTAAAAAAAAAATGGATATAGATGTTGTATGATTCAAAAGGTTTGAAATACAAATCGCTGGCTTATGTAGAGAGGGCTAAGTCTGTGCTGTAATGAGGAAAGACAGTCAGCAGATGGCAATGTTGTATAGTTGTTCAAGCAGGAGACAGCCACATCAGCAAGGGAGGGAAGCCTCTGATATTCCCTAAACGCCCCAGAAGGAAAATGCGTGACTGCCGTAGGCCATCAGTGAGTCCACTTTCCACATACACTTTGGCTGAATGTTTGTGGAAACTTATTTAATTCTGATTACTATTTGTAATAACCATTTAACATTTAAAACCTGTAATTTGAAAGGGTGAGACCATTATCGTTTAAGAAGAACAAGCTAATTAAATTAGTGCATTTCCATATTAAAAACAAAAACAACAACAACAACAAAAAAACAACCAAAAAACAAAAAAAACCCAACCAATTTCATAATTCTACATAAGTACAACGTGTTCTTTCCCACACAGATTGCATTTTTTAAAAGGGACAAGTGGGCCTGATGCATGTGATTTTGTTAGAATGTTATGTGATAATTTAACCAATCTGCTACTGCCTTTTCGGGTTAAAGCTTTGCAAATCAATGAATCAAACATATTTCTTTAAGGCCGAATAGAAGTAAGTAATCTCCTTAGAAATTACTTCTGGTTCAGGCATAATGCAGACTATTTTGTACATGAGTTATCTTCAGGTCTAATCCCATATGATTTCATTGGAAAGCTTCTCTTTGGCTTCAACAGGTTCCAGATAAGACCTGCTGTGCACTGCCAGCTAGAAAGTTACTGTAGATATATTTCCACCATTTTTTCTTCTAACTACTGTGGAGAACTATTAAGGTGCTTTGATCTGAGTATATAAACTAAAGCTGCAAAATCTTCCTGCTTCCAACTGCACTGAAGGCACTAGAACAAAGTAAAAGAGTTGTGATATATAACTCCAATGTACAAAATCTGTGCAACAGCTCAGAAAGAAGAACTTGGAAAAGCTTCTGTAAAATATAGGACTAACAGATGTCTTGGGAGAAGAAAAGTGAGTAATAGCTTAAATAAAACAATCTTTCGTTCAGATGATATTCCACTGCACACTGAAGCCTGAAGCTTTATGTTAGTAGCCAAAAGAGCAGGCATCATTTCAGGTGTCAGTGAAATACGAAATAGAAAGCTCACAGCACCCAAACAAATTTTTTTCTAGCAGCTCAACCTAAAAGACAGAAATGAACGTGTTCAGTGAAAGATTAAAATGTAGTCATTTATACAGAAGTAATTGGTTAAGCAATAGTAGGACCTGGTTTTGTTGTCAGTTGGGTTTCCCGTAAAGTGTAAGATCTGGAAAGAAATGGCACTTGTTGTCAGACTTAGAGACGTATGTAACTTGAGAAGTAGTGTTAAATTAAAACTCCTGTCACACAGGAACTACTTACTATAATTTATGTCAAGGTTAATGGAGTAAAAAGTATTGGAGTATTTTAAGTGCTGATCAGACATGTAACCAATTAGTATCACTGCAGATTTTTTGCAGATTGTGTACTGAAGGATATTTCACTAAATTGATGAGTTTTTTTTTTTTTTTTTTTTTTTTTTTTTTTTTACAGAAAGTTAAAAGAAATATAGAAATTTTATATAAACTGAAAATCAGTAAGGGAAATCAAAGTACAAAGTTTTCAATGATTTATGTTGGTGTGGTTACACAGAAATTGTTAGTGTTGGAAATGCCTGTTGTAACAAAGTGCTAGACCAAAGAAATACAGATTAGTTATTAATAGCAGCTGTATTCAAGTGCTGGTTGTGTAGCATACAGAGTAGCATCTGGGAGTCAGGAACAGAGATTATAGTTTGGATTTAGATGTGGCCCAGGGCATTGAACTAGGAAAAATTAACAAAGGGAATTATGCGGTGTTTGATTAAAACCCCTGATTGCTTCAGTTGTTCATTTAAACACAGAACAAACACATTATGGCAGTTGTTAAAGCATTCTAAATGTTCTTACAGTGTTTTGCTTATGTTTTTCTACATCTAACATGGAGGAGTTAAATCTCTTGTCTGTTCTGACACAGTTTACTCGTGTCAGTTTAGGCAATTTATTTCTGAACTGCAATTTTTTAAGTTTGGGAACTGTCTTGAGATTCTTAGGTATTTTTCACATAAGTAAATTTTTCTTTTTTTCTTGGGCTATATGGATAATGGGTCAATCTCAAGCAATGCAGTTAGTATGCTTTGAGAAGTTAAAGCTTTTGTTATATACCACCTATCAGAGGGAAATACTGAATACTTGTGTTGGTGCTTGCAGTATTTAAGTCTAGCCCAAGACTGTTTATTCTTGATATGTTTTTAATGTTCTGTACTTTGGATGAGGATCCATCCAGGATGAAACAGCATGGAAGAGCACCTGTCTCTACTTATTCATCCCCCTTTAATGCACTGATAGAATAATAGAATTGCTTGGGTTGGAAAAGACCTTAAAGACTATCAAGTCCAACCTCAGCCTAACCATATTATCCTAACTTTAACAACTCTCCACTAACTCATGTCCCTGACCACTATGTCCAAAAGGGTTTTAAATACATTCAGGGATGGTGACTCAACCACTTCCCTGGGGAGTCTATTCCAGTGCTTAAGAACCCTTTCTGTAAAGGAGTTTTTCCTGATATCCAACCTAAACTTACCCTGGCGCAACTTAAGGCCATTTCCCCTTGTCCTGTTACCAGTGAGAAGAGACCAGCCCAGCTCTTGCTGCAATTACCATTCAGATATTGGAAGAGAGCAATAAGATCTCTCCTCAGCCTCCTTCCCCACACTGAACAGCCCCAGTTCTTTCAGTTGCTCCTTGTAGGGCATGTTCTCCAAGCCCTTCAAAAGCCTTGTTGCTCTTGTATGTACGTATCTGTATTAATACAAGCAAAAGTGTGGAATTGAATTCCTCCATGTGGAAAAAAATGATATCCACAGACGTTTATCGACACTTACTGAACATTTATGGAGACTAAACAGTGGCTGTGAGCACAGTGAGGTATGCGGTGGTGGTATGTTTCAGCAGTGGTGACAGTGACGTGAAAGACAAGCCATGTTCTGGGTAGCTATGCAGATTGTTAAAAGAGCAACATGCAGGTTCTTGTTCATATCTGGTGAAAATGCGTAGTTAATGGTGATAAGTATATTTGAAAAATAGTATTTTTTAGCTGAGAATTTTCTTGATAAAATAGTGTTATTGTGCTCTTTTCATCTGTTGCAGTTTCCATGGAAATAGATAGGAGGAATTACTTTTGGAGTGACATCTTTAAAGGGCCTGAGCAATATGTGGAGTGGATCAGTGGCCTTATTTCATTTTTATCAGCCTTTTAGTATTTCAGATATTAGGCACATATTATGGAGTTTTCTCCTGTTTCTACAACACAACACTATCTATGAGAGTGGTTTCTCAAATTTAGATGGCAAGTTGTATTTTTGTATGTGAGAGTACAAATTTGTAAGCTGTATACTTTCATGCACAGTTATGAGATTGTTGGTAAATATTCAAATAGATTCATGTAGACACCAAAGAAAATAATTCATTAGTACAGAAAAGAACAATTCTATTTTCAACTTACTGTCAGCATTTGATGTTAGAGGGAATATGTGTTAGCTGACACAGGCAATATTTTTTATTTTCAAATGATACTTGTAAAGAAAAAAATATATGTTTGATACACTGAAGTCTTGAGACTTAGCAAACGAAACCCTGAACTTAGATTTTATGATATATAAAGATTTTCAATTATCTTTAAACTTAAAACAGAAAATGATGGATTCTAGGAGCCTATGGATTTTTGAAATTAAGGTTAAGCTTCAATTTATTCACATTTCAGACTCCTTAATTAAAATGAGGAAGACCAAAATCGGATTTCATCAGGTAGTATTACAATCACAGTAGATTTTTTTATTGGAGTATGGCAGTATGAACAGCCCTCAGATCAGGAGCTGCTACCTAATGATCTAAGACAACTAATATACATTAATTTCATGAAATGGAAAGCAACCTGCTTTCTGATATAAAGTTACGGTATATTATGTTGTTAAAATTTCCTGGATGATTGCATTCATTAAGCTTAATGACAAAAAGGGGAAGAATTGGAAGAAAATTGTAAAGCAGTGCATGAGATCTGAATAAAAAGCTTCCTCACAAACTGCATAGAGAGCAGTTAGCAGACAGTGGCATGCTTCTGGTCTTCTGTTTAATGCTGCAAGACTTGCTTTGCCAGAGCAGAGCAGAGTACTGGTAGCTCTGGAAGGCTTATGCACTTCCAAAATTGTGTGCAGAGTACATGAAAATCCATTGATTGCTGATAGTTATGGTCCCTTTAGGATGTTAACATAGTCAGGGTAATCAGGTAGGCAGGGGTACAGGACCTGTACAAATGGAAGTGTCCTCCGACTCTTCAAAAATATATTTATGGGTCAAGTTCTAAGTACATGCACAAAAGGAAAGGTGCAAACATGCTGATAAGATGTGATCACAATTGCATCCTTTTAGAAATTACAGGACGGTGCATGAGCCTACTTTCTAGTATCTCTTTGATTTTGAAATTACCTGCAGATAAAGCAGATTGAACTTCACAGACAACAGTCAACATTATTTGACAGAATGAACTTGGAAGAAAATGTAGTATTCTCTGAAGTATTTTGTGAAAAAAGAAATCTGGGAACATTATCAATGTGGACAAATTGGTCAGCCAGAAGCCTATTAAAAATAAAACATCAAAGTAATTAGTGATATGGTAGAATACAAGGTTAATTCGTCTAATCACTATGATATTAATTATTAAAAGTAATCAGCCCTGGGACTCTTAAAGAAGTGCTCTTGCTAAATGTTTACAAATTTTAAAAAAGGTTCGTACATTTTGCTTCCAGCACAGCTTATGTATAAACACTTCAAAATGCACACTGTCTTGGGATATTTGCATTACAAGGCACTTGATACAATGGATCTCAAAAATTCTGCCCCCATAATGTTATGAATCATATTGCTAGAGCTGACTTTATTGTTTTTCTCCAGGACAGATCAGGGAGACAAAAAGGTTTACAGTAGCATGAGATTTCTGAATCAAAGCCTATCTTGAGGCATAATTTAAGGAGGTAGTCTAATTATCTGAAGTCAAAACTTTATCATCCTTTGCCCTTAATGCACATACGATAACTTAGATGACATTTAATTAGAAGAAAAACATGGATTAATACTTATTTAATATCCACAGTAGAAGTTTCCCTCAGGTGCTAAGATATAGTCCAGTGAATTGAGAGCAAATATTTAGCCCATGTCTCCACCAAAATAAATAATTTGTAGCAAGCAATTAGCCAAGTTTCTACTCTTTTTGCATTCAGGATATTATTTCTTTGGGCTTAGCAGCTCTCTAATGAAAATATTCAAAATACAGAAGTTTAAATGCTATTGTTAAGCTGTAAATGAAAGGAATAAATCACACAATTTTATTTGCTTTCCTGATTAGATGGATGGTACCCACAGCTCCAGTGTAGTAAAATTCGTTTTGGACTTAGCTTTCTGTTCTCACTTGTAAATGTAAATTGTCTCTCTCAGTACTTTATGAAGGTGGCTAGGCAAAATATGTTCTTTTTAATATCAGAGAATTTTTAAGAGGGGAAAAAAACGCACCAAAAGTCCTGTATTTATTACCAAGTCTTAATAGCACTGCTTGATCAATGTCTAAGTCATTGTAGGAAAGGAATACAGCAGGAATGCAAGCTACTGTGGATACAATGATGTTCACACTCAACACTGTAGAACTTTGTGGAGTAGTGCCGTGAATCTGGAGTATCTTTGCTTTAAGTAATATCAGATCTAGAAAAGTTTTCTTTCTTGGACTCTCTTTTTTTCAGAAAGAGCTAAGGGGTAAAGCACATAACATAAAGCACAACTTTATGTTCCAGAGCCGCTTGTCCAGTTGAGAATATCGGATATGTGAATAGTAGCTCTCTGCCTACAACCGCTATGCATTTTTAGGCAGGTCAGGGAACTGATAAAGGAAGTCTTGTTACCTGAAGATGAAGAATGATCTTCTGACAATCAAGAAGAAAAAAAAAATGTTATGAAGTAAAGTAAGAGAAGTACTAATCCTTCCAAACACTTAGCATCTTAAAGTTATGTAAGCAGAACCTGGACATGAAAAACTACTATTGAACCTCAGAATCAAATATACTACAATACAACTTGAAAACTTGGAACCGTGATTCAATTTTTGCATGAGTTATTGTCAATCGCTATACTGCATGAGTAAAAAGATATTTCCATATACTTTTTAAAGAAAATGTCTAGTGTTAATTAGCGTTTAATTAAATAGCTGTGGTTTTTTTTTTTTCTGTAAACTTTTCAGTAGACCTTCCCCTTGTTCTATCATAGATGCTCTACTTCTTAGAACAACAACAGGTAATAAGTAAATTCCCAAGACAGAACTCTAAAGTGAAAGTTATTTAAGTGAACTTTTAAGTTTATTTTAAGTTACATCTTCTAAGTAAGAGTTGTATACTAGAGTATGGTGATACATACTGGAACACAAACACAGGTTTCTGTCAGCCTTTACATGATCTGCAAATTTTAGCTTTTGTTTTATGAAATCTGACTGCAGTTGATGAAATTTCTTGAAAGCATGAGTCAGGTTCAGATAAAGTGGGATCGTCTGCCTGATTTTCTAAAACACCTTGGGGAAAAAGTTAAATAACTGGTCCTTCCACTGGAGTGGATGTTATTGTAAATATCAGTAATTCAGATTTTTCTAGGACAATTGTTTCTTTTTTCTCTTTCTTTTTATACTAGAATGTGAAGAAAATGTAGGGAGGAGAAAGATTATATCAACTGTGAAGCTGTATCCATGCTACATAAAGACTTTCCTTTGGCCCGTGCAGGAACAATCTGGGGACAAATAAATCTTATATTTTTATTTCTATTTTATTTTCAATTTAACACATAATTCAGCAGAAAAGAATCATGGGAATATTCAAGTTTAGCAGAAAGCAAGACAAGTACAGAAATATCGATGCTACATAAACGGACTACACATTCCATTTTAACCAAGGTGTGTTAGATGCTTGCAACCTGGGAAAAGTTTTGAAACAACAGCAATCAAAAAACAACCTTCCTCCACTCCCACAAAAAAAACCAAACCAAAACAAAACAAAAAAATGCTTTACTGTCCATGTCTTAAACATTAACATTTCAGAACTTCATTCCAGCTAATCCTGAAATTTTTATATCAATTTATATTTTATATTTTTATATTCTAAAATAGTCTATTTATTTATCTAATTTTTATTAATTTATTTCTTTATTTGTTTTAAACCTGTAGCTCTTTCATTATGTCTCCTGAGGAAGAGTACAATAAGAAGGAGAGTTAGGGAAATGTCTTCCAGGCACCATCTCCCACCTTGTAGTGAACAACTTTTTGTTTGAATCTGCCATCTTCCACCATCCATGGTTGAGAGCAGCCAAACAAGCCATAATGAAAAAAGAAGGAAAGAATATTATGTTCCTGATTTGCAGCCCAAGGTTCCTTTAGATGTAGTTACCAAGATTTGAGAAGGGTAGGGCTTCCTACAGGTAACAGAAGTAGTCAGAATTATAACATTTACTGTTTTAAAACAGAGAGTTGGAGGTAAGCCAGAATCTCTCAATAATATCTAACCTAAGGAAAAAGAAAGGAACTTTATATAGCAACATATGGTACTGCTCACTGCTGGAGACATCATTCTATGGAAAATGCTTTCTGAATTTGGGTCCAAGGTGCCAATTCCCGTGTTCTGTTTTAGGGATGGAAAACTGAGAGCTGCTGCAATTGCCCAGGAATGTACTTTAAGATGGTAAAGTAAAATATGGTAACCACAAAGCCCTAAATTCCAAATTTAATCTCTCTCCATCTCTCTCTCTCTCTCTCTCGTTTGGAGCCTATCTGATAATTTCAGTGGAATCATGGCAGGAGAAAAGGGTAGAAATGTGATTTGAATTTTCTTCTAGAAACAAGGTATACATTAATCTCTGAATATAAAATGGCCATTGATCCAAGACTGATCTGTATTCATATATGAGTACTAGCTGGTATTCTGTGAACTACAATGCACATTTTGAAATCACAAATTATTACAGCAGATTTTTAAGAATTCTCATAAGCCTCGATTTCTCTTTATTGCATTTACGAAATAAATGTAGGGACTCCCAGAAGGTGAATGTAATATTATTTTATGCTCATCTCTCATCAGAGACTCTGCCAGAAGTTTACAAACGTCAGTAAAATTTCACTGTGCTGCCACGTGGGAAATAACTTTTCTTACACCCATGTTACAGATAGGTAAACAGGAGTTAAATAACTTGGTCTGAATCATGTAGCAAATTGGGAGTCGAGTTCTGACACTGTCTCCCAGTCCCTCACTCAGGACTAACCAGAGAGCATGTTGCCTCATGTTTTATTTACACTGTGAATCTGTTTTATTGGAATAAGTTGCTGTTTCATTCTTCTGAATCATCCAAAATTTGGCAAATTTTTTTTTTTTAGTAAAGCTTTCAGATACTCAGGCTGGTATTTTTAGCTTATGTTTATTTTCACCTTTGGTTGTTTTTCACATTTGTGTACATATGCTGGAAGCTCAGAGTGATAACAAAGCACAAATCATTTTTTGTGATTCTTTTTAAGATACACTCCCAACTGAAAACAGGACAACCATGGCTTTTGGATCAGTTATGGTTGTATTTCTCCATCATACTCCTCCATCAATTTTATTTTTCCTTGCACAGTAGCCTTTCACTTTTCTAATATTTTTACAGTTGATAAGGCATGCCCAAGAGAATGAGGATCTTTCTTTTTCCTGTTGTGTATTCTTACAAGATTGTCAACTCAGGGTAGACTGACAAGTAACCAACCTAACACAGTCTTCTTTGTAGCCTCTTCCAGCCCAACTATCATTCTCCTTCCAGTCCAAAGTGTGGCGTCTGACAATTAAAATGCATCCATGGAGAAACTTTAAAGGTAACCTCATTTCTCTTTTATGTGTGATATTGTTTATGAAGGCAGAAGGAGCACTATTTTTGAGGGCCTTACTTCCATGCAAAAAAATTGGTCATTATTGTCTCGCTATTGGAAATTTCAGAAATTATTTCTATATTATATATATATATTTCTATTATTTCTATATTTATGGCAAAGAAAACTTGCTATGTTACTGTATCAGCGACTGTAAAAATTTAGGGAGATTCTTTCAAAAGAAAGCCGTCAGTACTAACATGGGAGACTTAGACATACCAATTGGTTTTCTCTGAATTTGGCACTGAGAAGGACAATTGTTAGAACAGATGGGAAGGTACACTATGATAATTCTCTCTGTAATAAACAGCATCATTATTTAAAATATATATCCCAATTATACTTCAAATACTTGTTTAGGGAGCAGTCAGTGGAGGTCCATTATTGAATACTTACTGTTAAGTGTGTTCCCAGATGAAATCTAGTCATATGATGAATTAATTAATACCAGCGAGCTGACTGTACAAAGCAGGATTAGCAACGTTATCTGTATATGAAGCAATGTAAATTAACAAAATGGAGAAAACATTCATAAAGACTTGAAACTACCCAGACTAGCTGTTTGCTTCACATGGTGCCTCCAGTTTTTTCATGCTTTAGTCAAGCATCACAACAGTAACTAAATAACTGCTTATTATTTGGGCAAGTGAGAGTCATACCTAATATACCCAGGAGACACAAACATTTATAAAGCATACGGGAGCAGCCAGAGGATGGGAGATTAAAGACATTTTTGAAGAAAGAAGTGAAAGGAAAAAAGTAAATCTGAAAGAGACATTTTGAGGTGTTGGAGAAAAGCAGGAAGTAGATAATCCCCAAACAATTTATCCTCAGGTTTAAAAATATGATTTCCTTTATGTTAAGTGATTAGACCATGGGATCCAACCTTATTGCTTTCTACACCGCACTGAACAAACAGGAATTGTCTTAGGCCACATATAAAACTTATAATACAGTTAAAGTATTCAAGTAACAAAACTTTATTTTTAATTGTATTTTTTATTAAAAAAAAACAAACAAACAAAACAGAGATCAACAAAGATATAAAATTGGGGAGATATTTGATCTGCAAAACTAATGCATCAGTGTTCGGACTGCATATCGTAGCAAGTTCTCAAGGTGTTGTCAGAGATTTTTGATGAAATTTTACTCCTTCTGTGATTCATTCTGGACAACAATTGTTCACAAACATATGTACTACCAAAAAGCAATGAACCAAATAGGGCGTGACTGCAAAGAGAAGGATGCTTTTCTCTCTTAAGATAAGGCTGATAAACATCTGGTAAAGAGAGATGACCAAATTTTTCTTTGAGTGAATGTCTGATTGCAACTTATACATTCCATTTGAAAATTCACAGGTAATGTATTTATGTCAAGTGAAAATGGAGACACGAGTATACAAAAGAAACGGATGATTTTTTTAGAAATGTTGAAACATATTCCCAAACTCTTTTATAAAAACAGAAAGAGTGGCTGCATATTTTTCACTGTTCACAGGACTGTGTTTAGTCAACACATCAAAATACAAAGCATTATTTGCCATCACTTGAGCTTGCCATAATTTAAGTTTCATTTCAAACGCTGTTCTGTTTTGAAACATAGAACAGATAAGTTGATTTCCGCTTTGAAGATACCTTTTAGCTCATTTAAAATAATGGTGAAATCCACAGAAAATGCTAACTCCGTGAGCCATTTTTAATCTTCACATTCTGGCACAAATTTTCCCTTTGGTTCCGTAAAATACTTGATTTCAATTTGCAAATTATAAAATCCTTTTGCCATTTTACCCTGATTTAGCCACCTCTCTTCAGAAAAGTAAAGGATGTCCCCATAATTAGCATCCAGACTTTTAAGGCACTCCTAGAATTGGTAATTAATCAATCAATCCCTTGAACTTCATGAATTTCACAGTTTTGATAATGATTTGCATCACATTATCAATTTTTAAGGCTTTACATATAAATTTTCTTTGTATATGATGCCATGATATTTCATCGAACGTAAGTCAGTGGTAGCCATTGCATTGCCCTCTATTAATTTTATAAGCCCTTCTTTTTTACTAATCATCACTAGGGTGACATCAGGAACTGTACAAAATATGTTGACAGAAGTTATAGAAAATTAATTCAATGTACTTGTTTACTGCAAATTAAGAGATTTAGTTGTGTGTTTGCACCAAAGAAGATATTTCTTCAGTAATATATTTGTTATCAATACTTCTAAAGAAAATGGCAAGTTGAGCCATATCTGTAGCATCAGCACATTCATCTATTCAAACGAACAGCTTTACTCTCTTAATATTTTTTGATTGATTTTCCCAATTCTTCTTTTTACTTGTAAATAGAAGATTTTAGAAAGATCCACTTTTTAAAGTCAGGACAAATTATACCTGCCATGCTTTCCATGCATTGCTTAATAAACTCATCTTCAGTAAAAAGCTTTGAGTGTTGGGTGGTTTTGTTTGTTTGTTGTTTATTTGTTCTGCAATCAACAGAATATAACAGCATAACTAGCTTTTACAATAGAGTCTGTTTGAGTTTTAACATTTTTAAAAAAGATTTTGTTTTAACAAAATTAAGTAGGTGATACTCCCTTTTCTTATCCTTGGAAAACATATGCCAATATTTATGACATTAGATAAAGAGGGTAAGCTGAGGAAGAAAATTCTGATAAAGGTAAGAGGGGAAATATGCAGTCTGAGATGGAAGTGTGTATTGAAGACACTGCTCTGATACATTCTGCCAGTAAGAAATCTATTCTAGACCTAGAAGAAGTTTAGAGGAAGAAAAAGTGAAGTAAAACATTAAACATTAAGGAACAGATGTAAAAAATTCATATTCCAAAACAAAATTTTTGGAGCAATCAAAGCAAAGTAGATAGAATCTGTGGAATAATGATTGTTGCTTAGAATGTGAATGCATAGTAAGTCCTGTGTATTCTAGCCAACTTTTTGTTACCTTAATGGTGAATCGAGGAACTAAAAGCCACTTTTGATGTGGATGTGGCACGCTCTTTTCCTCCTGTATTTATGGTGTTTATAATACTATTTGTAATATAGGTGCTATTTCCAGGATACCAACTTACTGTAAAGTGGAAACGATGTTTCTTTTTTCATCTGCATATGCTTGTACATCTTATGAAGTATCTTTTGTTATGTTCCTGTTCGACTGTATGATTAATGCTTTCTACAAGTGAACTCTCAAGATTACAGTAGGTTTTCCCAAGGTTCTTAAAATAGAATATTTCACTATATCAAAGGAGAGCAGAACTAATGCAGGGTACTGTTGGAGCTCATGTTAAACAAAGATATTTCTATTTAGCTGCAAAATTGTTTTCTCCTCAGGTGTATTGTTTTCCTGCATCCTGAAATATAAATATACAAATATAAGTATATAAAACACATACATGCTATGTAAATGTTATCTTATTTCTGTTCTACTCATAAAATGAGAAATCATACTGAAAGAAGGATAAAATTTTAAAGCCAATTTTATTTGCACAGCGGTGATGATGATGAAGCCTTAATATAGGTAGTTTTTTGCTTTCCGCATTCTATTGTAGTAGGGAAAACTGTCTTTATCCAACACACCTAAACTCACGAAGATTTTAAATCAAAATAGCGAATCAGGTGCCTGAATCATACAAACATAAACCTGAACGAGTGCTCATGAAACTTAACTGATCCCATTACCTTCTATCTTGTTCTTAAAATATTAAAAATATAGGGAAGTAGATTTTCACCCTCTGTGGCTTGCCTCATCATTTGTTTCATTTCCTCCACTGTTAGATAGTCAGAACAGTTTTCTCAAATGCAACTGTAAGTCTTAGGAGCACATCTGTCTAGTTTCCTTCACCAACTGCAAAAAAGGAATTACTTTCCAAGAGGTTTCCATTGTGAACTTTGATGGAAGAGAGAAGACAATGTCCTTTAGGTGGAGTGTCATTTGAGTTATGCAAAGGAACATGGCTTCTGAAGTACTCATGAGAATACATAAACAATGGACAGTTTGCCTTGAAAACAAAACCACTTTAACTGACAAAGCTCTCACCAAATGTCCCCATAATAACAGTACAATGATTTCATTTTCAAGTTTAGTCATCATAGGCCAAATGATGCAGTCTGTGGTTGCTGCCATATTGTACACTATAACAACAACAAAAATACACACATTGAAAATGAAAAGAACAGTGGCTTCCAAGGGCAGAATCTCACACAGAGAACTTTGGAATGAGGATGGACATTCTTGCAGGGAATGAAGTCACCTTTCTTTGATATTGGATTATCAACGCATTTCCATTTTGTATCCATCTAGGAAGGAGATTTTTTTTACAAATTTTGTGTTATATAGTGCATATATTTATACAACATCATGAGTGGTTTCTAAGTTCTGCAATTATACTCTCTTGGTCAGGAAATTTTTGTTTCCTGTTCATAAATAAAATAAAGGTTACTTCTGGGATGGCAAATTGCATCGGGGGCAAAAAAAACCTTACTCTTCTCCATTATGTTACAGTGATGTACTTTATACAAGTGAGAGTCTAGCACAACACTGCTCTCAAAGGAGTAAATAATGGGTTACTTGTTGAAAGTCGCTGAAATTTGGACACGACATACAATCAAAGCATTACATGTATTTCTTCCATATTGTTTATCTAGTTAATTAAGACATTATCCAAAGTAATTAAATTATTTAACATAGAACAGTTGAAATATTCAGTCTCTTTAATTTTTTTTCAATAAACCACATGTGAGAACTGGGTCATAATATGATATTGTAATTGATAGTCATTTTTGTTATCAGGAAGAAAAATAACTGAAACATGATAAAATTAGTCATAGTTACCTTAGTGAATTGGAAATAGAATGTGTAGAGATGCCTGTGTATGCAGCAAAAATCTAGTCATTAAGATAATGTGAGCTATTTGACAAAACAGGGATGTACTTTTTAATGTGGGTATAACTACACTAATACGTCTTAAACATTTGCCTATTTTTGTTGAGGAATAGATTAAAAAAAAAAACATCTGGTCCACTGACTTCTGATTGGATACAAAATTTCATAATGATTCAAAATATAGAATCACAGAATCTCAGGGGTTGGAAAGGACCTCTGGAGATCATCTAGTCCAACCCCTTGCTAAAGCAGGTTTCCTACAGTAAGTTGAGCAGGAAAGCACCCAGGTGGGTCTTCAATATCTCCAGAGTAGGAGATTCCACAACTTTCTGGGCAGCTTGTTCCACTGCTCTTTTGCCATCAAAATTAAGAAACTTTTCCTCATGTTTATAGGGAACCTCATGAATTTCAGTTTTTGTTCATTGCCCCTTTTTCTACTGTTGCATGTCAGTGAAAGTCTGCCATTGTTGAATTGACTCTCACACTGAGATCTGAGGGAGCTTCTCTTCTCCAGATTGAAGAGCCCCAGGTCTCTTAGTCTTTCTTCAAAAGGGAGATTTCTGCCATTAAAACAAAAACAAAAACAAACAAACAAACAAAACAAAAAAAAACCTGAAAACACAAAAAACAACTGAATCTATGAGCACGGACTTTGCCTCATACTTGTAATAGTCAGATTTTTTTGTCACAATTCTTGGAATGCAAGACTCAATACAACATCTTCATATCTCTTCAATGTTTTCCTCCACTCTGTCAACAGGTGTTTAATTCTCAAAATCTGTAGTTGTTTCCATTCTACTTTCTTCAAGTTAGGTTCCAGAGGTAAAAGCTACTGATATTTCTTCTTCTAGTAAATTTTATGTCTACACTGGATCATTTGTTTAATCAGGAGCAGATTCAAGTGTCTAAAATATCCACCATGCTAATCTCTTTTCTCTTTTTCCTAAGGTGTAGTATTTTGAGATAATGTTTCAACTAGGAAATACTACACAGGATTCAGAAATAATGCTGTATATTTTTCAGGATCCTGTGAACCAGACCTGGTTTAGCTATCTTGGAATAAGAATTACAGTTTACGCATTTCAGAACCTACAGGTGGGCAGGTAAAGGACTGGCATAGTGCAGAGGAACAGTGATAGGGGAGCAGTAGTGGTATTTCAGGAAAGGCTGAACGTTGAAAGGGTTTTAGGAGGCTGTGGACAGAAAACACACAGTTCAGTGAGACTTTCGAGGCCTCTGAGTTGTCTCCTCCTGTTCTTCTAACTTGTTTACCTCCTTTCTCCCTTTCTCTATTTGAGGTTTTAAAACTTATATTCTACATCTTCTTGTAATCTACAAACAATTCCTTCTCCATTGGTTCTACCTTCACGTGCCCTCTTCTTCCTCCTCCCTGTTTCAGAGGTCACACCAGCAGACAGTTTTCCTGATTAACTGCTGGGGTTGCTCTGCCTGGGCCTGCCCTGATGAAGCTTCCTTGGCAGCAGCTGCTGGGGAAGACCATAACATAAACAAAAAGCAGTGAGGTTGCATTTAGTGTGTCCTGAGATTAGGCCTGTATTGTATGTATGTGAGACTGTTATAATGGTTTCCCCTGAAGCGTGTCTGGTGGATGTGATCTTGCTGTAACATGGGATCAAGCTGGAGAACAACTTTGTTCTGGAGGTATGCTATTCCCACAAAAATATAATGAGGAAAATGTGCATTTGTCAAGGGTGAGTTGTGTTAATGAGAGCATCCATGGCTAGCTAACAGCTGAAGTAATATAAATTACAGGCATAAAGCTGTTCTTTGGAATAGGTACACTTTTTTGTTATACAGAACAGGTACAAGTAAGAAAAAGAAAACCCATATAGATAAAGTGTAGCTTGCTTCAGTTTGTGTAATGGAAGGAGGGTGGCAGGAAGTGATGTGAGCAGAGAAGCAGAAGAGTTTATACTTTAGAGGAAAGTATAAACTCACAAAAAGTGGACAAAACCTGTTTTCTCTTTTTTTGGATTTGTATTTAAGTACTTTGGGGTTGGATGCTGGGATATGATGTGCGGAAGTGGAATTGTGTCATTTTATGGTTGTGGGTCACACTCAGTTTGATGTGCAGTGATTCAGAGTTACTTGCGCTGTTTTTTTTCCCTCGTGTTGTCAGCTATCTGCATATTTTGGCCCTTACTTGCTGCTATAGTCATCTTTGGGCAGCTGAGTAACTCTTTATGGGATGTCAAACAGACAAAGAACCTCTTGAAGTAGACTCCTGGTGCTATTTTAGGCTGTTGAATACAGGGAAGTGGTAATGCTTTTTTTTTTTTTTTTTTTTTTTAAATAAGCATGTCCAGATGTATTTATGAATAATGTTGAATAGAAATGGAGCTTCAGAGAAAAATATCTCTTTTAAAAACTTCCCGTGTCTGGTAGAAATGCTAAGTCATAGTTTGAAGCAGTGATTGGGCACCCGGTAGGAAGGCAGGGCCAATCCAGTGAAACTCAGGTGCATTCAATATGCTAGAGTGATCAGAAGGGGTGGAGCCAGAATCCACCTCTTCCCAACCCTTAAATGAATTGGCAGTAGAGGCAAGAGTATTTTGCTGGAGATCCCTGCATATGCGAGGCCTTCCAAGTCTAAACAGACTTTTTTCCCTTTATTTCTGTGGCTGCTGTGTTTGGCCATATCCTCGCTTGCTGCAGCATAGGACTTTGCTACTCTGCTCTCATTGCTGCACTTTCCATGGCATTACAGCATTGTATTGTGTGATATTGGTAGTTGTCTGACACCTCTACAAGACTGTTTTGAGACTCTCATCTGCAGAGATGTTCAGAAGAGCTCTTTTTGTGAGAGGAGTTGATGCTGACGGATTAATTTTTGCCTGTGTACGTGGAATTCTGAAATTCCTCCCTGCTTCAATGAAACTGCAATGGCAATTCTGGTGAATCCTGACAATATGGTTTGTTTACCCAGTAATTGGAAATGAAGATTTAGTTTGTGTTGATAAGGCAATATCTTTTGATACATGGTGTTGCTAATTCTGTCCCCGGGTGGAAAACAGCATAAACTGCTTCATTCACTCTTTTTGTAAGTCTAAGACCTGATTTCTGTACCATGCAAGTGAGCATGAGTATAGTCCTACCCATCTACACTGACATCTACAGAATCTACCAACGTAAAACTAAAGGCAGTTAGTTAATAGACTCTCTTCGCTGCTGACAGAATTTGCCATGTTCCCACAGTCTGTCTTAAATGTTGCCTTTAGTGAACGTTGGTTGTATGCAGAGGAAAGACAGGCCTTCTAAGCACAGCTATGTTTTTCCAGAACCCTACTCTGATTAAGGCAGTAAGAGCACCTGAGTATCCACGATATTAGGCAATTGGTTTATTTTCATGATTGTAAGAAAAGAGGAAAAATAGGTGTTAGGAATGTCAGAATTTAGAAAATAATGTGATAGAATAGTTTTAAAGCTATTCAGAGAAACATAAGGCTACAGAACTTCTAGATCATCCTGTTCATTCTGTGCTTTTCAGGATCTACAAGCAATGTGGGTTAAGATAAACAAGGATGAAAATATTACCATGTCCTCTGCTTGGAAAGTAGTAATCAGTACTTAATGGCAATGGGCTGTTAAGCAAACTAACAACTGTTGTTTAATATGAAGTACAATTTTTATTTATTTTTTTTTTGAGATGTGTGCTGTGCTTCAGTCTAGTTCTGTGTTAACATGAAAAGCACTTATTTGAAAAACAATCATGCTATTATTTTAACTAGTGTTGCTATTTGATGCAAAGTCAAAGTACATTTGGAAATAAGGGCGCTTTCAACATATTTATATCATCCTCGGGCAACAACGGGAAACTGCTAAGGCTGTGCCACCCTTCACCATGCTTAACTTCCTTTTGCAAACTTCCTTTATTAACTTCTGTGACCAGAACACGCTGGATGTGAGATGAAACACATTAAGTATTTATTGAGAATTCTCCAAACAGAATTCTTGCCTGTCTTCTTACAGGCTTTCTCTAAAAAAAACAAGGACTGGAAAGATGAGCCAGCTTGCTGGAGACTACTGGTAACACTGAAGGGGTGAAAAGAGGATAGTAATAACAGTTTCCAGATACAGCTTTCTCTGATAAGGCACCTATGTTTGCATAACAGTGTTTTAGAACCAAACTAAAAATTCTCCCTGAACTGAATCCTCAAACTGAGATGAAGTTATTTTTATGGTGAGATTCATGTATTTCAGCTGACACTTTTGTCTTGCATAGATGCTGAATAAAACCTGACGTTATGTCTAGAGTCAGTTGAAGTATTGGCAGTGGCATATGGAACTAGTCAAAATTCTGTTTCTGGCACTTCTGAATGTAAGATTCCAAAGTAGTTAGAGCAATTGACTATGCCACCTGATTACTAAACTGTACGATGAAGTCACAGGACAGTGGGGGAAAGAAGAGTGATGATGCTTTTGCTGTAAGAGATGATATATGTGCATATATCTGTATATTGTTATTGACTGTAACCTCACTGGGAGTAATGTTTGCCAAGCAAGAAAGGACTGCTACACACCCAAAACTGATACTGAAGTTTTAAGTAGAACTTCAGTGGTGTCCATTTCCCCCTGCTTCCCTTCTTCCTGAGATCTGACAACCAGATGAGTGATTTCTCTGCCCCTAGCCCACCAATACTGTTATAAAAACCATGGATGCTCTCTGGGAGAGGGAAAACCTATGTGCATGAGACCTGAATATATTTGTCTAATTCTATTTGATTTTAATTGTTTTTGACCATTACTTTTCTGTGTGTGTGAAAAGTAATTGCTTTCTAGAGAAAATTTCAAACTCTCCCCAGAAAAATGAAAATACTTTATGAACTGCTTGTTGTCAGCTAAAATACTTGGCTATTCAGCTACGATGTGTCGATAAGTTGTAACTTTGTTTCTTATTTCCTTATGCGTGTGGACGTTTCTAACACAAATAAAATCCCACACTTCATAGAGGTCATAAACTTGTTAAGTATGGAAATGTTGGGGGCAATCTGGTCAGGAGAGCAGTATATCTGCTGTGGATACCCCCTAAGGCACTTAATTAAAACTCCCAGCAGGCAACATCTGCATGAAAACAATTTCATTTTTGACATGGACTGGAAATCTCAACTTACTGATTTTTTTCTTCCCTTTGTAAAACTTTATTCTCTAATGTATATGTAAACAGGCCCCAAGAATTCCATTAAAAATGTCCAAATTTCCTTTATAAATAATGCCACTGTAGTGTTCTCACTATGTCTAGCATGAAGTGTCAAAATTGTAATGCTAATCGTTTATGTAGGCACGTATGCTTTAGCATCTTAAGGGCAAGTAGCATATGCCTTTACATGTCGTTGAAATGAGTAGCATGTAGTAGAATTGGCAATTGCCAAGTTAAAGAAATACTTTGTGATGGTGATTCAATTGCTAGTTTAAAGGTATTATGGGGACAAAAGCAAAGCTTCACAGGCAGAGTAATTACTAAATAATATTTGTATTACACTCCAAACTGCTGCTTAAAGGCACCATTCACACGTTGTGGGTGTTCTTCCTGTTCTCTTTTGGTATCCCTCTGCCCTTAGAAGTTCTTATTATTGACATGGGACTGAGTACAATTACAGTTTTTTCTTGTTTTCTGTACTCATCTTTAAGCTTGATGGGGATTCTTATTATTGGAAATTGGAGAAACGGGAGAAATTACTGTTCTGAAGTCTGGAGTAGATGATTGTATTTGCTGAAAATGAAAGAAAATACTAATTTAAGCAGCAGTAATTATTTTGAAGTGTCTCCTTTTTGGATCTTACATAGCATAGACTGATATTACAGGTCTCAGAACCTGTTTTTCACATTTGTTGTGTTAAATCATTCTCCTATGATGAAGAGAGATAAAGGTCACTTAAAGAGCAGAATGCAAAAGCCTCAAAGGATTGGCATGGTTTAATAAATGCTGTGGTTTAATAAATGCTGTGGTTGGCATTGAGATCCTTTGAGTAAGAGAAGAAATATGGGAAATCTGTCTGCTTACTACTGAATAGATGTACTTATCTAGAAATGAGTACAGATGAAAGCATTTTTAATCAGTGAAAGCCAGAACATAAACAATGTTCAGAAAGTACAAAAGATCTTTTGCAATTCCTACAAGTGGTTTTGTAAAGGACAAAGAAGCTGAGTTAAATTGAATGACCATGATGTTACACATGTAAAACCTGAGAAAAGTGTGAATATTCACTGGGGATCTGCTAGGAATAATCAGCATGTTTGAAAAATGTACTACCTTACTCCCTAAATTATTTCTTTGGTCTATTATTTTTGCTGACAAAAACACAATTTTGAGTTCATAAGTGATCACAATACAGATGCTAACAGTGTATGATAAAACATTCATCAGGCTGATCTTCTATTGCCCCCCTCATGTGAATGGCTTTTATAAGGGCTATCCAGATTCTTGGACTTGTGCAGTCAAACTGTTTTAGTGAATATGTTTTCCTGCCAAGATATGTGTGTGTGTGTATATATATATATATAAATATACGTGAAAGTGAACTTAGGCATAAGAGCAAGAAGATGCTTTTTTCATTTATATATATGCTGAAATATCTTTCTGGTTACTGTGGGGAAAAATGTCATAGTCCCTCTATAACAGGGTTGCACTTCTGTACAACTAAAGGTTTAGTGTTACTTTCTGTTTTGTAATGTGAATTTCTGGATTAATTCAAAAGGGTATCACTTTAATTGTAATCATGCCTTCAGTATAACAAAACTCTTAAAATATTTGAGATTTAACTGTAGTAAATTCTATCCAAGGAAAACAAAAACAACACTTTCTGTGTAACAGTTTCCTTTATAGCTTTAAAATTGTTAACTTGGATAATTTAAAAGTAGACAAATGTTTTCATATTCAAAACTGAAGGAACTAAAAGAAGTGCTGTTTGTCTATCTTACAGCTTGCTACCTGTTTAATTAAGTAGCTGCCTATATTCACTAGTGCTTTGCAATGAAATTTTTATTAATAAGTTATTTAGTATCTAATTTTGATTGAGTTTTTACTGATTACAAAAGGTAAGAATGTCAATCTTTCAATGCAAGGTAAACTGGTAATAATCTGGGCTGAAGAAACAGAATTATATCAATAAATCATAGAATCCTTAGAGTTGAAAGGGACCATTAAAGGCCACCTAGTCCAACTCCCTTTCAATGAAGAGGGGCATCCAATGCTACATCAGGTTACCTAGGGCCTGATCCAGATTGGCCTTGAAAGTCTCCAGGAACGGGAATCAACCACATCTCTGGGTAACATGTTCCAGTGCCTCACCACACTCATTATAAAAGACCTTTTTCCTTATATTTAACCTAAATCTACCCTCTTTAAGCTTGAAACTTGACAATTGAATCCTTAGTAAACAAATAGTATACATCACCTAAATTGAAAGTCTTCCATTTCTCCTTACTGCCAATAAATTCCATAAGGTGGAAACTGTTTAAGGATGACAAATATGTGAACACTGCATGGCATATGCATAAGGAGGAGCAATAAAATCATGAGTTGTGGGAAGGCAGAAGAGGATACTGTGTTTCATAGACATGTGAAGGGAGGCATAGTACCTTTCTTCTACTTCTTCCCAGGCATCTTCTTGTGGCCACAGTTGGTGACAAAGATGGACCTCTGATTTAACTGAGAATGACAATTTACATGTTTTTAGGGGTGCCAAAGTTTATGTTTGGATCTGGATCTTTGGAAACAGTTCTACCTTGCTTTGACTGAATATCGCTTAATTTCTTGCAAGTGAAGACGAACATAAGCTAAATAATAAGCAAAGGTAACTGTCCTGCTAGAAGAGCTTAAGCTGGCCTGGATGTATCTACACAGGGGGTGCAGGCAAATCCTTCAAGAGCTCTGAGGAATGGAGTAAGGAAGACACTGCTCTCACTTCTACATTTAAATACATTGATTGATTTTACTATAGAATCACTCTAATTTTCTGCGGAGGTTGGTGTTTGCATGTGCAGAAGTTAGGTTTTCTGGTATCCTTGTCTCGTTGGGAACTTTCGCATACTCATGGCAGAAAAGAAAATTCTTGACCTGGTTTCAGAGGAAATCTATCTGCTTAAGTTTGCAGGTCTTGATGCCCGGACTTAATGTAGAATAGTAAATGCAAGTGTCTGAGGGTATAGATAAGATCTCGGCTAATCTGGGAAGTTTGGGTGTATTACAGAGTTCTCAATTATATTATACATGGGTTTTAATTATATTTCAAGATCATATTGAAGGAAAGAAAAAAGGATATTTAATTTGGATGTTAAAATACTTGAACAATCAAGGAGGCTACTCCTTGGAAATGAATGAAATACCTTCCTTTTTGGGTTTTCTGCTATTTGTAACAAAATTATCCAGTGCTTCTGTCAAAATATTTCTAAACAAAGCAGGAGAAGAAACATGTTTCAATCCTAATTAGCTAACAGGAGAAATATTTTAGCTTTTGCATCAAATCAACCCAAGTAATTGACAGCTGTAGTAAAGTCTGTAGTGTATTGCTGCTGACTTGTCACTTGTGTTTTTCAGGGGAAGAAAAGCAGTGGACTCTTTTACCTGCAAAGAACATATTTCACTGTCAGTAGAACAAGTGGCACGCTTTTATTTAAGCACAGTGCTTAATTGATTGCTGGATAGGAGTTTATTTAAAAAAAAAAAAAAAGTTTTAAGAACTGTTTTGAGCGAAATATTCATCTACTTTTCTGGACTCCATACCCATGTAATCCCTGAAGCTCAGCATTTGAACAGTGTACAATGTACGTACAGCTTTAGTTAACATAAACTCCAGCCTGCTTCTGCCCAGAGACCACAATGTTTTCTAAAAATTTACCCCACAGTTCATTAAAAAAATCTGGTAAATTTTCTGCATATCTTAGTGAATTTTAACACAATTAATTGTTGTTAATTACATTATTCATCTGTTGATTTGTTTTTTATTTCTCAGAGCACGTGGAGGGGAAGCTCCTGAAAAGTCTGTACTAAAGCAGCAGTGTCCTGCAGCATTGCTGCATGCTCTTACTGAAATTCCAGTGCTGCAATAATTTGAAGAGCAAGGAAAAAGAGGGATTGGCTTTCATCTTGGGATAAGAAAGTTACTGTAGAACTGCTTTTTCTTTCTCTGCCTCACTTTATGCTGACATCGGTACTCCTGTGTATAGTCATTTATTTTGATCCTTATTTCCCCAGAAAAACTTGCTTGCTTCTTTCCCCTGTATTGCTCTACCTTTTCTACTTCAAGCTATTTCCAAGGATGTACTTCTTCCCTTCTACTGAGGACACAGCAGATATGCTGCAGTAATTATTTTTATTGCACGTTGTTTTTTCATTACTCTGTTCTTCTCTCAATCTCATGTCAAACAAAAGCCATATCTTTTCTCTTAAGGCCTAACTATCCTTGTTTGTAGCACTGAGAGCTTGGCTCTTAGCATCAGTAAGTACCTGGCACTGGTCATGATAGGTTCCTTCAACCTGTTTTTTTTTTTTTTTTTTTTTTTAATGCTTTTGAACAAGTCCTTCCACGCTGTCTTCTGCTACTGCAGGTGCTCCTCCACCACTGAAGTGGCTCTGATGCTCTCTTCCAAAGCCTGCTTGCAATTCTCTTTAAAATTTCTCTAACAACTACAGTAATCTTGCCATGTGCCAGGCTGTGATGCTGAGCACTATTTTCTCATTGCTTCCTGAGTTTTACCTATGCCCTTTACTTGCATTCAGGCCCTAAAGCTAGGAGTGTGATGCTCAACCTCCTCAGCTGCTGTGCCACATGATTATGTGCTGCAGCTATTGAGGATCACACATTCATGTTTTTATGTATCTTGCAATTTCAGAGATGTTATGCAATTGATTATATGTGTACATATAAAAATTTGTGTCAAGACAGAATAGTGATATGTTTGTTTTTCACTGTGACACAAACAGTAGTGGCATTCAGCTGTATGGCTTGTACTTGTCCTACAGAGACTTTTGTGGCCCCTGTGTGCTGGGTGTCCAGCATCCGCGCCTCCTATCCAAACAGGTAGCACTGCTGCAGGCTTCCTTCTTGATTTTGGAACTTTGTTTGTTCTTTGCCTGTTCACTTGATTTCCTTGATATGGGATGTATTTATAAAGTATACAGAATATTAACAGCTATAGACTGGAATTGGTAGGGATAAGTGTTAACTGTTATTAGAAGTCTGTTTTGACTGATATTCATTATGAATATCAAAGACATAAATATAAAAATTCCAGTGAGTTTGTCATATTTCTTTGACTGCTATTTGGGCCTAACTTGTCAGTCCAAGGAGAAAATATTTGAGTAATATATTCATAAACTAAGAAGAAAAAAATAGAAATCTTTTCCTTACACCAGACATTAGAGGGGTTTAAATAAATCGGTATTTGTCATTTTAAAATAAATTATAATTAGAAAAGCACTAATAGAAATGACTTATCATGTTCTTAAAAAAAAAAAAAAGCTAGGCTTTTTCAAAGGACTTTTGTACTTTTACCATTTAAATGTTAGTCAAGCTATTTAATTATTAATCATTGAAGGCTAGAATTATATTTTAATTATACATTTCTTAGACCACTGAAGAAAAGCTATTTAACGAGCAGAAAAATGATTTAGTACATGTAAAACTTAACACTTAATAATATCACCAAGAACATTTATTTTAAATGTTTCCATGTTCCAGTCCTGTCTAATTAATATCTAAGTGCCAGTGCACTAGTTATATTCTTTTGCTTTGTAATCAGCTCAGCTGAAGTTTTTTTTGCTTAGTCGCCCTTGGCTGGAGCTTCAGCAAGCTGCACAAAGAAGTGAATAGGATGCTGGGTGAGGGCTCTGGGATCCTGAGGTACTTCAAGAGCAAGGTTCGGATATGATAATGAGGAACTGTTTCTGTTACAGATGAACATGAACGATTGTTCATCACTAAAAAATATGCAAAGGAGAGTTTTGAAAATACAAGTGCACTTATAAAGCTTATGTCCCTCAGTTCTATGTTTTCATGTATAACAAGAGAAGCACATAGTGCGGGCTTGGCTAGCACTTAGGAATGCACACTTGAGCAAATTTTCTTAATGCCTTCCTTAATTTTAGTTCTATTCAAGAGCTAAGCTGAAGGAGAGGCCTTCAAGCTGAGCAATTGTTATCTGTGCAAAATACTGATTCTAAGCTAGCCAATATATAATCAAAATACAGACTGAACTAGTGACATGAACAAATAGTTTCATCTTTGAAGCTTGGCTTTATCAGAACGAGCTCATGTTGACTCTTCAGGTGAAAGGGTATTTCAAGTGCAAAATGGTGTTCTGCCAGGTGTTAATTGTTACTTCACCCTCTCACGCTCTCTTGCCGCATGGGGGTGCTGGGTCATTCTTTCATTGATTAGACAGTGATGTCAGATTGTGATATGACCAAGTTATGCAGACCAGATCAGCATCAAGATACAAGAAATCCCTATTTTATTCCTTTCTAAAATGGTTGCAAAATTTTTCTCTACTGTTCTCTAGTTTCTTGCTATGTCTTTTCTGCTCCTCTGTGAACAACATGGAAGAATTGGTACAGTCCTAGATGCTTCACCAATTCATTTGTTCAGCTTCAGATGAACCTTTTGATTTAAGTAATGCACACTCCAGATGGAGCGGATTCTCCTCTGAGATGTCATCCATTTGAAAATAATTTGTTGAGGAGAAAAATATAAATAAAAGCTTGTGTGATGACTGTGAAATGGCAACATCATAAATGAAATTACAAATACAATGCCTGCTAGAATCAGAGAGAACTTGCCAAATTTTCTAATAAGTAAACAGCTAATTTCACTTCAAGGAACTCAAGGGAGGGGGTTGTGTAAAGGGTATCAAGTGTAAGCATCCCCTGTAGGTAAGCTGATCTAAATGGGGAGAGCCTGAAGAGTAGGCTTTACTTGTTTTAGTCTAGTATTACAGTCTTGTAGGGTGGGGATTATATAAAGGGCTAACTCACAAGTATATATATAAGTTATATAAAGTGTCTAACTCAAAATGTTATTGTGCAATACACTTCAAGAAAGACTGCCAGTATGAGGCTGACTCAACTGTGCCACGTGTGTTCAGTTTTCCTAACAGTATTTTTTGTGAGGACATGGAAGGGATGGGAACACCCTTGACTTGGAGTAAATCCTGTGTGTATGACCAAGTGATGCTCTGAAGCATGAAGAGAGTGGTTCAACATGGAGATAACTCATTTGATTCTCAGCTTTCTTCTTAGATCCCCAGAGCTGTCTACATTGTTTTTGGGTCTGTAGCATCATTTGTCTTGATGTCTAGCTTCCTCAGCCCAGTGAGGACTGGCTGGAGTCTGTGCCAAGCTGTTAAACTGGAGCAGTGGAGGCACTGCTGCATGCCCTGCTTTGCTACCATAGAGTTGGTGATTTGGGAAAGGGGTCAGTGAGAAGCTGCTGCACCTAGATGTGGCCGACTATTTGTTGCCCTTCTCCTTGGCTAAGACGAACCATAAACACTGTCTAAAGGATTGGGATATTGGCTTCCATGAGCCACCTTTTTACCTTGCTAGTTACTGTGCCAGGTGGCTAGTTACTGTGGGATGGATGTACCAGGGCTTTTTACAGTGTGTAGGATAGTTATGGTAGCTGAGTATCATAATGAGTTTTCAGTGTGAAGTAACTTCTCAAAGATTCTTGCCTTGATATCAGCAAGATCCAAGGCAAGGGTTTAAGACCTGGCAAGGTAGCTTCTTTTAAACACAGTCTAATTTTGGATTTCAGTGTGTTATACTCTGTTTATTTTTAACCTGTTTTTCAGTCGTGGAGCTTAAGATTTGATAATTACTTTCACTTTTCCCTTAATGAAATCCATTTAGATTTGAGTGTTCATCTGCTGCTGGAGGTGTCCTCTAGGGAGTAACACACTCAGAATCTTTGTTTTCAAGAAAGAAACCATCCCAAATATAATGATAATAGGCTCTTTGGGAGTGCTGTTCTGTGAGATACGCTATAGGCTGGAAAATGTCCTTTGCCAAGCAATAAGACAAGTATAGGAACTGGTATTGTTGGATTATGATCCCAACGGCACAAAAAAGGAGGACCCAGGTACCTTTACATTAGTAGTGACACTAGACAGCCCTGGGCAACTTCCAAAATGTCTCACAAGGTGCTGGCTTTGTGATCAGCACTGAGAATAACTCCTCATCTTATGAAATGCCATCAGTATGGCTGAGTCTAATCTGTGGAAGAGATCACAAATTGCATTTTTTTAATAACAATTATCTGTGTATGAATACTGTTGTGATCAGAAGAAAGCCATCAGAATATTGAGAGAGTATCATTTTACGATGTGGATTTTGTGGGTCTTTTGTTTCTTTGTTTCTTTGTTTTTTTCCATTTTCCTAATGCATCTGTATCCTTATAGAGTCTTTGGACTTAGAGTTGGTGTGGAGTTGGGGCTAAATGGGGCTGAGAGCTGGGAAGATGCTAAAAGGAGAATTCTAGGGAAAAGGAGAAAGCTGTTGCTAAGAAGTAGTCTGAACAGGATGTGCTTTGTAGATCCACCTTGGAGTTGCCAGCCTCTGAGTCATCCGGACATGCTCAAGATTAGAAAGTATGTGTTAAGTATGGCTGTGCCCTTGAGGCAACAGATAGCAATTCAAAGTTTGATTTCTTTTTTTTTTTTTTTTTTTTTTTTTTTTTTTTTTTTCTTCTCCTGCTGCTTTGAGATGTTTCTGACAAGAAATACTGCCCTTCTGTACGTGCTGGTGGGGGGAGAGAGTCAGAAGGGAGACAGTTCTGCTTGAAGGTTCTGCTCTTTTGGTTCATCTCTAAATCCAATATTATTCTAATGCTTTATAATGCTCTTAAAGAAAAGCAAAGTTTAGCCACTGATAAGGTTTTATCTACAGGTAAACCATTGCCTTTCATTGTAAGAAAACTAGACTTTAGGTATTAGGAGCCTATAAGAAATTGCTTCTTTCTGCTTTCCAGATTTGATGGGCTTTTAGTATGAAAGTGGTGGTGATGGGGGAATTGAAGAAGAGGGAGCAAAAAAGACGGTATCTGCCTAACTGCAAATACAAAATGGATTTAGAATTTAATAATGGTAGTGAGCAAAAGGATGGGACTTGAGCAAGTGGAAAGCCTTGATGGCTTTGACAAGCCTTTTCTTTATTCTCTTGAGCTAAGTGTGTCACTTGACAGGCTGGCGTCAGGGTACAGTTAGATTCTGACAGGCTAATTTGAGCTTGTGGTTCCAATGAAGCATGCATACAGTACTCATTATATTTAGTGACAATCAGTGTCATTTTCTGCTTAAATGCAGACAGCTCAATACATTTATTTAGCTGCCTATCTGTAAATGATGCAAGCAACCCTATGATGAAGGTGAAGAAGAAGAGTGAGTTAGGTCAGGGGGTTTATTTGTGCTCTTTATAATGCTTGTGGTCCAGCAAGAAAGTGGGAGGTTGACAATTAAGCCGATCTGAGAAAGAATGGGAAAAGGAGAGGCAAGAGGGTAATTGCTATGATCTGATATTTCATGTGGCAAAGTGAGAGGACTTGTCCTTTCTGCAGTAATTGGTTATAGGCTGAAAAGATTGGCAATGAAATTTTCCCTGCTTACCAGAATCTGCCTCCTGGGCTCTGAGTAAGCAGTAAACCTCTAATTGCTCTCTAATCTTCATAAAGCTGCATCCTGTGATGGTTTAAACTATGCGAAGTATGTATGTGGAAATGCTTATTGAAAAGACAACCAGATACAAGTCATGGTGCAACTCTGGTAGGGCATAGGGCTGTCAGAGAAGATGCCAACTAGGATTTACTGAAGTGCTAGCTGCATGGGGAATACGTCACTGTAAGGTGTCATTCCTAGTATTGTTTTTACTGACTGAATGCAGATTTACTGTATCCTCCTATGTTGGTAAGCTTTTCAGGAATGCAATAACTGATGAGATGGCTGTCTCTTGTATCTGTTTGATGTCTGTAATAGGAGACTGATAGGGTACAATGACCAGGTGGTGAAAGCTCCTTTTGGGTTGGAGGGGAAGCTGCAGATAGATTTATTTTTTACTCTACAGGAAGTACTGTGGATCAGTGGATGCAAAAGGTCTTTTGTTTTAAGTATCTTTGTGGTGCAAGCCTTTTTTGGGGGTTTATTGCTACAAGAGTTCAAGGCCTGATCATGACTATCACTAAAGACGAGTGTGTTACCTCTTCCTAGTTTCCTCCTCAGGGTCAAGAAGATGAGAGAGAGTTTCTGGTTTTTATGTAAATATCATTCAGGGTAGTGGTGGGGAACAACAGAGAATATCTCCTTTTGTCTTAAAACTTCAATGATTTTTAGGTTGATCTTTGCAGCTGTGCCTGGGACTAAAGCTATACCTCTCAATACAAGGGTAGGAGACATAGAATCATTATCCCACTGTCCAAATGTGAAGCACCAGAGAGCAATTTCTGTTCCTGTTTGCACCAAGTAGTCTGGAAACAGAAGGTCTGTCTAGATGGAAAGTGTAAAATACTAAAAAAAAGAGTGACTTGCAGCCATTGCTGGTAGGAAGAAGGCTCAAGCTGTCTTTTGAGAGGGATGCTGGGGACAGCAGCCAGCTGTACTGGATGCTATTGGAAAATAGGAATTTGACCTGTGTGCAGGCTGTCACTTTGGAACAAATAATCATTAGTATTACAATTCTGATATTAGAAAGATAAGTGATAAACAATTAAGAGAAAAGGTTTTTGTTTTTTTTGTTTTTTTTTTTAGTGCTAGTTATTTGCATGTCCTCAATATCGCTCAAATTTATTTGGCACCAAAAATTACTACATAAATATCTCACAGTGACATAAAGAAGAAGAAATATGACTTTTCAGTGCAGAGTTGTCTTGTTTGCTAAGTATCTATAACTTCAGTAGCTTAGGGTTAGGACCTGATTTTCTGCTTTGTTACATCATATTTGGCTAGTGCTGTACTCTTAGCTTTGCTCTGCTGTAAATCTAGCAGAAGGGGGACTCAATGACATTTCTTCTCTCTCTTTTCCAACTTTTAAATTCCCTTTTGAAAAGATGGACTGCAAAAAATACCTATACTATATACTGTCTGAATCTTTATTGCACTGAAGAAGAAGCACATTTGTAATGCTGCAATGATGTCTTCCATTTTTTTTCCTTCTGATCTTGAATGAAGTCTGTGTGTGAGACAAGTTACATAGACACTGTTCTCCTTGACTGTTGCTACATTTGTCACGAATAATGGTACTCTGGTATACTCCTAGAAATGAGAAATGAAGATGTATAAGGCCTGTGTGTCTTGGGATCCTATCCGTCCTTGTGTTACTGTAAGAGATGTATTACGCATTCAGGATGGCTCTACCATTTTCTGAGTCTGGCTTTTAACTGTTGTTTTTACTAGTGGTGGATTTTCTTAAAAAATATTTTTCCAAGAGCCATTCCTCTAAAAAGTGACAATTTTATAGAAGCTGAGGAATACTTAATTTGTATCTCCAGTTACAAACAGTATCCATTGGAATCTACGAGAATATAATTCTCTATACCAGAGGAATGTGATAATTTTCTGTAGTCTTTAGTCAGTATTATATCATAAGAACTCTTCTCCAAGATGTTTCTTCATCTTGCATCAACACAGTCTTGCATTTCTCTGTAAGGTTATGTTGATTATGTGCTAATGTAATTATGCTGTCATTCAAAATGGAGATCAGCATTTTAATGCTAATGCACTGATTTTAACTTTGGAAAGAAACCTCTGCTTAGCACCATCAAAGCAAATTTGTGTGACACATGTCACAGTTTGGAATTGATCCAACTAGGTGTTGAATTGTAAACACCTTGTTTCCCCTCCAGTTTTCAGAGGCTGAGATGTAATTTATTCCAATCAGGATGTACTTTGACAAGCCAGCTGAATGAGATGCAGCTGCTGTTAAAATATTTCCAACTCCACGCTTTTCAGGTTTTCCCAGATGTCATCATCTTCAGAGCTCTCCATGCTGGTTCTGCTGGCAGCTCTGACAAGGGTTAGAAGGAAGTGGGAGTGGGATGAGCTGCAAGGGGAAGAAGCCCATTATACTCACTATATAGTTAGATGGACAAAAGATTTTGATTGGAAGAGCCATCTCCACTGATGAATAACTAATTCACTCAGATGCTGAATCTAGTACTTATTGTGAGTTTGATGAACACTTGAAAATTCTGTATGTGGAAAGACTTTCATAATAATGACTAAGACACTGTGAAGTAATAAGCCTTTAAAAACTGCAGATGTTACCTGAGATGAAATCTATTTTTGTTTCAGAATACGAAAACTTTGAAGACCAAAATATTTTCCTCTATTTCACAATCCTAACAGGTAATAAGCACTGCAGTAGACTTCATGTATAAATAAATATGCCTGCCTCCTAAACCAGTCCTCCCAGTTCAGCTTGATTTTTGCTTCATAACTTTTAAAGGAAGGTTTTTACAGATTGTCATTGTCCTTCTGCTCTGGCACTGTCATAGAATTATCTTCGCTTTGACAACATCATTTCAGTTTGGATAACTGGATTGGAAAATGTATATGGGTTCAGTTGGTTAATGTTTGTCCTCTTCTGGAAAGATTCTCAGTCTGTTGTAGAAGCAGGTTCTAAAACAGGTTCCATCGTGAAATGTCATAGCTTGTTAAAAGATGAGATCAGAATTATTCCATGAGATTTGTAGGAAGGGTATAAATCTGAAATGTTCTGTGAAGCTGTGTGCATTTTCTGAAACTGTATCATTGGACTCGCAAGGCTGAATAAGTTAAGGACTACCCCACCCTTGGCCAAAGACACATGCTTAGGGGGTCTTTTGCTCTAAGGATTATCTGGCTATGTAGTTGACTTCAGTGGAACTCAGACTTCCTTGCTCTATTAAAGTGATAGCACTCATCTTGGCTATTTGTTTTCCCTGAAAATGGCTTATTTTCTTCATAACCTAATCTTCTGTTGTCAGTATTTCTATTCCAATAATGATGTAAACTGGGAGGGAATGAGATGGAGTTACATTTTTGTCAAAGCAGAGAAGTGAAGTTAGAACTGGCTCTTGAGTTTTATTGACTCTTGTAGCCTTTTTTTGCCCTGAATGCTGAAAGATAGGAAATTTCAGTCCCTTATCTATGCTTCATGTATAAAGCATTTTTATCTTGGGAGTAAATTGTCAACTGTTATTCCTGTGCTCTTTAATAGGAGGGAAAAGTGAAGATCGTAATAAAGAGATAAATTATTTTCCTCTTGGAGATCAAGTTGCAAGGAGGAAACAAGCAGTCTATAAGTAAAGGGATGTTTCTGAGCAGAGCTAGGGGGTTAGATTGGGTTAAACTTGCAACCCGTTCTGTATGAATGCTCCACTTATGCAGAAGGTCTTCCAAACTCCAGCACACATTGTATGCTGCTTTGGGACTTGGTCTGGAAAAATCTTCCATGAATGACTTTTAGGTATTCATGGTTCTTACTATCTAAGGTAGTAGAATAGAAGAGTAACTGCTGTTTTTATGTTAAGAAAAATACAGTTTGACTGTGAAGTCTGAGTAGACACAGCAAAACAAACTCTAATGGATAATTCTTCAGCTGAGATGGAAAATTTTCCTTATATCCGAAGGAACCTGCTACTAAAGTTTTAAAGTATGTAACAATACTTTTTGTGTTAGAGCCATCTGGATTGCTAAACTGCCAATTAATGTGATTTTTAGCAGTGGCTGCTGTGATTCATACTCCAGTTTGAAGAGCTGATATACACTAGCTGTTGATTTCACATAAATGGAAAATAGAGTCTTGCTAGTAACTTACGATAACTTTCAGGCTGTAGGGGTCCTATTCAGAGCAGAATATTAGTAATCACTAGCAAGTCTTTGGTCCAGCTATACTACTTAAGATCTCATGAAACAGATCTTTCAAGTTTGCTAGTATGCATACCTTTCTTGAGAAATACAAATCTGTGACTATTTTTTTTTCCCCAAAAAGCCTTTTTATGAGTTCTGCTCCAAAAGGAACGCCACCTTTTTTATTTTGCAGATTCATGACACTAGAGGTGGATGTAGATGGTATGAGAATAAAGGTTGAACCTTCCCACAAATATTCTATTACATTTTTGTTGCTGTGTGACAGCTGGCAGCAGAGAGGCATCTGATGTGGAAGTGTGCATGAAGCAAAGGTGTGTCACTGAATTCCTCCATGTGGGAAAATTCTCCCCCATTGATCTCCATCAATGTTTGGTGAGCACTTGTGGAGATAAACAGTAGATCTGAGCACAGTGTGGCATTTCAGGTGGTGGTATATTTCAGTGAGTGGTGATTTCAGTGATGTGAAAGACAGGCCACGTTCTGTACAGCCATACACAACTACCACACCACAAAATGAGAAGCATCTCAATGAGCTCATCTGTGCAAATCATCAGATTACAGCCAGGGAACTGTGTCTGGAGCTGAGTATCAACTTTGAATTAAGGAAAGTAAGGTAGGTTAAAAGTTATGTGTTTTCATGAGGTATTGAATCAGCAGCTGCAGATTTGACCTTGCTAAGCCAGATTCTTGCTGCCAATAACAGATACTTTTCTACAGACTTAGATAATTAGTGCAGAGAGTGGGTCTCCTGTTTTTCCAAATAACATCATTAGCTATCCTATCTCTGGAATGCAAAGTAGCAGACATGAACACCAAGACCACAAATTAATAAAGAAGCAGCGGATTGGTGAATGGAGTTGTGGCCAATGACATGACAAACCACAGCCAACCAAATGTCCTCCATCCTAACCTAAGCCAAAGAAAATAAGATGATGAACTTCATCAGAAAGACCACCAAGAGATACGTGTGTGTAAAGAAGCTGAGACTTGGGCAAGGGGGCGGATGTCAATCATTTTGGTGACTCATTGTAATAACCCACCCTTTTTTTGGACATCTGATGCATATGTAAACAGCTTGCTCTTTAAGTATGTGCCTTTCTTGCCGTTTGGTATGCAGGCTAGGTGGGATTATCCCCCCTGCATCCAGTGTGTGTGCAGTGCTGATTAGACATACCTGCTTTATGATTACTCTGTGGTTATAGCGTTTGATTCTTGCATGTCAACTTCAGTGTGTTGAAAACCATGATGGGAATGTTGGAATACTGCAGAGTTTATGCCAGGTGGGTCCCATAAATGATCAGGAAAAGGAAGAAAACCTCATGCAAATTCGGCAGGTTTTACAGAACCAATACGAGGCTGAAGGTTGCATCATTACTAGTGACGAAATGTGATGTCTCCTCTACAAGGATGGCAGTTCATAGAGAGGTGAGATGTAAATTCCCCATTGAAGAAAAAAGTTCAAGATGCAGCTCTCAGTGAGTAAAGTGAGATGCACTATCTGTTTTACCATGATCTGTCTTGAGTTTTCCCTACATTGTGCCCAATGAAGTTTTCAGACTTAATAGAATTGGAACTGAAGTCTTCATCTTGTTTGTTTCAAGACAATTCTACTTTTGAATCTGTGGATCGAAATATAAATATTTTTGGTGGATGTCTTATTTATATTATTATTCAAGTGGTGTCCTCCAGGGGTTGGTGCTGGGGCCCATCCTGTTTAATATCTTCACTGACGACTTAAATGAAGGGATTGAGTGTACCCTGAGTAAGTTTGCAGATGACACCAAGCTGGGAGTTGGTGTTGATCTGCCTGAGGGCAGGGAGGCCCTGCAGAGGGATCGAGATAAGCTGGATTGCTGGGCCGAGGTGAATGGGATGAGGTTTAACAAGGCCAAGTGTCGGGTCCTGCACTTTGGCCACAATAACCCCATGCAGTGTTACAGGCTTGGGGATGAGTGGTTGGATAACTGTGAGGAGGAAAGGGACCTGGTTGGTTGATGCTTGGCTGAACATGAGCTGACAGTGTTCCCAGGTGGCCAAGAGGGCCAATGGTATCCTGGCCTGCATTAGAAATAATGTGGCCAGCAGGAGCAGGAGGTGATCATCTCCCTGTACTCAGCACTGGTGAGGCTGCACCTTGAGTATGGTGTTCAGTTTTGGGCCCCTCACTACAAGAAAGACATTGAGGATATGGAACGTGTCCAGAGAAGGGCAGCAAAACTGGTCAGGGGTCTGGAGCACAAATCTTATGAGGAGCGGCTGAGGGAGCTGGGATTGTTCAGTCTGGAGAAGAGGAGGCTCAGGGGAGACCTCATTGCACTCTACAGCTTCCTGAAAGGAGGTTGTGGTGCAAAAGGGTCTGGCCTCTTCTTCCAGGCAAATAGTAGGACCCAAGGAAACGGCCAGAAGTTGTACCAGAGGAGGTTTAGGTTGGACATTAGGAGAAACTTTTTCTCTCAAAGGGTGGTCAGGCACTGGAATGGCTGTCCAGGGAGCTGGTGGAGTTCCTGGCAGTGTTCAAGAGGTGCCTGGATGAGGAGCTACGAGATATGGTTTAGTAACTTGTACAAATAGGAATGGGAGGGTGGTTGGACTAAATGATCTTGCAGGTCGTTTCCAACCTTGCGATTCTATGATTCTATTTTTTTCCCCTTGCAATTACAGTAATGTAAGCTTTTGTTATGGAAAATCAAAATGTTTTGGAGTTAATATAGAAATCAGCAAAGTAGGCATTCCTGTGAAGCAATTATTAATTATTTGAGGCAAGGGAAAAAAACCTCTTTTCTTCACAATCTCTAGTTCAATTTGCAAGTTAAATGGTATGTTAGGAATTGTCATGTGCTTTAGCACATCCTTGTAATTATTTGACAATCATACAACATTTTAGAAGAAGGCCAGTAAATATGAACAATTCAACCAGGATTTGATGACATTTCTGCTGTAAATACATTATGTGAGTAATATTCTTAAGGAGTTGTCTCTGAGTTAATAGTACACCCCACTGCTCTCTTCAAGGGCACATGGCAATTGGTGACCTTTTTAGCACTTTCTCCTGACTTAATTTGATCAGAGTGGACTACTGGTTTCTTCTTGACATCTTGTGTAGGCAGATGCCAATGTGGAGTGCTCCCTTTTCCCCTTTCCATATTAAATTCCACCAGTGGGCCTAAAGAGTAGTTTTTAATGGGTCTGTATTCCTGTTAACATAAATTTCACTTCTGAACAAGATACATAATCTTCTGCTACCATTCGAAGGTATTTCATACTCTGAAATACCTTTTGGTGTGAAAAGGAAATACTTAGATCAAAAAGCACGTTTCTTATGTGACAACTTCATGTCTTGCACAGCTAGAATCTATTTTAAACAAGGGGGAAAAATGTGCTGAGAAGTGACTGCTATTGTAAGCTTTTAAGTTGTAAAGCAGAATGAGGTCGGTTTTGATTTAATACTTTTTACAATCAGAACCTTGATTTTTAAAATATTTTCTGAATGACCTGCATCATTTTCTTTCTTCACCTTTATTGTAATGGCTAAGCTACTTTACTAGATCTGTGCTTCACTGTTATAACTGTATTATAATCAGAAGTTGAGTTAAAGATTTTTATGTTTTTTACATGAAAAAATATTTTATTTTTCATCAGCTCTTCCTGTCTGCTAGGAATGTAAGAATTTTTCCAGCGTCTCCTAAGATTTTAAACTATCTTATTTTTTTGGAGAACAGTCTAGATTTAATATGCTGATTATTTTTTTTAGTGTTTTTTTTTTTTTTTTTTTTTTTTTTTTTTTTTTTTTAAGCCTGTATATGTTTGTACTCAGTCGAGTTAGAGAGCGCTCTTAGGTTTCTTGTAGCATCAGAGTAGATCTCCTTGTGTTGAACACTCATCTTGCATACCATTCACTTACAAACAATAATTTCCTCGAACAGTTAATTGGCCCTAAGTTCTCCCAAACGACAGTGATAGAGGATGAAAGGTTTCTCATTTGTGACAAGACTAATAGCGCATAAGAAAGAACCTCCTACTTATCCTTTGAGTCCCTTTGCTCTTTGTCTTACATTCCAGTCTCCCAACACTTCACGGTAATAAGGTCCATCAAGGAGTTTGTTAAGCTGTTTGATAACTTGCTCACAGTTGCATCTTCCCCCACGTGTATGAGTGGCAGATGAACAATTCCATGCAATCCCACTGACCTGTTTCTTTTGTTGCATTCCACACTGCAGCTCCAGCATGCCTCATTCATCAAGGGAGGCTTATAGCCATGATATAAATGAGTGGAAACAATATAGATATCGACAGCTGTTAATTAGTGAAGCTCAGCTTTCCTTGTTTATAGCAGAAATATCAACCTTAGGTAGATTTTAAAAAGTGTACTGTTGTGTATGCAGATGTTGCATTTTTGTCTATGGGCAAACAAACTGAAAAACAGGATGTCTTCTTTCCTTTAGGCTCTCCCTTCTCAGTCTTTTATGCCCACCCAATATTGTGTCTTGAATATAAGAAAGTTGATATAACTTAAGTGTTTCTGCTGACTGACTTGGAACTACAGTGCTTAAAGTTTACTGGTGTTCTGTCTACTTCATTTCTCATACACATCTCAGTTTCATGTTTCTTCTGTTCATAGTTTTCCCCCTTTTTTTATTTGTGGACAATCTCTTCAATCCTCAAGCAATGCAGTGACTAATTTATATGAGGAATATTTTGCATACAAAGGAAAAACTGGAAAGATAACCTTATCCATTACTTCTTTCCTATGTTATTTTGGATCATCAGTGTTTTCTTAATTTTTTTTCTTTTCTCTTAGTGACCCCACCTGCCAAGTGACAATTTTTTTTTTTTTTTTTATCCTTTAGATGTTAGTTACCACAAGCAGAGATTTTACTGAAGGTTTGTCATAGCAGTGGGGGAAAAAAAATTGAGGTGGAATGTAAGTTTGCACCTTCTACAAAAAAAATTTAATGATATGAGTATAAATGTACGGGCGTTCTGTGTTGTGGAGATGTCATTAGAAAAATTGTGATCAAAGAGCTTACACAAGGAGGGCTGTATCTGAACACAGACTTTTGCTGCATGGGAATAATGGGAATGGAAATGGGAGTAAACGATCTGTTCAAAGGATGCAAAAATGTTAGGACTGAGTCGGGAGAGAGAATACTGCTTGGTATTCTGAGAAAAATATGAGGATGTGATATTTATATCTAGGCCAGGTTTTGCACGGTGTTTCCCAGAGCTGTTGTCTGAGACAATGCACTCACTTCCAAGTTAACATCTAAATATGTACTGAAACAGGTCTCTGTTCTTAGAATTTCTCCTTATGTCGCTCTGAGGCTGGGATTGCTAAGATTGTGTTAACACATGTTTTTACTACACTACATGTATCTCGGTGGAATTTAATGATGCTGGATAGAAAAGGGCTAGCAAGATGGGTAAATGCCTCTGGTAGATGATGTGAAAGCCATTTTATTATGCAGAGTGGATTCTGCACAATACGCAATGGCATAAGTAGACATGAAAGAGTAAGTTGTTGATCTACAAATTGTAGATTATTTTTTTAAAGAGAGGATTCAATGATTTTTGTGAGGTTACACAGAATCTTGTCACTTGCTGATTACTATGTGTGATCTTAGGGGCTGTTAGCATGGTATGAGCACACACATTGAAGTCACAATGGATATAAGTTTACAGAGCAGGCAAATATGTTGCGGAAATGCAAACAGAAAATTAATGAGTGAACATTTTTGCAACATAATAGGTTTACTTTTGAACCTTGAGTAGCTCTTCTGTACACTCACCTGCTAATAAAACTGAGCCAAATCTAAGTTCATTTGTAGTTCAAAACTGCCACATTTAGGCCTTTAGAAGGGGACCAGATTCATTCAGTGGAATGAATTCATCTTGATGTTAAATTACCGACTAAATAGCATAAGCTGTGATTTTAAGATAGATGTTTTAAATTCCACTAAGCTCATTGGTTAGAAAATCTAGAGCTTAAAATCAGATGTCACGCTTGGAGATGGTCTGTAATACATTTGTCAAAATCTGTGTGGGAATTCACAGAAATGGTGAGGGGAGAAGATACTGACACAAATATTGGAGTGCAGAGGAAGGAAGGCATTCAGCTGAAATCATGTTTCATTCTTCCAGATTTGGTGCATTAGAGTGCAACTGAATAGTGCTGCACAATCAAATGCTTTGCAAATGTCATTTGCTCAAAACACCACTTCCCCGTTTAATGACTGGCTGTTGAGTACTTTGTATATCTAGCATTTTCTCTTCTGCTATTTTGAGAATACCATGCTAGTGCTCAAACTATCTACTTCTATCAGTATTATAATAACCTGAGTCCAAAAGACTGTAATTGAAGATTCTTTTCTGATACCACTCAGCAACTATAGGAGGAAAAAAAAAGAAAAAACACAAATATTTTGATTGCCTTTTTTGTACTATTTCAAGGAGTGAGAAAGTGTAAAAAGTGTCAGCCTTTAACACTCCCTTTTTCTGGTTTATTTTTGTGTCATTTTGAATTGTTTAGTGTGATTATCAGTTTAGTTTCTTTTTTAGCTTATTTCTAAAGTTCCTCTTCTGGTCTTTGCAGTTGTGGGTTGTTGTTTTTTTTTTTCCTGTAAAAGCTACAGCAATCCATGGAAGTCTGAGGAGGAGTAAGTATACAGAATAAGTGTAAGATATATTTTGGGAAGAGTTATTACATTCTTTTTTATAGGTTAATACAGGTAGTCAGGTTAAGTCCGAGGAGGACAGTGAGAATATGAAAGAAAGATGTTTTAATATCCTTGGGTAGGAAGTTATTCATCTCTGATTAACTTCCAATGCTGACTACTGCATGACAGTTTGAGAAATATACTACTGCTGTTGATTCTCTTTTGTGAGAATTTTCAGTGTGAAGCAAAATGTAATTTCTTCAGAGAAGAGCATTAACCTTGTATTTCTACACTTCTGTCAATTTACTTCTATGCTTCTGCCTTTATTTATTAGGTCTCTTGTATTCAGCAGCACTACAGCTAGTGTTTAAATGTCCAGACTGCAGTGTGGAAGAGCATCCATGTTATGGAAGAGTATTTAGGCCCAGTGATTCTAGTTATTTAGGATGAAAGTTATGCTGAGATAAGTGCTCTTGAGTGAGGTATGGTGTTTATGGACTAAGAGCATAACTGATCAACACAGTGGCAGAATTCATCAAAGCTACTTGAGCAACAAATTCTTAGGTATTGATCTTTGCTATTGTTTTGAAAGTAATGTTTAGTGCTTTCTGTTATTGAAACAGTGGAACATGCTAACATATATATCTAACTTAAAAACAAAAACGAAACACAAAACCCTCAAAAACATGCAAATCCAATTTGGGTGGAAATGTGCAAAGAAGAAAAGCACTATAGGAAGAAAGGAACAAGAGTCTATGATGCCTTCACCTCTGTTTATGGAGAATATTTGAAATACTCACAAAAGGGACAAGCATTTCATTCATCATAAAATTTGCTCAGCCTTTGTTCTTGCTCAGAATTCCAGAATATGGAAGTGATCTCCATCTTCCACTGTGTATGTTGCCACTGGCTTTTCTGGAGCCACGGTTCATTCAAAAAGCTTTATTGTCCTAATTAATAATTGTGCTGACCCAACATAACCAGAACTGACCTACATCTGCACCAAATGTCAAGGTAGAAATATGACTGCCGCAAGCAGTCAGAGCTGAGGACTGGGGCAGAATATTCCTTTCATAAAGGGATGGCATTTGTAGAAGAGTGGCCAAAGTGCAAAACTGGGGTCACAGAGTAAACAGCTGAATCTAGCAAAACAAAATCTAGCATGGATTGGTCATTGGCATTTAAGCAGCTCTTCTTCCAAGCTCAGGATCAGTGCATCCCTGTGAGCAAGAAATCAGGAAAGGGTGGCAGGAGACCTGTGTGGATGAGCAAGGAGCTCGTGCACAAACTCAAAGGAAAGAAGAAGGTCCATGAAATGTGGAAAAAGGGTCTGACCACTTGGGAAGAATATAGAAATGTTGTCAGGGCCTGCAGGGATGTGATGAGGAAAGCTAAGCCTGCCTGGAACTGAATCTGACAAAGGTGATAAAGGATAATAAAAAAAGCTTTTTAAAGTATGTTAACAGTAAAAGTAAGACTAGGGAGAATGTGGCTCTAGTAAGTGAGTGGGGTGTTCTGATAATGAGGGATGCTGAGAAAAGCGGGGATAATGAATGCCTTCTTTGCTTCTGTTTTCAGTGAAAAACTCTCCCTCGGGACCTTGGAGGTTAGTGAGAGGGTCTGGGGAAAGGAAGACTTTCCTTTAGTTAGGGAAGAGGTGGTCCGAGAGTGCCTAGGCAACACCAATGTTCATAAATCCATGGAACCCAATGGGATGCATCCACAGGTGCTGAGGGAGCTGGTGGAGGTGACTTCTGAACTGCTCTCTAGGTCTTTGAGAGGTCTTGGAGAATGGGGGAGGTGCCTGAAGACTGGAGGATAGCCGATGTCACTCCGGTCTTCAAAAAGGGTAAGAAGGAAGATCCAGGCAATTATAGGCCAGTCAGCCTCACCTCTGTCCCAGCTTGTGTTGGATGCCATCTCCAGACAACTGGAAGAAAAGGAGGTTATCAGGAGTAGTCAGCATGGGTTCACCAGGGGGAGGTCATGCTTGACCAACCTGGTAGCCTTCTATGATGTTGTCACATGCTGGGTGGATGGGGGGAGAGGATTGGATGTAGTCTACCTTGATTTCAGCAAGGCATTTGATATTCTCTCCCACGACATTCTTATAACAAAGCTGAGGAAGTGTGGGGTGAGTAGACAGTGAGGTGGGCTGAAAACTGGCTGACTGGCAGAGCGCAGAGGGTCATTGTTGGCGGTGCAGAGTCTGGTTGGAGACCTGTAACTAGCGGTGTTCCTCAGGGGTCGCTTCTGGGTCCGGTCTTGTTCAGCATCTTCATCAATGACCTTGATGAGGGGATAATGGCCACCCTCAGCAAGTTTGCTGATGATACGAAGTTGGGAGGATTGGCTGACACGCCTGAAGGCTGTGCTGCCATTCAGCGAGACCTGGACAGGCTGGAGAGCTGGGCAGTGAGAAACCGGATGAGGTTTAACAAAAGCAAGTGTAGAGTCTTGCATCTAGGGAGGAATAATTTCATACGCCAGTACAGGTTGGGGGATGACCTGCTGGAGAGGAGCTCTGCAGAGAGGGACCTGGGCGTCCTGGTGGACAACAGGTTGGCCATGAGCCAGCAGTGTGCCCTCGTGGCCAAAAAGGCCAATGGCATTCTGGGGTGCATTAAAAAGAGCGTGTCCAGGAGGCCGAGGGAGGTGATCCTCCCCCTCTACTCTGCCCTGGTAAGGCCTCATCTGGAATACTGTGTCCAGTTCTGGGCTCCCCAGTACAAAAAAAGACAGGGATCTCTTGGAAAGAGTCCAGCGGAGGGCCACAAAGATGGTGAGGAGCCTGGAGCATCTCTCCTATGAAGAAAGGCTGAGTGAACTGGATCTGTTCAGCCTTGAGAAAAGAAGACTGAGAGGGGACCTGATTCAGGCGAGCAGAGTGGCGAGGCCAGACTGTTTTCAGCGGTGTGTGGAGACAGGACAAGGGGAAACAGCTGGAAACTGCAGCATAGGAAGTTCCACACAAATGTGTGTAAGAACTTCTTTATGGTGAGGGTGACGGAGCACTGGAACAGGCTGCCCAGGGGGGGTTATGGAGTCTCCTTCTCTGGAGATATTCAAGACCCACCTGGACACCTACCTGTGTGACCTGGTGTAGGGAACCTGCTTTGGCAGGGGGGTTGGACTCGATGATCTCTGGAGGTCCCTTCCAACACCTATGATTCTGTGATTCTGTACCTGAGTTTTGCCTGAATAAAGCAGAAGTGTTCTTGCTGCTCTAAGAAAAGTTACTGAATTTAAAAATAATAATAGACATTATGAAGTCACGCTCTTATTTTCTGAATAGTCAGTTTGCATACATTAGGTGCCCAGATTACATGAAACCATGCCCTTTTGTTGCACATGCTTCTTTGGAATAAAAAGAGATAACCCTGTGTAGATTGTAACATTTCATTATTAAAGTATGAATTTAATGCTCAGGACATAGCATTTCGCCTAAACTGAAACTGTGCTTTTGCTTAATTGAATAGCTGTTGGGTCAGCAAGGGTAGATATTTAATTTACTACATGGGACTTTCTAACAGAATTGGACTTGCATGTGAGATGCTCTAAATAACCTGCACTTATGGCTTAATACTTTTTCCAGTTATAATGGATTTCTTCCAAAAGAGAACTGGAAAAAATGAATAAGTCCTATTGCCATTTGGTTCCTAGAAGAGGTCTCTGATTTTGAGCTTAGTCTTTGCAGGCACTACCCTGTATATAACTGGCAATCACTGCTGCAAGTTGTCATTGCTGTGGGGATCTTCAGGTCTGTTGTCCTGGAACAATAAATCTTATAAAGATACCACAGTGAGCAATCTGTTTTTCAGTCATAGGGTCAGGTGTGGTGTATTACCTGGTGCAGGTAAATCATTTAGTACCACACAGCTGTCATATGGTGTAATGAGAAGGGAAAGTTCAGAAGGTCTTCTGTTGTCAGGTAAAAAGTTTTGTCAGTTTTGCTTTTGTTGCTCACAGTTAAAGCATGAATAAAGAAGTAAGAAAGAGGCCTACGTAGCTATTCAACACATTCAGGAAGCTCCTGATTCAGCAATTGCTATAGTTATGTTTGTCAAATTGTTAGGCGCTTGAGTAGGCCATTCTTACTGATATGTATGTATTAGATCTATGGAATTGCATGGCATTATTACTAGCAGGAGAGTTTAATGATTTAGCAAAAGGTATACTTTTGACAAGTACAGAACTGAACATTGTCTTTCATGTTGCCAGCTGGTGGCTTTCAGTTAACACTGCTGATTTGCCAAGTTAGATTTTAATCTTCTAAACAGTCTCCTCAGCCAAGGTTAGCTGACACTTTCTTCAAGCTATACAGTACCCTATGAGAAACCTAGCCCTTTAACTGCTCAGTTTCTTTACTTACTCCATTTGTGAAATGTTTTATGATACTTCCTTGGAAACGGAAAGCTTGACTGTTTTATTGAACTCTTGCTAGCAATTGGCTCTGTATTAAAAAATAAAAATAAAAAAATAAAAAAATCTTCCCTGCCAGAGCTCAAAAATATTTTACGGTTGCAAGAAAGCATATGAATGCTGAAGTGAATGAGGATATTTTGTCAACAAATCTAGAATTTTAAAGGTTTTTTTTTTTTTTTTTTAAGAGGATGGAGGATGATTCTGTCCTGCTCAGTGAGGCTTTCAAGGGATGTATATAACTATAGCCACACAAGAAAAGGAGCATCTGATGAGGCAATTTAACTAGGAAGATTCAAAAAACTGCCACTGCAATATGTACACACATCTTATTTCTTCTTTAGAGCAATTAGCACTGTTGAAACTGTCGCATTAACTTGAACTAAATGCCTGAGTCCTAACTTTCAAAACTGGTGTTCATTTTTTTTTTTTTCTCTTCTTGAAGGATTCCCCCCAATTTTTCATCTTGGGCAGTACTTTTTGCTATAGAAAAGCACATGTAGTCCTCCTTTAGAGTGCTAGATGTACAGTATTTGGACTGAGTGTTGTGTGGGGATTGTAAAAATAAGTTGTGTAGAAAGGATGTAGGATTACTGGATTGACTGTGAGAGGTTTTTGGACAGATTTCTCTCTTCTCAGAAGCCTATTACAGAGAATAGTGAGGAGCTGTAGCTCACTATCACATATAAGATTACTAAAACTTCTGTTTTTTGTTTGTTTGTTTTTGATACAGTTATGAATTTGACCTTAGTTGCTCATATAGATAGAGAAAATTCCATTTACTAACTTCTTACTAAAGTTCCCTCCTCTGTATTTCCAGATATTAAAAAAACAATAAATAACAAGACAATACAACATCACCACAAACAAAACAAAGCCAGAAAACTCAGTGTTCTATTTCTCCTTTCCATTGTGTATGCTTTTGTCTCTTCCTCATACTCCTGTTGATATTTCCCTCCTTATATGTTTTTATAGCTGCTTATTTCTCAACCACCCACGTGGTGGTTCTGAATCACTTAGTTATTTTGGTTATTATTTTCTTGAAAGACTTCCTTTTGTTATCTCTATTTTTAAAATTTATTTTTCTTTTTTCTTGCTACCATTAGGCAATTCTTAAGTAAATTGGAGAAGGATGTGTCCCCCTGTGATTGTGAAGAAATCTGGGACTGCTTAGAGTCAATTTGTCATAGCCTGTGAATCCATTAAGGTTTGGACCTGCAGTTGGACCTGCAGGAAAATCCAGGAACAGTAACTTTTTTCAGAAGTTACTCCTTAATCTCATCTACCTCAAGAAGTTGTGCTTTCTCTTTGGAGAGAGGGAATTTTATGATTCTATAGTGTCTTTTTGTTAGAAGTTTCTAGATCAGCTGCAAGTGGATGATGCAAAGGCTCCATGCAATTCCTGTAATATGTGTTTTGACCACTTTTTCCACAAAATGGAGAGCTGTGCAGTCAGGAGTATTCATGAGATTGAATTTACAAGCTAGTGATCCATATCTCTACTGTTTCACATCTTTGCAAATTATTCCCTTGGGCATTAGCTTCCTATGATATCATCTTTATGAAACAATGAGAGCAGTATTTCATGATATCATGCATTTTTTCTGAAGACTTGGCATGTTCTCTGAAGTCAGGGCGAATCTCGTGAAGATACTTCAGAAGTATGTGTTTTTTCCTTGATATTTGTTTAGACTTTGAACTTGCCCTTGAAATGCTTGGTTTCTTAACACCTTTTATCTGTATATTTCTTCTTCCTTTGTTAGATTTAGGGACTTTCTGCAGAATTAAGGTTTAATCAAAATAAGAACTTTTAAAATATGAGAAATTGAGTGCACTTTGGCTTGATAAGATATTAAGCTTACCTTCAAGTGATCAAAATCCGAAATCAGGTATAAGTTAATGCTGTATCTACAAAAAGTTTCTTCAGTGATTGCAGTTGGTCTAACTCTAGCACTGGTCAAGATTTTTGTTTCTTTTTCTTTTTCCATATAGCAATTATCATGATGGTAGAAGTTTTAAAGTAAGAAACTGTGATCTAAAAGAAAGCTTTGATTTTATTTATTTATTTTTTTTCCTTCAGAGACAAACGGGGAGATCTTTCATATGACTATACATGCAATTGTGAGAGAAACTATCCAATCAGAAAATGCTGGTTTGTGGGGGAAAACAAGATACTTATGATTGAATGTCTCATTGAAAATCTTCTTTGTGGCTCAGGATGCAAGACTCTGTGATGCTATTGGAGTGAAAATTCTTGATTTATTTTGCTTTGAATAGTCTGTCCAGCAAGTAGGGATGTGACCTTTGGTTAGAATTCTTTCTTCCATCCCTGACAATGAAAAGTAATGGAAACCAGTAAAAAGTAATGAAAATACCAGTGCATTTTCACACGAACTGAGTGTTCTACTTCTGTCTCAGCTTTATGTTAATGGCTGATTATTGAGAGTTAATTCTGCCACCCCATTTACAAGATAAAATGCTTCTCATTATGAGTGAATCCCAAACAATGCTGTAATCAATACAAATGAAAAGTTGGTCTGTCGCACTGGTGGCTAATACTCACATGATAGCGATTCAAAGTATAGTCTTGTGTATTTTGGTCAGATCTTCAGCTGCTGATTTCGCTCTGATTTAGTTATGTTCTTGTATAATGGTATTCATCAGAACATCTGAGTTCATTAAACAATGTGATTTGTGTCATGAGTTGAATTTTTTTTTTCTTTTTTTTATCTTATCTTTACCCAAGGGAGAAAACTGCTTGTGGAGAAGATTGCCTTTGAACGTTCTGATCCTTTATTATATTTATGGTACTACTCTCTGTGTATTACTGTATATTTTAGTCTTCTCTATATCTGGACAATCTGCACCAGTTTTCATTGCTGGTTGTTATGTTGTTGAAGACCTTATTTCTTTTTATCTCCCCAGCTGAGGTGCTTTATGAGTGTTTTATTTTTCTTTTGTACAAAAGTAAACTACTACAACTTCTTATATGAGGTTCAATGCAGTATAAGCACAGGTTTAGGAGTTAATCCCATTCAATGTCATATTGAAAGAAATGAATGAAGAGCTCTGTTTTTTAGCTAGTTTGGAATGATACCATAGTACTTGAATGGAGTATTGCATCCCAAATATTATATTCACCAAATTCAGTGTGTTTACACATGATTTCTACTAATCGAGTTCTTTGGAAGAAGCTACTGATACTTAGACTCTGGGATTAATTTGGAGCTGGGGCTTGTCATGTTTCAGTTTGTCTTGAGGTTTCTAAAAAGATCACAGCCTGAAATAGGAGTGGAAATAGAAGGATGCTTATGTGACTATGAATGAACATATTCCTCTGAATAAACTTAGCACCAGTATTCATGAAAACAAATTTCATTATCACTTGAATGAATAAAGTATAATGAGGACCAGGAGTTTCTGCCTTTATTGATACAATCCATTTTAAAGATATTAAAATAAGTACTTTGCTGTTTGTGTAAAAATAGTAACTGTACAGTGTACAACTTATGGAATTCTTGTATGGAAACTCTCATTCAGCATCCTCCTGCAACTTCCAGTGTACGTCTGTGTAACAAAATTTTGGATTCATAATGTGGTCATGTGAAAGAGATCAAAAATATGGTTTTAATATCGAAAGGATAGACTGGTTGTGAGTCTCAGATGCGTTTATATCCATGGCTACTCTGCCCAAAATCTCAGTTACTTAAAATAAATAAAATAAAATCTGAGTTATTTTAGGCTCTCAAGATTTAGACTCCTAGGAAGAAATAAAAACCATTTCTGTGAAATGGAAAATGAGGGAAGAAGTATGGCATCGGAAAAAGTTGATGGACAACAAGAAGGGATCATTTTGATTTATTCTCATTTTATGAAGCACAGATTTTACAAATGTATGGATTTATTTTGTGGTATTAAAGAAGAGCCCATTAGCTACAGCTGATCTAAATCTCAAACATTCTGATGCTATCAGTGAAACAAAAATACTTTGTTTTTTTTTTTTTTTTGCTATTAACATTATAGAAATCTTCATATATGGGTATGAAATCTTTTTAATTAGAGGTACTAAATGTTCAAAAAATAAAAGCTGCTTCATGTCCTATTCTCAGGTACCTTTCTTCATTATTTTTACTCTCTGTAAGGCAGTAATGAAAATGAATGATTCCTATACAAACTTTGTTTTTGCCTGATGTCACACTTGGCCTCACATATGTACAGGATATGAATCTTAGCGAATATTGTGTTTAGTAGAATTTATAAGAAAAGAAAAAAGCATACATAAGTAAAAGGTAAAGAGCAGTTTTCAGTAGTAAACTAAAGTATATTGCTTTTTGTTCTTTGTTTTAACCATCTGTATTCTTTCACACAAGGCTTTAAAGGAATTCCTATATGTATGTGTCCAGGGCATCAGACATTAAATGATGTCTTCTCTATGAGAAATCTACTAAGTGTTCTCAACAAAGAGATAATCATATAGAAATACTGGGGAAATTGAGAAACAAAAACATGCATTCTTTAAGATTTTGTTCTTCTTTCCTTTACGCTCAGGGAAGATGTAAGTTTTGTCCATTTAATGCCCTAAACCTTGACAGTTAACTAAAGATGTGTTGTAGGATGGTTCTGTGTTGCGTATTGTTTGGGTGACAGCTAGAGCATACAACTGGGGAAAATTGCTGTATGTGAAGTCAACTGCTTTTTTGTTGCTCGCTCTGTGTTTTAATACTCTTGCTTAGGTATTGGGAAATATTTTTTAATTTTTTTTTTTCAAGGTTTAGGTGGGGAGCATGAAGGTGTGTTATCTGACTCTGTTGTACTGTAATATCAATGAAAATGACATAATCAGGTCTTGGTAGGCGATAGGGCTGAGGAGCACAGATTACCAGAGATGCAGGCCTTCATTATCAAAGAAGCAGCAGTCTCTCAGAGTGGCGTCGGTAAAGCAAAAAGTCTGTTTTAGTGGGCCAATTTGCTATGTTTGGCATAAAAAGCATATGATTGCATCTGACAGTGCATCTATTCAAGAACAGGGATGCATACAGGATCCAGTTACATCCCATATATTGCAGTACCAATCAGAGACAGCTCCTGAGGCTGCACCTCCTACCTTCTGTGTAAAGTGCGGGCATGGGAGAAGCTTTGACTGATTTCACTGAAGCCATCAGACAATGATGAACATTCTTTCTGCTGCCAGAAAGCTACATAGGAAACTGTTGCAATGGGCATGCACAAATCATACTCTATAGTCAGTTATGACAGCACTTGCCTTCTTCAGGGATGTATCAGCTTTCATTTGCTCTTTTCATAAACAAAGAAGAACCGGAGTAGCGCCTGCTTTTTAATAGAAGAGAATTTTTCCACTGCATTTTACCTCATTTCTAAATCTACCACAGTGCTGCCACAACGTCCACTCTAGAGCTGACTTTTATTAACAGAGTTGTTTCTGATCCTAGAGGAGAGACTCAGATCAGCAAAATATCCCATTCTAGGAAAACTGTCTCTTCAGCTCTGGGTTATGATGCACAAGTGTCTTCACTGCTTAGCTACAGGAAAAGCAAATTTCTGCTGTGACATTTGTTAAGGATCATGGCCAGCTGGAGAATGTAATAGATGTAATTACAGCTTTTTTGCTTTTTTTTTTTTTTTTTTTTTTTTTTTTTTTTTTTTTAACTCCCCTCCCATTTAATGAACTACCATGGTTGTATGTGAGCTCTTAATTTTTTTTTTTGTTTGTTTTCTGGGGAGGGGTGGGAGCGCATGCAGTGAACAGATGGACTAAATGTGGTTGTTATAGGGTAAATGAGAAGCAATGAAAATGCAGGCTTTTTCTTACAGCAACCTGCCCTAGTTGTGGTGCCACAATATGGCAGATTGTTGCTTCTAGTGCAGTATCTTGGTCTCACACTGTATTAATGACTACGGGTAACTAAAACTCTCCAAATTCTTCAGAAACTACAAAATACAAAAAATGCATGTAAGGTGGACTGCTTTTTTTTTTGTTTGTTTGTTGTTTTTTTTTTTTTTGAGAGAGAGATAGTTGGATACTTTATTGGTGTAGGCTTCTAAAGATCTCTTAGATGTCTTTCAGGGAACAGATCAGAAAAGGTATTACAAAAGGATGACTAAAAACAATCTTAATTTCCCTGCATACAGGAACAAAATAGTGGCGCATATCCAGTTCTAAATAGAATCTAAAATGCAGTCCCTGATTGAATTTCTGGAAGAAGACAAACAGACAAAATAACCATGGAGTTCACATTTGTGCCAGTGCTTAAACTGAGAGCTGCATTTTTTGTTGTTTTAGTTTTTCCTGTCTTGAGAGTATTCTTTTGTACTTCTCTCTTTTCTAATTGTTGGATCATTGAGAGATGCTTTAAGAACATCTATTTTTCTGATTTTTAAGCTCCTTCATAGCCATTTGAGGAAAAACTCTGGACTAGATAGATGTCTACTCTGATTTGGTAGCCACGTTTGTGTTACTGTAGTGAAATGAAAATACAGAACTTCCACAGTTTGGAGGTTTTTCTTTATTAGGACAGATCAGCAAAAGAAAAATGTGATTTAACTAAAGCATCCTAAACAATATTAGTATTATCCATAACACAAATTTTTGAAACTATATCTAAGAAAATCTGGAAAAATAAAGTATGCTTATATTGTTAGCTTTCTTATGGATGAGCTTAATACGATCTCTAATGCAAGACAAAGAAGAAATATATTTAATATAAATTATATAAAGATTTTTAAAGAAAAAAATCTGCCTGAAATTCTTAGTCTTATTTCTGTGAGAATGGAAGACTGGATAAATGGGAAACTGTCTCCTGAAACAAGATGACAGGCATTGCCTTGCATGCTGATTTAACATTATATGCCGTGGGATTTCTATAGCTCAGAAAAATACCTGAATGTATTTCTGCCTAAATTTCTCCCCTCAGAATCTGTAACAATGGAGGGAGGGAAGAAATGTCAGTAGAACTTGCAGAAGATACTCTAGTGTGCAGTAGCTGAAGCAATGTGAATGAAAGATGTGGGATGTGAATGCAGTTCCTTGCTCTGACTAACGCGCAAAAAGGCGACGATCTTTGCCTGCCACAGAGCATGAACTGTGTGGGCTGTCAGTTCCAGAAGCATGGTCAGCTTTGACCAGAATTGCTGTACTGTATCTCATGAGTAGGTTTAGCAGTTGCTGTACTTCAATTTTTTAGTACTTTACTTGCAAGCCTGACAGATTGCAAAGGAAAAGCCATCACAGCTTTAAGGAAAGGAAACTAACTTTCCAAAGGGCTCTGTGTATAAAAATACTGACACTGTTTCCTACTTTCACCTATTCTTTTACTGAGTTGGAGCTGAAGCTTACATGTGAAGAAAACGTATGCAAAAGAGTAGTGTCTATACCCTTCAGGATTGGATCAGGAAAGCCTATGTCAGAAGATATGATTGGAAGTTGTCTTTCTCAGATTTAAACTACTTTGTCATTTACTGTAATGGATGATATACAATAGCTTCCAGATGTTCTGCTCACTTGCACTGCCCAGCTACAGAGCTGAGGCTGTTCCTCCTAGCACTAGAATTAGGCATGATGATGAGAGTTCCTGCTGGGTCAAAGAGCACCCGTTCACTGAGGGCTGTCTTTTATTCATCCTCCTTGGGACTGCTGTCTTGGCTTCAGTATTTGTAGGCCATATGTAGCCTTTACATTTTTTTTAATCAGCTGCTTTCTGCTTGAGAAGCACTAATTTTGTCTTATGCACCACTGTCCCCTCTATGAGAGTAGCTGACATTAGCTGCCCTTCAGCAGCAATGGTCCTAGGCTTCCGTCACTGCTTTGTTGGTCTCTGTGCTGCCAGAGCTGTTACTGGACCTTCAAACTGTCAACGTTCTATTTGTTTTTCTGAACCTGGCAGCTGATACCAGGCAGGTTGCTCTGGAGAAGGAGGGGCTATCACTGCAGCAGCTCTCCCCACCTGGTGTCTCTTTTCCCTCCAACTTCTTGGAGAGGTGCACTTTTCTACATACATGCATGGCTAAGCCATGGGGCATGAGGTGAGGGGCAGTCTGTTCTTGTGAGTTGGGCGTCACATGTGGTAACATCGCAGTTTGGGGAAAACTGTACAGTGCTTTCCATTGTAAGCAACTGAATGTGGTTGTTTGGTTGATACTTTTAAGCTGCATGTACTATGTGCTGCTCTATGTGCTGCTATCTGCTGTGAAGAGAGCTTCCATTGAGGGAGTCGTAATGCAGGTCCAATAATACATAGTGGAGTTCCAAAACCAGAAGCTCACAATTTGAGGAGAACCACTTTGGTTTCACTGGATTATTTTTCAGTGTCTTGTATATTCTGATTAGCACGTTTCCCCATTTCTTTCTTTTTTTTTTTTAATTTATTTTTCTTATCCCCTCCATTGCCTTTTGCAGAAGAATATGGTGAGTCAGATTCCTCTGACTTCAATTATTCTCCAAGTATTGTTTCTGGCCAGTTTGTAGTTCTCATGTTGTTGTTGATAACCCTGCAATTTTTTAGGTTAGATAACGTGCAGTTGGGGAATTTTGCAAGTTTCTGCTTTGAAATAAATCACTGCTAATAAATGAAAGTAGTCAGAATGCACAACGTAGTTTTGAAAAGGCACCTAACAGGCTAAGGGAATACAGGTGAAGTGAGTTTGGTGTCATTTTTCTTTCTTTCTGTGAGCTAGAGGCAGTGGCAGGTTCATCAGCTGTTTTGATAAGAAACAATACAAACAAGTCTTTCTAAATCTCTTCTGCCAGTAAAGCTCCTGCTCCTCCTTGCTTTGGAAACAACCTTGCTTTACTACCTGTTGTTTTACTCTGTGCCATTATACCCTGTTCATTTCCCTCTTTTTTGTCACCTTATCTGTCCCAGGGAACTGTACCTTTTCGTTTTATTACATCGAATGGGAATATTTCCAGGATATGTACAGCTGTACTCTTGAACTTGTGACATTTAAAGGGCAATAGAATGCTAATGTGACTAATAAAACAGAAAAATGGCTTTATATAAGTCAGTGCAAAAGTGGCTCAACCTGTCTTCTAAACGGACTAATTTCAACAACATTTGCTGATAGGGGCCTGGAGGGACACTGCAAAGCTCAAGGAATTGAGATAGAACTGTAAAAACAAAGAAAGCTGTTGTCATCCTCTTTTGCACCTTTAAAAGAGATCCATCCAATCTTTCCTATTATGGGAGCACTACCAGCTATTTTCTGCAGATGATAATTCAGAAGGGTAAATGGCTGCATATTTATGTGATTCTTTTGTTGTTTTTGTAGTTGTTCTGTTTTTGATTATTCAGTGAAACATTGCAATCTGGAAGAAATTTTATTATTTTTCTTTAACATTGATTTGTGGATTTCTGTTTGAGCACATAAAATAAGAGCTTCACATTTTATAGTTCATTTTTTTTTCTAGCTAATGCTATGAGGCCTAGAAGGATTGCAGGTCACGTCCTTTCTGAATAGTAGTAAGGCTGCACTGATTCTCAGTATATGCCATGTAGCCACTGAGTCATGAATTGATGTGGATGGATAGACAATAAAAGAAAACATCTATCATTTTTACTTTTCTGATCTTATTGTTTTACCATTTTTGACCTTATCCTTTCTATGTTAATCAAGGTTTCTCAGTTAACATGAAAACCATAAGTTTTTCTGGGTTATACCAACAGTAAAATGGCATTAAATAACAGTTTGTGATTATAACCCACAGTTATACTGAGTTATACTGAGTTGTGTTGTAATTCTGAATAGGGTGGGGTTGTTTATTTAGTGATATGACTAAAAAGGAAATTTGATTGGAAGTTAGGAGTTGTATGTTAGCTAAAATTTGCTACTTTCAGTGAAAGAATTATAGTTTTTTTCTATTTCTTTAATAACAGTAACAACAGAAAAACCCACAGTTATCCAGGGAATACACAGATACAGATCTTTTGTGACAGCTGTTTAAAAGTACTTTTGACTAATTACTATTAAAAGCTTATTAAAATATTTCTTTCTTTAAAGCAAGCTATGTTCTTTCATCTTTTTTCTTTTTCAGTAATGTGTCATCTATTAAGATGTTTTGATGTGGAAAATTAGTGCTTCAGGTTTGAAGAGAATGACAAGAATAATGTTTCAGTTATAATTTCAGAATTAGTAACACCAATTCACCCTTCCTAGTGGAAAAGAAACTTGGTCGCCTCATGAACTTTCCATGCTAGAAGTGAAGTTTTATCTCCACTCAAGCAATCAGTCACACTGATGTTTTCTAAAACTTGATTTTTAGATATATAAGAAACTAAATTCTAGTCTCTATTTGCTGATGTACCTCAATTTTTTCTTCCTTTTCTCTCTGAGTGCCATTTTCTTGTTTTAATCTAGCCCAGCTTCCTGCTACTGTGAAGGAGGTTTTCTTGGGTGCAGTGTGTTACTGGAAGAATGAGTTAGCCCAACACGTCTACGCTGTCTGACTGCATAAGCTAATGTAGGTACTGGGGTTCCAGATCTCAAGACTATGGAGCACTGTATAGGCTTATTTAAGGAGAAATATATGGAGGTAAATCTTTTCATGCAATTGTGAGAAGTCTTTCTTAACAGACTAGTATTTCCACAGCACATAAGATGATATAAATGACATTGGACAACTTTTTACTGAATAGCCATGTATGTAGGCATATCTTTCAAGAGCCTCCTATAGGTCAGAAACTAGATTTGTTAACACAGTAATAGAATGTTTTGGATTTTTTTTTTTCAATCTAGTTGCTGCTGTTTATAATTTTACTCAGTATTAGTTACAAAATAAGTCTTTTCTTTGTCTGGACTAATGTCTCAATTTCTCCCATCAGCTTTTGACACCTATGTTCAGATTGTTTCACATTCTCACAGCAGTTCTGTTTTCCTTCTCTCCCTTTGACTCTAGATTTTCTCTGGGTATAGAAAGAACTTGTGAGTATGATTTTCCTTTGCTTACTTTCCAAATTTAATGTACTTCAGGAGATTTTTACCACAATCTGATCTCCAGTTGGGAATGGTTGGGGTACACTCTTTGTAGATGTAGTGGTAATTTAAAGACTGCTCATAGTTAGGCTTGAAGATTGAAAAATTCTTCAGACTTATGAAGAAAATACGATTTGAACAAAAGTTAAGAAAAGCTAAGAAAAATTTGGCATTGTTCAATAATATTTATCTAGCAAGACTGAATGTAATTCCTCAGATGGGTGGTACTATAAGAGAAAAGGATGTTTTCTCTCTATTGTGTTACAGAGGGGTGAAAGATGTTCTGAATGAATAAGTGGCCTCTCAATTTAAATCCTACTTTTCATTGTCACTAATAGTTTTTTTTAGAATTTTCTGGCAATTTCCATGAAATGTTTTCTCTCTATATGCTTTCCATCTTAATATACCACACAGTATCTTCCCACAACTGCAGCTTTGTGATAGTCCATCACAATGCAGTTCTTTTGAAAGGATTTTTGATTTGTCTGTAATACTACAACATTTCTATTCATGTCAGATACATGGCTCAAATAAAGACAGCTCTGAAAGATCCCTCTGATTTTTATCTTGCTGGAAATTTGCATGAGAACAGTTATTCTTCCTTTCCCATAGTAAAAATTCAAAGGATGTCTATTTAAAGTGAGCTACGAAGAGTCCAAGGCATGAAGAAATTAACAAGCTGGTGTTTACCTGCTTTTTTTGGCTCTGTGATCATCTGATCTTAAGTGGAAGTGTTCATCTTTCTCACCTTTCTCTATCTGTTGCTCAAAGAATATTGTTGTCTCTGGAACCTTTGTGAGAGGTAATACTGGATGTTTTATCCTTTGTTTATGTAGCTGTAGACACAACAGGCAAAGGGCAAACTCACGCTATAATAAATGTGTAGAATTTTGTAGTCTTTAATCTTAAGTTAATATGATCTTCAGTTTTACAACGTAATATGTGACCAAGTGGTTATTATATTTGCAGTGTCTATCTTTTTCATCTGTGTAGCCAATATTAATGGGCTTGAGATCATAATCCATGGGCGATTATTCATTTTGGCAACACCTTTGCTTGAGACCTATAATGTTTCTCAAAAAATGTCAGAAATATTAGGATTTGCTAATGGTCTCCTATAGATGATGGTAGCCTTTCAAAATAAAAATCTACTTTTTTTTTTTTTGTTTGTTTCTCACTAAATTTGTCAAAGAAGGTATATTTTAAAAAAGGTGTAATAGTACTACTTATAGGATTTGAACATTGATACTAGAGCAGTTATCACACTGGAACAGGCTAGTGATAAAAACAATTTCTTTGTCTGACAACTGTAAGGATCTGGAGTTCTGTAGGAAAGTCCACAAAGGCAGACAATAACTGTGTGTACAAGCATGGCTGTGCTTAAAAAAGGTTAGTCTGGTTGGCAAGATCTACTAGGTTGTGCACTAAGAGCAACAGTGCTTTCCTGAGACTGTGAGTTGCCCTTGGCTCTCAGCCCTGCCAAATTCAACATGGTCCAGGCTGAGAGCTGGATTGATAACCATTGCATGCGTTTGTTTGCTTCCCTTACTGGTGATTGAGGTGCATATTTTTGTTTATTTCATTCACTCAAGAAGGAAACTATCAGGGATGTGTGATAGTTGGGTAAACCCAGTCTTTTTTTTCCTGGGAAATCACATTATGGGTCTTGGCTATTTTTCTGACTCTATAATTTGGTGGATATTTTCAGTCAGTTTTGACAAAATTTTGTTGAAAGAGGGATGGGGCAGTCTTTTCCTTTCAATGCTGTGTTTCTTTTTTTTTTTTTTTTTTTCTTTTTTCCCCTTAACAAAACTTACATTGTGCTCTAAATTTTAGTTAAAAAAGTAGCTTCTCAGCTTGGCTCAACAATCCAAAGACAATCCATACTACAGAATACTTACTGCCCCCTGTTGTTCTGCTATTAGAAATGCATCTCATAGTTCTTAGTTTCTACTCTGGGTAGAGCTGCTATTGGAGTCAAGGGCTTTCTAGCTCCAAATATTCCTCTATTCCTTCTTCTCTTCCTGTATGGACTTTGCTTTTTGGTGATTTATTCAGTCTACAATTTGACTTTAGTCAGGGTGTTTACCCATGTACAGTAATTTCAGAACCAGAGAAAGTCTCAGTGTCCTTGTAGGATTTGGGATCCCAGTCCACGATCACAAGATGCACAGTTTGAGTGGAAATACTCCAAGAATGAGCATACACACAACTTACATTGTGTAAGCATCATACAAGATGTTTTTTTTGGCCAACTTTTCTTTGTCTGCCTTTAATGACATCAAAATCTCACAAATATTCCATAAAACAGTGATCTTGCTTAGGTTTTATTAAAATACTAGTCTACCTCAGGCATCAAACAGATTTATTATGAAATTTTTGGGTTTTGAATAGGAAGAGCTGTAAGACATCACCTTCTTCCTCTGCCTGCCCTGACACCAGACTGGCTGTACCTAAGATGACTCTGGGACCTATTTTTCTACCTTTGGTTAAAAGGCTGCAGTGATGCAGGTTCCACGGCCTCACTTTCCAGCCTGATTTATCACTTGGTTAGTTTTGTAGTTAAAGACTCTTTCATACTATCTGTTATACTTTTTCTTTGTAAACATTTTTCTATTTATCATCACAGGAAACTCTGTCTTTCTCTCTCTCTCTCCAGGCAAACCAGTTTACTTATCTTTCCTATCAGGATGTATCTCCATATTTCTGAATCATGTTATTTCCACTGTGTTCTCTCCAATCTATCTCCATGTCTCTTACTGTTTGGTTTTCCAGACCTGTACTCAGAGTTGAGTCCATCTGAGGTTTCACAAGGAACAACCAGAGAAAATTCATGTCTTTCAAATGGCACGTATGTAAGCCTTTCAGTATTAGAAGTACTGATGCCTTGCTAGTTATTTCCAAATTTTTATTTTCACATTTGGCTACTTTTTTGTGGATTTAAACACTTAGCTTTTTAACTATATTTTTACTTATCAGGATTTAAGGGGTGGGGGCTGAAGTGCAGTATTGGATAGAGGGGAGCAATATGGGAATGGCAACACTTTTTAACTGGGCTAAGAGAGGGATTGTAGGTTACCTAATAGCTATGCCCAAACACAAGAAGAGAAGATCCACATGCTTCACAGAGGTGGGAGGATGACAGACAGTGGACGTGAGTGTAACTAAGAGAAACTGAGACTAGGTATAAGAGAAAAACAGTCGATCAGTGGAATAGATTGCCCATTGCAGGTTATGACTGCAGGTTACGCTGTCTCCACCCCTGGCTTTAACCAGTCAGATCTTGAAAACCTTTCTGAGCAGCCTGGTCTGATTCTTTGAGCAGAATGTTGGGCTAAAGATCTCTTGAGGTCCATTCCAACATGAATGTTTCTATTATTGTTTCTTTGGTTCTTCTGGTCCTTTTCAGAAGGATATTGTACTAAATACTTTAAGCATAATCCTGTTTCATTTTCAGTCATTACTGAAGATACTGCCAAACACTGGACTCACAGAAGTTCTCTCGGAAGTCCCATTTCAAATTTTGGAAAATTCCTAATAAGTTATTGAGTATGTTTTAAAATCAGGTATTCATACACTGACATTTCTTTTGGATTGTATTTTGCTGATGTGACAACATAATGTGGGCGCATAAAAAAAATTTAAGTAGAATACGAATGTCATATATTTTCTACTTATCATTTATGCTAATCATTCTTACAAATATAACATATGAAACTGTTATGAGTTATGCTTGTTTTATCATTGGTTTTTATTAGCCAATTATCTTCTTAGTACTTGCAACCAATGATTTATGAATGAATTAATGAATGACACTTGATGGAGTTCTTCTAAGTGGAGGTAATTTGAGTAACATACATAGGAATGTTATTTTCAGGCAGGCACTACTCGTTTGCTTCTTGGAGACATCTTTGTCTTCTGAATTATTAGAAATGTCTTTAGATCATTCCTGAGATGCTGTAAGATGTACTTCATTATGTCTAGTTGTGTTAAAAATATCTGCCTTCCCTTCATTCTTTTAAGATATTCTTTCCTTATTCTAGACCATGCTTTGCTTCTCTTTGATGTCAGTTGTGTGATTCTAAAAAAAGGATGGAAAGGTCAGTATTTCAGTCTTATCTATGTCCTGTAGTATTTGCTCTCTTTCCACAACAAACCGTGCATCTATATTTTCTATTTTTTTCCTTATATTCAGTAAATAAGATTGAAGTGATAGAATTGTTTTTGATGGCATCACTGAACTTTTTCTTTGAAGCTTTTTATGTTCCTTGCTAGTTGTAACTCATTTTGTGTTTTACTTTTTGGCATCTTATCCTTACAGACTGTTTCACCCTAAATCATTCTAAGTCATGTGTCTGTGTGATTCCTCTCTGATTTTTAGGTTTATTAAAGAGTTATGTGAAAGTTGCAGAGCAAACTGGAAGGGATTTGGGAACAATGCACAAGATAAAGATTTACAATTACTAGTGTGCATCATTTTCTCTGCACTGTACAACAGCTAGGATAAACCCCACCTGTCTTCCAAGGTTACTAGAAATATCAAGATGATTTGAGTGTGGTGGCATATATAAAGACAGTTGAGTCATAATGCCTAGATTGTTGTGAACTTTTTTTCACCCAGGGGTATGTATGACTGTTCTGGAATCAAAGCTGGCCTTAGGAAATCCCGAGGGGCCTTATGCTGATCATACTTGACTGTCTTTTGCAGATCTTAGAATTAATTCAATTGGAATTAAATTAAATTGCAATTACCATTTGATTTAATTGCAGTTAAATTATATGTAGGTTAAGTAGCAAAAATGAGGTAATGTCATTCTCAACAGACCTTGGGGAAAAAAGTTGGAAATGACCCTTCCCACTGTGAATGATACAAGCTGCCTCATTATTACAGTCTGCTCCATAGACTTCTGGGAGATTACTGACTTCTTGGAAAGAGGAAATTTTGAGTATGAAGAACCTATTTTGGATCAGGAATGGAGTATCAAATTGTGTAAGTTAAGTGAATGGACCTTAGTATATTCGCAGTGAGTCTGTACTAATTGCCATAAAACATAAGCTGTATCTTACCAACATGTAATAGTAGTGATTCGCACCTCTGTTAAACTATGAGTTAAAGCTGTTAAGGCTTTATTAAAGAGAATTGCAAATAGTGAAGAAAATATACAGCAAGCTATTCATTCTGTGAGTGAAAAGAGACAGTACTGACAGTTTGTTTCATCTGTAGTTTAGCAGAGTGGTCATTAATGTTTCCCAGGTGTGCCAGGGCTGCAAAGAACATTAGGAGGAGCTACAGCAAAGAAAGTATGAAAGGCCAAAGCTTGCTGCTGCTGCTTCTACTAGCCTTGCATAAATAAACATAGATGTTACTTGAAAGAAAATAAAACAAAAAGACAATCAGAAATGCAAAATAGAAATGTAATCTTGTAATTTTTCAAATTACTAGGAAAGTGAAAGCTCTTTCTGTAGCCTGAGATTGTAAAATTATTTTTTTCTCTTCATGTGGCTAATATAAAAATTTAAACCATGTAATAGAACAACGATTATGTAAGTAGGGCATGGTATTCCTTTTTAATTACCCCATATTGAACAGATATTCAACAGGTAAGGTTCTGGTGGATAGCTCCTCAATAGAGGAATTGTAGTGTGATTGCATATTTATATGTGAGATGACGTTGCGAAAGTGCTTAACAAGAGGGGACATTCAGTGGAGGAAGAAACAAATTGTCAGTGTTACAGTGGGTTGCTTGTCATCCTCATTTATGCTTGAGCACTGAGTTCTATCTCTGCCATGCTTTAGATGTAATGGCAGTTTTGCCAGTTTTTATGCACGAGCAGCTTGGTGAAAAGGATCCACACCCAATGGAAAGCTTCTCTGTCTTGAGCTCCGTGTCACTGCTGCCTTGTTCCATTGAGATTGCTGCTGGAGTTCCAGATGCAGGTCTGGTTATTGTTGTGTTCCTGCACTTCATTATTTTGAGGTGGTGCTGGTGCATGCAAGCTTGGTTCACAATCTGGCTGTGTGCAGCTAGATACTGGTATTGTATTTGGCAGCACTGTGTAAACCTCATCCACTTGGTGAAGTCATCTAAAATAATTATACTTTTAAATCTACAGAGCTGTTGCCAAACCATGTACCCATGAAATACAGATGCTGTAAATTTTCCATTCAGTTTTGCAGCTAATCTGCGATGCACAGAAGGGGAGCGAGTTGCATTATGAAACGTCCCCCTTGTCTTTTATAACACAGGAACGCTTTAATTAGACATAAATGAGTTTGATCAATGAATCATTAACTTCCATTAAACTTTAAGTACATTGCCTGACCTGGCTACTTCATTCTGAATTTAATCTAGTACTTGATAATTAGAGTTAAAGGGACAAGGGCTGGAGGCAATCCTCAATCCTTCACGCAAAATGGAGTTGAGTCAGCTAATAAGTTAATTTTATAGTCAGTGTGTAAGGACAGAATTGATTGTAAAGCATAATTTTCCTAGAAAAGCAGATCAGGAAGCAGATTGTCGCTTTATTTTGTTTTCAGACTTACCTCAAGAATTACCTGTTCAAAGTCTTTCAGAGTCTTCACAGATCCTATCCTTATCACAGCAGCTGGAGGATTAAGTTGCATGAATGTGCAGCCCAGAAGCCTGTCTTCAGGGCACAAGAGCCTCTTATAGCTTTGTGAAAGCAGTGGTAGCTCTCCTTGTGGTTAAGCAAATTATTATGACCTGTCTAGATCCACAGGAGCTGCATGGAGTCTAGGGATGGGACCTTCTTGTAGTTTTCAAACTTAGGAAAGATAGAGTCACTCTGCCAGCTTTGCCAGCACCTGTATCCAGAAGATCAATTTGTGTTCATTGTGTGTATTTGCTGTTTATATTTTTTACATTTATAAATTGCAGACTTGGTCACTTAGGTATCTCTACATGATGGTGCTGTGCAATAGAGACGTTCTTCGGGAGATCTCTATCATGCTAATCTTATATGAGGAACATTTGAATAATCAAAAGAATAGGCAATAGTCTGTCATTTAAAAGGAATAGATGAAATTCACAGAATCACAGAGTGGCCAGTGTTGCAAAGGACTTCAAGAATTGTGAATCTCCAAACTCCCACCACATGCAGTGCCACCAACCTCTCCATTTAATACTAGACCAGGCTGTCCAGAGCCCCATCCAATCTGGCCTTGAACACCTCTAAGGATGGGGCATCCACAACCTCTCTGGGCAGCCTATTCCAGCACCTCACCATACTCATAGTAAAGAACTTCTCCCTGATACCCAACCTCCATCAACTTAAAACCATTTCCCCTTGTCCTGCTGTTATCAACCCTTTCAAAGAGTTGATTTCCCTCCTGTTCGTAGGCTCCCTTTAGGTCCTGAAAGGCTGCAATGAGGTCACCCCATAGCTTTCTTTTCTCCAGGCTGAACAAGCCCAGTTTCTCAGCCTGTCTTCCTAGGGGAGGTACTCCAATCCCCTGATCATCTTCATGGCTCTCCTCTGGACCCTCTCCAACAACTCTCTGTCTTTCTTGTACTCGGGGCTCCAGGCCTGGACACAGTACTCCAGATGGGGCCTCACAAGAGTAGAGTAGAGGAGGACAATCACCTCCCTGACTCTGCTGGCCACCCCTCTTCTGATGGAGCCCAGGATACCATTTGCTTTCTGAGATGCAAGAGCACACTGCTGGCTCACGTTAAGCTTTTCATCCATCAGGACCCCCAGGTCCTCCTCTGCAGGGCTGCTCTCAAGGGCTGCTTGTTCTCGTCTGTATGGATACCTGGGATTCCTCCGGCCCAAGAGCAAAACTCTGCACTTTGCTGTGTTGAACCTCATTTGGTTCACCCAGGCCCACCTTTCAAGCCTGTCGAGGTCCCTCTGAATGGCATTCCTTCCTTCCACTGTGTCAGCCGTACCACTCAGCTTGGTGGCATCAGCAAACTTGCTGAGGGTGCACTCCATTCTGTCATCAATGTCATTGCTAAAGATGTTAAAGAGCATTGGTCTCAAGACAGACCCCTGGAGGAGTCTGCTCATTACCAGCCTCCACCTGGATATAGAACCATTAATCACCACCCTCTGTCTGTGGCCTTTCAACAGATTTCTTATCCATTGAGCGGTCCACCCATCAAATCCACATCCCTCCAATTCAATTCTTGTCTTGCTTTTACACAAGTGAGTTCTCTTATGTCTCTTATCTGAGCTATAGTGTCCTCCTTTTCCTGGGCTCAGAGCAGTGTGTGCTGAAGGATGCTGGATGACCCAAATGTGGACTCCTTTTGTCTTGTTTAGTGTTTGCTTTGTGCAACCTGAAGTATGTATCTGAATGTACTTCAGAAAATATTATATTGTCTGTGTAGAGTGCTGTTGAAACAGATAAAACACTGTAATATCTAAATCTCCAGTCTTTCTGTTGGGTTATTATCCTGTTGCTGGTGTCTATGACTGCTCACAAAATGCTGCTTTGATGGAACAGAAATTTTCACCAGAGAATATGCTCAAATGCATTTGAGAAAAAGGTGCATGGAAGCTCAGGGTTCTTAAGATCTGACTAGTGTGATAAAGAGGAGGGTGGATGCATTGTCTCCCCCTCAAACCTTTGTTGGTGTGCAGGCTGCCCTGAAAATAATGTTTCTTATTTATTTTGATGGAAACAACAGAAAGAAAGAGCACAACAACACTACTTGATAGAGCAAATTCTCATCTACAAATCACTAATTTTCAACATAGTCACCACCATTAGCTGTTCATATTTGCCAGCAATTAACAAGAGCTGTATACCGTGCTCATCAAAATCTGCACGTGACCTGCTATTTCACAGCTGTCAAGTTGCTAAGAAAATGTTATCCATCTGTACTCAGACCCATCTTTCATTGGCCAAAACAGATGGGAGTCAGAAGGCACTAAATCCAGATTATATGGTGAGTGTGGTAGGACAATCTAGCAAAGATTGGTAATGTGCTCCAAGGTCTTCAAACTGGTACAGGGCCTGGTATTATCATGTTGCAAAAAAAAAGTTGTCTTCTTCTCTAGTTTGACTCAGGAAGTAAAAGCCTTGAGCTTAGTCAACATTGAGATGTAGTGATTTGGTTGGTGATTTGCCCAGGTTCAAGAAATCCAGAAAGACCTCTCCTTTCCTATCCCAAAAGACAGTGCATCTCACTTTTTTCACTGAGGGCTGCATCTTGAACTTTTTTTTCAGTGGGGAACAAATTATCATTTTCATTCCAACTTCCAGTGGTGATATCACGTCACTAGTAAAGATGCAACCTAGGAAACTGTCACTGTTAGTGAATCCTGCTGAACTTGCATGCAGTGTTCTTTCTGTTCCTGTGTGAGCATTTATGGGACACACCTGGCACAAACTCTGAAATATTTCAACATTGCCATTATGGTTACCAAAGCACTGAAGTTGATATTTATCTTCAGACACAGTTCTCTGGTCATAATCTGATAATTTGATCAGAGGAGTTCATTGAGTCACTCTTTATTTTGTGGCTTAATTTTGCTTCATCTGCGCTTCCACATCAGGTGCCCCTCTGCTGCATTCTGTCACGTGGCAACAAAATGTAATGGAACATTTTTGGGAAGGTTCATCCTTTACTGCCATGCCACTGACAACTGATTTGATATCTTGGGCCAACACAATGAAAAAGGAAGAAGTTACTTTCAGATCAGCTCTTATATTTATATTACAACCGTGGATAACAGAGGTCAGAAAAGAGCAAACATTGTTTTGTGTGTATCCAGAAGAAGGTCCTTTTTTTCTTCTTTTTTTCTTCTTTTTTTCTTTTTTTTTTCTTTTTTTTTTTTTTTTGCAGACACAAGAAGCTAAAAGGGATGTTGCAGAAGTTCTAAGTGTTGGACAGACACTTCAAATGATGATCAAGTTTTGTAAAGGGCTCTAAACATTCTGACCCATGCCTTTCACATTTCTTCAGTCTCTGCATTGAGATACTGTCTCTAAATCCCTTGAGAGTGCTGCAGCTTGGGGTCACTGAAGCTCTGCTCTAGGCCTATAATGAGCTATAAAATGACAGGCACTTTTGGGGCTGAGTTTATGTGCTGTGTGTTCACTGCTGCCCTGGAGATACCGGCTGAGTAAAGATGAAAGTGGATGCTGATTAGGTACCCATTTAAGAAAACCTGTCCATTCTGTGCAGTCACATAATGCTACACAGAGGGGGGCTGAATTAAGGTCATACAGACAACCTTAATACTGCCATTTTGAGACTTTTGAATGCTGGATTATGTGACCTTAATAGTACTATTTCAGAAGTATTTTATTTGGATGTGATTTTATATATTTAGGTCAGACAAAATTGCTAGCAATGTTCTCTGGTTCTAAAATCCACAAATCTAATCTTTTTTAATAGCACCGTGTCATGGTTTTGTGATTTTTGGTTTTTGGTATTCCACATCATAACATCATGTGGGGCACTGGGAGTTTAACTGTTCATGCTCAAGTTCTGGGTACCTGTTCAGAAGAGAAGAAGAATTACGTTCCCCAGGGGACTGTGCGGTCACAGAAAGGAGATATAACTCCCAGCAAAGTCACCTGATGTGCTCTTTTTTCATCCACTCTTCTTCGTTGTCTCTTTTTCGTCTCCCTCCTGCTCCACGGGACTTGCACATCTCACTTCAGCATTGTCGTGAGCCCTATCCACCTTTCAGACATTCTCTCTCTCACTATATTTGGTTTATTAGCTTCAGTTCTGATTATATTGCATTATAGTGTGTTATCTTGCATTCCGATACTGTATTTAGTAAATTAGTTTGTTTCTCCTCAGATCGTTGCTGCTGTTTTTAATTATTTTGGGGTACCCTGTTTCCCCTTTCTGGAGGCATGGATTTTATGAAATCCCTCTGCCCCGCTGGTCACGGAACTGGACCGAACCAGCCCGTAAACCATCAACATCCTGTCAGTATGCAAGAGAGAATTCTGCTAGAGCTGATGAAGGCCTCTAAAAATGTGTCCCTTTTGAGTGTTTTAATGACGACATTGGAAAATCCTTGATGGTATGCTCTTAATTTATCTTTTAGATTCTCTACTGCTGGGCTCCCACTGTAAGTGATAACAATTTTGAGGATCATAGAGTGTCCTATTTTCCTGCTCCCTGAATCACCTCTAGTCCAAGATAAGACAGACCAGCAATTTTGCTGTTAACTGATGTATTGCCCGTATAGTGTGAAGAGTCTAGTTCCAGGTTTCTGTAAAACAAAATTCCCAGTGCAGCCTGGTATAGGGAAAAAAAAAAAAAAAAAAAAAAAAAAAAAAGCTTTTCTATCAAAAAAATGCCTAACTTTTGCTGTAGTAAACAATGGCTTCTGGTGACCTTTTTTTTTCTTGTATGAGAGATTCTTCCAGGTGGATGTTTGCAGTATATTTTGAAGAATGTTGTGGTGAAAATGCTCTACTGATGATGACTGTTTTTTGCCATACTGAGCTAGAAATATGAAATCTTAATTTCTGTCAGTGAAGAATTGCTCATAGCAGTGCTCACAAGGTGATGCAAGTGAGTAGCTGTTTGCTATTGTCAATAAGGGCTTTACAGCCTGCCTTTCTGGGAATTGAGAAACTTGTTCTCTCTCAGGGTATTCCAACCTGAGCCTTTTTGCAATCATTTAGAAGACAATTCAAGTGATAAAACCTGTTATTTATTTTGGAGAAAACATGTTTTAAGGCATCAAAACTGCTTCATTATTTGAAAATACATTTAAAAAGTATACTTGCTTTCTGTAGAGCTCAAAAGACAAATTTCAAGTAACAAAAGGCTTCCTAGCAGGTGGTGGATAAACATTTTGCATTTCCAATAGAAGTTGGGCTCATCTCTTGCTGCTGTAAGCAGTCTGAAAATATAGTTGTTTACCAAAAAGATACAGCAGAAGTTGCTACCAGCCAAATCTAACAATCAGCTGCATCTGTCAGAATGTAACTAAGGAATTTCATAGCTCTGGCTAATAAAACAAAACTTTTCTGAACTATATCTATCCATAACTATCTTTCATCCTGTCATTTCAAACTTGAAAACTTGAAAGTCTCACAAGACTCCTCTTCTTTTGAGTTCATGACATTTTTTCTCCTTCAGGCCTGCAAAACAGAGGAACAGAAAGGTTTCCAGAAATTATTTACTCAAAACACAGCCTCTACAAGAGCAATGCCTCAAACACACTCTCACCAGAAGCTGCTACTAAGTGGATCTCCATAGCAGCAGTATCCAGCTGCTCTATGCTTGTGCAGTCTGCGGAGTACTAAGCTTTGCAAGAAAATGAAGCGTGTCCAGTTCAGACAGAACCCTCAGAGATTTTTCCTTGCTAGGTTTTTATCTGAGCAAACGTGAATTGTGACATTTTGAAGACTTGTAACTCACCCAGACTTTAGCCGTCTCAGCAGGATAAAAAAAGTTTTGTTTTGATTTAGTTTTCCAGAGTTGGTTGTTGTTTTTTTTTTTGTTGTTGTTATTGTTTTTTACCCAAAGTAGACCTTGTTGATTTTTTTTTTTTTCCTCAGATTGGTTGAAATACAGTTTCTCATTTGTATTCTTGTAAATAGCTGAATCATTTTGACTGAAATTTTCCAAAGTTCAGACTAAGATGAATACTGACAGGCAGAAACTAGCCCAAGTACTGTCAAACAGTAACAAACTGGAGGGAAAAAAAAAAAAAAAAGAGAGAGAGAGAGAAAGAAAAGATATGACACATGGGGCAGGAGGCAGCCTTAAGAGGTGGTAGCAGTACTCCCAGCTACAAATTGTGTGAGACACTGTAAATACTGGCAAGTTCTAAAACCACTATTTCAGACTTCTTGTAGGTCAAAAAAATACAGGCAGATAGATCGTAGTCAGAATGCCAAAATAAGCGATTTGTTCCCCTCTCTTTATTACTTCTGAGGCTGTATCTGGAATTATGTGTTTGGCACTGGATTCTCTGGCACTTTAGGAAACTGGAAGTCTGGTAAATGGCCAAAAAGATCGTTGGAGGCTGCATGTGTAATGGCAGGCTGAGGGTGTGAGTTAGGTTTGTAGCAGTCAGAACATACCTGTTGAACAAGTGGTGATGCCCATGTGGATCTTGATATGACCTGGGAGAAAAAATCCTATGTACAAAAGGCTTTTATTATTATAAAATATATATTATAACATAATCTATAATATATTCTGCAATATAATTATATACAAATATGTAATATATAAATATATTTATATACTATATACAATATGAATATAAATATAAATATATAATATACAATATATTATAATTACATATATAATTATATATATTATTTATAATATAATTATATAATTATAATATATAATTATATATATTATATATAGTTATATTATATTTATAAATAATATGTAAAAATAAATTATACATAAATATTTATATTATATTTATAAATTATTTATATATAATTTATTTATATATATATTATTTATATTATATTTATAAATTATAAATATAATTATATATAATATATATAATTATATATTGTAATTATATAATTATATTATAAATAATATATATAATTATATATGTAATTATAATATATTGTATATTATATATAATATATTATATATTATATAAATTATTTATTTAAACAGGCAGCTTTTAAGCTAGGCCCATGTTCCAATGTACTTCCTTGAGCAGAAAGCACACGTCCTTTCCTAGCTACTTTGCAGCACAGCAGTGAGCTTGCCTGCTCTGTAATGCCTTAATTTCTAGCTGCCAGTTAGTTGTAATAGCATCTCACATACATGTATGCTTTGAATGCTATTTAAAGGACACTGGAAGATGATGAATAACCAAGGCATGTACAGCTTTTGTTTCTACTATATATATAGACAAGACAGCTTGGCTCAGGCTGCAGTAAACATCTATTGAGGGACATGGCCTTCCTGGAATCTCACCTATTCAGGTGGTTATAGCTGCCACACAGTGGATGTGGGACTTCATATTTGGTCTGCCAGAATGGCTGGAGGCTTCTGGCTCCAAGCTCTTCATCATCTTTGTGGACCTCTGCTGGACTCTCTTCATCAGGGTCAGCCCTTGCGTAACCAGAGTGATTTCTTCTGTGAAACACTTTCCACTAGAAGTGCAATATCAAGGGGGGAGGAAGTTTAGTAGGTGCAGATCTCAAGACATAAGATTGGAGGGGCTATCAGGCAGAGTTGGAAGCAGAAACAATGTATCTTAGTTCTTAATTCAGGGGCTTAGACCTCAAAGCATCCTTCCTGATGTGCACATGACACTGTGTTTTCCATTTCCTCCTCATCATCTTTTCTCCTTATGAGAGGCATCTTCTTCTGTCTTTTATTGTGTCTTTTCTCCTTGGGCGGACTGCTCTCTCCTACTTTCTGGCTCTGTAATACATATTTGCAGCAAACAACCTGGCAGAGTAGCTCTGGCAGAGCCTTCCCATTTGAAAATCATCCAAAGTAGATACAGCAATGGTCACAAGTGATAAGTAGAAAACAGACAACACACCAGAGGTTAGAGATCCCTATTTCCTTATTTTTTGTTCCTGTCCACCTGGCTCTATCCATAAAAGTTAACGGATACCATCACTGGTAAAATCTTTCCTCACGTACAGTATGTTGTAAGGGGAAGAGACAGATGTTCTGTAGCTACTAATATGAACCTGTACAATGTGCTCACTCAAGGAGGTAAGCATCACGGAGCACCTGTACATCTTCTGCTCACATGCAAAACTTCTCCCTTTTTCCCTCATCTGAACTAATATTAGCTTGTAATAATGCAGGGCTTTCCTAAAGGAAACCACAGTTCTCCCTTTCCTTCCTTAGCAAACATTGTTGTTTTTTTCTTGCACACAAGGATGCTGTATGCTTATATAATAGCACAACTATGAATTTGTAAGATAAGAAAGATGAGGGAGCCTCTGGGACTGCAGGTCAGGAGACCACTGGTCACAAGGAAACAAGAGGTACCATGCTCTAAGCGTGTTCTCCTGTGATGCTGGAGGTGGCTGAGGTGACAGGTTGAGACAGCTGTGTTCCCCTTCCTGTCTGATTTTAGCAGTGCTGGAGGCAGGAACATGGAAAATAGAATTGTGCACACAGTGTTGTCAGATTATTTTTATTTCTTACCTTCCAGAACCCTTGCCATCATGTACTAGCAATGCATTTGACTAGCCTCTCTCTTATCCTTTCTTTTAATTTAGCTGAAAATGCTATATTAGGTGTATCTGTGTGCCTTGAAAGGGCGGAAGTGTCTTGGTGGTTGGTGACAGTCCCAGGGTATTCTTGGGGCTGGAGTGGAAGGGCTCTGTTCTGTCTTGATCCTTTTCCTTTCCAGTCAGTATGCTCTATATGGTAACAATTTGGCAGTTCAAAAGCTGCTGCAGCTTTTATGGCTCTGCACAGTTTGAAGCCTGCTTGTAGGCCTACTGGCATAGAAATCCTGGTAGCTGTATTGTTCATTGACATGAGGAAGATCTGTAGGCCACACTGTTATTGTAAATTATGTGATGTACTGATTGTCTGTGCATGTAAACCAATGCTCCTATTGAGTTTCTTTGGAAGGAGACAAGGCATGTTCTACAGCAACTGAGAGAGTAAATGCAAGAAGCTATGAGGAGTCCTTCAGCTAACTTAAAATTGATAGGTTAGAGCTTTTGAAAATATGTATTCTCATGGGGCAGAGCCAGGACAAGTGCATGAATTATGCCAAGTTTTATTCCATCCCACCTGACACAATGCAGAAGCTTAGGGGAGTTGGCTCTGGGGCAGCTGCATCTTCGGTGTTGTGTGGGCATCAGCTGGTTGGGGTGAGATGTGTTGCTAGTCAGATGTTTGTCAGTGGGCAGTTGCATTGTTGGATATATAATCCGGTTTCTGTTAAAAGTCAGAGAATGTTACAGGAAAGATTGATAATATGGAGGAGGGGAAAATTAGAGGCAGATGTGGAGGTCTGGTTTTTATTTACTTTTTTTTTTTTTAAGGGAACTGGTGGAGTTTAGTGACAACCTAGAGCTTAGAGATAATGGACTAACATGGGGAAGCACCATTTTAGATGACTCCTTATGAAAGATCTCTCTTGAAAACAGCTTCAGAATATTTTCTTCACTGAATTTAGTTATTATCTAGACTTTGTTTTGCTCATTAAGTCTAACAGAAAAGTCTGACCTCCTGGAATTCAGGCCAAAATCTTCCAGATCTATGAAAACACCCGGAGACTTTAATAAATGGTGACCTTACTGGTCTCCTGCAGTGGTTGAAATTGTAACTTGGCATTGTCAGCAGAGAAAAAAGTGCATGCTAACCATTTTAGAACAAATTTGGAAATAGTAATTTCCAGCTTTTACTCCTGGCAGTTACTAGTGTTCTCTAGCCTTGGGAATATCCATGCTGCTTCAGTTTCCCCACCTGCAAAATCAATGTTTGGAAATGCCTGAAAGGGATTTTGTGGAACTTGGTGATCATAAACTAATTAGAAGATGGGGGTATTTGCTAGCCTGTAGCCTGCAAAGATAGCTTTTAATTTTTAATATATTTACACTGGTTTCCTGAGGAAATATATCTTAGGCATGCTTTGTTGCTTTACATCTTTTGCTTACTAACTACTGATTCTGTTGAACAATTTTAACTCAGCTCTTGAGTTGGAAAGAAAAAGAAAAACTAAGGATTTGTGAGAAAATAGGTATTTGAATGGAGAAGGTGCGTGGTGTTGACACTAAATTGAGTATTAAAGTAGTGGAAGCCATGTACAGTCAGCATATATATAGATTCTCCAACATGGAAAAAATGTCAACTGTGTATTTTGCTTTTGCACCTTAGAAAATTTAGACATGAAACATACATCCATAGAAATCTTGACATTTTCAGTCTTGCTGCTCTCAAGATGTGTCCTGATGTCCATTCTGTTACAAGTGTGACTTGTGGCTGTAGTAGCTATCAAGCACTTCAGGAAATGCATCTGGAACCTTAGTTCTGTCTTGTGTCCCTCTTTTGTCTTCTCTCCCAAGGATTCCTCATTCACCTTGTACTCAGTGTTTGCACTGCTCACTCAAGAGCCCATTCCCTCTCCACTCTGGCTTCTTTAATCTGAAGGGAATGCTATATAAAGGAGTAACTGTTTTTTTAATGTGGTCTAGGAAAAAAAAAGAAGAGATGGTTACAAGGGAAGCTACAAGTTCAGACAGGGTATTGCCAAGACTGGCATCTTAATCCCAAAATGTAGAGAAATGGTATTGCAGTGCAAGAGGCTGAAACAGCTATCCAGTGGGGGAAAAAAAAATAAAAATCATTTTATTGCATGTGAGGAGCTTCCAGTTTCTCCCTGCTTAGAAATGTTAGTTTAAAAGCAGTATCCAGATGATATGCGAGAACCATTGGCATCACAATGTCATACTTTATTACATGATGGAAAAGGAGAAACAGAATTGAAAAGCAAGTTCCCTCTTTAAACCCTCTATTTTCCCCAGCAGTCATAGTAATGCCATTGGTGCGGAAGGCCCTGACCACATCACCCTGCCTGAGGAAAAAGAGAATGGCACGTACCTGCTTCTGCTGCTTTTCTGCTTGAGGGCATAAAATGCAAGAGGATGTGTGGAACCAAAGCAGCTGCTGCTGGGCACTAAGGGTCTAAGTGATGCTCCTGAAAATGTCTGAGCTCTGTGCATAGCAGCACCACATCTGGAAATACTATAGTATTTTTTGCTCTTTGGATTTATCACTGCTGCGTAAAGAGACAGTTGCACCAGATTCATTAAGGTAATGTCCTTCTTTGAGGTATAGTTTTGCCTCGGGATCCAAAATGTTTATGGATTGTGCGTTGCTTGCATAAATTTCCACTCAGGGCTATGCTGTAGAATCTACAGATACATATGCCTTGTTTACAGGTAGATTGGAAATATTTTACCTTCTCACTTAGACTTTGGATAACTATCCTCACTAATCTTGTATTGTAGCAACTGCAGGTAATTGTGTGACCTTCAAGTACAAGAGAAGCTTTGACACACAGTGAACTGGCAAACCTGCAGGTGTATTTTCTTGACTAAGATTTCCCGCACAGAAACTGCAAATCTTGTAGCTTTTCAGAAGATGAGATACAGTCAGTCTTAGGATCTTTGTAATGTTGTTTATACATCCCTAGAGCAGCTAGTTCTATAGACCATGCACTGTAGTGCTGTATGATAATCAAGCTGTGAAACATTAACTTTTTACATGATATTATGTATATATTTTTATGTTTATATATATATTTTTATATTTTTATGTATATATTTTTACATGACAACACATGGTATTGTGATCTTCATGGCATTTTTTAACTCTCATACTAAGGTGAGGCAAAGCTGCCAGATTATTGTATACTGTGATGAAAAGTAGAAAAGGTCTCTTTCCACGGCTCTGGGCAACTGGTTCTTCCTCTCTTTCTCACCCCTTTTCACCATTACCAGAGTATTGCCTTTCTAGGACTTTCTTTGTCAAAGGAGAATTTTCCTCAGCCAGTATTTGGAACTCTGCTGGGTGTCATTTTGTTGGTGGTCTTTGCCTTTGTTTCTACTAGCTGGAAAAAAGTAATTCATACCTAGGTTTGTGGAATGCTCTTGCAAAAGAAACAGGAGATGGGAGTGTGTTATGTGAGACTCCATGTTTTAAAAGAAGCAGCAGAGATCTTCAAAGGGTAACTTCTGATATACTCATTCCACAAAGAAGATTAAGCACCTTGATGAGATCAGAAGGAAATGTAGTTAAAATAATTCATTACTGCTTAGTGAATGAATGAGAACAGGTAACTTAATTTCTGTCCATGCTCAGTGAGGAATTTTGCAGGATTAACTGCAGGTGAATCAGTATGTAGCATTAGCAATAAAAATGAAACAGTGGTTTAGGAAATGTCCCTGAGAAAATGATTCCATAGCCAGACCTTATCCCATGATGTATGTTTCTGGCAATGTCACAGGACTTATGGAAACTAAATACAATCAGGGAAGCAAGCCCAGCTTTAAATGATTAAATTGCATCGTAGAATCTCTTTGATTGCCATACTTGGTACCCTTGTAATCAGGATGCAAGACAATTTAAAACTGGGCGTAGGTCCATAGATGCAGAGAAGTCTGTGAAAACATGCCAATATTCTTGATTAGCATGCACTTGTTGCCAATAGCAAGTAATGTAGAACATCCTTCAAGGTGGTTTGATCAGGGGAAAAAATCAGCTGTTAGATTTCGCTTTTGTGAAAGTCTAATTTCTGTTGCATTCTGTAAAGGAAAATTTCTGTCATGCTAGTTTTCATTTGATAATAATAAACTTTACTATTATAGTTGTACACAAAATGAATGCATAGGTCAACTGAATTACTGGGTTTTACTGATCATTTCATTGATATTTTTATCTGTAGAAAGCAGAATATATATAAATATAATTTTATATATATATAAATATAATTTTTTTTCCTAAAAAATTCATGATCATAAGAAAACTTTGAAAGTGACCTAATGCATGCTTTATTCAGTGTAGCTGTTATTAAATATTTTCTTTGTTGGTTACACATCTAGTGAAGTTTGTTTTCTAATGCACCTGATTTTTTTGCTGTGAACAACAAAGTGACCATCAAGAAAGCCAGCAGCTGATCCTCAGATTCTGCTTCAACCTTAGCCTAGACAAGATAAATCTGCTATAATATTTGTAAGCTTTATATGATCTCCAAGGAACCATGTACTTGCCAAGGGTTACAACACATACTTTATCAAGCCCTTCACACACCCTTCTGAGCATTTTCTTGAATTCATACATATCTCTCTATCATGATGGAGTTATCTATTTCTTTCTACCAGCTGCCATAGCATGGAAAATATAAAAATAAGCCCTGATGTGTTTGTGTCTTTTTCTATGCAATTCCTTGAGGACTAGAATTTTTTTATTTTTTTTTCAGCAGGACAGGTTTTGTTACGTAGGTTTTAATCTGGCATTCAGATAAAATGATGAAACTTGGTAGTTTCCATTATGGGAATAAACACTTCTATTAGTCTTTTTTTTTTTTTTTTCCTGTCTTTCATTTATAACTGCAAGTTTGGCTAAAGATTTTCTAGGCTACAGAACTGAAATTTCTGCTCTGAAAGTACCAGTTCACTGCATAAAATTCAATGATTTTCAATTCATCTCTGATTCTGATATTGAAACCGAGAAATTAAATATTTTAGATTAGTTCCCTTCTTAGTGCTTTTAATGCTTGGAAAGTATCAGGGAAAAAAAAAGAAAAAAAAATAATAAAACAACACAAAATACAAAAATGTTCCTTTTGATATGTATTATTAAATAACATGATTTTCAGGGCAAGGAAATTGAGTCCTTATTGTCTGCTTATCATGTGATCTACCAGATCAAAATGTCTTCAGATAAGCAATGGGTAAAGTTATGTAAGACACTTAATTGGGGCATGTACTTCAATGCCTAAAAACCACGGCTTTAGGTAGCTGTTAATTTCACTGCATTGTGCTGTGCTACGCTATCTGCGACTTGCTTTCTGATCATAAGCTTAGTAGGGGAGCTGGTAGCGTACATGTTTTAATCAGCCTTGATTAGCCACTAGTTTTTCCCACTGTGAATAGCCTGTCCATCTAGTGAGAACAGGATGGAAATTTAACTAAGGTTTATGGTTGAAGGTGTCAAATCGTTGGATATGGCAGCATGATTTTATAGAGCATGGAAAGAGAAGGAATAAGGCAAGAGGTTCTTATCTAATGTTATGCTTACAAGGGTCGAATGGTGAAATGAAGCAATAAATGAGGTGCTTAAGTGAGGGGTTTTTATTATCTTTTTTTGATGAGGAACAGTGGAGGACTAATTTCCCTGGCTATATCTAAGGTCTTGGAAACACTTTACAGGACCAACTAAATATATTCTGCTGAGACTCCTTCAGAACTGACCTGAAGGCAATCCAGCTTTTCTGACAGTCCTAGATGTCCCCTTTGCTGATAGGATCACGCTATCCCTGTGGTGCCTGTCTGTCTTCAGGACAACACTCCTCTGACACAAGTAGAGCAGAACTCTTCTAGGGGCTGACAGGTATGCTGCAAACCAATATTCACTTGGAGATGCTGCATCAACCTTTGTGTTATTTGGTGTGGGTATTGTCATAAAGGTTTTGATGGGAAGAGGCAATGACAGGATGGCATATGTATGCAAATTAATCTGGTGAAGAAAGTTGCTGATGGAAGTTGAATGCTTGTGGCTCTCTGCTCCTGAGGCAGGTGAATTAAAACCATTCTACTAGCTTTTGTCTGCATAAGCAGCACAAGACAGATATACGATAGTCAGCAAGACAAACAAACACGATAACAACGGAAGTGCAGAATAAACAGAGAAGTTGTAAAAACTAGGATTTTGTCTTGGCACCACGTTTTGCTCTGGGCACATGAGGGATTACTTCTAGAGAAAAGCACTGTTGTAGCTATTGTGCACAAACAACCTTTAGTCTGCTGCTGTTCCTGAAGAGTGGCAGCTGCTGCTGTCTGGATGTTCCTCCCCTGGAAGCTACAGTGCTTTAGGATATTATAGGTTCTTCTACATCTGCCTTTGCTTGGCACCTATAGCCTACCCGGAACCACAAATCTTAAATAAGCTTAAAGAAATGAATTTTGCTTTTTGCTTTTTTACTTTTTTGATTTCAGATTTATATTGGTGGAAAAATACTCCATCTGATTCCCTCATGCAGCTGGAGAACAAGCTTTGGATGGGGAATGTGTGATAAGAGGAAGGAAAAAAGTGGGTATTGCTAATAATGGACTTCTCTCACACCTTGTCACTTTTTATGTTGCACGGACCAACTGGTGATGTACAGTCTCTATCCTAACAATATTTTCATCCTGTTAACAGGAACTCATTCCACTTTTAATTTCTATTTCCCCCCCCTTCCTGATCAGCAGAAAATCAATGTGAGAAAATGTCTTTTGTCATACTTAATTTCTAAAGAGACGTGGTAGAAGATTCAAACTGCGTGGTGCTCAGACCAACAGAATATTTTGACTTTTGCTTATTACTGTTTTTTCTTATGTATTTCAAGTTCATTTTTCTTGTTTCTTTCTTAGATGAATGCTTAACATTAGTGCTTATCTCCCTGGTCGCACCATTAAAGGAAAAAAAATCATTTACATGAAATACAATATATTGAAGTATCCTCTAGCTTTGAAACTGGCTTTAATCTCTTTTTTTCTAGTAAGGAATGTTTGGTAGTGTGAGAGACTTAGAAGTGAAAACATATGATGTCTAAATACTGTAAATATAAGGATAATAAAGGATACTATTCCCAGCTTGTAACAGTCTGCTCTTTGATATTTCTAAACATAGAAGAGCTGTTCTTGCTATTTAACATCTTAATTTGTTCCAGTTTGAGAATTGTAACTTCAGATTTCACAGCAAAAATATAATTCATGAATAATGAATCAGTATTTCTATGCTTATGGTTAAGTAAAAATGGATTTCATATCAGTAAGCAGATCAAATTAATGCTTACATTTGTAGTTTCATAGCTTCCAGGACTGCAGTTTTAATTGACAGTAGTATCTACAGTGAATGGCTACTGATCTATCACATAAACCTGCAAGCATGAAGTTAATAGGTGAGTTTCTGGGTTGACAGATGATAACAAATACAAAGAGCTCATTTCTGTATTAGAGATAAATTTATACAGAGATATATATGCGCTGCTTTAAAAAAATAACTTAAAAAATTACCCTAAAGCTTTGAGTACAGTGTGGAAGGGTAACAACTCAGCACCATAGTAGAAAACATCACAAGGAGACTGATAGATAATTTCTCACTGTGGAGAACGAACACTTCTGCAGATCTTAGTTCCTGCTTGCAATTTTTTAAAATAGCGTTGACAATCAACTTCACTGATTCCAGCTCCCATCTTGCTTCAGCAGATTCTGACATAGTGCAGCTGTTACTGTGCATTTTATATTAATTTATCTTAATTTTTAAAACACCAGTGAAATATTCTTTGAATGTTTCAATTGTTCATGTGTATTCTGTTGTGAAAGCAAAATTATATGTTCTGTGCTATTTTAGGGTAATGCAATTGACAGAACAAGGGCATATTTTCTATTGGTTGAGTAACATTGCTTATTTATGCGGTAGAACAAAATTAAAGTTGCTAGAGGACAATCCATATGTGCTTATATGGGCATGGAATATATTGTTTATACTAAATAATATTCAACTATGTGGTTTTAATTTTCACTATTTTAATGATGAAGATGTAGGGAGGACAGCATGCACATTTTCATTTATCCTTAGAAGTCCAGATGAAGTCTGTGTGTGGGACTGTCAGCTAGGCACTTTGCTCTTCTACTGCTATGTTAGATGACTTGGAAAAAAAGTCTAGGAGAGCTGTCAAATGTTGTGGGGGAACAAAAAAGAGTACACCAGGTTTACAAAGCCGCAGGCCATAAATATATATATATGTATATATATCTACATACAAAAATAAATAAATAAAAATGATTCCAGGACAATGTGCTTAATAAATGCTTTTAATATTTTCTGCATAACTACAGTAGCAAAAGTCCTTTGTTGGAGGAGACTTTAGGACATGAACTACCTGAAAGGAAGTTGTAGTGAAGAGAATGTTGGTCTCTTTTCTCAGTGATAGGACATGAGGAAACAGTTTCAAGTTGCACCAGGGGAAGTTTAGGTTGTATATTATGAAGAATTTATTCATGAAGAGTGTTAAATATTGGGACAAGTTGCTCAGGAAAGTGTTTGAGTTCCTATCCCTATTGGTATGTGGATGTGGTATTAAAGGAAAGGGTTTAGCAATGAGACTGAGATTGGATTAAGCTCAGTGATAGTTGATGGCTGAACTTGATGAGTTATATATCTTTTCCACTGTAAATAATTTCCTGTTTTTATGAAAAGTGGGGCTCTTTAATAATTTCTTGGTTCCCAGAAGCTGTTTCTCGAGATTAACATAAAATATCTCTGGAGTAATTTTAAGGGAAGAACTGCTCACAGAAAATGGTGTTTACAAAGAGTAAATCAGGGTGCTAAGCATGGTCTGTTCTTTACATCCTAAAATGGGTTTGCAAGATCTAAACAATAAGTGTGTCTCCCATGAAAGAAGTGGCTAAGTAGTGTCTATTACCTCAAGGATTTGAATACTAGAAACATAGGTACAGCACTGTTACAAGTTCTGATGTCCACTGAAAGATTATGAGCTTTATACTGGCTTCACAAAGTACCTTATCTGAGCTTCCAGCACCCTTTCAGTGTGAAAATGAATTTAGGCAGCTAAATGACTTTACATGTGTGAAAAGTATTGCCTTGTAGCCTCAGGGAGAATAATACTGCTGACTGGTGTTTTGGGTCTATTTCTTATTTAACATTGCTACAGGGCTGAAAACTTTCAGTCTTTAAGTTCTCTTCCAATTTATTTTCACTTGTCTCACTTTTCCTCAATTTTCACAACTGTGCTTTCTAACAAGAGAATCTTTCTACCTGCTTCAAGACAATGATGAAAGTCACATGAAGGTATTCCTACTGTCTGTCCCTAGTGGCTAATTCTATTGCTCGTGCACTTGACCTTATGGTATGAAATGCTATGCCTTCTCTTTAACTCCACCTCCAGGTTAAGGTCAAAGTTGCATTGAACTGAATGCTGTAATTTGGGAAATATACTTAAAAATACCTTCTTCTGTAGTAAAATGTGTTAAATGTGTTAATATGTATATATGGCAAATCTTAGTTATTTTCCTATGGAAATACGGAGTTAAACGAACACCACTATAATTGAGACTGAATAAATTCCTATTCCATCCCTTCACTGCAGGGAATTCTTCTGGATTCACTGTCTTGTATGATACACTGAACAAACTGTAACAAACTGTGGCAGGGGTGAAGACATATGACAACATTAGCTGGCAAAAACACTCTCCCTCAGTCTTTCTCAGACTTCTGTTTTCAACTGTAACTCATACCACCAGAATTATAGCCTGTGTGTCTATGTGAATGATGATTTACACTGATGATATTGCAGTACCTGAATTAAATGCACACAGAAAGAGCAGTCTCAGTACTGGGGATAATTCAAAGTAGTATGCTCAGATCCTTGCTGGTTTCATTTGAGTTTTGATATAGAATCATTTTTTTAGAAAAGATGTTAGATCGTATTTATTAGGACTATGAGTATCTCCAAAGTTCAAAGAGGCTTTGTTTCCTCTGGTTTCAACTTTTTTTTGGTTTTAATTCAGATGTGTCTATTTGGTTATGCAATCAACTCTGAGTTTGAGTCAGTTCCTTTAAAAAGTAAAAATAAGAGAAAAATGTTGTTCTCGATTCTGAAGGAGAATATGTGTCTTCTTGAAATTTCAGAGAGACTCAATATATTTGTAAAGTTTTTTTTATAAGGAAGTGCTAACAAAGTTCACAAGGAAAGATGTTTATTCTAAAGAGTGGCAGAACTGCAGGTATTTACCCTGATATCCTTGAAGGGGCACTGTGAATGTGACCACTAACTATGAGAAAAATCTATTCAACTTGGAAAACACTTCAGCCATATGGTACAGTAATAGCTTCCATGTCTACACAACATTTAGAAGAGAAAGTTGCATGACGAGTTTGAAAAGGCTTAGCCTTTCTCATTTAAATTTGCCATTACACTAGATAAAAAGTAGACTGATCCATTTTCTTTATAGAATAAGCTGCACAGAGATTCACTGAAAATTATTAAGAAAAAAATTGGTCTGAGACATGGGCTTGGATATTGTGAATAATTCTGCATGTGCTGCCTGCACACGGTAAAGAAACTTCATTGCTCTATTCCATTCTGTAGCAATCACGAGTGTATTGGGTTTCTGCTGATATGGAAGTCATCACATATAAAGCAAAAAATAGCTGGCTGAAACCAATGAGAAAAATTTCATTTGTGAAGTTGCTTTTTTTTTTTTTTTTGTTCTCTCTTCTAGCTTTGATTAAGGAAAAATTAATATGAAATACATGGGAGTCTATGTGAGATGTTGTTTCTAAAGCACATTATTATGCACATTTGTCTCAGCAAGTTAAAATTAAGTCCAACTTACTAGTAGTTTAACTCTTGGTTGACCTCTTAGTCAGGTCCTGGTAGCCTGATAGTGATCTGTCCCACTCTCCTGGTGGTTATATCAGATTGGTGCAAACTGAGAATGCCATAATCTCTCCTTTGTAGTTTGTCAGTTTTATTGTTACTCATAAATTGTCCCTATAAACTGATGCAAAGTGATGCCCAGAAATCCCAGTGAACTGAATGATTTTGTAGTTCTATGCAAAGTCTGGAAGTACATAACAAATGTACTAATGGCAAATACTAAGAGAGATCAACATCCTTTAAATATTGGAAGAAATATGAAAAGAAATACTCTTGTTAGGTTATAAACAATAAGGAAACATCAGCAATTTGATATCTCAACAAAGGAAAATACTATGCATCTCAATTTTAATGCTCAATGAAATCACCTGTCAAAGATAAAGCACAATTGAACCGGCTAGCATTAGGACCTACATGAATTCCTGAGCAGTATGGTTTTGTGATATCAGTAAACAACTGTGAAAAATACATTTCATGCTTATCTACTGTAGCAAAATTGCTGATTGAATTGCTACAGAAAAGTAAAAAATGGGTCACAGGAATGTCAAACAGTGTGCAGAGCAGCTACACAAAGGTTTGTGTATTCTGATGTTGTTTTATCTGTGACCTTGTCTTGTGGTGCCTTTCTCCTGGGATCCGGAGCTGTGATCTCATACTGATTGCCAGATGGCAGTGGGAAGCCCAGAGCACATGTACTGACAAACAGTGGGGAAAATACAGCCGTGCAGAGCGGCTGCACACTGCCAGCACAGCAGCAATGATCTAGAGCCGGGAGAGAGCCCTGAGACTCCTTGCCAAGACTGAAATCCTGTGTCTGAGCAAGAGGCTGCAGATCTCTTCCGAACTACACAAGAAAAAATGGATGAGCTCTAAATAGATATACAGGCCATGCAGATATGGACTTGCCATTCTACTTGTTATTCAGTGCACTAGGAAGGTTCCACATCGTCTCTATCTGCACAATTTTGTGTGCATTTGAGCAGCATTTCATTTTTTACTACTTAATCAGCCTCAGAGAGGCACAAGCGAGTAGGGCTGGTATTTGAAGCACAGTCTGAAATCCCTACAGTCCTCCGTCCGTGAGGTGATGCTTTTTTAAGTGTTTGGCCAGGCAGTAACTTTGTTCTGATTAAATTCAGGGATTTCTGGAAGTGGAAGATATAGATAAGTGTTCATTTTTGTTTGTTTGTTTATTTATTTATTTATTTTACCCCTAACAGAGCAGCTCACAGAAATCAGTTTTAATCATGGCTTACAGGAGATCTGTTTTTGTTTTGCCAGCAATTTGCAGAGTAAATGAAGAGAGCCAGAGTGGCTGAAAGTGAAGATCACAGCTGTTGTGCATCCAATTCTGTTTTCCCATTTGGTTTTCTGTATTTTATTCTGCTATCTTTAATCTTTGTTGTAATCATTTGAGTTATAACCCAGTTGCTCCTGCCTCCAGAGTATTGTCTTCATGTGCATAATTACTACTACCTATTCTTAATGCATAATTTGGTACTCTGCTATTTTTTTCCAAACAGCAGTTCACAGTACTGGCTTCTAACATAAAGGAGGCATCTCTCCCTAAGTGGTTGAGGTATTCCTTTTTGGTCCTGCGATTGGTTTGATTGAGCAGAAGGAGTGATACTGGAGTGCTAATATTACTGTCTAGGTGGAAGGCTTCCTCCCCTAGAAGCTACAGTGTTTTAGGATATTATAGGTTCTTCTACATCTGCCTTTGCTTGGCACCTATAGCCTACCTGGAACCCTACCTGGAACCACAAATCTTAAATAAGCTTAAAGAAATGAATTTTTCTTTTTGCTTTTTTACTTTTTTGATTTCAGATTTATATTGGTGGAAAAATACTCCATCTGATTCCCTCATGCAGCTGGAGAACAAGCTTTGGGTGGGGAATAGGAGAAAAAATGCAGCCACCTCAGAGCTTCTACAGACTGTTTCAGTAGTGCTTTGGAGAGATTGGATCTCTTCTGGAAATATTCTCCAGCTACTCTCAGCTGCTGTGCCTGATCTGGTAGATACAGTAATCAGCATCACCCTGTCTTTCAGCACTTATCTTTGAGGCTGACCTATGGATTGCAGAGGGTAAATCCCAAATTTTTTTGTACTGGGATTAGATACAAACTCTTGTGGCGTATGGTGCCTAGTACGTGTGTCATCAGCATTATAACACGGGGAGGGCACAGCTATACCGGCCCATCTAGTATCTTCACAGCAGCAGCACTCTGAGAGAAGAAAAAAAAATAGTTAACTACCTGAAGTTTTCTCTGTCCTTGACTCAGATATGGCTTTGACTTCTCTGATGAGAAGAGCAGAGAAGCAACTCTCAGTTTGCTTGATTTCATGCCTGAAGTTGATAATCTGCTCTTTTATTTCTTTTTCCTGGTATTTGTCCTTTGAACTTTTCAATTTCTGTTTCTTCCAGTTTAGATAATCACCAGTACAAGCTGAGTAAAGAAATAAAGAAATGATTTAGCCAAGAATGTACATATTTTTTAAATCTTAAGGCTTACCCACCTGAGCTATGTGAAAAAAGCCAGCTTGTTCTGATGGTGTGTTTTGTCATTGGCTATATGCTTGTAAAACTTCTGGCCACCACCTAAACTGGATAAAAACCTTATGCGTTGAACTTATCTATCCTCCAGCCTTTTAAATTCAGTCCTTGCTCTGAAAATGAGGATGAGTTCTTTTAATTAGTATTAATACAACCCTAACCTAACTGCTTTTCTTGGCAACAGTACAACCCCATAGACTTAGCTGCATTTCTTCAAGTGTAACCAATGGAAATTTGTACAGCAATGCTGTTGGTTCAAAGGGCAGACTACATCTAAAATTCCTATTAGCTGATCTGATACTGCAGGATTAGCAAGAGAGTGCTTTTTCCCCACAGCAGACTGACATGACTAAATGTATGCCTGGCAGAGTTTTGACAAGCATAGCAGATTTGTCTTGTGCTGGTCATTTACTGACATCCCAAATTTTTGTATAAATTATTCAAATTGTCCTAAGTTTGAAGCTCAGGTGTTCGAAAGTTGTTCACTAGTGTTGAAAACCTGTTCCAATTCAATACAGTCCTGTAAAAGATATTGTAATTGATTGAAATGCAGTCTGCAGGAGTTGCTTCAAGACTCCTTGCCATTCTTTTCAGTGTTGCCTTGCTCAGAAAATGAGAAAAAAAAATCATAGCTGTTGCTGTATTCTAGACGGAATAATTACAGCTTACAGACTTCTAATGTCCTTTCTACTGTAAACTAAAAAGAGGAAACCGGTTGATGCTGAGGAAAGGATGGCCTAAGTGGGAGTGCTTATGACCTTCTATTGCCTGTTATCCTGCCAGGATGTTGAAGGAGGAGAGGAGACAGGAGCCTTGTTGTTTCAAAAATGACTGTCTAGTGAAACAATCCCAGTTCCCTTGGCTCTCAGGAGTGGAAGTCTAGTGTCTAAGTGATGAGTATTTTTAGTATTCACAATGTGCCCAGCAGTGAGTAATACGGGTGGCTGAGGAACAGAAAACTGCTGTATCATTTTAAGTATCTTTTAAAAATTATCTTATATATATATATGTGTTTTAAGAAGTGGAAAATCTAATGTAACACACAAATAGCTCCTCTACAAATCCTGATTCAGCTGTACTTTAGGCTTGATTGTTCATTTATGAAAAAAATCACATTAAAACTCACATAACTGAATTCGGGTACAGAGCCTAGGCTTCTGACTGGGGGTAGTTAGGATTTTTTTTTGTTATTGTCTTTCTAATATGGACACTTTCTTCAGCTAAATCAGAGCAAGTAGTTTTTTATTCTTTTCATTTAATCATAAGCAACAAACTGGATAGCAACATGCTCTCACTGCTATTAAACTGCGTACCCAAATGGCCAAGGACATCTGGTGCAAGCTAGCACCTTCCAAGGAGAAGGAAGTGCTTCTTCTGCTTGCTTACTTTTCTTTAATGATCCCCGATATCAGGAAACACACTGTGAATGACAACTTCTCATCTTACTTGATGTTTTATTTGCAAAAAACATAATAAAACCAAAAGTAATATGTTGTAAACATGGTTTTCTGGGTTGCATGGTGGACTGTTAATCTCAATGCTAGTCCTGTGTGGTTTTTTTTTTTCCTGTGTGCTATAATAGCAAAGCGCTCCACTTTTTCCTGTTGACTCAATGGTTCTCTTGAGTGTATCAATTCTAATTAAAAAATAAAAATAAAAATCATCAAGACAACAATAACAAAAACTGTTATTTTCCTACTGAGGGGGGGAATTCTCAGGTTTACATTTCCTTCTTTATGGCGCAGCCTTTTGAGGGAAGTTTGAGACTTGATAAGCAACAGCAGTAGGAACAGAGGCTGTTACCACTCCGTACCGCAAGACATGCTCCTCTTCATCCTGAAAGCACAGAGTGTAAGTGAATTTCTAGAAAATAACTTCATGCTCCTCATCCAACTGCTTCGTGCCATCCTTACTGAAGAAGCCTCCAAAGATATGCTTGCTGGATTTTATTACTGCAGCCCTGTATCACACCCTTCTGGATTATTGCTTTGGCAAGTGAGAAAAACTGCTGCAAAAGGAGATGTGGAGAGGAAAAAGACTGAATCTCAGCACAGGTCCTTTGCCCCAGTCAGTGTTTACAGTGGCACAAGGCAGATATGTCTGTTGCCGTTGTCTTATTGAAAAGGTGGGATCGCTATGAAGAAGCTTGCTAGCTTTTACTTTAGCTTCCATCATCATTGGCCTGTTGGAGATAGATCTCAGGTAGAAAGAAAATAAAATCCTTTGCTTTATACATATGCAGTATTTTGTCAATTTAACAGTAAATTTATTCTTTATGGATGCTTTCCTCACGTGCACATGTACAAGGGCTATTTTTGGTAAGTAAAGAAAAGGACTTCTGCAACAGGTTAAAGACAGCATTTTGGTTCAGACATGCTTTGAGAAGCTAGAGGAAGGAAGGTCCTCAGACTTCTTTCACAATAGTAAAGCTCTGAAGTTGTGAATTATTTTTTCCTTGGGCCTTCTAAAACTACCATGTGTCCCTTCTGAAAAATTAATCCATAACTGTATGAATATAAATGAAAGCTGGTTGAAAAATCTTCCTAGATAGTTATAGGGTTGATATTCCATCTTCACAGTTTAAAACAATTAAAGAAATTTAAATCTGTTCAAGGTTAATGAGTACTGAGAAATTTGGCTTTTCTCATCATCTTAGTATTATTAATTATTGATTTTAAAATTTCTTATGGATGTAGAAGGTAATGATATTTCATCTGAGAGAAGTTTGGATATTATGACACTGCAGAAAGTTTAAGTACGTGAGCAAGAGTTCAAGCTTAAAAGCTTCTAGTAGCGTCTGGGAAAATGAAATTGAATGGCAAGTTACCAAGAGATATTTCAACCTGCAAGCCAAATGCAAAAACTGAGTTGAGTCAAAAAGAATTTGGCATTTCATGCAGAATTTCTCCACCATAAGGAGAAATAAGACAGAGAAATTATCACTTAATCTTTTATGAGAAGTGTATTTTGTGATATTTATTATTTTAATAGCCGCTATTCCAAATATTAAAAATGGCAATAGCTAGCTCTCAGTAGTTAACAGGCTCAGGAGATCTGTGAACAAGACTTAACTGGGTTTTAAGTTTGGAGACACAATTGTGTGAGCTGAAAATTATGTATTACATTTAGTACCTTGGCAAGAAAGAGTAAATATAGCACAGAAGTGATTTCTGGTAGTCTGGTTTTCATTGATAAGAGTTCCTAGGGTCAAATTTATGAGTCTTTCACATAACAGCCCAGGTGTACAGCTTTGCTGGGGCATGTAAGGGATGCCTGCTTGTCTCTCACCCCTGGTAGAGTTGACTGCAACAATGATGCTCCTGTGTTTTGCTGTATAGCTGAACAGAAATAATTGAATAATTCAGTCTGAGACTGTGTCCTGCCTTATGCTATATTTTCTCTAAAAATCTAAGATTAATCAAACATACAGAGATGAGATAAAATCAGAAATGATAAACAGAAAGATCAGAGGGATTATCACAGAAAAACGGAAAATTTTATGCCCAAAGGACGATTCTGATTCTGTCACCAGACTGCACAACGTTGACAATATAACTCTCTTAATGGGTGAACTAGACTTGCTGTGTAGTCTTCAATTTTTATACCCATTAGTTATGCTTTTTTTTCTTCACATTCAGAACTCATTTCTCATCATCACTTGAGTTTTTTTCCCCTTTAATGTTTTCTCTCAAGTTGGCTTTGACAGCAACTAACAGATAAGGGTCATAAAATAAAATGCTGTTGGGAATCTAATCTGCAAGTCATATCACAAACAACTAGGATTAGGGTTGAAACAGCCTGTTTCAGCTCCATTATGGCAAGAATTCTCAGCAGATGCTGAGGGAAAACAGAGAAGTAGAATGAGCCACTTGCCAAGGGATAGCAGAATTGATGCCATTAGGTAGTGGACAGGAAAATGTTATTTTTTCTTCTTTTCCTCCTGCAGAAGACCCTTTGAGATGGATTATCTTAAGATAAACTTCTCCATTATTAACACTGTTCTAACACTTTTCTGAAGAATAAGCACACCAAGGTCAGAAGGCCTTTTGCCCTTTTCTTAATCATCTGAGTATTTGGAAAATTTGCTCATTGGTTTCTTAAGCCTTTCAAAGGTAAAAAGTCTAAAGGTAAAAAGTGGCTGAACTTGTGTCTCACTAGAAGGCTCCTATTCACTGTCAAGGGAGCAATCAAAACTGATTTCTGCAGAACACTTTTTGCAAAGGCCTGTTTGTTTGATCAAAGTTGGTTTTGATTTTCATATTTTAAATTACTTCCTGAGCTATTTCTCCTTGAGCATACACAATTGTTTTTGTCAAAGATATGTAAAGTCATTACAAGATTTATTATTTTTTTTTTTTAAATCCTGTACTTCCTAGACTATGGTAAGGGTGTTTTTTTCTAGAATATTTTTACTGATTTCCCCCTTAAATGACCAAGGGGAGAGTATCCTTCCCCTTTTTGTAGTTAGTGCTCTGTTTGTATATTCTGCTAGTAGTGAAAACTGATTTTCACTCAAGTTCCTTTTTCTGATTTCACTTGCAGGCTTTGCTGAACCTATTTTCTCAGTCTCAAAAAGAAGGTTTGTTTTGCCTTTTTTTGGTTTTGATACGTTGCTTTTTTTTTTTCTGTTGTTGACTTGTTCATTTGTTTTTCTTTTAAAGTATAAGTCATTTGGAGCATTGCTCTTGAGGTTAATCTTCCTAAAAACTTACTGCCAAATTGGGATAAAATCCAATAGTTGTCCTTTCAGATAAAGCAGTTACATATGGAAGAGTATGCTGGGTGTTTCATTGTTGCTTTTCTATAGAAAAATATCTCTATTACTCACGTCTGGGGGGATGGCTGAGGCTAGTGTGGAACACTGTTGAAAAGACAACTGCAGACAAGACTTGAGTCAATGATGAGAAATGAAATTCTCTGTATATAATAGTGTGTTAGTGTGTCTTTTCTTGCCCTTAGGCTGAGCTTTAACTTTCAGTATAAAAGAGAGTTCTCCAGCCATAATCGAGAAAAGTCTTGTTTGCACAGTCAGAAGGCAAATTACTGTTTTTGTAGTCTAATTCTTTACCATGAAAAATGTCTTATTAGCCTAATCCATTAACTGTTCTTGATAGACATTTTATTGACAGAAATTATTTTTGTTTTGACTGACTATTCATGGGGGACACAGTTATAAAGCAAAGCCTGAAAATATTGTGCGATAGGTGCATGCATCTTGTTCAGTGGCCTCCTGTTTGTTCCCATATACTAGTTGGCAGTAAGTAGGCTTACATTTTGATTTGGTCACAGAGATTCAGGATTTGAAGTTTATATTATGCTAAATATAATGCTTCAGGGTTTGATGGTAATCAGAATTTAGCAGATAGAAAATCTCCTGAAAAATGGCATTGTATGTACTCTCTCTTCTCCTATCCCCATACTTCTACTGAGTGAATGTCTCTTCAGAAATCTCTGCATATGGTGTATAATTTTAAACATACGTAGGAGGCTGATGTTTCATATGTATTGGAGTTGTGATTTTTCCCTCTGTGAGGTCTCTATACATTCATTATTGCCTGATGTGTGCTTTATTGATGTAAGTGGTAATTTTGCAATGCAGAGGCACAGCAAGATCCAGAGAAAGAATTCTGTCCTTTTTATGCCCCCGTATCTCCTTCAACCATTTCTTCTCCTAGAATTTTCACGCAGATTGAGAATAATGATGGCATCTAACATCTTAACATAAACAAGAATGCAATAGCGTTTTGTTTCATCTTTGTGGAAGAGAGAGAATGTAACGGCTGAGTTGAAAGTTTCTGAAAAAGGCGGAGAAATGAATTGTTCTTGGCTCCTTGGATTATTTCAGCAGCTGAATTTCTTACGAGTGCAATAAAAACTGTAATTAAACATAAAGTGAGGGGAACAATTCAAGCTGCTGTAATCTTGTGAAAAAACATCCTAATTATCCTACTATTCCTGGCCTATGTTTGGCTGCAAAACTTTTTTTTTTTTTTTTTTTTTTTTTGGTCTATTCCTCACTTCCTAATTTTTCTCTCTTTTTCCCTTCAGAGCTCTTTATTACAATCTAATATGGCTTAGCAGATTCTGTAATGACAGAAATACACAGAACATAAGAAATCAGAGCTGCCTTGGAAGGTTTGATATTAATTGCACAGAACATTGTTACTCAGAGCACAGAGCAGCATGACTGACAAATCTGGCTCAGAAACTATTTGAGCAATTTTCTTGTTGCAGTGGTGATTATGGCATGGAACATTATGTAGCTCATTTAGAAAGCTTATATTTAGGAGATTTTTATTATTGTTTAGAGCAGATTTTAGATTCTATAGAAGAAAAAATGGTACTCATTTTTTTTTATTTCAATTAGATTAGGAAATGTTAATAGTCCTCTTTTGTCTTCTTAAAGCCTCCCCCACCTGTCTACTTAAAACAGTGTGCTTTTGTTTTCACAGATGCCCTGGATGGTGTCTTGTTGGCTGCCTTCCTCTTTTTGGTATTAGGCATCAAAATAAGGAGTTTCCTTAACTTAATGGCTTGCCTAAGTATATTAAGAAGTGCAGAGAGTGCCTAGTTCTTAATTCTGTACGCTGAAATCTTGTTTGGAATCTTTGTTTCCATATTGGCTCTGATCTGGGGAACACAAAGTTGCAAAAAAAAAAAAAAAAATAATAATAATTTAAAAAAATGCCTCTGGAGCAGCTTGAGGATGCTAAGGCTTGGCTTATCAGCAGGAAATGGAGCTCTGGAGATAAAAGGTTCACCTCCCTCTTTTGGATAAAGTTTGATGATCACAGCAATGAGAAGAAAGGAAAGACCTCCTTCTGGATGTCTCAGGACTTGCAGACCTTTCTAAACTTTGTGCAAATCAGCACACTTTTGAGTTGTCCTGACCAATTTATGTTTTTTTCATGTCTCTCAGAGGGCTGTTTTTTATCACTGGTGGACCATGCATCTTTTTCTCATTTACAGTCCTTATTGTAGTGGCAATTAATAAACCAATTCTGTGTACTGAAGGTTATCCTGTACGCTGTGTCAAAGGGCTAGGTTAAAAATGCTTTCAAAAATACTGAGACTTATTCCGTTGTAGAAACTTGGATTGCTGGTACATTTCAAGTACCTACTTTCAGATAATAAGTTCACTATTTAGAAGTATTGTTTTTACTCTCAAAGGGACATTCATGTTGGATACATCTTGACAGTGGAGGTATGAATGTTGATACATTTTGAATGGAGTGGCTTATTATACTCAATGAAATTGACATCTTGCCACAAATAACTCCCCTTATTAAAAGTGCAGTAGCCAGAGGGGAGAGAAAAAAATTGTGTGACAGTTTTCTCTGGAAGGAAAAGTGTGGAAAATACATAAAGTCAATTGAAATTGTAGCTGGCAATGTCCATGTAAGTCTAGATCTATTGTACAAGCAGACTTTCTGAAAGGACTATGAGTAATATTCAGATGGGCTTGTGTTCTTTAATGTATAGGATGGTTCATTGAATTTGCTGCAGATTTTTAGTCTTACAGGTTCTCTTCCAGTCTAATGGCTAGAGTACCAACACTGTTTTTCCAGTGTGGATGATCACCTTTGATTATGCCTATTTTATGCTCTCTTGGTGGTCATTTCAGGCTTCCTTTATCATGAATCCAGCTGCCATGCCTCTGAAAGCTGAAATATGAGGTACTGCATAAAGATACACACGTTGTTTCTAATCGATGCTGTAATAGATTTGTAGCTGCTGCGTATTTCATATGGAAGGAGGATTTGCATTCATTAGCATATGTCACAGCTTTTTAGACTTCTGCAGAAGTAATATTGAAAATGTCTACCAATGAATTAATAAACTAGACACCACAATGACTTGTGACCGCACACTTCTCCTGTGTGAAGCCATGAGTTCATATCAATCTTCCTTTGCAACTCAGAATATACTATGATTTATTCTATACCAATAAAGAATAAGAATTTGGCTTCAAAACCAGTGGCTCAAAGAGTATGAGGAAGATTAATTGTCTTAGCCAAGAGAATTGAAAAAATTAAAATAAAATAAAATAAAAAAATGTATTATAAAGTATAACAGACTTTATTTTTACTTTATTTTTCTGTCTGTTATAAAGATGGTGTAAGACTTTAAGTCACTGGATGGGTATTTATTATTTATTTTCCTATGATTTAATTGAGCATTTACTTCTGTAAGGGTTTTCAAGATAGATAAAAAGGCAAATCTTTGTGTGAAACGATTGATACTGAATTTCCAAAAGATGTGTGAAATTTTTCATGGATTTGGAACCAATCTTTCTGAGGACAAAAAAGTAAAAAAAGATAAAGTAATGGTGAGTGCTTGCTAAATTTGGAGCTTAGTACATTTTTCCCATCTTATTAAAGCCTTAAGTCTGTACATGCCAGTTTGTCCTGGGAATCTTTGTGTAAGGTCATGTGTAGCTCATATAAAAATATACCAGGCAAGCTGAGCATATTCTGTGACATATTGTGACATCAGGTCCTCAGTATTTGTTTTAATTTTGTTGCACTTAATGGGCTCACAATTGGTCAGGATCTTTCTCCCTCATCTACGTTTCTTGCATGCTTTCTATTTCTGCCAGAGTCAACTATTTGCTTTTTTGTTGTTGAGGTTTATTGTTTTGGTTCACCCTGTTCCGGGGAAAATCTTACCAGTTATTTTTTATCTCTATGAAGCTAGGTCTTTTCTTTTGGTGCTTTCAAACATGATGTAGAAAGTTCGATGCTCCTTTGTTTCCTCACACTTCAGTTCACTAAAACGTGAGAAAATTAGGTAAATAAGATGCAAATAGTAAACCCAGGACTTTCAAGCCATGAGAAAATTTAGTTATTTAGTCTAATATATTCTTGTGAGCTGGATTCTTATTAATTTATTTATTCTGCTGGATGTTTTTGAAGAAGGCTCCTGCTGTAACTGCTGGAAACAGGAAATATGATTATAGGTAGATGTTCAAAAAGTGGAAGTAGCTTTGCAGGTCTCTGATTTCAGGAAGAGCCTGGAGCCTCTATGTGAAACCTGGGGTGATGTGAATGCTGAGGGAGTGCTGGCAGACATCAATTCTAGGCCAGTTTTGGTCATCTTTAAAAGGTCAAGGCAATCAGGAGGGGTGCCTGAGGACTGGAAGAAAGCAAACATCACCTCACCTCAATCTTCAAAAAGGGCAAGAAAGAGAACCAGGGAAATGCAGGCTACTCAGCCTCAGCCCAATTCTTGGAAATACAATGGAACAGCTCATTCTGGAGCCATCTTTAAGCATGTAGAAAACAAGAAGAAGATCAGCAGTGCTAAGCATGGATTCAGTAGAGAGAAATCATGCTTAACATAACTGATTACCTTATCAGATGGTACAAGGGGCAAGATAAATGTGGAGAGAGCAATACGTGCTGTCTATCCAAACTACAGCAAAGCTTTTGACACTTCTAGGCATGATATACTTCTAGGCAAGCTCAGAAAGTGTAGGCTGAACTATGGGAAGGTGAGGTTGTTTAAGAACTGGCTAAATGTCAGGTCTCAGAGGACTGTGGTCAATAATACAGAGTCAAGGTGTGGACGTGTATCTAGCAGTGTTGCCCAACAGTTGGTACTGGGTCCGATCTTGCTTAACTCATTAATTAATTAATTAATTTGAATAATGGGACAATAGACTAATCATTCGTCATTACTGAATGTGACAAGTTGTACCTTCCTCTACTTCTTTTATCTCTTCAGTACAGAAGAGGTTCTTACATCCCAACTTAGAGGATGTTAAGACAGTAAAACAGTGATCAATACCTTGTGTGGGACCTAAGTCAGAGGTTGTGTCTCTTCAGAGACCCCAGACTAAATCATAGAATAATAGAATCACTCAGGTTGGAAAAGACCTTAACGATTATTGAGTCCAACCACAACCTAACCACATACTACCCTAACAATCCCCTGCTAAATCATGTCTCAAATCATGTCATGCTAAATCATGAGCACCATGTTACAGCTATCTTTTTGTTTTAGTGTTGGATACTGTTCTCTCACGTTCAACTGGAATAAGCAGATATGCAATAGATTGTAAGAAGTTATCCTACACGGAGTTCAATGATATGCTTACAGTTCCTTTTCTGTCACTGAGGTCCACAGATTTAGTAGCCTTACATGATTCCTCTGCAGTGGATGTTACACAAAACATTTCGTATCAAGGAGTATTCTTCCTAGCATTTGTTTCAATACAAGCATATGAGCATGATGCAGCAGCTTATGAGTAAATTAGCTCAATGAACTTCTGGTGAAACACGTGCACTCTGTAAGCTAATGCATTTGATATACTGAAGCTAATTTACGTGTTCCATTCAGTTGTTTTATGTGCTATTCTACTTCCTTCTTTACCTTTCCAAAGTGTTGGAAACATCTGGTACTCTGTAGCTCAAATATTGATAATGAATTTTGGGTGCCTGTTTAAAACTTTTCATCAAAGTATAACATTTTCTCTCACATCATGTGCTAAATAAAGGTCTAAAAGCAGCCAAATTCATAGTTGTTTTTTGATGCCTCAGCTGAGGAAGAGGCTTGGCATCTATGAATATGTTTTTTCTTCTGTTCTTTGAAAGAACTCAATTAAAATTATAAGACCTAGATATTAAGTGTAGGAAGCTGGAGAGAAAGAAAGCCTCACTAGGAAACTAGCTAGGCTACTTCTTTTTCCAGCATTTGGTGTTTGAAACAGTTTGTTCCTCCTTCTCTCCTTCTTACAGGTCCTTCATTTCCACTAACACAAGACAAAGTAAGTGCATTCTCTTTTTCCTGTTTTTTTTTTCTTTTTTTTTTTCTTTTTTTTTTTTTCTTCCTTAAAACCTATTCATTTAGTCTAATTTATGTTATGTTAACTAATTTAGAGTTCTGGAGTGATGAGTAAATTTTGTTCACAGACAGCCTCAGTGACTATGACTGCTTCTGGGAATTGCTCCTTTCTCTAAAAATATATAAGTAGAACGTTCAAGGGATAGTTTTATCTTGTCAGCTTCTGGATTGAAGGACTTATGAGGTAGTTAAAACATCACTAATGAGCTATTTTCTCTGCTTTGGACAATTATGAAGAACAAATCTGCTTGTGGTAATTTTCTGATTTTCACATTTGAAGTAACTATTTTCCCTTGGAATACAATACAGTGCATCTTCAAATTTTTATTTTTCATTGTTGCTGAAAAATTCTGTCAGCTGACAGAAATTCCTCCCTTCCCCATTTTTTTTTTTTCTTTTTTCAGAAGTGTCACATTTGGGATTTCTGTCTTTTTCTTCAAAACCTTCCAAAAGCTCTCAAATCCCTGACAAAAAGGTTGGGCTTATGCTGCAGAATAGGCATGAGAAAGGCTTTGTGTTTTGCTGTAAATGCAAGGAAAAGGAAGACAAAATTTCTTATCATAAACTGGATCTAGGTCAACTTTAAGGCTTATTTTTGGACCTCTGTAACCGATAACAGAAAGCATCCATTGATGACAGGAATAAGAGATTCAAGTAGAAACTGCAGCTTGGATAGTCCCCTTTACTGGGACTTCTCACCTTCACTGTTCTGTAGGAAGAGTGAAAATCACAATAGGAAAAGGTATTAATATCTCTCTTTTATTCTCTTCTACTGCTCTGTTAAATAGTTTTCTGATTGTGCAGCATGATCTTCACTGCTGTTATGTTATTCCTACAGTTGAATCTAAGCTTTATTATTATTATAATTTCATGATTATTATTATTTTCAAGAGGGATCCCCTTCAGGAAAATTTACAAGACATAAATAAAATGCAGAGCGTGCCCCAAATTGATCAGCAGCCAACTTCTCTGGTTTACAACCAGAATTCTTTCTCTGGTTTTTACATACGTATAAAAACATAAATGAACCAAAACTTTAGTAAAACACAAGTGCCTTCTGTCATGTAGATATTTCTATGAGTGGGTTATAAGCACCGTGTTTCTGGGTCTGTTTCATGCTGGTCAAGCCTCATGCTGTATTTCTATCAGGAGATGATGCTTAATACATCTCGTAAGAGGTCCCTGTCTTGAGCCTTTATTTTTAACCTCCCCTTTCAGTTCTTACAAAATTTTACCTCTGTGCTACACATAGTCCATGACACCTCTCAAAGCATTTTTCTTTTTGTTACATCCTGTTCTGTACTTTCTCTCTACCCTTGACTCTGGAGGTAATTATGCTAAGGGACTTGATAATGGTTAGACTACAATTTGGAGGCATCAAAAGTGATAAAATCCACTGCTGAAGATGTGTCTGTTGTTTCTTCCTCCCACTCTTCTTGGATCTTTAGGGAATCTTAGGAGGCTTTAAATTAGGATGCATGGATAGGAGAATAATTTTGAAGGCAAATGGTTTTCATTTTACTGTGATATCTGGAAGACTTATTTGTTAGACTGCCTGTTAAGAGGTAAGGGAGTACTGTGCTCAGAAGTGTGAGAGAGGAAGGATTACTGGTGAATCCAACATGAAATGACATCTAATTTGCATAATAATTTTTATGCACCTGATTGTACTTGGTTTAATTTCATAACGAGACATATATTCTTGCATTCTAAGGAATTTTTGGTGTAATCAGATTAGTTTTTCTCTTGAGATTACCACAGCCAGAATATGAAGGAAGACTTTTCTAGGGCTCATTAGGCATTATAAAAGGAGATCTGTATCACTAAGCATGCACCGTAGAATGACCCCTTAAATGATAGGCATCTTCACTTATCAGTCTTATAACTATATTTCTGATCAAGATAATTATTCAAGCTTTGTGTTTGCCTACATTCTGTGGACTGTAGCCTGCACCTCTGCTGAAATGAATGACTTTGAAACCGCAGTAATCAATTCTTCAAATGTTTTGATTGATCCATAAAACTACTGTCAGTCTCTAATATATTCCATAATCAAAATGTCACTTTATTTACTCAAACAGTCAGATTTGATGTGAAATATTAAGTGCGTGAATGCACAAATAATGCCAATGGGGACAAATTCAGCTCTTATTCAACTATGCATCAGTTACTGATGATTTCTGGTTTCCTCTGAGGATTGTTGTGTATGTTTTTGTTTTGTAGTCATTCATACAGTGAGCCAAGTCTCAGACTGTGGAAGTAACTATGGTGGGGTAAATAAACCCGGTCAAAATCTGGCAAGAAAGGATTAGATTTTTCTGCTGTTTGCCTGCACTGTAGGGCTTTGATGCATAGTTGTGTTGTATGTTATCTATCTCTACACTCACAACAGTGTAGAGATGTCAAGTCATATAAGATAAATTGAGAAGTTATAGATGTGAATATGTTTTAGAACCTAGTTAAAGAAAATTATTTTTAGGCACTGTCATTAACTTTTTAACTGTTGTAATTGTGGGCATTACTGTGGGAAAACTGGATCTTTTCATACTTATCCAAACTGCAAATGTTATACCATAAGTGTATGGGAATTTCTCAATCACAGCCTGAATCTCTGATTGATCACCTGAAGTGAGCAATGAGTCAGTCATGGGAGCACAGGTCTTAACCTGTGCTGCTGGAAGGGGTGGAGCCTGGCTCCACCTCTCCTAGACCCATTTAAGAGCTGACTACCAGTGGGGAAGGATCTCTTTCTGGAGATCCCTCCTTTGGAGTTTTACAGTAAGTCTGGTTCAAGGGTAAGCATTCTATCTATTCTCTTTATGGTATAATAACCTGCTTAGCCAAACTCTCTTGTTTATTTCATAATTATAACACCTGTATGTTCATTGATTATACATGTAAGAGATGCTAAAAACTTTGGTATGTCGAAACTGAAATACGCATAATCCAGCCAGCTTCTTGCTCATTGTTCTGCTTGAAAATCAAGCATAAAAATAAAGAAAAATAAAAATAAAATAAAGAACTTTTCTCTCAAGTTGTTACCCGTTTTCCTGCATCTGTTTCTGAAGAGTGGGGGATAAGTCAAATGTAGAATGTTATCCTGTTTCAGCCTACTGTGAAGTATCTTCCACTTCCCTCTGAAGCAACTCAAACTGACTTTTATAAGCAATGGTGTACTAATGATAAAAGCAACACTTTTGATCTAATTATGGCAGTCAGGATGTTCTTTTTTTTTCCCTGCACTTGTACTTTAAGGGATTTTGTTGATTATCTGGAGCCCAAATGTAGCGTCAGTCCTTGTCTTCATGTGGGAACGGCTCTCACATTTCCACAAGCATGACTTTTAAAAATATATAATTAAATATATAAATTTAATGTAGCCTGTGCAACTAGTACAAACCTTGCTATTTAGTTTCATCTAAATATGAATACATACTTTTAACTGCAATTCCCTTATCAATTTTGCTGAAGTCATACCAATTTAAGAATAAAAATACTTTGCACTTACAGACTTCGAATTTTTCTCTTGCATAGTTTGTGGAAAAACTTCAAGGAAAAATTATTAGCTGCCAATAAGTATCAAGATTTTCTGTAAACTTTCTTATTTCCTTTTGCTTAATCACTGTCAAATGGCAACAGGAGGTATGTCCAAGGGATAGGATTAGTCCTTGTGTAGTGAAGCAGTTGAACAATCACAGTTCTAGTGGTGCTTTTTACCAGGCAGAAAGACTTACACTTGCTTCCTCCAAGTTCGTGCCCCAGTTCAAAGAGTTCTATGTAAGACATGATTGATTGGCACCTTCTTTTCTACAAACTGCAAAGTATTTTAGTACCATTTCTCCTTACAGATAATATGCTTAGAATGTGTCTCTAACCACCTTTTAGCAATTATGCAATGATGTGTAGATTTCATCCTTTAAAGATGTGTTAATTGCATTAAGTGATGGTAACGTTTTACAGTTATAATAGAAAATTGCACTTACTTATAATGTTTAAAATTATATATATTCCAGAACTAGAGATTTGTGTGATTGGGTGAGTGGGAGAACTGTGTTTCCTTAAGGGTGGAATGATTCAGTTTGTTGTTGATCATATGACTTAAAAGCATCATAGCTTTGACTTTCATTTCAAACTGTGCTTTTTTTACTTTCTCATTTCTTTGCCGCTCTGTTTACTAGTTAATTTTTTATTACTATTGATATTGTTTTTTGGTGTAGATTTTTGCTTTGCATTAGAATAATTGTCCTATTGGACTCCTCTTTCTGAATTATCCAGCAAGGACTCAGACTTCTGAGAGGTGGGTAGGTATTTCTTCACATCAAATATATAATCTCTATAAATATTTAACAAATAAAAAGAGTAATATGTTTTTATGAATTGTGGCAGCACCTTACAGAAGCACATTTTCTTAATGATGTGACAGCCAATTTTTCTCTCACTTTCTGAAGGGGCTCAGTACTTTTTTTCCCCTATCAACGTATGAGGGTATTTGAAATAGCACCAGATACACATAATCTGGCAATATGTTATCAGGACAGTGATGTTATTATCTTGGACTGGTTATTTGAAAACAGGATATTGTCATTACTGTGACAAGATTTGAGGATACAAAGGGTAAGAAATTGACTGCTGGAACAGCTTCCTGTTACTAACTTGTCATAGTGGATTTAAAATTTCTAAGTTCTTCAATCATATAGATGTATACCTATGCATGCACTCAACTTTTTAAAGAATCAATTCTAAGATTTTCCTGACAAAGGCAGGAGAGCTATCTACTTGTTAGAAGGCTCTTTGTTGAGTTCAACGTATTTCTTCTGAGGAAAAGTAGTGTTGTAATATTTGCTTCAAGAAAATCGGTATGTTTTTAGTAATATCCTACGTTGCTTTACTGATTGAATTTTAGATTAATAGATTCTTATGTCTAAGGGAAGCACAAAGTCATCGGAGTTAGCATGCTCTGTGAACATTTTAACTTGTGTAATCATCTACATTCACGGTCAGTGTTGGTATTGTGCAAATTGTTGTGGTGTATTCTAACAGACTCAACCTCTTCTCCAGGCAAGGTGACTTCTTAAGTACACATAAATATTGGAGAAAACCATGGTATGCAATGTCAGCAAGTGGCTCTAATTGCAATTACAAATTTTGATTATTAGCCTGGATGTCCTTGCTTGTGACATACTGGAAAGATTTAATGAATTTAATCTGTATACTATCTTTAATTCTGTGTAAGAGATGAAAGCAACAGTCCTCTACCTGCATCTTGTGTATGTTTTCACATTAAAGCCTGAGCAGGGTACAAGCGGGCATGCTAGCAGCTGTGCATAATGGCATTTCAGGCCCTGAGGTTTTTGGCCTGATCTCTCAAAGAATAGCCAACCCTGAGCAGTGGAGGACCACAAGGCTCATGCTAGCCTTACCAGAAGCATAGTCTTTTCAGAGACTTTCTGTTCAGTTTTGTTTCTCCTCCTGTACCCACAGAAGTTGGTGGCATATTTTCCTCTTCCATTTATCATACTGCTCACTGATAGATACCCCAGGTGACTTGACCCTTTCTACTTCCATGCCACTCATGTTGTACTGGGCCTCTGTTGTGATACCGAGAGGTGTCATTACTGTGTTTGATGCTTTGTCCATGGCTGCCAAAGTGAAGGCATAGAGCACAGCTTATTTTCTTGAGATCCTTGCTGGCAGCTGACTTCCAGCTTCTTCAGAGAGTGAAGACTCATTTCCAGAGTCAGTCAAGTTTTAGACCAATTTTGTCTCATCTAAATCAAGCTAAACCGATGTGAACTCTGAAATGACCACAGTCTTCTCCACTGACAGTGGCACTTCTATAGAAGTGTGCCACTGAAACTATTTTTATTCTGTTGACTAAGCATTCTTGTTACAGATGCTGTGTTTCGTTAAAACACTTCAAAAAAACAAAACAAAAAAAAAAAACAAACCACAAACAAACAAAAAAAACAACATTCAGTAAGAATGCAAGTAGATTTGCAGGTATTGAGTGTGAATGTCTCTGTAAGCATTAGAAGTGTGGAGACAGGTGATGTTTTAAGAACTGGAAATATGTACTCAAACAAGATGGTGTGGATGAAAGTTTAAGTTAATGGATCAGATCAGAGACTTCATTTTCTTCTGCATGCATCAGCAAGTTACTTTTGAGTTTTAGAATTGGTGAGATTTTTTGATTAATAGAGTTGTTAAATTTAGGAATGCTGCTGGAGTGCTGGTTCTCCAAAGACTTCCCTTTAAAAACACTTCCTTTGCTGGGGTCACTATTTGATTATTCACTATTTGCTGGTAGCTATTGCAGGTTGGCATTTGAAACTGCAAGTTTAACTTTTTTTTTTTTTTTTTTTTTTTTAAATGTTATCATCTTTTCTGGATAGAATTCATAGAATTCTTAGAGTTGGAAAGGGTTTTTAAAGGTCACCTAGTCCAACTCTCCTGCAATGAACAGGGACATCCACAGCTAGATCAGTTTGCTCAGAGCCTGGTCTAACCTGGCCTTGAAAGTCTTCAGGAACGCAGCGTTCACCACATCTCTGGGCAAACTGTTCCAGTGTCTCATCACTCTCTCTGTAAAAGACCTTTTTTAAATGTCCGAGCTAAATCACTAGATCTCCTCTCTTTAGGCTTGAATCCTTTTTCCCTTGTCCTATCACCACAGATCCTGGTAAAGAAACTGTCCCTTTCTTTCCTGTAGTTCCCCTTAGATTCTGGAGGGCCACTACCAGGACACCTCAGATCCTTCTCTTCTCCAGGATGAACAGCCTGGATTCATTACTCTGAGGCTATTTTGTCATTGTGTGTTTGTTTGTTTTTGTCCAAACTCATATTTCCTCTTCAGAGATAGCATATCAGCTTCTTTCCCAAGTGACTCTCTTTTTCCCACTAGTTATTTTAGGTAACAGTTTCCTCTATGTTCCAGTAAATTTCAGATTGTAGAGATGCCTAATGTATCTTTGCTTTTTGACGTATAGTTTCTTTTTTTTTTTTTTTTTTTTTCTTTTTGACTTAATCCTATTCTTGAAACACTGAAGCCATATTGATCTAAAATTAAACTAATAAATAGGCATATATATTGGTCATATTTATTATAACTATAAATTATGTGGGTCAAGCATTATCTCCAGAATGAAAATCCTACCTCAACACAGAAAATGAGACTTCTACTGCACTTCATAACTGAGTCTGAGAGCTTTTGGTGAAGCTCCATTCACACACGAGTTTTTACTCTAAATGCCTTTTTATTGGTACAATCAAAGTAATTATGTATAGTGATTCTTATCAGCTTTAATCTTGTTTCTCAAGGTAAACTTTATCATGTGAGTGAGGATGAAAATGAGTGTTAATATTTTATAGTCGATATGTAGTGGTGATATCTGATGATATTTGCAGAGCTTTGTTGAGTCTATGCCAGATTTTAAATTTATGGATGCTATTAAATATTTTTTTCAAAGTCATGGTAAGGACCATTTCATTTCAGTACAACGATTTTATAACCTAGATTCCCAGTAGTTGTGAATCAGTGGAGATACATTGCTTTACACCAGCAAAAAAATGGGTTTTGAACCAGTTCGGGCAAATATTTCCTTTGGTATATGTACTACATGGTGCTCTAGATATTTTTCTTCTACCCTGTGCTAATTTTTTTTTTTTTTTTTTTTTTTAGTCCCTACTTCATCTCACACAGTATAATATTCTGCTTGAAACTGTTTTTAGCTTTTAGTTAGCCTTCTGATAATGCAGTTTTAGAAGAGAGTGACTCTAACTTCTTTAAAAAAAGAACAAAAAAACCTCACAACTCAGGATTTATGCAGGTTCAGCAGTAGAAGTTGTAAACAGCTTATTCCTGATTTCATACTTGAGACTCATTTTATCGACTATTCTTAAATTTGAGTTTCAATGTGATATATCTAATTTTCTTTCAATGCTGTGCTAGATAGCCAAGTAGAAGGTTTTATGTTGAAGAATTTCTAAATCAAAAGCACTACTCATCAATTTCTTCTTTTTCATAATTCTCCATTTATTGTTTCCTTCTTTATTATGTAAATTGTAACTTGTGAATTGCAAAATACTTTGTGAAACAAAAGAGAAAAAAAAACAACAAAATAATCAAATGCAAAACAGTATTACTTTTTCTAAACGTGTTTGTTTGTTTGTTTATATGCTTTTGTCTTTCTTGATTTTTTTTTTTTTAATTAGTCCAGAATGGACTTCTTGTCCATTTTCTATAATGTATAGTGTATAGTATAATTCTATGTGTAGTGTTAAACAGGAAATCTCTTCTCTAAAATCCCAAGCAAATCAATGTAATCTTTTCTAGAATTAGTAAGGTGTTTTCAAAACTTCCCAACATGAATATCTAAACAAATACTTTTAGATGCTTCTCAGGGCAAAATGGATCTGGTTTTCAGATGTAATTTTAGTTTTTGTGTGGCATGGTTTTTGTGCATGTTTTATTGCTGTTGTCTAAAAAACCTCTTGAACTAAGCTAAAATTCCTTCAGTAACATACCACAGACATTGAAAGAGCAGGAAATAGCACATTAGTTTCCTGTTTTCCAATATTTTTAAGGAATTAAGTGGTATAGTAATATTTTAGAACTACATTTGGAAATCTGGCAGTCATCCTTGCCTGAAAAGCCTTAACCTGATTTTTTTTTTTTTTTAAACTTAGACTTACAACATTAACATTATTTAAAATGCTTCTTTCTTAAAAGATCAAAAAATACCATATACATTGCTAGTAATTTAGCTGTGTAAGCAAAGTTTGAAACAGCTGCCAGAGAAGTATGTCTGTGCCTGGGAAGATCATGGAACAAATCCACTTGAAAAAGTTGTTAAGTCACATGTAAGATGTGGAGGCGATCTGAGACAGCCAGCATGGCTTCACCAAGGGCGGATTATGCCTAACCAATCTGGTGGTCTTCTATAATGAAATGATGGCATTGATAAGCAAAGGTAAGTGGTGTCTTCTACCTGGAATTGTGCAAGGCCTTTGACAAGGTCCTACACCACATCCTTACCTCTAAATTGGAGAGATACAGATATGAAGTTTGAAATACTGTGTGGATAAATAATTGGTTGGGTGGTTGTAGCCAGAAGATTGTGTCTTCCTGTGAAGAAAGACTGAGGGAGTTGGGCTCATTTAGCATTGAGAAGAGAATTGTCCAGGAAGACCTACTTGCAGCCTTGCAGTACTTGAAGGGAGCTTACAAGCAGGAAAGGGTCTGACTTTTCACACTATCTGGTAGTGATAGGATGAGAGGTAATGGCTTTAAACTAAAAGAGAGGAGAGATAGTTCAGATGTTTGGAAGAAGTTTTTGACTCAGAGGGGTGACAAGACTCTGGGACAGGCTGCCCTGAAGGGTTGTGGGTGGGGTCGCTGGAAGCACTCAAGCCTGGGTGGAATGGGATCCTGGGCAGCCTGATCTAGAGGCTGGCAACCCTGCCCATGGCAGGGGACTTGGAACTAGATGATCTTTAAGGTTCCTTCCAACATAAACAACTCTGTGATTCTAATAATGAGGCTGCTAAGACCTATTTTAAATCCTGGGTATTCCTAAGTAGGAGTATTCTATTTAAAGAATTGAGCACTAGTCAAGACCAATCTAACTTCATAAGATCACTGAAGTACTGTGTTAGATTTTGCTGTTCTGTGGAGGTTGAACTTTGTTTCCAGTTTACCACAAGTGTATGCAACATCTGCAGTGTTGGGAAATAAAACAGAAATAATGCTATGTTTTTTTTCTTGTTTGTTTTGCTTTTGTTCCAACAAAATTATGAATTATACAATATACAACCTATGGTAGTGGAAAGAATGAAATTTAGTCTCTTCCGTGTCTGTTTCTTTTACTGTGATCAGAATACTCTAGTTAGAAAGAGCCCCATCAGTAATGAAAACCTATATATTTACCTTTGGAAAAGAATTTTATGACCCCTATCTTCAGCTTTAGCTGTGTATGTAAAGTATATATCAAATAGGAATCTTGATAAGAACTGCAGATGTACAGTGGCCTTAGGATGTATCACAGCATGCTAATTGGCATGTGAAAATGGCAATTTTGTATAATTTAGGGTTTAGATCATTTTATTATTGGGAATAGCATTACTGTAGTAATTAGAGACAAGCTGTGGACCAAATTCTCACGGTGCATAATGCTCTACAAGCACAGTGTAGAAACGCTACAAAAAAAGGTTACAATCTAAGTATGAGACAAGTGATGAATACAGAAGGAGAAGAGCAACAAAGCTACAGTGAGTCAAAATGGCAAGTAGATCTGCTGATATTTTAAGTCTCATTATTATCAAGCTTTTAGTAAGCATTGCAACAGAGCAGTGGTGGGATATTGAAGGAAGATGGTGAACGCTACCCATGGATGGTTTATGAATATTGTCTGGATGATGAAGTGGGAAAAAGCTAGGAAAGATGCAAGTGTGAGTGAAAAGGTCACTCAGTGTTTTGGTGTTGATTAGAGATGATAGCTGAGGTGAGTCAGTTGTTAGTCTGTGTGGTAAAGGGAAGTAGCTATGTCTTTTATCCTGTAGTAAAGTCAGATTCCATAATAGGATGACAAGAAATAATTGATATAGCTAAAACAACAGTTTAAGAAAATTATCATTCTGGGTGGAGGTAAGCAGGACAAGGGCTGTATTTGCTAAGGCCAAAAAAGCAGGATGAATGTATTAATGGATGAATAGGAAAGAAATATGCTAGATTGTGACAGCTGTTTCCCAGTAGATGAATCTCAGATACTTCAATTCTGAAAATTTGAACAGAGGGCACATCTTAGTGATCTGGGAAGGAGGTTGGACCTGTACCAATTTGTTTGGGATCAGAGGAAACTTTTTTTTGTGATCTCATTGCTGTTTGAGGCTTCTGCTCCACATAAAGTTGAATTTATTGCTATGAACAAAAAATGCAGTAACAGGTGTTCATTTTTGTTTACTTGTTTTCTAAGACTTTTTTTTTTTTTTCTCTGGAGCAACTGCTATTTTTGCAGAAGTTTTCCTAGATAGAGCAATTTGGGAAACAACAAATCAAGGTGTGGTTTTGTGATTTTTGTTGTTGTTGTCAGTATTCCACATTGTAGCGTCATGTAAAGCACTGGGTATTAAAGAGTTAATGCTCCGGTTCCATGGACCGCTGTTTCTGGGCGCTTTGTTCCCTGAGGAGGGGCTGCATCCCAGAGGGGACTTTGATGTTCTGGAGGGGGAAGGTGCAGCTCCTCACAGATCAGGAGCCGCTCTCTTTGTACACTACTGAAGAGCAGGTGCTCCCCTGTGCTTTTGCCTGCAGTCTATAGAGTAAGGCCTCAGTTTTGGACGCTCTCATTTTTTTTGATTTGTTGGTTGCAATTCGAATTGTAATGTGTTGTATTGTTATCTTGCATTCTGGGATCATATTTAGCAAATTAATGTTCCTCCTCGGATCATTGCCGCTGCTGTTTTTACTCTTCCTCCTTTCCTGGGGCGTAAGTCCACAAGTTCCCTGTCTCATTAGTCTCGGGCTGAGCTAGACCAGCCTGTAAATGGTTTACACTTTTTTTTCTTCTCTTTACTTTTTTCTGGGCTGGTGGACCTGTGGGTCTACTGTCCCCCTGTCACAGATACAGCTAGATCTAGAGATAACCCTGTGACTCAAGGAGGTTTGCTTGGTTCCACTGATTCAAGAGGATATTTTGTTTGGAGGCATTGTTCTTGTTTGTTGCATTGGAGAGAGAAGACAATTTTGCAGTGGTGCCAAGTTTAGCCTTGCCCTATAGAGTAAATGAAATACCTGAGGTAGTTGGCAAGGAAATTATGCAGCAGAACTGATTTAAATTTACATGGAATTGAGGTGTAGATCAACACTGTAGATCTTGGGCAATTTGACCGCAGATCCTGCTAAGAGACAAAAAAAAAAAAAAAAAAAAAAAAAAAAAGCTTTCCTCCATTCAGAAGAGCATGAAATATGATGCAGAAGTGTTTTTGTCTGAAAGGTCTGCAAAGTTGGAGATATAAACAGAATTTTATTATTGTACTATTATTATTTATTATTATTATTTTATTATTTGGAAAATGATTGACTCTTTGGCCAAATTAGTCCAAAATAGTTGCCAAGAAAGGATTGTACCTGGAAAACTTTAAATAAAAGAGAAGTTTGTGTGTTTTCTTGGATGTGAGTGCTTTCCAGGGTTCTTTGAGGCAGAGCTCCTGAGCAATGTGCCTTCAAGTGTCCACTTGTAGCAGTTTGAGCTAGGCTGGTACACCTAAAGAAGACCAGAGGAAGTGCAGTATAAAGCAGTGTGGGATTCCAAAGCCAGGAAAATCAAGTTCTTCCTATATTTCTAATGGAAAGCGTGATAGATACTCTAAGTAGGACTTCTGTTTATGAAGATAACTGGTAGGGCAATGTGGGTAACTATAACCATTTTTAAAAAAAGGTGTGGTAACATCCCAGATATTGTTCATTTAATTTGGGATCTGACAAAAGATAACTCGTTTCTGAGCAGCTCACCTACTCCTCTGCATTCAAGCAGAAACAGATAGAGGGAATATGGAATAACAATCAGTATTCCTAAATAATTTAAGCTTATGTCCATGTGCACATGAAAAAGAAATAATTCAAATCAGTCTTACCGTCCGTGGAAGAGTTGGCTGAGTTACCTTCAAATACAAATGGCAGGATGTTTACAGAAGAACAGTGAACAGACTGTAAATTCCCATCTTACCTTACCCCAGAATTACTTGCTTCTTTGCCCACACACCTCAAGGTATGTTTTATGTGAAACTCCCTTCCAATCTTTCCTGCTGTCTGGATGTAATTTTACTCACTTTTGGCAGACTGTGACACATTAGTCTCTGTACAGCCTTGCTGCTCACAAAGGGAGAAATAGGATGATCAGGGCGATTGGGACACTTAAGACTGTGGCTTAGAGAAACCATGTCTGGCCTAATGATGAGGCAACAATAGGTGTTAGGTAAACTGCTTCTTATTCTGTACTTTGTTATTCAATACATACAGTAGAGCTGACAAACTTAACTCATCTACTTGGAATTCGTTGAAATCTAAAGATTTAAGAGCAGCAGAAAGTTGCATTTTGCTTCTTTACACATGTATCTTTCAGTAGTACATGGTTACTATTTAACAGTGCAGAATACTTAGCATATGGAAACAGGGGCTTGCATTCTGTGGTTTAATGTAGAAATGTGCCATTTTTTAGTTTGCTCCTATTTATCTTGTTGGAGGATAGTTATTTTTCAAGCCGGGGAAGAAGGGTAACACTTATAGAATAGGCAGTAAATTAGGAGAAAGTACATTCAGGATGTGAATCGCATCACAGCTGAATCAAATTAAATAATCAAATTAGAAAAAAACAAAACAAAACAAAAAGTGCTATGAGTATACTGGAAAATACTCTTCTCTAAAGAGAGTGTATTAGACACTATGATTATCAACTTATTGCTCTGAGCCCTTGTCAGAACCAAGAATAGGAAGGAATGAGAACACTGATAGTTGCTCAAATCATGAGAAAAATAGCTTAATATTTATATTTTAGCATGAAGAATCTAAAATTGAATACAATTTCTAATGATGAAGATTGAGTAAATGTAGAAGAATAGACAAAATTTCTCCACAATTTCTGGTATGCAATCCAACCCTGAAATGCTTAGACATAAATGCTGTCTTGAATGTCTTTTTGGATGATGTAGTTGAAATGCAAAGTCATGGCCTGAAACAGTGATTGAGCACCTGGTGGGAAGGCAGGGCCAACCCAGGGGAGCTCATGTGTATGCAATATACCTGAGTGACCAGAAGGGGTGGAGCCAGGACCATTTAAGGGTTGGCAGTGGAGGTGAGAGTACCTCTCATTGGAGATTCCTGCCTACCTGGGGCCTTCTAAGGGTAAGCAGCTCTTTTCCTTCATTTCTGTATTCATGGCTGCATTTGGGCTCATTCTCATTTGCTGTAGTCAAAGATTTTGCTACCTTGCTGCTGTCATCCTGTTATAGCATTACAGAAAAGATCTCAGTGACTCTCATATTTGTTTGGCCTTTTGCACTGGGACAGTATTCTATTTAAAGTTTCAAATAAAAGTATTTTTAAAGAAAATTGCCTGAAGGAAGAAACCTTCTTTTCAAAGTTAATTGTGAGGAGTTATCATGAGACCAAAGGTCAGCATAGAAGGAGTTTTAAGTCATCTTTGGTAAATTAACATTTTTTTCTCTCTCTTCTTTCTTTAGTGGATTTACTTCATTTTCCTTTTTCTCTTCATTTGTTGCACAATGTGATTTCTTAGGCTGAATATAAAAACATATTTCTATCATGAAATATTCCTTAATTTGTTAGACGTGATTCTTGTGAAATTTCAAGTTTTAAAAACTATGTTCAGTAATGTTCTAGACAGTTTGAACTCTCTAGATTCTGGTTACTTGTTGCTTCTTAATATAGGGAAATTATTTCTTTTCTAATATGGTCTTGCTACTTCAAATCTTTGGTATCTGGGCTTTTTCTGTTTCTTTCTGTCTCTTATTTTTATTCTTTAATCATTTTATTCTCAAGGGAAGAAATGTGCCTCTCCTCTTCCTTTTGTCTTTCAGTAACATTTTAGCTCCATGTTCAGGGTATTTGTTTGACCTTTCATATCTCCAACATCTAATGACATTTGTTAACTTTCGTATAGATGAATGACCTTTTAACTCTTAAAAAAAAAAAAATATTAATTTCCCACTTTCTTTACTTTTTCTCTTTGTGGAGGTAAGCTTTGCTTTTTCTTTTTACTTCCTTTAAAGACTTAGGGTGAAGCCCTGGCCCTCATTAAGCCGGGGGAAGTATTTATGTGAACTTATTTGGGTTCAGATTTTACTACTGGTTTTACGATGAAGACAACGTTGTTGCCCACATTTGCTAGTAAACGCATGGCTCTTTACTAAGTCTTTTTTCCTCTAATTTCCTCTGTCTGTAAGCACGGAATTTTAAGGATTTGCTCTTGATATATGGTAGCTCCATGCCTACAGCAATGGCAGAAGAAAATACCAATTGAGTTTATACTGAAGTTGGAAAAAATCTTTTCCTCATTCAAAATTATGTGTATGAGGCTTATGCGTAAAATCATCATCTGTCTGCACTACGCAAGAGGGGACAGCCTCTGTTTCTGTAATTTAGCTTAGCCAAGTGGCTATTTTGGTAGGTGAGGTGCATTTCTACTGGGGAAAAATATGAGCTTTGAAGACACACACACAAAAAAAAAAAAAAAAAAAAAGTCTGTAATAGCTATTCCAAGATCTATGGCAAATGCAAATTGCCTCATGAGAATATTTCTTTTGTTGACTGGTAGATATCTCATGTGATTTAAAAAACATTTGGTGAATTTACAGTGGCCACTAAATGAGAGAGAGAGAGAACTATTATCACCATTTCATGTTAAATTTATTTAATATGGTACCCATTCCAAAGTGTGTCACCCTGCTTTTTTGTTTAAAAAAAAAAAAAAAAAAGTCAGAAAAACCCATGTGGAAGCAAGATTTTGAAATCCAGTGAAATCCTAAGGAGCGTAAAAGGACATTTTTTTTCTTCAAGGTTCCTAATAGCTCTCTAATTATTTGCTGTAAGAGGGCTATGTACATCTCTGTATTCCCATGACAATGTTCTTATGGTTTATTTTAGTCAATTCCTTTGGGAAAGATGAATACATAAAGAATTGAGCTATATATAAACTGTGATTCAGAACTTTCATTTCTACTGTAGTGGTCTGCCTGTGTAAGATGACAGACTGTCTAGGTGACAGATTCAAGAAAAAATTAAATGCTTTCTGTTCTCTAACTCCCATTTTTAATTGTAGAATTTCTGTAGGCATGTCTGGGTGACATGTTTCCAAATGTTTTTTTTAGTTTCAAAATAATTTATGACTATTCCTGCTTTAAATGTATATACATTTTAGCTCATTTTAATGGTTCTCTGATAAAATGTACATTTTCTTGCAGGGATTTTCGTATCAACAAGTGGGAGAATTAATTTCTATGTAACACTTGCAATGCAATATTTTTCCTCTGATTTCACTGGTAACGTGTCTTAGGAGGTGGATTTTATTTTCCTCTGCTGTCTTTCAAATGAAACTGATCAATGCTTTAAAAAAAAAAAAAAAAAAAAAAAAAAATACCCTGCCCTTACAAGGGAGCATTTTAGGAAGTGCTAATGTAAAGAAACTACTAAGAGCAAGACAAGTAAATGCAACATATCCTGTTACGTGATGTATGTAGATGTATACATCCACAACAAAATACTGTTTGTAGCAGCTTAGCAATACCTGCACAAAGCCATCTGTTCTTCAACTGCAATGTTGTAAATATATGTAAGAGTTCTAGACTTCGAGAACTTGGAAATCAGCCCCCACAAGCAGTGCTGTTTCAACAGGAAGAGTCTGGTTTTGGAGCTGGGACCCACAAGGGGTAAAGAATGTCATCATGTCCTTGGGCTGCAAGGCTGCTTATGTGGTGAAGTCTCTCTGATGAATACATTAATGGATATATTTGCAGTGGTTTCTTAGCACCCTTGCAGCATTTTTTGTATTTTTTTTTTTTGTTGTTGTTGCAGATCATCTCCTCCTGAGGTCTCAAAAATAAAAGCCGAATTCATTTTTCAACTATGTGGTTAAAAAAGGAAACTGTTTTTGCAAAGCTTCTGTGTGTTTTATTGCTTTCTGATAATTATGGTCAAATATGTTGTAAATATTTTACCCTGGTTTCTTTTGTAGAAATAAAAAATCCTAAAGGTGAGTTCATGCAAAAGGGATGGGTATCTGTATGACTGGAACTTAGCTTCTTAAGTGTATAACATGGCTCAGCTAGTTCATTATATTGAGAATTCATTTTATGATTACGCATTTGGTGATTTTTTTTTTTTTTTTTTTTTTTTTTTTTTTTTGTTGAATTGGATCTTCTCCGACATTTTTCCACATTTGTTATTGAAAAGCGGTGTCATTCATAATTCGTGTTCGCTTATCCTCACGGGATATTTGCTGTCTTTTTCTCCCAGAATCAAATGTTAAAATGACACATAACTAGGGGACATTAAAGATGCAAAATTACTAATGTGTTATTTGAAAAATGTCATTTTTTTTGGTGTTCATAGATTTATTTATAGGAGTGCAGAGTTATATAAAATGTTATAGTACAAAAATTCTGCCTGAAATAGACCAAGAGAAGTCCATCTCCAGTTAGACCATGACAAGTCCCTTGAGGCTATGCTGGGGCTTTACTGTGATTCATCTGCAAGGTATCTGTAGCATTAACTCAGCTCTGAACTAAGCAGCGTATGTCAGCAATCCAAATATAATTTCTCTAGGGATGTACTGCTGAAAAGGTGTCCAGTTTTATTGTAAAGGAGTGTTCTGGTATAACGTGTGTAGGAGTAGAATATAGAGACAATGGTTTCTCGTTGACTTCTGTAACCTTAGCTTTCTTTTTTGCTAGATAGCAAACAATGAACAGAGGATCTCTGATGTTGGCTTCTGCAAAAACCGCATGTGTGGATTCCTTTTCCTCATGCATTTTTATTTGGAGGTCCTAAAGGAAGCCACTTGCTGTTGCTTTATGGAACTAGGAGTGAGACTGATTCATGAGGGCAAATGCAGAAAACTCACCGTAGACTCTTCTCAAAAATGTTTCCAAGAGCCCTTTACTCCAGTGTCTCCAAACTGAGGAAATCTACATCACATTCTTTAGACATTGCAATGAGGTATGCATGACTACAGATTCTAGTGAGGCACACTAAGTTCTGGTGTGGAAAAGGGAATCTTTTAGCTTTCAGGAAGGGAAAATATTCTGTCCTTCGGTTTGGGGTGACATAGATTGTTCTGTGAATGCAGGTAGCTTTTGTAGGACTTTGGCCTTTTTGAATCACTGATAATCCTTGGGCTTCCCACGGAGTGGTACAGCTTTGTTCTAGTACCAGTGTGAATGTGGATGGCCTGAGTATACAGTTAGTCCTCAAACCTGAGGATTGGCCATACTCTCTTTTCCTCTCTGAAGCGTCAAACTTGGATGAAATTATGATTGAAAAGAGGAATCGCTAGATAAAATTCTGTGAACTGTGCTAAGTGGCCACCGTGATCTATTTTGGCCTTAAGTTCTGAAAATTATGTTGATTGTTGATCCAATTTATAACGTCATTCTGCAAAAGGAGTTACGTGCCACCACTGCCTACTGTTTCTTGAGTGTCCTGACTGGTTAAATGGATGAATAAATGATAGAGATCTTAAAACTGGTTTGTGAGTTCTGTAAATGTCTGTCTATTATTACACTGTTTAAGGGCAGAATGTGTAGAATAAAAATACTATATTTGAAAATGTGTTCTTGTTTCCTTTCTTCCTCTATTTAGTGTAACTTGGCCGTAACTTTGCATTTAGTTATGTTTAAGGTCTGACACTTATCCTTGCTGGCTTGCATTCTCAAAAGATTATAGTCTATATTGTTCCACTGATGTCAGTGGAGCATGCCAATTTATATAACTGCTGTACAGTGAAGCATAATTCATTCAAAACCAGAATTGAATACCTTTCAATCTGTTGTCACTCTTTGTTCTCTAAGATGAACTGGAACTAATTACATTGATTTATTTTTTGTTTTTTTTTCAAGATACTGAACATGTACATTATTATTTGGATTTAATATAAATTTTGCACTGCTTGTAATTCTTCCTCATGCCTGCTGTTGGAAATGCATCAGTAAATAAAAGTGAGCATAACTGACAGCTCTGTAGAGGCTGAAGGTAGGCTGTGACCTAAATGAGGACTGTTCTCATAATGAGAGACAGCTGAAAGTTTATGTACATAGAGCCACTAAAATAGATTCCCTGGCTCTTTTTCATGAACCAGCAGATGGTAGCAGAGTCTGTGGATTTCAGAGAAGGCAAATGTGCATTAAATAATGTACCTGCCCTCATTCATTAGCCATTCATCTTTACTTGTCAGCCTCTTTGTAAGTGCCTTCTGTAGTATTGACCCTGAAACTGTATCATTTAAACAGTAATCAACCATCTCCAGCATTTCCCCTTTCTTTTTCCCCTTTCTTTTACATATCAATGGCTTTGATTCTATTGTAATGTGGACTGCTGACAGCTGTAGGCATGTCTTCGTAGAAAAGAGATATTCATAAAATGAAATGAGGCAAGAGGAAAGGCTGACCTGCTGGATTGAAGATGGGGAGAGGAAGAACTGAAAGGAAAGAGGTGTGTGGGCATGGACTTGTCAGTCTTTTTACTAGTCTTTCACGTGTACCTGGAATTACAAATGGCCCATCATTGTAACTCTTATTTAGGACTTGCCAGAGTACTTAGTACCTGGCATAAGATTGCACAGAGAAAACATAGGTCCTGCTAATAGAGCCTAGCATTTAACCAAAGATGCTGTGTATAGGAATGAGCTAAAGGAATATGCTTTCTGGATTGAGACCAGCCGAGCTCTAATTAAATGGGTTTCATGGTGTCTTTTTGAGATGGGATTTGAAAGGCAAAGTTGAAGCCTTCTATTTGTGAAGAGGGGGGAAGGGACCCCTGAAGACTGAGGTGTTTTTACCTGCTATTTCTGTGACTGAATCGCAGGGCTCAAAAGTTCACATATTGTCAACAGTTATGTTGAAAATACTGTTGAGCTGTGGGCCAGTCTGCAGTAAATGATGAGAAATGTTTTCAGGATACACTGACAACCCAACGAATCCAACATGCCAAAATGATGAAGTCAAACATACCATTTTCTCCCTAGATCCATTTTTTTTCTGAAGGGTCAACCACAGGATAAAAAAATATGAGGGATGCAAAGTGTTCCATCTGACATCTGTTTCCATCATATTGGACTATCTCTTTTGCAGTGCTGGAAAAAATACAGGATTTTTTTTATTTCTTGTCCATGGACCCTACTGAGAGTTCAGGAAACTTATTTTTAGAAGTGTTATAACTGTTGCAGGCTCTAGATGGTACTCTGTAATCACGGTAATGTGGCCTGACTTTTGCAATGGTCTTACTGTTGGTTTTTGTTTTTTGTTTTTTGTTTTGGCTTCAAAATGTGGGGAAAGTGAAATGAAGTCAGCAAGAAACCTACCAAATAAAAAATAAAAAGGTCATAGGTTTTTGTTTCAGACTCCATATTTAAATTAGCTTTCATTCATGTATAATGGGCTAGATGTTCTAACAGCGCTTACCACATTAGGTTCTAATATTAATGAGTTGTTCTCTATTGAGCCAGTGCTTTCGTTACAGTTGCTGGCAAGGAAAGAGGAGAGATTAATGCAGGATTCCCCAAGAGAAAAATGGTTTCTTTCTTGTGGTTCTGAGGTTTTCATTTGTTGTGATGTGTGTGCACAGTGTGCATGAACATCTGTGTACCTACATGTGATTTTGGGGGCATTCTACACGGAGGATAGCAGCTCAGCTTTCTGCTGAAGTCAATGGACAGGGACTTATGTGAAGATGGGGGAACGTTAATTAACAAAAAGAAAAAACCCTAGACCATCTCTAGCAACAGACTGCTATTTGTACAGAATTTTTCATGATCTCATGCTCCAGAATTTAGTAGTAAAAAGAAACACTTTACTATTCTTGATGGCGTAAGAGACATATATTATCTACAGGAGAGGAATGGGAGACCCTAAGTATTTTTGTACTCTGTTTTTAAGACTGCCTTACTGAGCCTGCACAGACAGTAGGATTAACAGCTATTTTCTACAGAGCTGCAATGAAGTCTCTGAGTGTGTAATAAGTGCTATAATATGGGTTTTCAGACTGCTTAAAAAAAAAATGCAAGTCCTAATGAATTTGCTTCCCTAGATATTTTTTAACTCAAAAATAAGACTTTCTGTGGAACTGTGTGCAATTTCAGTAGAACTCTAACTCTAGCTGATACGATAGGCAAATTGTAATACGTTTTATTTTCCGAATGTTATCTTACCAAATATGTAGTAATTCCTACTATTACATAAGCTCATTTTTATTCTTAATTTATGGTTAATCGTATGCCTGAAATGTGTGACAATTAGCCAAAGATGTGAATGCTACTCAGAGAGAAAAATGAGTATAATTGAATCAAAGAAGAAAAATAAAAGAATGGTTGAAGTTTTGTTCTTACAAATTCCTATTTGAAATTAGGTGTATGTGCTGCAAGAGGAGTCCATGATTAAACAGGAAAAGATTTGAGGAATATTTAAATCAGGGAAGTTTATTTGAAAGGAGGAAGAGTCTGTGGTCATGTAGATATTAACGTTGCCTCTAGTTATGTAGTTGCAACTTCCTGAATTGTTTTTATTGTGTAGTGGGAAGGAGGCAATATTTGCTTTCTGTTGAAGGTTTCTGGAGGTGTGGGACATATATAATTTTCCCTATTAATTAAAGCATATATCTAAAATTAAACCTTCTCTATCTTCATCATATGAGCTTCCACTCCATGCCTGCATATGCAGTTGCTAATCTATATTGATTTTTATACTTATCTCGCTGACATAATATTTGGGTGCCTTCTAGTACTATTTTTTTTTTTTTTGACAATATAAGTAACATCTGTCACTTTTTCTCCTGGGAATAGATGCATGTTCAGTATAATGCTTGGGTTTTTGATGTATGTACTGCTGCACGTATAGTAGGCAAACTTAAAGATCCCTTCTTTATCCTTTGTCCAGCCTTGCTCCATTCTCCTTTGACTTCTGAAGAATCTTAGAAAAGGTGTAATTTCTTTTACTTAGTTAAACTGTTTGAAGGCTAATTGTTATATTTATATTTGGTTTTAATTTGTGTCATTCTGAAAATTGTATGTGAAAAGCCTGTATTTGGAATATTTCCAGTTTTTTTTTTCCATTTATTTAAAATGTAGCTTGGATTTTATTCTGTTATTAAAAACTTAATAAATACCAAATTCTCAGGAGAGAGCAGATATGAAAGGAGAGATGCAAAAGCATGAAAGTTGGAAGAAAATGAAGATGTGTGGTATCTTCCTGGCTAGGTTTATGTACACAAACTCAACATTTGTACAGTGAATAAAAAAACTGAAGTGTTTATAGATACCAGCTTTGAATATCAGGTCTTCATAGTCATATACTAAGATTTTTCTGTCTCTGTTTTTCTATGAACAGCTAGAAAGTTTTCAGCTGATGACAACAAAAATGTGACCACATTCTTTCTTTGAGTTTTTGGTGTGGAATTTCTTCAGTGACCATTTCTAATTTGAACTGCAGCAAATATGATCAGAACTGAAAATGATAATCAGTGTTCAGTGGTTTCCAAACATTGGTGCATGAAATTATTTGATTTCACATGCCTGATATTGAAGGAAGTGGGAAAAAGTCAAGGGATTAAATGTGCTGAAAGGAATTAAAATTGGTAATTATGTCAGGGTAAAATGTAAACATTAGCCAGAGCTGTTAACAGCAAGAGAGAAAAGCTTCCCGGTCACCTTAACATGTGGCATATCAGTTTCTTCACATTCTGTGGGATCGAAAATGTCACTGAATGAAACTTTGCCTACTGAAGCTGAAGAGCAGAGTATTGTTTGATCTTTCAAGGGAGACATGTTTGATGCTGCTGTCATCAAAACCCAGCTAAAATGATTAAATCTGTGTTCAAGGCCTTTGAAGTTCAATTCAGTTAAGTCAGAAACAAAGTTCGTATTTGATAACAAAATAATAACGTTTCTGTGCCATGTACATGGATTTTTTCTGTAAGTATACATACTTTTGCAGGTGTGTATGTGTAATATATATTTGTGCATATATATGTATGTAAGCATGTTGAGAAATAATAGTTTTGCTGCCACTCCTATGCTTAGTGTGTAAAAGGTGAATGAGGATAAAGAAACCTCTCAAAGTGGGAGAGATGTTAAGTACTTTTGATGTGTTAGCAAGTATTCTTTCCCACACTTTTCTGTACAGATGTGCAACACTGGAGTTGTCATACTGGATCAGAAGCATATCTGTCTGATTCTCTTTCCCAGGGGCAGCCAATGTGGGATGCTACAGAGAGAAGTGGATGAAACTCTATCCACACCATTTTGAAAAATATATGCATCTTTAATATTAATGTAAACCCCGAAGCACAAAATCTTATGTCTTATTAAAAACTCTGTTTAAGAATTAATTCTTGGAAACAGGAATGGTCTTATTTGCTATATGAATGTATCGTTTCTACAGGATCACAGAAATTAAGGCTGAAGGAGTTGAGGGATGCTACAAGTCATCCTTTCCATCCACAAAGAAGAACAGCTAAGTCTTGTGCTTTTCCTCACATTCCTTCATCTGAATGTTCCTGGAAACAAGGTAAGAAATTATATTATATTTTGATGCTTTACCATCTCATCAATCCGTTAGGTATGATATAATGGCATAATAATAAAGCAAAAATAAAATGAACAACAAGGCTAGTGGCATGGTGTTGTGCTTGTGATTCTTTACTTATTTTCCACTCGCACAGCAAATTACTGCTGCTTTTATCAGCAGATTTATGTTCACCAGTGTGGGACAGAGGAGCAGTGTAACAGATAAGGAAGCAAAATTGTGAATAGGTGTTTCACCATGGAAGTGATTGAAGCCAAATGGTGGTGTTGAAGTTTTGTTTTCCTAATGCTTATTGTTGCTGCTCCAGTTCAGGGATTGTAGAAAGGAATGTGACTCTTAGGGATTTGTTGATATCTGGTGAGTTGACGTAAATGGCTAACGTGGTACATGTGTGTTCCTTGTTTTTGTTGGCATAGGCCTCATAAACACAGTGTGTTTAGTCTACGGTGGTCTGTAAGTTCATCCTTAGTACTGTGGCATAAAGTGTCTGTCATATCTGCCTTGAAGATTCCAGAGTCTGAAATCCTTTGCCAACTTGCAGATTTTTCTTTAATGCTCTATTAGTACTCACGTTAAACTAAAACTAGATTAAGATCAATTTCAGTGAGAAGGTGTAGAATAGGCTGATAGAAGCTGGGCAGATCACCAGAGGCAGGTGAAGAGAGAGGTGCTAATAAACTTCCACAGCCTACAAAAAGCAAGAAAAAAAAGGAGCTGGCCAGCAGCAGAAAGTGAAGCATTGAGCAGGGCCTGAACACACAAGAATCCGTAGCCTAGACATAATCTGTCACTGGAGCATTCGAAATAAAATGTTTTATGTGTTGACAGGCAAAACACCTGCCTGTCACTTCATACGCTGTGCCCAGCTAAATCAATCCCTGAATTAAGACTATTTATTTTGTATGTTGGTATGAAAAATTAAATTCTTTCAATTAAGTAGGAAAAATATGTCAGCTCTCCTCATTCCTATATTAATGGCAAAGAAGATTCAAAGCCAGTGACTGTTGGGCAGGTCTGGGTAAAAAAAAAAAATATTGGCAGCCCAATAAATTGTGTGTTATTATTTGGTATTCCTCACATAAAAACAACACAAATGAAAAGGCCTGACCTTTTCATGGGCAGCAGCAGAGCTCTGACAGTAGTCAATATTTACAATTTAAGATCTGCTGTATAATCATACATTTGTAAACTTTTTTTTTTTTCCTTTCTTAGAGTAAAGCAAATTGCAAGCTACTGGCATTAGGTATAAAAATATTGTTTTACTGATGATTTTCATTGGACCTATACTTAGAGTTGCAGTGAACTACCCAGGGATGATGCTAATAAGGGAACCAAGAAAAAAACTAGGCATAAAGAAGCAGGCAATCATATTCTGCTTGTGGTCTGAACACTGTACTAAGTAGTCTGTGTTGCTCTACAATGATCCTCTTGTGACACAAAATGTAATATGGAGTATGTGAAAGATATTGTGGTGGCTGGGAACAAAAGGGAATATTTCAGGTAAAAAAAAAAAAAAAAAAAAAGGGAACTGAAATGAATCGTGATGTTTTGATGTGATTAGGCATTTAGCAATGTCCAGATGGACTGTCAAGCATGAAGTAATTCTAAACCTCATTTTAAACTAGAAATTTCCCCTTCCCTCTCGCTAACCTGATTTGTAATGGTTTTCATTTTAAAAATTATTATTTTTAATAATCACAATGCAAACAAGTTTTACTTTATTTCCTACTTACATGACTTCCAGTTTCTCTATAGGTAGAAGTCGGCAACAGCTATTTCAGGACCTGCACATCTGGTGTCTCATAAAGGAATGTGCCAGAACCATCAGAAATGTTTAAAACCGTGCTTAGACCAAACATCTGCTATCAGTTCAGGTGTAGAGAGAGAAAGAACCCAATTAGAAATAACTATGGGCCAAATTCTAGCAGATGTTCAATTACACTTGCTACCTACTTTGCAACAGACTTAGAGTGCAGTTGGTGTTGTATATACGCATCTTTTCAAGGTTGTTTTTGAGTTTCTGTGTGTACTGCCAGCTGCGCTAACAGACAGACGTGCTACCATTCCTCTACAGCTATTGCAGTTGGGATGCCTTATTTCATGGGGTGTATTTCTGTACAGTATTTCTTGTTTGCTTTGCTTCATCAGCAAAATGTGAATCATGTTGTTAGGACTGGGCAAAAGATAACTTGTTCTTACCAGTGTTCTTCATCTGGGAAGAAATCCATCTTGATCTGCAGAAAGGCTTTAACTTTACTCACTTAAGTTATCTTTAAGCAATGTGGAAATGTTCTTTTGATGCCTGTCACCTGTGCTATCTGGTGCATAGCTGTTATGGATATTTCTGAAATACCTGAAAGGTGTGACTGTCACTGTGCTAAAAATTAGAAAATCCCCTGGACAAGGGCATGATGCACTTCCCTTCTCCAGCTGGACTCTAGGTCATTGCAAGAAATGATATCAGTACTTGGTCATTAGCTTAAACTTCTGACAAATTAAAACGAGTGTTCTCTTCTGCCTTGGTAGAAAAATGACTTTTTTATCCTTGCACAGCTGCGACCGAGAAATAGAAATTAATATTGCTTCTAAATGAAGATTCAGGCCAGAGAGATGTGACAGGGTGAAGATAAAAACTTGTTTGCTTTTGACAGGAGATTGGTTTGAAATGTAGTTCCCAAGTTGATGGGTTATGAAATGGAAACCTAGTAGACAGGAATTAATTTTTATTGCTAAAATTGTGTGTGATGTTGGAAAAAACAACTAGTGTACAAAGAAGTGTCCTGTTGCTGAAGAGGAACATTTGGCAGTGAACTGGTTAGAGCTTTTTCATCCTTAAAAAGCTAATGAAAAGATGACTCTTCTCTCTTGGGAAAAAGCTGTAGACTTGGGAATAAGTGAAACAAATGAAAGTTCACAGATGCTCTTTTAGAAGATGTAATATTTTAAAGTAATTTTGAAAGAAAATACTTCATTTTTGTCACATTTTAATATTCTTTAGCCTAGGGTGATAAGATGCATCAATCTCAGCACTAACTACCATAACCTTGAAAAAGTTTTCTTTTAGTTTCAAATATCCGAGGAGAGTTGTAAAAGCACATTAAGAAGGCGCAGAAATCTGTCTGGGAGGCTGGAAGAGGTGTCAGGTTTCTTCTTGTTACGAAAGGGCCATGTTCATCAGCAGTGGCTGCCACCAGCTTTTCATCCCATGGGTTGTTCTTTTCATTGCCCACCGATGTCTGAGTCCCTAAGAGAAATGGTGTGTGAAAAGAGAAGTTGATTCAGCTTCTCAAAAGAATGAGAAAACTGATCCAGTTTAAATATGAACAGTAAAAATATCTTCCAATTGGCCTTTTGTCCTATTCATGTGGTTTCTTCCAAATTGTTGTGCATCTCTGCACGCTTTTTCTCACATGCTGTTTAGGTGCCCCGGAATTCGTATATGGCTTTGGAGAGGCAAGAACTTGTGACACAGCATCTCAGTACAGCCATTCTTTGACTTTGTTTCATTGGTTTTCATAGAATCATCGAATCCTCAGAGCTGAAAGGGGCCTTTAAAAGTCATCTAGTCCAACTCATCTGCAATGAACAGGGACATCCATAGTTAGACCAGATTGCTCAGAGCCTGGTCCAGCCTGGCCTTGAAAGTCTCCAGGGACTGGACATCCACCACATCTGCTGGCCACTCTTATTTTAATCCAGTTTAGGATACCCTTGGCTTTCTGGTCTGCAAGGGCACATTACTGGCTCATGTCCAGCTTACCATTCATAGCCTCCACCAGTACCCCCAAGTCTTTTTCAGCAGCGCTCTGCTCATCATTTCACCCCCTAGCTTGTATTAGCAGTGCAGGTTGCTTTGATCTAGGTGCATGACCTTGCACTTGGATTTATTAAACCTTATGTGGCTCTCCTGGACTCACTGCTCAAAGCCTCTCTAGGTCTCTCTGGATAGCATTCCATCCCTTGGGCATGTTGACTGCATCCACAAACTTGCTGAAGGTACACTTGACCCCACTGCCAATGTCATTGATGAAGATATTAAAGAGAATTTGTCCTAGCACTGACCTCTTGGGAACACTACTCATCACTAATCTCCATCCAAACATGGACTCACTGACCACCACTCTCTGGATTCAGTCCATTTCTGTAGCCAATTCTTTGTCCATCAAATGGCACACCGATCAAATCCATATATTTTCAATTTGGTGAGAAGGATGTTGTGGGCTACCACATCAAAGGCCTTACTCTGAAGTTCAGGTAAGGACATTAGTGACTCTCCCCTTATCCGCTGATGCAGTTACACTATTGTAGAAGTCCACTAGGTTAGTCAAGTAGGATTTGCCCTTGCTGAAGACATCCTGGTTCTCTCGTATTGCTTCACTGTCTTGTGTGTGCCTTAGCATAGCTTCCAGAAGGATCTGCTCCTTTATCTTTCCTGGCCCAGGTGTGAGTCTGACAGGTCATCCTTTTTGCCTTCTTAAAAATGGGTATGATGTTGCCTTTTTTCCAGCCATCAGGGGCTTCATCTGATTACCATGACTTTTCAAATGTCACCAAGAGTAGCTTGGAGACCACATCAACCAATTCCCTCGGGACTCTGGAATGCCTCTCATCAGGACCCATAGACCTGTGGATATTCAAGGATGTCCCTTTCAAATTAACCACTCCAGGGCTCTGTGATGAGCTGTTATCAGAGAAGACTAAGGCAAAAAAAAAAAAAAAAAAAAAAAAAAAAAAAAAATTGAGTATCTCAGTCTTTTCCTTGTCTGTTGTTACCAGCTTGCCTGTGTCACACACTTGGGGGAGACTGGGGGTAAGAGGGGGACAAGATGGAGATACACCCTCTTGGAATTTCCGTTTCTGATTGAGGTACCTGTAGAAACCTTTCCTCTTGCACTTTTTGTAAATTTTAGTTCAAGATGGCCTTGGTTTTCCTGACCCCATCCCTATGCAGCTTCCTAGCAGCTTCCTAGCAGCTTCCCATGATACCTGTCCCTGTTTCCACTGCCTATGCATTTTCTTCTTGCTCTTCTGTTTGACCAATAGGTCCTGTTTTAGCCATGCTAGTTTCTCGACTTCCTTTCGTGACTTTCTACACCTGGGAATGGAGAGCTCTTGTGTCCTGAGGAAAGTATCCTTAAAGATCTGCCAGCTTTATTCTACACCCTTGCCCATGAGGACAGTTTCTCAGATGTTTTGTTGACTGACTTGCTGAAGATCATGCATTGGTGTAGAGGCATGTCAGCTGGGCAGTTGGTCTTGTTACTTTCTTAGAGGATAGCTCCTTACCTGGAGTTTCCCTGTTGCCTTCTACCATTGTCTCAGTAGTCACTGCCTTATCATCATAGGATTTTGTATGTGCTGCAGTGTTGCCAGCATCTCTTAGGGCAGCAAGCAGAGGACAGATTTTCTCTGTGTTCAGTTTTGTTCAGAAACAGGGTGGTGTAGCTTGTGCTTTCACATTAGCTTTTACTTTCTTCCTTGACTCATTGTGAATTTTTATGAGCATCAACCAGAGAAGCATATTTGTATGAGAAAACTATATGTATGTTTCACTGTTTAAATGTATTAGAAGTTGACAGTAAGACCTGCCGATTCTGAAAGACATTAAAATGGTCAATCTGTGTGCTCTTCTGAGTAGTTAATGTGTGTAGCATTTCATTTCCTTTGTTACTGTCCTACTCAGTATCCCAGCAAAGTATTTATTGGTAACAGTGGTAACAAAGTTGGAGTTAATGCAGCAGAAGGCATGAAAAAACAAAGAAATGGGAGATTTTGCCTGGTGACACTGTGTAGGCTTGACCAAAACAGACAACCCAAACAGCATAAAAGCAAACTTTCTGTAGAGAATAACAAGGGCAAATAAAATCTTCAGAGCATTTTCAAAGGTTAAAGCAAAGTATTTAGAAGCCCTAACGGAAAATGCAATTTCAAAAATGTTACTTTAAAAAAAGTCCAGAAGCTGGCTGTTTTTTTTTTTTTTCCCAGTAATAGCAAAGGCTGAACCTTTTTGTATTTTGTATTTGTGTTTTGTATTGTTTTTGTGTTCTGGTGCAGTGGGCAGGAGAGGAGGGAAATATTTTTAATTTGAGAAAAAACATGGCTCTTTGAAAGGAAAAGTTTTTTCACTTGAAGTGAAGGAGCAATCATCAGGGATAAAAGCTGTAAAACTATTTCCTCCTTAATGAGTATCAAAGACATCCTGATGCAGGAATATTGGGAAGGTGGAATTTCTGATACAATTAGTTACCATCCATTCTTACTTTCTTTAAATTCATGAGCTTTTCCTGGAAAAAAATGTACCAAGATTTAGCGGCTTGCATATTCTGTTTTGCAGCTGAACTTAAAATGTGCCTAGTAAAAGGTGGGAGCTAGGCAGTCTTAGCATCTTTTGTGATCTGGCTCTGTGTATACATTCACTATGCAAACAACTAATCAAGTTTCAAGAGTGGTATAATAAAAGTTTATTCTTCTTCCTCCAAAACCTATTAAATTCCTAAGATGGAGTCAAATGTTATATTTATGGTGCCCAGTTTCTCACTTAATCAAAACTAAACACTTAATTTAATACTTCATACCTCCAAAAAAAGAGGGTGAATAATTTATAATGAATAATTTTATGAATTTGGCTTTTTTCTGTTTGTGAATTATCCACAAGAGATCATGATTTCATGGAGGTACTTCTACTTAAAATGATTCACTAAATACTTCTTGGTTTGCATCAGTTTGTTGTAAGGTTTGATGTTTAACTTTCCAGCTGTTCTGATTGGACTCATCAGCATATATTATACTTGCCCATTCAATATGTTATGTCCTAAAATGATGCTTCCAGACTGACTCATCACAGAGCACTTCAGCGATTTCTATAACTTACGGTGTTTTTTTTTCGTTTGCTGTTTGATTAGAAAACTATTGTCAGCAAACTTATTTTTGGAGTCACTGAATGAAAAAAAGACCCTTAACTTAGATGAAATCATTTGTTAGTGATCTTGACATAATCAGGTTGAGAAGTAACTAATGCTTTGAAAGTGTGCACGTCTCCTGGAAAGGCATTGTATTGTAATAAAATCACTGGGTGTCTGAAGTTGAGGCAAAGACCTTTCAGTCTCACACAGCTCTTGTTACTACCTGGATCAATATCTAGAAGGTCAATTACTGTCCCTCATCAAAGTTGTTTTCTAAATGAATTTACAGCATGATGGGTTGAGGTTGCAACAAGGTATAACTATATATACTCTTCTCCCCCTAGGTGTCTAAATACACACAACTGTCTCTGTTTACTACGTTAGATTCTTGATGCAACTAGTTATAGCATCCTGGTGCCAAACACTGATTTACAATGTTTGTCTCCAAGGGACTAATAAGGGCTTTGGTAGACATCAAACTTTCAAGATAAATGGACAGCTATTAAGCCAAATGTTTTGGCTTTTTGTAGCAGGAAGAACAAATAACCAGTGTATTCTGGAGAATGTCAACATGTTTGTATTTCTGTTAACATTCTTTTAGTTTTATACTGTCACAGATAATCTGAATAAAACAAGTTGCTTAGTTATATAGGTAGATTTATTCTTTACTCCTTGATTCCTTTGGTGATGTGAGAATGTTTATTAATAAGACTGATAGAGCAGCAGTTGATGATGTGGAAAATCGTTAATATGAGAAGAGTCTTAATTTGTTGATATACTCTGGAAAAAGCAGATAATCACCCATGTAGTTCTTGAAGATGTAATTATATATCATCTGTATCCCTTCTGGAAAAGAGAAGGATTCCTGATTATACACAGACTAAGTTTATGTCAGATATTTTGGGTTTTTTTGAGGTTCAGCAGGTACTTGAACTATGTGTATATAATCAATCAATCCCAGGAAATGAAATTTTTAACTCAGTGTCTCAGAACTTGAAATCGAAGATTCAACGCATTATTTGTTCTTAGGTGTACTGTGTGTGTGCCTTCATTTACTGATTAACCTTTCGATAGGTTATGTGTTTCAGCGCTATCCGAAATTTCTGTTATGTACACCATATTAATCCTAATCTGTCATAATCCAGATCATGATCATGGTAGGTTTCCTCCCCTCATCCCCCCTTTTTATGCACACTACTGCAACATGTTATTTTGTGATTCAGTGAAATTAAACCAGTTTAAGTAGAAACATTAAAAAGAAGTAATCAGATCCTTTAGTTGGTACAAATCAACATTTTGTCTAACTGGGCCCCATTTCCTCACTGCTCTGCATAAGTAAAAAAGAATTTTTAAAGAGAAAATGTCACAGATCCACTAGTTGTGTCACTGCAATATCATCTGTTGGACCAGATGTCTTCTAAACTCTAAAGGTTCTGGGACTGTTTTAGTGTGATCATCTATATTAAAACCATAGGATTTTCTCATATGGTAGCTAAATGGAAGTATAGGAGTGCATGTGCATTTGTGCATGTGAATACATGCACGCAAATATGAATGACAAATCAAATATGTTTTGTCCAAGGAATAAAAACTACACATTTGGATTAGAAGAACAAGGAGGTTTTACCAGTATTATACAAAAACTCATGTACAACAAAGTTGATAAATCTCATATAAGATGAGAAGATTAGTATTTTTATGATGTTGTTCCTAATGGACTGCTAATAGAAAATATCTCGGACAGATTTTCAATAAACTTCTGTTGCTCCCAGTATACACATTCAGATACATAGATGTGTGCATATGCATCAAAGGAAAGCATGTCCAGACCATGTCTGTAACTGCTGGGTTTTGAGTTGCACCCAGGGAAATAATGAAGCTTTTATATTTTATGTCAAAATTCAGAATTTTTCCAAAGTGTATGAATGGAATAGACCTGTCTGCCAAAACATCTGAGAACCATCTCTGCAGAGCTATTATTTCTCCTTTTTATTATCTGCAGACAATTTCCACTGCGCATAAAATAGACAGAGTCAGAAGCATCAGATCAGAGATCACCTTTTTTGCACCCAGCTGCTGAAGCTGTTGTAGTACTCTAGAGGCATCCATTTAACCAAAGTAACAGGGCAGTGATCACTGCAGAGATTGGGACTTCCTTCTTTCTTTATTCAAAGAAGTAGAGTTGCTTTTGTTGTAATGACAGTGAAGTAATTCTTGGTCACAGAAGAAGCATTAGCTAAGATAAAAAAAAAAAAAAAAAAGTCTTTTCTCCTTTTACAGAATAGTCTGATCCAAACCAAATCAATAAATTTTAAGTTGGCATGACTTCAACAAACCTGAAGTGTCTAAGAGTGCCTGAATCATATTATGGAATTGTGTAATATGGTTTGGCAGCAGTAGTTTTTCACTGTTTACAAGCTCCAATAAAATCTGGAAAGCAAATGTCAGAAGCATAAATAAAATCATATCCAAATGTACTGGTGATAATATTAGCACTTGAAGAATAGCACTTTAAATGTTGAAGTAGTTAGATACTGACTAATTCTCATAACACATCTGTGCACTGGGAGAGTAAACATTATATCTACAGGGATGGGGAGACAGGAGCAGAGAATATACATGACTGTAGCAGAGGGTGGGATGTGAGGTTTGTCTGTTACTAACTCTTTGTCTGTTCTTCATCATGTTGCATAGCACTGACTATGTAGGAAAGTTAACTGGATCAAAGTAGATTTTTGAAGCTACTGTAAGAGCCCAGGTAGCAGAGTGTGAGTTGAATAGTGATATTCCAGGCATGATTTTTCTGTGTTTTTGCTGATCTTGTAAGTAACCATGGCCTATTCTAATGTGTAAATCTGTCTGCCACTGTGAGTCTTAGTAGCCTGGAATGTTCTGAAATGATTGTAAAGTAGAAGTACTTAATAAATATTTTCTCTGCTTCTTACTTTAAAAAGTTACTTTGGTTTAAATTTATACAATTGAAGTGTACTTTTAGTCTAAGTTAAATTAAGGATCAAGAAAATCAGTTAAAAAAGCAAAGCGTGGAGGGGGAACCCATTTAAAACTCAACTTGCCATGAATACCTCAGCTGGATGAACAGCTGTCAGAGGCTGCAGAATCTACATTCTATGAACATGCTCTGCATGTGGAAGTGACTACCACATCAGTGGGTGCAAACCCTCTGTTTTGGCTTTTTCATTCTGGTGAATATTCTTTGCTTGGGTAAAGCCTAGATAGGTAAAGCCTATGACAGGTCAGACGTGAAGTGATTCTGATTTGCATTTGAAGCTTAGGCCACTAAGAATGAAGAAGGCATCTTTGGTTATGTTTCATCCTTGAGGTCTTTCTGCTGAGTTGGATACAGCAGATTACTAGTAGTGGAGTTGATTCCCAGCTACAGATATTTGAAAGGACTTTGGAGGAAGGTATGTGTTCAGTTCGTTTACACTAGGACCACAGAGGCTCAGAGACATGAAAGTTCATACAGGCCTTCTGATGGAAAGCTGGCAGTTATCAGGCATGGAGTGTTCTCATTTTATAGCTGCTGCTTTGAATTTTCAGTTAAAAACTTATTACTACTTTTATCCATGGAGTGACTTGGAAGAGCAGTGAAAGTGTTGATCAAATGTTGGGTCATGGCCAGTGTAAGCTGGATGGAGAATGCCACTGCAACCATTGGTAGTCCCAAAGACTGTTTTCATCCTTATGACAATATGCTGTCTATCTCTATGGCTTGAGACTCCTATTACTGCTCTGTCTTTCTAAAATCCATAGCAGCCACCTGAGGATTTGGCTGTGTCCCAAGTTCTGAAGTGATCTAGAATACTGGAATTAGGAGCTCTCCAGCTTTATTTTTTTCTATACTCCAAAGATAGGTATTGATTGATAAGTTTTATGTGATCCTTGGACTACTTCATATTAACGTTTGCCTTTAAACATCTTTAAAACTCTTGTCATGTAAAGCCCTGAAAAACACAAAAACAAAATTAACCGGAAAATACCTTATTCTACCAACATCAGCCATATGTTTTTTTAGCCTTTCAATGGTGAAGCCTATCACTGGAGCCTTGAGTCTCAAGAGTCTGTCCTTCTGAAAACCTTGCCTCAGGAGAAAATTTTGTGTTAAGAAGCTGGAAGGAGAATTGGAACTTGTTTGTTATTATTGCTTTTGGCAGGGTTAGAAGAAAACTAACAGCTAAGCAGCTTACTGCTTAGAGGTGACAGGGATATTAAGTGTATAACATACAGATAAGTTCTAAGTTGGAGTAGTTTTCCAATTCAAATTTGGTTTTAATATTATAATCATTTCTGGTAAACCTCTTACGGACAAATACATTAAAGGAGATTTTTGCTGAAGACAGGTGATGACTGGGGAATGGCTTTTACACAAAACAACGCGAATGTGTGAGAGACAACACAAGACTGGAGGAAATAAGAGGAACACTGGAGTGGCTAGTAGAGTTGTGTTGTGCTTCCAAAGATGAAACAAAGCTTATGAACTTCAAAAAAAATGGAACTTAACCAGTGCAGGGATTCAAAATGAACGGGAAATATAGCACATTTCAAGATGACTAAAAATATAGGTGAGATCTGAAAGAAGGAAGCTGTAATGATTAGGATGTTGAAATCACGAATGAAGTATTCCAGGAGTAAGAAGAGAAGAAGAAAAAATAATTTTTAAGGTTGCAAGGAAAAGCAATAGTGTGTTGATTGCATAAAACTTTTCTGAACAATGGTGTGCCTCAATGTTACAGATTTATTTTACAGGGGATTAATGTTCAAGAACCTGCTTGCATTTCTACCCCTTTAGCATTCACAAGGCAAACAGCGTCCACTTAAGATCATCTCCCTGAGTATTCCATCAAAACATCTTATTTTCAATTTTTTCCACCCCAAACTTCTTGTTGTGCAATTGATGCTAATAGATGTGAAGTGTTTCCCTGACTCTTCAGATATCTTTAGTTCTTGGTTACTGGGTTTCAAAATATCACACAATGTTTTGTGAGATGTAGGTTTAATCATTGTATGGGACTGTTTTCCTGACATTTTTGTTTTTCATGACATTGTATGGGACTAAATGTTTCTCCTAGTTAAATGATTCTGGAGCCTATACCTCGTGTACAGGCAGAAAGAACAGTTTGATGAACTCTACTTGCCTTGTCAGGGGATGATGACATTTATTTCCTTCATCTGTTGTAGTGTTCCATCACAATGGCAGTTGGCAAAATCTGCTGCTCTGTTTGCAAGAAATAAAAAAGATGTCAAAGCTTGTTAAGGTCATTGAGCAAAACTGTGTGGATTTTAGGATTATATAGCTGTAAGTATTATGGAATTATTAATTTAAAAATCTATACATGAATAAAGCATCTGGTGAATGAATAATAGTAATTTCTCTCACATGGATAATTTAAATACCAGCTGTCTCTGTCCTAAACCATATTTTCTCATAAAGGCTTTTAGAGAGTCTGTCTGATGGTTGTGAAATTCCAGAATTTATGGACAGTGTAAGGTCTGTCTATACAAGGCTCTGAATCTTGGCTCATAATTAAAAGCTACCTCCAATGAATGGTTCAAAACAAGCGCAAAAGACCCCCAGGAGAAAACAAACAATTGAGATTTACAGACTGACTCCCCTTAAAAGTCTTGTCAGAATGGGAAGAACTGTATTTTAATGTGAGGGATAAACTTGAAAGAGATCACAGTATATATATCCTTTAATTATCTGTTGGACAGGTATAAGTATCTGCCAATCTTTGTGTCCAAATCCCTACTAATTTTCTTTCTGATTTTAATGAGTATGCAAAACTGACCATGGACAACTTTTGAATATTTGTCTGACCTTCCTTAGCTACTTTTTAATATATACCAATAGTACTTTCTTTTTTTTCCATCTAACTTACAAATTTCATCTTACCACAGTGATTGTCTTTCCCTGTTTTGCTGTTTTGAAGAAATACTTTGGTATTAAAATGAAATGGATGCAATGAAATGACTAATTCCTGTGGAATTTTTCCATAATTTTTCTTTGTGGTACATGCAGAGGTCTTCTATTCTCATTCAGAACAGAGCTGAATATTGCACACACAAAAATCTTCTTTGAACTAGTAAATACTACGTAGTTCACCCCAAAAGTAATCCTGTTTATTTCTATGGGAATTACAATAGATACAAAGAGTACAGCAACACTGATAGAGAAATTCTCAGCTACACTTCCCTTTTTTCAACACAGTTGCCACCTTAGTTATTCATTTTTGACAGCGAAGAACAAGAGCCTGCATAACACACTTGTAAAAATCAGTACAAATGGAGGTGATTTGCTGTTGTCACTGGTGGAACACACCATCTACATCCACTGTTTGGTGTCTATAAATGTTCAGGAGATGTTGATGAATGTCAATCTGTAGCATTTTTCCCACATGGAGGGAATTCAGTGACATACCTTCTCTTCATCCGCACTTCCATGTCAGATGCTATTTTGTCAGACTGCCCCTCTGCTGCCATCTGTCACATGCAACTACATAGAATGAAATATATATGGTGGGAAGATTCAACCTCCACTGCCGTACCATCATCATTTGCTTCTGATGTTATGGGCCAACGTAATAAAATAGGAGGCTTTATTTTCAGAGCAGCCTTCGTATACATTAGAAAAATTTAATTCAGCCTGCTCCCAGTAACATGCCAATTTATGTATTATTTCTCTTATTTTTTTCCTCTAATTCTTAATTGCAAAAACAAAACAATCAACAACAAATAAAGCCCAGAGAGATTTTTAAAAGATTCTGAAGATTTTAGCACAAGACTCAATTTATTCTCTTAACTGCAATAAGTACCGAACTTCCAATGTGTGCCTTTGTGTTTGCATATAATATGTTACAGTAACACTGAATTTCAGCCTTGAGAAACTGATTTGATATTTTAGCTTGTTATACTAAGTGTCAGTATTCAATGATAGGAAAGAAAATAAACTAATTTCCTTAAAATGTAGTGTTTTAATTGAATGCACTGAAATATTGTGAACTATAATTCCATTGAATTTTTCTAAGTGCTTTCTGTGAAACATAGTATAATGACATTTGCATTTTACAAGGAAAGTGCATTAGCTGCTTTTATATGAGAAAGAGAGGTTAATTCAATTCTGGGCTGTAATAGAGGTTAAATGTAAAGCTTTAATGTTCTGGAGTTCATCCCAAAATAATAATTCTGCTAATGAAATAACTCATTTGTAATTCAACCAGACAAAATGGAAGCATATTTGAAGCTGCATCTACAATAATTGATTGCTTAACACTTATGAGTCAGCTTAAATCTCAGTGCTGTTTGGAAAATGAAGCATATTTTAGAATTGTGAGGGTGTTTGAATATTCTCCTAAACACCTTAAATTTAAAAGCATGTCCTAAATTACTTCATGGTGCTGAATTATCTTTTTTCTTGGATGGACCACTTGCAAATATGTTCCTTCAAACATATGATGAGTAGGTAACGCTCATCAATCTTCTCAGACATAATACAAATTGAATGGGTTGTTGCAAAAAATACATGCATTGCAGATTTATCTTTTTTTTTTTTTTCTGTTTGCAAATCATTTGTAAACAATTTCTGAGCACAGGAGTATGTATAATATCCTTACATTCTTATTGGATAGCTTGAACTAAGAAAAAGACTGTATATTGTGATCCATTGCATTATTCAATAGCTACGTTTCTGTATCATATGTTTCTTGATGGCGTGTCTAAATAGCGTATGGCAAGTAGTATGTAGCAAATACTGCTGCTTATGCATGGAAGTCCTGGCTTTTATGGATATTTAGTTGAAAAACTGTTGTTCCTCAAAAATGATTGTTAACAGAATATTGCAGAGAACTGCTAATTTCTGGAGATATCGTAAACATAGTTGAATTTGACAGTTTTTTTTTTTTAACCTCAAAAAAATCAAAAGTATGTATCTAGAGTGTTTCTTCCTAAAGACTTAAATTTCCAAATTTGGTGCAAATCTTTCTCTTCCTCACCCTCAACACATCCAAATACCAAAAAGACCAAAAAACCAAACTCAAAATAAAATCAATGAAACAAAGCAAAATTAAAGAAAGGAAAAACCAAAAAAGGTCAAAGGTCCAGAACTTCTGTCTCTAGTGGGGGAGAAAAAAAAAAAAAAAAAAAAAAAAAAAAGACCAACTTTCCAACCATGGTCAAATCTTATCTAATTATGGTTTCATCAGTAAAGAATGATGAGCATCCTAGTAAGCGTCATTCTCACCTCAATGGAATCAATTCATTGGATGAATACATCTATGATTGCAATATGGTTGGACTTGATGATCTTGTAAGTCTTTTCCAACCTAAAGGATTCTGTTTTTTTTATACCCACTATCCAGGCAAGAGCAGTCCCTGTTCACTGTGCTGAGAGTATTCCAGAGAAAGAGATATTCTGGGATGGAGGGAAGCACATGCCCATGCTTTGCCAGGTTGTTACACTTTACTCTCGGGAAGTAAATGGGGTTTTGACACTTACAGCTGATTTCTGTTCTCTGCTTTATGAAAGATTAAAAGAATGCAAAGAATTAAACCAAATTGCTTAACCCTCTGAATTTTCTAAGTAGCATGTCAAGTAACTTTGCAATCAAACACAATTTCTCTGCTTATGAGTTCCAACTTTGTGTATCTTTGTGTTCTAACTTGTGCTTAAAGATTTTAGTGTCTGACAAATCACCTTTCTAAGGTTCATGTCATTCTTCCTAGTCAGTGGAGAGCAATGAAACTTTTTTCCAGAAATTCATCCTCTCTGCCTAGCTGTAGGTACCTAAGTTAGGTGGACATGTACTTTCCAAGAGCCTTTCAAAGAGAATTAGCTGTTTTTTCCTTGATATAGGAGGTGACCACACTTCTAATGCTAGGAAGGCTGCTGCTTTATCAGGTTTGAGTTAAAATACCTATGCCAGATTCGTTAGAAGTTCAATAACTCACTAGAGGTAAGGCAGTGTGACCTTAATAGCCACAGGACTAGGGCGTGTTCCAAGCCTCTTCCTCCTCCTGACAGCAGCAAGGATCTCTGCTCACCCTGCACACTGACTGATCAACTAAAACATTCCATGGGCAGCGACAGATGGCAGAATTCTCCCTCCTGCAGTAACAAAACAGAGCTTCTGCAGTTGGAGAAGCAGGGGAATGAAATCATGAACAGGAAGGCTGCTGTCCAAGCCAGGGAACCAGCCTTTTCTAAGAAGGGAGCTGCAGGCCAAATCAAAGTTTCTATGGATCTAATTCCCAAGCTAGCTATTAGCTGGACACGTTGATTTAAAAAATAACTTCTCTGTCAAAGCAATGTGTTCCACAAAAGCATCTACTCGTGATCTGAACACATCACATTATGACAGTGAACTTTTCTTTATACATTTTCCAGTGTCTAGTCACTCTTGCATTTACAAATTGGTGCCTCATTTCATACTCTGCTTCATTTCTAGCTTTGGTTCTTATTGTATCTATCTTTGGTAGATTAAAGAATCCATTAAAGTTCCCTATTTTCTCTGTTTGAAAGTATTACATACTGTAATCTAGTCACTCAGCTGACTGTCTTTAAAGCTAAACAGATTGAGCTGTTAAAATTTTTCGCTTTACTGTACTTTCTTCAGCTCTTGAAATCAACTTTTTGTGACCCTGTTCTTCACTGTCTTCAGTTTTATAATGTTCTTCTCAAAAATTTGTTACTAAAACCTATTGGCAGCTTGCCAACATCCATCCTGCTTCTACGGTTTATATGTCCAGAAAATTATAATTGCCAATCCTCCTACAATATTGTTGAGGGAGCAGATATTGTATCGCTTGCTGTGTGTGTCTACAGAAGCTATTTTGGAATTACCTCTATCCCTGATCTGCACCACATCTATAGGTGGCACATGCTATCTTTCTTTTAAACACATTCTACTGAGTTGTGTATATTTACGCTCATTTTGTTTAAGTCAATTCCTAAGTCAATTTGTATTCCTAAGTCAGCTCTCTTCTGATTGCTATTAACCCTTCCACAAATCTTTGAATTTAATTGAATGTCACTGGTATTCTTTATATTCTTATTCATTAAGGAAAACTTTGAATAGGATCTGGGCTATAGGCAGACTTGCTATTGCAAGACTTCTTTGCAAAAAAAGTGTTTATCAGCAACATTCACCACTTGACAACTACTTCTTGGTCCAAACAGACTGCTAGATCATCTAATGTGTGGCATATTCTACAGTGTTAATCAGGATGTTCTATAGTGCTAAAATAAAAGCTACAAAAAATCCAAGAAAGTTGGTGTCTGAACCTACTTTCATTGACAAAACATAACCTAATTTCCCTCTTTAAAGAGATTTCAGTGGTTTGATTAATTTTCTTTAACGTGGTTATCACTGTCTCTTGTTCTCTCCTTTAATCTTATTCTCTGTTTGTTGAATCTTCATTTTTTTCTGTAACTTTACTTGAGGTTGATGTCTGGCTAGACAATATATCCAGATCACCACTGCTGAATGTTTTTCTTTTTGAATATTGGTGAACTGTTTCTTCTGATCTCCTGGTGCTGAAATTATTCTAAAATTGTGCTGTTTTAGAAATACAAAAAACAAAAATGATATATAAAGCTCTTTTGATGCATCTTGTATGTTTTTCAGCAGGCTGAAGATAACAAAAGTAAGATTTAGTTATTTTATTTATATTTATATATATATATATTATTTTTTTTTTTTGGTAGGTAATGTTTAAAATTTTTCTTGATGATTAATAGGTTGCAGTGTACTGTTTCAGTTGTCTTCTTTCCAAATTCAGAACAGAAATATTTTGATCACTCCAAATTTCTGATGGCTAATGTTGCCACTTTCTCTCTAGAACTGTTACCTCCTTCTTGTGGTACTTCTCTGTTTTCATCAATCACAGACTCTTGGGGACTGCCGCATCCTAATTTGCACATGCAAGTGGAAGGGGCTCTCTGACACCTGGCTTGGACTTCCTTGTCCCTATAGTAGCCAATGTGCAGACCCACTGATCTCTCCCCTGTCCATCCCAGGCCTTCAGCTGCCTCTTGTCCTGCTGCTAGGCAGGGCCATGCACCCAAGGCACTACATTTGGGCTTCTCAATCTGCTGGCTGCAGGCATGAGGGGGCCTGTGGCCCCACACCTAAGTGTGTGCCTGTACTCAGGCCCATCTCCACTTGCAGAAAGTCTTCCTCTCCCTCAGATGGGGCATGAAATGGTGTCTGGAGAGGAGAACAGATGGCACTAGTCAGGAGCAGGGCAAGAAAGGACAGGCTGCTGACCTGCTTACATGCAATCAGATTTCCCTCTATTTTCTTGCATTTGTTCCCCCCAAACCACCCTTATCCCTTTCCTTTCCCCATTTAGGCCCTTGCTCTGAACATCCCATAATAGGCGTTATACACTGTCCAGGTTTTCCTGTCTGAGACCACTATGAGCCCATGGCCCAGCAGGTCCAGACTCCAGTCTTTGAAGTGGCTCAAGGCAGAGTGTCCCAGCAGCTTTTCTGAGTCCCCGTGGCAACTCTCCTCCAGTGGCCATGGGAGGAGATTGGCTAGGAGTTTGGAGATTGGGGCACCTTGCCATTGCTTCTCAGTGCTCATGGAGGTAAGCCTTAATCATGTAATCTAACACAAATTACTTCTGATTGTGTTACTGTTTGAAAGTCATACGTTTAGTACAGTGTCTTTGTTTTACCTTATTTACTTTCTGATGTTGCTAGCCTGATTTATACATCTGGTGTTTACTTATATCTATTGTTATTTGCTGATATCTTTTTGCTAGGTCTCTCTCTTTCTCCCTTTCTCTCCTCTTTTTTTTTTTTTTAATTTATTTTTCTTTTTCTTCTTCCTTTTCCTTTTCTTTTTCCTTTATAGCATCACAAAATTTTGGGGTAAGTTTTCTTTACCATAAAAATGAAGCTTTTGAGTAAGGATTTTGCAGGAACTTAGATTTTCACTTGTGTTGTTGGAGTTCCCTTTTAGTTGTATTTATCATTTTCCTCATATTTCAGAAATTAACACTTTTGAAGTGCTGCCTGTCTTTCTGCCTATCTACAAAGTCTGTTGAGATTATCCTCTCTTTCCCCATGTTGTATGTAATTGGATTGCTACCACTGATCTTTAGATAGCTGTCACCTTAGTTGTCTCACGTTGGATGGAGCATGCTTTAGTTTTAGAATATAGATAAATGCTATATCAGGAGCTCTAATGATTATTTACTGGTAGTTGGTTGAAGCCTGCAGCATGCATCTGCCAAGCAGAAACTTCCAAAAAAGATAGCTCTTTCTCCATTTTATTGAGAAGCATGTAAGGATTAATTTATCCGATTTTCTAGTTTGGTTGGGTGATCTGCAGCAACTTCTCTGAAAACCCTCTTGGGTTTTGTTAGTGAGCTCATTGATCCATATATGTTCAAGGTCCTGCTGTTCTGAGTTATCAGTAACTCTAAAGCAAGTAATTGTCTTCTAACACAAACACCCTTCTAACCTCTTTTCTTACATTGCCTTTCCCAAATGGGTTTCAACATGTGATTTTAGTATTCCGGACATGAAAATGGTCGCACCAGGTTACAGTAATTCTAGTTGTGTTGAATTTCTTCTTATCAACAGCTATTTCCAATTTTTTTTTTTTTTTTTTCTTACTATCTGTATTTCTAGTGGTGGTATGGAGTGTAATTAATTTTTATTCTTTTTGTTTTCTTTGCCACATTAGTTCAAAATGTTAGGAATACACTGAATTTAAGCCATATAACTGTAATGATATTCTGAATATCTTTCTTTGCATGCCTAGTTTTGAGATCATTATGAATCTTCCAGATAGTTTCTAATAAGGCAGAATTTGTTACCATGCTGATGTGATACAAACTATTTCCTTAGTATGACTTATTTTCCCAGAATGAATCCTGGTGTTTTGAGAAATCTAAACCCATTTCTTCACACTTTGTGTGTCCCTAACAGGCTTCTCAAACATTTTCTGCTCTTTTTTATTCCTGGAACTGCAAGTATATCTGAGAAATTTGCTTGAGCCTGTGTCTTTATCAGATCTATTCCAAGACTTAGACAACTTTTGTAATAATAGGCACATTTGGACTGATGTTAGCAAATTTCCTACCTCTAGTCCTTACGTTTGAATGAGCTGGTCACTTTTCTCAATGCAATGACACTAATGAGTTCTGTTTTCATTTAAAAGTTGTTAGTGCAGTACAGGTACAGTGAAGGTACTGCAATGGGAATGTTCTCTTGTTCTGTCTCTTTACTAAAGTAGCTACCTAATTTGATTCAGAGCACTTGATAATTTTACAATATCCATGAAGCAGTTTGAATGTTTCCATGGAATCTTTCTCTGTCTTGATCACAGAAGTAGTAGATTTGCAGTTATATGGTTTGCCCCCCCCCCCCCCCCCCCCAAAAAAAAAAAAAAAAAAGCCTCTTAGAAGATAGTATCTGGTTTGAGAAAAAAAAAAGATATGCAGTTACAAGGACCACAAGAAATTTCACAACGTAGAAGAGGAAAAGACAGAGGGACTTAGTAGCAGGGTATTATGATTTGATCTGGCTGACAGCTAAGCACCGGACAGCCATTTGTGCATCACCTGTCCTGACTCTCACCTCTCCACACCCCACACATGGATGAAGGAGAAAATTAGAAAGGAAAGTTGAAACAATTCATGGGTTACAATAAGGACAGTTTAAGAAGAAAGAAAAATAATGTTAGAAAATAATAATGTCAAAAAGGATAAATAAATGATGTACCCTGCAATTGCTCTCCACTAGCCAACTTTTGCCCAGGCAGTCTGCAAGCCTGCCACCCCAGCCAAGTTCCAAGTTACTTTTGAGCATGACACTATGGTATAGGACATCTCTTAGGGCAATTTAGACCAGTTGTCCTGGCTCTGCCCTCTCCCACCTCCCTATGAACCCCTAGAATCTTTACTGGCATTACAGTATGAGAAGCTAAAAAGTCCTTGACAGTGTAAAAACTGCAAAAACTAAAACATGTATGTTACAAAAATTATTCTTGTCCTAGATCCAAAACATGGAAACATAGCAGCTACTAGGAAGAAAATCCCAGCTGAAACCAGGATTGAGAGTGAATGTGGCTTGTCATATGAAACTGGAAAAACAGGGAAAGATCTGAGATAGGTATTTCTTTTCAGTTAGTGAAGGTATGATTAATATGAACTCCATGAAATATTCTACATGGGAATATTAGCATCAAAAATGGTGATCCTAGGCTTACTCTCTGAGTCGGTGTAAATAAGTATACTTCTAATTAGCATATACTTCTAATTCTGGGTTCCTCACGTCCTGAAGGAAAAAGTCTATATTTCATCACACGATCTGAGTCTTACAGCACTCACTACTACTTTAGTTATGAACAATAGGGTTCTAAAAGTGAATAAGATTAATCCTACTTTAGCTAAATAACGTAAAAATTTATAATTTGGGGAAATAATGGCAATATCTAAACATGCCTTCTTTGAACTTTTAAGTTCCCTGGGACTTTCCAGAGTGCAAAGCTTTGTGAAAGCAAAGGTTTTCCATCAAGTCAAAACAGAAAAGCAAGGAATGTTCAGCCACTATGAATAGGATTTATTAATATTATGGTATGCCTTTGCTTTTTTTTCCCCCCTAAATGATCATAAAATAACTGATGTAAAATCATAGATCACATGATTATTTATGTATAGTTTATATTTTATTAATTTTATAATACAAATTGCAGATTTAGATTATTAATAAATTTGTTTCTTTTCTTGATTTCATTTATTTTTCTAAGTGAATGAAAATGTCTGTAGGAGAATCCTCAGACTCGAATTCCTCTAAAGCATTTATAGTGCTTAATTATATTGCAATTTAAAACTTAGTTTCTGGATTTTATCTGTTTCTAGACCATAGGTGAACTATGTTCTGTGCCAGTGTACTTATTCATTTATAAACATGAAACAGGCAATGTTGTGGAGACAAAGTATTCACATTAAAGTAATGCCTCACAGAAGTATCATTTCCAGCTGGGGAATCCAGACTTAGAGTTGGTACTTCTTTCTGCAAAACTCTCCAAGCTCTTTCCCCAGAAGCAGTTTTTCCCACCTGATACCGTATGAGCTGATGTCTGTCTTTGGAGCCACAAAGTCCTCCTTCTTTTCCAGAAGTTGAAACAGGATCTTAGCTTGGGTCAGATGACTCAGTTTAAATACAGGACAAATGTGATTGCTGCTCAGTTCCCTAAGGCATCTCGTGGGCAAAGGAAATGCTATGCCTGCCAGCAGCCTGACATGCCACAAGCAGGGGCTGGGAAAAGGGTCTTAGAAACATTATGACAACAAAATGAATACTATCACATGTCAGCAAAGCTGGTTCATACTGTTAGGCTTGCCTCAGGCCAATCATGCCCCATTTGCTTCCCATGCATTTATATTTTTCTTTTGGGTCACCTCTGGGGTCTACTCTAGTGACAATGCCTAATGCTGAAAAAGCCTATGCTTCAGAGAAACCTCTCAGGCAATTCCTGAACACCTGAGTTAAGACTGTTCTTGCCATCGCAGTGTAATACTTGTGCTTAGAACTTTAGCTACACCTTGCTACGTCTTGTACTTTCACTATATCTTGCTCATTTCCTGAATTCACATGTACCTGGCAGCCCACACAGAGCTGGGAAGCTCTCTTTATTTACAGCTTTAGACTCCCAGATGTCTTCATGGATTATAGTGTGCCTCCTGTTATCCTGGATTTCTGGACTTAAGCACATCAGCAGACCTCAAATATGGCTTGATTTTCTCTTGAAAAAAAAGCAGAAGGAAGAGATAGAAACACAGAGCCGTGGTTGGTACAAAGATGCAAGAAGAGTGAAGTCTTAGCACAGATGCTACCAAAACTAACAAAGCTCTCTTCTGTTCCTTTTAAACTCTTCTTGTCCTCCATCCTTAAGAATTATTTCTCTTACAGTATTATTGAAGCACTTAGGAGTAATCATTGTCTGGCTTCCAGTACAATGAATGAAGGCTTATTGTGATAATGATAAATTCACTATGAACTTTCTGTATGAAGTGTCTTCTTTCCCAGTGCTGGCTCGAAAGGCTCTGTATGTCTCTAGCATTTTATTTCAGTGCACAATATGGTGATTGTATATAAGAGGCAATGAGCAACCTGTTACACAAATAAGCTGGCATGGATGTGGAAGGTTCATCTTGCTCTCATAGCAGTACTGCAGTGTCAGAGAGTCCTAAAACTAGAGACTTGTTGCACTTTGGTCTGACCCTGAATGTGAGGACTGTGGAGTGGGCAGACTATTTCTCATTGTAAGTCCTGTACTGAGACTCCTCTCTCTTGATTTGGTCATTTACCTCTGACACTCAAGAGGCACAGCAGAAAATCTGAAACTCCCTCTGTGTCTAAATAATGTGAGATCATCTGCACTGTTCTTCCTAATAAGAGACATTTAATGCAGAATGACACACAAATAAGCTAGGTTGTTTTACAGGTGAACTGGCAGGTGATGGAATTGGGTCTGGTGTGATGGGAAGGAAAAGAAGCAGTGAGAGAGTCTGTAGTGTATGCAAAGCATAGAAGATTAACTTTTTTTCCTAATAGGAATTACTCCAGTTAGACTTTCCTCTGCTTGTTTATCTGCTTGTATTTGTTGTTGTTGTTGTTGTTGTTGTTGTTTTGTTTTTTTTTGCCTGTTCAGAAACAGCTCAACTGACATCAGGTGCTTTTTTTGGCATGACACTTACAGCAGCAAGTGTAGTTTAAACAGAGATTATAGGCCTCAGGAAGGGTGTAGGGGATTCTGCTGCAGCCTGAATCCCTCTAGGCCCTTTGCCATCCTTGGAGGAGCTCTGGAACCTGTCTGTGCCAAGCAGGCAAAGTTAGTTCAGTGATCAGCTGTCCCGTAAGCCTCAGTTTCTGCATCAAGTATGAAATGCTCTCATTTGTCCAGGACACAGTACTCAGTGATTTCGCTTTGTCATCTGTACTATCTATGGCTGCAAACATAATTGTTCTTTCCCTTGAGAGACACTACAGCTATAGTCCGGAGTCATTACAGCACAGCAGCTTTCATGAATGTTCCTGATAGGGAAAGGGACCAAGACTGGGAAGTGCACATAAATAAGAATTAAGAACTGAGGGTTTTATTCCCTGACATAATCAAGTTGCGAGGCAAGATACAATTCTTCTTAGATGCAAAATATATTTTTATAAACCACTACATCAAGTAGTAGTTTGTTTTGTTCCACAAATCAAACAAAAGAAAGATGTGAAGAAAAAAAAAAAGGAAGTTTCCATAGCTGGACTACAATTAGTAGTTTTTGTGCCTGTTTGTAAAATTATTATGAGCCAACCAAACTGCTGGGGCCACTCAGCAGTGCTCTGTTACAGTTATTTCATGGGGAGCACAGCTTAGCAACATGAATCTAAGGGAAGAGCTGCTTCTGTCACAGCTCTTAAAGTGTACCCCTGGATTTTAAGTCCCAAAGTTAGCAGATTCTGGCTATACCTGTTAGAGTAGCATGCATGACTGCTCTGCGATGCAAATACCAGTCCTTTTAGAGGAAGAGACAAAAAAAGTCTGCTTTAACAAAGTGATAGAGTCAGGTGTGAGGAGCTGGACATATGCCCTCCTTAAGCCAGCAGGCCAAGGAGGTACAGAACAAAGTAAATGCCACCAGAGCAGCCTTAGAAAGACTATGTATAAATACAGTCATTACATAGTGTATAGGTGTGTGTCTGTGCACACCAGTGTCTGCTGTCTGTGAATGATATTTTTCAGAACAGTGTCTCTCCTGGATAGGAGAGATCTTTTGGACTGCAAATTTTCTTTTATAGATTTTAGTAGGGAAGCGTAATGCGTAAGGCATAAATGCTTAAATGATAAGAGCGGGAGAAGAAGCACTTCCCTCGATGGAGGGGAGAAGTGAAGTAGGTATCCATCAGAGATGAGTTCAAGGTGGTATGGATCATAGTCCTGAAAGGGACTCATTGATTCCAAGCCATTGCAATTGCCAATGTGTAATAGCTGTGAAACAGTCATTCTGCCTTATACCAGAGGTTCACACTTTTCTATCACAAACTTACATACTTCGCAAAAGCATGCTCTGCCATGGGATCCATGTGTACCACAAAGCATGTGAGAAATAAATAGGTATTCACTCTGTCCTTGGCCCTTCTAGTAGTGGGAAACTTGTTTCTTTGAATTTTCCTCCTCATCCTTGCTTTCACCTTCCTGCTCCCATTTCTTTGCCCCATGAACAGCAACATTTCCTCACTGTGGTTCCTTGGCTGTTATCTTTATGAAGTATGGAAAGAGATCTACTGCTGGTGCAGTGAAATGGAAATTGCACCCTGTACAGCAATGCTTATAGGAGTGACATCCCTGGGTCACTGAAATTGGGTAGAAAAACATGTGGATGCAGTTGAATAGTAGCTTGTGGGATGCAGTGTTAAGTCTCTTCCCTCCAAATAGGGCTTTCTCTTCACTGCTCTGTGCTGAAATGGATGGAAGAAAGGGTTTGGTTACTTTTTCTCTCTCATCCATCTGCAAGTCTAGGAGATCAGCGACAGCGTAGGAAATATATGGAAAACACGGTGCTATGGGAAATGATTGCAGATGATTAGTTCTCACTGTGGATACATTAATTGTGGATTTGTGTGCAAAGATCTGTACGGTTGAGAACCTTCCAGTTCTGCTTCTTCAGATATCTGAGACATGGGGTTTTGATGTGCTAGGCTAACTTAATGAACAAAGTAATGTAATAATTTGGAGGAACACAAAGCAAAGTGCAGTAAGTGAAGGTACAGAAATGGACACAAATATCTCTTACTTTTTGGAGAACTGTAGTGAGGAATACCTGTTTGTGGACAAATAAATGCACTGGCTTTTTGCTCTTTCTCCATTTTTCCATGTAATTTCTTTTAAAGATTGCAGCTAACACACTGATTTTGAGATGGGAAACTAATCCTACCCATTTTTCATCTTGTTCCTCTTTGTTTCCTCAGCATGTGGAAGAGTGAAGCTTTCAGGTGATTACCTGAATTCTGCTACAGACCTCCAAATAGGTCTCTGGAGGCTTTCTTATCTTTGTGTAACAGAGAGCAGAATTTGAAGTACTGGATACTTTTTTTACTGAGACTAATTAGATAACTGAAACTCTTTCCTAAGTAGAGGGTTTTTTATATTACAGCTTTTACTTAGTGGTGATAAGCTGTTCTCTTTTTAAGAGATTCTGTTCTATGGTTGCTTTTTGGTTAATTTTTGTTGTGCTTTTGTTTGTTTGATTTTTAGTTAGATGACTCTCTTAGTTAGAATTAGTAGCACAAGAGTGATACTTTCAGTTTTCACATAGAACAAGCTCAAATCTAGTTTTTGTTAACTACCCGTTATTTTACTGGAGATTGTTAGTGGATAACAACTGTTCAGAAGGCTGAGTTAAAAATAAAAATAAGATTGATTTCTGTCTGTTTTTTTAGAGACAGATGTCTGTGTTGTGAAAGCCAGAATTACAAGTTATTCATGAGAAGGCAAAACTAGATTTAATAAGCATGGAAACGCCTGTGGCTAGAGATAGGCTTCTAGATCAGGATTTAGGATCATATGAAAAGCAATGAAATTAACAATATTTCAACTTCTAGAAAAAAAGGTAGAACATTTGAATTCCGCTGTTACGTGATTTTGCTGCTGCTAAGGAGTGAAACAGGAGCAGTATCCCATTTCTAGAACTGCCTGTGCAAAAAGCTATCCATCCCCACCAAGCAGGATATTGTACGCTAATATTCCCTGGCTCATGGGTGTTGATTTACTCTATAGAAGGGAACCAGTGCTGTCACTACCCATGTTTTCCTTTTTGGTCAGTGCTCTGGCTGTCACAGATGCTGCATTGATTTCTCTGAGAACATATGCAGGTGTCTTTCCTGTAGGGTGAGTTGTTCTTGCATTTAGCAGATGTAGTTTGTCTGAGGTGAGTTTCACAGAGAATGAGATATCCCTGTCTTCTCCCAAGCAAAAGGTCAGGGATCAGGATAAGATGGATGTGAAGCTCAAGGGAGCATCTGCTGGGATAGCATCCAAGGCACTGGGAAGAGCTGTTACTGCACAGATGGTGTTTGGCTGAACTTTCCTTAGATGTTGGGTGAGCTTTGGGAGTGGCTTTGTGTCTGCCTGCTCACTCAGAAGCAACATTTTTAAAAGCTCAAAATAACTCTGAGGACTATTGGTGTTATCTGAATAGTAGAGGGCAACAGTGTCTTTCTAGGGCAAGGATTAATATGAAGTGTCACCTGAAAAGGTGCTAAGTGCAGGACTTGGAGTTTAGTACAGAATGTCCTGGCAAACTCAATATAGTGAATTGAACTTTCTTGTGCTGCATATACTTCACTTAGGAAGTTTTCGCTTCTGACTAATACTTCCCTTTGAGCTCTGACTAATATTCTACGTGCAAACCTATTCTTTCTTGATCAAATTTTATCATTACCAGAGGCAGGTACTGATTATACTGTGTCTGTTTTTATCTCTACACTTAATTCATCATGTAATGTATTAGTTTCTTGTATTTGCCACATATATTCCATTGTGTGTGGTAATTCAGGCTTTCTTCGATATAACAGAAATAGCTGTGAATGTAGGCTCAATGGACTTCTGCAGAGCAGGAGTAATACCTAATTTCATTTCTATATACAGCATGCCATTTCTGAATTTCACATGAGATATACTTGCTCTTGAGATATCCAAATGAGAATACTTCAGCTCGGGCACTGCAACAGGTCACTTACTCACGCTGCTTGTCAGCAGCACATTGATGTAAGCTGAAATGCACTGCCTTCTCGTTTGTTTTTAACCTTAATGAAAGCTTGTGTGGAAAAGGTATGCTGGCATAGCAATGAGGAATGAGTCACTACCATCCTCTGCTACCCAGAAACAAAATGTCAGTGCAACTGCTCAATCTTCATTTTTTTTTTACATAACCAAAGGCCAGTCAGGTCTTAAAATTCTCTTAGCTGTAGAACCTCTACCTCTCCAGAGCCTCCTTTTTATATGCATGGGTATGCGGGGATTACATGGCTTGAATTTCAGCAGAACTGCACAAAACTTTAATTCTTGCTCTCCGTTCTCCCCCCTTACTTCCTCTCTGAGTCACACAGGCTAATTCATTACTGTGAAGGTAAGTGGGTTGTTTTCACCTGGCTATTCAGAAGAGCATATTATGCCAAAAGGAGCACAGTCAGCCATACAGGAAGTAACCGGCCTTTCCATTTCTGCATAAATACAAGCGTTCATGTTGAAGCGAAGAGGGCATAAGTCATCTTGGCAGCTGAGATATGTAATATACTGTGTATGCCTATTGACAAAAGTATTTTGAAAAAAGAAAATAAAACTAGTTTCCATAACAACTGCCATACTATGTAATTCTAAGGTTAAAGGGACCTGGATTCTGCAAGATGAGACAGCTGATGTACCTCAGCTACTCTTACTACAAGTGTTGTGGATACGTACCTCCACTTATCAAATGTGGATCTCAGAACACTACACAAACCTGGTGTCAAAGCTATATTGTGATGTCATGTTGGCCCTCCTATGCCTAAGGGAGTGGAGTTAGTATGGCTGCATCTCCATAAGCCGTTTTTAAAATTACTTAGATCCACCATCCTGGCCTTCAGAGGAAAATGATCCTTAGCTTCCTTGCATTTTTCTTAAGTGTTTTGAGGTCTACGCGTGAAAGCTTTTGCAGAGCTGGTTGCTCTTTTATGTTTTTATTCTAGATTTAACTTATTTAATGAGAGGTGGGAAATGGACTGTATGTTTAGAAATCGGGCATATTTTTATAAATTGTAAAAAATAAATAAGCTTCATCTCCCTCCTTCCCAAATGCCCAGAATAGGCAAAATATTACAGTTTGTTTTGCCAGTGGAGCAGGCTGCAGCACAGAAGTATAAATTTCTCCATCTCAGACCGTGAATCACTGATGGTGACAAAGACTTCTTGAGTCTCAAAGCAAAGTTTTCTGCTTTAACTTTTGAATAGTTCTTGCTTATTATCAATTTTCCAACTTTTTCCTTCAGCTTGTTGGAACTCCAGACTTTGGGACTTTACAAGAGCATTAGTTATGGTAAGGATAAGTCAACCAAGCTCAGTTTTGTAATTCAAAACTCTTCAGCAGTTCATTTTCAGTTCTATTTCATCTACAGTATTTCATGCAAAATTTAAATGTCCTACACCACAGTGGAAAAGTAGATTTTGATAACAAAAAGAGATTTCTTACCTACTCAGAATAATTCTGGTATTGTGAACTGGCATTAAAGGTTTATTCCCAAAAAGACTAAAAAAGAAAAAGAAAAAAAAAAAAAAAAAGGAGGAAAGCTCTCTAAACAGGCTAAAAATTTTAAAAGTTTATAAAATCTGTTACAACTAAAAAAAATTACTTCAAAGGGTTTGGATTAGACCCATGCAATTCTTTCTGTTCCTCAAAAGTTGCATACGAAATGGCTAACTGAAGATGTGACCCAGGGGTTTAAGTAGCTTTTATTTTTTTTCTTAAGCAAAAAAGGCTGTAGGTATTGAAAGTCAGATGCTGGATGCCTCTTGAAGACTGTGCTACTTTTCTGCATATAGGAAAAAATGTGCGTATGTCTGCACAGAAATGTTTTTCATATTAAAACAGATCCTCGAGGCCAATTCATTTCAAGCTTCTTGGAATAAATCTTTAAGTATTTCTTTCCTCTCTCTTACTGTTGTAGGATTTATTTATTTATTTATTTATTTATTTATTTATTTATTTATTTATTTTCTCGTACTAGCATTGCTCCTGAGAAATAAACTTGCAGATAGTAGCCTTAATTTAGTAAACATTTAAATGCTAGCAATCACCACTTTTGTGATAGGGTTAAATACTGAAATATAACTCACAAATATAGTGTTGTACTTAGGTTTTCAAATGCTTTTGAATAAAGTTGGACATCAGAACAAAAGGACTAGCAAGTGACCACTGTTGGTGATGGAATGAGATTATTAACTGAGTGGGGAAATTTTGGGGAAAAAATCTTTCTAAGATAGTAGTTCAGGTGACAATTCCACTGGTGTCTTAGTTTCACTTGGGATGGAATTGTTTTCATCAGTGTCTTGTATGATGCTATATTTTGATTCTAGGAGAAAAACAATGTTGGTAACCCACTGATGTTTATAATTGCTACTAAGCAGTGTCATACAGAGCTGAGGCCATTCTCAGTGAAGGGTCCAAGGTGGGGGAGGGAACAGAATTGGGACAGCTGACTGAAAGTGGCCAAAGGGAAATTCCATATGTATGTCATCAAATGTAAGGAGTTTTGAATAAGTTGAGAGTTATCTTTCTCTCTTCCACTGCTCAGGGGGCTAGCTAGGCACCTCAGGGAGTGATGAGCAATTGCTGGTCCATCACTTGTTATATACATTTATGTAATCTAATTACTCTCTAATCAAATATTCCAAGTTCAGAACATTCTAAGAATGAGAATGACCTTAAAAAGAAATCAAAATATGTGAAGGTAAAGCATGTAAATATCTTTCATGATGCTTTAAGGGAAGATTGTGTGCATTTTGGTAAGGGAAGAAAAAGATTATGAATAGAGCCAGAAAAAGTGAAATAGTATATTTGAAACATTGTTTTTCTGTTATCTGGATCCTAAGCATTCAACTGTCTTAATTGTATTCATGCTTGTTTTGTGATGTCACAACCTTGCCATATGCACACATTAGCAGGTGTCTGAAGAGTATGGAATAGCAAATAAACACCAATTAACAAATGAGTTAATCAGCAGTGAATGTATAATTGTCCAATTTAACTCCTGCTGCTTATAAATCATCAGAATGTATTTTGAGTGAAGTTTTTACTTGGAAGTGCTCAGAAACTTAATGGAAGCACATTTCAGCTCATGGGGTATTTCCTAGGCAGTTTCCCTGGACAGTCATCAACCATTAATTCATCAGTAGCTGACCTTTTTAAATTGTATTCTACCACTTTTGCTTCATGGTTAAATGATGGGAAGTCTCAGAAAGAGAAGTAAAATCGGATTTCACTGTAACCCATCAGTGGCTCTGGCGTAAACATTTTTATAAGCGTGTAAGACTTCTGTTCCTGTGAATGCATTAGATATACTATGTATTTGTTGAAGTCAGTCCATCTAGCTTCTATTTAAACGATATTTAGAAGGCTTTTTTAGAAAAATATTTCTGCCATTTTGAATAACTTCAAGTTATATAAATAACTTCAAGTTCAAAAAAGCTTTGATATGCTTCTTCTAAGTTCTGCAACAGGCTAGTACACAATTTAGATGATTTATTTTAATGGGAGAAGGCGTGTATCTATCTTTCTAAGGGTGTAGTATTTATGGTTGGACATAAAATATGAATTAACATTTTGAAACTTGTAATGTTTCCATTTATCTGAGACATTGTCCTCAAACAGTTCAGTATATGTGTCTGCTTCAGGAGAGAGGTGAAAAAAAAAAAGCAGAAAATTGCTGACTAAAGATGATTTTTTTTGGTGATGATGTTAGAGAAAATCTTACGGAGAACTGGTGTCTGGGAAAACAAGATTCAAGACATGGGAGAAAAACTTGAGTTCTCTTTATGAAGGAATCTGTGGAAGAAAAAGATTTCTTCACTTAAGAACACAAAGAGAATACTTTCAGGTGAAGGAAATTGGGCTTTTAAATTCCAGTAATAAACTAGGAAGTCGCTAACCAAGTGTGCATCAGAGCTTGTTTATATGGAAGCCTTGTAAAGGCATCCATCCTACTTATCTGTGGGTTACCAGGAGAAAGAGGGATGCAGTGAAAGAGCAGAGAAAGGGAAGGTTCATGTTGCCAGAGGGCAACATTGATAGGAACCAGTACTAAGATAAGGAACACCTAAGATAAGGTCTGCTTTCAGTGTTGTACTTAAACTGGGCTATAGCCTCTATTTTACATGGCACGAAGGATTTATTTTGTATTCATGATCTGACAGGAGAAAAGGGCAGCAGTCTGTTTTAATTTCTCTGATTTTAGTTGGGAAAATGTCCCAAGAAGTTATTTATTTTCTTCAAAGAATGTTTAATATGTGAGTACCTGTTTTTAAGCATATTGTTTTTAAATGAGAACTGTCATTATGGCAAGCATGTCATTCTCAGTAGTAACAAACTTCCAAGTGAGCTAGCTGCTTATGAGCAGATTACAAGGTTTAGCCTCACCAGGCTTTGTCTTACTTAACTGTGCCTGCAGGGATGCAAATACTGCACAGATGTGTGTGTTTGCTGTTCATATCAGACCTCTTGTCATCTACTACATTTTAACTTGGCTATCACCACATTAGTTGATGTGAGGGCTTTCATCTTTTTAATTTGGAAGTAGAATGTTGGAAGTAGAATAACAATTCTTCAGCGAAACTGAAAGCGGGAGACCAAACAGTCTGGCTGCTGCAAATGTATTCAGATATAGTCATAGAGTCATAGAATATCCCAAGTTGGAAGGGATCCATCAGGATCATCAAGTCCAATAATTTCTGCTAAGTTTTGCTCCTGTAAAGGTGAGTATCTATTCTTATCCCTAGACTACCTCTATAGTCAGTAGAAAAAGATGAACATCTGAAGGCACCTCATCACCCCTAAAGGTAAGTGTTTCAAAGATGCAAGATATAACATCCATCTTAGGTGGGACACTTGCTTTTCAGACTGATACAGTAGAATTCTTCCAATTATGTTTAGTGATAAGAGATGAGAATTTTTTTCTGTATCTGCTTAAGATTAGTATTAAGCCTATGAAGCATTGAAGCTAGCAGTATATGTATGAAATTTTACGTTATACTTCTTAATCCTGGAGTTGGTCTGTAACATAAATAAAGCTGCTCTTATAGTAACTCAGCAAATGATTTACGTTTCTGTTATTTCTTTGGTAACCTCTTGCATTATTTAATTGTCAGTTATGATTGACAAGAACGGAGATAAATGTTACCATTTTTTATAACTATCTATTTGTATTGTATCTAGGAAACAGAGATATGACCTTTTAAACTGATGTAAGCCAAACCCAGCATTCTTCAGTATGCATTCAGAGTAGAGAGAAACAAAATATCATCTTGTTCAATTTCATAACAGATACTGACTATCACCAACATTCCCTCAATTGAAATATGGGATTTGTTTGGAAGTAATGGAAATTAGGTCATGTTTTTCCTCAGCAAAATCAGGGAATTTTAATGCAACCCTGTTGAGATCAGTTTTCCTCCAGAAAAATTACATCTACCTTTTAGTTACATGGTTACCATACGGTACCGTAGATGGACAGCAGAGCTACGTCTCAATAGTGCAATAATGCATAAACAAATGCTTTGCAATAAGCTGACAGTTATGGATGCTAGTTTTAGATACTACTAAAATTCCTATGGAATGGCCATTATATTCACGTACATTGTATGTACATGAATAGCAAACTTACTCCTAATGATGGATGACAGAACTATAAATGTTGAGGAAACAGTGGTATTCTACTTCTATTGTACAAAATACTGGGCAACAGTTGCAACTGTTCTCTGTGTCAGCTTTTTCTAGATACCTGTTCTGAAACAGCACCAATTTGTTATGACAGCCTTTTCTATTCAGTTGAATCATAATCAGTCATTTGTCAATATGCATTCAAACAGTTACATACTGATGCATTCACTTAAAGTAAACTATGTGGTGTAGCTGATAATTAATCTGCGATTTGATACACTAAGTACTCCACTCAGAGCCTATTGCTGTTGCACCCTGAATTTTAAAAGAAATGTTTTCTTTTGGAGTAAGATATACACTTTGCTTCCTCACACAGGATGTATTTCTGAAAAATGGTATTGTAAATTATTTACATTCCTATATAGATAACTGTATTTGTCAGAAATCTGCTGCTTTGGAGGGAGTGGCTGTAAGAAGATGGCCAATCTGGGAAAGAAAATACAGCAAATCTCCATTATCCACTGTTACTCACTGAGAAACCTTGACCTCAAGGTTGACAAGGGTTTGCTCTATTTTATGTGTTTCCTCTTCAAAAAGAACTCCTTTTCCAGGGGAACAAAAGGCTTTTGCACAGTTCTCTTGCTTGAACAAGTTCAGGACAGAGCTTACAAATGAACAGCTTGGCAGAACACGTATGTGACTGGTTAGACATAAATACAAGATTGAAAATTTTGAGACCAGCAGAGCATACAGGCATGTATTTTTTAACACAGGTGTAAAAAATACATTTTACTGGACTGATTTTGCCATCTCATTTGGATTCTTTTCTGCTTTCTTTTCGTAAGGACCTGGTTATAGGTGTGATCTCTGCAAATCTAAGCATAATTTTTAAAAGACCATTTGTTAGGTATTTGCTTTTCACAGTGGAGGCTTGAATGTATACACAGTCCTAATGCAGGTGCAGTGACTGGGGATAGTGGAGAGTCAAGTAACCCTTTCTTTTTCTTTTCTTTTTTCATTCATTACTAAAGTATAATCTTCACATGAAAACTTCACTTTCTTAAACCTACTAATGGCTTTACAGTTGACTTTAGTAATGCCATCGAAATGTCTTCTCCATGTTGTGCAGTTAATACCGCAGGTTAAATAGAGTTGACCCTTCACAACTGGCTTTGTAGTTACATTTAATGTAAAAGCACATTGTATGTATAATTGCAAATGTTCATCATTACTACCAACTACTAGAACTGTGCATCTTTGGAATGGAGAAGATTGTGTAAGAAGAATTACAAGTGCAGTTGCAGCATATTCAGCACAGTATTAATCAAAATTCTTTAAAGGCAGAGGCTGTGCAAAGGTTATATGAAAGTTATGATGCTGTCTTTAATAGCACATTCACGGTAAAGCTACTGCAGTCAAAGGAATGATTGTAACATAATGTTAGAACTATATAATAAAGAAAAGCATATAGTAGGAGCAAGAAGAACTGTGTGCCAGAACCAGCATCATAAATCCCTTTCTGATAAGGTTCTTAAAGTAGGTGAAAGCACAGATGTTCATTCAGGAAATGTATGACATGAAGTTCTTGTGGCTTCATCCATCCATGAGATTTTAGAAGCCAGTTTAAGTTTCCTTGAGAAAAGAAAAAGTACACAAAAAGGGAGAGATAATGCTGAAGTTGAAAGGCAGTGAGGTAATGCCAGAAGTATACAAATACATCATGCTGCCAGCTGTTCACTAAAGCTGAACATAAAGAAATATGGTATGGTGTCTAATGCACTACCAACCTCTAGCTGATAGCCAAGAACTTGTCAGTTTCTAGTGGTGGTTATAGCAAATGACAGCCTGAGGTGAAATGACTGATTCTTCTCTAGTATATCCATGATTGGCCTTTGCTCTTAATGTTCATTCTATGGTGCTAGGTCCAGGCAGAAGTTATCTTTTTTCACTGCGCACTGATTGATAATCTCATTCCATGCTCAGTTAGATGAGTTATTGTTTATTACATTTCTAGAAACTGAGTTAGGAGGAAAATAACTTAGCTAATAACAGCTAAGAGCAGGAGACCATCAGGGCTACGTCAGGGAGATACCGGATTTCTGTAGCATCATGTTTTCCACAAGTCACAAGCATGTCTGAATTCAGATAGTTTAATTCAGTGCTCTCCTGTGAATTTGGGGAAATGGAAATGGGAAGAGTGTATACGTACTTTTATGAAGGTTTTAATCCTTTATCTCCAGTCAAGTAAGGAGAAGGAACGTGATTCCTGTCATTCAAGGATTCCCATGTGCAAGAGGAAAGAATTATTACGAGCTGAAGTGGCAAAAGGACATCATCTGGTACTCCTCAAGAAGGATTAGTTTATAGATGTAAATGCATTAAAGATATTAAAAATAGATATGCAGTACAGTATTTTAAGAAAGATAACGTGAGAGCGCTTTAAGTGCACTAAGTGAACAAGTCACACATCAAAGTGTTTTCTTGTTTCTTTATTTTTATGGAATTGGTGGTTCATTGCAAAGGGTGATTAATGCTAAAATAGAGCCTATTGCAAGGTTTCATAAAATCAGTAGTCTCTTTTACATATTTAGTGAAACCTTCTCTATGTTCTGGTCAACATGCAGATCTTAATAATCTGTTTCAGACTCTATTGATTTTGTCCAGATAAAATTTATTAATAAGCACTGACTCATCTCCACAAGAAACAGATTCTTACATAAAACAAGAAGGAAAATTTATTTTAAATATTAGATACTAAAATTATTCCAGAAGAAAAAAAAATTACAAGTTTTCCTCATGAATGAAAACAATGGAATAGTAGGTAATAAACCACTCTGTGATGTTTTAGCTATCTGTAATTAGTTATAGTTTATTTCAGTTAATATCACAAAATATTTTCCCTTCTATGCATCTGTGGTCCTGTGTGTATTTTTTCATCCTATTGCAGATTGACAGAAATTTGCTTCTTTCTGATTAACTTTGATCGTGTGTTGCATTAGGTTCAGAAGAGCTGCTTGGCACAAGCAATGCTGAATGCTGAATTAATCCGCTTTGCTTCTCAAAATCTTGAACATATCCAGCTCGGTCAAGATCTCTGTCAAAATATTACAGGAAAATCTTTGAGCTGGGAAGACTGACATTCCTCCTTTACTCTTACAGCAAAATTTTCTTCTAAAGTGTGTGTAGAAGGGGTAAAGAGCATACATTTATCTTCTGAATTTTGTTCGTTGCCCTCTGCTGAATGGCTGTGAAGGCATCTAGTGACCTTGGGATGCTTTGTGAAGTTCAGGCACGTGGCCTTCAAAAGGAAAAACGAGAGCCAGACTGAAGAGACCTTTGCCTTCCAGCTAAAGTTTGGAATTTTTTTTTTATTGTTGTTGTTCAGTAAATCTATTAATAGCTTCTCCAAGCAAATAACACAGAACAAATGTAACAGTTCCCCCCCAACCCCCCCAATTCCAAAACAAATGAGCAATCGGAAATATAATGAAAAACATAACAGAAAACGTTTAATTTTTTTAAGGATTTCAAATAAATATTTTTATTGAGATAAATTTCAAAATAACATTAAGAATACCATGGGAGTAAGTGAAATACATTTTCTGTTATTTACATTTGAAATTTTCTCTAACATGAACTGACAAACAATTTAATTTGTGAAGTCTCACTTTCTGTTTCAGTTCTCTAAACTTTTAGGTGCCTGAGACATACTATGTGAGGGATTCTGTGTCCTACTCCTTTTTGGGCTGATAGAATTAAAAAAATTATTTTCCTAAAACTCCTGCAGATACATCTGACGCATTTCTTGAACAAATTTAAGATTCTTTTTTATGCCAGTGTAATAGGTTGAGAGATGAAATGCAACAATGATATTATTTAAGTTTTACTGGAATCATTCTATTTTAGTAAGGAAATTCCAGCATCAACATTGTGTTTCAACTTTGGGATGACTGCAGGATAGGGTACTCTTATGCTGGGTTTCATTGCATCTGTGGGTAATGATTTAGTTCACTTCAGTTCTATGACTTCATATCAAATATTCTTGGATTTACTGTAGAACTCTGCACTTTTATGTGATTTGTATTAGCAGAGTCCATTGTTTTTCCTGATTCGATGATCACATAATGTGAAAGACAAAAACGTGGCAGAAAGTGATTCTTGAACTGGGATTATTTCCACTAGACTATGGATGTGCTATGTGATAATCTTAGAGATGATGAGAAAAAAAAAAGTATGTTAATGTTTTATGAGTATATATTAATTGTGGGCACAAATCTGAGTGCTTCTTTTTGACATAGTGGTAGTTACGAGTCTATGTGATAAAAAAAATTGCAGGATTCCCCATATTACCATTTGCTGATTATAGTTCAAGGATTTATGGTTCTGAATCATTCCTGTAGCACAGCAAATACAAATCACATCCACCTGCAATAGATTATGCTGATTGGTTTTGCTGGCAGATGTGAGAGAGCATGATTGCTCATTAAATGGTAATCTTAATTGTGTGGAGTTTTTTTTAGAATTATGTAGACAATATTCTCTTAATATGTTCACATATAGGGTATTTAATTTCAAAATCCCTGAATTATTGTTTAATTACTAACATTTTTCAGATTGTGGTTATTCTCTGGGGGCTGATTTATAATAAAAATGCTGTTTTGTCCCTTCTGTGGGAGGAAATTAGGGATGAAAAGTTTGTAAGGGAAATACAAACCTGTCTCCTGTACTTGGAATCAGTGCAATTTTTGCCTGAGAACTGAGATAATGAAGGCAAGAAGTTGATGAGAAAATTAAAAACAAGAGGTAGGAGATAAAGAAGGATCAAACCCACAAAGCATACAGTGATGGGTTACTAAAATCTGTGTTATGAACTTCCGTGACTCAGCTGAAGTGCTGTGCTCTATGGCTTCCTGCCCCTGCTGAAGCTAGGTTCCTTCACTTTGCAAGCTCAGGTGGAGTAAAGACTTTTAATGCTCAGGTCCCTTGTTTGCCCGTCTGTAAAACTGGTCTATGGTGCCATGGTGAGTGTACTCTATTTGCTGCTGGTTGAAGCTAGGGAGGGAAACCCGCTATGAGAGGAACCAAACAGCCAAGATCAAAATTGTAGGGCTCAAAGGTAATTGCTGTGGTCTGGAGCTGCTCTTGAGCCTTTGATATTGCCCAATTTTCTACATAACTAATTCTAAAAAATTGCCTACATGCTCCACATCTCACTCCATGGAGAAGCTCTAGAGTGGCAGTGACAAGGGCCATGCTAGGATTATGTCTTTCAAGGTTACTGCGAAGGAACAAAGGCACTTACAGATGGGATGTGCCTTCCTTTCTCAGCCCTGTGATAACAATAGGAACTCAAATAAGGACTCAAAAGGACACTGAACCATGAAAGACATTCTCAAAAATTACCAAAATTACTGTGTTATATTGGCTCAAACAAACTTATGGAGCTGCTGTTTAAACAAGACACGTTGCTCTTGCTGTGTTTAATGAAAAGTTCTTGTAGACCCCCACTGTCTGAGTCAGATATTTCCTGAAATGCCAGCTGAAGTGCATTCCATGCCACTGAGTAGTCTGTCTCTCTGGTTTTAGTGATGACTGATTTTATTACTGCTGTTTCTTTAATTTTCAAAGAACCTGATATTCTTTTAGAAGACTCCTTTTTGAAGAAGTGCAGCCTACACAATGTTTCTCAGGGAGGCATATTTACCCCTTGAGTATTCTTATACTTGGGAAGTGTTAAAGTAGTATTATTTATATTTGCTGGTATTTTGTTTCTACTTTCTACATGTCTTAGTGATGGTACAGTGCAGTAGGAGTCAATTTCTCCTGTCACCTGGGGGTATTTTCTAAAAGAATACATGGAATATGTCAGTGATGTGATGAGCTTGTACCTATGACATTTTAACAGTGAATTAATTCAATATCAAAAGGAAAATAAAACTTCTCTAAAATATGTTTTTCTGAATTCTTTGGATGAACTTTCCAAAGAGAAATTTCCACACTTCTTCCTGATGGTCACTACTTCCACTGAAGTCTTGCTTTTAAGTCCCCAACACTGCTCTGAACATGTATCTCCTATTTCCCCTGCTTCTCTCCTCTACCTTAAACCTTGTGTCTCTGTCAAGGAAAAAAAGAAAGGATAGTTCCAACTTAGACAGAAAATATGTACTCATCATGGGACTTAAATTCTCAAATATTAAACTAGGGAAAAAAAACCCTTCCATACTAGAGAAATGGGATAACTGCTCTATATAAATGAACTGATGCTGTAGTTAGCATTTGCAATATTACTAGGAAATAGAATGGTGTTGTAAATTGTAGTAGCAATTCTGGAGGTGTACCTGCTTCAATATGGGATTGTGTTAGCAATTTACTAACAGAAAAACAGATTTATGGGTCAAGTACTCCTTTCTCGGGTCCTGAGAGATTATACTCTCTTGATGTTTTTTAAGGTTGAATTTCAGGACATGTGTTAATTTGGATAAAATCCTTGTCTGTATAACTGAAGCTGACTGCTAAGTTTTGGCAAGTAAACCTCACATAAGTGCTGAGAGCACCTTGTTTCATGGGGAAAAACAAAAGAAAACAACGACAACAAAAACAGCAGCAACATTTGAAGACAGTACTGAGAGTACTGTAGGCTACTATGATTAATCTTGTTAATCAGTATCATTAAATAAAAGATAAAAAATCATAGCCTGCAACAGACATATTGCTATCAGTCTAGAATACAAGTGTTTATATAAGGTATTTTAAAATATAAGATTAATTGAAGATAGTAAAACATCCTGAAACCTTGATATATGTTTTCCTGTTTCTATGTCATTAGGGTTCGTTCACTTCACAGGTACTATATTTTTTTCTACAGTTATCTGGCTTAAAATTATATTTTAAAAAAACAAAATAAAAGTGATTTCATAAAATCAGTCATTTGTGTCTTCATGAAAAGGTTAAAATCCTGGTAACACTGGACCCAACTGAACAGTATCATGTGTATCTGCAGCAACTCAGTGCCCTGGTCTGATATCCCACACAGAGCTAGTTGCTGTAAACAAAAAGCCCTCTTCAATGCAAATAACAACTTGTTCAAGAAAGTGACTCCTGCTGGCTACTTGTGAATGAAGAAGGGCAGATAATATAGATAATATAAATATAAAACCTGGAAAAATCTTCCACATGGGAGAAGTCTGTGTGGATTGAAGTTGAATAGTAATTGAAGTAGGCATGAGCAAGGAGAGCTATTGGTAAATAGGCTGCAGTCACACAGCTAAAATGTGAAGGTTTTCAGGATGAATAATTTGTTTTATCTCAGAATAATTTCTATTACCATCCTGCTGATGCTGCATGAGGTTTCCTGCTGTCTCTTATCTATGCAAAGGTTCAGACAGAGTTATCCTGGCCACCTAGCACTATCAGCAGTGCTTGTTCTGCTTGCATTACTACAGGAGTGGGGAAGGCTGCCCTGCTACCTGATTGGGCTCCGTTAAACCTGGTTGTTTTCCAGGGCACGAGGAGTTAAGCACCAGTGTGGGGTAATGTACTGGTGAGTGAGCCCAGGCTCCCTATGGCCATCCCCATTATGGTGATGGGGAGCAGTTTGTATCTCACTATTTATCTCTCAGAGCTGAGATTGGGAAGAGCAGTTCACTAAACCATTATATTCCAACTCTGCATCTTCACCAGAGATCTTGACCAGTGGTGCGTGTGCCCTGCACAGCTGAGGGTGACTGGGGTACTTAAAGCTTGGAGGAAACCCCTCCTTTTTTTTTCTACAGAGAGTGTGGCAGTGGAAGATTACCCTCTCAGGGGCAATCAGCAAGGCTGTCTGATAAGTCTTTCATTTTGACTCCCTACATGGGTGCAGTATATGCTGTATTTATTTTAACTGGAAGAGCTGTGTTCCTCATGAAGTTGAGTGGTGATTTTGTTCAACAGCAAAATAGGAGAAAAAGTATCACTTCAGGTTTAAGGGTATTAAAAACCTAGAATTACCTGAAATAACCATGGTAACAAGCTCTGAAGTAATGGTAGTTGCTCATATTACCATAGAAACAGGACTTAAAAAGTAGAAATTACCTATAATTTATCTCTGTTGCTTACAGTGACAATAATATAATATGTATTTTGTGAAAACTACACACATATTTTGGCTATAGTAACTGTCAGGAAGTTATTCAAAAATTATTTAAAGATATTCAAAAGGCTCCATTTATTACTTTGTTGCCATGGTTATTTCTTATTAGCCCCCACAAGAGTGACATTTTAAAAAAAGGGACAGTTTTAATATAATGTAAAATTTTGTAGGTATTGATATAGCACAAACAAAAGATCAAGTTGAATTGTGTTAGTCAAATAAGCTAAAAATGTCTGTTGTATATCTTGATAAATAATCATTTATTATCTGAGCTGCTGTGTATTTTGTACTGTGCGTTTCCCCTGGATGCCTGTGGGCAGGGAAAGGAAGAGAATGGAGCTTGTGGTGAAAATGAAGAAGTGAAAATCAAGTGTCAGCTCTGGGTAAAACTGGGTATCTCCTTGCTCACATACTTTTGGTAGAAGTAGCTGGTGAAAACTGATAAGGAAAGTATGGCAATGATTTGTCTATCTACCTGTCCTGCTCTGATGATAGAAGGTAGTAAGACCCCAACAGCCACAGAGTTTCAGACACTAAGCTGATTTAGAAAACAGGAAAAGTAATGGTTTACTGGTTTGCTTACTGGTTTCTCTTTATCTCTCTTACCTATTTCACAGTGCAGGCTCTTGCTTCTCGGTAGTCTGAAATGCCATAGGCAAGTTATTGGAGTTGCTTGACTCTAGGCTTGGTGCTTTGCTTACAGAGGTTTAAAACAGAAACACGTAAACACGTTTTCTTTCTTAGCTTTTGTGTATGTGGATTGGCAATTTCGGTTGTCTGACTTTACATTCATTTATGGTAGGTACAGTAAGTTCTGCTGTTTGTATCAGTAGAGGATTAATTTGGCATTCCCCTTGCTTTTGTTGGCTGAGGTTGGATTGAACTGACTGTGTGCAAGTCTGGCAAGGTGGCATGGCAGTAGACCAGGTGCACAGAGGTTGCTGTGGGCAGTGAAAAGGGAAGATCAATGTGCATGTGTGCATGCTTGTAAAAGGATGTGTTCTCAGCTCAGGAAACGGATGATTTACTTCTCCATCAGCATAACATTGCCCTATTCTACAGTGGAACTCTTAATTGAAAAAGCTGAATGCAGCTCATGCCTCTGGACTGTTGCAGCGGTGTTTGTAACAGCAGAAATTGAGCGGAGATGGGGAATGAAGAAAACTGATTCTTGCTGTGCACTCTTGGGCGCATAAGGAATCAGACTTGATAGATACTGTGTCATACATAATGTCTCTGTAGTATGGACGGCTCTTTTTAAAAACAAAAGACAAAGAAAAGCAACTGTTCTAAACATTTGATGTCTTCAGGTATCAGGCAAGCATTTATGATCACAAGAATGCTTTACTACAAGGTATTTCTTGTTAGTGATACTAACACTGGGATTACATAACTGAGAACTGTATAACAAGGGACTACTGATAATTAACATTGTACAAATCTTCGTGAAACAGCTACTTGGAACTGGAAGATTTCACTATTCCTATTAATGACTTCAGATCTGGAGTCAGATTTAATTGAATTCCTAAGGGAAAGAGCATTGGCAATTATAAAAAATATATATATATTTAAACATAAATAATGCTATTAAACAACAATATAGCAGCAGACAATAGGGAAAAATAGTGACCAAAACACATTTTTGTGGTAGAATGAAAGATTCAGCTTTGATAATTCCTCTAGCATTTTATAAACTGCTTGTATTTATGTAGTAATGAAAAAATATAAACCTGAACATATTTCATTGCAGAGGAAACAAATGAAGCCAAGTCTGAGGAGACTTGTATTTAATCATGAAATGTGGAACATTTGGCTGCAGTGAATTAGCCATTTGTCTTACTAATGCAAAGCCTCAAGAGAGCTGGAGGCAAAGTGGACAAATTCACTGTTTTTGTGTGTGTGAACTCTAGGGACCTTGCTAAAAATTCTTCATGAGCACAAAAAGATCTGGTTTCAGAGTTGCTCCTCATGTCTTGATTAATGTGATCCTGAAGTTGCAATGTTGCCCTTCCCCCATGTATCATTAGCATATCAGTAGAAAAGCAATGTACAATTTGGGCAAGAAGAAAATGAATAAGGCACACTGAGGTTTTGTTGTAGGGTGATTTGTCATATGGCTTCTGCAGATAAGAAATACACTGTAGCACTTATCCAAGTAGCAACATATCTTGTAATCCATACTCTCTCTCTTTCGCATATTTAGCAAGTCTTGCATTGCTGTAGGTCTTGTCTCTGAGTAAAATGGTGGGGTAAGGGAGAGGATGTTTGGTGGGCTTCAGTATCTGAATACTTAAATCATCTTTTCCTCCAAAAGTGTTTTGATTAACTCATTTCTTCTTTCATTAACAGAAATTGTATTGATTAAATCACTTCTGAAAAAGGCATTAATATTTGAAGCCTTCTCGATAGGAAGGCAGCAGTGATATTAATCTTTTCATTTATGCAACACCAATTAAATTATTATTGTTATGCTCCATCAGGCTTTCCAGAAACCTTCATGTTCTGTTCATGTGTCCTGACAGTACCAGCTCCTTTCTGATAGAATTAAGAGTCAGTGAATTCAGTGTTTTCTTGCCTGATTTTGGCATTTATTTCTGGGCATTTATTTCCAGCTGTGTGTCCTTGTCTTTCTCTGTTGCTGCAGCTGGGTCAGATCAGGTCAGAGACTGCCTATTTGTAAAAAAATAAAAATATTAACATAGTGAGCTTATACCCAATAGGATGAAAATGCAATCATATCTAGCTCTTTGGTACCTTTGCCATGGCTGGTGAGAGCAAGAGAGATCCTGCACCCAGGTAAAATTCAGACACTGGAGTTGTTAATCTTTCAAGTGCAAAACTGCAAACTGTTCAAGCTTTTGTCTGTGGAGCCTTTTTCAGGCAGTGTTTGGAGTTGAATTACAGCAGAGCTGCTAGTCTTGAGGACTCTGAGAACAGGTGCTGTGTGTAAAGAAGTCTCTTACGAGGGCGCAGATATTATGAAGAATAGGTGAACCATAAATACCAGCTACTTTCATCTTGCTTGAATGGTCACATTCTTTAGTATGACTGCAGAATTAATGAATGTTCTTCATAAGGTACAACCATTTATAAAGATAGCAGTAACAAGTAGTTACACTATGTAGAATGAAACATTTATGACTAACAAAAGGATGTAGTATGAAGAAGAGGCCTCAAGAACTGAATGCCTGGGATGTGGTATAGAGTAGCAGTGGCATGGGATGATAGGAGGAGAAAACAGAGATTAAACAATTTGTCAATGAGTAGATAGACCATTGGCCTGGAGCTGGACAAAACTGGATTTGGATAACAAAGAGAGCAAAGTAGCAGTATTTGATATATGTAAAGAATACTGTAAGTATGAAACTTAAATGTGATGTAGAGCAGCAGAGTGATGGAGAAGAGCAAAGGAGTAAAGGTGTGTTAGCAGACAACAGGTGACTCCTGGAGTGTCAATGAAAAAAACACCAACCTAAACACTGCATTCCTCCTTGTGGCTGATTGTCATAATCACTTCACCAGGATTTAATTCATACCCTAGAGTGAATCCATCAGTCTTCAGACTCAGACAAGCCCTGGAAGGGTTAGAGTAACACCAGGAAATGGAGAAGTAACTAAAAACTTCAGGTGAAACAGTTTCAACTCCATTATGACTGTTAGTGGAGCTTTTCTTTGTGCTCTGACATATTGTTATTCTTTTTTCTGTTGCAGCTACTTCTGGATAAACAATGAGCAGACTTAAGATTTCAAGTATAATAACAATATAAATGTAAATATATGATATGTTCTCTCAGACTTTGAGCATAAAAATATGTCTTTCCTGCTCTCAGAAGCATGGGTAAATAGCTTAGCTCTGAAACTGCAATATTTTCAAATACATGGGGGTGTCTTAACGGTGAATATTCAGAACCTCAGCCTTCTATTTAGCCTCCTGAAGGTGACTTTAATTACATCAGTTAAAAACCTACAGTTGTCTATCTACGTTCTTCACCTGGGTGCCTAACTTATGCCTTGTGAACATGTCCTTTGGAGGTTCAAAGCTGTACTGTGGTCATCTGCAAGAATTTCTGTGTTAAAAAATTATAGTCTAAAATTTGTGAATGATTTTTTTTTTTTTTTTTTTTAATTTTATCTGCTTAAAATATATTTCCTCAGGGCAATGACTCAGAGTACTCATCTGTATTATTTTCAGTACTGCTGACTGACAGGATTCTTAAGCACAATCACAATGCAAATATGTTAATCTGAATAAGGATAACTTGTTTGTTGGAAGGAAAAGATACAATGGCTACAACTTTTTAGTAGTGTCTCAGAGCTAATGATACCAATCTTTGTTACAAAATAATCTCTTAAAAAGTAATTGAATTAAATATAAGCGGGTATTTTAAATAATGCGCCCTGCTTAGAGTTCTATTAAAATACTAGCAATTACAAGGTTAATTAGATTCGGGTTTTTTTTTTTTTTTTTTTTTTTTTTAAATGGATTTTCTATTGACACCTTCGAGAAGCTGCAGTAATCTCTGTTGAAAAAGCTTTGCTCTTTCTGGCCTCCCACAAGAAAAGAAAACAAGCTCTTTACAGTTGGAGGAAGTAATATGCTGACTAACTTTGTTCATCAGATGCTGTGACCTAATTGGAACCAACAGTGATCTCCCAAAAGGCATCCTAGTGCTTTGCATAGATTTTCCATCTTCAGGCTAACCTCCAGAAGACAATGGTATATAAAACCCTTGGATTGTTGAGAATAAGATATAGAAAAATCTGAATTAATTCTGGGTGCTTGAGGTTCTTAACTGGCTGGGGGCAGTCTTGTGTTTGAACCAATCTTCAGCATCAGGGCCCTGGTGATCCTGGTGCTCAAATATCATGTGAGACACCCACACAGATCTTCTGCCATTACACGCTGGCACCTGCATTCTAACGAAAAAGAAACAGAATGATAGAAAAGAAACAGCCAGAAAATTCATGGTGAAAGAATTCAGAGAAGGTGAGTGGGAACTGACACACTCTTTGCAGGGTATTGGTCATGGCCTCAGGTTGCTAGAGTTCAAGCAGTGTTTGGACAAAACTGTCAGAAATACAGTTTGAATTTTGAATGATCCTGTGTGGAGCCAAGAATTGGACTTTATAATCTTCAACTCAGGATATTCTGTGATTCTATGAAATGGAAGGTGGTAAAGGAAATCCATGAGAATGAGATCTGAAAGCAAAATAAGCCCTTAAATATGAAGAACTGGACACATGCTTATATAATGTAATGAAGGCAGAAAAACTCTGGTAATGCATCTAATTCAAATTCAAAATTTGGATCACAGTAACGTGGTTTGCCTCAGATGGATACGCTTTCCATGCCTCAGCTTGATCTTATTTAAATCCATTTGCCTTGCATAAAGGAAAGAAAATATCTGGATAAGAAAGAAAATAGCAGGAGGAAGAAGGAAAAATACGCTCTTTTGTGAACTAATCCTTGCTTTGGTAGCAAAGGCTCCTTCCAGATGGGCAATAAATACTGTACAGATGGATACACAGCAGTCTAGTGGAGCTCCATGGTCCTGGTGAGAGGCAAGATAGGTGTTTGAATCATATGCTTGTGTGGTATAACCATTTTCCCTTGTATTTTGTAAAGATATTTCGAGATGAGAAAAGCTGCTTTTGGACATAGCAGAAGATTTCCAGAACTGAGAGCTTTCACTTTTGTCTACATGTGTCCAACATAGAACATCTCACATGTTTTTCCTATGTTCTCTCTTGTTTTTATTTGTTTGAATGCTGTTTACCATTTTTTATTTTTATTTTTTCTGAAGCTACTGATATCTCATTAAAACTGTGTCTTACTGGTTGGCGTTCCCACCAGAAACTGGATCTTACCTATGAGGTTTGGGAATTGACAGGTATCTTCAGTTCTGTCCTAAAAGTTTGATCAGTTCTCAAGGTACAAAAGCATATGCTGGACCTTATTTGGGGAATAAGTAACTGTCTCACACTGAAGTCATTGAAATTACTTTGGTGACTTATATGAAGCAAAGGCACATTCTTTTTATGATCAGGCCCTCCGTGTTTTTGCACTGTATTTTTGGGTAAACTGAAGACATTGTAAGTTCCCCAAATAAACATGTCAACACTTTGACACAATTTGGCTCAACCTGTTTTGTGTGTCTTTGGTTTTGTTATTTAAACTGAACAGCAACTATGGTACTCTTCCCATTAAATCCCATAGCTGTTCGGTGTTCTATCAACACTGTCAGTTTACAATTTGGTTGCTAATAAGTACAGAAAAAAAATTTGCCTGCATGTAGAACCAACCTCATACAGTTTCCTGGGAGCTACTTTTGCCAGTTGGAGGCAAATGTCAGATTAAGTGTCTTGTTTTGCTGGCTGCATTCAGAACTAGAGCAAGTGGTACCCCACGTGACTGGTTGACCCCAAAAGTAGTGGCAGTTCTCAGGTAAGCCCTGGGGGCACCACAGGTGAGCAGCAATTGTTTCCTTCCAGTCCGTCATACCTCCTTGCTTTGTTTTCAGACCGAGCTTGCCTTACACTTAAAAGGGTTGATTCACTGGTGGTAGTCCCATATGTCCACAGTCATTCTCTCAGCTGACTTTTTAAGCAGCAGCTGATTTTCATGCTTGCTGCATCCTTATACCAGATTTTTTACTACCTTAATGTTGCATGTCATCTATGGAAATCTGGTAAGTGAGGATGATGATCTCTAGTGATAATTGAAATTGAACTTCTGTGGCTTTTGCTGTAGCTGTGGCATGTATTTAACTTCCGGATTATTTTTGCCATATGTTGCTTTCTGTCCTCATTCTTTTACATCAGGAGCACAAGACTTGAAACCAGCTTTTTCCTCCCTATTTTTAGTTCTGTGACTTCAGTTAGATCAAGGTGAAAATAAACAAGAACAAAGTAATTGTTTGCAAAAAAAGAACAAAACCAATTAAAAAAAAAAAAAAAAAAAAAAAAAAGAGGTAAAAAAATAAGTTCTCCATTGAATTTATTGAAGGCATCACAGTATGAAAAACTTTGACATGGGTATTCCATTTCCCATAGTTTTTTTACAGGAGAATTGTGCTTTGGTTTTTCTGTTATGTTTATAGAATAGAGAGAAAGCTCACCTCGATCTCATGCTTCATTTGTAGTTAAATATAATGAAAAATGGGCCCTGCTTGTATTTAACAGTACTACAAGGCTGTTGTAATGAATACAGGATGGAACTGCACTGATCTTGAAACTTGAAGATGTGTTAAATTAGAATGTGAACACCATAATTTACTGTTTGTAGAATACATTGTGAATCTTGCTGCAGATGTGAAGTTTGTAGTCCTGGCTGTGTAACTGCTAAAATAGCATGCCGTCAGCAAATCCAAAGCACTAATAAACTTCTAAAGAAGCTTGAAGGGATTTGTCCTTCTTGTCCTTACTAGTCCAAGCACTTGTTTCGAAATAACTGATCCCTTCCATGAGATTCTTTTACCAGTGGAGGCTACTACACAGATGGATTCAATATATAATTTCAAAATCATGGGGCATTTTAAAGTTGCGTCTGCTATAATATAGTGGGAATAAATGTGTAAATGGAATTACCTTTTACAAAACTTAGTCTTGGTCTAATAGGAGTGATCTGTTTAGATGTCATTGTGGTTTATTACAAAACGTATTTCAGATATATTGTTTTGATATTCTTCAATAGAAACATGTATCAGTGCTTTCTGATGTTCCCCAGGTTGACATAGTTTTCTGTAACTGAGATGTGGCTATTAGAGCTGTGTGGCTTGCCAGTGTGTCAGATTCATATGTCTCTGTGATTCTTTGTACATTTACTAGATTCTGTAACTTCTTGTTCTTATTATAGGATGACTTGTTTAAACAGCTACTCATTGTATATTTTAATGTCAAAACAAATTTGTTATGAAAGAAACAAATAAAGTACAGAGTTATAGTTTCCTTTCAATTTGCAATATTTTCTGTGATTTTTCTGCTTAATGTAATTCCTCAGATACTATATGTTAAGTTTAAAAATATGGTAAAATACTATAAAGCATTCTGAGCAATTGAATTGCAGCAGTTTTGGCATTATAGTGAGGTTGAACCTCGCTTTGCAGAGATTCAAGTTAGGTTGAGCATATAACTGGAAGTCAACATGATAACATACTGGAGCTGGTGGAGTCAAGTAGATGACCATAGAACTTTTATCTGAGTTTTAACAAGCTGACAAAGTTCTATAAGGTGGATTTGAGCATTAGGAGAGGAAAAGAGCTGGCAAAGATAAATTTGTAAATGCTACTCCCAGAACTTTGTTCATACCTGTGCAATCTCTTCCAGTATTAGAATCATAGGATCATAAAATCCTCAGAGTTGGAAGGAACCTCTGAGTGTCATCTAGTCCAACCCCCCTACATTTTATGAGAAGTTTTCAGTATGTTACTGTGACAATTACTGTTGTGCATTCAAGGCAAACTCATGAGACATAAATTAATATTATGAACTGCTTTTATTCACTAAGTGTGTTTGTTAATTCCTTAACTGCCTGTGAAAGATCTGCTTGAAAAAGCTAAATTTTGAAATTCTGTCTAGTTAGAAATTGTTGTCAAAACAGATCCTTAAATATTTCAAATCAGATAGCTATTAATTATCACACCATAATCAAAGTAGTTCCTGATTGTTTTCTGCTCCTCGGGTAGAAATTGTCTGCTATGCTATTAAAATCAAGGAAATACTGGAATCTCATTAATGTAGTAAGTAGTCCATTATATTTCCACTGGTGAAACTGCAGTCTTGTTTATAAGTTCATGTCAGTCTTTGAATTTTTTAAGATTTATTTTTGAGAAAATGGCCTAATAAGCAGGAAAACTTTAAGAAGAGTTAAAGGAAATTTAACTAAACTGGAGATGTAATATCATTTGATATATTCCAAATAATTCTGATTTCAAGTGTTTACAGGTCTGTTTTTTTAACTCCAAATCTCCTCAAAACTTTCATCATTTTGTTAAAATGAGGAAATTTTAAAAATGGGAGATCTTTGAAAGCTACTAATTATAGATTTTATTTGTTCTGTGTTAGCTGTGTGATGTTGAACAACTGAAGCTGCAACTTCTGTGCTTGTAGCTTTTTACAGTTGCTTTCTTATATCCAAGAAAATTTGTAATGCATAAAATCTACTTAAAAACAAACAAACAAACAAAAAAACAGTTTCTGTGAAACTGGGTGTAGTTCTGTTTTCCAGGTAGAATTGTGGGACTAACTGTGCTATATACCGCAGATTCTTTTCAATCCAGCTGAATGTTCTTTTTTAGCTGTTTCCCAAAGTGTTTCTTATTCAACATTGCATCAATGGAATGAAATTTTAATATATAGAGAATTTATTTGTAAGACATTCCTAGCCCAAACCTTGAGTTTTTACTCTGGTTGCTTTTGAAAACCTTTAAGATCTATGCCTTCTGCTTAAATGGGTTCCAAATTATCGAGGCTTTCAAGTCATCAGTCTTTATTTCCATGTATTGTATGATACAGATCTAAGAGGCGGAAGATATGCTCCTTACATATATTGTTTGAATTTTACATTTTTGGTGAAAAACATGTTGCATTTTTGTTTGGATTTAGTTTGCTGTTTGTTTATAGTTGTACACATTGTCCTCAACGGTCCTCAATGCCTTCTTTACATCTGCTTTTAATAGCCAGACCAGTTATCCTCCAGGCATTTTACACCCTGATCTGGAAGTCTGGGATGCTACTCAGAATTTACCCCTGACGATTCAGGTGGAGACACTTAGAGAGTTCCTTCTCCATCTGGACTGTCACAAGTCCGTAGGACTAGATGGCCTACATCCTCGGGTGCTGAAGGAGCTGGGGGGGTGATTGCCGAGATGCTCTCTGCCATCTGTCAGTGCTCCTAGTTAACTGGAGAGGTCCCAGAAGATTGGAGGCTTGCTGATGTGACTCCTATCTTCAAGAAGGGCCATAAGGAGGATCCAGGGAGCTACATGCCTCTCAGCTTGAGCTCGGTACCAGGGAAAGTCATGGGGCAAGTCATCTTGGATGAGATCACAAGGCACGTGCATGGTGTCCAGGGGATCAGGCCCAGCCAGCACAGGTTCATGAAAGGCAGGTTGTGCTTGACCAACCTCATCTCCTTCTATGACTGGGTGACCAGACTGGTAGATGAGGGAAAGGCTGTTGATATAGTCTACCTAGACTTCAGCAAAGCCTTTGACACAGTCTCCCACAGGCTTCTTCTGGGGAAACTGTCTGCTTGTGGCCTGGACAGGTATATACTTCTTTGGATAAGGAGCTGGCTAGAGGGCTGTGCCTAACGGATAGTGATTAATGGACAACCCATTTCAAGTGATGTCCCCCAGGGGTCGGTACTGGGGCCCATCTTGTTCAGTATCTTTATTGATGACCTAGATGAGGGAATTGAGTGTACTCTCAGTAAGTTTGCAGATGACACCAAGCTGGGAGGTGATGTTGATCTGTCTGAGGGTAGGGAGGCCCTTCAGAGGGATCTAGATAAGCTGAATCGCTGGGCTAAGGTGAATGGGATGAGGTTCAACAAGGCCAAGTGTCACGTCCTGCATTTTGGCTACAACAACCCCATACAGTGTTATAGGCTTGGGGACGAGTGGCTGGATGATTGTGAAGAGGAAAGGGACCTGGGGGTGTTGGTTGATGCTCAGCTGAACATGAGCCGACAGTGTGCCCAGGTGGCCAAGAGGGCCAACGGCATCCTGGCCTGCATTAGAAATAGTGTGGCCAGCAGGAGCAGGTAATCATCCCCCTGTACTCAGCACTGGTGAGGTCACACCTCGAGTATTGTGTCCAGTTTTGGGCCCCTGCAAGAAAGACATTGAGGATCTGGAACGTGTCCAGAGATGGGCGATGAAACTGGTGAGGGGTCTGGAGCACAAATCCTATGAGGATTGGCTGAGGGAGCTGGAGAAGAGGAGGCTCAGGGGAGACCTCACTGTACTCTACAACTTCCTGAAGAAGGTTGTGGTGAAGAGGGGTTTGGCCTCTTTTCCCAGGCAATGAACAGGACTCAGGGAAATGGCCGCAAGTTGTACCAGAGGAGGTTTAGGTTAGATATGAGGGAAAATCTTTTTCTCTCAGGGAGTGGTCAGGCACTGGAATGGCCTGATGAGGGAGGTGGTGGAGTCGCCGTCCCTGGCAGTGTTCAAGAGGTGCCTGGATGAGGAGCTATGAGATATGGTTTAGTTTGTGGTAGCAGTGGTAATGAGAAGACGGTTGGACTAGATGATCTTACACGTTGTTTCTAACCTTGTGATTCTATGATTCTATGAAAATGGAAATATTGCTATTTTGTTTATGCAGGATTTTTTTTCCTTCCTTTGTTGTTTCTCAGCCTTATTTTTGGCAAGCAAAACCCTGTCTAAAGCAAAAGTGCTCAATAGTAACATGTTCTATCTTTGGCCACCTGCCTTGCACTTCCAAATTGCAGGAAGGGAAGAACAGAAGTGCCATTTATAGAAAGCTGCTAGAGCTAAAGCCTGGGTAACTTGAGGTACAAAATGAACTGCATAATAAAAGGGCTTTTTGCCTCTTTAATGAGTGCTAAGTTTTTGTGGTCTTTAAGAATAAAAAGTTGAGTCTCCTACCTTTGGCTTAATTAATCATAGAAGACTGCTAATGATGATGTAAAGGTTCATGGATAACAGGAAAAGAAGTCTGCACAAATTAGAAATTTGCCTAATTGAATATTCTTGGCTGTCGAGTTGGAAGGACTGACAGGATAGAGAAAGTTGTATGTCATCTGGCTTGCCAAATCCCTAAGTTTTGCTGAGATGCACCAACAGGTCAGTTGGAACTATTTAATTTACAAGTGGAAAGGAAACACAAAACCACAGAGCAAATGTTTTTAATGGATTGAAATGATAGCATCGTGTTAGCTTCCTGTGGAGATAACATAGAATAAAATTAGTGATTAAAACATCTGGATGAAATTATTTTTGTAGAAAAAAATAATCTCACATTTTCACCTTTGACTCTTTCCCTAAATAAGTGGTCACATTTTCCTATGATGACAAGTACTGCACAATGACAACTCAGTTGATGTCTAGTAATTCAAGACATGAATAAAACATCGTAAGAATCTAGTCTCTGGAGTTGTCTCTGGATGGGGTACTTAGTCAGTGATTGAGAGTGACTGAAAATGGAATGGAGCATATTTAGGTAATCAGATACTCAATATTGGTATTTTTATAATATCTTAATCCCAAAACACACTGCAGCACATCCTTTGAGTCAGATAATCTGTTTTACTTCTTTCCTTCTTTTCCTTTTTTCTTCTACTGTTTTCAGAGGAAGGCCTATTATCTGTTCTTTTGTCAGTAAAAACTGCAAGGGATAGTCAACTTTTGTTTTCTCCATATCTCCAAAGTTCTTTCCCTATTCAAAAATTAATCTATCCAGGAATAGCCTGGGGTTTTCTGGAGGTTGATGCTGCAGCTAGTTACCCTCTGTTACACTCTGCAAGTGAAGGTGGCTGTATTCTCATAGGGATGAAGGGAAAACCTGTGACGTATCTCTAGTTAGAGATTAATAGGGAAATAATTTGTTAGTGCTCATCACTACCCCTTCCTTTTTAAAACATAGAGCTGAGTTGACAAAAGTTGCAGAAGCATATCTAAAGTAGGGAAGGGACAGCAGTAACAGGTCATACTAACCAGGACAGGGAAAAAATGTTATAGCCTGTCCTTCTGATCTCATTAGGAAACTGCTTAAAATCTTTCTAAAATTAATTTGTTGCATATTTTGGCTATTCAGTCAACTTTGCCAATATTGCATAGATAAGGCTGCTTTATTTGTACAATAAGGATTAGTTTTCAGCTCATTCAGCCCTCTCTCTCTGCCCCCGTTGTGAGGAAATCTATTACCGAAGACCAAGAAGGTAAGGAAAATATGTTGTTGTTTAGGGCATGCTACTTGTTATTTTTGCCTGTCAAGTCATGTAAGTGCTCCATCAGGGAGTTTGTAGTACCACTTTTAAAAACAACAAAACTAGCGGAAGTAGAAACTGAGGGAATTAAGTATTAATTTATCATACTCACAAGGTCCTCACATTGTGTGATAATCTGGGGCATAGGACGTGGTTTTGCTAAAACACGCTATTCACTCAGCAGAGAATAAGATACATGGAAAAGCAGTCATTTACATTGAAAAGGACATAAACTTTTCTTTAAGCTACAGTGGTTTTGTTTGCTAAATGATCACATTTTATCTAAAGGAAAACATAGGCTTGAGATGAAGTGACTAGAGACTTTGTGTAGGTTTAATTAGCCCTCCAAGCATAAAAATATTAAGCACACCTGAATACTGATAAGCACAAATAAACATTTTGATCAATGAAAATGTCTACAGGAGGCTTGTTTCCTGCAGGATGAACACTTTCATCAGTTTTTCCATTTTTTACCCTGCCCTTTAGGAGCTACAGCTACTGTAACTAACCTTGTTGGTTTTTGTAGTAATTTTAATTGTTTGGGCTGGGTTTTGTCTCTTCCTCTCTGTCTTAAAACATCCTGGGGGACAAAACGTGGCCCCTCTCATTTTAAGGTCAGGACAGGTAGATACCCCTAAGGTCTTCCAGGATGCCTACTGCAGGACTGCTAGTCTCTTTCTGACAGTGTCCTCAGGTAAGAACCTTCAGAAGCAATGTGTATGGCAGTAAATAGTTCAAAGGCAATAAAAGGCATATCCCATACTTCACTAGGATGGATAATTATAGCCATTTTAGGAACTGTTCCAGTATGGTGACTCATCCTTAGGTTTTCTCACAGAGCTGGCATGGTTTTCTATCACAGTTACCTTGCAGATAGAACATTATAATTCTGTTTATATTCGTGTATGTCTATACCCTGTGTGGCTTAGCCTGCTTAACTGTGTGTAAATACTTTGAGTAAATAACAAATGAAAGGTGAGCTTGAAAACACACTGTTCTATTAGTCATTAAAAAGCCTAGATATTTAGGGTAGAATTTTCATGAATCTTTTTTCCTAGAGACTTTCAGTAAAGGGTGAATGTCAGTCACCTCACATACTGATTTGATAATAGTTTGGATATGTTTCAGGTACTTGCCTGTAAATTAGGACGGGTATGTTGAACTTGGAAAGAAAAGAAATTGGATTATTTCAGGAGGGTTATGAGTATCTTCAGTTACATTCTCATTTAATGCTGATGTAAATGAGTCTTTTGACACTATGACAGCTCCCCCTCCTTGTCATCAAAGATACCGGAGATGACAAGAAAAGTGAATCCACTGAATATTTTGATCTTTGTGAAATGAATATTGTTGCCAAAATAAAGATATAGGTGTTTTTCATCCCTTCCTTTCAAACAGTCTCAGTGTCTTTCACCATACAGTGACAGACTTATGTAGGAGTAGTTCCACTTCCTCTATTCTCTTCTGGGATGTCTGAGAAGATTGAACATTAGTACTTGCTTGTTTTAAAATAGTTGTTTTCTTATTCCAGCTCAATGTGAACTGACTGTGCAGATATGTGCATCCATTGCTAGTCATGCTTTCCCATAATCTCATTAAGTTTCTTGTCCTATGCTTCTCTGCAATATTCCACTATGCTGTGAGCAGGATCCCTCTTTTGCTCCATTATTTACAGCAAAGCCCAGACTTCATTGACTTTCAGTCATTATAAATGCTCCAGAATAAACACAAAAATGAACTAAAGTCTTCATCTGTGTGAACAAAAATCTAGCTTCAGATGACTCTATGTTTTCTCAATGTTTAAACTTTTTTTTTTTTTTTTTTTTTTCCTAATGCAATTTTTACAGTACTGGTTAATATCTAGTTACAAACTCAAGAGCTGATGAATGGTAGTAGAAGTTCCTTGATATGACTGTAATGTTACGTAAGATTAGTTTGATATGTTTATATTATTCTTATTGTGATTTTTTTTTTTTCTTTTCCTCTCTGTTTTTGGAGAAAAACTGAAGCTGGGCTGGGAGGATCAACTTGCTGTTCCCACTGAACTCATTTGATAAATGGAGAGATAGAGGGCTTCAGGGGAGTTCTTTGTCACTTTCAAGAGGAATAAAGTATGTTTAATTAAAGTAATCTCTGTTTAAATAAAAATAAATCATTTTAATGCCATGGGTGGTTTTTTTTAATGACTATGGGATGTCATTCAAAGGAAAAGGCAGGAAGTTGATAGGGTACTTTAAACTCTATTTCCTAGACTCTTATGATCGATCACTTAGGCGATATGCTCTGCCAGAAAAATTATGTTTATTAAATGGTATCCTACAGCACATCAGCAATTGATAGGAGATGTAGCACTAGGAAAAGAGCAACAATTCTGGACTAGAAAAGCTCAGTAATGAAAATTCTCCACTGCATTAGTGGACTGAATTTTCTTTAAGTGACTGCTCATGATTACCTAGTCCAGTCAGCACTCTAATAATAGCCAAGGAAAGCATTCTATAGTTAGCCCCAAAATATTAGGCTTATAAATAACATATACAAATGTATCTGCTCTAAATGAGTTTGGAAAAGATCAATGACTTTGCCTCCAGATTGGAGGGCATTTTTACTGTTCTTCAATCTTTTCTTCTATTTCTTCATTGTTCCTGTGTTTTTTTTTCTTCTGTTGTTTATCTTTTATTTGTTTGTTTTGTTTTTGTTTCTGTTTCTGTTTTTTTTTTTTCTTTGTCAGTTTATTTTGTTTCTTGAGCAAGTAGCTTGGCTGCAGAACTTTCTGATATCCCCTTTTATTTGTAGGCCTTATTTTGCAAAGGAGAACCTAAAAGTATTTGAGTCCCACGGTGTCTGCAGCAGTGAGAGTATCTACTGCCTTTTCCCATGTGCAGCTGAACATATGTACCAAAATGCAGTAGGAAATAGCTGAACAGCTCCAAAGAGCTTATGAGATGGTATGGGCTGAGAGTGGGATATTTGTAGTACTTTTTGTAGTACAAACAAGCTCTGATTTCTCCTGGAAAATGCAGTGATCTTTCATAGTATGTTGTCATGCAGTGCTCTATGGAACAGAAACTGCAGTTTATGCAGAAATACATAACTTGGGGTTATGAGCTTTTGCTTCCCATGTTGAAGACATGAAGGCTCAAAAATAAATAAAGAAATAAGTAAAATGCTGTACCAGAAAGGCACAACTTCTTGTTCAATGGTTGCAGACCTTTTTCTCCACTCCAGACAATCTTGTATTACGTATATACTCCCTAAAATCTGTGCATGTACATGTTTGTGCTGGACATTTTCATGTCAGCTGTTGGGATGTTGCCTGGTGTATGGGAACTGTTAGGTCACAGACTGGATCAGTGATTGAGCACTTGGTGAAGAGGTGTAGCTAGCCCTGGGAGCACAGGTGGAAACAATTCACCTACCTGAAAGAAAGGAGTGGAAGCTTGGTTTATCTCTCCCTAATGTCATTGAAGGGTTGGCAGCTGAAAGAGAAGCATCTGTACTTGGAGATTGCCTCTTTTGGGAGTTTCTAGCAAGCCCTGATCCTTCAAAAGGGTAAGTTAGTCCTTCTTTATTACTGAATTATGGCTACTTCCTTTCTTGGGGATCTGAAACTGGTTAAAGACAACTGTATCCACTGTCTCCATTCTTATACCTTGTATCAGGAAACAAGTGTTACAGTAACTGAAAGAAAAAGATATCTAGTTTCTAGCTCAGTAGGTATGACTTTGGTGCTCTGAACTGCAATTAAAACTGTCTTAAATAGGTGTTCTTTCTTTGTTTTTGTTTTTTTTTTCTTTCACTTTGTTTTTCCTTTCTTTCCTCTGCCGCAGATTTGAGAAGCTTTTACGAATCCCTGTTACTTGTTCCTAAATTGCAAAAATTTTAGTTAAAAAAAGAAAAGGTGAAATTGTGCTTGGATTTCTCATTGTATTTTTTACAACTTGTAGTCTTGTTCTGGTGCGGAAAAATAGGGTTGGTTTTTTTTGTTGTTGTTTTTTTTTTATTATTGATGGGAAATACTGATTTACTTCTCAAAAATACAGAAGCTGTTAGGGATCCTCGCATTGTACAGTGTACCCTGTATAGAGATTTCTGCAGATAAGCTCTTTCTACTTTGCATAGGCAGAACTTGAGCCAGCATTTATTAATTCTCTTGATTTACTTGAAGCTTCTTTCCAGGGTTGAAAGTGGGACTCTGTACTGTAAGCCAACTAAGTCAATCATAGGCAGTGATTCCAACAGTAAAGCATTAAGGTGTTATTAAACCAAACAAGCATGGTAGCAACACTGTCTGTATTTTTCTTGGGGCCAGTCTTTATCCTGGTATTTGAGTTACCAGTTACATGTCAAGATCTACAGCAGAAGCAGATTTGTGTGAGCTGTTGGCATACTTTAAATGTAACTTGAAAAACTATCACCTTCGAAGCAATCTTGCTAGCATGCTGGTGGCTCATAGAGTAATAAGGAAGGCATATTGAAATAACTTCTAATGTTATCCTAAGTGCTATGAATTCAGAACTGAACAGACAAGCAGGCTAGAAGCACAATGAAAAGTTGTTGATTGATCTTGCAGTTCTTCTGAGATTAAAGCCATGTTGCAGTTTAGTTTAGAGTCATAGGAGACTGATGAAAATTTATTTTGTTTAGTGTGGTTGCAAGCAGCTGCAAACAATTCACAGAATAGTCTGCTGAACTGGAGAGCCTTTGTATTATCAGCAAGATTTTGGATACTTCCTGTATGGGAACTGTTGAATCATGGCCTGAACCACTGGTTGATCACCTGGAGAAAGGACTGGGTCAGCCCTGGGAACACAGGTGAAAGCAATTTGTTTGTGACCGGAAGGAGCAGAGCCTGGCTTCACCTCTCTTAGACCCCATTTAAGGGCTGACTGGCACTGGGGAGGGATCTTTTTCTGGAGATCCCTTTCTGGTGGAGCTTTTCCCTGTGAACCTGGAATTTTCTGATGTGGGTGAGCAATCTTCTTCCCTTACAGCACCTTTCTATCATGATGATTCTTCTGTCATTACACTTCTGGTAAAGCACCTCTTCCCATCATATTGATCTGTCTAATTGCTACATTTCCACAATTTCAATATCTGTCTGCTAAAAGAAGCTGCGAATCTGTGCACTGTTAGCCAAAAGTTTTTGTAATGATAAGCAAGGATAGGGTGAGCTGAAATTGTTTTGATGTTCAGTAACTGACAACCTCCAAACTATTCCCTTTCTACTCATCTTGTGATGCTTCCGAGGGTGAGGTGGCAAAGCACTTCTGGAAATTGTCTAGTCCCTAACTCATTCTATTCAACCTCATTAGCTCAGAGTGGGGTTAGCTATACCAGGTTTCTCAGGACTGTGCCCAGTAAGTTTTTGTGTTTATCTGTGGATGGACATCTGGTATCCCTTTCCACAACTTGTTGCATTATTATCCTCACAATAAAATAAGTGTTTTCTTGGGTTTGAACAATTTCTTGAATTTCAGTATTATTTCTATGTATTGTAACAAGTTTTCAATCCACCTCTGTGTCCATTTCTCTAGCCCTTTATTAGTCTGTTTTTCTATGAGGCTGTTCTAGTAGACAGTGTCATATGCTTATTAAATTCAGAATGAGCAACATCTTATTCATCAAGACAGTCACCTCAATGTAGACAGTTGTCAGGTTGGTCAAGCTTGATATTCTATTTATGAATCCATTCTGACTGCTCCTCGTCATCTCGAGCAGTCCATTTGGGAAGGTTTTTCAGAAGGATTTTTTCTGTCACCTTCCCAGGTATTAAAATCTAGTTATCCTGCAGTCCTTCCTGTACGTGGAAATGATGATTGCTTTCCACTAGCCCTTGGAAAGTTCCTCACTTGTCCTGACCGTTCAAAGATAACTAAAAGTCTTCTCTCAGTGATGTTGGTCATGACCTTCTTGATGGCGTTCTGTCAAAGTGCTACAGACTTTTATATGTCCAGCTTGCTTAAGTGTTCTTAGACACCATCCTTCTTCACTGAGGGTCTTTCTTACTCTAGGCTTTCCTTGTCTCAGGGGCTTGCAATTCCTGAAGGCCAGTCTTACTGGGGAAGACTTAGGAGGACAAGACATTAAGTACTTCAGCTTTTTCTGTGTCTTTGGTTGGTTGCCAGCTAGCTGCTACGTTCAGCAGAAGTGATGACAGTAATGTGAAAGATATTAAAAGCACTTTTGAGAGGCAAGTCATCAGAATTCCTTGGGCTTGTGCTAGGCACATATATTTAATTGGTACACAGAAACACCATTTGTTTCTTTTGAGTTCTAAAAAAAAATAATGAAAGTACACTGGTTATGCACTTTCTTACAAATCCTGTGGTAAAGTGCTCATGTGAAATATGGTGCTAAAGGAGCTCTAGCAACTTCATCTTATAATGGTCTTATATACTGTTAACCTTCACGGTCTCTGACAAAATTTTACTGTAAAATTTACCATGTATCAAACTTGTCTCCACTTTACCTCTGTGAAACTTGCTCATAAATTAGACTGTGTACTCTTCAATGGCATACTCATAACTATTATGCCAGGTGGGTCTCCTCAGGTGCCATTGTGGATGGGCTTTTGTTTGATTCATGTTTCAGAGTAACTGCTTTCTTTTGTTGCCCTCTATCCTTGCACTGATATTCCAGTGTCCGGGTTTCTCATACATGATGTTGATGAGAAACTTTCAATTTAGATCAAGCAATATTCAGCAGGATACTCTGAGATTTCAAAAACACTCACCAATCAGAGAAATACTGAATATACTCACCTTTTTCCCCACAAAGAGTGGGGAAGAGATAGGATGTGTGGCAGATAATATTTGAATTGAAACTGCGGGATTCTAAGCTAAGTCAGAAGGATGGAATTCGGAGGAAAAAAATAAATGGGTGCGAAGGGCAGAATCTAAATATGATCTGTTATGATGAGGACGAAAGAGTGTTCTGACAGAATCTGCAGAAAAAATAAGCAAACTCAGTTATCTACCTCAGGAAGGTCATCAGTTAAAAAAAAAAAAAAAAAACGTGAAATTTTTTTGCATTGCCATTACCACTTATTCGGGGAGCGAGGTGTTAACTTATTACAGGAGCTGTAAAGTCCTTCTAAAACTTTGTCTGTGGAATTAACAAAGTGTAATACTATTAAATCTGCACTTTACTGTGGGAAAATGGCACTTCTACATGCTAATCTCTAAATCCAGATTAGAAGCTGCTCACGAATAGTGAACAAATCCTGCTAGAATTGTCCTATCCTGTTTCTCTTCTCTGGAATTAAGAGAGAAAATTCATCTTAAAAAAATCTTACATAATTTCTCAGTGGGAATGACGGTCATCTTGCACAAAGGGAAACTGATAACATTTTTGCATATTTTTTTTTTTTTTTGGCATTGTGTTTTGATAGTGACTGCCTGCCTCAGTGTTAGTCTATCATGATCTCAGTTTTATTGATGGAAGGGCTTGTTCTTAGTTCTTTGTTTAAGAGCAGATCTCTACCAGATTTGTGAGTGATTTTTGTGTGAAACATGGTTTGTCATCAAAACTGCGTAGGATAGAATGGTGATTATCCTCTTTTCTTCTCTCCTTTTTTTTTTCCTTCTTCTCTCCTTTTTTTTTTCCTTCTTCTCTCCTTTTTTTTTTCCTTCTTCTCTCCTTTTTTTTTTCCTTCTTCTCTCCTTTTTTTTTTCCTTCTTCTCTCCTTTTTTTTTTCCTTCTTCTCTCCTTTTTTTTTTCCTTCTTCTCTCCTTTTTTTTTTCCTTCTTCTCTCCTTTTTTTTCTTATTTGTGATCATCACAGTGATAGTGATATTGTTACTTCTGCTAATGATATCAATGAATTGTATCTACCATGTAGTCTATCTAGCTGCAATTGCCTCCTTTTTATTTGCTCAAACTGCCATGTTTTATCTGGAGCTGGCAATCCTGTTTGAGCTGCTGTTAAATTATTGAAACAACTGAGCATAATGCAGCAGCAATAGCAAACTCTATGCTAATTCAGTAAATGACAGGTTCTCAGTTTGCATCTTGTATGTCTAGTAAGTTTTTTTGTTTATCCCTCCTCCTTAATATGAGCTTTATTCTTTGACCAAACTTTGAATATAAGAAACCTCTTGGATTGGTAGTTGGATAGACATGAAAAACCAGATTCAAACTATTGAGACTGTGCTAGTCTCCACAGTATTGTCTGGAGTCTCTCCTCTGGCTCTGATTTTCCACATGGCCAAAAAAAAACCAACTAGTGTGTCTCACTTTTCAGTTTGTATTACATTTGTATGAGAGCTGCTCTGAATGTAATGCCTCCTATTGTACTGTGTTTGCTCTCAACATGTTATTGCCATATGACAGATGGCAGCAGAGGATAGTCTGGCAAAATGGTGTGTAACATGGAAAAGTGTGTAAAGCAAATATGTGTCATTGAATTCCTCCATGTGGAAAAAATGGCACCCACTGGCATTCACTGACGTTCATTGAATGTTTATGAAGACAGTGGTTCTAAGCACAGTGAAGGGATAGGTGCTGCATTTCAGCAGCAGTGATGGCAACAGTGGGTTATCTACTCTGGGTTCAGGCTTCTGTTCATTGCTGATGAAAACGCCTAGCTAATGGTAGTGACTATGCTGAAAAACAGTGTTTTGTAGCTGAGAATTTTGTCTATCAAATAGTGTTATCGTAGTCTTTTTATGTGTTTCAATTTCCATGAAAATAATTAGGAGGCATTACTTTCAGACTGACCTACTCATAATTCTTTAAAACTGCACAGCATGCTCTGTGTGGGGCAAAATTGATTTAGGATGGGAGGAGTATAGTAACCTGTTCTATAGAGATGCGCTTCTCTTGCCTTTTTTCAAGACAGTTGAGGTAGTGTATACATTGATCACTGAAAGACTGCTGTGCTGTGATCAGTCACAGAGCTGCATGTGAGGCACTGAGTACCTACTGGGAATGCTGCACAAAGATAAGCATGCATATATATATATATATATATATATATATATATATATATATATTTACTTTTCTCTAGTATGTTACTCATCTTCATCTTTTGCTTGAGTTTATCTGATGCTCTTTTCGTTCTTCTCCTTCCTGGAATCTTTCCTACTCTCTATTTAAAAGTGTATTTTTACCCAGTTCAAGAGTGTTACTCGTGTTCCAGACGTAATTTTTCGTCTAGAATGTCTTCTTTGAAACAACTGAGGGGAAAAGCATTTTGATTTATTATTTACAGGAAGTGTGTATTTGTAGGTGTGCTGATTTAATGCCCTTTTAAGATGATAGAAAAGCATTAACTTCCATACTGAGTGCTCCGTTTGCTAAGTACAAGTGCTGGCAGTACACACTTCAGAAAGTATGTTTTTATATTGTCTCATTAATTAAATGCACAAAAAATGAAGTTAATAAAGCTCCCTTGGGGATGAGAGAGAGGTGGGTAGATCCAGACTGGAGAATTGTTTCGTTTAGTGCACATCTAAATGAGGCATCACCTTACCATGTTTAGAATGTTCTTCCTTTTTTTTTTTTTTTTTTTTTTTTTTTTTTTGGTAGTAATATATACATAACTTTAGAATAATTACAGTATCTTACCATGGCAAATGCTGTTTGTGTTAAACACAACACAAAAATCATGCCCCTCCCTTTACTCTAAAGTATACTTTTCTCTGAGCTACGTGAAATGCAGTGTTCAGCTATAGTATTCCCCCTGTTTTGAAGCCTGTGTTAGGAAACAGGCAAAATAGTTATTAAAAAAAAATACTGAAGTAAAGCTTAGGTTCAGATTAATTGAATGTAGGTGTGAAGTGATGAACTGAGGTATGAAACGTACTGGCGTTGGGAATCTGTTCCTCTTTCATTTGGTTCATGTACTTCTGCTATTGCCAGTTTGCAGGCACTGACACCCCCTAATTCTGTCCACTCCAAACTTTTTCCCCTTGATAATCTGCAGTGATGCAGCCTGCTGGTCTGGGGCAAAATGGCAGCCTCAATTATCTGTCCCTGATTCATGCTTTAATAAGAAAATCCACTTTCCATGGCTGACAATGGAAACATGCAGCAGTAAAGTGATGAGGCTTAGTTGTGTGCCTTTCTCATCCTGTCAAGTAATTGTTATTTGTAGCAGAGTTGCAGTTAACATAAAGTGCTTGGGCATCATGAAAAATTAAGACCGTGTTATATTTGAGCCACAAATCCTTACTGCGAAATTGTCCTTGACAGGTTGCAATGGGCATACCTCTTGTGTAGTAGAAACTAATTAAGCCTACTTTTTTTTTTTTTTTTCCCCACCCCTTACAGTGACTGGCATGGGATTCTCTGAAAGTCAGAGATGCTGCTGTGCAGTGGCTCACTTTATTCTCATAATCCACATCATCCTCTTATAAGATGGCCTCACATCTAATGAGAATCCATCACTATGAATGTCATTAACCCTCTCTGCCTCAGGTGCTTATTAGCATTCTCTTCCTGTATGTTTGACTGTTGAAACAGAGAAGTGTGTAGGAAGGAGCGCACTGCAAGAGAATGGAAGAGAGCATAGAAATACAGTGAAATGCAGTGAGCTTTTTTGGAAAGATCCTCACTTGCGGGGGAGAGTGGAATAACAGATATATTTTTCTCACTGCATCTTTCAAAACAGAGGAGTTGTCAGAGCTGTGATTTAGTTTAAAAGAGGAAAATTACCTGAGCTATAGAAATATGCTGCTGACACAAGCTTCCCTCAGAATGGTTGAGCATGGGATGATTAATGTAAATTATGTAATTCTTGGACAATTTACAGTACATCCACTGACCTGAAAACTAAAACAAAGTAAGAGAGAACTATGTACAAGAAAGATGGGTAGAGGGGGAAAGTAAGTACAGTTGTGTCTGGAGAGAGGAACAACATTCTCAGACATAATGCCTCGCTGTGGGGTGTGTCACTGGGGAATGTGGGACAAAACTAAAAAAACTGCAGATCTCTGAAAGGCTTAGATATCAGTATCCCGAGGTTTGGAGTATATAAATGCCTGCCATGCTTCTAGTTTTGTGTATGGTATCTTTAACAAGATACTATGCACTAATGATGGGTTATTCAGGGCCTAATTCTTTGCATCTAGCTCTACTAAATGGTGAATAGGGATGTTCAGCGATAGTACAAAAGTTTAAGCCCTGGAATGTTTAAATTCATTCTATGATTTGACTTGATATGCTACAGAATTTTTCATCTGCTTTATTTAGTTACCAAAAGCATTGCCCATTGTCAGCTATATGTGCCTCTTTGGTCTCCTTCCAAGGACTCCATGCATTAAACAAATGAATTTTCCATATTGTTTGCTAGAAAATCAAAGTGGAACTCTGCCAAAGCTGAGTGGGACAAATATTTAAACTCGGAATGTATAAAACAAAGTCCCTGTGAGAGAAGAACTGAGAAAGTAAAATGTTCCCTGCATTGCATCATACGGTGCCTAGCCTACCTGTTCAATATTAGTCCTTCCTACCGTTCATCCCCTGCCCTTCTTATTTAAATCTGTCATTTCTTGTGTTACTGATATGGCTGTTGGGGTCTGTGTTGTAGGTTGTCTGGCCTGTGAGGAGGCATTCTGGTTCTCTGTCAAGTCTCCTAAACAGTGAATCAAGGAAGTGTTTCTGTTCCCAGATGTGATGCAGATATATGGAAGCCTTAGTCTATATTTTCTCACCTGTTTTATGGGTATAATACTACTTTACAGTAATTCTTTGTAAGTAAATAGCAACCACATATTGTACTAAGAGGAGAGGGATGACAAGCAAATAATCCTAATATGACAGTACATACAAAATCTTTTCCAAGCTTTGTAACTATTCTAAATTATTGTGCAGGCTGCCTCCTTCTTTTTTTTTTCATCGTTATTATGTCCATCTTCATTTATTTATAAGGATGTTTCATGCTCGTCACTATTAATTAAATAGCAACTATCTATGGCCAGGAGTCAATTTATCCATCTGAAATTTATCTGATTAAAATGTGGAAAAAATTAGGAATGGGAGTTGTATTTTTAAACATTAGATGATTTACTTTCAGAAGTCTTGATCAAATTAAATTGGGGATCAAATTAAGTGTTATCTGGTGACTGAATTGAAGATCGTCTTTGCGGCTAGTTTTCCCCATGCAAATGCTTATGAGGTGAAAATGGGTAGTTATTCACAGCTGTAGTGTGTTTTAGCCTCTTTCTTTCATCTGCCTCTCAGTCACTTTAGAGGAAATATTGGTTCTCCAGGAGGCATATTCAAACTGTGCCTTTTCCCCCGTGTAGCAGTTCAGTCTCCCTCCAAGAAATGCCGTACAAATAGTGCAGTCTGTGTGATTCCTCACCGTGAGGCAGTAACTTAAAGAAAACAAGCACATCAGAACTGCCTGTGAATAGGGACATGAACTATACAACAGACAGGGTACAAAACACAAACTCACGAAGAAGCTCAGCAGGTGAGTTGTATAGTTCTTCCTACGAAGTACTTCAAGTATTCACATTCTTAATACACATGGTTTTAAAGCAGTGCATTTCTTTTATTGTCAAATAGCTGCATGCTCTTGATTCAAAGATGGAATTGATGTAAACAATGTATAGAGTGCTAAGCGCTTGCAGAGAGAATAAGCAGGAAAGAAGTGTGGTTTTGTAATGTGAGGAAAAAAACCAAAACAAACAAAACTAAAGTTGCTTATAGATTGTGAGCTATTTTATTGACAAATACATTAATGTTCACATTGTTTTTTTGTTCTAGTTGCATGTCAGTCACCTCAACCAAATGATATCCTTGGTGCACCACTGCTTCCTTTATGTAGTCACGTTGGGTTTGCCACAGCTAGTAATTAACAGCTGGTACCATGAAATCAAATTAATAAATCGTGGCAGCCATTTTGAATGAATTATTTTAGATAACTATACCTAATGCTCTGTGAACCCTGACCGAAGAAAATGACCACAGTTCTCTCAAAGTTTTCTTCTTTTTGGTGAGTTGCAAGCAGTATGTTTCTGCGGTTCAAGTAGTAGATCTGCATTTCCAAAAATATGAGGAGTGTAAGGGCTCCCCTGCTAGTCTCCCATGTCTTGTTAACTCTCTGTGCAAACAACTCTTTCTTTTAATCAGGTGGGCCAATGTTTTCTGCAACCAAAGTTATTTTATGTGCTTTGATCTACTTGATGACTCAGATTAAAACCTTTATGTTTTTAAAAAAGGCTAGTTTGTGGAAACTCCTTCACAATTTTGGCTTGCTATTTCTCATTAACTATCTCTTAGAGAGTCAAAAATAATATATTAATTGAGGATAGAGCATGCCATTTCTGCAGAGAGACTTTGAGTGATTCAGCCTTAGTCTGAGGTCTTCAGTGCAACATATGCTGGACTGAGATCAACCTAGAAGTTTGTCTCTAACACTGTAGTCTAATGGGCAGTGGATTTCTTCTGGTGGTGCTATGGGATCTGAAATTTGGGTCTAGCATGGACGGAGTCTACGTGAGGAAGACACCCATTGATCATGAAGCTTTCTATCCTATTGTTTGGTCTTCCATAGCTGATCCGGCATATGTAGAGTGCTTTACAACAAGCAACTTCACGTGTCAGATTGTCTGCATTTAATCAAAGAACATTCAGATAGGAGCTGCTTTTTTCCTTCTGATGCAATGAATCTGCTGTTTGGACCCTACATGCAGTATTTAACAAGTGAGAAAGGCTATCAGGGTAAATAGAGAGTAAGGCTGAAACACTGGATTTGCAGTTGATGGTGTATTGATTTAAGGAAAAGAATATTGAACTTATTGTAAGATATGACAGCATAAATGCAGGATGGAAGATGAATGTTAGCAAAGCTAATGGGATGTGTAATGGCTTAGGAAAGAAAAAGGCAAGGACAGGTGATAGTCTTTCAGGTACAGAGTCACTTGGTTATATTCTCCCTCAGCTTACAGTGGTACTTAATCATATTTTGGCATGTTCTTGGGCTATTTGTGATGAATCTTAGAGTAAATGGTTGTGAAAATTATTAAATATAAAACCGGTAACGTTAAAAAATGATGTTGTCTGCAATTACATCCTTCTGGATTTGGGGTTCTTTATCCCAGTTAAGGGAATATGTTCTAGACTTAGTTAATGGAAAACCTTTTTCTTTACTAAGATGTTCTCATGTATTACTTAATTTTCATTATGTAACCTGTAAAAGGTAGTGCTGATTATTACAGCATGTTGCAGAGGGACAGCAAGAAGGGTTTAACAATTTTCATTTGTGCACAACTACTGTTTTCTTGTAGGTTTTAGTGTTCTGACCTGTATAACTTGGGCCGCTGAGAAGATCTACTGTCCTTTTCCTAGGAAGAGATTTAAAATGCTTATGAATATTCATCTGCCTTGCCCTAATTGTCTGTTCTATCATGTCTCAGTCAGGGAAATTTCCCTCTTGTGCTGTGCCACTCCTTTGCCAGCAGAATGAATATGGTCATAGTCTCCAGGCACCTGGAATAGACAGAGGGTTAAATCATAGCAAAGACATTTTTTTTCCTCATTTCTGAGGTTTTTGGTATTGCTTCTGAATTGTTGGCAATAAATAGCCTATAGTTCTTCAAATTGCCCACTCTCCGCAGACATCTTGATTTAAGATAGCCAGCTGTTCATTATTACTCAAAGCCCTCATTAAAGCCCAAATCTGCTAGGCTCATCATTATAGTCAAGTTATGGAGTGCTATGCAAATTAGAGTTAAAGCAAATTCTTACATTTTTTTTAAAGAAATTTTAGATTTAATTTTTTTTTAATATTAAATAATATGCTTTAGGTGGATATTTCATAATGTGTTAGAATTTGTATAAGGCAAGTGATGCTGTGATTTTAGTGAATGTTACCATCAAATTAACTTTTAGTTTGCAGTCCGTATCTAATGATTTTTCAATTATGGTGACTGGATAGAGTGATAAAATGACTGTATCATGCTGAATTTTATTACTGATCACAGATCGTTTTCTTTTTGTTCTTTGTGTGCCTTATAGTAACAAATCAGTAAGATCTTAACACACTGGATAACAGCACCATGTTACTACATACATTAAGGAAGTGCTATTGTTACACATGCAATGTTATTGGTAAATACAGAAGTTGTGACTATTTGTCATGCAGTTTCCAAAAGACAAAACCATCTTCTTAAGAGTGCAGAAGCTAGCTGTGTCTTAATGAGCCAAAGAGATGATGATATCTGATGCTAGGCTGCACAGAATGGTGGGTGTGAAATAGTTTGTCAATTTGCTGCAGTACAGTGGTGATACCAGGATGATGCAAATGGCATGGATTCTGTTGGATGAAATTTCACCTGAATCTTGTGCTTGGATTTTGTGAAACGTCACTAAAACTTGAATAGAAAAAAAAAAAGGAATGAGGAACTCATCATTTCTTTGTTAAAACTGAAACACCTTTTTATATCAAATTTAAATTATGTATATATTGGTATGCAGTTGAAACACGCTTCTCTCTGACAGCTAAATAGACTGCTTTCCTTTGATTGTTTATTACAAAGCAGGTTTTCCATTCCTTTAGCTTCCATTCCTTTAATAGCATTCTCTATGCTATTTTTTTTGAAACCATCTCCTATTTTTTCATCTTTTTGCTAAATTCATGCCAAAGCTAGACTTTTCTTTTGTGCTTCTCACACTGTCATGTAAGACTTGGCTTTTTCTTATGCATTTCAATATTGCTTGATATTTCTTTCACACCAAGTTTCATGAAAACATTTCCTGGGATACCTAGATCTCTCAAACAGCAGCAAAGGGCACTGGATGATTAATTTGAGAGTAGAGGTTGTACATGACCATGCATAACAACTGGTCTGTCGGAAATGTAAACAAATAGTTAGAAGATGCATAATCTTTCTTCAGGACAGGGAATTGTTCCAAAAATTGCTGGATGATCTCAGTGGAGGGCTGCTGCCCACTCTCTCTTTTTGGGACCTGTAGTCTGTAAATGGTGAACTCTCGTGCCTCTCCTATCCTGAGCCATCAACTTAACATTTTGGGAATTGTTTGGGTCCCAGAACATGTCTCTAGGAACTGCTGTTGAAGAGTGGCTTCAGAAACAGCATTTTAAGATCTACTGTGTTGAGAGGTTTGAATCTGCATAATGCACACCATGCTGATCTTGCATAATTATAATTTGTTAATTAAAGTAAAACCTAATGTTTTATAGAAATCTATTACATTAACAAGTTTACTCTCCCAACAGAAAAAGCCAATTTGAAATAAAGATCTAGTTTTTGTAAGACCATGCTCATCGTCTTGGATTACATTGCACTTCTTTTAAACAGAAATGTGCCATATATTAGCCTTTCCATTATTTGGTTGAGCTTGGTGCCAGGCCTGCTGATTGCTGGTGTGAAACCCATCAGCTCATTTGCCTTTGTAAAGCATTATCCCATCATTTGTTTATTTGTCCTGTTCTGATGAATGTTTTTAGAGTTCTAGAAGCTACCAAAAACCTAATTTAATGGTTCAGACAGCTTGCTTTGTGTGGTTACTGCTATTGGTTTTGGCTTTCATTTTACTTTCCTGAGATTTTGTTTTTGGAAAAAAAATACTGTTGAATTGTATCTACAATTTAGCAGTAACCAAAGGTGAAACAGAAGTATTTTTCTCGTAAGAGAATGTAAATACAATCTGTTTTTCATCATGAAATTCACCTCTACATATACATTGCATATAAGTCTATATGTATATCTGCATAAATATTGTATACAAGTCACTCTGAAAGCAATGCCTCCTATTTTTTTTTTTTACGAGGAAATAACGGATACGAAGAGTACAGTAACATTAATTGATAGAGCAAATTCTCTGTTACAAAACACCATTTTACAACACAGTCACCACCATTCATTTTCACTAGCAGTGAACAAGAGCCTGTATGCTGTGCTCATAAACATCTTCACCAGTGGAGGTGGACTCACTGTCACTTGTTGAGATGGCTGAAACATACCACACACTGCTTCACCCACCATTCTCTATCCTCTATTTGGTCTCTATCTGTTTGGTCTTCAAAAACATTCAGTGAATGTCAGTGGGTGCCATTTTTTCCTCATGGAATAACTAAATGCCACAGCTTTTCTTCATATACACTTCCACGTCAGATACCATTCAGTCAGACTGCCTCTCTGCTGCCATCTGTTGCATGGCAACAAAATGTAATGGAATATTGGTAGGAGGATTCAGCCTCTACTACCATACCACCAATATCTGACTCTGATATCACAGGCCAACAAAATAAAACAGCAGGTGCTGCTTTCAGAACAGCTTTCATGTATATTCATTCATAACTTGATAGTAATACATACATCAACTTTTTTTTTTTTTTTTTTTTTTTTTTTGCAATCTGTTTGCCTTATTGCTGTGCTTAAAAGGACTGGATTGCTAGTTGGGGGTTTACTCTTCTGTACAACTTTCATGTTTACTATTTTTTTCCTCAAATTTCTGTCCTTATAAAAGTGAATTTGAATTAAAAACCTATAATGGTCTCATTTTCTCTATGTGTATGTGTGTATTTACGGATTTTTTTTTTTTGATTCTCTGAAAAAAAAATACACTGAGAACTTTTCATCACAGATGGTTTGTGACTACTGGGAACATCTCATAGTTGTGTTATATGATTTTTAACTATTTTAACTACAGTTTGCATACTTTCATTCTCTAAGCTGAGTAGGTTTTGATGTTTTTTAACTTGGCAAATTAGTATGTTTACAGCCATTACATTTAGATTAACAGTTTGACTTTTTTTTCACCAGAGTGCAAATAAATAATGATAGCTGACTGTCTGTATCTAACCAGTGGCTAATTTTTTTGTTTGGAAATGCTTCATCTGGCTAAGTGATGGCTGAAGATACTGCGTTGGGCAGAGCATACTTGTGTGTTAATTTTCTTTTGTGCAAAACAACAATGAAGTACTTATTATTTTAGCACAATCTGAGACCTCTAGCTAATCTTCATTCAGTTTGTTTTTCTTTTTGCAACAGATAATTAATCCATGGGAGAATGTTGAGTTACACTCTTGTGTGCAGTGGTGGTTTGCATTAGATACCATCTAGTATTTTAAATGGTGAACACTGATCTATAAACATTCAGGAGTATTTGCTTCAGAGATGCAATAGATGTAGAAAGAAGCAGTGCTTCCCGTTTTCCTTTGTCCAGATGATGTGTATTAAGTACTTTTGAATAATGACCTTTTAAATACCCCTTAGTTTCAATTCACTTTTTAAATGCTAAATAGTCTAGGGCTTTGTCCAGGAGGAATTCCAGTTCCTGTTAATGGGCTCTTTACTCATATCAGAACCATAATTTCCTCATTTTCAGGCCATATCATTGATGCAGTATCACACTGGGAAATTTCCAAAACATCCCATAGCACACTTCTTCCATTAAGTTCCCTGAAGTACATACCTGTATTTCTGAAGTGTGTATCTCTTTTTCTTGAAAAAGTACACAGTAACTATGGCTCAGAAAGGAAATAAATTTAATCTCAGAGGCAAAAGCCCCAATGATACTGTGGAGAGAGTGGATTTATCAGCTCTCAGTATGCTTTTTGTATGTGTCCTTGTACATTTTCTCTGTGCAAACAACAAAAAATAATCCAGGAGATTCATATTTGTTCAAGATGCTGATTCAGACAAAGACTTACACATGCGTCTCATCCTCAGGATGCAAGTAGGCTCATCTCTATTCAACAAGGCTTTTATGCTGCTACTTCGATAGGCATGTGCTCAAGCGCTTCTCTGAAATAGAAATGTAATTATTTTGTGTGTTGGCTTAAATGCATTGCTTAGACTAGCACTTATCATGTCTCTAGTAATCTGTTCATTGTTCTCTTTTCAATACAGTATTTAATACAGTTTTACAATACATGTAGGTGTGTTTCTGTATTTGCAGCGAACTTCAGTGGCAGGTAGAGATTGGGGATGGGGGCAGATGCAAGAAATCACTGAAAAAGACAGAGAACATGAAAACGAGCAAAAACAGAAAAGAGAAAAATACATCCTTCCTTGCTTTCTTTCTACCTTCTTAATCAGATGTACTATCAGACCAGGTGGTTTTTCTGTTATTGCTATAAAATACATTGCTTAACATATTTAAAGTGCTGCATTTGGGATATACTAATTGTTTTGAGAGAAAGAAATTGGTGAGTCCTAGCCTATTGCTGAGGCTTGTATTCATTGTGGGAGTTCTTCTGTTCTTTCCTGTGCCAGGAAAAAGCATAGAATTTTCAAGTTCACCTGAGGTAACGTGAGTGTGCAAATTCCATTAATCTCTGTTTAGATATATTTCAAAAACTGTTAGGAGTTTTGGGGGAATCCATCTTGGGAAGTAATGAAAATGAAGTTTTGTATAGAATAAAGTAGAAATATCTGGTCTTTTTCTCATCTGTTGTCACATGAAGGATAAGTGTAATTTAAAACAAAACGTGGAAATTGCACTTGGAAAGTACCAGTGGATAGCACAGAAAGATAACTTTTTTGATTGGTAAAGGCGCATCAGAAGTTCAAACCTTCCAGAGATTGACAGAAACAAGGAGTAAAACCACCATTTACTATTGTGCATCAAGCTAGTACCTCAGGAGAACATCATCAGGTTTTCCACTAATTTATAATCTCTAATTTTCATTGCACTGTATCACTTCTTAAACGTCTCCTACAGTGTGATGTGAATCAAAATAACCTAGAAAATGGCATTATTCAGCAAAAATACTTGTTTGGTAAGCAAGCATTTATTCAGGCTTGAGGTGGAAGATCGGATCTTTTTAGGTTTGTGACTGGAATTGTATGAGTGATTCTGTGTGATGAGTGGCTTTTTCCCCAGAAGGGTAAAGGTTCATTGACTTTGAGACAGAGTTCATGTTAGATTTTTTGAAAACTTTTTAGTATGCATTAGCAGTGTTGATTCCAAGGATATGATTCTATTACAAGAGATTGTTTGTAGGCTACGAACTTTCCTTTTAATAAAGAAACATAGAGAGTGGGAGAAATAGCTTTGTGCCTATGTGAGTCTCAAAAGTGAGAAAAATATCAGTTTCTTATAAGACGTTTCCCCTTAGGATAAATTCAGTGCTGAAGTTCACAGGACTTTTGATGGTTAGTGTGTTGGTTTTTTTTTCATTTTTTTAGGATAGATATTATGTAGGCAGATGTAGAATTTTTAGTGGTTCAGCACTTTGCACAAGGAAAATATTATCTGGATATGGAGAGGGTGTTTTGTTAGCATTTTTTCTTTTTGTGTGTTATGTTTATTAGGTAAATAATGCCTACTGTTGTATGTGCTTGTATATCTAATTCCTGTGCTCTGCAAATGCTTCTGTTTCTTAATGTTTCAAAATTAACAGATTCATGCTTTCTTTATCCACGTGTTCTGTTCTGTGCATGTTTCATTCCTATGCTAATCTGGTTCTTTAGGGACGAAAGCATTACTAGCATCCTCATAACTGATAACCTTCCTTCTGTCTAGATGCAGGGTCACCTCGTGGCAAGTTATTCTCTTCTGTCTCTACTGATACTTGATATGTACCTGTGCCTTAAGTGTATGCGTGTCTCATCACAACTTGCTCTACAAAGATATTCGTATTTTGTTGAATGGTTTCTACATCTGTAATATGTGGGTCTGTATGGATGCATAACTAGAAAATCTTGCCCATTGTGCAGGTAACAGAAGCATCTAAGGCTGATGAACCAGAATCCTTATTTTCTGCTGTAGGATAAGAGAAGTCAATAGCAAATCTGTGAAATACTATTAAAGCCAAGCCAATTGTTCCAGCCCATTCATACCTCCTTGTTTCCTCCAGCCCTTCCTCTGGCTGGTCTGTATGAGAAACTAAAATGCCTTAGGCTCTGTACAGCACTGCTAAGCAACAACTGATACATGAGTGTGCTAGCAACATTGTTTTTCTCCTAAAGCCAAAGCATTCTATCAGACCGGACACTGTGAAGAAAACGTACAAGATACTTAGTCTACATTTTTTTTTATTTTGGCATCAAGGTGCTCCTATTGTATTTTATTTTTTTTTTCAGTTACTGGTATCTTTCTGGTGTATGCAAGTGGCTGCTCATGCAGAATCTATAATCTGTGGACAGAAACCCAAACTCCTTCCTGCAGTGATGGAGGATGTCCGAGTCATTTCTTAAGTCCTAGTGGCTACCCTTTACCAATGAGAGAAAAGAGAAATAGCTAGAAGAAAAAATGCTTTCCAAACCTCCTCCTCCTGTACTGCTCGAAGTGTTTACTCATCTAGGGAACTTGTATTGACTTCTCCCCATCAGTGGAGGAGTGAAGGCCTTAAATTGCAAGGGGGGAGAGGGAGGGTGAGGGCAGGAAATGTCAGGGTGGTCGTATTTAGACACACCTGATTGCAAGCACTTAGTTTTCCTATTCCTGGTCTGCATCTACTTGACCGTATGTGGTGATATTTAGTAAAGCTTTCTGGGTACTAAGTGAAAGAAGGAGATGGAAGAAAATGAGTTGTCCATTTATTCCCATGGGAAGGAGATGAATTGTTGATCCTGATTATTGTGGAGCTTAGAGACTGATGTGCTCCTTAGCCTTTATGCTCGTACTTCAGTGCCCCGTTAAGTCTGGAGAACCAGGGCAAAATAAAAATCCTTTTTCCCCATCCCTTTCCCCATCTATCTATAGTCACAGTGAGTTAGATATAGAAAAAATACAATTTAATGTGAAAGGACATGAGGGTTGTTTGTTGGCAGGTTGTTTTTGTTTGTTTTCATCACAGATCTAAGACGAACTTTCCAGCTTGAATTTGGGTTTCTCTGCTCAGGGTTCAAAATCTGTTCCTGTTTACACGAGCAAAAAAAAAAAAAAAAAGCATGCACAAAGGCGGGTGTTCTTAATATTGCAGATGAGGTGTGGATCCAAATTATTTTTAAATCATTATTTTCACCAGACCAGCCATGCTTCTGTGCCAGCCAGCAAGGAAAGGAAGAGTTTAGGTTTTGCAAAAATAATTTTAATGTATCTTATCAGGTAATGAGAAACCCACAAACTTTTACTGGATTCAGTTATAGGAAAATTGTAATTTGACCATGGACATTAAAAATAATTCCTCAAGCATAAAAGGCAAGAAAGCAGCGTGTGTTACACAGTGTCTTCTCTTTTACTCCGTGTAATAAAATTGTAGCTCTGTCTGTGCAGATTCTCTCTTGGGATGTGTGATGTATAGGAAGATTGAAGGGAGGGCACTAGACCATTTCCTTGTGAAATGTCATAACTGCAGCTGGTCCCAGCTCAGATCAGGTTATCAGACAGAGAGATAATCAGTATGTGCATTGTTATTTCACAGCCATCTTTCTGAAACTTAAAATACTGTGTAGATTCTAAATTAGTAGGAAGAGTGAGGGGAAATGTCTACCCATGCCAAATCTAGACCTCTACATTTTGAACAGAGCACTTCATAAAATATACAGTGCAGGACACAAAGCTAGATGGACTGTAAACATTAAAAGCTCTCAGTGGGATATGTTTGTTTTACACTCTTAATTATGGCTTTTTTTATTCAGATACAATGAGTTTTGAAGTATGGATAGTTACGTGTACTTGATGTTTTGGATGGAAACACAGTCTGGGTATATCTAAAATGAGCACTAGTTCAAACTGGAAAATACTGTAGACATCAGAGATGGTCCAAATGAGAATTGATACTTCCCAGCATAGCATGAGCTAACAGGCAGGGTTACGGCAGTATCAAGCACCAGTAACTGGAGGGTGTCCACACCAAGTAGAAACAGAAATGTTTAGAGAGATCCAAGACACATGAAATAAAATTTGGCAAAGGAAAATGTAAACTGAATATTTCAGAGAATAAGGGGACAAAAAGCCCTGAAATAACAAAATTGTCTTTAAAAAATGTAGCATCAGTTTTCATTTTATTTTGATGTATCCAATTGTTGGGATATCTAGTTAATCAGAAGGAGCTTTTGTTTAGATTATGGCTTCATTTAAACCTAGTTATTTTAACTCTAAGGTAATACTTTCATTAATGTAACTGAATGTTTCTTAGTAGTTGTACTCTTAGTGTACTGTATTCGCTCCTCTCAGGTCCCTTCAGCTCCTTAGATCTGGGGAATAGAAGGAAATTCATCCCTTCTATACAGGATGGTATGGAATTGAATCTTCTGTTTGTAGAGGTTTTTAAATCTGAAGTCTCATTTTATCTCTGGTTTTGGAGGTCATCTACTACATTTGGAGGCAGCTGCATAGACACACTTCTTAGCTAGCATCTTTTCTGTATGGGAGAGTACAGACAGACCTTTATCTTTCCTTGGCACTCCATGCAGGCTAGTGTAGCTTAAAGAGAGTTCTTTGTAATGTCCAGTCCACCCGTGTTTCTCTCTCTGCCGTTCTCAGCCTCTTGCCTGCATCTTCTGCATTCCCCCTTAAGTCCATCCCCCTGGAGCTGAAACTGGTTTTGGAGAAAATGCTGCTGACTACTCCCCATACTTGATAATACTGTATTTCTTAAGTGTAGATGTGTGTATGTGATGCGTAAGTACAGTTGCTTAAGCTTTGGGCTGCAGATAACATTCTTGTTATTCCACACATTTTGCTGAAATCCTGTGGCTTCTCCTTTTCATCTCTTCACTCTCAGGTTGGAGAAGTCAGTGCTGATGATGCATGTGCAAGTGAGGAAATGTTTTTTTCCCTGTAGACCCCAAAGAGAGTTTCAATATTTTATTTTTTGTATTGTTTTGATTGGTGATGGATTCTCCACTGAAAGAGAAGGTGTAAGCTTCCATGCTGCTTACTTGAGGACTGCCTTCTTGACAGGCACCAGATTCTGAATGAGATGCTCAAACAGCCAAGCATATGAATCTTGGCAACTTAAATTCAAGGTTTCCTCTATGGGGGGGGGAGGGGGGGGAAGAGCTGCACAATCTGTGAGTTTTACCTTTTTTTTTTTTTTTTTTTTTTTTTTTTTTTTTTTTTTTTTTTTTTTTTTTTCCTGTTTGTGGAGTAATAATGAGCTATATACCATAAGATATGCCAGCTCTTCAGAAAGTAGTCTGTCTGCAAGGGGTAAAAGGATCCTAGCCCAGGAGCTGGCGGGCCTCATTGAAAGGTCTTTAAACTAGGTAAGAAGGGGGAAGGGGACAAAATGAGGACTGCTGAGGTTCAGGTAGTTCAGGGTTCAAAAGTGAACTTGATGGGTGACGAGGGTGGAGTTCGAAGGGATGGAGTGTGGCAGGGGAATGCTGCCTCCCTGAAGTGTCTATACACTAATGCGCGCAGTATGGGAAATAAACAGGAAGAGTTGGAGATCTGTGTGCGGTCACATGGCTATGATCTCATTGTGATCACAGAGACGTGGTGGGACAGCTCGCATGACTGGAATGTTGTCATGGAGGGCTATGTGCTTTTTAGGAAAGATCAGCCGGTGAGGCGGGGTGGTGGAGTTGCTCTTTATGTAAGAGAGCAGCTTGAATGTATTGAACTCCACCTGGGGGAGAGTGGTGTAGCAGTGGAGAGCTTGTGGGTAAGAATCAAGGGGCAGGCTGGTATGGCCGACACCGTTGTGGGTGTGTGCTACAGGCCCCCTGATCAGGAGGAGGAGGTTGATGAGGCCTTCCACAAACAGTTGGAAGCAGCGTCACGATCCCAGGTGCTGGTGCTTATGGGGGACTTCAATCATCCAGATATTTGCTGGAAAAGCAATGTGGCCAGGCATGCATGGTCCAGACGGTTCCTGCAATGTGTCGAAGACAACTTCCAGATGCAGGTGGTTGAGGAATCGACGAGGAGAGGGGTACTGCTGGACCTTATTCTCACTAATAGAGAAGGGCTTGTCAGGGAAGTAAAGGTCGGGGGCAGCTTGGGTTGTAGTGACCACGAGATGGTGGAGTTCAAGATCCTGAGTGGAAGAAGTAAAGCAAAAAGTAGGATTGCTATCCTGAACTTTAGGAGAGCCAACTTCGATCTCTTCTGGGACATACTTGGAGCTGTCTCATGGGCTAGGGTGTTGGAAGGCAAGGGGGCCTGTGAGAGCTGGTCGGCATTTAAGCAGCTCTTCTTCCAAGCTCAGGATCGGTGTGTCCCTGAGAGGAAGAAATCGGGAAAGGGTGGCAGGAGACCTGTGTGGATGAGCAAGGAGCTCGTGCACAAACTCAAAGGAAAGAAGAAGGCCCATGAAATGTGGAAAAAGGGTCTGACTACTTGGGAAGAATACAGGAATGTTGTCAGGGTCTGCAGGGATGTGACAAGGAAGGCTAAAGCCCGCCTGGAATTAAATCTGGCAAAGGGGATAAAGGATAACAAAAAAGGTTTTTTCAAGTACATTAACAGTAAAAGGAAGACTAGGGAGAATGTGGCTCCCCTGCTAAGTGACGGGGGTGTTCTGGTAACGGGGGATGCTGAGAAGGCGGAGATACTGAATGCCTTCTTTGCTTCTGTCTTCAGTGAAAAAGCTCCCCCTCGGGAATCTGAGACCCTGGAGGTGAGTGAGAGGATCTGAGGAATGGAAGACCTCCCTTCTGTCAGGGAAGAGGTGGTCCGGGAGCGCCTAGGCAATACCGATGTTCACAAATCCATGGGACCCGATGGGATTCATCCACAGGTGCTGAGGGAGCTGGCAGAGGTGATTGCTGAACTGCTTTCTGTCATCTTTGAGAGGTCTTGGAGGACGGGGGAGGTGCCTGAAGACTGGAAGATAGCCAATGTCACCCTGGTCTTCAAAAAGGGCAAGAAGGAAGACCCAGGCAATTATAGGCCAGTCAGCCTCACCTCTGTCCCTGGAAAGGTGATGGAACAGCTTGTACTGGATGTCATCTCCAGACAACGGGAAGAAGAGGAGGTTATCAGGAGTTGTCAGCACGGGTTCACAAGGGGGAGGTCGTGCTTGACCAACCTGATAGCTTTCTATGATGTTGTCTCTGGCTGGGTAGATAGGGGGAGAGCAGTGGATGTAGTCTACCTTGATTTCAGCAAGGCATTTGATACTGTCCCCCACGACATCCTTATAACAAAGCTGAGGAAGTGTGGGATAGATGAGTGGACAGTGAGGTGGGTTGAGAACTGGCTGACTGGCAGAGCGCAGAGGGTCGTTGTTGGTGGTGCAGAGTCCGGTTGGAGGCCTGTAACCAGCGGTGTTCCTCAGGGGTCTGTGCTGGGTCCGGTCTTGTTCAACATCTTCATCAATGACCTTGATGAGGGGATAATGGCCACCCTCAGCAAGTTTGCTGATGATACGAAGTTGGGAGGATTGGCTGACACGCCTGAAGGCTGTGTTGCCATTCAGCAAGACCTGGATAGGCTGGAGAGCTGGGCAGAAAAAAACCGGATGAGGTTTAACAAAAGCAAGTGTAGAGTCTTGCATCTGGGGAGGAATAATTCCATGCACCAGTACAGGTTGGGGGATGACCTGCTGGAGGGGAGCTCTGTGGAAAGGGACCTGGGTGTCCTGGTGGACGACAGGTTGGCCATGAGCCAGCAGTGTGCCCTTGTGGCCAAAAAGGCCAATGGCATTCTGGGGTGCATTAAAAAGAGCGTGTCCAGCAGGTCGAGGGAGGTAATCCTCCCCCTCTACTCTGCCCTAGTAAGACCTCATCTGGAGTACTGTGTCCAGTTCTGGGCTCCCCAGTACAAAAAAGACAAGGATCTCTTGGAAAGAGTCCAGCGGAGGGCCATGAAGATGGTGAAGGGCCTGGAGCATCTCTCCTATGAGGAAAGGCTGAGTGAACTGGGTCTGTTCAGCCTTGGGAAGAGAAGACTGAGAGGGGACCTGATCCAGGTCTATAAATATCTAAGGTGTGGGGGGCAGAATGGCGAGGCCAGACTGTTTTCAGTGGTGAGTGGAGACAGGACAAGGGGAAACGGCTGGAAACTGCAGCATAGGAAGTTCCGCACAAACATGCGCGAGAGCTCCTTTACAGTGAGGGTGACGGAGCACTGGAACAGGCTGCCCAGGGAGGTGGTGGAGTCTCCTTCTCTGGAGATGTTCAAGACCTGCCTGGATGCCTACCTGTGCGACCTGCTGTAGGGAACCTGCTTTGGCAGGGGGGTTGGACTTGATGATCTCTGGAGGTCCCTTCCAACCCCTACAATTCTGTGATTCTGTGAGTATAAGAAAATGTGGTCTTAAAGGTTAGGGAAGGTAACATGGAAAAGCGTGAAGCATTCAGCCTGCCTTCAGTCTGGAACAAGGTCATGGAAAAAATGAAACTTTCTTCTTTAATGAGGAATTAAATGCTGTAATATGAATTCTGCAAGCTGATGTGCGAAGTTGAGAGTACGTGTGGAAGAAATTTATATTTTAGGAGAAACGTGGAGGATAATGGAGAGCTGATCTTGTCAGGCAATGACAGACATATCAAAATTAATTTGTGAAATTTGACTGTTGTAGCTAAGAATGGGAGATACTGTTGATACAAGGCAGTTGACTTGGCATCACATGGCAAATTGTGTGAGACCAGGGAAGTGCAGCTGTAAGTGGCTTGTGATCTGGTAAGCTGATAGATTTCCAAATACCCATCAGGGTATCAAGGGGCAATTACAGAGCATGGATATTTCCAGCAGGGCTGTGGAAATTTCAGTGCATGGTCTGGTGATTTTACCGGTGATCTGGAAAGTACTGAATTGGAGAACCATCAAAAACTCACATCAATAGAGAGAGATTAAAAACTTTGCAAGTGTTCCCAAGCCAGTATTCTGAGATACCAATATTATAAATAAGAAATAAGGGGAAAGAAGCAGCTCTAAAATGTACTAAACCTAGCTGGGGGGAAACATGAAGACGATATTAATGGTTGAAAATTTATAACCAGCAAATTTGAAAATGGAAAAATAGTGTATGCACAAAAAATGTTGGCAAGACTGACCACAGGAACAAGTTAACATGAGCAAAAATAGTCTGTCCATACATAAAACTGACTGAAATACATAGTTTAATCTCAACGTATGGGTCTTATGTGCAGACAGTGGAAAGGTGGCTAGTTTTCTGGTTTTAACATTTTTGAAACTATAAGCTATAATCTGTTCACTTCAGTGGGTTTCTCCATTCAGTACCCGCTGGTCTACAGGAAATGGAAGTGGTTATGCTTTCGGATAAAATCCTAAAGATTTAAATACTATAAGTGTTGTGAAACAAGCAGGAGTAGTATGGAACACTGAACTTTCTGACCAGTGCTCTAATTTCTGCTTCAATACATGCAGTTACATTATTTGGTTTCCCATTGGCAGTCCCCAGTTTCTGGAGACCAAGTTTCAAACTCTGAGAACTCTGCTGTGACTTTGAAGGGGGCTGAAAAACAGTTTTGCAGAAGCTTTCCACAGGAAGAGCTGGCATCCATGTGAGAACTTTCTCTTCTTTTAAAATACTTTTATCACTACAGACAAACCAATCGGCTATAAAACAATGTAGTTTTAAACACTATGTAGTTATAAAGATGCACCAAAACTTATTGAACAGATCACAGAATACTTCCTTAGAATGAGGATTAACATATCTAATAAGGAGGTGTTCTTTTCTTGAAAAACCTTCATCTTTTGGAGAAATAGTGTAACAGGTAGGATCTATTTGGTTTGAAATAACTAACTCTTTTTCCATCTGTTCTGAGTGCATATTTGTATTTGAAAAATAATAGGTTTAGGACATGGTATTTCTTGTAAAGTGCAGTAGTTGTTTCTGAATAGCTTCAAGTGGAAACAAATCATTAAGGCCTCTCTTTAAGAAGCTGAGACTCTTTTCTGTCTCCTCTCTTGTAAGATAGATTTGTTGGGGAGGTTTTTGGTGTTTTGTTTTTTATGTGCACAAAATACTTCACAAAAATTTGATGCTTCTTGAGATTCAAACAACTTGAAAGTCTAGAGTTGGTTGGTGACTTTTGAGTTTTCCAGCAAGTGTTCTCACAGCCTTGGGAAGGAAAAAAAAAAGAGTACATAGAAACATATGCACTCAGACTTCTCTCTCACTGCCATCATAAAGGCTTTGACAGAATTAAGTGAACCATAGTGAAAGTATACCATGGAAGCATCTGGTCTGTGGTTTCAGCTGAATGCCCTTCATTTCATTGTCTACTTGCTTGTGTGTGATGAATTTCATGGACTGGCTCAGATTGTTCACACTGCCTTGCAGGCAAAGGATGTTACACTCAGCATGGCATTCAATGTCCTTCACAACAGATTGGCTTCCCTGCAGAAACACAAGTGTCGTTCAAGCAGAGATGATAAAATGGAAAGAACATTCTTATGGTTTTGTGAATTAAAAGAAATTGCCCCATTTCCAGTACAAATTAACATTCAAGATAAAAATATGGCATAAAGAGTCCTAGAAAAGATTTTGCTCTTGGATTATGTGCAATTTGCAGGCAAATGAAAGGAAGCTGTCTGGAAATATTTATATAATCCTTTCAAGAATGAAAACAAAACTAAATATCTGTAGACTATCTGTTGGCCTTCCATGCTGCATGCAAACACTGCTGACTCCAGCTCTTTGTTCACCAGGACACCCCAGTCCTCTGCAGGGCTGCGCTCAGTGAGTTTATCTCCCAGTCTCTACTCATACCTGGGATTGGCCCCATCCAAGTGCAATACCTTGCACTTGGCTTTGTTGGATTTCATTAAGTTCTCAAGGCCCTGCTTTTCAAGTTTGTTCAAGTCCACCTGGGTGGCATTGTTTCCTTCTATTTCATCAGCTGCACCACTCAGTTTAGCATTGTCAGCAAGTCTGCTCAGGATGTTTTCGATTCCACTATTCATGTAGTTGATAAAGATGTTGAAGAACATTGGTCCCAAGATGGACCCCTGGGGGACACTACTTGTCATTGGCTTCCGCCTGGATGTAAAGCCATTGACTATAACCCTCTGGCTATGACCATTAAACCAATCCAGTAATCCACTGAATAGTCTACACTTTAAATCCATATTTTCCAATTTAGATATAAGAATGTGATGTTGGGTTTGTACAAAAGCCTTGAAGTTCTGATAGATTACATCAGTCACTCTTCCTTTTTTCACTGGTGCCCTTACTCCATCATTGAAGGCTACCAGATTGGCCATGCACAATCTGCCCTTGGTGAAGCCATCCTGGCTGTCTCAGATCACCTCCTCAGTTGTAGTATTCCAATTATGTGTTTAATCCCATTGTTTTCCTGTGATAGTTTTCCTGTTTCCTTCTACTTCAGCTGGGCTATTCACTGCAAAGCCTTCTTGGAGGAGCCCTCTCAGAAGCTTCTGGGGTGAATCTAAGGTTTTCCCCTGCTGTTTCCTAAATTGACAGTGTTCCCTGGCTCTTCTCTTCCATTCAGCAGCATTTGTCCTTCCCTTGGCAAATCTAGCTTAAAGCTTTGCTAATCAGCCTAGATTCTTGCCCCTTCTGGTCAGTTGTGTCCCATCTGTTATCAACATGCCTAGTATCTTGAAAACACATCTAAGATCATAGTACCCAAAACCCTGACTGTAATACTATCCCATTCATTTGACTGGCCTGTTTTCCTTCTACTGGGCCCCAATCTCCAACTGAGCTGATCAAGGAGAATACTGTGTGTGCTTCCAGACCCTTCAACATCTTCCCAAGGGACAAAGTCTTTTTAATATTTTGTAATTTTTTAGTTGCAGCCTCCTGTGACCCAGCTGGAGTGATGCATGAGTAGATGCTAGCTCTCTGGGATCATCATACTCAGTAGCCTCCTCTTGATGCCTCTAATGTGGGCACCAGCAGGTAGCAAACCTTTCTGTAGAGATTTATCTAGGCAACAGATGGATGCTGTGGTGTCCCTCTGCATGGAGTCCCCAGTTACTAGAACACTTTGCCTTTTTTTTAGTGTCACTAGCTCTTGCTTGGGTCCTTGGTTGGACCATCTTAACTACTGACTCATCGCACTCCTGATCCGCTTGTGCTCCTTGTGGCTGCCAGTATGCATGTGAGGATATTAGTGCACTGTGCTTAGCCCTTTCCCTGCACTGCTGCTTGCTCTCAGGTGAATGCAGGGCTCCTGGCAGCTCTGGATGGCTCTTTCCTCACCCTGGAGTCTTCCTGGTTTCAGAACTCCACTTGCACAACTCTGATCACTTGCTCTAGTGTAGAACGTGCATGCAGTAATACTGGCTGTCATGGATCACACATGCTTCTTCTATGATCAGTTCCTCAATTATAGTGAAAACTCTGTGAAATTGTTATTATTTTAAATGCATCTATGTTAGAATTTTCTGTAAAGAAAGGGATCATGAGAAGAACAAATATGAGCCTAATGTAAATGCAAGCACAATTACAGCCCTATAAGTAATGGAGTCAGTGATAGCTCTCCCTCTGAGCATATCTGGATTTTTCTCTTTTTTTATTTTTAGTTCCACCTGTAAAACAATCTAGGAAGAAATTATTCACTGTTAAGTCTGCATATGGAAAGCAGATAGTTTTTTTTTATTATTATTATTGTTATAGATGGAAAGATACCTTCTGGATAAGGCTCGGAAGGAGACTTTTACTGCAGTCTTTATAACAGAAGTGTTATCAATCACTTCTTTTATAAAGCTCAAGAGAGATTTTTCATGGCTAAAATTTCTATTTTCATTATTCTGTTTCAGGTCTTAATGTGAGGTGCTTAACTATATCTTCAGTACTTAACTATTTCAATACACAAAGACTTTTGTCTTAAATCTTGATTTCAGTTCTTGCAGTTTATTAGGCTCATTCTTCAATCCTCACATCAGATGGAAACCTACTTTAAGTAGAGGAAGTATGTCAGATGTGATCTGCGGTTGAGATTTTGGGGCGTTTTAGTATTTTTCCCTTTTCACTTTCTCTGGGAGATTTTAGTGGGGTTACCTGAGTGTCAGCTGATGCATGTTGTACACCCTGCTAAGTGCTCCACAGACACTTATGGCTTGAATGTCTTGTGAGAATAGGAAAATAGTAATGGCAAGTGGATTTACCATCATAGTAACTAATCTCTATGCATTTGAACAGCCATCACTCCTTTTAAGTGAAGTTTTAACAGTGAAGGTTTTTGTCATTGTTGGTTTTTTTCCTGTTTTTTTTTTTTTTTTTTTAATGGAGATGAGCACAGATGGCATGAAAATGATTGATTGTAGCTCTACTTTTGCAAAAAATGTTATAATGCTTCCGTAATCTTAAGTGTGGCTAGTAACCTTTGAATAGGACCATTTATCTGCACAACCATATGTAGCGTTGTCTCACACACACTGCAAGTCTTTAACATGGTAGCTGAATGCTGGGTTTGGAATGTGTACTCTTCTGAAAAGCTCACATTACTAATTGGGTTACTTAGTTAAAAATATAAATAAGCACTGAATACCTAACCTATGGAAGTAAAATTCATTCCTTTCTGATAGACACAATGAATTTCCTAAAGACTGATTTAAAATGTGTATAAGTAAACTCCTACTGTTCATCATTTAAAAGTTTTTTATTACAAATGGTTATCATAATTTTATACTTTGTGTATAAATGCTTCCATCTAAGACTTAAAGACATAAGAATCTTGTAATGACATGGACTAAATCTAAGTAACTTCAGAAGTAACTAATTTTTCTAAACTTAAGTGAAAAGAGAATGTAAAAAGCTCGAGTTTCCAGCTTCTCACGAGGGAAGAAACGTTTAGCACTTCCTGAAAAATAAGGCCTGTCTACCTTAAAAGGATAATTCTGCCACTGTTGGCCCAGAAATTAGAGATTTTGTGACTGTGGAATTTTTACTTTTACTATTGTGGCTTCTAACAGTTATTTCAGATCATCTTTCTCCAAATATTTTACTGAAAAGAAAAATAAAAAGCATTCTATCCAGCATTTCTGTCTTCAGATTTTGCAATAACCCAAGCTCTCATTTTCTACTGGATGCACTGACAGTCTAACAGTCTCATTTGCTTTGCTGGAAGACAAGGCTTGTGGTATCAGGAGAAAGGATTTTGTGAAAACCTGCTGGTATGTCCTTGGTGGTGGGTATGACAGCTAGAGTTCTATGTGCTGGGTGGGCACCACCCAAACTGGGCAGAAAAGGGCATAAGATCAGGAGAATGCAGTTTTGGCATGTAGTTCATTTCCCATGCTGAATTCTGCCTATAATCTTTTTTTTTTTTTTTTTTTTTTTTTGAGTGGTAAATGATGTTTGCCAGTGGTTGTTGTCTCTGCACCCCCCTGCCTGCTTCATAGAATTGTAGAATGGCCTCGGTTGAAAAGGACCATAATGATCATCTAGTTTCAACCCCCTGCTACGTGCAGGATCACCAACCACTAGACCAGACTGCCCAGAACCACATCCACAAATAATAGGCCTTTAATGAGATAAGGAAACAGTGAGGGTTTTGGCTGCTAAAGTCAGGTTTGCATTTTTATGTAAGTGTGCATCACTATTATTTACTTTTTTTTTTTTTTTTTTTTTTTAACTTAGAGTGCACTGAAGAACACACCATATAGATTACTTTAACTTCACAACTCCTGCAAAATTTAGGTATGGAGTATCACTGGCATACTGCTAGAATTCTGAGAATTTAGCCCAGCAGTATTTTTTGTTGTCTTTTAAGTACACGCCATACCATACATGCATTTCATCAGTCCTAAAACTAACATAAAATGGTATTTGCTGCAGCTAAATGACTGTTTTCCTTATTAGTATGTAAAGTTCATAGGCCACTATATCTGAGTACAGATGAAGTAAAAAAGAGATAAAGCATCACTTCAGAGCTAGATTGCTTGGAGGAGAATCCAGTGGAAATAAACAGCTAATTTCAGAAGAGATCAGCTGAAAAAAAGTACTTTTATGCTGAAATTCTCTCAGTTCTTCTCTCAGGTGGGGACTATCTGTAATGAATGGCTTCATCCTAGCACCAGTCATCTATGGTACTTTGGTGATAACAGCAGTGTCTGTGTGATATACGATCTTTATCAGCTCTGTGCCTTTTCTAACATTAAGTTGTGTTCTCAAAAGTCATTTTGTGCTGCAATGTCATCACTATCGTCAGCAAATCTTTATTTGTTAATGGACTGAAATTGGAGTGACCCTTACTTGTAGCTTTCGATATTTTTTTTCTATTTGCAGTTCACCTAGCTCATTTTCATTCAATAAATATTATGCTTTGTTTGGGAAAATGTCATATTCCAAGTCTATTACTCACTGTTTCCAATGCTGGGGACCATCAGGCAACAAAATCTCATTCTGCAGTGGTAGAATATGATCTTTTAAAAAGTTCTCTGAGCTTCACATATTGTTGTAGCTCCTAGGCGAAGCCAAAAATGCATGTTTTTATTGTCCAGATCTTTATGACTCTGATGAGTACTCTCTCTAGAACTGATCCCCTACTTGATTTGTTTTGTAAAGGACTCCTCCTCCTGCATGTTGTTTTCTGCATATGCATTATACACCACTGTACTTTGCTAACGATTGTTTCAGCAACTAGGATTCTAGATTAACCTAGTGTGTTGTTAATTTTTTCCCCCCAAAAATGTCATATTGACTGAGAAATGACATTTTAATGCAGACGCAGTGCAGTTGAAATGCAAACCAGTAAGAAACACAGCACTTGGCCAACCTTATAACAGCATTGGATGTCATTCTGTATTTCCTCATAAATGTACTATCATTCACCAAACAACATTGAGAGAACCATAGAATTCTTGCATAAAAACTCACCCTTGGTGGCTATTCCTTTATTTATACATTTAATATACAATATTTTAGAACTCCCAAGCTTATACATTAAATGTTATATTTTCAATATGGTATTAAAGAGATAAAATTACATTTTCATTATGAAATAAAACAAGAGCATTTAAAATTAGGATTGGCTGAAATTAGTGTGCGATAAAATATTACTTAGCACTGGGGGATTGCAATAGCTTTTATAACCAGTTCATTTACTGATTGTGTGGAAAAGTTGAAATGAAAAATAGCGCTTTTTTTTTTTTTTTTTTTTTTTTTTTTTTTTTTTTTTTTTTTTTTGGAAAAGGGGTGATTTCTTCTTAAAGCAACTATTCTCTGGAAAAAGTTGAGTAATTTACTTGAATGATTCTTTACTGTATTTCTTACTTGTATTACCTAGAAACTGAAAATCATTCATTCCAACTCAGCTCTTCCTCTATAAATGTGTTGTTTGTTTTTAGAGTAGTCAGAATTTAATGGATTTTAATAGAACTTTTAATAGGAAATTTTGTTTGAAAGATGAGAGAGACTTGTTTTATGAAGTGTACTTCATATGTGTATGTTCTCAATGCATTTTTTTTTAGTTACTTTTCCATATTGCAGCACATTTCTGCAGTAGTTGCAGCTACAATCTGAAAACTCCTGAAATGTTGTTGCTTATCACGTCACTTAGCATCACTTCTAGTATAACAGAAGAGCATGGCTCCTGAAGGGCCTTCTCATAGTTCATTAACACATACTAAAAAACTTGAAAAATATTAATGAGAATTGATTTCTTCAATAAAAAGAATGATAAAGATTAAATGTGAACCACCAGATAAATGCCTTGAACAACCAGCAGTATCAAAGACGAATGTGTGCAAAGTATCATTTTTGAACACTAGTGTTAAGTAGGAAAGTTTTTGAGCTAATCATGCACTTCATCCCAGGTGAAAGACAGTGCTCTGAATCAGACCAAAAGAAACATGCAGACTAGCAAACAACAGGAGTAAAACATTTCCAGACTGAGAATTCCTGGCTTTAAGTTCTTTCTGCCTCTTTCCAGATTGATTGATCAACTGATTGATTTATGGCATGTGTTAGAATTGTAAATTTCTTTGTATTAAAAACCTTCAATTTTCTGCAGTAGTAGATGCACCTTGTTCTTGCGGAGCCCTCAGGCCACAATCTATTGGATGACTGCTTACAAGAACTGGGCACCTCATCTAATGTTTTTTCTTGTCCACTGTGCAAAGGGGAAGAGATGGTTGTAACATAAAAGATACTTGTTAGTGATTGAAAATAGAGCTTGGATAGAACTAAGTGGACTTAATACAGTTGTTTGGGGTTTTTTTGCTTTTTTTTTTTTTTTTAACTGTAGTTCTTAAATCATCCAACTTGACACATTGTTCCACCAGTAATACTGTCTCTTGACTGTTAAAAGCCTTCAACAGAAACATTCTGTGACTCGATATCATTACAAGTTTAATTCGGATGTCAAATTCATGCCTTCTCTTTCACCCCTTATATGAGGAGTATCTGGATTTACTTACTGTCTTTCTTCTCACTGAGATATTACTTTCTCGTTAGGCAGAGGGAGAAGGACTTAGGAGGACTGGGTGTACTACTGCTGGTGAAGCCATTTACCTTTCGCTTCACTGAACACACTGCTGAAGACCAAAGGCTATGATCTTCCAGCCTTTTCTTCTTTAGACTCTTGCTAAAGATCTTGTGGAATAGCTTCAGTTCTTGTGAAATTTCTGCAGAGGGCAAACTTTTTATCTGAATGATCACCTCCCTCAACCTGCTGGTCGCGCTTCTCTTGAATAAAAGGACTTGCATACAGATCTTGATTTTTCTAAACCATGACACTTTCATTATAACAGAACCATTCTGGGTTTGTAAATTAGGTGAGAAACCCAGAACTGATTTGTATACATTTACTGTTTCCTTGCTTAATAAGGTCTGTAAACTAATAAGGCTGAAAACTGCTGCACTGAAGTGTTAATTAAATTGGTAGTAAAATATCATTATTTTGGGGAACAATGTTATGTATGTTAGACAGATGAAGAAAAAGTTATTTAAAACAGTATGAATACTCAGAGAGTAGAAAAATTCTGATTTCCAGATGCTCTAATGGCCTTTTAGATGATGAAAGAATCACATCTTGGCTGTCAAATCCATGGCTTCACTCCATCTTAGTATGGTTTTGCACAGCTACTAAAGTATTTGAGGCACACACATAACATCCAAATAATCTTAATTAATTAATTATTTATTGAAGATTTAGGATGGCAGGGGAATGGCAGTTTGAAAGAGTATATTATCAAAGCTCTGAAATGTGTCCGTGCATCTTAATTTTTTTCTTTATTTTTGTATAATATTAAAATTATTACTCATTGCAACTATCTCTTGTCTCTGTGTGGGCAACAGATAGGCCAGTGTAGCACTAAATAAATCTTTGAAAATCATGGTAGTTAAGAGACAGAAATGCTGACTCTCAGTAGGCATGTACTTTGACTCATTGTAATTGTCACTAGTGGAAAGAAAAATAGGAAGGTATTTCTCCTGTGCCATTGAATAAGTTTAAGAAATCTATACGAGTCTGAGAAAGTTTTAGAACTTCTTCCCTCCTCTGCCTTTCCTTATCTCACCAATGCACTCGGACACAAGTATGTTCTACTTCATTGTATTTGAGTTCACCTTAGAGTTTTAAAGCAAATAAAGCAAACCTCAGTTTTAATAGACCAATCCTTAATTCTACACGTAACATAGACTAATAGTACTTTAAAATAGTCACTTGGAATTTTAATTAGCATAATAGTCTATTAAGGGGGAAAAAAAAAAGCTAAACTACTTCCTTAGAAACTCTGATTCTATTGTAAGCATATAAAAATATTTGCCTAAAGAATTTTGTGTTTAAAACTAAGATATTGACTGGATGAATACAACTTCTAAAGGGATAATAAGAGTGCTATGCTGATTTAAAAACAAAGAAAAACAATTCCTTCCAATATTAACTAGAACATCCACTTTCTTTGGAAGGAAAACCTGTGGACTTGACAGGCTCAAAATGGACAACATATCCCCTTTAAAATATATTCATGTTGTGAAGTCAATCATTGCTGCTATAAACTATTAATGCAGAGTGCTCTGCCTGTGATCTGGGATATAGCTGGAGCCAGTATTAGCTGGATTTCACTTAATAGGTGAGACTAATGACTAATGCCCTCCCTCTCACAATGGCTGCTTCTTGCTGCTGCTTTTTCTCTTTGTTCCTTGAAAACATAGTGTTCTGTTTCTATTCTTCAGCTTTGTCTCATTGAGTCTTGAGTGCTCAGGCTTCTCTTATGGATCCCATAAAGGTCACTAGGAACTTTGCCACTGGCTTAGTGAGGCTTGTGTTTTACCTTGACAGATCTTCCTTGCAGATGGAAGCAGAGTGGCCTGTGTCTGCAGCATTTAATAGGCTGATAACTCACTGAGGCTCTTCCTGGCTTAAGAGTTTAACAGCTGCCACAGATCAATTGCTGGACTATTTGTTTTGGTAAATTGCCCTTCTGTCTTTCATGTCATCCAATATCACAGAGAAATACCACTTTATAATAAACTGACAGAAGACTGTGAAGCCTTTCATGGAGATGTGTGTGAATATGGTTTCTTTGGTTTTCTACAGTAATTTTAAACTATTGTGGAGAGAGCACAAATAGATGCCAGGCAGAAAGTTGTTAATGGAAAAAAAATGGACATAATTAATCTAGAGATAGCTTCGTTCTGCTGGCTCAGTGCTCAGAGAAAACAGCTCTTTATTGCCATACTAACAGTTGTTACCTAGAGCAAATTCTTATTCCTGCCATGGCTGGACAAAGGCCTAGCCAATTCTTTCTGTATTTAACCATGGGGAGATTGGTGGCCCTGCATGTGGCAGGAGGGTTGGAGAGTCATGATCCTCGAGGTCCCCTCCAACCCTGGCCATTCTGTTATTCTGTAATCATAAGGAATCTTATATTACACATCTGACAGTCTCTCCTGTTTATTGTTTTTGTTTTATATTCTTTCTTGAATGAATAATACTTTTCTAAGACAAAAAAAAAAAAAAAAAAAAACAGTACTTTTTCATTTAGATCAAGCAAAAAGTTAGATTTTGGATTCTTAGGTTTGTCTCTTCATTGAATCCTTTTCTTAGTAGTAAGATGGGGAGTAGTGAAATGGAAAAAGCTCCAAACCTCAAGGCCACAAACACATTTCACTAATTAAAAGCACAAAAGAATCCTTTGAAATCTTTTTTTTTTTTTTTAATTATTTTTTCTTTGAAATTGTCTTAGACAGTAGAGATTTTTTAGCCAGTAACTGTCAGAACAAAGTCTAACTTCCTAAATCCTCCTTTATTGCTGGCTGAAGGTGTTCCTATTGCCTCTACTCATTTCTACCTTCATATTGTTCCATGCTGATCTATTGGCCTGATCTGTCAGCACTGTTCTGTGGCCTCGTGCTGTAGAAGAAACAATGGAGATAGGCTTTAAATGGGTTATCTCTGTACTCCACTTTAGCCAACCCGCATGTTGGCAACAGGATGAAAAGACAAAGCAGTGAAGACAGGGGAGTCCAGAGGCTACCTCCTGACTGTCTCCAGAGCACTGCATGGGGAACGCCAGATTGTCAGAAGTGACAGTAGAGGCATAAAGAAGTTTCTGTTTCCTATTGCCTACATATGTAAAAAATGCTCAGCGCCTCTTTGCAGCTGCTGTAGGATGATGTGATTTTGGGCCACAGTGTGAACTAGCCAGAAGTATTCAGAACTGAGGAAGAAATTACTAAAAAGAGCTGCCTCTCTTTCTTTAACTCTGCTCTTTACTAGTGCTGTTTTAAAAACTCCTTTGACCTATTATGATATTGATCTGTAATATTTTTATGGTTTCTTTGCTTTTGACATTCTGTGAGCATCTCTCTTGTTACAAAGTGACTGAAGGGCTTTATGGCAAAACAGGTGCTTCTTCCAATCTGGAGTTGAGTTACTATCGAAGGTGGAGAAATGCAAATAAGTGAAAGCGATCAGTGCTTTATGAGTGTGACATGAAAGAATGGGAGACTAGCAAAAGTGCTTTCAAACTCAGGTTTCTCAGAAACATAAATTACATTCTGTAGTATTTTTCATAAAGCTTTTTATGTTAAATCTGTATTTCCCCTAGATACAGTTTTTGTGGTGAGGGTGGAGAAAACTCCTTGTCCTACCAAATGAAACCTGGGGTTCTCACATCATTCTCAGATCCAGTCTTGAAACTTCAAGGAAATTGCCTACAGTTCTGACACACCACCTTTCCCTGGCGGACAAGCAGTTGAAAGGGTGATGCAGGGAGGTATCTATGATAGCTAAAGCATGTTGGAAATTCATTGTGAGCTGAGAGAGAGACCTGCCTAAAAGGACTATATTCTTAGGGTTGCAGTTTCAGTTTAAAAGGCAAGAATTTGAACAAATCTTTTTCACACTCCTCACAGGTAGTACTTCCCAACTGCTCAAGGATTGTGAAGGTGGTATAAGAAAAAAAGGCTGTGAATTCTGATTTGTCAAATACTTGGAAACGGTGTTACTCTTATTAGGGACTTCCTCCAAATCTGTAGATAAAATGTTGGGAGCCCATGGGTCCAATTGAAAACTGGGAACTGGCTCTGCTATGCATTTCTTGCTTCAGAAGTGAACTGGCATAGTGTGCTTCGGTATTTGTGAGCTAGATTTGATGAGGGTGGAGAGGCCCAGAGCAAACTACCACTGGAGGCATGGGTAGTTTGGAGGGTTTTTCAAATTTTTTGTTGTTTGTCATGTTGTGTGTTAGGTTGGTTGGTTTTGCCTAAATGAGATGATAAATGCCGGGTATTGTGCTATAATTTTGGCTGGCAATCAAGGAACAAAAAATTCTAGATGCCTCTCAGCTTTTTTCTCAGAGGGACCTATTTTAAACTTAAATTGTCTTTGGTGGGTTATTTGGTACAAAGTGGGTTGAGCTGGAGATGTGCATTAAAGTACGAATTGGCTGCTATATGATACAGTTGGTGGTTTCCTAATGTTTCTTAATGAATAGTAGAATAAGACTGAGCCTTAAAATAGAATTTGGGGGAGGGAGGAGAGAATAAAGTTCCCTAAAGCATAATTAACTAAAGAGTCACTTCTCTATACTCATTTATATTAATCTTCAAAAGTGAAACTAAAAGTGGATGAAAAAATATAAAAGGACTAGAGCGAAGTCATTTTCCCTACTTCCTTAACACTTACAAATTAAGTCTTGCTTAAAAAATAGGAAAAGAAAAGGTTGACTTCAAGTAAGAGCCTTCAGGGCAACAATATAAAATTATATGGATATTTAACTGCACTGTATCATGGTGCTATAATTAAGACAAAGTACCTTACAATTATTCTACCAACTGGGTTAATAGATACAGTGACTGTGCATTCCAAATTAATATATATTAATTCTAAAGAAGATTTATAGAAGGCTGAAATGTCATATAAGTAGATTAACAATTTAAGTTTGAAAGATGAGTAACATGGAGAACCTGCTAAAACGCTACCTTACAATAAAAATAAAGTGACAATTTGTTTTTTGCTTATCTATTTCTGTGAAGGCAGTTAGAAATATTTGTCATCAAAGAGCTTTTACCAAAGCAATAACATGCTTGCAGCACCCTCAGACGTTTGTCTGTTATGTTCAAATTTCTGAAACGAGGACACTGAGACAGGGGAGATAAGGTAGTGCTTGCTATGGAATTAGAATTTTATTGTAAGTAAAAATATGTGAAGGCTGCTCTGAGAGTAATGCTTTCTATGTCAATATGTAGGCCCATGATATCAGAGGCTGATATTGGTAGTGTTACAGTAGAAGTTGGACCTTCTATTGCTGAGTGACAGGTGGCAGCAGAGGGGCAATCTGACAGAGTGGTGTCTGATATGAAGTGCACATGAAGCAATGGTGTGTCACTGAATTCTTCATGCAGAAAAAATGGCTCTCAATGACATTCATCAATATTTACTGAATGTTTATGGAGACCAAACATTGCAAGTGAGCGCAATGAGGTGGTGGGTGGTGCATTTCACCAATGATGCTGTCATCGCAGCTGTAAAATGGGAGTCTCCTCCACTGGTGGAGATGTTTACAGTCACAGTATACAGTCTCTAGTTCATTGCTGGTGAAAATATAAAGCTAATAGTGGTGACTATTATAAAAATAGTGTTTTGTAGCTGAGAATTTACTCTACCAAACAGTGTTATTGTGGTCTTCATATCTGTTGTTGTTTTCATGGAAATAAATAGGAGGCGTTACTTCTGAGGCAACCTATGTACACATATATATGAAAGAAACTAACAAAAAGAAAACACATTAGGTTTCATAGGGAACCATACACCATCCTCCCAGTGTGATCCTGAGTTTGAGCGGTGATAACACGGGTTGTGAGTATCCCATTGAGCCAGATCTCTCTCATCTGGCATGTCTCTGGCCCTGCAGGTTATCCTGGAGCCATTTTAACAGTGGGATCCCCTCTTCATTTCTTCTGTCCTGCTTCAGGTACTTTGAGATGTGAACTTCAGCCGCTGTGCCAACTACTAGCAAGTTATGAGACCAGTCAAACAAATTCTGACAAAGCTAACTGGGACCACTTAGATTGTTATCCTTCTACCAGTTCTTCATTTGTCTTTTATTGGACAACCTATAGCAGAGTCAATAGAAAGAATGTGTTTGCCTGTTTTGAAAGCTTAAATGCAATACTTCCTTTTCTCTCCTTGTTCAGTAAATTGCTCTTGCAGCTGTGAAACTGTTAAATTCTGCCCCAGGGGGACTGTGATCTTGCTATGGAAATGAATTCAGAAATGTGACATTTTGCTGGCAGTGATAGGTGGTGCCTATAAGAGTCTGACTGGCTGCCATCAGTCTGCCTAATGGATTGACTCCCATCCTGCTGAGCCAAAATATATCGATTTTATTCTTTCTCCTCCTCAGAATGACCTCCAGAGGGAGACTGTGCTGATTCTCCATTTTTTACCCTACTCTCCAACTGTCCACCAACTGTTTAACTGTTCAACTGTTCAACCTGATCTGTTCTATTTCCTTTTCTAGAAAAAAACAAAAACAACTACAAAAACAAACAAAAAAACAAAAAAACAAACAAAAAAAACCTTGCCATTTCAATCAGTTCCCTTAATCTCTGTTATAGATCCAAGATAAGGCAGGTAAGTCAATGGGCTGAACAGAAGAGTGAAATGTACAACCAGAAGAGCTTCAAGTCAGAGGCTGCTGTGGCTTCCTTTGCTGGGAACTGATAAGTTGTCAGGACTATTGTGCTGCTGTCCTCCTAAAAAAAGCCCCATCAAGAAGATGGGAAGTAGACAAAGTAGAGGTAAAATCCTTTAGAGTAAACTCAAATGCAATGAGCTGCTGAATTGATGCTACTTTCACTGAAAATAAAAGTAAAATCAGAGATTGCTCAGTTTAGAAAGAGAACAATGCCAAAAAGATAACTTGGAGTCTTTGGCTTGGACAATCACTGAGTGGTTATGATGAAAGAGGCCTGAACTACTAGATATTGCAGAGCAATTTGTGGGCAGATCCAGGTATAACCATCTGTTAGCTACAATAGTTTTAAACTGGCAGCTGTGATAACCTGGCAGACTTTTACCTAAAGCAAAGTAAGGCGTGTATCTGAGGGCAGGGAACATCTGGTCTACAGGTGTTGCTGGGGCAGGAGCAGATGCAATCGGAACTGCAACTCTTTATAATTTTTTTTTCTAATTGTACATTCACTTTTATGACAGAGTCCACATTTTGTGCAGGAACGCACTGGTGCTTGTAAGAACGGAAGCAGTATAAACTGAGAATTGAAAAAGAAATCTGAGTTGTCTTTTGTTGGTTCTTTTAAAGCCGCTCAAATTCATGCGAGCTGTCACTTAGTTTTTACTATCTGTTAAACAAAAGGAATGATACTTGCCAAATCAAAGCTTTAGGTCCCATGTTTGGTGGGGATCTAAAGGTTGAAAACATGCAACTATTATAGCTGTTGTAACTATTCTACAAATAATGTTTAACATTTTAAAAACACAAAATACAAAGTGCTGATAGTAAAACCAGGAAATTCAGTGTTTTGTCACCCTGGGATTTTTTTGATCAGCTTTTCCCCAGAACGGCAGACTAAGGAGGAAGGCTTTGGGTGGGAGAATGTACTATGTAGACAAACTTGGCAGGGGAAGGACAATAGGAGGAGGAAGGGATGCATAAGATGAGGGAAAGGAAATCTCATTCTCTCTAAATAGCTTGCCACAAGTCCTTGGCTTTAGCTAAAAAGAGCTTGTGGATCCCATCGTGGGGCATGGGGGAACACAGTCTGAATGCGAAGTACATTACTGAGAAGTGTGGGCAAGGCTTTAGGGGTTCTAGTGCAAGGGAGGACTGTGCAAAGGAGTAGGTGAATGCCTCAGGAGGAGCCCACAGGAGAGGGACAGTGAGGCTGAGAGCATCCCTTCAGTGCAGCATAGGAATACTGAAGATGGGCATGTATGGGCACGAGGAGTCCTAAAGAGGCTTGGGACGGGAGTCAGAGAGATGCTGAGGAGGTGTGATCCCCAAGGCTCCTTTGCCTCATCTGCTTGAAAACAGAGATGCTAAAATCACATGAGCATGACTGTTCTTGTGAGCCTTCCAATGTGGTGTTGCACAGCAAGGAAGTGTAGGATGAGCCATCTGCAGTTATGAGTGCTTTTCCTCACTGAGCATCCACTGACCAGTCACTTCTTTCACTACGCATGTACATTCAATTAATTCTTCCAATCTGACTTCAGAGGTTTACCTAGACAAGCTCCAGGTAAAATGTAGCTCATTTTCCTACTGCTAGTACGCAGCTCTGACATTGGGATACGGCAGGGCTAGGAGCCAGCCTGGTGTAAGCAACAACTTCATTGCTGCAACATGATAAATTAAATAAAGGGCTGAGCCCTTTCATTACTCTCCCTGAAGACAGAACACTAACTACGATGCAGAACCAGATTCTTAATGAGGAGAATGTAGTTAGCTGCCTCTTTCATATCCACCCCTGTTTCAAGGGCAGTCTACTGTATTACTCAGTAAAATGTGTTGGTATCTCACCTTCACTTCACTGAAAAACTATAAAAACTATAGTGAAACTATATTGAAAATCTTATGTTCAATTCAGTACAGTCTGAAATGATTAGCAGTATCTGCTTCAGTGAGGCCCAGGACTAAGCTAGCATGAGCACTGCATTACCTTGTGCTCAAAGAAACTGTGCGCATTATGGGGAAAGTCATTTTAAGGAGCACATATTGTGTAGTGGACCTTGATTGCACTGCAGCTGATTTCATAATGTATATGCTGTGTAGATAAGGGGCACAACTTTTTTGGTTTGGGGATTTCATCAGATTTCTTGAGCAGCCTGTCTCCTTCCAACTTGAATGTAGAAAGTCCCTCTGACAGCAAAGTTGGAAAAACTGGAAAAGTGTATTAGATTTTTGCATTAGAGATGGTGAAAGACTAGTCAGTTATTTATAATTTATGGTACTTTGGAAAGGGAAAGAGAGAGAAACCTAACTTTTAATTAGAAACTTTCCAAGGTGAGAAGTAGTCTGTTGAAAGGAAGAAGAAAAATTCTAACATTTCAAAACGGGCAATTGCTAGCAAGCAAACCTTTTTTCTAGTCTGTGAGAAAAAGCAAAATAAAATCCCAACTAACAAGCATTTATGGCATTTCATTATAATGATATCCAATGGATTATGTACTTGGATCATCTGTAACTCATGCTGTTTTTTTCTTCCCTACAAAGATATTTAACAAGTGGTTTGTAACTGTATATGTGTGGTTGGAAAGAATCAAAGAAATCTTCCTACTTGGATTCTTGCTTCTGGTGGGGAATGAAAAGGTGAATGCCCGGGGAGTCCTGCCCTAAGATACATGGGAGAAATACAGGAGGTGCTGGCATCTTCCCTGTGGGACAGAAGAAAAGCTCAGCTGCCTTGGGCCCCAATCATGAGAGTGGAGATGTGGTGTAAATGGCATGGGAGTGGCTATGCAACCAGAGGGGAAATTTAAGATGAAGTATTTTAATACAGATGAGAGTGTTTTGCTTTAAGCAAAGATAGAAACAAAATAGAATTAAATTAAAATGCTGGACCTAGATGGGTGCCAACCTGTCCTGAAAAGTGGGGAAAAAATGAAGAGGGAATGCTGCTTATGGAACCATGCTGTAGTGTGTTTGATTTGAAAAGATGATAGACTACTAGGTCCGCTGAATGATTCTGGGCTTTAAAGCAGAGCACCTACCTTGTGTTTATCTTGAATGCACAGGTCAGCTGAGAATGAATGACCACAGCATGCCATAAAGCAGCGTGAGCAAGCTGGCTGAGTAGTATTTGCTGAATTTCCTAAGTAAGTGGAGTAGAAAGTGTTAGAGCTTTATGGGAACTGACCTGGAAATACATTAAATCCAGTAGCTGGAGATGAGAAGGAAAATGAGAGAAACTTAATACCTCACTGGGGAGAAAAAAAAAAAACAAGAAACAAAAACCAGATCCACTCTAATTATTCAAGCTGCTTAGGTGGAAAACATATTCCTAGTGGAAATAAGAGTTAGCTTTTTAAAGCTGCATAGCTGATACTGCTTGGGGAGAAAAAAATAGATAACAATAATAAAACAAAACCGAAAAACAGGAAGCAAAAACAACAAAACAAATACAATTACAAAAAAGACCCCACAAAACAAAGATGTAAAAAATAATAGCCAACAATCTGCAAGTTAAGGGGTTTAGGGATTTTTGGATCAACTTATGGAGGCTCTGGATGAGGGGGTAGAAATGCTCTACATCTGATCCAATGCCTGCTGAGCTTGCTGAGGTTTTTTGCTACAGAGAGCCAAGTGCTTTGGTTCAATCTTGAAGGCCAAGCCTGCTGCTGTGGGATTTCTCCTCCAGTTCAACTCAGAAGATACAGCACATGCTTTTGATCAGACTTTGTCCCTAACTTCGTGGGGTGCTGAGCACTGATTCAGAGAGCTGCTGAGTGACCCTGCTGCTTGTGCTGCTGTGGGAGAGCAGCTGAAATGCCTCTGTTAAGGCACAAGGAGGAGCGAAACCCATTAGCAATGTCAGCATGCCCCTCAAGGGCATGTCTGTACAAGGGAAAGACATGGTTATGCCCTTGCAGGATTTCCCTGGGGAAGAGAAAAATACCGCAAAGACTCTGTATGGTTTCCAAAAGTGATGTTTTTCAGCAACCTTGTGAAGATGCAATGCCTTCCCTGGGTCTCTGCTGGAAAAATGTCTCTAGCCATCACTACTGGGGTGATGCATCTTCCATCACACCGCACTTTGGCTTTTTAGAGCAGTGATTGCACTTCATGTCAGATTGATGGAAAGCTGAGCTGTTTATCAGAGAAACTAATTCTTGAGATTTCATTCTGCCCTGTGTGAATCAGTAAACTTCAGAGTGTAGAACTCAGCTAGGCATTTACTTGAGAAATAAATCCATAGATTCAGTTCTGTACGTTCTTGAGGATTGTTTTCTTTTTTTTTTTTTTTTTTTTTTAATGCAGTGCTCTTTACTGTTACATTCATAAAAAGCATGTGTGGTCCCTGAGTGTTCAAATGCTTATGTGTACGTGGTGCTGGACTCAAGATAATCTTTTTAGTCCTTATAGAGTACTGTGGTTGGGAATGTGCTATTTGCCATTTGATCAAATGGTCCTTCATCCTTAAAAAGTCACCTTGGCAGCCTGCAAAGTCACCACATTATGTATCCCAGTTTCTCTCCTTTTTTTTTTTTTTTTTTTTTTTTAATTGAAAAAAATAGGCACTGAGTGGCAGATAAATGCTTTTTGAAATATCAAAGTGCTCATCTGGATGGTTAAACTCACTCTGTTGCTGCTTTGCAACACTGAAGTTGAGAAGGCAGAAGAATTCGATGTTGAGAATCCGTCCTGCAAAGTTCAAAATAGATTTAAATTGCTCAAGAGTAGGGCATACTGATATATATACTTTTGCATATATAGGCATGTTCAGTATGATTTTGTATTAGTGCTTAGAGAGACAGAAAGCTTTTAAAAATGTGTAAGTGATCTATGTTACAGGTTGGTTATTGGAAGCTTGTAAATTTTTTTTTGCTTTGTTTTTCTAACAGGTGCTTTCTGATGGAAACAAACAAAAAAATCACCATAAAAGAGAAAATGTAGTCAAAAATAACCTTGAAAATAACTTCAACTGTCAATTTACGCATATAAATTGTGTCTTTTCCCACCTCTTCTGTTCCCCAGATATATGTAGATTTATTTTCTCTCTCCTTTCCCCCACTTGTATTTTTCTGGAGACACCAGTTGTAGAGAAGCTATAAGGAATCCATTTCCAATTCTGCCAGGCAGCAGGTGGAGAATTAGCATAGTGATTTTCATTAAGGGAAGCAGGAGGCACCAAGGGCCTGGATCCAAAATCAGACAATTCAGTGAGCCTGTACCAGAAACGGAAGGCTCATGGGATTTATTAGTGTTTAGTGATAGATTGCTCTCCCAGTTTTTCTCTCAGCAGTTTTGGACTGTAATTCCATCTGACACAACAAAATAAAGCTGAAGTCAGGTGGATGCTTTTAAGTGCTGCATTTAGAGGTGTTGGATGCACTGCAGCAGCTGACAGTTTGGCAGTCTGTTCCCTGGACCATCTACAGCCAAGGGTGCCTGCCCTGGCTGGTTGTTGAGCCCAGAAAGTTGTAACTGAGATGAATGGAGTCAGCAAGCCCTTGGCACCTCTTCCAGGACAACAGTGTAGCGTGGCAGAGTGAGAGCTGGCTTTGTGGGGCTCTAAGGAGTTGCAGCTCTAAATTCACCCTAGCTCCCAAATTCACTCTGGTCATAGGTAGCTCCACAGCCTTTGTTCTCCTTTCACTAACTGCAATGTGAAGAAAGTGTTATTTGCTTTTCAATAGAGTTGGAAAATAAATTCATTAATATTTGTGAAACATAATATACTGTGCTGATGAGTGCCACAGAAAAACCCATGAGGAAATTAATAATTAGGTATTCAGAGCAGGGCATAGATGTTATGCAGTAAATAAGGTGAGAGTACACATTGAATGATGAGCATAAAAAGAAATATTGAATAGCTAATTCAGTCCCAGAGCAACATCCAGCTTGCGCACTGACTGAAGGAAGGGTCACGTGGAGATTTCCTTTTCAATTTTGTTGCTAAATATTGCACTGTAACATATATACACAAACAGTATAAATTAGTCATCTGTACATTAATGTGTTTTCCTAACATTTGATGGCTTACTTTATACCTAAACTTTCTTAATGTTTAATCTTAGTTTTTGTTTTTTTCTTTCAGTTTGTAAAACAGCACTTCATTCATAATACACTTTTGCATGAAAGACATTATTTGAGGAAGAAAACGTTGCTTTTTAACAGTACTGAAAATTGATTTGAATATGTATTGAGGTGAAAATTAATTATCACATGCCCTTCCAGTAACAGAGATAAGGCTAACCTGACAAAGTACTGATGTATTTTAAACAGATGAGAGGTAAATTACCTTCTGATAACTGCAACATTGAACTTAGCTCCAGCGGAGTGTAATTATTGTTCCCCTATATTCAGCACTTGTCAGGCCGCACCTCGAGTACTGTGTCCAGTTTTGGGCCCCTCACTGCAAGAAAGATATTGAGGCCCTGGAACGTGTTCAAAGAAGGGCAACGAAGCTGGTGAGGGGTCTGGAGCACAGGCCATATGAGGAGAGGCTGAAGGAGCTGGGAATGTTCAGCCTGGAGAAGAGGAGGCTCAGGGGAGACCTTATTGCTCTCTATAACTTCCTGAAGGGAGGTTGTAGTGAGCTGGGGGTCGGCCTCTTCTCTCGTGTCATTAGTGATAGGACCAGGGGGAATGGTTTCAAGCTACGCCAGGGGAAATTCAGGCTGGACATGAGGAAGTATTACTTTTCAGAAAGGGTGGTCAGGCACTGGAATGGACTGCCCAGGGAGGTGGTGGAATCACCGACCCTGGGGGTGTTCAAGGAAAGACTGGATGTTGCGTTGAGGGACATGGTTTAGTAGGAGCTATTGGGAATAGGTGAACGGTTGGACTGGGTGATCTTTTAGGTCTTTTCCAACCTTAGTGATTCTATGATTCTATGATTCTATGATTCTATGGTAATCTGGATGTCAAAAGTTGACTCTTACTAGGAAAAGGGCTAGTCATATTACAGCAAAATTACCTTTGCCTAAATAACAGAAATAAATAAAGAAATAATAGGTTGTATATTGTTCACCTAGTATGGTATTTAATTATAGTGCTGCTAGTATCTTGTTCTTATTTCCACTGAAAGGAACAGATGCATTTCAGCTACACAGGGATAAACTGTCCTTGCTTCAAATATTATTCATTACAGTTCGCAAATTTAACACCAGCACAGTCTACTTTTGGAAAGGACTGTATATCTAGAAAAATAGTAGCAGGATAGATTATTTGATGAACTTACATGGTATTTCTTGATCTATGTTTTCTGAAGAGTATTTAGCCAACTATGGTAGTAAGTAGTGTTTGTTGAATAAATTTGACAAATACTGGTGGAATGTGTCTAATACTTGATGGATGCAACTTGGCAGCCTCCTTCTTCTCAGCTGCTTTTTAAAGCCTTTTAATTTTCTTGGCATTACTCCATTTTATTTATTCTTTTTCCAGTAAGTACACTTATGGGCTTCCTGATCCTGACTTTTTTACCACCTTTACCGTAATTACCTTCTAGGTCTATTTTCTCTTTCTCATCCATCTTTGACCCTCTCTATTCCTTTCTCTTGCCTTCTCATACCCTCTGAGCACTCTCCACTTGCACATTTTGTGTTATGCCTCTCTGCGCTTCTTTCAAATTGTCCTTCCCTTTGTAAAACCAGTGACTCTTAATGCTTATGTACATGTATGGGAAGCATGGTAAGTATTTCCTAATTGTGAACAAATAGGACATAACAGTGTTGTTACTAGTCAAAGCTTGTGTTTAGAGGAGAAATCACTCCTCTTGCTACTACAGGTTTCTGGGAAAGAAGAGCACTGAGATATTTGTAACAGTGATAAGTTTTTGGTGCTACACATTTCCCTCCTCAATTGACTGGCTGAACTCATCCTCAAACTTCTTATATTGGTTTATACACACAGAGCATTCTCTTGTCTCTTCACCTGGCTGTTTCATAGCCACTTTCTACATAAAGGCAGGTTGCAAGCAGTTGTCAACCTGTACCCCATCAACAGCTGCCGATATGATGGTGTTCAACTGCATTTTTACCATCTTCCTCGTGTTCCTATATGTGCTTGGTGCTCCTTACTCCTGCTCAGTCTCTGTGCTGGGAGCTCTCTTCAGCAGCAGTGTGAACTGCTACTTCTTCCTTGTCCTTTGGCATTCTGGGATATGTTGGTGGCCAGTAGCAAAACCCTGTGTGTTGTCCTGTCAGTTGTTTGAGAAACCTCTGAAAAGCAAAACTGTGGAGGTGGAGCTTCCCTGCCAGAAAGCAGAAACACCGTGCCACAATGGTTTTCTTGCCAATGGAGAAGGTAGAATTATTTTTTTATTGGTTTGTTTTTAATTGGCAAATTTAGACTCTCCAGAAATCAGGTGCAATTGTCCAGGAAAGACACATAATTGTCTAATTTGCTGCATGGGTCTTCAAGCTGTGTTGCTAATAGCTTGCCCTTTGCTTTAAGTCTGCCTTTAAAATGTAGTTTTAAGCTCCTGTGTCTCATAGTATCTTTTGTTGATAATTAGTGATTGTTTTTGTTTACCACAGAAGTGAGGAAAGAGGGCAAAGCTGGGAACATTAACTGAGTAAATTCTCTCTTAGAGCCCACGGCAGAGTCAAGACCAGGCTGATGGAAGTCCTTCTGCCATAGTGTCAGCGTCTTGCTCACTGATTTGTTTTGTTTTGTTTCATTTCCCCAGGGATGAGGTGTTTCCAGAGATCAAGTGCATTTCTAGGACTTGTCCTTAATGTAGGCAGCTCTTTGCCTCCCTCAGCAGCTGCCAGTGCTGGGAGGTTGTAAGAAGTGAGTGCTTCACTGCTGTCTTGTTCCTATAGTGCCTTGGAAGACTCCAGACTATGAGAGTGCTTTGTGAGAGAACAAGATTTTTTTTTTCGTGGACTTTTGAAGTATCTAGACAGGAAAGGTGAATTTATTTTATTGTTTTCTTAGCTGAACCTGATCCCACTACAGTGCTAGGAACACTGGCACCCAACTGGTCATAATGGAGATATTGTAGTAACAAGGATTATGCTGTTGACTTTTAATTCACCGTTTAGTTGCTGGTGATATATTAATAAGACAAAGGCTTTCTCTTTCCTCTTAAAACTCTGGTAGTTTTCCACAGAGTAGGTGGGAGGCTAGGGAAATACTAGTTTGGTGATTTTAATGTTTTTTGATGTCTGCACTGATCAGGTGCTGATTTTACACATTAAGTGATGGACTGATATAGAAAAATCACATAATAAGGTTAAAACAAGTAAAAAAGCTAATACAAAGTAAGTTAAAAATATATTGCGGTATTGACTTAAACTTCTTTTTCTGCATGTGTCTGTGATCTTTAGAATAAAAGGAGGAGAGGGACATGGCTTTATTTGTGGGCAAAACTAAAAAAGCTTCTTAGGAAGCTTAACCTGAAAACCACACATATACAGTGGACTGTTTGCAAAACCTGCAGTTATCCAAATTCTGTACATAGTTATTAATGTGTCATCTGTACGTGTATTGAAGATCCATAAAATTTTGCAGAAGTGCCTATTATGCACCTGTTACAAAGTCTGTGTTAATAGAGTCAATTCCTTACACGGTGCTTAGGTATTTAATGCTCATGTTGAATCTGTAGCTGAAAACAGTGCTGTATGTATTCAAAATAACATCTTGTGAGAGTATTTAGGCACCGTTTTTATACACAAAGGCACTCAAGTCATCAGTTCCTTGAGAAATGTTTTCGTTTCTGTGTTTTTTAATGATGTTAGCATTTTCGTTCAGTTTTGTGATCAATCTGATGATTAATATTTGTTAATAGGAGTTATTCTTGGTCAGATTTTATTTCTGATATTTTCATTACTATATAGCATACAACACAAACGTTCGGGTATTGCACAGAATCGGATATCTGCTACAGCCTAGGTTTAAGGCATTTGGCTGCTGCATTGTGCTCTACACCCTTAAGAAGAGACATCTAGCTTCTCTGTGCAACACGCTGAGAAAACTAAATGTCTCAGAAGTACAAGCCAGCAAAGCCCACTCATCTCTAGGTTGGTTTGAGTGTTAGGACCAGCTGGCTATCACCAAGCTGTGCACTGACCTGCCTGCATAGTTTAGGTATAGGCATCTCACTGAATACAGCATTGTTTAACACAACTCTGGAGGTGGGAGAAATAGTTGCCATTTCTTACTTTCAAATAACTTCTTTAACCTTTCTTTGTAATTCATTTTCTAGGATCTATCATGATAGTTAAGTACCTATGCCCTTTAAAAGAAACAGGACAAAATAGTAGAGGAAAAAGGCACTCCTTTAAGGAAATGAAGACTCCAGTATTCCTTCCCAACACACAAAGACTGAAAGGAATGTGGAGTTCCTTACTTGGTACTTGAAGACAGCATCACTCATCTGTGTAGTTATGGAAAAGATGAATTAACCGTTAAGCTGAGTCTGAAGAACTGGAACTTGTGTGCTGCTCTTGTAAGAGTGTCTTAGTCCCTAGTGTATAAATTATTTTCAGCCACAGCAATTTACTAACAATACTTGAAAATTCAGTGATCCTGAGTAGAGCTCTTCTCTCTTATAGTGATTCTGTCATTCTGTCAGATTCTCATTCTGTCAGAGAGTAACAACGCTGTTCTGTGGACATCATACCAGCTAATAAGGGTGTGATGCTTCCCAAGACTAAGGGTCCCAAAGGCAGCTTCTAGCCCCTTTGTGACTTGCAGATCCTCAACAATGGTCTCTCATAAGAGCTTTTTATTGGTGATATGGAAATCAGATTTTGGATACTAGGTTTTGGATAATTTCCATTATGCTCATTGTCCAGCCAGTTAAGTGAAAGTTAGTGACCAAGTGACCACATTGCAGTAGAAGAAATGTAGATGCCTCTCCAAAATTCCAATTTTGAAGTAATTCTCAACTATTGATTGGAATGGAAAGAAAATATGTGCCTGAGTGTTGTTTGCCTCTTCTTCCTGCTCCATTTTCTAAACTTTTTGAAGTAAAATAGCAGCTGGTGCTATACTTTTGTGAAGTTCAATCAGATGATGGTGCTGAGAACGTATGCTCTTGACTGTGTCCCTATTGATATGGGTCCATTTGCCTTTGCTACTGATAAAACTATATGCTCAGCCTGGTTAATGGTGGGATCCTTCTCTGTATGAACAAATGCTAGTCATAATTGTCTGAGGAACCTGCTTTTCTGGGCTGGCCTTCATGGCTGTGGTAGTTGTATTGCTTGTGTGATTTGCAAAACAAATAAAGGTTAAAAATCAAGAAATTCTACTCAGCTTTCTTGTTCATGATCTCTCAAATTTTGGAGTCAGAAAGAAAATCTGCAAACGTGTCATAAATTTGATCCTAACAGTATGTTTCACTGTTTACTGGATGAGACATATTCCATCTAATTTATATGTTGTGGAATTCTGTTAAGGCATATTCCATGCTCTGGAGCAAAGCCACTGAGACCAATTATGTCTTCTGGATTTAATGCTGGTACAACTAAGTGGAATTTGGCTCATTGACTTCTCCAAGTATGCATGAATTTGAATCAGGATAAGATTTGTTCATACAAATGTAGTTGATTTGGATATTTAAAAGCACATGTAAGTGATTACAAAAAGTATGTCAAAGCAATAGATACAGATTATTGCTGTACAATCAACTAAATATTTCTTCAACTACAACCATTATAAGGAGAGAACTTGTAATAGGTTCGCTTGCTCTTCCTCCTGTGATCTATAGTCTTAACTAAATGTTACTGAGCTCATTTTTGTCATGTTTCATTCATCGTGCTCAACTTCTTTCTGTGAAAGAAAAACCTGTGTTTAAAAAAATCAACTTTAGTACACAGGCTCTAGAGTAACAATGAAAATGGAAGGGGAAAAAAGTCAAGACATAAAGGCAGATTGCTGCTAGTGGTCCAATCAGGGTTAACTAGGTTGGAGCAGTAAATATTGTCCTTAAACTGTAATACTGCTATTTCTTTAAATTTATTGATTATCACAAAAGGGGAAGTGTTCGGGCTGGTCAGCACTTGATTTGATAGAAAAAGGCACATCTGGGACTTAATTGGTAATACCTTGAGTTTGCAATTATCCAGTGTAGAGTCTGAGCCAGTAGAAGTCTGCCTCTGGTTTCAACCACAGCAAAAACTTGTATATGACCGTTTCATTTCTAGAAGTTCATTCCAGTAATTAGTATTTCTTTGTTGTCTTGAAAATGCTACATCAGGGAAGTGATTAAAAATGAGCTCACGTACATGCATGAAAGTGAGTGTTTGGTGAGACTTCTGTTGTGCAAGATAACTAACTGAAGTGCTTGTGCTTATTGAGAGAGAGATGTTTCTACTTGATTCCCTATCTTCTGTGTTGCAAGATCAAGCCAATGAAGAATTCTCTAAAAGCTTCAGGATCCACTTCTTGGATTTGAGTACTTGAAATATATTGAGTATTATTCCCTTCCATTTTAATTGCCTATAAAAAGTAATGGAATTATTTAAAAGTGGAGTCATTTTTCTCCTACAGTAGAGTTCAAATAGCTGAATATTCTTCCCATCTCTCTCCACTCAGAGTAATCTTATATATTTCTCCTATGTTTTGCTGAGATATTTGGCCTTCTTTGTTGTTGCTTTTTTTTTTTTTTAAGCAATCTAATATTAAATTATGCTCTTTCCAAGAGCTTATTTGCTGATTTTTTTCAAAGTTTGATATAACAAATAGTGATACTATGATGGCAAATCCATCATGGAGAGAATGGAAATGGGAACTTCAGTGTTAGTTGATTGCTGATACTAGAGACAAAAGAAAGCTGTATTTAGATTGTAAAGCTGTTTTTTTTCTGCAGTTGCAATGAATTTCCTTTGGGTAGTGCAGTTCCTCTTCTCCACAGCACTGCATTGTTTCGTGAATAGACAAGGTCATGCTCTAACTCAGATGGGTTTCACTTCTGGTGTGTCATGCTTGAACAAGCACAAGCCAAGTGATGAAATTGCAAAATTTTGCATGCCAAACTTAAAGACATGAGATTGTCTCCTAAATGTAATTTCTGGTATTTCAGTGATATATATGTTCATTTTCTGGTAAATCATTCTTTCTCATCCCCTGCTACTCTCTTGGTTGTTAATCTGTCCTAATGCTGATTGTAAATGCTGGTGTGCCTCTCTCAGGGTAGTTATTGTTCTGCCTTTTACTTTCTGAGTAGGAATTGTCATTGAAAATGAGAACAATGTCTTCCCTCTCAAAAAAATTTTGTCCAGCTCCAAAATTGTCTTTTCTGTCTTACCTCATTGCAAAGGTATTGCCATGGTATTCTTGGGTAGGAAAGCTAAGAAAAGTCTCAGAAGTTGAAGGAGGGAATGACCATTCAGATCGTTTAACGTTTGTTAAGTTATCCAGAGTCTCCTGGCCAGTGCTAGATAGTCCTGTATTCATTTTCTCATACTGATCTATCTAAGTTTAGCAGCCCCAAAATAATGGGACTTCTGCCATCACTGTTGGGAGATTGTAAGAGGTTAATAAACCTCACATTGAAGAAGTTTTTTTGATGTTCAGTGTAAATTATTTCACAGATGAAATATATGTCAGGGAGCAGCCTAAATTTTCACTTTCTTAATTTCATCCTATTATTCCTCGTTATATCCCTTGTACCAACCTGAATAATTCATCGTCCTTCTTAATGTTTATACCCTTCAAATATTTATAGGCAGTTATTACGTCTCCCTTTAGTCAGAACTTAGCCGAACTGTTCATATTTAGACCTTTTAATCTTTCTTCGTAAGCAAATCTTTCTATACATGATTGAGGGCCTGATCCTCAAAGGTATGTAGGTGCCTGTCATTGACTTCAATAGAATTGTGGCCTAGATATTACTACTTTTAAGCAGTGCTTTCTTTTCTCCTCTCTGAATTCCTTGTGTGTCAGAATTAGATACTAAGGAGCATAGACCTGAATGCAATATTCCAGGCTTATCTTGGCCAGTCCTCTATGCTTTACTGCATTGTGTATCACCTCAGTCTGTGCATCCCCCAAAATATTGTGTACTTCTTGCCAGCATACAGCGTTGAAAATTTATTCCTAAAATAGTGTTCACTGGTGCCCCTACTTTGCCTTTTGGACCACTGTATTCTAGATTTCTTACTGGTAATATTCAGCATAAGCTCAGTTTCTTGAGATGAATCATCAGCTTTCAGTTTTTGAATCTCTTTGTAGAATCACACTGAAATTTACAAGGTCTTCCTGTTTGTTACTATGTCCGCATAGAAGAGAAAGTGCATGTATTTCCTGTGTGTACGAAAGTACTCACTGCCCATCCTCTGAACACAAATGAAAATTAACAGAGTAAACTATGTATCATTACACTGTGTGGTTTTCCAGCTTCGTACAGTCACATTTTTACTACTCTTTTTTTTTAACAGATGCATTTAATTTATTGTACATGTAATTTCCATTCACATCCAAGTCAATTTGAATTAAGTTTGTAAGGCAAAATTCCTATATCAAGTGTTTGAATAAAATCCAGCTGCAGTAAATTTATTTCATTGTTTGCAGTGGTCCGTTATGCCCTTCAAGTATGAACTCTCGTTTTTAGCTTATACGGGTATGTGAAATACCAATTACAACTACTGAGTATGGTTTCTACACAACTGCCTCTGGAAAAATTCTCTTGTTTTAGTCAGAAACTAGACTGGCCAGACTGAACTTTTGTGATTTTGTACCTACTTGAAAGGTATGGACACACAGGCCTACATCTGGAACTGCTTGGATATGGACAGATCATTGTACCAGTAGTAATGACTATGTTTTTATGGAATCACTTAGATATATCTTTTTCTTCTTAAAGAATCATAACAAAATTCGTAGACATCTGAACAGTGAAATGGTTTTGATTATGTATGATTACTTGTGGGTCTTTAAGCCCCTTTTAAAAACATTAAGGACATTTTTTGAAATGTTTTTGAAATGAAAGTAACTTATGTAAATGTGTAAAAGAAACTTTCTTTTTGAATGAATAACTAAAACTAATGACCAGATTTGAATAAATTTTACAAAGTCTTCTAGGCTTCATTAAAGCTCTTTCTGAGCAAATAGCCTTTTTACAGCTCTAAATGCATTTTGCAGCTGGCAAACATGAAAGCAAGTCCTGGAACTCGCTGTTTCAGGTGCCATATTCCTGATGCAGAGTGATGCTACGTCACCGTCTGCATATCACCCACAAGCGTGCTAAACAAAACTGTCTCTCCTTTGCTTGATTTTCTTTCAATCATTGGGTACTGGGTTGGGATTTTTGCTTGAAAGCCTTGATGTTTGTCAAGTCCGTAAGACAAAAATATAGACATAAAATATGAGATGGTAGTAGTACCAAATGCAAATGATGTTCCTAGCTTGTGTTGTTTTAATGTATGACCTTGTAACAGGGACCGCATTTCTCTGTAACATTTTATTATTCACTACAATGCAGTTCCTATCTTTCATATTTCGCTATTTCCCATTTGCTTATTCAAAATCTCATGACACATATCACATCATCTACAGCAAAAGTATTTTACTGAAGATCCATTTTGTTCTTTTTCTAAACTGCTGTGTGTGATTTTGACTCTGTTTCACCTTTGCCTTCCAAAGGCAGAGAATTTTAGTTTAATCTCCCAAAATTTGTTTTTCTTTGTTTTTAATTTATTTTCTGGCAACACATGAATTCCTTCTTCATTACATTTTTCTACTGCTCAAAAGGCTGTATATGTAAGTGATGCAGCTATATGTATATATATATGTGTATATATATATATAAATATATATATGTACATGTCTTATTAAAGTCACCTGTACTCTGCCTTTTATACTCCTACTGGTATTAGTAGACTAGTGCAACATGAGGCACTATTTTAAATCCCAGTATCAAAAGAAAGCTTTTGATAATAAAAACTCTGGTCTTCCCTAGCTCTCCTGGGAAATTCTTTTAAACATAGGCAAGCCAATTCTGTGTGACCTTAAGCCGAAGCAAGCAGACAATTGGGAAAGCAAAACTCGGGTGTCTGTGTGAAAGAACAAGCACTTGGCTGGGTTGCGTACTGACTTGAACCAAGCAGGGTCATTCACACCTGTAGAATGAGAAGTTTTTAAAAATATAATGCAAAATGAGCAAGAAAGAAACAGTAACTCTTAAAAATGGTGTACTACTATTTAACATCCACTTTTTCTATTGTAATTTTACAACTCTGCAAATGTGCAGAGCTGAAAAATCAAGCCCAGTCTGTTTGTCTGACAGCCTGTAATGAGTTCAAAAGATAAAAGGTATGACAGTTTTCAGCAGCTGAGAAAACAATGCTCAGAATTAAAAGGTATCACATTCTTAAAACTGCAAAGAACTTTAAGATAAATATATTGAAAAAAAAGTTACTTTTAATGCTGTAATTTAAGCTCTGTAAAACGTACCATAGCTTTCCAATATATCATTAATTAAATGATCATTTCAATGTTGGCACCAAATGGTTTACCTTTGATTCCATTGTGCTTGTTTTTGTTTCTTTTACTGATTTCAGTTTGGATCTTCGCAATTTAATAAAATAGGAGTGACAGGAAGTTCATATATTATCTTCCTCTCTTACTAGAATAATAGCATTAGTGTTTTTAGTTTTAGAAAATGAATGATGACACCAGTTATTGATCTTGTGACAGGTTAAGAATGTTATTATAATAATTCATACTAGTCAGCTTAACCTTTTATTGACTTGACCTTTAATTTCTCCAAGAAACAAAGTTATGTGGGTGCTTTAATTTTCTGCTGTGCTACTGTTGAAAATCTGACATGGTTTCGATTACAGTTTGTATATCATTAAAAAATACAGTAATCTGTCAAATCATTAATCTGTATTGGCAAAATAAGCAGATAGACAGAGCTGAGACAGGCTATGTTCAATAAATGACAATAATGTTGACTTTAGGGAAGGGGAGTTATTGTGTCCAGAAAAGAGGACCTTGCAAACAAGAATGAGTAAGACAGAAAAAAATGTAGGCTGTTTTTACATTGGCTGACTTTCAGTTCCGTCTTTCACTATGTCTGAACATACTTCTTGCTTTCCTTTGGAAAAGATTAGTCTTGTTTCATCATTGTTGCAGCAAATCATGCTAAAAAAAATTTAAAAAATCTAATAAAAATAAGTTATAAACAAAGTAAGAGTCTGAAGATGGTGGAGAATTAGCTAGCACAGTCACAAAGCCTTGTTATCTCGTATCCAGCAGTAACTAGCTTCCTTGCGGGGTTTATGGGAACATCAGAGTCTCTCTCCTGTCTTTGTCCTCTATGTTTGTGAGGAGAAGACAGACATAAAGAGAAGGTAAGAGTGAGCAAATAGGAAGCGAGCAAATAGTCTATCTATATGGGAAAACGAAAAGGGTTATGCAATCAAGCACATTCTCTTATAGAAGTTGGAAGGACTGTGATTTCTTACGATCAGCTGAAGGTGCCTTTCAGTAAGGGAATGACCACAAAACAAGTATGACGTTGCTCCAAAGGAATCTTGCATGATGCTGGGGGAAAAAAAATTGCCTACAACAGTTTTTCATGTATATACTCTCTATTGAAATATTCAGAGCAGTCAGAAAAATAGTGCTAATATTAGTGTCCTCTAAACCTGATCTCTGTAAGCAGTGATGGACTATTCATACTATCAGCCTTTCATCTGAAGCAGCAGAGGTTTGTGTGGCTGGTGTGAAGGTTACAACCCTACTGATGACCAGTCTGATGCCTTGGAATAAATTCTAGGTTTGCCCTCTTAAAAACCATGGCAACCACACATAGACAAACAACAAAGCCAATAAGCTATATACCAAGTGAAGTGAGAGAGAGAAGTTGCTAAAAAACCCAAACAAACAACAACAACAAAAAACACAATAGCAGCAAAACACATTTACAGAAACTAGAGAACGACAGAATTAATTCTGTTAAGCGCATGCTGTAATCAGGTGGGCAGCTGCAGAGAGATCAGCTATGGCTTCTTGGATCATAATTTTGAATATTGCCCTATAAAAACAGATTTTCTTCCTTCTTGCAATAGAAATCCCTTGTGATGTTGGACAAACATTTTCAATTTTTTCTTTTCACAACTGGTAAGGAATTACCCTCCATTGTTTTTGGTATGCCATTCATAGTGTCTAAGTTTGGAGCTCTTTCATCATTAAGTGAATCTCTTGGAGCTGTGATATGAACACAAGTAATGCTGTGCAGTACTTGGTACTCTGGAAGAAAAAAGTCACTGTCCAGTTGAGAAGTGTAAAGAAAAGCAGTTTCAATCTTAATATCTTTGTGCCTCTGTTGCCCATCTGAGGATGCAGAAAGCACTTCTGCTTCCCTTGCAGGGTGTGAATGTTAACTCCTGTTCAGGCACAGTCTCAAAGAGTGCAGTAGGAAACCACAAGGGATAATAAATCATTCTTTTTAAGAATAGTTTAAGCCCTAAGTCATAGACATATAGTGTAAAGATATATCAGAGTAATGAATGACTGCTTGGCCAGTTCCCATGTTGATGAAATCACAGACCCTGTAGAAATATTGCAGTCTCCTGTCTTTGAGAATTTTATCAGAAAAGTTAAACAATATGAAGCTGGATAAGGTTACGCATAACCATATTCTTTTTGCAATTTGCAAGAATGTTTTTACTGTTTTCCTTGCAACTGTTCTACTTCGAGTTCTTTTTACAATGGAGGATGGAGGATGCATTGTCTAAAGACCTTACTTTTCCAACATTCCTCATAAACTGTAACGAAGGCCAGAATTATTTGACGTTTTCCACTCTTAGACATACAAACTGGATGCAGAGACAGTAAAAAAAATAAAACATTGTGAATTAGCAGATCTTTGGAGACCCAGTTTATGGGTCTCCAAAGGAATCTTTGATGGCCAGCCTTTGTGCAACTTCAGCTAATAATATAAAAATTTGTAATGGAAAATTTAATTTCAGAATTGTTTTGCATGATTATTGTGAATTATGGATGGAAATAAAAGTTCATAGTTTTATTTACCTATTTATTTTTCTCACCTGCACGACTATCAATCCACCAGTCAAATTATGTGACCAGTAAAAGGAACTTCTGGAGCTTTGTGAGTAACAAAGTTAAAGACCTCATAGTTTTCCAGATGGCTTTGCATATCTCTGGGCACCTACAACTTTGTTTCGTAAATTTGTCCAAGAGAAAAATTTACATCATCCATCACAGCCAGGAACGTTCAGGACTTAATTCAATCACTTCAGTGGTGAAAGATTACAAACAGGCAAACTTCAGGCAGAAACATTTGGAATTTATTTCCTATGCAGTCCTCTTTTTTCCATACGTGGTTGCTGTGCTCTAAAACATTCCAACTTTGACAACAAAATCACCAGGAGTATCCACCAACTCTGGCTAATTAAACGCTATATGGAATATTTCAGCTATGCTCAACCTACGGTGTCCTTACTCTCATGGAGTCATCTTTTACTCCAGAAGTGGTGCTGCTGAGTTGAGTCAGCATCCTCAAACTATGCTAGGTGTTCCTGCTTTGTGTCAGCAGAGGTACCATTCTGCTGGCTCTATCCTGATAAAGGCAGGAATGGTCTTTCCTCATCTGTACTGTTTTGTTAGCCTTGGGCATTTAAACAACAAAAAGAGGTGAGTAGTGCATGTCTGCAGCAAACAGTGCTTTGTGGCAGTGTGTAAGTTTGAAAACCATTTTTTATTTATGGCATTTTACCAGAGGAAGACCAGAGGTGTAATAGTGAACTAATGCAATAATAAATATATGCAATAATTTTGATTTAGTTTTCTATTAATTGGAGATTCAGTCCCTTGGAAAGGTAGACCTCTGCAAGGCTCATAATTAAACAAAACAAACGGATCCAGAATTGTGTTTCTCAAATGATTTCAGTTTCTATTCATTAATATTGGAAAGAGGGAAGAGTTTAAGAGGGAGAATTTATCTAGAGCAAGTGCAAGGCCTGCCTTTCACAGGACTCCATAATTTCTGCTGCAAGAGCAGGACAGGCAGGAGCAGGAGAAATAAGATCTTAGTTATATGGGAATCTTTTAATAAATGCCATTGTACCCAGGGAATTATGATAGAATTTTCGTGAACTGTTCTTGGCTTTTGGTGTAAAAAGTAAAGCAATCTAAAAAGAATGGCAGTCAAGTCATATAAAACAAGGTATTCTGTGGAAATACATGAAGTTTTTCATGTGGGGAAAGAACAGTATGTAAGTACGTGGTGGGAGCGATGTAGGATAGATCTAACAGTGGGATTTTGGTAAGGCTTTCAAGAAAGAGTTTGTGCAAAGATCTTCATCACTATCAACTTGTGGATTGCAATAATCCTGGCCTTGTCTCTTCAGTGGGATGCTGTGGAAAGTGGAATTGTGATGACAAAAAGAAAGCCAACGTACAGGACTATCCTAATTTTCAGAACATTTTCTATGGGAATTAGGCATCAAAACGATGGGTTTGATGCCAGGTGGACTAGTAGCTTGTTTTCCTAAGTATTGAGACTCATGACTAATACTTCTGAGCATTTCTGTTGCATGAGTCATGCTCAGTGATGCTACTTTGACACATATCATTCTGGGTTTTGATCTTTTCCCTCTTTCTTCCTCTTCTCTGTCTATCATCAGCAAAGAACTGTTTTGCTGAACTTAAAGACACTCTGAGCATTTGGGTTGCTATATATTATCAGTATTCCAACTTCCTAAGAAGGGATATCCATTTTTAGCCCAGATAAAACAGTCAGTAACATTTTGAATATCTTTGGAACTTTCCTGCGGAGATATTTGTGGAAATATGTAAATATATTACATCTACATGCATAATATAAATTTAATCTATCTCCAAGCCACTAACTCCTGTATCTACTTCCTGCATTCCTTAGGGTGGGCTACCTTGCAAGTTAATTAGTGTTTGCACACAAGCTTTAGCCCTGAAGGATATTGTTCATGTTATTACTTGTGCTATGCTGAATAAGGGGGGATGTTCCTGGATGATAAAATGCACAGAAGCAGAAGAGACACTTGGCGAAGGAAGAAAGCTTCAGTAATGTTTAGGCATCCTATTACAAGGTGGTCCTGTAGTCACATGTTACATGCCTCTGGTCAATTCACAGATGGATTGACTTGAGAAACAACTACCAGGTAAACTTTAGTAGATACATATATATGTACAATCTTTAACTGCCTTCATGGGACTCTGGAGTTCTCAAGGGCTTCTGCTACAGCTGTCCACTGGCCCTGAGCGTAAGTGCTACAGTGTATTGAAAAATGATACCTGTCATGTCTCAGTAATCTAGGTAATAAAATATCAATTGAACCTTTTCCTGAAAATGTACTCCTGAAAGCACTAGGTACAGTTACATAGATATTTGTCATTTGTATACCTTTCTCAAAACATATAAGCAAGGATTTAAAAAATAATTTTTGTTTCTCATATATGTTAGTCTTTCAAATCAGTCATGTCTGTTTTTCCACTGGGACCACATTTTGCCTTTTTCCTTCTTCATATCTTACTGGTATTGCTTTTGGTTGCATTACTTTCATTTTGTAAGGAAGGTTTGTTTTCCCAGATGCTCCCTAGGCAGTAAAGTCTGGGTGACTATCCATTATTTCAGATAGGAGTGCAAGAGGGCTAAAGACAAGAGTCTGCACAACCAGAAATTTTTTTAGTGTAACTTGCCCACTGTCTGTAGAAAGATTATTCACAATGTGTACCTTCCTTTGCAAACTTAGACATAAGCAAAGCTTCTGCACTTTGACATCAGCTCAGCTGCAATTCCAACTTTCTCATGCTCACTTAAAGATTTGCCACTTTGGTGGGATACAAAATCACTTTGGAAAAGGTGGCAGATCAACAGCCTGGATAAGACTTTTCTTGTTTGGGTAAGAAATAAAAGTGGTGCAGGAAAGTTGGAACCACTTGCCACCTGTGTTACTTTGCACCTTTTGGGGATAAAAACACCTCTGACCATGGAGAAAATAGTTCAGTTTCAGTCACTGCTGGAAAAGGATCTTCAAAACAATGTCAGCGCAAGGAAGTGCCTGAAATCCTCTCCTTGTTTGTTCATTAATATGTTAATTGTAATACTTTTAAGGTAAAAACACGAAGTACTGGAAATATACAAGTGATTCAAACAGAATAAAGATCATAGAAAATTTTGGGTTGGTATTGATCTTGAGGACCACCCAATTCCAACCCTCTGCTGTGGACAGGGACACTTTCCACTAGATCTGGCCCCTCAGGGCCTCACCATGCTTGATGTTGAATACTACCAGAGATGGGTCCGTAGATTCTGTGGGCAGCCTGTTCTAGTGCTTCACTACCCTCATAGAGAATTTCTTATATCTAATCTAAACCTACCCTCCTTATTTTGAAGTTATTACCCATTGTCCTATCAACTATCTAGATATATTGTCAGATTCCTCAGATATTTGGCCTTTACTTTGTATAAATTTTTGTTCAGTTGATCTCTGTTTCTAGTCATATTCTCCCTACTTTCCCTCCTCGCTGGAATCTATGAAGTTTTATATGCCTCTATATTCTGTTGGGTTTTCAGCATCTTTGCAAGCTGTCTGCTAAAAGATTTTCTTGAAATTCAAAAGAATAATAAGATATCATTTGTGAATGGAGGAGGGAAGAGTGGGATCCACAGCATAGAGATATGTTTTAAAATGCAGAAATTAGAAATAAATTATTCAAAAACAGTAGTATTTGTATGGCACTGTTACCTCTTTTGCTGCTGCGGCTTCTTAGAAAAGCCTGAAAATAACAAAAGTGTGGGATACAAAAGTAATAAAGACCAAATAAAATGATCACTAGTGAGATGAAGAACTAGTCTTGGAGATTCACTTGCTCTTTGAAACCTCTTTCTTCAAGCAGAAGTAACCAATGCAATGTGCTCAGTGGCTCCCACTCTTACTGGAACTAAATCACATGCACACACCAGAATGATAGAGGTTGGAAGGGACCTCTGGAGACTGTCTAGTCCCAACACTACCTCATGAAATAAGTTAGAGCACATCAGGGAACCACAGCAGTGTTCTAAATGTACTTGTGTCAATACATATTAGCCAGTAATTAGTGCAAAACACTGAGTTTCTATATCAAAAATTATGTGAAGTTTTAGTTTACTCGTGCCCCTTGTGTATGTGGTAACGATGTCTCAATTACTTTCACATGGACACGCATTAATCTGCCTGTGCACGTTATTTGTATTTATATACAAACAGCATACGTTCATTCCAGTTCTTGTTAGTGGTTCATTTATTAACTGGACACTGTACATCTACTTGTGTCAGGTCTCAACTGATATTTCAGCAGTGGCCTTTGGGGGTTGTCTTGATGTAACCTCAACAGCCTGCTTATTTGAAAGGGAATGGGGGCTAAAAGAAACAAGTAAGGACTGTAAGGAACAGCCCTACAGTAGACTTGGTTCATGCCTGCTACTTCACCTTTTCTTTTCTTGCAGATCAAGAGATATGTTAATTTAGTTGTGGTAGAAATACTCTGAAGCCCAATTTTGTGTGGGATTTCAAGTGGAATTATTTCTCTCTCTCTTTCTCTTTTAGAGAAGGATCTTTGGGTTTTCTTTGAATGAGGCAGTATGGACAGTCACAGAATACATCCTCATTGTATTCACCCAATGCAAAAGATAGTAACCAGTAGAAAGGTAGATGTGTATTTGATGGAAAAAAAAAGTAGATGGTGTGAGCACTCTGGTTCTATTCCCAGCCCTTCTTCCAGCACTTGCTGTATCTAAAAGCACAACCATTTTTGTCCAAACCATACCCTTCTGAAGACAATCTACATTGTATTACTGGTTGGATTGTTTTCCAGGGCCCTGTATTTTTGCCAAGTTGCTGCATATAAACACATAGTGCTTCAAGGCTCCAGCTGCAAATCTTTTTAGAAAGGATTTCTCTACAAGATTTGAGTAAGAGTCTGAGCAGCCCACGTGAAAATGGTGAGATTGAAGACGTTGGCTATGATTCCATTTGCTCTTCTGGGTAAGGAGCAAGCTTTACCTGAGAGATCACTGTGGGAGACAGTTTCAGTGCTATGAAGGTACTGCTTACTCTTTTTTTCCTTAAGAACTAAAGGCAAATTTTGACTCTCTTTTTGCGCACTGAAAGAAAAACATGTTGGTATTATGGTATTATTACTTAAAAAGGTATGTAATAATCTAATCTTTTTCAGCAGTGGCAACATAAAGATTTGATAGGATGTGGAAGAAGGTTAAAAGTCTGTGCTGTGCATTAGGCAAATCCTTGCTAAAATTACTGACTCTCTCTGGGTATAAAATTTTCTCAGGCTTTGTTTCAAAATCTGACATGGAATCCACATTGCTAAACAGCAGCCACTTTTGAGATAAAAACTTATTAAATGGAAACTAATGGGCATATGTTCAGTTGTTTTCATTTTCCTTAACTGCCACAGTGGCTGTGAAACTTTTTAGTCCCATTTCACAGTACATATGGGAGAAAACTAATTCTGCATACAAAATAACAACTGTATGTTTTCCTCTGAGTGCAATAACTATGAGAGATAAATTTGTTTTTATATTATTATGGAATGTTTGGTTTTAGTAGCAAAATTAAGCATGAGCAGAGGCCCCTAGTAGATGAATTAGGAAGTGTTTGGTTTGTCATGATGACATGACAGTCCTCATCATTTGACAATGAGTTTAAAAATTTTCAACAAACCATTTCTTTGGACTACAGTATCATTTATGTTTCAAAGTCCCTAAAACGCGGTTTAAAGTGACACTCACACTTGCTTTGTTACTGCTTAAAATGAGGAAATGGAAAGCAAAAATCTCCATTCCCAGGTCCCTTAACATTTTTGAATAGATTTAATTAAAAATATATTCAAATCATTATTTTCACATGAATGATTGTGTAGTGACAGTCAGCTGGAGGGTACTGCACTTGGCTATACTTCATTATGGCTGTATGATTTGTAATTAGAAACAAGCTAAAGCCAAAGCTGATCCTTTCCAAATTCTTGGGGGTGTTCAGAGATGAAGACTTTTAATTAGGTATAGACTGGCCAGTAGCAAAGTTCAGGTGTTTTACAACATACAGCAGAATACAGCTCAGCAAAGCACACAAAACAGACTTAAGTTGACCCAGCCAAACCACAACCGTAAGCAGTTTTTGAGTTCAGTAGGACTTAAAGACATCTAGAGTTTAAAAAAATTAAAGATTTTTGCTGAATTTTGACAATGGATTTGCAACTTTTCTGGTAATAATTTCTGTCTATAATAATTATAAATGAGGTAGTGTTTAATTTTTTTTTTTACTGGATTTTAATAAAATCTCTGAAATTCCTATTTTATTATCACTATTTTTAATGTGAATTACCTGATATTTTTCCAGCAATTAATTTTATGGACTCTGAGCAGTAAATAAAGTATTAATTATCTATCATAAGACTGTGAATTAGAACTTCTGGGATTTTGAGCATCTATGCATAGTGAAAATTAAAGATCATTCTTATATCAAAAATTACAATGAGAGTAGAAGCTGGTTACATTGATAAACTCACTATAGTCTCTTGAACACATACTTATTTGTTTCTCTTCAGAGAAATGCTAATATAATAACCCCTTTTGTTTATAACCCTTTTTCAAATCCGGGAAGTATTGGAATGCATTCAGCATACGGTAAAGAGAGATGTATTTATCTGGAGTGCAGTCACCTTTGAGGTGAGACTTGGCAACAGTTGTTACATTACAGAACGTTAAAAAAAAAAGAAAAGAAAAGAAAAAAAAGCTTCACCATAAATCAAGAACTAGCCTTTTCCTTTCTCTCTTCTCCTATGACTTTTTATACAGGAACCAAAGTAGTTCTCTGTCCTTTGTCACTGCTTATTTTTGAAAGGAGACTGAGTTAATGGTGAACATGTTGTCCTGAACTTCAGCAAAGGGTCTCAGTCTGCCATTAATTTTGTGCTACCAGGAGACAGAAAGGGGGAACAAAGATGCCAGGCAGTCCAAAGCTTAATATGTTCCTCACAGCTGGAGGTGACATGACAGTCCTCTTGTCATTTGACAACAAATTTTAAAATATTTGTCTGGAGCTAAAAAGCCACTACCATAAAGATTGCTCACTATGCTGTGAGATTTAGGCCACTGAGGCTGTTATTTTATTAAGGTGTCTCGCAGAGAAACACTCCTTTGTAAACAGCCCTTGTCTTTGCAAAAGACCTTTCTCTACTTCTGTATATATTTTTTGTGCATTGATGACAAAGCAGGCATTAAATCTGGGTAGAGATAATGCCAGGTGATAAATTCTTTTACTCCTGACCTCATAAATCATTTGGCAGAACTGTACAATGCTTGATGTAACAGTGTGCCATTTTTAATTTGTTACTACTGCAGTGCAAACTAATTTTAGCACCTTAATGTTTGCTCTCTGCTGCAGTTTGCAAAGCAACTCCATCTTAAAAACAATACAATAAGTGGCTTTATTTATTGGCCTTATACCAACAACTGACAACAAGAAAATAACCACTATTAGTATTAGTGTTGTTGCATTTAGGTACTACTGAAAAGCCCACCTGCATCTTTGGTATGATTTGTATCAATTCATCGAATGGTATTAACATGTGGTTTGATTCTCAAAAGGCCCTTACTCATATTTAGGCAAGAGAGGCAGAAAAATTGAGTGTTTCAATAGATCCCAGCTTGCACATGGCAAGGATATTAGATTTTCAACTGACACAGCTGTAGATCAGATTTACAGAGGTCTGTATAATCTGTATATCCCCAAAAGATCAGTTGCTGTCAGATAAGAATATTTGATCAGTTCCCTGTGTAAAACCCAAAATTACTAATGCACAAACTTGTGTAAACTGTTAGATAGTTACTGTCACCTTTGTTACACGTGCTAGCACTCTCGCATCCTTATAGGTTGTAAATGTATTAGTATAGGTTATTAGGTACTGAAGTGACTTTTCCATGAAGCACAATCTTTTATCTTAACAGAATGCTGGAATGGAATCCCAATTTCTGGTTTTGGGGTTATCTTTGTGCTTACAAATAGATCACGTTTGCAACACCAGCTGCATGAACAAAGATTACTGTGCCTTTCTCAAGCGTTGTATCAGAGTAAGATAAAATAAATAGAATAAAACAAAATAGTGACTTCATTATGTCTGCAAGGATTTATCATTTGTAGGTGCAGTATGATGAGATATAGCTCTCGTGTGGCCTATTTAAACATATGATTGCAGGTACAGCTCTAAGGCTTTTAACAAAAAGGCCATAGTCTCTTCCTTGGTGACTACAGAATGAATCAGGCTTGAGCCCTGATATTATCTGCACTTTGTGTGTCTTTTTCCACAAAATTTCTGTGTATCTACATAAAATATCTTGTTAGATGTTTGTCTATAACTTCGATATTTTAATATATATTTTTAAGTATCTGTATATGGAATATCTGTCTATCTGTATGGAATATGCATATACATATCTGCATACACATATATAGTACAGTTTATAGATATATCTACTTAAATACATATGTAGATATAAGATATATAGTTGCAGATATGATCGATATCTACACAAAAATCTATAATCTGTAATATATACCAATATATCTGGACTTGGTCCTGGGAAACCTGCTGAAGGTTGAACAGGGACATTGGACCAGATGACCTCCAGAGGTCCTTTACAACATCAACTGTTCTGTGATTATTGGAAAACTTTGTTTTCCACTTTATAGTAAAGCAATGCCCTGAGGGAAGGAACTGAATGTCAGCAAAAATGAAAAATCACAGACTTTTAAAATATGCTCTTTAAGAAAAAGTATTTTTCCTCTTGCTTTGGCTCACCTCCCTGTTCATTTTCCAGTTTTGGATGTAGTTTACCTCTACCAACTGATATATCTTTCCACATTACCAATCCCCTTCTTTTCTAACTTCCTAGGTATGGGCTGAAGAAGAGAAGCAGGAAACCAAGAAATTTGCTGCATTATCAGGATCAGTGGATTCTTTATCTCTCTGCATCCCTTTCTGTCAGCTTCACAGGAAGGGTTTTGCTGTGCTAGGGCTTCTTGTAAGAGTGGGCAAACTGCAGCTAAAACATTGGCCAGCAGCATTTCAGAGGAAGTTGAGTTATGATGAGGTCCTCTCCATGCTAATGACATAATTGCTACATCATCTTCTTTTCCAATTATTCTTTATTCCCCAGAAGTAATAAAGAATGTACAGAAAACAGCTTGTATTTTCTGCTGTAATTTTGGCAGAAACTGTTTCTCTTTACTCTCGCTATTTTAATATGAAAGAAAATACCTGTATTTTGTTGAATTTTATTCCTTTTAAATTAGGCCATGCTTTTGTTGTTGACTTAAAAGTAACCCGTATCTGCTTATCAGTAAACTTTTATCAATTTTTGTTGTTGTTTGTTTGCTTGTTTGTTGAAGAAGTTCAGAGGGGAAACACCAGGATGGTTGTCAAGCAACTGAACTAGTGAGTGATTTGATGGCTGTTGAAGCCATGATAAACTCCAGGTTTATACTAGTGAGTCTTAAGTACATCTACTGCGGTGTGGCACAGATGATATCAAAGATATTTTCCTATGTTTCCTGTATTTCTAGTTCAAACTTGAAGCACATCCCATAAATCTCCTTGTTCTAATGGGTGTCTAGTCAAGTCTTATTGATGAAAGAAGAGAACTGTTCTTAGCTTCTCTGGCAAGAAAGACAGCAGTTCCCAGTATTATAAGTGCTGATATTTTATTCTAATATGAGCTTGTTTTCACAAGGAATAGAGAAGGCCTCCAGGGATATTTTAGAATATCAACACCAGTTGTGTTTTGTCAATTTAAGTGTGCATTCTCTGTTATTTTTAGTCTTCAACATGAACTAAAATTCCAAAAGGTGTTAACACGGGAGCAAACAATGATGAGCAATTAATGGTCATTAACATAGAGTGACTTTGTCTTTGAGATTCTAGTACTATTTTGAGAGCTCCTCCTAAAATTCAGGAAATACTTATTTTTTTCCATCTTGGAATTCAGATGTGTAGTAATTTTATTCCTTGGTAACTTTTTTCTGTCTGATGTAGAGTGTTGTATGAGACAGGGGAGAGGAAACTCCGGAAGGACAAGATCTGTTTATGGTCAGTTGCTCTGTAAGTGAAACAAGAAAATAGGACAGAATGTGTTGGAGGAAAAAATGGGACCACTGAGATCACCATTTGTTTGAATGCAAACAAATACTCTATATTTTATGCTTTGCCTCACAAGTGCTTTAGTTCAGGAACAAATTTAGGAGATGCTTTCTAGAAATGAAACCAATTATGTTTATGTGCTAAGCCTGTATATTTTTTTCTACCCGAAAGAGTCTAAAAGCGTATGGATCTTCTGTACAAGGGGAATCATAGCCTATAACAGGACAAAATCACCAGATTAATTTTATATAGGATTCTCTTTAATGACAGCAATTTACTATCAATGACAAGCAGGAACAAATTTGTGAATACTCTCCTGAAATGGGCTCCTGCAGATGAAACAGCTTCATATGCTAGAGCCATTGCAATTTGTATGAATATACTCAAAATGTTCCCTAAAGTACCTTAGAATATCAGCATATATTGTAAGGTCTATTGCACATTTTCACAAAGCTCTTATAAAAGCACTTATCTATTCTAATCTTACTCCCTTACGCAAATGGTTCTAACTGTCAGCAGGTGAGTATCTAGGGTTTTATCTCGTTATCTCTTACAGCTGATTTAAGAAAACAAAAAACAGCAAAAACAAAGCAAAACAAGAACACCTCAACCTGAAGCCTACTTTGAGCATTGAGTAGCTATAGCAATGAACAACATCCCTGTGTTGTTTCAGCCTATGTCTTCTAATGGTACATCTGTAAAGGATGCCAGGGTGGCCCTTCGTTCCACTGCTTGTTTTACAGCAGTATAATCTCGGTTCAGGTTTTGGTTGAATAACGTGTATGGAGTTATGTGAAGATGATACACTCTTTACTGGAAAGTTCTCACATATCCAACTGGGTAAGTGATCATTTTAAAAAATAGAGTCAAATACATTACTATGTATCCTGTTAATAATACACTGTAAAAATACACTTACTGTTGGGGAATACTTACTCACTGAAGAACAAACTTTGAAGCTGAATTTTTAAACAAGCAACAAACTCCAGCAATTCAGAATACCCTTCTTAGGGCTGGATAATTCCTTCTGTGCTTTGTTTTTGTCTTAATGCACTGTTAGGAATTGGTCTCGATGATCGTTATGGGTTCATTTCAACTTGAGATTGAAGTCAATATCCAGAGCTTTTCTATTTTGTAGAAAAGAAAGATTTCTGTTTTCCAGCAAAGCTGAAGCTGCTGTCGTATTTATGGAGGAAGTTGAGTTCTTTATATTATTGGACCAGTAGCTGGTAATCAGTTCAGTTTCTGGCTCACTACAAACTCGTTGATCAGAAGAGTTTAGTCCTTCAGCCGCACTGCCTTATTGTTGATTCTTTGCTGATTGTGCAGCTGCGTATGATTTAAAGTGAAGTTGCAAAGGTAGCTGAGAATATCCACAGGTTAGAAGGTAGTTCAGAGTCTCCCTGGTTTTCAAAGAGAACATAGACTGGCGTTGTCTCAGGTTCTGAAGCTGTAACTTGCAAAGAAAGATAACATGTACTATCATGATATGCTAGCATGCTGAGTATACTGAGGATACTTTGGTGGTTCTGTAATTGAGAGAATAAAGCCAACCTGCATCAATTTAGAATGAAGTCCAATGAAAACATCTTTTTTTTCAAGGCTAAGGAGATGATAAATGTCTACACAAAGAAAGGCAGCAAATATAACATGAGAGAGATCAAAATTTATTTGACCTTTCTGTTTTCATCTAGAGTAACTTTAGAAACCAGATGGCTGCCAATGCAAGCTTGAAATCAAAGGACAACAAATAAATAAGCCCCGATTCAGCTAACAGTGACTTCATTTTAATATAGGAAGGGAAAAATTTAAATGAATTAGATGAGGGCTGAAAATAGCAAGTGGAATAAAATGTTTGTTTCATTTGAAGTCCCAAATCCTGCCAAATCGCAGAAAGAATAAACCAGGAAGGAAGTTTAGATCATGTTCCTTTAAAACAAGAGTAGAAAAGTTTACTAATGGCAGAAATAGAAGCTGCAGCTGTGAACATATTCTAAAGAGTGTTAGATAATCACTTGAGGGGAAAAACACTACAGGGTACAAATGCTAGACTTAATTGGCTACATGCCTTCCTTCTATCCTGAAATGTCACTATGCAGCCAATGTCAGCTTCTCCACACATCTTCTCTCCAGGGGATAATAAACCCAGCTTTTGTACATGTCAAAATTGTGTTTCTTGCCATTACTTTTCAGAATAAATCTGCACATGCAATTTAATTTTTTCTTTCCCTTTTGTTTTTGTTTGGAAGGCTGAAGTTACTTCTAAGCCCCTGTGCAGCCATCTTATTCCAGGGGGAAAAAAAGTCTGAGTGCTGATGTTCTCTGCTGTGATTTTAGATAGATCACATGTGTAAAATAAGGGCATGTTTTCAGGTGACATGAACTTGCCTCTTGAACTCTGTCACCTGTCTCCTTCTCCTAAAAAACATGAAGTTAAGGGCATGCAGTTATTTCAGATCTACAGCAAGCACCTTCTTATTTGACTCATATGAATACCAAGAATCATTGAGATACCACAAGAAAACAAAAACAGAGATCAGTGTAGCATGACTCCTCAGCTCTATGTGGTGCCAAGATTTTTATTTTGAAAGTGTTATTTGTAGCCATAAAGGATAATAGTTTTCTATTTAATTCGGTCATCTTAATGTGATTATTGAGGCTCTGGAAGTGAGATGCATGGGAATTCACTTTATGAATGACGATACATGTTCCAAGGACTGAGGAGGACTAGTGTATAGCCTCTCAGTACTTCTGTTACCAGCTCCATGTTTGATACGTGAAACTTGACGTGAGGTATACATAAAACTCTGTTGTCACTTTGCTGCAGAAGTGGGAAGAGCACAGATGCATAAACTCACTCGCATAGTGACAACTTTCCTCTTAGGTGCATGTGAGGGCTCTTGGAGACAAGGCTTATTTCACAGCAGCAGTGTGGTCACCTAGCAAAGAAGTTGGTGCTTTTTGCCCAGTGAGCTGGAAGTGTATTTTTCAGCAAGGAATAACATTCTCAGGGTGACTGAAAGTGCCTCAGTTCTTTAGAGGAGTAGCTAAGATCATGATTCACTATGGTGACTGTGAAATCATGCTTGGCATAGGCAGGGTTTATTTGAAAAGACTAATTCTTTTCAGTATTACTTCTTCCTTCCTCCTCTTGTGGTCTTGCTGGCACTTCAGTCTTCCTGCAAGGAGGGAATAATGCAGGGACTCAGAGACAGGAAAGAAAAATGGAATAAAGGGGAAGAATAAATCCTGGTGCAACTTTCTGATATTTCAGAGTAACAGTCCACATCCCAAGGGAAAAAAAGTCCAGATTTTCTGCTTGTATATATTGCATATACAATGTATACACAACAGTTGGTCCTTAAATTTGGTCTTAAAACAGCGTTGAGCTCTGACCAATGGATTTTTTGCAGGATTCATCAAACCGACTTAATATTGTTCTCACATGAATACTTAAAATATTTATGTTAGTTTTTTATTGAATATCAAACACTCATTACCATCAAGCTCTCACTACCATGATGATGCTGCCAACATTTCTTAAGTATTTAAGCAGCTGGACTTCAGACATGATCTTTAATCTGCTATTGCTTGGTTGCCGCTCCAGGAAGAATCTTCACTCATCTTGCAAAAAATCAGAGGATCTATGAAGGATCCTCTGTACTGGACCTTCTCAGATCCAGTGTTCAGACTGGGGATGCAGTTGGTAACAACTGCGTCAGAAGTAATGATATCTTTATAAAATATTGGTTGTCTAATGGCCCAAATACTAATAATGTGATTTTTGAAAAGTCCTCATGCACTATCCATATTATTAGACAACCCATGCATTGAATTACATAGAAATGTTCAGATGTAGCCTCTGACATTCAAAGAACGGGGCAAATACTGATGATTTTAAATATTGGTTATTGCTGGGCCATAGCAGATGTGACAAAAATCTCCCCTAATTCTGGGGCTGCAGAGGGGAGATTGGGCACAACAGTTTGGCTTGTTCCTCTAAGTCAGCATGGAGGATTTGGGAGCATAGAGCTTTCTCTGTTCCAGTTATCTAATCTAAACTCCACTTGTGATTTGCCTCTAGATCAATATATAACTAAGGAATTTTTCTAATCTAAAGATGACTGTAACCATTGCTCTTCGGAAGTAAAGGTTCCCTTTAAGACTTTAAGAAATACTGGGTAATTCAAATCAGTCTGAGTACTTACTACACCAAATAATTCAGAGCTAGACTAAGCATGGATGGCTGTGATAGACATAGCAATATGACTCTGCAGTGACTGCTGTGGAGATGACAATATAAGAGCCTGTCTTCAGGGCTGTATTTTTAGTTCTTCGACCTTGTCTACAGAGCAGTTATTTAAACATAATTCTCATTACTGTGTCCTTAATCTATTATTATATTAATTGTGCAATTTTTGTCATTTATTAAAAAAAAAGTCCTCTGTTAAGACATCTTACTACATACATTTCATTTGCATGCATATTTCTGTATTCACAGCCTTCTGTGTCTCTAACTGATCAAAAACAATAAAAAATTTATAAAGTAAAAATACTCCCTTGGCCTTAACTTACACTACTTTTAATTCAATTTTAATTATTAACGTTATCATTGCTCTTTCCATTTTTTGCATTTTAGAATGTGTGGAAGCCAGGCTTTTGGCCTTAGTTTTCCATCTTGTCTCTAAACATTCAGTATTTTCAGCTACTACTTTGTCCTTATTGCACCATTTTTTCCTTATGCTTGACTAGGAAATATCTCGCTGGCATTTCTTACAGATATTGATGGGTTATTAGTGGCTGTGATTGGAATGTGGTGCTGAGAGCTTGAAAAATTGAATTCAGGAATAAGCCAGACAAAATCATGGAGGTATTCTCTGTTAGAAATTCTCAGGGTTCTCTATGTTTTTGAGTTGGAATTTCAGAGGAAGGGTAGGATAGAGATGAGCCAAAGCTCATTACAGTCAGTCATTGTCTTATCCAATCATGTGGCTTGTGATCAGGGCATGACTTTTCGGATGTGATCATCATCTGTTGTACCTTACTGCTGAGTGGTCAAGGATAGCATGCCTATAATGCAAATGCCACCCAGTGAATACAGAGTTTTTTCAGTGGCTTAGATGTGTTTGGATTTTTATTTGACTCCCTGACGTTTTTAAAAAGAGCAGCCTTGATGAAGAAGAAGAAGGGAGAAAGAAAAACAAATACAAAAATGGATGACTGAAAGATGCAATAGGTAGATCTGTATTTTCTATAACAGCATGGGTTCTGTTTTTAATTACAGTCCCATTGCTCATTCCATATCCACAAATACTCAGTTTCATTGAGTACTTCTCTTTGTCTGGACACTTCACATAAGTCCTTAGCTCATTTCTTTCTCTTTGGGAAAAGGTGTAAATACTTACAGATGCTCTTACTGTGCATTTGCAGAGCTTCTGGTTATTCCTTTTATCGTATTGCAGTCAGATGCAAAGAGAGAAGCAGAATAAAAAAGTAACAACGTGGGGGGTGGGGGGAAGGGGGAATAGTATAGTAGGTTTCTTTGTGAGTTTTTTTGTATGTTTGTTTGAGGTTTTTTTGCTTTTTAAAAAAAGTTACAAGACGCCATTAAATCATTTAGTTTATGTTTCAAATTGTTGGTGAATAATTGCATTCATTTTCATTAGTATTGAGCCCAACATCCCATGGAGGATGGACCAGCAGGGCTGTCTTTCATGTATGTTACAGATTTTCTGTCTCTTTCTGGAATAAATGAACTGAGGACTGACTGTTCTGTAATAACTTTCCCCAGAGTGACCAAGTGCTCTCCGGGTAGTAGGATTCACTTACATAGACCTAAGCTAAAACTCATGGAGCCTTCTACTTTTTGTCTGTCTTCTGAGAGTAACTTTTCTGTGTGTAAAATCTTCTTTCCTTGAACAGAAGCTGGGAACAGTGATTTTACCAGATACTGCTGAAAAAAATAATAACTAGTCTAATCCTTTCCTGGTCACTCTCTGAAGTGGTACTTTCCATTAAAAGCAGAAAATATTTGATCAACAGCTGAATTTTTCTGTGCCCCTTTGACAAGTTAGGGGAATTATACCATGATGTCTCTGGTTTTGGTGTTTTTTTTGTTTGTTTGTTTGTTTTGTTTTGTTTTTTTTTTACTATAGAAGAAGTTCACTTGCTCATAAGTATGGAGAAGGAAGAATACAATATGAAGTATTAATATACCACAGATGAGAAAAAAAGATTGGGACAATATGTGTGTTTTTTACAGTATATTCTTGCTAAAACTTACGGTGTGTACAGTTTTCCTTGGGAACTCAATAACCTGCAGTCTAGCCTTTGAAATTCTCCAAGTGTTATAACCCAACCTTTCCACTGGGAAGGGGAAAGAGAGGATCTTGCATTGAATTTCATCTTTTACATGATTTAAAATGGCTTCCTATGTTATTTTAAGATCTGAAAATAAACAGCAGTATGTAATAAGCACAATGAAAATAGCCAACAATTGCTTTTGATTCTCTCATCTCTCCCTCATTAGCAACGGGCACCATAATAAGGCCAGATAATGGATGGGATACAAAATATGCAGATACTATTCCTTTTTAATGCTGTTTTCTATTTATATGAATAACTTACCGTTTAAGTAGGGAAAGCTTCCTCATGAAATTTCTCTGTTGTGATGTCCTATGAAAATCTGAAATGTCACTAGTACTGTAGAAAATTCACTTGTTTGTCATTAGTAGTCAGAATCCCATATATTTTTGCCACTGCAATGCTGTATTTTCCGATTACACTGCTTTCTTTTGCTGTCTATTATTTGCATGATAACTGATTGCTGTCTTCTTATTAGAGGCATGAGAACACTCTGCTGAGCCCTCTTAGGGTTTTGTATTTCTGAATGCATGAAACAGTGACTTTCCTAAAAGAAAAGTGATAGGACAGTATCTGATTTTTTTCCAAAATGTTTTATGAATGAGTCACTGAAGATAAATATACTCTCTTGGTTGTTACACTGCTCACTGTTCACTTCCTGATGTGGAACTGTTTGCCCAGAGGGGTTGTGGAATCTCCTTCTATGGAGATATTCAAGACCCATCTGGACGCCCACCTGTACAACCTATTGTAGGGAACCTGCTTTAGCAGGGGACTTGATGATCTCTTGAGGTCCCTTCCAACCCCTGTGATTTTGTGAAGGAAGTCTTTCTGTTCTTTTTTGGTGTTTTGGGTGTGAATTGATAGCTCCAGGCACTAGAAGAGTCACAAGAACTGGTACCCATTGTCAGCAACACTGACAAAAATGTGTCAAAAATGTTCTTACTTATACTTAAGTTTTCAGCCTCTTTTATTAAAAGGGTCATAAATGTTGCTTGTCTTTGTCTGGTAAATGATGTAATATCCAATTACTAGTGCAAACAACTGGTTGTTACAAAGTTCTTCATTTTATGGGCTTCACGCAGAGCCACAAATACAGATTAAAAATGGGGAGGGAGACAGAAATAAAAGCTTTCTACAATGTCAACAGCCACTAAAAGTGCATAATATATCACAGTCATTTTGCCCAAGGCACAGCAGGAGGCACTGACCCATTACCAATGAGATCATGTGTACAGCATTCAAGCATTCATGACGGGAAATGTCTTTGTTTCCTCCATCCTGCTCTATTTCCCATTTTCTCCTTAAAAACAAACAAAAAACCTCCAAGAAAACCTTCCTAATTTTTATAGCTTTTATTTCCTTTCCTTTGTGGTTCAGTCCTCTGTGGGAAGTAGCTCATATTATTTATATTATCAGCCCTTTATGTTAAGCCAGGGCTTGGCAGTGCAAGTATCCCAAAGGGCAAGCAAGCTAGAGCTGCTCTTCCCAGGGCAGATAGAGAGAAGTTTCTTGTGGGAGGCAGAGGATCACCTGGAGACTGCAGGCACCGATTTCTCTCCTGTAAGCCTGACTGTGCTGGTGGCTGCAGTGCAATGATAAGCCTTGTCATCCCTTCCTTGTTTGGCATGATACGTACTGCAAGGGCAATTAGCATTTAACTAATGAAAGTATTGTTAGTTTGCCACTCTGTGGCTCAATCCTGCTGTTATTAAAATGTTTGCTGAGGGCAGGACTGGATTCCAGCACTTGATTCAGCTAAGTGCTGAGCATCCTTATTTGCTTCCTTGTAACTTGGCTCTTCTCAGAGCAAGCCAAAGAAAAAAAGCCTCTTGGGGAGTGTTTACAGTTTTGTAAGTGGAAGAGCTGTTTGATCTTTGTTTTTACTAGACCACAAGTCTTAAAATTATACAGTCTGCAAATTTGGGTCAGAAATTAATATAGCCAGTAGAAGTCCAAGATGGAGATGGCACTAGAATCACATTGAAGCTTGCAGAACCAAAAATACATTTAACAGTTATGTATTCTGTGTCCTTTCTTTCTTTCAGTTTAACACTTCCAAAAGTCTTTGTGTGGTAAAATGGAAATAAAACAAAACAAAAAACTTCTTGTTTTGCTGTAGCATGTTTGAAGTTATAGGATAGTGTATATCCTGTTGTTGCAAGTAAGCCTTGAAGAAAATGTAGCAGTTAAGAATCTGAATTTTGCTTTGTGCTTACAAGCACTGCACCATTGAGCTTTTCATTCAGTCAGTGAGTTCGATGACTTCTTCCTCCCTTTTCCATGCTGTATGTAAACTCTAGCTACTTGAATAGCTCTACTTGATTTGAATGGGTCAGTTCATCAAACAATGTGTGAGGCAGTGAGCAAAGGGGAACAGAAACTGACTGTTACTTGAGTGTAGAGATACAGTGCTTCCACCATGCTGCTGGTTCTACTTCTGCAAGGATCTCCACAGCCTTGGAGCTGAGTTCTGACTTTGCGGTTTCTCAGTAAAGCAATAGCTTTCCTTGAGAAGAATATATTTGCTAATAACTTGAACTGTCCAATCAAAATTAGAAAGAGTATACAAAGCAATATAAGTAAATCTGACACACACCATAAACTAGCCAGCCTTCACTGACCTGTGTAACACCTAGGCTGCTGAGTCAGGGCAATGGCCTGTTCAACACCTCAGATCGCCAACAGCCACTAAAGGTAGCGCTGATACTCCCTTCCTTCCCCTGTGTATCAAATGGGTACACAGGCCACTAGCCATCCTTTTGCTGTGGTTAAAGGCCATCTTTTAATTCCACAGGGAAGGTACATACTAGAGGCTGGACAGGTAGGGAGGATGAGGGGACGGAAATGACTGTATCTGAATTCCTTATTTAACATTTGAATCTCATTTACTAAAAAAAGAAATGGATGTAGCAAGATCTTTGCTAGGGCTTTTAATTGTAGTAAAGAAGTGCTTCAAGGTGTATGTTCTGAGAAAATCTCAGTTTCAGAGTGGACTTAACAGTAAAGAAAGCGGTTAAACAGAGTTTTAGAACTCCTTGCTGTTGCGTGAATAAAATTCTTCACTGGCTGCGTAGTATGTGGACCCTCGTGAGAACAGATTTGGCATTCTCTCATCACTAGTCTGGTATCCATCTGGTTAGCTCTTTCATTTAATTACAGGTTCAACTTTTATCTGATAGATAAGTCAAACTATTTAGTACCCTTGGGATCAGAATGGAGATTTGTAATGAGCTCAAATACATGATCAAAAATGTGGAGAATTGATATATTTTATTTTTTCTTGACTCATAACAAAATATTTCTACTCTGTTTTGCTGTAGCTTCCTGGTTTATGCTCAGAAAAAAGTCATATGCTGTTGGAGGGTTACATAAAAACAGCGACAAATTATAATCAGATAAGCAAAATGCATAACCAACTCATGTAAATATGAATCCAATTATTTGATTTTGTTTCAGAAGTATTGATTTGCATAAACAAACTCGAAAGGGTAGCTACAAATGTTCATAAGACAGGGATAATTGACCCTGCAATCATCTATCTGATCCCTAGTTAAATGTGCTATCCATGAGACTATTGACTTTTTGAGGAATCAGAGAAAACCACCATAAGTTGAAAGATGAAGTTGAGATTAATTTCCAGCTTTCTTTAATTTTCTCAGAAAACATCCTTTTAAGAATGAAATCCTGAAGTCTCGTTTATAAAATATGTGCTTGACCAAAGGAAAATGTTCAGACATTTCGTTTGGAGGAGGGAGTATTAAGTGCTTAATTTTCTAATCTAAAAGTGAGTTCAGTCTCTTTTACAGAAAGCTGTGTTTGAAATAATTGTGGATTTAAAGAAAAATTTCATTCTTCTATTTTTCTTTCCTTGAAGTCATAGGAAAGAGACAGTTCTTAAAATCTGGTCACATAATATCAACCAGCAAAAAGTATTTCCTGGATGATATATAAATTAAGACCATGTCTCAGTTTTCTCTGTACTAGCTGACACCCAACACCTTTTCACTGAATCAGTTTAGAAAGGGGTTCTGAATTGTTGGATCAGTTTTACTCTTTTGTTCTGCATGAAGGGTTTAAAAAAATTCTGACCACATGGCAATACAAGATAATACTTTAAAAGATCTCTCATAAGTCTGAAAAATATAACTGCTCTGCTTCAGAATACAGTAGATACAAGAAATTTCAGAAACCAGGGCTTAGTGAGATAACCAGCAAAAAATGAGAGGCAAAAGACAGTGTCACTGAATGTAGATTGTGCGTATCTGTGGCTGGGAAAAAAAAAAAAAAAATCTATAGACTAGATGTTTAAAAATTCTTCACAGCTATTTGCAGATGAAGCAAGATATTTTAAGACTCTCATATGGGTTAAATACTTTACTAAAGATATATGCACTTGACCATTACTGAGTTGTGCTGTGTGGTTTCTTTCTTGATTAGATTTGATCTTTCTGTTCTGTACTTCCTTTCATCTCTGTAAGAAACTGATGGTACCTTGATTTTCCATGCCTACTTTCCCAAGCCTCTGATTTTTCTTCCTCTTTCCCATGCTTGCAGATGTTAAGGAGGAAACGATTAGAGGAAAAAAGCTGTAGAATGTGTCTGAAGTGTCTGCTTTTAACATAGTGAAGGTATCTGGTGTTCCTTCTTCCTAGCCTGAACAGGAAGATTAAAGCTGTTTATTTATCTTTATATGCAGCATTGCTGTCATTTTTCATTTGACTTATTTTTTTACCCTCAAATGGCAAAAGTCTGTGATGTCAGTAGTTCATTGCTTGCAGCTTCTGAAAGTAGTCTGGAAGTAGAGAAGTTTTCTAGAAGCAAGATCACCTGTTGATCTTTGCATTATTCTTTGTTTTTCTTGTTTGTAAACTGTTGTTTCCATGAGATGGTCTGAATATGTTTTCTGAATATGTATGATCTGGGACAGATCTGGGGGAAGGGAAGAGGAAATGAAAGGAGAACACTAAATTTAAAAATGACTTTCTTTATTCATTTGAGGTTTTCAATGGGGGCCTGAAATTACTGCGTCAATGTGTTCCGCTTGTTTTTTCTTACTGAGAAGCAGTTTTAATTTTTTTGAACTTCTTTTCAATTATCTGCCATGCCTCTCCCTTATAGCCAGTTGTATATCAGGCAACAATAACAAAATCATCGATGTTATAAGTGGTGGGATTTTTGCCTGTCATGGTTTTATGATTTTTGGTTATCGGTATTCCACATCATAACATCATGTAGCACACTAAGAGTTAAAGTGTTAATGTTCCAGTTCCAGGTACCTGTCCTAGAAGAGAAGAACTACATTTCCCAGAAGACTGTTCGCTGTGTTGTTATCATTTCTGCTCAGGGGGAACAGATATAAGGCCTTGGTAGGTCATCTGACGTCTCTCTTTTTTATCATCAGCCTCTCCTTGCTGCTACTCGTTCAGACCACACGCATCACCTCAGCACTAGCATAAGACCTACGGCTTTCAGATACCGTCTCTCATTATATTTGATTTATTAGCTTAGATTCCAATTATATTGTATAATAGTGTGTTATCTTGCATTCCAATACCATATTTACTAAATTAGTTTGTTTCTTCTCAGATTGTTGCCACTGTTTTTAATTATTTTGAGGTCTTCCCCTGTTTCCCTTTTCTGGAGGCACAGATCCATGGATCCCTCCACCCCGCTTGTCATGGAACTGGGCCGAACCAACCTGTAAACCATTGACATTGCCATATAACTGTAAATCTCAGTGGATTGAAGAACAACATCTGGAAGATCTTATTCTTTCTTGTTGTTGCTAACTTCATGCAGTTTTGAAGACACTGGTGGTGAAGAGAGGTTTTGAAAATGTTCTGGAAGGCTGGGGGATGGGAAGATAAACCAGATTTATACTTCATAAATGCTGCAAAATCTCTGGAGTTAATGACCATGAAACAATTAATGTGTCACTCTCTTGAAGTTTCTATTTAAATGACAGTGCTGGGACATCTTCCATCTAAGAATGGGATGAACCTGACATTAAATGAGAACAAGACATTTAATGATCAGGAAAATAAAAAGTGAGAAGTTCAGTGGAAGAAGAGACTGCTTTGTTTAAATACTTTTAGATTTAAGAGATTAAGCCAAAGTCTCCTCTCCATTCCATTAGGAATAATTTAATTAAAGAGACTGAAGCAATGAACAGTGAACAATGAACAGTGGAAGAATGGTTTGACCTGCTGTAAAGCACTAAGTTTTACCATCCAGTGATCATAGAATCACAAGGTTGGAAAGGACCTACAAGATCTTGTAGTCCAACCAACCTCCCATTACCATTACTACCACAAGCTACTTCTATGAGATAAATCATATCTCGTATCTCCTCTTCCAGACAGATCTATATATAGTGTTGCTTTGAAAGGTTTTAACACATAGTTTAATCTTGTTATAGGATAGTTTACATGTATCTTTATGTTAAAAAAGAAAAAAAGGAATAATTGCTTAGTAGATGTCACAAAACAGGGAGAGCTTTGATTAAAATAAGAATACTAGAATAATGCAATTCCTGTTTTTGTTGTGTAGTTTGGTGTGTTACAGTTGACTTAAATCAGTGTAGCTCTCTGAAGTCATTTTGTCAACACTGATTTGTTCTAGATGACTGTTTGATTGTGAGCTCTTTCCGGTCTGTTCCTATTATTATGTGTTTTGGTTTTTTTTCTTTTTCATTTGAGGAAAAAGATACAGTGTGTAGGGTCTGATTGACTTTCCCAGGACAGCAGCATGTATATAGGTCCCAAAACATGAAAGCCTTGGCCAGAGGTGTGAGCTGCTCGCCTGGGAAGGCAGGAGTGCCTGCAGATCATGTGTGGTTCCAAATGGGATTTGCAGTTCCCTCTCTACCACAGAACTGCTCTAGTACTATTATTCAAGCGTACATGGTGCTGTGTTATACTGAAGTAAAAATTGTCTACCTTTATCTGACCCCTGAATCAATTCCAGACCAAAAGTTAGGAGAGGCCACAGCTGTCTTAATGTCTTGTTCTAGAGAAGGCAGCTGTGGTCTTAAGACCTCTGCAGGCTGTCATGGACCATGAGGTTCCCATCGGATTCTGTAGGGTTTAATGACGTTGCCAGTTTCATATGGCTATTTTTATCTGATGAACTTGGTGGGCCCATTGCTCATTATGTCCAGACAGGAAACAGATCTTGAAACTGATGAGTTATGTTGAATTAGTGTGGGCTAGTGTTGCAGATGTGTTTACAGTCACTGTGGGCTAAAATTTACCAGTATAATAGCAAAAAAAAAAAAAAAAAAAAGACTACTCCCACATCTTTATTTCCTACTACAATGAAGGGCAGAAGAAAGATGCCCAGTGTATTTCCAGTGGAGTAAACAAGCTTCTCAGAGAAATTATTTTCAGTTGTTATGAGAGCATATCATGTCCTTTAAGGAGCAAAACAAATCTTTTATAGAGTACAATGTACCAGTTATGGCCAGCTGCCATGAGTGGGCTGAAATATGCTTTCTGATACTCAGTGAAATGGCAGGTAGGAAAAGAGACTGTTCAGAGTCTCAGACTTAGAGCATCCTCTGATATTGCCAAGGAATATCTGAAGCCCAAGATTCAGCAACAAAAATTAAAAAGACTGTGAAACAGAAAGCATCTCTGGGCTATTACTGTAAAGTCATAAGTCAGTAAACAGAGCAAGTTTTCAGTCTTAGCATCTGGTTCATTCAGGATGTGGCTATTAGGGCATAAGCTGGAAGAATGCATATATATCCTCAAGGTACTAATGGGCGCATGTTGCAAGTCCATTAAACTGTGGTATGTCCAAGCAGCTGAAATATATGTATTTATACCGGATAACTTGATTTCCAGTGTGTAATATGAGGGACAGCTGAATGCTGACAAGTGGGAATGTTCTATGGATGAATGAAGATATCACATAGGGAAGTAAACCTTAAAGTACCTTGATGTTCCATGAAAAGAGTGTTATTTTGATGAGGTATCCTTTTACAGACAAACTTATGCCTGTCTACATTTTTTTCTCCATGAACACCTCTGAACAAGAATTTCTTTATGCTGTTTTTTTTTATTATTAACTCATGAACATTATAATTATGGAGTTGTATATGTTCAATCCCATAGCTTCATTAGAATAATATGTTGTTTTAAAAGCATGAAGAATCCACACAGTACAGTTACCAATGTATAACCAAAAACACTAGCCTGCTGAAAAGGGGTACTCAAGCTTATGGAACAAAAATGATGCGCAAGTTACAAATGGGCATTTTTCTCCTCAAATTCTGATCTCCTAGTTGAATTCAAAGCAACAATCTAATCTGAAGAGATGTATCGTGTTATTTATATCCTTTTGATATACCACCAAAATAACCTTTAAAAATCAAATGGCTTGTGCCTTTAACAGCCTTCTGAGACTTTCCCTAAAAATAGTTTACAGAGCAACAGAGTCAAATTGTTGGGGAATTGCACTCAAATGCATTAGAGAGTCTATTCCTGTGGCACTTAAGCCAGCCAAAGTAATAAGTATAAAATGGTAATTTTTCTCTATGAGCTTTTCTTGTTTCTCCCACATGACTTCACTCCCATCCTGGAGTAATATAACACTGCCTACTCAAACAGTCTCCTGGATTCATGGAATAAGGCAGCATGTGGTTACTACTTCAAGCATGCTCAGAAAAGTCGATAATTACAATTAATTCTCCTTTTGCCTGAGTCCATCCCATTGTGATTTCCTTACTGCAAGTATAACTAGACTTTTAAATTGTAAGGAAATTTAGACCAAACCATCGTTTAGAAGAATAGATTAATGCACTGAACAAAAAGTGAAAATGATGGCAAATAGGGTAGAGAAACATTTTTGTTCTTAGCTATATAATTTTAACTGGTAGCTAAATAAATGGGGTTATAATAAGCAGAGTAAATATAGTAGTGTTGTAGTTCATTTCACATCTCTTTTGCCTGCTGAATTAATCACCTACTTCCCAATAAGTATCAAGCAGGAATTTCTGTTACCTTCGGGATCTGCCATACACTACTGAACTTCTGTGAACCTCACTCTACTTCAGGAGATTGTTCTCTCTTGCTCAGATTTTTCTTGCTCAAGGAGATTTTGGCTTTGATATCAAGATTAAGAGGAGGGCCGTGAGATTTTTCAGAGGGTTGGAACACCTCTCCCTTGATGACAGACTGAGGTAGTTGGTGTTATTCAGTCTAGAGCAGAGAAGACTCTGGGGAGACCTTATAGCAGCCTTCCAGTACCTAAAGAGAGCCCTGCGAGAAAGCTGAAGAGAAACTGTTAGGGAGCGTGATGATAGGAAAAGGCTGTAATGGGTCTAACCTAAGAAAGGGTAGATTTAGATTAGATATTAGGAAGAAATTCTTCACTATGAGGGTTCTGAAGTGCAGGAACAGGTTGCCTGGAGAAATTGTGGGTACCCCATCCCTGGAAGTTCTCTAAGTCGGGTTATCCAAGTATAATGGAAGGTGTTCGTGCCAACAGCGTGGAACTGGAAGTAGATGATCTGTGAAGTCCTTCCAAGCCAAACCATTCTGTGATTTTATGAAGCTATGGTCCTCCTGTGTTGACGAAATCATCTAATGTAGGCAGCTGGTGCAATGTCAGGACTGGTATTTCTTTCTGAGTGCCAGTTTTTATTTTAAGATATAATTCAGAAATTCTTAACAAGTTCTTGCAGCAGTCATCTTAGTTAATTATCAGCCTATTTCAAGGTATCTGGTGATATTTGCCAGTATGTGTAAGGTGCCTATGTTAGCAGGTTAATTTTTCTTTCAGGGGTAATCATCCTCCAATGCTTTGAAGTTAGGGAAATGAAAGTGATTATATCTTCTTCTTAAGGGATTTAAAAGATGTCTTCTTGGCAGCTCAACCAGCATGACCTATTATTCCCTTTTTCTCATTCAGCCCATCTGTATCTTTTCTGAAGCTCCTTCCACTGCAGTTTATCAGAGGTGACCCATAGCCAGGACCTCATGTGAGATATAATTCAGTTGGGAAAACAGTAAGCATAAGAAGCAGAATTTTGTTCTGGTTTTGGCTGAGATAATTTTCTTCATAGTGGCAGTTATGATGGCATGTTTTGGATTTGGGATGAGAATAATGTTGATAACACACTTATGTTTTAGTTGTTGCAGAATTGAGTCAAGGATGTTTCATCATCTCGTGCTACCCTGTCAGAGAGGAGGCTGCAGGTATGCAAGGAACTGGGAGGGAGCAGAACAACAGCAGCTTACCCAAACTGGCCAAAGGAATGTCCTGTACTATTTTGGCATCACACTGAACAATAAAATTTGGGGAGCAGAGGGCAATTGCTTTTTTGGAGACTGGTTGGGCATTGATAGGTTGCTGGTAAGCAATTGCATTGTGCATCCCGTGCTTTGTATACTCTTTTATCATTCTCCTTACTATTATATTTTCCTTTTCTGTTCTACTTAACTGTCTTAACTTACGCATTTTAATTTTTCCCAGTTTTCTCCCCCATGTGTCTGTTAGGTGCAGTGATTGAACAGTGTGTGGTGCTGAGCTGCCTGCCAGATTAAAACAAAATAAATACATATATTGTTTCATAGGCATAGTTTAAGTATATACAGTATAGTATTGAAAATATTTTTAGGCTAAAATAAAACAAAGGGAGAAATTCAGGAAAGTACTGGGGGACAGTAATTCTGAAGTTTGATCACTTGCACTATTTAATCAAGTACACTATCCTGGTGTCTTTCCAGTAAGTGATTATTTTTCAAAAATGTTGTTTGTTTGTTAGTTCTGTGCATGCTTTGTCTGGAAATCTGCTTTGGAGAGATTCTGTGTTTTTCCTGTTTATCAAATCATAGAAAAGATCCAAAGCAGTGAAGCTGTGATGTGTAATCAGGTATTCTTCCTTGCTCATTGTCTCTATTCTGATTGAGGGCATGTCTGCCTTGTACACTGGAGTGTGGCCGAAGAACCTGTTAATCAGCTGGCTGAACATGTGAAGTGGTACACAATTTTTTGATTGAGCTGTGGAAAAAACGAGTTGAGTACCTGAATGATAAGACACTAGATCTAGCCCATCTCTCTGAGGAGTCTATTCAATGTCTTCCTGTGTGGACAGTGACAGTAGCATGGTTCCAGGATTAGAAGAACTGCATTTTTTCTGTTCACCTAAATTAGAGTCCTGATTTATGTTTAATGATAGGTTTAACCATGGCACACACTGCAATTACAGTCATTGTCTGCCTACACCACGTCTTCAAGAGCAGGGAAGACTTAACACTGTGTGCTCATGTGCCACTCCAGTTTTCTCCTTGGTCTGTTAGCACAGGTTGTGGTTGGTAATATGTTATGTTAATATAGCAGGCTGAAAATTTCAGTAAGACACGAGTGGATATGAGTTCTTTTTAACCATCTCTGTTCCAGGATGTTTACCTAGGTTTTGGATAGGTAAAAACTTAAAGAATTTAAGCATTTCTTTCAACCCTTTCATTGAATATTAATCATCACACTTTCTTTTGCTGATTGGGCTAAAGACATGTTGGCTCCTCCCCAATATAGCAGAGATGATTAGATAAGGCAAGTGGTGGCTAATGTTTTTTGTGTTTTTTTTATTTTGTTGGTATTTTGAGGGGAGTTTTTTGCTTTTTTGTTTGGTTAGTTTGGTTGGGGGGGGGGGGAGAGGTCTCAGCCGCTTTGATTCCACTGAAAATTCCAATGTCTCAATCTCCTTATTTAAAGCATCAGCAGAATGAGTTAGCTCACTGCTTAGGGTAAACCACTTCTGTATCCAGAACTAGTTCATTTAACAGTGACTCAGGTATCTCTGTATTCTGCAGAGATGTCCTCAGTCATATATATATATACAGTGTATGAGTTATTTCACCTCGAGTAGCTTAGAGAAGAGAATGTAAAGAGTAACTCATTGCACTGTGATTCTTAGTGGTATAGGTCATAAATGAATCACCTGTATTGTCTGTGCTGCTTTCAGGAAAGGAGGAAAACCATTGGCAAACTGACACTGTCACTGGGGACTTAACATCACTTGGGGAGACACTGCCAAATCTTCAGGCATCATCTCTGTTAGTAAAGTGCATTTGCTGCTTTACTCTGCAGCAAAACTTCTCCCAGCCTCCCCAGACCAGAATGCACCAAACAGCTGCAGTGTTGTTCTGACAAAGATGTCATCTCTAAGGGTCTTTATGTTACCTCAGGGGAATATCTTGAGACATGCAGCTGACAGGACTCTCGTTAAAGGCCTCCTCTCCTCCCTTAGAATGATATTCCATGTTGTTTTCTCTTCCTGTCACATCTTATTTCCCCACCCCTAATCAGTAAAGTCAAAGTGCTTGCAGATTTTATACGCCACAAATTGTTTATCTTTTTTTCACAAGATTTTTGCCCTGGGCATCAAGAGCTGTTTTTTTTTCCTTGCCTATCAAATATGTGTGCTTGAGAGCTGCTGAGATGATAGATAATAGGCCATTCTGAGGAGCTCTACAAGCTTTTCACCTGCTTTGTCACTTGGAGCTGCTGTTTTTCTTTGCTGGCTGGGCAAATAGGGAATAGCCTGAAAAGCCTCTCCTTGGTCTGTTCTCATTTATGATTCTCTGTTGTGCTCTATCTGTATGATTTTGGTGAATTGTACACATCAACAGTAAACTATCTATTACGATTTTTTTTTTTTAATGAATGCAGAAGAACAAACTAATCATTTGCAAGTTTTCCTAGGATTTTTCTTCATGAAATCACAGAACAGTTGATTTGAAACAAGAAACAAATGCCTAAAGCGTTGTTTTCATCCAAGAAATGTGGTGGCCTTAATTCACTGATGGTTAATTTTTAATTGTGTGCATTGACCTCAAACCCCAGTTGATTTTGCCTGGAGTGGCTATACTTTTTGCATGACATGGAACATACTCACTGTCTCCGTTTCCAACAGTTGTCTGGTGGCAAAGCTCTTCCCCTAAGGTACTCCCTGAATCAAAGGTTAAACTATAATAAATCTCACAAGTAAGGAGGTGCCTGTGATTTGTTTTCTTTTGAAGCAGATGAGAGTTCAGTTTCAGCTGTTTCTACTCAGATATAAATGAAAATATGACTGGCCATTCTCTGTGTACTACTGCTTGTGTACTTCTGAGAACAGTAGACTTATTTGGATGGCCTCCATGTAATTCACCAAGCCACACTTCCTAAGAAGGAAGTGAGAACTTTGCATCAGCTCTGTCACCTCTGTGCTCAGTGAGCACAGGGCATGTACCACTCTAGTTGTATTAACATAAAAAGTTCATTTATCTTGCATTACAAAATCTGTTTGCCTTTAGAAGGTGCTTGGAAACTGCCCAGTCAGTTTTTCAAAAAAGAAAATGAACATCAGAGAAGTAACTGTGCTTGTAGTCCATTAAGTACTTAATTTTCAAGGACTGAGACTTGTAATCACTGTGTGTCTTCTGAAGAATTCTGGAAAGTTATATAGAAAATATTTTTCAATTAGTTTTAAGTTTTAAGGGCTGTTAAAATTATTTTATTTAGAAAGGTATTTATTTCTGTGTGGTACTTTCTAAAACTGACACCAATGACCCGACAACTGAAAGCAAGATCTCTTCTTGGCCAACTAAACAGTGCTCCAATAGTTAATGTATACTTGTGGCCTGATTTTCTCTGTCACCGGAGAGCCAAGAATTTTTATGTAGTAGAGAAATGTCCCAGTAAAGCCTAATGTGTACATAAGACTGCGTGTCATTTGATTAATTAACTAAAAGACTCTGTTTCTTTAGTAAACTGTGAGTTTTGAGATTTCTGGATGCTTCCTGTGATGTGTGACAGTATTTCAATAAAAATGCTATGTCGCTAGAAGGATAATTAAAAAGTAATAAAAAACAAACAAACAAAAGATCTTGTTATACTTCACCATTTTTATTGCCATTTTTTTTTACTAACTTTGATTTTAAATTTTGCGGATTGCGCATACCATCTGTGGAATGGAAGAGATGTGAGCAGTCTCTGCATTCTAACAAGTCCGTATAGAGTGTAATAAGAACTTTTGAGATGTTCGCTGATTTTTACCTGATTGGAAAAAAATAAAGCGAAAAGGTTTTTGCAAAACCCTTGTTTTCACCATCATCACCTTTCACCAAAGTGCTGATTTATAGTCGTACTATAAGCATTGTGAATTCCAGGTTAGAAGAACATTACTCAGGCACAATGCTCAGTTTACAAATATTCCCAAACTCTTTAATATTAATACATAACAGTCGTTATGGCATTTCTACTCAGAGAGGGTAATGTCAAAGTTAAGTACTGTACTGGTCTGTGGCTGTGTTTTCCAATTCGTAGCTAGATATGAGCTTGGTGCCAAGTCTTCTCTCCAGTTAATGTAATTGGTTTACTTCACAGTAATTCACTGCAATTGCTTTGCATTATTGTAATCTTTGTACTGTGCAAATAGTTGGTGTCCATAGGGAAATGAAGCCATAGAAACACCTGCAAACCTGTTCTCTTCTGACATCTTTCTACTTTCTTTTACCTAGTGTTTATTCTAACTTTAAGGGTTGAGGATTTTATCTTGAAGCCCTGCGCCTGGGCATGAATGGGTTGCATATCTGCCTGGCTGGCAGTATGCATCATACCAGGCACTTCAAACTAGACTAGATGTATGAAGGAGCCACTTAATAAAGCCATTTCCTTCATAATGAGCTTCTAAATAGAAACTGCTCACATACTTCTATGAAGAGATGTACTAAGAAAAGCCTGAAATAGGTCTTCTGTAAATTCCAGTATATTCCTTCAGTTTAAAAACTCAATTGTTTTTTTCCTAACCTTTCCAACCTGTGCCCACTGGCCTTGTTTTTCATCTCTATTTTCTGTGCTGCTTGTGGTTAAATATAAAAATCCTCAGATGAAATTTGGAAAAGAAAAAAACACTGCAGCATCTGGTTTCACATGATCACTTTTGTTCAGGCATTGTCCCCTGTACCTTAGTTTTATTGTACAGTCCCTGGGTTTCTGTGTGTGCTGGTGTTAGCACAAATATCAGTACCAGCGAGAATGACTTCTGAAATGTAAATCAACTGCATAGATGCAAAACTTCCCTGCTCAAGAATGGGAGAGGGTGAGTAAGCATTGTTCCTTCCTCCCCTTGTTATAAAGCTCTCTGCTGTAACACTGTTCCCAAGAAAGGTAACTAAGGCTATATTCTCATCATCATTATGATGCTGTGGAAAAAGTATGTTCAACAGCAAGCATTAAAATAAGCAGTTTAAGGGCATAGTTCTTATGCAACCACAATGACCTATGGAAAGTATCTTTTGTTAGTAGATTATTTCTTTTTTTTTTTTTTCTGTTTGTTCATTTGTGTTTTTTGTTTTTGTTTTATTTTTTTAATACAACTTCCAAGATCATCATGATGGAAAAACTGCAGAAATGCATGCAAAGATTCAGATGCCTTTTTCTGTGTTGTCTGGAACTGCCCTATTGATCTTTTACACAGTAGAGAGAAGAAGCCTCTATGCACAGGTTATTACCAGTCTGTCTTCTGCTACTGTTTTTTTTCCCGGGAACTCTCCCAGAGTCAATCATCAGCTGGTACCTGGTGCTAAACAATGAGGCACATGCTCTTGTAAAATCTCTGACAAAAAGCTGAAACCTATTCTAGATACAGGCTGTTGGTTTGGGTTTTTGTTTTTAAGTTTTTGTTTTTAAGTTTTTGTTTGTTTGTTTGCCTGTTTTAAATAGAGGACAACAATTTAAGTTGGGACATAAAATTGTCATGAGTTATAAATCTCTGAAATCAGTTCTGTAGAACACTCAATCTCCACAGGGCACGCAATATCTGTAATGGGCATAGCTGTATTCTATAAGTGACTGCATATAGAATTACTTGTGGCACTAGCAGTCACTTACAGCATGGTTCAGGCAACAATTTACTTTGTAAAGATCAACCAATTTCACCTGACTTCTTATACAAACAGAATCAATACCCTTATTGGAATTTAAATTAGAATGTTACCAGATGTTGGCCTGCAGGTACCCAAATTTATCAGCCCCATCACAGTCAGATATACCCAGACAGAATCTTTTGGAGTCAAATATGACTGTCTCAGTCCCTGTCAATCCAATAATGTTGTTTTAGTGACTTAGTTGTCATTTCCTCTGTCATTATACTGTATGGCATGAGTAGCCAGAGGGGGAGAGAAATTGCTGCATTTTCTTGAAGCTTACCTTTCCTCTTTTCAGTCTAAACCAGTACAAAATACATGATGCCTCACTCACAGTACTTCACAGCCTCTTTTTATTCTGACTGAGTTTTGGGACAGCTATAATGATGAGTGGGCTTTCACCATGAATCCACAGAAATCCTGGGCAAATGAAGTGACAGTGATGATTGTGTGCAAATGTATAATATAGATTATGAAAGGCTTTGGCTCTAGAAAATTTATTTCAATCAAGTTACTTCTGCATCCTTAGCTTTCATGTGTTGCTTTTTTTCCACTTCCAGCACTCTTGTCACTAAGCCTTAAACCAAGCATTTGCATGTTGACAGGATCATGACTCTATCTTTCTTTTTTCTCAGGCTGTTGTCATGTTTCTCTTTAAATATAACATTATCATACTGTGAATAGACTGACATCATAAAATGACCCTGATATGCTTCTTGCCAATAATCCCAGTAGAAAACCTCGCAGTTGGCGCTGCCCTGGTACTTGAGAAAATAGATATTTTTTAAAAGCCCACTTGTCCTAAGAGAGCATTATAGACCAACCTGCAATATTTAGCACAGCCAAAATCCTTTTTTGCATACTGCACTGCACACCTCCAGCCTGCTGCATCACGTGCTGCCTGCTGCCACTGGCCGGGGCTTGGCAGGCCCATGGCTTGATATAGTGTGGAAAATGGACTGCCACTGCTCCAGGCTTGTCATGAAAAGTGTGTAATGTCTCTGCCCTGGACTTATTTCCAGTGGGCTGAGTATACCAATTTCCTGACATTTACCTGCCATCTCCAGAAAAGTGCCGTGAGGTGCCAGTTTCAGACAGTTTCTACTCTTCCTCTCCACATTCCCTCACTGTAAAAGACTTAAAAAGAATCTTAAAAAACTACTGAAACAAGATTTTGAGACTAGAAAAGATGGTTTTCACATTTCAGACAGATTCTGTAAAGAAAACTCCTTTTGAAAATCCTTGAGTTCTCTGATTCTTGATGATGAAAATCCCTACTAGTTGTAGTTCCTGCAGTTGAAAATGATTCTGCAAAGAAAATGTACTCCCTAAGTGTGAATTGTCTGCTAAAATGAGAAAGTTAAGCTTGTCATTAGGATATTCTTATAATGTCTTTTCATGCATGACAGAGCCAGCTGCAGATGTTGCTGCCATTGTGTAAAAGAGAAAAGAAAAAAAACCAAACACACACACACACACACACACACACACACACAGTCCCTTTGAATCTAAAAAGCGGGGAATCACTTCCAACAGATACTTATTCCAAAGTTGTTGTTTTTTTTTTTTCAAACAAAATAAATGGCATACAACAAAGTGTATATTCATTAGCCAGTGCAGAGTGCAGTTAAGTCAGAATTGTAATGGACCATGGGGAATTTGTGACGTCTCTTAAGAAAAGTTCACCATCCACAACAAGAATAAAGCATCGTTGCTTGTAGGAAAGCTTCTGTTATTTCCAAAAATACAATTTTGATTCTCTTTAATATTAAATCAATGACTCCAAGAAAAAACAAAAAGTGTTCTTACTCATAAGGAAGGAATTCATACCCTGTACATCGTAGCATGAAAATACCACTATAAAATGATCTGAGAAGCTTTATTTTAATTCTTTAAGAGGCTTAAGTTGAGTCAGAAGGGGATAGACACCCCTAGACAATTTTGTCAGTGGTGTATTTTGCAGCTAAATATACTAACTTACCTCCTTCCTGTACAAAGTGAACTTCACTCTTGTTCCAGATGGCCTTGCTCTTTTTGTGGATGGACCTTCTCTTTGTTCTTTTTTTTTTCCTTCACATTTTCAGTAGCAGATAGTAGAAAATGAGATTGTAATTATAATAAAGAGATCCGTAGGAATTATTATTTCTTTCCAGATGGCAGAATGTAATGTCTGATTGTATGTCTGAAACATAACCAACACAAGGCAACAATCATACTCCTCAGTGTGTGCAGTAGACTGATATGGAAATCTGCTGTACATTTAGCATGCAATTGCACGATGTTGAGCCCTGTTCCTGCTTTGTATACTTGTATGACAGGTATCATTGACTTCAGTTGCCTGTCAGATAATATTCCTCTGCCTATTTGACCCTGTTGCTTTTAGAATGGATACAGAGGTGTATAAACTGGAAGATGATTCAGTATGTGTTTTTAAACAGTAGCAAAGGTCAAGAAAAGTTAGAATAAGGACTTCCAGCAACACCTTCTACTGCAATATTCTTGCATGTAAGACTTATTCTTAGCCTTGCTCTTTCACACCTTTATGCTCTTGTTTATGTTGATATTTCAACTGAAGGTAATTGTACATCCTGACATGTTGCTTAAAAACCAGTTTCTCAAGGACAGGGAACAGGAAATGGATAATAGACTATTCTTCCATTAAGATAATGAAAAAGGTTTTTTGTTGATGTTGTGGGGTTGGGGCTTTCTTTCATTATTTTTGTTGTTTTTAATAACAAGAAGTTCCACTTAGGTTTGTAATGTTCTCTATGATTATACAGGCACTAAAAATCTGAACTGAGAAAATAAAATTAAAAACATTTATTTTTAGAATTTGTGTCTAAGAAGGAATAAAGATAATCCATAATGTTTTTCTCACAAATGAGGACAGCACTGTCTTCCCATTTGGCTTTCTTCTTCCCTGCTACCTGATTATTTTCTCCCTCTATCTAACTTTTTTCTTTCATCCATTACTAGTCCTAGTTCAAAACAATTTTTTTCAAATCTAAGCATAGTACCAACAAGGATGAAAGGCTTGCTATAATAACTCCAATTTCCTGAAGGTGATTACAGCTAGCAATAAGGAAAGAAAAGGAAAAAAAGCAGAAAAGGCATACAATTTGTGTCCACAGTATAAGGAATGATTGTAAAAGAGACATACATTAAAATATTCCTCTAAACAAGATTCCATATTCCAGTGATTCCTGGAATCCCTACATCCTTGTATCTCTTCTCCTCTTCCTCTTGGTCAGTGCTGCAAACTACCTTTGACAGGTAAAAGGAGCTTCAGGCACACTTTCCAGATGCATCACAGTGTGAAATGGATACCATGGCTTACAAACACGGGAAGAAACTTATCTGAGCAAGTACACCAGTTCCTCTCCTTCTGCTCTGATTGCAATCTACATAAATATCACATCTCTCTAGAGAATGGGATTTAAGCCCCCTATAGAACTCCAGAATAAGGATCCCATGCCTTTTTCCTTGATGCCCAGATTTTTTAAAATCCTGTTGTTATCCTATTTTGCGGTCTTCCTAGTATGTTTCTGCACAAACCTGGAAGTATTTCACTTTTCCAAAAATGTATTCCAGTGCCTCTCTAAAACTTGCAAGTAGCAACCTTTGCATTTTTACCTTAGTTCATGAGCCAAAATCAAGAATCCTCTTCTGTTTGTTTGTTTGTTTGTTTGTTGTTTCTTTATTGTACTTTGTCCTATCCAGAATACTGCACTACGTAGTGATTCTACTGGTGTTCTGAAGGCTCACCAGGCAGGGGAATGGCAGCTGTAAAAATAGTTCCTTTGCAGGAAGCTTGTACAGGTCCTGGAGGGAAAGCTCTAGCTAGTGGTGTTGTATGTGTATTATACACCACATATTTCTGTATATTCAGAAAAAGTCAATTTTTGTCCACTTCTGAAATATTCTTCTTGGTTTGGCTTTTAATTAGCACCTGAAATGCAATTACTGAAATAATAAATCTCAAAGAATATTTAGTTTTCCAGTTAGCAGCATTCACCTCTATTAAGACATATGAAAAGAATAACCTTGAAAACTGCTGCTTTATGCGGATAAATGTAACAGGGATTTTTCTTGTACTCCATACTGCATCTAAATTATTAACTTTTTTGATGAGTTTCATGGAAATACTTCTAATAGGTTTCTGTGATATTAAACTTCTGTGTAATACAAAAATTATGTTTAATGATATAATTATGCTTAAATGAAACCATTTTAAATTTCTTTGTCTCTAATTTGATGCTGCTGTATTCTGGTTTCCGAATATGGAAATGATGAAATGTGTTTGTAAGCTATAGTCATGACTCTCGAACTCACCTTTTAAGAATTGAACTCATCCTCCTCTTCCAGAGCAGTCACTTGCCTTCCTTGTCCTTGTCTTTCACAGCAGTACATATAAACATTTTCTTTCAAAAAACTGGAATTTGGTATCAGACATTTGAGTAAACAGGAATTTTATATCCAACTGGCTCCTACGTACCTCTCTGTACTCATGTGACAGGATATCAGTTGTAGCTATGTGAAGGACTGTTAATTAATATTCTGCTCATAACAATATCTCTGGCTTCTTGGTTTTGTGGTAACACAGAAATTAGATGCACAAACTCTTGGGAGAAAAGACCACGAAGGACTGGAAGGCATAGAAGCCACACTGCCCTGAAAGTCCCTGAGCCCCAAATTGATGATGGATAAGAAACTGTTCTGGAGGCGAATTAGTATGCATCTATGGTATTTCCTGAGTTTACTGCTGGCTGCTTCTAGAAAGAGGCAAGTGGCCTAAATGAACCTTTGATATAACCCAGTGTGCTCCTTCTATTTAACTTTAGCTTCCAGCACACAAGTCACCTCCTTCAAGTAGCATCTTAGGTATTTCTGAATGGAACTTTGCCAGGTAAATAGATGTTAAGCGAAGCATTGAGCTTACTGAATTGGATCATGGGAGGTTACATCATAAGAGATATAATAGCAAGAGACCTCTTACTTATTGCAGGTCCACCATATCCTTCACTGGGATTAAAAAGAAATGCAGTATTTTTATGAAACTTTTAAGACAAAAGAATTTGTGGAATTTCTCCCATGCTGCTTGGTATCTGACACAATTCTGCTTGAAGCACAGGTTTAGAAAGTATAACAAATATTTGATGTTTTCTATCATGATTTTTTTTTTTTTTTTGTGAGTTTGGATATATTTTTGTCTCTTATGTTTTCTTAAGCAATTGCCAATGATATTCATGTTCTTTAGAGATATGTGTGAACCAGCATATTAAAAGCTGTGTAACGTTTAGTATCTCTGCCATGTGGGAGATTGAAAACAAGGGAAGATGGATGATTTCCAGGTTGCCTGGAGCATCTAAACTCCTCAGAGGGCAGAACACTGTCCTAGTTCTTCATTTGCAATTTCTACTGACTTCCACCTCAAAAGCCAAGGGAATATATAGCCTAGGAGCTGCAACATGAGAGACAGAAGGAATTCTTGGTAAACTATTACAATATTATGTATAGTAATTTGTACTGAAATGGTTTGATTGGAGTTACTAATATCAAATGGATTATAGCTTCCTATTTGAAGTTATTATGAAAGCCATTATGTTTCTTCATTGTTCACAAATTTGTTCAGCCTGCTAAACATAGAATTTTCCTGGCTTCTTCCACCATTTTTTTTTTAAAGAAATGCTAAAAAAGAAAAGAAAGAAGGAAAAAAAAAAAAAAAAAGAAGAAGAAGAAGAAGATGAATTGGCGGAGATACTTCTTTTTAATGTTTTTGCTTTAGAATGTGAAAAAAAAAAGTACTGTTCCATCATGGAATGATGGGAAGCAGTTTTGCAGTCATTTTTGGAGCTGAACTAGCTCTGCATGTAGTGTCAGAAGTTTTATCTTGCTTGAGGCTCAGATGTTTTAATTAAAATCTATTCACATCTAAGAGCTCAAACAAGAGAAGAAGTATTGTTTCCTTGTAATTGATGGAAGACTCTGTAAATCTGGAATTTCTTCTGTCTGCCACACTGGAGTTCAGCCTTTACTATAGTTTTTTCCATGCATCTCCTCTACCTGCCTGGCAGAAAGATCTAGGGTCCTCGAAATGCATCTGAGGAGATTCTTTACTTATCTTCTTGGTGCTCAGACAACCAATGTAGCAATTCTGTTTTAATGAGAGAAAAAATGCAGGTTTTTATGGGCAGAAATATTCTGGAAGAACAGAGCAAGGTCAGATGCATAGCATTCCTTAGGGCAGCATTCTGCAACAGACTTCAAGCTTATGACGTCTTCTGTTTAAAATAGAAATGTACTGATGTTCTTTTATGAATGAATAGAATATTTACTTTGCTTACATTTGATTACAGAAGTCAAGTAATTTTTAGAATGAGTGAAAAGAGGAACTATATTTGTAGTTGAAGATTTGTTTTCTTCCCAATCTTAGTGGCAGGGTAAAAAATGGAATATGCAAGTTTTATCAACGTCTTGCTTGGAAACCAACCAACTACAAGCTGTGATTCAGATTGGGAGTTGGGATATGATTGGGAAGGAGTTATAGAAAGACCAAGAATTCATACTCTGAAACTCGGTATTGGTTCCTTCCTGTTTTCCCTAAGTTAGGTGGTCTGTACGGTTTTTCTATTACATATTATTCTCAAAGAGAGCTTCAGCTTAGCAGCATCTTAACCAAATTATGATTTCCACAAAATTTGCCTTCTTTTGATGCTTCTAATCCCTTAACAACAACAGCAAAAAACTCCTGCCCCCTAAGAAATGTGTACTATATATGAGAAATTAGAATGCCACAGGCACAGCCTGTGATGACTATGCAGTTGTTTACAGACACTTGGAAAATAAATGATCCTGGAAGGTAAGTTAAAATTGCTTATGGAATAAACATCAAATCACTTTCACTGAAGTCTAACAGTGTTAAGTGTAAAGTGTATATAACATTATGTACTGGGATAAGGGGCTGATTATTCTCCACAGGTAGATAATGGTGTAAGACATGGGAGTTAATAAATGCATAAGGAAAATTCAAAGGACCGCTCTGTGCTGAATTAGTCAATGCTTCATTGACTCCTCTTTCAATGTCCTAGTTTAGCTGTTAACAGCTCGCTTTTGCCAGTGAGAATAAACAGAAAGCAATTGCAAGAATGATTCTGCATATTCTTTAGATGGGGAGTTAGAGAAGTAACCTTCTGAGAAACAAGGAGTTAAGATACAGTATGTGTGAACAAAAAACAAACAAACAAACAAACAAACAAACAAAACCCTGAGAAGTTAAAGTAATAGCAAAGAAATTGTCTGGAGTCATTTGTGTATTAACCTATGGCTGTCATGAAATCCTAGATAAATAATGTGTTTAGTTTTACCCATTTAGATTTGTTATCTAGTTTCTCGTCTTGTTTCAGGGCATGTGGTAAAGTGTCATGAAGGTCATGGAAACCATTATTATGTGCAATGAAGTGGAAAACCAGAGGTCTTTTGGGGGCCCTTCTAATGTCCCTTATTGTCAGAAGGGCACCTGCCAATTTTACTTGAGGTGTAACAGATTACAGAGGGAAAACCAGTAGAATTGTCACAGGAAAGTGAAGATGCTGCAACAATTCCTGAGATCCAGAAGACATGAAGTGAAAAATATTACTACACCTTGTATTAATCTACTGTTACTGTTAGATGTTCAGAAATGAACTGGTACTATATAAAAAGATTAAGTTACTTCATGCATAAAAGAAGATTAAACTGCTTTATAAGGTTTTATGTTACAAAGTTATTGCAGTCATCCGAGTTGGGAAAGGGATGCTCTTGATATAATATATAATTTTGTAGAGTCGCCAGCATGGTGTAAGGTTAATTCATTGTTCCACTACCATAAAGCAGCTGACAACAGTCATATGTAAATTCGTTGCCTATTAATGGAAAATTAATATCTTTTCTGCACATTTGTTGATACTTAAAAGATAACAGAGACCTCGATTTTTCTGCTCAGGAAAGAACAATAGGGATTCTGCTGTTTGAGTCTTGGAGTTGATTATGCACTATAATTTCCAGTCCAATTGTTCAGTGCTACTATTGATTGCAAAACAGAGGTTATTTTGTGTAGGAGTAAATTTCTTTGACTGAAAAAGAAAAAGAGAAAACATACTTCCTGTGACCATTATTGCCAACTAATTTATAGCAGAAATAATTACTATGCACACAATGTAATCCATCAAAAATCTATAGTAATGAACTATTGGAACTTTAAAAAATTGGCCAAATTTTGAGACTTGATGACTCTGCCTCGTTGAATTTCCTGCTTTATGAATACTTTCTGATTCTCAGAAAGTGCTAAGCAACAGCCCACAAGAAGCTGCATCCATTAAGGAGATGTCTTAAGGTGGGTGGCTCAAGTTCTGAGGTATCCCAACTGCTCTTATGTATAATACTTTTTTTAGGTCATTTAAAACAACACTACTAATAGAGGTATCACTCTTTACAGTGTAGAAAGATCCATACTGTTCATCTTCACAAAATGAGGAATGATCTAGTCTACCTTTGTCTGCTGGATTGTTGTTCAGACTATTTTTAATACCTCCCATTGAAGGAAGTTCTTCAAGGTCTGTGGAGAAGTTACTGCTGTATATCTTAAAATTCAGTTCAAATTTCCCTGGGTGTACAGTAACCTTTTCATGTCCTTATTAATTTTACCAGTCCTTAGTAAATGTGGAGATCCTCTTAAGGAGGACCTCCTTCTGACATACATATCTCTCTTTATTTTAACAACATTTTAATTATTGGAAGATCGTTATTTATTACTTTCTTCCCTCTCTATTCTTAAAGAAATCAAGTCCAACTCTTTTCAAATCTCTTATTGCTCCAGTTTAGGTTTCCTGTTTGGAAATTGTGTTTCCCTGATCAGGCATACTAAGCTGATGTGAGCTAGTGAAAATTGAGAGGAACTGGAAAAAAAAAAAGAAAAAAAAAGAAAAAAAAAAAAAGGATTTCCTAGGTAGTATGCATGACACTGGTTTTAGAAGAATGTGTGTTCCTATGCTGTACCAGAATGCTGATCATTGCACATCTTATGGCATTTTATGGCATTCCCAATTCTGTTCAAGTCTTCCAATTGCCTGGCACATTAGTTCATATTTTATTGTGTGCCTTGTTTTTCATTTCCTGAGAATAGTAGTTTGTACTTGCATTGATTTGAGTTTCGTCTTGTTGATTCCATAGCTTATTCCCAATGTGCCAAAATCATTCTGAATTCTACTTTTACCATACCACAAGTACCCCAGAGTACTTGTAACCCCTCTAAGTATCTAACACTAATGAATTTTATGACTGTAATATCTATTTTATCATTGCTCAGAGAAGCATAATTTTAACACACATAATTTCAGTATAGTTAGATCTCACAGAAAGGAGAGGAAAGAGAAGGAAAAGGAATTCTAATGCTTAGGAATGCTTTCCAAAGTCAGCATTAGACTTGTGTGTAAGCACAGAAGTTCATGGAGCTATTTAGATATCAGCAGAACTTTCTTATCTATGTGACTCAACAGAATCAGTCTAAGAAGCATCTGAAACAATATTCAGCCTTGTGAAGGGCTGGATTTCTTTTTTAATAAGTTTCTGCACATGTCCAAAATACATGTGTTGTCAGAAGGTGTTGTGCCATTTCTGCCTCCAGATGTGATTTGGGCATTCCTTGAGGAATGAAATAGAATAGGGGAGAAAAAAATGCTTTCAAGTAATATGACTCTGAACTTTCGCTCTGAACAAGAACTTAGAAGCAAAGACAGAAGGAAAGTTTAATTAAGCTTTCCATAAATCACATAAAGAAATACATGCTCAAACAGTTAAAATGACTGCCACTAAATGACACTACATCTCAGAAATGAATTTTATAGTAGTCACTACCAACTTCATAGATGAAAAAATCTTTATTTCCTAAAGTAAAGGAAAAGTGTACCTTGTACCATTTAGAACTTTGTAAACTATTTCTGCATCTTTCAGCATAAATTACCACCAGACCATGACAGCAATACAGCCAATGATTTTTTTTCCATTATTTTAAAAAGTATCAAAAGTATGAAAACTTTGAAAGTTTTCATCTCTCCCCTCAGATTGCAGAGTAGTAGTAGAGTTTCAAAATGCCAGCTGATGAAGATCAAGATGAATATATTGCTGTAGCCTAACTAGTGCTAGTGTCAACAGTTAATTCTGGAAACTTTAGAATAAAAGGAAATCTTTATGAGATTGTGATATATAAACCCTTGTTAGGATCTCTACTTGATTTACCATCCGGTTTTTAATTTCTTCATTCCTTTATGTGAAATATCAATTTTGAAACAAGTTATTTTGGAGACAGATTATTCTATTTGAACATTTGCTAGTGTAGAATCATGAAGAGCCCTTACTCTTAATGTTCCAACCATATTGTGTTAGGATGGCTGTGGTGAGTAGAAAATATACAGGCTTCTTTGGGAGTGGTTGTCTTAATTCTATTCAGAGCCCTGTGATAGTAATAAGATAATGGTCTTGTAAGGGTAGACCATAAAAGGAGGAGTATCTATCTTTTTCAGTTGTTGAAAATGGCCCTTCAGTGAGTGAAGAGTTATAAATATCTTAACACCCTGCCTCCACGTGCGGGAAAGACACTGAGACTGCTTATTTGGGTTGAGGGTTCACAACTTGACTCTATCTTATGCTGATTAGGTGCTAGCTACAAAATGTGTTATTTAAACTTTCCTAAGAGACTGTTTTATAGCAGCTGAAATTCCATTTCAATTCGAATCAGTGAGTTTTGCAGTGAATTAGATTTTTAATCTGGAAGAACTTTTTCATATTCCAGTTTATTCACAGCCTTTAATCTCTCAGCCTTGGCTAATGCTCTTCCAATGGTAATCATTATCTGTAGCTGTATTTATCTTCTTTCTGTATTCTAATCCCTTCATGCTTTATTTTCCCTTTCTTTTGTAACTTTTTCTCTTTGCTTAATTTATTGCATGCTTTTCCCTGGCATATTCTGTAAATATGTGCATTACTATTCATTTAATCTCAATGTATATGGGATTTATGCTTATACAACTTGCCCTCCACTTAGTTTAATCACAGGTTAATTAGATCCTCCACTTAATTTGATCAAAACGTTTCTTGAGCCAAATCACTTACATTAAGACTAGTGGTACTTTCTACTCTTTCGTTTGATCAATATCGATCATTTTAAGCAGGTACTTTGGGGTAATTCAATCAGTAGCTATGGATATTTTCCATTTAATTAATAACAAAGGACAACATCCTTAATGAGAAGAGAAAATAGAAGTAGAAAATATCCACAGACCTGAAAGCAACTTGAATAGTTTTGGTTGGTTCTTTTGAGTTTTGTTTTGTTTTGTTTTTGGAATATTTTACTTCAGTTTTCACTTTTGTCCTGAAGCAGGGTTTTTGGCTTTTTTTAGGTCAGTAAAATGATCAATTGTCCTGTCACTTGTAAAGGGCAGGTTTCTGGTACTAATGGCAGTATTCATGAATATGCAAAGAAATAAAAGTAAGGAATTTCAGTATGTTGCTGTTAATCTGAAAGCTGTGCTGATTAGACATCAATCTTGCCATATCTTTGGATAGAAGAGACAGTATTAAACCCTGGTACTTTTGTATCCCAATTTTAAGGTGTGGCATAGTCTCTTCCTTAATTTTACAGCACTATTTTTTTTTTTATTTACTGTTTCTGATATAGCAGAGATTCACTGGGAGTCCAGAGATATTGTATTGGGTGATGACTAATAAAATTATAGTTCTAAACATTAGGGAGTAGGAGGTCAGTATGACGTTTTGTAAACCTGTTTTATGCAAGGAGAGTAGGCAAATTAGTGTGGAATGAAGTTACAGATAGCACATTTCTATCCTGGAGCACTGTTTGTTTGCTGTGTTTAAAAGAAAAAGTTTAATTTCATTTCTTTAGAGTGGTCATTTATAGACTTTAAAATAACCATGGAAACTGAAGGAAGGCTACATGCTCAACCTTGCCTTTTGCAAGGACTCTCACTGATAAGTGGCAACCTTCATGTGTCACATTGTAGATGACTTATTTTAGCTAGCATTTGTTTGTATTACTATGCACTGTTTTCAGGAAGAGTGTATGCATTTATTCATATGCGTATAATAAATGAATGCCCAACCTGTCTTAGAAACACGTTCTGATATGTATTATGAGATCACTGTGAAATATCTTTAGTTGAGCTAGATGCTTTTTTTAGCAGGACTAACTCAATCAATGAAATGCAAATTCTAGCTCTCCAGAATAGCTATACTTTCCCAGTGTCCACATGACTGGACTGGGCTCTCAATCACCAGATTTACTGCTGAAGTTCCATAAAGACTTTAATAACTAAACCAATGCTGCTACCTACTATGCTAGTGAAAACACAGGATTCACAGAAATTTATTATATGTAAGGCTCTTCAATCTTTTGTCAGTGCAGCATTTGATATCCAGCTGAGGCGGAATGATAGAAAAGAATTAATCTTACCTAACATTATCCACCCAGAAATTGTCTATTCATCTAGTCTCGTCTAGAGGATGTTTCCTTTTAAGTACAGTTTATTCTAATTTATTTTAAACTTAGACGTGACAGTTTGGAGGATACTGGGAAATAAAAGCTGTTTCTGACAACACCCTGTGAAATAATTAAATATACAAGTTACTTCATTTATAGTATCTAGATTTTGATCTCTTTCTCATCTTACTTAAAACAGGCTAGACAACTAATTATTTTTTTTTTCCAAAGATGCATACAAATACTTAGGGCCTGTTTATGTCTGGATGATATTCTCTTAAGCCATCTGAAATATCACTATTGGAAGATCTCCTTAGATTGCTCTTTCTTGAGTATATTCAAAAATACAAGTAATGCTTGTGAATTTTGCATTAGAGATCAAGAAAGCAAAGCAAAGAGAAAAAAGGAGCTCTAAATCTTGATGTAAAATTGATCAAAATGAATGATTTTATACATCTAGGACAAAACATTAACTGAACTTGCCATCTTATTTATTTCCCTAAATATTTTTAAATAGATTCTTTAAGCTGCAGGAGATGTTGCTCTCCCATTAGCCTCACTTGACACTCTGGTGAGTTCAGCTGTTTCTCCATGTCAGATCCAAAGTTACAGATCTGTTACAGATCAGTTATAGATGACAAAGTTACTTCCAAGTTCACAAACTACTTGAGGGATGCCAGTTGCTAAGGAATTTATTCCACTATATATACTGAATATTTTTTCTTTTTGAGTAAGCTTGTTCAAGGTCTGATCCATTTTACTTATGATTCCTGTTAGCGTAAGTGATAACCTACCTGGAGGCCTACATTTTCATCCCCTCTGTTTTGATGAGTCTGAACTAAGGATGAGGCTATTCCAAACTCCTTTTATCATCAGTAGAGAGAGGTGATCACAATCAAATGCTTATTCATTCCCTTTAATTACTGAACTGTGGAGGTGCCTTTATTTGTCTCTAGGGTATGATCATGTAGCAGTATCCCAGAAGTACAAGGAATTCAGTTTAGAGTATGATTCTACAAGTACAATTTTATGCACATACTGGCTTCTTGATTGTGATTTTTTTTTCTTTACATGTATAATTATAAACTCTAGCCATGTTAGTTGAACCAAACTTCTTCATAAGGACTTTTTCTGAAGCAAATGCACCCAATTGCTAAACATGTATTGATCACTTAAAAAGAGAGAACGGGAAAAAAAAAAACGAGACTTGTTTTCTGCTTTTTTGGCAGATAAAGGTAAGGTAGTTTGTAAGAAGCAGTTTTACATCTTGAAGTTCTTTTTCTGTGATGTCTTGTTAGATAGTAAATTTAAGAAATAGAACACCAAGAAGAAACTATAGTTTCAGACTATAATGCAGGCATATTCAACCTGTAGGCACGTACGGCCTGGTCAGCTGGTAATGTGGCCAACTCCATCCTGGTAATTCAAGGATGGCAACTCTTCCTCGCAGATTGGCCCCAGGCACACACCCATCACTCATCAATAAGTGAACCATCAGTGCACTACTAACGCTGTGTTGACTGAAAGCAAGGCATGGGGAGACCAGTGCTGTGCAGTGCTGGTTCAAGTGATGGCACATAACTGTATGCATTTTGATACATTGCCTAAACGCAGGGCTCTGGACAATGAAGAATACACAGCTGTGCTTTCCATTGTGATAAAGAAATTTGAAAATAGAATCAAAGAATCACAGAATCCTTAGAGTTGGAAGGGACCCTTAAAGGTTATCTAGTCCAGCTCCCCTTCAATGAACAGGGACATGCACAGCTCAGTCAGGTGCTCAGAGCCCCCTCCAACCTGACCTTGAACGTCTCCAGGGATGGAGCTTCCACCACCTCCCTGGGCAAGCTGTTCCAGTGCCTCACCATCACTGTAAAATACATTTTCTTTATAACTAACCTAAATCTCTCCTCTTTAAGTTTGAAACCATTTCCCCTTTTGCTAAGACCACAGATTGTGCTAAAGTTCTGTCCCCTTCTTTCCTGTGGCTCCACTTTGGATACTGAAAGGCTATAAGGTCACCTCACAATCTTCTCTTCTCCAGGCTGAACAGCCCAGCTCTCTCAGCCTGTCCTTATAGGAGGGGTTTTCTTTTCTACTGATTATTTTTGAGGTCCCTCTCTGGACCTGCTCCAACAAATCCGTGTCTCTTCTGTACTGAGATCTCCACGTCAGGATGCATTACTCCAGGTGAGGCCTCACTAGTGCAGAGTAGAAGGGCAGGATCACCCTCCTCACCTTGCTGACCATGCCTCTTTTGATGCAGCCCAGGATACAGTTAGTCTTCTGGGCTGTGAGGGCACATTGCTGGCTCATGTCCAACTTCTTATCTACCAGTACCCCCAAGTCCTTTCTGGCAGTCCTTTTGTGCTCAGTCCTTTCATCCCCCAGTTTGTATTGATAGTGGGGGGTGCCTCAACCCACATGCATACCTTGCACTTAATTTTGTTGAACCTCATGAAGTTCTCCTGGATCTACTGCTCAAGTATCTCTAAGTCTCTCTGGATGGCATCCTGTCCTTTGGGCGTGTTGACTGCATCCCACAGCATGGGATTTCAAGATAGCAAAAAAAAAATCATCAATTTACATTTCTGAGACTATTTTTAGTTGATATAAATATATGACCCACAAATTTTCAAGTGGAATATATAGAGTTGCAGTCAGATACTCAACTAAAAATCTGATCATGTCTCTTTACCAAACTTCCATAATCCCTATCTTAGCAGATAAAAATACCCTTTGGTGCACAATCACACCTTATACATGTCATCGCTTTTTTTTGGCAGTATACATGTTTTGAGCAAATATTTTCAAGAATGAAGTACAGGAAATGTAAAATTTCATCAAAAATCCCTGACAAACACCTTGAGACCTCACTAAGAATTGCAACCGCTGCCATCAAACCAGACTGGTGTGTTAGTCTCACAAAAACAAGTTTTATGGTTTTTGTGCCACTCTCTTCATTTTTTTAAATGTTTAAAGAAAAAAAAAATTAAATGCTTTGGTACTTCTATATTAACAGCATTGTATATTTTGTGATGGCTGCTCTGAAATTAATGATGTTTCCTTATATTGGCCTGTAACATCAGAGGTGTTCCTATGGCAATAGAGGTTGAGCTTTCCCACCAATATTCCATTACTTTTTGTTGCTATTGCAATATTCCATTATTGCTATGTTGCTATGTTGCTGCCCCCTGGCAGCAGGGGACAGTCTGAAAAAATGGCATCTGACATGGAAGTGTGTATGAAGCAAAGGTGTGTCGATGAATTCCTCCATGTGGAAAAAATTGCATCCACTGACATTCACTGATGGTTATTGAATGTTTATGGAAACCAAACAGTGAATGTTGGCAAAGTGAGGTGGTGGGTGGTGCATTTCAGCAATGGTGGCAGTGAGTCACCTTCTCTGGTACAGATTGTTATGAGCATGGCATGCAGGCTTTTGTTCATCACTTGCAAAAACACAGAGATAATTTTGATTACTACGTTGAAAAATAGTGTTTTGTAGCTGAGAATTTGCTCTATCAAGTAGTCAAGTAGTTATTGTCCTCTTTGTAGAAACTGTTGTAGTTTCCATGGCAATAAATAGAAGGCATTACTTCTGGAGCAATTTACATATATGCAGCCCAAGACAATTTCTATTCACTAAATAGAAGTCAAGCCAAAAGGTTGGACACCCATCTTGTAATGGATGTTGATGGTATTTAATGATATTAGTTTTGTGTTATTGTTCATCCATGACTGAGGAATGGTTCTGGATTTCAAAAGATTTTGCCGTCACTTTGATTAGCTTTAAGATGAAAACAGGCTTTCTCACTGGAGATATGTTTTTACATCTATATGGAGAAAATATGTGTCATTCTTATGTTAACAGCTCTGACATAAGTAATCTGTGATTTTTTTGTTTCCATAGAAATGTTAAAAACATTTGTAAATCTTTCATTTTTAAGAGAACATGTTTCTTTTTATGAAAAAGCAGATGCTAGAACTGTCATCTCCCCCCTCCCCCCCCCCCCCCCCCTTTTTTTTAATGTTTTCAAAATTATAAAAAATGGTTCTGGTAAACAATGCTGAAACAAGAAATAAATGATGGTATTTTAGGCAGCACCTTTCAAACAGTTCATTTTGCATTTGTAATTATGAAGTTATCTGCAAAATCCTGATACTATCAAAAATTTCGTAAATCTTGTGTGTAGAAAAACACTTAAGGAAGAAATCATAGGTTGGTGGATAAAGAACAAGTTTGGTATGTAGGAGATTCAGTTCTATTATCACCAGATCTACTGTTTTTGTTAGAGCAACAACCTCTTCCTCCACGTGGCATCTGAAGCAGTGATCTCACGTGATACTTACTGTTTTACCAAAGTACTTAGGCTACTACAGATGAAAGTGTGATATGTAGCAGTTACGTATTTAATCATTATGCTACTTAGGTGACCTTAGGCAGGCGTGAGGTCGTGCTCTTTCTTGTACTTGGCTTCTGGCAAGCATATTGAAACCTCTGAAGAGGTAGGAGGGCTGAATGGAGGGAGTCATTAACAAGGATACTGATGGGGCACTCAGCAGTGGGTTCCACAGGAGGGCACAGATGATGAGTAATAAAAAAAAGTGTAATTCAGTTTGTACAACAGCTGAAATAAAACTTTTATACTTATTGCTTTCTTCAATATGACTAAGACTTTTTTCCTCCTCCCTTAGCTTGAGGAGGATAGCAATAAAAGTTGAGGTATCCTAGGAAATTTAGAGCTCTTAAAGTCAAAGCACTGATATGTGATGGAGAAATGCACAGTCAGTGACTTTGTATTCTGAAAGATCAATCAGGTAGCAGCTGTTGAACTGCATTGAATTTCTGTAAGCTCCTGTGCTAATTTTTGCAACAAGACTGAGTCAGGTCTCAGATGGTATTAATAGTCCTAATCACCCTGAACAGCCTCAGCTGGGTGCTATGGGTGTGCCCACACCCAGACCCTCCTACAGTCCTACCTCCTAGATGAAACCATGCTGTATCCTTGTCTTCTGCTGCTTATGACTGGACTTTCTGAACCTGACTCATTCTCTGGCTATGAATGGGGCTGCTGATAGATCCTGACACCAACCCAGTCTCTGCTTCTCGTGTGCAAGCCCTGCAGGATAGAGCCTGTGAGTGAAAACTTGGTCTGTGCTGGGGTCGCTTCACGGTTTGGTTTGTATGTCCCTTGGGAGCAAATGACATTCACTATCCCTGACAAGATGGTCCTCTTGGGCGATTACTGTGGACTATGAAGCTGAAAGAGGTGAGTCACTAAGAATAGCAGAAGTCTCTGCCATCACCAGCATACCTTCTTAGAAGGATGAGCGGGGAGCTCATCCTGCCTTAGTTCCCAGTGGTATATTAGGAATCTTTAGAAGATGAGGGGTACTCCGCACATGAACCAGATTCTGAACTTCTGCTACCCTAGTTTTTCTAGTCTCTGGTTTGTGTTTTCTGGATCCTACCAACGGGTAGGCTTTATGAGCAGGTAAGATCAGGATGTTGGACTTCTAATTCTTGTTTTTCTTTCCTGTACGTTGAATCTGTGTTAGTACCAACAGAGGAATTAAATTGCTGAAGCAATTGCTTTCATAACACTGCACATACTCTGAGTTTGTCAATCCTTATTATTAGGGAGCTCCTGAGCAAAATTCAAGGCCTCTTGTAGAAAAGGGCTTCTGTGCTTAGTTTCAGATCTCTATTGTGGAGGTGCCTGCTATTCATGTTCTTTGGATACTGTGTTTAAACTCCTGCTTTAAATATTTGGTTTTGGCGGGAGTAAGGTTGGTGCTTTTGCCCTAGGCTTAGTCTCATGACTGATAGCAGGAGTCCCAGACTGGGGTGGGACCTTAGAGCAAGGGCAGGTGACTTGAGAGGGAATTTGTCATATTTGTGACTCTCAGCCTAAGAAAAGATTGATTTTAAATTGGGGAAACAGAGAGAAGAAGGGAAGGGGAGAAGGAGGAGATGGGAAAGGATGGTTTTGTCTTTTTTCTTATTCATATTAGCTGGCCAAATATATTGAATATATTGGAAGCCACTCCAGAAATCAGGAAATGGGCTATTCCATGATCTGAGGGAAGGAGTAGAGGGAAAAAACTGGAAGTCAGAAACAGGACAGTGCAACAAAAAAGCATATGAGGTTCAGTGGGTTACATTTAAAGGAAAGTTATTGCATAGCTTTGCTTGATATGTTACAGAATAATGGAATGTAAAACAAGCAAGCTGTGTGGTCTTTTCAAATTGCAGGCAGTTTTTTTTGAATGAGTGTAGCTAGTGAAGAGATGGAGATACCTTTGGGGATAAAACCTATTGGGCTCAGTCTCATACTTATTTCTGCAGTACAGTCTGTGTAGGACTAACAAGTCATTTTGGTTCAGTAAGCCCTCTAATAAAGCCACTTACGTGTTAATGTTTACTTTTTTTTCCCTTCAGTCTATATAAATTACAGCTACTCATTTTTAATGAGGGCTGTCTCCCTCCCATTCTGTCTTCTCTAACTGTTACTATGCATCTTGCAGTGCAGATATGGTGACGTTGCAGTCTTTTCCATTGTGCAAGTTATTAAGAGGTGCAGATAACAGATAACAATTTGAAATTTGTCATTATTCTGACAAGCCAGTCGCCCCCTGCCCATTTTATACCAACAATCTGCCAAGATAGGCCTGCCACTGCAGGCAGCATTATCACTAACCCAGCATGGGCTGTCATAGAGCAATGTCTAGCAGTATGTTAATAAAAGACCTGAAGAAGATCAACAAAGAGCAGCTCAAAACAGCAACTATAAGCAACGTGCCAGTTGCTATAAAAATTGTTGTCCCTAGGAAATTAAAAATTGTACACTGTGGTGATCATAGCAAATGCCTGACTGCACCAATGCATAACATAAATGTAAGATTATGATTTCTCTACAGTTGAAATAGAATCTGAGGTACAACAAAGTAAATTTTTTTCTCAGACATTAATGTCTCTAGTGAAAGAAATGCAAATATGCAGTATTCTTGACAGGTGTTTTATCCTCATGTTGCATTACATATTTTCAAGTTTGCCTTGGAAGACTTCCCTCTAACAATATGTGCAGAAAGACTCTCAAATTCCAAAATACAGAGTACTAGTGTGATTAGGCATATTCTTGGTGCTTTGGGTAAAGAGAAAACAGAGCAGATGCTGTTGAATGTAATCAAAACAAACCACAATCTTAAAAGATCATAAACATACACTGTATTTTGGTATTATTTAATGATCTCATTGTTGGAAAACTATTTTAAATGAAATCTTGACTAGTTAACCTTTAAAGTACTGCAAACAATATAGCATTTGCTTTGGAATTTAGCCTGAATGTTTACAAGTGAAAAATAGTTTAAAAACATTAGTTAAATTAAAACTTTTGGCAAGCTGAGGTCTGTCCCATTTTCTAAAGAGAGGTAATTGGGGCTCCCACTTTTCTGTGGGCTAAAGCAGCTGCCCTTCCTTCTCCCCAGAGTGCTTTCCCTGATGAAGTCTCACCAGCCTTCCCCAAAGCATGTTGGTCCTACTGATAAGCACTCAATTTGTTTCTTTGACTGGAAGCATAGGCTGGAACAGTGATCTGAAGTTTGATTAATCTCTACCTTTGTGGGAATTACATAGGGGAATTCTAAAAGAAGTGTTTTGGGTTTTTTGTTTGTTTGTTTGTTTTTTAATCTTAGTTAACTCTTTTGTTCTGTCTGAGACAGAATTTGAAGAGACAATAAAGAATAATTCCTTCCCACTGGAAAGTTATGTTCTTCTGCTTCTCATGGACATCTTAATATCCTGCTAAGTTATTTATAGGCAACAAATGGGCTCTTGGCCCTCATCATCACCCTTCTCCCATCCTAGCTGGTTCACAGCAGGAGTGGCTCATTCTATAGATGGATCCAGATGTGAGTTTCCTGGTGGCTCCATCTGGCTTCTACCTGTTTAAGGAGCTCATGCAGGCCTTCTGTGTGTCTTCCTTGGGGGTGGACAGGGCACTGGCTCCTGCAGTGCTGGCGGACCAAAAACCAGCCAGTGTTTTGGTTGGTGAGATGTGGGCTCCCTCAGGTACCAGGAGCCTGGGAACTAAATGCAGAGGTCCCAGCCTAAAGCAGGCAAGAGGGAACTAGCACTGAAATGACACTTGTGCTCTGAAAGTGCCAGTGTTTCTGAGTCCTGGTGCTTGAAATATATTTCCTTCCCTCCAGATTTTGGACATAGCATAATATAATCAATATTCACAACGTGAACTAGAAGGGATCTTCAGACCAGGTGCCATCTGCATGGTAGGTTTTGTCACCATGTGCGCTGGTCTGTTTCATTCTGGCAGGTAGGCACTTGTAAAGCCTCGCCACTGACCATGTCTTGTTCTAAGACAACATTGTGAGGGATTTTCTGCTGTTACAGAAATTCAGCATTTCCTGGGTATTCCAATCCAGACTCAGCAATCAGAACAGAAGTTCAGAGGTTGCTTTCCATCCAAAGGCTTTTAGTATGCATTTTGCTTGCAGTACAAGAGGCAGAGAAGATGGAAAACCAAGGCACCCATCCCTGTGCTTAGTTACCATCTAAATCAAAGTCCATAGCTTTGCTATACTGTGGAATTAGATTTAAGTACTTCACATCTTTCCCACAACTCCCTTAAAAGGAAGATTAGTCCTATGGATAAGGCAGTAGAACGTACCTCAGCTGTGCTGGGAAGTTACTGCCAGTTTAAGTTCTGATGTGAATCAAAATCCCTATAATTATAATGTAGATGTTTTTCCTCTTGTGTAGGAGTGTTGTTGTTTTTTTGTTTGTTTTTTTTTTTACCATTTACTTACCACTTCAGTTTGCCTTAAGCCAATTTAAAGATTAATATTCTCTTTCTGAGGTATGTTTTCATCCACGGAGCTACACCAATAGTATTTTGGCTCTTCCATTCTATGTATTTATAGAGAAATTGCATGTGAATACAGGCCTTCTAGCTGTGGAAACCTGAATCAAGTTACAGCTTCAGCTCTGTGGGATGACTTCTAGAGGGGAAAAAAAAAAAAAAAAAGAAAAAAAAAAAAGTTGCTTTTAGCCTGTTGTCTCATGTAACCCAAGAAGGGACTGCTTCATACCTTCTTGCTTTCAGCATTGATGTGGAGAAAGTGCAAGTTTCTAGCTTCCTAATTTAGAAGATTCATTAAGTGCTTCCAGTTAGGAGGAGAGATTCTTATCTCAATCCTTTTCTTCAGTTTCTCTTTATTTGTTCTTCTCACACGTACTGCTTTTGTGTATGGATACTGTAGGCACTGTCTCATTGTGTGTACAGTGCCTTGCACAGAGGAGCTTTGTTTTCCATCTCATTTTCTTGAGAAACTGTGGCAATCAATGCTATTTTGTAGTCAAATTTTATTTCTTTCTAAACTTTTTTTTTCTGCATTGCTGTTGCTCGTGCCACTGGAGCATTTCACTCTCCCTCCTGCTTGCCTCCAAGCTCAAGGTGATGTGAACTTCTAATCAGCAGACTCCCAAACTGTAGATCTTGAATTCTGTGGCCATCAATCAAGTGTCAGAAACTGTCTTAAAACTAAGAGCTTAAATTTAAAATCTCTTTCATTGTTTCCTCTTTCTTTTATGAGCTGGTAGGAAGACTGTTGAAATGCTCTGTTTGTAAAGGGATAATTGGAAGCTTTGGTAAATATAAGCATGGTGTGTTTGTTGCAAAAAATCATTGCTATGAATATAGATGGTAATTTTATTCAAAGTGTTTAATGGTTGGGTGTTTTTTTTTTTTGTTTTTTTTTTTGAGTAGCCGCTTATGGTTGTTACACTGCCAGATATAGAGGGTGACCTCTGCTATCGCTGCAGAAAAAATTACATGCAGGGAGTGTCTACATAACTGGTGAATAACAGCCACAGCTATTTTCCTGAGGACAGTGGAACCCAAGATGCTGATGAAATCAGTGCCTTTGTCAAAAGAAAGCTATGACTTCTGTGGCAACTGAAGCCGTTAATTTGTCTACTGTTTCTTGTGGCAGCAGTGTGTGGGTGGAACCCAAGCAAGGATTCAAGACTGGTGTTTCCTATTTGCCTCCTAAGCAACCATAGGTAGAATAATTCATCTGGGTGCTCTGTGCCTTGGCTGATGAGTGCATACAGTGGCATGTTGGGATACGCTTCTCATGTTCCTCTCTCATATTCCTTCAGCTTGTGTTTATGAAATTCTGAGTTGGCATGAAAGGTATTGTGTATATTCCTAATTACATAATTTATATTTTTTTTTTTTTTTTTTTTTTTTTCAGAATAGGAAAGTGAAATAAAAGATTTCACTTCTAGATTTCATTTCTAACATTCTCCATTTCTGGTTTTTACAATACCTTTTTATTAAAAATATTTTCCAAAGGAATGATATTAAAGATGCTTGAGGAAAGCATCACCAGAAATTAACTGGAGATCTCCAATTAACTGTGTGATCAGGACAAAATTAAGCAAATTCATTTTCCACTTTTGATATTTGCTAAATTTTATCTCAGAGTGATAACTCCTGTTTCTGGGCAAAAAATATACTTAGGAAGAAAAGGAGAATAAACAAGTTTTCCCTAGCATCAGCATTAATAATTGTCAAGGAAATACTGTTGGTAGATGATTGTCAGGAAAGAGAACATCTGATTTATGTGAATCCAAGTTTTGCTGAGGTTTGGTGTATCCCAATATTCATTTAAAAAAAAAAAAAAAAAAAAAAAGTTAAGAAGCTTCACCAAAAGAATACTGGAATAAATGTTCTAATGTTGATTGTAGCTTATTATTTACTCTGCCAAAACAGTGAGTGCAGATAAGAGAAGCTATAGTAAGTTTCAGGTCTAGCTTAAAGATAATTAATTATACCTGGACAAAAACTAGGCCAGTCTGTGTCCAGACAAAAATGATGTATTTATCCCTCCAGCTACAATAATAGATCATAATAGATCATCTTTCATCAGTGGTGGTGGGCTGATTTTTCTGAAACTGCCTTTCATTTTGGAAGACATAGTTGTATTTCTTATTCTGCTGGTACATTAAATGGAATGTTTCGCTACCCTGCCTATTTATGGTAAGGTAGAGGTTCAGTTGAATATGTTTCTCATCTGACCAAATTTAGCTTTTTTTTTTGTTTGTTTGTATTAGTTATGTGCACTTATTTATTTTCCCATGTTATTTCCCCCTTTATTGTGAGGGGTATTTTCTTATTTAACGTTTTGCTTTTTCTGTCATTCACAGAACAACCAGGAGTCTTGACTGTTTATAATTTTTAAATGACTTATGGAGTCTTCTACACGCACTGATAGTCACAGATCTATTTATTTGACTGTATGTGTGTATGGGAGTGTATTTATTGTTTTTTATCAAAACATGTAATAAGCCACTTACAGTCATTCTTCTGGGTAGAGAAATGTCCTACTGGAGTAGTGAGGCTAAAAACATCAGGAACTTCATGCCTTGCTTCTGTTCTCTGGATTGGGAACCTTGAGAACATTCATTGCTAGACAGGCAACAAAGTGAAGCTGCTAAAGAGTTGGAGATTTTGGAGATTTGAGTTTCTTAAGTAAATTGTGTAAGCTGGTTTGAAGCCTAGCAGGTTACCAATGGAAATGTCCTGGATTTTCAGCAGAAGCTTTTGAAAACTGTTACATACATGTTTCCATATTTATTTCTGATGGAAGTCCATTTTGCCTTAAGGATCCTGAGCAGTTCTAATTTTTGTGCACTCGCTTGCAAATTTCTACTGCATTTAAAATTCACAGAGAATTAACTTTCTTATTTTATAAGCTTATAGCTTCAATTTAATAACTTCAGTTTAGATGGTATACAGAAATTGTCCTTCCCTGTTCTAGATACTGAGTGAACTGCCAAAACCAATTCTGATACCAAATTTTGGACCCCTTGGTCATAAGCCTGTGCACTCTTGTATAGAGAAAACCCCAGGGAAAACGCAATAGCATGTGCTAGAGAAATTAGGAAGTGCTCCAGAACTACTCATTTTCACAACTGGATCCTTGGACTGCCATTAACAAGATAAGTGACTTGGCATGCAACAAGAAACCATTCTGTAGTGTTAAATAGCACTTCCATACCTTGTATATAGGCATTTTTCTTACAGAATGACCTATGACATAATTATTTACTGATGCTACTAGGTGAGTGTCTGCTGAACTTGGAATTGATTTCTGGAAGCTATGGGACAAGAATACCTGCTCTGGCACCCAGTGTCATAAATAGATTTGCCTAGTTCTGCAACACTTAATTAGCTTACCTGATTTTTAGACAGATGTGACATTTACACTGTTAGGTTTTCACTCTAGCTCAATAGGTGAATCAGGTAGCTGAGCTGTGGTAAGACTCTATGCAGTGTTCTTTCTGAAAGTATGCATCTAAATTGTTGAGTCTCAAACTAAATATTCTTTTTATCCAGCAGTGTTGTCAGAAACAAAGTGACAAATGCATGTGTTATTAAATGTGCTCTTCACCTATTATGTTTGGTTTTTTTTTTTTGTTTTTTTTTTTTTTTTAAAAAAAAAGCCTTACAAAACAAACCTCAAAGTCAACACACATCAACAAATACACATTCCTTAACTATCAGCTAGTGTAGCCTGTACTCCCAGCTACAGGTCTGATGCAAGATATTCTGTACACTTGATTAGCATCCTGGCTCTCTATTGATTTACAGAGGATTGAAATAGGCTTTTGTGTTTAGTCCTAGCAACCGTAAACTATGTAAGGTTTTTGGCTCACTTAGTCTTCTTCACACTTGAAATGACATTTTCTTAGGCTTGGAAAAGTACTTTTTCAATCTATTTAACTATTGTTGTTTCACATCTATTTAACATCTTTGTTGACAATGTGTGCAGTGGGATTGAATGCAAATTCATCAAATTTGCATTCAACATACTGGAGGGAAGAGGTGCTATCCAGAGAGACCTGGACAGGCCTGAGAGATGAGCCCATGTAAACCTCTTGAAGTTCAACGAGTGCCAAATGCAAGGTCCTGTACCTGGGGTGGGTCAATCCCAAGTACAAATACAGCCAGAGTAGAGAATGGTTTGAGATCAACTCTGATCTTGGGATATTGGGTGATGAGAAATTCAACAAGAGCTGACAGTATGAACCTGCAACCCAGAAAACCAATGGTATCCTGTGTTGCATCAAAAGAACTGTATGTAGGAAGTCAAGGGAGATGATGCTTCCTACTCTCTTATGAGACCTTAATTGCAGTACTGCGTTTAGCTCCCATGATAAGAACTGCATGGAGCTGCTGAAGCAGGTTCAGAGGAAGGTCAGATGATTAGAGGGCTGGAGCACCTCTCCTATGCAGGCAGGCTGAGAGAGCTGGGGTTCAGCCTGGAGAAGAGAAGGCTCCTGAGAGATCTTTCTGTGGCCTTCCAGTACCTAAAGAAGGCCTAGAAAGCTCTGGAGATTCTTTTTATCAGGGAATGAAGTGCTAGAACAGGGGATTATGAATTTCAATTAAAAAAGGGGAGATGTAGGTTAGATGAGTTTTTTAATCAGAAGGTGGGAAGGCATTGGAACAGGCTACCTGAGGAAGCCAAGGCTGAGCCCTTCCTGGAAATGTTCAAAGCCAGATTGGATGAGGCTTTAGGCAACTAGGTCTATCAGAAGGTTTTCCTATATCTGGCAGAGGTTTGGAACTAGATGATATTTAGGGTCCGTTCCAAACTAAACCATTCTAAGATTCTAGGAAAAGCTGCTCGATTGAGCTACAGGAAAACAGTGTAGGAGTAGATTAAGAAAGCTCTCCATATAAAATTGCTTGAGACCTAATTCTGGATTAACACATTTCTTCTGTATACAGTAGAGGTGAAAATTGAGGGAATAATAAAGATCCCATAGCTGATGACAATTTTATGCAAAGTAAGATTTCTTTTCAGGAAAATGAGTAGTGTTCCAATCTATATTGCCTCAGTGTGGTTAGCAGAGATCTACAGCCATTTGGAGGAGAGTGACATAGTATGGATAGCAGTGAAGCAAAGCAGTAAGGGAAACAGTAGGATGACCAAACACTGGTAAATTTAATCAGGAGCAAAACATAAACTCATTATTTATCTGGAACTGCTGGCGTGCAAGAACAAGAAAAGTTGTAGTCTCTCTCACAGAGGAAAAGGAGCTTTGTGGAACATTGTTAGTGTTGGATGCACAAGAAATATGTGTGCAGCTAATTGATGTAGGACTTTCTAGACCCATTATGCAGGACATCCATCTGCAGAGAAAGGCATTGGTGAAGCACAAAAACTCAGTAAGATATCAAAAAACTCCAAAAACAGTTATAATTTCACTATCCACACTAAGCATCTGTATTACCAAAAAAAAAAAAAAGAAAAACTCTTATCCATCCCTATTCTCTCAAAACTCTGTGTTATTATGAAGTTATGTATCCAGTTTTATAGTGATCCCCCACATTCATTCCTCCTTAAATTTGTGTTTCCCAGATTTAAAAGATCTCTGAGGTCCTGCCTTCCTACTGTACCTCCAAAGCATGTAAAGGAAAACTATCTGTTCAGGGCATTTTATTTTGCTTGAGACCTTTCAGGGCTACTGATTTGAAGGAGCTTCAACCATTCAGAATTACTTGATAGATTAAGTAATAATGAGGCAAGAGTGTAAACAGTGTTTTTTATTTCCAGGAGATGACACATAAAAATCTGAGAGGAAAAAATACAGGAGGTGGGTAATCTTTTGTAATGGGTCATTTAGAAGAAGCTATAAATACATTTCTAATGGGGAAAAGTATTTCAAGTTGGTAAAAATGCTTGAGCTTGATATTATGCAGTCAGGACCTTCCTGTCTTTAATTAAGACAAATGAGTATAGTCAGTGCTTTGTCTTATTGCTACTAAATAATAGAAAATAAAATATTTTCTCTCTAAACTAGGTGTGTGCAAATTAGAGTGCTAACATGAGAATATAAAGCATTTAGCTTTGTTCCAGGAATGGCATCAGTTGAAAGAAATAACAAAGCATAAGGCTGTTCACTGAGAGGCAAATTGTTGCATGCACACCTCATAAATGTGTACTAAGGGGGGGGGGAGGAGGGGGGGGAAGAAAAAGTCTACTTCATCTCCACAATATATTTGGAGAAGACTACAGGAAAAACTTTTTCTTGACTGGGATCTTATAAACATTTTTTTTTTTTGGTTCATATATTAATCGACCTGCTTGAAGAGGTTAATGCTTTTTTGTTCTTAGTTCCTGACCAAAGTCTGGCATCTGCTATTTGAACTGTTTTCTTCCTTAAGAGAACCCTTTCTGTCTTGTTAACTGTTAAATTTCTGTGCATGAGCAGTACGCTACACTTTAAATGAATTGAGTCCATGATCTTCACAAAGATGCTTATCATAATGTAGTGCCTGCTGATACTTGGAAACAAAAGGTGATCTTGCAGTTGATGCTCTGAAAAGAAAATCTGAGTTTGTTATGTTTATCACAGGCTAACTAATTTCAGGCAGGTCACTTAAGGCAGCAGCTAAACTGGGACATGTGGGAGCACTACTTTAGTCCAGGTGTGTGTGCTGTAGGCAAAGACTATTTCTCCCTTAGTGAAAGACTGTTACACACCCAATTTTCCCCTTAGTTCTTAGTTCAAAAGAAGGAAAAAACAGGCATGCAAGCTAACTGCTGCGCTCTATTAGGTTCATAAGGAGATCCAGAGAATGAAGATTCAGGCTTGCATGCATCCATGGGTCAGTCCAGAGCCTATCAGAATTTCTCAGTGTTTCCCAAACTAGTAAAAATAAAACTTTTACAATGTTGAGTATTTCATTTGCATAGGACATAGACCACTCTGGTAAACTCCCTTTGTAATAACAGACAGTTGATCTTTTTTATGTTTTCATGCAGTGATGTTTCAACTTCTTGTTCTGGACACAACTGCTCTGAATCAGTATTGCCTGCTCTGACATTTCTCCCCTTAGCCCTTGGGGGATGTGGGGGTATGCACGCTTTAGGGTGTTCAGCAGTCACCAGAAGATAGTAGAGGATGAACACCAGCAGAAGGAAGGCAACAGTACGCGTAGGGTCTGGTATCTCTCCATTTGTCCGTTTGTCCTCCTTTGTTTTGTAAGTTCTTGCTAGCTCACTTAGAGATGCTTAAATGGTAGTAAAATTAATGCAAACTGATGCACTCAGACCACATACAGACTGTGGTGTCAGTTGTGTCCAACAGAGGAATTTAGTGAATATTCTTCTTCTTCTGGGTATGCGCAACGGCATTATTGATGCTACTTCTTCCTTTTGTACTTGTGCAGCGGATACAAAGTGACAATTCATTTCAGAGGATTTTCTCTAGAGCTCATGCTTTCAGACAGCTTGATGGAATGCTTGGGGAGAGATCCATGATCATACAGTGCCATTCTTTAAATGCAACCTAGTGCAAACTATGCAAACACAAGATCAGGCCTTCCAGTGCATTTTCTGTTAAAACTGAGCAAGTCTGTGCACTGGTGGTGTGTGATAAATGCTCCATTGTCAACATTATTCTCAGTGGAATAATGAGTAGTCTTAACATTATATGAAGTATATGATGCTTGTATGTGTTTGTCTGCATTCATACATATATATCACAGAATTATAGAATCATTAAGGTTGGAAAAGGCTTCTAACATCATCTAGCCCATATATAGTATTTAGTAGTGAATATCCAGTTCATAGTTCTAGAAACAGATTTTTATTTTGAAAGGATTTGGAGAAATTTGTGTCTGTTCACAAGCTGTTAGAATCAGATCCCTGCCATATGTGAGCTTGGCCATCCTTGCCTTATCTTACCCCTCTCCTTGCATGTGTCAGGCTTTCCTAGAAAGAAACTGGTTTATTTTAGGACTTTTTGTCTTCAGTATGTTACTGGATGCCAGACAATCCAACTTCTGGGTATTTGAAAATTCTGTAAGTTACCATATGTAACCAATCAGAATGACTATATAGCTGCATTCAGTTACATGAACACCTGTGCTTCAGGTAGGCATTGTGCTCTTGTTTATAAAATAACTGCATGGGATATGCCTAAGTGGATGTGGTAAATTTATACCGTGAGCTATCTAACTGCTATTTTTTGTGTCTAGCAAATGTACACATAGAGAATATTCATGAATAAAGTCTTGCAACTCTTGAATGAGGTACCTAATGACTTAAACTTACTGCTACTATGAGCAAGTGCTTTGCATTGAACATGCTTTGCTTGAACACGCTCATTTACTTGCATGATGTATTTGAATATGGTGCAGGATGCTCACCACTTAAGGAAGCATGGAGCCCTTTGGCAGCCAGAGTTCTTCCTCTTATTATGACAAAAATCATGTTGGGTAATCATCAGTACCACTACAGCCACATTTGCTAAGGTCCATCTACAAATACAATTTCTCTGTCCTCATTTGTGGAATTCCACCTAACATCAGAATTTTACCTATGTTCTGTGAAACCCTTATTCTACCACGTTGCTGACAGCCCCATGACGGGAAGTCTCCCTGTATGTTTATGCTTCAGGAGCTCAGTAGGAAGTAGTATAGTCTCCTCAAGCTATGTATTTGCTCTTGTGTGTATAAGCACGGTATAGAATGACAAGGAGGAAAGGTGAGGAAAATGAGGATTTTTGCCTTCTTGAGCTTCAGTAAAGCCTTGTGATATCTATTGCTAGTTGTAGAGATCAGAGTTACATTTGCATTAGCACTAATTATCTATTTCCATGCTTTTTGAAGGTTGTGGTCTCCAGGCAAACGTAAGCTGGGAAAGAACAAAACTCTCCCAGTAACCCTAATTTTGATTTTAAGAATGTTTTTCTTAATCTTTTTTACAACTGAGTTGACTTTTTTTCTTTTTAGATAATTAAAGAAACAGAAAAATAAAATCCATAGAAACAAATGAACACAAATGTACCAACTTTCATTTATTAATGTCTGTTTGTGTAAGAGGAGTTTTCATGAAGCTATAGAAAGCTACAATATTTCCCATACGGTGGTGGTCATTTTTAGCACACCTGCACAAGACTGCAAAATATTTGTAGCTGCGCTAATGAAGCTACTCAGAGACAGAGGGCAAAAAAGCCTATAAGCATGAACATGTTTACAGCAGGTTTCAGCACATTTTGTAGGCATCTGGCTCCAGCTGAAAGCTGAACTTTGTCCCTGTCCTTTCTGTCCTGCTCCAGTAATTAAGACAGAAGATGACCTACGTCTGACTTGCTCCCTTTTGGCAGTTGCTCTGCCAAGCTCAGTGGAAACTGTTTTCTTACTCTGTATTTCATCAGTGATGAAATCAGGAGAAAATAATGTGTTCTTACCTAGCTGTTTCTGTAGCTAGGTGATGGGAAACAAGGCAGTATTTTGAAAGTTGTTAATCCTAGCTATTACTTTGTTACTGAATGAAGGGCATCAACAAATAATGGCTATTGTCCTTGCTTTCAATCTTAAGAGCGGAAAACATGAGGAATTCAGATTATTGACATAAGCAGGCTCCTGGCTCATCTGTGGGAGGCATTCTAGGCTGGTAAAAATTCTGCTTTTGAGACATAAAAGAGGAAGAATGGCTCTGCCAACAGCAGCACAATGTTCTTGCTTAAACCAAGCTGAAATAAATCCATTACTTAATGGTGCAGAATTGGAATAAAGTGTGACTGGAGTTCTTATTGTATCAAAAATTGCTTCAAATTAAAGAACAGTGGGTACAGATACACTTGGATCTACTCCATCAAATAATTTATTTTTTTTTTGTGTCAACTAAAATGAGGAGGATGCTAATTCTGTTGACTAAAATTGAAGTGCATGATGTGTCTGTGAAGGCTAAATGATTTTTTTTCTGAGGTGAATTCTATTTAGTCTGGCTGAGTTAAGATTTGTCTTGCTTTCTTTGTAACGTCTGATATCCCCACAGGTGATAGATTCAGAATCTCTCATCTACGCTGATCAGTGATGTTGTTTATTTGTCAGAAGATAGAACTGTAGATCTTAGGGAATTTAGCTAACAAGTGAATATGACTGCATGCAGCACATCAGGTAATTTGGTGTCTGGAGTATATTGTTATTACCTACAATACAAAGTGAAGACACATAACATGAGAGAGAGTATGATAAGTGGAAGATCTCTACCAATGAATAGCTCAAGTAAGTGTTTTCATCAGAGAGATCCTTCATCAGGATTTCAAATGTGAAGGTGGGATTGTTTAGCGGCATGAATTGAGGGAGGCATTTTCAAGCATGTGTTGTTTAATTTATGGCATGGCAGGCCCTGGGGAGGTTGATAATTAAAACCAAATCTGCCACTGATGTATCTAGTGTTAAAATATATTTAAGCACAGAGAAACTGACTTTGGAATTTCTCTGTGGAAGATAAGCAAAAGTGTTCTTTTTTTTTTTTTTCCTGTTGACTATTGTATGTTTTTTTTTTTTGTTTTTTTTTTTTTGTTTTTTTTTTTTTGTTTTTTTTTTTTTGTTTTTTTTTTTGTATAATTGCAGTATGATGAGAATAATGAAAACAGATCAACCTCTCATTTTCACCTGCTCAGAGACGTGGGAAAATGCAGACAGGCAATAAATCAAAGGGCAGTAAATCTAATAAAAGAAAATACATTTTCTATCTAGAGGATAGATATTGTCTTACAGAAGGCAGAGCCTTAGGAGGTCAGCCAGCCAAATCTTGCATTTGGTAACAGTAGGGGCAGGAATAATTTCTGTAGCTGTGTAAGCTAGGGCAATGACTGAAGCACCAAGTTTCATTGGGAAATAGGGAAATAAGGGAAATAGCCACTGAAGGAGCAGGAGTTTTCTTATGCGTATATTTGCATATAATGTTTTCCAGTACTAGTCAGTTTATTATGGACCAATTGTTTTCCTTTGAAAACTCAGCTACTATGAAGTGCAAAGGCTAAATTAAGTAATGACCTGACCAAATATGGCAAACTAGTTCTACCTGTGAATTGTTCAGCTATATTTCTCAACCATATCTTATAAGAATTTGCTAAAAGAGAAGACTCCCTGCTCCATATCTGACTTTGGTATCTCCTGAGCTTCAGATAGTTCCATAGCAAGCAGAAGAACTGAAAAACCACCCATTCCATTCATTTAATTTCTCCTCTCAACCCTCCTTGCTTCCCCCACTTATGCTGATAATAGCAGTAATGACCATGAGAAGTGACAGATCATAGAGCTGATCTAGAGAAGGAAAAAAGCCACCATAATAACACTCCTCCACCAGAAACCACTGCATTTTACATCACATTCACATAAATCCTGTAACTAACTGCTGATGGAAAGGGCTTTCCCCCTCCTCTTTCCTCCTTACTTGCGATGGCTCTGGTACTCACTTGCCTAGTGTGACAGTTTTGGTAGCTGAATGGGCAGAAAATGCTATTAGTATAATTTAGCTTTGTCATAAAACTGCGCCCTGAAGGGGAATTTAATGTTTCTTCCCCACTATCCCTCATCTAATTGTCAAATTAAGGCATGTGAAGTAGTATAAGGCACACATAAGTACACTAATTCAGGGCCTTTATACTTGCTAAGAGACGCTTGATAGTTGTGGCAAGTGTAGGGCAAAAGGAAAAAAAAAAAAAAAAGTAAAAAAAAAAGGATAAGCACAATAATGAAGAATAAGTAATTTAAATCCTTTTTACCCATTTGTCTAGACTAACAGTCTGTACCTGATGTCACAATACATATTTCTTTAAGTACCTCCAATTTTTCTCTGATTTTGCCCTCTCATTTTGAAGAAATGAAGCATTATGGCTTTCCTGCAAGTGTTGTTCCTTTTCTTTTATACCAGAAAAACCATCTCAACCTGTTTAGTTAAATCTCATTATGAGGTCATTATGAAGTGTATATCTGACCTCCTTTATAATTTTGTTATATTTTTCTGCTTTTCAGCTCGCATTTACTTGTTATTAACCATAATTTTGCTTAGCATGATCCTCTTGGTGCTGCATCCTTCCTGTGATGTGCATCAGCTCACCACTACAGTTTAAATGAGCCATTTTTACTTTTGCTTGAATAACTTCTCAGTTAAGCTTGACAAAGGCCAGAAAATCCAGAGTTTAGATTCCTAACCACATTCAAGCAACTTAAAAAGGAAAAACAAAAAAAAAAAAAAAAAAAAAAAAGAAAAAAAACCAGAAAACCCAGCTTCCCACAGTAGTATCTGTTCTCACTAATAAAATCCTACAGTCACTAATGAGATACTGTTAATCAAGAGGCTTTCTCATACAGATAATGGTACTACGATTTATTGCTACTTTTTTTTTTTTTTCTTATGAGGTATTCATGATTCACAGTCTCAAGGTCTTGTTGGAAATGTTATTAAAACTGGATGACCCATGTACACTGCTGGTACATCCAGATTACATGGTGTTTTCAGAACTACAACGCTCCCTTCAGAAATATCATAAACATTTGACATATAATTTGACATGAGGAGAAGTCTTCTGAGAATAGCATTAAACTATATCTTAAAGCTCCTTATTTCTTACTACCTGTAAGACTTGATTCATACACTCTCCTAGAGCCCTCTGCTAGCTTTATTTCTGTGAGGAGGCAAGCTTAACAAAGATTATGAGGAAAAGAATATCTAATCTCATACATGCTTGCCAGAATTAAAGCTTGTGCTGCCATCTGTACTGTTTGTAAACCAGCAAATATGAGTGCTTTATGACAATATGTACTGATTGTGATACTGTAAATTCTTCCTGTTGAAATCAAGATTACTGCACTTTATTCAACATAATGCTGCACAGCTCATGTGGCATTTTTAAATGTAGGAGGAATTTGGAATATGTTACACTGTACCAATCAATTCTGAATCTATCTGAGCATTGTGCTCATCAGAACTTCAAATGAAGTATCAGGCATATAAACACAGAGCAGCAAAACATCTGTAGTTGTTGTCTACTAATATTACTTACAGAAGACAAATTATGAATTTTATGACCAAGGCAACCCTGCACATAGCAGGAGGGTTGAAATATTGATCACTGTGATCCTTTTCAACCCAGGCCACTCTATGACTCTATGATAAAGATCTGTTTCAGAAATCCTGGAAATGGAAAATACAAAGATGGATAAATGTTTATAATACATATATTTATTTTTAACTAAAGGAAGTTATACTCTGTACACTAGGAACTGTCTGTGACAGCACTTATCCTGTTACCCACCACTGTGCCAGATGGTAATTCCCAGCAGTTCTGAATCATGCATGGCATCTACTCAGTAATATCACACCAGCAGCTGCAAAGCAGTTCCAAAGAGTGAAGCCTATGATGTAGTACTTAAGAAATGATGTTTGAGGAAAAAAACTGGTGAACACAAACAACCTGTGAGATTATGAATTCTTCTAACAGCAACTACTTTGCTTTTGTGTGGGAGAGATGGGGGTGAAATCCAGGAACACTCATGCCAGTATATGGAAACAGACTATAAAGGGCTTGGCCTGGTTAAACATGCTATTGGATACTGACTACATTTTCTTTCTTTGTGTTAGGCTAGTCATAGTTGGAACTAAGAGCTTTGCTTTGTAATACTGTTTTCATAGCAGTGGTTGTGTTGCTGTAGCTGTGATGAGAGAAAAGCTAGTGGATGCAAAATTGGGATTTTTCTATTCCAGTTAGGCTGGCCATGCAAAAGATACTGTTTTTTCATACAAATCTACTGTATTTAATTTTCCTTTCCAGCTCTTCCTCAGAGGCAACGAGTCCTCTGCTTCCTCTGTGAGCTGGGGATCTGTTAACTCAGAAGTTAGCAAAGCAGGCTTGTTGAGCTGACTATTGCTCTATATACTGCCTGTGAAAGAGTTGAAGATGCATTTTTCAGTGTTGTGCGTGCTTTTTATTTTATGATTTAAAAAAAAAAAAATAGGTTTGGTAGAACAGTTCTGAGGGACAGGACAGAAAGCAGATACAGATGGATAGGAAAGCAAATAATCTGATCAACTGATAGAAAACAACTTCAGCATATGTACATATGTTTATTCATTTCTAAATATGCCATCATTTTCTTTTGGTTTCAGCAGGACTACTTGTGTGCACAAGGGAAAGGATAAAATTAAATGATCTGTCCTCTAGAAAATGATCTGCTTTTATTGCTGTTTCCTCTTTTCTAAAGGAATTGTATAGCAAAGACAATTATTTGAGGATTTTCTGATTTTTTTTAACCACTTCACCAGTAAGTACAGGTAAAATTTGGCAAACTGATGAGCAACAAAAACCAAGGTCCTATAAAAAGAGAGGTTAATCAATTTAAAGAGCTGTATTTTTCATACAGATGGTGTCTTGTAGCTGGTTAAATGCTGAAAGGTGGTCTTACAACCTCTTTCTGATCAAAGTGGGAGAAAAGGCAGTCCTAGGATGACTTGGAAGTTAGTCTCTGTAGCACAGTCTGGAGGAAGGTGTTTTTGCAATAGGCAAAGAGTATCTTGCAGTGAGTTCTTGCACAAAGAACCTTACCATCTGCAATAATCAGGATATGATTGTATCCTGAACTGGTTAAGATTGAAGTGGGGTGAGTATGCAGGGGAATTTTCTTTTATCTTATCTTAGGGAATTGCCCTTTCCTGAGGATTCCCTGTTTATTTCAGAGGTGCAGGTGGTCTCTCAACACAGTATTCAGCTGTGCTGACCAGAGGCTGTTCAAATGCGCACACAAATTAAGCGTGTACAATAATTCTTGTCTTTATGTTTTGGCTTTTAAACATTCAAGGTTCAACATTCATCCTGGCCTGTGCTATGTGACCAACTGTACTTGAGCCCTCTCACATGCTAGCATAATCCCCTCTTGCAGAAGAGATACAGAATTATTTTAGTGATAGGCAGCAAGGTTCAAAAATTTAAGTGCAGACACAGCCATAGAGAAGATGAGGAAAGTGAACCACCCACCTGCAGTTCAGGTGCACACCTGATGATGGAGTATTTTCACTGTGGTTTTTGTTCATTGTCTTTCTTACTTTAATAAGGCTTGTACTGTAATTTTAAGATTCTATTGGCAAGATCAGAATCTTTTGTTTTTCAAGAAAATTTGATTTCCCATCTGCTTCTGATGGATTTCTCTTCTCAGCAGACTCTGAGGGATAGTCTTGTCATTCTTGACGCATGGGAAGTTATGAGCATAACTTTATGCCCTTTTAATGTTCACGGGTGTTATCTAAATAAATCACTGACATTAAAGACTGAAACCCATTTTAGTCTCAAAATTGACATTTTCAGAGCTTAAGCTCCTCTGTCTGGCTAACGTTGCACTTGTTGTGCCAGATGCCTGCAATGTCAGTCATTTCAGAACCATTTGCACTATGCCTTGAAATCTGTAACATCTTTAAATGGAAGTAATTACAGACTTATTCAGGGGCTGTCACTCTCTCTTTGCATGTTTTATCGCTGTTACCAGTGGTGTAGAAAGGCCAGGCAGACAGTGTTTTCTTTTGTTAGGTTCTCCTAGTTTCTTTCCAGATCAGAAAGCTCCTCCCTTAATACTGTCCTGGAAGTTCAGGTGATAAGGTGCAGATGATCCAGCCAGCATCCTATGTCTGAATATGAGCATTATTTCTGCTTTACTCAACCCGTCTGAATTACCACTGTGAAGACTGACACTCTTTAATTGATTCTTATGACTGTATTTGCTTCTTCAGTTCTCTCATTATTTTTTTGAAAGTGAAAAAGAGAGTAGGATTATAGGATGTAGTTTATTCTCTTTATTCTGTACAATTGATCAGTTGATCATGCTTTCTATTCAAAATGTATATCCTGAATTTGTGTCTCTTCCTGCTTCATTCCCCTCAAATATGAACGGTACTTGCTGTAAGAATTAACCTGCTAAATAAAGCATATTCATTCAAAGTGATAAATTTTAATGAGTTAAGAGAATCAGCCGAGTTAAAAGATCAAACCTCTTTGTTATTGATTCTTGTCAGAGCTGTCTTTGAATATGATGAGGTGTGATAGGAATTAAGTAAGAAATGACTTTGGGGTGGGCGTGGGCTATGCAGGTCCATGTGAGTCTCACTGGCAGTGTGTAATCATTGTTGTCTATATCAGAGCTTATTCTTAGGGTGTTCTCTTTCGTCATCTCTAGTATTCCTTTTCATAATTATTATTAAAGCTGAAGGTGTTTCTTCGTATCTGAGAACATGAATCCTAAGCTCCAGAACTTAAACCCTCTGTTATGAAAGAACACCAGTTCTAAAATTGAGACAAGAAAATTAGATCAAACTAATATATGCCGTGTAATTACCTTGTGAGAGCTTAACTAGAAAGAAAGCTTTTGTTTTTTCAATTCTTAAGAATATGGTCTGTGTCCATATCTTTTTACCTTTTGGCTAAATGTTTATCACTGTTATCAATGTTTATCATCTTGTTAATAGGATGCTTGTGGGCCTTCCCTAATTTAAACAATAGAAAAAAAGGTGATTCAGAGGTTAAGATACTAGTCTAGGATTAGGGGAGTCTGGCTTCATTTCCCTTTTATGCCAACTACCCAAAATTATTGTTAATGTTTGTGATGCAAATAGGATCCTAAATCTCATTGCAGTCAGTGAGACCTGAGCTCCTACAGTTTTCTTAAACAGAAGCAGATGATAAAAGCACTCAGCCTTTAAGGAAACTTAATAATCTGTGAAACATGAACAGCCTCATTTCCAAAGATGTGTGAGGATAAAGACATTAAAGATTTTGAGGCATTTAAGAGTTAAAGTAATTGGTGACACATCAGATCTAAAGGACAGGGCTTATTTTCCCAGAATGAAAGGACAGAATTTCATTTTTCTGCTCACTAGGGTTGGCCTGTTCATTAAAGATGATAATACACAATATCATAAACAGTGCATGTACAATTTTCTGCTGATGTGTTTTCTAACATTTAAGTCAATATAATATTTCTGTCTTTTTACCACTCTATCTTTTGTCTTGTACTGATACAATATCAAATGCTTTCTTGAAATCCATATAAATTTCTGAACACTTGTTCATTTTTACTGTGCAGTCATTCCAGGTTATATATTCCATGTACCCTAAATTCTTTTATTGGCAACACTTGATGCTTGAGTGATGTAAGAAGCACTGCACTGGGTGCAGTCAGATTTGTTGGCGCTGATGAACTTCTGGTTTTCTAAACTGTTCTGTCATTCTTGTTCTCAGTTAATGATTGTAATTTCTTTTGTAGCATATTTTGTGACAAAAATGTGGATAGATATCAAATGTAAATAAGAATGTCCAGAATGAATGTTTAGAAGAACATTCATAATTCTTACTATTTCACAGCACTTTGAGTTATTATATTTAAGTATTTGTTGTTTTAGAGCAGCTTTTTCTTAAAGTTACTTTTTTTCTTTCTTTGTTCTTGTTCTGAGAAGGTCATATTTTATAAATGCCATTCCCATGTTCTATGCTCATCCAAAACACTCTCAGACATCATTTTACTTCAGGAGAAAAGCATCTCTGAAAAAAACTAAGAGGTTGTTGCAAGCATGCTGCATGTACTAGCAACCCTAGGGAATATGTGATGTTGGACTGCCTCTCTACCAGCACAAGATTAAGCAGGTGCTACCACTATTTCACAGCTTTTACTGCCTATACTTCCCAGGTACCTTGTGATTTGCTTCCATCACGGTTTTCTTTTCTGGCAGCTTTTTTTTCACACTTGGTTGCAATGACAGAGCTTAAAACCTGTTCAGAAAAATGTTGCTACATAGAGCAAAGAGCCACACACTCACGTGAAAGTAGAACTTTGCATCATTTTTAATCTCTCCAAGAATGAAAAGAAACATATCGATTGCAGTTTAAGAGTGGAAACTGGGGTTGTGGTGGAAAATTCCTGGAATAATATATATATTTATATTTGAAGACTTGATCTGTAATATTTAAAATAAGGAAGAAAGAAGCTAATTCACTTTCATAATCTGTTTTCTGAAGTTTGTTCCCAGACAGCAAACTTGTTAATGTAATTTTTTCTAAATGTCTCCGTTTGCCTCCAATGAATCAATGGTCTCTATTTTAGGCTGTGTACACAGTGATATTTGCTGTTGGTCTCAGTGTTGTCCTCAACAAGCTCGAGTTGTGTCATATTCACCACTCCTCCTAAACAAAGTCATCTGTACTACACCTCTAGCATGGTATTAAGGTACATCCCAAGCTGTGCTGCATTGCCTAAAATAGTACAAAATACGTGTTTTTGCTTCCATGAATTTGTCTCTGCCTAGAACTGGCAGAGGGTTCAGAAGCATCAGAGGGGATTGGCAGAGTGGAAGACAAAACATGGCCTTGTGGGGTTGCTGCTCACTGGTTTCCCTTGTTGGAGGCTTGCAGGATGGGTGAAAATGCAGTCAGCAGGGGAGAGGCTGGAGGTGAGAAAACCCAGAACTGATGTCAGCCTTGGGGCTTCTGCAGCCTCTGCAGCTCTTCTGAGGTGAGCTCTATTGGCAACCAAGATGAGGGGTGTGCAATAGACTGCAGCCCAGTCAGTAAATGCACGTTGCTTCAGGAATGACCCTAAACTGAACCCCTGCTATGACATTAAGCACCGAATTGTAATCGCTCTCAGGATTGCTTAGGCAAGATTTAAGACAGTGCTGTTTTATATCTTTATAGTTTCGTGGAAAATTATCATAGCATTTACTGGGGAGTACTTATAGATCATATTCAGTAATTTTAGTCAATACAGTTTTACACTACATTTGTACTTCTTTATTGATAATACAGGTTCATTTAAAATTCTGAGAGAATGTCATAATTCATTTTCAGAAGCCTCTTGAACTCCAAAGGAACCTTTTGCTTTCCACCTAGTTATGCCTTATAGGCTTTTGTACAAGAACAGTTTCTGTTTATCCAGGCCTTGGTGATACTATAGGAGACTGGCTCTCTGTGAGGCCAGGAATCTCAGTAAGATTCTCCATTTATGGACCAAATCCGAAATCCACTATGTAGTCAATGAAAGTCTTTGCACTGATTCAAATAAATGCTGGCTCTGATCCTGCAATAGTGGCCAACTTCTTCTCTACCATAATGGTCATGACAGTGCTTTTAAAAAGTCTGTCTTTTTCTTTCTTGATAAATGTACCATATGGTAACATCATAATTAGTTCGGAAAACACAGTGCATATTAAAAGGGCACTGAGCAACTCTGTGTGGAGAGCTACCAGACGTAGGAGGATGTTTCTGCTGAGCCATTAGGCACATGTTTGCTGTTGGTAGTGCTGCTTCCTCTCCATTTCCTGCTGAGGTGATAAGTGCACTGATATGCTATTTTTTTCTAGTGTTGCTGCTTTTCTAAAGTTGTTTCTTCTTTGGAGTTCCAAAGCAGCATATATATGTAGGAGATGTTGTGTCTGTGCACAGACATTTTATTCTTCTGAAAACAATTGTTTAGTCAATTCTAATAATCATATTCAATTTTTCAGAAGGGAAATGTTGCCAAACTGTAATGTAAAATCTCTGATTAGGTGTGTGATGCTGAAGGCTTGGAATTTTTCTTTGGACTTCTCTTTTCTCTAAGTAACACTTTTTGACTTTAGGTAGACTTAGAGTTTATGGATTTGAGCTATTGAGATCATAAAAAAAGATCATCTGGGTAAGGATGTGTACCGCTCCTGTCTATCTAACTACTCCTATCTACCTTCTCATACTGCTGGAAACATGTCTATATTTAATTATATTACTATTTGTTGTACTACGGTACCCACAATCTCTATAGTCTGCAATCCTGATTCCTGGCTTAGAGAACTTTACAACCTATACATATAGCACAAAAAGATTTAAAAAGGAGAAAAATAAATCTGTGGAACAAATAGTATGTGGTTAGTAGGACCAGTGGGGTGACAATTTCTGTATTCAAAGTCACAAAAATTTTTTATAAACATGAGAATTTGGAGGTATTTTTCCATTGCTTGGGTATCTCTCTAATTCATATGATGTATAAAGTTAGCTGTAATTAGCTGGATTGAGTCCCCAGAATATTAGGTCGTGTTAACGATGAGCTAATTCACCTTGACAAACCATTATTAAGGAGTTTGCTCTGAATGTTAAGGACAGTCTGTGAGAAAACTGAGCGGCATTTGTTTGAGGGTTTAACAGATGGGCACTGGGTTAGAAGCAGGTATTTTGGTGAACAGTAAAAGGAAAAGGTAGGGAAAGCTGCAGGGACAGTGCACTGCTGGTAACAAATAGTCCCTTAGCATGTTGTCTCACATGCAATTGGTTACAGGGAAGAGCTCTTCAACAGGAGTCTGCAGGCCAGTGTTGTTGGTGTCTATAAAAAGTGGTTGCTTGGATGAATGGCACTTGAAAACAGGGTTATTATCTTTTGATTATGACAAAGAAGAAAGTGCAAGGGGCAGGTGGTGAAAATAAGGAATTTAAAAGGTTGAAATCAAACAAACAGGGAAAGAGAGGCTACGTGCACAAAAATAGAAATGTAGGAAAACAAAATAAGGACACTACTTTTTTTTTTTTAATAGAATTGAATAATCCCTAGGCAATTTTTAATATTGTGTCCAGATTGTACTTCACTTTAATGCTGAGGGACATTCCTCTATGTTTATTTGAGGTCATTATGATGAGAAGTGTCAGTGTTCCAACTGCAAACCCAGATGAGCTTTGGTTTAACAGTAATGGCATTCTGAAATACACTTGTTTGCAGGCATTATCCTCCAGCATATATTGCTTTCCTGAATACTAGAAATAGAATGATTAGATGACAAATGAAATTAATTCCCTAGCTTTTGGCATGTGCTGTGCAAATCAGTGTAAATTTGTCACTCTCATTTAAAATGTAAATCGGTGAATTCTGTCTGATAGGACAGAATGTTTTATCACGATCATATTGTAAAATAAATGAATTCTAAAAGCAAAGGAAGTTCTCCACTCAGTGTTCCAAGTAAGCTAGCAACAAGAATAGATAAGAGTACAAAATTAACTTCTGTTTATGGTCTCAAAATGTCTATTCTGTTGGTTTGTTCCTTAACTTTGACTCGCTATTTTAACCTCACAATAAAAGCCAATATCTGTGAGGGTGAGGGGGTGGAGTGGCAGAGAAAAAAAGAAAAAAAGCAACCTGTATTTAGTACTCTTACCAAGAAAACATTTAGATTGGCATTAGACTGAAATCATAATATTCACTTTCCACTGCTACTGAAGGTTTGTAGGAAAAGGTTAGATGAGAATGTATAAGTATTTACTGTACTCCCAGGCAGTGTTTCTTATTAGAGTTTATTGCTCAAAATTAATAACATAGTTTCTCACAAAATATTACTCCCAAGTGCTCATCTTCAGTGTATTACTATAACAGAAGAAAAAAGAGTTATCCAAAAAGGAACAGATTTTGTCTCAGCCCACACAAATAGAGGCAATGTGGTACTTGCTTTGCTCTTTGCTCTTTTCAGAAGTCTTACATTTCTTCCATTCCTTCATTTCTCTTTACCATCATCTTTCTCTCAAATATTAATGATCATTCCTACCTGTTGCATCTAAATTATCTGAGGTGTAGTCATCACGTGTAGGGACAGTAATCATTGAGAAACTCTGTGAGGCTTCTGTCTAGGCTGGGATTTGGGGATTTGGAGGCTCATGAGTGACAAAGCTAAGTGCTATGTGCTGCAGCAGCAGAAAGGGAACTTCTCAATCCAGTGTAAATTGATTACTGCAGAGGAGATCTAGCCTCTCACTTTCCCCACTTCCATTCCCATGTCCATCATGTATGCTTTGTTGGGCCTGCAGAGAGATCTTTTTTGAGTACTGGGAGTTTGCAACTCTTTCAGAAATCTCCAGTAATAGCCTAGAAAAGCCCTGATCTCACTGGTTTCTGTGATCTGATCTGATATGACAAGTGCTGTGTACTCACTCCCTACAGCTGTTGAGCAGAGAAAACCAAAGCTGTTCGGAAGATGCCCTAAATTAAGTTGCACTCTTGTGTTAGTAGAAGAAACGTACCATGTGAGTGTACCTTTTCTCAGCACACAGCATGGGTCAGTGCTAGCTATCAGTATCAAGGCTGGCCCATTAAGCATGAAATACATGGCCACTCTCTAGCATGAATGAATGTTTAGATGAAAATTTTTTACTGACAGCTTTTACAAAAATAGATTTCTTTCCCCTTAAATTGAGCCAGAATAGCAATGGTGGGTGACACGTTTTGCTCTCTACTGAGAGAGAGTTTTTTAATGCATCTTGGAGCACTGGGGTGCAAAAGTTTGATAGTTTATTTCCACTGAGTGCACAGAGGAGCAAGAAAACCACTTTTTATTTGCTCTGTTTATTTGTTCAAGCTTTGGAGATGGGGGTTTCACTGCAGCCTTTTCACAAATAATAGCTCACAGATTTGCCTGGCTCTACTCCATTTAGTACTGGGACGATAAACATGGTATTGCAATTCTGATACCCAGTAAGCTATTTATTAATGATAATAAATAGGTCTCGGAAATAAAAGACCCCACAAAATCTGCAACGTGTTCTGAAAACTGGGTTATTATGAATTTATTGGAGCATGATGGATGATTTGTATCAGAAAAGCTGGAGAATGCAGTGTTTTACTCCATTCAAGTTATTTCTGGCTTGGATTTTTCCTATCAAAATGTAACATAAGTTTGAGGTAGACTAATTAAAGAAGTCATGAGATGTGATAAACGCTTTTCAGCATAAAAAGTAAGGAAAGGCTTCTAAACTCGGAATCTAAATATTCCACACGCACACATTGATGGCATTGTCTCTCAAATTTTAACTGTCCATTCTCTGCGTGTATTTGTGTCCTCACCCCATTTCTTCAAAAAATTACATTGTGATGTACAATCTTAAAGCCTTCTTCCTGTTGAAGCACTATAGATAAAGGAAGGTTTCAGAAATTTTAAGTTATGTGCCCAATACGTAACCAAATTCACTCTTTCAGGTTTGAAATATTTTCTTTTTCCAGTACTGCTGTATTTCAGTGAGCTTCAGCTTGTGTTACAAAATGAAGAAAGATTATTCAAGCACATATTTTCAGGAGAGGGGGGAAAAAGAAACTGTGATTAATTTTGGATTTAAATTCAGTTCAGATTGAAATGCATTGAAATTGCACAGGGTTTTTGTTCCCATGGTGGCAGATGTTACATAAGCAGTTCTTACATATTGAGATAAAACTTCTTTAAAGTATTAAGAAGTAGAACTTAAGTCCTTGCTAGCTTTGGAAAGAGCAGGTATTTCCACGAAACTCAAAGAATTATAGGATGATGTAGTTTTGTCATATTTGATATTTACTGATTATGTAAAAGTGATACTGATATTTCCCTTCAGGAAGACTCTCAGTGTATAACCGTGTGTCTTAGAAAGCAAAAATGCGACCATCCATTTCTGAATACATGACCATACCATCTCATGTATGTCTGCTGGCTTTCTTGTTTCTAACTCCTGTCCTAATCTTAGACCATCAGCCTAAAAAATGACATGCTTAAAATGCAAATGTTATCAGAAATTTAACAGAAAATTTAGAGACAAAATAAACGTGTTTCAATAAGTGTACAAATCATTCCATAAAGGCGATACAAGAAAGCTCTAAGATTGTGGTGTGACAATATTGAGGCCAAAATCAAATAAAATATGAGAAGAATTGGGAATAACATTCATGGAACTATTGTAACTAAGACATTTAAAAAGTCAAGTTAATATTTACTTTAATCTCCAGCCCATACTAATCTCTAGTAAAGGGTAGGAAGGGACTTTCACTGGAACAAATCATGTTACATTTTCTTATTCAGTATTTTTTTATAGGAATGGTTAAACTCAGTGTTAAAATGCTAGCAAACAAGCATCTTTGACAGTCTGAGAAGTTTATTTGTAGCAGATACATATATGCTTTGAGATTTCAGATAAAATGTTCATCTAGTTTACACTTTTTTTGTGGCAATATTGTGAATCAATATTGTGTATCAAACTGACAAATTTTTCCTAATACTGAAGAAAACAAATTTTGTTGCAGAAAAGAAGATAAAATGTTTCTGTTTGTACTAGGTAGCACGACATAAGGATTTTAATATGTTTATGTTTTTCAACTTCATCATACGTTTTTTACTCTATATATACTCGTGCATCATGTTATATTAATGCATTAATTTAAAAATATAATGGGGGTAGGACTTGATGATCTCTGGAGGTCCCTTCCAACCCTTACAATTCTGTGATTCTGTGAATATTTTTAAATACCATTCTCTAAAACTGAGGAAAATTTGAGCGGAAAATGTATCTGAAAGAGCTTTTATTTTGGGATGATACCAACTGGACTCATTTGGTGAAAAACTGGTTTTGACAACAACAAAGAAGTCCATTAGGTGCTACCCTGCCTAGACAATACTGCTATCTTTTTCCAATAGGAATATTAACTACTCAGAAATATGTGCTGTGCTGGCAGTATGTTTCAGAGAAAAGACTGTAAGAACTTTTGAAACATTGATGAACATACGGATTTACTTCAACTTGTTCGTAGAAGACTATGACTGAAATTCTCCATGTAAGCATGAACATGTGCATCAGTGCACATGTCTACAGATAAGCATGTAGCTTGCTGTCATGAAAACAGGAAATTCACATGACTCACACTGGAAATAGAAGCTTCAGGCTCAAGTATTTGGCCTTATCCTTAATAATATTGAAGTGGGAGATAATACCAAAAGGGAAACCTGAAAATTGCAAACAATGAGATTTGCAACTTAGTCATTCAAAACAAAATTTCGTATTTTGTTTTCCCGGGTTTCTCCATGATTTCTTCCCTTTTCCCACTTTTTCCCACATTTTCTTTCTCTTGTTCTCCCACTGAGACACTGAACTAATGGGAGAGTTATGAGCAAGTTCACTGGTACATGTGAGGAACTGTGAAAAAAACTTATGGCAGGAGAAAAAAATAATTTCAGCAAGGTTGAGATGTTTCTGTGAAAGGATGGAAAGATCTTTGTGATTGTGTTGCACAAAATTTTGTATTTTGTATTTGATTGATTTTAGCTATCAGATCCCTTTAATAGACTTTTAGCACAAGTGTATAATTGTAATTTATCTATTTTTTTGTCTAGATTGCCACTGGGGAGTATTATCCAAGGATAAAATTAACAGACTTGTGTTCCAGATGTCATGACGTGTATGAAAATACAGTGGCAAGGCTGTTTTTCTGTGGTTATCACTTCAGTGGCCCTTAAAGACAAAATATGAAACCATCAGTTGCAGACATCTGCTTCACTATCAACCAGTAAATAAGAAATTTATAATATTGAGATGTCCTTGGTCTGTCATATTCTAATACCCTCCCTGTGCACTGCAGGTGGAGCTTGTAGATGCTGTGTTGAGGGAAGATGGCTGAGGTGGAAATAGAAATATAGGTAATTACTCTAATGTTCTAGTAGAGATACTGAATTTGTTATCTCGGGAAGAAATGGCAAATTTTTCAAATGACAAAATGCAAACTTTGTTCCTATGTGTATAGTTTTTGTAATGTGTCTCACGCAAAGCTAAAGGAGAAAAAAAATTGAACGAAAATTACCGCTTCTAGATTGTTACATGAATTGTGTTTCTAAATTTTTAGGTTTTATTTGCAAATTTAGGTAAATGCATGAGCAGGAATGTAGATGTTGAAGCACTATACATTTAATATTGGACTTAGGTTAAATTTCAAACCTTTTAATACAATTGGGCTATGAGAATAGTAAAGGGTTGGGGGTAATGAGCAAATGAGTTGAGGCGGACAAACATTAAAGGATGGATGGGAGACTGAACTGATGAGAAAGTCATGAGTGAGCTCACTGATACATGTGAAGAACTGTAAGAAAAATGGTAGGAGAGAAAAATAATGTGAATGAGGTTGAGATGGTTGTGTGAAAGGATCTTTATATGACTGTGTGGCACAGAGCCAATCTGGGGCATTAAAATCTAACAGTTTATGAATATAAGTCACATGTGATATTTTCTTAAGGATTTTTTGCTTCACCGATGTAGACCAGGCTAGGGTAGACTTATACTATTTCTTTAGTTCTTAAGAGTCTTTTGATAAATGTGAATAATATCTTTTATTGTCCCTAAATCAGTAGAAAAGTGGAAAGACGGGGGGAAATATAGGATCATAAATGAAATAGGAATTTTATGGAAGCCTCAGTTTAAACCATTTAGCAAGATTTGTTATTGCATTTAATTTCCTCCAGATGTTCTTGCAAACGGGGAGTTTGGATTAACCTGGGAAGGTCAATGGAAAAGCACAGTTTCTTGCTTTTAAAAATAAGGAAGAAGGACCGTTCCTGTTCTAGCTTGACATTTTTACAATTATCACAGTAGTCATTGATTATACTGAGAGTACTGTGCATGCAGAACTCTCAGAGGAAGTGGGGAAAGTTTTTGGAAAAGGCACTACCATGGCAGCTATTAAAATTCTAGGAACTTGCCTACTATTCAGAGTCCCTGAAAAGCTGCTGTGGAAGAGGACCTCTATATTAGCATTGGATTAAGAATGTTTGCTTTTAGTCTGGGTTTTATGTGACTAAATGTTGACTCTGACTGACTGGAAGAAAGAAAGAAAGGAAAAGCAGTGAAAATTTAAAATTAAAAAAAAAAAAAAAAAAAAAAAAAAAAGCTATCAACAGAAATAGCTTTAATTAGCATCCTGGTTGGCAACATCAGCAAAGGCTGAAGTACCATACATATTACCCTTAATAAACTGCCCTTGAAAGAGATTTATCTTATGTGAAAAGGTAGGCAGTTTTAGGGGATTGAGAAGTAGATGCTTTAGATTTTATTATGAAGAATGGAGCAGGAAAACTAGGAGAGAGCACGTGACCTAAAAATGCTAAAATTGAAAAATGTTAAAAATGACTTTGTTGCCTGAGGATGTGGGGACAAGTTGTATGTATCAGGTGTTTATTTGAGTACTGAAAATTGAATAAATGGTCTTCTTAGCTTGTGCTAGTGTGAGGTAAATACTTAATACTAGATCTCACTGAAAATAATGCCTTCTATTTTAGTTCCATGGAAACTACAACATGTGCAAAGAGCACAGTAACACTATTTGATAAATTCTCAACTATAAGGCACAGGTTTCAACTGTTGCCGCCATTAGTCAATTCACACAGATTAGCTAATTGAGACATACTTCATTTCTTGGTGTGACAGCTGTGTATGGCCATCTGGAACGTGGTTGTCTTTCATCTTTGTCATTTTGTCACTCTCATCACTACTGAAATACACCACCCACTGCCTCGCTGTGTTCACAACCACTGTTTGGTCTCCATAGATGTTCAGCAAATGTCTATCAGTGTCAATGGGCGCAGTTTTTTTCTGCAGGAGGAATTCAGCTGACATCTGCCACAACAACAAAATGTAACAGAATATTGGTTGGAAGGTTCAACCTCTATTGCCATAACACCATCATCTGCTTTTGATGTCATAGACCAACATAAAGTAGGAGGCATTACTTTCAGAGCAGACCTTCTATTTGCTGATGATTATTTTACCTCTGGCAATACCAAAGCAATGATGGTGCAGTGAGGCAGGTACATATAGGGCTGCTTTCTTGACCCAGAAACACTGAGATAGCCTGAAATGTGAGAATACAGACCCTGCTGAACTAGTAAACAACACAATGACCTTGACTGTCTCCATTACTACCTTTACAACTCTCTCTAACTATCCACCCAGTGAGTCCTTGAAAGAAAATTAAAATAAATACCATATTACAGTGAGGAATTGGGCTGCTGGAAAAATAGATCATTGTGAAATCTTCAGAGATGTGTGACATTCCTGTACAAGGGAGATACTGGTGAAAACAGATAATTTTTCATTGATATTTTCCCCAATGCAGGTAAAGGGACAGTGTACAGACATGGACTTGAGTTATATGTAAGCATTGTATAACATTCCTCTAATTCAGAGGTGAAAATAGAAACTTTCTCCTTTAGTCCTTATCTTATGCTACCAGAGTAAAAATTATCAGTCATTGCTAAAGTAAATGGGAAACTTTTCCCATGATGGCTTATTTTTTTTTAATTTTCCCATTTATTTGCTCGAGCTTTCATTTCGCACAGTTCTGTATTGCAAATAAGTAAACTCTAAGCTTTACTCATTCACTTTCTTCTGCCTGTGGCTTTTATTTTAGAGACAATGTTGTGTTTTCTTAGCCACGAATTGGCTTTTGCACCTCTGTCCAATTGAGTCTGGGACCATCTTTCTGAGTTTAATTCAGAAGCAAGTAGTTTCTAGTTCTTTGATATTCAGTTAAAATCACACTACATGTGAAAAATCTCAAATCTATAAATATTTTCAGAAATTATTGAGCAAATACATATGAAACAATTGTAGACTGGACACCATTCATGAACAGAGGAAAAGGGAGGAGCTAAATGAGAAAATACTTCAAAAGATGCAATAGAAACCTCTCTATCTCTTTGGACTTGATGGATTTTAGATGGGAGGAGCCCAGATGGAGAAGAGGTAGAGAGAGTTATTTGTATTTGGCAAGCTATCTGCCAGTTGACATGGAGAATAGCTCACCCTATTTATCACTGCAAACTTGATGCTGTTAGTGCTACGCTCAGATTTGTCAGATTGTGTTCCAGTGTAAACTGCTCCAAACAGCTTGTTTCAACATGTTTGATTTGTTTGTTTTAATTTGCTTTTGTACATGAAGGTGAACTTAATTGGTCTCTTTCTTAGTATTATTCCCAGGTCCAAAATTTATTAGCTCGTCACAGTAGTCTAAAATGAGAGGCTGTCTACCACATGAATCCAGCAATGTTGGGAATAGATTTTTGAGATCGTCCAAATCCCATCTGTGCACTGCAACACATACTCATTAGCACTTTGGAGGATATTTTATTCCTTCTGAATCATAAATGCTGTGTAATCCATAGCCTGACTCTGAAAAAGAAGGGAAAGGTTCTGTAGAAATAACACACACCAACTGAGCATATTTTCTCATCATGAATATGTCTCTATATCAGTGCTCTGTGACTGTCCCAGTCCATCATGTTTTTTCCTCCAAGGCCTTCAGTACCCTGAGTAAAAAGCTATCTTTATGAGAAAATTAATGCCCTCTGACATCATTATCAGCAGTTTGCAGCCTTGCAAACTTGATCTTTGTGTGGGATCCTCTTTTATCAAACCATATTGGTGAATATTTTACCCTGTAGGAACCTTTTACATGTTGTGTGTGGCAACAACTGCTACGGAATGGTTTTTGTCAGGCTGGGTAGGGAAGAGGTAGAGAGGGGCCAGGAAACTGGAAAAAGAGGAGAAGAATGAAAGCAAAAAATTAAAAACAAGCTAAAACACGAAGCCTGCTGTGTTGTTTAAAAACCACAGTGGGCTGACATAAAATGGAGACAGCTGAGAGGTGGAAGGAAGCCTGAAGTTCAAATGCTATTCTGTCTTTCTTAAATTGCAGTTTTCTAGCAGGCACCTTCCTGTTGCCTGCAACTGCAAATGATTGGTGATAAACAGTTAAGTGTAGCATTTGATTTTCCTTGAAGATGTTATACTTTTCTGTGCAGTTGTTAAACACCCCAGTTGGCCATCAAGGGAAAAATAACAATGTTTTAGTTACCTGCTTTGGTTCTTAGCATAGGAGAGCCTTATAACAACATAACATGTTTGTCTTTAGCTGGTATTTTCCCCATTAGTTTATTTATATTATTTTCCAGGTGAAATTTTGGGTAGCAATAAGCAGACTATAGTCTCCTTTTTCCTACTATTAATGTTAGCTGAACCATATTTAATTAAGAGAATGTATGTATACTGACATGTATAACATAATCAGGTTGGGGCTTGAGCTGAAGTTGGTTGAGTGCAGCTCTTCTGTACTTATTTCAATTTACAAATGTTCAGATGCAGATGGATAGTGAAAAGATTTAATTTCCATTTGTGTTGTTAGCACAATCCTTATAATGTAAGCATTAATTGAACATGCTCTGTGTTGGTGTGGAGCAATCAAGCATGTCCGGTTTTCATAAGCAGAGGTTGGAGGTCGATTTTTAGCAGGTTCCAATCAGTCTAGTTATAGAAATGTATTTACATTTTGGTCAACTACAGTAATAAACCTTCAGGTCATGCAAAGTCAGCACTAGTCAAAAAAGCAAATCTTTTGGAATAGTAACCACTGTAAAAGTAGGAGACGTCTTTATTCTTCTGAGTTATGGGGATGTAAGTGTGAAATAGTTTCCTGCTCCAGATCCCTGCAATCTTTTTTTTTTCCTTTGAATAGGTCATCTGCACATTGCTGTAAACCCAGGATTTCAATTCTAACTTCGTTCATTAATTATTTTCATAAAAATCTTAATGTACCAAGACATTTTGACCTGGCACTCCCATGACAATAATGAATCACACTGCTGTTGCAGTGTGGAAGATATGCAGGATTCTATACCTGCTATGTAATATTTTCTGTTTCTTTAGACACAGGAGTCTCTAAAATGCGTATTTTGTTAGTGGAAGTGTGTTTCTTTCATGTAATGATCTTTTTTGCTTTCCATTTTATCAACAACTGCTTTTTTTTTTTTTTTTTTGCAGACAGCATCATGAGCATATAACATATTTTCTATCATCCTTCTATACATTGTGTTCATGTCATGATTTGCAAGTGTTTAAAGCTTAAATAGAAAGATGCAAATAACTTTGCTTTTTGTCCACAATAGCAGTGTGATTTATTTATTTATTCATTTGCTTACTGGAGGGGACAGACTATTAAGATAAACATCTCATTTCCAATTTAGACACCTCATAAATTCTGCTTGGTTGATAAAACATGGAAAAGTTTGGGGATTTCAGTCTGGGAATTTCTGTCACGTAAAGCATTCTTGCTTTCCCTTGGGATTTTATTGACCTAGAAAGGAAAATACAACAAGTTTTTGGAAACCTACCTTAGGAACTGAGGGCCATAAGTTAGAAGACAGAGTGGTGCAGCAGCATACTGCACGAAACAGAAAACAATAATTGATTTGTTTGTTCAGCTGCCCAAAATAAAAAACTTAGAACAATCGGTTATGATTAAATCGAATACAATAGTTTTCAGTTTTTCTTGCAGGGACAAAATGTTGCTAACTTTGTGTTTTGTCAAAGTCCATGATTTCATATGAATTGGAATGTTTACTATATTTCTATGTTCTTGTAAAGAAGGCAGAATTTTCCCTACAAAAATTACCAGAATATTTTATACCACCCAGCTAATGGTAGCTCCATCCAAGAGATGTCAAGTACATTTGTGGATAGTCTAGTGAATAAATATTCACAAACTGTTGTTTGCATTATTGTCATTCATGTTGCAAATAAGCGTATTGTTTTTATCTCTTAAATAATGGTAAGCTCACTAGATTGGTGAGATCTTTACAAATAATCAATTTGTTTTCTGTGGTGTTTCATAACCATAACCACTGTATGGAGTAGTGGGAAGCAATGTTTCACCATGGAATTCTCTAATGCATTTGATCTCAGCAGGCTCAGCATAGCTGCATGAACTGACCTCTCCTGAGCAAACCCAGTGTTTCTACGGACTGAAAGCTACCATAGCTTCTCTGTAGGTAGAACTCTATGGAAGGATTCTAATTCTGGTGGAGCTTTAAGTATCTTTAAATTTGTCTATACTGTTATGTTGAAAAGGACTAACATGCCCAGGAGGAATTAGCACTCTCAGTGAGACTGCTTCCACTATTTGTGTTGCAAACGAGTGTATGAGTGCCTTAGCTAGCTCAAAGAATCTCTATGACAGAGGTCAAGCATTCAGGCGCATCTTGGCTCAAAAATATGGGGTGGTGGAGACATCTGGGAAGTCCACATGGAGTGCACTGTGCTGAGCTAAAGTTATCCTGAAGAGTGTAAACTACAAGACTTTATTGTGAATCTTAAGATAACATGTGTATTTGGAGAATGTACTTCTGTGGAACAAAAAATACTTCATTTCTGCATGGGCTCACTGATAGTTACTTTCATGTGAATACCAGGAAAAATATGACAGTCAATATTAAAATATAAACAGAAATTTATGTAATTTAGAAGTAAAGAAATCACAACTGCAATGTGATTAATCAGATCTTCAATTCCTGTTAATTTAGATCTCATTTGGTGAGATGACAACACCAGCTAATTGCCCAAGAAGACATTCAAAGCCTGTCCTACAGACATGAGATTTATAGGAAATTTTTTGAAGTAATGACATTTTACCCTCAAAAAATATCTGTATCCTTCCTAACTATATGCAGGAGAAGCATAATAATTGTAGGCTGTAACCATGCTGGCATAACAGTTTAAAAACAGGCTTCTCCTCTGCTATTTAGTGTCTAAGCTGTGATAATGATATCTTTCAGTGTTTTGTTGGACTGAATATAGTTATGAATGCGTTTAAATAATTTTACAGTTACAATATTTGACTTACTGCAAAGGGCAGACAGGACAATGCTATTTATATTAGAAGCCACAGACCAAATAGGAAGTCCCACCTAAGGCAAGGAGTGCTTGCTCTGGACAGCCAACCTGCTGCTCTTGGGAAGAGGAATAACTCTAGAGAAAGGAGGATAAGCACGGATTTAATGCCAGACAAGACTGCTCACTTTGGTAGGAAAAACAAATATGTTTCAATTTTAGGAAGATCATAAATTTTGTTTCAATTTTCCTTTGTGAAAACAGGAGCAAAATATTTTGTTCTGTTTGGCTTATCCTAAATCCCAGTGGAACTGAAATCTTCAAAGAGCTATGATTTCCTTTTGTGTTTGTGTGTTTGCGGTGGAAAGTCTTGACAGAAAAATTCCCAGCCAGATTGCTTACAGGCTTTTTTTGTAAGGAAGAAGCTAGATAAATGTAATATGTTTTGTTAAAGAAAAGATCTGTGCTGAGAAACGTGGCTAGTCAGGCAGAAGCAATGAAAATGAAGGCTGCACTAGGAAACGTGTGCATCCACTGTTGCAGCGTAGGATAGGCAAAGGGAGAAAGGCAGCCAGGCTGCTTAGAAACAGAGACTTGTGAAGGATTAAAGTTCAGTGAGGCCCTGCGACTTTCAAGAAAAGCCAGGCAGGAAGGAAAAAAGCATGGTATTCTGGTAGAAATTGAAAAGTTCTGCCAGCTGGCTGGCTGGGTATTTATGCTCATTAAACTGCAACAGTAAGCAGAAATGGCAGAAAAGCACTGAAGTCTTGCAGTCTGAATTTTCTAGCCATGTACAAACATGAAAGCCCTCTGCTGCTTTGGCTTCTAGCAGCTTCTAAAATGGGGGAAATTTACACCAGGGCCTGGAGGAAAAAATTCTTTGTAAAGAATACTGCAGTGTTCTTAAATGAAATCCCCAAGCCCTGAAGTGTATCTTCTATAAGGATATGTTTGAAGCAATACAGAAAAGTCTGACTTGCAGAATACAAATTTCCAAGAACCCTGAGTGCGCAGGAGTATACGAGGTTTTCTGTCCATTCAAGGTATGGGCAGCTGCCCCCTCAGTCCTACACAGCAGGAGAGGAGGGCTATGTAATTAGAAGTTTAAACATGCTTTACCTACAAATGGATTATCAACTTAAATCTTTCATAAAACTAAAAACTCCATCCTTGCTACTCCTTTGTATTGATATCCTTTGCAGGGGTTTACTAGAAACACTTCAAAGACTTTTTGACACATGCTCACATGCATTATTTCTCTTTATATTGCATGGCCCATTTAGTTTTGATATAAATATTGAAAAGTTCAAACAACTTTATTTTCTTTTTTTCTATTTGATCTCCCAGTTTGATGATGTGTAATGCCTTTAGAGACAGGAAAGGAACGATATGGTGAGGGGCTGGAACAGGCTGCCCAGAGAGGTTGTGGATGACCTGTCCCTGGAGGTGTTTGAAGCCAGATTGGTTGGGCCCTGGGCAGCCTGGTCTAGTATTAAATATGTAGATTGGTGGTCCTGCCTGTGGCAGGGGGGGGGGTTGGAGTTTGATGATGTTTCCTGGAACCTGTACAAACTGTCAGCTCTGACTGCTACATTGTGACTCTGAATGCCAGAGGAGGTGATGAGCTTTTATTGTAATACAAACATGCCAGGCTCCCTACCAATTTGAAGACTATGGAGCACATTGCCGATCTTGGCCGGATTGTCCTATCACACCCACCATACCGACCAGATTTGGTGCCTTTTGGTTCTCATCTTCTGAGAATGAAAGATGGACTGAATGGGCAACGTTTTCCTTGCAACGATGCTGTGAAACAGTGGGTTACCTTCACTGGTGCAGATTGTCTGAAAGAGTCTCAGGAGAGACCATATTACTCTCTACAACTACATGAAGGGAGGTTGTGCTGAGGTGGGGGTCAACCTCTTCTGCATAACTAGTAGTAGGACTAGAGGGAATGGCCTCAAGGTGCACTGCGGGGGATTCAGGTTGGACATCTGGAAAAATTTCTTCTCTGAAAGAGTGGTTAGACGCCTGAATGAGCTGCCCAGGGAGGTGGTGGAATCACCAACTTGAATACCTGGAGGTATTCAAGAAACATTTGAACATTGTGCTGAGGGACATGGTTTAAGTGGGAAAGTATGGGTAGTAGGTGGACAGTTGGACTGGATGATCCAGCCTTGGTGATTCTATGATTCTATTTTTATGAGCGCAGCATGCAGGTTATTTTTCTTTGCACTTAAAAATGCATGGTTAAAAGTGATGACTATTGGAAAATAGTGTTTTGTAGCCAAAAATCTGCTCTTTCAAATAGTGGTATTGTGCTCTTTGTATCTGTTGTAGTTTCCATGGAAGTAGAAAGGAGGCATTACTTTTGGAGCAAACTTCCATAAAGTTCTGTATTTGATATATCTTGAGTGGGGGGAACTTGTGTATACAGTCGCACCTCAAATGCCAAATCACATATCACATAGTTGCATCGCAAAGACTCAGTATTGCTTCTGGTAAAGTTAGTTAAGAAATCCATTCTGGTAGGAATGAATTGGAGGATGCAGCAGTGAAGGCAAAACATGAACAGTCAATTTATAGAGCTTGCTGGAGGGGAAGGACAAAGCTGGCAAACAATATTTTTGCACTCTTGATGTGTTTAATAAACATGAAAGAATATTTTATGTCTCTGAGAACTGGAAAGGATCTTGAATTTTGAACAGTACTTCATAAAAAGCCAGACAGTTTACGCAGCAGAAGAAAAGAGCTTGCTTCAGGAAGATAAACTGTGATAGTTTTATCAAATTTTTAATTTGTGTCTTGAGGAGGTCTAAGTCATTTCAATCAGAAGGTTAAACACCTACTTGTATGCTGTGTCATATCTAAGCTAATACATTTGAACTCATCCAAAATTACTTAGATTGGAAACTGAGATGGAAATTTCATGAGAATATAATGTGAGATGCTTCCAGTAGCTCATGACTTGTCAATGTTAGAAAAAAATCTACAGAAAAGCGTTCTTTAAGAATATGAAAATTCAAAGAAAATACAAAAGAATAGTCAACTTTTATAGACTTTCTGAGACCATGAATTGAAAATTCAGCTTTGTTTTATTGTAGTCAGTTGTTACTGGCATGGTGATATAATTGCAGAGCTCTGCTACCTTTTGGTCTATTTCCCATTTCATCTGAGAGCTAAAGGCTTTGCTCTTAGTGGGCAAGAATTCCTGTCCTCTGAATCTGATGGAAGCTGTTGTATTGAAGCGAAGATAAAATACATAAACTAAGCCTTTAACCACAGACTACAGTACAATGATGAGAGTGTATAAATTTAGAATAAAAATCTGATCTCACACTGTTTCAGCAAGTGAAACTGCTAAAAACATAGTTTAAGGTAGTGTTTTTCTGCCAGCTGGTCTGCTGTGATGCGTCAAATCTAACTAGAACCGAAATTCAGGTTGGATTTAGTACCTCAAGGGCCGTAAAAATGCACTGTGTATAAATTGCTCAAGACTGGTGAGGATAATCTCACCAGATACCAGACTTGCATTTCTGTCAGTACTGTAACTGTATAATTGTAATAAATGTACACAAAAATGTTAAAATGTAATAAGGATTTATAATGGCCAAGTAGGGTTCGTATTCGATGTTGTTTTCTCCTAATCTCTGCAGGGAGGAAAGTGTGGATAAAATGCTCTGGAATTGCTTTGTCCTTAATTTTAGATTGACACATTGGTGCACCATGCTACCAGGATAAAAGGTGAAAAACTTTTTGTCCAACAGTACAGTAATGATGTCATTACTGATTTTATTTCATAAGGGGAAGTTAAAACTTGAGAAATAAATTTAGACGTGATATTTATAAGTCTCCTTTTGAAAATCTAGCTGCTTTTCTTTAAGATGCAAAAGCTTGATACAGAAAATGAAGTTTATTCTTCAGTTACACAAGAAAGATTAAGAAGTGAACAAACTCAGTCCTTTGAAGATGCAGGAAAATTGTTTTCAGTGTTTTTCAGTCTTTGAGGAGGAAATAGAGGGGCAAAAAGTCAGTCCTTAGATCTTACAGCTAAGATTAGAAACTTTTTACTGATTTGATTTTCTCATTACATTTATAGATCTAAGAGTGGAATTCTCTCAGTGTGATTTCTGTGCCTTTAAAACCATTTGCTATGAGCAGCAGAATTCAATGAAACCTCTCTTCCTTAATTCTAGTGATGAAATTCAAAGAGGTCACAAAGAGAATGAGTTGTGCAGATCATGGCTCAACCCAAGTTTTGCTGGTTACAAGCCTTTTCCCAGAATCTTAAGCTGTCTCTTAAATTTAGAAAAGCATTTTTCTGAAGTCTGAAATTCTGAAAATTCATCAGCTTTTCCAGCAACCTCCTACTATTTAATAGCTTCATTAATTGCAGAAGCCCTGATTTGGCCAGCTCAAAATGCAGTGGAATGAACAAGGTCAGAAGCTGAACGCATCAGGAAAGACAGTGCCAGCCAATGCCTACTGCTGTTCCACACCATCAGTATTGCCTGTGGCCTCATCTGTTATCGCACACAAAAATCCTAAGTCCATTGCTTTTGGTAGGGTTTTTAGATTTGATTGTGATTCCTGTAAATGATATCCAAATCTGCCTAATGGGAGTAATATGTGATTAAATCTGGTAATAAAATCTTAATTGTGCAGATGAAAAAGATGGCATTTAGACAAGGCAAAGTTTCTCACAAGAAGTTATTAAGAAAATAGAGGATTAGAGAGTGAGAAATGGATGATAAAAGTTTAGCAGGAGGGCAGAGAACACATATCAGGAATAAATGGTTGCTCTTTTAAAATGGTATAAGATCAGAAGAATGATACTTTAAATTCTCTCTTAGGACTAGTCCCTGCTCCTGAGGAATCCATCTAATATCTTATCTGGAATCTAGATTTTTTACGTCCAAATTTTATTATACAGATCTAGCACATTAATTTTCCCTTGATCAGGCAAGGCAAACAGATAGTTCGACTTTTCGTGTAAATGGTCCTAATTCAGCAAAGCAAATGAGGACATGTGTAATTGCAAGCATGTGAAAAGTTTCAGACGTGAAATAAGATAGTTTCAATGTCACATAGCCAAGAGCACGCATCAATGCCTTCCTCGATCTATGCCAAAAAGTGATGCTTTATAGGATCATGTTCAAAACATTGCATAAGTACAATGAATCTACATCTCATCTTACTACTTTTCTGGTACTGGCCACCTTTTTAATAGTGGTGAACGGATGCAGAAGGATTTATATATATTTATATACATATTATATATATTATATGTACTTATGTTTTCGTAGTAGATTGCAGTAATTCTGACACAAAATAATACCTCAGGTCCCTTCCCTTCCCTGTTTCCAATGTTCTGACTAATTATTGTCACACAAAAGTTGGAAGTCTAGGAATATCATGTAATTTCCATCATAATCTCACATTCAAGTGGAGTCACTCACACACAGTCTGTGATGTAGTAATGCTTTGCAATGTACTTACAGCACATGCACTCAAAATTTTACTTTGCTCAGTGAATAGGGTTTCTCAGCTCTGTTAAATGTATATTTCCATGTTATTAGATTTTTTTTTAATTAAGGCAATACGTTTTGCAAATAATTCTTCTTTCAAGTTCCTTTAGTTTTCACCATAATTTATCCTATACATTTAACTGCATATTTTTAGTTTCAGTCATCAGCAGTGGTATTTTTTTGTTTGTTTTGCTTTTTAAACCTGGAAAATATACATGCCTCTCTCAGCTCTCTCCTTTTTTTGACCATATCAAATATGGGTACTTCAGCGTGGCAACTCACTGTTTAGCACTGCTGGCAACAAATATGTGGACGCAGCACATGCAGATCTGCTCCTTTACACACAAACTGCTCTGTGTTGCATGACAACAGAGTTAATCTTAGTAGGAGTATGTAATTGCACTCTGACAGTTAATTGGATACTAGACAAAACAGACTCTTTCTAAAGTGTTTAGTACTTTTTTATAGTTGAGTTTTTTTTCATTGAAGTATTAAACTATAAAGAACAGATAACATTCTACAGACAATTTTTTCTTAGGAGAGTGGTCTTTATATTGGTGTGAAGCTATAGCTACTTGATTAAATCAGATGGAATTGTGTTGCATCTAATAAGCAGAAGTTAGTCCCTAGTATCAGCACAAATTAAGAAATATTTCTAGTGAAAAATCACTGAAGATGCACAACTAGAGAGCACAAAAAGAAAATGGTTGCTTCTGATGCAGGAAAGTGTTTATTTTTATAGACTTCACTCTGTAACCCACCATTACTTTGACTGAAGTATTTCTGACCTTTGGAGCTAACAGAAACTTAATTCCCAACAGCTTGCTCCTTTATATGAAATCCAGGAAAATCTGCTCTAGAAGAGTGAGCTCAGTGAAGCCTTTTCCCAAGGAATCTGCTTTTGATCCAAATACAAACAAATAAGGATCTCAACTATATATCTGAGAGTAGGGAGCAATTGGTGCTATATCTGATATCTGCTATTTTTTTTTTTTTTTTCTATCTTACTGCAGGTAAAAATATGTTAGAAGAGTAATTATTTGTTGTTCTTGCCTTGTGTGCTTTTCAGTCTTGGGAATGGTTTTCAGCCATCCGGATTTTTAGTTTAATATTGCTGATATTACACTGTATTTCTTTTGATTCAAGAGTAGTATATTGCAACAGTCGCTCTGTCCAAACTCTATTCTTTTCCTCCGCACTCTAATGTAATGCTAACACTGTAATGCTATAGTGTGCCCATTGCTTGTGATGAGACTTTTCAAATATGAACATGTCTGTATAATATATATGTTTTTATGTGTACGTATTATAAATGTGTACATTCTATGTTCTATATGACATACATTTCTTAAGGTCAAATATGCAATATAAGTGCACAATTAATATTCAGCATAAACTGTGGTGTGATGTGAATATAATACCCAAAGAGCAGAAACAGCACATACCCACCCAAAAATCCTAATGTCTTGCAAGATGATCTGGTAAATGCTGTATCCATTATGGGTCTGGAGGGAGTTAGTAGGAAAGGAGGGAGGTTTCTGAAGGTTGCATGTTCAAACTGTATTTTCCACATCTTGCTATGATGACATTACTCTTTTATATGAATAGACACAATTAAACCTCTAAGACCTTTGTTACCTCTAGAAATTTTGCATAACAAAGTTTTTTTTAACTGTTTCTGTAGTTACACTTAAATGTGAAATCCGTGGCCTTCGTATAGATTTCTTTTGTCCTTTTAATAGGCTCAACCTTTGGCTTGTTAGTGTGAAGTAACACAAATGTTCCATGCTGGCAGCTTTCATTAATGCTGTACCTTAAAACTTGAATTGTCAGTATGTATCACTGTATGATTTTCAAAGGAAAAATATCAGTGAAATTCTTTCAAGAATTTTGATCTTTTTTGCTCTTTAATGAAAACCTGTACATTGTTTTTCACATATAACTGACACCTTTACGCATACTTGCATCTAAACTGATGCTCTGTATGTTGTATTTGAAGTAGATCACAGGACTTTGAGTGCCAGAGACCTTGTCTTTTACTGTAATTCATAAAGCATCTTTAACGCTTACAGCATTCCCTAAATAATAAATAAAACAGATAAAAAGCTTTGCAAACCCTTCAAACAAATATAAGGCATGTGAGATTTAAGTCCTATCAATATGACAGCACCTTCTGCAGAGATATGAGATTGCAATAAATTATTGTTGTGAATAAATAGGGATTTTAGCATGTCAAAACAGGCCTTCAAAAACATTTAGACTGGTATTTTGACAAACTTTATTTCCAATGGCTTCTAAACCTTTGGTTGTCATCACTGCAGAAGATGAACACTGTAACACTAATGAACTTACAAAAGCCTCATTAAGCACGATGACGCAACAGTGTCTATCTTTTGAATGGACTGGGACATGAGATGAAAGACAGATTATGGCTCTTTCTCTTGTTTTGAAAGAGTTACTTACTGCCTAAAGAGGCTGAGAGGCTCTTGGCTGGATCTTTGGTGGAAAGTCAGTGTTGTGCAGAAGTGCCATGGCAAAGCCAGAGACAGGTTAATTGCCTTCAGCTCCAGCTCAGTGTTGTTCCTCTGAAACAAGGATGATGTTGCATCTTGCATCAGGGGACAAGGAGCAGCTATTAGTTAGTTGCAAACAGCAGCACTTCGAGTCCTTGACTTAGATCAAGAGTCTGTTGTGCTCCATATTTCACAGCAAGAGGCAGTTGCTCAGTGCAAGTGAACCCAGGTGAGCAAAAAGCTGCGAGTGCTAGGAAAACCCTAGACACAGAGAAGGGAAGTTTCATTAAAGAGCTAAAGATCTCACAGCAAGTCATTTATGGATGTAGATGCCCATTTCACACTAACGGAAACTGTTCTCCTTCTCCACTGTACCTGTGAATAATTGACCAGCTGAGCAAGTAGATGTCTTTAAACAATTACCAGCTTACTGAGATCTTCAGTACAGAACTGGTCAAGTGAACTCCAGCTGTGTGAGCTGAATATTGCATCTTACATTGTGCAGATTTCCTCTATTTGTAGTTTATACTATGTGCTTGTTTTTTTTTAACTCTTCAGACTAACGAGATGAGAGAAAATAACTGTAGCGGTTGTTTATACAAGAAGAATCAATGCCTAAACCTATATGTATTTTAATTTCTACCAGGAAGCAGACCAATGCTGATTTCTATTATTATTATTATGTGAATTAATAAGTGAAAAGGGGGGGTGATTTGGATCGGTTAGCTTTGCCAGAGAAAAATCACCACTGCTTCTGCTCACTTTGCTAGGAGAAAAAAATAATTATAAGAGAGTATGGCTTTTCCCTTCAAACAGCTCTTATTCCCAACCTGCGTATGCCTCTTGCCTCAAGATCTCCTGGGTGCAGGCAGGCGATCAGCACAATATGACTCACAACAACAGAAGACTTGAAGTCAGCAGCATCCTTCAAGAAGATTGGTGGGGGAAAAAATGAAAGTTAACAGGAGATGTGTGGAGAGATTTCCATACTGTTCTTCTACTTTCTCATGCCTACTGCTGTTCTGCTGATGATACAACTTGCAAGTTATTAAAAATTTAACATTATTCAGAAGCATCTTTCCCTACGCAACCTGAGCATTTTTCATTTCTCACACCTGTCCTCAAAAGCACTTTCGTTCCTCAAAAACAGCAGGGAAATAAAATATATCTACAATGTATATTACGTTTAATATATGGCAACTGATCTTTACTTGTGTACATAAATGTCACAACGGATCAATTGCTGAGTATTTTTTGTCGCCCTGAGGTGTTTTTTTTTCCCTTCAAAAAAAGTGCATATACTGTATGAATACAGAAGATATGGGAGTCTGCCATTTGAAAAAGGGGGTGTGCAATAAGAATGTGAAAAATGATTGCAATCGCATACTGTGCCACCAGGGCTGCAGCAGCAGCTTCTTAATTCTTCTCTTTTTACTTCCCAGGGATCGGGCTGGGGGCAGGGATGTTAATGGGGGCATTCTGTACCATGGTTTATGACTTGGTCATGCCTTTTGGTGAGGGGCTCCACAGGAGCCCTGGGATCATGCACAACTCAAGCAAGATGAAAGGAAAAGCTGTATAAATCCAGTGTAAACATCAGAGTTCTAAAAGGGAAGAGGAACAATGTGATCCAGTCAGAAGGGACTGTTCCCCTGTCTAGCCAAACCACTGCCATTTTTCCTGGTGTATGCCTCCTTATGGATCCTGTACTTGTGTGCATTTAGCACCTCACGCTGCTTGCTGGAGAAGGAACCCATTGGAGCATGCTGGCTTTTATAGTCCATCTTCTTTCTCAAGTCCTCCAGGAGGTACATACAGGTTTAATCTTCTTCTCCACAATTTCTCCCTTGGCTGAACTAAACATCATTTCATTTCCTGAGAGGTGCCAGCTCTCTCTGTTAGAGCAAATGCCAGTACTTGCCTGGTTAATTAACAACCCTCTGCTTTAAAAAGATAAGGGTCTCCCTTACGCAAACGTGTACGACCTTGTGAGTCTGAAGCCTGCTTGATGGCCACTGAAATTGATCTTACTGAAGCTATCATTGCTCCTCACTTAACCTGGCCGTGTGGTCCTGCTGAGTCCCTTGTGAATGGGAAGTTGCTATTCAAGAAATGGATCAGCTTGAAAAATCATCTCTTTGTTTTGCAGGACTGTTTTTCGGCTGAGAAGGCTCCTGTCGCTGTTGAAGCAAGAAGAAGAAGTGACATCCTGTGGAACAGCAAAGGTAGGAGCAGGGCTGCAATGGCTTATCTTGCTGTGGTGCCATTTGAATTGTCATTTTCACAGGCGAGTGTATCCTCCACTGATCCTTAGATTTTTTTCTGCATATACATGAATAGATATTTTTCATTTAAACTGCCAAATGGGATAGATGCATGTAGTACATTATTAGCTCTTAACTTCTACCACATAAAAGAGTAACCAGACCCTAGGATGACAGCAGAACTGCAGTACTGGCTCTTTCCCCCTCCAGTATTTTTCTTCCTAGCACTCTGGGGGAATTACCAAATTTGGTATTTGGTATTTCCTCTGTAGAGCAGGCAATAAGATTTCAAAGATAACTGTAAAGCACAGTAGAGAAGGTTTCCTGTTGCACTTTGTTGAATGAGTGATTATTGGTAGTTTTATTTAGATATTTTTTTTTCCTTTTTTTCTTTTTCTTGTGGAAAGCTTAGTTTCTACAAGCTAAAGGGAAAAGAATCATGTTTCCTTGCAAAAATATGTTGTGGTTGTTGGGTTTTTTTAATTTGTATTTTTCTATCAAGAAAATTTAAATTATTTAGTTTTGTTCATCTTGCACAATGAACTGCAATGTTTTGGTTTCTTGGCCCAAACCAAAATTTTCACTTTTGAGTCACGGAAAATTTTGCCAAGACCTTGAAATTGCTGTTCGGATATTTTGTCACTTATACTCTTTCCCTGCTATTCAGTGGTGCCCCATGTTTGTAGGACAAGTGGCATCAAAGTAACTGATAGGCTGGCCATGAAAAGTAACAGTGGTCAGGCTTCTGACCAGATCATGCAGGGTCATATTCAGTTAGATTTTCATTATGTCTAAGGATGGAAACTACAACTCTGATCAGCATGTGCCAGTGTTTGACCACTCTCACAGTAATTTTTTATTGCTTATGTTTAAGTGGAATTTCCAGTGTCTAAGTTTATACTAGTTATCTCTTGTTGCTCACTGGGTGTGGCCAAGAAAAGTCTATTTTCCTCTTCTTAATCCCTTCCTGTTCCCTCAGGCATTTATACACAAATCAGATACAGAAGTACCAGAATATCCTATGGGAAAAATGATCTAGTTTTCATTCAGATTTCTGTTAAATTTAAGACCAAGTATAAGAAGGTAGAGGAGGCAAACAATGAAAGCAGAATTTCCTAGAGGTGAAGAAGTTTGGATAAAAGATATCTTGTCCTGAACTTTTTCTTATGTACCGCGTGACTCATACAGTACCACATCACATCAAACCCTTTATATTCAGTAACATTTCTATTTCTTCCCTACTGAGACAGATAGATCACAGCAAAAGCCATTAATGTTTTTATTAGGCCCATCTGAATAGCTTTGTAAAGGACACTTGGGGCTGCCTCTTAATTTACAACCCAGACTGAGTAGTAAGTTTATGTGGACAAAATTGTCTCTATCCTTAACTCCAAGAATTAAATATTACCAGCACAGATATGGAGAGATCATGTGCTACTCTTTTTCTCAAATTCAGATGCAAATTGTGGAACAGCCTCTTGTTTGCTTGGCTTTGAATTGCAGTTGCCTGTGGCCTAGAGGGCAAGATCATTTAAATGTTAATAACTTGTCCCCAACCTTTAAATATCCAGTGTGTTATTCACTGAATTGCATTTGAGTCCATATCAGAAGGCAGCTGCCTCCTACAACTTATGAGATGTGTCTCTATCAAGAATGAGAATGGATGCAATTGGTGGAGAGTTTAGGTATGGATTGCCTACAGAAGTTGAGGAAAAGATCAGTGATGTCTAGTAGCTGCTCTTTAATGGATGGGCAATTCAAGACCCTCCTGATCATTTCCTGGAAACGGTGGGAAAAATACTGCAGCGCTTTGTTACTGTTTTCTCAGTGTTTTCATAGAATAATGGAATCATAGAATCAGAATCGTAAATGGCCTGGGTTGAAAAAGACCACAATGAGCATCTAGTTTCAATCCCCCTGCCATGGCCAGAGTTACCAGCCACTATACGAAGCTGCCCAGAGCCACATCCAGCCTGGCCTTGAATGCCTCCAGGGATGGGGCATCCACACCCCCTTGGGCAACCTGTTCCAGTGTGTCACCACCCTCTGTGTGAAAAACTTCCACCTAATATCTAATCTAAACCTCCCCTGTCTTAGTTTGAAACCATTCCCCCTTGTCCTATCACTATCCACCCTCATAAACAGCCATTCTCCTTCTTATTTATTTGCTCCTTTCAAATATTAGAAGGCCACAGTGAGATCTCCCCGAAATCTTCTCTTCTCCAAGCTAAACAAGCCCAGTTCCCTCAACCTTTCTTCATGGGAGAGGTGCTCCAGCCCTCTGATCATCCTAGCAGCCCTCCTCTGGAGCCGCTCCAAGAGCCACATCCTTCTTCTACTGGGGGCCCCAGGCCTGGACACGGTACTCCAAATGGGGCCTCACAAGAGCTGAGTAGAGGAGGACAATCTCCCCAAGACTAAAGCACTGACACTGATGCATGCGACCCCTGCTTTGGACCAAAAAGTAAGGTGTTGCCTGTAGCAAAGATCTCCTGCTTTCTGGTGCTGTGCTCCCTGCAGCATCATGCTGTGCCAGAGAAATGGTAAGGTAAATGGGCTGGTAGGATGTGGCTGTATGCATGTTGCACATGTATGTTCCTTGTTTAACGTGTCCTCTTCTATTTGCACAAAAGTACTATAATTGTTAACATGCTAATAAGTTTCATTTTGACCATGTGGAGCAAGCTGAATTTTTATTTATCATACATTGCATTTGCTGCTGCATATCTTTTGTATGAGCACTGCCTCCCTGTCTTCTAAGGCATCGTATTTAACCCTGTCATTCAGTGCCTTGAGGAAGGAAGCTGAAATGTGAATAGGGCTCTCATCCCATACAAGTCATATCTTGGCAAGGCTGTGAAGGTAAGTTTGCCTTTCTGTTAATCCTTTTATTCTTATTAGATGGATTTTCAGGAGGGTATGGATCTTTAGGGATGTCACTTCAGCCCTTAAAGTACAGGATTGTGGCTTTGCAAGGGGAAACAGTGGAAGGAGTGCTGAAGAGGTTCCCATAGAGAGATGACTCGGGATACCTGAGACTAAGAAATTTGTCTTTCAAAAATTGCTATAAAAATTACTATCATTTGTTCCTTTAAAATCTTTCTATTTTGTGAACGTGTGCTAAGAAACTTGAATGACAGGAAGAACAATTCAGCGGCTCAAGTGAAACTGGTGGCTTTCCATACACTACAGTATTTGTAAGCATCTGTTCTGACATAAGAAATGTGAATAATATGACCAAATATTATGCCAACGTTACAAAAAGTGTGTTCAGTGGTAATTAAGAAATAGCATACATATAAATGATCTTATAGCTGGCTTAAAATTAAGCTACAAGTCTACAGCAGAATGATGTCATGTTGGATCCACTTTTTGGAGATGCTCACCCACTAACTTCCATTCTGCAGCATTTCCCCAGTGCAAAAGGGTTCTTTTTGCTAAAGAAATTACCACATAGATAACAAATGATAAAGAAGTGATTTTATTTTCATATGTGATATATTCTGCCACAGAAAAACAATTTCAGCTCTATTTCTAAACAAAAGCAGGAGCTGATGAAGGTAGATCAATTGCTATTACCAATTTTAATCATCATTTAAATCAGCAAAGAGGAAATTTTAAAGTTTTAAATAATAAATTTTAATCTTGTTTTGCATTTTAACTTATTAGTTTATTTTCTAAAAGCATGCTGGACTTTTCTAATTAGTAATCACAGGAATATATTGATTTTCACCTAAATACAATCTTTGTGCTAAATGTGATACTTCCTTTTGTCCAGTAGAAGTTATATCTATATTCATGCATATAGCCATTGCATAATCAGATATAACTTCAGTCTCTTTCAGACTAACAAGTAATTTAGAAATTTGATGAACAATACATTTACTGTTTACCCTACTACGATTATCCTCTTGTTTGTGTCTCTTGTCAAGATGCAGTTGGAATTTGCAACTCAATTAAAAGCACAAGACCAACACTGTAAAGTTGTTTGTTTCAGTTAAATTAAACCACCTTAAGTAGCTGGTTACTTAGGGAAAGCATCCTTTTATTGAAATGGGTTTTGCAACTAATTGTTTCATTAAACAAAGGAAGTATTGTCCATCAGTAACAGATTGTACTAATAGTTTCTGATCATCATGTCTGTCATGATTTTAGAACTAGCAGATCTCATCCTGTTACACCTCATTTATATTTATGGATTGGAAGGGGATAATAAGCTATCCAGTTTTTCAGCAGCCAAAAAATTCTCAGCTATGAATAAATTAGTCATTGAATTTAAGTCACTAAGCAAACAGCAATGCAGAAAATACCATTCTTGAAGCTGCAGGAAAGGCTATAGCTTATTAACTAGTTCAGTACATTTGCAGGTTTAGATTTAGGACTCCCTAAGTTCTGAATTACCTGGCTCAGTGATTTGCCTTTGGCATTTCACACATATTATGGGTTATTAATTCTATGTAAAACAAATCATTTCATGAATTATAAGGAGTATAGGCGTAGATGTGAGTTGTTGGTATTTAAGTTTTAATTTTATGTAGGTTTACTAGCAAAAGTATATTAAATTTAAATCACGAATCTGGTTTCAGCATGAGCTTCCACTCCAGGATGCACTTCACAGAGTTAAGCAAAAGGACAGAAATGGCTACCCACTAACCAGTAGCCACCAACAAATGTTGTCCATCCAGATGATTACAAAAACCTAGGATGCAGCTGGACTAGGAGACCTATATGAAAAAAATAATGTTAATGATCACCTCATACTTCTAAGTTATGTTATAATTGCCACTGGGTTAATACAGAAAAGAAAAAAAAGTACGTCTATGAGAAAGAGTGTGGGTAAGGCACGGAGGCACAGAACCAGCCTACTGATTCATCCTGACAGTCAGGTCAGGCTGGCTGGCTCATTAACTCAGAGGTATAAAATACTGAGCTTTTTTCTGAGGCCAGAGAGTGAGAGAAGAAGGGACGGAAGATAACCTGCAGGCAGAAGCCATAAGAACAGTCAGTTCAGGAGAGAGCTTGAGGACTGAAGCTTATGTTTATGAGTGCATTTCTACCTGCAGCCTTTCTCTTTAATGTAAATAGGAATAAAGTTTACACTCAAACTCTGTGGGAGGGATAGGTATGTAGATGGGACTGAGCAGTCATTCCAGCAGGAGAGCTTAGCTGACCTGGGCCAAGTGCATTTGGTCAGCACCAGTTTGGCATTCCTGATGTGCTCTGCTGCTCCAGGCTGCAGCTGGCAATGTCTCCCAAGACTTAAACATCTCTGTGAGTCTTCCAGAAGTGTAGGGGAGCTGACCTCTGCAGCCCAGAGCCCTTTAGCTATATAACCAGTGGTCACACCATCTTCCTTCAGTTGCATCATTAGTTTCCAATGGAAACGCATTGCTTTATGGGTTATAGTCACTAATGCTGATAATTGGCCATACAGAATTTGCAGGCTGCATTCTGGCTCTTCCAGAGATTGTACTTTTAAAGCACGTCAGACATACTTGTAGAATGGCAACAGAATCGAGATGTTCCTACTTTCTCTCCTAAAAGAGCAGTATGGTGTTCCTATCTGAAATCAGTCCACTTGAGGAAAGGTCATGAAAAAACACTGTACCGAATTTCCATTTTGAACCAGACACACTAATTTCTGAAAGCAACAGTGTCTTTTAGCAGCATGTTCCAAAGATAATGGGGTCTCTACTCCAAGCTGGGAAAGTATGAATCCACTCTGAAATTCAGCTCTCTGAAAAACAGGCACCTGATATAAAGTCTGTTGAACTTTTGTTCTTATTTCTTTTACAAATCTTTGAAGGAGTTTTTAAGGCCCTGAAGTAAGCTGTCTCTTAGTTAACAAGTCTTTAGTAGCTTTTAACTGAAAGCTATGTGTCTGAGATGATAATGGAGAGAAATAGTAAATGCAGCTTGAAAGGACAACACTGTTTCCTTACTATAAGCCCTGGAGAGCTGTTGTGCTATTAGGGAGAAGTGCACCGCAAAAATTGAAGTTCTGAGGGGTGCTTCATTAGGCACCTCCATGTACCTGGGAGAAAAAAAGAAGAATGCAGTGTTACACATGAGAAGCTGCCTCCCGGAGCTATGGCACAGCAAAGACGCTGAGGTCACAGCCATTGGGCTCCATTGACTTTTGCAGCCAGTTTTCAGTATTGATCAGGGACAGAATAAATGGATGGAAATAATAGAATTGCATATGCCTTACTCATAGATCACACATTTCTCGCAGAAATACACTTTGTAGCTCTAACTCATTTAGGAGGCCAGCAGTTCTGGAATAGTTTTTAGGGGATTTTTTGTTTCGTTCTTTCTTTGTTAGTTCACTGGAGAGAGTTTGAAGTGTGTGGTGAGACTTAAGAGCATTTCAAACCACTGGAGGCTGTTTCCCACTGTAGAACTATGCTGATATCCAGATAGGTAGCAAAAGAAAGAGATGAGACTATCGACTGTTTTGTTTCCAGACTTCAGCTTTCAGCTCAATCCTCCAGCTTTGGAGCTGTCTGGGAGGATTAACAAGGCCCAAGGTATTGATGAATTGCATCTGACACACTGCAAAGGAGATTACTTGTAGCCCTTTCTCATAGTAGTGATCCTACAAGATACTGCCTTGTCCACAGAAGCAACAGGGCACTTGAGTTCCAAAAACGATAAATTTTCTTTTAACTCACAGGATCACAAACATCTCAGAGCCAAGCAGTGTACTAAGGTGTTGCAGTGTCGGTATGCTGAGTTGTGGGAGCTAGCACTGAGTTGTAAGAGCATTTTGGTACTGTATTCAGTACGTGATGTGAGGAAAAAAAATCAGTCCTAAAAGGGGAGGTGGGGGAAAAAAGAATGGAAGAAGTCCAAGAATTTAAAAAAAAAAAAAAAAAAAAAAGAGAGAGAAAAATGTAGGGATTTGGGCTATAACTCCAGGAGAATAGTTCTTCATGTAAGGCTTGACCAGCAGGACTTAACCACTTAACCATGTCCTTTTTTCAGATGATGAATGATTCAGCGAGACTAGTTGAATTCATCCAAGGGATTTACAAGCTGATACATTTTGCTGGACAAAGTCTGCATTTTTATGTGATCTAAAAAACAACACGATTTTCATTCAAATTGATGCACAGCCACACATTGCATTCATTTATTTTGCATGGAAAATGATTGCTTCAAAATCCTGAAGTATCTATTAAATCATCCAGATATTTTGGTTACATTTCTGGAGCTCTCTTATTTTTGTTTGAGCCAGGGAAATTATTTTTAAATATTGTTTTTCTTTTATGTCACCTGTTTTTATTTTAATGTCTTATAAAAAGTCTAAGCCAGAGATTATTCATTACACATTTATGGGATAAAATAGATTTACAATAGTAAATGATGATTTATGAAAAAATATTAATATAAATTAGTTTTTTGCATAAGTAGAATGAACACTGGGTGTCACAAACCATTCTCCATCCCCGTCATGCAAATTCTGCTTTTGTTTCAATATGCATCTCTGAAGCCTCAGAAAGAATCTGCGTACCTTTTCAATAGGGCATTGAAAAGATGAAGCTTGTGTTAGAGCAAATACATATACCAAACTGAGATTGAATAAATCATGCTGGATATACCATTGCCCATGTGGATAGAAAAGCAAATGAAAAGCGTTAAAGGTGCAAAGCCTGCTCAGGAGTTTTTCTGAAGTTCCCTGACAGAAGGAAATATTTTGGGTGTAGATACTGCAAAAACTATGGGAAGAACGAACAAAATAGAAGAAGTACTTAAATTATGACAATCCAAAAAATGCTTCTTAGTGGGGGTGAAATTGAAAAAATGCTCTGCCCCCATGCCCATCTTTCACTAATAAGAATTGGTCTCCACAGTTGTTCTTCCGTTAGTAGAAGTGAATCAAAAACAGGTCATCTGTTGTCTCCTGGCATCACTTCCCCAAATGACATCTTTTGTCTAGTGGGAATTTAGCTAACATAGCAGGACTCCTGGGGAACACAAATGGTTTTGTATTCCTCCCAGGAAGTAATATTTTGTTGTATGGACTTGGCCTAGGATGTTGATTTTTGTCATCACAGCAGGCTGGGCAAAAATAAAGCATTCATCCCAAATGCTTTAGTGGGGCTTGAAGACAGCTGGTGTCTTAAAATGCAAGTCTTTGTTGTTCCCATAAACTCTCTTCCAAGAAAATGGACTGTTATTTTTAAATTAGAACCAGCACCAGAAACTATAGTGATTTGCATTTCTATCAGGCCTCTCATTCGGAAGGGCAGTTTACTACAGATTGTTGTATCAGCTGATTTACCACTTACAGGTCAAACTCAAATTTTAGAACAAGGCTTCCATTGATTAATAGGTAGATTTTGGCTGATATTGACACTGTGAGCTGAGACCTACAATGCTTGTTCAGAACCCTACAGGAGAATACAGCTATATAACTCAACATATAGATCACTCACAGCTCTGACTGTGGTGCAACATATCATCTGCTCAAAAACAACAGTGCTCAGTTTCTGCCAGAGGGAAAGCAGTACAGGATATATGTGAAACTACAAAATGTGTCGGTAGACTATGTAGTTGCTTGCACAAAACTGAACTGAACAGAGTTACTCTTCTCTTCTTGTGGATGTTGCCACTTTCTCAAGCTTTAGGTTACAAAAGTTCAGAGCTCCCATAAAATATAAAATCAGGGAAATATGGACTGAGTGAAATGACTACAGAATCCATCCAGAGAGGTCAGAATTATTTTTAAAGTGTCTCATTGCTGGCCTTAAAGAAAAAGTGAGCAGGAAATGAAACAGATTGAATGTGTTGGAGTATACTCAGAAGCTGGTAAGCATTAGAGCTTACAGGAGAGAAGTGCTGTGCCAACAGGGATCACCCATGGTGCTCTCCAGCATTAACTGAAGTAAGGGAAAATGTCATCAGTAGTGCAACTTCAGGTCTTTAAGTGCACAAAGTGCCACTATTGCCAAAGAAGGAGGTATCTTTCTGCTAGAAAGAGTAAAAATTAAAGGGGATATTTATCATCTCTCACTATATTGCCCAAAGATGTTGTAGAAATTGTAGGAAAAGTTCAAGTCTGCATACTCCCTGAATACTTCCTTTCCTTCAGATGTTTCCTCCTCAGGTGTACCATAGATGGAAAGGCTACAATGAGCTTTACTACAGTTCTCAACTCTAAATATTGGTTTTGTTTCTTGCAACAGTGGTTGGAGCAAGTAGACAAGGATCAACATGTACTTGCTACGTAGAGTGGACACTGTTAAACAGATGAATAATTTGAACGCAGGCTTAAAAAAAGTGGAAAATACCTCTGTCACTCTTTTCCTATTAGATTGTGACACTTTTTAGGATTTTTTATGTCTCCTGATCCCCCAGTTTCATTGCAACAGTGAGGTTCATTAGTCTGAAAAGATATGTACACTGTTTAAGAAGCTAGATAGTGGGGGGAGTTTCTAGCAGGCATCATTATTAATACCATCAGGTTGCAATGGCAACAAGCTTAAGGCAAGTGTAGGTGGGAGACAAACAATGTATCTGCCTCAAAGCACATTAGTTAATAAAGCTTCTGTTACACCTTGATTCATTGTCTAGTTCGGAGTCAAGACTAGTTATTAAACACTTCAGAGAAAGAAAGGAGTGCTATGACAAAGAAGCATGAATAATTCAAAGGAAGAGAAAGGGGACATGCAATAACAGAAAAATTGCTAAAATTCCTCTTAAAGGATTTGTGTGCATCAAAAGCAATAATAAAGAGGTGGAGTTTCAATCTATGCTATCTTGCTAACTGCAGGTTAAAAAGAAAATTTATCATCAGTGGCTTTCAAAATGAAAGTTGGAATGTAATATCTTCAGTATCTTAAATCTACTGAATAGAGAGCAGAGACACAAAAGAACAATCACGAAATATCTCTGGAAGTGAAAGTTTTGGGTGTTGGAATTTGGTTGAAATTTTGGATGTTTTTTATCAAAAATGTTGAACCACAGAAGTCAGTGACATGACCCAGGATGCTGTAAAATGCTGTAAAACAGTGTTCTTTCAATTATGAGATCTTTTTCTTTGGAAAGCTTCTAGTCTCTCCCAGAAGAACTTAAAGAAAGTGAGAAAAAAGATTTAATGCAAGAATAAAAGTGGAATGCGCTGCTTTATTGCGTGTATCCTTGTGATCTCTTACCCACAAGGCTTTTGCCTTCTGTTTGATTTGATTCTCTTTAACACACAGAGTATTCATTTTTAACAAAGCACGGCATATCTTGCTAAATTTATTTATTTTTGTAAAAAGCAGTTTTACATATTCTTTCAAATAAAGATAGCAATACACAAAGGAATGAACTGTTGACCGTCCAGAACGCTACCCTAGTCTATAAAGGAAATGGTGCAGACAGCAGCAGTGGAGGTTTTTCTGCCCTACTCCTCTCCCTCCAGAACTGAAGGTGCAGCTATTTTAGAGACTGGCCACTATGCCACTTCAGGCCTTGGCATTCCTTCTGGCCCTAGGTAGAGATGTGTGCCTCTTTTTACCATGGATTCACACACAGAGCCACCTGAAAGAGTACAAGATGGTGTAAGAACTGCTCTGTAGACATGTAAAAAGACTGTAGAATTAATAGAAAGTCATCTGCTGCTTCAAAGAAAGCCGCAGAAGGAACGATGTGGAACTTTTTATTTATTTTTTTTTAACAATAGCAACTGCCTCTGAAATGTTAAACTGTAAGCCTCTTCCATTTCTCTGATTAAATAATTAAAATAGGGCATTATAGATTAGAGACTTTAAAATTGCATTTATATAACTGAAAGTGGATTTGAGTGATAACACAAAAGGGTGATTAGTTTAATAAAGTTTGGTAATGTTTTGAGAAAATTAATTAAGCAGCCATTCTCTTACAGTATAAAAGCTGGTTACTGTGGCTGCGATGCTCTGTTATTATATTCAATAAAAATGTTCATAGGATTTTTAGCATGTGAATTAAGCACACAGTTCTAGCAGCTAAACTGATGAGAAAGAAGGTCAGAACTTCTTTATCTGCTAAATGATCCGGGCACTGAAATAGATCTACACAATGGGCCTGAAAAATCAACTTTGTAGAAAGCCTTTGAGCTTATATTCTTGACTCCTAATAGATCACTGTTTCTCATTTTTTTCCAGTGGGAACTCATAGAAACTAATGCGACTCATTCCAGAGAAGCTTTCACATTTGAAATATTCATATTTAAAAGTCAGATGTAGAGTTCCTGCAGAAATGAATTCCAGAAGAAAGTTATGCTATGCCTACCTCAATGTGACTTTTTATGTAATTTGTCATTAAAATAGTTTTCCTTCATTTTTTTCCCACTTATATTTTAAACAAGTTCAAAAAAACAAGCAACAAAGAAACTCTCATATTTTTCCCTTCTTCTTTAACATTTTTGCTCCTTAATTTCTTTATCCCTCTCTTCCTTGCACACCATCTTTCAGACTCCACTCAATTCTCTAATGATTCATTCATCAGAGAGAGTTAAGTTTCATTGAAGAATAAGATGGAGAAAAGCTAATAGGTCTTCTCCATTTGCACAGCAAGCCTGCCTGAGATCAGGAGTCAACTGGTGCCCAACTGTTTGGCCTAACACTGCAGTCACCACAGGGCCGTGAAGTGAAGTATATCGGATTGCAATAAGGCAGCATAACAGGGTTACCTGGCCAGAGAATTGAGCTCCAGTTGGCTGTGGAGTTCACAAAACATCATTTATGATATGGGGCACTCAAGAATTGTCCGTGTAACGAGATCAGTGTCTGAGCTGCAATTTCTTCACTCTGTTGTGGAGGCTCCAAGAAAGGTAAAATGTCATTACTGAAAGAAAGTGCATTTTTGCAGCAGCTGATGCAAGACAGAAGTCTCGCCTAGGCATGGGCTGACTGAGGGTCACTGTATGGTTATGTCCCCCCAGGACAGAGCTGTGAACTACAGTGAGACCACCTGTCTACTTCAACAGCCGAACTCTGCTATGAAGATTTTACAAGTATAAGCAGAAATGTGAAATGAGATCTCTTGGGTTTTTTTTTCTCTGCTTTGTCTGAGTGCTCTCAATGAGGGCAGGCTAGCTCATCTACAGTTCCTTTCCTGATTCCAGCCTTCTTGAATATCCAAAATGCAAGTTACCTATGGATGAGTACTTTTGAACTACACATCTGCAATTCCAAGTTTCTCCTGGGAGCAAAAATAGAATTGTCAAAACACAAAAAAGATGGCTTATATTAGGGTTGTTCCTAAGCTTACGGAAAGTGTAAAACTCCCTAATTTCAATAAGCTATGAAGGAAAACAACCTATCTGCAAAATGATCAGAAACAGGAAAATGTGAAATTGCATAAGGTGTGCTGACCTAATGATATTTTCAGCCTATCCCTGCTGTCAAAATGTTTAGACAGTTCAGGGCCACACTTGAATGTCATCAGTGCATTTGAAGCCAGTATTAACTCTCTTCAGTTTATTCACTGCTTCTACAGAACTGCTGTTGATCTATAGCATGGTGTTGTTGTTTTTTGTTTGTTTGTTTTTTATGGGAAGAAATCACAATAAAATCTGTCAGTTCCCATTTTGATGTGTCAACTGTAAATTATGTCAGTCGAAATTGCCTATAATGCCACGTAATATTGTAGAAGCCTGCTAAAAATGCTCCCTGAAACTTGTGCCTCAAGTTGCAATAATAAAAGAAGTGATGTTATATCTCTTTTTTTCATCTTATGCACTTAAATACAGGGGAATCTTCTTGACTGGTGTGAAGTAGCTGCCATTGTTTTTATTGCATACTCACAATATATGTTTCATTTCATTGTGTTTCTCTAGCCATTTGAATAGTTTGATCAAGTCTGTCAAAAATAGGTATCTGAAGTTAGGTTCTTAAATGAAAGACTCAAGTTTGCCTCAATAAGAACATCCAGTGGCTTCTATTAATGTCAGTTAAAGTGACAGCATTCCTCACTTAACTCATCACTCGGTAATTTGGATCGTTTTTACCTAGGAACATAGCTACAAGCATTTATCTATTTCTTTTTTCTGAAATACTGTTTAGAGTTCTTGTTTCTGTTCACTGTTTTTTCATGTTCTGTTGTTATTTATTTTTTACTTCAGAAGTGAGTAAGTTACAAGCTGATGGGGGGAAAAAAACAAGTTTTTCTAATTATGGAGAAAACAACAAAGTGAAAATGAGTGCAATGAACTCGATTAAATGTGTTGTAAAAAAACAGAAGGGTTGTGAGGTTCGCGAGCATAAGAGAAGAAAAGGTTTAAAACAGGGAATGTCAGCTCAGAAGATCAGAATTAGTGGTGTCCTAGTCAAGGGTCACTCCTGTGGGGAGCAGAGATACTCCCTGTGTAGTAAGAACTCTCAGTGCTCTGCAGTGGGAGCTCAGTCTTGTACAGAATATGTGTTTCAGACCTTTTTACATGTCTGGAGATCCACAGAGAACAAAGCAGATATCAAATATGAGGGAATAAGTAATAGCAATAGTAACTATAATAATGCTAGGAAATGAGTTATTTGCCTTTTATACAACAGCAAAATAGAAAGCAAGGAAATAAATTTTTGTAAGGTTCTGCTGATGGGAAAGGTCAAATGGACCAGGAAGCATTTTGCCTAAAATAGTATGAGGCAGCATTTCTGGAGCTGTGGATCCTGCCTAATGGAGGCATGAGTTGTCATGGCCTAGAGGTCCAGATTATCTGCCAGGAAACATGTTCCTTGTGCTAGCACAGGTTTTGCTACCTCATGCTTTGAAAGAAGCTCACAGCTATATTACACACCTGGAATAGACAGAAATGCTCAAGGAATGTGATTTAGTTCCTCAAAATAACAAGAATTTGTTCTGTGAAGTTCCCAAAGGTCTTCATAAAGTTCTTCTGTTGGGAAGTTAAGCAGTTGCAGGGCTAAGTCCCCTGAGGGTGAGATGGGGCAGGAGCAACTCAGAAAATTTACACCAGCTATTGACAACCAACCCAGCATCAATGAGAAGCTCATTTGCCATGGATTACAAGAAGCAGAACTAGAAGAAATGCAAGGTGTTTTTTTAAAATCGTGTACTGACCAGAGAGGACTGTAAGCAAATACACTTCCCAAACATTAACTAGTGAGTATTCAGCAATGTTAGGATCAGTTTTCATGTGAATATTTTTTCACATTTGAGAGTAAATTCAAATTTAATAGCTTTGTTTGCTAGTTGTTTGTAAGTATATTTCACAAGCATTAGCATTTGAGGTCTTCTATTATTGTGTAGGGCAAATGTCAGACTGAAATGCACAAACATTTACAAAGATGGTACTTCATGTAGTGTAAAATTTCCTATTTAGATTTTGTGTTAGGTTGAAGAATTACATAAATCACCTAGAAGCAAAGAGGTTGACCTATGTATCAAAGCAACAGAGCATGAACTATGAATGTGGAATCAGTGAAACAAACAGTTTGCAAGTGATGTGTAGACCAAAAATGAATTTTCTGATGGCAGTCCTGTGTGATCTCCAACTATTACATCTGACATTTTTCCAGTCTGGCTGAGGACAGATTTCCAGAGAAAGAAAAGCATGTACATGTTTTGCAAATATTCAAAGCCACGGTGGGTAATGATCTTGCAGAACCTGCACTAGTTGACCTGTTTTGATTTGTAGTGGGCTAGATGACCTTCAACTACAGCACTGTTACCTGTTCTTCAGTTTGTCCACTTCTTCCCATTTTTAACTTAATTGTGTCATATCCTTTGCTGATGAAGATCTGAGCATTTTCTCTTATGTGCAACAAAGGCAAATTGTATCCTGGGCCTCATCCGCAGAAGCCTTACTAGTATAGGTAGAGTTGTCTCAGTATAGTCAGCACTTGCCAAGTTGCACCTGGAGCAAAGTGTTCAATTCTGGTTCCTGCAATTCAAGAAAGAGTTGGAGAGATTGAAAAGAGTCCGAAAGAGAGCCACTAATGTGATTGAAAGGCTAGGGAACCAGCCCTTTTGGGGAACGTCTGAAGGAGTCATGTCTTCTCACCATGAAAAAGAGAAAGTTTAGGGGGAATCAAATCCCAATTTTCCAGTATATTTAGCAGACTATTGTTGGTGGATCTCCATCTAGTACCCAAATGAGACTGAATTCATCAATAGCATGTTCTGTTACAAATTCACTTTGGTTCAGAACTTAGAATCTTACCAATTAATATATTAATTCTAGTCATTTTTTACAAGCACAAGTTGAGTTCTTGTAAATTTTAGTTGTTATATCAGAAATCTCCTAAGTCTTTTTGCCATATGCCCACTTAGAAAAGGCACAACTGGAGAGAGAAAATCAGACTAATGGTGGATTAATCTTTTTTTAAAAACACATTAACTGTGGCCACTCTTGTACATTTTTAAACTGTGTTTCTATGTCATGCTTAACAAATCATGCTGCAAGCTAATAAAGGAATACAAAAGAGCTACTTGAGTTAGTTGATCCTTAAAAAAAGGCAAGATATTCAAAGAGGGGAAAGAAAAAGAATTAGCTTTTTAATATCCTGCTTGCATTATGCTACATGCATCTATCAACAAAAGAAAGAGGCAACTTGAATCTTGGCAAGTAGAAGCAAAGTCATAGATGTCCTACTGTGATTTTAATTCAATGTATAAATATCTAAGAGAGAAAGAGCTTAGCAGTAATTTAGAGGTACCAGGCTATTGGTAATGTGTTCAATGGTTAGCATTGTAGGAAACTATTAGAAGGAAAGTCAATAGAGAGAAATAAAACTATTTTGTGATACCAAACCATGAGAGCTACATTTATGATCTAATTGCTGATCTGGAGCTGTTTTCAAAGATACTGTTGTTATGACTGGAAAGCCAGGCGTGATTAAATGCTGTGCCGGGTCATAATTTATTCCACTCTTTTATACTTGTCTGACAAAGAGCTTGATGAACTGAGCATGCAGCAGAAGAATGGTGGTCCAAGTGGTCTTGTAAGTTACCATTTCTCTTCCTTCCCAACCAGACTTTTTTTTTTTTTTTTTTTTTTTTTTTTTTTTGTAGCAAATTTCAGATTTAGTGTTTGGTACTGTGCCAGTAACAGAAAACAGAGAGAATGATGGAGTCATAGTACTACTCTGTTAAAAATGGCTGATGTCTAATTGTGACATTAAATAGACTTCATTTTTGAGTGCCTGCTTTAAGCAACGAAATTGAAATCTTGTGGGGGAAAAAAAAAAGACAAAGAAATAAAAAATATATATAACTGGGAGAGGACCATTGTAGCCAATGTCTGTTCAAGCTCCAAGAATCTCAGACAGCCATTCCAATCAGATATTTCTTCAACAGTGAATTTCTAACTCATCTGCTGCCATGGATTCTGGATCATCACTAGTCAACTTCTTGCACAGAACATTTAAAAACACCTTGAGCGAAAAATGCTGAAGAAAACCTGTAAAGCCTGCCTTTCTGTATAAGATATTGTGGGATTTGCAAAGTATATAATTTAGCTCTGCCCCCAGTGTAGACAATGTTGTAGAAAATCAGGAAAATGAATGCAGTCAGGTTATGCTAAGATTCCCCTATATCTTCCCAAAGCAGTTAGGACATATGTATCAGAAAGGTCTTTAAATAAGAGAAGCTTGTAAGATGAAAGCTTTGATCTCAGATAAGGGGGACTGTGCTGTTAATGATTTTTACTTTGTTCATAATAATAACTATGAGCACTCTAAAGAGGGGAGCACTTTTCTATAGTTATTTAAAGGATTTCTCTCTTCTGCCATTGGTTTTAATTTCAATCTACAAAATCACAGACCATTTTGGACATATTAATGGACATTTATCTGAGCAAGCAACTAAAAGATTTGATTATCTACTTAAACCAGCAACTGAGGAAAAAAGCAATAGAGACTTTGGCTTTTTTTTTTTTGCTTTCAAAGAGTGTGAAAATCATTCAACATGACTGAAGTTGATGTCCACACCAGAAAAGCCACAACACAAGAGAAAAATAGATAAAAGGAAGAGAGTCACAATGATGAAAAATTATATTCCCTGCTTTTTCAGAGTGGTCTCCTATTTCTAGAACAGGAAATTATGTGAAGATTAATAGTACCTTCCAAGTTGATCTTCAAGAAGGCTCACAGCAGGTCAGAAACGATGGGACTATTCTTAGCTCACAGCTTGTTTACATATGATATATGAGGCAGAGGTCTCTTTCCAGTTCTTAGTGATGGTAACCATTCTAGTCATAGGCACATTATGGCACTGTAGAAAGATCTTCAGAGAGGGGAAGGATCTGAGTGAGCAGAGAAACCAAGCACAGCCCCAATATGCATTGTTATGCTGCATCTTGAGGTTTTCTATTGGAAAGTACAGGAAATAGTCACTGAATACTCCTAGCAGATGCTGCAGTGTTGGTCAAATCTTGCCTCTGTTTCTTACCTTGTTGTTAATATAATTTCAAGGTCCTGAAATTGAATGGCTTGTTTAAGCTCAAAGTAGTCTTCTTATTTGTAACTGTTAATGATCATATCAAGTTTGTTCTGTACATGAACATACGGTTGTGGCCCTCTCCTTCCTTGCCACACAGTGGTGTTAGAAATAACACAGATATTCCCTGCACTATGAGCAACAGGTAGTTGAATGTTAGTGGATAAGTGCTGACTATTTGAAAAGTTAATTACTGTAGGATCTGTGTACATATGCATACATATGAAGGTTTGTGTGGTCACAGTGACTGCAAAGCTTCTCCTTACAAAGGTCAAACAGGAAAAATACAGGTTCAAGAGAATATTCCTTCTGCTCAGAATTTCACTTCCAATGAGCTGAAATGACTGCATTTACTGTACACAAATTGCCCCTCTGAGAGAAGAGAGAGAATGCCAATTAGTAAAGTTCCAATTCTAAATTTTTGAAAGTTTCCCAAGATGAGTCAGATTCATGCTGTCTGACTGTCTGTAGGTTACCGCCTACAAAGATCCATAATACACATCCAGTAATTACAGAGTCTCTTCCTAAGTGCCAATTGCAGTTACAGTATTAGAAACAATTTGCATGGCTTTAGGGAGGGAACACCTCACAATTCAAAATGCATAATTTGTTTAGGGAAAGTAACCTGTGAAAAAAGCTTTAAGTCTTAACTAACTTCAGAAGTTTCAAGCAGGCTAGACCAATGAAAATTCAGTGGATGCCAAAAGCTTAAGGCCAATCTCTTCATTGTTATTTTAAGAAGAACTCTCCAATGAGTTCATTCACAAACCAACTGAGATATTTACAGCACTATTGAAAAATGACATCCCACAACAGCAAGAAAAGCTTCAAGTAGGTTCAGAAACAGGAAGCAAAAAATATTTTAACAAAGAGCTGCTCGTGGAACATCTGTGCTATATCTTCTTGAGCAATTTCTTGGTGAGAGTGATTGGAAAAATGCAGTTTGAGATAAATGGGGAATGTTTGTTCAGGGGAATGAAGGAAGAGGAAAAGCAAACACTGACAGGTTTTCCTTTGCAAAAGAGAAGATTTCAAGGTGACTTAGAGAAATGCTCAAAATGATAAAGGACTTGGTTCAAACTGAAAAAGATAAACAACATACACCAATGAGGAGTTAAAAACATGGCTTGATAGTGGCCTTTGAATGGATTTTGTGTTATTTGAGCTTCGTTCAGCTAGTTAAATTCAAGGGTTTTTTTACAACAGGAGCACTTATCAGTAATTAATTTCTAGGTTTAAAGGTGCAGCCTGCCCAGAAAACCTTTGTTGTTTTTAATGAAAACTGTTGTATCTTGGAACACTATGAAGGAACAAAGGTTTATTTATTTATTTATTTAAATGGTAGCTTTGGACAGAGAAATTAAACACAGTAGGTAGAAAGATTCAGCACAGATGTGAATTGATCTTGTGTGTGTCTCTGCTAAATGAGAAACGAGCAAATTGACTTGGATTAAATAGAAAAAAAAATCTCTATAGTGTTCATAGGAAAAGTGAAAAGGCCCTTGTATTTAAGAGACCAGAGTATTTTTCACTTTTACATACTTTTGTGTTTTCATCTTGCAGATATGCAAATACAGAATTATTGTTACTTGGTAATTTTTTTGAAGAAATTTTGAACAGAACAGGGAAGATCTGAAACCTGTTGAGCTAAAGTTCTCATTGTAAGTTGTTAAACTTTTGGCAACTGATAAACTTAGACACTGATATAGTACCTTTTGGCATCGTTAACTTCTGCCCACTGTAATGGGCAGCTAAACTCCACAACTGCTCTCTCACTTACCCTTTTTAAAGGAAAGGAGAGAAAATATGATGAGAAAGGGCTCAATGGTTTAGATAAGGTCAGGAAGATCGCTCACCAATTACCACCACAAGTACAAAGAGACTCAGCATAGGGAGATTAATATAATTTATTGCACATTACTAGCAAACTGGAGCAGTGAGAAACTAAAAGCAAACTAAAAATCACCTTCCTCCCATCCACCCACTTCTAACTGCCTGAATGGCACAAGGAAACAGGGAACGAGGGCTATTCTCTGTCCATAATACTTCATCTTTGCCACTCGTTCATTATCACACTCTGCTTATTAGAGATAGAGGTAGGGTTAAGGTCCCTCCTATGGTGTGTCATCCTGAACAGATCCTGCAGGGTCTTGCCACTGGTTGCAGCTCACCAAACACTGCTCCAACACAGGTCTGTACAGCAGGGCCCATCCTTCACCAACAGACTGACTCTAGCCATCTCCAGCTCTGCTTCAGGTCTTCTTGATCCTCTGGAGCCTCATGGGCAGTGGATCAAGAGAGTAACCTATAGCTGAGTCTCCTTTTCTTCTAGCTCTCAGCTCTAAAATGGTAACAGACCAGTCACCTAAGAATCTGTGTTTCAGCCCTACTTCCTAAGGCTTTCTTTTCAGTGGTGACTTTGATCATCTAAGCCATGGATGCTGATAGAGCTCTTTTTCAATCAGAAGTGCTCGATATTCAATATTTTTACAGTTGCATATTTGCAACATAAATAAATTTCTTTGTTGTTCTTTGGATTCTCTGCACATAAGATGATTGGATGGGTTTTGTTGCAGACAGAATCATTCTTTCTCTCCTATTTCAAAATTCCCCATAGATAGATCAGCTGGTCAAGCTTCCATGTTTCGTCTTGACTTTGAAGACAGTCAGCATCCTTGAGTGCTGAATTTCTGAGGTAAGTAAATAGCAAGCCAGGATTACATCTCAACTGTGTCTGCTGTTTGTTTTTCTTGTATCAGCTGCACACTAATAATTAATGACTCTTTTGTGTTTTTTAGGAATATTTTACTATGTAAAAAGCACATAACTGCTGTACCCAATGAATTTGATCCCACTGAACTCTACTTTCATCTATTTGAGTCAGATGGATCCCCTTATGCTGATTGCCAGGGGTTCCCCTTTTGTTTTCTATTGATGACTCATTATCAGATTTGTTCAGTTTATGAGTAAAGGGATTACTTTTCTAAATGAGAATTCAGCCTAGGCCCTGAAAGTCAAGCTGTGCAACCTTCTGCTTCTCCCATCATCACCACTAATAAAGGATCTGCAGTGCAGGGCTCAGCTGACAACGTTGTCAATGATGTGTGAAGTGGGCTAGAATCTTGTAGCACTTCCACAGCTGTAGGAGAGCTACAATAGGATCTGAAGCGTGTTAGTTGCTGGCCTTTATTCCCTCACTAAAACAGACTGGGACAGGGTGACTCACTGGAAGCCAAGATATTGAAAGTTTCAGTATCTTTAAGGTGAAGTCTGGTTTCTAAATACTTACTGCCTCATCTTAACTATTCTCTAGCTCAGTGTATCAAGAGCCCCAAAAGGAGTTCTTCACTCCTAATTTTTCTCACTTTGTACTTACCATGAATATAATGTGGTGCTTCTGGGTTCTTCTCACTCCTCAATCTAAATACTGCTTTTCTTTCCAGGTTTCCAGAATTTCAACACAGACGTCTCCTTAAATCTAAAATCATGGCAATTTCCACTGGTCCTTTATGTTCTCTGAGGCTTGTTTGTAAAGATTTTTTTACTTTGTCGAATTGCTTCTTATCTTACTTGATGTCTGTTCTTTTTGTTGTTGGTTTTTTTGTTGGTTTTTTTTTTTTTTACTTGGTGAAATGGAAGATGAATTATATGCTTTATGAAAAAAGGTCAAAACTTTAATGGTCTTAAGAGGTAATCAATTTGGCAGTCATTGTGAATAACACAAGCTTGAGGAACGCTGCTAAATTATTTTCGGGAACCAGAAATTCATGTGAATAGACATAATATTTTTAGGTTTTTAGTTCTAAATTACCACTCAGATGGGAAGAGACTGGGAAGCTATCTGATGATTAATGTGAAAGCACTTTCTGGTTGTCATCTTACTCTCAGTAAAAAATAATACATCGCCAAAAAGAAAACCGCAAACCAACGAGCCCTGCATTGGAATTGGTAGTGGCTGCCACACAAGGAGATGGTGTATAGAAGGTGAAGAAAAAAAAATGCAACGACAAATGAGATAGTAAGCTCTTCTTTCTTGTTAATATAGGAAGTGAAAGGGGTTTTGGTCAGCCATTTTGGTCTTTTGATGCCATGGTTCATATAACTTCTGTAAAGAAAACAAATAGCCAAAGTTATTCAGATAGAAGAAGTATTGTGATGGGATCATTTAAAATTTCTGCTTATTAGAATACAGGAGAACATATGGTCCTAATACTCTTACACTTTTTCCTTGGGTTTCAGTTCTTCCTTAGGGACATCAACAAGAATTTGAGATCACCTCTCTCTACACTGGGGGAATAGCATAGAACTACCACTCCTAGTACCACAGAAACAAGGACTCTGGTGTATCACTTGGTAAGGAGCATGTCAGCATAGAGTGGCTATTTTCTGACCTGGCCTTATTCAGAGAGACAGATTATTCAATTGGGATTTCTCATAGGAGTCATCTCTGTTCTCTCATTTCTGTCCATCTTTACATGTCTATGGAGGGATCTCTTAATGCTTTTTCCTTCATAGAACTTCAGATTTTTAACCCTGAATAACCAGTGAAAACAAAAATTGTTATTCTCCATTTAATTTGAACTTAACGCCATCAAATGAAAATCTGCTAGAGCAGTTGATTGTCTTTTCTCAGTTTCATTAAGGCATTTGATGTGCACTGCAGAAAGGTCTGTGCTCTGTAAACTGTACACCTCCATGGTCATTCGCTGATAGGAGGTGGTACAGAGGAAGAAAAGGGGAACAAACTTTAATCACTGGCATCACATTTAAAGGAAAGTAAAGAAAAATGCAAGATAACAAACTGAAGATTTGAGAAGGCTAATGTGAAGGTAAACTGAGTTAGTCGATGTTTCCACTGTCAGAGGGCCAGATGTGAACACTTCTGGAAACCCAGTGAAAGTAAACATTGAAGTCGTGGGAAATGCACGATGTTCCTCTGGCTGCCTTCAAGACAAGGTGACTTCTCTGTATTGAGAGTTGATGGAAAGCAGGCATATTGGGTTTATAAGTGCAAAAGGATATTACTTTCTTTTAAACGGAGAACGTTCTAGGAGACAGGAAAAGTTGACTTCCTCTGGGATCAGTAGGGCAGAAAGAAAAATCATCATGTTTATTTCTGGGCACTCCCTCCAAGGCTTTGCAGGTGACAGACCCAGTGAAAGCATCCATCTCCACTCTGTGCTCAGTAAGCAGAAAATGAAACAGAAGAGTCGGTGTGACATTGACTGATTTCAAGCTACTCGTAAAGGCATGCGTTCAACCTGAGGCCATCAGCTCGGGAGCCTTCACAACAATAGGGGTAGGTTTTAATAAAACTGCAGGCACCAGAATCCAAAGGGATCTTGAACAAGACAAATAACAAACACAAAGCCTTCTAAAACACATGCTGCTCATCAAGGCACAAAAGTTCCCCAAAGCTCTTTGTCAAGATTTGAAGTTCCTATGAGTATTCTTGCCTGCCCTTAAATGTCTTCAACCCATCCCAGCTCAAGAAATGCCTTCCAAAAATCTGCAGCAACAGATTATAATAATTGTTACTATCTAAAAAGGATATCTGGATTAATTGTATAATCCTTTCCAACGTCTGTGTTGCTTCAAACATTTTGCTCAAAACTATTCAAGGGAGAGGGACATATGTGCAAATCCTGGGGCTGTTGTCATTTTACCCTGCATAATTTGAACTGGTACTGCACTGATGTTGGCAACTTGTATATACATATATTTCAGGTGAGACTAGTCAAAGCTGCACCATGGTGGCTCACAACATTTTGGCATTGTGGGAAACTAAAACTAAATCCCAGCTTTGCACAATCCTGTTTCTTGTCCAAGAGTGGAAGAGCTGTAATGGGAGGCATGGGGAGTGGCTAAATCCCTTCTGGAGGAGTCAGAACTTCTAACAAGTGTGCAAGAGGGAATCTCAGAATTCTGCTGTCAGCAGTCTAGCCACAGACTTCAGGGTGGGCCTTGTACATCTCTGTTGCAGGTTATGAAGTTCAGCTGGTGGGATGATTTTTCCATTTTCTCTTTTACTGAGTATAGAATGAAAGTTAAAAATCAAAATGTCAGCCTGTTTTGCAAAACAGAATTTTGTTCCCTAGCCTCCTCTGATTTTCACTTTTTCTTTGAATGTATTTCTTAAAATGTACTTTCTGCTACAGCAGAGATTAGTAGCAAATGATGTCTTTGAAGAGTGGAATTTGAGGGATTCTGCATGAAATCAGAGAAAACAAGATTGTACAAGCTATCGCTTTCTTGAGACGGTATCCTCACATATTTCTGAACAGTAGCTATGTATGCAATGAAGAATAAAGCAAATGGAGAAAATAACATTGTTCATGTTTCACAACAACTGTACCCTGTAGGTTTCCTCTCTTGTCCCTCGGAAAACATGTTTGAAGGGAACCAGGAATTCAATTTGCCTTTTATAGCTTAATCTATCTATTAAGAAGGCAAAACCTTCCAACAAATCTTAAGTTATGCAAACATACTGAGGATAGATTTGTGTGTCCTTTTCTCAGGAAAAAAAATACAAATGGGCTCTTTTTAACGTATTAATCTGAAGGACTCAGCCTTATTGTTGAGATACTGAAAAGTGACCTTGTCTAAGAAATCTTATCATTTTTAGACTTCACTTCTCAAGCAAAGACACAGAGAGATGGTGTAGCAGAGGGACAGCACTGGCTGTGTACCTTTGCCTGTGGTCTGTACACAGTCTTTTGAGGAAACTCTTATTGCTCATCTAAACAGTGAGCTTTTAGCAAGTCTTCCAGGGAAGAGTTCTTCCCTTATAAATTTAGGAAAAGTTTACCATCCAGTATAAGAAAATCATCTGTATAAGGTGCATAAGCCCTGTTTATGACTAGTGAAGAGAGCCAAGCGTCTTTAAAATCAAATGGTCCTTTCTTTTTGGCACAAATTTCTGAAGTAGGTGGGGTAGATTTTGCAATCTGCTGCCTGTACCCATTGACAGTATGGGGGAGCTTAGAAAGAGAATTACACAGGGCAGGATATTAGGCAACTGTGCAACAAAACAGTGGAAAATCCTCTCTTACTATACAGACTCTATTGTATTTCATCTAGAAACCAAAGGATTTTGTTGCTCTCTCTTCCTTGCTACCATGGCTTTAAATGTAACTGGTTCTAACAGTGTGTGTTTTTTAAATTGTTGGAGGGGTTTTTTTGTGGATTTTTTTTTTTTTTTGTGGATTTTTTTTTTTTTTTAATAAGTGTTGTAGGAAATGCATATTTTTGAAAAAAATAATCTTTGAAAGAGTTAACTTAAGTGACAGTGGGAATAAAATCAGAAAAGGCAAGTCTTGTATCATACACAGCAGTCATAACTTGCACAGTACAGGATAAACACTGTTGATCTGTGGCTTAATTTACTGACAGTTGCATATAAATGCATTGGTGCATGTAAGGATGGATGAACAGGGTGTGGAAAGGTTTGGACTGGATTGTAGGACAGTGGCTTACTTAAAATAAAGACCTGTAAACTGTCTCATTATGATCTGATCTGTAAAACCTCAGAGAGATCTGTGCCTTTAGCATCCCCTCAGGTTGGGCAGAGAGTGCTCTGTGCCCTGAGGAGCTGTGGGGTCTTGTGCAAGCTTGCTTCAAAATTGGGCCTTCCTTCAGGGAGTTTATGTGCTAACAAGCTTTGAGAAGGACAGCTCAGATAGATAGTGTCTATAGTCTTTTTGTCTAAAAAGGTGTTTTTCCAGCAACTTACAGTTAAGTTGTGATTTCTAGTGTGATTATCAGCTAAGCCCCAAACACTGGCATTACAAGGAGAATCTTAATGCTTACATTCCTAAATGTTCCAGAAATGTATCTGCTTTGCAGTAAGGTTGAGCTACAGTTACTATGGAAATTCACTGTTGTGTGGTATTTTCTGTGCTTACTCTCTTAGCTATTACATTGTACCAATTAATTCGTTCATATATCTAAACCCAGTGGGTTAAATTTTCATCCTGAAGCTACTCAGTGTAACTCCTTAGGCAGTAGCACTGTGGTGTTAATTTACACCACAGAGGACTTCACCTGCTATGAAAATGCAAGGATCACCATCTAAAATTGTTTAAAAATTCTTGGCAATATGCCATAAGAGTATATAAATTGAAATGCACATCAGATCAATACCACAGGGAGAAGTAAACTTGGTGGAGTATTACTGGCTTACCTAAATTGGGATTTGGACAGACCTATGGCAGTAATGTAGCTATCTTGCCTTACTATGATCATTAACAAATGATTAAGTGAACAATAGTTCTTTCCGTAAGTAAAGATGGCTATTGTAATTTGTGGCTTTTAATTTCAAGTGTTAGTGTTTATTACATGAACATCTGTGTGCTATCCGTTCCTTTCAGAACAGCACCAATTTCAAGTTCCAAATATAAGAGAATGAAATTTAATATAATTGTGGTCATTTTATTTCGTTCAATAAAAGCAATTGTTGCCTGTAGCTGGTTTCAGAGTGTTGTGAGCAACCTGCAACAGTTACCAAATGTCTGTTAAAAGGAGTCTCTCAAATTTGGCAGATGTCTTTGGAGAGGTGTTTTTTCAAAAATTTCATTATATTTAGCTTTAAGATAAAAAAAGCACGGACTGTACAGAGCACCAGGCAGTCTCTGAAGTAAAATGAAAGGTATTGTTTAGTGGAAATCTCAGGTGAGTGCAAAGCAAACAATAGCTTTATTCTTCTACTGAATCAATTAAAAATGAATGTGCGCATAAAGAACTTGATTCTTATCATATTGAAATTAATGGAAAACTCTCACTTGGATAGCAGCAGCAGAATCCAAGATAAAATTGCCCTCTGCATTGATCTGGAATGACTGGTTTGTTTTTTTTCCTGTATGTTATGCTCAATAACAAGAATAATGCTTTCAGCTAAAGACTGGTAATCAAGAGTGCTGTATTCTGTTCCACTGAACAGGAGTGCATATGGTTAAGTTTAGAGACATATTTAATAGCTTTCCTGAGTAAAGCTGCATTCTGGAGATAAAATTTATACTCTAGGAACTGCTCTCTCTGTCTTTGGTGTGATCAGTTTGAACACTGTTCTGCCAAGTGATGTACACTACGGCCATTTTGTCAGGGGCACGTCATCTGAGCAACTCCTTACAGGCCTAAAATTTGTGTGAATAGCTTCATTGTTAAAACAGGGATAATAATTCCAAGATGATCTGGTGCAGTTATCATGAAGTTAAATCTTTTCTTGTGGTCTGGGATATCTGGAGGTGAAGTGATACACAGTGATACAGATCTGTGTAGTCACATATTTTCAGATGTGACTATCGTCTGGCTTGCTGGGATGCCAGTACGCTCTTTGGATGTTGTTTTTGAGTTCCCACTGATGTGTTCAATAAAGTGCCAAGCACTTTCTATATGAGCCTTAAGTCTCTTCCAAGGTGGAGAAGGGCTGGAGATTACTCCAGTGTAATACTTTACCAACAGTGATTTCTCATGGTGTTCTGAAATCTATACCTAAAACTGAGAGTAATGAAACAAGAAGAGGACAGTGATAAGTAGAGGAATGTTCATGCACCTTAAAGATCAAAGCTAGAGCGATTTAGGGAACTCCTGAATTTGCCAAGATAGTATCGCCTTGTTCACTGTGCTTTTGCTTCCCCAGAGTCTGAAACCTGGTTTCAGTCAACTAGTTTCTTTTGAAGAGAAATAATAGTTCCTACTCTGAAGGAACGCCTTAATTCTGTATAACTTGCTGTTGAAACAGGTTATAAGCTTCTGTAAAAGAGAAAGTCTTTATTTATATCACCTTAAGTCTAATCGCAACCTTTTTGGAAGTTTGCAGGCATACTTGCATTTTAAGGTATGAATCCTCTTGAATCTTTCCCTTTAGTTTGGTGTTCCTGGATAGCTTGCTGGACTATGCTTGAAGTGTTCTTTCCTGCTATCTAAACACATTGTTTGTCTTTTCCTTTGTCCATTCTCATTCTTGCATGGACCTTGAGTGAGAGCTGGTAGTAGAGGAGAAGCCTCAGGTTGTTGCTGTATTGAGGTCCCACTAAGACGTCCGGGCAGTTTTCACTGGCAGTAAAGCTGACTAGAAAAAATTTTACATAACAATGAAGCAGAAGCCTAAATCATAAAGGGAATTTATAGCACGTGTCTACAATCAAAGCCTCCTGTTACAGTTCTTCAATTTCAGCAAGGATTTTATATCAGCCCAAGGTTTAGTATGGGGCACAAGAAATTGAAAAAGTTGCCACAGTCAATTAAAAAAAATTGAGTCTTGAATGAGGAACAGCATCTTAGCTTCAGCAGTGGGCTTGGAGGGCAGCCACAAGTCTGGAATGGCCTTGATTTGGAAAGTCTAGGACCTGCATCCAGTGTGACACAACATCTGCCTGCCTGAGCACTGGAAGAGGAACTGAAGAAGTTAATAAACTCTCTTTGTTGACTGTTGTGGGGTTGCTTTTTTTTTGTTTGTTTGTTTGTTTTTTGGCACTATCTCCACGTTTAATTTCTTTTCACTGTTTGCATGTACAATACATTTGAAAGTCTGGCATTTTACAAGAATATAATAAGAGTTGTAATTAAAACATACTGGAAACATCCAAGCCAAAGTCAATAGGTACTTTTTTTTTTGGTAAGCAGAAGCTTGTCAAGTTCAACAGAGAAATTTTCTTAATCGCATATTACAACAGTTACTAAAACAATCTATCACCAAAACAAAGTGAAACATTTGGCTTGCTTTCCAAAATGGGTTTTGCAGGTTGTGGGAGATCAAACTTGAAGGGATTTTACATGTCTTAGCTTAACCATCCCCCACAGGAAAAAAATCACTCCACTTAGGTCTAGAATGCAAACAAAAACATCAAAATGAGGCAATTAGAAGTTAGGCTGTGTTTTCATAAGATAAACTGCCTGCCTGTGATTCACACCACCATGGCTCTTCTAGAAGAAATGGGGCCTTAGGAAGTAACAGCTGTGCAGCTTAGGTGCTCACATCCATGGAGCAGCTTGATACAATCAGCCATGGGAGGCAGGTGAGGGTAGTTGTTATCTTCTGTAAAGGCTCTGGTGGAATCGATGTTGAATCATGTTGTAAAGTACAACGTCTAACAAGAAAGCTTACGGTGGGAACACTGCACTTCTACAAATGTAAGTATAGGCTGCTGTTAGCCAAGGGATATACTTTGTGAGGCTCTTTGCTTTAACCTCTTCCAGTCATCTAATTAAAGGGGGACAAGAAGTGCCACTCCTGACAAAAAAAAAAAAAAAAAGCTCCTGGAAAATTGGTTTTGTGTTGCTGTAGCCCTTCAACATGCTGGCTTGTAAGATGGCATGCTCTCAGTGGGATACGTATATCCATCACAGCCTCGTGCTCCACTGGTACATGGCAGCATCAGGCAATGATACCCTGGCACAAGAATTTGCCTAAAGCTCCAGTTATAACCAGTGTGAATCCATGTGGGCTGCAGCTTCTACTGCGCAGGGCAGCCCAAAACTATGAGCCTTGTCTCTACAGGCAGCCAGGGGTTGTTCTCAGCAAGGAGACCTGCACCAATTCTTCTCTCTGTTGGTTCCTGCATCTAAGTCTTCCCCCCCTCCCTCAGGAATATCACAACTTCTTAGGCTGAGAGGCTCACAAAGATGCTGATTTCTAAAATCACGGTAAGCATAGTTGGATGGGAATCAAGTTTCAACAGGGACTGTTCTCAGAGTCTGGTTCTATCATTGGCTTGCTCTGTAAGCAGGGATAAGCCGTGGAATTCTAGTTCCTTATCTGTGAAGTGTAATTAATATTGGTTTTAAGGTATTCCTGTTGTATTGCAGATGCTTATGTCTGGAGACCCTTGTAAGAGGGAAAGGCTCTGTGTGCAGGTGACTGCTGCTGTTGTCAATTCTCCATAATTCCAGTTGTGACAGTGGTGCCAGGCAGAGCACACTGCAGCATTGGTCTAGGCTATTCCCTTCTGAATCCGGATAACATTAAGTTCAACTGTGCTTTTAAGTTTCATGTATGGCTGTTCCTGCAGGCGTGATGGTTCACAGCCCCGGCTGCTGCAGGATTGTACTGGAATTCCTTTTTACTGCAGAATGTGATTTGAATCTGCCTAGGCAAAGTGTGTATTCTGCTTTCTAGAGCATTTAAAACCTGTGGAAAAATTAATGATATTGCTTTGGTTAATTGTCTTCATCCAGGAAACATTGACAGTTCCTCTGGGTCACTACAGCAATTTCTTTTATTCTGTAAAAACTTTCTTCCCTAAAGCGTAAATGCGTAGGCTGTCAGTATGTGATTCTCCAGTTCCATAATGACAAAGCCTACTGGTTTTTTTTCTAAAAGCTGGTAAGCAACTGTCACACTTATGAGTATAGTTTCAGAAACTCATTTCTCTATATTTTTCTGCTGTTTTTGATTTGATGTTACAAGACTGATAACAACATTTTGTTCTTTGTGAATCTTGCTTTCTGACTGTGCTGGCTAGCCTCCCGTTTTTCCACTGAAAAGTCAGCCAAGCTAAGTCTTTATTTTTGATTCATGCAGGTTGTAAGGTCAGTTCTGGTGGGTATGATTTGCTAATGAATTCATGCTCCATTTCTCAGCTGGCTGGTTCTGCAAGTAGGCCTGGACAAATACACTGGCGTTTGAATTTAAGGGGACATTCAGAGATCTAGTCAAGAAATATTTGTGCATAGGTTTAGAAATCTGTTCAGTGCAAATAAAATTTGAAATAAATAAAAACACTGACTTTAAGAACATTTATACGTGTCTATGCGTATACATATATATAAATACTTGTACTGAATTATGAAGCTACTAAAAAATTTCAAATATGCCACTATCAGTCTGAGGAGTCCCCTGCACTCTGAAGACACAAGAAGACTAAAGCACAGGGAAGAGAAGGGAAAAGTATCATGCAGCCAGTGGCATTTCCAGTGCCTTCATTACTAACAACACAAGTGCAGGGGCTTAAGACAGAGGGACACAGGGCCACTATTTCATGCCACTTCCTAGGTACTTATGGAGAGTGGAATGGGGCATGGGCACAACAGAGGACACTGCTCCTTCTGGGATCACCAGCCATCCAAGCTGAGTTATCTTAAACATGTGAAGTCCAGAATGGACCAACATTCCTACTCTTGAGGTAGACAGAACTGAGAATTTGAAAATTTGGTTACAGTTCATCTTTTGGCCCTTTTTTTCAGCACCAAAACTGTGCCTTAAAATGGGAGGGAATCAAAAGAGACAGATCGGTCTGTGTATGTCATGGTTTTTACACTCTGTGTGAGCACCAGAAAAATCAGAGGAAGATTTTGTATGGCTTAGAAAAGGTCAGCGCAACAGATAAGGCAAGGTCTAGAGGCTAAGTCACCACCTGGGACTTGAATATTGGCTACAATTTCCAGTTTTGTCTTACAATTCCTGTGTGACTTCACTCAAGTTATTTCATTTACCCATGTCTTCATACATCCCTATGTGAAAGTCAAGGGGCAATACCTTTTCATTTATATTTCCCCTACTCAGGAAAAAAGATAGCTCTCATTATTTCCTTTTGTAATGGGGTTGCCATCCTTACAGACGACTTTTGGTCCTCCACAGCAGTAACTAAAAATGATTCATGAACTAGTGACTTTTCAAAGGGCACCAGCACTGTGTGATCCTTAGTATGGAAAAGGTCTGAGAGGTATAAGGCAAATACAGATCTTGTCAGGGAACTCCAAACTTCCCTTCAGCGTCCTAAGTGGTTTTGACCGATACGTGTTTCATGATCTATTATTACCAAGACTACTGGGCTCCCTCAACATGCAAAATATAACTTCATTTTAATGGTGAGAGGGCAGTATCTCAGTGGATAATTAGTTTCTATTCACCTCTTGATCAGAGGACATTGTAAACTACATTTGCCACCACCAAGGGAAGTTCCTTAATGCCATGTGGAAATAAGAGATACTCCCTATCTCTGTGTTGAAATTACTTAATTGAGGAGATCAAGAACTGGGACTGAAGGTAAAGGTGAGGACAAAGACATTGAAAAAAGGAATGTAAAAGGTAAGAAATTAAGGACATCACTAGAAAGGGAGAATCTCAGTGACAGTGCTTACCCTATAGCATACTTCTGTACTTTACATTAAATAATATATTAAATTATTTGAATAATACATCGGTCACTCTGAAAGTACAGTCCTGAATGGTTTTTATGGAAGAAAATCCCCAGCTGGTGCTTCAGGAACAGGCCAGACCCTTTTTGCTATTGGTTCATAGTGCCGTGACAATGGAAGATCACATTATATTTAGACAAAAGTTTCCCTTACCCTATAGAAAAAAAAAAGACTGTAGGAATATGACACCTAAAATATAGATATAGTTGTTCCTATCTTCTAGCCACTAAGGCTGATTACAAACTGTTAATCCATACCCTTGAATTTGAGATTAACATCTGTGTCATCTGGAAAATCTCTGATAGAAAACTGTCTTGGTTTTGTACAGAACACACTGCACTTGGGTTATCAATCTTGTATGTGAACAGCTGGACAAATCAAATTTCTTGGAACAACTGGTAATTCAAAGTCTTTTCAGTAATTTTCATGTAAATAGACATACAAAATCTTAATTTCAGTTTCCTTAAAATCACTTCTTTCAGTATAGAAAAATTAATAAGTTTCAGTCGAGCATGAGATAAACTCCAGAAATGTTCTTTAGAGTGCCACATTTCTGCTACCATTCAACAGCTATTTCAGATTTTAATGATCTACTGTGTTAATTGTGTCAAATGCTTTGATTGGCATTTGAAGAATTTTCTCTCTCAAGGGAAAAAAAAAAAAGATTTTTTTGACTACCTGAGTGTAAAAAAACAGTTGCAGAGAGATTTATATGTAGTAAAAAAACACATTAATCCTACCTGTTCATTCAGTAGAGATGCATGTTTCTGTGTCTGAGATTAGTCTATCGATGCACTCTTGTTTGTTTTATGAAGGGCTATTGCACAAATAAAGAAGCGTGGAAAGATTAATGCCGAGCTTTTGATTTTAGTAGGTAATGTCTTGAGTGAGGTTTTAGGTTCAAATTAAGGATAACTACAATTAATTGAATGTAATTTGGAAAGAAAAGTCTTTTAGAAATGATGGTCATCTAATGAGCAATCTAATACGTTTGGCAGAGGGGCTGTTGACTGCGGATCAATTAATTTGATATTTCAGTGTCATTTATTTCTGATTCCTCAGAAGAAAGTGAACACAGAGCACCAATGACACCCAATGTCAGGAAAGAAGAAAGAACAGGGATTTTTTTATGATTTTTTTATCGTACTCCGATTGGCTTCTTGAGGCAATTACTCTCAAGGTTTTATATTCATTCCCACTGACAGGTAACCACAACACCAGATCTCTCACAAATAGTATTCAAACAATCTTGTTGCCAAAGTGAAAAGGTACTTCAAAGCATAGAAACTGTGTATGCATCAATTATTCTCTTTAGTCAGTGCTTATTAACAATAGCCTGGGTGACATTTTACCCAGTGCAGCTGCATTCAAGGTAAAGTGAGAAAATCTACTGAGGTTAAAACTAATTTTCTTCTCTTTATGTTGGGTCAGTTTTATCTCAGACTCGCTCATGAATATTCTGTATGGCAGCTTAAGTACTCATGCCAACACATGGGAAACGTGTTTTTCCGTGGTATTGCCATCCTCGTGTTTGCCACCCTTCTCTGTACACAGACTGACAGGTTGAAGGTGATCTGGCCCAGCCTAGTCCCTGGCTTGATGACAAGAAGTGGGTGTATATATATATGTAATTTTTATTTATTTATTTGTTTGTTTGTTTGTTTATTTATTTATTTGAGAACAAAAGATTGAGTCTGGGCTTCTTACAGAATACTAGGCTAGGGAGCAGGGGAGGATTATGTTAAACTGCAGAGAATGTCAGGTGACATAGACCTGCTCAATATGCAGCTATATCTTTTTTTGCAGACAATGTCATAAGCTATCAATAGCAGTTGACTGGGACAAATACTTGAAATAGCCACTAAATAGAAGGCTGGCAGCAATCAGCTGGCTTTGTTAAAAAAATAATAGCTTTCTGACTTGCAAGAAGAAAGTGGGTTACGTATTGAAATATCAGGCTTAAGAAAAATCACAGGAAATAGAAAGTAAGATAGAATTACAGAGACATAAAAAATAGCTGCTTAAGCACTCATTTCCTTATTTTAGGCTGCCAGCTCTACTGTAAAGAGTCCACAGCCAGGAAAATCTAGACTGTCAATGTAAAGAAGGTAGTTATCAAAAGCTCATCCATAACAGAGCCTCTTAACAACGTCACAAAAGATAATCATAGAGGAAAGAAAATAGCCTATCATAAATCAGTTAGCTTCATGCCTCTTTTTCTCCCCCATCATGCTAACCCTGAGGACGTTTTAAAGACTTTTGAACCAGACCTCAGGGAGAGGTGAGAACATTCAACCTTGGCAAGACAGACAAGTGTACAAAGTTGTGTTATATATCAAGAGCAATAAGATGCTGAGACATACTGGAAACATCTGACTTTCTGAGTGCATTCAGCTCTTCTCTAAATGGGCTATTGTTCTGGTTGGTATGCATGAATTGGGAAACAGCATACTTTGCTGATCCAAAACCCATTTCTTTTCCTTGTGCAGAGTTTCCCAAAGGTATCTTGACTGTTTCCATTCATTCAGGAGATCAATGACAGAGAATGGTAAAATGTCCTTGAAGAGATTACAGCTTTTGCCTTTTATATTTTCTTTTCAGAAAGTACACGTAAGAATTTTTTGGTAATAATTTTACTAATAATTCTAGGAAAAATAAATAAATAAAATAGTGCAATTTTCTCTTATGCCAGTCAACCACTTTACTATTTACATGTGTTTGTTTCCTTTTAAGATGGAAATAATATCTTTTGTGCTGGGGGCTAGTGTTAATTAGCATGCAACAAATCCAACTACTAGAAATTTTGTCCCTAATCTGAGTAGATATTACCAGTAATAATACGTAAACTAATGTCAATTCCATTGAAAAATTAAAGCTATACTTGAAATACTGCAAAGATAAATTAATTAATGTTGATTAACTTCTCCAATGTTACTGTACAGTAACATCTTTTTGTATACAGCCAGAATGTTCTGCTTTGGGTTGCAAAGTCCTCTCTTTCTGCTAAAGTCTTCTTTTATACACTAGGTTAGGACCAAGGATCATGGAAATATTTGAATTTGATACCATCTGTGTTGCATGTATTTTCAGTGGGTCCAGAAGTGTATGACTTACATCATCTGACATATGACTTTTGCATCCTACTGAACAACATCTACAGGACAGTTTTGCACACAGTCAGATCAGATTTGTGTAGGCAAGGCATGTTCCTGCTGTATTCTTGCAGAAGGTTGCATTCCTATTTTTACATAGATTTCGCCGAATTTATAAACTTCCATCTCATTGTGAAAGCGTCACAAATTTGGAACGGTTTTGCCTCAGGTCAGAATATCCATGCTATCAGTATTGAGGCAGTGTGTCTCCACTGGGCATTTTGAAGTATAAACCATGAGTGTTCTCATGGAGACAGAGTGAGAAGGAGCATCACGAGAGGAAGATGCCCTGAGTAGGATCTGAGCTCCCCTTGGTAAGACCAGGTGCCAGGCTTCTGAGTTCCCAGACTGGGGAGATGTCCTGACAATAGATGGCCCCCTAGGAGAAGAGGCATAAGCCCTGCTGGCCCCCATAAAATTTAGCTTTTCTCAATACAGGTTAGTAGATACCAAGTAGTTTATTAAAAAAGAGATAAAATGATAAGGAAAATATCAGAAATGTCACAGAAAACCTACTTGAAGCTGAAAGTGTTTTGTTTCCTTTTTAACTCGAGACCTGCTGAAATCCAAAGATGGCATTAAACTTCCTTTTAGAAAAAATAATTAGAAAGGAAAAGACTATCAATGGATGAACAAATCAAGCCTTTCCTTACTGCTTTATGAATAAAAAATGTTATTAATAAGCACTTTCGTTTTAGGCTTCTACTCTGCAGTTACGCATTTTGAATGTAGAATTGCACAGATGAAGGTTTTTACCTCTTAATTCCTTCACTGAACTACAAACCATTTTGCAAATAGAAAAATGAACTGTGGAAGACATGGACAAACTAATAGAGGACAGTGAGGATATGAATTTAATAAAAGACCTTTTAAAATGTCTCCTTTTTTTTCCTGAAATTTCAGTATTTATATTCCATAACTAATTCAGGACTAAGTGTAGCCAGTCTCATTCTGCTGTTATTTCAAATTAAAAACAAAAGCAAACAGATTCTCAACACTAAAACAAAAGCATACATTTAGAAACCTTGAGATTGTGTGAAAAGGAGAATAAGTGCATAATGCCTCCTGCTGAGTGCTTGCTGTCAGACTCCCCAAGACTTTTGTAAAGTGCAGCTACAGTACTAGTCTCTTTTTGGGAAACACAATTCCACCACTACTTCTACTTCTGTCTCTTGTTGGTAGACGTGGATTCAACAGGGGGTGCATACTCACCTGCAAGCTGTTATCTAAAGATTGAAGGACATGATCTAGGAAGTTTTGAACATCAAATAGTGGAAACCTGATAGTGTTTATTTGATGTTTTGAACATCAAATAGTGGTGGAAACCTGAAATGGTTCAGCCATGTTGCTGAAAACATTGGAAACTAGTGGAAATATTAACAGTCACTGTTCCCCACTGAGACTCTTGGTGTGACACTGAAAGACTGGAAGGAGCAGAAACTGAAAAATGAGAGAAAAGGGAGCAGGGGACCCAATGTTAAATATACAGATCATCTCTGATAGAGAAATAAGCACACCAGGTCCCAACTATTTATCTATATGGGGAAGTCTTTAACTGGTGTTAAGGGAAAACAGTACTTCTTTATGTTCGCTTTTGGTTAGAAATGTAACATTAACTTTTTGCAAGAATACTGTATGCCTTTCAGGACAGGCTGCCAGTATGCATTTTGTATAGTCCTAGTACAATTTAAAGATGTGTGTATGTTAGGACAGTTGGTTTCAAACGTTGATTTATGTGATGTTCGTTTGAGGAAATATAGAACTGAGCTGATTTCCCCTCTTTACTCTCTGTATAGTCAAATAAAGGTGTTCGAGTGTGTCTTCTGCTGATGACAATAGTAAGTACGGTTTAAGAGTGTGGAAGTTTCCTCAGACCCCTGCTGGTCATAGCAAAGAAAAGCAAATTCTGCAAATCCAATTGGCTTAACACTACAGAGGGTTTATCCCCATTGTAATAGTATTAACCTACAAAAGGATTGAAGGATTAATTAGAAATAAGGACCAGGAGATGAACTGAAGATTCTCAGGGGAGACACTACTATATTTTATCCTGGAACTGTATAATTATTTGATTTCTTACTATCTTAGAGAGTAGTGCACTCACATGAATGTAACCTTAATCACTTTTTTTTTTATTCTTAGCTTCATGTTTTTGAGCAGATTGCTAATATATTCCAAAGCTGAACTACCTAGTGAAGACCTGCAGAAAAAAAAAGTGGAAGAATTCTGAGCTTCCTAATTTGAGTGGAGGTTATAGCACAATATTATTAAGATCAAACTGCCTCTTGCCTCAAATCAAGAAGAAAAAAACTCTTCTTTGACTAAAGCCAGGTAGGATTCTTTTCCTCAGATTGTACTCAGATTTTCCCTTAGGTTAAGCTTTTGTCACAAGAGAAATAATGCCTGATTAAAAGGTGAGATAAATGAACTAAAGTGCTTTCTGAATGGAAAAGCAGAACTCGGGGCTATCATTTTGAGTAGGATAGTAATATTATACAATACTGGGCTTGTCTTCAGCACTGGTAATAAAGACTCATTCTAGTCCAGACCACTACATGGCACCCAGAAAAGACTATCTACAGTAAGTACATGCTGGCTATAACCTGCAAGGTGCTGGGAATTGGCTTGCCATGGGGAGATCAGTCACTTCCCATGTGCTTCTGAAAGCTTTTCTCCCAGACTGTAGATGTCTTTTTCTTTCTTGTAGATGTACCACTGTACTTCTAAGTAACATCCTTAGAAACTGATCATGCTCCTTTTTGGAAAAGATGTGTTAAACGTAAAAGTAAAAACTTCTGAAATACATATTGATAAGCTAAAAAAAGAGAAGGCAGAAAAGTACCTTGCAGGCAATGTTAAAAAAAAAAAATAGCAGTAGAAGAAGAACCTTTAGATCTATTTCTTTCATCTGAGCTCCATTGAAATGACTGAGAAATCTTTCTCATTCATGTCAATGCAAATATGTGACTGTCGTGTTTGAATATTGAACAGCTGGTATCCTTTTTTTTCATGCCAACGAGAATCTGATGTATTTTACTACTACTTAGAAGTACTATTTGTTCTGTATTGCTACAGAACAACATGAAAATGAAATTCTGCCACTAAATTTAAGGACCAGATTCTTCTGTCTACTTTATATAGATAACACTTTCCTCTGGTTACTAGCAAAGCAAGATACTAGCCATCAAGAATCATTTAGCTTGAGAGCACCAAAGGCCTGGTACTCTATCACTTGCAAGAAGCATTTTTTAAGTCTGCAAGTTCATGTTTTCTGGACATACTGGGGATCAAAACAAGTAACATCCAAAAGTTATGAGGTTCTGTGTTCTCCTTTAATTCTCACCTGACTGCTCACTGGGAAGAGTGGGTGTTTGAGACCCTGAGCCAACACTTGCTCAGTGTCAGTATGTGCCGTTGACTATAGGGGACACCATAGCTCCAAGCAAAAGGGAAGTGTGAAACTTTTAGGAAAAGTCTTACTTCCCCTCTCCTGAAGCTGTTGTGAATGTAGCATTTATGTCTCATAGACTAATAGGAAACCTGTGCTGGAGCCTCCTACCTAAAGAGATGCTTTTATTGTGGTGCCAAATAAGCAAATGAAATTAGAGGGATGGGTTTAAATTTGGAATGGAAAGGGAAAGAAAGCAATGATGTTTTGCTTGAAGCTATCTTTGGAAAAATGCTTCAAGGGTGGCAGGCAATTTCAGCTCAGTCTTCTAGAGAGGTCAAGCAAAGCTCTTCTATTTCCAAGTACTGTGTGTGATCTGTGGCTCTTCTGAACTTCTGGCTTTGGCTATTTGGAAAATATTGGGTCTTTTTGAAATTCAGCTATGTGCTAGACAGAGCGCTCTGTGGACAACCAAGTGGCAAGATGCATGACCCAATGTTTTTAGTAAAAGCATATACCCGGTAGCATTTCTGATATCTTTCCTGATTTGGCTTTTTTGTATCTGTATGATGATTTAGGGCAGATGAAATGCCACAGTGCACATGACTGAAATGTGTGAAAACTTAATTAACAGAATAATTACACAGTAGAAATGTAATCTTCTCTCAGTGAAAAGCTAGCAGGAAATTTGGGCCCTATGGAGTCTGAGTCCAAATATTTAGTCAGTAGAAAAGCCATTAGTCATAAAGAGGCTGCACCTGCTGGAAAGAGTTAATCGGGTTTCTGACTTCAAAGAACACAATACGATTTAAATACCTATCTCATGGCTTCTCAGGCATGCTGCAAATGAATATGTGATTTTTGCCAAGCTACCTGGGTAAATCTGCATAGCTCAATTAACTTCAGTTGATTTATGTCAGTTACACCAACAGAAGATCTGGACAGAACTTAATAGCATCTGTACATCTAATAGCCCATCACAGTGTATGAAAATTGGGCATAATTCTGCCTCAGTCATCCCTTTGCAACCAGAATGAATAGCAGGAAGATTTGTTATTTATTAAATGAATTCCTTTTCTACAGAATTGAATTTACACTGCTTCCCATGAATTTCTACAGTGGTAAGTCTTGTTTTTTTTCTAAGCAGCATGCGTTTTCTGTGAAAATATTAAGATAATCAAACAATCAGTGAATTTTCTTGATATCTGGTCAGAGACAAATTGCTTAATTGTTTTACTTCTGTCAGTGAGAATTTTCATCATGCTAGAAATTGATCACCTGTTTTTTTTCTAATTTCTTAAATTATTTTAATTTTTGTGTCTTTTAGATGGATATAAATCCTAAAATAAATGAATTTAGGTATTAGTTGCAGTTCATTTTTTTCATAAATAGACTGTGGGGGTGTAATTCTTTTTTTTAATATTCCTCTTTCATTTTAATTTTCATATCAGACAGTATTTAGGCCACTGTGTTGAAGCAAATCCTGCAACGTGATTATCTTCTCATTGAAATGCTCTCTATTGTGCCTACTTGTTTGATGTGTTTTTCTTGTACGTTGTGTTTCTGATGGCTTTTGGGTAAAATAATCATTATATGTCACCCATACTATCTCTTTTAATCTCCAGAAGATTAAGCATGTTTATTTAAAAACTCCTTTGATACTGTCTTCACTAACTCAGCTATTTTATAAAATTGGAAATAATGAATCAGGGAGATGCAATTTTGATAATGCCATTTACACAACTCCTGTGAGGCTAGCTAGCAAAAGGACTGGAGATATGTAAGTATCTGACACACATACAGTGAGAAATGGAAAAATATTGTAGCTTCATGTAGGTTATGAAGTGCTAGAAAAAATACAGTCAGCAAAATTGCTGTTCAGTTAATGAATCACATTCTTCAGGGACTGGTGGGCCCAAGAGATAGCTAATGAGATCAGGAAAGGTTCTTTTCATCTCTGGGTCACCAGTTCAAATCCGATACAGATAGGCAGCAATTATGAGTCACTATCATTTGAAGGCTCCTTGATCTTCTTGAAATGGAGCTAGTGAACATATGGACAGTTTAAAAAAAGAAGAAAAAAAATAACCCTAAAACTAGACTAGCTGTAAAACACGTGCTTCATATCCAGTACAGTGCTCACCGTGGCTGAGCAAAACTTTATAGGCTTTCTTGATCTCAGAATGGACAAGTTATAAATGCTGTCATATGACTGAAAGAGATTCACTGTGTGTCATTGTGTGAGGGATACACATCTGAGCTTGTGATCTTCCGCATGGGTGGTCAGCAGTGGCACTCCCTAGATCAAAGACTTCACACTGTGCCACAGCTGTGGGGAGCCCACGCTGCTCACCTGCTGTTAGAGCTCTGACCTGGTGCTCAGCAGAGCTTACCCCTGCCCCTGGGATACCACTCCTCCCAAAGTGCTTATGAGGGTCTATGCACTCCTGGGAGCTATTCACCACTCAGCCATCATCCACTAGCTTAGTTCAGCTTAAGCATGCTTTACCCCGTGGAATCCCTAAACGTCAGATGGTCACTCTATGCTAACGCAGCTCCCTCCTCACACCAATTCAGAGATATAGACCACAAGGAGGAACTGAGGGGTCCCAATGACCCTGTGATTTGGGATGAAGTTGCACCAACACAAAGGTGCAGATGAAGACGAGTGAAAAAATAGCATGCCAGACATCACTGTTTGGTCAGCACTGCAGCAAACAGAAATGAAGCTTAGATAATATACTCTGTGAAGCTCAAGTGCTCTCGGACTGTACAGAAAAGCCACTTATACCTGCACCCAGGAATTTCAGGTTTTTCTCCACCTTTGTGATGTCGGAGAGGGAGACTCCTGAAGGATAGCCATTGGGCATATAATCTGCTTTCCTAAAAAGCAGTTCTTGGTCATGCCAACTGGCTCAGGACAATGGCTTTTTTTGACAACATATTCCTTTGTTTTCTGAGACTTATAATTTTATTCTGGAAATTCAGATTCTTGGGCAATTGCATAAAACTATGAAAGGAGATTTTGCTTTCAGAAAAGGCAGAGTTCTGTCACAGACAGTCTGAAGCATCTATTTCATCCACCTGAAACTGTGATTTAGCATATAGCAAGAGCAGCTGGGACGGTGGAGGAAATTTCGCATGGATCTTGTCCTGGTAGCTGTTAATGTCATGCCAGTTGAGCTTTGCTCTTTGTTTTTTTCCTGGAAAATAATCTCACTGAGCTACCCACATTAGCTGGGCTCAGAAAACTGAGTTTATCTTTAAGACACCAAGTATTCCCAAGAAAAATAAAAAGAAGCTAGCTGAGCAGACAAACGGGAATTAGGAAAACTAATACATAAATATCTCAGTCCTTGCACTGACACAGAAGTGAATCAGCTGTCGTCAAAACAGGAAAAGAAAAATTGGCTTGTATTCAGATATATGAAAACATAAAAATTCCAATAAACACAACATACCTCACTGGGTTCTGGGAAGGCTCTCCACAAATGACCTGCATAATTAAAACCCTCATTGCCTTTTTAACCCAGAAATAGTTAATGGAAAAACAGCTGCTAACATCCAATAACTTTATTTAAGTGTTGCATATAGAGTAAGACTTAGGTGCCTTTTGTGTGCTGAAAATTAAGATATGAATTCATGTTAGCCATTATGAACTTGCATATTTGCATCAAGCTGCCTTCAGGGATTGAAAGCAACAGTCATATATTTCAGATGCCACTAATAAGCATATGCATTAAGAAAGCAGCCTATCACAGGAAAAGTATTAGAGAAAATGCTTCTGCATTTTTATGAGAAATAAATTGCCTTCTATTTAATGACAAAGTTTTTGGACATTTCAGTTTAGTTGTTTCAGTCTAAAAATATTAAATTATTTTCATTTCTATGTATTCAAATGGATCTTTTAATTTTATTTTGTTTTTTCACTACCATTATGTTTTGAGAATGAACTGTTTTTATTCTCCTCTTTCTCCTAAAAATCTTACCTTCATTCTAGCCTGAAAAAGGGATGTCCTGTAAGTGAAAGATGACTTTTTTTTTTTTCTAAGTTTGCTTTCACAACCACTGCTTGCTTTTGAAAAAGTTACATCAATTGCAGATTTCCATGCTTCCTTCTTCCATTTGGAAACTTGTCCTTGGCAGAGGGGAGTTTTGAAAAACTATGAATAGAGAAAGAAAGGAAGCTCGAGAAAAGAGAACATCATGTGCCTTTCATTTTGGTAGGACATTTAGAGATAAAAAGCAAAGTATGATGAAAAGGGGAAATCAGTTCTGTAAGCTATAGATTTAGTGTGGATTTTTTCCTATGGTTTGAATGCATAGTTGTTTAGAGCTCTGATGGAAAATCTCTAAATGCTGGAACATTTATAATGTCCATTTCTCATGTCAGCTCTTTGATGTATAATGTGAGAACTCGCACTGCTGCCTCTTCCCAGAAACAGGATCTTACTTTTTCTGCAAGCCATCCAAGGCTCTTCCAAAGACAGTCAAGAAATCTTGGAGGCTTCCTTATTTCTGAGGACTGTATCTTTGTCAAATTTCGATGAGCTCAGTCTAGAGATACAAAATTTCAGAAAAGAAGATGTGAGCAGACACAAAACGATATGGACGCAGCATGACTATAAATCTTATTTCCTCGGGAAACAAAGCTATAAGCATTTTTCAAAGTCTTTTTCAAGAGTAAAACCAAAATATAAATTTACATTTGAGGTGACAAGTTTCTTACAAAAATGTAAAGTTTCTTACAAAAATGTAGCCAAAATGTTGTAGGTTGTAGGTCAAAGTATAGTAAATTGTTTTCTTTCTTTTTTTTTTTTTTTTGTTTTTTTGTTTTTTTTTTTTTGTTTTTTAGATCAGGACCATTTCTTTCTGTCAACAATTTCAGCCTGTTCTTTCAAAACATGAAGAGACAAAGAAATGTCCTCCCCATCTCCCACCCCACTGCAGACCTCTTGGTCAGCCTTGTCTGATGTGACTTAGCATCAGCTGGTGGAAACTGTCCAGCTGAGTGCTCCTGTTGATGGTAGATGATATGTTTTTTGTGTTGTTCATTTCAGAGATAAAAATGGCTTCTGGACTTTGTGCTGGTTTGTAAGTACAGATGAGAATGAACTTTTTAGCATGTAGCATCTAATATTCAGACTATCATTTGCTTTTGCCTGTCACTGATGAAAATTTTGTCCATCATTAAATCAATTGCACTTTGTAAGCCATACTTTTCACCATGCTCCTTCTCCATGGTGTAGACAAAACAGATAATTCCTCTGAGATTAATTCCTATGCCTACCTCTTTACAAGTAATTGCTCTCCTTGCTCTTGTCCTCTTGACAGCATAGAAAGTTGCTCTGCCAAGAACACAGACCGTGGCAGGTTTCACATGACAATCAACCCACACAGAAAGACAAAACAAATTGCTTCTTGACATATTGGTGCTATCACCTCTTATGAAGCAGTAAATTGCCTTGTAGACCAGATGATCTGGAAGTGCATCTAAAACATAGGAACCAGCCAAGTATAAAGGTCCTCTTTCTTGTCAAAGATCCAAAAAGGCCTAGCATCTGTTTCAGTATCTAAAGCAAAGGACTTCCTATGGACACAGATGTCAAGCAGTAGATCTTTGATGGTGTCTTATTAGCTGGAGGCAATGCATCTGTCTGCTGACTTAACGTTGTTGCTTTTTCTGATTTACCTGTTAGCTCCAGCTCTGAAGAAAAGTAGCCTGGCTTGCCTTACATACTTGGTACAGAAGCTTCTCCAGCGGATGTTCCTGCCAATAGGAGACAAGATCAACTCGCATTAGAGGGAGGTCACTGGTGAGCTGGGAAGAGGGGGAAGCGTTGGGTTGGCATAGGCTGCTTTGGGATGCCTGTCTTAAACTGGGGTATTAGTGTGTGGGCAAGCATGTGCTCTTTGATAGGCTACAGTTATCCTCCTTCATGGCACTGCAGCTGTCCTGGTTTTTACAGAGGCTGCCAAATTTTGTTTCTCAGCTATGGCAAAGATTATCATCATTAGCTACAAAAGCAATGAAGACCAGCCTGAGGTTTCACTAAATTTTTTTATTGTTTTTTTCCCTCAATGGAAACTACAGATGAAACTATTTAAACACAATGAGGATTTTATATTGCTGTATAGAGGTGCAAATTAAAAAAATATTTATTTTGCAAGTAAATCTCTTCCACTTTAACAGTGAATTTTTGGCACATGAAAGTAACAAGCAGGATATGTGGGCTACAAAACACAAATGATTTTAGCATAAACATGGGTTTTCCTGGGATATGGAGCTGCTCTTTCCCCAGCCTTGCCCTGAGCACATTATATGATAGCTGCTTTCGTCATTTCCAAGGGGACTGCAGGGTTCTGCCAGGAACTGGGCTCAATCCTGGGCAACGTGGAGACCTCCTGTTGCCTCCTTGGTAGGGGTATAGGAGAGCCTGATGCTGCTAAGAGCCATGACTGCTCTGAAGGAACAGTAAGGCGACTGTGAAACAAACCATCTTCTGAGCTTGTAAAATACAACTGTAGCTTCAATCTAGAAAAGCTAAGGCCTCTAACAACTCAATTGATTATTCAGTCTGGAGGAGGCTCTGGGGAGACCTTATCGCTCTCTACAATGAAAGGCCTCTTCTCCCAGGTTACAGTGAGAGGACGAGAGGTAATAACCTCAAGTAGTGTTAGTGTTAGTAGAGTTCAGTCTGGGTATTAGAAAACATTTCTTCCCAGAAAGAGAGCTAAGATGCTGGAACGGCCTGCCCAGGGAGATGGTGAAGTCACAATCCCTGGAGTTGTTCATTAACAAAATGGATGTGGCACTGAGGGACATAATTAGTGGGCATGGTTGACATGGACTGGTGGTTGGACTAGGTGATCTTAGGTGTCTTTTCCAACCTTTTTCATTCTATGATTCTAGGATTCCTTGAAAAGAGAAGGTGGCTGTGTGTGACTTCCTGTACTTGTGCTTTCCTAAGCTACAGGGTAGTACTGATCTTCCTCAGCAAGTTCAGTGCCTTGGAGCAGCAGGATCCCTGCCAGCCCACCAGGATGGTGACATCTGTGCTCCTGCATAACAGTGTTTTGGAAGGAGGCATGAGACCTGATATCCAGCACAGTCAGGAACCAGCCAAATCAAGATAATGTGGAAAGAAGAGACACTCCAGATCTATCAAGTAAGTAGCCTTAGTCATTCCAGGTATACCTGGCTAATCTGTCAGTATTAAGGAAGACATTGAATGCTGAAAAAAACAGAAAACAAAAAAAAATCCTGATGTCCATGTGCATTCTCTTGCGTGTTATGAGTATATAATGGGATTGCCTGGGATTGGCCTCCCTTGAGGCATTCGAGGACTGATTCGAGATTGGATATGGCCTGCCCACAGCAGGGATATGGATCTCGATAATCTTAAAGGTCTCTTCCAACCTAAACTATTCTACGATTCTGTGGTTCCATGTAAATCACAGTATTTTGTAGAAATTTGTTTTTTCACCTTTTATGGGGAAAAGTCAAGATATTGTTTTCCTTTGAGGAGTTGCTTAAGGTATTGTAAATGAATGCTATGAACTATTTGTGTATGACATTTGACGTGTTAAAGATGTAGTATTGCAACACAGAATGTCATATAAAACCAAAGTGAAATAGTTCATAGCAAAATATTTTAAATGATCTTGTACTGATTTTTGTGTGTTTTCCCTCTCTCTTTCTTTTTCTTTTTTCCCTCTTTTTTTTTTTTTTTTATTTTTTTTTTTTAAATTTATTTAAGAACTTACAATTGCAGGAAATGATTTTTCCAGGAGTAGTTCTTAGAGTAACAAGAAACTAGAACTATTGAAATGTTGAATGGCCTACAAATGAAAATTTCAGTTCCCAGCTGGCTCTGTCCATTGACATATTGATATATCAACATATTTTTGAACACCATTGAAACAATCCATGGCAAAGACAATAGATAGCCCTAGGAATTTGTGCAGGCTATCCACTCTTTCCATTGTGGGCTGCTGGTTCAAATCCTTAGGTGCCAGGGGGGGCGGGAACAAGGAAAAGCTGATACCATGACTTTAGCTGTGTGGTATGAGTTTACCTCCCTGGGTATAGGTGACAGCGACAGAATTAGCATTAATTAGTCCGTTTTGAAATCTCAGCCAAGGTTTGACATGGCAAAGTGGAAAAGCCTACTGTGCTGCAGACTGAGCTGTGCTTGCTCTGTGGATGAAAATATAGCTTCCCTTTTCCAGATCCAGTCCAGACACTTTTCATTAGTACTGTCACTGTGAAGCCACAGGGAAAGCTAAGAGAGCTGCTTAATAACTAGCAAGAACAATAGGAGAGTATCATCAGACTAGGCAAATGGTTATAGTTAGTACCCTGGGAAGACAGGGACTAAAAGCAGTGAACTGCAGCCAGCCACACAATCCAAGGTAACAGGCAGTGAGCTCTGGATTAACAACTACGGCAACTTTAATGATTCAGCTGTAGCATTCACAGTAATTTAACTATGCTATCCAGAACACAAAGCTAATGGTGGTATAGTGAATGAAGGCAATATTCTGAAAGTTTGTTAAATGCCAGTGCATAAAAGAGTTTCTGTGGAGAAGGCCAATATTCAGATTTGTTGCTCTTGTTTTCTTTCTTCTTTTTCTCAGATAGCAAGCATTTAATTTTTGGTAGTTATTTGCTAGCTAGTAAGGGGTGGGCTGTTACAGAAGTTCCTATTGACAGACAACTTACAGAGTGTAACAGGCTGACACATTTCACTGTCTTTGAGAAATGAATAACAAATGTTTTTGCTATTAACAAATCAGAAATGAATCGGTGGATCTGAGTTGCAGAGCACGCTCCCAAAACACGCAAACACGTTTCTACATGCACTGCTTGCAAACTCTGCCTTCATCCAAATTAACATCCTAATTTGTGGAGGCTGAGAAAAAAGTGTAAAGTGATAATACAGAATTGTTGTAGCTCAAAACAGACTCTCAAAATTTATTTTACAGCATGCCCACACACAGAGTTCTGCCACTCCACTGCTGAGAATAAAATGGTAGAACCTCTCTCTAAGGATTACACCCACCACTTTATTGCTGAAGATGCTAGCCTGAATAAAATCCATGATTGTGCTCTGTTACATTCTCTCACTCTGGGAAGTCAAATTCTTTTCCAGAAGTGACAGTGTAAAATGTCTGCTTCTTTTACAACAATGGTGCTTTGTGTATATATTCATAGACAGAGCTTTTGCTTTAATGACAGAAAATGGATTTTTACAATCCTTGACTCCCACTAGCATTGAGGAGTCCATACAGTTAGGAAAAAATGAATTAGATTCGATTGTGGCTCACATGTCCTGATTGAACCACTGCTGCAAACTCCTACTGCAGCAACAAATCCTGCTAATTGTGTTGTGCAAACTAGCTACACAGCCTGAGCTGAAGGAAAATTTAAACTCCCAAATAATACACATATTTTTGAATACATACTGAGTGCTGCTCTCAAGTTCACATTGTAGTGGCCCACTAAATCAGTTCTGGCACAGATTTGGAGGCCTGTGAATTCCCTCTGAGCTGGAAACTATACAGATCCCATGTGTATCATGTGATCACAGATCAGCTGCTGGGGTTATTTTTCTAAGCACTCTTCAATACTAGGGGTAGTGAAAGATTGTAAAAATCCATTTAGTACTTGGCTAAATGTAGCACACACTGAAGAAAATAATTTCCATTTCCAATGAAAGCATGTCTTCGGAAAAACTATATCTATGTAGCCCATCGGAATCATTAAGGTGGTGGTGGTGATGGTGAGTGGGGGTGGGAGAGGTATATTCAATTTATACAGAAAAAAACATGTCAGGACAGATTTTTGTCTATAGGAAATATGTGAGGAAAGATGTAAAGGGAAAAAATCATCTTCATGACAGTCCTCCCTTCCAGGGACTTTGTCACTTGGAAGAGCCTACTGGAGACAAAGGCATACTGTGCCTTTCCACAGCTTGGAGGGTCTTCACAGCTTTCGTCATTCTTTGTGCATGCAGCCATCAACCTGACTGTAAAGACTAATGTTTGGCACTGCACTTGTGTATTAGCTCTCTTACTGCAAGTGGTCACTTCAAGGAGCTTATACCTCACACTGCTCCACGAGCACACCACAGCTGAGATTCGATGCTGGATCTTACTATTTTAATTAGATTGGTAAGTACGCTGTGAATGTTGCTGCTAAACTTATGTTGACCACAGCATACACAAAGGTAACCCCAAGCATCCTGGATCTAAAAGACAAAAAAAATTGGCAGGCCTGTAGTGGGGCTAAAAGAAAGGCTAGATTTGTCTTTGTTCCACAAAGCGTAGCACAAACTGCATGATTTGTCTTCTTAGTATGAAGTTTTATCCACATGACAATGCAGAACTACTGTTAGTAATAGCAATCCAAAGCATCTTTTCTGAGTTGACAAAAATTTTAGGTACACTATTTATAGCACCCGCTGCACACACTGACATGAGAAATAATTGTTACTACAACATCCCTTCAGAGTTATTTTTGTATTCTGTTCCAATTTATATATAAGTGAAATCTATGAACATTTCCTGTACAGACCTCATACCTTTGTGTAGATGAGCTTCAGATCAGATCCAAGGAAGCGCGAAATAATCATATCAGCAGCAAGAACAAGTTCATGGTTGAGCACCATGATTCGTCATGGTGTAATATGTGGTCACTGAGCAGGCAGTGGAGAAGAGGAGGCTGAGAGGAGACCTTATTGCTCTCCATGAAAGGAGGTTGTGGTGAAATGGGGTCAGCCTCTTCTCCTGTGTAACTAGTGATAGGGCTTAGAGGATAGAGACTCAGATAGGATAGAGGGAATGGCCTTACGAGCACCAGGGGAGATTCAGCTTGGTTATTAGGAAAAATTTCTTCTCAGAAAGAGTGGTCTGATACTGGAACAGAGTACCCAGGGAGGTGGTGGAGTCAGTCCATGGAGGTGCTCAATAACATTTAGATGTGGTACTAATGGGCATCGTTTAGTGAGAACTATTGTTCACAGGTAGATGAACAGGTAGATGGCTGGACTATATGATCTTGGAGGCCTTTTCCAGCCTCAGTGATTCTGTGATTCTGTTAGCTTTTCCATGGATGTGTCTGGATGATTTTTCCTTCTCATTCCTGTTTGTCTCATCCTCTCTTCTCATTACTTATCTTTAAGGAGCAGAAACCAATCTTGCTTGCTACTGTGAAAACTGAGTACAAGCCCAGTACAATGCCTTCTACTTTTCCATCTGAGAACCACTTCTCACAGCGAAAGAAATTAGTTCTGAATTGCCATAACAGAGTATCTCGAGCCACAAGCTCTACCCAGCCTCAGTAGGCATTGATGGCAAAAGTCATTCAATAGAAGTCACTGAGGAAATCTGCAGAAATGATGTTTGTAGGTGACTAGGAAGCTTTAATCTCTTTGGATCAGGGTTGAATCATGATATATAGGTAGATACAGATACAAATACAGATATATAGAACCACTTAGTCTTTTAGACTAAGTCTTCAGATTATAGAGAAAATTATGATTCTTGCAAAGATCCCTTGATTGTTTAAGACAGATTGGATTAGTTAGGACTTTTGTTGTTACTTTAGTTTTGAAGATTTTTATCTGAAAATATGAACCACCTTTGCTGTCAGTTTGATGCATGCAATTTTGCTGTTTACATCCTTTCCTGATTAACTGAGTGCCATTGCTTTGGAATGTCAAAACTTCTTTGGATTTTGAACATACTACAGTATATCTAGCTTCAGAATAAAAAGTGATAGAACTAATGGTGCCTGCAACTACCATATTGCAATGAATTTAAAATATATTCACTGGTTTTGCAAGACCTTCAAGAGCTTTATAAAATTTACAAAATAATTTAGGATCCTTAAAAGAAATCTACTATGACACAGAAGTGTTACTAATACAGAACACTTCAGGATGCCATAGAAGACACAGCCACATTCAGACTGCTTATAATAGTGTACAAGTTAATTTAGGATTTAGCAGTGAGCAAGTCAAAGTGCCTATTAGCCAGATGTAATACCCAGTGCTGGCTGCACCAGGAGCTGTTTTCCTGTTTGTTTAATAGGCAAGGGGAAGGCCTATATTTAGTTTCACCAGAAGGGTTCAGCATTACTGTCATGTCAACTTCTGTCATTTAGCTGTCTCTGATATATGCAGTGATATCACCATTAAGTGTAAGTAGTTAAGATGCTTGCTCTGACACTGTTATAACTCAATGACATAGGCTGGGGATAAGAAAAAAAGAAAGAAAAAAAAATCAGAAGAAAAAAAAAAGAAAGAGTAAAGGAGAGTTTTCCCTAATTAAAGAAAAAGCAGTTTTCCAAAATTTCAAACATCCCTTTTAGAGAGGATATTCCTATGGGTCTACTTTTATTTTTTTTCTTCACTTTTAATTATGAATCTCTCAACCACTCCACATGACAGGACATCACTCTTTCCAGCCCAGAGAGGAAAGACTGAGGCTCCTCTTTGTGTTTTTCTGACAGCTGAATGTACTGCTAACTTGGTATTTTTTTTCCCCCCCGGACCTCTTCTGCTCTGAAGTCTATCAGTGACATGGCAGGGACATAGATTTTCTGTGGTAATTGAGGTATTGCTTGTAATGGGTGAGGATGAGCTGGTGGAAATGCAGCCAACAGCAAGTTGTATGTAGTAGTAATTCCACTGGCTTTAGAGACCCTTCTATCAGAGGACCTCACTCATTGGGACATACATAAGAGAGGACATGAAACTGATCTCCTGAAAGGAAGTAAGGAAGAAGACTTCTGAGCTGGTGTTGAATCACAGAGAAATCAAAGTGAGTGCCTAAGTGTCCCGTTGTTATTTTTTCCTGTCAGTTGTTGGAGCACAGTAAGAAAGTAGTCCTCCTGAGAGCCTCTAGGGGCTACTGCAGTTCAATAAATAACAATAAATATAATGCAAAATCGGTTTGGGGTCTGGTAAGGGCTGTGTTAATTTCTGGTGTAATATCTTTGACTTCAGAGGAGTTACATGGAATGGGATTTGGCCCACTGAGTCTTTGCTGTCTGATCCCACATTACCATGGAGGATAACTGATGGTAGTGATTCCTGAGTATTCTCTCACAGTGTCTTGTCTTGTTTTCCTAGGGGAAGAATTACTCTTTCAGTGCTCTTTCTTGATTTGTTCCCTGCTTTCTGTTAATATTATCAAAGTAGCATCATTCACTCAGCAGAGAACACACAAATTTTGTGTAAATAAGTTATTTCACTCTTTGCTATTGCCTTTATGAAATCTGCTTTTATTCATGTGACTAAGAATCAATGTTTTACTAATTTGCTATTTAAATATACCACATACCCTTGAGAATTCTCTCCCACCACATGCAGCTTGGTTGTGAAGTGTTGTATGCAACATATAAGGCACAGAGAATGCACATATATGACAGAATGGGCAAGCTCACGCCCTGTGAGCACAGTATATATAAGAAACTCAGAATAGGAGAAACTCTCTACAGGATATCAAAGCAAATTTCAATCCAAGACTGTTTCACTGTGTCAATAGATGTAGCACGAGGGCTGCCTGTTGTTTCACAAACAATGAATCTTCTCCAGCCTATAAATAATGTAAAGACAAGTCTCAGGATTTTTAAAAATTTCTGCTAGCTTGAGGCTACCTACCCTGCATGCCTATTTGTTTACAACTTCCAGTACGAACGTATATCATGTTTGTTTTCAGACAAAACACCAGCTTTCCTGACTTCTGGAATTAACCTCTAATTCATATTAACAGCAGCCTTTTATGCAGTTTTTGCACACACAGGCTTTCAGCAATGTGACCGTGCAGAGCTGTGATCTGATACAGCCAGGAGGTGAGCTCCTTGGCATTAGGCGTGTCGTGCTAACGAGTGTCACAAGCAGCTGCCTGGCATTTGGCAAACATCTGCTGCTCAGGTAAGCACTCTAAAAGCCATTTACAAATATAAGGTGCAGCATCACTGCACATAGCTCTGGGAATGTAAAGGAGCTATGCAAAAGGCTGGATTTGTGAAATTCATTGTTTTATTTACAGGTAGCAGGGCTGTTGTCATTGTTGGCATGTGAGAGCCTGAACTCCCAAGGCTGCAGGTGAGTGTCCTGACTGCCTGATCCTTCCTCCTGTGCTACTTGTCTCTCATCCAGTAATTTTGGTATTCTTCTTTCGGTATACACACAATAAGCCCGTGGAGAGAGCCTCTGTTTGGTATAGCTTGTTTTGTTCAGGAAGTTATCTGAACCTGTTTGTGTACCCCAGATGTACTCTAAGACCAATATTAACCTGTGTAGCTTTTAAATTCTGATCAGATTGGAGATGCTCATGGAGAAAGTTGTCATGCATTGGAATGGGATGCCCAGGGAGGTGGTGGAATCTCTGTCCTTTGTGGTAATTAAGAGATGCATGGGTGTGGCACTAAAGATATGTTTTAGTGATGAGATTCAGTAGGCTATGATGATGGTTGGATGCACTATTATAATGCTGGAGGTCTTTTCTAACCTAGATAATTCTATGCTCAGCTTGACGGTGTTTTTGTATAGTCAGAAAAACACAGAATCTTTGGTATCTCCAAAACTAAAGGAAAGGAAAACAAGATGAAAGACACTGATAGAGTGTAGGCAGGAAGGGAGATTTTGACAACTATTTTGGAGTTAAGTTCTTAAAATCCATTTTTTTCCAATTTCAGATACTTTCATACTTTATTAGAAGCCTTCTAAAAAACATTGTTTCAAAACAGAGGAACATATGACTAAATAAAAATTGGATAGAGGACAATTTAGTCTACTGCTCTGTCTACAAATTTCCATGACAAAATTATTATGAGAAAAGTCTGATTTTTGCCTACTTCTTAATGTCCTCATAGCTTTATGTTTGGTATTAGTCTCTCACTTTTCCTAGAGGATTCTTTTTAAATGAACCTGAGGCTTTCAAAATTGAATGCAAATTACTTAAAAGCACATTCTGGAGGGTCAAATGGTCAAATGGAGGATCAATACAACCTGAGAGACCAAGAGTATGTCAGAGTATGAGCAACACCAGAGAACTTGACTGAGTCAGGGTCAGTTGAGGAATGACTGCAGGTTATAACTGTCCATTAGGTTTGTAATGCTCTATGGGAAGGAGCATCCACCCAGCTCTTAGAAGTCTCCAAATTCTGGATGACAGATGTCAACTTCATGAAAGCAGCATAGCAAACTGCTCAGCCAAATTCAGTGGCTGAGCACAGAGGACTAAGTTTCCTCTTCACTGCTCCATGCTGATTCGTTCAGGAGAGAAGAGCAGCTGTTTCTTGGGCAAACTATGTCTGTAACTGTTCTGCCAGTGAAAACCATTTAGGAGCTTTCAGCCTGTCACTTGCATAATTATGAAGTATACCTGCAAAATGTAATCAGAAAAAACTTTAATATGAATTTAAGAAAGCAACCAGGGGGAGGGAATGGTCACAAAGTCAGTTGCTGTTACTGCTGGTTCCCCAGGAGGTGATCTATTCTTGGGCCTTCATTAGCTCTAAAAGGTATTCCAGGTGCTCATCTAATCCCAAGGCCCTACATATCCAGCTGAGGTATTGCTTCCTTACTGCCCAAGTCAGGTTTTGTGTTCTACAAATACTCTACAGGAATATCATTATAAATCCATAGCTGAAAGAGCCTGTGCATCTTAAGTGCTCTTTCGTTTGCCACCTCTGAATATTCTGCCAGTAGAGATTTAGAACATTGGCTCTGTAAATGCTTTCATGTCAAGACTAAAGGCAACGCTTGTTTAATTCATTCTTTGACCCAACAGTAGCTTTATCTTAGGTTATCACTTGTTAAGCTCTCCAGAATGTTTTAAACATGAAGAGGTCTGCTGTGTATATATATGCACTGTACTGTATTTTACTGGTACAAATTTGACAGTAGTGATTCATAAACATCAAAACCATTTCCTTTCAGTGCTGCAAATTATGCTTTAGGTCCATTCGCAAATTCACATACAGGAAGTGTAGGAAAAAAAAAAAAAAAAAGAAGAGAAAATTGCATTTATTCTCTATCCAATTCGTAATTTGTTCACAAGTGCTCAGAGTAGTTTATATTATATACACTTGTGTGTATGAAAGAGTCTTTGTGTGCATACATAAATATCCTTATATATATATATCTGTGTATTGAGTACACACATATTTATAAATAAAAATATGCACAGAGTTGCAGCAATGATATAGTGCTGTGATATAGAGGACTGGATTTATACATCAAACATTACTGCAACCTGATTAGAATAACTGGTAAAGGGACACAGTGGTTTGCTCTACATCATTCATTGGCAGTTCAAAACCAAAATAATTTACATTATTCTGTGTAAACCCATCTGTTCTGCCAGCATGGGATTTATCCCTAAGTTGTCAAACAACTGCAGTTGTATTTAAAATCAGCAGCTGACTATGACCCCCCAGAACTGAGGTCAACAGAATCATTCTGGATTTGCATCACAGAACAAGAGTCAGAAATTCAACAGTTTTGTGTTATAAAGAGTTACAGGACTCACTGGGTATCAGGCTGTGTATCCACTTGCAATAATGATGGTGAAGGACCAGATTATTTTTCACCCAAGCTTCACATCACTGTGTCATGGTCCCTCTCTCTGTGACAACACCTGAGTACCTGTTGTCTTGCTATTATTTTTGCCTTGAAAAGAAATTGAGTAGAAGTAGAAGGGAGCCACAACATCCTGTACTAAATTCCCCAGTCTGGGCAGACAGGGCACCAAGGACTTTAGCACAGTTAAGAGTACCTCAGCCCTAGGCAGAGTGGTGGATGCTATTTCTAATAGTGAGACTCAAGATCCATCTAATCTTATCACTTGCTGTGGCACCCAGTTCAAAATATTTAACAAGCACAGAATATACCAGAATGAAACTACAAGCCTCAGTGTCGTTTTAGGAAATACGCCACCTGCTATCTGGTAATACCAGCTTCAAAAAGTAAGTGCACCAATACCTGGCATATCCATGACTATCGATCCAAGGAGCCCTTGTCTGCTGGTGGCTATGCTGTACTGCAAAAGCTCACGCAGCTCTCATAGCCCAGTGCCAGGCAGGTGGGGCAGGGGCACTGAAAGCAGCAGACCTTTCTCAGGTTTCTCAGTCCTAAGTGATTTCTCAAAAAGATATGTTAACAGGAGTAATGTGAAGAAAAGAAATAGTAAAAGAATGGAACAGCTAAAGTTTTGTTGGGGAGGAATAGGTTTACAGGATCTGATTTGTCAGAGCATGTAATAGTTCCCAGCAGCAAGAGGATACTTAGAAAACAGTCTTTTCCTTGACACTTGCTTGTTTTTGAGCACTTGATGTTTTTAATAGTTTACAGTTAGTTCAGGCAACAAATGCTAGCTATGAAAATGCAATACAGAACTGTAGAGAGCATGTGCCGTGCATGGTTAATCCTGACAACGTATATTTTTGTGATAAAGAGTAAGAAAAAGAGATCAGTGAAATACACACAGGAGCAGTTTTCTAAGAGTGAGAACATGGTTTTGAAGTTCTAGGGTCTGAACTTCTTGTAAGAGGCTTTGCTGTGTTTGGGGTCTGGGGCAAAACAAGAGAGTTAACAAGAACAGTGTGCCAGACTTGTTTGGAACAGTCCCTGACTAATAAAAAGAACAGAGGCTGTTACCTACAGTGGGATTCATCTCCTCTAGTTGCAGCTGTCAGAAAGTTGGATGTCTGGTCTACAGTAATCTCTCAGGCTCCTGTAATGATGAGGCACCAGCACAAAAGGCAGTTGCAGAGGTTAATAAATCCCTGCTACTGGAAAAAAACCTTGAAACAGAAAAATCTTTCCTCCCCAGTGAGGAAAACCAGATAGCGTGGTTGAGGTATCCTTACTTTTTCCACAGCTCCTGTAATGTGAAATGAATCCTACACACAATCCAGGCTGATGTTCATTTAAAAAAAAAAAAAAAAAAAAAAAAAAAGGCGGTATTCTATCACTATGGGCATTCTGGAACAGCCAAAATGATCCGTTATCTGTGTGTGATTGCAACAGGAAGGACAACCAAAGATAAAACACTTTGTCTTTTGTAAAATACCATAACATTTGTTGCTGAGGAAAGTGGAAGACAGTGGTATGTTTCTCTGATAAAGCGCTAGTTCTGTGCTGTTAAATATAAAGGTTTTTAACCACTGTGAGATAAATGTAAGCCTTGGGCCCTCAGTTGGGCTGAGGTTGCTGAGGCCCCTGAAACCAGAAAAACATTCAGTTGATATCATTTATATTCCCTTTGAGTTCAGAAGTGCTCCTATTTAAATTTGCTGCTGTAACCTGTGACAAAGGAAAGTCAAAGCTCACAATGAACAACAAAAACAGTTTTTCTCTTAAGAAAGTGCACGTATTTTTAGAGAGAGTACACAGATAGAAAGCCCTAAGGCCAAGTGATGATAATGCTTTTCTGTTCAGTGCATGGAATTTTCTCAAATAAATAAGTCAGCTGTCAATCTTGTGTCTATAGTTGCATTATTGTCAGAGTAAAGAAAAGGGTATGTAACATAGCATGCTCCACTAGCACTGAGGCAGTGCTATCTTTTTAGGAGTGAGTAGGAGAAAATATTTCAGCCATATATTTTGAATATCTGTTTGAAGCTATCACTTTGCAGTGAATAAAATGTACTTTATCTTTTCTAAGTCTGCAATCAAGTCCATCAACTGTGGCTTAGCTGGCTAATGTTCTTGTTGCTTCAACTTTCCTGCTTGGCAGGGGATCTGCCTCTCTTTGATGTACATATTGAGCAGACAGACTTGCAGATTTCAATCCTCCTGGCATGTGTTTCTGAAATAGATGGGCTATAATGTACCTTTTGGCTTGACAAGAAGAGTGAGAAGCTGGGAGCGTTCCCCTCAGCCACCGTAGGACATTAGAGAGGGGCTGATATTCCATCACCATCAGTGTCATTATAGACAATGTGGTTCTTCAGCAAAATGCTTGAAACACATGTGGAGAACTAAATTAGCCGTGGCAAGAACAACAAAAAAACCCAGCCTACAGCTCTTTACAAAAATATTCAGATGAAAGCTGCTGGACTAAATAACTTGAACTTCAATAGAATTATCTGTGGGGTTCTTTTTCTATTTCCTTGTAGGTCATATAAGAAGGGAAAACAGTGTTGCACCTCTGATGTAGTTTTAATAAACATTCAAAGCCCTTTCAGTAACTGCCTGTGTAATTAGTGTGGACAAATCTAATGTGGAATGGCAGAATGATTTTCTGGTCTTTCTCAGAGAACTGGACTTTGGAACTAGTAGCACCTTTTTCTGTGTCATGCAACTTAGGAAAGAGAGGAAAGGAGAAAGCTGAGAATAGTGGGTAGTGGAAGCCTTCCAAACACACTATATTGCTAGATGCGCACATAGGGAAATCTACATTAGCACTGCAACCTTCATCTGCTGTGATTTACCAGTTACAGTTTCGTAAGTGATGCTTCCTTGCTCTTTATGCCCTAAGGGAAGTCTCTGTTCGTTACACTGCTTGAGTGAATCCTTTATAGCAGAATAAACTTGACCATGAGAAGCAAAGAATGTTTTCAAGCCAAATACCCATGATGATACTCATGTTTGTAGCAAGAGTTTAATTCCAGAGATCCCATGCTCCCCTTCTTATATCCAACAGTTACCCTGTTGTGGCCAGAGTTGTTCAAAGGTACCCTAGAGTCCTTCTTGTGATTCCACACAGCACTTCAGAACAAAAGGCATGACTTTGTTGTGGCTGCTTTTAAGCCACTGTTGTTGACAAAGTTATTTTGGGCTGTGTTGGTAAAGAACTAAGCAGGGTCTATATGCTATCTTGAGAGTGTCAGTTGGTAGATACCTTCAAGCCCCTGTATCAGTCATGCTGTTTTCTCAGAGGTCCCAGAGAGCCTTTCAGCTATGGAAAGAAAAGATATATATCTTGTTGTGTCTCATTTAATTTCTCATGCTGCTAGTGGGAAACCATGAAATCTCAGCCATGGCACAGTGGTAGGGTCTTACTCTCATTTCATCCTCTTTTTAGCTCAAAGTACCATTGGAGTTATCACATCACCTAATTGTGTTTGCAGTGGGCTCAGTAGCCTGACAATTTCTTCAGGATTGTATTATGACATGTGATGTGATTCTGTGCTGTCAGACTCAAAGTTGAGCAGCAATTACTACAGCATCTTGCAGATATGCAGCCCCATCTTCTGTGATGCCACTGTTACCCAGGGAATGTGAAATGTGCTAGTAACATTTTCCTAAAACTTAAAAATGTTAAAAATTATTTATATATTACATGGCTCAGTCACATCAGCTAGAAGACTGAGGATTGCTGGATGAGGAATAAATGCCCTGGAAATCAGAACATGGATGTCAGAGTTCAGCTGTCTTTCTGTGTTTCAGTTTCCAGAGCACTGTGCTTCCTCTGCTCCTATTTGCATAAATTAGGACAGTCTCTGCTACTGTTTCTGGATATTCATATTTCTGGTTTGGAGAATGCAGCCCACATCAGTCAAGCCTTGTGAGTGACAGGGAAATTTGTACAGGAAACAGAAACCCTCCGTTATGCCTGTTGTAGTTTGCCAAGGAGGTGGTGAGGTTACCATCCCTGGAGATGTTCATGAACTGTGTAGAAGGACATGGTTGGTGGGCATGGTGGGGATGAGCTGACGGTTGGACTGGATGATCTTAGTGATCTTTTCCAACCTTATCAATTCTATGACCCAACAGGTGGCTGAGCACCACACGGTCATTTGCTCGCTCCCTTCTTCCCAGTGGAATGGGGAAGAGAACTGGGGAGGGAAAAAAAGCAAAAAAAAAAAAAAAAAAAAAAAAAAAAAAAGGTAGAACCTGTGGGTTGAGATAAAACTACTTATAAGATAGAGAAAAGGAAAAGAATAGTAGTTATGACTTTATATATATTTATATATATATGTATATACAAATGTATATAAATGTATATAACAAGTGATGCATCAGCAATTGTGCACCACTCCCTATTTGATGCCCAGCTAGCCCCCTGAGCAGTGGAATAGAGAGAGAATTCTTACCTCGTTCAAAACTCCTTCTGTTTGATGTCATACGGTATGGAATATCCAGTTTAGGTCAGCTGTCCTAATTCCATACCCTCACAACTCCTTGAGCCCTTCACTAAGAATGCCCTCCACTCTGTACAACACTGCTTAGCAGCAACTATAGAAATTGGTGTATTATCAACATTGTTTGTCTCCTAGAACCTAAAAACAGCATCATATCAGACACTCTAATGAAAGCAATTCCATCCCAGCTGAAACTAAGACACCATGATAGCTGGCTTTAGAAGACTGCCCTTCTGATTGTCTTTCCAGTGGTCAGCAGCTTTCTAGGTAAATAACGAACTGTATTTATTATTATTTGCCTTCTTACTCAGCAGCAATCAGGCTGAGATTCACAAACAAAAATAAATTGACATCAGTAGTTATCAAATACAAAAAAAAAAAAAGAAAAAGAAAAAGAAAAGTAAAGCTGACAATCTCATTTTGCTTTAATGCTTCTAAGCAGCATTGCAAATAGTGGTGTACAAACACACCCATATGTATATGCACAGAGGAATACTCAGTGGGGAATTTTAAAACATTTGTTAGCATTTGCATCTTTGAGAAAGGAAAGTCACTGCCTGGCTCGATAGCAACTTGTATTTTAAGTTTAGCTGATCAAAGACAAGCATAGATTGGCCGCAGGCAGCTGCAGCAGCTGAGCTAGTGAGCCCTTGTGCTGGGATAGAGCCAACAGGTGGCAGCTGGACAGGTGGCACTGACTTGTGGCCTCAACATTGTAAGAGATCTCAACAGCCCATGGATGTTTTATATAATCCCAGCCACGCTAGTCACTTCTCTGCTGTCTCTGTTAGTTTCACTGTAACCAGTACTGTGGGAGCAGGAACCAATAAAGGCAAGGTAGGCACAGATCTCTAACTGCCCTACCCTGTTCATGGTCACTGGAGCTTTACTTAAGACTGAGCCACCCATGTTATGTGTGGTTGCCCGGTGATGTTAGATTTCTTAGCGAAGATCTATGAGGACCTTTTCTGGAGCAGCACTAGAAGCAGTGCTCAGCATACTGCCCTGAAAATCCCTTGGTACAGTCATAAAAAATCAGTAAGTTCCTCACAAGAGCCTTATAGCTTTTCTTCCTCCTCTTTTCTATATGACTCAGAAAATCAAGAGGCTAATTCTTCGTAAGGAGTGGCTTTCTGCTATAATCCAGTTCCTTATTTGGCATTTCCTTATCTGACCAGCTCACCAATTATTTTTCTTTGTACAGAAAGTAGGTAAATGAGGACAACTCAGATGAGAATTGATCAGTTTATTCCACAAACAGAACCTAAATCAAACCTCTTTCTGAGGGTCAATGGATATTACTCAGCATTAAAAGAAAGGTGTTGATATACCTCTGTCCTTTTCTCTCCTCTTCCCCCATAGCTCTAATGAGAAAGAAAATAGGCCTGAAACATAGCAAGAAAAAACTTTTGTTGGCAAGAAATAGAAAATACTATGGGCTTGTATTCCTTCACCTCTTCTTTTTCTGCCTCTCCTAGCTTCCCTTGATCAAGGGTCTCTTGATCTTTTGGTACTGAAAGTCATCTCTCCAAGTTTCAAACATACCCAGTCATTCATAACTTCTCCCTTCAAGAAATGTGTCAAGCTCCATTTGCATGTTTATTTCTGCTCCTCTTTGCGGATATCTTTAAGAGCTTCTCTACACTAACAACTTTGCTCTTCATCTTGCTTCAGAAGATTCCTTTTTCTTTTCAAAAATAAATGCCAGATTTATTTTTGATCTTTGAAGTGAAAGTGGCTTCTTACCTCTGTTTTTGCATAGCTGGGAGTAAGTATTGTCAATTTTGAAGCCTCAAGCTCACAATATTTTCTGCTTGAGCAGAAGTTGAAGCAAAGCCTGAGCATGTATTTTTCACCTTAGATAACATGCCAGTTCTCTAAGGGCAAGCAGCTCAACAGGTATATTGACATGGATTTTACAGAAATCAGCTATATAAGTTACACCAGCTGAGACGCTAGTTGGAGAAAGCAAAAGCAATCCTCTCTGGAAAGTAAGTATAATCATCAACTCACTTCAAGTTGCTTATCCTGTCAGTGCATCCTTTCAGCTTGAGGATGTGAAAGACTGCATCTTTTCCATATTTTATGTTGTCCTCTTTGTTTGTGTGCAAATTCTCCTTCACCCAACACATTCACTTCTCTTGCACTTTGACTCAGACTAGATGCAAGGGACATCTCTATATGAAAACTGGCTGACATATCCTATTGCTGTCACTAAGCAAGACCAAGTGGCCTCTTTTTCTTCTTAATTGGTTTTTCATACTTGAGTGGCTGTCCTGTTCATTTTTGGAGGGCCCTCCAGCACTGCTTCATTGCCTACAAAAAATAGCTGCTGTGATTGACTAGGCTGAAAGGATCTGTGCCCATTTTTATTCCATTTTTCCTGTATTCATGCTTTTTTCTTTTTCCTCCCTGTTCTTTGAACAGTGAGTGAATTGGGTGATAAAGGATTGCACGTTCCAACAAATGAACATGAAGTGTTGACTCCTTGAATTCATCATATCTTCCATGAAGAACATTCTCCTCTCATGCAGGTAAGAGGAATATCAGTGTTGCTGCCTGGGCAGAACTTTACTGAGAAATGTAGTTTGGCTCAGGGACCAAGTCTCTAGTTAGGAATGAGAGCAGGAGGGACTTAAGACTTCTGGAGTGCTGTGATTGCCCTTCAGAATTGAAGCATTTCTTGGTTTGCTATCTTAGTTTTTCAAAGAAAAATTGAGATGCACAGTGGAAAGCAGAACTCTTTCATGCAAAATTCACTGCCACTGCAAGCTCCACTCTGTTGCAGAATAGTTCGATGTAAAAACTTTTCCATTGGTTCCAACTAGGAAAAACGTAGAGCTGTTTCTGTGTTGTGCCAGGGCTCAGAAGGCAACCTAGGTTAATGTCTGACTGGCTTGTGTGCTCAGGATATAGGTTTCTTTGGGAAAACAAGACTTAGTTTGCTGAGGGTTCCCTTGAGTTCTCCACAGAAATGTCATTATTTATTTGTTGAATCAATTAAGTTTTTTCTTCTTGCTTGATTCTTCCTTAGCTGTTTATGTTGTGCAAAACCCTATGTTGGTTCACTCATTTGCTTTGAAGGTTTTCAGACTTTTATTTCCAGTTTTGCCATTTCACTAGACATGTCACTTGTTTATTTAAAGAGATATTTTTCACTAAATTTGTTAAACTATGAAAATGCCTTTATGTCTCTAAATGAAATGCTATAATAATTAAAGAGCATAGAATTGCAGAATCCTTAGAGTTGGAAGGGACCTTTAAAGGTCATCTAGTCTAATTCCCCTGCAATGGACAGGGACACACACAGCTAGATCAGGTTGTTCAAGACTTGATCCAGCCTCACCCTGAAAGTCTCTAGGGATGGAGTTTCTACCACCAATCTGGGAAACCTGTTCCAGTGTTCACTGCCCTCATTGCAAAAGTCTTTTTCCTTATACGTAACCTACATCTACTTTCTTTAAGCACCAAACCATTTCCCCTTGTTCTGTCACCACAGGCCCTATTAAAGAGTCTGTCCCCTTCTTCCCCATTTTGATATTGAAAGGCCAATATCAGGTCACCTCGGTGCCTTCTATTCTCCAAGCTGAGTAGACTGAGCAGATATGCTGTAAAAATAATAATCACCAATTTTGATATAAGAGAGAAAACTAGGATAGCCTTGCTACATGGACAACCTCAGACAAAGTGTTAATTTCAAGGTACTACCTAGCTGGTTTGGGCAGTTTTAATTGTACATACATTAATCCTTCTTTTGGCAGAATATGTTTCTTTTAATCTCCAGGACTTCCAATCTCAGTGAGCACCTTATCCCTATTTATCCCCCTTATTTTCTGCCTTATTACTGGAATGTGGGCAGCATTTGGTAGGGGTGGCACATAAACCGTGTGGCTGCTTTCATCATTCTGTCAAAGGGAGGGAAATAATCGAAGAGCTGCAGCATGAAAACAAATGGCCAAATAACTGTTAAAGCAGGAAGTTCCAGCTCGTTGGAGCTCTGCTTATTACAGGCCATATGCCTGAGTGACTCCTCTCACTGAGTGCTGTACCCAGCTATGGAAACAAGCGTGCAAATGCCTGTGGTTCATGAGGCCTGTTTTGCTGTAACTGTGCACAACTGCTGAGAGCAAAGAAAATAAGAACCCAAAGAGGCTGTGGGACTAATTGAAGAGAGAATCCTTTGTAAGATAAAAAAATAAAATAAAATACCAATTCCCCAAATATTTATGCAAAGATGTTAACAAGCAGTAATAATTTATTTTCCGAGCTCACAGCAGATGCTGCTCTTTTACTACACAGACTATATTCCTAAATGTTGCAGCTTAATATAAGTGGCGAAACAAATTGATATTCTCTTCTACTTTAAGTATCATGGGGCTGAATTAATAGTTACACTTGACAGATAACACTGTCTAACACCCTTTCTGCTATGTTCAGTGTTTGCAGGGCATGCTCTGTAAATGAGGGACCTAGGCACTCAGTTCCTGCATGATGGGCATATTACAGAGACTGAATGACAGAGCTGGCAGAAAACAGGAGTGGAATAAGTCTGGTTTTAATCTGATATATTTCATTTCTCTTTACTCAGCAGAGCTCCTTCCAGGAATGTTGAAGGCGCAGGTCACAGCCAACTACTTAATTTAGGTATTATGAAATTGTAATAATCTAACAAATGCAACCGTCAGCAACCAAGAGACTACTCAACAGCTGTCTTACTGCCCATTTTCTCTGCAGAGTCCTTTGTTTCCTACAGGGCTTACCTGTCTTAAAGACTTATTCTGGAAGACATATTCCTCCTAAAGTGCCTTCGTTAGTTCACAGTTTTCCTTGTACTTCACTCTAAATTTGTACCCTCTCCTTAATTCAGATGGATTTCCCTCACGAAGCTGTTGCTTCTCTCATCACTTCTTCTGTATTTTTGTGGCCAAGCAATACAACTCTGTGGTCTTTTTCTCCTCCAAACTGGTGTTATCTCATCTGTGTAGTGGTTCTTTGCACATACATATAATTCACAACACCATCCATAATTCAGTACAGCTACGTCAGTCCAGCTGCATTTCTTAAAAAGGATGATGACAAGTTCTGTTTCATTTCAATTATACTCTCCCTCTATGTGAGAGTCTCCTACCTTTGAAAACATTCACCTTTATTTTTCACTTCGGTTGGCTCTTGCCTCATTTTTTACATTGGCCACCTTAAACATCTTTTACTTTTGTTGTGCGTCTTGCTTCACTTTCTGAGCTGCACATCAAGTAAGGGTATGCTTTATAACTAGAATGAGCTATGATGACAGCTCTGGTCTCTCTCTGATTTGGTTTGAAATGCTGTTACATGAAATGCTAGACATGGTGCAGGGTAGGCATTGCATACACATTGAGCAAACACTACTAATGCCTCAGTACATATTGTTGCCCCCTCAATGTTAGTTCAGAGGAAAAAAGTGTGACAGTGCTTTAACCTGCACAGGATAGTTTTAACAGCCTTTCTCTTCTTGTAATAGTAAGAAGTAAAACTAGATACGTAAATCTGCTTCTTAAAATTTAAAAAACAGATCTTACCAATTTTATTAAAAATTTGTCATTCTTTGCCTCTGTATCACACAAAGGTCTATTAATTATTCTGCTGTCTCTGAACATGGCTTCAAAGAACAGGGTGACCACTTTTTAAAATAAAATTGCAGATTTACAATTTTCCAGCTCAGTGAATTGCTTGTGTTTAAATATATTGAAAGTCCAGCGCCAAGCTGCTCTGCATCCCTGTACAGCATTTTACTGAGAAGGGGAGGAGAAGGGTGTGTGAGGACAGAAAGAAAAGTGGTAGGGAAGGATAACCAGGGTGAATAGACACAATGCGAGGAATATTCCTCAAAAAGAGAAGTTATTAAAGTGTGTGGAATGTCCTGAATTCAGAGGTGGCCCACAGCACATCAACAATCCTTTTGCTCCTAGAAGAGAGGAATAAAAAATTACAGGAACCCCAAATACAATGAGGCTGGTATCTCCTGCAAGGGATGGCCCTTCACTCCAGCTGTGAGGTGAACATCAAGTTGATATAACAGCCTTCGGCCTCTTTGCCCACTGACTCGCTGGGAGAATAGGAGAACAAGACACAAACTCTGCACTGTGTCTCAAATGCAGGTAGGTTTGACACAACTGTGCAGAGGTGCAGGATGATTCATGCTTCCTGTCAGTTCTGCTTTGTTGAGAAGAGGAAAGATGAGCCCACACAGGATTTTCTTGCTGCTCTCTGCAGTTGAAAATTTGTGGGTTTTTTTCCATCTGCAATATTGTAAGTCATTCTGGCAATGGGGAAGAGTAGATAGGAAGAAAAAAGTGAGAGAGAAGGTAATGTGTCTAGAAAGACAAAATTAATGATAATCTAAATAAAAAATATCAGAAGAAAAAAGAAAGATGCTAGTGACAAAAGCAAAGCTGGGGTTTGCATTTTTGTGCCTGTAGCTTGTGATTCTGACATATAACTAAGCAGCCTCTTGTGGCAGCTTTGCTTGAGTATGACAAACAGCCTTTCTTACAGACACAAAATAATAAAATATCCAGCTCCTAAAACTCAGCATCTCTACTCAGTGCTTACAGTAGTGCTCAGACTCCTGGGGGTAGCTGGGGACCACTGGCACTGGACACTGTTGGCAGAGGGACCAGCACTGTGATCTACCTGTTGCTTCAGCTGAGGCTGGGGAGACCAAGTAAGAGGTGAGAAAGGTCTTCAGGTACGTGGATCATGCTGACAATAATGCCAGTTTTTAAGTATGATTTTACATGTAGGTGGACCCTGGCATGCTCCACTTGCCTGGTCATGGTGCTAGGGGTAGCAGGGCTGTGCTCAGTGCAAACTTACTGCTGCAGTGTCTCCCTACTATTTTTTTTAACAGGGCTGCAAGAGCAGTCAAGGCCCAAAGGCCTTTACATACAAGCTCCCTGGTTTCCTTTGGCTCTCTCTTTTTGAAACAACTACAGGTGCTGCAATAGCAGCCAGGTGTTTTCTAGCAGACCCAGAGTCCTGTTCATTCTCTGACCTGGTAATCTCAGCTGGGGACCACACTAACCCCCCTGTGATTCTGGAAGAAACAGTCAGAGACCTACTGCTCCAACTGGACTGTCACAAGTCGATGGGGCCAGATGAGATCCACCCGAGAGTGCTGAGGGAACTGGTGGAGGTCATAGCTGAGCCACTTTCCATCATCTGTCAGCGCTCCTTGTTGACTGGTGAGGTCCCAGAAGACTGGAGGCTTGCCAATGTGACTCCCATTTACAAGAAAGGTCGTAAGGAGGATCCAGGGAACTACAAACCTGTTAGCCTGACCTCGGTGCCAGGGAAGGTTATGGAGCAGATTCTCTTGAGGGAGATCATGCGGCATGTGCGGGATGACTGGGGGATCAGGCCTAGCCAGCATGGGTTCGTGAAGGGCAGGTCCTGTTTGACCAACCTGATCTCCTTCTATGATCTAGTGACCCATCTGGTGGATGAGGGAAAGGCTGTTGATGTGGTCTACCTAGACTTCAGCTAAGCCTTTGACACTGTCTCCCACAGCATTCTCCTGCAGAAGCTGGCAGCCCGAGGCTTGGATGGGTACACTCTTGGCTGGGTAAGGAGCTGGCTGGAGGGCCGGGCACAGAGAGTGGTGGTGAATGGAGTCAAATCCAGCTGGCGACCGGTTGTGAGCGGTGTTCCCCAGGGGTCAGTGCTGGAGCCTGTTCTCTTCAATATCTTTATTGATGACCTCGATGAGGGCATCGAGTGCACCCTCAGTAAATTTGCAGATGACACCAAATTGGCTGGAAGTGTGGATCTGCCTGGGGGTAGCGAGGCCATACAGAGAGATCTGGACAGGCTGGAGAGCTGGGCTGAAGCCAATGGGATGAGTTTCAGCAAGGCCAAACGCTGGGTCCTGCACTTCAGCTACAACAACCCCAGGCGATGCTACAGGCTTGGGGCGGTGTGGCTGGAGGACTGCGTAGAGGAAATGGACCTGGGGGTATTGATTGATGCTCGGCTGAACATGAGCCAACAGTGTGCCCAGGTGGCCAAGAAGGCCAATGGCATCCTGGCTTGCATCAGAAACAGTGTTGCAAGCAGGAGCAGAGAGGTGATTGTTCCCCTATACTCAGCACTAGTGAGGCCGCACCTTGAGCACCGCGAGTGTCCAGTTTTGGGCCCCTCACTGCAAGAGAGACATCGAGGCCCTGGAATGTGTTCAAAGGAGGGCAACAAAGCTGGTGAGGGGTCTGGAACACAGGCCATATGAGGAGAGGCTGAAGGAGCTGGGAATGTTCAGCCTGGAGAAGAGGAGGCTCAGGGGAGACCTTATTGCTCTCTATAACTTCCTGAAGGGAGTTTGTAGTGAGCTGGGGGTCGGCCTCTTCTCTCGTGTCATTAGTGATAGGACCAGAGGGAATGGCTTCAAGCTACGGCAGGGGAGATTCAGGCTGGACATGAGGAAGTATTACTTTTCAGAAAGGGTGGTCAGGCACTGGAATGGACTGCCCAGGGAAGTGGTGGAATCACCAAGCCTGGGGGTGTTCAAGGAAAGGCTGGATGTTGTGTTGAGGGACATGGTTTAGTGGGAGCTATTGGGAATAGGTAAACGGTTGGACTGGATGATCTTTTAGGTCTTTTCCAACCTTGGTGATTCTATGATTCTATGCCTGAAGACTGATTTTGGTTGCAGCCTGTGCCTGTGACTCACAGACAGGAGTAGGAGACAAGGATGTAAGTCTCACTTGGGATACAAACCTTCTGTAAGAGATGGACATCCTAGGTGGAAATCGTCCTCTCACCATAAATGATTACACTTTACATACAAGCTGGTCACCTCTAGAAGACAAAAATGAAGAGAAATGGATACTTCAGGAGAGCCGTGCACTACACCTACTTTATTCCTATCTTAGGGTGAGATAAGTAACTCCCAAGAGGGAACTGCTTCTTTTTATTGACCGGAAAGAGAGCCCCAGTGCGGCCGCATTTGTAGTGGGTATAGATAGCTATGTTTAGCCAAATAATACTGAGAAGTCATTATCTATGAAAATTGAATTTGATTTAAAAATGTTTTTTTGATTCATTTTTATTGAAATCATGTCTCTTTGGATGTACCTCTACTTCTATCACACGCAAAATTATTAGGCAATATTATGCGTATTTTCAGTTAATGTTTTAATTGGGAGGTTTTAATTTTGTCAAAAAAACAATGTATTTGCTGCAAAGCAAATTTTAAAATGTTTCTTGTCCTGATACATGGAAACTGGTGAAATCTTTTCTGTAATGTAAAGCATTAAGGAATGAGTTTTGTTATTTGCTTTGGTGGGATCAGGAGACATGATTGTGTTTCTTTCATCATTATATTAAAATCTTGCTCATGAAACACATCAAATTGAAAATGTTCTATATTTTTAAGATTCTAGCCTTATTGTTTCTAATTTTGCAATTTTTAATCAGTCACGGTTCCTTGTTCTCAGACTTTTGGTCTAAACATGACATTAAATTGTTATTTACAACCAAAAAATGTGTCATAAAAATTAATGCAAGTCTGGGGCTGTGCTGATGTTGGCTTACATTACTCTGGAAGAGTATGCATGCTAATTATGATAACTCATCTTCAGAAAAAGATAACTGTCTGAAACTTTGCAACTCCAAATTTATTCCTTCAGTCCATTTTAGTGTATTTGCCAAATGCACAAACAAAAGTAGTCTCCTGAATTACACAGGTAGATGTGAAAGAATGTTTTTTCTCTCTCCTCTTCCCATAGGTATGCACACAAAAGCACAAACATATGCACATTCATCAATGGGCACATACACACATATATGCACATGCATTAGTGCAAATTTCATCAAACATTTCAATATTACTGTTTTTATGTAAGGAGATTAGGACTTTGACAGCCTATCTAGAACATATGGAGAATGCAAAGTATAATAAATTATGCTTAAGCCTAGAAACCATATAAAAGTATGAGTAGATAATTACTATGTATGTCATATGGTTGCAAATGCAACACAACAAGAGATGTCAGCAGAGCCCACTACATGAGATTACAGTGATGTCTGAGAACAAAATTGGAAATTCAGACCTCAAAAAATACAAAACAAAAAAATAGATGAATATTTGGAAGTTGTGTGAAGTTTCAAAATTTTTCTAGCTGGAAGAATCTTTCTATAATTCTTTCCCATAGCAGAGCTGCAACTCTATTCTGCCTCTGGATTGAATACAGAGACCTGATTTCCCAACCCAGCTGAGCAGCAGCATTAAACGACTAGAGAAAGTTGTGTGTCCTTCAAGCAGTCAAAGTATCAGCTCCATCATGCTTCCCTGTACACAGAGGATGATCTCACCCACAGCTCACCAAGATGGCAGGAGAGGCAACAGAGCCAGAGCCCTTTGGGCTACACAGAGACCAGTGCTGTAGGGCAGCCCCATCCTTCATTCAGAGATGACAGCATCTGATCTTAAATCTCATTTCACATTGTGAAGTTTGCAGGATCCATTTGTCAGACCTGTAGGCACTTGGGCTCCAACAAAATGCTGACTCCATCTTGCTCAGCTAAAGGTTTCTTGTTTTATTTAAAATAGATGTAAAGTCCTGCTGTAGTCTGATTTCTTGCAGAGGTGAGATGTGTATGTATTTAGGTAAAGTTAAGAACATCACTCAACAATTGTGTTAGTACACTAAGAAATGAAAGTAATATTCATTGATATCTTCACAGTGCAATGCACTTGAGGGCAGAGTGGGCCAAGTCTTCTCATGTGGGAAGACAGTACAGAAACTCTTCAAAGAATTTTACAAATAAACCATTATTGTGTGACTTTTTTGAGGATGACTAATATTAAAGATGGATGGTTGTCAGAGAGAGAGAGACACATTTTCTTTTTCATTTTTGCCAAATATACAATTGACAGTAGTGCCATTTTAGGGTGGTGTTCTGTTGGTTTTCTCATCCCCCCTCCCCAGGGTATAAAAGTTATTTGTTGCAAATGCGGAAGCTATTGCCAGTCTCTGATCTCCTTTGAATGTACAGTAAAATATACTGAGTTTCTAAACAGGAGAAATATTGAGTATTCTAAAAATGAACTCTATGTTATTTTGAAAAATCCAGAGGCCTGCAGCTTTACTGAGATATGTGTACTGTTTCTGGCATGTCCCATAGTACAATGCCTTTTCAAAATTGCAAGCACCTTATAGACAGTATCAAAGGGATAAATAACCTTTCTGTTCAGATTACTCCTTTATTGAAAATATTTAGCTCTCACTAGATATAGAAACTGAGACTAATTGAAATAAACAGCTTTTAACCCACACTCAAAAGCTAATAGCATAAAACATAACCCATTTTTGTTTTGCCTCCTAAAGCCATTGGCACACTGCATTGTCCTTTTTTACAGTGCAGCCTCATGTGGCCACAGCCCACAAGCTTCTCTGGTTCAAATTCTGCAATCAGATTTTCAGCAAAAGGTACATCCTCTGCATGTTTTGGTGCTCAAGTGGCTATGTCTAGGTCCCAAGCCTATACCAGTATGTAATAATACTGGATTTCTGCAAACAGTGCTCCAGAGTATACAGGTGGTTATTCACAGATGCACCATTTGAGGTAACTATGGATGGCAGAAGTGTCTGTAAGTACCAGCCAGTGAGCTACAAACTGATGCACACATAGTATAGACCAGGAAGAACCAGCAGGTGATATAAATTTCTCATACAGCTTTGAAATAGCTGTTACTACATTGGATACTACCTGCTTAAGGCAAGTGGGATTTTAATCTACATCCAATTTAGCATATATAATCTACAAGTATTAAGGAACAAAAGTTATAAAAGTTGCTTTCCAGCTCCTGTGGATATAACGCCAAAAGAATTTAAACAACATGAACAGAAAATGTGAGCCTGTTGTTTTCTGCTTGTGTTTTTTTGTCTTGCCTTTTTTCTTTTTTCCCCTCCAGTACAAATGTAGCTCACTGTTTCTGGCCTATTGGCAGGCAGCTTTTTGATGGCTACAAGTTAAATGTAGTGTCCCCCTGAAGTAAGAAGGCAATTTCATTGTGGTTGTGTCTTGTGCAGGCAGAGCAACTGTAAAAATTGTCATTCATTCATGTTAGTCACAGAAGTAATAACTGCATTACTGTAACAGAGGCAGATTACTGATATTTTGGATAATGTTATCTCCTGTTCGTATCTATTGCTAATATCAGATCAGGCTTTATTGGGGGTCACATGGACATTTGGTAATAACATGCAGAAGAATTTTCCTTCTGGGTGATTCTGGGTTTGGATCAACTTGAATTTCTCTCATGGTTTCTCTTAATGTTGGATCTTATTAAATACTTCCCTGCAATTACAACAGATCTTGGTTTAGTGCATTAATTATTACCTTCTGTTTTACCGCATTGAACATTTCAATATTTTTGTACTTCTTGGTAGAGTTTAGTATTTTTCCTTTCCTAAAGGTGGGTTACAGCTGTTTGGTTTTTTTTGCTTGTTTGTTTTTTTCCTTCATGCTGACAAGCAAAGACAGGAATTTGGATTGGTCCAAATTCATCCAGATTCTCTTACTTCATTTGTGTGAAGAAGATCTGAATGAGGACCCAGTACAACTGCTATGTCAAGCTGAAAGGGACCTCCTCCATACATTCATGCACAGCCAAACTCTCAAAAAAAAAAAAAGGAGAACAGTTCAAAATGGAGATTAGGATGATGATAACCTTTGGACAAAGTTCATGCGTGATACAACATGTTTCATGGCAGTTTCTGGACAAAGACAGCAAGGCAAAGCTGTTCCAAGTCAAGACATCTAACATGTCTTACAACCAGTTCTACTTTAGTACAGCAATACTCCTGCACTTCTGTTTCAACCTGCTGGAGTATGTGAAACTGATGTAGGAGTTGGGAATGTCACCTGACATTAACACAAGGTAAAAGTTGAGCTCTCTCAGCTTCTAGCACATGTTTTTTTAAGACATTTTAATCCTCTCCCTTTCATGTATGGATTTACTCAGGAGGTTAAGGGAGCATTAACACTTCCCCTCCCTCATTGCCATTAACACTGGCCAGCCCAACAAAGACTGGTGCTGTTAGCTGCTGTGATTACTTTCACGTACACACTGCATATACATACACACTTTTCTCTTTCAAATAAATCTTCATTATCCAATTCCTTTAACAATATTTGAAGATTACAAATTACCTCTCATCTAAATACAATCAGTTCAGAACCTTGGTAAGAGCTCTCACTGTTCCCAGCTTGCATGAAGGTGCCAGGGGGAAGAAGGGACACTTTCCCATCATTGTCTTACTTACTACTGCAGGGACCAAAGCCGCAATAGAGAAACTGTTTCACCCTCATGTGGCAATTATTGCACATCACCCTGCGATAACTAAAGAAGGGAGAGGCCATGATTAGGCAAGCTCTTGATGTAGATCAACAAAACAGATGAAACTAAACTGAGTAGGCTGGCACCATTTCAAACACGGTAAGGCAAGGATGCTTACTCTGCCTGTGGTTGAGACAGTGTAATACTCTCACTGAATAGCTCTCTTAGAAAGTCACTCAAGGCTACACAGATTGATAAAGGTAAATATCCCTGTATATGTAAGCAAGCTCATTTTTTCAGTGTCATTTTATAGCTACAAGTAGTAAGGTAGACAGATGTGATATGTTTTGTATGAGGCACAAAAAGATAGCAAAGAGCCTGGATGCATCTCCCATTCAGGCATTCTTCTCTGTCTTCTTAAGGATGAGCTTGCTGGCCTTACAGAGAAAAGAAATTTCAGAGGCCTTCTGGACATAGCAGATCTCGTGTTCTATGGAGAAAAAGAAAAAAAAAAAAAAAAAAAAAAAAAAAAAAAGACAACCCACACAACCCACATACACTGAATTGATCAAGTCAGAAAGGAGGGATTTCCTTTTTAGTACTTTAATGCAACAGAAGCTGAAATGATGGCCATGAGTACAGTGACACAAGAGAAAATGGCACATCACCTAACATTAATTACATAATGACACAAAGCTGGTAATATAAAAATTGCTATTGGTGGTCAAAGTTGAGTATAGTCAGGATGGCATAGCACTCTGAACTTCAAATATCTATTTGACAGTCTACCTCAAGTTAAATTCTCCTTTTTCCTTTCTGACACTGTCTGTTTTCTTTTTTATTCTTATTTTTTTGCTTCCTTCATTGTGCCCAGTCTAGCCCTCTTGCAGGCTAAACTTGTGCCCAGTTTTTCGCCAGTCTAGCCCTCCTGAAATAGACTAAGATGGAAAAACTTCAGTTTGCTGCTATTTTGCTCTTCACTACTTAGCCTCATAAAGTAGCATCAGAGACAGTCAGTTTCTGGCATACAAGGACAAGATGTCATGAGGTACATAGTAGAAGAGTAAACCCAAGCTGTGATTATTTTCCAGAAATGGGGAAAAAGGGAATGAGGGAAAAGGAATGGAAGGGGATTAAAAATACAGATATATACCACAGTAAGTAGATAGAAAGATACTACTTCTCAGAGAAAGTTTATTAACTGGGATCAGTTGAAACCTCCCAGATCCTCTTCTAGACAACAGGAGTTACCTTCCCCCTCACTCAGCAATGGAAATTAGCTACCAGCCCTGTTTAGTCACACAGAGGCTAAAAGCTTCTCTGTGATCGTTATGGTCACCCACAGCCAGGGTTACCTCACCTTCTATGTTTCTGCTGGCCGCTTCCATATGATCTCATCTCCACAGCAAACTTGGCAAGAGCAAAGCTCTTCTGCTCCCCAAAAACCCAGCCCTTGGCATTCAGCTTGGAGAAAAAGCTGCCTTAGCAGATCCCTGGCCACTTATTGGGTTGCTATGGCTGCCAGCTGGGGTGTCCAGTGCCACTCCTTGCTCATCTCTCACAAGAGGACCACTGAAATCCCTTCTTCACTCAAAGACAATTGCCAGTAAGAACATGCATGCTTTTTCTTTCTGTCTTTTAACTGTGAGCTCTTGTCTCCTGCTCAGGCTTATTTATACTCACTGGCACATCAGAAAAGTGACTGGCTACATTAAGTACTGTGCTTTCATTTTAGTTGTTTGTGCAGTGTCCAAAAAAACATGAATAAAGAACATTAAAAATACACTGGAAATTGACTTTACATTTATGTTGATGCACAGTGCAGGAGCCAAGAAAAGAGCAGTTTGGCTGAAGGATCTGGCAAAATCCACTTAGGGGATCTTCCTTGGTAAGAGCCCACACAGCAGACTGCTTCATACAGTGCTTCCTTAATCACTGCAAAAAAGCTTCAGAGAGATTAATAACAACCAGAGCAGTGTTACACCCACACAGAGTGACTCAGACACACCAGCAAGACCCAGTAGAGCCATTGCCTGTATGGGCCACACAGACACATGCCAATATTTAATCCAATAAAGTTGTCTTTCCTGTAGCATGAATGATAATCTCAGAGGCCAATGATGACAGAGCCTGTCAGACAGGCCCCTACGCTGAGGTGCAGCCCAATAGATAACAGCATCTTGCTGCAACCACATCAAAACCTTGCTTTTTTTCTCTGCTCTCAAATACTGGTGTTGTTGATTGAAACTCAGTAATATGTAGACCTGGTGTCACACTGTGCTGCATCTAATGAGGATTCTTAGAGTAATGAGCATCCATTTGGAGTAAAGGGATTTTTGGCAGCCTTCCCCAAACACATTGCTGAAGCAGTAGATGCAACGTGGGCAGGAGGTGATGGGGAGGTGCAGGAGGAATTGTGAGTCATTACCACCACTACCCAAAGTAAATTCAGGATTGTGGATAGCTCTGGAGCTGCTGACACTATGGTAGCTGGGTAGACACCTAGCATTAGCTATCAATGTTTTTTTGTTCTTTTGGCCTTTTTTTTTTTTTTTTTTTTAAGCTCATGTTCTATGTTTTTATGCCATTCCATTTCCTATTTCTGATGTAAAAGAGGAGCAATTGTCATTTCATTAACCTCTCTAGGAAGGGGGGACTGACAGGAACACAGTGGCCAAGTGTGTTTAGTGAAATACAGATTAGCAGGGAATAATAAGGCAGTGGCTATTACAGAGCAAGTTGCATACAGCAATCAGAGTTGACTAATTATGGATTGCCCCCTGCTTCTAGCTCATTTGATGGCAAAACTCCTGTTGACTTCAGTGGCACAGGATCAAGCTTGATGTGCCCAGTGGACTGTGGAAGCCTTGGACAAGCATGCACAGCAGAAGTGAGCCAATTGTAACATTAGCTAAGGAACTAAAAGCCTTCCAACAAGACAGCTAGAGCTACAACTGAAGAAGTGCTTGAGCTCTTCTTCCTACCCACAGTACAGGAAAATGCCAGGCTCTGAACAAATTAATTTTGTGGCCAAAACCAAGTAAGGCAAGAACACACTTCAGAGAGGAAGATAAAAGCACAAGAAATTTCTCCTTTTCTATCCCCTCGAGGCTTCTTCCTGTGCAAAAGGGGCATGGAGTTAAATTCAGTGAGACAGCATCCATGCTGGCTGGTTTACTGAAAGTTTTCTTCGCATGTTATTTAACAACACACACAGTGTGACCTGAAGTCACACAGTTGGGAATTGGACTAAGACATGCTGTTTATGTTTTCGTCCTTTTTTTCCCCCCCCCTACATTCAGGAAAGGACAAATACTTTCAATTGTCACAATAACACTCAGAACAGAAGTTGCAACATCAAACTCAAGTTACCATAGGAAGCCACACCACCAGATTTGTGCTATCCATTCTTAAGTTGTACTAGTAGCAATTTATAAGACAGAGATAATAACATAACTATGCATAAGCTGAATAAGGTCAGAGAAAAACACTTAAAATGTTTATACATTACGAAAGGGGGCAAGGACACAGCAAGGAAAACACAAAACTGGCTGTGAGTCCAAATATCAGAGGAATAATTAAATAACACGATGGGACAGCTGGTGGGATTGGGGCATGCGAAGCAGAAAGTGTGCCCTGTTCAGAGAAGCTATGAATAAATGCAGGGATAGCATGATATAATAATGACATGGCAGTTTAATGATAACATGAATTCAGAACAAGGTTATCCTACCAGTCACTGCTGAAGAAGATGAAAAAGAATCTTCACTTGAACAGTTGTAGGGAGACTTTTTTCCCCATTACTATCTGCTTTCATTTGTACCGTCACTTTTTTATTCAAGTAAAAACTCTGGTAAACACTAAGAAAAATAAGTTTTAAGCATTTACAATATGGGAACATGGGTATTACACAGATGCGTAGCTGAAAGTAGACTTGAATAAGTTTCCATAAAGAAAGGAATCCAGTCCATTATCTCCTGTCTACAATTATTCTTTTTAGCTTACTCTGAGAATAATTTCCAAAACCAAAAGTTTCGCTACTGCAGGTTCTTTGTGAGCAGCTTACTGGAGGTTTACAACAACAAATATAGAAATCAAAGTCTTTTAATTTGTTAGTCACATGGTATTTCTTGCCTCTTCAGCTAATTGGAACAGTATCATTATTCTAGTTGTTGAATTGTTGGTGGGTTTTTTCGAGGATATTAATCACATCCATAATCTAATTATCATTGCAAATCACTGTAGCACTTAATTTTTCTTTTTGTAATTTATCTCCGTGCATAGAAAGCAATAGAGGGCAGTTTCCAGATAGTCCCCTTTCTTCCACACCTAGAAAAGATTAACTGAAGATTTCAGTATCCAAACCTATGTGCTCCCCTACCCTTTCTCCTTCCAACAGAGGGTGAACACCCCCATATGACAGCATTAACTGAGGAGGGACCGACAACTCTGTACCAGGGCAAACCTCTGACAACTAGAGGTAGAGCAGAGCAGGAAATGAGAAAGGGAAACATCTGTGCCCCGCTTGGCCCCTGTTTTCTATAACCAAAAAGAAAGGTACACGCATATTCTGTTGTCTTGTCCTTCCTGTCCTTCTGCCTTTGAGAGCTGGCAGTACATTTTCATCTGTAGCAAAGGCTGTAATGGGAATTAATGCTTAGCAGTTAAAGTCTATATGCAGTAGCTGAGTTCAGGAAGTCGGAGACTACCTTCTGTTTATCCCTGTGCAGTAAGACAGAATTTAAATGCTCACTTAGACTTCTACTTCCAGCCTCCTCAAAGCCAGCTTGGAGCTGGCTATGACTAATCAAGAGAATAAATGTGTCAACACTGACCCTAGAAATAATACAAAGAGAAGCCTTAATTTCTGTTTTTTGTACATGGAGCTGTAATGAAATGGTGTTAGTGCTACAGTTCTAAGAAGTCCAATAAGCCCTACTTTATACAGCCCATATTCAAATTTCACCCCTGGCATTCCTAGAAGGCAGCTTCTGTGACTCACAGCACAAGTGTTGAATATGCTTCCCTTCCGCCCCCCAGCTATAACCCAATATAACCCTGGTTGGGGTATTAGCACCTCAAAAAAATACTGTTTATCCTGGCCATAGTTTTGTTCAGCATCTTCTGCTATTGTCTTTCCTTGCCGTAACCATTCTTTCCATTTTGTGACGAGATTGACTACTACTGCCTACAGTAATGCTAGTCCTTACCGAAGCTGTAAGCATTACAGCATCAGGAAACTGCATGAAGGAAGCTGCCAGGACAGCATCATGAATAAGAACACACAGTCAAAATGGGTTATAGCAGCAAGCACAGTGACTAAGGAAGCAAGAGGAAAAGCACCAAACTGATGATTCACGTCAGTTACCCTAGTTGAGTGTTTAACTCAGTAAGTGGTGCAGCTGAGCTAAGGAAGCATACAGAAGCCTATAATCTGCCTTAAAAAAAAAAAAAAACCCACAACACTACAAGGTGCAAACATCAGGCTTTCCAGCCTGCATCAGGGTCCATATTCCAGTGAATAAATTATGATGTTAGAAATTAAGTTCAGCTCCCAGTTTGCCCAAGACAGTGCTAGTCTGTGTCTGAAGCATGCCTGAGGGAACAGCAAGCCACAAGAAGGTGCACTGAACAATCAGTGACCAGTGCTGCTTCCATGCTCAGTCACCCTAAGCAAGGCCAACAATACAGCATTCATTCACAAGGAAGAGATGAAAACAGCAAAATATTCCAGAAGTACATTTCTCTTAGCTGTGGCTTAGAAATGTGCATTTCTTAGTTGTGATTTATTTTATTTTTTTCCTTTGAATCACAGTATCATAGAATGGGTTGAATCAGAAGGGGCTTTTAATTAGCATCTAGTCAAACCTACCTTGCAGTAAAAGGCTCAGACCTTCTTCCCACAAACTCCCGAGCCCAGGTTCTTGTGGATGTGACACACATCTCATGAAGTAGATGTGTTAAGGAAATGACATAGACCAGTCCATATTCTTCAATATGTTTATCTATGATTCTTCATTTGCCTCCTCTCTGCCTCTTGTGACATAATAGGTTCTTCAACTCCTTTGGCTCAAGTTATTTGCTTTTTTATAACCTACATAACTTTCTTTTGTTCTAAGGAGAGGATATTACTTCACTGTGCTTAGCTTTTGAGGACATCCTTGTAAAAGAAGGTAGAGTTGAACTTGCACAAAGCAGAACTGAGATCCCAGTGAATGTGAAGGCATCAGCTGCACTTCTTAATTGTGAAAGCCCAGAAGAACAGTAGAGAATCTTTAAGCTCTTAGGTAAATAAATGAACCAGGCCTATCAGCAACAACCTGCTTGAGAGTGTTAACAAGCCAATAGAAAAGTCACCTAACAAGTCAGTGTTCCTAAATATTTTAACACACTGCCAGACATTACTGAGCCCAATCACCTGTTATTGGGAGTACAGCATCTAAAGAGACCGTCAGCCCCTTGGGAGCACACAGCCATGCAGAACTACATCATTCCAGGCAGGCCACAAGTTTAGTCAATTGCGTGCTACTCCTTGTGTGGCATTAGAGCATGCTTTCTGTCATGCAGTCACTGATGTAATAATATCATTACATTGGCTTTATACATTATGATCTTTGGGCAAATTTGTCCATAACTCCTGCTGGTGTCACTATTAGAAGTGACTTATTACATCACCAAAGCTGACTGCAAATTTCAGAACCACAGAAGGAATGTGTCCTTGCTATTGTCACAGGAACAATTTCTGCCTCTTTCTGCCACACATACTGCTTTTCAAAAGAAACATTAGTAGACTCAGGAAAAATAATTTCACTCTAAGTTATCTTTCTTGTGACAGAATGGTAATTTACTTATAAGTAAATAGTGTTTACATATAACCTTAGCAACTTGTAAAAGGACCTAAAAAAAAAAAAAGCCAGCTAACTACCTTCACGAATGTATTGACATTCTGTTGTACATTTCAAATGTGAATCATAAGAACTCCCAAACTGATAAAAAACATTTGTCAGGCACTTTCAAGCTTCATAGAATCATAGAATCACAAGGTTGGAAATGACCTGTAAGACCATTTAGTCCAACCATCTTCTCATTACCATTGCTACCACAAACTAAACTTTATCTCATATCCTCATCCAGGCACCTCTTGAACACTACCAGGGACAGTGACTCCACCACCTCCCTCATCAGGCCATTCCAGTGCCTGACCACTCTCTGAGAGAAAAAGTTTTTCCTCATGCCTAACCTAAACCTCCTCTAGTTCAACTTCCAGCCATTTCCCTGGGTCCTGAAAGCTTGTATTTTTTCTAATCTAACAATCTGCTAATCACTAACTTGGGGACATTAACTTTTAAGAACAGAATTTGCTATTTTTGTGTATTTCCCCTGTTGAAAGATATTTCTGTAGCAGCTATACTTAGAAGCTTTTATGGGAGAGAAAGAAGGAACAAATCACCAATAGAGGAGTGACTCACCACAGTACTAATTGCCAACAAAAAGTGCCTTTTGCTTTGCAGATTAATGAGTAAACTGTAGAACAAAATTCTATATATTTGAGATCTAGGCACCATACAGTATCTTTCAGTATTAAATCCATACAGGATGGGTGCATGGCCAATAACAAGTGATGGACAGAATTCTGAACCTACTCCTTTCCAGGTAGGATCTCTGTATCATTTGCTTGCCCAGTTTTCCATTACTCTGTCTCTTTCTTTATCAACCCTGCAATATCTGCTTGCCTCTAATTGCTTTTTTTCCCCTCTATCATTCCATAGAATGAAATGTGTTAAGCACAAGGTAGCTAAGGATTACTAAGAACGTGCAAAACTCTTACAATTCCTAGAATAGAGGAAGGTCACTAGCAACTGAAAGTTGTTGCCATTTTGTGTCTGCATGCCAACCTTGCTGAAGTAATTGCTGGACTTGTCAAAGCAGCAAGCTTAGCAGAGACAGCACCCATTCTCTGAGCAAAAAAAAAAAATCAGGCTATCCTCTCCCCTGCAGTTAAGGCTATAGCAGTTTGCAATACTGGGGCAGCTTCATCTCCCTCATCTATTTAATTAGGTCACACTGTTTCATTATTCTTACTAACACAAAAGTAGTCTAAGAGCTATCTTACTGTATAGGTGCAACAGCAGCAGCACAACAAGAAGTTGTTAATAAAAGAGGGATACTCACTCACCCCAATGATGTAGGCTCACAGAAAAGCTCCACAAAGGAAAGGTCTCCAACCAGAGATCCTTCCTCAGCAGCAGTCAGCCTTTAAATGAGGTCTAAGAGAGGTGCAGCCAGGCTCCATCCCTTCCGGTCACACAGCTGAATTGCCTTCACCTGTGCTCTCAGGGCTGACTGGGTCCTTTCCCCAGGTGCCCAATCAGTAGTTCAGGCCATGACTTAATAGTTATCATACAAAAGATGAGCAGTTAATTTAATAAATTCAAGGAAAAAGAAAGTGAAGGAAAAGTTTTCAGGGCTTATGCTGCATCATATCTGCAGACAGATCATAGATGCTTCTAGGAAGAGCTTCCTTATTCAGAGTAACTTTTACCTTTTTTGTTCTATTCTTATGTTCTCTGTGTCCTACGCAGACCAGGAATTGGTTCATCTATATTCACACCTTTTTCTCTATTTCTAATATAGAAATCACATAGTTTGTGTTTTGAGGGGATTTAGTTGCTGGATTTTGCTAGGGTTTTGTTTGGTTTGGTTTTTGTTTTTTTTTTTCCTCCAGGGATGTTTGCAGCTTACCTCGACATTTCGCAGTGCTTGGGAATGGCAATACAATTTTATATCAGATTAACTAGGATTTAAAGGTCTTTTTGTTTAAATCCACAAATCACAATTAAGCTGAATTTTATTCTCAGAATAATGTCATCTAAGTCATCTTGGTTAAATCTTTCATATTCATTGTCTTAGGATGTTAAAATCTTATTAAAATTAAATTACTCAGGAATGGTTCCTGTAAAGGACTGAGTCATGGGCATTCAAATTTAGATATCTAAATCTGAACTTCTAGTGCTAGAAATCCATGCCTCAGTGCTATCTAGCTTTCATGAAGGGAGACCAGATTTTTATTTAAAACTTCATTAGTTCACATCATTGGAGGAACATGCATGTGATTTTGAGAATGTGAGCTGATGCACTGGCTAGAAGCAAGGAACATTTAAGTCCCAAGTTTGGCAATGGTGTTTCTACAGCTTTGGGTGGTATAAAGACACAGTCCCTATGTTATATTGCTTGCCAGCAGGTCCAAAGTGGAGACCATGAGGTGGCTTACAAAGAGAAGGAATGTCTCAAGCCACTGATTAAAATGCAGAATAAATAATTTCGTGCAGAATTTTAATGGACTCTCAAGACAAACTGAGCAGATCTGTTCCTTTACCGTGATGTTTCCTCATTCCCCAGTTATCTCACAGTAGGGTTACATTTTTAAAATTCAGACATTTAATGCAGCTGCCCAGGTCCTCTGCAAATTTGCCAGAGAACAATCAGAATGCATGAATAAGGAATCTCTGTCTTTCCTTTGGATAAACAAAGCTCTTCAATGTGAACACAGATGTACTGGGATAAAGCAAAGTTGCAGCTCAGCTGTCACTCTCTATTTGATATATATATATCTATAATAGATAGATAGATAGATAGATGTTTAGCAAAGAACAGAAGAGCAGGGTATTTTATATATATATATTTTTCCTCAGTTAGTTATTCATCCGCTATTAGTATGTATCCCAGGCACTTCCTGATGTGCTTGTGATCGCCACGAGGACGTGCAGGCAGATCTGGACTGGACACAAAATATCTACTGAATCTTCCTCCAAGGATGAAAATCTACTTTCCATGCCCCTATGTAGAATCCTTGATTACACATTTGAAGACTACCCATGTTCAGTGTCTTTCTGTGCCTGAAGGAATCAATTTTTTTCTGAGGTAAGTGCGTTAGGCATAACTGCGGAGTGCTCTGAATGTAGGTGTGACTTCTTATGAAACTGTGCCACTGTAGAGAAAAGAAATGAAGTGTAATTGGGGACATGCAGTATGTGTGTGCAAAAAAAGTTTCCAAGTGACTCACATACCTAGCTGGGAATAGGGACTCCTCCCTCATCAACCCTGTGCCTGCTCCTGGTCTGGCAAATCAGAGCCGTAAATTATTCAGAAGAGGTGCAGAAAATGAAAAGCCATGACATTAAGCACTGGTACATATGGTACATACTCCCAGTTTCTTTATTTTTGCCAGTCCTTCTCTCTCCTCTCTTTTCCTTTCTTTTTACTTATTAATCCCTTGAGTCTAAGAGATGAAAGGCTGGAGACATTATTCCACCACCAACAGCTTCCTGGGCAATTTAGCAGTACTCCACAGGTCAAACTTTTGGTTTTTTGTTGTCTCTTTAGAATTGTAAAAACTTATGGGAAAGAAAAAACAAAACAAAAAAAAAACCACCTAAAATGTGAAATAAGTAAACTCAATTTGAGGGCACATCTCTCCACCAATTCTTTGCATTGCACAAAAAATTGAACTCAGTTTGCCATAGATTGTCAGCAACAAATTCAGTTTGTTGCAACACCTTCTGCTGTGACTGGGGTCACTGTATTATGCATGGACTCAGCATGAAGGGGTCTTGTGATATCTGCTGCAAAACCATTTTTCACAGATACAGTATAATGAGTTTGTGTAAAATATGATACTCAATTACAGGTTATAGAAAAGCTTTAGTAACCCTTGAACTATGCCAGGCTAAGCATTTTCTCCAGTTACTCCAGTTTTTAAAAAGTGTTATTCTTTACAAAAATATGTTTATGCTTGTGTTTTTGTTAAGAAAAAAAAAACAAAAAACCCACACATTGTTCAGTAACGAATTATTAAGATTTTTAAGGCTGTACACGCATTGGAAATAGTAAAAAAATTGCAATGGGAGGAGTGTTCCTATGAGCTACGAAAAGGTGCATGATCAAGAAGGAACAGCATCTGGATGTGTAAGAATGTAATCTGAACAAGCTTCTGAGTAGACCGGCTTAAGCCATGGGAAGAGCAGGTAATTGCTTGTGACAGACTGTTGGGAGATTGACCCTACCAACGAATTTTATGTCTGCCAGAACAGCGTATGCCAGATCCACTCAAAGGCAGGCTGTGGCTGAGGAAGAGGCTGGACCATGCTGTGGCTGTTGCACTGGGAACCTCAGCAGATTCACCTTACCAAGCTGCAGTATTTTATGTCCCCAGCTCCAAGGTGACAGCAACTGAGGCAGTTTCCTCAGGAAAAGGTGTCCAGGCCTGGTGTGGTCTTGGCCCTGGGGGGCTAATTCAAGGCTGCCTTCATAGCCCTGCTTTAACTTTATAGCCCATACACAGAAGCGAGGTTCAGTCTTTCAACTGATAGAAGGCTGTAATCTTGAACAGCATAATGAACAGTACATAAAGATTGAAGTGAATATGAACAGATCCAGACAAATGTCATTGTATTTCTTCTTCATCAAGCTAGCTTGTTTCCAAGCAAACTCCTCCAGAATATAAAGGGCAAGCAAAAGCCATTTGAGTTATATTCAGTTTACAAATTAAGTTGTTTTTATCCTATTTTCAGGCCCTCATTTCTATCCGATTAGCTAATGCCACCCAAGAGGCATACCATTTGTTTAACACTAACTGCTTCCGAAATGTTTCTGCTGGTATCCTCTAGAAAAACTAATGTCAGCTCTGTAATGAAACAAAGGGTTATTATCATTCACAGAACTGTGCAACTACATTTAATGCTAGGCTTCATACTTGCTGATAGAAATAAAACATCCTTTATTTCTACATCAACAGCTCAAAAAAAGCTCAGCTCTAATAATATTCTAATATTTAGAGACACATATGGAGTTTTCTTATCCTTCCTTTACAGGATACATTAAAAGCTTTAAAAAAAATGTTTAGATTTGAGCCTTGTCCTATAAATTGCAAGGAGCACCAATAAGCAAATAATTCACAGTAGTTAACTGAGATGTAATAATAGTGGTGTATATATAATACACTGTATGCTGAGAAAGTGATTTGCTATTTAAATCTGTCTGTAGGAAGTGCTACACATTCCTCAAGATATATAATAACTAATTCAGAAAGCTGGATGTTAAAAACAGAAAGAGAGCTTGCCTTTTTTTGTATCAGACTCCCTGAGCAGTGAGGCCATTGCTGCTGCTTCTTCTGTCATATCTTCATTTGCTCTCTATTTGCTTGAGACTTTAGATGGTGTAAAACCCAGTGTACTTGGCAAGATCCCACAGAAAAGACCACATAGGTGTACAGCTCTAGGAGAAGACCGAAATAGCATCTTAACTTGCTATTCTGGTCTTCAGGTAGCAACAGCTTCACCCCACCCCACATGCAAGGCATTATCCATCTTTGTAGGATACAGATCCTTTTCTCTTTGCAGGACTGTGGGGGAAATTTGGGCCAACAATTAGAGCTGTGCTGTGTTCATTTCAGTGCAATTCATTTGGGTAGGGCTCCCTGCTCATGGGGAAGTAGCCCCCACAAAAACACAAATACATAACATGCTTTCCCAGTGAGAAAGCCAGTTGCCTGGTCAGGGCACTACAGATGCACAGTTGTATTTAAAGGTAGCTTTCAAGCATTACCTCATTGACATATGGAAGAATACTAATCATTTTCTGCCTATAAGTTTAGATAACAAACTCAAACTCCCTTATGCATTTTAGCAGATAATACAGTCGATTTTGATAGGATATCAGCTAATTAATCTAGATTTAATGCTTTCTTTTTAAAACGGGGGTGAATATCCAACCTTATTTCCCCTCCCAATTAAAATAGTTGTAGTGCAGGAAGGAATAATAACCTTAGAGAATTAATTGGATTTTGCAGGCTGTGACAAGCTGTCCAACACATATTCATATAGTCCACCCTGCTTTTACAAGCTAAAGCCACAGACTGCAATTTATTGCTGCTTCTTGAGGATGAAATTAGAAAGAGTATTAATGTTGGAAGGAAAATATATTAGCAGAAACACTTGCTGGAGCTGAGAGATCTGCCTTTTGGCTGAGATCAATAATCAGTAAGCCCAAGGCTGATCTTTATCAGAATATGGAACGAATACTTAAGAGAATGGATAATAAGTGCTGTCAAGAGATTTCATTCCTTTCCTACAACTGTGTGAAAAATGTAGGCACTGGATTCCTACAAAATTATAAGCTTCACTTAGATTAAACTTCAGTTTGCTTTTATTTAACTAGCAATAAAAATTTTCCAGCACTAAAAGCTGGAAACTACTAGCTGTATCTTTCTGTTGCACACATAACGTGACTTGACATCAGTGAATGAGATATTTTTTGTATTGGCTTTGTTTTCTGAGGTGTTTTTAAAGCACCTAACACCTCACATTCATTCGAAGTTCCCACAGTCATCTTAGGACAGTAGCTGCATGTCTAGTGCAGCTGTTAAGTAACCATACTTCATAGTGATCTCTGACATGTTAAAACTGTATCTCACTGGAGCAAGAGGCAAAGTTTATGCATTCATGGCCATGTGGTTTCTTCTGCATTAGACCTTGAGGAGTAGATATATACTGACTCTCCTGCAAATACACTCAATGAAAGGGAATAACTGCTTACTGGCTTCCTTGCTGGGACAGCCTAGAGATGTAATCAGGGAAATGCTCCTCTTCCTCAAAGAATGTGTTCTACTGAGCTCAGAGTTATCACATCCTCATATGCTAAGGAAAACAGGTTGTTTGTAAACTGTGGCAGTCCAGAAGGTAGGAGCTAGGTTTGAAGTGAACCTGCCTCCAAGGGATAGGCATCACCTTTGAGCCTTGGAAACTGGGGATGAAATCCCACTATTTAAGTCACAAGTGGATACTGTTGCTATTAAAGACCATAACAACTTACCTGATTAGGAAGTCTGTCCCCACCTGCAATGTTAGGCTTGCCACATATTCATTCAGATACATATGTATGATCAGTGAAGGAAAACAGGTCGGGACTAAATGGTGCCTGCGTCTGTCTGAATGAAGGGTCTTGCAATTGGCTTTCTGATACTGACCTCACTATAGCTGCTCATTTTTCTGCCAGCTAGAGATAGGCTTCTGATAATATGCTCTTTATTAAGTATATGTGAGTCTCACACTGCAATGATGAGCAAGACGGAATGTGTTAGCCCTTTTATGCCCAGTATATCAGGTATATCTTCTGTCACTATCATTTGCACTAACAAAAATGCATTCACAGATATTGCTGTATTATATCTTGGTCTTATACAGTGGGTATAAAGTAATAAAGTGGGGAGGCAGTCTTGACACAGTAAGAAAAAATTGCATAGGGCATTCACATACCTTATTCAGTTTATTATTTATGATTTGTTTATGTTTTGTTGTGAAATGCACCCAGTGAGAAATAGCAGTTAATGTTTCAGCAGGTCAAATGAAATAAGGAATATGTATTCTACCCAACTAGCTGTGCTTCTGGAGCATTTACACATAGTAGATCAAAATTAGCAGATGACAATATGAGTAATATGGGGTGGCTCAGAGGATTAGGTAGCATCCTAGGAGGAGCAAGCCACATAGGATTTAAAGTGATGTACAAGTATCAGTAAGGGTGATGCACAACACCTAATAGACATGTTGGAGTGAATAAAAAAAAAATTAAAAAAAAACAACAAACAGGCTTGATTTAAGCATGAAGACAGAACTGTTGTCTGAGCTTGCAGAAAGCAATCTTTGTGACCTTGTAAACACAGAGAACAAATTCTTGGAAACATGGTTAGCTGCTAGCATGCACATTTCTTCCACAATACCCTGATACAAATGCGGTCACAACAAAATTCTTGAGGAATTGAGTTTGTGATGATGATGACCACAGACTGTTCTGATCTGAATTGCTGAGTTCATGATGCCTGAAGGCTGACACTGAAGGACTGGCTTCATTCATGGAAGTGTACAGGAAGCCTCTGTGAAGATAGAGTGTCTCTGCTATACCAAATACCGCTGCTAACTTGTGAGATACTGATGAGCCACTGCAGCTGAGACCCAGGAGCTAAGCATTCCTTTACAGTCCATAAACTGAGGTCACCACATGCGATCTCTCCAAGTCAGCACTGAGGCTCACAGAGGAGACAATAAGGCGGAAGCTACATTTTCTGTAACTTATTGGAGGTCAAAACCTTCAAGCTGAGCAGCTCTAGCAAGCACCGATTTAATTAAAAGGATATATAGAATGGAATAAAAAGAAATGGTGAAGAAAATCTGAGTCCAAACTCAGTTCAAGATTTAATGCTCTGAGCATAAGAGATTGTTTAGGCTCTCTCTCCTCAATCACATTTGGTTTTGCAGCCTGCAAAAAGTTAAACTGAGGGAAAAAAAAAAAGACCTCCAAAAGTTAGCATCTAATTTAAACTAAAACAGTTATTCAAATGAACAATTAATTTACATTTCAACTAGTGAGTTGTGAGCTGCCTAGTCCCTGAGGGTCCCAATAAAGGAGCCAAGTCCCTGAAAAGCACTACCAGTTGTAGGTACTCCCATCTTTTCAAGATTCAGCCTAACCCCTCAAGATGCAGCCTAATCCTATCACCTTTTCAATATATAGGCACTGGAGACTATTTTATTAATTTTTTTCTAGCATCACAATAACAAGTTGCAATGACATACAAAAGAAAAATATCACTGCTTGCAGAATGACTAGAGTTAAGGGCAGTGATACACAGGCAGTACTATATCTCAGTACTATTTCCCTAAAATATTATCAGTAGAGCCCAGAAAATCCAAAACTTAACAAACATGACAAAAATAGCAAGAAATGAAGGTACTCCTGAAAAGAATACAGTTGCAAGAAAAACTAATAAATGTTTACAATGAAGAGATTTTTTATTTCAGTAGAAATAAAAGGAACAGAAAATGCATCAGTAAGCTTTAAGTTATATTTCTTGTAGATATAAGGGCTGGATTTTAGATCAAAGCTAATTGTTTCTGTTGTTTCTTTATTTAATACTTCAGAGCTTTTTAGTGAAAGTGCATTAACGTTTTCTAAAGCAGAGCTGAATAGCACAGCTAAGTGGATAACAAATGCTTTGCTCTGTATTAGAACCATAAGTAGCAGTTAATTTACAGGCTTTCAAAAAATACAGGTTAAAATAATGGAAAAAAGTTAGTGCAAATTTAACTTTTTGGCCCATCTGGGATTTTGTGATGTCTTGAACCAGAGCTGTACAAATCAATGCAACTGTTATTTGACTTGATAATTGTTCTGTCTTCCTATATACATGTATTACGTGTTATGTAGTTTAATCTTTTCCAGTTATACTGATACTTAGCAGAAAATTCATGTGTACAGAAGTTATAAGAATAACTTCCATTATTTCACAGAATTTATTATTGAGTCCTGAATTTTGGGGAAATAATGATTTGCAGCCATATTTAGCTGGGAAACATACAGTATTACTTTCATCACTTAGAACCTTATAAAGCAATCACTAAAATGCTCTTTAACTAACTTGAAGTCAGCAGTTGATAACCTCTGATGCCTATCAACTTTGAAAGATCTTCCTATCTCTATCCTGATTTTTATCCAATAAAATATTCATTGAGACCAAAGCATATAAACATATATTCAGATCAGAATATTTCAACATTCTGGTTTAGGTATTAATGTAGTAATAACATACGGATATATACATGTATAGGCAGGTGTTAAAACTACAGATACAATTATCCATGTCTACCAATATTAGCTGACACATGTAGGTACCAATGTCTGTCAGTAAGTGTTCAAACTGATTGTGATGCCTAGTAGTTTCAAAAGGTCTCACTGATAAGTTGTAATACCTACAGATATAAAATAAATTATTGAGACTGCTAGATGTAGATGCCTACTGAGATCAAAAGGTATCTACACCTACCGCTAGGTAATGATATTGATAGCTACAGAGAGGTGTTTAAGTGGATAAACATCAGTTGATATCAACAGGTGTCACTATCTTGAGACCTACAGGCATAGTCATCTACTGAAATCAAAAAGTATCAATGCCTATCAACATCCATCGATGTCAGTGCCAAACAGTGAGGTTCCAAATTGGTAAGCATTGCTACCTGTCTATATCAAAAATTCATGTTATCAGCAAATCTCAATGTCTACCAATATCAACATCAATCAAGATACCAAAGAAGTTTGAAAGGTATTAATGCTTATAATCAAAAAAATCAAAATCAATAGGCACCCCTGCCTATAGTTTCAGGTAGTCCTCTGTATCAGTCTTGATTTCTACTTATATCAAAGGATTGCTTGAGACCAACAAACATAGATGCCTCAAGATACACAGGTTTCAAATGCCTATCTGCAACAAAAGCAGATTTGTTGAAATGTGTTTTACTAAAATTAAATTGACTAAGTAAACATGATTTAGTAACATCCTCTTTGAAATTTGAAAACCTCTAGAATAAGAGCATTCTTTTGAGAATATATGCCCGAGTATACCTGCATAAAATGTACATAATCCTTATTATATCACTGATCTTTGCCCAGAGCTTTAACACCTATGCTTGGTGCTCCTATTCCAGACTCCAATAAATGTAAGGGAATATGGGAGGGCAATAGAATCTTTAAGATAAACATGCATATTAGGATCTTCAACTAGTGGGCTACAGAATCAACATATTAATCATAAGAAGAAATACACTAATATCCAAAAGCAATGATAACAGACAGAATTCTTTTTAGGGCTTCTAATTGGACATAATTTTAAAGTGTTATAGAAGAAAACTCTAACACTCTCTGCAGTCAAAACATTAAGATAGATTGGTGATACAAGGTAAAAAAAAAATACAAAACATATAAAACTAGAACTTTTTAATAAATCTTTCATGTACATCTGCTGTAGACAGGTTTTTCAGAAGTAACATATAAATAACTCAGCAAATATTATTGCTTTTTAGGTTTTCTTTTAACACTTAAAGAAAACCAGGGAATTTTCCAATATGTCCTCTAATCAGGAGTTCTGTTTTCCTTTTTTCTATACTTTTTTTTTTTTTTTTTCTGGTCACAATTACTCATGGAGAAATAGTGGTTTTTGCTAGTTTGTTCTTTTTGTAAATCTTGGAGAAACATGATTCAGTTGTTCATAAACTACTTGCTTTTGGTTAAAGGCCCAGAGAGATACGTATATTTTCTGAATCACAGATGACTAAAAAAAATTTAAATCAGGGGATTAATGCATTATTCTGAATGCAATGTGCCTGGGGAAACAAAATGATTCAACCGAATGTCAGTGGCAAAACTCCCTTGACCTCAGTAGGCCAAGATTTCAGCTCTTATTCTCTGCCAGTTTGCTGGTATGAAAATTCAAATATCTGTATTTTTTTATACAAAGCCAGTCTCAGAACATCAGGCATTTGTGAACATAAGAAAGATAGGGTAGCAATCCTGTTTGTTAACTAAAGACATTCTTGGAAATGGAATCAGTTGTTTGAGACACTTTTCACAGTGTATAGCCAACATTGCCTTTCATTATTAGCAAAAGAAGCTTTCTTCTAGTACTAGTGTTTTTCTTCCCTGTTTCACCAAGGCTACAAATCTATAATGAACCCTTCCTCTCAAGGTTGTTGTCTCACATCTTGTCAAGCTCAGCAGTGATTGAGTACTGTCACTGTATGATGGTTGTTCAGGATCTGTGTAAAATGCTTGATGGGTTCAGTGAAGTCCCAGGGAGCTGCTGTGTACATTATGAAAAGTACAACCAGAAGTGATATTAACAACTCTGGGAATTACCAGGCAGCCAAGGACTGAGTAAGTGGCAGATGATGGGATTGCTCTGGCACTTCTGGGGTAGTCCCTTCTGGTCAGAAATATGGCTCATTGGTGAATCCAGGGTGAAATCTGGCACTGAACTGACACAAACCTGTGAAGGATTTTATTCTCCAAGGATGCAAGCCCAACAAATTTCATCTCCTTTCAAACGTAGAAAGTTATAAACAAAGAAACAGAGTAGAATAATTCCTTTTCATTGTACCAGCAGTTTGGCTGGGCATTATTTTACTTTATAATGTGTCAGCGGGTGTGAGATCTGAAGTCCCAGCCCTGGGGGTAAATTAAAAGAAAAACTCATTTTAGAAAGAAGCACATTAAACTACGAAAATGGATTTATAAATCTGTCCCCTGTGTTCTGAAGCAGTCTTCCTGGGGCCAGCAGAGCTTCAGCATAACGGATGGCTGCATAGCTGCCTGGCAAAAAAAAAAATCACAAGCTTACCCACATGCACATTTGCAGAATAGAAGAGTCATGGACAGACCTGAAAGCCGCTGACACCATCTCTATAAATATGCAACTGAGTTTTCACAGTTTTCTTTGTTGTCTCAAACAACTGTTGAATAATCTTTCAAGTAAATTTCACACCATTCTTCAGACAACTCATTCAGCTCATTTGACTTCATTTATTCACTCCTCACTAACAAAAGTGGCAGAGATGAACAACTCAATATGTATAGAGAAACACATAAAATGAGCTTCTACAGGCAAGGAAAAAAAGAAAGATGTAGTAGTGTTTTCTTGATCCCATAGGCAAATACAGAGGAAGGTGGGCAGTCCTGTCTTTAGAAGAGAGTTAGAAGAGGAATTCCCATGACAAAGCAAGTACTTTCTGCGGCATACTATTCACCAACCTGTGTACACAGCTGAAGTCATCAAGCACCTAAATACAGTAAAACTCAACTAAATTTTTTATTTCATTTCCCACCAGAATCACAATTTCACTACCTGGAAAGTTCATACAACATTCAACTTTTGTAATTAAAATAATTTCATATTATAATAGTCCTCCCAAGACACACTAGCATATTTTACATATATATTTGTTATCTCAGAGACAGAATTAGTATTTCCTAGTCAGTGTAATTTACATGAATATGAGATAACTTCCAGTATGCTCTAATCACACTGCATGTATCTGAAATTAATAATAGCTAGAAATGTTATCTCATACAGGTAGATTACACTTTCTAGTAATATGGAAAGAGCCACAGTCCTGGGATTGGGCTTCAACATAATATACCCTTGATAACATTACCCAGATGCTAATTTACTTAGTCACCATAAGCAAGTAGCTTAGCACTGCAGTCTACTGCAGGTCTACTCCCAGTGCTTCATCTTGGACAGGAGTGGCTGCTGGAAATCCTTCATTTGTCCACTTCAAGGAGAAGGAAGCCATTACTTGGCCTAATAAAATCTGCTTCAGTTATGACTAGCACTTTCCTTGCCCAATAGACAAAAATCACAGCCTACATCACGATTTTCAGATTATATGGTAAAGTGGGATGCTGTGCCTTGCATGCCAGGGATGTCTTGGGTAGATCAGTGTTCTTGTGTCTTAAAGGCAGCTGCATACCACTGCTCAAGGAGCTAGAGGCTTCCAGAGATAGTACTGATTTCTCTTTTGTTGAAAGGACTGGTATATCAATGCACATACACTGAAACAAACAAAAACAATCAACCAAGACAAACAACAACAACAGAACAACAGCAAGGCTGTTATAAAAAGTCTGGATGAAACTCAGAATTCTGTTTGCATAAGGAATCCAGAATCCATCATTTTCCTTTTGGTTTCTTCTACTTTTTTCACTGCTATGCTGCCCCTCAATCCCATCCTAGTTTTATTATTTATTATATATATATTATTTGAATCTTCTCCCACTCTCATCTTTGAGCTACCACTTTTACTACTTTTTTTCACTCCGAAAAATAATGATTTGCTGTCACTTGAATGCTATGTGTCCTTGCACCACAAAGCTGCACCCACTTTGATAGGCCTCCTGGAGCCTCTAATATAGGATCTAGAACCCTAGAACTGCACTAAGGAACAATAGAATATTCAACTCTGAACATAAATCTAGTGCAACTACAGCAGTATTTTTCTACCTCTGACTGTAGAGCAGGATGGAGAGGACCAAAGAGGAGAATGTTATCTGATACTTTTAAAGCGCTATTCAAAGAACCCTAGTTAAGGAAATCTAAGCATGTACCATACCTATAGGAAATTCCTTACAGGGCTTCCAAATTTGCAAAAGCAACAGTAGTGCTGGATTATGTCACTCTAAGTTATAAGAGCATCATCTTATTTATTTGTAGTGGTCATTGTGTAACTATGACTCTGTGAACACAAAAGTCATAAGGAATAAATAATAGTAGGGTGGGTAGTGAAGGTATACCACTTTGGGGGTTGATGCTTCTACAGAGCCCCTTAATACATGCCTACTTCTTGTCTTGTCAAGGCCTCACTGTTATCTTTCCTTCCTATTTTTAGCTGTTTTATTACTATCTTCCAAAAGAAAAAAGAAAAAAAAATTATGCAAGCACTTAGACATCTTTAGATGTTACAGTTCAATAGCAGTTTACTGCCATTTTGGTAAATTGTGCTCAGCAGTGCGCCACAATTAAATGAAATCTTCATTCTAAATGTCTCCAAGATAAGGGTGTAGATTTACTTTTCTCAAAATGCTCTATATCTTTATTAAATGCACATGTCATTACAACATAAAAAGACTGGCTCCTAAAGCAGACTCTGAAAGGTAGATGCATTTATTTTACTTGCTTCCTAAGATGACTACAGAAATGCCTACAGCAAGATTGAGATCCTAGTAAATACTCAGAAATCTGGTAGCTTTCTTCTTTTGGAAATCTACCCCATTCACTGGGGCTTGACTTGTAGGCTTAGTTATGAGACGAAAAAAACAACCAATAAAACTTCCTAGAAATCTCCCCACCACACTGCCAAGAAAGTACACTTGCTACAAGCTGTAGCCATAAAAGCAGTAAGTCCTCCATGCTTAAGTGTCCAGGTCATTTCTAATGTATCAAATATAGCACAATCATTTCAAAGAGATACGGATGCTGGAGAGGAAAGAGCTGATCCTCATCTCATAGTAGTGTGATCATTTTGACTGTGGTGGAGAAGCTGGGAGAAAAAGATGATACAGCTGCAGTTTGTCACTCTTCCAGCGCTTCAAGCAGGGAGACCTATGGAGGAAATCTGCTTCATACTAAGCTCCAAAATCCTGTTGTTTTTTTTTGTGCATGTCTGGACAGTAATTCCACCAGCTGAAGCTGGATACTTTCCTCTGTACAAAGAGAGGCAGCCCTCCAGGAGCTTGGCTTTATCCTCCAAGTGAGGAGAGCCCTGTAGGGTGCAAGGCTGACCACCAACACCTTTATATTGTTGATATCCATCCCTAGCACATGCAAAAGAGCATAAAACAAGAAGCACATACCCAAAATCTGCCTCTTCAACAAACTTCCTAGCTCAAGGAAGCTCAAAAACTGTGGCTTCTTTCCCCTTGATGCTCTCTAGAAAGAATTCATGAGGGATCTGTATACAGAAAAGGATAGAGGCCAAAAAAGTTCTATATGTATTTGCTGATGTCCTTTTGTGATTATTTTTAAGCAGTGCAAGGTATACCAAAGAAACAACAACAACATCCCAACAGAACCAAACTGGTTCCATGTAACAGATTAGCTGCACGGTCTTACTTAAATGCTGAATGCTCCCTGCAACATGCAAAGCCCTTCCAAGTAGAGAGGGCAGCTGGAAAAAGAGAAGAGCTGACCAGTGTGTTTTAACACCTTCCAGGGTACGACCCATCATCACTTGCCTACCGCCACTACCACCACTCTCCTCCCTAGGTATCACTGTGAAAAGCTCAGGGCTTTAGAGGAGCTCAGGAGTTACAGCTGTGTGAGGCAATGCAGAGTTTCAACACTGCTGGTTTGATATAATCTAATTACAGCTATGACAAGCAACTGCTGGGCTGTGTGGTGTTCTGCTAAGTAAAGAGCTTCTGAAAAAAAAACCCATAATTTTCACACAAACCAGAAAAATGAGGAGTTGTCTTCCAGATAGCTCTAGCTGACTATAGGGAACACCAAAGTGAGCAGCCTATTTATTATATTACATCTGACATTATGAGAGCCTGTGTAATGTAATTATCCATAAACGTCCCAACAGTCTGCCAATTGTTCCTCACAGGTGTACTTGTTTTTAAGACAGCTTTCCTAGACATCTATTACTTACAGCCTCCTGCTTGACTTTCTCTGTTCTGTTGTCATTATTAGGAGAATATTGCCATTATTAGGAGAAGTTCTTTCACTAGGAATAACTGAATGAAAAAAAAAACGAAACTATAGACAAGCTCTCCATTTAAAAATATAGGTACATGGTTATCATTATTGTCGGTTTTTATTTAATTTTCTATTTAGAGAGGGTATTTGGTAAACATATAATTTATTTCTCTGATCAATATGCTGGAATGAAAAAGTTCGTTTGCAGGCTGTGAACCTTACTCTGATCCCAGGAAGTCACTGGAGATCCGAAGTTTATTCCACTGACCTCAGTAATTTGCTGAGGAGTACACACAGCTGTGCTTTTGCACAGAAAGAGGTATCTTGCCCTGCAAGATTTGGTGTTATGCCTGCCTAGGGTCCAAATGCTCTAATTTGCAGAACAGGAGCACTGCTCAGGAAAAAAATAAGTACAGAGACATGGGATTATGGTCAGCAACAGTCTGAGACACTAAAGACTTAGAAGAGCCCCCGTTTAAAGAGGCTTGGGGTGGCAAGAGTGTTTTGAAATTTGTGAGTAGCATGTTGTTGGTTTGTGCTATTTTCAGACTTTTTGCTCCTTTTTATGAATTGCAGATTTTAATGAAGGCTAAGAGAAGCAGAAAGAAATAAGGATGATTTTTAATGAGAAATACTGAATGATGTATGCCATCTCTTCTGTTTGTCTGTGGATATAAACGTCTATTAACAGCATTGCTGCGGACTTCCTATGGAAACTGTTGGCAAATTCTGTGTTTAACTGAGTCTATTATTAATGTCTTGCTAAGAAAATACATCATAAACTCACTGAAGAAGAGATGGTCAACTGCTTTTGTAGACAGCAGTAATTAGCCTTTAAGATTTAGGATGTCAGAAGGTTGCCTCAGTAATGAGAGAGGGGTGTTACTTGCATACATACAGGGAAATTAGCTACATGTCTAGTGAAGAACATTTGCTTTGTTTGGGCTTCTTCAGAAAGATAAAACAAGACCATATTTACTTGTCTGAATTATGCCTTGTAACTTGGAATACACCATTTGATAACACTGATGGCAACTGGAAAGAGTTTCCACAGATTAATTTAGTGAAGAATGCAATTCTAATGGAGACTGTTTTTAAACAGGTATGTTTATGAAAGGAATTATAACAGTATTTTAATTATCTTATTTCAAAAGTCAGGTGTAAGAATGGAAGGTGTGATATTTATATGTAGTTTCAGCTGAAGACGAGTCTTGTTCTCTCGCCTGTAGGGCAATGCTCCTGACTAGAATTTCAGTGTCCCAACATTCCTTACAACTTTGCCCATCCAATCCTAGGGAAACACTTGAAAACACAGGAACAAGAAGGGATTCATGTTCCAAAGAAAGACAACCAACCCTGGAAAATTCATCAGGCTTTTTGCATAACAGTAAGATGGGGATGAAGTGAAATGTATACAGGAGTATGAAAAACGCAAATGGAAACATATTAGATCTTCTGCTCTCTGCAACCAGGCTACCATGTCACTATGGTGCGATGCAATCAAAAAAGCTGTACAGTGAATGATGAAACCCTGGTTTAACAAAATGAAAATATTACTATTGTTCTGATAGTACTCTGTGTTGATTCATCATTAGTTGAACTCCAGTGAATAAAATCTCTGCTTAAATACAATGTCATTGGGCATTAGAAATTCAAAGTCTGTGACAGAGGGGGATTTCACTGAGGTTATTGGGAATGGTGGCCCTTGTTAGATCCACTGAGTGGGGTGTGTGGTGCATTCATTCAGCTGCGCCACATCTTAAACTGGATGAACTTTTCAATTGTATAGGCTTTGGTACATGCTGAGTGAAATGGAGCAGTAACTGATCTGTTTGGATTCATGCTCTGCTTTTCCAATTATGTTTCTTATTATTAAAGTTAGATAAAGAGAAGAAGCAAATGCTTTTTGCTGCATATAGTGTCATGACCTTGTATGCGTGCAGTATTATCGTGCTGTAAGAGAACACTGAATAAGATTACTTTCTGAAAGCAGTATTGGCACCAGCAAAGACCCTCTTTCTACTGAAGGAAAATGCAGAGGAACAGATATCAAGGGAGAAAATCTCCCAGCAGCAGCTGTGGGACCTAAAGCATATTGTGATCTCACAACATATACGCTTCTTCTGGGCTTTTAATCCCTACACGTGTTAAACTTTACATGTATTCTATAAACTGAATTATAGCTAAGCCAGAGCAAATCCTATGAATAACCTAACTGGTTCAGAATTTCATTATATTTAGTTATCTAGATTTCAATTGTATTCAAACTACTTGCCAAAAAAAAAATAAAATAAAATAAAAAAAAAAAAAAAAACCAAACTAAATTTTCAAGCACATTTGGAAAAAAAGAAGAAAAAAAATCATATAGAAACACAAGAACATGGAAGACACAAAGCAAAAATTGATGTGAAAAGCGGCGTTTCATCCATCTATTTTATCCTCAGCTATTTGAGAGGTAGTTCTGTCTACTCATAGGAAGCAGCAGACTGTGATTTAAGACTCAAACGCAGGGCAGCTGCCCAGCCCCAGGTAAATGACTGTTTTTTCCTACTCCACCCTTTGCCAACCTCACCAACAATGCCTGACAGTGTTTTGGGGCTGTCCTCCTTTCATCTACCTTTTCTAGGCTCATTTCCTAGAAAAGTCTCAACCTTTAGCTCCTGTATGTCTTTTGTCTCTAATAGCTATGGAAAACAAAAGGAAACACAAGACCAGAGGGGAAAAAAGAGAGATAAAATAGGCATTTAGCATAATTACAAGGAGGATAGGAACTAAAGTCAGGAATCCATAAACTTATTGGAAATAACTTTTTTTCTGGTTTTCCATGACATAGCATGAATAGCACAAGACCATAGAAGAGACTGGAAAATAGGAATCGCTGTGAAGCTTCCCAAGCTCGTAATTGACCACTGCAGAACTCACATAATTGAAGATGGACGAAGCTAAAAGAAGTAACACAGCTACAAATAGAAAAATACTAAACTGAAAGCTTTCAACAGGGAAATAGGCTGTCACTGAGCATTTGTCCATGTAACAGTAGAGTTCAGCAAAGGACCTATACCTTGTGATCCCATAAGCTTTGCAGTCTGGAATTCTGACCTAAACGAGCAGCTCTATCTTCTCCTGTCAAGGCCAAGGGATACTATTATAATATCCAGTATTCTTACTGGAATATTTATGAGGAGTCTGGGAAGATTGATTTGGCCACAGAGGATAGATATGTGAGCATCTGCTGTAATGGCACTAAAAAGTATTAGACTCATCAGGAATAGTGATTCATAATGATAGTGGTGGTGTTTGCTCTTTGCATATTAAGGAAATCTACTAGTCCCTTAAATCTAAAGATAACATAGACTTTTATATGTAAGAAAAGCTTCAATTTTTTCCACAGCTAGAATTGCTGTCAGGTAAGGCCTCAAATCACACGTGTGTGCCTCTGCATACAGGAATAAATGGATGACGAATTGAGATATTTCCTTTGCTGATCATCTCTTAGAAACAAGAAGGCATGCCAGCACATTTTAAAGCCAATTTAGAAATTGTTACTTATTTGAAAGAGCATAGATGAAGAAAACTGATGTACAGATCAGGAAATAATAGAGCATTCATTTGCTACAAAATTGACCCAAGGAAGTCCTTGGGTACTCAAGGTATCAGGGAGACAAAGCAGGAAATGTTTTGTCTCTTTCCAACTGGGACTCCAGAAGACAATGCCTAAACTTGTTTTCTTTTTATGTATCACATTAAGGACAAAGAAAAACTGTTCATTAACTGCTTTTCCATCGTTTTTGAAATATACCTTAAAATTCATCCTAACGTCCTGAGCAAGGATTACCCACAATTGTAAAAGTCATGTGCTATGTGAACCACTGCCACCTCCATCTCTGCCCCTCAAGTGAAACAGCAACACAATAAATTTTAACTATGATTCTCCATGCCTTTAGTTAACAGACCTGCACATTTTCCAGGAATAAGTCTCAAGGAAAAGTCCTACAAATCTAATAGAGCTAAAACAAACATTATTTAGAACTTAAAATTCTATTGAAAATAATGATCTGCAGATCTAAAAATCTTTAAAAAGAAACTGGAAAAGATTTTTTTAACTATAGGGAAGCCTGTCACAAATGGGTGTAGTAGAGTACATTAGGCTCTCTGGAGACAGTTAATTGAGCTCTCTGTTGTTTTTTAGCCTGTATTTTGCCTGGTTGACACCACACATGCACCTGAAAGAACAGGTTTTTCCCCTACGAAGACAGGCTGAGGGAGCTGAGCTTGTTCAGCCTGGAGAAAAGAAGGCTAATTACAGCCTTTCAGTACCTAAAGGGAGCCTATAAACAGGAGGCTAGATTTGAAATAGATACCCTTTGAAAGGGTAGATAACAGCAGGACAAGGAGAAATGGTTTTAAGTTGACAGAGGGAAGGTTTAGGTTGGATGTCAGGGGGAAGTTCTTTACAGAGAGAGTGGTGAGGTGCTGGAACAGGCTGCCCAGAGAGGTTGCGGATGCCCTGTCCCTGGAGGTGTTCAAGGCCAGGTAGGATGGGGCCCTGGGCAACCTGGTCTAATATTAAATGGGGAGGTTGATGGCCCTGCCTGTGGCAGAGGGTTGGAGATTCATGATCCTTGTGGTCCCTTCCAACCCATGTCTTTCTGTTATTCTGTGATTCTCTGAGTACAGTCCTTATCTAAAAGTGAATTTCTGCATGGTCATGCTGTTTGCTTGCAGCTAGAGCAGCATGCTTGTGACAGGCACTGTATAAGGGGTGTTTAAGAATTTGGCTGCAAAAGATTAGCAGCAAGCAGATCGCAGAATCACAGAATGAGATAGACATTGGAAATGTAAACATTCAAGAATCTTCAAAGATGACTAAAAAACCTCCTGAGGAAGCACACTTGCAGTTCAGAAAAGTAAAGAATTCTTATTTTGGTCAATACTGATACCTTCCTCGGTTAAGTATTTTCCTTCCCAAATATTCAGGTTCTGCTTGCAGAGCCCAGTCTTTCTCATCAGGAGCAAAACTGAAACCTGCCTCTCAGCTTGGTACTGTCAGCAGATCACAGAGTTTATACTGAATATCTGGTAAATCAAACATTCATTCTGGCAAGCCTCCATGTGTATATGCAGGCCTACACAAACTGGCACAATATAGCTGAAGAGGTTCCCAGGCTTATTTGTTGGTAAGGATATTTATTAAATAACTATGCTTCAAAATACAACTGCCTTTTTCTTTTCTGTTCTTTATCGCAATGGCTTCCTATGATCTCTCTGGCACCAAAAATTCCACTGCAATTATAGCCAGTGACATGAAGTCAGTCTGATGTCCAGATATAGACTTCACATCCCTCAGGAGAAATCACTAATAATTTCAGGGATTTAAGGAATTTCAGGAAAGCCTGAAAAGAGCTAAATCTTATAGAAGAACAGCTCATTCACCACCTGAGACATAGGGACTGTGCTTTCTATTTTAACTCTCATAAAACATGTACAACGGCTGAGGCACTTTTGACACATAAATCTTGGGTGCTGAAAGTTCACTCTTGTTCTGCTGCCTCTTACACTTATTTCAGGCAATATGCCACTCCCCATGCTTCTGGAACTGCAATTTCATCCTTTCCCCCAAAAGCCCATAAAAATTGTATTATGTAAAGTTTGGAAATTTAAACTCTTTCTGTTGTTTCTCAATAATTTTCTCAAAGATAGGTGCTGTTTTGCTTGACATTCAGTCAGGTATCATAAAAACTCTCAGGGATGGGGGCACAATGTGTCCTAGGTGGATGAATGGTATCTGTTTATCTTGTGCTCTTGTTAATCCTTATTTTAGAACAAGAGTCAAGAGTCAACACGCATGCCGAATGTGACTTCAATATGAGCTAAATGGTCACAGGCACTGGAGAGGTTAGAGGGTTGTGTGACCATGTGCCCTATCTGCAGACCATGAAGCAACAAATCCTGGCTCTTGGCTCCCAGCTGCAGGGAAAGAAGCAGCCAGGATGAGTCACTCCTATGGAGGTTACAAGAAGCTTTGTGCCATTTTTACTCTGAGAAAATAGGCTGAGTTTTTGCCAAATCCCCATGTTTCTCTGCTCGTAGGAAGCTGTATGTGCAACCGAGAGTTTCCTTCTGTCAACCTACTGTCATATGCAACAAAGAGGTTAATGCTGAACACTGAAGAAATATGGATCTAATCTTTTTTTAACCATCAGCTTCAGAGCATGATCTAGAACATCCTTGGTAATGTTGACTTTGACTTTGGTAGACTTTCAGCAGAGATTATACTGTACTAATAAGAGTTGAATGAAGGCAAGATATGCCAATGCTTGCAATTAAGGAAAGTGTTTTTTACAGTTCACCAGTCCTTCAGTAAAAACAAGAACTCAATATCCATCATAAATCTCAGATAAATTGAAGACAGGAAAGAAAACCTTTCAGATTGTTTTTGTAGGCTAGAAAGAAAGAGGACTGTGGGCTTCATCTATAGCAGAAAGGGAGTACTTTCCAGCTGGTTTCCAGAAATTTTAATTGTGTTCTAACCGAAGAAAATCAAACATGTTCAGACTGTTTCAAAAAAAAAAAAATCCCTTCACATTTTCTTAGTTTTAATCTTCAAGGTACAATTTATTCAAGTAGCTGTGGCATACTGAGCACTATCATACCTAAACTCCTCACAGAAGTACACTAAGCAATATTATTAATATTTCCACGTGTTGTGTTTTTGTCTGGCCGTTTTGTTTTTTTTGCCCTTTTCTGGACATGTATTTGGAATAATGTCTTATTTGCTCATTTATATGTTAAAAATATTTCACACTTGGTAAATGAGTGGAGATACAGATGTGACAACATAAATGAGTACAGTTCTGGAGCCATTCCTTCTGTATTCGCTAAGAATTGATTGTGTGCTGGATGCTTCTGACTCCTTAAACAGACAAGCTTAGAAAGGAGAAGTATGGCAGTTTCCTTTTTTCTTCTTCCAAATTAACATAAGTTAAGATCTTTCACTCTATGATGTAACAAAGTCAGAGACATACTGACCACAGTGGCATGACATGCCATGGGTGACATTTTCTGGTCCCTTTCAATACAGAATAGGAAGTCCTTTAGAATTACATATCATACAGAAGTTATAAATTAGTGAGGTTTTGTGTTGTTTCAGCTTCTCCAACCTACCAGCCCAAAGTACCATTGGAAGTAATTTCTCGGTCAGGTAGAGCTTTGTGACTCTCCCAAGTGCAGAGAGACAATATCTGCCATGCAGTTTGCTCTGGATATCAATCTCTTAACAGAGTTTATGTAATGGTTACCTGGTTCATATAATATGTAAACTATTTCCATATAGAAGCAAACGATCAAATAATAAACAACAAAGCATATTTCAACTCCACTGATCATCATGCTGAAATCTGAATTAGGTGGCGTTCAGTCTGTCTACTGATATCTATTTACATCACAGCAGTAATGGGGAGGTAGGAAAGAATGTCTGTGGTTTACCTGGAGGAAGTTCAGGCTTTCTCCTCTTGCCTGCAGAGTTGGACTTTACTAGGATAGGGTGTTAAATAGGGACTGTCAGAGCTGTTAGAAGCAGCTAGTGAAAGGAAACAGAGGAGTGAGGGAGAAAAGAAGATGCTGCATCTTCTGAGGTAACAGTCTCTTGCACATGATATGCTTGCCTGGTGTCACACCATGGCTGTCAGTGCCGAGAGCTGTGGAGAGGTGTTCTGCCTCCTCAGCCCACTCTGCCTGCCAAGTTATTGATGCTACCTGTCTTCTCCAGATGGTTCATAACAGCCTGTGATGCCTGGTGAGGTAATTGGCACAAAGTCTTGTTTTCCAAAAAGATTTATTTCTTCTCCTAGATAAGAACATCCTCTGCTTTTAAGGGAGACAAAAGCAGCCATTCAGATCAGAATTTGTGCTGTTTTCATAGCTTCTTTTCTTGGTTCTTTAGCAAACATGCTGAACTTAAGTATAGCAGATAAATGTATTAAATGGGAGCACACTGCTTTTAGAGGGCATATGTCTGTTTTACCTAAATGTAGAATAACTTAATCAAGAAAGATGTTCCAAACAAATTCCATGACAATGCCATTTTTCTTTCCCCATCCTGGCATTCATTTACCAAGCACATAGAAGATAGTGTCATGTGCTAACTGCCCATTTGCTTTAATGTAAAATTAAATGTGAGTGTTTAGGAATCTGATTTTCAGCAGAATAGTGGGGATGCACTGTCCCTTTTGCCTGACTGTGATAGTAGAGAACTAGAGAAACAAAATACCTCAGGAGTTCTTAAGGAGTGATAACTTGGGTAGTCCTGCAGCAGGATCTATTTCTTCTTTTTCTACAGAGAAAAGGAAATAAATAGTGCAGCTCTGGAGGTGAGGCTAAGGTGAGGCTTCCTACTCCATAGTGCCATGAGAGGGCAGGAACAAATGTCATTCATGGGAAAATCTTAACTGGGACGAGCTGAGATTAGGGCATTAAAAGGCCTCAAGAACAAAACATAAAAGGTTTTAGTAAAGTAAAGTAAAATGTAGAACAGGGCATTTGAAGGTATGTGTTAATGACAGCAAGTTACTAAAATGTATTTTTATGGATTTGAAATTATTTTTAACTCAAGCCAATAGATGAAGATGCAATCCCCCTATTAATTAAGCCCAGTGGTACCAGAAAACCTACATGAAACCAACACTGGATTTCATAGGCCAGGAAATGGAAACTCTGCTTCCACAAAGTCTTCAGTCTGACTTGTCACTATTTACTATTTACTAGGGATATTTTTATTAAAATGCCTGCAAAATGCAAAGTATGACAAATGCTACAAAATGAGAAAAATTAATTTCTTGGTTCTTCTGCAAGATGCTGGAAAGGTATTTGAAAAAAATATTAATAGTCACATTAATTTGATATGCTTCAGAACATGAATGCAAGAGATTTCTTTTTTGAATAGATTCATAATATTTATCATAACCCTTATGCTATGCTACTTGTTGCCACCCACATGAAAAAGATGCCATACAATGTTGTCTGATATTATTTGCTTAGCAGCAGAAATTTTGGCATGGTATTGTGTAGAAAATGAGAGGAATCAGATGTGTACTGCTGATATATTTCTGCCTCCTGTAGTTTTAAATGATTACAGCTCTCCCACTGCACCCCAGAAGTGACTTCTTACAGTAGGTAAATGCTTTTCTGTATGTTAGGATAGTATTTCTAACAGATTTTTCAGAATTAGAGATATTCAACGGTTTTCTAATAGAACTTTTAGTAGAACTGACTGGAACATTCAAGACAACTCTATTTAATATATATCACTTTTCTGAGTAACCATTCTGCCACACCTTGACTGATAGCAGCAAGGGCCAGGTTCTGCATCTACATGTTTTTTTAACACCATCTTGAGCTATCATCCAAAACCAGGGAGAAACCAAATGAGGCTGAACAGTAGAATTAATGAACAATATATCCCCTATTCACAAGCAGGGAATCAAACAGGCTTATTGAAACAGCATATTATTTGGGAAAGAACAAAGAGAGAGAAAAGAAAAAAGACAAAACAGAAAAGCAATCTCTAGTTAGGGTCCTTCTCTCTCCCTCTTAAGCAAAGTAGACAAATAATTATTCAGACTGTTTTTCTCTTAGCATACGGATGCTTATTGCCTTCCCCAGCCAGACCCATAATTTGCTGACCTCTGTGGATGCTAAACTGTCAAAATTTAGCTGCTGCATAAGATCATTTGAAAAAAATCACAATTGTCTATGAAGGGACCAACTCACCTGCGCACATCCTCCTCTGCTGTGATTTCCACTTATTAGCAGAAATAGAAAACAGATAGTCCATAATGCTATACTTAAAACAAAGGAACTTCCTTAAAAATAGGGTCCTTCTTTGCTTCCCAAGTTTATTCAGCCCTGTTCACCAATCCACCACATTAGACCTGGGTGAGTACTCACATTCTGCAGCATTGGGTAGGTTTCAATGAAAATGTCACAGGAAATGTCTTAGGGTTCATGGTCAACAATCTCTTTCAAAAATATACTAAACTGCATGGGTTTAAGACTAAGAACTAGTTCTGATCATCAGAAATTGTCACTGCATTCTGGAAAAATTTGCTTTTGTCTGTATTATGTAAGTTCTAAATTCTTCTCTGTCTAAATCTTCTCATACTCCAGCTGGCAATGTTCAGTGCTGAAGAACAATCTCCATATTATGCACAGGATTTTCAGAATCACAATCCTCTCATAATCTCATCTGTTGATTTCAGTCCACACACTGGTATTTATTGCAGAATATGTTCTTTTGATCAGTATTAACCGGAGATGTATGTGTTGTTTTTTTGTTGTTTTTTCTTTTTTTTTTTTCTTTTTTTTTTTCTTTTTTTTTTCTTTTTTGTAGAAAGAACGTGGTAGAAATATTAATCTGATTGTCTAACTAAATTGTAAAATTAAATCCGCAATTTTATCATTTTTTCCTGTCATATATTTACTCCTCATATTCCTTCATATTTTTACCAAAATGATTTGTCTACAATCTGTACAACTAGGTTGAAAACACACACATATATATATATATATATCTTGGCTCTATATTCTTTCAACATTAAACTAACATTAAAATGTGCAGTGATGATTGAAATGGACTATATATAACAGGCAGGGATGGAAGCCATTTCATGCTGAAAACAAAGTTAGCTTTAACGCTGATTCAATTTGAAGCAGGATATCACTCAAGATGTGTGCATGTCTCAGGTCTTCCACACAGCAACACACCTTTGTGTCTACACCTTCTCTCCCTACATCTTTTTTCTTTTCTTATCTTGGATTTCCCATCAGCAAAGTACAATATTTTGGGTACTGACGAGTGACCTGAATGTCCATCTGTTTCAAACAGCAAGCTCCAAGTTTAGGGCAGTCTGCTAGCTGATAGCTTTGTATTTACACTTTATTCTTTGCCACAAGTTACAGTTTTCAGTAGAAAACACTAGCAGCTAAATGTACTTGGATATCAGAGTAGAATCATAGAATGGTTTGGGTCAGAAGGATCATGTAGTTCCAGCCTCCCAGTTATAGGCAGGGACAGCTCCCACTAGACTAGGTTTCTCTCAGCCCCATCCAGCCTGACTTTGAATGCTTCCAGGGAGGGGCCATCCGCAACCTCACTGGGCAACCTATTCCAATGTCTTACCACTCTCACAGTAGGAAGAATTTCTTCCTAATATCTAGCCTAAATCCACCCTCTTCCAGCGTAAAATCATTTCCTTTTGTCCTGTCGCTACCTTCCGTTAAGAAAAATCCCTCCCCAGCTTTCCTGTAGGCCCTTCAGGTATTGGGAAGCTGCTATAAAGTCTCCTCAGAGCCTTCTCTTCTCCAGGCTGAACAGTCCCTCTCTCAGCTCTCTCATCCTGTCCTCATAAAGAAGGTGCTCCAGCCCTCTGATCATCTTCATGGCTACAGCAGTTCCATGTCTTTCTTGTGTTGGTGGCTCCAGAACTGGACACAGTACTCCAGGTGAGGTCTCACAAGAGCAGAGTAGAGAGGCAGAATCACTTCCCTCGACCTGCTGGTCACACTTGTCTGTTGATGCAACCCAGGATATGGTTGGCCTTCTGGGATGCAAGTGCACATTGCCAGCTCATGTTCAATCTCTCATTAACCAACACTCCCAAATCCTACTCCTCAGGGCTGTTCTCAATCTGTATCTGTGCTTGGGATTGCCTCAACACAGCTGCAGAACCTTGCAGTTAGCCTTGTTGAACTAGATGAATTTGGCATGAGCCCACCTCTCAAGTCTGTCCAGGTTCCTCTGGATAGCATTTCTTCCCTCTAGCGTGTAAACTGCACCACTCAGCTTGGTGTCATTTGCACACTTGCTGAGGGTGCACTCAATCCCACACTGCCTACAAAGATGTTAAATAACACCAGTCCCATTCCCTGAGGAATGCCTCTTATCACCACTCTCCATTTGGATATTGAGCTGTTGACCTTAACTCACTGAGTGTGACCATCCAGCCAATTCCTTATGCAGTGAGTGGTCCATCCACAAAATTCACTTTTTCTCCAATTTGGCGACCAGGATGTCATGTGGGATAGTGTCAAAGGCTTTGCACAAGTCCAGGTAATTTTATTAAAAGTGAATATCACTACACTTAAAACAACAGCTGATCTGACTGGTAGAGTCTCACCTTGCAAAACTGCAAATGTGGATGTGGGGAAAAAAGATAGCGTTTTCCAGAACTTCCTTAAGAAAGCATAGAAAATTTCAGTATTATAGGGACTGTGCATTCCAATGTGTATGATGTTGACTATACATGAAGATTGCAAAAATTGTAACAACTTTGCTGAGAATCGAGAGTAGAATTAAGTTTCAATGTCCACTAATTTTGACTGTGATCTAAATAAAAACTTTTTTTTTTTTTGCTATCCACAAATCTCAAAATTGGAGAGCTACCTTATTTTAATTAAGTTAATCATACAGTCAGCTGGGCTGCAATTGCAGCAGGCAAGACAATGCATATAATGAGAACAGGTCTTTCCCAAAGAGGTAAACTATGACAATACAATAGCAACTCTAAGACAAAGCGGGCTTTCCAGTATTTATCTGCATATTCCCTGTGAATGAGGGCTTTCCAAATAAAATTAATTTGCTTGAGAAATTCCCACACCTGCTACTGTGTTTGGCACCTGTATGTCTTAGTTCTCTAAGATTCACTGGCTTCAAGGTTGTGTCTCTCTGCGAGTGCTGAGCATTATGTGTGAGGGAGCTGTTAGCTTTAAGACTTACACTGGGAAAGAAAGTTAATACTCTAAAAAACAAGGAGGAAATATTTTACTCTTGAAATGCTTCTTTCCTTTTAAATGAGAAGAAAACTCACCTAAGTACCAGGACGTTTAGAGGCTGTAGAATTTATTAGATGTAAGGAAATAACCTTGGCAAAAAAATGCTTTTCTTTGTCAATACCTTGAGCAAGAACAGATTCAGACAGATGATGGGTTGAGAGCTGGCTGACTGGCAGAGCGCAGAGGGTCGTTGTTGGTGGTGCAGAGTCCGGTTGGAGGCCTGTAACCAGCGGTGTTCCTCAGGAGTCTGTGCTGGGTCCGGTCTTGTTCAACATCTTCATCAATGACCTTGATGAGGGGATAATGGCCACCCTCAGCAAGTTTGCTGATGATACGAAGTTGGGAGGATTGGCTGACACGCCTGAAGGCTGTGTTGCCATTCAGCAAGACCTGGATAGGCTGGAGAGCTGGGCAGAAAAAAACCGGATGAGGTTTAACAAAAGCAAGTGTAGAGTCTTGCATCTGGGGAGGAATAATTGCATGCACCAGTACAGGCTGGGGGATGACCTGCTGGAGGGGAGCTCTGCGGAAAGGGACCTGGGTGTCCTGGTGGATGACAGGTTGGCCATGAGCCAGCAGTGTGCCCTTGTAGCCAAAAAGGCCAATGGCTTACTGGGGTGCATTAAAAAGAGCGTGTCCAGCAGGTCAAGGGAGGTGATCCTCCCCCTCTACTCTGCCCTGGTGAGGCCTCATCTGGAGTACTGCGTCCAGTTCTGGGCTCCCCAGTACAAAAAAGACAAGGATCTCTTGGAAAGAGTCCAGCGGAGGGCCACGAAGATGGTGAAGGGCCTGGAGCATCTCTCCTATGAGGAAAGGCTGAGTGAACTGGGTCTGTTCAGCCTTGGGAAAAGAAGACTGAGAGGGGACCTGATCCAGGTCTATAAATATCTAAGGTGTGGGGGGCAGAATGGCGAGGCCAGACTGTTTTCAGTGGTGAGTGGAGACAGGACAAGGGGAAACGGCTGGAAACTGCAGCATAGGAAGTTCCGCACAAACATGCACCAAGAACTTCTTTACAGTGAGGGTGACGGAGCACTGGAACAGGCTGCCCAGGAAGGTGGTGGAGTCTCCTTCTCTGGAGATGTTCAAGACCTGCCTGGATGCCTACCTGTGCGACCTGGTGTAGGGAACCTGCTTTGGCAGGGGGGTTGGACTCGATGATCTCTGGAGGTCCCTTCCAACCCCTACAATTCTGTGATTCTGTGTGATTCTGTGATTCTGTAAATGAAAGTTCTGAAAGAGGGGAAAAGATTTAAGAAGGCTGAGATACTGCTGTCTTATAATGCTGAGCTATTTCAATAGCCCATCAAACATCCTGGCACAAGCATACAGCTCTCTGTCGTATCATTCAGACTCCAACCAGAAGCAAAACAAAGTATTTCAGTTAACTTACCAGTGCTGATAACATGAAGTCCTTGTCTTGTTTGGATTTACCCTTTAGCACAAAGTATATTCATAAATAAATAATGGCTGACATTCACTCTTAATGAAACTAGTTGTGTTCACTATGAGCAGATATTTTTCTCCATGTTTTCTCCATCACCCTGAAATTTAATTATGTTGTTTTGATGCTAGTGCAGATGTCAAATTCCATCCAAAATCACTACTGCACCTCAGCTTAGTTCTCATCTTTTCAAGGCTTCTTTTATGTATCGCAGCTATCTTCACAGATGTCACTGTCACATACAGTCTTTAGTCCTCTCTTGGCTCTTGGCTCTGCACTTCCTGATTTCCTTCTTCCCACAAGCCCCAAAGATTTCAGTCAGTCTTGAGTCTGGGACACAAGTTTGGCTTCCCCTAGCTCTTTTGTCGCTAGGAAAGTGCTGTCTTCTCCCCTCTCCTTCCAAACCTAAATCTTTTACTATCTGGTTTTTAGTTGCCCTATATGATTAAACTGCATACAGTTTAACTCCCTCACTCATTTTCAGGTCGCTAGTAGAACTTGCATTTACTTTAAGAAGAGAAGTCTACATTCCTATACTTTTATCTAGTTCTGTGCACTACAGAAAGTGGGAAAATTCAGAAGCTAAAATATTTTCACATTATTCTTAAGTCTGTGCCTTCATGTGAGTGATCCCTGTTGTGATGATTTTGACTGTGATTATTCTGAAATGGTATCTCCCACAAGTAGTCCTGACGAGCCTCAGTCACTCTTCTGACCTTTCTTTTTAATGCAAACATATGGTTTCCTCATGAATATGACTACTTTTGGATGTTCTTTGAGGAGGAGTGCTTTTCCCATCCATGTTCCTGAGGCAAAACAACTATGGCAGCCACCTTGCAGGCAATACAGAAGCAGAAACTGAGTGGATACTGGTTAATGAAATCTCCTGCATACCGTATGCATTGGAACTTTCGTTATTACAAAAGCAACCTCAGGCATCCATTTTACTTTCCCTATTGTGTCTTTTGAAATGTTGATGTCTTGATAAAACAACTTATGCTGAGAACAAAGTGCAATTTCTATAACAGCCTGACAGATTTAGGAAGGACCAGCCATGGGTTCTGGTAGTAAGGACAGCTCTTATTCAGCTAGGCTCTCTATCAAGCCTGTTCCCTAGGTCATGTCCCTGATACACTTCTTCCTTCCACTGTAAGGCTTGCCGTTGATCCAGTTTTTAAATGGAATGATGCATGCTTCAGAGGACTGTGCACTTCGGTGCACTCTGCATGCTGCAGGAAGTGTCCAAAATGCCAACATCAGCAGTATGGACAGCCAGATGCTCCCTACAGTGCCTACCTGTTTTATCAATCAGACAAAAAGACGTAACTGCCATTTTCTAAAGGTATGTCCCAAGAGGTATAACCTTCAACTCAAAGCGCTCCCATGAGATCCATGTAAGAAGAATTTGCTGATGTTCTTTTGTTATGTCCAAAGCAAGATACACAGATGGCTTGGCCTATTATTTCTGTTTCATTCTCCAGGGAACTCATCTTGCTCATCTTGTTAAAGCCTACATCGAACCTTACTTGGTCCGGGAGCCAGCACAATTGCAATGTCATGATCTGCTGTGTGATTTTTCACAGATTCACACATTTTCTATATTTTTTTTTCCTCGCTAAAGAAAAAGCGACCTTGCACCTTATTCTCTTGTTTTTATTAAAGGAGGAGCAAAATTGCATCTCTCCCTTGGCTATTCAGAGAAAACTCTTTTAAAACCATAAACTGTACTGTGCCCATATGGCTTCTTATTTAGGTGCTTTCCCAACTCAAAAATGGCTTTTCCACTGTAAGGACTCAAGATCATCTGATATGTTGCCTTTCTGACAATCAAAGAAAAGAAAATAGTCTCCATAATATACAAGACCAATTAGTGAAACATTTTGTTTTGCCATGGGGCTTGTAGTTTAAGCCTGAAGCAACAGCTTTAGAGTGCTATGGAGCATTACTAGCACAGCCCACATGCATTAGCAGAATGTTTAGGAAGGAAGATCAAGGGTCTCTCACAACCTTGGTCAACTTCTAAAAGGCCCTTGTCCAAGGGAGGAGGATCTCTCTCCCCTTCTGTCTTCTGATGGTTTCTCCTCACAGATGAGATTTACAAAATCCCGCAATTTCTATTTTTCTGTGACTGGCTCCCTTCTAGCCAGTTACTGTCCTCACAGGATAACCAGAATATCAACTGGGCAATTAGCAATCTCCTGCCCCCATTCCTCCAAAGTATTTCATGTCTAGCAGCGTCACAAAATGTAGGTAATGACTCTTATGATGCAGAAAAACAGAGGGAGGTAGAAAACATAATGAGTTACTGTGGGATAATACACTTATCCCTGCTATTGAGGAAATGAGCCATAAGAGGCACGTTTAAGCCTGGGTTTTTGTACAACTATGTGTTACTCTACTCCATGTACTTTTTAAATCTAATCTAAATGAAACCTTTCTTTAAAATATTACTTTCAATTTCCAGTCTTCAGGGAAAATCATTAAAATGGGCTACTTTTCTCCTCAGTAGATGATACAGACATCCAAATGTTTCATCATTCTCTAAAGCTTAATTTCTGAAGCATAATTTCTGAGCCTTTTTTTTCTGTGAAAAAAAAATGTGACTGAAATCAGAGTTTCATACACTGAGTTAAAACAATTTTTTTTCTGGCATTTCCTACCAGCTGGTAGTGACATTCCATTCAGTAGGAGCAAAACAGTGAATAGATTTCTTCATTTGGGCTAAAAAACAGAAAAGTTTGAAAACAATTTATTGTTTTTCTATTTTGCTCTACACTGGCTTCTAATTGCTTCCTATGTTACAAGAGTAAAAAATTCAGAGGATGTTATTTTGAGGTGGTCTTTGCAAAGATGCAGATTTTTGCTATGATTTGGTTCCTTCTTAAATTCACAGTCATATTCCTCCTGAATCTCAGAGGTAGAGAGTTCATTATGGATAAATGAGAAATGATTTTTAAAATGCCATCCGTCTTGTCTAAAATAAAATAAAGTTTTTGTTACATTTCAGAGAACAAATGTAAAATCTCATTGTGTTTTTCAATCGTTATGAAAGGAATTCTGAAATTAGTCTGTGATTTCACCAGCCACTTTGTGCTTTATTATCCATCGTAGGATTACTTGGATACAGTCATTTCTTTGGGTAATTATTTTTAGTATTTTTACATATACAGATTTGAAAGACTCTATAAAAATACAGTTGTTAAGACTGCATTCCTTTAGGAATGATGAAGTATAATCATGTAACTATAAGCATGCATTGCACAGAAAAGTAGAATTTGGAACTGATACAGTCTCAGCTGTGGTTGCTATGTAATTTTTCTTTTCATACTAATATTGAATTTTATATATAAAAGAGAATCTGATTTCTAAAGGCTGAGAGAAAGCCTTAATTCAGAATTTCCTCTAGATTTGAGCTCTCATTTTTTGGGGGAAAACTACATTATATATTTTAACTAGCCAGATAATAAATATGATTTCTGTCTGGAAATAACTGAAGTTAACTTCAACCATAACTGTATAATACATTTTAATGGGCTGTGGTCCTTCATTTATTATTCACACGCACTTACATATCTGTATATTATATCATATATATAATTTAGTAGAAAAACATGATGCTGAACATAAATTAAAATTTTGTAGGAGGACATTGTTGCACAGAACTGTCTTGTCTGTGGGAGGACTAGAAACTAGAAAATTTTGTAAGAGAAAGAAATGTCCTGTTCCTCACCACTTTCTCCCACGTGCACCAAATCTCATGGTTCAAACTGGAAGAGCTTCACTGAAAGCACTGTAGTTGCTCCAGCATGCCTTAGCAAGGAACCTTGCTCTTAATGCATTTTCTTTTTTTTCTTTTGAGGGCTCATGCCATCAGGTGTAATACAGGTATAATCTGTTACTAGAAAAGATCAACTATCTCATTACCATCCCTCAGAATGAAGTCTAACAAATTAATGGAAGGTTTACCTGAAGAGGTAATAAGGAGTCAAGTACTGGGTTTACAGGAGTGAAGTTATACAGTAAGCTCTAAATCAGTGTGTTGCTGATGTAGTGTTATCATCAAACTCTGCAACTTATTAATTGGAGAAACGTGCTTTTCACATCCGGACCCAAGCAGATTCATTTTCCTAGGACTACCAGAAGGTGTAGATAACTGTACTGCAGCTGAGAGTCTGCAGCTTGCTCTTCTGCCAGCTGTAATAGCATGACCGTAGCTGACCTTGTGGTAGAACCAACATGCTCTGCACCAAGGACTTCTGTTCTCCCCATCCTTCCAAACTGCCAAATAATGTTTGTGCAACTTGATGTCTTTTGGATTCTCCCTTGAATGCCAAATTCCAAAGAAAGTACTTCTATGTTTTTCACCAATGTTTGTACTACATTTATGGAAAAAACTGAGGGTACAGTGGATAGCAATACATGTCAGATGCCACTGTGTGGGTGAATTCACATTCAGTGGATCAGAAAAGCTGTAAAAATCAAGCTGCCTTATCTGACGCATTAGCACTCCTTTACAGCAGTCTTTTTATGGGTCTATTTCTGTACACTGCCTTTGCTGTACCTTAGAATCATAGAATCACAAGGTTGGAAACGACCTATAAGATCATCTAGTCCAACCATCACCTCAACACCATTGCTACCACAAGCACTAGATAATAGAGCAATCTCCAAGACAGTCATCTTGGTGTCTATGAGTATGCATCTCTTTAACATGAGTCAGTGGCAGATCAAATGCTTTTTAGCTGGTAGAAATCTCAGCAGAAAAATTCTGAAGCAGATGTGCTTCCATGAATATACATGCATGCTTGCACACGCAGCTGAATGAAATTTTAATTGAAGATTATAAAACAAGAATAATGCAGGGTATTCATTATTTAGCTAACGAGTTACAAATCTTTAACTGTTGCAGATTGAAAAACAAAAAAATTGACCATTATATTGAAAAGACTTGCTACTTTTTTCATTGACAGCATGGACAAATGCAAGACAAGTCTAATGAGTTTTAGTATTATGAAAAAATTCTCTATGGAAACTTCTTACAATGATTCATAGGTAACAGTTATCAAGTTGTTATATTGCCACTGCATGGTACTTCTAGGACAGAAAATTTTTTAAAAAGGGAAAAAAAAGATTTTGGAGAATATTATAAACTACTAGTTGGTTTAGGCCTCTTATTCCCAAGATAGGAGTAATTCCTATACACAACAAAGAATTTTTCCTTGCCGTGACGTATTGAATGCTCCCAGAGTCCCCACAAAATCTAAAACCAAATAGAACTGCCATGACACTTATTGCACAGTGTAGGTAAGTATTCGTTATCACCTTGTTTGTCTGCTTTTGTATACAGAAACCAAAGCTTTATGTGTAGATAGATAGATAAATAAATAAAATTAAACATGTAAATTTTGTTATTACTGCCCAGCAAAGACTCTAAAAATTTTACAACATGACTCTACATCTTACAAATGTTAAGCTGATGTTGATATTGCATCTCTCTTCCTATTCAGTACCATTACTGTTGCCAGCCAAACAAGAGGAATTAATGAACCCAATGATTACCCAAATCTTTACTGAAGGCAACCTGCCAGTTTGCAGAAGAAATGGTACTTCTTTTACTCTTTTTGTTCCTTCTTATCTAGTGTACGTGAAACTGTCTCTGGTCACTGGATTTGGCTATTTACCTTACGGAACATTTTGGCTCTATTAATCTGACATTCTGACCATAGGAGATATGGCAAAAATGTTGATGTCAGCCTGTGGATGAAACAGAGTAGTGTATAAGGACCATGCTACAAGTGCATTTGACTTTAACCTGCTCTACTTTAAGAGTGACAAGGGCTTAGACAGACCATTGCATGGTTCTCAAATATAAAAAATGACAACCAGAAGGGGCTTCTTTGTATTTCTTCTGGTTGTTTTTCAACCTTGTTGTACAACAAACAGCAGTAACCAAGAACCAGGCTCACAGATGTCAGACATCCCTGTTATATCTACAAACATTAGTGAAGACTGACACAAAGAGGACTTTTTAATTTAATGCCACAGACTACAAATTGAATTCACAAACTTCAGAATGCCAACCTGACTTTAGGCTTGACAGTTTTTAATAGTCCAAGTACAAATTAATAATTTTTATCTAGCTGAGTGCATAACATTTTGATAAATTGTCCATTTGCCTGTCTGCTTTATCCAGTTATGTCCTGTTTCCTTTTTAAACTTAAGGAAACTCTGTCCATAAGTTGACTGTAATGGAAAAAACTATTTAAAATCCCAGATACCCCGAGGTTTATTGCATATGCTATTAGAAGAGATGCTTTTGTGGGCCACTGAATGAAAGTATATGTATATATAGATAGTTCGCTCCTTTTTTTTTTCTTTACTCCTTCCTCTCATGTCATTGAGGACTTTTGATTTATATATATATATTGTGATATTAACTTCAGTATTCTCAATTTACAAGTATTTTTCACTGTTGTTCATCAGTTCTTGTGGGATATTTCTGTCAGATGTTCTGGGATCTCATCCTTACTATGCCAGAAAGAATTCAGATAAAAGAGGTTTGTAGTGACACATGACAGTCTTTCCAAAACAAAGCTTTATCTTCTGGATACAAGGTCTGGAATCTTCAACATTTTGGCTAGAAAGTCAAAACAAAGCCTGATCAAGTTTCTCCATCCAAATATTACTGCTGCTTTTTGCTGAGCTTGCTGGACCACTTCTTGCTTAATCACTTCTTGCTTAGCCTCGAGGGCAGCTCATATACTTAACTCATCTTTCTATGTTTCTTGGGCCACCCAGTCCATTGTTTCTTTATAGATACCTCTCAAAAATCCTCCTCCTATTCATTTGGTTTATTTTTTATCCCTAGCTCCCAGACTTGTAACAGTTTATTGCTCCCTCTGATACCTCTGCTGTTACTTATGTCTATAAATCTGGCTGTTCTGTTGATGGGTATCTACCTTATCTGGTGCTTTGTTTTCCTTGCATCTAGTATTACTGTAGGATTATACAAGACACAGTTATCAGAGTGCTTTACGAAACCAATCTACATTAGTTCTACAGCTTATATCCTGTCACAAAAAATAAGAAGTTGAGATTGTAAGCATAAAAAGAATGTGCATATTCTCTATTTGATCACACATTGAAAAAGATATTTTGGAAATATATAGAATATCAACATTTATTTATTTATTTATTTATTTATTTATTTATTATTAGAAGAGTCATCTAAGACATAGGTTTTTTTATACCTGAAATACATTTTGTGATCTTGGGACACTCACTCATCTCAAAATGTTCTTGAAGAAAGAGAGGTGTTTAGAGGGCCCACAGTGATTATTGCATGTGCTGACTGCACTCAGCGTTGTCTATGAAGGCTTTTTGACTCCTTACCTCAAAAGAATCACATGATGTTCAATAACAGTTCTCTGATAACTGTTTTGTATAATCCACTTTCCATCATAACCTGTACAAGATGCAAGAAAGCAAGTGCTGCCTCCTATTTTACCTCCCAGGCCCACTACAGGATTTAGTAGGCCTAAATCATTTTTAATAGATACTAAGTCTCTGTGCCTTCTTACTTTTTTTTCTTAGTCTCTCCAGGAAACCTACTCCTATGTTGAACTATCTTTCAGGTAAAAGTTTTTTTTGATGCTTGGGCTAAAATATTCTTCACTTACTCATTGCTTTCAGTTTTATTGCCAGTGAACAAAGAAACAATCACTTATTTTCTTTTCAGTAGACTTAGTCTGGAGATGACTACAGTCTGCCTCTTCCTTTTCAGAAATGTAAGCCTACTTTTATCTTAGTCTTCCTTCAAAAGTCTTCATTTCCAGATCACTAACCCCTTTAGTGCCTATTAGGACTTTCACACATTAAAGTGTGGTGCTGAACATGGAAAAAATTACCTAAGCTAAAGTCTCATCAGAACAGACTAAATTGACAACCACATCACCTATCTTACTTGCTATACTTGTGTTTGTACTTTCCAGTATAATGCTTTCCTTTTCTTCACAGTTGTCTCACATTCAGTTGGTAGTCTTCCATGAAGCTCAGATCTCTTTCTGCAGAATGACTGCAAAGAAATTAATTTCCTATCTCCCATTTGTGTGGTTTGTTATTCCTGTACAACAGTAAATGCAGTGCTCCACACTTACTTTTACGAAATTAATTGGTTTTTTCCTTCCCTAGACCATTTCTCCAATTTGTCATGATAATCTTGAGCTTTCATCCTGTACTCCAATGTGTTGCAGCCATTCCCAGGCTGGTATCATCTCCAGGTTTAATAAATTCAATCCATTCCATTATCCATCTCATTAATGAAATTACTGAATAGGAAACACCTTGGTGGTGCCAGCATAGAGTGCTTCAGTTAAATTTGACAGCAAGCCTTTAATAATTATTTCCCCTCAGTACTGCCTTTGTGAACTATGGACTGCTTGGTACAACACACAGCCTGAAGAAACACCCACCCTTTGTGAGCTGCAGAGCTTCCTGACTCCCGGGACTGGAAAGATGTGTGCTGTGTAATAGGCAGTATATTTTGTGCCAGTATTTTAACCTCCCAGATCTTATGCTAAAGCCAGATTTTCCTGAAAGTACTTACCTAACTTTGTCTATATACTTACATGTTTTTGGTACACAAGTTCCACCTTTCAGCTCCAGAGAGATGTATATTCTCTGGGCTGAGTAAACATGATTAGTGCTCCTATAGACAGGCATGGAAGTAGTACTGGCTTGGTGGTAAGGCTAATAGGTCTGAGACCTTTCACGCTGATGAGCTGCTTTACAGTTTTTCTGTAAGCATGGCTTCCAATGGAATAGCAGGCAGTCATAAGTGGGATGACTTACACTCACGAACTATTATTTTAATCTGGTTTTTATTGCTCTGATAATAAAATTTTCCCTCTGTATTCAGAAGTCTCTTCAGAGAGAATGAGATCTACTGGTGAAAATCCATTGGTGCCATCCCCAGCTAGCAACATATCTTCCCAACTGTCATTCACCTTCTTTTTTTCCCCCGTTTCCCCATTGTTTACATGAAATTCACCTGAAAATGAGAAACATTCTTCAATTGCTTGTAAACAGAAATTAATTCTCATTTGTATTTTTATGGTGAGTTTGTTCCTAACCTCCCATAGAAAAAAGCCTGATTCTTCTCATACTTGGACTAGAATGGCATCTTATTGTTCACTGAGATCACTCTGTGGCTACATATGAAGTTGGAGTAAACTGATTTCATAACAACCCTCCATCCACTCTATCACATTTTCATTGCCTTTCACCTCTGTAACAGCAACAGAAATGAATTTAGTAAGTACAAGACAGTGGGAAGTCCATCCTTCTTTGTAGAGGCTTGGCCTGACAACATTGTGAAATAATTTAGCTGTAGCAATTGTGCCAGAGATAATAAGAGGATTTTTATTTTCCACTTCCTAAGCATTTCTGAAATGACATCTTGTGTAGGTGTGTGTCCATGAAAGTTCCCATGAACCTGGTCAAGTCAGGTATTTGTCTCCATTAAGTCATGTGCAAAGATAAGGGCATTCCTGTAGTCAACAAGATGGCATGTTGTATTTTAAAATGAAGGATTTGCAGAGGTAGCAGCTCATTTTGCATGCAAGCAATGTAAATTTAGTGGAGGAAGTGTTGTAAATCACCAAAGAGCTACTTGACAGTGCCACTCTGTGAGTCTGGTTCAGAATTATTAATTAGAGCAGGCTGAGGATGGTTTGTTTGTACATCAGTCGAGCTAAGCCATGTTGGAATCCCTGTAAATAATAAAACAGCCTGATTAGGCCTAGTCATTAATTAAGTGTCTTCACTGTGAATAAACAGTGAAATCTTTCCGTTTGCCAGGGACCCCTATGACACTGTGATAAATATGCAGTCTCAAAAGCTCCTATAACATGGTTTGACATCTTCATCTATTAAACTGCAACATTCTCTCCAGTGAGGAGGGGTTCAAATCCCACAGTGGATGATACATCTGCCTAATTTTGTTTGTTGAAATACATTACTTTGGAAGTCTCATATCATCAGGGTTGAGAACTTGCAAAGAGGAAAGAAGGGGAAAAAACTGTTAAAACTAAACAGTAGCACTCTAAAACTAAACAGTCATCTGCATAGGTGGCTTTTTATTGGTATAGCACTGCTAAGGGTGGTTTTATTATTATATGGATGTAAAAGTCAGCTATTATTTATCTGATTAAAATGATATATATTTAAAACTGAATTACACTTGCTTCAGAGATTGGAACTTGAATGGTTGTTACTGTATCTAGCTTCCACTGTCCATGGAATACAACAAAGATAATTTTTACAAACACTACTTCTTCAAATTCAAGAAAGTGTTAAAGGCAATTAAATCTCACACCCCAAGGCATGAATTGATCACTGTAGGTGATTTTCTCCTCTTATGCTCTGATGAACAATTGGTGAGGTGCAATGGGGATCTTTCATCTTGTGAAGATTTGAATATTGGCAACTTTTGCAGTCAGGATATCAGTTTAGTAGACAGATCGATGAGCTGAGCAGACATTGACAATTTCTGTTTTCTTCTGTAACAAGTGCTGCAAGTAGCACTTGAGCATTGCCTGTTGGAAAATAAGTTAATTTTTATCAATTCAGTGACAGAGCAGAGATCTACTCTGATTTCACAAAAGTTGGTGGCCTCATCCCCAAATACTCCCCCTGTTCAGTACTGTCCCCAGCCTTATCCACAGCAAACAGGGCTGGCACAACCTCATTTTGGTGTTCTGTTACTCAAATCAGCCAATTTAAAGGTGCTGAAATAATAGCAATGCTAAGCACGAGCATTTGAATAGGTGGGAGACAGATGACTCAGTAAAATCAATCTATTGATCTCAAGATATTTTAAGTATTTAAGTACCATGCAACAATTAGAGGTATTTCTGAGTATGCAATAAATGATTTTATTCTGACAAGCTCGCTTGTTTCTCTTACACATAATAGAGACTAAGAATGCCATTGAATTTGGAATAGCTTTTAGGAAGCCAGTGCTTTGCAGATGCACAATTGGTGCTGACAGTCTTGTATTCTGGTAAACAATCAGCCAGGTGGCAGGAGATCATAGAATCATAGAATAGCTCAGGTTGGAAAAGACCTTAAAGATCATCAGGTCCAACCACAAGGTAACCATACTGCCCTAACTAACAACCCTCCACTAAATCATGTCCCTGAGCACCACATCCAAATGGTTTTTAAACACATCCAGGGATGGTGACTCAACCACTTCCCTAGAGAGCCTATTCCAGTGCTTAACAACCCTTTCTGTAAAGAAGTTTTTCCTGATATCCAACCCAAACCTCCCCTGGTACAACTTGAGGCTGTTTTCCCTTATCCTGTCACCTGTCACCAGTGAGAAAAGACCAGCCCCACTCGGTGCAGTCAGCTTTCAAGTATTTGAAGAGAGAAATAAGGTCTCCCCTCAGCCTCCTCTTCACCAGACTAAACAGCCCCAGTTCCTTCAGTCGTTCCTTTTAGGGCACATTTTCAAAGCCCTTCACCAGTCTTGTTGCCCTTCTTTGGACCTGCTCCTTTCGGTATTGAGATGCCCAAAACCAAACACAGTACTTCAGGTGGGACATCACCAGTGCCGAGTACAGGGGCAGGATCACTTCCCTAGTCCTGCTCACCACATCACTCCTGATACCAGGAGTGATCCTGGTACTACTCCTGATCCTGAAGCCAGGATGCCATTGGATCGCTGGAATTATTGTTACGGCAAGTAGCAGTCTCTTGAATCCTCACCTTTACTTGAACATGGTCAAATAGATTTTAGCCCTTGATGTTAAATTAATACAGAGATGCATATACATGTGCAACATCTGTATTAATTCCTAATTGTTACAAAGAAACAAAATCCACAGTGGTTCCTTGATATCCATCAGCATAGGACAGTAATTACAATGAAGGTTGATGACTTATTTGCAGAAACCACCAACAATGCCCAGAGTCCCCCTTTCATAGTGTCACTTTCATATTCTAGAGAGACGCTGGCAAGTAGCTGTTGGCAGTGTTCCTTTCTTCTGCAGTGCTTCCAGCAAAGTAGCATGGGAAATGCACATAATGTGTGCTGAGAGTCCTGGTTCATGCAGAGATTTGCAGAGATAGTATGCTGACGTCACCAGCTGGCAAAGGAAAGGAATTAGCCAATGTCTAGACACACTTGAGGCTTGCAGGGGAGCCTGGAATTTGCAAATGAGCCTGTAAGAGACTAAGACAACCTTGGTGTGCTTAGCAGAGGCAGGGAGAAATCCTGCCAGAGCATCACTCCCTGCCGTTTGCTGAGGGAATATGATTGCTGTTGGTGAGGAAGCTGGAGAAGTTCAGTGTGTGTTGAGAGTCTGGGCATCTCCTCCTGGACACTGTTCATGAAAGCCATTTTAGCCCATGCATGAGGAGAGACAGCTCTTCTTTTTTTTTTCTGTTAGACTTTCCCATTGCTATTTGCACCTCAATTGTGTGGAGATATGGCTGCCATAATTCTGCTTGATAACCTGCTGTGGACTCCGCTGTTGTTTTTATCTCTGGTTTCAACAGCCTGAGAGATCACATACCCCTGGTTATGATTAACTGATCTTTTTGCTATAAAAGCAGGGAACTGGTGATGGAGTAGGCATCCCTGAGTTTGGCATTTATCCTTCTTTGAGGCCTTTGGGACTGCAGAAGTTTTAAATTATTAAGCCTTTGGCCTTTTTTTTCAGGCTTTTGCAGAACAAATAGCCTCAGAGCTGGAGAGGTTGGAGTCTATTTTATTGTCTACTTATCTTGCCAACGTGCTTTGTCAGGTGGGATGATCAGTACTTTTGTTTGTGGCTGGAAATGTGCATTCCACCCAGGAAAGAGAATGACCCTCAAAGAACCTTTTGCAGAGCTAAAGAAATATGTAATTTAGAAAGCCTCTCCTTCCCAGTACAGCTCAGTTAAGGCACATTTCAGTTCTCATTAAAACTGATGGAAAGCCTCCTAGGAAATTCAGTAGTGTGGAATCAGGCCTATTAATTATTACACTTCTCACATTCTGGGGATACATACCAGTGCTGCAGTCATCACAAAATATACCACCACAGGCAGATAGGAGAGTTCATGATACCTTTACTTCAGTTGATGGAACAAAATAGCATTACAGAGAAATTTCAATGTAAGTCTTGCACACTATCAGAGCAATTAGGATTAGATCACTTCAAGTTGATCATTCTTCATGTGCAATCAAGTCCTTCCACTGGTATCTCTGAATTTAGTACTACCAGGTTGCTAACACACTTGCCTTATATATTAAAGGAATGATCTGGAGTTTTGCTTTTCATACACAGCAAGATCTTCCAAGGCAATAAAAAAGTAACTGAATCTGTTATTGGAGAGCAGAGGGCCATGTCCTACTATGTGAAATAGACCATGCATCTGGCACTCTAACAAATAGAAAACACACACTGCACTGCTGAAAAAAAAAACACAAAAAGTGTCATCTGTTTTGTTTTCTAAATCAACTCCTCCCCCTCTTTTCATCACCATCTTTTTAACAGAAAAGATTTCTGGCTGTAAGGATAGCCTTCCCACTGAAAATAACACACAGTTCTGTTAAATTCACAGCCAAGCAGACAGGGAAAAAATTAAGCTTGGAAAGCCAGATCCAAGTGTCTCTTAAGATTCCCCTTGACTTTTGTGGTCTTTGGATATAACACTGAAAAAACTTCAACATCCTATTTTTGCCTTAATAGAGAATATTTTTCTGATGCCTAACATCATTTACACAGTTTAAACCTCTCTAAAAATGTATAGAATGACACACTAACAATATCTATCGACTGTGCCAATCATGTATAGCTAGCAAATCCCCTTCAACAGATTTTGCCTGGGAAATTTTTCCTGGAACGCATGCTTATTTTAGCAGTAGTAAGGGTCATTAATTACCAAGCCAGGACATCCAGGTCCAGAGGTGCTGTCCTTGGTTGATAAAAACTTGTAGGAAAAAATAAAAGAATCTATGAAATTCTACATCAGAAATAATAAAGGCCAATGAAAAGCTTTCAGCTGTCTCTCTGCTTTATAGTTTCTATGCATTTGTTAATTTTGTGAAGACCTACAAGCTTATATTTTCCTTAATGAATCTCATTTTTTCTCTTGGTCATGTTTCTAATCTCTAGGCCATTTCGTAGTATTTATCTCTCCTCTCTGGTGCTTCCCAATTTATTACAATCTGAATATTTTGTTAATGCATTTCATGTACCCTCTGTGCTATCACATAAAGGAGGGTAATAAATTAAACACTAATTCTGTAGAGCATGGGGGTGTAAGATTGGCCCTAAAACATTCCTGCTGTTACGCTTTAGTCATCTCCCTTCAGACTGACCCTTCCAAGTAAAACTCTCATTTGAATACCTTAGTAGTTTTTCATGCACAGCATTTACAGTATCTGTAAATGAACTGGCTGAATGAATGTTGAGGAGAGGCTCCAGCCTGCTTAAATCCTACCTAGTGGGGACAGTAGTTCCTAAAGTCTCTGAGGCTTATAATCTTATATAACATTGTATAGTATATAATACAACATACAATCTCTTGGATTCTGGGACTTTTTTAGCCTGTGAACACTTGAGACCATCAGACACCATGTAGCCTGAATATTCCTGTGCTCTTGATATCCTTGCCATGCTCTGAACTGTCTGCTCTGAAACTATGTTTGCCTCTTACAGGTCTGTTACAGCCCTGGTTACGGGATGAAAATCCTAACTCTTAACCTAGAAACCCAAACCAGCAGTTAGCACCAAGTCCCCAGTGCCAGCTCCCAACTTTATTACAGAAAGCACCGCGTTCTTCAGCTCAAAATTACTTCTGGGAGAGTTAATCTTCTTTTGAAAAAGGTTTTCAGCAACTCTAAATCCAAAATTATGCTTTCAAACTCAAGACATTTATGTCAATATTATTTTTCTGCAGACATTCAAAATAGTAAACATTTTAATTTTCAATTCTGACATGAATAAGGAATATTTTTCAGAAATCTCACCAGTTCCAGAAGGTTTTCTACCCACTTCCATTTTGATTAACTATTCCCTATGCTTTGTTTAGTTTTCAAATCTCTGTGCAAGGCCCTTTAATCCATGTTCCCAAATACAGATTATATTCTTCAAAAGCTGTCTGTGTAGTAGTTTATGTATGACTGTATTTGCAAGTCTGTGACTATGAATAACTGTATGCCTGGAGCCAGTGGCCTCAAAACAATAGGAAGACACCACTACATTCAGAAAAAATATAGAAAAAAGTCTCTGAAGTCACAATGAGGGGGAGATGCAATCTGTTTTATAGTATGCTTGCAAAAATATTTATGCCATAATATAAATATCATAAAACAGTCTAGTATAAATATAGCATTTTGCAAAAAGCCCAGTGAATTAAACAAAACTCATTTTTGACTAACAGTTAGTAGTAAAATAAAATACGCATTCTGGGTGCTGGAAAATGAAATTAAACACTCTTGGAAAATCCAAGCGGAAGAAATAAGCCATTAAGGTTTTTCTGACAGTTTTTTCAGCCTCTGAGATCTTGTGACTTAACTAAAATGTACACACTTAGAAGCTGGCCCTATGAAAGAACAAAAATTAGGATTTGTGAAGCAAAAGGAGAAGGCCTTGGAGGAGCAGGATGGCTGTCTACCTGGTGTCATATCCCAGATCAGTGACAGTATTAGTTTGTATGTTGATACAATGGAACGTGTTGATATAATGGAACGTGGCTGATACACTAAAAGGGGAATCAGATCTTCTAGTGATGGAGAAGAAACAGAGAAAGAAAAGAAATAAAATGCTGTCATTGTTCAGGAGATGGGCTAAATTACTGGAGAGCACAACTCTAAACCACTTCCCTTACTGTCTGCATTAGAAGAAATCACTCTTCCTACCAGCCCTTGACCAGTCATGATGAGAATGAGATGCAACCAGAAAAGCAATCCACCTGGTACTGACGCAGTAATACTGAACTAATATCCAGTCATCACTGTGGTGTGGGCCTTGTGGTGGCACTGATAAAATGAAAATCAGTATGGAATAAGGAAACAGATGCAATATTATCATAATAACATAATGCAACATGCATCTCTGTGTGGCCTGTTTTGTCTTTTTTTTTTTAACTGAAAAAATTCCTGTATTGTTGATACTGAATATAACTTGAGTAGCAACATGCATGGAAGCACTGCATTGTGTATATTCCATATAAGATGCTGTGCCAAATGGCTGAGAAATACAGACAAACCGTTAGATAAAAGATTCAATGGAGAATAATGGCACAGTGCAAACTTCTCCCAGTTTTTAGATGAAGATTTCCAGTCTACTACATGTGATTAACAGTGAAAAGCCTTTCTGAGTTCTGAGGAAAACAATTTGGGTATATATACTATAATGCTGTCTGCCCCCAAAAGAGAAATGTCATTCTTACATACTGCTGAAAAGTGTCCAGAGCTCTTATGCCCAGCGTCAAACAGAATACACACAGATTTGAAGGCTGGTTATCACATTCCCTCCCTGATTTGGGAAGACAAATGGAAGCAGAAACTCTGATGAGACAGCTTATTTATTACAGACTAAAGCATACTTGCTGTGGCTTAAAGCCACATTCAAGTCCATTCTTCTGCATATAGGAGGAAGCAGTCAACCAAGTATATGCACAATGAGACTCCTCCTTCACTGTCCATACTGACAAGACTTAGGCATATAAAGCTGCCAGAAGAACAGTTTTTAAAAAATCAAGTTCTGATGGAGCTTTCACAGTCAATGTCCTTTCAACTATATCAGAGTTGCTGCCGTTATCACAACATGAATCAAAGGAGCATACTACTCTGCCAGTAGATGCAGAAGACTCTAACTCCAGAGCAGATGAGAATGTTACAAAAAAAGTCATTGAAACTCCCTCTGAATTCATAGACTAAGGATCACAGTACAAGTGTGTGGGGTCTAGGAACATCATGAAGTGAGAAACTGTCTAACTGCAGAGGTTTAAGATGCGCTTTCTGCAGTGTCATTATGGCCTACACGCAGTAGAGGTGAGAGACGCTACACAGACTTTGTGCTCTTAATCTGTGCTGTGAAAGACAAGCTTATTATCAACTCTGAGGTTAAAATGCATCTTGTATGCTGTTTATCTTGCTCCATAGCTGGTGTTCTGAACAGTTTTTCTCATATTCTCACGCTTGTATGTAGGTAATGCGAAGGGAATTACTGAAATTCCATGGAGAAACCTCTTTTTAACAGTGGCTAAACCAAGGAAAGTAATTGTGCTCCTGCTGCTAATATGTCACTTGCATATCTGATTTCAAGAAGAAACACCATTTGATGGGCAAGGGGGAAATTGGTACTTGTGACTACAACATGGGTATTGTTTCAAGATGGTTTTAAGATGATTAGATGATTAAGTTTGGAGAATATATGCAGTTTTCCCTACCAGAATGGAAAACAGTGACTATGTTGAGAACTGTGTTTATCAACCTTCTGGGCTGAGAGTTTCTCATGTATTACCATAGAAATCTACTTCTTAAGGTAGCGAATATTGTTTGCATTTTCTTCCCAAATGATTCCTGTGATGTCCAGAACATCTTTACATGAGAAGTATAGATACCTCTGAGTATGTTACAGAGGCCCTGACTACCCAAGCATGGCTTGATACCCCGGGTATGTATCAGATGCATTAGCCCACCTTTCAGTTCTGTACAACATTTTGATGAAGGCAGCCCTGGAATGTTCATAGTACAAGATAATGGTAAAAAAATACTTATCTTTGTAATGTAGACTCTTACTGGGCTTTCACAAACAGCAGAATATCATGATAAATAAAAATGATTGGCAAGTTAGATAGAAATCCTAGCATTATCACAAAGATCAACCTAAATCAATGGTTTGTACATGAGCAGAAATAAAACCAATTCTTGGACATGATCCTGCAAGTTGCTATGTATGTCTTCCAAGATGCTTGACTTTCTGTCCTTATTCAAGAAACTCAGCACCTTACATAAAGGCATCTGCACTTAGTAAATGTTAATGTACCCTACAACAGTAGAGCTGACAAGCAAATCTTTACTTAATCTAAAAACAAAAGGAGAAAAGGGAAGTTTCCCATGGGGCACAAGTCAGAAACTGATTAAAGAAACTGTGATAATATTTAGATGACTTTTAAGAATTTCACAAGACCTTCAGCTGAGCACTTACCTTTGCACTTTATTAAATATTACAAAATTATTATATTTCAATGAAAGGAGAGATTTTGTGACACAATTTCTTTCCAAATTAATGCAAATAAAACCTTTCTACTTCTGTATAATGAATTTGATTACACAGCTCTAGCCTTTTACTCATAAAATTCATGACCACTGAGCAGCCAAAGAAGGAAAGGAATTTTTAAGGAAGGATAGAATTTTAAATATCATACAACTGAAAAATTTTAAACATCTCAGACAGCTATCTGAAATGCTGTTTACAGACTGTGAGATGCAGATATACTTGTTTTACTGACTATTTAATGTCGCCATAATCAGCAATAAAACATTAAAATTATAGCTCAGAAGCTGGAGGGAAAAAAAAATGTTTTATATCATTTTTATCACTCTGATTTACATATCCATATAAATATTGGAGATTATGAGAAGAAAAGTTAGAAGCTGAGCAGCTAGAGAGAAAGAAAACACCACAGTTTTATTGACATTTCCACAAACATCTCACCTGTCTGACCTGCTATTAAGATCTGACCCATTCATCTGCATTAGAAATACAAACATAGATAATGAGAGCTTTCCACTCTAGGACCCAAAAGAAGTAAATTTCCTTCAAGATGTAATTTGAATTTAATGGCTTGTCCATGAAATAAACAAAGCATCATAAAAAGAGAAAGCTTAATGATGCACTGTGAATCAAGAAAATGTACGATGTGCCAAAGAACTCTTTAATCTTAACAGGCTCCTGTCTATATTTACCACATGTTGTCAGAAAAGCTGAGCTCATCATGCTACTTTTTGGTAACTTAGTGATGCAGACTTCTAACTGGAACAATCAATTTTGATTGCTGCTCCCCATTGCTTCATACTGGAGGGTAAAATGTGTTTTGCTGGTGAAAATTACTTGCAATTTTTTTTTCTGCTTTGCAGAGTGGGCTGTGTCTCTTGTCTTCTTGCATGCTGAAAAGGAGTTCATCCTGTTTTTACTGGCTCAGGTGTAAATCTGTATTTCCCCAGAGCAATTAAAGAAAAAGGTGAATATGGCCTGAGTTGTGGAAGATGAATATCTTTCTCTTCTAATGTGAGTGTTAGGTATTCATACTGTCTTGGCTTAATACTAGGCTCTGATGCTATCCTTAAAGTAAAAAGAAACCAATTTCTTCTTTCACCTCTGCACTATGTCATATCAATTTTCATAGTGCAATCTTTTTTTTCTTTTTTTTTTTTTTCCTATGGAGGATTGTAATTCAAACCTACTCAAATTTCTGACTTTGCTGTAAATTAATCTTGCTGATGCACGTCTGACACTTGAACTAGACTGTATCTTCCACTTCTTCAGCAGCCTGCATGACATCAAAATGCTACTCATACTATGTGTTGCTGCTTCTTATCTAGATTACGATATAATGAAGACCAAAAGAAAAAGTAAAATGCCAAAAAGACAGTCTGTGGTGTTTTCATGGCTTATTCCTATCATCCTCTGGTTCGAAAACCAATCTACCAGAGCTCTAAGCTGTCATGGGCCGTGAAGATGGGTGACAAGAAAATCTATTTGTCTTGGCTGAAATGGCCATTTAAAACTCTAGCCCTTTTATAATATGACTGCTCTTATGCATATAATGGATCTGTTTTTCCTCCTGGTTACCTGAGTATAAATCAGGATTATCCCATTGGAATTGCACCAGCTTAAAGTAGAATTAGGCCCATTACGAGGAGTGTTGCACAAGCGGAGAGGGTCAGCTTCTGCAGTTAAATTTTCCAGCATTACATAAGATGAGTTAGACGGAGAATAAGAACATGCTCTTGTGGTGTCTGGTTTCTCTTACTGCCAAGACTCTTAATCCCAAGAAACTTTACCAATATACAAATTACACAAGGCAATGGGTACAAATTGGTGGTTGCATCTAAACAATGGGAAACACTTCTGTGCTCTGCAAGTGACTGAGAGCTGGCACAGCTTGCCCAAAGTTGTGGAATCTCTTTGTTTAGAGATCGTCAAAAGCCCTTTGGATGTGATCCTGAGCAATCTGTTCTAGATGGTTCTGATAGAGCATTGGGGTTGGACCTGATGACCTTCAGAGGTGGTCCTTTCCAAACTCACCCATTCTGTGAACTTCAGAGTCAAAACAGTGTGGATATTCCAGGAAACTTAATTTTCTTTTAGTCTACTCTGAGGAAAAAGATTAGCCTCCATCTCTCTGCTAGCCCTGCAGCAACGTATTGGTAAGCATTTCCTGGAACTTAACTGTAACCAATTTAGTTCCAAGGCATCCACCATAAGTAGGAAGAAATATGTGGGAAGAAAAAAAAGAGAGAGATGTCAGCATTAACTGACATTGGTGTTTTTCTCTTTAATGCTTCTCAAGAAACTTTCCACTATGGTGAACATTTTCAGAGGAAAAACTGGTTGTCTACTGCAGTGGGAATTAAAATTGCTATTTACGTAGGTCACTCTGAAAGTAATGCCTCCTATTTATTTCCATAGAAACTACAGCAGACACAAAGAGCACAATAACACTACTTAAAAGAGCAAATTCTCAGCTACGAAACACTATTTTTCAATATAGTCTCCACCAGTAGCTATGCATTTTCACCAGCAATGAACGACAGCTTGCATAATGGGTTTGTTAAAATCTGCACCAGTGGAGGTGACTCACTGTTTCTGTCACCACTGCAGAAATGTACCACACATTGCCTCACTGTGCTCACATCCACTGTTTGGTCTCTATAAGCATTCAGCAACATTGATGAATGTCAATGGGTACAACTTTTTCCTCATGGAAGAGTTCAGTTACATGCCTTTGCTTCACATGTACTTCCATGTCAGAAACCATTTTATCAGATTACTCCTCTACTGCCATCTGTTGCACAGCAACATATTGTAATGGAATACTGTTGGCTTCCCAACAATCTTTACTGCCATACCACCACCACCTACCTGTGATATAATGAGCCAACATTAAAAGATAAGAGTTTTGGAGCAGTCCTCATATTTGTGCTCTCTTTTTATATAGATACAAATAACTATGAATAATGAATCAAATGTCAGCCAGGCTCTGTATTAAGCATTAGCTTGGCAATTTTTTTCGTTCTTCCTTCAAATTTGTTTCATCATAATGGTTATCCCCTTCAGCTGCTCAAGAAGATCAGTTACCCAGAATCAACTTCTTTGTAATCCCTCTATTTAAAGGTGAGAAGGTGATAATCAGCTTTTCTTTGGTTGACTTGGATCTAAGACAATCTCTGGACAAAAAACAAAGAAGAGCCTATATGGAGAGAATACAGAGTCTCTGCTTGCCTGCAGAGAAAGGAGGTAGTCTTTTATTCCCTTTCCAACACCAAAAATTCTCATGCCCTGCAAACCCCAGTGGTATAACTCAGAGCATTACTCAGACACAAATGTTCCTGTTACTAAGTGAATATAATTTGGACAGCAGGCTTAGGAACATGCCAGAATATTTGGCATGGGTGATCCCAAGAGAAAGAACAAATACTTTGTTCATTAAGTGACAGCACACAAGGTTGCTGCTAGGGGAGCTACCTTTCAGCTCCCTCTCACTCGCTTTTCTTTCAGGACTGTATGTGTTTTGGAAAGGAGACAGGATTCTTTTTTCTTCCTTACTTAGTCTTTCTTTCTTTCTTTATTCTTTCCTTCCTTCTTTCCCTTCCTTCTTCCTCCCTTCCACTCCTTCCATTCTTCTCTCCCTCCCTTCAGGCTAGGAAAAATCATTGGTCAAAAGACTGAAAGGAGTGTTTTATTCCCACAGAAGTTGTACAGCATACATAGGAGGCATGCAAGCTATTTCACTAGGCCATATCAAAATATCTCAGCAGTAGCTGAGCATTTCCCCAGTATAGACTGTATTCCTATCTCTCTTCTCCTTGGATATTCCTTCAGAAGAGGCTCAGATAAGTCAGCAGTGGATACCAAGTTTGGGCTTCTCCCCATTAGGAACTAAATCTATCAGGACCTATATTTCAGCAAGAGATTCTGGGCCACAGGAAAAAAAAAATAAAAATAAAAGATATCAGATAAAATTCCCACAAGGTGATGAGCCTCTTCAGAAAATGTCAGTGTAGCACTGAGCTAACATGAGATGAGCAGCTTTGTTATCTGCAACAGATGTTTCACTATGCAGTTCTATTTCATGCCTTTGATATTTCAAATTTTCAGTTCTATTTGGGAATAAACAAACATTAATATATCAGCATTTGAGCAAGGCAGAAATTTCCATTTTGGGGCTGGGTTAGGAAGAAGGGCCTGAAGAAGAAAGTTTCTGTGCAGCATTTTACTCTAGAAACTACAGGTATTAATGCTCATGGGACAAACAGATTTGTTCATGCCTCCGGAGCTGAGTGCCTGGTTATAGTGAGTCCAAGTAGATGCTATCACACAACAAACATCCTGGCTTTTTGCAATATAAAATATAATGCTTTGTGTTTCTGTAGCTGCAAGTGGCTAAGGGAAAACACATGGAATTGTAAAAAAAAAAAAATGGCAAGTGTTGCTAAACACTTGGGTTAACAAACACAGGCCAGACCTGATTCTGCCTGCGTGGGAGGAGCAGAAGGGACCAAAACAGCCCCTGAAGAATCACCCTGGCAGTGTTTCCAGTATTACCTCCAACCTGTGTATGGTCTTGCCGTTGTTCCAATGTGTGAGAGCATGCAGCTGGCATGGAGGTAGGTAAGAAGGGAATCCTCCAAAAGGATGGTCAGAGGGATGTGACCTCCCCTTGCCTTGCAGTCTTATGATTGCACTGTTACAGATTCAAACCTGGCAAATGCAAAAGTTAAGGTTCCTATGGCAACAGTTATCTTTACTGCAATTCATGCCCTGTGCACTTATCATACATATTTAGCGTCAAAGAGGAATTTATTATATGACATGTTTAACAAAGAAAGAAAGAATGAAAATACTCCAGTTGTGGAATGTAGCCAGGCTAAAGACTGCTAAAGAAACCCACATTTTTGGACTACTTGACCTCCTCTATTTTAACTATAAAACTTTATGATCACTTTAACCAAGATTTGTACTAATTTGATATTTTCTGTCAACTCATCCCACAGATGGCAAGGGCATTGTCCAAGCAACAGAGATGTTCTGTATCCTAGATACAGTCTATTTCCTACTAAGTCAGTATTTATTGTCATTTTTCACTGGTGGGATTGGCTAAGTTTGCAGTCTTGATGGGACGGGAATTAATGAATATATTAAATAAAAAATCCTGGTGAAAAAAAATCAGTGCTGTGATCTCAGTGAAGGCAACTATTTAATTTAGTTTTGCAGTTCCCTAATTTCTCAGAAACATAAGCAGAAACGGATGGTATTACGTTACTTTTTGTATCTTAGTTTTGATGACAAATAGGTTAATTTGCTCTTTCGTCATACATAAAGAAATGGCCTTAACCAGCTAAACCCAAAAAATCAGCTCTTTTAGCATCTCATTATCAATACTGACTTACAGCAGGTTGCTGGGAGAAGAGTATAGGAAAGAACAAGACAAAGATACAGAAGGATCTTCCAGGCCTTGAACAATCTATGGACCAGAATAACAAAACAAATATTTTTCTTCTTATTCTGAAACTGTCAGCTGGTTGAAGGATTTAATAAAAAAATCAGAAACAATAATGAGCTGAATTTAGAACTGAAAGTAGCAGGTATAATTCCAACAATTTCCATGGAGAATTTCATGGACAAATATGTGATAATATGTGATACCTGACCTAATTCTCACCTGGTTTCCTTGCAAACATGAATTTTACTGAATATGTGCAAAATTACAATAAGTTAATGAAGAATTCAGATAGATGTCCCAGACTTTCTATCTCCATGCACTTGTGTTCTTGTTGACAGCTGCTCAATGTCACTGTAAGTCACTGTCAGATCAAATTGGCATTGCCTTGCATATTAAGTCCATATTTCAGATGGTGTAACCTATCATAGTGCTGCTCACGTCAATTGATGTGAACTGATTTGCTCTAACCAGAGCCTGGAGCAATGTGAGGGCAGTGCCTGGTATTACACAAAGCACAAGGCAGTGCCAGGAAGTATACAAGAGCGGTGCCTATGGTACTAGATGAGGATACGTATAAGCTACATAAACTGAAACAACTTCTTTGAAATCAACATGGCCTTCATGATTTATATTTAATCATATCTGGAAAGCAGCGAAAATCTCAACCAGATCTCCTCTGTTACCTTCAAAACAAATATAACTTTCCTACAAAGCAGTGGCGCCTCTGATGTGCACTACTGCATCTGTGAAGCAACTCTTAGAAAACCCTACAGAGTCGAGACTTTTTTGCACAAGGAGCTAGATTGGAGTTCCAAAAGGACCTGTTTGCCCTGTGACCTATCAGAGGTATACAGGTGGCACTTTTATTATGGACTGAACTTGTGTTGGGTAGTGCTGTCCTTTTGGAAGCTCCAGTTTTGGCTCCCACTGATTTATTTGGGTAGTACATTTATTATGTCTGTGAGTATGATTTAAAAATAACGCCTAGGTCTTTTGTCTGGGGTGGTAATCTGAAGAGAGATGATTTTCAGGAAAAAAAAAAAGTTAAACGATCGGAGAAAAATAGAGGAGAGACACGAAGATGATCAGGGGAGTGGAAAACCTCCCCTAGGAAGACAGGCTGAGGGGGCTGTGTTTGTTCAGCCTGGAGAAAAGACGACTACGGGGTGACCTCATTGCAGCCTTTCAGTACCTGAAGGGAGACTACAAACAGGAGGAGAATCAACTCTTTCAAAGAGTTGATAACAGCAGGACAAGGGGAAATGCTTTTAAGATGAGGAAGGGAAGATTTATGTTGGATGTCAGGGGGAAGTTCTTTACAGAGAGAGTGGTGAAATGCTGGAACAGCTGCCCAGAGAGGTTGTGGATGCCCTGTCCCTGGAGGTGTTCAAGGCCAGGTTGGATGGGGCCCTGGGCAGCCTGGTCTAGTATTAAATGGGGAGGTTCGTGGCCCTGCATGTGGCAGGGGGGTTGGAGATTCATGATCCTCAAAGTCCCTTCCAACCCTGGCCATTCTGTGACTCTGTGAGTCATTCTTAAAGGTGGTAGGTATCTTTATGTTCATCTATTTTAGTAACTTTATTATCAAAGTAAGTGTGGAAAAGTAGATTTTTACAACTATTATAATAATTTTGTGCTGCGGTTCCTTGGGAGTTATGCTAATTCCACTTCTGCAAATCATTTACTCGTACAGGAGTTTTCCCAGGCAGAATAACCAATACAGGTACCTGTTATGCTCTCCAGTAGCCCCCACATGATGTACAGTATGTATGCAAGTGTAAGAGTGTATGTGTATGCAACCTGTACCAAAACATACCGCCATTCATTTACCTGTTCTTTATTCATGGCTCCAGTGAAAGTTCTTACACAAAATCCTTGCTGTTAGGCTGTTATGAATCTGCTTGGAAGTAAAAATTACATAATCATGCTAACAACTATGCCCAAAAATGGCTTCTATGCAAGCAAAAGATTAGAATTACAATCTTAAGTATCACCAATACACTTCATGAACAGATTCTTAGTACGGAACTCTGAACATTTTATGCAACAGTTACAGTGCTGTTTATTCGAAAGATAATATTTAGAAACATCTTGCTAAACAGGATGATAACATTTCTAAAGGAGAAATGTTAGTTATTTAATATCAAAGCAAGATTATAGATACGTACACACTGATACAAAGGTTTACTCTCTTGGGTTTAGATCTAGGAGTGCCCTAGAAGGCTCACTCTTTAATTTCCACAGAGACAACCATTCATACATGTGACCAAGTATGATTAGCTTTTGAAGATCATCTCCACATACCTCCACTAAAACAATTTACCTAGATTTCTTGGAACACTTATTTTAACATAGAAGAGAGCATCAGTTCATACAATAGGATAATAAAGCTGCTTAAGTGTAACTGTTTGGGAAAATCTGAGATTTCAATAATAAAAAATCGTTCCTTGCAGTACTATAATTCAAACATCTTGACCTACAGACTGGCAGTTTGTTTCTTTCTGTTTCTTTTCTCTCATCCTCACACACAACAACTGTCTTTGCTAGTGTTGGTGGGTCAATATTAGTATTTAATTTGCTTGACATACACATGAAAAATACCTGCTACCTCTGTCAAATTCGAAGCAAATGTGACATATTTCTCTATGCCAGTCACTATTGCAACATCTAACTTAAGAATTGTTTCCTCCTTTCTCTGCTAACCCACAAAATCTCAACATGCTCCTGCAATGACATAGTAACCATAAAGGCCTATGTACTGAGTCGTGCAAACTGTATACAGATTATATTGATTTCCTGATTAAAAGAAAATATTTTAAAGCTATGAAATCGCAGTATAGCCTATCTCCAGCTCTATCTCCTTGCTAAGTCTAAATAGAACTTGGCCCCCCAACAGGGGCCATGTGGCATTCAGCTCATCCCCAGTCTTACACTGTGTAAAGATGGCAGTTCATCCTTAATCTTTTTTTTTTTTTTTTCCTCTCTCTAACTACATATCAAACCGTGTGAAGGATCCTCTATTTTATTCCACGACTGATTAATTTCTTTGTGACCTTTTGGTGATGCAAGCAACTTTTTGAAAACTCAAGTCCACTATAACAGGCAGCATGCCCTTAGCCTGATTCTCATTAACTTCGTCAAAAGATGCTAATGGATTTGTGAGGCCCATTTTCTCTCTACAAAATGATGTGTTTACCAATTCTATTCTCTATGATCTGAACCAATTTGTCTGGTACAGAAATCAATTTTCCTGGTCAGTAGTTCCTCGGCTCTGCTTTTTAAACTTTTTTTTTTTTCTAATAGCAACGCATTTGCCACCTTCAATTTCTCTTCTTTCAAGGCTGATTTCAGAAATTAGTAGTTTAAGTCTCATATTTTAGCTTGTTTAGAATGCTTGGTTGAATGCTACCTGGTCCTTAAGATTTGTTACTGTTCATTTTATTGAATTGCTCTGAAAATGTCTTCTGTTGACATTGTTCTTAAGGCTTGTCCCTACAAAGAATGGTTCACAGAAACCCCCATGATCTCTTCCACAGAGAATTCTGATGCAATTCATTAATTTAGCTTTCTTGCCATGACCCTAGCTTCCTGGAATATCCTATTTATACCTTAATCATCTTTCAGCCCATTGACTTTCTAGCACACTTCCTGTTTCTGAGGTATCGGAGAACATTCTTATTAGTCATTTCAATGCCTTTAGGAAGTTGTTCTTCAAAATCTTTTTTTTTTTTTTTTTTAAATGTCTCATTAGAGTTCTACATTTAACAGGATGAGTTCAAGTTATCTTCTATTTTCATCTTTTGGAAAGTATTTCTACATTCAAATGGATGGCTATTTTACTTCTAATAGCTTCCTTTATTCTGTTATTTAAATATACTGTCTTTTTTTGAAAATCATTTTTTTTTAGTATGTGAAATATATGAACACTCACGGTCTAATAAAGCACACTCCTCTAAGCATTTAATTCTTTATCTAATCCTTTTAACCATTTCTCTTCACTTCTACACAGTTTTCCATTTTTATGAACTGAACATGATCACCTTCTTTTTCCATGCTTTCATTCCTGATATGATGATGCAACTTAAATACTGTCTGATCCAGCATCCACCTATTAGTTCTGAGAAATTAATAAATGTATTTTGGGGAAATTTCAGATTAGTTGCTTCAAGATGCAGCTATTTATTCACAGCAGAATTTGTATTTCAGATTCCAAAGAATCTACTGCTACTAGAATTAAACTAAGATTTGAAATTTGCTGTATACTTACTTGCAAACACAGTTGCTTTCCTGCACCTTTGACCACTTTGCTGGAAAAAAAAAAAAAAAGTTAAAAATATGGTAAGTTGCTGTAAATCACAGATCACTTAGTAATCTAAAAAAGAAATAATCTAAGAAATGAGGACAGTAGCATTACTGAATATCTGGAAAACTGACAGCCCTCATATCTTTAGTCATCTTCAATTACCTATGATGAGAAACAAAGAAAGTACACTAAATCTTGAAGGAAGTCACTCTTAATAAGTCAGTACATCTAACTAAATTCCCTTGTTTATCTCCTCGATCTAGAAAGAGCTGTGAGGTTTGTAACGAGTTCTGAGGTAGCAAAGCAGTGTATCACTTGAACTGGCCAAATTTCAGCTGGTCAAGCCCCTCTTCTGTTGTTTGGGGATAATGTCTGCACATGTGTGACTGCCAGGATGAAGGAGGTGGCCAGCCACCATAATTGGCAGGAGGTCCTTACTGGTAAGGCAGAGCCTAGGATAGTATCCATAGTGCCACTCTTCCCATCATATGGCTAGCCATATCAGCTCACACTGTGACTACCAGCCCCTCCATTTTTTTTGGCCCTGATGCCAGGTCTGGGCTGGCAGTCTGTAGTTTGGATCAATCTCCAGATATTTCAGAGTAAACTCAGATGCAAATAAGAGTAAAGACAAACATTCCCAAAGACAGCTACTCACCTTGAAACTTCACATTCTGACCAGTTACTTAGCCTGTAGGACCCTTGCCAATATCAGCTAGTTAAGAAAATTTTCATGAAATACCCAGGTCTGCTTCTCCTTGTGTTGCATTCACAGGCTACTTTGATCCCCAGAAGTGTTGTGTTAGAAATACTTCCACTGACTCCACACTTTGTGGTGTTACCACAGTTCCCTAGATGGCCTTCAAAATGCTCTGAAAAGGCATGGCCTGACATGCTTTTCTGTTGCTCTGGCTGCCTTAGCAAACACAGCTGCCCACTCCCAGAGCTTGGAGACCTGATTTCACTGATTTTTTAGGGCTAGAAGAGACCAAGATGTTCATCCATCATCCTCAAACATCATCCTTTTAGCTTCAGGCACACATACATTCCAGGCATTAAAGTTTATTTTAAGTTATTTTTATAGCTGTTTGAATGAAGAAAGAAATTATAAGGCCAAACTGTTTTTCTAGTTCGTATAATCATATCAATATCTTCAACTATAGGGTGAAAGGAGAAGTCAGAGGTGAGGGGATTTAAGCAATTAGTGTACACTTCGCAGGAAAATTTAGATCTCCTTTACAAACACCGTTATGTGATGGAATTTCTCTTAATTTTGTGCAGAATTTTCCCCTATAATAAATTTAATTTAAAAGCATCTTCCTTGTATTACTTTCAGCTATCAGAATTAAACAGCAAGGTGTAGGCTAAACTCTGATACAGGGCAATGGCAGTAAATAGAGAAGCAAGCATAAATTATTTCACTAGTGAGACCCAAAAGAAAAAAAAAAAAGATTGCAGTGATAAAGGATGATGAGCTGAAACATTTATTTCACCTAGTCTCCTACTGGTAGTAAAAGAACCAGCTATTTGTATTTTTATCACCGTCTCCACAGAAAGTTCTCACCAGCAAAGCATAGCACTTCAGTTCATGCTTTTTCATCACAGAGACATTTGACTGTGTGTGTGTCACGTGGCTTTAGATACCATTCAATTCTTTAAGTTTTTGTTTCATGATTATCACATGCTGTATACAAACAGTTTCATTTAAGGCAACTGAACTGTCTTCATGACCAAGGCTGCTCCGAACCTGTAAAACCATGGTATCAGGAGGTAAGTAGAGAGTGAGCTAGAATGAGTATCTGTGAAGTGGCTGTGCTTTCCAGTGCACCACTGCAATTATGACACTAGTGCCTCTGCTTCTATTTTTTGCTCATTTTCCTGACAGAGAACTTACCTCATCAGTCATCCCTGCCACACAATCTCCACAAATCTTGCATAAGTGTTTTGAAACAGGAGGAACAATGCATCCCTTTTTCTGTAAGCCTGTTTTCAGCAGGAACAGAAATATTTGTTCCAGTACTAAGCAAATTGGATAAATCTGACCAGGAATGATGAGTACATACTGAGGCAACTGCTATGCACTGAGGTTCATAATGCAAAGCATTCTTCTAGTGGTACCCAGACACTAAAAGTGTCTCTGTCTTTGCTGCAATGACACCTCTGACTACAGGGTAGGCTTTTTTTTTTTTTTTTTTTGCTGCTGGATATATCAGCATGTTGAGACTGTTTTGTGCTGCACTGGGGGCATGAAGCAAAAGTAAATAAACAATTACCAGACAGTTGAAATGGCTGCTAATGGCTACTAATTATGTACGTCAAATAAAATAACTGATGTTTGAATGACTGACCTTTAACTTCTATAACTCAGAGAGCATCCATTACTACAGCATTCAGACCTCAGCTGCTGTCATATTGCTAATTTTGCTTTTTTACATAGAAATTCTTCTTTCTGTCTGCCATATCTTAGAGCCAAGAATTTGTCAACAAAGTTTATTATCACCTTCTCTGAACTTTAACCTCCATGATGCGGGGTTAATGAGTGGGTGCTTATGAGAATTTTCTGTTTTCAAATTTCCCCATATGTCAGGTATATGAGAGATCTGAGGACCTGGCTCACACATTTTCATGCCTCAAGAGTAGGAGCATTATAAAGGTGGGAAAACATGCCTTTGGGGGAAAAAGATATAAGCCTTGTTTCAGTTATCTGTGTGAATACAAATTTCACGCACATGCACATCAACTTTATGTTTAGAGCCAATTTAACAACTGGAAGAATGCTCCTTCAAAGACTGGGCTATTAAAAGGAGATACATGACCTTAAAACTTAACCAATTTAGAGAAAGTATCTTTCTTTTTAATGAACAGTTGGATGAATGCAGTTGGTACTAATATTTTCATGCTAGTATTATCTTCCTAAAATTGTGATATGTTTTATGAGGTACCATGGTTTATATACAAATTTAATTAATGTTATTCTTTGAAAATAATAATAACAAACAAAAAAGCCCAGCAAATATGAAGAAGAAATGCTGAGAGCTATAATACTGGATTAACCTGAAATCCTAGCAATAATGTGTCAGAAGGTTTACCAAACAACAGTAATAATAAAATGCAAACCTCTTCTCAGAAGAGACACTGAACTGACTGAATGTTGTAAACTGCCTGAAAGCAGAGCACTGAACTTGCATGCAGTCACTCACTGGCATACTTACATCTTTTGGACAAATGCAGAGCACTCAAAGAGCATAAAAAATGAAAATATAATGCCCTCAGAATGCAAAATAAAATTCCAGTGTAAGATAAAATATATTCCAAAGGAGAATAAATAGCTGTAAAAACAATTTATGTGTTTAAAATATTAAAAAAAAAAAAAATTAACAAGCACCTTGTCAACTGTCAGCTTGACAATTTTATGATACTAAGCATGATTCTGACTTCATTTAAGACAACGATAAACCTTTTGTTGACCCGGAGTTAAATGAAGTGTCAATAATTTTTCACTTAAAAAAAAAAAAAAATCTATTTGATTTGCTTCTGTTTTGCAAATAATAATAATAAAAAAAGACTCCTAGAAGTGTAGATATATCAACCTTTGTGCTGGTTTAAGCGTGCTTTACTTAGATTATACATTAGCAGAATAATTTGTTATAGTTAGGATTGCATTGTCAAATAACTCTTGCATTGTGAAATCTCCTTATGTTCTTTTGAAGTTTAATACTTTCTCTTTTCCCCTCTGATCAAGAAAGAATAAAAAAATCCTCACAGTCTTACTGGATGGCTTTTGCCTCCAAAGATAACAAAAAAGGTAGATGATTTAAGAAAAGTCATTTTGTATCATTAATATACCAATTACAGTCTTTACAAAGAGCAAAAAGTAATCTTGATACTAGTTGATATTGCTTATGTTTATACTAGTTTTGAAGAAATCTTAAAATTTTGAAAGTATTGTACACAACAGAAGTATGATTTATGCTGATAGCAACATCTAAACAGAGGAAGAGAAAGTAAATTTAGGTTACAGTCAGTGTCTGAACTGCTGGTGCTTGGCAGATGGATAGAGGTAGTAACCACATGCTTTGCACTTCAGTAGCAGGGCATGAAAGCCCAAGCACATTATGTGCCCCCATGGAGGAGAGAACCACAGGCTCCATTCCTGCCAGAGCCACAGAAAACTTGAAAAAGCAGACAGGAGAGAGCTTCTGTCCTGAACAAAAGGCATGAAGAGGTTACATGTCTACAAGACAAGCAATTGCATCGCAAGCCCTGCCTAAAACCTTCTGCTTCTTCACCATAAGCCAGCACCCTGGGATGAAGGTAAAGACATGACGCTCTTCATTCTGCTGTTTACAGAAACAGACAGAAGCTCCGCCATCACACATTTCTCGTAGGCATCATTCTTTTTTCTGATAATAATACTTCCAGGTGGAAAGGGGAAGGCGGTGAGTGCAGAAGGGCTTGAGCAGGAAGGAAAAGTGGTCAAAAAGCAGCAGAAGGAAAATGTAATGAGGTATCAATGTAGCTCCTTCTCCTATACTTCTGCACATGATGCCAACAGAGATATGAACACTCATGGAAGGGGCAGACCATGGGCTTCATAAGGGCCATGCACAGCAGCATTCCTTTATGTCATACTGCTCTCTGAAGGGAGCAGCTTACCAGAATGAAAGAGACAAAGCCTACTCTTCTTTTCCAGTCCTGTCCACATCCCACTCCAAAATACATCGATGCTGGCTCCCTGCCAGGTCCCACCCCAAATCTCTGCAGGAAAAGGGATTGCTATGGGTCTGACAGAGGATAATCAGAGAGCAAGAGGGAAGGAGATAATATTTTGGAACTGGAAAGAGGGAAGGGGCACTTCATGAATTATTGTTGTCTGCTGTACTGAGTTTAATTTAGCCTGTGGGACTGTAAGCTGCCTGAGAGTAACTGCTCTGCAGTGTTCTCCTTTTGCATATGTCAAACACATGGCCCCTTCCCAACAAGGGCCCTGGGCAGAGGTTTATGAGACAGTTGCACTGAGCTAGTATTGAGGCCCTACGGTATGTCAACAGATGGTCCGGGATGAACATCTTATGCTGGAGAGTGCTCCCCAGAGGCTATTTTTGGCCTCTTGTGTTGCTGGAGGGCAATGGAACTACAATACGATACAGAATTAGGCCTGCTAGGTCTGAATGAGGAAGGTGTTCCTTTCATTTGGGATGCAAGTGCAAGTCAGCTATTTCTGTACTGGAATGATAATTGCCTTGCAATTTGAGTAATTAGCATGTGTGGCAATATATGTGCGCTGTGACAGCATTTCCTAATGCATCCGTTAGTGTACAGCTATGCAGTGATTCTCTCAAAATTTTTAAAGCCTATGAATAAAGTTAAGCGCATCCTTCTGATTTGGGAGGAGACTAGTTACAGTCTCAACTTGAAGCTCACCTCCACCAAGGTGCATCATTATTCTGCGGAGAAAAATAGCAGAACTGCCTGCCGCTTTTATGCATTGCAGTTTCTATACGTAGAAAGATTTCAATGCACAGCCTTCCCTCTTTGCTAAAATGAGAATAAAATAAAGAGTAATACTGTTAAGTGACATGAAAAATCTAGCTCCAGGTGCCTGGAGATATTTAGACACTGAATTCCCATTGAAACAGTCCCACTAAAATCCTTCCCGCTTGTGGATAGTTTTTGCTTGGCCTTTGGTTATGTCAATATGCTGCAGTTTCAAGAAATCTTTACCCATTCTCAGCAGTTAATTATAACCATCTAAGCCAGTCAGGCTTGATGAGGCTAAATGAAAACAAGGTGTGAATATTTGAGTGCTCCTGTTTCTGGGTTTTCAGACCTTCTCCCTGTCTGAGGCAACTGCTGGCAGAAAGCCTGGGCAACACAGTCCTGCACTTACTCTGCCTCCTCTTGGTTTGTAAATAGCATGTCTTATAAAAGGACTGAGGTGTGCGATGGCGTTTTCACTCAGGGCTAAGAGAAGAGCACACAGTTGAACAGGATGCTGTTTTCCCTGAGCCCAAGGAGAGTCCCCACTCCAGCCCTGGAGCCATGCAAGTGCATTTGTGGGTGCCGGCCTGAGAGCCTGGCTGCTCTCAGCTCACAGCTAAGCCTCACAGGCACACTGCTATGCAGCAGCTGTGCAGCTAGTTACAGACTGGCAGGCGAGTTTTGGCATTTATTGGTGCCCTGTGACACCTAAATTATCATAAGGTCAGAGAATTCATTGAACCCAAGCAGCAGTAAAGCACTTTCAGACTCATTTGTGGCCATTCAGACCCAACAGGTTTTTCGGAGGGAGACTATTGGCTCCAGGTAAAAACATTAATGCAAAGAGCACAAGAGGAAAGCAGGGCTGTTTTAATAAACTGCCTTGCTGCTGCTGCAGGGATGGGCAGGAGATTATTTCTAGCAAGCGGCGTGCTGCGCTAGCTAAAGGAGTCCATGGGATGCCAATAGAGGATAATCAACAAAGAGCACCACATCTTTTTCTGCTGGCTTTCCAGTCTTTCTACCTTACTGCAAGTATCTTAGTTGATCTCAGAGCACCAGAATTCAGCAGCCACCTTCCTAATGTTGAGTACCTCAAGCAAGATATGAGGCCATCTTGTTAATAACCTCGCTTGCCTACTCTAACACATCCACTGTGGTTTTTGCTATCCCAGCAGCAGTGGGCTGTCAGCGGGGAAAAACAACAACAACAACAACAACAAAAAACAGCTTGATGTAGATGAGGCCAAAGGAACATAAATCATCTCCTTCTGGAAGGTGAAGCTGATAGAGAGATCCTGCCAGGGTGGCAGAAGGACTTAACCCACTCCCTGGAAGAAGGAGAGATTTTGTTCCTGCTTTGCTATAGGGCACAGGGTATAGCAAGAGGACAGAGGGGTGTAGAGGAGGGAAGACCCAAGGGGAGCAGGCAGTGTAGGCTTCACCCCTTTTCTCTTAGTCAAGGAACAGCAGCTGTCAGTGCTAAGGAGGAGATATGTAAATGGCAGGCTGGGTTTGCTCTCTTCCCAGAGCAACTGCAGTGGAGTCAAAACAAGCGCCACAAGAAACATGAAGCCCTTAAACACCCCCCACCTCCCCACTCACATATATACACACATCATAACTCATGCTACATCAAAGCAGTGATTACCACAGCTTCCTGGCTGTCTATTTCTGTTTATTTATGGTGCATTACACATTTTAATGCTATTCTCATACAGCAACTCAGCTGCCACTCTTCTGTATTTGGGTGGGGAAAAAAAAAAAAAACAACACATATAAAAAATGGCTGTAATATACAGTACGCTGTCCCATGGGAACAGAAGACAAATTAATGTTCAGCATATTCCAGGGAGCAGCAACTCAGGGTTATTCATAGTGGGATGCCCCCTTCCCATTTTGATCTAGTTCATCATTATTGCACCTGAGGGAAGGATGATGTGGGTTAGAGGGAGAAGAGCCAGAGCTGCTCCTGAGGTGACCTTTAAACCTGGCTGACTTCATAGGAGTCCCTACATCATCTTTTGTCTCTGTGATCATGTCTAGCTCTGGGCTGCTTCGAGGCAGGGGCAAGGCTTTGACATCAGCCCAAGAAGAACCACCAAGGCCATATTTTCTCCGAAGCAGGATTTGAGCTAATGGCAAGGGAGCAGCTACTAGAAACATTACCCACTGCAAAGTTGCAGGCTCTTTTCCCCCTCCCTATAAAGTAAGAACATGTGTGGACTTGAATTTATTAATTTATTTAAGGAAATGGCAGTCAGCTCAGACCAAGTTGAGCATTCAAGATTTATTTCGCCTTCCCATCAACCTTACCATCATTTCCCCTTGAAGCCTGACTTCTCATTACCATTACTCTCCTTGCAAAATGAAAGTCATTTTGTTTATGCCACAGGAAAAATATATAATCTCTTTAAGTGCATCAACAATATCAACATATAACAAATAATACTGAATAGGCAGCAAAATCAGAAGCCATTGTGCCAGCAGTCCCCACTGTGAGTGACATGCAGACTGCCGCTGAGAACCTCCTGCTGTACCCTAGTGTGTGGGAGTGACACTTCTGAAAGGCTCTTTTTAGACTATGTAATGTTCCAGCCATCCTTGGTAGCACACTGTGGGCACCATGCTATCAGCAGAGTTTCTGCTGTTATGAAATGCTCTTTTAAATGCCCTAAAGCCCCATGAGGCTGCCCATGAAACACTGCATGAATATCCAGTGTCCCTAAGCACTCTTCCCATAAGGCAGGCATAGAGAGACAGAGGACATGCAGCTATGTCCTTGGTGCCGTACCAATCTACCTTGGCACCCCCACCTCTCCCTCAGTCTGGACTCTCTCTCTGAAACTGGGAAGAAAAGCAGATGCTGACTGCTCTGAGGGAGCAGCCTCCTGAGGAGGCAACTGAGAAAACAGAGGGCTCTGTTTGGGGACTGTGGCCGGGGGGCTTGCCTTGCTCCCAGCAGGTCTCACTTTCACAGACAGCTTAATCTTAGACAGCATGTGCTAGCCCACGCAGGAAGAGTAACTGAACCAACAGGGAGGGATTTAGTATGGAGAAATAAATTCTCCTGCTATGTGATGGCACGCATGATGGGGTATTTTTAGCCTCCCTGCTCAGTATCCATAGCCTTCAGTGTTGCAGCTGCTGCCTATGTGGAAAGAGCTGCAAAGAAGCTACATATAAGGGGCAGCCAGGTCAGTGATGTGGGGCTGTAGAAACAGAATTAAAGGTCTTGGGACTGCATTTAGGTGAGAGATGATGACAGTTCAAAAGATCTGGTGGTGCCTCTTGGCTCAATGATCTAGTTGCAGCTGGCCAGTTTCAGAGCTGACCGTCAACCAATTTTTTTTCATTGTCTGCTTTATGATCTTGGACTGTAGTTCTCATATCCCCAAAAAGAAGACAGTTAAGTCTGTTGTTGCTGTGCTTTTGCAACCAAGCTGCTGTAATTCAAAAGAGAGCTTTGAATTCTAGCAACTCTTCTGTCACTCAAGGTTTTACTGTTACTGCAGATGAAATAAAAAGTGTTCGCTTTCTCCTTCCATGGGTTCAACTTAAAGCCAGGGGGTACAAAAAAAGCATGGTTTTTGTTTTTTTCCCCTTTGTTAACAAAATCAGGAAATATTATTCTGATTACAGCAAATTGTTTTGGTACTTTGTTATGTTTCTCAACAGGATAATTCAGATTAAACTGGTCAACCAAATATTTTATTCTCTAGGTGCTTAGTTCTTTTGTTGAACTTTGTTTCTTTTTAGCTTGGGTCACTTTTAAAATGAAAAATGTCATTTTGAAACAAAGGTTTAAGTTTCATTTGGAAAACGTCAAAACATTTTTAATTTTTTTTTTTTTTTTTAAAAAAAACACAAATACTTTTGAAAATTGCTGAAACAAGAACTTTCAAGATTTTTCCTTGCCTTTCCTTTTTTGACACAAACTCCATTTTGGGAGAATTGCATCCTCTAAGAAAGTTTCTAATCCTAAATAGATTGTAAAACAAAAAAAAAAGTAAAAGAAAAAAATTACAGGATCAGCCTGTATCTCAGCTAAACCATGACCTTTCTTGCCACATAAATGAACAACTGAGAGCATGTAATAGGGATTAGGTGTCCTTGAGAGACGCTTTTTTTTTTTTTTTTTTTTTTTTTTCCCCAAAAGAAGAAAGTTGTCAGAAGAAATATCTATTATACAGGAGAATGGTCACTTTGCTTTGAAGAGCAACACTGAAATGGGCAAAAAAAAAGTGCTGGACCTAAGAATATTTCTGTTCTTTATCCCCATGACCAATTATGCAGGCTTTGCAAACTGCCAACAGTTGTGCAAGCAGTTGTCATAAGGAAGGTGTTTCCATTTTAGCAGAAGTTTGTTTGCTTTTTTAGAGACCCTGCACCATGCCACTGTAAACCTCTCAAATCCAAACTTGCAGTGCTCTAACACAAACACTGAAGTAATCTGACTTGACTATCCGTATTTCCTGCTCTGTTCACAAAATACTTTGCTGTTTACAACAAAAAATAAAATAGGTGTATGAACATTATTCTATAGGCAAGGCCCTTCCAGTAACTCCCAGCAAGGAAAATTCAGGAATAGAGATAACGTTTAGTTCTCTGCTGTAGGGTCCTTCCTTCTCTCCTTTCTTTGTCCCCACTCGACACACGAACACACACACCAACAGTGATTAAATCAATGGGAATTAATCATACCTTCTGAAAGAAAAGTGGGCCAGTAGTTTGCCTTTTCTGCATAATGGAATAATACAATCAACTTCAGAAATATTTGTGATTGTTCTTGTCTCAGACTTTCGGCTAAATTAATCATCATTACGTGCAGGCAAATATGGAACCCTTCCCTCAATTTCATCTTCCAGTTCAGAAGGCATATGCAACGCATTCATTGTACATGGTGTGTTTTACAAACAACATCAGGGGGACATCACAGAAGTTTCTTAGACTATCACATATTTCTCACTGACCTCAAAATCTCACTGAAGTCCTGCGGTTTTTTTTTTTTTTTTTTTTTTTTTTTTTTTTTTTTTTTTGTATTTTGGGAAATTTTGCAGCTTGCAGCTGGAAAGAACAAATTCCAGAACAGTAGGAAAGCATTACCAAGTTCTTCAATACAAAAACTGTACTGATACCAAAAAAAAAAGAAAAAAAAAAATTCTCTGCTGTTGTCCCACAAGAAGGTGCTTTCTTCCATTTCAATAAGGTCTCTGAAGGAAATGGGAAGCCAAACATACCTCCGTCAGCCTCACTCCATCAGTGTCTTCAGGAGCCCAGCAGGGCCAAGCACACCCAGGTTCCCCATTTCTCCTTAGTAAAGCAGCTCCTAGATTGCCCATGGTCCCTCCCCACTAAGCCTAGGTATTTCTGCACCCAAATAAATACACATCAAGAACCAGCTAGGAAGCAAATCATTTTTGTCATTAAATTAACCAATGTAGATTCTAAGCTCCTTGCATACACAGCAAATTAACACATTCCTCAACTAATTACTGCTTACCAAAGGTGGAGGTAGGGAATTGCTGGCACCTGTGGCAGCAGCAGAGGAGGGTTCCTCACCTGACTGACATCAGCTCCCCTCTCCCCAACTACACGTCAGTAAGAAGTGCTGGCTTTGAGAGTCTTTTTTCCCCCACTCCTTTTTTCTTCAGTTCTGCACTCCGAACAGTGGGATGTGTGGTACATGAGTGGCACAGACAGGGAGTGATAGATTGATTCTATCTTAGCCAGGCTGGGAGTCATCACTGTGCTGTCCACAGGCTGCTCCTCTGGTTGAGTGACGCAGACTGATAATGCTCCAGGGATGGACATCTAGAAGCTACCTTTCTGCATTGAATGGGCTGTATGATCAGGTTGGGGAGCTCCTAGGAGGTCAAGCCCCTTGACAATTGGCCTGCACTGGATTGCAAGCAAAACAAGTCCATGTCTATTTGCAAGTCAACTAGCGTGCAGTTCTCACTCCTGCAGCCACCCCAGATGTGGTGTCTTTGTCCCACAGCTTGGCCAACTTCTCTGTGATTCATTGCGAAGAAGAGGAAGAAAAACAGAAATTAAAAAAAAAATAATAATAAAAAAAGATCTCAAGAGCAAATGAAAAAGCTGATAATAGAGAATATGAGTTCCACTGGGATCTAAGAAGTACGTACAAGTCAGAAATCAAATCCTTCATTTAAGAAAGTTAATAATGTTCTTATTAAATATTAATGAACAAGGCCAGAGTCCATTGTTTCCCTGGTGAGTTCAAAGTAAAATTAAATTCTTTAAGTCATTCTTCTCCCTTTAATCTGATTGATAAGGGTTAATTTTAAGATTAATTTTTTGCCATTTGACCTGCGTATTTCAGATGGTTTACATAGTATAATCACACCTGGCATTTCACCATGTTAAGTTTTTTTTTTTTGCCCACAAGAACATTCCTCAGAGAAACTGACTTCTGGCTACAAGGCACTAGTGCTCAGACTACCAGAGTGCCCTTTGTTACCAATGTACAGAGTGATCTCCAAGAAGTCATTTCATTTTGCAAAATTTGCATAAAATAGCCTCGAGGATGTGAGCTTCTCCTCAAAAATTGGTGTGAATGCGGAGTAATCGTTTAACTTCATGCCTTGCCATCCGTGCAGAAAAGCAGAGAAGTGCCTATTAAAATAGTCCATTTCGGAAAGAGAAGAGACAAAAGTACACCTCATAGGGCACATGATTTTTTTTCCCTCTATATCTAGAGAGAATTTCTTTTGCTGTGACTCAGTGACAATGGTGTAACAATCTCCTTCTACTTATGCCACAATTCACAGAAAGGCAGTGAAGGCTGTTATTCTTTTTCCTGAACCACTTTCTAGACAGGAGAGTGCTGAAGTATGTCTGCAGGACTGGATAGTCAGTTGTGATGGGGAAACCTAGTTCTTCAGAGAGCAATGAGGGGAAGACAAGCAGTCCTACCCTTTCAGATCAGTCCTGAGAGAGCAGCCAAAGGCTCCTCTGCAACAGGAAGTCTGGGGCAGATAGGCTCTTCCCTGGGGTGCCATCAGCTTCCACAGTCCTTGTGAAAACCTATTGGGCTCTTTGTCTGAAGGGTGCTTAGAGAAAACAAAGCATTATTTCATTTTCAAGGATCTTAAACATTCTGCCGGTCTATGGCCTTGATCAGCCTCAAGTTATTTTTGTAGCCCTGCCATTTAAACTTATTGTTCACTTACTGTAGCTAATTCCTTTTGATGAGCTTCATGCCAAATACAGCTTCTCGAATACTTGTAATGGATGCTGGCTTTGCACATGAGGGGAAAAAATACATGGATGGATGGTACACTCATCTTACAGTAAACTAAAAATGAAAGCTACTTGGTGGCTGCTTTGGATGTGCGTAAGCATTTCTGTGTTGTGTTTGTTTTGGCTGGCAGAGTAGGAAACTGAGCATCCTTAAGGTTAAGAAAATGCATGTGGACAGGGCATGATATTTTGAAGAGTATCTTGACCTGAACCTGTGATTAAACAAAAAGGAAATAGTATTTGGAAAACAAGCAAAGAATTACTAAGGTATTCAGGGCCTTAGAGGGAGAAATCTGCTTTCACTTTTCCTGGCATTTTGCCTGTCAAATTATGAGCTTATTTGTGGTGCTAAATGCTTTGCCTGTGTCTTAGAAAGCTTTAAGAACTGCAGGCTTTTTTTTTCCAGTGGAAGGGAGAAGTCAGTAATGATTCCAAAGGTTAAGAAATTGGCACTGTCAGAAGCTGGCACTCATTATTTATTTACTGGCTGAAATTACTGTGGGCTCCCAATGTGCAAGATTCCACCCTTGACTGCCTGCCATCTCCAGAGACCATTCTACATTCGCCCATGTATGCATGCAGGCATTCAACCTATGTATAAAGTAGGATGAGCTTTGTTCTCAGAGATGTACTGGAGATATACCTGGACCAAAATTATTATATGGTCTAGCTCTGGGCAGAGATATCAAATGAAATGTCTTTGCTGGACTTCTTTGAGCTCAGAATTGCAGTATATACCCAAAAACTTTGGAGATGGTTAGGTCTGCCAGAGGCTATATGTTTATAGATTTATATGTCCTAGATGCATATTGAGCTGGTGTGTCCTGTGCTACTGAGCCCAGCCTCATATCCCCATGGTCTGTGAGTAAGTTATCCCTGTGGAGCTGGCATGAGAGTGAGAGATAACTGGCCCAGTCCCCCCTACAGAGAACCTTGGGACTCAAGACCTTTAATGACTGTTGTAGTTTTTAGCACAATGTGACATGGCTTCAGAAAGCACTGTGTGAATTCCAAATGTAGGAACATCCCTGTTTTGCATTTTGCAGTCCACAGAGCCATGAGAGACTATAGGACAAAAAGAGAGGTTCTTTCCAGCTCAGTTACCAGCCCTGATGCTGCTTAAAAAAGAAGTCTGGTTCCACTGTGCCTGTGTCACCTTTGCATTGGCATGAACAATGCCTGGGGTAGATGGGAAGGAAAAGAAGAAACACAGCTCCTTCTCCTTTTCTGCCATGCCTTTAATGTGCTGCTTCTGATGGCCACCAGAAGGGCCACTCTGAAGTGCTGATGTGCCAGTGACCCTGTGGAGGTGAATAACCTCACCCCTTTCACCAAAAATGAGAGAGCCTCTGGACCAGATCAACCTTTTATCTTCACCTTTCAGAGACTTCATTAGAGGGTGGGTTAGTGCATCAGCTTAGAAAATCTTATCTGTTGAGATTAGAAAGTATTGCTTGCTTAGGCAATTAAGTGTAGTGAATTTTCCACTACAGTGATATCCAGAGAAATCAAGAATCAACTCTGCTTGTCTTTAGAATCAAACTTCTTTTTGAGGAAGCACAGGATGGCAAAAATTGGAAGAAATTACAAGTAACTTTATATTAAAAATTACAATCATTTTTTCCTATCCTTTAGCTTGCCCTTTATCTTTTCTCTCTGTTTAATTTAAAATACTAATTCCTTAAAAGGGAACTTGAAAAGGAAGTATGGAACAAACTAGTTAAAAATACAGGTGAAAATTCACTGCTTGTTTGTGGAACTGAGTACAGAAAATCAAAAAGTGTTCTGGCAGAGGAAGAAATGCATTTACTGAGGTATCACCCTGTAGCAGTGCATGAAGGCCTCTAATGAGAGCATGTCCCAGTATGCTAAGTAGTCCTTATCTACATGGGAAGATGTGTTTCCTGACACCTTCTGAAATCTAAAGACACAGTGACAAAGCACAGAGGCTTCTCTTTTACCAGCAGGAGAAGTAATGCACTGAGAAATCAGGCCTCATACCTCAAAGCTCATAGCTGAGCAACTTTGAAGAGTGTTTGTAGTCTAACTTATCCCAGTGCCTCAGAGCTGCATCCACAGTACCCATCTCTTCAGACACAGGCCAGAAACTAATTAGATGATGGCTCTCATATCCTCTTGCATGTATCACCCATACACCATGCACTGGGATGTGGAGCTCGCTATCTGAAAAGCCCCTAGCACTCAGTTCATGCTAGATAAATAATAATGGCACTAATGGAATAAAATATTAACATAAAAGACTAACTTGTAATTTCTTCTTTGTATGATTCAAGCTAACAGCATCTTCTTTTCTCAAAGAGAGACTGCTTGAAAGGATCAAGAACAGCCCTGTGAAAGTGGGAGGAAGGGACTTTTATATAACAATAAACCTTTCCCCCCTTAATTTTCTCAGTTGGCTGCACAGTCTTCTCCTGTCTTTTGATGAGATCTCTTAATAAAAACATTAAAAGGATGAGCTTAGGTGGCTTTATTTCCAGTAATAGGATGGGTATGAGACCAATGAGAAAACTTCATTTCTTAAAACCTCTCTGCTGAAATCTACCCTACCTCAGCGTTTATCAGCTTCTCTGCTTTATTGTCTAGTAAAAATGGAAATAGCTCAGCTTCAGCTTTTACTCCTCAAGGTATGTGGATGACAATGTCAACTGACACAAGTTTTCTTAAGCTAAAAAAGCTGCCCTGGGGTAAGCAGCAGTGAGACCAATCAGATTTAGTGATTAATATTTCCTGCTTCAGAAAAGATAAATATACAAATGCAGTTAAAATTAGACTTCACTGGAAAAGATAGATTGAGAGAATAGTTGGGCAAAGATCAGGTTTATGAATGAAGGACCAATGGCTTGATTCTTAATTTGTATTTCCCTGTGCAGAAATGAAGCTTTCTGATTCTGTTACAGAGACAGATAAGCCTTAAAGAATAGAACAAGGAAATGTTTCACATTGCCTTGTGGCCATATTTATTCCCTGAGCCATTAGAAAGAGAGTCCTACTCTTAGTACTTGCACAGTATTAATTTGCACCAACCCCAGCCAAAAAAAATTCCTCTCCCCCTTCATCTCAGATATGTTCTTTAGAATTCCTGCAGTGTTCCTGGTGTGACTTTAAGAAATAATACATTCCCTTATTCTACTTTTTTATTCTTTTCACCTACTAGCAGCTTTTATTTTGCCTTCCTTGCCTGGCCACCTGAAAAAAATGCTTACAGTCTTTCAAACTGGGTTCACAGAATTTGACTGAGAAGGTATTACACCAGTGCTAGACCAATGCACTGTTAAAGTGGAGCAATCCAGCTGATGAACAGGGAAACTCCAACCACTAGGTTCATCCTGGTGACTTTGGTATGCTAATGCTGAGTGTAACAGAGGCTTGCATCAAGTTCACTGTCTCTTCTGGAGTTTTATTTTAGAATATTTAGTCTTCAAAGACATAAAAAGAGCAAAGGCCTTTTCTCCTGCCTTAACATAACCTTTGAAACAGGGAACCGTGCTGAGAACTGCCATAGGGATGAAACATCCCTTTATACAAGCACACAGCTCTTTTCAGTTTTCACAACGCTTACCTTTCCTTGGCTCTTGCATAAAGAGTGAAGGGGAATGCTGTGGCCCTGAGTGTTAGATATGATTGCAAATTGTAGCCTATCATCTGTGGCTCAGCAGAGATAAGCCAGATGCATCCATCTTAAGCCAGATGCAAAAAACCCTGGATAGCTTTTGCTGTCCCTGAGACACAATTATGGTGGTAAGCGATCGGGGTCTTCTCACACAGGAGCCTCTATTGCCTTTATGAGATGCCTGGGGCAAGTCAAACCCACGCTATGAATATGCAGCATCTCTCACCTTGCTATTTCCAGGATAGAAGCTGTTAGGAGAACAGAGCACAGAGTGAGTTCTGCTGATAGCTATATGGTTTATACAGAGTTTCAGATCCCCAAGGTAATTCTGACTAGCTCTGGGACTGGCTCTGGGATAACTGGTAGTACACAGTTATCAGGAGCTAAGGTGGTCCTTCACAGGATGCTAAGGCTTTCTGAGGCAGAACTTTCTAATTAAAAAAAAAAAAAAAAGTTAAATCCAACAGAGGAGGCTTAGAAAAAGAAGCCTTTGGAAGGGGAACCAACAAGAACAATGGAGGAACAGCCCAGGTGGCAGAAGAGCAGAAAGAATCCCACTAAATAATGAAAACTTGAGGAGTGAGAGACAGATCTGGCAGAACAGAAGGAAAGAGCGACCAGGCTTCGAAGCAGGAAAAAAAGAAAATAAAAGTAGTCACAAAAAGCAGAGGATGAAGCATTAAGAGCCAAAAGGGGCCAGGTGGGGCACTAAGATCAAAGACGCTGCTGTGTAGAAGTTGAAAGCACAAGCAGAATGTAAAAATCATGGAGAGATTCCATCCCAGAGTAACTCCAAAGATGAGGTTTTGAGGTTTCACAACACCAGTTGTTAAAAGCTTGACCTGGATATCTAAAAAGGAAAAAAATATCAATCACTGCCTTTTCCAGAAGAAATCTTGCCAATGTTTGAAGCCCAGGAGTGCTACTATATTCTTTATATCCTATATATGTAAGTATATATATATATATATATATATATATATATATATACATATATATATATATATATATATATATATATATATATATATATATACACACACATATAGGCATCCTATTGTGCCCAGATTAGATGGTGATTCCTTAGTATCACACATTTAGGTCAGCACATAGACCACTGGGCTGGCAGAAATAAATCACACTGCATATAGCTGAGGCATTACAGTTGCTTGGAGTATTTACAGTGTTCTGATAGTGAGAAGATGATTAGAGAGGAATTAGATCATACAGATACTTACATATTAAGAGATACATTTTACATCACAGGTCATGGCTTTCAAAAGAGCTTGCTCTGCATTTGGGCATGTAAAAAAGTGGTGAGATCTTTTAACATGAACTTGAAACATCTTCAGATTGAAATAAAATGAAATGTTCATTTGGGGGTGGTAAAGATTTATGGTGAAGCCTGAAGGTCAATGTAAATTAGAAAGCTGTATTCCTTTTCTCTCCATCGTGTGCTCTTGGTCTTCTAATTTATACTCCCTTCCCCTCAAAGGATTAGCAAATAAATTCATTTTATTTAAATGGGTTGTCAAAACATAATGCATCCAGCTTTAGCTCATGAGTTTCAGCTCAAAAGCAAAAGCAGTCCATGCAAAGAAGTCTGAAAGTCATATTAGTAGCAGACTGGAGCTTTCAGTCATGAGCGCACCAGGGGTAGCTCCCATGACTTTACACTTGGTTTATGATTAGTACACGTTTTTCATAACGTGTCTCTCCTTCATCTCTCCTCTCCCTTCTGCCTTCTACCTGTTCTGATGTCTGATTCTGCTCTCACATGGTTTGTCTTGATTAGAGGAAGTCAGTGTGTATGCAGGGGGGTGTATGCGTGTGTGTGTGTGCACATGGTGAAAGCTTGTGAGCTTCCACCCTCTGAAAGCAGCATTTCATTCTTGTCAAGACAAACCCACAGTGAAGTTCAGAAGTCATTGCTGTTAGACAGGAAAAGGGCCAGTTCAAATCTGTCACTCCATCAGAGCATGGTATTCCCCCTGGTAAAGGTCACTTCGAGAGAAGATATGAAAGTGATTCAATACTTGAACTTATACAAAAAGCCAAGTAACTTATTTACTATGCAGTGACCCTGTGGTGACCTCATGCACAATATATGCAGCTCCCACTGGCATCAGTTGGTGTCACGAGTACAGATCAAGAAAACAGTATTGCTGTGCTAAGGGAATACACAGAGTGCATCTGTTCTTTACTTTTACAAATCCCATACGCACCTTTCAATCAGTTTTTATAAACATTAATAAAGTATTGAGCTGAACTTTGAAAGATGTGTTTTTATTTTCACCCAGGCATTTCTAATGCTGTTTCTCAAGGCACAGTGAGTAAGATATGTACACCAAAGGCAAGGAAAAGTTGTTCAAGCTGTGCTGTCTTTTACCTTGAACAAGCATGTTCACAGCAATGCTCTTAAATAAATTCCAATCTGAGTGATCGTTTGCTTGAAAGTGAGGAATAAGCAATTTTTTTTTCTTTTGAAAAATACTGCAGGCCAAAGGGATAAAGTAAAACTTTTCTTATACCTAATTTGATGCTGTCAGTTCTCAAAAAAGAACACAGTTCAGAATGTAAAGAAGAAAACTGATGATCTGCATCTTTCGAAGGCTCATAATGGTTACTGGTTTTGCAGGACCACTGTTTGAATCACTTTTTTGTGTCACTGCTTATACACAGCTATGCTGTCACTGTGCAGATTCTTTTCTGAGTATGAATATCCAAATCTGAATTAAAAGGGAAATCCAAATAAATTAATCTATCTCCCCCATGGTTTACCTGCCTCCTTGTCACCATCATGCCTGCAGTGCAGGGGCAGAGGAGAGTTAAAAGCAAATAAGTCTATTTAACAGAAAACAATCTTATTTGACTCTGGGGCTTCTGATGCAGTTCTTTTAAAATAATGTTCCCGTTTCCTGCAAACCAAGTTTATAATTCTAGTATAAAACAGCAAATCTATCTGCCTGACATAAAAAGCTACTTTCTTTCACCCCCCTCCCTTCATATTTCCCCTCCTCAATCGAAAGCGTTTGCCTCCGGTGCCTCAACAGTAGCTATGACCGTGTCTTAATGAAAAAAGATGTATAAAATATTACCATAACCTCAGAGGCATGAGTAAAGCCCTTATTAGGATTCCGGACCTACAGCTGGAACTGCCGGCTCGGGCTGGGAGATAAAGTTAACTATTGTTAGCTCACAAGTGGCTCAGACTTCCTGGCAACTGAAGTGAATTACTCAGCCCTTTATGCAGGGTTTCAGAAACAGTTCACTGTTTCACAACAAAAAAGGCATTCAGGCAGGCATTCAGGCTGGGAGAGATGGTCTCCCCAGGCTCTAGAAAGCTAGCTTTAAGACAGTGAATGGACACTGGAGCCTCATAAGTGAATGACCACTGTGGGAAAGGGTGATGATGTCAGCCTGAATGCATTTCCAATGGTTTTGTCCCACTTCTCATTGCTTTTGCTCTCTCTCTCCCTCCCTTTCTCTGCCTCAGCCTGTCCCCTTCCTGTTCTTTTCAGGTCATTATTTTAAAATTTGAGACCTTGCATCAGCACCAAGAGCCCACTGCGACATGGTTGCCATGGCAATGCTTCTCTGCACTTTTGTTTGCATATAAAATATTTGGGGGGCTGGGTGGGGGGGTGGAAGGGAGATGAAAAAGCGAGAGGTGTTGGGAGGAGTTTCAGCGTCCTGTGGCTGGTGCTGGGGCGGAGGGGCTGGGGTGGGAGCAGGAAAATGAGGGGCACGGGAGGGGAACTGGTGAAAGCAGCAGGGATTTGGGGTCCTTTGAAAAACAAATTTGTAATCCTTCACACTGCCCATGTTTGAAAGGATCGGCACTTTTGAAGGTCTAGAGAAGAATCGGAATAATGTTCTTAACTAAGCCTTCGGAAAGAACAGAGCTGTGCTTTGGAAAACGTGCCCAATTACATAAGTTTATCAAAAGCTTTCAAAGGCTCCACTGTCTTCGACCAAAAGGGGAAAGAAAAAAAAAAAAAAAGAAGAAGAAAAAAAAAAAAAAGCAGAGGGATGAAAGGGAAAGAAGGCTACTGAACACATTTACCCATGGTAGCAGCCAACTGGTAGCTAGGCCAACATCTCCCAGCCTGTGTAGTCCACCATCCTGGCCTCCCCATGCTAGGCACACACCCTGGCTAACATTTTGCAAAAATCAGCTTTTCATGCACGCCATCAAGGGAAGCATGGAGGAAGGAGCTCAGTGTATGCTTCCTGAGAGTAAAATCACACAGCTCTGAACTCTTCTGGCCTGAAAGCCCACCTGGTTTGCTTCTGACTCTCCATAAAATACTTGCTATTCATAGGGATAAATGTATGCATGCTTGGCTAAGCCTGTCCTGACACAAAATTACAGTGTTTTATAGGCACTGTATATAGTTTATATACAGATGACAGTGTTTTATAGGCAGAAAATATTATGTTAAGGCTTAGTCCCTACCAGGCTCCTGGTATGCTAGGGTTTGGTGTTGGTGTGCCCAGGATTGCAGGTGTACAGGAGTATCTTAACAGCAGTCCCCCTTGGGTGATGCTCTCCTGCCTTAGTGCAAACTTATCTCACTGGGACTATCTTTGCAGCAAAAAAAGAAAAACAAACAAACAAAAAAAGGTAGCCTCTGCCAATGTCTAATTAATACAAGTTTCTGATTCTGCTGCAGAGAAATGCAGCATAGACCAGGGTAGCTTTATTGTGCATAAAAGAGCAAGAAGGGGCTGCTGGCTTCACCTTAACAGTCTTTATATTGGTGCTTTCCTTTATCTCCATGGACAGCCAGTACGCTTGTGTACAGAGGTAAAGACATAACACAAGCAATGTAATTTAGCTTTGCTCTAAGATAAATTCACCAAGATCACTCCCATACCCATGTGAGGCTGACTTCAGAGAGTTTTCCTCTGGTAAAACTTAAGTCCTTTGTCTCGTGTTTTTATTATGGAATAATTATTGCATATTATAAGAAAAACAGATTTTTATGCTGAAGAGTGAAAAGCCTATGGCTACCTCATACTAAACAAGAGCTCCCTGTTTCTAGGCAGGATTTAATAGTGAGGTACCTTTCTCATGTTAGGTATTATCTAAATGAAACCAAAAGAAAACAAACCAAACCTTTATGCTAGACTCTAAGAGGGCAAACACAAAGTTTGCCTTTTTCAAAAACATTGGCACTTGATGTTGAACCATCCTCACTGTAGGAAGGTCACCTTTATTTATTTATTTATTTTTTTACCTGGACCAGTACAGCTGCTGAACTCCAGAGAGGATTCTGAAAGTTCCAATCATAAGGATGCTCTATTAAGGCTATTTCTAACTGGTCTTATGAGATAAATCAAAAGGCTATTTATTTCCCCAAGGCAGTTTTTCCTCCTTCTACTTTTCTGTAAAAAAAAAAAAAAAAAAAAAAAAAAAAACATTACTGTATGTAAATTAAAAAGGCACTACTGTATGTTGATCAGATTGGCTTTAATAGAACACTTCCTACCTCAGATGTTGTCCATTCAGTTAAAAACAAAGACTAAGCATGTGAAGCTGTGCTTTGAGACTCTTATTGCGTAGTCTGAGATTAAGCTGCCATCAGAGGGCACTCTGCCTTCTACCCTCAACTGCAGACACACATTGATCCCTTGCTTGCAAGAGTAGGACTGTGCTTGCTGTAGGTGAGACAATCTCTGATGAACTCGTACTGCCTGTGAAAACCCCTCTAGTTATCTTTTCCTTTCCTGGTTAGCGCAGGCTTTTGTGAATAATGTTGATATGAACAGTTCATTGTAAATCAATTCATTAGCTTTAATAAGCTCACCTAGTGCCAATAAAAAGTTCCTTTACATAGACTTCAGCCAAAATAAAAGCAGCAGGACTTTTAATTGATACAGGTGTTTCAGTATCGTTAATCATGTAGACATGCCCACTGAGAATGTATGTGGTGCCTGTGTTTCCACAACTGCAGGGATTAAGCTGCTAACTCCTTGACACTGGTACTATTCACCTAAATTGTTAATCTACTGAAGATAAATAGGTGTTAAAAAAAAACACCGGTTTTGAACTGCCTGCCTGAGGTGTTTTCTCGACTTCCCTCCACTTGTGTCTTCTGCCTTCATCATTTAATTAGTCTTTTTTTTTTTCTTCTTGAACAAGAAATTTGAACCACCAATATTTTCATCATCATCATCATCATCATCATCATCATCATAAATTGTTAATGTGAGTAGATAAAAAATGAAAATACTTTTCAGGCCTTCTTTATATGTTGCAAAACAAAGCAAAAAGAGCATAACTCTCTTTTCCCGATCACCTCTAGTACACATTCTGACTTTAAGCAAGTCTGATCAGTCAAAAGCTTACAAGCGTTGCAGAGCCTCAAAGTCCCTGATGTGAGGCCCTCCTATACAATCCAGTGCACTGCCCCAAAGGCCAAGCTGCCCAGGAAAGATTCCCTACACCCCCTTCTTCCCTCCTCCCCACCCAAAATAAAAACCTCCCACAAACTCCTACAGAAAAATATTTTGCTGTGTTCAAATGACTTGTCTGCTTGAACAGCTTTGGGTCTCCACATAACTACTCTGATGCAACAACAATTTCCTGCCATGACGCATGGAAAATCACTCCTCTAAAATTGCATCTTCTCATCTACAGCAGAAGTACTGCTGGGTCTGATCAGCTACTGTGGACTCTTTGTGTGATGGGACGTGGGCCTGCAGGAAAGCTTTGCCTACAATAGTAGGTAATTTTAAGCAACTGAAATGCCATCCTCATGAGACTGTGAGAAAAATGTACAACTAAATGAAAGATAATATTTTGAAATTTTGAATTAAAAAAATGGAAGAACATTTATGCTATATTTATTTTTAAAAAATTGCTTTATTTATTTACGGCCGTGATTCTAGGAGATCCATGCGAAAAGCTGCAGGACAGAAAGTCCTGTCTTGAAGGTTGTCTGAAGGTTGGACTGTCTTTTCTGGCACCAGGATATTAGTAAGCATCCAGCATCACCATTTTCTTTCACTTATCATAGAAAAGCTCATACCATTAGGAAGTTCCAGTCATTTAAGATATTGCTCTAAGAAAGAATGGATGTATCAGCTAAATTTGAACCAGCTCTGTGAAACAGCCCCCTAAGTTTGAGTTGGATAAAAATCATAGGAAATAAACAGCTATGAAGGCAGAAGGCCAAAACAAGATTTAAAAGGCTTTTGAACTCTATCCAGGCAAGATCAGGGAAAATTAAAATGATTTTCTAATGGCTAGCTGCTGGCATGTATATTTTAAAGTAGTCTGTCCTGAAAACCTTTCTGTGCTTCAAGCTCTCACAGATTGCTGTGAATATGGTTAATTTCAAAAAGAAAATCTTTAGGAATATAATAATATAATTCCTTTCTATTATTTCACATCTAAGTTCCTCATAGATGCTAGTAAGTTTATTCCATTTCCCTCTCTTTCTGTGCCCTCCATGGCCTACGAAGGTATGCTTTTCCAGTTTTCCTGATGGATCTGCGAAAGTCTCACTTTCACAAAGACTAGGTCTCTGCTGTCCTTAGCCATCTTCACATACAGAGAGCTTGCCTTTTCTCTCATTCCCTTCTTTGTTTTGGCAATGGTGTAGCTGTACTTCTTCTCTAAGCCTTGTCTTCTTCCATTTTCCTATCTTACCCTTCACATAGCACTATATCTGATACTCTGATACTTCTTTTCAATCTACATTGCCATCTCTTATCCCTCCAACTCCTCTCCATTAGCCTTCCCATGTAATTTTGGCTCTAGATTATCTTCTTTTCAACACAATTTTTCATGTGATACTTCAGCCTCAATTTGATGACCTTGATTTGCAACTGTTTGCATTGTTCCCTTGTGTTTTCATTGCACTCAGATTTCCTTTGTAACTCCTGCCCACTCACTTTACTTCCTCTTAACTAAAGTCTAAGGACCACTCACTTTATTTCCCTTTAGCTTAATGCAACACTCAGCCAAGCACTTCAACACTCAGCCAAGCACTTCACTGCTTCCTCTTCCGTAGCAGCCCACCTGCATTAACTGTTCATATACTTCTGCTCCTCTCATGCCTTCTGTTCCCTTCCTTTCACTGACACTCTCAGCACAACAAGGGAAGAAATGGTGCATTTTACCAAATGGAAACCCGTGTGTCTAAGGTCCACTGGTAGCTGTCATTTCCACATTGCTTATTGTGGTATTCCTCAGATATTTAATGGTGCCACAGTGACTGCAACAGCTGGAATATACTTTATGAGTAATATAAGATGATTCAGTGTGGGAATTCACTGTGGTTAAGTGGCATACAGAGACCACAGGGAAGGAGAGGAAGAAGGGACCCTTTGCTTTCTCAGATTTTATTTCTACCTCCATACCTGGTCATGCCAGTTCTTCTGTAGAGAAAATTATCAATGTATAGATGGAATGTCATCTTCTTCTTAATTGGTCTTATCTTCCATTTTCCTCATCCATAACTGTTTTATCTCATTTCAGCTACAAACATTTCTCATATGCTCTCCTTCTCTGACCATACTACCTACCCTAAATGCCTCATTTCATTTCACCTTATAAGGTCTCCCTACAGCTTAATCTTTAGCATCTTCTCCTTTGAATCTTCTATCATATCTTATCTAAAATAAATAAATAAATAAATAAATAAATAAATAAATAAATAACCTGCTTACAGTTAAAAAGCTGCCTACAGTCCAACTTCTGCCCTACACTTTTTTGATTCCTCTTCTAGCATTCCACCAAAAAAAAAGGAAGATCTTTAGTGATGTAACTGTCGAAGTATTCAGCCCTCTCTGCCTTTCAGGTGACTTCAGCTGTTACTGCTCCTTGGCTTTAAATGTTTCTGTGCTCCATGGTCCTTAAACTGGTGTGGGGCCTGGCGTTATTATGCTGCAGGAGAAAGGTTATCTTCTTCTCTGGCATGACTTTGGAAGTTTGAGCCTTCTTGGAGCTTGGAGTTGTGATGTAGTGGTCCAACTTGATTGTTTGGTTTGTCTGGGTTCCAGGAAATCCAGAAGGATCATCCCTTTCCTATCCCAAAACAACAGTGAATATTACATTACCTGCTGAGGGCTTCCTCTTGAACTTTTTCTTCAGTGGTGAATTTGCCTGTCACCAGGACTAGAGTGCCATTTTGACTCCAGCTAATAGTGGTGTCACCACATCTTATCACTGGTAATGAAGTGATCCAGGATACCTTAGCCTCATATTTGTTCAATAGGTCCTGATAAACTTGCATGCAGTGTTCTTTCTTTTCATGTATGAGCATTCATGGGACCCACACAGTCATGGCAATCTAGAACATGCCTAGTCTTTTATGTGATTTACGCTTACATGCACCACTCACATAATATAATAAAATAAAAGCAGCCCTCATAATAATCAGAAATGAAAACAAGGGGGAAAAAAAGAGAAAACACAACATATAAACCTGTAATTTGTGAAATGTTATGATAATCTCAAAACAAATAATATCACAAATATTATATTAAACATTGGATGACTGTTTTTATGTTGAATTATTAGAATCCTAGAATCCTATTGACATTCTGCCAGGATTAACCATATGTATAGGAGGCTAGAAATCTAGACTATATTTTAAGAAAGGATTTTATGAAAGATAGCTCCGGCTGTAAAATAAAAGTGAGCAGCTGAAAACTATTGCTTGCCCATATTAACTGGTTCTTCATGAGGTTTTGTCCACACAGTTTTGGCTTGTCTGTGCCAAATTTAGTGCTGTCAGGTTTCTAATCTCCACGAGGTAAATAGATGAGCACTTGGTCCCACCACACCTGAGCAATAGGTCCCTGTCTACTCCTGGTTGTACACCTTGCCCGGGCCGTGAGGAGAACCACCAAAGCAGAGGCCGTGAGAGGGGAGATGGAGCTGAATTGTTAAGTATTTCCAGAGCCATAGAACCTGCATCACTCTGTGACTCTGGCACCTTACAAATGTTTAACTTGAGGCAACGGAGAAAGTCTGATCTTTGTTTTACTCTAAAAATGAAGAAAACTCTTGGGAGAGCAGAATTGACCCAGCTTCTCCCTGTCTATTCATATAATATGGGTCTAGACATTGTCTGTCAGTACTTGTATTGTAGATCTCTCAAGCAGAGCCTTTTGTATGCTAGGCAGATGCTCTGAGTTTATGTGGATAAAAGCTCCCTAAAGGGGGACTATGGCCCAGATCCGATAAAATATTCAGGTTCCTCACTTCACAGTTAAATCAATGATAAGCTATTAACTGCCAAGCATTTCAAGAGTTCTCCTAATGCCATGGAAAGATCAAAGAGGAGCAAGACCTTAACCTGGTAGTAAGATATTTGTACAAGGAATGAGGTATTTCCAGAGAGCAAGATGAACAGAAGGAAGAAAAAACAGGTATGTGGATGGCAAAGAGCCATAAAGTAGACTCTGGAGTTAATTAAGGAATTTTGTGCATCCACAGTAGTGTCTGTGCGGGCACTGGATTGAAGAAGAATAAAAGAAGATTGTATGGATGTGTTGTGTACATGATTGCAGAAAAGCAGACTGAATGTGGATTATCAAGAGTTCAACTCACATTTAAGCACCAACACAGTAACAATTATGTTAGTAAAAATCTGCACGTCAGTTTTCTTTTTAAAAATGGCATAAAAAATGGATATGGACCCAAGTATATGAGGCTTCCTCCAAAAGTAACGCCTCCTACTTCATTATGTTGGCCAAAGATATCAGAGGTAGATGGTGGTGGTATGGCAGTAGAGGTAGAACCTTCCCACCAATATAACGTTACACATTGTTGCTGTATGACAGATAGGAGCAGAAGGACAGTCTGAAAAAAATGGTGTCTGATGTGGAAGTGTGGGTAAAGCAAAAGTGTGTAACTGAATTCCTCCATATGGAAAAATTGCACCCATTGACATTCTTCAGTGTTGCTGAATGTTTATGGAGACCAAAGAGTGGATGTGAGCACAGCAAGGAGGTGAGTGGTGAAACTGTGAAACAGTCACCTCTGCTTGTGCAGATTTTTACAAGTGCAGCATGCAGGTTCTTGTTCTAGTGAAAATGCATAGATAATGGTGGTAATTATGCTGAAAAAGAGTGTTTTGTAGCTTAGAATTTTCTCTTTCAAGTAGTGTTATTGTGTTATTTCTCTCTTTGTGTCTGTTGCAGTTTCCATGGAAATAAATAGGAGGCATTACTTTCAGAATTATCTACATATTTAGTCAGCTTTATCACTGCTTTATCATATAATAGAAGCGTAGAAGTATTTTGTATTTCAATTTGTACCCACATTACTTGTTATATTCCTTTTTTTTTTTTTTTAATGAAAGTAATAAAAAGCTTAAGCAGTGGACAATATCAGACAAATCCTTTCATGTTGTCTCAGTACTGAGAGTGGGTTTTGTCAGTGGCCGGTGTATTAACAGCATCTAGACTCTTTTCATTTTTGTTTCCCAGTATCTGAATTGCTGCAATTCTAGGTCATGTGTAGAAGCTTCACTGAGTTCCTGGAATCACCAAGGTTTCAAATGTGCATCCCTTCAGTTACACACTTCGGGCCTTAACTTAGGTTCTTATCTCAATTAATTCAGTCCCCAGAGCATGAGAATTGCAAATGAAGGTAGTAAGAGCTTTTGATGATGTGCACCTATGAAATTCAGGCATCTTTTAGGCTTCAAGTGTCAACTTTGACACTAATAGAAAATGAAGCACAGAAACAAAACCTGCTCACTCTGATGGCAGCACCATATTCTTCCCCAAGGCATCTTCACAAAGACTCAGAGGTCATAAAAAGCAGTTCCATGGAGGATGGATGAGGTCTCAAACACCCTTTACATATACAATGGAGAAACTACTCCATTACCACACTATTCAAAGACAGGAGATTCCTCTTCATCTGATAAATTACAGTCACCCTTCTCCATGCCCTTCCAGCAAAAATAACAGAAGGAGCAGGAGAGAGAAATAGAGTGTAAAGAATTTGTCCTGGAAAGGAGAGAGAAGGGTGGGAGGGAAGATCAGATAGATGTGACTTGTTTATACTCTGGCATAGCAAACAGCTGCAAATTCAAGAAAACACAAACCAAAACAGTCTCTGGAAGAGAGGTTACTAATATATTACCTTAGAAAGTAAATTTGGAACTATTTTTTAATAACCAGGATCATTAAATATAAAATGTCTTGGACCTTCTTAAGTGCTGCAAAGGTTAAGCTCTACACTCTACACAGCAATGCATAGCACCAATCATCTTTGACTGCCAAACCCTGCCAGAAGAGTGAAATATCATGGCACTTACATTAAATGTAACAGTAACTTTTTCAAAGAGTGAAAAATAAATAATTGTGGGAGAGCATAGATGAGTACAAAGATAGACAGATATCTCTATAATGGAGAATTAGTTATGAATTTGGATAAAGGAGCATTGCTTTTACAGGTGACTACAAAGAATCTTGAATTTATACTCTCCATACCAACCTGGCTGACAGAGAAAACTTTTCTCTGCATTCTACTTACTAAAAACTAACAAATAAAAAACAAAACAAAACAAAAAAAAAAAAAGATATCAAGGTGTCTTTTCTTTCTTCCTCTCTTCCTTTCTTTCAATCTTTCTTTCTTTTATTTATTTTAAATGTTTTATTTATGTTGTGTGTATTTATTCAGGAACACATAAAATCTGCTTCCATTTAGAAGCAAGTCAAATACACTTATGTAATGTGTATAGTCTAAATCAAACCAATACATCTTCCTTCTATGTTAATATAATTAACATTTCCTTTTAACCAGGACAGTAACGCAATCAGGCAAAATATGATGCAGAGTCTCTTGTAATACAAAACTAAAATAAAACTATAAATAAATAAAAAAATAAAAAATAAAACTATACTGTGGAAAAATATTGTGAAAAATAGCCACATACAAGAGAAAAGAGAACAAAATGCAAAAAGTGAGTATGTGAAAATGTTATACGCCCAAACACATATTACAGAGAATCAAAAGCCCTCACTGCTATCAGTATGCAGCAAGATAGCACATGACTTTCTCATATTGAGGTTTGTATTTAAATGCATCAGAACATAAGCTTGCCTGAGGTCCAAGGAATATATGAACTCAGAAGGGAGTTTTATACGATGAAAGACAGGCGGACTGGTGATGGTTTATTAAGAAGTGCTAGAAGCAGAAAGACATTTAGTAGAGATCTGGAAAAGGCCTCCACTTTAAATCCTTCAGAGCCAAGGAAGCAGAGAAACACTGCCTTGGCTGGTGACAGCACAGTGCTGGCAATGTTGAGAAAGTCAAGTAGTCATTCATCACTGTGGGATGGGAGAAGTTGAAAAAAGGATCTGAAAAGCCCTCCAAAGCACCCTGAACCCAGGCCGTAATTATGTCAAGCCTTTGACCCACTGAAACTACTATTAACCTTTCACAGAGGCACAATTGTACAGTCAAACATTTGCAATGTTAGTCATGTTTAAACAGCTTCCAGTAAAGATGACACAGGCCCATAAGAGGAATCTGCACATTCCCTCTAGAATTGACAGGATTCATTCAAGTCCTTCTCCTTAGACTTAGCTGCCAATTCTATCTTTGTAATTCTTATCCCCTGTTTTCCTTGGGAACTTAATACAAAAATATTGTCCACATATCTCCTATTAAAGGAAATGTGGTTTGGTGAAGATGTGTTGGCTTATGTCACAAATGTACTAAGTAGTTGATTTGAATTTATGTATTTACAAGTACCTTCACCACTCAAATTATTCTGGAGTAGAAAGGAAACACTCAGTCTCATCTTTTTCTTCTCAGGTACACCAAGTAAGTGTTATACTGAATGCATTACCAGTCCCAAAAGGTTTTCCAGTACCCAGAAATTCCCATCCTGACATGTTTGCACTTTCCTTTCTTTAATGTGAATCCATCTCACTTCTTTTCTCCACATTTCTCTTATGAAACGTGGTTCCACATTTATGCTCAAGGGATACTGGTAGAATAGGGTGGTCTTTGCTCACACTGGAAATGTGGCATTCTCTCTGACTCTGGAATTGCCTAATGCCACTGAAATCAATAGAGTTCTCCTCATTTGCAGCTTTGGGAGGCGGTGTCAGGGCCTTTTCGTTTCTGGTAGTCTGCAACCATGGCTCAAAGCCAGGAAGAAGTCTTATCCCATGTGCAATTAACTAACACTGATGCAGGACTAGCAAGCAGAGGGACAAGCTGGAACCTAGACAGGATGAAAAAAGAGAATGAAATAGAAGGGATCCCTTCATACACACACAATAAAAACTGACACAAGCATTGTTGTCAATCTGCTGATATGGCCATCTTAATTCTTAAGAACCATAACCATTGAAGGACACCATTAATAAATCAAAGGTGGTGATAAGGACTGTAACAAGATAAATTTTTGAAATCATCGTTCTGTCATTCCAGATTAACTTCACTATTTAACTGAGATCAACGGAATTACCCTAGCATAAAAAAGAAATAAACTGGTGGTGAATCTAGGCCTTCAAGTGTAAAATATAAGAACAGCAGTGTAGCAGATGCCATGCACACAGCTTAACAGGAGCAAGACAGGGACAGAAAGAAACTCTTAATATTCTAGATGAAGGCACAGTGATGACCATTTGGTTGTTAGCTGTTTGTCTTGTTTTACTTCATAGTTTGGTCTTGTCTTTCAAGATGAAACACTCTTAAATGATTAACTAGCTAACTATGTTCCTAGAACTTCTGGAAGTAAGTTCTTTTTATAACTGTTATAAACATCAGAAATGGTTCATGCATTTCAAATAAGACCTTAGGTAGACTGCTTTTCCTCCTTCCCTTTTCCAGACCTCAATAGTCTACTTTTTTATAAGCATCATTTCAGTTGCTTGTTGGATTCAAGCAAAGATACTTACAAAAGTGTATTAGGAATTAAGTTCCTACACGTTATTTAAAAGAAACCAAGATATTTTTTATAGCATCTCCCTCTTTGTATATCTCTTGGCCACCTCAGCTGTGCCCTGATAGTAATCAGAGGAACATTTCTCCAATGATTTGGCATTGTAATCAGCATAATCTTATTTCCAGTCCCTCACTTGTTTATGTTTTAATTCAACTCTGACACTGCTGCCATCATGTCTTGCTGACAAGTTATATAATGCAATAGAAAGAAGAGTTACAACCATGGCACTATGAGATCATCAGCAGCTGCACATGAGCTGTACCTCAGAAGTAAACTACAGGCTGCAGGGAAAAAAATATATGTAGAACATATATATGTAGAATATATATCACATAAGAAATTCAGACAAATAGCCTGCTGCCAAAAAGTGCCCTCTTCTAGGCAGGTGGATTCCATCCCTTCCTAACAGGTTATTATTGCATTCAGATGCTGTGGCAGGCAGATCACAGTTAGAAGCTGATGAAAGATGGGGATGCAGTAACAGAACCTTCCGAATGGGGAAAGCAAGTCCTAAAATCCTGGGCTGGGAATTTGGAGAAGGTTCTATGCAAGTCATGAAGGTTAAATTTGATTGTATCCAGTGAGAAAAGCACTAGCAAGGAAAGGACTTGACAAAATGTCATGCATGAGTAGAGACTTGATAAGGCTCCTTCTATAAAATTAATCTGAAATAAGTTTGGGTTTCATTTCAGTGCTGAGAGAAGGCTAGAGTCAATTTTTTCTTTCCTTCTGAAGCCGTGCCCTGACTCCTTACATTTCTAGAATAAACTCGTATGAATTCCAATAAAATAATCACTTGCAGCTTTCTGTTTTATTGCCCTAGACAAATGCATCATCTTTACACTAAAAGTAAAGATCCTCTAAAAAGCGGAACAGACATTTAAAAGCAAGGTTTTTCTCCATCAAAAGGCTAGAGACATCACTGTTTTCCAGGCCTTCCTTAATTCTAGCATATGGCTGAAAAAAAATCTGTAAATAATCATGCTTGCTGCTGTAGTTTGAAAGTAGTCATCCCCCTCTGCCTGTATGCACCTCAGCAAAAGAATACAGTATAAATTCTGGAAAATGAGTTAAAACACTCCTTTACCCCTCTTTGAAAATTAATTTAAAGGCATACTTCCCAGAAATGGGATCCAGGCTGAGATCCTCTTTACCCAAAAGGTCTCAACATCATAGCTTCTATTTCTGTGGAATGTTCCTTAGACTTGTTATGTAATATTAAGCTTGTAATATTGAGCAGGCCAGTTCTATGGATGCCACCAGATTACTGCTCAGAGATAAGGTGCCTTTTGGTCTGATGCTGTAGTCATGAACTACTATTAACAGTGACATAAGCATCATGAAACGTGTAGAGAAAATACTTGGAGGATAAATGACTGAGATTTAACTTTTATATCTGCTGAAGTTTTCCCCTTGATTTTGAATCACATCAAAATGGTTTTCATGGCAGAAACACAAGGTAATCAAGGTAAGGTTTTGCATTACCTTTAAAACAAAAGCCCATGACAGGTGACTTGAGGAGTTTGAGTCAGAGTGAAGTTTCCTCACTTTCCAGTCTCTGGCTCAAATCAAGTCTACAATAGTCTATATATGTCCTCTTGTGAGGTGCTCTGTGTGAATATTCTGGCAACCACTAGGCCTAAACGATCACAGAATCACAGAATGGCTTGGGCTGGATTGGAAAGGACCTCAAGAATCACAGAATCACAGAATCACAGAATTGTAGGGGTTGGAAGGGACCTCCAGAGATCATCGAGTCCAACCCCCCTGCCAAAGCAGGTTCCCTACACCAGGTCGCACAGGTAGGCATCCAGGCAGGTCTTGAACATCTCCAGAGAAGGAGACTCCACCACCTTCCTGGGCAGCCTGTTCCAGTGCTCCGTCACCCTCACTGTAAAGAAGTTCTTGTGCATGTTTGTGCGGAACTTCCTATGCTGCAGTTTCCAGCCGTTTCCCCTTGTCCTGTCTCCACTCACCACTGAAAACAGTCTGGCCTCGCCATTCTGCCCCCCACACCTTAGATATTTATAGACCTGGATCAGGTCCCCTCTCAGTCTTCTCTTCCCAAGGCTGAACAGACCCAGTTCACTCAGCCTTTCCTCATAGGAGAGATGCTCCAGGCCCTTCACCATCTTCGTGGCCCTCCGCTGGACTCTTTCCAAGAGATCCTTGTCTTTTTTGTACTGGGGAGCCCAAGGATTATCAGGTTCCAATCCCCCTGCCATAGTGCCTGCAGTACCATCTTTTGCACATCATAAAAACACAGTGTCACATCAGTGCATAGATCCAATGAACTTCTCCACTTTGACACACAGAAATAATTCTCTAAGAGTCCCATGTGTTTGACTGTACCAAACAGGACAGGTCAAATGCATGACTCCCTTTATATTTGTAGTTGTATGGAACAACCTATTTGTCTCAGTTAAGCACCCAAATACAGCAAATTCTGTTTAGACAGTGGTAATTCAGTCAATGCACACACCTCACATAGGAACAGCCTAATGCACAGGGAATAGAAGTAAACTTAATGAACAACCTCCCTTTCAACTATGTGGAAACAGAATCTTACACTTATACTGGTAATCTGAAATGCTCCCAGAGCCCTTAGGACAAATTGTCTTCAGAAGGAACATGAACTGCCATTCTTTATACAGTTCCCTGACTTTAGCAAGTACGGCAGTAATGCTGCCAGTGCCACTGTAGAATTTCCCTATACAGATAGACAGAATGTATTATATTGGCCACAAATAGGTATCCTGTACCTTCAAGCCCTACTCATGTTTCCAGAACTGGATATGTAGGCATAACCAGAACATAGATATCACTCAGTTTAAACCTTCATGATACTGTTCATACCACTCCTTTCAGTATGAATTTGGAGTTTTCAAAGTTGTGTATTAATTGTTCCTTAATAAGATATCATCATACAGCATGCAATTTAGTGCTTCGTTTCTTCTCATTTCCATATAGGAATCAGACTGTGCTAAATTCAAGCTTTAATCCTCTTGGCCCTTTTTGTAACCGGCACTACAGACTATGAACGGTTACCGACCCATAGCAAATAAATTAATAAGCTTGTGTAATTATATTTGGGTCATTTTATTTTGAACCATGAAATCAAAGGCTCTGTTCAGATTAGTACAGGAATTGCTATAACTGGCCATTGGGGCTCCCTTGATACACCATCTGCGAATGCAACAAACTGGCACATGTTAGACAGAAAGAATCCATGCATATAGCTAGTTTAAATGTTTGGTTTTTTTTTTTCCATTACCTTTGCTGGGCACAGACCAGTATTCTATTTCTATCTATTATTTCTTTCCTACAAAAGTAATTTTGCCTTATATCATGACCTTTGTTCTTTGAAGTCAAGGGCTGCTGTAAAGTTCTCACATCACCACTGATTAGTAGATCAAATTAGCTGGCTGTTTTGGGGTGAAATGCACGACATACGGGGACAGACATAAAGAGGGTTGCTGGAATGCCTAGAAGGCAGGGCTGTGTGTTCCATTTAAAACTGTATAACATCATTATTGTTTATCCTATTCCTTTTGGCCTTCAATACAGTTTCTGGTAGAAGGACATGCCCTTTCTGATAGCTTGAAGTTTCTTACTTGGCTCTCCTCCTAACATAACACCGCTCCCCGTTTACCTCCCTTCATCCCCCACCTTCATTATTTTCCCTTAAAATGTTTTGTTCTTGTCTCCATTCTATCTCGTGGTCACATTAAAATGGAGATCTGGGGAAGGTCTGCATCTTGCATTGTTCCTGACTCCATAAGTCTAATGGAGCTTGAAAAAAATGTCACTTTCAGACCTTGAAATGTGGTCAGACAAGATTGCAGGATTGACTTCTAAGTTAGTATGGTCATTACTATAGCCACTTTGAAGTCTGTAATCCTACAGCATGGAGCTATGGAGAGGGTTCTTTCTATCCCTGCTGTGTGCTTGAAGGGATAAAAAAGGCAGTCGTTCCCTCTATTTCCCCATCTCATTGAAGATTATTTTTGTCCATAACTCGCAACTTTCTGAACAGCTGGTCAACAGGCCATCAGGCATCTCCTCAAAAGACAACTGCAAACAGCTGTCTTGAGGTAGATCAGAGAGCACTTTTTGGGTGTGAATTGCTCACATACCACGGCAAGGAGGGAGGGGAGCAGGTGAAGATCCTAGTTGTGAAAACAGAACAGGAATAGGCTCCAGAATGGAAGATTAATTCACTGTACTGCTGTGTAATAGCTCTTTAAAAAAACTGTGGCTCTTGTGTGATCAGAACATTCATCGAAGGAAATATCATACTGTACATGCCCTGTGCTTACATACTTTTCCCAAGTATCTTTTGGTAGCCCTATCTGCCTGACAATCTTGAGGGATATGGCCCTCCAGTTTAGGAGAAGAGTTTTCCTGTACTGCTAAAGAAGGAATTACGGGGATTTATGTTACTGTGGCAGAAAAATACTTTATCTTTTCCAGTTATTTTATAAAAGAAATGCCTCAATTTTGCCCTCAGTTAGTTAGCTGGAGTTATCACCTGCTAAATTGCAATTTAAACTTGAATAGCTGATGGCAGACCTTCTGGCATTCACATTTCTATATGCTTTACCCAAAAACAGAGAACAGTTCACCTAACTGAATTTTTGGATTTAGTTGCGTCATACAAGAGTGATTTTTAGAAATTGTGGGTATTTTTTTCCTTAAAAAAAAAAAAAATAAAAAGGCAATGATTTTGGCACAAGGTGTTTTGTGTGCAAAAAAGCCACTGTCAAAAAAATCGGAACCAAAAATGTAAGTAGCTGCCAGCTTCCAACATAGCATACAAAAAACTAACTCTGTGGTCACAGGCCCTTTTAAAATTAAACCATATAGGGTTTGTGGGAAAACAACAACAACAAACACACTTTGTGACAAATTAAGACTATTTTGTTATTTAGTCATGACTACTTTAACCTCTTTTTCCTTTGCATTCAGCTCTTGGCTCCTGTAAGGCTAACTCATCACAGACTTGGCAGATCAGCCAACAGGGGGCAGCCAAATGATAGGGATTAGCATCAGAGCTCTGACACCCCTTCCTCCGAGAGCCCAGAAAAGCAACAGTCAATCAGCCTACCAGGAGCCTGATAGTTGGTCTTCAGATTGATTCGTTAGACAGACACCTCCCTCTCTGGCTCATCATTTCGTTATGACACAGGAAGATGTCAGCCTTTCATGGGACAAAAGGACATTCTTAGGAATGCAAAGGACTGAAATATCATCTCATACCCTGGAATGCTTCCAGGACACCAAGGATGTGCAGTCTCCTTAATCACAAGTCCTTTTTTGGTCCTGCTGCATTTTAAGAGACTAGTCTGACTCAAAGAGGATATCAGGTTTGCCTAAAGTATCCTGGAGGATTTGTATTTGAAAGCCATCCAGCCCAAGCTTAACCAAATGAGTTTTCCTTAAATTAAAAGCAAAAATAAGGATTTTGCTCAGTAGTACTCTCTTTTGTTTGTAAGATCTGCCCTTGGGAGAACAGTGTTGTCTGCCTCTGAGATGATATTTTTGGAAGGTACATTCCTTTTATTGGGGCAGCAGTTGACTAGCAGAAAACCAAAAGGATATATGCTCGCTATTTCAGAAGGCTCCGTGGCTGCAGTCACACCAGTGCATTTCTGCTTCATAGCACAGTTCCTATGCTTAAAACTGGTGTTCAGGGAAGACCAAACTAAACCAGGCAGCTTGGCCTTGTAACCAGACCGCTTGCTGGGTCCCAAAGAAGATTAGACTTCCATGGCATAGTGCTGTCAGTGTATAATATTAGAGGCCTGGCAAATAGCTGGTTTCTCAGAGGACTCTATTCTTGTGGCAGACTTTGAAGCCAAACATGACCGGCTCTCACTTCCATCTCACACATGGGATAGTTAAATTTAAATATAAATAAATGACAGATTATCCTTCTCCATGTGAAACAAGAGAAAGGGTGAGGAAAGGAGTGTTACCCTATGAAATCACTAGGACCTCATCTTTACAAAACACTGCCTTTGAACTCACCGTTTGGCCATTTCTCCTTTTCTGCCAAGTTTTTCTACAGCCTTTTTTCGTTGATTTCCTATTCTTATACATTTGTAAATTCAAATTTTCCACCCCTTTTTTATGAGATGCAGCAACATTTTTCACTCATCCATAGCACCTCCTTTCTTCAGCAGTTTCTTCTACTCCCACTGCTCCTTCTTCCAAGGCTCTTTATCTACCCACCTATTCTTTTTTCTTCTTTGTTATAATTCATAATTTTCATATTGTTTTATATTCTTAAGTAAAAAGACCACATCTCTCCTAATTTTGTCAAACTCAATGTCAAAATCTCTTTCCTGCTCCATAACATTCTCCACAGCTGAACTTCACATTTCTTGACATCTAACTGGGTTATTTGCCAACACAAAGAAAGAGAAAGGAACCCCAGGCACATTCAGAAATATAGTAATTAAAAGGAAACTCTTACGATAGTGGTATTTAAGCATAGATGAAACTTCCTTTACAGTTAATGATGGGGACAGAACTGATTATTTATTTTCAATTATTGTGTTTTCAAACTCTATAAGGAAAGCTTATCATAAAGCCTACAACATTTAGGACAAGTCCTAGTCCAGAAACAGGCAAGTTTCTTAAAATAAAGCTAAAGGTCTAAGCAAATTTGGAGGGTGGTTTATTCGATTCATTTGTCAAACTGCTCCATGGTTGCTGAGCCATGAAAAAATGTAAGCTTCTTGGAAACACACTCTGTAAGCTAGTCCTATTTCCTGCCTGAAAACTGTTCCATCAGCTAGCCAAGGAAGTCACTCCAGTTCCTTTCTACTCTCTGAGACATGGTTTATCCCCTCATATGCTCCCTTAAACATCTCAGATTTGAATGAGATATAATCATTATATTCTACAGGCATTTGTGAACAGTGCTATTAAAAATTAATACAAGATACTCAAGGTCCATCAGCTTACATAAAAAACAGAGATGCTTCTAGCCCCAGAAGTGTCTTTCTTACCAAACTGTTATTCCAAGCTGGCACTAGTTTATGGTCCATCAAAATCAATGACTGTCCATCCACCTCAACGGGTACAGCACTGGGCCCAAAATTAATAGCATATTTCAGAAATTCTCTTAAGAAAGAGCAGGAGCATTAGCAAAGCAGAACATGAATTAAAGCAGCTTGATCCTCTTTAATGTGCATTCTGAGCCTGGGGCCCAGTAAGAACCTTCTGATCACATAATCTGCCTATCTAGAGGATCTGTATATATACAATGAGATAATCCTAGTAATCAAGAGTGTAGATAATAGCATTATTATTTTATTTCCATAAATATTTGGAAAGATAGATTTTCCTCTCCACTGCAATCTGATAGTTAAAATTCCCACACTCATTGAAAAAGAAAATGTCTGCCAGAAAGCTGTGGAAACGAAACAGGGATAAGAACAAGAATAAAATGTCTCAGAAAGCAAAACACACAAAGTAAAAACATTTTGCTAGCACGGATGTTTTCAAATCTTCAGGTGTAATCAAAAATCACTGAGAAACATCATACAGCTGGTAGTGTTTTATAAGTGTCAGAAAAGTATAAAAATATTAAGTAAGGCCTTGCACAGCTGCGAACCTGTAGCTGTGAACAAGGTACCTTTGGGTCACGATGCTTAGGGGCAGAGGCAGAAGAGGACAACTCCTTTTGTCCAAGGTAAGGAGAGCTGTGAATATCAGTGCATCAGGGGACAGGACAGAAAGCGTGTAGTCGGAGAAGGGCAGTCCAGGTCTGGCATGCTGGTGAGTGATCACAGCAGTTGCAGTCCTATTCTGGTGTCCCTGTAGAAATGCAGTAACTGCTTGAGCCCTACTTAGCCTATTATGTCACTACTAAAGCCAAAGAGTTGACAACTCAAAGACAGGATTGAAGGATGGAGTATCACTGGTAAGAGTTCAACTGGTAAGAGCAGAACACCTGCCCACTGATGTGGTATTGACAATGTCAGAGATGGAACAACAATTATTAAGTGAGTGAGCTGTTTCCCGCAGTTGTTGCTTCCCTAAGGAAACAGATCCTTCATATTTCTTAGAGGGAAGTAACGAATTTCCTTCAGATCCTACAGAAACTGCAGCAAGGACAAGAGATCGTTGCTATCACAAAGCCATTGAGGTTTGGGAACAACATTTATTGACAAATATCTATCCAGTGAGTGCCAGAATAATATCCTCTTAAGCCATCAAGGCAAATTCAGGTCATCTTCTATTCCATGCATTTCTAGCTTGGCATTTCTACATCAGGATAGTCTAGTTTAGTGAATCTGTTTCAGTATTGCTTTTATAGTAAAATGAAATTATTCGTGAAAAAAGAATCTCTGCAGCTTAACCATTTTGAAAAACTTCTGCAACCTCAGCTCAAATAGTAGACTGTGAATGGGAGGGGACAAAGAAATTCATCTATGTTCAGGAACTCATTTCTTGCCAGTTTTAAAACTGTAAACTGATATTGGGAAATATACCTATAAAGCAATGGAATTTGTTTCAAAATTAATACTGAAAATCAGCTTCTCAGAGATCCTGTCATCAGAATAGAGTTTGTTACTTTAAACCACAGAGCTACAGCTTGAAATTGGACTTAAAGAATCATCCACATCACATACCATCTGCAGAGCAGGAATTATTCACCACGAGCCCATGAGAAACAGCAAAATAAATGTATAAGTTTCTGCCAGATGGACTGTGCCAAAAAGAGCAGGCTAATCATGGAATATTTTTGCTACATGGTATTTACACAGCTCTTATTATTGCTGTAGTCCCCTAAGTGACTCAGTTTTGTATAACTTCTGCAAAAGCATTCAGAACACACACTGTGAATACTTATCCTGATTTCATTCACAGTAATGTTGATTTTTTTTTTAGGTTATGGTTTGATCCACAAAAGAGACAAGTAACCATTTGCAAAATTTGGATCAAATTTGCTTTTCAGATTCTCATGATATTCAGTTAAGGCTTAATCCAGCACTATTGAAGTCAGTGGAAGTTTTGCCAATGACTTCAGAGGGGAGTAAGAATTTAATTAGGCACTACTGAGTACTGTCAGTATTTGATTCTGGTACTTGTAAATACAAGATATGGGCCTAAACAGATTACAGTTGGTCCCTGAGTGGCAGTACTGTGGATTAAGTCCAGCTCAAGGGTCTTTTTCTCAAAGAAGAATTTGTTTCTAGAATCTAAACCTCAGGATACTTGTGATGCATTTCCAAAGCATTCCCTTGATCTGTGTGAGATTAACGCCCATGTTCCTTCTCCTATAGGAGCATTTTTCAGGAATAAATTATGTCCTCAGTGTATAGATCACTGACGTGACAGGAAATAATAAAATCTTGTTATTGTCCTTCTAAGTAGTTCCTCCTGTTCAACTTCTGAAGTCTGCAATCCTCGTCCTCTTGCATTGCAAGAGGATTGCTTTTATAGTACTCTTGGAGTTGTGTTCCTTCCCCAGGGAGTCTCTACAAGCACTGTTCAGATATGTTAGGCTTTCCTCAGTATTTAATTTCATTAGAAGATCAAGTCTTTCATAAATGTCAAGAGACTGTCTGTTTTTCTGAGGTTGTTTTTTTTGTTTTTGTTTTTTTTTTTTTTTTAAACAGGATGTTTATATTCCTAGTTTTCACCTAGTTTGCCAAGTTATCAAGACCACTGTCAGGCAGAATATTACCTTTTTCTGTTCCCTGCCCTCCACACAATTGTCTAAAGCATTTTGTGTTTTCCCACATAGGGCCTTCTTCTGATCTTCACACAGGTATTAATCTGCTTACTCTGATTTAGTTCACTTTGTTGAGGGATCATATCTTGAACCTCCACAGATCCACAGTGGGCTTTGACTCCCTAATTGTTCTGTGTAACACTTCTCTCTCTCTTAAGGGCCCTCCTGGCCCTAAATCCTCGCTCTGAGTGAAAGCTCCAGGATCAGTTGGTCCTCACACATCATAGCAGGGAGCCAGAAGAGCTAGAGCACCAGTATCATAGGAATTGCTTCTCCTTGACACCTGAAATCAGAACGGCAGGAGTTCCTATGTTGTCATCAAAAACAATGAAGCACAGGACAGAGTGCTCCTCTAGAGGCTTTAAAAGGCACCTGAGAGAAATATGAGCAGATGAGATAAGGACACACAGCATCCTTTTATGCTAATCTTGCCGCTACTTGTGGTGGATTGTACTCTGTGGCCACAGAGGATGTACCAAGGTTTTTTTTACCAACTCTATGTTCCTATTGGTGGAGGCTTTCACCTGGTACAGAAATAAGATGGTGCATGAGGTACGGGCTAGACTTTTTCCTAGAGTTGCTTACATCAAGTTAAGAGATTTTAGTCTGTCCTTTCCATACACACTTGGCTTATCAGATCTGGATCTTTCACTGCAAGAATTTCACAGATGCAAGAGGTTTGCACTGGTTTGCTAAAGAAAAAATCAAATCTGGTAGAGCTATTGAAGAGGTGGTACTAGAGATGGATGAGATGCTTGGAAGAGTTTCTTCCATATGCATCAATCTTACATCTAATTACAGTAAATCAGCACTACAGTAAGCTTAATCCATTTCGTGAACACATGGACTGAAAGTTCGTTTTTAGAGCCAAGAGCTCCCAAAAAGCTAACAACTTGCAAAAGAAGATAAAGCAGATGAAAGATACTGTGCAGAAAGTAAAATATATGTATGCTGTATTGAAGTTTTTAGAGAAGTTTTCCACATCGGCATTTTGTAGTCCTTAAATTAAAATAAACCTTGTGGTTAAATAATTTAAAAATTAAACAGGAACACACTATTATTAAAATCTGTATGCTTAAGATCTGAAACAACCACTAAGGCTTCTTCTCTGTGTTGGTTTACGAAACATATAGTTAGTTTTACAATCCAGGAACAGTCTCTAAAACAATGTACACATTTTATTACTCACATAAAATGTTTCTGGTATTAGTATAATAAAATATTTTACTTGCAAATATGCTTATAAATGTTTTCCTAAAGCAAGCAGTGTAACGTGGCTGTAAGTTGTAGTGCAACTTCAACTACAATTTCTCCATATAACCATTCCTTGTTGATTACATCCTACAGATCACAAAATAACGGCAAATGTTTTCAGAGAAGGAATAACAGAATAACCTGTCTGAATATTCATTCAGATAACATATCAGAAGAAATATGCCAAGGTTATCTTTAAAAACACCTCAGCTAAGAAACGTTGCTGAAACATTCTAATGAGAAATTAATAATGAAGGAATCTAGAAGGCAGTTGAGGTAAGGTCCTAGAGCAGAAATATTCAGAGCCTTCCTCAGTAGCGGACATGGTAATTTCCCTTTAGCCAGCTTCTGCCTTCTGGCATACAGAAGTGGGGCAACATGCAGTTTTGGTTCACAGACTATCCATAACCATTGCCCACGTGTTGTCCTGGTGAATACAGTCACTCACAACAGTCAGATGAAAGCCCACGTTAGCTGTCCCTCCATGCCAAATTGAGTAAGAACCTTTTAGTGGAGTGAAGGCTTGGAATCACTATCATCGTTATTGGCTTTGTAGCTAACTAATGGCTTTGCACATTATTAGCATTACTAGTATGAGTATAGCTAATGGATATTAATATGATATAAAAAAGTGCTCATTAAAACACCGTAAAATCTGTTTGGTTAGTAATTAGCACTTTCAAAAGCATAACTTCTTAACTAATGCATTTATTTCACATATTTATAATTGCAAAATAATAAGTACTCATTTTTATAGGTCAGACTTATAAAAGAAATGTGCTCGGAATGATTCCAACATACTTTTTCATCCTTCCTTTCTTTCTCTTCTGCACATTTACACAAAGTGCAAAAGCAGAAAATTTCAGCAGTAACTCAGCGATGTAAAGCTAGCAGAATTCCTGCAAAAAGCGTTCTCAGGCAGGAAGAACAGGATGAAATAGGGCAAAGTACCACGTGCAAATGCAATGCTCCCAAGTGGATTCCAGGGTGCATGGTCCAACCAGTCCCAGGTGCTCTCATTCAGAGTAGCACTTGTTTCATTGGTAAACTACTAGGGTCTACTAGATGAGTATCAAGAAATAATAATGAGCTTCACTGTAAGTATAGCTTCGACTTCAAAGAAGTAGTGACCCCCCGTTCCCAAACACCAATAAGGCAAAGATACAGTCTCCTGATTTAGGCTGTCTGTTGGAAAGTGCATCAATTTATCATATCCTGGAGGAGAAAAAAAAAAAAAAAGAAAAGAAAAAAAATCTAACAATCAACAAACAGATCTGAAAGAATGCTAGAGAACTAGGAGATTGTATCAATTTAGCATGACCTCAACTGGGAAAAAAAAAAAAGAAGAAAATTACGACAAAAAGTTCCTATTCCTACTCCTTTGCATTTAGCATTTGATTTTGACCAAACTAGAAATGTAATTACGCGTTTTGTTTCATGAGTGAGACATCCAAGACTGCTTGAAACCATTCTGCTGCCTGCAGTAACAGTCTCTCCATGAGCAGCAAAGGTCTTGTGACTCTGAGGTCTTTAAGTTACATGAGCCGTTTGTAAGGGGTAGGCCATCCAGGTAGTGTAAGGCCTTACAGCCCTTTCATTCAACTTCCCCATAATCACAGGACTCAACAGGACTACTTGCCTCCTCTAATCCTCCATCCCTGAAATGCCTTTGAAATGCCTTTGAAACCAGTGCTGCCCCCAGAAGAGGGGCTGTGGCTGCTGCTGCTGCTGCACAGGCTAGGGTACAGGCTTGCTCCCAAGCTGCTGAGTGGCAGAGGCTTATATTTGTATATCATTAGCACAGAGACCCTTAGGCAAGAGGCTTTCCATCATTTTTCCACAGCATCCTTTAAGCAACTTTTCAGGTTCCTATGGAAAAAATCTCCTCAGTGCCTTATCAAGTTCATTTGAAATTCCAATACTAATGAGGCTTTTGTCTCCCTCTTAACCTAAGAACCATTGTTACCTCTAAAAATAAAAGAGATAATCTGCTAAGGAGCTAAAAATACTGAACTCTGACAGCCTGTTCAGACTGATGATTGACACACTTGCACCTTTAATCTTCACAAAGAAAGTGCTGAGGCAGTAGCTCCTATGCACACCTCGCAGCAGCTCTTTCACCAGCTGTCTGCTGGTTGATCCCTCACCGACAGGATGGGACAGGGATAGGTCGTTAACACTCAGAAAATGATAGTCATCCAAAGTTAGAATGATCACCAAAGGGTGCTTGCACAATACTGTTTTCAAGAACAACCTCTGCAGTTCTTTTACTAGGAAAATCAGGGAGTGCTTCCAGATAGAAGTGCCAAATAGTTCAACCACATGCCCTCTGCCCCAATCCTCAGGGCAAACAAAATCTTTCCTACAACGTTTAGATCCAGGGTGGAGGCTGGATGAATGCATGCTTTGAATTGAACAGGACAAAAAACAAGTGGGCCTAGTTAAAAGTACCGAAAGGGTTTCCAACCTGTCATAAAGAAGGCTTGAACAGTCTCTACAATCTCAGCGCAGTGAGCCAAAATATACATTTTTTTTTTTTCCAAAGCCTGATGGTCAAAGCACATAGTCAAAGTTTGCCTTACTTTACTGTTAACAAAATTCTACTGGCTGTATGTGGCAAAGTCCTGGCAGTGGAAAGTGCCACAGAGGTGGCTCCTATGAAAATAGTCCAGGAGCTGCCCCACACTGCACACCCACAATAAGCCAGGATGCAGCCAAGCCTATCAACTGTACCAGGGTACCTCTGTGAAAAGCATTTTTATAAACAGGTAAAAACACCAGAAAGAGAAGAGGGGGAAATGAAAGGGAGTGAGAAACAGTCAGAGGAAGAAGAGGAGCTCTGTGCTGGAGGAGATGTTGAAGAAACTGCAGTCTGTGAAGAGAGCCCCCAGTGGAGCAAGGTAGAAAGCACGAGGCGAGGATTGGGAGAGAGATGTTTCTAAACCACTGTGCTCTGATCAAAACTGGATTCCGGAGTGGAGGAGCAAAGCTGGGTATGGCAGGAGGAGGAAAAAAGGAGTTGTTTTAATTATCTTTGTGTCTCGCTATCAACATGGAGCCTCTCAACTCAAGGAAATTCAGGAAAAGGCACTCCAGGGAAAATATCAGATACTCCATTCACTGATTACTTGAATGAAGATAAGGCATCTGCATGCTCCCCAGAACTCTTATATTTTTGTTCTTCTGTTAGAAATGACTCATGGTGGAAGGAAAATTGAAGATTCTCTGGCAATGACACCATTTAGAGGCTGTTTACAGTTATTTGAGCATGGTTCTAACAATACCTTACTTACTTACAGTTGTGTTCTTTCCTCAGAGGATGTAAACTTGCTTCCAAGTTCCAATTTCATTTCAGCCATAGCACATATATTATGCTTTCCTAGCTCTAAATACTATGGGACGTTTTGGTCAACTCTTATAGTAGAAGAGGAATCCCAAATCCTCTTTTCCTAATTAGCTACTTAGCTATTTGTAGCTTAAAATCTTCTAAATGTGAACCCATCACTTTCTCAGATTCTTGGTGTTCTTTTTTTTTTTTCAGCCATGGCTTGCAGTACACAGAGGTATCATTCAACTTTTCCATCCTCTTTGACAACAAAGAGGCTGCAGTGAGGTGGATAGTGAATCAAGACAGATTCTTGCCCAAAAACACTCATTTTGGAGAGCGAGGAGAGGTCAAGAGAGAACGTCTCTCTCATCCAGCAGATTGTTCCTGCTGGAGTGCCACTTCTAACATAAAGAATTCCCCAAGCCTTTACAAGGTACTATGAATTAACCTCTAACTCGTTTGTACTCTAGAATGTTTCCATCCATTTAGGCTATCAAGGGATTTGCTATGATTCTAATGTGTCATTACAGAAGTCCTTTAAAATATTTCAATCCCGATTTAAACTTTAGCTCTTCAAAGAACTTTAACTGTGCCATGTAAATTTATGATGACCATATGAATGGTGTCAGGCTCATGATAAAATTCAGAAAAAAAAATTAATTGGAGTACAAATTATTCTTCAGTGTTACAGCGTTCCCAGACAAAAAAATATCTCCAACATATCTCCAGAGCAAATCTAACAGAAGCGAGGTGGCCTTCCTCATCTGTCTGTGCACATTCTGAAGATGTTGGTAACATCCACAGAATCCTGTAAAGGATTCATTTAAAGCCTTTCTGCTCTTCATCGTGATCTAGTGAAGTTTTGCAAGATGTGCAGAGTTGTAGTGAGCATTTGAACATCAAATCATCTTTGGAAAAGCGAGGTTATTTCCGCAGGTCATGTGGAAATACTGTATTCTGGGCTTTGTAACCGAAGAAAAAGTTAATTCTGACTTGATTCTTAAACTGTTCCTGATAAACTGATGATGTTGGGGGGAAAAAAAAAAAAATCATTTTATAAAATGGGAGCACATTTCCCCAAACCCATTATTTCTCTCTCAAATAAAATAATTATTTTCATTTTCATGGATGAATCTTGCAAAATCCTTCATTCCCTGAGTCATTCCTATGGAATTCTCTCCACTAGAGAGAGATTAAATGAGACTGCAAAAGACCCAAATTACATCTACAGCCTTGAGGCCCTCATTTAAAAAACACTCAGCCTTGTAGTATCTGTTCTACATTTAGGTGGTTACTAACACTTCCATGAGCCTGCGCTTTAATCTCAGACCTTTTGGACATGGACTGATACATGACCTGTACAGTCATTTTTTACAGTTCTCCTAAGGCTTCTAGAACATTCTGTGCTGGCTTTTGGTTCCTCCCTTGATTCCTTTTGATTCTTCTCCCTCTTTCCAACTAATAATTTTAAAAGCCATTAATTTCACTTTGCATTTGACATGAAGGCAAGGAAGTACATTTTGAAAATCACCTACTGGGTAAGTAATAAAAGCCTTGAGCCATTAAATTCATACACGTTCTTCCCTAGCCTTTGCCAAGTTATGTGCAATAAAACAATTTGACTGTCCTTGACCATACTTGATTGTTGACTACTAGAGAAGCATAAGATATCTCTCAGACAGTCTGATTACATTATACAGCAAGATTATATTAAAAGCATCCTATATTTTTGGCTGGGACAGCAACTAACCATGAAGACAGTGGAACCTTTAATCGTGAAGTATTTTCTTTCTCTGTCCTATTCTGCAAATTGTTCTTAAGGTGTCCTGACAGTTCACATTTATTGTTTACTTTATCCTACATAAGTTGGCAAGCCTGCCCAAAAGTGACCCATGCTCCCAAACAAATTGTCTTTAAGCATCATGCTGCTGGCTGTGTGAAACAAAGTGATTCTAATGGGCTTGCTCCGTGACAATCCATTTCTGATCTTCTTTGGCCCAACCTTTTTTCATTTAATCAGTCAATAAAGTGCAAAGACCTTATGGGATGCATCCCTGGGAAAGGAATGCATGCTTATACCCTGCTTGATTTTTATTCTTTTAGATGCTTTTATAAAATTAAGTCAACCCAGCTATAGCAAAAAGATATTTCATTTTACATTCATCATTCATGTCCATTTGCCGTTAACTCGCTGATATTGAGAGCAGTCACTAGATTAAAAAAAAAAAAAAAAAAAAAAACACCAACAGAATAAAACTCACCTTAATAACACCTGCAGAGAAGAACTGCAGCCCTGCTGTAACACCTTCACTTCTTTTTAACATGACATGAACCAAGATTAAAAAAAAAAAAAAAAAAACAACAAAAAAAAAAAAAACAACCACATACTTACAGTTTTTAAAAACAAACAAACAAAATAAACATCATTCTCTCTCTCCTGTTGATGAAAAATAACCTTTTTTTGCGGGGTCGGGGGGGAGGGAGGGAGGTGGCGGGAAGACTGACTTCATTTGTAAACAGAGACCCAGAGTAGTATTTTCCACGCTGAAATCTGCAAAGGTTGAGACACGTTCACTCTGCAGTTTTCTGAAGGTGTCATGTGACAAAGGCCAACATACCAGGAATTATGAAGAAGAGTTTCTGAGGGCAAAGATTTAGCTCACCCATGCCACTTCCAACTCCCTCAAGTACATTCACAGACATATGGAAGGGCTGGAGCAGTCAGAAAATGGGTAATATATGCTGAAAAGAGAGTGCCAAGGTAGGAACAACACATGCTATGCATCAGTCCAGCAGATTCCTCCTGTAGCTTCTTCGCATGAAAGCTGTAGAGCAATGACTGCTTAGAAGAGGTGACAGAACAGCCATCTCTTTGCCTTTCAGGAGAATCTCCCAAATAGTCCACTGACTTGCTTGTACAAGAAAACTTATTTTAAACCTTCCCATATTGGCCTGACATATCTGACTTGAACTACTGGAATCACTGATTTCTGTTATCAAAGTGTACCAAGGGACCTCCTCTCTTCACTGAAACTTCCCCATTATTAAACGTCGCAAGTGCACCGTTATTTTCATTTTAACAAGGAAGAAATGAAAGTGAAGTTGAAGGATATGCTCAAGGTCATGGAGACTTTTCTTACCAGAGTTGGATTTGAGAAGTTTGTGACTCTTCATCCTCAAATAGAATCTGAAAGTGTTTCCTCATCAACTTTTCTGAAATCACTGTAATATTAAAAACAAAAGATATCAGGAGGCATCTGTATTTTTTACAGTGCTGATAGTGATAGCTTCCACTTTAGCAATGGGTGTATTGCTTACCTCATAAAAACTAAAAATCTTTCTAAAAAATGCCTCTGTGCTCTCTTCCTTGCTTTCCTGCCTCCTGTTCAATTATCATAATAAAATTATAGTGCAAATTAAAACAAATAAATAATAACATCCAGCAATAATGGCTCCTTGACTGTATATATTGTTTCTCCAGATGCAGTCAGTCACTCATACCATAAAATTTAACTCTGAGAATCAAATGCAAAGATAGGGAAGATTTTCTGCCCCACTGACTTCTGACCTTGAAGTTCTGTATTGCTGAACAGGAGTTGAAACCTGACTGTTCGCACATTCCTCATGTCCAAATTATAGCGAGAAGAACGGAGTTTGCAAGTAGAGTGTAGTTGAGACAGGCAAATGTTAAGTGTCAAGTACTGCACTGAAAGGGCATGCATCTCATAAAATAGCAGTCAGTTGATGAAGTATCAGACAACATTTTGTGTATCTGCTCTATTTTTAACACGCACACTTTAAATGAGATCATACCAGTTCAAGCACATTTTTTCTCTCAAAGAGTCATTATTACCATAATTTGTTCCACAGTAAAATCAAATATTCACTAATGTTTTTCATGTCAGAATGACAGGGGGGAATACTATTTTAGCACCACAGCAAATTCCATTAAATACAAGAAGAGTTTAAAGTCTTGTCGTGCATCTCAAGCTCTCATTTTTAATTAAGTCTCTTGTATCCTTGTTTTCCAGTGGGTGTGGGAATCCTTCAGAGCCAAACTCGTCTGGCAAAAACACAAAACTTATTGAGAACTCATGGCTTTATTAGATTCATACAGAACTGTTACATATCATTATGGACATAATGCAGCATCTGGAATACTTTGCTCTCTCTCACTGTTCTTTCTCCTGCTAACACTAGAAAATAGTATTTTCTTTTCACCTCTTCATCTAAAGAGTTGCGTATGTCCATGCACCATCTTTGTCTTCTCCTCCCAAAAGAAGCTGTTTTTGAACTGCAAGCCCAGAACACAGAAGTCTGCAGAGATTATTTCTAATATTACTTTTGTTCAACCGACAACGGGCGCTGAATTTATTAAAGCAGCAACATACAAGAAATATGTTTCAGAGACGATAGTATCCCTTGTGTAATTGCAAAATAAAAAGGGGGTTTTATTTCGCCCTTTTGAAGAAAGAAAAAAAAAAAGGTAAGATATAGTAGCTGCTGAGAGACTGTGGTGCTGCAGATTCAGCAAAAGTCCTTATTTGAATCAGCAGTGTCCTTTGTGGCAAGGGCCAAGGTACTTACTATGGCTTTACATTGGGTCATTCCACTATCCAGCACGACTTATTTTGAAATTGAGCTCTAAAAAAATGTAACACAATGCAAAGTGCAGCAATGACAGCAGAGCAGCAATGTCCCAGGCTGCAGCGAGTAAGGATTTGTTCAAACACAACAGCCAAGAGCACAGAAATAAAGGAAAGAAGCTGCTTACCTCCAGAAGGCCTCAGGTACACAGGAACCTCCAGTAAGAGGCCTTTGTCTCCACTGCTAACCCTTACATGAGGTCTTGGAAGGGGTGAAGCCAGGATCCCTTCTGGTCTCAGGTGCGTTGCATGCACCTGAGCTCCCCTAAGTTGGCCCAGCCTTCCCACCAGGTGCTCAATCACTGCTTTAAGCTGTGACCTGGCGTTTCCACTACAAAAGAGATATTTAAATTTGATCAATTCTGACCAGTAATGTCAATCCACCGCAATCAGATAAACTACTATTATTGCTCTTATTCAAAACTGTGTAAAAGACTCATACCTATGAAAAGTCAGTGTTCAGACCTCCTCTTTTGTGACCAGACACATGTTAAAGAGACTGCAGCAATCCTCAAGTCTTTCTGCACAGTTTACAGTTACAATCACATACGATACTTTTTTTCTGATTTTATTTCATAGATTGGATAAGTGCTGTTTTGTGTAAAACAAGGAGATGGAGTCTAGATAAGCATATGCAGTTGTTTGCACTCACGCTAAGAGATCTAATGCCCTCAGTCTGTTGTATGTGCACTTAAATGACAAAAAAAAATTGAGCCCTCAGCTCAAATGCTCCAAATTACAATTTATTTCACATTATCAAGAAACATGCTGAGGATCACCTGAAAAGGATAATAATTATCTCACTGTAAGCAGTGCTCTCAGAGCTCTCTACCGTGTGCTTATTTTGTCTTACTCAGTATGTACCATTTTGATTTAAAATCATTTCTAAAAATTCAGTCATTGTCTTTGTCTTTCGTTCTACTTAAGCTATCACATTATGCTGCACATGGACTGTTTTCTTTCATTATCCTAGGCCGCCCTGAGTTAGGCAGCATTCATTTTTACTACACCTCCTATAGAGTAACACATCCAAGTCACAGGCTAGAATATAGGGCTCAGCGTGCCAGTAAGGGAGGCACATTTGCATTTATATGCCTGCCCACAGCGACCCTGAGGGATGAGGTAAGCAGAAGCTGTCACTTGACTCAATCCCTTTAAATAAATGAAGGGGAAAAGAGACTTGATAAATGCACAATAATCAACACAACTGTACACTGAAAGAATTATGGCAGAGAGGGTAAAGAGGAAACAGACATGTCTATTTGTAAAATGCCATCCTAACAAGGAGAGAGAAAGAGTTACAAGATCACTCACCTAAATACCTCCCAGGATGTCTTCTCTGATTAAGGATTTGTGAGAGTTATTGAGTTTTGAATTAGATGCACTTTAATAAAACAGTAGATGTTCTTATCTGATTGCACCTGTATTGATTGTGTTAAAGAGGTCTATCCTCAGATCAAGGTCAATGATTTTACATAAACTGACTAGCTAGATGGAATCACTAGCAGTGTCTAGGACTCCCACAGTTTGTCCACCCTTTCAGTGTATGATATTGTAAAATTTAGAGAGAGGAACTCAGTATTCATTCCATATTCTGTCTTCTAGCAGCACAGTACTTAGCTTTAGTTGAAGTACTAAAGTATACTTTAGTATGAAAGTATAAACTTTTTTCCCAAAGCACCGTTCTTACTATCTAAATCATCTAGTAGTGGTTCTTACCAACTAGAAAATATATTTTACATCACATACATAAACAGCAATGTTTCATAGACTCAAATACTAACTACTTCGAAAAGCTGTAGTTCATATAAACATCCTTCTTAACTCAATTAAACTGGGACATCAATCCAATTCATTTTTCCCATTGGCTTCAGTAGAGCTGATCAAAGAATCATAGAATTATCAAGGTTGGAAAAGACCTACCAGATCATCCAGTCCAACCATCCACTTACATTCCAGCTTTCTAGAGTGGTATTAAAATCTGGGTCTCTTGAGTGATATATTCACAGATTTCCTCAGTAACTATATATATGTAAAGTTTTGTACATTCTTGCATGATACACACAGAGGAACGTGTGTGTGTAGATGTGCATTGTGGGGTAGAGCCAGCCCCACCACCAGCTGTGTGAGACCAGCCACTGCCTGGGAGCAAATCTGTCAGGCAAACCTACTTCTGATCATACTCACTTGTTCCTGACCCTACGGAGTGTGAAGCAGAGGAAGAGATCTGTTCAACAGGTTGCTCACTGCTGACAAACACACTGCTGAGGCAGTACTGAAGCTGAAAGCAAGAGCCTTTGGCACAGACCCAGAGAACCTGCACTGTGGCTGAGAAGGGGAGGAAGCACCCATAAGTAGCCTCTCTCAAAGCTCAGCTGAGGAAACACTTGGCTTGATAGATCTGCAGTCAAGAAGTGACAATTTGTTGCAGGCCACAGAGATGCCCTGGTAAATCTGTGCCTCTACACATGCTGCAGAAGCATTCCTCGCTTCAAGGCAAGGGATGGAAACCAAACATTAATTGCAAGCAGAAAAACCTTCCATCACATTTACAGGTTGGGAAAATGGGCTGGCCAGGATCCATTAACCTGGCTGCTGTCAGAGAAGCTGCTGACAGGCTGAGGAAGAGAGCACGGAGAGGACAGCTCTGGGGAGTGACAGCTTGCTGCTGGGAGAGGCCTGGGGACAATGGCGATGCAGGTGCTGAGCCTGCTGGAGGCACAGATGGTGAGAAACTTCCTGAGTAATATTTCCAGATGTCACTACTGAACCGCATGGAGGGGAGAGGGGATCCCAATACCTATTAAAAACCAGTTTTTGTGCATGACAACAGGAAGACTGTCAACAAGGCAAGGAAAATCTGCTACCACAACTGTGGATGGAAACGCAGCTCAAGAGCCTGAAAAGTAACTGCTGGTCATTCTGGGTAAAACTGAACTCTAGTCATGGACAGACACATCAGGAAAGCAAGATTTAGAGGATGCAAAGTTTGCCAAAGTCATTTAGATATTTCTCTGGAACATCCCGTACTTCTGTACATCTCAAGCTTCAGAGGTCACCTGGCCAAGACAATATGCATCCAAAGAAGGGTAAAAAAATAAAGCACTCGCTAGCTACAAAAATAAGCCAAAAATATCCTATTTGTTATCTACAGCAAAGAACACTAATAAGAATCTTGTCTCATCTTCAGCTGGCATGTTTTCAAAAGGGATGGGATTTCATGTGATGATACATTGGCTCCATCTGTTTGCCTTATTTTCCTGATGCTGCTAAGTGCTGGGGAGGAGTGTGTTCATTTGTGAGTTTTCTTCTTCCTGTGTTTTCATGTCAGAGTGAGTGCAGGAGGGAATTAGAAGATGGTATTTCTCAGCCAGAAGTACACCCCAGTGGTTCAGATAAGTCCATGTTCTACTTGGTCACACAAAAATTTCCCTGGATTAGTTGTTACATATTTGCCTCGGTAGTTGAACGTTCTCTGTCCACAAGTAGGTAAAAATCATGATGAATTCTGCTCAAAGTCAGAAAAAAAGACTTATTTCCTATCAGTAACAGGTAGAATCCCTTCTCCTTGCAACTCCATTGAGCTACCAAGATATGAGATACTTAATCCTTTTCTTTCACACATTTGCTGTTTGTTTCATTTCTCATTAATTAACTTAATGCAAGAAAGAATCCATAGGCTTTTGAACAGTCTCAGTGACTTGTTTCTCAGCTGTAGTGGTTACAGGGCCTAATAAGTACAGAACTCCTGATGCAATTCCAGGCAGCAGCATTGCTCTTTTGCTGCTGCTCAGCAAGGATTTTGATTTACTCTGATTTGGCAGAATGAGCAGAGGTCTCCTTCTGGCAGATGGGTAGCTTGCCTAGAGAGGTCCATGTTCAGGTGCTAGGAAGGAAGGAAACTAAATGAGCAAGCAAGGCAGCAGCTTCACGGAATGCAAGCCATCAGATCAATTCACTAAATGAAACGTAGTAAGCATGTTACTTCAAAGATATTTGTACCTTGGCAACCACAGATTTTTCAGGCTTGAAGCATGTTTGCCATCTCTTCCAGCCTCATTTTTACTTCTAGCAGCTGCAGGAAAGAGGTACAAAATATAAAGAATGAGTGTCTTCACATTCTAGGAGGGAAAGGGCTCGATTTAGGGGAATTCTCTATGACTTTAAGAACTTGGCCATGTTTTCTTTAAGTAAGGAGGTAAGAGTATTGCTAGCTAATACCCACACAGAGGCTCAAGCAAAGTGAAAGAGGCCAGAGATAAATTATTGGGCTACTACTCTGTGCCAGTGTCCCACTGCCAGCCTTGCACTGCTGCTGGTACCCACTCTAGAGCATTTTGCTGAATTCTATCTGTACCTTCATTTTCAGGGCTGTCAAACCCAGCAAGTCCTTAATGGGAAGTCAGAACACTGCCTGTGCTGATTCAGTCAAGAGAAGGGCAATGCTGAAAAAATAAGCTTTTGCTTCAGTTTTTGTAGTGACAAAGACAAGCTCATGAGTGCTAACTCATGTTCATCCTTTCTGCTTGGACTGTAAGACATGATCAGGGCCTTTCTCTGCTAAGAACAACATTTGAGCTGCCAGAAAAACTCTGATGGACTCTGGTGCTATAGAGATGCAAAAGTAAAACCTTCCCTGCCACCATTTGGGCTAAGGCCCAAGGACACTATCTCAAAGCTACTGAATTCAGGACCTGGATAGGATATGCCAGGTTGAACACAAATAAGGAGAAGATCAGGTGATGTACTTTGGAACTGGCAAAGCTTTGAATTCAAGTTGGTTGTCCTTCATAGCTTTTCACCAGTACTTCCTCACTGATTTACCCCAAGCAGTGCCAAGCACTTGTTTTTCCAGCCTTCCCAACACACCTCTGGACATCAGGGCCACAGGTTGCTGGGGCACCTCAGAGAAGACAGGGTTAATGAATGATCACTTTTCAGAGCTTGATGATGCTTTCAATCTTACTCAGACCAAAATTACAAATTTGTGTCTGTTTTCACAGGTAGCAGAGCTGGAGTCGTGTTTTCCCCTTTCTAAATGAGACGGAAAACGAAGTTATCCCTCAGGATGCCTGTCTTCAGTCAGTAGAGATACAGCAGTAGGCACAGTGTTTGCAATAAGTCAGAACCAGAAATAACAAGCCAACTCAAATCAAATATCTGTCAAGTTCCCATCTTCTCCTATACTAGGAATGCAAATGTCTCCAGTTTCTATAAGCACACATTGGAAGCAATCATCATATGCTTTTTTTTTTTTTTTTTTTTTTTTTAAAGTAAGATATCTAAAGCCAGGCAAAAAAAAAAAGGTTCCATGTATGTGCCTAAAAGGAAACATCTCAGATATCTTGAAAAGCTTTCAGGTGTGAAAACATATGGAATATGTTCGGCTCCAAAGCATTCAGTTGCCATTCCAAAAATCAGCATCTTCTGCAACACTCTGTTGGCAGCTCCCACCAACAGGGCAAGTGAACATGGAGGCAGAGGAGACATGGCACTCTGTGCAATGTCTCGGCTGGCATCCGACACTGCCACCCATGCCGCACCTGCTGTCTGCATCCACCAAGCGCTTATCTCCAGGCAGCTGTTAAATAGGCTGGCACCTTTTGTCAGCTGCAACTTCAGCATGAAGAGGAGAAAAAAAAAAGAAAAAAAGAAAATCAAAACAGACTCAGAGAAAAATACAGGAAACTGGAAAGCACATTAAGCCCCAACTGGAACAACAAGACATAAGCCTTGGGTGGGAGAGGAAGAAATAGGAGATGAGGACATGTACAGCAGCCAGAGCTGCTCACCATGAACAGCAAATGCTCCCATGGCCACCATTTTTCCCTTGTGAGATGCTCACCTCAGCCACATCAGTCTCACTGAAGATCTATTAACAAACCAAACACCCTATTCAGGCTTGTAAGCAAGCATCATACACAGAGGTACAAGGCTCACTATGCCTCTTCTTTGCCAGTATCTTTAAGCTCTCCCTCTCCTGCTGGAGGAGTTTGCCCATATTTTCAAACAAGCAAAAAGAAAAAATGAGTCATCAGATGCAAATAAAGCAGAAACGTGTGGACTGTATAAACTGGGGCCCAATCTCCCAGCTATTCTGCCAACCCTGGACATAACCTTATGCAGTGAGACACCTCTCCTTCCCTGCCGCCTCTTTCTGGGGTGAATTAGGAGAGTGCAAGAAGAGGAGGGTACTTCCAAAAGCAGACTTAAGTTGGTAAGGATAATTCATCCAGGACTTTCTGTAGTTAGATAAGAGACAGGCGCTATCAAAAGTATGGCTTGGAACAGGAGCACGACTTGGCTGATCAAAATCCCTTCTTTGTGATTCAGACTTTATTCTTCTTCCTGCCATGTGGCCCTGTGGGGGAAGACTGGAACAAGAATGAGACCCCAGCTAGGAAGGAAAGCTGCAGAGCCTTCGGCACCAAGAGTCTCTAGCTGCTGCCGGAGCTGCTGCTGGAGCTAACTCTCAAACAGTTTTGACTGGGTTGTCAAGTTGTGCTGGCAGGCTCCTACCTCCAGCCTCCTGCACTGTTTTCTGACAAGCTCCCGCCTTATCCTGCTTCTCTTTCTCACTTCATTTTCCCTCCTTTTTCATTTCTCTTGCTTCTCCTAAGCAGCCTCCCACACCCAGCTCTCCCCAAGCCTCAGCACTAACATTATGGTTGCTGCTATGGTACCATCATCTCCACCTGTGCACTTCATGTCTGCCTGCTGTCCAGGACAGACACATCAGAAGGGCTTTGATTTGTAGAGTAGGACCTGCCTGCTGGTTGCACAGTGACTGGGAAGGTGAAGCCCCTTCTTGGCAGCCTTACAAACCATGTCCACTAGTTAACCCACAGAATCATTTTCTCAAAAACATGGTTGTTTCAGGCAGCAGGGGCTTATAGAACCCTTGGAAGTGCTGGGAATGACACATGAGCATTAGGCAGACCATCTTTTCAACTCTGCTTTGTATGTGTTCACTTTATAAAGGTCCTGCACATGTACACACACCCATCAATTGTTTTTCATGACACTCAGATAAACATGAGGCAATGCTGCTTTCTGTCAGCAAGAGTGAGCAAAAGTGATAACAAAAACAACAGGATAAGAAAGCTCACATCAATAAGAGGAAATCATCGTTTTTCTACTTTCTGGAGCTTTCCTGACTCAAATGCCTCATTTTCACTTTTCATAAACGTTAATAATTGTGAAGTAGGAAACTCAAATCTAATGCACCCGGTCTTTGTGCCAGGTTGGCTTCTTAAGAGTACAATTTTAAAGTCAAAGTTATGGTATTGATACAGCTATGGAGGCACTGTTATTGCCTCTACATTTGTAGGAATAGGCTAGATTGGCATAAATATCATGTTAATAACACAGCTTCATTGTACTAGGGTCCATATAGGTACATTGCTTCCAGTATAATAGTTTCAAACCTGTATTTAAAGCAGTACAGAAACTGCATGTAGGCAAATGACTGGAAATTTTTTTGCTCTTCAAACAATTGTAATCAGAGGAACAATACTGACCCACAGCAGTGGGTGGGAATTTTACTTCACGTTGTTTTCAGAGTTTCAGCTCCCAAAGAAATTTCTGTTAAGTCAACAGGCTCTCATGGTGCAAACAGCTTTTCGAGGTTAAGGAAAAAAAGAAAAACGAAAAAGAGAAGAAATAACACCAACTGATCAAAGGCAAATCTATGAGTGCGTCGCCTACATACACATTAACACCTCATTAACACTACTTGTACCTACAGAAGAAATCAAGCTCGGAACAGCTCCTGCGCAAAGTAAACAAGTCCTAGGTAGAAATCCTGCTTTTTTTCTTCTGAGAGCACCAAAGTAGCAGGTCCTTGATTGCAGTAGCTTTGTTCTTTCCGTTTATAAGAATGGAAACAAAGATTTACACCGTTCTGAGATAAAGAGTTCCCACATAAGAGCTCCTAATGATCATGATAAAAACAACAACAGCAAATTGAAGATAACAGGAGGGTCGTTTCTTGTATTTTTTTAAAAACATAGTTCCAGCTCTAAAGTATAGCTAAAATAGCAAAATAATGTTTTGGAATAAAAAAACATCAGAAGTTGGAATTAAAGACACATGAAAGAATAACATAACTTTGCAAATGTTCAGTAGCCGTGAAGGTGAGATAGTATCATAGAAAAGGGCCACAACTCAAAACTTTCAATGATAACTCTCAGTTCACCTGGCATCTCAACTCCACCATGCAGAGCTCCCCCCCTCCTCCACCTACTTCCAACCACTCTGCTCACCAAAAGTCCAACTCAGCCATCTTTGCAGACCCCTTTAAAACACTGGGCTGGCAGAAAATAGTCTCATGAAAAACAAATGAAGCACAACCAGGCTGTGTCACTGCCTCAGCAGTTCAGGAAGCTGCAGCCTGGGCAGAGCAAAGACAGCCAGCCCTGAGCTTGCACATCACATGCTGTTTTAACTGTGATCCTCTCTACCTAATCATTATCAGGCAAAGGGAGATCTTCCTTAGGCTCATGCTGAATTTACACCCATTTCACTTCTCTAAAACCAATTTAGTTAAACTGGATCAGATGTTCTTATACAGACTTAGCTAAAATCAATTCCTAATTGATTAAAACTAACTTGAAATAAAATTGTCCAGGCTATAATAAAGGGTGTCCATGACAATTTAAGTGACTGGATTTAAAATAACCCCATTAATTAAGCAGCTACAGCTGCTGAGCTTTTCATGACTGGGTTTGCTTCCTCCTCTGTGCTCAGGAAGTATTGGGTGTGATAGAGACTGAACCCCAGTCCATGCACCTGATGCTGCTGAGAGAAGGCACCAAGCAAAATGAGGCCCAGGTTATCAAGCAGGATATTGCTGGGATGGCAATCTAGGATCTCCTCTCAACTTTCCATCCTGACTCTTGCATTCTTTAGGGACAATGACCTCCCTCTGTATAGGTTACAAGTGAGAAGATAAATTCCTAGGGGCAGAAGCTGTCTCATACCCTGTGACTGTACACAAGGCATGCCAAGGGGATGCAGTCTCATCTGGGCCTTTGGAGTGCTGTGCCAGCATTTATTAAGTACCTGTCTTTTAAAAAATATAAATACCATACTTCACTGCAGTCTTTTTTTATTTTTTTTTTCTTTTTTTCTTTTTTTTTTTTTAAGATTGAATGTGTCCATGAGTGTGAGAGAAAATGAATCAGAAGGCTGCTTGTCTCCACTTCAGGTTTCTATCATGCTCTAAAATCACATCCAGATGGAAGAAAAATAAATAAATCGTAGCCACAAACCTGCTGATGAAAGTTAGGTGTTGCACTAGCTGGTGTGATTCTGAGCACTAACTATACATTTGGGGACTCTTATAGGAAGTGTCTGCAGTGCAGCAGAGCTTTAGCACCAGTTCACGTTGCATAGCCGAGGGTCTGGGGAGGCATGAAGTGTTCAGCTGCATCAGTCAGAGACCCTCTAAAGCTCAAAGTAATGTTCACAGCACTCCACTTTTATGAGACAGCATGCACCTGCTCCCAAGTTAGGCAGTGGAAGGCTTGGGTGCTCGAAGCACTGAGCATTTTTTTTCCCACCAAAGCAGTACTCTGGAGTTGTTCTGATCGGAATGACGATAACTTCACATTTCTGCTTTCAGGGAGATGCATCCATACAGGCTAACAGAAGTTAAACAGATCAGATCCTTCTCTCTGTGCTGCCAGCCCATAAGGGACTGAAAAGTACCCAAACTGCTTGACTGCTTATTCAGAACAGAAGTGAGCCAAGGCTGGAAATGCTTATGCAAACGATCCCAAATGCTGGATTTGCTGGTAAGACAGGATTCATATTCAGGCCACCCGCTCTTTGTTTCTGCAAAACCAAAAATCAGACAGTCGTTTCCTCCAAAACAGCCAGAATGTTTCTGTGTCTTCTTCATTTCCACATTTTGATTCCCTGTTTTGCCATCCAGCCCACACAACATCCTTCCACACTTCCAACATTTAAACTATTAAATTTCAATAGCCACATAACAAGGGTTCTTTCTATTATGTTTCTTTTCAAATTGTACAAAATAATGGTAAGGGACAAACTGACATTAACAGATATTCTAATGAGATATTTAAAATCAAATACAGTTGCTTTCTTTGATTTTTTTCCCATCAGTAATTTCTTTAGCTACATAATTTTTTTTAATAAATGATTTAAAAACATTTAAAAATTAAATTCTTTTCTTTATGAGATGTAGTCAATTCCAATGAAATTTCAGTGAAAAGTGAATAAGCTGCTTACTACTTTCAAGTACCACCTTGAATCAAGATGCACATACTTGTATTGACATGTGCATGTCTGTCTGTGTGTGCATGCACTCTTTGCACGCTGAATTATCCATTTATCAGAAATAGATATATCACACCATTTGAGCCAGATCCAAATTTGAATCTTGTAAAGTTTCAGAGATGTTTAGATCTAAACTTGTTGCTCAACACAATTGGGAAAAAAAAAAAAAAAAAAAAAAAAAAAGTCCTATTCAAAATTAAGAATCCATTTAAAGCTCAAACATTTCTCACCAGTAACCTTTTCCTGAATGGCAATGACATTTGAGTTTTGCAGATGAGACACAGTTGCATGAAAAACACAGAAACAGCATGTATCTACAAAGGTAACATCACAGGATGGCATTCAAATAAGCAACTAGAATAACTGCCAGCATAAATCAGCATATTCCCACTGAGATTCCTACCACGTGAAAAGCAGTATACCACATAAACGGACACAGCAATTTCAAAATCATATTTTTATTCTTTGTTGTGAATGATACTAAATCAGTAAAGAAAAATGATAACATATTTGATTTGATTTCTTTAAGCATTTGTCAGGAACTTCACTTACTCCTTTTATAATCAACAAACCTCATTTGTGTAGGTTTTTCAGATGGTAACAAAGGTCTGTGTAAAGTGGACATGCCTAAACTAACAGAAATACTGGTGAAATACCAGTGATGTTCTGAGGTTGATGCTGGGTCTGGTCTTGATCAACATACTCAACAATGACCTGGATGAAGGGACAGAGTCCACCCACAGCAAGTTTGCTGGTGATATAAAGCTGAGAGGAGTGGCTGACACACTGGTAGGCCATGCTGCCATTCAACAAGACCTGGACAGCCTAGAGAGTTGAGCAGGGAAGAATCTGATAGGATTTAACAGGAGCAAGTGAGTCCTGCACCTGGGGGGAAGAATAACCATGTGCATCAGCACAAGTTAGCAGATGACCTGCTGAAGAGGAGCTCTGTGGAGAAGGACTTGGGGGTCCTGGTGGGCAACAGATTAGCCATGAGCCAGCAGTGTGCCCTTGTGACTAAGAAGGCCAACGGTATGATGAGGTGCATTAAAAAGAGTGGCCAGCAGGTTGAGGAATGTTATCCTCCCACTCTATTCTGCCCTGGTAAGGTCACATTTAGATTACTGTGTCCAGTTTTGGTCTCTTCAGTTCAATAAAAGACAGGGATCTCTTAGGAGACCAGCAGAGAGCCACAAAGATGATTAAGGGCCTGGAGCACCTCTTGTATGAGGAAAGGCTGAGTAACCTGGGTCTGTCCAGCCTGGGGAAAGAGTGAGAGGGGATCTGATAAATGCCTATAAATATCTAAAGGGAGATGGGAGGCAAATGGATGAGATCAGGCTCTTCTCAGTGGCGTGCAGTGATAGGACAAGGAGTAAAACTTGAACATAGGAAGTTCCATATTAATATGCAGAAGAACCTCTTTGAAGTAAGGGTGAGGGAGCACTGGAACATGTTGCCTAGAGAGGTGGTGGAGTCTCCTTCTGTGTAGATAATCAAGACCCAGCTGGACATCTACTTATGCTGCCTACTGTAGTGAGCCTGCTTCAACAGGAGGGTTGATGATCTCTTGACGTCCCTTTCAAATCCTGCAATTCCGTAACAAAGTCAGGAATAGGGAGGGGGAGCTCAGAAGTAAGTGCTATATTAGAGATGCTTTCTGTTTTGCAACTGACCACGTTCCATGCTGAATTCTCCTTTTCTTATCAGTCTTAGTGTAGACTTCTCTTAGTTGCAGTTCTGCAACTTTAATACAATAAATTAATGTACTAGCATGCTAAAGTACAGTCATATTTATTGGCCTACTGGAAACAATTAAGTATTTGTGAAGGCAAGCAGAACAAGATTCCTGAAAACATTATGAAAACGCAATCTTAATAATTTTAATCAACACAAACCTTGAAGACCAAGTTTTGAGTGTGTGGAGATTTAACCACGAGCCCCCAGGCAAGCTGGACAGCCCTACCAACATCATGTAGTAGAACTGAGCCACCAGCAAGCTAGAACAGATAGCAGGTGCCTCTGAACCTCTGAAAGAGGAGCAGTATTTTGAGTTTTGGGGAAAGAGCATGACTACAGTCACATGTCCAGCTTAAGGAGCTAGCATCTCTCCCCATGCTGTTACCCGCAAGACACAAACACATCCCACAGACCTTCCTGGTGTTGTCCTCCTTGGTGGTATGGGATCAGTGTCAAGGGCTGATTAAAGCTGCTCCAAAACCCCTGGCTGCACCACCATCCCTAGTGGCAAGGGGGGGGGGGGGTGGCACAGTGGTTCCAACCTCGCACACCACACCTGGACTTCAATCGTGGCAAATTCAAAGCCCACATTTTGAGTGTGTGGAGAAGTTAGCCATAAATATACGCTCATTTCCTGCAATGGATTTGTTCCCAGCACTCAAAAATGAAGATGACATCTATGCAGACAACATTGGAAGCTGTTCCACTGCCAAAATTAGGCACTTACAGCAGACAATTTGCTTAATTTAAGCAAGATGACTACTTCTCTTTACCAGCTCTAGCCATAGTCTGCTCCTGAGCCTCAGGCAGGCTGAATTGCTCCTCTCACTGTGATAGCAGCTGTGATGCCTGTGCTCAGCTCCTACAACACTTGCTGTAAAGGCCAGCCTTCTGCCTCCATCAGTTTGATTAGCAGATTACCACGAGGAACTTCAAGAGCTTGCACTTGAATAATTAATACATAAATAAACTGGCATTAATAACACTCTTGGGAGACCAGTAATGAATTGCCAGGTGTATTTCTTAGTGGGGGAATTTAAAAAAAAAAAAAAAAAAAAAAAAAAAAGGAGAAAGGGAGAAGATGAATAACTGGGAGAATGTTATGCTCCAGACCTTCCCTGATCACAGAGCATTGACAGAAAAAGAAGTGCTGAACAGCGGGCTATTTGGAGACGCATTTGTCAGTGCACAGCTTCACCAAATTCTGAACTTTATATTTGATTAATGCTATTAGAACTCAAAAAAACTATTAGAAAACTGAGAGATTAAAATGATATCTGAAATTAGTATTTCTGCCTTTTTTCCCCTCCTCTGGGTTATTCTACAAATCAGATGTTATGAATTCTTATCTTGTTCCCAAATCAAATAACTCCAGTGAGCGGCAAGAAAGAGGAACCTCCAGCGGTCTGCTCCTCAGAGCTGTGGTTTATTCTCTCCCTGCCTGACTTTGAGGCAGCTTCATTAACTTGGACTTAGACTCCAGCCCCAACTCCCGTTGCGGAGAGAAAAAAAAGGTATGAAAGAAAACCTCAACGTGATCCAAGCAGACCTTGAAAAATTAGATACACAGAAAAAAAAAAAAAAAAAAAGAATGCAGTTAGAACTCGCAAAGACGCTCTTTTTATTGGCCTTGTAATTTCCTCACTAAACACACTGTTTAGCAGGCTACCCTTCTCAGAATCTTAATCATCTAGCAGTCCCTCATAATGGCCCCATTCATGGCTTTGCAGAGCAAAAGCACTGTGATATCGCAAACACAGGAACTCAGAAGATACAGCATGTTCCCAAGGAAGGGCTGCACACCCACAGATAGTTGGCAGAGGGAATTTGCTGCTTGGAGAACATAATATAATACAAATATGTGGATTTTTTTTTTTTCCCCTGAAGCAAGGGAGAGGAGATGCTATGCCTAAACTGCATGTAAAGAAAAAAAAAAAAGAAAAAAAAAAAAAGAAAAAAAAAAAAAAAGGACTGATATATAGTTCTGAATAAAGCTGAATATTACAGGCTCTCCATCTCTCCTCTACCATTTCCGACTGTTCATTGACTACCATAAATTAATACGATGTGATATATTGTACGGTCTGAAGACATTTTATGAGCTTTTGAAATCTTTTCCAGCAGGAAATGTGAGGCATCACTTACTGTTCAGGCTTTTTTGGGTTTGTTTGTTAATGAAGCGCAAGCTGAAAATATTTCAGCTGGACCAGAACAAAGAACAACAAGTTGGTCAGCATCCTTGGAAGTTTTCAGCTAACCAAGTACATACTTCTTTAGATCCTTCTGTGATAACAGAAAGAAAATACCACTATATCAGGAGGAAAACAGCTGCAAAGATCTCATGAACTAGTAGTTCTGAGATTCTGTTACCCTTGTAGCCCCCAATGATTTATGCTTTCTAGTAACTCTTTGCAACCATTTTTTCTTCTTAAGAGTCTGACTTTGTCTCAATAAGAAAAGGAAAGAAAGAAAAAGAGAAATATGTTTTCCAAACAGAAACCTTACTGTATGCAAAATACACTTCCGAAAATTATGTTTTGTTACTCACATTATCTAAAACCTTGTCAGAAAAAAAGATGTAACTACCAAAATAAGCAATACAAGAGTTTTGTTTAAAAAAAAAAAAAAAAAAAAAAAAAAAAAAAAAAAAAAAAAAAAAAAGTAATTGTTCTGAGGACATATTACCTCCTTAGGATGACAGTTTAGTTAATACACTTGATATTCTAATAGCTCTAGTTACTGTCCCCAGTGTATTCATTTAATATTAACCAAGAGCCTCTGGATAACTTCATGAAGGCCTACCAATTTTTATTTCAGCAGGAAGCAGTGCTGTCTCCAGAACTGGTGGACTGGCCAAACATCATGAGCCATATTCCCAGCAGCAATGGTAAAACTGAAGTAGACTCCAAAACAGTGGTAAGAATTATGGGAAGAAATGGCAAACTCCCCTTATTAAGTGTCCTCGAAAGACTGAGACAAAACTTACCTTCACTCCACAATCCAGCCAGCCCAGTATTTGCTGTTCAACAAGAACCCTATCACATCTAGCAGGTAAAGATCAATTTCTATATTAGAATATATATAAATATCAGAGAAGTTAGGGGAAAAATAAATAAGTAAGAGCAGCAATAACTATTATGGAGGATAAAAAGTGGCATTTGGACCTGAAGCATTGGGTAGGTGGAGATTTATTATTAACAGATAACTGAAGACTTACGGACGACTTCAAACTTCAAGCTATAAGGCAAGAGAACACATTTACAGAGCACTGCTTTTGGGCTCTAGGCTCCTTTTCAGAGCCCTGCTTTTACCTACCAAAGGCAGACTCACAGAAGACAAGAACCCAGAAGCTATCCAGCAGCTTGTGCATGACACTCATTAGGAACAACCTTCAAGTTGGTGGTACTCCAGGAGTCTCATCACACAGGCATGTACCAACCCATCACCACGCTGCTACCTTGTCAGAAAAAAGAAAGGAACCTAGAAGAAAGAAACAGCTCATTCCTGCCTGTAGCAATTAGACAGATCAATACAATGGGAAAGGTGTTACAACAGATGTGCGATGACAGAAGGACCAGCATAATAGCAAGGTGCTATAAAGGAAGGGAAGAAGGTTGCTCACCTATATCAGAAGATTCCAGATTTGTAGGGGAAACCTTCACTAAAGAGGTGAACCTCACCAAAGATCACCAAAGAGATCCTTCCCACATGACAGTCAGCCCTTAAAACAAGGTCTAAGAGAGGTACAGCCAGGCTCTACCCCTCCAGTCACACAGATGAATTGCCTTCACCTGTGCTCATTAGCACTGACTGAGTCCTTTCTGCAGGTGCTCAATGAGTGGTTCAGGCTGTGACTCAGCAGCTCCCATACACTGCCCTGAGAAAAATCTTTCTTCCAGAAGAGACTGAGCTGATTACCCTACACGTGCCAGACCACCCAACTGTACCTGTCCTACACTGATATGGTAGCATCAGTTTCCACATTTCATGAATAATAAATGCATATGTTAAAAGAGGGGATTGCTGGAGAAGATAGTTTGAAGGAAGCCATAAGTTAAACAGCAAGAAGAGCATCTAATACTTACCCACTGAAGCCCATAGTTTTGCATCACTAGGCAGAAAGAACAAATTGACCTCTTCACAGAAGTGGTGCACTGAAGATGCTTAATGAATTGCTTCAGAAACAGAATCAGTTCTACAGCGAACACAGGTATCTCAGGGAGAAAAAAGGCACATAAAAGCCCTGTGAAAACTGCTGACAGCACTAGCTATGTGAGAGACAATCAAGGTACTTAACGTTTTAAACACATGCCTTGCATAATAACCAACACTCCAGAATCCTCTGCCTCTCCTACAGGTACTGAATGAAGAGGAGCTTTTCTACACTAGGATCATAAAATATATCCTTAAAGCTTCTTGCATAAATGCATGTGTTCTGAGCTGGAGAAATGTCAACTTTTATACTTTATGCACTTCAGGACCATTTCCCACCTCAGAAGCAGAGGGAAGCAGGAGAAGGGGACATCACACTATTGATTTCTACCAATATGTTTAACCTTTGGTAGCTGTTGTCAGCACTCCCAGTGTTAATGCCAATAGCAGCTGCTGGAATGTAGAGGGCTTGCTTCAGCCATAAGGCTTGGGAAATCAGAGGTCCCTCTCAGCCCAGGGTTAATTATTTTAAAAGCCATACCCAAAAGGGTGTGGATGAAGGAGAGAAGGAGAAAGAGCATCTTCAAGTTCAGGCAGTGTTTCCTGCAAAAGTTACAACTGGCTGCTGTGTAACTCCCCTGAGCGATTGGTTCTGAGTCATGTCCTAACACCACAGAGAATATACACAGCTCTTCTAATGAGTATTTCCCTTAACAAGTGCTGTGCTCAGGCTGTGGGTGGTGAGCAGCCACTGCCAGGCTTCCAGGCCTACAGAGGCTGCTGGAACAGGGACAGGCATTTTGCAAGAGTCAGTAGCTGCAAAGTCTGGTAATAGATTGTGGATTCCCGTATTTCTGGGTCACTGGGTCAGGTTCAGAAGCACAGAAAAGTCAGCTTCATCTCTCCAACAGTCACCTGGTGCTTACACAAAGTGAGGCCACTGCTTCTTCCTGAGCAGCTGCTTGCTCTCACTGTGAACCCACACCAGCTCTGCTGATGACAGCCTTCTCAGGAAAGCATGGAAGCAAACTGACATATAGCTTGAACTGCTCCCTGATGCCTGTGAAGCCTTATTTATATCAGGCAGCTGATGTGTAATCCTCATAGTAAATTACAATTGTCTTGAACTTTTGACCAATGTACTTCCAACCTGCCCACCAGCGTAGCTCCACCAAGCACAATTCACACACTTCCTGCTGTTACAGCTGCTATCTATAAAAGAAACTTCAGCCAGAAGAAAAACAGTCTCTCCTTATCCCATACATACACAAGACACGCATATGCACGATTTGCAGCAAAGGAGAGCAGTGTTTGGTCCCAAACCAAGTAACGTGCAGATGGGCAAGAGTCAGGCTCTTCCAGTACCACCAGCTGGTACCCACCACCCAGCCCCACTGCATGCTCCCCATGCAGCAGCAGGTACTAAGTCTTAATATCACAGTGTTATGATGGAGTTTCCTAAAACGTACTAGAGGCTTTTTTGTTGTTGTTGTTATTACCTCCTCCAACACAGTTTGGGCTTGCAATATTAAGACAGCTTGGGTTTACATACGGAGGGAATACAAATAGCTTCCCTGCAAAAATAAGTGATGAAAACACACCATTCGATGGTGCTGTGTGGCTTACAGGATTTACAGTCTCCAGTTTGGGATGAACTGCACAATTCTCTTGCAGCATTGCCATTATGAATAATGAGGCCACTCTAAACTCACATTAATAAAACTTGAATGTATCACCGCATTGTTCGGTGTTCTGTATAGGAGAAACCCATCCATTAGTGAGGCGGCACTGAAAACTCTTTGTGACAGGAGCAGTGCAGGGACAGCTTCACAGCAGCTATTCAGAGCCACTTCACAACTTCCTGAGCACAGCCAAACCTGGGCTGCATGCCAGCAGTTTGGGAAATGGCTGGCAGAGGAGACTGGCTACTGATCACATGAATCCCATGAAAGAAAGAGGTAGCAAGAGTATTTGCTAGAGGGTACTTCTAGCATGCCCACAACCTGTCCTCAATATTTATTTCAGCCCACATCTGCCTTTTACAAGCCTCTTGGCAGAGCCAAGTTGCTAAGTTCGTATACATCAGGCAACCTCCCCATTTCTTTAGCTACCACTTCACCTTTGGTGGTCACCATTGCCTGCATGGACCATCAAGAATGTTCAAACCTAAGTCAAGCAGGCAGTGTGACCAGTAACAGGGAAAGCCCAGCTTCCTGAAGCAATGCACTCTGAGGGAAGCTCTCTCAGTTCCTGGGACTGCTGACATAGTGGGCAGGACTACAAGCAGAGCAGGTTTTGTGCTGTCACCAGCCCAGCAGCAGGGCTTATGCCCACAGAAGGCTAGTCTGTCCTCTGAAAGCAGAGGCAAAACCAAAAGCAAAGCAATAAATATCTGTCAGCAACACTATTTGTTCCCCAGCCAAAAGCCTCTAGACTTCCTCGCTAATGGCTCACACATGCTGCTTCCTTCATGTCCCATGGCCAAGCTGGCCAGCCTCCATTTGTCCTGCCTCAAGCCACTTTCATTCAATGAATGCTTTAACATTAGAGAGTTACCCAGGAATGTACCCCCACCATGAGTTAACATTTCTTCTGCATGAAGATTCTAACAAGTATCCTAATGAGTTCAACTGCCTTCCTATAAAGAAAGCCACAACTTTGCTTCTGGATTGCTCTTTCCTCCAAGCGGAAGTCCTTAACCACAAAGAACAGGCCTGTGAGTTCATCCAACTGCTGTGACACAAAGGCAGCTCTGACAGGAAGTTTAAATTAAGCATTTTTTTGGTGGATGACAAATCTTGGCCTCCCTGGAGCCTTTGAAAGCCCCAAATAAGGTCCAAATTAAAGATCAAGAAGCCCAGAAGAAAATTATTTCAGTTTTTGACTTTCAACCCAGAAAAAAAAGTTAGTATTTTAATTCAAAATAGCAGTTCAATGATTTACTTTCTCAGTATTAATGAATGCCTCCTGCATGTTTCCCAAGATAAGGCTTTGATTCACGTAGCAGGCATACCCCAGAAACTCAAAAGGTCAAAAAGATGGCAAGAAAGAATTTTGTTAATATTACCTAGAATCCACTCTATTCCTTTGGCTATTTTGGTATCAGTAAATAACTCTTTACGTTTTCTGACCTAAGCAGTTCCATTTGAGAAGTTTCCCAGCCTGGATGTTTCTAAAATGCTACCAAATGATTAAACACAAATCCTCAAATGAAGAGAGTGGGTTTTATTAAATATCCCAGAGCAGTGCTGTCTGCCCACACTTATGCCCGTGTCTGGCTGCTGGCTGATAAACGCCTTGGCTTTAAGATATTACTTATTAGCATGCTTGTATATTTCCACCTCACACAGTCACCCAAGGGTGATTGCTATCTGTTAATTGAATTCCGTGCCAGCAACTGTGTCTTTGTGTGCCTGCCATTATAATTTTGAGGATTGTGACTTCATTTCCTATTTACAAGTTATGGTGTTAAAAAAAAAAAAAAAAAAAAAAAAAAAAGTGTATACAAATAAAGACAACATTTTTGCAGCTATGTGACAAAGTGGGTGAAAATCACATGTGAAATGCATAGGTGCTTCTGTTCTTTTGCACTCTCTTCTCTCTTTCTTTTTAAACGCATTCTGCTTCTTGTCTGAAACAGTGCTTGTATGGAGAAGTAATGGGAGAGGGGGGCAGAGAGAGCCCTACGTTCAGAGCAGGGGAAGGTGAGGTTGTAAAAATGCTTGGGTCCTCGTCTTCCAAGCACTCGCTGGACTCCAGACTGACTGGATTTGCACAGACTGCTTTTTATTCAAGCACTTCAGAGTCATTAACCATCACAGCCTTTATAACAGTGGTGTTCGGAATGCTTCTCCCATTATTTTAGATGAGAAAATACAATGTGGACATGGCTTGGCTCTCCCAAGACCACATGGTGAGTACAAGGTAATGCTAGGAGAAGCATTCAGCAGAAGACACAGAACTCCACTGATGTTTCAACAAAGCTTGGCATGTCTGACCGCTAAAGCTGCATTTTAGAACCCATGCTTCACCTAGCTTGTGCTGGCCTCCATTTGGAAAGGTTGGCTTGTACTGGCTTCTGTTTCAAAGCTGAAGCTTTTGAAAAGACAACACACCTTCTGAACGGCAAGCACAGGAAACTCCCAGACCACCAACCACAGTTGGCTGCTATTGCAGGGAATTCCTTTCATAAATGCATTGGGATTCAGTTTATAATCCCTCCAGGCTTTCTTGCTGCCACTACATCTGTAGTAAAGTTGTTCAAGAATCTTGGTCCTTGGAAGATCAAAAGCTGATTTCTCTGTTAAGATCCAAAAAAGCACCTCCTAAGGAAGAGAATGTTAAAAAGATTGGAAGGGGTTGTGGCCACCTCAGACTTAGGGTCTATGGAAATCCACTGTGGTCCCTTTTATCCAGCCAATTAATATTTCACTGAAAAAGCAGTCAAGCCTACATTCAAACAAGCTGTTGTTGCTGTGTCCTTTATGGAGGTGGGTTTCTTACTGTCCAGGTTATGCTTCTGAGCTTCTGCCTGCTGCGAGCACAAGTCTTTTCAACTGTCTCCATAGGCAGCATCTGAGCAATGAACTTGAGCCTCCCTGTCTGGATGTCAGACACTAGCAAAACACTAGTTATTTCATAGGAAACATTATGAAAGCATTGCTTTTTAATAAGATTCTCAATATTTCCTGCAGGTTGTCTACATGATAATCTCCTTCATCACTGTTTTGCTTTACCTTTTTCTATAGCCACAGTGTGCTGAGCTGCAAGTGAATTAACATAAGAACCCCAGGAAGTGATAAAGAGTTTTGTGAACTAGAAATAAAAGGCTCAGGATAAAATTCATTTTAACAGCCTGGGAAATCTTTACCCAAGTGATATTACTGTAGTCCAACCTGTCCCCAGCTGAAGAAAACTTGTGTTTAGTCTGGCATTTATTAAGAGGCAGGTTGCATATTGCTATAAATTAGCTTAAGACATAATCTTTGCTTGAATTATTTATATTAATCACTGATTCAGCTAACACTAAAAAAATTGGCTTCAGCTGTCCTCCTTTTATCTTGTAAATCCTCTATATACTTTTTTTTTAAATTCAGAAATGAAATGCAGTTACTGTTTTCAGTGAAAAAATACTACCAAGGACAAACCCTTTGCAATACAATAAATGGCACAAAGGATGGCATCTATGAACGAGATCACTCAACTTAATCTGGAAATTTACGACGGCTATTGAGAACTCCATGCACTTGAAATGCTTTTGGATTGGGTATCACTCTCATAGCAGTTATACATTGTGCTGAAATTAAATTTCTGGAATTTGTTTGCTTTCTTAAAATATAGGAAAGCATTGTGCATGCACAAAGTCCATTAAAAAATACACTCTTCTAATAATCCTCCTACTAATCAAATGAGACAATTTGTGTTGAGATCCCTGGGTTGGTTCAGCCCAGAGAGAGGAGCTGAGGGGAAGTCTGATGGTGGCTGCAGCACCTCACACCTCACAGCTGCAGCTCTGAGCTCTGCTCTCTGTGACAGTGACAGGGCCCGAGGGAACGGCATGGAGCTGTGTCAGGGGAGGGGCAGCTGGGGGGGAGGGAAAGAGTCTGCACCAGAGGACGGTGGGCATGGAACGTGCTGCACAGGGCTGTGGGCACAACCCAAAAGCCAGAGTTCAAGGAGTGTTTGGACACTGCTCTCCAAACTGCTCACAGATACACATATGGTTTGAATTTTGGATGGTGGTGCTGTGCAGAGGCAGGAGTTGGATTCAGTGATCATTGTGGGTCCCTTCCAACTCGGGATATTCTGTGATTCTATGATTCTTTGATTCTACAACTGTCTCTTAAATTAAAGGAGAAGAAATGAGGTCCAAAATTAAATAATTGCACTGAAAGTTATGAATTGCTTACTTTTTTTTTTTTTTCCTGTTAAAAATATCATCATATGCAAAACATTCCTACAAAACTTTTCAATTCTGATAAAGCAGCATTTCCTTATTGAAGGTATTCCGGTCAAAAACCTTTCAACAAAATGTACTTCAAACTCAGGCTTTGATTATATGAGAACACAGTGCTCTTTCAGATGTCTCAAATGCAAAATTAGTCTTGCTCTATGCATGGCTCTGGATTGAGAGGTAAATTAATGCAGGGTGTTCTCTTGTTGCGAGCTCTTGCAATTGGGATGGGAAAATGAGATACATGCTCACTAAGCCAGGTCTGTTGCTTAGGTGACCAAGTCCAGGGAAGACTTCTTTCCTGAGAAACACTGCAAATTTGGCCTTGGTCTGATCCCAAGGCTTGGCTGGAGCCTGGAGCCTTGGCCAGAGATGTAATCATGCACCCATCACAACTGAAAGCTCTCCCGAGACCACCAGAGTCTGACCAGTAAAGGCTTTATATAAATAAAGTAATAAATTATGACACACGTATGTAAGTGGGAATTGAACTAGAATTGTACCTCAACTCTGGCATTACGTGAATATTAGTGCTTGGCTTTGCAACGTTAATATTTTTTGAATCTGTAATTTTTGTTGTATAATTGTATATAGTACATAATTACTCATAATTCATTACTGCACATGCAACACTGCAGACAATGTTCAGACATTAAATCTCAGCTCAGTGATTGAATATAGAGTACAGTAAAAATAAATATCCATGTATTTTGTAAATATTTGCATAATGAGCTATTTAAATGCAAGAGATTCTAACATATGTAAACAATTGGAAATACTGTATGTATGTAATTCTAAAGTGGGTGAAAAAAAATACCCAACTTCTAAAATCGTATGATTTAGGAGTCAAACAGGATATTTTTTAAGGTTTTATGTATTCTGGTACTTCAGACTGTAAATGTCTGCTGTATTAAACACACGTTGCTTGGCAGAATTAGTCTGTAAAATCTATAGCTCAGAGCCTTGGGTGACGAAACAGCAGAATGAGTGGGCATTAGTTACTATCCAGTTATAGTGAAATGTCTTTGCGGTCTGTAGACTGAAGACATCCAATTGGCTACAGAACAAATTCAGCACAATCGATCCTCATTTGATAACAAGTACCAGGCAAAATAAGTTTCCTATTGTTACAGTGCTATTTCAGAACAAAATGTGGAACTTCTGCTGCAGAACCTTCACCCAGCTCAACATGTGGCAGTGTGTACAAGAGGAATTCAGAGAGCAGCTCCGCCAAAACACACCATTTGCTTCTTTTGATCTTAGTCCAGTCTAAGACTTGTGGACCTGCATGTCAGATAGCACCTTAAAGAGATTCTACAAGACAAGCTGCAGATTAAGGGTTTCAGCTTGGTTTCTGCAGAGGAAACGTAATGGTGGAAGACAGAGGGAACAATAAGACTTTCAGAGTGAAAGCTTTTCTTTGTGTTAATAACCAGTCTGAGCTAGCTGTCAAGGAGAGAAACAATGAGCATTGTACTTAGTAGCTTGGCTGCCTACTGACTAATTACTACCTCTGCAGAAAGCAGCTTTTGCGCTAAGGACCAAAGCACTCAGATCATATTCGCAGTCACACCCCTGAGCTTGCAACAGATTAGATAAAATGAGTAGATGACTGTTGCTTCCATCTCCCTCAAAATCCACAGCTCAGCCATATTAAAGGACATTGCTAACAAGATGCACCGCCTTCTTTTGAGCACTCCATATTTCTATGCTGGAGGACTGCATTTGTGAACAAAGCTCTGCAATTACCAAGTGGCGTTCAGGGTATTAGTTGTTCTCCCTTCAGGGCCCTGGGTGGCAGGGCAAAGGGGTGAAAACCCGGGGGAGGGAGATGTGCTTGCAGAGCCCAGAGGTGGCCCATGTTCTGTATCCACCACTCCCAAAGGGCGAGAAGCCAGCTGGCATGGCCAGGAGCCAAGGGACAAGGGTCTGCTGTTTTCAGTGAGATTCAATCACTTTACAGCACATGGAGTTCCCTCATTTTGTTCAGATCAGCTTGGTGTCAGGGCCATATCAGAACAGCTGCCAACAGCCCCCCTGGTCAAACTAAACAGAGACCTCAGGGTGAGAAGGACATTTCAGCAGCACCCCCATCCCCAGGTGACACTCTGCTGCCATGCTTCAGCCTGCAAAAATCCTCTTATCACTTGTGTCCTAAACAGTGTCCATTTTAAAGGCTCAGGCCCTTGGCCTTCATGCTCACACCAAACTCCTGGCATCTGAGCAGTTAATAAATGTTTGAGTCACTGGGGAGCTAATTTAAGATGACCCATCATAACTGGGTGTAGCAAGTAATTGGAAGGCTGAAAACACGGAAGATAGTATGAGATGCCTTTGGCTGGGTGTGGGTGTTTATGTGAAGTCTAGGGAGCAGCTTTTGACTCACAAGCTAAGTTAACTGAGCCAGATTTAAGGCAATGGAAACTTCAGGATGAATTTTGGGGAAGGAAGAAATAAACATTGTACTCTTCTATGGGGCGTTTAGTTTCAGCATTAAACTCAAGCACATTTTCATTAGTAATGTTCCCAGTCATCAGACAGATCTGAATTTTTAAAGCCTCCCTTTCTATCTCCTACACTACCTTTCAGACATCTTGTGTCCAATTCATGACAAGCCCTACACCAAAAAAAATGTTTTCTGCCCAGGCATTCCGCATGCTTGGAGGCAAAAAAAAGAGTGCTCTGAAATGCCACATGCCAGAAAGCCATTTGGGTTGTGGGGGAGAGCCTCTCAGTGTGCAAACCACAATCATAGTCACATTTCTTGTACCTTCCAACAATCAACCCACAAAGCTAACACCACTCAGACATGCTTTTAAGAAATTTCCTTCTCACCTGTAATAAAGATAACATTTACACTGCTGCTGCTTGTTGAGCAGCTATTCTTAAAACTGACAAGTGTTCTTGACTAACCTGTTTCCAAAGGCAGCTTGGGCAATAAAAAAAAAATGTTTTCTGAAGACAGAGGAAAAAGGTCAGTCGATTAGAATTCTGCTCATTTCTCAAAGTCTCATAACATAAACTGCTATTACTTTAAAGTTATTAGTAAAGTAATCTTTAATTAATACAGGGTAATTTTACATAAAAAGAAATCTCCCTTTTTCTTTTCTCTACAAAAATAAAGGTGCTGATATGAAATTATTCCGCTACTGGAAAATATCTCCAGATTTTCACCACAGATAAATATGAAGGGATTAAGCACTTCTAAGAAAACCTACATATTATCTTTATTCTATATATCAGGCTCTTTTCCAGCCTTCTTTCTCACTGTCCTTACTTGCATCTAGTCCAGTCTATAGGCTGCTTCAGCCTAATGCTTTTTTAAGAATAAAAAGTTAAGCAGAGCCCAGATTATGTCTGGACATCCAGCTGTGCTATGAGTCGCATGTCCTGACAGATGGCAGTTGGAGTCCAAGGTCTCTTGGACATCTCCTCTCGTCCATGATTTTCTCTTGTAGTCCACCAGACAGAGCACTGTATTTACAGAAGTTTGCAGATGTGTAGTTGCACACCTACATTTATGGTACACTGTATAAGCTATCTTAAAATTCTAGGTAAACAAAGTCTGTATCATCCCATAGGCTTCTTCCCAGAAACACCTTTGAGAAATTAAGCACCAGACCATTACACCTCCCGCTTTCCAGAAATGGAGGAAGAGAGGACATCAACATATAGTATGTGCATGGGCAAAGACCTTCCATGCAATTGCAGATGCGCAAGCTACACATCTAGACACTCGAATTTGCTCATGCCTTTCTCCAAGCAGATTTTCTCTCCTTATTACGGAGGAGCCTCATACACTGGTCAGTTTCTTCCTAGCAGAAGTATCTCCAGCTCCTAGACTTGCCCCTACCTGCTGCCTCTTCCATCCTTTCCTTTTTGCACCTCCTCCTGCAAAGTGCCAGTGAGGTAAGACATCAGTCCTTTCTAGAGCCAGGTGCCCAGCATTGCCTTTCAAGCACTGCATTAGGCAGAGGCAGCGAGTGTGCTAGAAGTAAGGAGCAGCAGCTGCTCTACTGTAAGCTCCCAGAGATAAGCAGGGCTTCTGTCAAAGGTCCTCTATGCAGCTGCATGCTTTACATGCCTCAGGACAGCTGTTCATTAAGGCCAATGCTAGTCTTTAATTGAAAATTGTTTTAAGCAGCTGTTTAAAAGGCAATTCACCTACCTTGACCTCCTTTTACTCCTTTATCATTGCAAGCAGGAGTTTGAAAATTGTTCAGCAAAATCTGTCTCCAAATGCAGCAATGTCCATCTACACAGGGTGTGCACAGCAAAAGTCCCCACTGAGAAGTCTGACTTTTGGGAAACGGGCTTCAAACATCTACACACCCTAACTTTTCTGAAAACAAAGATAAAATAGTCTGAAAGGAATCAGAAATAGAAATTCGTTGTTCAGCAGGTATGGAAAGAAAATTCACCTGCAGAAACTGAAGGAGTAGTAGTAGCATCTTGAAAAGCAGGTAATCTAGAACTACGCCAACAGCTCTTTATCTTCCAGCAGCTGAAGGTCTAATTGAGGCTGTACAATTGTCTCCTTGCTATATAAAATGAAATGTGTTCTCTCTCAGTGATAATTGCTGAAAAACCAACTGGGAAAAGGGTTGAAATACAAGGCAGGATCAATTTTATTTGTAAAGTTTTGTAATACTTCACCTATATGTTCAACTGTCTGAAGTGGATGGAAATAAATATTATGTTAACAACTGTGTCAAGTAATAAGGGTTCACTTTTGATTAAAAAAATGAAGGGAAACAACTGTCACCATTTAATGGATATTGTAATTTGTTCCACATACATTTTTTTCAATACTGAGGTGTAGTAAATTATTTAACTGGTAAATAAAAATGTCTACAAGCCTCTGAAGACATTGTCAGAGCACCTGGACAACGGCTGAAGAATGTCCATGTATTCTGTGTTAATTGTTTTTTAATATTTAGCAGGAGCCTAAAAAAATTTAAAAAAAGCAAGCAGATGAATAGTATGCAGTTACTGCTAAATTTACAGATCACTTCCATGTAATAAAAATGTACTAAAAGTATTGATCTTTCATGCCTTATTATGCATTGATCTGTTTCTTGCTTTACTGACATTAACAGTATTTGCCTCCACATCAAGTTTACTTTGCTGATGTCATTACCACACAGTGCAAACTGAAGATATGAGGTTCAGGTCCAGACACCAGTTCCAGATTCCTCCACTGCAGTGCAGCTTGGAGTTCACATTTAAAGAGCCAGAAAGATAAAAGCTTAATTAATACTTCTTTTTTTTTTTTTTTTTTTTTTTTTTTTTTCATTACAGAATATATGCAATGAGCTGAAGGCAAGAGAACATCAGCTATTACATGATATTACCTAATTTGATCTCTTAAATCTCAGGCATCAGTAATATTAATGATGCAAATAAATAAATAAAACAAGATAAAGTAAGAATCTGACATGTAACATGTCTAGGGGCCTTGGTTCTATTTTAAACCTATGAACCTCGGGTAAGGATCAAGACTTTTCCACTGAAATTTTTACCCAATGGGTGTTTATTTTTCTCCAGCATAATGTGAGGCTGCTGCTGGTTTTGGCATTAATACATTAAAAGTTAAATTTATGTCAGCACCAACAGATCAACTATCAGCTGTTGCTATTAACTTTGACATCAAAATCATTAAGAAATTGCCATCATGTAAATTAATTATCAGAATTGTATTGGCATGAATGCATAATGATGTTACTCATGCAAATAATTAAAGAAAATGTACAGTGAAAAACACATTAGAATAATGGCACAAAATGTCATTATTCTGGCTTCTTGACAACTAGGCGCTATTAGCTTTCAGCACAGTGAACTTTAAGGTTAACAGAAAGAGACGGGGAAGTCTGGTGCAGGGCTAAAGCTGCTCTTATTTGTGCCTATATTTATTCAGCATACAAGACTGTAGGAAAGAATAGCAACATTTTTAAACTCGTCAAAGAAAGCTTTTTACATCACTGTGGGAGAGATTAAAAAAAAAAAGAACAACAAAGCAGTAGAATGACTTAGAGTGCTGTTGTCCAAAGATATACGCTCTTTTGTTGTTGCCAATTTCACGTCTCAAAGGACCTCCAGCACAAAAAGGTTGCTGTTATTAAAATGCTAGGATCTTCCTGAGCCCAGGAGAGTAATAATTAACCTGAAAGTATTTAGTTATCTCTGTCCACCCCCTACCCGAAAGGTAATTATTACTGATCAGTGCGCAGGGAGGGAGTGGGGATTGCGGTGTGTGTGTGCGGTCTCTTAATTTGATGTGCAATGGACTGAGGTAACTTCTTCATTAACGGCACAAGACTGTCCCCTCCAATAGAACAAACATTATTAATAGCACACCACGTTACTCACCAGCCGGACACATTTCTCTTAAATGTCTCCCCCCATTCCCTCCCAGGCCAACAGAACTGTCTCTCAGTCATGGTCTTGTACTTGAACCAGAAATGATACTCTAAGAATAATGCAAAACAGCAATCATTTCCAGGATTCTTGCCCTCCAGTTCCCATCCTTATTAGATGTTGGAAACTTCCCCCACCCTGCCTCAAAATCAGGAGTTCACATCCTACAAACAAAATTCAATGTTTTAAAAGCTAAAGCATGGAGGAAAAGAGCTTTATATAACTTCCTGCAGAATGCTATTCCCAATGACACCCAAAAGAAAAGGAGTATCTCCAGAGGAAAGCAGAGAGCTAGGAAATACGACATCTATGAACTGTTCTTGGTCCCATCGTAGTTAATCTACAGAAATTTAAGCAAGACATCTAAACAGATTACTTTAAATTCTTCCTGCACCAAAGTGAGAACAGTGCCCACCACAGAGAGAAGTGGCAAAGGCTCTACAATTAAATAAAATATACATATCCATAAATTAAAACAAGTGAACATGCACAGATTGCCTAGATATTTTAGGGGAAATATGTAATAAAAGATCAGCTTCTGATCTAACTCCCAAAAGCTGCAGCAGAGGCTGCCAGTATGGGCTCCTGCGTGTCTGAGGAGTCAATCCTAATCCTCAGCTTGGACCCTTTTTGTCGCTGCGCTTTCTAGTCCTGACATAATAAACTTCAATGCAGACAAAGGATGTGTAGGCGGGCAATCTAAGCCTCAGCTGTGCCCAAAGGTTTGGTTACTGCCGGGCTCTTCTGGACACTCAGACCTTATTTATTTTCTCCAGTTTGCCCGGAGGGAGAGCGAGGAGAAGCACAGAGCAAACTATTTTAAAGCAGTCAAGATCTCTGGAAGCAATTTGAATCGCAATTCATATTGGGGCAGCAGAAAATGCAATTAAAAAAAGAAAAAAACAACAAAAAATGAACAACTTTGAAAGTTATTTTTAGTTTTCTTTAAATTTTGTATCATGCCATGGGGGTGGCCAACTTTTTGGGTATGCTGTGACTTTTTATGGTGATCTAGATATCTTACTCAGAACAGTTTGTTTAATGATGCCCTGAGCTTCTTTCTTCTGTTTAAAAATCCACGCTTTGCTTCTAATCCATCAACAGATAGGTCAAACTTGTACCCATAATTTAAAGTTATGTTAATAAGATCTATTACATGTCTTGCAACATTTTATTGATAATATGTAATGTATTATAAGTATCATGAGTTTCCAGAACCGCTGTCACTCTGGGATTTTGCACATAAGGTATTACATCTCAAAAGCATGCCGCTGCAGTGAAAAAAGGACTTTAAATAAATAGGCTGGCACAGATCTGCCTTCAAAGGGACAGTCTATAAATTCACCAGCAAGATTTACTGTGTAATTCAAGCTTGAATCAACACAGGACGTACACTGTGTAACCGAGAAGGGACACATCACGTGGCAGGGTGCTTATAGTGCGGGCAATATTGTAATGCAGAGGGTGTTTTGCAGGCGCATCTTCTCTAATTACACTGATTGCCACCTCCCATTTACAATCACATACCTGCGATGAGTTTAACTGCAGTAATTTCTGCACAATAAATTTATATAAGGAAAATATTGAGTGTCTGTTTAGTGCCTTATAATGTAATTTAGCAGCTGGGAAAAAAATAAGATGGAAACAACAGCATCCTGTGACTTTGTCAGCTCCCCATGGAACATGGTAATGCAGTCTATGCACTGCGTTTACAAGATCTCTGAGGTACAGTAGCTGCATCTGGGTTAGAATAAGCATCTGTAAATGTACACATTAATGCCTAGCTTACAGCCACATCTACTTATGTGAGTTTACTAAATTTTGCAGACAATATTTTTGGCTCCCCTGCTGTTTGTCAATGGTATAAAACTAGATTCCTGGGAAAGGGCAGACAGGACGTTACTTTGGGAGCAATAAAACCGTGAAGTGATGGTCCCTGTGACATCACTCGAAGATGTAATTCACTCCAGGAGCTGCTGTTTCTCCACCCAAAAATTCAGACACAAAATCTGCTAGGAAATAAGCTTGCTTTTCTTTCCCATTAAAGAAAAAGTAGTTAAAACTATAAATAATACAGGATACCCTTCTCCAGTTAATTCTAAACATAACTAGCTTTATAGGGGTTAGGACCCGGAGCAATGGCACTTTTTCCCAGTGCCAGCTGGGAAAACAGGCATAGAATGAGCCCTCACCACTAAGTTCAGCTGTGGCATTGCATGTGTTGTTGTTACAGGATGAGCAGTAGTCCTGGCTCAAGTTACCTCTCAGAGCTGTCTCTGACTTTCAGAGGTCAAGATAATGTTACCTGTCATCTTCTCCTATGTGAGCAAAGGAAACGTTCTCCCTGGCTGCTTTCATCTCTGCCTACAGAGTAGTTGCTTGACAAGTAAGGCTGTATCAAGGATGTGATCCGCTAGCCAAACATACAGCAAATTCAAGTGTTACACTCCACAAGCTGAACTGGAGTTGCAACTAATCAATCCCGTTCAAAACCAGAATGAAACCACACAACCTAGTGTTCGGGCATGTGGAATAACAACATGCACTGTATGCCTGTCCCTCAGAAAGATTTTCTGCAGTTTTAGCTGGTGCAGGGAGATTTTTGACCCATGTTGTTTTGGAGAGGAACACTCTGCTGCTTTTCTAAGAGGAAATGTTATAAATTATCATCAGCTACTAACTGAAAAGGAGGGATTACAAACAAGTGCCTGGAGTGGTGTATTGAGAAGGGCAGCTCCTCAGCTCTGCTCCCCACTCAGCTCTGCATCTTAAGACTTTGGGTAACCCCTCCACACTTTGGATGACAAACCTATGCAGCAAGTCTCTCCTGTTTGAGTGCTGGGCTTTGAGATTCCTGGGTGGCATGATCTAGTGGGTGACAACCCTGCCAACAGCAGCATGGAATAGTATAGTCATTAAAGTCCTTTCCAACCCAAGCCATTCTATGATTCAATGATTCTTACTCTAGACAGACAAGTATCTTCTGGCCAGATTCACTGACTATGAAGTATCTCAGAAAAGAGCAGTTGCTGAAAAGACAGTAAAGCTCATATCTACAGTATGGCTACTGAGAAACCCTGCCATATCATTGTTCTTTCCATTGACCCTTCCAAATACATAGAGGGTGTCACACATCCTCACAGCTGTTCTTGTGCTTTTGCTTTCCCAAAATGTACTGATCTCAGTGGGCATCTGGCTGCCACAGGGTGACCCAGACAGCCCCATGGCCTGGGCCAAAGCTTTTACCATTTCTTCCCAAACCTCTATTCCTATTCCTCTTGTAAAATGGGAGTAGGAGCTGTCAGCAGGCTGTTAGGAAAGTTGGAGATCCTTGGAACTCTGAGTTCTTCACTATGAACAATTTTTGTATCCAAAACTTCACTTTCCTGTCAATTCATCCTGCACAAGAACTGTCCTGTAGTGCCTCTGACCTGTATTTGAAGAGGCATGTGGTCACTCCCCTCCCTGTTTCTGGTGGGGCTGGGGATGCTAGGGATGGGCTATGTGCAGGGCAGCACCAGTTGCTCAGTCTCAGACAGAAGGATCCTCATTTACACAATCAGACAAAAGCATAATCAACCCCACTCTGATTAATTGCGGTGGAAATGGTAAGGAGCTATCAGTGCAGCAGCCAAGAGAGCTTAAAACTAAATATATCTTGCAGGGAAGGGGAGAGAGGTTGAGTCTTTGGAAGTACTTTTGTAAGACAGATCAGAAATTTAGCAAAACTTTTACTCCTCTCTCCTCACTCCCCCAGCCTGCGCAGTGAAACTGGAGTTCCTGCCTTCCCTCTCAGAATAAAAGTGCCGCTCGCCTCCATGGGATGAACAGCTGGGATCATCCTGTTATCGCATCCCTGTCTTTCCTCACCGTGTTAAAATTAGCATTGCTGTGATCAGGTGGCCGTGGAGGAAATGCTCACCCACTGCCTGCTAGGGTGGTTTTGTGCTGCTCAGTGCCACCAGCACCTGCCTCCCAGCACTGGGCTGCTCCTGGCACCCACACCTTCCGCAGCCAGAAAGGCAGAAGGGGCTCTGCAGACAGAAATAGCAGAGCCGGTCTGAGCTGAGGGAGATGATTCAATGAGGTATTTCGGGCACATTTTTACCAAGGCAGCCAGACTTCTCCAGGGAAGACATTTTTAGTGAGCTGAGCCCCACAGTGCTGATCCATAGGCAAAGAAGCTGCTGGCACAGGAAATCTGCAGAGTATAAAAGTACACTGAAGATCCAACCAGACAAGATGTCAAGTGCACTTCAGAGAAGAGCTTCCTGTATATGCAGGCTCTAGTTACCTTCCAAAGCGCATTTTCTCCAGCAAATTTTGTAGTGGGTCCTTACAGCCCGTCCTGACTTATCCTGACAAATGCCTCATTTCTGTTTAACAGCAAATGGAAATCAATTACGCCAGCACTGACATTGGCCTTCAAGGTCCCCAGAAACAATGTGGGACAGATCACAAGAAAGTGCAATACGTACACACACGAGATTTAACAGAGATTCATCAAGGATGTATAAAATCTGAAATATTTTCGTTAAGAATGGAAAAAGAAACTCTATTAACCAGCTTCTTATTACACAGTAGGAGAAAACTCCAGTAGGAAAATGTTTTAAACACACATAAATCCCCAAAACTTATCCTGGGAAGAATAAGCCACCTAGAGTTGCCATAAATATGAGGATGTGGGAAAAGAGGCAAATGATGGGGGTTAGGGGCTGGATTATTATTATTTTTTAAATTTGTATTCAACAAGAGAAAGATTTATGCATGAGATGCAAATTGCTATGCGTTATTTACACATCTGAAGAAAAACAAATCTTGAATGTAAATGCTTAGAGGGCATATTTTTAAATATGAAAGTGGTAAAATTATTATAATGTTTATAACTCCCACACTGCTAAAAAGACATTAAATTGGGGAAAAATGAGCCCTTTTATTTAAATTATAGAATTCTCACCAAATATTAGGGCAGAAATCAAGTATAAATATCAGCATGTTTTCATTCTTGAGAGTTATTCAAAGCCATTTGTTCACCTTGCAGTAGGGCCTACCCAGAATCACCCAGTGGGCTACCAGCCACAGCAGGGAACCATCAGCAATAACATTTATTTTTCCATTGCAAAATTCATATGTGTCTTTAGCAGACAAAGAAACAGAAAAATCTTCACAAAAACAAATCCATTCCTTGAGCAGTCTAGCTTGGGTGGTGGGATGTCTTCAACTTGCAGTTGACTACTCCTAGGAAAGAGGTAAATAGCACTGGAGCCTGCAGTGAAGGAACAAACCAAACTAAAAGATCAGGAAGAACGCATTAAGAATGAGAACAAGATGAGCTGAGTTCTCTCTGAAAAAAATTAATGGATTGCTGTTATCCTAGCACAGCCTTTCATGTATTCACTTCTGGAGGGGAAAAGCTATAATTCCTGTTTTTGCCAAGAGAAAAGTGAAGGTAAAAAGACCTGGATTATATAACCAATTTGCACATTTGACTCATGTCAGCTTCTAAAATCTTTCATTTTCTGCACCTCATGCTCATTAAAAAGCAAAAGAACTTAGGTCTCTTCATGCCCTCACCACTTTTGGAAAAAAACAACCTGCAGCACTGCAGACCTGAGGGGCTCAAAAGTCATGAGACTGGACTCTTCAAGATGAAAAATAATCACAGAATTAATGTTTTAGCTTACTTTTTTGACATCAGAACCAGATGGGAGCTACCCTTCAGATATCCTGTGTAGGCAGACCTCAGAGTCATTCTTATTTAGTCACAGCTCATCACAGCTCATCTCCCCAATGCGAATGCTACAGCAAAACCCACGTCCACCAAAACCACAGCTCTCATAACATGGGGAACTGACTGCCCATGATGATTGCCTCAGTTCATGGCATTGCATTCACACAGTATTCAGGGGAAGTCTGGGCAGCATCCAGAAGAAAAGGAACTTTACAAACATTCTTTTCATAACCAAAGCCAAAACTTTCCCATAAAAAATCCAACATTTGGCAAAGTGTTTAGGGAGGAAGTGAGAGACATAGAGGCATTCCCTACCAATTTAACCAGGCTAGGGAATTTCTAGATTGATTAAGAGTGGTCAAAACAAAAGAAAAACCATTAGTCAGGACTGCTTCTTTTTTTAAATGTCAGTTCATAAGCACACTGAAAACAAGGGAGAAGACATTCACTTTTGCTGCCAAAGACTCAGAGTAAGCTTTTGTAGTTGTGGTTTTTATGGCTATCCACATGGCTAATTTACATCAGGTTTTTGTTGATCTTTTAATATTTATGTCCAGATGCCACTGTAAGCATCCAGATGTTTTTACACAGACATCAAAAATGTTTGCATAGCAATTACTAAAAAAAGTTTTGAGGCTTTTTCAAATAACTGAGAATGACAAAAGATACAGTAGCTTTTTTTTTTTTTTTTTTCTTCATTTTTTCATTTATTTTTGTATTTCCATACAGACCACTGGTTAACCAAAAGTGAAACCCAGTTCACCTGCTTCGGGTGCCCAACTTATATGCTGCCTTGGAAAATTTTATATTTCTGATGCCAGATGATTCTTGTATTCTCTAGCAAATGGAAATAAGGTATATTTGCAAGTCTCTTGAGGGTGATCTATCTGTATAAACTCATCATCCCTTCTGTGTCCACTGACCATATAAAACTAGGTATTCCTGAGGTTTAAGCCACAAATATTCATCTGCTGTGGAGAATTATGTTGATGTCACTGCTGCCACTGGGGTCATTCCTGAAGCACCGGGGCTCTGCCTTCTCACCTGGTGTCACAGCCCAGCCCCTCAGGAGACTTTGCAGACACCCATGGGGAGGAAGATGAGAATGCCCTTCCACGGTGATTTCAAGTGCACCACAATTCTAGTGCAGAGACAAGAACCTCTTTCCGCCCAGCAGCTGCTTCTCAGCATGAATACACAACTAAAAGGGAGCCATCGAAGTACATTTGGGCTAATTAGGGAATTAGCTAATGCATGCAAGTGTCTGCAGGGAAAAGACTCCAGGGAAGTCAGTGTGGACTGCAGATAAAGCTTACAGGTGAGGAGTCAGTGGACTTAAACCCATCACAAGTTATTTGTGTTCTGGCAATTATAAGACAACTTCATGCTTTCCTAGATTTTTTTTTTTCTGTATTCTTTTGGGGAAACAAACCCTGAAAAACCCTGAAAACAAACATAATCCAAATGCCAAGAATGGAAAAAAAGAAACAAAGCCTTTTTTAATTTTGGTAATGACATCATATGATCAGAACCACACAGTGAAAAGAAGAGATATACTGGTTAAAAGTGTGAAAATGACAGTGATTTGTTTAGCACCAGAGCTCAAAGTGACAGTCTGGCTGAGAAGTCATAGATGCTTCTAGAAGAGAAAAGAGGGATACTCATTCTTTGCACACTGCTGCAATAAATATTTAGTCCCATGAATAATCAGTAATAGTTTTGTCAGTGAGTTCACTGGGGCCAAAATTTCCTTTGTCCAGGCCAGTGGCAGCAGCCATCCACACACCCCTGTGAAAGACCTGTCCTGAGTTGCCCATAGAAGCTCTGCAGAAAGGGAGCTGGGCAGCAAAGATGACAGCATGAGCTATATTTGTATTTAGACAGCCACTAGTGAAATTACACCATAATGTACTTAGGAAAGGATTTTCTACCGAGAAACAAATGTTTAAGTGTGAGAGTGTTTGTCAATATTTTCCGTTAATTGACTAAGAGTTGGAAGTGTATATCTCCACCCCAGGCAGCAGTGTCAAGTAGAGATAGTCAACTGCTTTAAACTGGCTTGGATGCCAGAAGAAATATAGCAGTGCTATTTCAAACTACCACTCAGTTAAAACTAGCTCAGGCATCTCCCTCAGTTACTCTGTAACATGCAGTATATTCTGATGGTATGATCTGAAGAGAAATTGCAGAGAGGCAACAGCTGGCCGAACAAAAAATAAATTTAAAATAACTTATCAGAAAAATATATCAGAACTTGCTAGAAGAATTATTTCCTAGGCACATCTCAACTCCTTAGCACAAGAAATATATTAAAAGAAAAAAAGAAAAAAAATTCATTTGATTAGCATCATGAAATCCAAGCAGCCGTTATTAAGCATTGTTACTGTCAAATGACTGCAGGAGACCATAAAACCGAATACAAAGATCCTCCAAATTTAATTTGCTACCAGTAACCACCTTTGAAAGTCAAAACAAGCCAACATCTGAAAACTGAGAGTCAAATCCTCTGCTGCTGCAAATTACTATGATTTCCTCTTCTCTAGTGGAGAAACGCTCATTTACATCAGCTCAGAAAAAGCTGCAGTGATTTGCACCAGTAATCATATCCACTGAAATAAAGGAAGTTCCTCAGCCCAGACCACAAACTTTCCTGAAAGTGGTGATTATCAGGCAAGCCAGATACCTCACCCAAATTTATGGTCTGCGTCTTGCAAACACAGCCGTTCCCCTGGAGGCTGTACTTAGTGTAGCCACAGCCAACCCTGTCTGTGAAACTCCATTTTATGATCCTCAGCAATAGAATCCCCCATTATGCTATTCATCTTTCATTGCTTGACGTTTGCTGATGATTAGTGCAGAGTCAAAATGACTTTTTTTTCCATATCAATATATAATAGTGAGGTGCATTTATGTCTCTGTTCATTGCAATTATTTTTTTTTATCTCATCTTGAAATTTCAGGCTTTGATCACTGTCAGAGACTGATTAATGAGCAAGATGGACTTTTCATGTCCTCCAGGAAGGTAGTTCTTATGACTCTTTTCCACTGGTGACATCTGTTTGTATTCCACTCTAAGGGCCTATTTCAGTAATGGCCAAGAGATATGATCCTGGAAATCTTAATTTGTCATATGAGAAGGAAAACAAATACATGGCCACATATAGCTATTTTGTTATCTTGATCCAAACCTACTATGGCAAGCAGTGCTTGAAAAAGGCTCATAACGAAGGGCATGTGTATGTGCAGGAAGCCTATAAAATCATCGGAATGGTTCATTTAGTAATGGTTTCTTCCTTTGTTTTATATTGCTCCTGATACAGAAAAGGTTTTAGCAACAAAAAGCAAGTTGTTTTGGAGCATCAGTAACTTCATGATTGGAATTACTTTAAATAAAGAACATGAAGGAGGCATGGGGTCATGTGCCTTTATGAATCAAGATCATCCTGACCCTTCCCCAATGGGACAGGTAGTAATAAAATAGACAAAGGCTTACATGGCATACAGTGCTAAAGTTGCCTGTAGAGTCACATGAAAGAGGAGACTCACAGTGTTAGGTTGCAGCTGAGGATAAGGTCTTCTTTGATCACAAAGCCGGGTAGGAGAAATATATCCTAACCTGTTTCACAACAGCAGAGTCTCTCTTCTCTGCTGTGACCCTCAGGATGAGTTCAGCTGTATGTAGCACTTGGAGTTGAAGCATGGGAAAGGGAACACGGTGCAGTGCTGTGCAAATGTCTAAGGTAAAGACTGGGCCACAGCTGATCAAGAGGAAAGGTTCTGCAGAGCCCTCTGTTCCAATACTGCATGCTTTTTTTTTTTTTTTTTTTTTTTTTTTCCCTGACAGGTACAAAGCATTTAAAAACAGAAGAAAAAAAAAAAAGGTGGATAAAATCTTTAATTGCAGTTAACAGCATAAAACTTGAGGCATGCAGTCGGCCTTTTTCTGCCAGGTAGTAACTTAACTGGCTGTTTTTAAAACCTGCTGCCTTGCCCTATTAGACTCAATATGTGTCACATGATTAATGTGTTTGTGTCCTATTAGCTGCTATGTTATAGGAGTTGCTGCATTCACCACCCGCCCTTCTCCGGCCTCTTTTGTGGAAACCCAGCTGAAATCATGCCGCTCTGACTGGAGGGTATCACACCTTCTGAGAAAACATCATAAGGAGCAAAGAACTACTGTTTCTCAGTGATCCAGCCCATAAATCAACCTTCACGTTTCTTTGCAAACATAGTATGAGATTCCATGAGTGTTCTCTACTTTTGTATTCAAAAGACAGGCTGTGTCCTCAGAAGAAAAAAAAAAAAAAAAGGAGAAAAAAAAAAAGAACCAGGGCTAGCTAAATCATTTCATAGCCTGACTGATCTTATCAGGACCTCCCTTGCTGCAACAATAATTTGACACTGTCAAAAATTGCCACCTTTATCTGATGGGTGGTCCCACCAACTGCTCTGTTATCAGAGCTCAACTGCACAAGGAAAGCAGGATGTGGCATGACCTTGGTATACCAGCACCTGACCTCACTATCTAATCCATTAGATGTCTCACTGAAGCTGTCTTGGGATGCTGTACATGCCTCCACTGGCATCAAGTCATTCAAAAGATATTTGCTTCATACTTGTGTTAACCCACCAGCACACACAGAGTACATCCTGATGCATCACCTCCTTGCCTGTTAGCACAGTGTTAAAACTTCAGTTTTAAGATGTTTTTTTTTTGCAAAACTTTGTCAGCTTTTTCTCCTGGAAAGCTTGCTCTGCAGGACTGTAACCCAGCCAGCAATGATTCAGCATCCAAATTTGGCCTCCAAATTCATTCAAAAACATGGGTTTTCCATGTTTTACGCAAGCTATACACTACAGGCCTGTTAGTGTAATTAATATTACATAAGAACGCCACACCATGGAGCCTCATGTCCAGTACAAGGAACAACATGAGTGCTGCTGTTACAAATAATTATCCCCATCTCTCTTGCCTGCTTCACCCTTTGCAGAGGTTGAGGCCACCCAAGAAAGCTCCTCTTGAAAGAGAACAGTCATTGCCACAGCTCTGTGCTGCCTGGTTCTACAGGTGTGGTATAAATAGTGTGCTGAAGGAGGATCTTGCTCTTAAAGCACCTGAGATCATCAGGTAAGCAAGGGAAAAGGCTGCAAAATATGAAACCAAAAGCATGGAGAAATTAACCATCCAGGGAAGCTATAATATGTCATTTCTGAAAAAGGAAGATGTAGAATTTCTGTTTCAATATTATAGCTTTTCATTCCTTTATATGGACACGTTTATTATACAATTTTTTTTAGAGGGATGAATTTAGAATTAGAATCAAATGTTTCAATTCTGTTAAGCAAAAGCCTTTGATATGACCCCAATTTTCCTTCTTTTTTTTTTCCTTGGGAATCACCAGCTTTTTAAAAAAATATTTTTTACCAGAAGATATTTTGAAACTTCAAATTCTTTCACAAACGGCACCTGATTTGTCTATCACCTGTGCTACATGCAGTGACTGCCAATGAAGGACTTAGATATGCTCTTCCCATACATTAACCAGGCACAAATTCTAGCGTTTCTATCCACAGAAAGCATCAGAAAAGGATGGAAGTTCATTGCAGGAAGTGTCTCTCACAAGCTCTGCAAGTAGGGGTTTACCTGTGCAGTAAATAGGGGTTGGCAATTATCAAACAAATTGACAATGTCTGTGACAACTCTTTGGCATGTAAGTCTTGAATTTCAGTTTTTGCAGAAGCTGCAAATTTTATTTTCAATGCCAGTATTCCCCACTCCCCTTTAAATAACAGGAATAATAAAGAATGGAGGAAGATGCACAAGAATTTCCCATACATTTTTATTCTTTTTCTGTTAACAAAGGCCTTTGCTTCCTCTTACTAAACCGATCAGAGTGAGAGAACTTGCTCTCTCCTAAAGCCAGTTCTAAACACTGTTAAAGGAGAGCAGAGCACAGGAATCATTACTGTATTTATTTATTTTTCCCAAATAAAATATTAAATATGTTTGGGTTCTGGCTGTCTACAAAAAGGACACACTGGATGTGAGAGTACTTGTGGCTTGGAATAGCAAACCTGTCAAGGAGGATTGACCCCTGCCCACCACCCACATGCAGAGCCCACCCCCTGGACAGCATTCCTGCACTTGTGAGGACATTGCAGCAAATTCCAGTCCAAATAAAGCTGTGGAAGAGCAGATAAACAATTATACCTCAATGCACACAGATGCATACACACAAAAATATCCCCTTATCAAGGCCAAGATAATAAACATGAGAACGCAGCCAAGTGCATCTTAGTCAATTGACAATACATAACAGATTGCCTAGTATATTCTCTGGGAGAAGAAGAACATACAATTAAATAAAACTTGTTATTAAAAGCACACTCCTCCCTGAAAATAGATGTCAAACCTTGACTAGACAAATGTGGTATTTCAGGTGGAAAATTGAATGGACTTAATAGGAGTAATATGAACAGTTGGTCCTGGAAGAGCTTATAAACTGTAAATATTATTCACTGCAGATGCTAACACAATGATGAATATATCAAAATATTAGTATCAAAAGACTGCTGGAATATATTTGCAACATTGTGTAAAGCGTGAAGGGAGGTGTCTGTCCTTCCCATGGCTTTACATTAATCTCTGGGTACTGGCTGATAGCAGGGGCCACAAGCACTATAATTAGATTTAGAAAATGTATATTGGGAGGAGGAAATGGAATAATTAAGGTAAGCTATCAGATGCCTGTCCTTATCCTTTTTAAACAAGCCAGAAATATACCCTGCTCTCGTTCAGCATGCAACCTTCAAGGGGAAAGGTGTCAGACACTGTAATTGGTAGAGCTTGAATGCTGCTATACTGGTGTCCCTTTTTTAAGGAAACCTATTTTCCACACCAAAATTGATCCGGCAAGGTTGTTATCTCATAATGCACACCTAGAGAGGCACTGTGAGGCCTGAGGGTAGAGAATAGCAAAGCACTTAACAGCTTTGGCTGTGCAGCCTGCAATGCTGCACCTTGTCTTGGGGAACTTAGCTGCCAAGGCACATGTTGTATGGTAAAATACATGTAATCTATGTAGAGAGTTTGGCTTTTGTTTTAAAACACAAGGGTGAGGCAGTGAAAACATGCTAATGATATGGCATCCAGAGGGTCTGACAGCTGAGTGGGATGAGCTTGTGCTGCTCCTTCTTAGAGTGTTCACAATCAGGAGAAGCCCTCCCCTGGCACCTCTGAAGGGCGCATTGGCTTCTACTTAATTGGCCTTCTCTCATTACGCAACTGAGAAGAGTTAGGGAACTTAAGTAAATACACATGGAAAAAAAAGATTATTTTTTTGGTGTAGAAAATCATTTGACATTATTCTTAAATATTTAAAGGACACTGTCTGCTGGTTTGGAAATCCAGTGAATAATTTAGTAGTGTTTGACAGAATCTCTTTGGGTCAATTATTCAGTAAGTGGATTAATACATTCTGACTAAAACAAAGCACGTTGGGTTTTGGTGGGCATATCTTGTTACATTACAAATTCCATGTCACACTGCAGAGAAAGCCAGCACAATCAAATGGTGCAACTTGACTTCAACAATGCAATCAGAATAATTTCCAAATATTTTTTAAAAGTTTCCTGTTCCTGGCTATGTCTCTACATGATCTGTATGTATTTATCCATCTAAAAAGGCAAATAACACAGCCAGGGATCGGATCAACTTCTAAAAAATATCCAAATGGAAACTGCCAGCAACTCTTGACCTCATTATAACCCTAAGTATCTTATCTATACCAAACACTTTAATTTTAGAATAGCATCTTTAAAGCCCCAGGGAAGAGAGAGAGCAATTCTTGACAGCAATTCTCTAACACTGACGTGGTCCAAAAGAGATATTCTTATCAAATCCTTCTGAAGAAAGCAGCTGTAATATAGGATCTCAAGGGCACTAAGGATACAATACAGGTTAAAAAAAAAACAAAAAAACAAAAAAAAAAACCTTGGGATTTCAAGAGATATGTAGAAGCCTTCAGAGGCAGCAGCTGTCTCACACCAGAGTTAGTTTTATGGACAAAACTGGAATGGAGGTTCCTGCTAATGTTTCAAATCATCAGTGGTCACCTCCCTCTCCTGCCTTTCTCCATTCTTCCCCAACATGTTGTAAGAAACAGGTGGGACTTCCTTCTGCAGTCCCTGGATTGCACATGACTGGGATTGAGAGTGGGGAGTTGGGGGGGGCAGAAAGATTATAAATTTAGCAAAACTAACTAAAATTTGGAATTTCTATTTAGTGCAATTCTCAGATTCTTTAATTTTACTTCCACTGGAATGAGATAAAAAGTCAATAATCTCATAACTTTACTGTGAAAGAAAATACTCCAAAAGCAATTCTATGTTTATGCATTTTTTATAATTATAGTATGAATATTGCAAGACAGTGTAAAACTGAAAATCATGCTGTGGAGGACAAATACTCAATTTTATGGGAGTGATCTGAACATAATATGATATTTACATCATTAAAGTGAGATATTTCAGCAAAAAGTTTCCTTTTCCTGCAGTCAGCATTTTCTGATCAAAATGTTTTAGCAGCTTAAAATTATAAAGACAGATGTGCAAATTGTTTCTGAAGGCCTCAGCAAAATGGGAATAAAAAGCACTAGGAAAAATGAAAGGTGCCTCTTCCTCTACTCTCGCAGCAGAGATGCCAAGGCCTTTCTTATATGGTGTAAAAGTGCAGGACCTCTAAAATGAAGAGAGTTGCACCCTTGTATGCTCACTGCAAGCCAGAAGAGAATGTCATTCTCCAGCTGGGTTAAAGAAAATTCTCCATGCAGCTCTGCTAGGATGTCACCTGGCTTTGTCCTGTGGCCAAAAAGCATGTCTGGGAAGAAAAGGTGAGTTTTCTTTTGAACGTTTCTTAAAGATGACTCAAAAGGCATTTTTCTTAATTGATGTGTGAGTGGGATCAGAGATGATGTCAGGAGAAAGCTCCAGATAAGCTTGTAAAATGAACTGTGAATCCCAGGAGGTTTTGTTCAGATCAGGATGGAAAAGTTCCCATGTTAATGAGCATCCGCTTTGGGCTACCTGAACAACTCCCATCCCCACAGAGTTATGGAACAGCCAGCCTGCTCCAAGTCCCAGCATGAGGCCTGTGCTCCTGCCTGCAGTTCTGCCACCCAGAACCAGAAGGCTTCACAGAGGCTCTTACTGTGGTCAAATTTTCTTACCCTTTTTATTGTGCTTTGTGTTAGTGATCACAGAACAGGCCATGGTGATGCTTTGTACATGTCATAATAGACTCTCAGAGCAGTGTTTCCCCATCCTGTTGACTGGAAAATGGAGGCAAAAGAAAAGTGAGTGAGATAAGAGCTTAGTGGTTTCAGCACCAGCCTGTGCAGAGCTGGCAGCATGCAGCCTCAGACCTGCCCTGGCAGGCTGCAGGGCTCCACCAAGCCAACCTCCTCTGCCCAGAGCCCCACAGAGTGCTCCTGTGAGAGAACTGACAAGAAGATACAGCCCAAGTTCTTCTCCTTTAAAACATTCAGTAAAAAGCATTAATATTAAAAATCCTGTAACCACTTAAAAACGCACCACATTGGTCTCCTATCCTTGACTTTTATGCATATAACTTTACTCTGAGTCAGCCTCATTAAGCCTAGCTGAATAATTCTAATTCTCAAGTGTTTGGAAGGTTGAGGAATGAATAAACATAGCAGAAAGCTTACAGATCCCCTTCACATTTCTAAAACGTGCACTTTCAAAGTGATTTTACCAAAGAAAAAACATTTAAAGATAATAGTTCAGCAGACTGAGATGAGAAAATCTACATTGCCAAAAACCTCTGCTTGCATGGCCCAGCCACCTCACCTGGAAGGGGCTGTTAAAGTATGAGGAAATGCAGCTGAACAAATCAGTTTGAAATTTCCTAAATTCCATCACATCATGCTGAAAGGGAGATAGAAATTAATTTCACAGAGGGTTAAATATATATACATACTTAAATGCCTATTTGTTTGTGTATATATTTAGAACATTCTGTAGGCATCACAAGGACACAAGCTGAGCACCAGAGGAGCTGAGCTGCTCCCAGGGCGGTGCCACCAGCAGGTGTCATTGTGAGGTAGCACTGAGGGCACAGGATGTGTTGTTCCCCTTAACCCCGATGGAAGGAAACAGGCTGGGGGCTGGGGGCGATGGGAAGGAGAGGGGACAGAGCCCAGAGGACTTCTCCCCTGTCCAGGGGAGAAAACCTTGTCACTATCTACATTAAAAGAAAACCTAATTAATTGCTCTGGAGTCTGCCACAAAGTGAATGCTTTGCCATGAAAAAAAAAAAAATAATTATCATTACCAAGAAAAACAAAACTGTGTATATTAAAATGTTCCCACAGTTTTTGAAAATCTCACAGGTAACGATTTATCTGCCTGAAATGCAGACAGTTTCCTGTCATTTTATTAACACCGCAGCATCCTTTTGCAAGGATGGAAGAACCAGAGGGAGAAAGATCAGAATCAAAAATGAAAGCGGTCACTTGGATGATCCATGCCAACTATGCAAAATGCCTACTTTGGCTAATAGCATTAATATTAAACTGTGCTTTTTAGATTTTATTACTCTAAAAATGTCTGATTATCTTGGCTGAAAGGCACAGAGATGAGTCAGTTTGCATTTCAGTAGGGCAAAGAGAACTAACAGAGACTATGTCCAGTCTCTGGAACAGCAATAGGAAATGGCTTCCCAATACTGTGTGCTTCGTGCTCTTATCTTCTGTTTCAGCTACAGGACATTAGATAGAAAGATATCCAGTCCTGACAAAAGGTATCTCACTTCTACAGAAAAAAACATGGGATATTTTTTCATTCAATATATCTGATTTTTTATAATGACGTTGTTTTGTTGGTAAGTGAATGCTTTCTGCCTTCCTGATTCAGGAAGGTACTTCAATGTGCTCAACTAAATAGTGAATATGAAGCACACATTATAGGGTTTTTTTGTTTTGGTTTGGGTTTTTTGTGTGTGTTTTTTTTTGTTGTTGTTGTTTTTTAAATAGAGAGATCCCATTTCTGAACAAGATGACAGAGAGCCCAATGTCCTTTGTATACGTGAGGTTTAGCCTTTCACGATCTGCTGAGATCAGGGGAATCACTTCCATTTTTTTCAGTGATGCACAAGCAGAACTGAGGCTCCTCGCTTACTGAAAGCAAAACAAATGCTGGTCTATTTGGAATCAAAGTTACACAGGAGAAACACTTAGGAGGAAACATTCCAATTAAAAAAATAATAACTGGGAAAGATCAAAGAAGCAGTAATGGCTTAACTGACACCTGCAGCTTTACCTCTTTCTCTAGTTACAGAGGAAGGAGAATTACATGAATGGGGGCATACTCCCAGGGGGAGAAAATGTGGCATTTGACAGGTGCAAGAAGCCAATGAGTTATGGGATATGTAGAAACGAAGAATCATCTATTTTCTTACAAATTATTCAAGGCTCAGTCTGTGAAAGATCAGAAAGAGATTATTAAGATTGAAGTGAAAGACACAGATGTTTGGATGTTGTTTTATTTTTCCAGGATGAGGGCGAAGGACAGGGGAATATCAGTAAGTGAAGGAGCAGAGCTGGAACTGTAAATCCAAATTTGCATTCCAGTGCTATAAAAAACATGGTGGGACGTTCTTCGTAATCACGTAAATGAGTTTAAGGTTGAATTCTGCTCTTACAAACAAATGCCGGTAACATAGCATTACACATGTTTGGAACACTGTGAGCTATGTAGTCGACGGGAATCTGTCTAAATAGACTAGCATAAATTGTATCATCTCTTCCATGAAGGAAGAAGAAATAGGTTCTAACACAGTGCATAAATGTTCAGCAACTCCCTGTATGTCTCCAAGTGCTGAAGGGCCTTGGCCAGGCTGGAGACTGCATTCAGTTTGCCCTTGCTGTTAGATTGAATCTGGTCTGAACTCATGCTTCTGTTGTACAAGTAAGGGCTTGTGATAGTATAAGCAGAAATACTTCATTATCTCTTCTGCCGTAGGCAAGTGCAGCTGAGTGCAAATGCATTCCCATTAAGTCATGTGTATTAACTGTGTGCTACTAGTAAGCAAAGCAGGAAACTACTGCACAATCTCCAAATCATTTTCTTTTTTTCCTCCCATCCTCACCTTGCTAGGAATGGATTAAAAGCACAGCTTTTTTTTGCCTTTTTTTTTTTTTTTTTTTGTTTGTTTGTTTGCTTGTTTGTTTTCTGTTTTGAAAGGGGAAGGAAACGGCAGCTTGAAGCAAGATTTCCCCATAATATAAAACCATACACATACTGATGTGAAAGGAACTACAACAATATATATCCAAAAGAACTGTTGCTCTTGAACATATTATATCATATAATATATAATATATCATATATAACATACATATCCTGTGGTAGTGCTACACCAGGTATTCAAGTATAAAGACAGCCTCGTTTTCCAGTGCTCATAATAATGTGAGGAAATCTTTCCTTAAAAAAAATAATAAAAGCAGACATTATAATTCCATTGTCTTTCATTACATGAAATGTAAACAAAAATATCTTTCTCATCACTGTCAACAAGATCAGAATATGGCCCTCAAAGAATGTTTTGTATTGTTACCTCCTTTCATGATTCATACAAAATTTTATTCCTGGATAACAACTCCTGGCTTATGATAGGAAGTAAGTGCTCTGTCAGACCCCAATAATTAGTACATCACAGGCAGGATGTAAAACCAGTGTCAGTAAAATGACACTACATTTCTGGCAAAAATTGAAGCCACGTATAAACCGTAAACAAGATGATACAGACAAGACATGGTTGTACTCCTTCCTTTCAAAGACTCTGATAATAGAAAGGTCAATGCCTCAGGATAAAACAAAATACTAAAGATAAGCTCATGCTGAAAAGGAGTTACAATGCCATTGCCCTGCTTCATATTCAGACAGTAAAAATTTCAGCACAAGGAGCTCTGGCCAGATGCCTCTCTTAATATATAAGCAACTACTTAAAACAGACTGAGAGCTGGTCAAATCTCAGTGAGGCAACTATTACTGACCATATGTGATGAAGGAAGAGTCTGCTGTGTAATGTGTTTCTTTTTTTTTTTTTTTTTTTTTAAAAAAAAAAAAAAGAAACAGAAATGAGCTCTACAGTTTCCTGAAAACCTAAATGCAATTTCTTAAGCAGAATTCTAAGAAAGGGGAAGGAGAAAAGGGAGGAAGCATACCATGAGCCATTCCAAACAGATTAAAATGCAAACTCTGGGCAGCAATGGATACTCAGGTTTCCACTCATTGCAGCAGAAAATTTGTTTCTCACTTTGCACAGCTGTAAATCACTGCCTAGAGAGAACTTTAAAAAGTAAATTCAAAAACAATTTATAGCTTCCAGATAGCTTAAGCCAAATTGACACTCAGGTAGAGAAAAATGTGAAGGTTTTTTAAAGGATTAGAAAAATATATTTTACCATGAAATGAATTACTTGCTAATATTATGTGAAACCCATTGCAAACTGCTGATTTGAGTGCAGGTCTGAAACGGTCAGACAGCCAGGCAAAGTCTAGCCCAGCATTAAGCACACATGTGGTTTACACCACTTTCTAGTGAGTAAAAGGTCCACATCCCAAAACCAGTGGGTAAGCCTAGAATAAAACCAAGGACCAAAGGAGTTCTGACTCCTCCCTATTCAGGACACTGCTGTGACCATTCACCCATGCAGCATCTGGGGGAAAGAAGGTTTGCTTACAGGACCTAGGAGAAAGTTCACAGGGAGGACACAAAGAGGACACGGCAGACTGCTTTGGCACATACAGCTTTCAGTGCGTTCCTCCTCCATGGTAGCCCCAGTTCAAGAGTTATTACTAATATTAAGTTTTTAACCTAGTTTCCTAAGGAAACAAGGTGTAGGCAATCATTTTGGCTGCCTGGTTTTCCTAATAATTTTGAGCCTACAAACTGATTTCATCCAAGTGGAATGGAGAGACGAAGCTCTGAAAGACAATTCTGTTTCTACAAGTTTTTTAAAAACAGTTTTGTGGAGTGAGAAAAGAGAGAACAATGAAAATTTATTTCATGCTAATGGAAAGGCTGCAGCATGAAACCATCATTTACATATCAGAGAATTCATATAGAAAAACTCTTCTATAGATGTTGTCTCCATCAGAAGTTCCACAGGAACTGACACTTTTGGAGAAATCATAGTCAAGTGGCTTGGAGATATAAGCTTGCAGGAAACCTGACTTCAGTAGTTTCAGAGCCTGCAGAACCACTTATGTCCCGTCTAAGCACAATTGTCATGCTGACTTGTATAATCAATGGATATCAAGATGTTACAATCACAAAATAAATGAGAGTTAGGCAAAGTGGACTATGATAACAAGAGAGAATAAATGGAAGGCTTACCCTTGTCTTACCCTTGTGCTGGGCTCACAACAAAACACCAGAAGGAGGGATCTCTAGATAAGATCCTTCCCCACTGGTAACCAGCTCTTAAATAGGTCTAGGTCTTCTGGCAGCACAGGTGAATTGCCTTCACCTGTGCTCCTGTGGCTGACTCATGGCTCGCCTCAGGTGATCAATCAGAGGTTCAGGCTGTGACTCAGCAGTTCCCATACATGACTCATGCTGGAAATTCCCCATATGATGGTACTCCCTATGATATTTCCTATTCTCAAAAAATGAAACTTCTTGTCACAAGAAACCAAGTACAAAGAATTTCCTTCAGATTACAGAGGCCAAGATCATTTTTCTTTCTTACTGGAAGTTGGTTGTTAATTCTTCTGTTTCTCAGACTACCTTTGGCTGTTTCTTTTTTATGTCAGTCAATAGCTGCAACAGCTCTAACACTGATACTATCAGCAACATCTTTGTAACATTCCCTTTGAATTCATTATCTACTTAGTGCAGGAGTGATAATGAGCCGTATCTTCCATATCAAATGGATGCTGTGCACTTCTGTGTATTCCTTGCATATGTAACCCCATTGCTATGCATCCATCAGCACATAAAACTAAAAAAAAAAAAAAAGGCAGATCTGAAGATCTGTATCTCAGTGATGCCATAATATATCTGGTGGATTCCACCACTGAGCTAACTTACATTTTTCTTTACTGAAGAGTTAAAATTCAACACGGGAGGGCAGACTTACAACACCAGTTCAGCAGCCCCCTTTTCCAGAAAGAATAAGTCCCATTTAAAAAACAACAGCAAGAAAGAGGAGAAACAAAACCTCACCAATATCTTGACTAGCTCCTGTTGAAAAATACTTTTCTTTGAGAAATCCAGGACATTCCTCTTTGCATTAATTGCCAGCTTATTAGTGGAATGAATGTTGCCAGTCTTTTCTCAAGCTGCTTAGAGGTGAAGAGCCTCTTTCTTTCCCTTTACCAAAAACAACAACAAAACATCCCAAGAGAGAAGAAAAGAGAAAAAGGAAAGGGAGCTGCTGAGAGACAGCCTAGTTATTCATCTTTAAACATTGGTTTCCATGGGAATAGGTTTGGTTCTTTGTGGAGGCTGAACAGCCCCATACATACTAGGTCTAATGCCTCCAACATTACTTTTGTGTGGTCAACTTTCTTTGGCCTCCTCTCATCTCCTTCCTCCTCATGCCTGCTCAGCAGCAAGATTGGTATCACAGAAGTAAAGAAATCATTTAATAAATTGGCTGAATTAGGTTTGCATCAAAGCCCATTGAAGCCATTCTACTGCTCCAGTGAAATTTGGATGAAGTCCTCACAGCATAAAGCACAGTTGCTTACAGTAAGATTGTCAGAAGGGTTACCCAGCCCTTGTCTACATCAGCTTTTCTATTTTGATGGTTTCTGTCTCACATTTGCCCTTTACCTCTGGATTTTTTTTTTCTTCTGAAACTCCTTCCATATCTTGCCATATGCACTCCACAAACAGCACAGGTTCACCAATAACTGCAAAACATGTTTAATAGCAATACAAAATACATATATTCTGGATGGAGATTAACTAATATCAAGAAACATTTTCCCTAAATCAAATAAGCCAGAGGTACGCTTGGTCTTTGCTTTTAACCAAGGAAATGAAGAACTGAACATGATATTTCTGTTAGAGAGGATACTAGATCAGGTCTGAGTAGTCTCAGTTAGTGCTTAACAGAGGTTACAGGAAAACTAATGGCCTGTGTGTTCTGTTTGATCTACTGATAATTTGCATGTCTTCTTTCAATCCATTTTGATGTAAAATTTCAAAAAATGAACTGTTTGTAAGTCCATTACACAGAATCTGCCACACAATGTATTTTCATACATTAATCCTCATCATTTTGCTTAACTGTCATGATTTTTTCCTATTAAAGGAATAAAGTAAAAGCATGTTTTCATAAATCACTAATAAAAAAGTCAGCACTTTCTATTGCTTAACTTTCAAAACTCCTTCTTCAAAGTTTTTAGGGTCCAAGGTTTTTAGAAAAATAATGAGCAAAAGGAAAATATACTAGAAATTCATGAAAACTATTCACAGAGAGGCTGTCAGAACTACAGTTTTCTTTTGTGAGAATACTTTTTCCTTTCAGATTTGGAAATGTGTTTTCTTTACAAGACAGAGATGCTGATGGATTTTCAATTTTGAAATCTAAGATTAGGTCTAATTGCCTAATTTGCTTTGCCTATCCCTTAGAAAACTTATCTGGAACTGTAGCATTTTATACACTAACTCAGGATTTGTGGCTTGAAAAAGCTATTGAAGTGCAGAAAAATTGATCAATCATTTGATTGTCAATTCACGCATCAGTGAATAACAGGTAGAGCCATTTTAGTCTTATCATTCCTATAAAAACGTTAGCAATTCAGGCCAATGAAGATCCATTGTGATAATGGAAGTAATAATGGAAGCTGCTGCTTAGACCACGTACTAGCATTCATGGCAGTGCATCATCTCCCCTTATTCACAATCATATGAAATGAGAACGTTATCACAGACGTGTGAATAATGAAGCTACCATAAAAACTATCTTCTAAGAATCAATATTTCAGTGGTGCAAGTGTGTTTCTTTCTTTCTCTTTAATTTCAACTTAGCTGAGGCCTGTTGCCATCTTCCACTGTCTTGGGCATAACAAAGCAACAAACAAGTCATATTTTCTCAAGAGATTTCAGGAAATCGAGAAATCAAATACACTGGATTATTTCTACAAAGGAGAAAGACAAAATCAACATTGGGAATTTGCTGGATCTCACAAAAAATAAAAAATAAAAACAATCAGATAGTAAGAAAGTGGAAGTGCATAGCATTACTCAAAGAGCCATGGATGCCTGAGGGGTGTGTGAGTGGAGCAAATTACAAAATTCCAGGATATTCTTTTTTAGCCTCAGAGGATTTAAATCAAAACATTAAAGGGTAGTCCAAATACCTACTACAGAGTTCTCCTGGTGTGGGAATATATTTTGCTATGTACTTTGTAAAATGAAGGGAAAGCTCTGTTTTCATGAAATCATAGTGCTGAGTGAATTGACATATGTGACACTGTTAATCAGAGATAAATTCAAGTGCAGAGGGTAAGTAGAAAATTGAAAGGCAGTCCTCTGTTCTGTTATTCTTTGGGCTTCAACACATAGAAATGTAAAACTGAGAAGCACAAATATTTTGTAAAGCGAACTGCCATTAATCCATTAGCTTCAACATGAACTCAATGGGAGATAATAAGAGAAGTTCATATGGTGCACTATGGGAAAGCTACCAAAGCAAAAGTAACCCAGGATCTTCAGGGCATGAAGTCTGGTGGCAAGAGGTCATAGAAGGCTGAAGGAAAACTAGGAGTCTACAGCAGACATCTATTGATAATTAACTGTTTTGATTATAAGGTGTTCTGGGAAACATGTACACAGCATATATGGTGCTTCACTGTATTTGTTGCCAAAATACCCCAAAAAAACTGTTTAGGACATAGTTTTGCTTACTTTCCAGATTCTTTGGATGAAAACATGAGGGGCTCAGTAAAGCTAGAGTCAGCATATGTGTGAATATGGCCTCCTTCAAAGTCTGCTCTCCAGTCCCCCATCATTGCCACCTGTTGAAGGTCATGGTTCAATTCCAAAAGCTACTCAAGCTTTTCCACCATCGTTCTGTCACCTATCTTGTCCAATCTGAGCCAGGTTAGCCTTCTCAGTTAAAGCTTCCTAACCTGGCTGAGTTTGATGGAGATCAGCCAAAGCACAATCAGCTGAGCAGCTCATTCAGAAGATCTTGAGGACATAGTAACCTTCACTGAGATTTATGAGGAAGTGGTGTGGTAAGCTTCAAAAGCAACCTGAGTGAATCAAGGAGCTAGGAAATGTCCCTGACTTTAGATGCAAGTACTCTTTCAGAAAACAGCAAGGGCAGGGCATGGGCTGTGGCAATCTCTTGTAAGGGGTGGCCGCCAAGCAGCTCTCTCATCTGTCATAGTGGATGTGAATGAACAGATTCAAAGGAAATAAGAAAAATGTATGAACAAGCCCATACTTCCAAAAACCTTATGGTCAGAGCATTCCTCTGTGAGGCTGCATATCTTCCAGGGGTTTAGTCTATGGATGAATTAAAATTCAGGTTTTTGTTTTTCGTTTTTTGTTTTTTTTTTCCTGTGGGTGTGTATGGCACCATTTTTTTTTGTTTGTTTGTTTTTTTTTTGTTCCTAACCATGGAAAGTAGTGAACAAATAGAACTATTCAACAACAAGTTTGTTCAGGCTTAATTTTTCACATTGTTATAAATAATTCCAGTTCCTAATATATTATGGCAGTATTTATCATACATAAATTGTAAATTGGAGGGGACAGTGTCTTACAGTTACTTCACAAAAGGACAAACATGATCTCTAAGGATGTAAAATACAGAAGAAACTCTGTAATTGGAAACTCCTACTGCCTGTGCAAATTTATGTCACAGAGGAAAAGATCTGGACTCCTTCTACAAGTTGGAGTTAAAATTTTAATACCTAGGGTTTTTACTTTGATGATTGTGTCTTGATTCATCATATTTTCTCTCTGTAAATAGCTTGTAAGCTGGAAATTTCTGCAAGCCTGTCAACTTTCTCAAATAAATCTTTTTCTTTTTTTTTAATCTTATTGATTTGTTTTCCGGAAGTATTTTCCTTTCTTTCTAATGTTTTATTTATCTACCAGTGTTCACATTTTTATCCCTAGAAACCTTTTCAATTCTTTTTTGTTGTTGTTACTGTTTATTTGTTTTTCCTTTTCTGTTTGTCTACAGGAAAAACAACTTGCATTTCAACAGCAATACTTTATATAGCTGAACATCCCAAAGTGTTTTACATTTAATTACACACTCATAGCGAAGTGTCTAAATGACAAATGTGGCCTTTGGGATCTCCAGAAAGGGGAAGGCAGGGAAGTATTTCACAATCAGGCCATTTTGTACACGATTGTGGCACTTTTCTTCCAAATGAACATCAGTGCAGATTCTATACGTGATGCACAGGAGAGAGCTGGAAGGAAGGAAATAAAAACAAGAGCAAAAAGAAAGACTTATTTTTCTGAATTAAGAAAAGACACCAAGCAGCTTCTGGTTTTCATGGTCTTATCTGAATTCACATGAGAAAACAGAGCACTAAAACAGAAAACGTAGTAAAGAAGCATACAAGGTTATCTTTTCATTATTTTGTCCATTTTATAGCATGTGCTGTTTTATTTGTTTCATTACTCTCTCATATGTGTTATTTTGTTTGATGACAGTTTGCAGAACCGTTTGCTGCTCATTAAATGACGAACAAGAAACAAATCCATAAAATGTTTGCTGCAGAACAAATCGAAAGGTTATTTGGAAATCAAATCATAATTTTAATAATAAAATTGTTTCATTTTAGCTACATATTTCTTTCTTAATGAACAGAATTAATGAGGAACGTATCTAAGATGCATCACTTTTCTGGCTGCTATAGAAATTTTCAATACTTACGAAGTCAGCAAGAGGTGTCTTTGGTCATATGATACTTTCAGCAGTCAGTTGTGCAGGAATTTAAACAAATTATTTTAATTTCTCATCTTGGGACATTCAACAGTCTGGCACATGGCAGCCAATTCATTTTAGATGTCTAAGATAACAGCTTTCATTTGCTTTAGTCAAGTTTTCTTTACGGCTGTTTTCTGAACTAACTAGACAGGAGAAAAATTTAATCTGAAACTATTTGGTAAATACACATGTATTTGTCACAGACTGGCACTGTGGGATTATCATTCTCATTTTACAGATAAGAACGGCCTGCCAAAGTGGGTTGTTTAATTTTCTTAGCCAAATTAATGTTGAAAGTGTGTGACTATGCCTAGAGTAAAATCCCAGTCTGGTGCTTTATCAGGACATTATGGTTTCTCAACAGTGGATTGCAAATGTTCTTGCAATGCCTAACATCAAAAATGTTGCATCAAGCTAAACGAAATAAAATCTTGTTTCCCCGTTCCATTTTGTTTAAAGGTCATATATTCACTAGTAACTATTCAAATCACGCACACACACCAAATGTAGCTATTACTGACATCCTTAGCAGTAGTTTTTTGATTGGTTTTCATTCTAACTTTTCTACAAAGCTAAAGAAGCAGGAACACAAAATTGCTATGACTAAGAGTCACTAGTTTGAAAGGAACACCAAAACACTGCACTAGGACCTACTGTTCTTTGCCAAATATTTTGTTGGAAGAAGGATGAAAAACACAGCTCCTTTTACAGATGTTCCAGCCTAGAAATGAACCCAAAGCATCCCACTCACAACATCCTCTAGCTGCAATATAACTCTACCAGCATACAATAACACAGTCACCCTATACAGCGAGGTGTTTGTGTCACCAATCCAGGGAGGTGCTTTCTTGGGTGCAGCTCTGCATACATGCTATGGACCTTCTGCTACTTGCAGTTCAGAGTCCGGCGCCACTGCATGCCTGTCCCCAGGAAGCCCACAGCATCCTCTATCTGCTTTCTGTGCACTATTATTTTGAGAGAGTGCAGTGGTAAGGCCACCCTCAACAAGGCATGTATTTCTGCTCCCATGAACCATGCATACTGTGTTGGATGCTGACCATACACAGTTCCTATATATTGTCAGACCCAAGTTTAGATCCATTTCTCAACATTTCTCACAAACATTTATTCAGCCTCTGAAAGCTGAGCAAACAAAAAAGACTAGGCAAAAGCATTACAAAAACAAAGAAGACTATTTTCAAGCAATAGCAAAATGCTTTTTTTAGTTTGTGGCTGATCTCAAGCCTGTTCTCCATTTCTAATGTCACACTCTGTTGATTCTCTTTTATTTATTTATGTATTTATTTTAATACAACTGGCTTTTTTTCCCAGAGTCAATGCTTAAGACTGATAAGTTACGCCATGTGCAACAGTTTTGCAGATGCACTTCACGTTGGTTGATGTTTTCTGCCTTCATAACAACCTGCAAAAGTTGTTCTAAGATTGTAAAAACAAAAGGGTTTACAAAAATAAGAGAGTAGAGGACTAGTCTACGTATCCCCTGATGTTAAAAAGTTACATCTTTACCACAAAGTACTGTATGAGAAATAAAACATCAGTTGCACAGGATAGCCAACGTCTGGGTAGATGTCAATCAAGATGCTCATAGGTGATGGTCATTTGGATGTCTCTGCTCTAGTAAGTGACTGTTAATGCAAATACTGAAAAAATATACCCAACACAAGATGAAAAAGTGGTTATGGGGCCTGACTTTATTATTTGCCTTAAATTTTAAAGTTGAACATAGGCTTACACTTGCACTGAGTGTGAACAGTAACCTAACACCGAGGATCATTAACAAGGGTGTTTTGCATCTGAGGGCACGTCTAAAAAAAAAGTAAACCTCACCTTCACTCATGCCTTGTAATTACCAGCTGCCAGGACACTGAGAGCCCAAAGCCAATGCCCTAAAGTTGGGAGCATGGCATTTGGTGTAACATCTGAGGACCATCTCCAAGTAGTAAAGGCCAACTGCAAGCCTTTAAATTGTGATCACTAGTTAATCAGTGACTAACTGGAGTTTCCCAATGTACTTGGGGTCTCAGCGTCCAAACAAAGATACATTCTTTTCCCTCCCACCCCTTCTTGCTGCACCTACCTGTCTGTCTCTTATGCTTGTATGAATCCTCTTGAATGAGATCCTCTTGTCTGCAGTACAACCCATATGTACGGATTCAACAAGTGCAGCTTCCAGTTAATTTGACCCCACTATTTGTTACTTCGGTAATTCCAGTTCTTTCATTTATTTCAAAATAAACTCAAATTCAAAATAATTTCTGTTGTATTTTATGTCCAGCTTTAGCTCTTTTCTTCTTCTTGACATTTTTCTACTATCCTGCAATGAGTCTTATCTGTCAACTCACTCCCACGTACAAACGCTCTTCAGAACAAGTTATACGGGCTCATTTACATTTGTATTTTTTTCTGATCAAGGCACAAAAACAAAATATTGCATCTAACTGATAGAACAATGTTTTACTAAGCTTTCACTTCCATAGTGGAAGTCAATGCAGCACGAAAATTGTTTTACTAAATGAATGCAATGCACTTTTCCTGGCGTACTCTGGTATAAAGAAGCTGCAACAGAGGAAAGAAAAATTATATATTCCAAATCATCTCAGCTCTCCTCTTTATCATTATTATTGCCTCCATTTTCTACTGCATTTTAGAGTATATTCTAAATGGAATATTAATATTAATTTCTTTCTTCTTCATAAGAGTTCAGATAATTTGGGATAATTAAGGGAGAGAGGATAGAATAATCCATTGTGGGGTTATAAATCTCTAAGGAACGTGTTAGTTTTGCATTTCAGTTCTGCTGAAAAAATGTAAATGCTTCAATTAGTATAAAAATCAGTCTGTCTCTCTCATTAACAACGAGGCCTCTAACCTCTCACCTTTCCCATATCAGAATCAGAGGATTCTGAAATGAGAAAGTTGGCCCATTTTCCTAAACACATAAATTGTTCTAAAAAAAGCAATCAGCAAGTCTTTTTTTTTCTTTTTTTCTGTAAAGATCTAATTAGTTTCCAGAAAAGGCTTATCTAGATAAGTTTGTACCCTGTTACACGTGATGGGAAAGCTAGTGTTCTCATCGTGGACAGTGTTACAATAGGTTTTGAGTGAAGATAACAAGGTTGGGTGTCAGCAGTACTGAGATTAATCTATTCAATCTAAATATTCCATGTTTCATAAAAAATCTGTCAATAAGAGAGGTGAAGGAAGTTTCAGTGCTTCCCTGTGCTATCCCACAGCTAACACAGCCTGCAACCTCCTAAAGGCTGATTGAAATCGATTCATACACAGGTGGAATGCTACAGATCTTTCTTCTCAGCCTTTATAAAGGGAGATTTAGTAGGAGATTTTTTATTTATTGAGAGATTCATATTATACCAAGTTCAATACTCTACCAGCCCACAGTTACTCAGAAAGGCACATTTAAACAAATACCCAATGTATTCAGCATGTATGGGACCAAATAAATCAAGGAAAAAGAATATAGCTACTACCACAAACATCCATTCTGCACACATTCATTTCTAAGCTAGGGAGTTGGGGGGCAAGGAGAAAATCACTGCTTAGACTGACAATTACTTTTCCTCACTGAATAAAACCCACATGTGCAAAACAGTAATGCAAAATTACCTGCTCCCTTTGCGTAAAGACGGTTCATCTGCAGTGACTGAATTAATTGAAGGATTAGCTTTCTGTTACCATTTTTGACCTGAGGTTTCTCTGCTAATTTTCATCTTACTGGAGAACCCTCTAAGCACTATGGCATACGCAATCTCATAGCACAGCAGCAATATAGTATATTTCCAAGGCCACCAGTCCTACTCATAATTTCTAATCTTTAATTTCTATCATGCATTATTCAGGTTAACATTTTATAAAATTTGAATCATATTTTAATTTAATAACTAGTTCTGACAGGGGCCCAGTTGTCCAAACACATTCATGATATTGACCCAATTTGCACTGAGGAAACTTCATCTGCATAAAGGAATTAACACGGAAAAAGGCCATATTATCTCCTCTTGCCACACTACGTAACCAGTAGTTTTTTTAATTATCCTTCAAATCCATTCTCATGGCATCATGTCTAGCTGACCTCATCTCTGCTCCTCTCGTGATATTAGCCTCAGTCAGTCTGTCTCCACATTGCTTTCTTTCCTGGTCTGTGGAAAATTCCAGAATAGTTTACTTCTTCAAAATAACTTCTTTAAGCCTTCCTCTGCCTCTTTAAAACAATCCCATTCACAACTGCTCAAGTATCTGAGATGCCTCCTTTTCACCCTAAATTCTGTTCATACCAGGCTCTCAAAGTTTTGCTTCACAATACTAAAGAACACGTTGGTTCAAAATCTCACTGGAAAAGAACCAGTAAAGAGCAGTGACCATAACATACTTAGATCCTGTAAACCTCTTGGAGCAGCAGAAGTAGAAAATTCACCACAGTTTTGCTGAATTTTGGACAGCGGAAGTATGAAAAAAAATGAGGAAACTTGATAACATAGAAGTTAAAAAGAAGTAGCTGAGAGAATGAAATCCTTATGGACTCAACTGAAAAACATCATACTGAAAGCAAAGCTTCACTGCATCCTGTCTGTTTGAAAAACCTTGAAAAACAATAAAAAGAAGCAGGTGTGGTGAAGCAGTGATCTAAAGATCTGGGAAGTAAAGGAGGTTATTAGAATTGAGAAGGCATCATTCAAAAAGCAGAAGCTGTATCCAAATGAAGAAAATAAAAAGGATCATAAACTCTAGCAAATTACAAGTAAAAATATAATTAGGTAGGCCTAAAAAAAAGAATTTGTGGAACAGTTGGCTGAAGCAATCAAAAGTAGTACTAAATTCCTCTTCCAGTATATCAGAGCAAAAAGCCTGTCAAGTAGTTGTAGGGTCCTCTGACAGCTAGACTGAGTACTCAGAGAGGGCAAGACTGTTGCAGAAAAAAGCAGAATGAATATTTGCATCACTGCTCACTGTAGAAATGACTAAGGAGATTTCCTTGCTAGAAGCCTTTTTTGAATGCAGTGCTGCAGAGAGTCCATCTGAAACGTCAGTAACTGTGCAGAGGCTATCAAAAAGTTATAAGTGCTAATGACTTGTCTTGACTGGACAGTATTTAGCCAAGAGCCCTGAGAAGATCCAAGGAGTTCAGAGGTGAATCATCAATGTGACCTCTCAATTTAACTTTTGGGTACAATTAAAACTGAATGCTACTAAACATCGTGTCAGGGGGGATCCAGATATCTGCAGGCTTGCAAGCTGATATCTCCAGTGCTCAAATCTGTAAAAATTACAACAGAAGACAGACTTTTTATCTGATGCCTGTATTAATGCAATCTACTTGGAAAAGTCAATGTTTGTTCTGTAAGGAGAATTTCTGCCCTGTAAAATCCATTAGTTTTTTTAAGATGACAAACCTGAGTCAGGTGAGACAGTCAAAAAGAGTAGAGATAGATTTTCAAAATGCATTTCGCAAAATATTTCATAAATAGTTTATAAAGAAACATAGTCACCATGAGGTAAGAGGGAAAGAACTGGCAAGGACAGGTAATTGGCCAACAGACTTGAAAGAGGTCTGTCCTTATGACAGAAAAAGTACACTTTGCGGTGAAATTCTGCTGTTCTGAGAATCATGACCTCATGTTCTGAGGGTATGTTCTGAGACTTGTATTGTTTAATATATTCCTAAATGATCTGGAAAGGTGATTGTCTAGGGCAGTATCAAAGTCTGCTGAGAATATAAGATTCATGGAATCATAGAATCACAAAGTTGTTTGGGTTGGAAGGGACTGCCATGGGCGGTCCTCCCTCTCACTAGACCAAGTTGTTCAAAAACCCATCCAGTCTGGCCTTTAACATTTCCAGGCACTTTCAGCAACATTTTCTATTGTCTCACCACTCTGAGTAAAGAATTTCTTCCTTATATCTAATATAAATCTATCCTCTTTTAGTTTAAAGCTATTTTTCCTTGGATGGTTGGACTGGATGATCTTGAAGGTCTTTTCCAACCTTGGTTATTCTGTGATTCTGTGATCCCTTGTTCTATCAACACGTCTTGTTAAAAGTCCCTCTCCAGCTTTCTTGTAGTCCCTCTTTGGATACTGGAAGGCTGCTATAAGCCTTCTCTCCTCCAGGCTGTGAAAAACTCCAACTCTCTGTTGGTCTGAAGTCTGTCTTCATATGAGAGGTATTCCTGCCCTCTGATCATCTTTGTGGCCCTCCTCAAGACTTATTCCAACAAATCCATGTCCTTCTCATGCTAGGGGCCCAGTACCCCCAGATCCGAATGCAGTACTGGAGATAGGGTCTCAAGAAAGCAGGGTGGAGGGGGATAATCATCTCCCTTGACTTGCTGTTCACATATCTTTTGATGCAGCCCAGGATGCAGTTGGTTTTCAGGGCTGCAAGTGCATGCTTTTGGCTCATGTTGAGCTTCTCATCATTCAACACTGCCAAGCCTTTCTCCTCAGGTCTGTTCTCAGTCTATTCTCCACCAGCCTGAAGTTGTTGAGATTGCTATGACCTTGGTGTAGGACCTTGCACTTGGCCTTGTTTGGCTTCATGAGGTTCACACAGGCCCACCTCAATTGCACAACTTCTGGTCATGTCATCTGCAGAATTTCTGTGTGAAACAGTTTCAAACGCTTTGCAAAAGTCCAGGTAAATGTTTGTTGCTTTTCCCTTAACCACCAACACTGTAATTTTGTCATAGAAAGACATAAAATCTTTCAGGCATGATTTGCCCATAGTGAAGTCATGTTGGGTGTCACCAATCACTTTGTAATTTTCCATACACCTTAGTACAGTTTCCAGGAAGATCTGCTTCATGATCTTGCTGCCCACAGAGGTCAGACTGACTGACCTTCATTATTCAGCTAGCGCTCTGTAGGACTACAGAAGACCTCACAAGTCTAAACAACGGGGAGATAAGGTGGAATTTTAAATTCAGTTTCAGGAAGTATAAAGCAATGCATGTGTCCAATAACAATGCCAGCTTTACATATAAAATAACAGACTCTGAGATGACACGTATCATTTGGGAGTGAGAGCTACAGTTTGCAACAGATAGCTCAGGAAGCATCAGCTCAGTGCTCAGCAATAGTAAAAAAGTAAAATAACATATAACCAGAAAATCAGTGAAAAAAACAAAACCTCATATGCATAGATTTGAGGTAGAAAAAGATCAAAGATCAACTATGATAAATTACAAAATAGTTTATAGAATTCTGAATACTCATGAATGCTGTGGAGTGAGTGGATAGAGACTGACTGTTTGCTGTCTACCTACCACAAAAATGAGAGTCCTTCAAATGAAGCTTCTAGGATCTAGATTTAAAGCAAACTAAAAGAGACAGCTCTCACACAAAGATGATCTGCCTATTCAGCTCCTTGTCAAAGAAGCTGTGCATACAAGAAAATGACCTGCGCTCAAGAGGAAGCCAAACAAATTTTTGTAAAACACATCTACTTGCCTAAGTAAAACTTCCAAGACAAGTTACTAAATAGAGCTCAAAAATCTTAGTAAATTATTTGAGCTAAAAGAAGATAAAGGCCAGCAGAGCATTAGAACATTTGTCCCTCACTGCATCCTTATCTCTAAATTGGAGAGAGATGGACTTGAAGTATTTGGTGGATATAAGTGGATAAGGAACTGATTGAAGATCACAGCCAGAGGGTTGTGGTCAATGGCTCTAGGTCCAGCTGGAGGTTGGAAACAAGACGCATCCTCCAGGGGTCCATCTTGGGTCTAGCACTCTTTAACATCTTTATCAATGACGCAGATAATGGGATTGACTTCACCTTTAGTTAGTTTGCTGATGACAAAAAGCTGAGTGGTGTGGTTTATAAAACAGAAGAAAGGGATGCCATCCAGAGAGACCTTGACAAACTCAAAAGGTGGGCCCTTGTAAACCTGAGATTCAATGAAGCAAAGTACATTGTTTTGCACTTGGGTTGAGGTAATCCCAGATATGTGTACAAACTTGGAGAAGAAATCCTTGTGAGTAACCCTTTTGAGAAGGGTTTAGGGATCCTACTTGATGAAAAATTGAACAAGAGCCAGTAGTGTGCGCCTGCAGCCTTGGAAAGTCAGTGATATCCTGGGTTCAACCAGAAGAGGGGTAACCAACAGGGTGAGGGAGGTGATTGCCCCCCTCTGCTCTGCCCTCATGAGGTTGCAGTTGAAATACTGCATACAAGTCAGGGGCCCCAACACAGGAAAGCTGTGTAGCATTTGGAGATCATACAGAGAAGGGCCACAAAGATGGATCCAAGAGCTGGAACACCTCTCCTATGAAGACAGGTTCAAGGAACTGGGCTTGTTCAGCCTGGAAAAGAGAAGGTCTCAAGGAGATCTCAATATGGCCTTTGAATATTTAAAGGGAATTCATAACAGGAGGGAAATAAGCTTTTTACGTGAGTAGATAGTAATAGGATAAGGGGGAATGGTTTTAAACTAAAGGAGGGAAGATTTAGATTAGGTGCTGGGGGAGGTTTTTTACTAAGAGAGTGGTGATATGCTGAAACAGATTGCCCAAAGAGGTTGTGAACGCCCTGTCCCTGGAGATGTTTAAAGTCAGTTTGGATAGTGTCCTGGCCAGTCTGATGTAGTATTTCATCTAGCATGTGGCAGCTCTGCCTGTGGCAGGGGGATTGGAACTTGATGATCCTTGAGGTTCCTTCCAACCCAAGCCATTCTACAATTCTATGACAGGGGGAAGTGTTTGTCTTTCTTTATTCTTACAGGATATTTCCTCACAACTACTGCAGGAAAGAAGTTACGGGGGTCCTTGGTCTGACTCAATGTAGCTGTTTATGCAGATAGGCATTTTTTTTCTCTATCTGGGCCACTTTGCATAATTTGTTCATTATCCAAATTTACTGTTTGCCAAATAAAGGATTTTGTGTTGTCCTGTATTTGCCTCTTCAGGGCAAGTGTCCTTGAACTGGACTTTTCTGAATTTTTGGAGATACTGGTACAATTAATTGAGCACATACATTCAGCCTAAGTCATGAATGTGTTTATCTACAGTATTAGGGGTCAGTTTCAGAGGGGGAACCTGACCTGTCAACATGAGGAAGAGGTAAATATAATATGAATACTTGTACCTAATTTTGGACCCCATTGCTTAATTTCTGAATGGTCATTTCCAAGGTGCTGTTTAAAGAGTGCCTTCTGCTTTCATTCTGCCCAGAGACCACTCTCATCATGTATTGTTTTACATTATCCTCTGCAATCATTCTAGATACAATTCCTACCTAGAGGGGGTGATTGACTGTCCCTGACTGGGAACTAACTACAAAAGTTAAAAATTACCAGGTGCCCCCATGAGATTTCATTTTTGTTGAAGACTACAAGAACTCTCAACAGAAGAGAGCAAATTTTCTATCAACATCCACAGACGCATGTCCAGACTCACATCAAGGATGTCACGTCAAAGTTTTCAGTTATACAGAGTTCAGAGTACTGGGAATCAGTCTGACTGTATGCACCCTCCCTGCAAATTGAGTGATACCTGTGACTGTCAGGCAGTTTTCACTACGTTTACATAAAACTGAATGAGATCAAGACTAGGTGACAGATGCAGGCAGAAACCATGTGAAGTAAAGAGGTCGGTTTTGCAAAACAATACATATTGAGTCTATTAGAGAAAAATGGATTTTCCTTTTTCATTTCTTCTAGTGTGATGGTGCAAATTAGCACAACTAGATCAAACATATATTTGAAAGAGCACAAAGATTTCCCAGCAGTAGTGCTTTCCTGATGAGTGAAAAACACTTCATTGCATTGGTTCATATACATGCATTCTTCAACGCATAAAAAATACATGTATATGGATTCCTCTTTTCCTTTCCTAACAATCCCAGGTGTACAAGCAAGACCAAGAGCTGCAGTCTGGCTGAAATGATCATACCATTTGTTTCTGTTGAATTGCCTATATTATAGTAGTGAAGGCAAATAATTTTTCATTATTTGCCAAGAAAACATTTTCACACCTCTTTCAAATTTCCTTAATACTTGAGCCCCATATGAGCAGAAAATTTGATCAGGATATTTCAGCTCACTATAGCCACTCTACTAAACAAACTTCCACCATAAGAGTTTCCAGTTTGCAAAGGAGAAGAAAATAGCAGGTGTTAACATTGAAGGAGAAAATTGGGATAGAAAATTAAGGTTATTAGAGAAGCTGAGAATTATAAAAGGGCCAACAGGGAGTGATTTAAGAAATCACAGTTTAGCAGCAGAGCAAATAAACAAAGAAGCCTGTGATTGAAATCATCAAACTAGAAAATATTCTAGCAAAGTAAGAAAATAAAATTGCTCTATATGGAACTTGGATACCTAGCCCCTGTTTTCTTTCCCTTTTGGCTTATGATACACAGCTAGTAGTAGTACCTGATAGGGTTGAGCCATGGACATACACATAGACAAAAAGACAGTGATTATTCCATATTTCTTCAATTCTCAGGACTGGATCGAGGCTTTGATATAAAACCCACCTATCTGGCAACTCATCACCATGCAGACTTTGAAGTGATATTGGAACTTGTTCATAAGTTTTTCAATTACTTCAGGGTGCAGTAGCTGACAAAGAAACACTGACCAAATCCTGCACCCAGTCCCAGTTCAACATGGAGGTGGCCATGCCCATCTGCAGAACTAGGAAAAAACACCTCTGCCTTCACCTTCTTTGCTTCTGTCTCGTATGTTTACAAACAGGGAACATAATGTCTCCAGAAAGATTGCTTTTCCCGTTGCACTGCTACAGGAGTAAGCACATACACCAGGATAGGGCAGGGATAGTCTCAGACTATCCTTTATAGAAGGCTTGACAGGGCAAGTTGTCTGTGTAGAGTGCAAGGAAGAAGTTGTCCCACAGGCATGGTATGCAAAAGCCGTATCAGCTGTTCTCTGTCCATGGGGGCTGTGGCCACTGTAGAAGTGCCTGGCATTGAAAATATTTAAAACAAAATGAAAATTGGTTTGTATGAATGCTGTCCATAAGACGAAGTCTTCTAAGTAGCATAAACTGTCATCACAGATAGTGGGCAACAGAAAGATTTGAATGGCGGTATTTCTCACAACAAAGCCAACCTTAGATTACTACTTCTAGTCTGTAAATCAGGCCCACTGAAGCAGAAAAAGACAGAGACTGTAAGGCCAGCAAGAACTATTACAATAATCATGTAGTCTGACTTCCTGTATAACCCGGGCCATAGGATTTTCTACAGCACTTCCTGCAGTAGTAATACTCTTCTCTGATGCAAAGGAGGCTCCTTACGGCCCAGCTTTGAATGAACACTCAACAGGACTCTGTGTGGACCGATGCTAGACAGAAATTGGAGGGGGTTTTTGTTCAAAAGGAGCAGCCAATACTGCTGCTAATTGTCAGTGTAGGACTGCAACGTATTAGGAATCAGGCAGTGGAGAGCAGCGGTCACACTGTGCTGCAGCAAGATCATAGCTTTCTTTCTTCACTGACATTCATGTTGCCTTACTCTCAGCCACTGAGTTTTATCATCACAGAGGCTGGATTCCGAATTTGTTTAATACTTTCTTAGCCACAGATCATTAGTAACCAATTCCACTTTCCACTAAGTCCCAATTGTTTTTATACAATACAAGACTCCTTTCTTTCTTTCTTTCCCCTCCTCTCTTCTTTCTTCCTCCCCTTTCCAATTTTCTTGTGGTAAAACAGTCCTGCCTGAAAGCAATAAGCTCCTTTCAGGACGTAAAACTTTAATAGCAGGCATTTAGATAAAAGCTCTAAAGGCACCATTATTCCTCACTTTGGCTTCACTGCTGGCTCACGGTCCACATGCATAATGCTGAGCTTATTTCCCACAAAAGTAGCAGTCCACAGATAGCGACAACTTCAAGCTAACCACTCAATTTTATTTATTCCCAGAGAAAGCTATAGCAAAATGACAATTCTCAGGACTTCCGGGAGGCCACCATGAAGTCAGTGAGCACGCAGTTAGGTAATGAGAGGAATATAAATTAAACAAGAACTTAAGTAGTTGTACCCACTAGGAAGACTATTCACACTTTTTGGATATTCCCACTCCACCCTCATATCCTCTCCCCTTTTCCTGCTAAAACATTTCTGGCTCACAAGACCACTTTCCCAGCTCTGCATCTCAGTGTTCATATGAGGCCTAGAAACAAGTTTGTGTCTGGGTCATTATTTTTCACCTTTTTATGAGTCTATTGCATGCAGTGCTTAAAAAGTCAGGGATCCACTCCCATCATTTTTACTAGCTGTCTGAACAAGCAGCAGCAGACCATTAGCTACAGGCTGTCAGCTGGGAGAAAGCGGTTTGCACTCCTAGCTGCTGCCTGGGTTAGACAGCATTTCTCTCTCCCAGTTGCTGAAGAATGGCAGGACATCACCACTATGGTGGAAGAGGTGGAAATTGCTCCTGCCCTGACCTGCAAGTCATCAGCTGTTGCCTGCAAGGCATTCACAGAAATGTCCCCACACAGAAATGAGGATAAGACTTGGGTTTCACTCTGTGGCCACAACAGGCAACCAGGAGAGGGACCCAGACAGGCAGCTTACCTTCCAGGATGTCCTGGAAAGAGTAAAGGGCGATGGCAGGGCTCACCTGATCCTTGGAGTGACAGCGTCCAGATCATGACTGGTGGTAGACAGGCCCTCAGTCTGTCTCTTTTGGGTGGAAGCAGGGTTCCACCATGGCCTCACTGCTCAGTCCAGAGGGTACTTTAGGAGCAAGCTCCTTCCAAAAGAAGGCCCCTGAGATTGTATTGGCAGGATAAGGAAACATTGCCTTCTTTGCCCTGCTGTGTCTGACCCTCCCTGAGGCCACTACTTACAATGTTCACCATAAATTTTGTTCTTTGGGCTTCCTGACCTTACCCTGGTCTTTCAACAGCTGGTCCTGTACAGGGGACTGGCCAAGGAAATGAATTTTGGGCTGGCCCGTCAGCTGTCGGTGAGATGGCGCCAGAGGAGGACAGGGGCCTGAAGGAGGAGAGCATAAATCCTTCCCAATATGAAGCACATATCCTGCCCACATGGAGTACAGATCTTGCCCACCTGCCAGGCACAAAGCCAGCTTGCCACCCACCACAGTCCACACTAATCCCAGCCTCCCAGTTGGTGTCTTTTCCTCTCTACATCCAACTGAGGAGGTCTCGCTGAGATATTTTCTTCAGTGGTTTGCTGAGGATTTCTCCTCAAAGAGTCACGATTAATTGCTGTTATTATCTTCATAAAGCTGTCCGGAGTGTTTTTCCAGTGGTTATTTAAAGCTTATCTCAAAGATACTGATAGCAGTGCGACGCCTGCTCAAAACTGCAGACCCAGTATGCCAGTAGCAGAGTGTGGTAGAAATAATAAGTCTCTTAAATCAATCATCATCTTTCTCTTATTTATTGTATTGTTGAATTTTCAGACCTATGCATGGCATGCACAGCACATTATTACAAAAAAAGTGCAGTCAGAAGACATATACACAGACAACTGCAGACCACATCACTGGCAGTTTTTGAGGAGAAAAAGATACCTTGGCAAACAATAAAAATCACACGTTATGTGTTGTGGTTTTTTTTTTATATCCACCGATAAGAAACCTTGGTGTAGCAGCCTCTCCAAAACACATCCCCAAAAATCTGTACATGTTAATGACAAAAAATACTTAAAAATCTCTCACCCAGTAACAGCTTCAAAAACAACAGCATGGATAATGTGAAGGTTTGGTGGAAAGAAACAAGTGTAAAGAGTATCATTAGGTGCATAATCTGTGTATATTTTTCCAGTCCTGATTTGCTGTAAAAAAAACTGGAAATACAGAAGAAGTGATGAAATGGCTGTTTAAAAAAGATGGAGGATTTTTTTTTTCCATGCAAATCCCTAGTTTCATCATATTGCCTGTGCCTCATGCATGAAGACAGGGAGATGAGGCACATCTCAGAAACAGATATGAACAAATAATTCACTACAGGATGGTTGTTTTCTCTTTAAGTCAACTTTGCTTTTCTGTTTAAATAAATTATCTGCAAACAGGCCATTATCACTACAAATTTATTCTGGTGTTCCTAATTGCCTCAAGGATTGTTTGTGAAAACAAATTTTAGATAATCAGTTTACAAACTGTTCATTCAAAGTGTTTAGTGACTGTAAGTTGCCAATCACTTGGCATTAGAAGTGAAATATATTATGTATATTTTGTATTTCACTCTCCTATTTGCAAAGTCTAGGCCAAAGTGTCAGGAGGGGTGGGGGGGAACAACAACAACAAACTAAATCTACCAGAATCTCTCAGAATCACTGTGGCTAAAAACAAAGGATAAGAATACTTGAAAAATCAAATGTCACTTCATGATTTTTCGTCCTGTCCTTCCACACAATCTGTACAGTCCCTTGACACTTTGCCAGTTACCGGATTCCTAAGTAGCTGCATTTCTTCATAAAGGAAAAAGAGGGAGGTCAGATTTATGAACTAGTACGTTTTATACCTCTTTTCCCTTCACATTCTTCTCAGGCCATTTGTGTTGGTAGGCACCTACGTGCCAAGGATGCAAAATAACTTAGGCTTGGCTTATTTAATTAGCCAAGTTACCATGCTTGAGCACCAGCAAGATGTTGGGAGACCTTCCACTGAATCTCCCACGTGGTACAACACAACAGACCACATCACATTCATTTGTTAAGAACATGAACTGACCTCAGTGATCTCTCTCCTCTGTCATCTACTCTTTCTGGCAATCTCCTTTAGAATAAAGGTAATGGTGTGTGCAATGGTAACCATACTTGACACCAATATAAGGTGTCACCCTTTCACCCCATCATTGGCATCTGGATCTGCAATTCACACTTTCTGAGGTTTTTCCTCTTGTTGTCTGAGACATCTCTATCCAGCTTAGCTCTGGCCTTTTTCTTTAACCCTTGGCTTTTGCTGACCTTACCCTGACTTATCTTCATACTCTCCTCTTTATCAATTCAGTGTTGCCTATGCTTTACTAAGCTGCAAAATAAACAAACAAACAAGAAAAAAATAGTGAAAGGTGACTTGAATTCCTGAGGTGAAATAGTTGGATACGATTACTTTAGCGATACTACATCATTGTAGCACCTTGTATAAAGAAGCAAAGAAATCACAGAATCTTTTTTCTCCCATAGGATAGTTTCATTACACTGGCAAATCTTCTATAGTCTGGACCACAAAACTAAGAAAAAAAATAGGAAAGCCTCTAACGTGCCAGCTACAGGTTCTTTTCCTCCTCTCCACCTTACTTCAGAAATGCTCTTCATTCAGGGTCCCCACACTTTGTCTTTGCAGAAGAGTATGCAATGGATGTGAACTGAGAAGCAAAAGAGATGAGATTAACTGTTCAGCAGACCTGTGGCATCCCACTTTCTTGAAGAGAGATCAGGAGTTAACAACATCATTACATCAAGGCAAGAGTTCTCCCAAGGAAGAAATACATTAATCTCCTAGTGCACTGAAACAATTAGATAATTTTCTTCTCCTTCACTACAAATTGAATCTCTCAATAGCTCAATTTCAGTAGTTTCCATTGTTTTCTCAGACACAGTAAAAAGTCATTTTACTTAGCTGCAATGCTCTCCAAATACCCAAGCATCTCCAGAACCTGAGCATTCAACTCTGCAGTTATTTCTCAAGTAGTGCTTGGACATATTTCAAGTTGACATTTTAGATTGTACAACTCCTGGCTCAGCACTCTGAAGGTGTCTCCTCCCATTGCATCAGAGAGTGACCCACAGTGGCAAAGGCTATTACTTCCTTTGACACCATTGGGTCTGTGGTGCCTCATTGAATTATACAGATACCAAGGGAAAAAAGTAACTGCTGTGTGCTCAGGGCTCTGAACTTTTCAGTACAACACATCTGGGGAGCCTTCATCTACATATGCAGCTCTAATGCCACATCTCTTTGGCGAACACTGCATGCATTGAATTCTACTAACATAGGATGACAGACAAGTAACAATAGGAGCTACGTTGCCTCGGTACTTGCCTTATTCTAAAATAAAATACTGCGTGATGGACTAGCCACAGCTGCACCCTTACAAAGAGCAGTCTGTGACTTCCAAGCAAAGCAGCTGAGAAGTTAAAAAAAAAAAAAAAAAAAAAAAACCAAAAAACAACTTGGCTTCCCCCTCCCGACTCATTTCCATACATACGTTAGATCTGATGCCAAACTCCAATGACTAAAGTAGGCATATAATTAAGAGAGCTCTGATTTTCAGGAGGTGCAGAGAACTTGCATTGCCCATGAACTCTGCTTTTTCAGAACTGTGTTTCTTGGCAAACACAGAAGCTCAGTTCCTCTACAAATTGGGCACATTTAAGTATACACCTTAGCACTATGGCTTTTAATGGCTCAGTTTTTTAATTTGCTGTTCTAGAAACAGTTTAATTTCAAAGTAAAGACAACTAAGACAGGAAAAGAAAATCAACCACTGAGTGTTCAATTTCTGTAGCATTAATTAATTAATTAACTACTGGGGGGCTGGATATTGCATGCTGCAATATGAACTGGGTAATGAAAGGCATCCAACTCCTGTCCAAGTGGCAGGATCACCATCCCATCAATCTGACACTGAGGATGTGATGTAACAGGCAGAACTAGTTGGGAGGGCAGGAGATGACCAATTCCATTCAACACTCAGAAATCCTTTCTGTGCAGTACCCTCACTGATACTAAAGACAGCAGCTTTTGAAGCGAGAGCTGATTATCCAGAAGCCCAGGAATGCTAATGAAAAAATCTTCACTGGATTCTTGATCAGTCTGGGACAGAGAGTGAGTGATACTTTACTCAAAGGGTGAATTGCAATCATCTTCTTCCTTTTTTCCACCTGTGTCTCTCCACATCTTCCTTGTGGCTAAGGTGGCTGGAACAGACTAATGCTTTCCCTCAAGGGATTTGAAAAGAGTTCTTAACTGTTAAAAATAAGCTTAAAAATTTGTAATTCCTAAGTGACTTTCCAAGGCTGATTGCAGAAGGTTGCACAGGGTTAGATGTGAAGTCGTATAATCCTGTTTTTCAAATGTCAGCAGGAAAAATGTAAAATTCTTCTCCTGGCTTTCTCCAGCCCTTGTGTAATCTGATGCAGCACAAATCGATACATTCTTGAGACAGTGTTCCATGGAAAATGTAAATTGTGATGTTATCTGATATTCGGTTTGTAAAAACTCAAGCAAACTGCAGAAATTGTAATCCCAGGCTGTGAATCACCACTGCGGATCTAATCAGTACCACTCTCTTCCGTCCATCAGCTATGCTTCTTGTGATGCAGTGGAAGTATGGATTACACATGGCTTGTACTTTTTTCCACTAACATGCCCTGATGTGGGCAAGACAATGGCAACTGTAGTGTGACCAAGCAGTTAATCAGAAGCAAATCCTGGTAGCTAGTTTCTTTCTCACATGTGCAAATAACCTCACCTTTCCTGTGTGAGAGGGTTCAGGAACTCACAGTCACCACACGTTTACCTTTACTTTTTCAAGCAAGAGTTGTTACAAGGGAGCAGACTGCTTAGGAACTGTGATTAGAAGGAAGTTCACTAGTGCAACAAATGGTTGAACAGACAGTAAAAATCAACAGATGCCAAACTATTTGAAGCCTGTTACAGAACAAAAGGCCTGCCTCCTCAAAAGAGGTCCAGGGCTGTAGAGCCCAGACAGAAGCACATACCAGCTTGCCAGCTGTGCAGAATGAAATCCCCACAGACTGATTTCATCACGAGCAGCAGCTGACCAATAATGATTGACTGGACGGCTGATAGAACAGCTCATTCCTTGGGTTCCTCCATTCCTCAGTCTATCAGAGACAGCAGCAGTGGGCTCAGTTGACACAAGCTATGACTTTTGTCATGAAGGCCTGTGGCACGTATTCCTATGACATAAACTCACATTCATGGTGAAGCAGTCCTGTATTTTAGCATAATCCACCATGAGCTAAAAAGAAATTTTTTTAATAAACTGACATAACCAGCAAGTCAAGACCCCTGCACCCCAAAGTACACCCTGAGCAAGTCTTTAGTTGTTTAGGGAATATTGGCAGGTCTGTCATCTTTTCCTCTAGGATCAAATAGTGCTTTGACACATTGCAGTTACTCCACAGCAATAACCACATCTGACATCACATCTGCATTACAATTCCCACTGCTTCAGCAATAAATTTAGGCCTTATATTTACCAGCAAGGATGCATACCTGAATAGTCATGTGTGGACTATGTAAGTTCCTTCATGAGCTCTTCGCTTTTAAAGCAGATCGCTATAGACATTTCAACGTTTTAGAGAAGAAAGATTCAAACCCAATGTATGATAAAAGATAGAAATTCAGAAGGTCAAGAGAAGAAAGGAAAGACATGGACTAAGAAAAACAGCTCTTGTAAGGTGAGGACTTTAAAATAGAACAGAATAAAATCCTCTGTTGTAAATTCTGCTTTGAAAGGCTAGAAGGCTTCCCCAGACCCACCACCCAGACTGCTAAGCTGAAAGGACCATGCAGAAAAGTCCTTGTGAAGCAAGCAACAGGATAAATGAGTTTACAAGGAGGAGCATACAAGAAAGGAGTACATTTGAGAAAGGCACACAAGGAAGGGAGGGACTGCTGTTTGGAAAGCCCAACTCTGTATAACATTTCTAATAAAATGAATAGAGTCACCCAAAGATGTCCCAGAAAACAGAAATTTTCAGTGTACTAGCTTTTTGGTTTGTGTATGTGCTGACTACAGTTTAAATCCAGTCCTCTCCTCAGAAGTCCCACACATTTTAAATAGCTTTGTAATTATATATTTTCATAGCAGTAGACAGTTTTTAAAAGAATATCAGACAAGCCAAGGGAACAAGCTCTTCTTGGACCATTTCCCATCCCTGTTATTTTCATTAAAAAACAAAGAGAGTATTGGTGCACCGAGACTATGGCTGTATGCAGCATGTGCCTGACTCAGGAAACAAGCAGTTTGTTTTTATGCTTATTTCTGGCAATTCAGGCCATTACTGCTGAAAAACATAAAGCAATTCGTATTTCACCTCAAGTATTAGTCTACAGATTCAAAATGTGTGTTCTAAGTCTTAATCTAGAGGGTGTCCCACCTGACTGTCTGTGAAATAAATCTGAACAAAGCACAGCAAAATATTACAATAAGTTGCCTGCATCATTTCAGACCATATTCATCAAGCAGTAGCTTATGAGTTCTGCATACTGAAAACACATAGGAGCTGGATATTGTGCAATCTAAACCACTGCCCACCACTTCCATTTATACCAAGTTCCTTAAAAAAGGACAAATTCTCTTATCTGCTGTCTATTAGCAGAGTCTCATACAAGCTGATGCTGAATTAAATGGGCTAAAGATGCACACACGGACTGAGGCAGAACAATCTTTCCTTCACAGCTGAGAAGCTCATCTTCGTTTAAGCATCTCATTTTATAAAGGCTTTAAAATCCACATGCTTTGTGGATAATAAACTGCTTTGAAATGTGTGGGTGAGTGTAAGGTATGTACATCTGACTTGAAGACATTTATGTAACTGGCTCCTAAAACAAACATAATAAATAGTGTAGCAGTGGCAGGAACAGCTTCAGTAGCCACAAATTGTGGCAATTGTTTTCCTCTCTCTTTCTTCACATTTGAGTCTTGATCACTTAATATACCTAGTAGATATATGCCATCCATTCTTTCTTGGGAAATAAAATGGGACTCAGTATCCTTAAAATCAGCATTTTAAAACATGGGATAATTCCATCCTGCTGACTTAGCATTGCTCCTTTAAATGGAGCTTCCCATTTGCCATTTATGTACCCAGTTTTCCCTGTTGCCTCCTTACAACCTTCTTTGCTTGAAGGCCAAAATAGCATCACTAAGATATTCAAGGAATCTGTGAAGAAAAGTGCAAAGTGGGACTATTTTCTATATTTCAGGCTAGAAGTATGGTTTATTGGAGACATAATAATGAAGTCATTAAGCCTATTCTTTACCACAGGATGCATGATTTCAGGCTAAATTATTGAAAACTCCATTTTAAATGAGAAGTCTATCAACCTTAGGAGTTGTGAGTACTCTGCGCAGTCAAAGAGTTTTTCTAGACTACTCATTTTCAGATGAGGTGGGAGCCCAAGGGGATATTCAGAGAGCACTCAATGCCTTTGAACCTAACTTACAACAAGACAATGTTAGTTCACACCTAACCGCTAGCAGAAAATAGGAGGGGGGGGAAACAGGAAAGAAGAAACAATCATATAGTCATACTTTGCTTCTGTCAAAAGAGTTTGTAATTTGAGAGAAATCAAACCAGGAAAGCTGAAAGCTTACATGGCATTGCAGCTAAATAGATAGCACGTGCTGAGGAGGAAGGAGAAGCTCACAGCTGTGTGGGGAGAGAGAAGGGTGTTAAAGAGATGTTCTAGGAGAAGAACTTGAACAGGACTTGGTAACTTGGGTATACAGCTGTGTATCTCCAAGTCAAAGGAATGAATACGTGTCTCCCTCTCTTTCCTGCCCTTTCTCTATGCTCAGTGGGACTTGGGAAACCCTGGCTCTTGTCACATAGGTAGAGCAACAGATCTCTAATTCTTCATGGAATATAGCACTATGGGATCCTTTCCAGTTTCTGGGAACTTTTGTAAAATACAGAGCGTGAGGCTGAATATACACCTGGTCAGTGCTTGTCACAGTGTTCTGAATAGGTGGAGAAGTTTGGAAAGGAGGCACCACTGGCTAAGATGAACGTGGGAGTTCACACTCCTTAGTTTTCATTTTTCTATGTCTTTGCAGAGGGCATTTTCATTCAGCAGAGTGCCTCTCATGGAGATGAACAGGCTACTTCACACTTCTTCAAAAAATTCATTCTGCTTAAAGGTCAGCAGTCCAAAGTCTATGCACACAATTGCATTTCCTTGAAACCAACAGTGCAACATAAATTTGCCATCCAAATACATAAACTTGCATCACCTGAGTGATTTACAAAATGCATCCTAAAAAAAATAAAATAAATGGCCTCCCTGGAGGTTGAAAGATTGTTGTTGGGGCACTTCTTTGGAATCAAACTATGGCTGCAGTCAAAACACTAAGGAACTCAGTCCTACAATGTCCATCACAGCTGCATAGTGCCTCGGCAGTCAGCATGGAGCAAGCAGTGTGGCAAGGAATAGAACTCTACGAAAAGAAATGAATCTCACACTGGGACATAACGGCTCTAGGAGCAGCCACCCAGGCTGCTTCCCCTTTTCAGCTGGAGCATGGCACATTGTTCACCTAAGAAGACTTGGCTGACTGAGTCATTCTTCAACCTACCCTGTGCACATGCTGGGGCCTGGAAAGCTCTTGCCCAACTCCCTGCTGTACTCAGAGTTGGTCTGAGAGTCAGCAGGACAAAACAGAGCTGAAAACCACTAGAAGTCTGGCCAGCACACAGTCCCTTGTACTGAGCTGACAATTTTGGCTGAAACTGGAGCAGGGTGTTCACAGACAGGCAATGTACAAGCAAAGCAAAGTCTATTCATATGTACAGGTAAGTAACTCTAGAACCATGCAAAGCACTAGCAAGTGGATGCCTTTGATGCCTATGTACTAATAGGTGCCAGATAAAAAGGAGTTATTGGTTCCTAAAATACTCGCAGATTAAGAAAACAGGAAGAGTGATGAGCTGGAGGTCATAGCCAACAGCTGCATATAGCAAAATGTTCAAGGAGGAAAATTAACATTTACTCACATTTCATGCATTAGTTTTTTACTATTGCTGTTGCTGTGTGGTTGTTATATTATTATTTATAGAACTAGACCTGTTTAATGGTTTCCTCTCTCTTCACATCAGAGAAGACAAGACCACAGCACATACTGCAGTGTGAACAAGTGCCCAATCGCAAGGAAGAAGTACACAATCTCTCCATCCCAGCCACAGCAACGTTTCAGTTGCTCCTGTTGCTAAAGCAGTGCAAAAGAAACATACTTCCAATTAAAATATTTCTCTTTTGTTAAAAGGCAGAGTGCTCACACATTTTATAGTTGTTTATAGCTGAGATGACCTTCCTATCACGTTTAGCTTGGGTCAGTCAGAAATAGTGGTCTAAAAGGGAAACTTTCCACAACCTATTATCAGTATCTTGAATCAGTGATTTCCAAAATGTGGGCCACTGACAGCTGGTTGGTCACATGTGGCTGGCACTCCTTCCTTCTCATTGCTACTTCAGTCTGAACACTGCTAAAAATATACCAAATGGTTTCCTAATATGCTTTCTCATGTGATCACTAGCTAGTGTTGAAATGAGGATGTAAGAAAGACCAAAGACATAAGAGGTGCGAGAGTGGTGCTCCACGTGTTAGGAGATGATAAAAGGAGGCATGGCTTTTCAAGGAAATGTGAAGAGCAAAACTAATCTCCTGCTTCAGGAAGAAAACGGGTATGTCAAACATGATGTATTGGAAAATACCGTTTTAGTTCAAATTGTTGAGGAATGTGTAGATTTGTTTTCTTTTTTTATATGATTTTTACATCTTCTACTGTTTGCATCTGCAACTTCATCTTATTCTGAGACCACAGTAATTATTCGTAGCAAGAACTCTTTTGCTTCAAAATTTATCTTCTGCCCAGCTGGTATAGGGAGGCCTGGGCTCTAGGGTATGTTGTCAGATGCCCAGCAGTTGAGAAATAACTTCTAAATACGCAGTTTCACAAACACCAATTAAGAAATGTGTGTTGTCTGATCAGCACACTCTTTTGCCCATTTGGGTATCTGAGGTTGTGTCAGGCAAAGAAATTCTGCATTTCGCTTGCCCAACTACCTGCCAAAGTGCCAGAGATCATCACATGACCCTAACACCTCTGACTCCTCCTGGCCACGGGCTATGTCAAGTATGAGTGCACTGTAGTGCAGTGCAGACATTTCAAGAAACATTTGGATTAAGACTGATCTTTAGATCTTTCATAGAGCACAAAATGAGAATAGAGTTCTGACCAGTTTTTCTGGCAGCACAAGACATTCACAGGCGTGGAGGGTGGATCTATTTAAATAAATTTTAAGAAAGGAGATAAGCCAGCCAACCCTCATTTTGTGTCCCCTATGTGTCACTTTGTTATCCTGGACAAAATTGGGTGGTGTTGCTTTGAAGCCTTAGAGAGACCATAGCCTTACTGGGGCAGTTTGGAGCCTCAGGCTGAAATACATGTTGTAATTACCTAGCAGATCCCTGACTGCAGATTCCAGACAGGCCAGGATCTCTCAGAAGCCTGGGCGATGATATCACCAGTCTCCACAGAGGGTGGGATCTGGGAGCCTGTTCCAAGAAGATCTCAGGCTTCAGGCCGGACAAATAAAGCTCTCACATGCTTTTCAGCCAGGCAGCTGCATGTAGTTTAGCAGGAAGCTCTTCGTACTACGTGACCGGGTCATAGGCATAAACAAAAGGGCACTGAGAGACTGTGTTAACAGCCTGGTTCTCATGTCCATCTGTGTGATATTCATGCCACTAAAACTCAAATGCTCACAAGAGGAACTTGACATCAAATGTGCATGCTGCAACATTTGCTGTAAAGGGAACAGTAAAACATTCAGGTAAGACATGCACTTGCAGAAGTTTCACTGCTACTGAAACAATAGCCGAAGGGTAAATCTTCAGTAAGAAGTAGACAGGAATTTAACCATTCTGCTTACGCTAATGCCCCTGAAATTTATCTTTAAATTAATCCAGGAACAGAAGGACGGCCTGTTCCTTTAATGAGAAATAAATCAGGGGAACAACAGTTGAACAGTCATCTGAAAGAAGTAAGAGAAAGGACACTGAGATCCTCACCTCCCCCAACATATTGGATTCAAACGTGCAATCAGATTCAACTTCAGTTGAAAAATGTGGGTTATTGAACCCTCATAAGGAGCCTATTTAAGTTGGAAAGTAAGAGAAGTTGCTGCAGTGACAGCTACATGTGACAGGGAAAAAAAGAGAACGGGCTTACGGAGACTGATGCCCAGTGTTACTGTTCACTCACATCCACAGCACAACAATGAAGGGAAGAAAAGAGACTGAAAGGACACAGCTTGGAAGAATCTGTTAAATGCATTATAAAATTCACTGCTTTAAATCTCTTGTTTAATTTATTTGACTTTGTACTTCATTCTTTCCAGGACCCTCTTTTCTCCATTAACGAATGCATTGGAACCCAACAACAACAAAAATAAAACTTTGTTGTCTCCAGTAATGGTGCCCTTTTAAACAAATGATGGGACCTTCTCTTAGCTTAAAACAGGACAGGAAATTGTACTGGGTCAGGTCTTTGCTCCTTTCCTGAATTTGATGACAAAGCAGCAGGCAACAGTTTCCCTAATACACCTCAATTTTTTGCAGCTTTAATGTTCGTCACCCTCCTCCAGCATTTGCTTTTGGAAGCCTGCACACCTTAAGGAGGCTTCTCCAGAAAATGAGAGAAAAAACATAGCAGCAAATTGGGCTGACTGAGTCAGTGGTGTCTTGCCTTTGAGCAAGACCACACAGTGCTTTGACATGGAGGTGGGAGGGTTTTGCGCAGCATATCCCTCTGGAGAGTGAGCTGCAGAGAGAAATAAAACAGCACTTTCTTGCAGGTGGAATCACAGGGCTAAAAGCTCACAGAAACTCTGCCTCTATGGGAAATGGCCTAAACCCACCAGACAGCATAAGCATCTGGATCTAGCCTTGCAGTTGGGCTCAGGCTGTGAAATCAGACCTTGACTCAGAATTAGGGAAAACAAGCTGTTACCCATGACTGAGGAAAAAAAAGTAGTCTAGTCATATGGAGGAGCCAAAGCACTGTCGCCTTCATCTTGTGGTGGGAAAAACAAGGGGACAACTGCTTGAACAAATGACCTCTATCTCCCCCTGTGGTCAGATACAAACAAGGCTGATTGCTTTGCAAGGAAGAAAACCGCTGCATTTTCCTACTTCTGTGGGAAATTGCCTTCTGAACACAGCAGCCAGCCAGCTCCCTGTAAATTGTCGCGCTTACCCTGGAGTAGAACTGGTCCCCTGATTTTTGGGGCACCTGTTATCTTTCTCAATATGAAATGGCCAGTTGGATCCTATTATGACAAACGTCAATCCCAAGACAGCCACAGATCTGTCCCTTACCAACAGAGGAGCTGAAATTAGGAAGAACTTCTAGTGACCTGCTGAAGGTTACCAGCTGCCTTCATGTCAGCACCAAAATTGCAATACCAGACTAACTGGCCTTCAGTCAGACGTTTGGCCCCACCTATCCTATATATAGATTATTAAATCATATGTTCCCCCTTATTGCTATGCAACTGGGTGTCAGAACAAAAACACAATTAAACACTGTGCTTTTAGCCACGCAGAACCAGATGTTGGGAATATTTTTCTTCGTTGCACTTGTCAGAAAGGTAGATGAAATCACTAATCGATGCTCAAGCTGATTTCATCTCAGGAAGGGAATGTGTTGCAATTTCTCTATTGAAAAACCTTAATTTGAATATAGTAGGAGCTGACTAAGCCCTCTTGTATCAAAGCCAAGTGTCACGTCAACCTGAGAAAGAGGCTCATAAACACTCTTTTCATAGCCAGTTCTTATTCTGCTAGAGAATGGGCATAGTTCCTCTCAGTGAAGCCTCAGCTCTGTGGCTTGTACTGCTATTGCCTGGAAGCCGTGAATCCAGTTTTTCTCAAGGCTAGGAATGGTGACAGCACCTCTTTACCCAGCCTAAACCTCCTAGCTGTGCCTTAAATCGGTGGTTAAGATAGCTGGTTCAACAGATGTTACCTTTATAAATATTTGTGAAATTGCTCTACATGAGAGCATCTTGAAGGCTCTGAAGCTGATCATTTTTTTCTGATGTGCCCTAAGGCAACATTCTGGCTACAGTAAATCAACAGAAATTTACCACTGAGTTTGCTCAGGCCAGTTTTATATCTTAGGGCTCTCAATCACCCTGATGACAAATCAGGGAAAAATTTGCTCCAGGTTGGAGACTTGTTTTCCAGCCTGTCTCTCTCTTGCCTTATTATCTCCAGTAAGTAAAATAGAGATATAAATTCACTCACTGAAGGGTTCTTCTTCCTCATGTTTTATGCTTTTGATCCATACAAGTACCCAAAGAAATTGGTTTCCAGCTATTGGTTTAGCTCAGCTTCTAAAAAAACACAGGGGACTGCAACCACAGAGACCTGTGAGGAAGCAGGGCCTGGTGGTGCCATAGTACTCTCCTGTTGACATATTTTCCCCTCTCCAATTTTTATACATATTCTTATTTTAAGTGTATGTACACAAAAACGGAATTTGTCTGTTTGGTACTTTACATTACTTTCATTACAAAACTGCGTAAAGAAGACAGCAAATCAATTTCATAGTCAGTGCTCACACAGCAGGAGGCAATTCATACTGACATCTGATACCTGCTGGCTGCTGCTTCCAATTATGCCAGATGCCAGAGAGTGGGGCTGTCGAAATAACAGTGTCGACGATGCAATCAAACTAGTTAAGATTCTGGAAGTGTGTTTTGCTTGGTTCAGTGCGTCATCAAATTCCCACCATAAGCAAAATAGTGACACCTACTCCTTTTTTGTTAACTTTTTAACAGGCAAAGAGATGCACATTAATTCAATGTAAAGTTGCATCTTTGGATATATAGCTGACTCTGCCCCGAGGCGAACTATCAGAAGATTGGAAGGAATGAGAATGAAAAGTGAAATAAACATGATAAGGATTTATTATAATACATCCTTACTAGATCCTACTACAAGGCTGCATTCCAGCCCTCAAGGCAAGACCATGTGTAGTGCCTGCCCAGGGTCTTGCTGTACATAAGGGAATGCTGCTATCATCAAATCAAATGTGCCTAGTTGACGTTGGCTCAAAGCTTGTTGAGCAGGAGTAGGAGTAGAATAATAGAGGATACTGCTGAGGCATTAACTGGACAGCAGACAGGACTATTCATCATGCAAGACAGAAAGCAGAGAGCAGGTTTGCTTGGAAACAGTGCAGCATAGATACCTAAACTACTCTCTTCCTACTTCCCTAAAGCTAAAAAGAAGAAAAGTAGAAGATGATTGCCCTGGCAAAGTATATACTCCTTCTCGCTGACTGCCATCTTCCAAAAAAGCTGGCTGATTAAAAAAAAATGCACACATCCAGAAGGAACACATTGCCCCCACATGTTCTATGCCTGTTCTTCCATGAAGAGATCTCCCAGAGGAGACACAGTCTTGCCATTCTTTCAGTTTCTTCCAATAGACTTCAAGCTAAGGTTTCCCTCAGCAAAGGTGTTGTGAGGTCAAACTTACCTGTCACTCCTATGCGAGGTAGATCACTAAAATATGTTGCCCAAAAAGATGAGAACAGGAACACAAGATAGCAATGCAGCACCATCCACAAAGACTCCACCAACAGCTCCAGTTGGCCTTAGCTTGTCAATTAGCACAGCCAGAGGCTCTCCCTAGCAGATGCTTCATAGAAAATTATGAACTACATCACTAACAGCTATCCCTAGGATTGACTACGTTCCTTGCAGAGCACAGAGGATGCTGCTCAGAAAGGGCATAAAAGTACCTCAGGCTGACCTGTACCACGCTTCAATGAAGCTGTATCAGCTTTTCTGTGTGCAACCACTTCAGTCAAGTGCTACATCACTATGCTCGTGCAGATATACTATACATCCTCACTGGAATTGCAGTAAGCCTAGCTTCCAGACTCCAGAAAAGAGGGAAATGCTACTTTACAGATATAATCATTTTCCAAGGAGGCATCGCACAAAGTACATGATCTTCAAAGCCACTGCACAGTTACAAGTTTCTATTCTCAGATCAGGAAAGTGACTACACATCTCAAGTGGCAGCACCTACAAACTTGTATTGAAAAGTATTGAAAAAGCAGTGGCTGAACAACAAACAAAACACTCAGCTGAGGTAGTCAGCCAAAGAAAAGCCATAGCATTCTGTTCCAAAATGGACAAGATCCACCAGATTTAAAAAGACAGTCACACTAATGCTGTTAATATTAATTTACAGTAATTGTAAATGCCAACTGAAGCTTTCAAATGCTTTAATCAAAGATTTCTAAATCTACTACATCTGTGTTAATTCTCAATTGATACATTTTAAATATGCACTAGGGTTTTTTATTAACAGAATAAATACCTGTCATATTAAATCTAAATTAAATACATAGTTGGGACTCTCATTTAGAATGCTACTCTTAAGTCTTTGAGACAAGAAGACCTATGGCTACCTTAATCTCAAACACTATGTGACGCTGGCAATAATTCTGTAATGCACCAGTGCCTCAGTCTCAGTTACACTCCATAGTACTTTACCTCAAAAATGGGAGAAGTTCAACAAGACTGCAGTCTTTTCACCTAAGCATCTCCACCTCCTTTAGAGGGGAGAAATAAAAGTAATCATCAAATACACAGGAGAATTCACCGAACCTTCAAATTATATCCAGTTCTCCTCATCAACTTAGATTGAGAGTGTGGAGAAGAGGAAATGTTTATTTGCACGAAAAGCATGTCTTTTGCAAAAATATTCATGTACATAAATAAAGACAGACCGTAACTTAATTTCCTTAACTAAAAAACCTGTTTACACTAAAATAAGCTTTCATTTCTAAACTGCACAGATAAGGGAGGAAACAGGAAAATAATTTTTCTGTTGTGTTTTCAGAAGCTCCACACATAAGATCATTTTTCTGTAAAAATCTGTTTCTAATTAGAACCCAGCTCTGTAAATGACTTTCATTTTGCAGTTATAATTCTTGACCATTTTTAACAGACATTTGAAAGTGCTAAAGGCTTTTAAAACTAGTTTATCTCTGCTCCTTACACTACACCAGTGTTCTTCCCTAGCATCTAGACACTACTGTTCACGTTCTACAGAAACAAAAATAGAACAACAAAAAGAGACAAAAGCACTTACTCCTACAAGATTACGTTATGTCTGAATTAAATTATAAAGAACAGAAGTAACAACTAATACGTGGATGTGCAGGGGGAAAGAAAAAAGCACAAGGGCTGCAGTAATAAGATCACAAAGCTAATTTCAGGCTCCAGTGCCTTACAACTTCAGGGAGGCAGGGCTTTGCCTGAAGAAGGAGTGACCAGGGAAGAAAAATCTACAATTGGGCTGAAATTTTTCAAGAGCAGTTTTTCCCAGTGTGTACTGTTATTTATGTTCTGCCTCTCCTACACTGTACAGAGAAGGGAAGATGAGAGAGAGGAAGTAAAAATCTTCCAAAATCTCTTCAAATCATGAAAAAGGCAGTGTCGCATTCGGTTGTCAGGACAATGTTCACCACATGCTTCCTTCAGCAAGCTTGGGCATCCCTGGCTTTTATGTACATATTTTTAGGCTTCAAAGCGCGACTCTGATTAATTCTGATTAATTGTCCAAAGGCTGAATCAATAATAAATGAGCTAATTGCAACCAGCTGTCCCTAAAGGACTGTCACAAGGCTGATAGAGATCAGCCAGTTGTGGGAACAAGCTATCACAGATTCTTAGTCTTCCCTAAAGAACAATTTATGTTTGCACTAAACCTCAAATTGCTACTGACGGATAACATGCTAAACACATGTACCTTTATCTCTACAAGAATCATAAAATATTTAGCTTCATACTATTGGCCAAAGGAATAGGCAGAAAACCACAGAAGAGTAGTGTTTCTGCCCCTTGTTCTATTCCATGTGCCACACAGAGCACATGAAATAGGATACAGCAGGCATTTTGGACCATCCTGGAAAGCTCAGTATTCTTTAATCCACAGAAGACAGTGTCTCTTTTTGGAAAAAAAATATGACAAATGTGTAAGGAAAAAAACAATTTTGAAATGTCATTTCCTAGTGTTCGGATGGAGGAATGATAGATATATAGATTTTCATGTCTTGCACATTGCATTGCTAGATAAATCATGACAACGGTGAATTAATACATAAAAGGGAAAGAAAGAGGAGGAGAGAGTAGGAAAAAGGAAGGTGGTCTCATAAGCAAGAGACAGTGCAACAAATTCACTGCTTCAGGAACAAAATCACTGAAAAGAATGAGCGCTTCTTTCAGAGGAGCTTTACTCACCCAGAGCACAATTCAGCTTGGTCCATTGGCTCTTCCCAACTTAAATCAATTCCTAAAGGCTGAACTGCCAGTATGTTCTGTGCCTCCAGGAAATATGAGAAGCATTACTGTGAATGGCTTTCTGAAACTTCTGATGCAGGTCAAGGTCACACATGCCTGTATGACTGTTTGCAATAAGGTACAGTTACTAACTGGTATCTTTTCCTTTACGGAAATGTTACAAGTGCTCCAGAGTTTTTAATGATGTGCTTTGACTGTGCTTCTCCTTAGATGAGAAAGCGGAGAAGTAACATGAAAGAGCTTCTTCAGCAGTGAGAGCTGTAGGTTCAACTCCGCAGTGAAGCAGGAGCGTTACCTGCAGAATACCTGCAGAGCCCCTAACACTTTGCTAGCAGTGGATATGTATAGAAAGATTCAGAAATCTTTCCTTGCACATTTTCTGTATGCACCTATTCTACTTCCAACACATCCAGATTGTAAACTTTCAGCTAGCGATAAGAGTTCAAGACTGAAGATTGTTCCAGCTTTATTTTGCCATAGTGTTGCTGTATGGAAATAATAAAAAGAAATTACGGTCATTCTTGGGCCTCAGGTTTCTCAGCACAGGCTTCATAACAATCATTGTGCAAATACATGCAAAATTTTTAGAAAATTACACATTGTCCATATTTTCATGATATTTCCTAAATTTTAGGGATGCCCATGAGAGAAAGCTTCAGGCAAATAATCTTTATTAGTAGTTTATGTTGAATATTGGTTTATAAGTAATGCTAACTGGAAGAAAAATGCAGGGGAAAATTAATGGGCAGTGGTTTTTGAAATCAGGGAGATAAATCACATTGAGTTACTTAAAGTATCTGTTCAGCCTCATCACTATAAGAATCAAGAATTACTCAGCAATAATTCTTTACAAGAACCACAAAGGAAACAGAGGAAGTGTTGGCCTGGACTCCTCACAAAGAGAAAAAAAAAACAAACAAACAACCTGTAGAAGGAATTATTCATGGACATAATAATACAAGTTGGAAAAACCAGATACCTGACAAAATCTAGTTAATTCATAAATTCTTCAAGAAAGATCCTCAGTTGCCAGGTACAACCATGATGCAAAACGTTACTGTGATTCATTTATTCTAATGCCATACATGTACAGAGAATATAAGCAAATGTTTTCTAATAAAAGTTTCCAAATGGCTATACATTCTGTATTTACTTGGCCCATAACCAAGTGTATGTTCAGACTTCGTGGTAACTAATTTGGTGTAAATGTTCAAAAAGATCATAAAAGGCAAAAATAGGCAAAAACACCTATATTGTGCCAAAAAGTAGCAGTTGTGCTCATTCTTGGAGAGCAAACAGCAGCTAAATATGACACTGCTGTGCAAGGGTCAGACATCTATTACACGGATCCCTCATTTTTTCCCTTCAAAAGGGGAAAAAAGTAGAATCTGGAAGACTCATTCTTTGCCTTTTTTTTTTTTTTTTTCTTCTTCTTTTAGACCAGGCATTCTTCCAGGCATTTGTGGAAATATACATTTTTTTTTCTTCAAGCCAATACAGTACCATCAAGGAGAAAAAGAAACCCTCCTTCTCCCCGCCTGTATTGTATCTGGATATTACTCTGCAGCAAGCTCCATTCCTGCAGGTGAAAGAGCCATTGGTGTCCCATATGTGGCTCTTCCACAGATAAGTGCAGAGCAAGCAGTGAGCAGTTTCCACAGTGCAGATCAGAGGGAGTGATCTCCTTCAGCTTGTTTAAGGATTTGGAGACTTTTCCCCAGAGTCTAGTTATCAAAAAAAAATAGCAAGAAGCAAGAGATGCCACAAACACTTTGTCATCTTCAGATCTTTATGGCTTAAAGATGTTAGAGAGAGTTGTTTCCAGCTACCTCAGGACAGTGCAGTGGATTTACTCATAGACTAAGGGGGAACAATTTCTTCCAATTTGAAAGCAGCGTGTTTCATAGAAAGCTGAATTTTGCCCCCCAGAAAATCCAACATGGAATACTTCTAACAGCATTAAATAGTGCCTACTAACTCAGACTACAAGAAAGCACAGTATTTCCACAGAAGCAAAGACACGAGTAACAGTTTGGCTTGTTGATATGATTTGCTAATAAGGACAATCCAAAACCTCTTCAGGTTTTGCTTAGAAAACACAGAAAATTCTGCTTCCTTACACAGCTTTCGGAAATGCACAACTATTGTGGTGCAGATGCAGGGTAAACATTTCTGTGCCATGGTTCAAGGAATAGAGGTAGAGGGAGAGTAATTCTCCCTTTAGTAATTCTCTCCACTGACATTTGGTACATTGAAACCCTCATGAGTATTTGTTATGAGTCTTGGCCCTGTATTTTTTGGAGCAGTGGCTACATCTGCTACATCTCTGTCTCAGAATAGCTTGCTCAGTCAGGATTATCAGCACCAAAATCAATCTTGACTAGATGGAACAAAACTATAAAAAAACAATTTTCTCCTAGGACTTTCAAGAACAGAGCAGGGCAAGGGAAAGCAGATGAGAAGGCATTCACTTGTACTGCAGGGCACCCTTTTTCAAGCAGGAAGATAACAGAGCTGATTCTGAGGAACTGCAAATGCTGAGGAAAGAACAATTCTGCGCTTCTAGGCTCTCCGCTCATAGAGAATCCTAGAAAGACTTTCTGCCACAAAAATGTTCCTAGAAAACATCGGAGAAAATCCCTGGACTCTGCCCAGAATGAAAAAGCACAAAGACATGTGGCTCCAATTTGGGGGATACACCCACAGAGGGCTGGTGTGTATCCAAGAGGGAGCGGCTGAGCAGGCTCTGACAGTGCATTATTAATATCTGCTGCCTTGCAGCACCTGGTAATAGCTGCTTTGAAGACACTGAAGACTGAACAGTGCAGAGAGTTTCTGCAGTGGAAATCTAGACATTTTGTTTGGTATTTTATTCATAAAATAGCCTAACCTCTGTTATGTAAGCAACCCCCTATCTTTATGGTACACGTCAGGATGCACCTTAGCAAGACAAAGCAATATCATTGGAAAAATCATCTCATGACAAAATATTGAAACCTCTTATTTCTTCCTTTATGCTTTCAAACTTTGAATAAATACTAGCCATGCAACATACAGAAAATTGTCATAGCTGTACAGATTCTTCCCTTCTTCATACACAAAATACACAAAAACCAACATTTCCACTACATGTCAGTTAGGGTGGCTTGTGATATCTTATTTGCAGTGAATCAACAAACTTTTCATTTAAGAAGAAGCAAAAATGAAAACCAGTAAACTCTACCAAATGGAAATGCACTTGGATGACCTGATGCTGAAGGACGTTGGATTTTCTTGTTTTGCCATTTTTGGCAAATGATTTGGAAAAGAGAAGTTACTTTTCTGAAACTGGAGAGAAAGAAATGAATAAAGTAAAAAAACAACACAACTGTTCCTGATGATCCAAAGAGAAGAAACAGCTAAAAATGGAAACAGGGACAGATACCAGATTATGGGTATGTCTGTTCTCACAGGCTTCCCTGGAGCGGGAACTGCATAGAATCCAGCTGTGCCAGCTTCAGCGCAGCGTAAAGCCAGTCAAAAATATCCTCCTCACATCCAAAATCTTTCACTTGCTGCTAAGTTGCTTACAAGACTCATTTTAAGATCCTGTTGATTTTTAAAGCACTACTCAATTTAGGCTTCTGTATAACTAAATGAGGTTTTGGTTCCCTGTTGCCCCGGTCATGTTCTGTACTCGGTAGATATTGGGCTCCAGCTTGTACAGAAACACAGTACTGCTATAAATCATTAAGTGTCAGAGTCTTTTTATATTATGTCCAGTAGGCCTGGAACATATCGCTTGCAGAGATTCAGGAAACATCAATCCTGTAAATACTGTCAAATCAAGGTTGAAAGCATATTTCAACAGCTTTTTTTTTCTAATCCTTGTAACAGTAATTACTTTGGACTTCAAACCTAATTTGTCTTTTTATTTTTGGTGTAGTTAGCATAGTTTTGAAATGTGCATGGGTTGCAGTCAAAGCAAAGTTGCATGAAAAAAAAAGGTGAAATTTCCCATAAAAACTTTGGCACAGAGCCCTAGGAGATATTATTTCTGAACTGAAAAGATTTCCAGGCATTTTCCTGGTCTTGTTTGCGTGGAACTCACAAGCAGTTATGTTCATAGTGCTACAAGTGGAGAATCTGATATTCACACAGGCAAAAGCACACTTTGTTATTGCTCATTGTGAATTCACATGCCTTGCTTGAGACATCACATGAGGTCATAAAAACCCACAGCTCTTAACTACTGAATCTGTCCCGAACACGGCATACAAAGTCATAGGACTCCAGATAATCAAATTAGACTTTTCTGTGAATACAGAAGACAGATATTTCCAAAAACAAGCCATGGGTCAGTTCATAGCACGTGGGAATGATGGAAAATGAGATTAATGGGAACCAAAGACATACTATTCTTGCTCTTTCTTACATGAAGATGGGTTTTCCAGGCACTGGAGCTGCCTAAGAGAGTTACACACACACACACAGAGAAAAAAAAAAAGCAAATCAAAGCAAAAGAAAGTAGGTGTGATGAGCATGATGAGGGCACAACTGGGCCAAAGTGATAACAGGACCAGTTACCAGTATGTGTGTTGTGACTGATTTAATTTCATTCTTCAAACTAGATGAAGATTTTTTGTAGGAGGCAATCACTGCACTAAGATCATAGTCTTGCAGCACTAACAGGCACAGTTTAGTGATGGGACTTGGTTGGTCAGGTTGTTGGTTGATCTCAGTGATCGTGACAGCCTTTTCCAACCTAGATGACCTGTGACTCTCCACCTGAGTCTCATCTGGAGGCCTGCTATTCTGGGCAGCTCACAGTGGCCAGCACAGCTTCTCACTGCAAGCAGACAGAGACAGTTCAGGCACTACTAGGACATCACATAGTGCATAGCCACAGCACCCCCAAAACCTTCCTGTCCTCCCTGGGGTCTGATACATCTCCAGCACTGCCAGAGGACAGATACTGCTGCCCATCAAGTCCCTGGCAAGTGCAGAAGTGATGCCTAAGAGATGTGTCCTCCCTCCAGTCAAGGGGCTGCACAGAAAAAACTTTGATTTGCGGGTGCAGGAAGAATTCATTGCAGAGACTTCCCTCTTGATTTGGCTGCAGTGCCAACCATGGGAACTGGCTAAGGCTTTATTCTACTCCCATGTACCCTGGAACACAGAAAAGTTGTGACATTTCCAACTGAGGCTTTTATAAGGAAACCAGACCCCAAATTCAGTGGAAACACTTCAAAATGTTGCTAGAACTACATTTTCTTGACATTAATTAGAGAAAATCATAACATGTTATCTGTTGGACTCATTCCAGCAATAACATATTGAGTGCTTCTCTTTGCTGGCCCTGGAGAAAACAGATACCAATGGCATAAACATATTTCCCACTGAAAATGCTGAAGATTCTGTAATGACAAATTTAAAAAATAAAATTGTTTAAAAAAAACTGAAAAGAATATCACATATACACAGAAAGCTAAGAAAACAGATGTACCACTGCTATAATACATTGGGTTTTCCAACTGAAATAGGGAAAAAGGAAAAAAAAAAACCACTTCCCATTCCATAGCAACTTTAAAGAAATCATTTACCTCCATCTAAGGCTGACCTTCTGAATTGTACCTAGATGCGGTTATCTCCTCAAAGGTCCAGCAAAAATAGTATGCCATGGATGCCACACACAAGTGACTTGCCTTTTCCTGGTTCATCCCACTCATCTTTGCCTTCACTATTGACAAAACATCATTACAAAAAAGGTCAAAATAACAAATGGCTAGAATATTAGACAAAGATATTTTCCAGACAAGAGATCCATTTTCACTGCAACATAAACACTAACATATGCTGCAACACACCCACAACAAGAAAGCTAAATGTTAGCTTCTACATAATAAAAATACAAATATGCTGAAGGTCTGTGCGCACTTACTCAAATGAACAGCACGTGAGCTGGGGAGTCTCACACAAGTGCTAGAACATATGGTGAACTTCAGTGGGAAGCAAGGCCAGCCTTTAGGCCTTCAGATTAATTATGATTATTTACATGTTTGCCTTCTATTCTTTCTTTCTCTCCCTTTTTATTCTCTGCAGCACTCTTCCAGGTTCCTAAAACTAAAGCAAACTGGTATCAACATATAGCATTTCCCTGTGCTGGAGGAGTGCTGAACTGAAAAGCATGCCAAAGACCCTGTTCTGCAAACTTGCACATCAATGGCAGAAACCAAAGGGGAGACACATTAGCTGAAGTGCATTTTATGGGACTCTGGTCTCCCTGTTATTCCCTATAACAGATAAGCTCCAGTAGATCTGGCAGATCTCCTCTCGGTGTTGATCTACAGTCCCTATGCAGAGGAGGCAACACTGCTGGGGGACATGAACAAGCAGCAACAGATGGGAGCAGCCCAAGTACAGGTGCCAAAGCACCTGACTGAGCCCCAGCTGTTGCTACAGAGCTCACTGATCTGCACCTTGCAGCAGAGATGTCACTGGCATTGCCATGGCTAAGCTAAGGAAAGCAGGCTGATCACAGCTGAGTTGACCAAAGGGAATTTTGCTTTTCAAAACACACTGAGAAGATATCCGCAATGCAGCTTCAGCATGCCAGTGTATTTAATGAAGCAGCAGCACAGCAGTTTCCGTGTCATTTGTGCTTTCTGCTAGCAAAATCTTCCCCACCCCCACCCCCCTTTTTTTTTTTTTTTTAATCCCTCCAGAAATCTGTGCAGAGGAGAAGCATTCTTGGCACTCATGGCTGAGCCAAGGCATGTGAGCTGGCCACTGCCACAGCTTTCAAAATAAGGAAAAAATGCAACTGCAAGCGCTTCTGAAGAGGCACCTGGATCAGAGCAGCCCAGGTGTGACAGGCACATCTCAGGCCCGACCAGCTGCTTTGGACGTGAAAGAGGACAGCCAGAACCTATCCAGTCCTGCAGTGGGCAATTCAGTGGATAAACAAACTCACTGGCTGAAAAGGCCCAGCTGTGCAAATGTAGGCAGCTGCTTTTCCCCATCCTACAAGGCTTCCAGAGCTTGCTTTGCAATGCCAGCCAGCTGCTGCACCTGTCATTGTGCATTAAAGCTGGGAACGTTTGGGGGACAGAGTGAAACCAAAGCTGCAGTCTGAGTGAGACTCTTTCATTGTTGCTGAGCAAAGCCTGCTCCACGTAGGACTGACCAGGCTGCTGCAAGCAGGACATTGCTTTTCAAGGTGTGCCCATGCGCTTCTTCCACACAACAGCTGAAAGGCACTGGGCCTCACTGCTACCACTCAGCTCTGGATCCTTCCACCCAAACACTCCCTGAGAGCCTCTGGGCATCACCTCCAATTCAATCACTGAATATTCCAGGGGAAGAGACTTACAAGGATTGTTGAGCCCAATCCCTCACTTCATGGAGCATCACTCAAAATTCAAACCATACGTATATCTGAGAGCATTCAAACACTCCATGAACTCTGGCATCTTAGGGCCATGACTACTGCCCTGGGACCTGTTCCTTGTCCACCACTCTCTGATGAAGAACCTTTCCCTGACACCCAACCTGATCCTCCCCTGCCACGTCTCCATGTCGCTCCCTCGTGTCCTGTCACAGTCACAGAAAGTAGAGCTCAGCACTGCCCCTCCGCTCCCTGTGGAGGGATGTAGCCACAAAGCCTCCCCTCAGCAATTCTGCACTGGGCTGGACAAACCCAGGGACCTGGACCTCAGCCATCCCTCATACTCCTTGCTCTCTAGGCCTTTCACCATCTTTGTAGCCCTCCTTTGGACGCTCTATAACAGCTTTATGTCTTTCATATACTGTGGCACCCAGAGCTTCACACTGCGTTTGACGTGTAGCCACAGAGTGCAGACCAGAACAGGACAGCTCCTCCCCTCGCCTGGTGGCAGCACTGGGTCTGATGCACTCCATGGTATTGTTGGTCAGAGCACACTGCTGGCTCAGATTCAACTTGCCATCAGCCAGGACTCCCAGATCTCTTTATATGGGACTGTCCTCCAGCTTCACATCCACCGGTCTGTACGTATAGCCAAGGTTGTCCTGGTGCAGAATTTGGCACTTGCTCTAATTAAATTTCACATTGTTGATGATCACCCAACCCTCTACTTTGTCATCATCTCTCTGCAACACATCAGCCTGCTCATGCAGCCCCAGCTTTCCAAATTCTTTCTTCCTCTCCTCCTTCATTCATATACTCAGAGAAATACCTACACAGATACATATTTTAAAAACCTACTGATTTAGATGGATGCAGACTTAAAATCAATTCATGAGCCTATGGTCTAACCACACCTTTGTTTGGCTTATAATGGGAAAGTCAGCAGTAAAATTAAAAGTGTTGTTAACTTCCAAACAGCATTTTCTGTTGTTTTATGTTTGGCATAACTGACCAAAGGGGACATGTTCACTTTTAATGGTGGTTTTATTTATTTTTTCTACAGTATTTCTTTAGCACTTTTTCCTTTTATATGACATATTAATACATAATTCAGAGGTTTTATGTCTCCCTACATAGTCTGCATGATTTCTTGTGCTATTGAATGGTACTATTTATGACCAAATGGCCAAAATCTCTTTTTTTTTTGTTAATCTTTTTTGGTCATGGGTTTGCTTATTTGTTCTTTTGTTTTCTTGCCATTTTCTGAGCCAAACAGAGCACTTGACTCCCCAGCTTCCTTGTCCAGAACAGCTTACCCCAAAGAGGTACAATTTGCAAGTGTATCAAGGAAAGTCAGGCAATTGCCAGAGAGAGGTTGAAAATATAGCAGAGTGCATGGAACTAATTTCAGTAAAAACTGTTGTGTTTTGACACGAGGAGATGCATGTGAGCATATAAGGCAGATGCCCCCTTTAACTCTGGGGAAATTTTAGCCCTGAGTTCAATAAAAACACCATCCTGGTAAACTTTGAATTTGTTGCATTAAGTGCTCAACTCTTCCTATCTATACTGCTCCTTTCAGGACGTAACTCTCCCATTGCCCTTCCTTAACACCCTTGGTTACCAATCACTTTACTACTACTCCATTGCACAGCTGCTCTCTCACAGCCTATGACCAGCATCTCCATCACCCACTCTCAAGCCCACCACCTCAGATGCCAGTGCCATTGCTGTGCCAGCTTGCTGGGACACTGAATCTACAATAGTGCCACAGGCTACAATCCCAGCTTGGTGGGCAGGTGGGCACTATACCATGCAGTAGTCTCAGTGCAAAGAGACCAAGCACCACCTCCTCAGTAAACATTTGTTTCAAGCTCGTCCCACTTGGTTATCATGCCTAACACATACTTTTTAATCCAGTAATTACTTTGTCCATAGGTTAAGCAGTCATTGAATCCAATCATTATCTTCACCGTGCAGTCACAATACATGGTAAATATCCTGAAATGCCATTTCTGGTATATTTCCCATCTGTACATGTTCCTCGGGCAATAACAGAGGACATGGAAACCTTCATTAGCCCTTTGACAGACTACAGACATCCTGCTTGTTAGCCTATTATCTGACTGCTTATCAGTCACATTCTCAAGCTCTCATTATTTTTACTTTCACGCTGCTGTAATTAGCCTCTGTATTTTTTGGACACTCCTAACCTTACTTCAGCCTACACACAGACTGTACAAGAAGTTAAAATACTGATGCCATAAACGCAAGCCTTTTAAAAGGTGACGTGTAAAGGATTGCTTATAAAAGAAGTTGAGAAGTTTATTTTATGTTTGTTGTTTCCATTTCCTTAGGGTATAGACCGTTGCTTCTCCTCCAAGCGCTCTGAAGGTACAAAGAGTGCTTGGAGCACAAATCCTGCTCACCTATCTGGTGCAAATCATTTCACTGATATAAGGTAGCTGCTCACAAATAATGAGCAGAGTTCAGAAAGATCACACAAAGAAGATGTTTACTCCCTTGTTCCATTCCTAACAGGCATCTTTCCTCTGCTTTATGTTGGTGTTATTTTGGCTTTCCCCCCCACTTCCCCCCATGTGAAGGAATGGTCACAAATACTGCTCTTCAGACTGTACCTTCCAACCTAGGGACAAGGAGAGGGATTAATTGGAAAAATGAGGGTGGAATCTAGGCCATTGCTTTCTCTAAGGTCTAAGGTTTCTCCCTTATAATGAAGCTGTTGAGATTGTAAGACATGAAATGGTGACAGCAAGAGTGAAAATTCAAGGAAGACTGTAATTATTGTCAATACACGAGGTGCTATGGCCCTGTGATTTGACTCTGTACACCTTCAATCCCTCCCCAGTTTTCTTGAGGAACAACAGGAAAACTAATAAGCAAAACACACTGCTGCTAAGGAACAGGTTCATCAGTAGCACTTTGAAGTCACAGTAAACAAGATATCCAGCAAATTAGGAGCATTCATTTCTTCACATGTATTGTTATTCTAAGGAGCCTGGGTTCTTGTGAGTTCTTAGTGATCACATTCCTAGTATCATGACCCTCTCTGAGCTCTACTGACTTCAAAAGACATTATTTCCAAGTTTTCCCAGGATCTCACCAGATCCCAGAAATCTATTCTCAAAGTAATTTTGGTTTTTTTTCTGCCTCAGTCCCAAGTACCTGCATATTTCAGAGCAATGCCTCTCTGCTGCTCTTCCCACACTTGAGCTTACCTCACTTCACACAATTCTATTATTTGCTATTTCCCATATTTCTCTGCTTGTGAAATCAAATCAACCTCCAGCTCACATCACCAGATGTGTTTCACCTTATTCAGCAATAAGGTATCTTCCAGCACAGACAATAAGTTGTGGAATATAGATAAAACCATAAGATTAATACAGTTTTACCTTTCTATATTTCAAGAAAACAAATCACATTTAGTATTTAATTTATATATTGCATCCTCCGTACTGTGCTCACAGCTATCTTGCTATTGTTAATACCATCAAAGCTAGTGACGTATAACTGGGTATTCCAGCTGTACTTTCCTCACATTTTAAATGCTTTTTATGAAAGTCTCTTGCATACCAATAATTATGATCTGCCAGGGAGTTCTCCATTAAAAATATTCCTTCCTGGGGATTCATAACTCTGCCATAAAAATTTGCCCCATGCTGAATGCAGCTGAAAGGTATTTCTTTTCCCACACTGAAACTATACAGAGTATTAGCCTCAGTTTATCACCACTTTGTCTTCAGTATATTGTTAGAGAGCATTAGCAGCAGAGCAGGCAGTAACCCCACAGCAGAGCAGCCCCTACCTCCCCTTTTGTTTCTGTGCTTTTAGCCTCCCATAAGCTTGCCCATTTTCACTGCTGAGGCAGAAGATTTTGAAGGTGAGTCACCATGCCTTAGAGATTGAAATGCTGTAGAAAGTTCTAGCAAGGGATGTTAGCTCTAGATAGTGATGAAAATGCCCTCCACCCTCGCCCTCCCTCTGGCACCCTCCTCCCCCCTGTGTGTGTGGACTGAGACCTGAACAGCAATCCCTCTCTTACTGCAGGGACTCAGTGGGTTGACAGAAAGAAAAGAATCACCTATGCATAAGAGAGGTGCCTTTTGCTATTACTGTGAAAATCCACACACATTTGGCCAAGTTATAAACCACAGGTGGTCACTAACTGTGTATTCCTCATTTTCTGGATGCCTGACTTGAGACCCTAGGGGCTGATTTGCAAAGTGCTGAGTGCTGAAAGCTGTAATTGAAGTCTCTGGGAGCTGTGCTTTGAACATAGATTGAGCTATAAAAACACTAAGTACTCAGAAACATCAAACCTGGACCCCAAAAATCAGTGGGTCCTTTGACCTTAATTTCCCTGTGACTCAGCTCCCCATCTGTAAAATGGGAATACCATCACCCTCTTGTTTCACAGGAGTGCTGTGAATTCAAACCCATGAATGTCTCTAGAGCACTCAAATGCTCTGGTGAGAGCACAGTTGAAGCACCCAAGAGCAAATCAATAATTTCATATTCAGTGCACTGTTCGGTTATGGTGTGAGGTAAATAAGGCCTGGGCCACACTTTGAATGATATGGCCAGATGTCTCTGAGCATCATGCAGCAGAAAAAAAAAAAAAAAAATACAACAAACTCATGTAATTAAAGACTGTCTTGTAATATGTTTACACAGGGGACCAGACTTGTGGTTATGTGGGCAACTTTAGCTCTGGCATTTCCAGAGCAAGAAAAATAACATTGCTACTGAGGGATGGCGTACAGTGAATTGCTGACACTTAACGCTGTGCAGGAGGTAGGCGAATAGTGCAATGATAAATATATCTCACAAAATGTACAAGTTAAAAGAACATTATTCAGGTGGCACAGCAGAGTTAGGACGCACTGGAATGAAGGATGCCTGCAGAGCCTTTACTCACTGCTTCTGCATTAGGAATACCACTCTTAATTACTTAATCATATATTTTGCCTCGGGAACTGTTGCCTCAGCGCAGACTGCATTCCTTCAATATTTTGTTTGTATTCATCGACATACTTCCTTTGCTCTCATCCTACTGCACATTATTCAGTCCCTGCTATGAAGACAGAACTGTTAACTTGTGTGTGAGTTTCTTATGGTTCTGGCACTAATTCACAGTTAATTTACACCCACAGTACACAGTGGCAAGTCATGGAGATATTAAGTCAAAAGAAGCCACTAATTCAGTTCTCAGTTTGAATTTTCAGAGGGGGTAGGAGGCTTTGCCAATCGACATCATGGCTATTTGATGGTAGAAGGCAAATCCCAATATTCAAAGATCTGAGATGCTATTCCAGGTACTCAGGAGCTGGGAGAGGTATTTACTATAATGAACAGAGATAGTTCTACATTCACTGACACAACACATGACCCTGTCGTTCACTTCTGCTCTCATCTGTTCAGTCTCTCCCTCACAGTCTCCCTCTCTTCACCAAGGCACTTCCTTCCTCTGCTCCTCAGGCACTTAAGTTCAAGCAATTAATTTATGCCCGGCAAGCCAAATCCCCAGCTCTGCTCCCTCTGGATTCCTCAGTTCTGCCTGATCCTGCATGAACTGGCTTAGCCTTCTTCTCAGCAGCCACTGTGCTGCTCCTTCTGAGCTTCTCTCCCCTCCAGCTTTACTACCCGTCTCCTTAGGACTTCTTTCTTGCACCTGAGAAACATTTACCTAGCTTATATATGCTGCAGATTTTCAAAGACATGAGAATATGGTTTATCTCTTCAACTCATCAGAGAGACGATATTCCTCTAAAAAGAAAGCAGCTCCCTAGCCTGAAATTCGGTATTTCTATCCTGCCTAGTGATGGTAGTACTTTGCAAGGAGAAGTCTCCAGAATTTATCGTGTATTCTTCCCTTAACCTCGATAAGATTTGTCTTTCCTGAGAATGATGAACTTCACTCTATAGCAGACGCTGAGAAGGGAAAGACTGTGCCCAAATCTGTGTTTGGGGGATAAACAAACAAACAAACAAATTCTAATAAGGACAGCCAGACAGATCATGCAGCCTTGCTAGTTATTTATATGATAAAACCTCCCAAGTCCAAACTGTTGTAAAAAGCAGATTTTGGAAGACACTTTATTTTGGAACAAATTTTAAATATAGGAAGTCTCAGAAATAGTACTTTATACCTTGTGAACAGATCCTATTTCTTTACTGGACTTTCACACTGTACTTCCACACAGTTTGCCTGGAACTTGCTGAATGTATCAAGTTAGAAGATAGAAATAAGATGTTACTTTTTCGATTAAGTGGATGCAAAGAAACAAAATAAGAACGTTAAAAAGCAGAGTTTCATCAGTAGCCTGCAGGTTCCAATGTCACTGGAGGACAATGGCAATGTCTCACCTCATGCTAAACTGATCATACCTGGAGCTTTTCTGATTGGACCTGTATGTTACAGATGCTGTAAGCTATACTGTGACTTTTCAGTTAGCTAAAAGAAAGAGAAAATAGCTTGTTTTCTAGACGTCATTGTGATCCATATTCAGCTCTTCTAACAGAGCACAAATGCAAAGCACTTGAGGTGAATTCAAGAGCAGAGGGAAATTCCAGGTTGATTTACCTTCAAGATGATGGGTAATCAGAGCAATATGAAACTACAGTCTTAAACTCTTCACTTCTCTGAACATGCTCCAGAGCCTCGATGTTTTTCTTGTAGTGAGGGGCCCAAAACTGAACGCAATATTCAAGGTACAGCCTCACCAGAGCTGAGTACAGAGGGATGATCACCTCCCTGCTCACATTAGCAACACTGTTTCTGGTAGAAGCCAGGATGCCATTAGCTTTCTTGGTTACCTGGGCACACTGCTGGCTCACGTTCAGCCAAGAATTGACAAACACGCCCAAGTCCTTTTCTTCCATACAGTCTTCCAAACACTCTGCCCCAAGCCTTTAGCATTATCTGGGGTTAACTGCTCATGATATGCCTAGCCACATCCCAAATATTTTATATGATTCCCGTCCTTCCTACACACACAAAAAACCCAATTACACCAAGCCTGAAATCAGTAGCCAGGGCAGGGCCAGGTTTCTATTAACCTAAGCCTTTGCTTTCCCTTATCAAAGTTCTGCGGTCAACTGTCACAGATATTTCTGGGGAAAGATGTGCCCTCCCTGCAATTGCTTGGCTGTCAGTGCTTGACCAGGAACACCACTGTAATGGCTTTGCATAAACAGCCAGTGGTCAGGGTATTTGAACAGGAATTGCAGATGGGAGACAGAAGACAGAGAGAGAACAGCTCAGTATGTCCGGAGGATCTGGTGTAAGCTGATGGCAGAGAAATAGTTAACCACACAGCATATCAGGAAGTAAAACATTCTGTCTTTATACTATCTCTTTAGATTCTGCTTTTAATAAATTGGCTACTTTATCCACATTAGTGCTGCCTGCATTTTCTTATGATTCAACTCCAGCAATGCCTTATCAGTCTTCAGCTACTTATTCAAGTTACACATCCCACCGCTCTGGGGCTTGTTAGATAAGGACAGAAAGGGAAGGAGCCTAAAGACAAGTGCAACACAAAATGAGTGGATGTTCTGATCAATCATCTCCTTGCTTTGTAGAAAATAGCTGCCCATTTCCCTTCCACCCATGTCAAAATTCAACTTTGGAAATAAATATTTTACAAGAGGAAAAGTATTTAAATAGTCAACTGTTTTGAAGTTTTCAGAACATTCAGAAGTGTGCAGTTGTTTTTTGATATACCACATCTGTCTTCTAAATTACAGAGCAATATTAAGATACATATTTACCGTAAATTATTAATATATATAAGTAATTTTCCTCAGTTTTACAAGTGAAAAGATCACCATCTTTTTGCATCTGCCTCTAGCATATATTACACGTGTACATATTTTGCATTATTTTAAGGGGAAAAAAAAAAGCACTCAAAATCATTGGAACAAAGTTGAGCTGCTACTCACATCACTTTTAGACCAAGCAGAACTTTACAATACCAGATGCCTGTCCCCTTACTCTATCCCTGCTCATACTGTGTAGAGGTGATATCAGTCTTGCAACAAGAAAAGGAGAAGGAAAGTAAACATCACATATTTGAGACAAATTTTACAGCACTCTGAATGATATGTGTACTTTTTATGTTTATGAAACCACCATCTAGCAAAAAATAGCAGCCTAATATTTTGACACAAAGGTCATTTGAAAGTTTTACTGCCTGCAAGCCTGATCCATTTTGTTGACAAAAGGCTCTCTCAGGGCTCTTTAAGGTGCCCCAGCCTGCTCGACTTTCTCTCTGTCTAGCATTTCCATTTCCCCTCCTCACCCCCTCCCACCAGACTAATTACCAGCTCATTAAGGCTGTCCTAATGAATTATGTTACAGCATTAAGAAAGGGCTTGAAATAAATGCTCATTTAGGTCTGGGAGGAGGGACAGAGAGATTACTACTATTGTCAACCTTGCCAGTTGAAGCTAACTTGATCTGACCACACTCAACACCCAGACAGTCTGCCTCCCCCCAAAAAATCATTAATATTTCAGCTGAAATGAATTTTAGATTGATATAAACATGCTCTTGGGAGGAATTGGCTTCCTAATACCACAAAAAGTAAAATGCTCAGGAAGGTTATACTATGTATGGCTGAGTTTATGCTTCCTGAACCATACTGAGGGCTGAGGAGTGTCAGGAGGGGGTGGGGGAGGCATAAGCAATTTCTGATCTGGTTAAGCACGATCAGACAGCAAGGCAATCTCTGCTGTCCAGCATTTATGACATAATTAAAAGCATCTGTCATATTTTGGGTGACTTATGATGCCAGACAGCCCAGTCCCCATTTAACATCCCTTTGTAACACACAAAGAAATCATTGCTGTTCCTTATCAGAAAGAGAAGTGTTGTCCTCACCAGGGGCTTTCAGGCTCAACTCAAACCCAGGGCTGCAGCATTACAAGGGTGCATAGCACCGACTCAGGGCTAGGCTTCTAGCACACTGGTTTCACAGCCTCTACCAAAGACCACTTATCATCATCCACACTCAGCTCTGTCACTCGAAGCTCTAAATACTTAACTTGCATTTTATTAATATCTCATAGGATGTCCAGAGAGGTTGTAGAGTCTCCTTCTCTGGAGACGTTAAAGATCTGCCTGAATGCTTTCCTGAGCAATCTGGTTTAGGGAACTGTTTTAGCAGGGAGTTGGGCTACATGACAGGAGAATGGGGAATGGCCTCAAGTTGTATCGGTGGAGGTTCAGGTTGGTTATCAGGAAAAATTTCTTCTCAGAAAGAATGGTTAGTCATTGGAACAAATTGCCCAGGTTTGTGGTGGAGTCACTGTCCCCGGAGGTATTTAAGGAGAGGGAACATGTAGTACTTAGGGACATGGTTTAGCAGGCAAACTGGTGGTAGGCAGACAGCTGAATGAGATGATCTTGGAGATCTTTTCCAACCTTAAAGATTCTGTGACCCTCAGAGGTCCCTTCCAACACCCACGATTCTGTGATTCTTCTGTTGAACATGGATACATGGATACCTGGTCTTTAGCTCTAGCTCTCCAAAGAGATTTTGGTATCTGGAATACCTCTCTCATATATTTGTTTTCCTCCATCAGGGTGGCCTTTTGATGGAAATAGATATATCTCATTGCAGAGTAAACACGATGATGCAAAAAATCTTACCCTGAGACGGAGATGATAAAAAAAAACTCACATGGTGCTAGAAATGGGCCCAAATTTTCTTGAAATACACTATCTGAATTAATTTTTATTACATGCTTTTGAGGTTTTCAATTACAGTTACGGCAGCAGCTTGCACGATTTTTGAAATCAGGTCTGTAACTGATAAACAAATGCTAAATATACACATAAACATAAGACAACTGAATATGAGAGAAGAATTTATTCTATTCTCCCAGAATCATGTATTTTTTGAGAATTCTAATTATTTTCATACTTGTTGAAGAATCATTAAAAGCAGATTAGTTAATACACAGTGGCCTATGTATTATTGCGCATTTTTATATTTTCCCCCCCAAACACTTCTTTTTCAGCAGGCTAAGATCCTATTTTCCCCAGACAACAGAAAATGCTCATTTCTAGAGAAATCTTTGAACTGTGCCATATTGCATTTTTAATGGATTCATTAGCAGCAAACAAGAGCAAATATACATGCAAGCCTATGAGCTGACATATCCATGTAGACCTCAAAACCTTTTTAGCAGCAAAGGCAATAATTTAAGCTGTCTCTCGGAATGAGAGGCCACACCGATCCAGAGCTTTTGTACTCTGTCAATATCTGGCTACTTTTTAGCAAGTTCTGATCTGCCTCTAGGCAGCTGAGCACTTAAAAGCAACTACTTTCAGGCTGGAACTGCCTTGTGATGCTCTTTTGCATACACGTACACACACACTCCAGGATTTAGGAGATATTACAAACAGACCCTTATTTTATGGCCATTTGTTATTTGCTCATAACATTTACTGTTAATTGCATGCATGCATGCATAGAGCTCCACACACGTAAACACGTGCATATCTGTTATATAAATAAACAGAAAATACTAGGGAGAACATTTCTCACACTTGGAGACAAACTAGCCACCAAGCGGTAGATTATTCTTATCATCCTTCTGCAGTAAAGCAGGACAGGGAAGGCAAGAGCACTGAAGGCAATTTCTGCCAGAACAGCAGATGACAGAGTTGTTGCAGGACAAACAAACAAAATAAAGCAAGTTTTCTTTTCCTCAACACATCTCTCCCTCATCCCAAGTTTCTTCCTTTCATTTTCCTTTTTTTTTTTTTTTAATTTTATATATGTTTTCTGTCCTTTCTTGTCTTTTTTTCTTCCTCCTCCTTTCAAAAGGCAAAGAAACAGCTGACAGGGAGGAGGGCAGCAGGGGCAATTGTCCTCCCTCCTCTCCCCGAGGGTGGGCACACACGTCAGCAGCAGAGTGACAGAGGCTGGCCGGCCCTGACAGCAAAGCATACGGGTGAAATGGGCGGCCACAGTATCAGCTGGGGCCATCGGCACGTCCCGCTGCCTATCAGCATTGTGCCTGGCAGCTGGGGAGATACATTTAGATAAAGCAGCCAGCAATCGTTGATAACAAGTCCCTCAAATGTCAGGCAGCACAAAGGGCAGCATTGATTGCTGCTGTACAGCCCGCCTTTCCTTTTCTTTGGTGCTCTATTTTTCCCCCTCTTTTTAATATAGCAAAGACTCTGGCTGGGATAATCTGCCTGCAGAAAAGGCCATTGTGCTGCTACATGCATTGTGTTATTCACTAAATAGAATTTATCAATGTTTCTCTGATTCCTTCTCCTTTCTCTTCCTCTTTCCCTCAATCCTCCAGCAGCTACTCTGCTCATTCTCAGAGGTGGGCCCGAGCCAGCAAAGGATGGGCAGCAGGTCTCAGATCACACACACAAACTCTTTGAAACCTATGGTATAGATTTCCACCTCTCCCCCTGCAGTTTTGAATGAGTGCCTGAAGCTCACACTCATCTCAGCTTTCATTTACTTCTGACGTGGAACAGACGTAGCTGACATTATGGGTCTGTTTCATCCCCAGAGTTGAGTCAGTCTGAAAACACCAACTAATTTGAGTCTCAGAGATTCACCACATTCCAGTGTTTGAGTTACCCAAGTCTACCTCTGGCAAACTGCAGAGCTCAAAGCCACTTAACTCTTGCAGATGTATTACCATCTTTGGAGGAGCTGTAGCACTGTAGCTCAGACAGTGGCCCCCAAGACCTGCCCTGTGACAGAGCCAGGACTTTGTTGTTATAAAGCTGCTGCTCCAGCACAAGACAGGCAAAGTACAGGGAACATTCAAGATTTAGAATCTGTTGTGCTCCAGTTGTTTATGCCTCTAGTGCTTAATTTTTTCCATCCTCAGCTGTTTAGTCGAGAAAATGGGAACTATGTATTTCCAGTTTCCAAACTCCAGCAGCCCTACAAACAACAGTGATCACCAGCACGCTTCTGGAAGATCAGGCAGCAACACACTGTCCAGAACTGCCCCTCCTCCTAGGTCTCTCCCAGGGAAGAAGGTGCTGTAGCACTTAGGCTTGCTCTCCACATTCACATCAATACTCCTCCCCCTCTGCTGTCTTTAAAACTGATGTGAATTTAAAGCCGAATCTTTGCTTCAGTAATGAACAGACTGTTCCCAGCTATTTAAAAAAAAAAAAAAAAAATACAATCCCTGACACTTCGTAATCATCATTTTAATTATTATAATTTTAGAACTCATACTTCACCAATAATAGGTCTCAAACAAAAAGTGTGGTGTCCCCAGAGAGATAAATGACAATGGGTTTTGTCTCATATGCTTGCTATAATTACAACTATTTGATCTGATGCAGTTTTACACTTCTGTGACTGCAGCATTGGTGTTTTGATTGCAGCAAACTTTTCCGAGGGCCTTTCTGAGTCCTGGAAGACCACACTTAGCTCCCCATATGGAACCAGAGCTCTCACACAGAAATGTGGAGTTGGTGGCCATAGCTGTGCTGAGCTTCCCTGGGCATCGACTGCCCCACAGGGAGAGAAGGGTTCTCACAGGGAAGGTGCTCAGTGCCAAGAGCCTTACTGGTTCCCTAAAAGCTAAGTGTGCAAGATGAATCCTGCAGTGCGCAGATCACACAGGGAGGGAGCGATGCCTTATTCCATGTTTACCAGGACAAGTCAACATGCCGCATGTCCTCTGCCAAACTAAAGATCTGCCTTGCCTGAAAGCCAGCCCCGTGCTCTGATAAGGGGGAGCAGCTGCCTGAGTAAGAGCACAGGAATTACAATATGGGTGGGAGCATAAGGACGGCATAAAGCCATACATTCATGTTGTATTCTACTGCTGTCTGCTTAGTGATCAAACTCGCAGATCAGTTTAGAGCTTCTTAGCAGTGCCTGATGGATTGTTTTTCCTTCTCAGGGTTTGTCATACACTTTCTGACGACAGTTCTTCAGTACAAGCATAGAAAAGTATTTCTCTTTAAAAAAAAAAAAATAATAATAAATACTAGTATCTTTGCTATAAAGAAGGGATTGTTGGCAGACAAAAAAAGATTTTATCCACAGAAACAGGGGGTTGGTCATTCCTGTAGCACAGCAATCTTTCATACTTTTCCTTCAAACCTGCAACTGAAGGGGACAAGAGAGAGAGTTTGTCTTTTCAGAAGCAGCTCCTTTGATCAGAGTCATTCACTCTGGAGAATGGAATATTGAATTCCTTTTGCAGTCAGGCTGTGTTTAAGCGCTTTTGAGTCTGGCTGCAGTTCGTGGACTTTGTGAAACATGAGTATCCCTCCCACCCCCCTCTGCCTTTCTTCTCTGACATAGGGATTTTTCAAAGGGCATCACACAGCCTGACCAGAGAAACAGGGTGTTCTGAAACATCCTAGTTGCTTATCACACACATGGCCACACAGGGCAACTGGGCAGAAACTGCCTTTCTTGATTTGGGGAACTGTGTTATCATTCCAAGCTCATGAGCAGAAGGTGCAAGAGAGGGAAAGGTTTAGCTATGCACAGCCTGGGTTTAAATTTAGGACTGATCTCTCTCAGTAATGTTAAAGAAACCAAAGAAGGAAAAAAAAAAAAAAAAAAAAAAAAAAAAAAAGAATATCCACACCTCTAAACTCTTACAATTCAATTTTTGGCAAGGTCCGGTATTTTTAATTATTCTGAATGTCTGTTAATGCTGATATAACAGCATCTGCCAGCTTTTCCATTGCAAACCACAAATTTCTGGAGAATGCAAAACTCAGCCATGTAAATACTTGGCCCACAGTGAAACTTGGCAGTCTAAGCTTCAGCCAAAATTCAGAATATAATAATAATATTTGTTTAAAACAAAGTTAATTAAACCTGTGTGCAAGGAGAGTTTTGATCATTCTTAAGTTACAGAGTTCTGCTGGGACTTAACTGCATCTTCTCTCCCAAGATCCTCAAGTACCAAGGCATCACTTGAACCACAGCACAGCTGCAGTGCTCATCCCCCACTTATAGCATCCCCAGAGGAGGAGCAGCAGCATGGAAGATCTGCCCTGAGTCTCCCTTGCTCAGGGTGCTTGTGGCTCCTTGTGCTACTCTGCATCACCCAGCTGCTTCAGCAGGTACCATGGAGGGGGCAGTGTGGCATCGGTACTGCACAGTTCCCTCTTGCTAATCCCCCTGTCCAGCCCTGAGTGAGCTGTGACACCCAGGCCCACCATGTATTCACCATGTGCTGAACCTCTGCTCTGCACAGCTCTGCTGTGCCCAGCTAAAACAGAGAGCACGGGGGCAGTGATAAATTAAGGCTAGGGAGTTTAAATGCCTCACTTAAATTGCACAGTAAATGAAAGACAAAAATAAGGAACATTGTTCTGTTGTGAGTTCCAGTCACCTCCTGTACTAGGGAGGGAGATATTGCTCCAGAGTCTCCCATTTTCAGATGCATCTGTTCCCCAAGCTGAAAAATCTAATCAATTCATCCATACTGTGGACTAATTACTTTTGCTATTTTGTATTGCGGTGAGGACAGGGAGGGAACAAAATTTGTTTGGTCTGCTCAAGAGTGGCTACTCTACTATGTGCAACAGAGAAAAAAATCACTGTGTTTTATCAAGGCATGAAATTGCTTTAAGAAACAGAAATGAGAGAAAAAAAAATAGCACCAACAGTAAAAAAAAAAAAAAAAAAAAAAAAAAAAAAAAAATACTTCCATGATAAGATGTTCTCTAATTGCTTTTAGCCCCAAGTTTTATAAAGGACAGATCTATCTTTCCCTTGTTTTATGGCTAAGAAAACTTAGGGAAGTGATTTTGGCCTGTCCCTCAACATAACAAGTGCACATTTTAGCTCAAGTTGAAACCCCTTCCACCTCCCTGACCACACTCAGCCCTCCCTGGATACCTGCCAGCAGGACAAACTGCCTGTGGGAGTTTTTGTTCTGTATTCAGGACGAGCGCCATGAGAAAAAACACAAGAGTTTCATGTATCTATGTACACTTATCAAAGAGGAGATAAACACGGGTACAGAAACTCAGGCAAGATACCCATAGTCTCCTTGATAGCGCTGGAATACTTGGAAACCTCACTGTGGGTTGCAAGCCTTTTACAAGCACGCTGCCCAACAAAAGCCTCGCCAGCACCACTCAGCAAACTCTGGGTTATCTCGATGGTGTGTGCCTCCTTGTCTGTGTGCTTTAGCCATGACTCAGCTTTCCCCTGACAGAGGCTCACACAGACCATTGTGCCTAAACTCCACTTGTGATTTGGGCCTAAGCAAATTTGTGTAGGGCAGACTTGAGAGCAGCTGGATTTCCCTCCAGGAATGGCATCTTCTGATCACCCCCCACAAAAAAAGCCCTAAACTCACCCAGCACAACTTCTACAACTCAAAGACATGGGGGAAGATTCTGCTATCTGTAGATGCTTGAGATATTTCTGTATGGTCTCAGATCATTTGCAGACTCAAAGCATACACTTACGCTCAAAATGCCAATACAAAAGGAAAGACAATTGTTTGGAAACATCTTATTGCCTTTGAGTGTATTACCATATCAGGGTACAGATACCAACCATGAGAAAGAAGGGAGTGAAACAGTCGAGAGTACTGTTGCTTATTAGCAATTTTTGAAAAGGTGCATGAAAACATTATTTATGGCCTAAATTATTTTTCTTGTTAAATCCTACATAGAGGTAAACCATACTTCTGCAGGCTCTTAAAGTGGGCAATTAAGTGAGTAGAGATGGGGAATTACTGGAGACTTAACAGGCCAGCAGAAGTAAAATGCAGGAAAATCATTAGAGAGCAAATCTTTTTTTCCTCTTTTGGAAGAGCAAGGAAAGAAGGGGAAGTAGCAAAGGGAGGAAGTAGGGCAGTACCAGTTTGTCCAGTGGGGAGAACCTGGAGTTGAGGAGGCTGAGAACAGATTATTTCCATTTTGATCCATGTACTTATGCAGGATTGTTGTCGGAGTGGAGGGAATATACACATTTTTGCCTGTTTTCTAGTACCTTACACCACTCCTAAGCATAAGGTTTCTACCACCACAGCTTTTGCACAACAGGCAGCTTGCATTTTCCCCTCACAGGCTCTCTCACTCCTTATCTGCCACTCCACCATTTAAGGAACTGTTGCCCTCTTCACCACTGCAAGGGAAGATTCCTTCCCAAATGAGCAGGAGTCTGAAGTTCTCTTTCTATCTCTCTTTCGCAATACAAGGGAAACAAGGTATAAGATCAAGCGTAACAAGAAGGAGAAGGAAAAAAAAAAAAAAAAAAAAAAAAAAAAAAAAAAAAAAAACAATAAAAGCAACACGTGAGAAAAATATTCACTAATCCAAAAAAGCACAGGCAGATTTAACAATGCTCCTCCACACAAAAACAGAGAAAGATCCATTTTGCATGACATATAAGTTGATAAAAATGCTAATGTTTGCAGAAAGACAATGCTTTCATAAATATATAAGAGAAGTAATTTTTTCACGTCTAATCAGGCTTGATTTAAAAAGCAGTCAGCATGCTTCTGTGTCTCCCAGCCTCTTCTTGAATCTAATACCTAATCCAGGTCTCAAATGCAGAGAGATAGAATGCCAACGATTCAGGTAAAAATGCAAAACACAGCGGTAGCTCTTGCCTGTGGCATCGTAGAAGTGGGAGCACTGTAGCAGATCCTACCACCTAATGAGCAGGAAGAAGGGGAGCTCTTGCCTCTGAGATACAGGCTTCCTTAAAAGATTTGGCATCAAGGCTGCAGCTCCCAGGCAAGAATTCACTCTCGACCCCCCTCAAGCAACTGGATGAAGCCAAGCTTTGAATGTCAGGCCCTGTCATCGCAGGCACAGCACAAATGCCCTGCAGTAATGCCACCACCAAGGCAGCACTCAGTTGTCAGAACACCAGCCGCACAATTCATGAGAAAACCAGCAAATATGACAGCTCTTGAATATGAATCTGGAGACAAAGCAGAAACTGCAGTCAATTGAGAACACTGAGAAAAATAATGCTTTGCAGAGGGCTATTAGTGCAGTTACAGTAACTTCTTGTTTTATGTCACAAAACTGCACGGACTCAGTGCAGGCTGCAGTAAGCTTTGCACAGCCAGACTTTCACCCCCTACTACAAGTTGTTGAGTTACCTTCAGGTAGCATCTCTTTCTGCTCTAGAGTATGTCCAGACAGCTGTCTGAAAGCTGATGGCTACATTTAAATGGTAAGAAGTTATGCTAGATGAATCCAAGACTAACTGTTAACCCTATGCTCTGACTGGGCCATTTCATTGAAATGTGACTTACATATCAGTTTCCCTTAAAACATTCAGCAGAACATGAAGAAAAAAAACCTGTAACTTCAGTATAAAATGAAACAGAGATCCATTTTTTTCCCTTTAATGCTCTTCCTTGTTGTTGAAGATACAGACTGAGCTACTCCATTCTGTACAGTTTTCACTGCTCTGTGTGGAGCTAACCAGCTCTGCACAGACATCCAGCATATGTTGTTTATGTAACACTTTCAGCTGTGTTGCTACTCTCTCTGAACTCAATAGTTCCCAAAAATTTAGGATGTTGCAAATTGTTCTATCAGGAGAAAGAAATTGGCAGTAGAGCCTGGTATCTATTACAGAAATCCTGCTCCCTGACAAGGAACATCAAGTCTTGCTTGCTAGGTGTCACACGACAGGAGATAACTTCATTTGCATCTTCCTCCCAGTACACAACCAGAAAAAAAGCTTCTCTTCCTCTCCTGGCCTTTCAGTGCTGCACAAGTTAGCTGTGTCCAAAGTTTTCCCCTGGGAATTTCTGCTGTATCAGTTCCAAGTCTGAGAAGCTCTTATGTGGAAGTGTTGTCTGAAGGGTCCAGGACATTACCCACAGCTCAGACACTACCATGCATCTACACCACTGCCAGAGGAGCACCATGATGCCTCAAAGTGTTTAACTGTTTCTGCTGTTCCAAGAGGAAGATTCACAGGTGCTTGTTAAACCCTGGTGAAAACACATAGCTAATGGTAGTGACTATGTTGAAAAATATTGTTTTGTAGCTGAGAATTTGCTCTGTCAAATAGTGTTATTCTGCTCTTTGTATCCATTGCAGTTTCCAGGAAAATAAATAGGAGGCATTACTTTCAGGGTGGCCTACATATTCTAAATAGAGGTGCCAGCATGTTATAGAATATGTTGTTTCATTTGAACCGTATACTTTTGAAATCATGTTCCTTTGCCCTTTAGTACCTAGTAAACATAATGAGAAAACCACGTGCACTGCTATCTCCAGCTTCTTGTCAACATTACAGAGCATTCACTCAGTTACTCATGTCATTGTTATGAAGTAATTAAAACCCTGTGGTACACAAACTGAAGACTGCTTCTATTTCTGGTCCCAGCTTGACATCTCAGGGAAAGCACCATCCTCTAAGTGGAATCAGGCTCCCACAGAAACTACACTGCTATCTTGAACTCAAACTCTCTGAGCAGCAAGTCCCAAGTGGCCACTTGTGGAGGTCCTAAAGGTGCATCTTCTGTCTTCGTAAGAGCCTGCTTTGTTCTCAGGATTGGAGCTCTGAAAGCAAAGCAAAGGCTTATGCCTTCGATAGAGCACATCCGGAGAGATCTGCTGCCCCTTGTCAAGCTGCTCACATTCAGAGCACACCCCTCTAAAAAGCATATATTGAAGAATGCCCAACTCTGGTCTGAATAAGTGTTGCTTATCTGCAAAACTGCCTTGAACTTCTAAAGCAAAATTGTAAATAACAGGACAAAGTGAACTGAAGGGTAAAGAACAATGTCCTGTATACATTTCAAAAACAAGCAGTATGCACATATCCTTATGAACTGCTGTGTTCTGGGCAGAGATGAATCTTAACCCTCATTTCTGGAAGGTGCCCTGTTTGTGACAGGGTGCATTTGTGAGGCCTGAGAAGCAGATTCTTTCCAGACCAAAATCTTCCTTTCTGGCTGCCTGCAGCCAGAAGGAACTAAATTTGGTGACCCAAGTGATTATTGCTACTTCTTTCTTTACTTACTTTATTTTACTTATTACTTACTTTACTTTCTTTTTACTTACTTTTTACTTACTTTTCTTTGTAAATAGAATTAATATATTAGCAACACAAGCATAAAAAAAAATAAATAAATAAAAAAAGAATGAAGCAAGTCACCAGTTAGCTGCATAGTTTGGCACTCCACAGTGAGCAATAACCCAATCTCTTTAAGGAAGCAGCAACCATGAAGCTTCTCAAAGCACTCAAAACTTCAGGAACCTTCCTATTCCCTGATATTTCACTGCATCCTCTCTCCAGAAGTCCCATTATCGACTTCCAACACTTCAGTGCTTTAGAAACCAACTGTTCAAATGGAAATTATTTCTGGCATGCTCCCATAGGGGGCATCGTGAAACAGATGAGTGCAGAGATCCCACAGAGGCTTTCAAATCCTTGATCAGAGATTTCCAAGCCTTGAGCTCTGTCTTCAGAGCACGAGCTGCTGAACAACAAAGAGAACTGTAGAGTAAATCTGTATTTACCCAGAGAAGTGGGAGACTCTTCCAGGTATTATCTCCAGACTAGGCCTGTTGAATGGATATGCCCATATTCCTGTGGCACAACCAACAGTTTTATCATTGACCTAATATTCTAATCACTGTTGCAACTGAGGACTCATGCAAGCATCTTTCACCTTAACTAGAAAGATTCACGTGTGCCAGTGACTGTAAGGGAACAGTAATTAGTCACAGACAGTGACGACAAAACTTTCAGGGGAACAGCACTAAAAAAATCACAGGTCTTAATAAAGTTTTTATAAAGAATGAGATCTAAACACAAAGGCTGAGTCAAGCTGAACCTGGTTTTTGAAGATGAGTTTCAGGTACCTCTTTTGATGCTTCTGCAGAGCCTGAATGCAGTCCTGGTCTGCATCGTACTGAGCAAATTGATGAGTAGCTTGTCCAAAAGGACTTGGCTGCTATTGAAAATTAACAGAGGTTCTTCTTTTGTTTCATTGCATATTTAACTTAAACAGGCCAGCTCAAAAAATTACTCATTTGCACATTCACACTTCAGAGTGAAAGATAACCCTGCAACAATACTCATTTCCATCTCCAGTTCCTCCCCTAGCCCCCCAGTGGGGCCATAGACAGCAGCCACCACAGCAGAGCTCAGCTCACTGCAACAGCAGCAGTAAGAGCTCCAGATGTTTGAGCCTTGTGCATACATGAGCAAGCACAGCACTGACATAGATGCAGCCACCTGAGTACAATCCATGTGCATCCTCTCTCTCTTAAGCTGTATTGACTCAAAGATATATTACCTCAACTTCACAATAAAGACACACCCTCAGCGTTTATCCACTGATTCTTTTCCATAACATTTACTGATCTCACAGAGCATAAATCCAGGGAGTAAAACAAAATCTTAACTCAAGTAATCTACAGAGACATGCCTATTAAATGCCAATGGACAGAGCCTTTTCCTTCAAACACAAGCTTTCAAGAACTGCAGTAATTCTGTGGACAATCAAAAACTCCAAATTCACGTTAATTGATTTTCATCAAAAATAGTCTTTTCTCCCTAGTCTTATCTACAAAGGCTTATTGTCCATATACCAGCAGACTGATATTTGAATTCTCATCATTACACGCTCTAGCTTTGCAGCAGAATAACACTGTAAATCTCGATCACCACCTGACTGGTCTTTTGGAAGAAAGGAAAAAAAAAAAAAAAAAAAAAAAAACACAAAGTAAGAAAAAGTGATAGAAAAATTATTTTAAGAACTCAGTATCCAGTGAACAACAGATATCTACGTTCAGTCTTCTGTATAACAACTTGAGGATTTTATCCAACTGGAACGTAAATAAATAATTTCTACCTTCTCCTCTCATTGGATGCCCTCATGCAAGTCCTTATGTTGCAGTCATCCAGCAGGCAATCACAGCATCCACAGCATCCAATGACTATAAATGATGCAACTTTCTTAGCCAACCAAGAGCCTCAACTTTTTGTTTGAAAGAAAAGGAACAGAACTAAGTGGCAGTAACTGCTGGGCATGCCAAAGTGCAAACTTGGGAAATATAAAATAATACAGATGACATATTGAAGTCTCAATAAAGACAAAAAGAAGCAATAAAGTATAAGAAATAACCTTGAACTGGATTACGAAGTACAGTCTCTTACTAGATTCCTGCTTTATAATGCATTTCACAGAGGACAGAATTTACTATGAGCTGAGGAAGGAGGGTTATGTGTTTATTTTAGTGTTAACAGGGGTGGGAGTGCAATATTAATTCTCACTTGTTTTCTCCTCTTTAATTACAGTCATTCAAGAAATGTTTATTCTTTCAATTTCAGAAATGCTATTAACTGCAAGAGCTTTCTTTAAAAAGCGTTGAGAAGTATTGTTCCTTTCAGTTGTTTTTCTGGGAACAGGGAGTAGGTGTGGACAGCAACAACAGAATATGATTATCTGCTGATTTCTGATGACTTCAGTTGCACTTTGAAGATGCTGCAACAGGTTTGGGCACACCCATTACGACCTTTTTTGGCAAGAAAGTTGGGAGACGTCATCATCTTATTCCAGAGGTTTCCATACTCAAGAACACTGCAAGGGGTATGGTGCTAGCTCAGAAGTTTCCCCTCAATCTTCTCCAGTTGGAAAAATCACAGTCCAATCACATCAAGCATTACATATTATCTAAATGAACTGCTTAAAAATGTAGGCCATGATCTTATTATTTCAGCCAGATATACTCGAGGAGATTCATGCCATCACACACCTCTTCTGCCCCAGCTCCAACAGTCCCATCCCTGCAAAATCTGTCTGCAGCTTGAGAGCCTGGTAAGAATAATAAACTATTCTTTTAAGGAAGAATTAAGTAATTAATTGAATTAATACATTATTCAGACTGAACACACACTGTCTCAATTTGTCCTCATTTGTACATGAGGAAAGATTTGAGGAAGCAAGAAGCTTACTAACCAAGGGAGAAACCTTCTGACTCTGTACCATATATTCACCTTTCCAAAGTATGCAGAATAAATTAAAACAAAACAAAACAAAAAAACAACACAAAAACACACCATGACTCAGGTTAGACTCCCCCCCCCCCTTATAATAAGTCCTATTATGAGCCGTAGCCCTCTCCATTCAAACACCCACAGATGCAATCACATATTATATACAGATTTGTTCACATTATTTTAGGGAACTTTTTTTTCCTAAAGAAAAATGTTCATTGAACTAAGCATCAGGAGTGCAGCTAGTTTTCCCTTGTGTGCTCTAATAATGATTTTTACCTAGCAACAGCCGGGAACCAATAGATCTGCTGTCTTTCTGAGATGTTCCTGTTCCTAGGAAGGTCAATCACCAAATAGGATTCATTTTTCACCTGAGACAAGAGAGATGTTGAGGTCTTATAGATCTGTATGGTGTTAAGGTTCTGCAAGTATGGGAGAATTAGCTTTCAGTAATTACCTCTCCTTTTAGGACGAGTTGCCAAAGACATATTTGAGTACACTGTATTTATTACAGTGGTAAAAAGAAAACAGAGCAGAAAACAATGAGGCAATTAGTAGAAGCTCCTTTAAAAAAAAAAAAAAAAAACCAACTTGGAACACAGCAACAGTTTAGTATGTGGCTTCCATTTCTATGGTTTTGGACATAATTAAGGAAGACCTCTATCAATGAACTATTTTATTGTTGCTGAAAACCTACAACTTATTTTTAAATCAAAAGATATGTGATAATGCAACAATTTCAGCCATGAATCAATGGTAGAGGAAGAACTTGCCATATCCAGTGCCAAATTGCTTGTGCAGAACCTGTGGCAGACTATTTAGCCAGATATCCCTGGAAGTAAGATAAGATGTCTTCCAGACTCCCTTATGCAAAGGCATGACGACCCAGATTGAGACAGTAGTCCTTAGGAGGGAGACATGAGTCCCTCAGGCTTTCAATTCCCACCCTACCCATCATGAAGATTGCTTCCCAGAGACTTTGGCTGAAGCAAATGCTAGTTGGATGGCCTGCCAATATTCTCTTCCCAGGTTTTCATATTTAGTTCCCTCTCAACATTTTACAGACATTTCAAGACATCCAATTGTGTTCAGAACAGATTTTTTCCCCCCCCTCTGCCAGATGTCCCCAAGGGTGGGAATGTGAAGGCTTAATATCACATCTAAACATAGAGTGAAATTTGTAAAGACTGCATTGTTTTTGTAAGTCATCCTTAAGTAGTTTGTCTATACAACTCTATATAACAGTTGCAAGAACAGAATCCTAGATCAGATTAGCAGTACTCTTAGGATACTCATGAGAGTGCTGGAAAATACAAATCTAACGGCAATGAAATATAACATGAAAGCAATAGCTCTTACTTTATGAGTGACTTTTGAAGAGTAGGATGCCAGTTCTCAGACAAGACAAAAGTCCAGCATAATGAAAGCAACTGTTTGGTAGTTTTTCCTGAGGAAATAGCGTAAATAAAAGAATGGCAGACACAGAACAATTTTTTTTAGACTTTGAGACACAGAACATGACATGAAAAGGAAAGCAAACCTGATACACTCCTTTCTATCACATTCTGTTGCCAAAAGAAGGAAGTGGGAAGAGAGACCATGCCAGGATTTTTCTGGCTTGCTAACAGTAAGGGAAAGATCAAACACTTACATGGAGGGCAACAAAAGCTATTAATCTTCTTTGCACTTTAGACTTGTCTGGCAGGACAAAAATCAGAACAAAAGACATGACCATAACACGAAACTGCCAAAGAAAAATGTCAAAGCAAGAGAGAACTATTCCAATTTACGGGCAGTATTTGCAAAGCTTTCCAAAACCCCGGACTGAATAGCATGTTATCTACTATTTAAATAAAATTTACGCATTTCTGACAAACTTGAAAGAAAGGAATTTTGATCAAACCTATGTGGTACTGACTTGGTGCTTGACCGCAATTTCACACCCATAACACGACAAAGGTTAATATATTACTATTATTTCCTTAAAATCATACATATACACTTCTGAACAAACTATGAGGTGCATACAGAATGAGAGGAGAATTGGCTGTAGTTGCCACCTTCTATCCACTGTATTCTAATGAATTTTGCATCTTCTGGCACTTGAATGATCCTATTCTGGTTCAGTACTCAAGCAGTTTCCTATCCCAAGCTTTTGGTCTGCTATGATACCATCAGAGATGATGCAATCAGACTAGCATGCTGCATACGTATCTGTAACATATGATAAAGTGTTGCATGTCATTGTGCACACTTTGCAGGTTTATATTAGACCTCCAAGCAGCTATGGTGCCTGTGGGGTCTCATTCTGAGTAAAAGCAGTGAAAAAAGTGGAAAACTTAAATACAGATATGCATGTATGTTCTGCTATAAAGTAATTAAAGCTGAAGTTCATAAGCTCTTGCTACATTATAAGGAACTGCATTACTAGGACAATAGCGATACATTTCTTCCCCTGCCATCCCAACAGTAAGAAAATAAGAGGGGGTGGGGGAGGTAGAAACGGAAGGAGAGCAAGTAATAGAGGTGAAGATTTATGAAAAAATATTTTACAAATATCTATTAGGACTATTATTAACCAGAATAACTGTGAAGAGTACAACGGGTTCTCATTATTCAGTCAATTGAAGAGTCACAAAAAATGAAGGAATTAACAATGCAAAGTGACTTAAGTGACTTCTTGTACAGTTTCTTTCTTTTATTAATGAGAAAGATGAGAAAGACAGTAGAAATTGCTAAAGGGGATTTTATTGAATTCAAAACTTCAAGAAACTAAAGATAGCAAGAGGAGGAGCAAGAGTACTTCCAGAGGTCAGATGAAGCACAATTAAACTGTTTAAGTAAGCTTTTTTTTTTTTTTTTTTTTTTTTTTTTGCATTGAATATTGCTGTCTCACATCTGCAATGAAATCTCTTTTTTAGCCCATGACTCAATAACACCCTAGTTCAGCTAGGAAGCAGCCACCACATTACAAGCCCATAGACATCACGAAAACAGAGATGAACAGGGTCTGCCTTGAAGATAGCTAAAGAGAGATCATTAGAATTAGTACTTCCGTGTTTCCCATGAGGAGCTTTGCATATCCCCACCCTTGCCCCTCACGTTATTTTGAAAGAGTAAAACAGAGACAGTAAACTAGTAAATGAATCTCTGTCAGCCTCACCATCTAATAGACAAATATTTCTTCTAGCTTCTGCCATATAAGCGTTCTTTGCTAGAGCCAATATATTCCCATAAAAGATCACGGTTGCCTTGACAGGAAGAAAGCCACCTGATAAGACCTAACTAGCAGCACTTCTTGTCCATCGTTCAACTCAGCTGTCCACTTGTGCTGCAGCAGAGCATCAGTGTAAAAACAGGTAAGCAGCCCCTCAAAGCCTGAGAAAAGGATAACTCCACTTTAGATATCATTAAGAGTAAAACTAACAAAGAGAAGATTAGATAGACATTTATCTGTCCTATCCTATATGTTATTAAATCTAGTGCAATGTTCTAGAACAATACCTTCAAGATACTGTGGATAAAGCCTCATCTTTCAGTCCTACCACTTTTACCTGTGCACAAAAGACTAAAATGATTGCTCCTTCCAAAATAAATATGATCAGTGAACAGAAGGAAACTGTGTGAGAGATGATATGGTTTTACCTTTCCTTTACCTGTCTGTATTGGTCTTCACATGAAACCATTTATTGTCTTTTCAGAAATACAGTTGGTAGGTATTTATAGGTATACAACAGAGAAAGCATGAAGCATAGTATTCACCCAGAATATTCATTTAGTGCCTAATAATAGGTACACATAATAGGGATTTGGTGGGCAGTTCTGTAGGCAAGGAAGCAGCAATTCAGAAAGCATCTTTAAATGACTGCATAACAGTTCATTAAAGCAAAGCTTACAGAAGTTTGTTCCTATTCTCTGCTCAATGCCACAGTTCTCAGAAACTACTTTCATAACCCAATCACATTTTAATTAATAGATTTTAACTAGAAGGGACTGCAGCTCACAGCATGCAAACATATAGTAAAAGTACACTTAGAAACCGATTAGTATCTTTTTTTCAAGATTGTATAATGGAAAAATAAAAATCTCATTTTCAAAGCTTTGTGTTTGCAGATGTAAAATGAAACAATTTGCTCAGAAATTCATATTTTTAAAAACTTATTTTTCAACTCTAAGTTCCTTAGTTATATACACAACATTTTATTTTTTTTCCAGATGTTATCATTCCAGCTAACTACTCCCTTTGCAAGAAGCTGCCTTCTCTGCAGCAGTCTATTGATATGGCCACGTGCATTTGCTTTAGCTGCCAGCCCTGAAAACGGCAGTGCTGATCTTGTTCCATGTCATTTGCAAAATAACAGCTGAGGCGAGGATAAGTCCTCCCACCTCCAGCAGGGAAGGAAAGGCAGCAAAAGCTTGATGGCTCTGACTAGAGGTCCAGCTAGGCCTTAATACCACCTCCAAAAATCTAGAAGAATACGTCTAGAGAACAACAGCAGAACAAAAAATAAACATGTAACATTTCCCTAAAGATATCAAATTCTAACCTTTTTCAGCTCAAGTACCTCATGAACTGCTGTAGCAAGATCCCCCCATGCATTCCTGTCAAAACCCCGATCTCTGTGCCATATTCTATCCAGATACATTTGTATTTTTGCATTGCTGCTCTTCACCAACATTTTATCCTGTAGTCTCCTGGCAAAGAATAAAACCCACACAGGCAAAGGGGATCACAGTAAATCAATTGGGTATCCAGCTTTACAATGACAAAGAAGAAAGAAAAAAAAGCCAGGATGAAATTTATTAGACTATCTTATCAACTGCATGTACTGCGCAATATCAAGAAAAAAAGGGAAAAAAAAAAAAAAAAAAACCAAAACCAAAATCACATTCAATGTCTTGGTTTTCATTCCTGTGATTCAAGGCTGTTGCTCAACGCCATGAGGATATGAGAGGTTTAGTGCAGCAGGCGTACAAAACTCCAGCTTTAAAATGGGAAGCTGTATATAAGTGCAACCTATTAGAGTATTACCAAAAACTGAACTCAAACATCAAGGGAATGTTTTAGCAGGAAATAAATGAAAATCATTTCTCTTTTGTTCTCCAGATTCCAAGATACGAGCAACACTGTCAAATACCTCTAGAAAATAACATTCAGTGAAAAATCAAAGGCTCCCTTTTGTGAAGGCTGTTTCATTATAAATTCATTTTATTCTGAGTCAGAAGACTCACGAGTCTTTCCTGGATTTTGTATGCATGCTCTTAGAATTGTTTCCCTTGTTGTCATATTCTCTCTTGCCAACAGAGTAAGAATAGAAATCCTAATGCTCTGGATTACACACTACACAGCTTTTTTAGGTTACAAAGATGTAGTCACAGATTTAACCTATTAAAACCATTAATATTTTGAAAGTATTGAACAATTACTCTATACAACTAAAGAATAAATGGAAAACAATGTTAAGATACATAAATAAGACAGAGAAGAAACCTGAACACTTCAGTGCTTTTCTGGGTGTTTTATATCAGTCATGCTTTCTGTATCTCTCCTCTATCCCTTTGCATTTATTTTTTTTCCCCTAGCCTCATGTTGTCTCTCTCTCCTCACATCTCCTGTCTCAGAGACAAGATTCAATTACAGAGAATATAAAGAGATTTATTTATTGAGGCCACCAGAATAACCAGTCTCTCTGGTTTTCAGGACTGAGGTTACTCTATCACAAAGGCACAGAATTGGAAGAGGATGTTAGGTTTTTATTTATCCCATTTATTTTTTGCTTATCTTGCTATAAAGTGCAACATGCCACAAGTGCTGGCAGGTTTTACTAACAACTAGGCAAGGTCAGCACTGGTTATTTGACATGGGTTAATTTAACTTCCAGTAAAACCAAAGTGCCTGGGTTAAGCATCCACTGCATAACCACCACAGTACACAGGTTGTTCCATGTTAAAATCTGCTTCCTTGTCACTACAGGAAGATTTGTTCCCCCTAGTGATGTCTCTAAATAGTTCTTACCTAGTTAAGCTCCGTAAGTGCAGGGCTTGTCTACAGCACGACAACTGCCCTTCTGACGGTCACTCACAACCTCCCATCTTAATCAAACCTAAGTGTTTAGACAGACTGGGAGCCATGCTTTCCAAACTGCACATCTAATCAACTCAACTCTCTTCCTTTGCTTTTTCTAACACATTAAGAAAAAAAAATACAACACATACTTCCCACCAAATTGCCAAAGAACAGAATAGATATGTATCACGTTAAGTAAAGGAAAGACTTGAGAAGATTCAGATGAGCATGTAACAGGTTCTGATAAGAATGCAGACTATCTGCCATCCATAAGAATAGAGCAGCTCTGGTAATGTACTCCCCAAGAAATACTGTCCTTACTGCAATAAATGTCAGAACTCACATTGGCTTCAATAGAGTGGCAATTTTACCTTTCCTAAATTGCTAAAAATCACAAAATTGCAGTGAATATCCAAAAGAATAGAGAGTCTAAAGATCTCAGGTATTTTTATTTAGTCAAGCTATCAGTTCTTCAAATAGACTTGGCCATGGCTTGTAAATGCTTTTGGTTAAAAGGAGCACATAGTAAGAGACCTACGGTATTTCACTCCACTGTAAAACAAAAATGTTTTAGTCACAATTTAAACAATGATCACATGACTTACTGTACCTAGTCATGGCCATGCTACGTTTATGAGCTGCCTGTGTTCACAAACGTACTTTTTTTTTTTCTGTATTTTATTCTTTTACATCTTGAAATTTATCGAAGTTTGCAAGTTTGACTTGACTTAGGACACAGTCTGTAAAGGGTGTGGATTTTGTAGTTGCCTTGTATGTTTCAAGGCAATTGGTCATTTTTCCTCACCTTACTAAATGAACCAGAAAAGTTTTTGGGGTTAAACCACAGGAAGAAATACTGCTCTAATGTGCAACATGTAATAATCATAATTCCATATCTATCATCCTTAAAAGCAGGGTTGTGAGGCTGCACTAGACATCAGGTTTGCTACAGTTCAAAAATCCTTCTCCCTTTGGCATAGCCATCAGGAGAGTAGAGCTAATTTCGTGTAGCCTAAATCTTTAAAAATAAAAAAAACACTTCAGTTTAGTCTTTAGGTTTAAATTTAAAATAACAACAAAAATAAAGTGGGGGAACACAGGGGGAAAAATATCCTAGAATTTGAGTTTACAGTTCACTGAAATAGGAAAATGTAACTACCCTTGATCTTACTAGCAGGTGTTGGCAGTTACAAATGGATGACAGCAATAAGAAATAAAATACATTTTAAGGAAGTGGGATTTCATCATAAAGGGAACTTTTCATTTTAAATGTAGTGCCTTTTGGAATTACAGGCGACTTGGCAAGGTTTCAGGATTAATGAGCATTCAGCTGCCAGGTTCACTATGTCAATATAGCATGCAGTATACTGAGATGATGCAATCATAGTTTTCTCTCTTGAGTTCGGAATGACCCTTTAAGGACTTAAAAGAAGTTTCAGACAGAGAATTAAATTCGCAGGTGTGTCTATAAAATTAAACTGCTGATTTTTGATAGGCCTATAACTTCTGAGACACTGGGTTTCTAAAGATTACATCTGACCCAAGCAAAGTAGCAGCTGTAAAAACTGTGAAAACTAACAAAAAAAAAAAAAAAAAAAAGACTGTTTTTAATTAAAAAAAAAATTACAGGAAGCTTATATCCAGATATAAATAGCAAAAGAAATATATATATATAAATATAGATAGATAGGTGAAGTAGCACTCTGAAATATATATGCATGAGAAGATAACCTGGATATCTAAATACCAAAATACTTGGTAGACTGTAAACAATAACCTGAAGATTAACTTTCCTTAGGTTGATATTGTTTTCTGAAATACCATTTAAAGCAGGGCAGCAATAGATGCTTGATTATTGGGACTGGACTGCTCACTTCCTACTAGCAATGTATCCAAAGACTGAGAGTCTATCACACCCTCTTGTCCTGAGGCTTACCAGGCAACTTCCTGACCTCTTGCAGTTCAAAGTTCATGCTGTTCGAGCCATGAATAACAGAGAACTCAGATACGCTCTTCAGCCAAGATAAGAGCTTCCACTAATGAAGCTGTGGAGATCCTTACTCAGACCAACGGACAACCAGAAGTAATGAGATGTCCTGCTGACATAGAGAGGTTCATGAGGGGTTACTTCCTTACAGTACACTCAATCCTATAACATTAGCCCAGCAGCCAGCTCTGGGGGGTCACAGAGGCAAAAAGCAAACCTAGTGGCTGTCTATTCCCTCCTTCAGGGGATGCTGAGAACAGTTACTAGGCATATTTAAATAGGAAAGTTTTAGACTGTAAGCTTGGACAGCTTGGTAAATCTGCTAAAGTCAGATTAGAACAGTGCCAGCATTTGTAACACCTGTCCTAGATGGAAAACCATGGTGATATTGAAAGAACAATGCAGTCAATCAGTCTCTGAGAATAAGCCAATGTAATTGAACTTTAAAGGATCCCAGGGACCAGAAAACCCAAAGGAAGATTAAATAGCAACATAAGTACAGTCAGAAAAGGCTAGAATAAGATCAAATTCCTTCCCTTTGTAGCTTATCATCGTTTGTTGCAGAAACAGCTGTACAAGGTTAGAGCATTAACTGCATACCCACCATCAACTATTACATCTCTGCTGGAGTCAATAATACCACAACAGAGCTGGTAAGATAAATTATAGAAGCTATTTTCCATCCCAAGTCAACCAAGTTACTTTCACTTACTAGAGAAAAGCATCCAAGGGTCTCTTCCATGTTCTCTTACAAGATCAGCCACTGGTTTAACTGTAGATGGTTGCTGAGGAATGGCAACAAACAGCTAATAACAGGAAGACTACAAGCAGGCCCAGCTGTTTCCATACTTAACAATTGAGTTACCACAGTTGAAACACCTGTTGCCACCTGCTACCTATACAGAAGATGATGGGTTCTCCTAGAGTTAAGGAGGTGTGGTGTGGTCAGGTGGGAATACCCCTCCATGGAGGAGGTGAGCTAAGTACTACCTCTGTGTGAGGCATAATATGAAGGAGAATGGATTTTACTGGTTTGCTAAGACAGGTTAGCAAAAATGATATATAATAAAAAGTACTATTTGCTGAAATTGTTCAGCTGTTAGAAGTATGGTGTATGTGATAGGTCTTCAAATGAAGCCAGGATACATATATGGTTCCATGTTCCCTGTGTTGCTACTGGGAGATTTATTATGCTGAAGTTTTCAAAGAGAAAAGACTGGGTGAACCCTACAGACTGGGGCAGGTAGTCTTTCTTAAAAAAATAAAAAAGTATATTTCTGAGGGGTTAACATTCAAACAACAAATCCCAAGGGCAACTGTGGTGCTCTAACACAGTAGCAGACAAGGTGGCTGCAGGTTGTATTGGCCAGGCTCATGTTGGCCTGTCCTGCAGCCTAGTGAGCACCTCCTCTATTCATCCACTGACCTGCTCCAGCACAGCCCACAGGCACATGTGGGCCTACTTTCTGCAGTCTACAGCTAGTGGCCTGACCCAGCATGATGCTCCCAATGGCACTCCACTTAGATGAAGGAGTCTACTGACACTGTCATTACACCAGGGGATTAAAAGTCATGGTTGTTTAAAGCTGTTTGGAATGTTGACCGTTTGCATTCACTTATCTCAGCTGCCCTTCCTCTGCTTTGGAGTAGTCACTGTTGTGTGACCTTTCCTGCACAAGGCTTGTGCCCTTAAATGAGCAGAGAGGTATGAGTTTTTGCTATATCAGCCAGAAGCCATGGTGCTGATCTTTAAACAAGTCCTACAGCTTGTGGTGCTAAGAGATATTGTGGTGAGGCTGGGATCTGGACCTCAATTTTTAGGTCAAGTTGTTCATCTTGGGCAAACAGTAATAGGACAGGCAAGGCCATGATTAGGAGATGGAAAATCTTAATCACATGTTTACCACCTCCAAGTTAAGTAGAAATGTCAGCAGTCACTCTCTCATTCCAGCCAAGGAAACTCTTTATGCTCTTTATTTATGGCAACAATTCTCCAGGCCTGTGGAGGTATTTCTGCAAAATCTTGCACTTGGGCCTGCTGTATCTTTCTCATACAGCCTTCTCAAGAAGTAATTTTGGAAGAGTTTCACAGATCTTTGAGCCACAGCATCAGCACCACAGTGAGGTTTCCTGTTTGGTCACGCCTCTCACCAGTACTGCTGTGTACCAAAGCAAGCACTGCTGTATCAGCTGTGGATCTTTTTTTTTTTTTTTTTTTTCAAGCAAGAAGGAATGGTTAGGCTTTGGCATGTGCTGGTTTGTTGCTAATAAAAAAAAAAAAAAAAAAAAAAGAACCGAAAATCTGAAAAAGCCACATGACGTAGGAGCTTGGGTCTGGGACTGAATCCAGTGCTGGCTTTAGAGGACAAGTCGTGAGGGATGTGTCATATTAGTAGCTTGCAGCTAATGGTCTGGCACAGGCTGGAAGCTGTGCTAGCTCATTGCCTGGGGCCAGGGAACTGCTCAGGTAACAGCCTCCAATGTCTTAGCCAGCAGACCTTGAAGGTTTCTTCATCCAGAAGTAATTAGCTAAGGTTTCCACAGTGCACCAGCTTCATTCATAGGTATGTCCACCCCCCTCCTACTTCAGCTGTTTAATGTCTACTTTGAATCACAAAAATGCTTGTGTCAGTGCCTTAGGTTAATGCCTCTTGCAAATTTCTAAAGGATAGCACTGTCTCTCTGCATTAGCACAAGCACAACAATAAGCACTGGAAGAAAACAGAGCAGGTGAGAGAAGAGTGTCTGACTGTCCTTTGGGCAAAAGGATACCAAAGAACTCATTCACAAGGAAAACATCATAAGAGTGACAAATGACAGCCTGTCCCACCAGCTTACGTCACAATCAAATTCCACAGAAAGGCTGCAGCACAGTGTCAAACATGCATTCATTACATTAGCAAGCATGAAGCTCTGATTCCCTAACCAACTCAAGCCAGCAGAGGATAGTGAAAACATTAAAATTTAACAGAAGGGGAAATTGCAGAGAAATTGAAGGAGATTCTACTTGCTTTGCCCTGAATAAAAAGAGTAACTCAGGAAACTGTCAACAGCAGTTTTTAACTTTGTTATGAGAGCCTTCTACAGCAGGCAAGAAAATTGCCATTTAATGAAACTGAGGTCAATGATGTGGCTAAGACAGGCTGCATTGTATAATGGCTGATAGACAAAATGGTAGCAGAGCAGACAAGATGATACTATGGCCTCTGACCTTATAGCTCACTAACTCACCTGGCCAGGTACTGTTTATAGCTAACTTAGCAGCTCTGTAGACACAGCATCTAACATCAATATTAAATATCTGGATCCAGCAAGAAACCGTAATACCTTCAGGAGGGGGAACAGCTGTTTGCGAGGGTGGATAGTGATAGGACAAGGGGGAATGGTTTTAAACTGAGACAGGAAGCTTTAGGCTAGATGTTAGGAGAAAGTTTATCACACAGAGGTTGGTGACGCACTGGAACAGGTTGCCCAAGGAAGTTGTGGATGCCCCATCCCTGGAGGCATTCAAGGCCAGGCTGGATGTGGCTCTGGGCTGCCTGGTCTGGTGGTTGGTGACCCTGCACATAGCAGGGGGCTTGAAACTAGATGATCATTATGGTCCTTTTCAACCCAGGCCATTCTATGATTCTATGATCACAACCCTAGAGAAATAGCACACTAGATACAGAAAAGAGATAGTCATAAGCATAAATCTCCTTATTCTGTAACATGTTCTTGATATTTAATTAGTTTCTATCACTTAAAAGAGATCCAGTTGCCTAGATGAGACAATTTTAAAAAATAGAGAAAAGCAGGGAAAATTTACAAATGAAAGCACCATGGCTTGCAGGACATAAATGTATAGCCTTTCTTTCCCTGAATAGCTTTAGTGGTTTGGATGTAACACTATGTTTTTTTTCATTAGTTTATCATACTTTATTTTCAACATGTAAGTTGGTTACTTCTCTTGAAGATACAGTCCTAACAGTTTATTGCTATTTTTTTCATTAGTGTGCTTGACATAGTGTGACAGCTGTTCTTGATACAGAGAGAAACATTCAGTTCTTCATTTTCCCATTTCTCTTTTTCAAAAGAGTTTGCAGAATTTGTTCACATTTTCCATTCCAAGTTCAATGAAAACAAACTGTTGCCCTGTACAGAAAATGTTTGTGAGTTCTTTCAGGAGAGAGAACCTGTAATTCACCTGTTAACAGGAGGCAATTTGCTGCATTTATCATCTTACCTGCAAGAAGCATTTGAGAACAATGTGGGAAGCTTTTAAAGTTTAAGTAGGGTGAAGAAGGCAAGAGAAAGTGGTATGGGTCACAAGCTGCCTCATGAACTGTTGTGCCCACGCTTTTAATGGCTCTATTTAAACAAACACAATATGCCAGGAGTGAAAAAAACTTGCTTTTTTTCCGAGGTGCTCAAAACTGATACAGTCATCCAAAAAAATCAGCAAAATGCATTCTCTTTGAGACTTTCTAGCTCCATTCTCTCTTTCCATTTCATCCACAGCTTCTGACTTGCCTACAAAGAGAAAAAAACTTGCATCAGAACTGTGATCTACTTCTGTTCCTTCTCTTAAGCCACAGAAGTTGGCTGGGCATATGAGAGAGGTGAAAACAAAGAATCAGTTGTTTTGATTCAGCTGATAAAAATAGGGTCCATTCCCAAAGTCCAGAATAGGCACAGAGATCTTGAAACATTCAAAGGATAATACAATTTCACATTATGAATTTATCTAAGCCTCTATTTCTAAGAGATGGGAAATCTGCACATTACAAATAACAGAAGTTTGATATTTTTTGTATATATGTTTACTATCACAGTGTTGATTTTTTTTTCTTTCTATTTTTAATTAGAATTTTTGAAGTAGAAAGCATGAAATTGTCAGATCCTAGTTTGCAATTATTACTTAGAAGCTAAATTTTGGCTGTCAACTGATTTACTGACATTCCTTCATCTATGTTACTGGAATTTACAAACCAAAACAAATGATTCTTTACTATAGGAACTGAATTTCTTCCTAACACGAACAGCTTTCCTGTTGCTTAAGATTTTAAAGATTACTTCTGATTGCAAACCTAATGCTGACTTTGTGGCTGAAACGAATTGCATCAAAAGTCACACAGTCAATCAACAGTGCTGTTATCTTTTAGTATTTCTTGCTTGTTTAAGCAGATAAATGAGAATGGGCACAATTAAGTCAATACATCAGTGCTTTAGTTAAACAAACAATTAAAAGATAATCCTAGGTACTTGGTATCCCCAAATAACTGGCTTAGAAAGCGATGTGGGGTCTGTGGGGCCAAAATGGCTTAGGAGTTGCAAAGTACATGACAAATCAATGAGACCCATAGATCAAATTGTTTGGTATTTTGGACAATAAATAAAGGAATGCATGAGTAGTGTTAGAAAAGGTGGAGACAGTACAGCAAACTGAAGGTTATGGAAAATGTGAATCAGGAAATTAAGTCTGCTAATTTGTCTGCTTTTATAGAACACACTCTAAATGAGGGGGGGAAAGCAAAGAAGGTAGAGATGGAAACTCTCAGCACACTGAGAAATGCAGTGGGTGGTGTACTTTCAAGTGCATTGAATGTTGTACAAAAACTGATTGAGACCAGATGTAGTCTATGCTTTTGATACGGTGTTACTGATTTGTTTTTGCATAGTGAGTTTAAATTAAATTCAGTCATGTTTTTCTTGATTTAAAAAGCAGGTCTTCTATCTAAGTCACTTCTAGAAGATATAAAGAATAGTGGTTTTGTGTTAGCATGAGAAAGACACTGACATACCTTGTTATTCATGCTTTATTTTTTAAGGGTGAGGTTTCAAGGGAGTTCCAACATTACCTCTACAGATTCTCACCCTATTTTTAAAAAAAAGTTTCTTGAACTGGAGACATTTTAACAAGATTATGATTTTCCCTTAGGCGTTATTTAAAGTACAAGTCTCAGAACAACTTACATAAAGTTCAGGTTCTTGCTAATAAGTTGGTATTGAGCTGACATTATGAGCTGGCAATGTATCAACTGCTCATCATTAAATCACTTCCAAAATGAACATTAATGAACTTCACCTACTCCATCAACACAAGGTAGCTCGTACTACTCCTAATTTCCAATTCACTGCAAAGTAACTTGAATTCAGTCTACTCTGTTGTCTTCATTGAATTACTGCATATCTGGCTGCAATAAAAACAAGGAGGTTTTGCATGCACACGTTGAACGTTCTTATACATAATAATATGGTCACACAATGTATTACAGCTGTTCCAGTGAACTTCTGCATGGAAATGAACAGGCCTAATAAGTTACTACTTCAAAGTGCTACTTTATTGTAAGAATAAAATATGTCTCTAAAAAAAAAACAACAAATAAAAGGGTGTTTTCAATGTTAGATTCTTGTCTTCTGTTAACTTTTTTCCACAGCAAAGTGAAAACAAAGTAAAACATCATTCAAATAACCCTATTTTTGGCATTTACTTCTTGTTTCTCCAAAGTTTTTAAATGAGCCTTAAAATTTCAAGGCTCAACTATCCACATTTTTATGGAGGAGTTTGGTATCAAGTCATGCTTGCAAGATTGGGAACTTTACCTGGAAAGAAGCATCTATGTGGAGGGCACATCTTTTTACTTTAAAGAGGTTTTCTATGTAGTAGGTTTTTTATGTAGTAAAGGTTTTGTATGTATGTACACAACTCACAGAATCATTATCCAAGAAAGTTTATCCAAGTCTCATGTCCACATGTTGAGATACAGCTCAAAAAAAGTTACGTATGATCTGAGTCATGTGAAAGATTTACAGTGAAATATTCAGAGCTCAGTCTATTCAAATAGGAAGTTATGAAGAGATTTGATCATAACATCAAAGAAGGACAGCAAAGCTGGTGGAGGGTCTGGAGCACAAGTCTTATAAGGAGCAGCTGAGGGAACTGGAATTGTATACCCTGGAGGAGGTTTAAGTGATACCTTATCGCTCTCTACCTTCTCTACAACAACCTGAAAGGAGGTTGTAGCAAGGTTGGCTTCTTCTCCCAGGTAACAGTAATAGAAAAAGAGGGAATGGCCTCAAGTTGTGCAAAGGGAGGTTCAGGTTGGATATTAGGAAAAAATTATTCTCAGAAAGAGTGGTCAGTCATTGGAACATGTTTCTCGTGTAGAGTCACTGTCTCTGGAAGGGTTCAAGGAAAGGGTGGATGTAGCTCTGAGGGACATGGTTAGAAAGCATGGTGGTGGTGGGTTGAACTAGATGATCTTGAAGGCTTTTTCCAACCTTAATGGTTCTATGATTCTATGATAACTGCATCCATGGAGACAAGTAACTCAGTCTAATACGTCAAAGTACTAATATACATGCTACAGCAGATCAAACTGTGTGGTTGCGGCAAGTACAGCAGCTTAGTCTCTGCTTCTTACATGCTGCTGCCCAGGATAAGCTTACAATTGTACACTGCAACAGTTTGGGATCCATTCAGCCATTCCTGCTCTAGTGAGAAGCTGTCTCTGGGGAGGGGGTTCATAAGAAGCTGATGCAATAATTGCTCTAAGAACTCATCTAAACTCAATGGTAAATGTATGTTAACATCTTCGGATAATGAGATATGAAACATCAGGGACCTGAAATTAGAAATATTCAAATGCAACATGAAATTCATGATTTTGAGAGAGAAGAAATAACTATTTGAACAGCTTCCTGTGGGATAGAGTATATTTCTCATTATTTGACGTATTTAAAACATAACTGAATGTATACTAAAGCCTTTCCTCAAACTGAAGCTAGGGACTTCATGCAGTTATCACTAGATTGGATTCCATGGTTTATTTTATTCAGGAGGTCACCTGTGGCCTTTGTTACCTCTAATTACAAGAATCTGTGAAGACCTTGACAGAAGAGCCATGTGAAATTAATACCTAAACTATGCATTCACTACATTTGGACAAACAGGAGCCTTAAATCTTGCTCCAGCAATGTTTGGTCAGCAGAAGCAGAGGGCTAAAATATCTTCTGTTTGCTGATGACAAAGAAGGTTGTTACAGTCCTTTCCACAAAGCATTTCAGACTTCAGAAAGCACTTCCTACTTCTCTTCTTACATTTGGCTAAAACTAACCTGAACCAGTTTTTCTGTCCGTCTGTTGCAAGCACATGATTTTGGGTTTTTTTCCATATTAGAATTCTGAAAAAAAATTGCTGGGTTTGCTTTTGTTGTTGAAGCTGTTTTGAACATTTAAAACACGTCAAAGGAGCCCTGAGTTTGATGACAAGGCACTTTGTTTGTGTGTTTCAAAGAAGACTGTTTTCCTTTAAAAAAATAATAATAAGTTAACATGGAATAACAGATATTTAAAAGACACTGTATACTCTTTGAAGAAGAAACATCAACCAGATGGGTTCTAAAAAGAGCTAAATGTGCATGCAAGCACATAGTCACACTCGTACCTGATATCTTAACAACTGAAGATTAAGCACACTAACATTCAAACACAGAAACTTCAGCATGATTCAAATACCTCCATTTCCATGTATCACGTTTCCTAATTTTAGTGTATATAACTGTTTAGATATATCTGCGTATAACTGTATAACTAATTATAAACAGCAACACTGTTGCTGTCCTGGATCCATGCACCTAAAAAAGTTCTCAGATGTGTTTGCTCTGCCCATCCACGTAACGCAGCCACTTGAGGTATCTGACTCTTCTCTCTGGGCTCAAATTATGCTCTTTGTCATTACTCAAAGTTGTATTTTTTGAATAGACAATGTCTACATTCCTTGTAGAAGTATCCCAGAGAGACTTTGTGGTAAATTTGACCAGCTAACATGAATAATGTAAACAAACGAAATGTAGATAATTCTCTCAAAAGGCTATGGTCTAGTTTTTCATGAGAGTATCAAATTCACAAAGCATCCTCTGAGACACCCCTGTGCGTTTTCCAAGACATTCTCTGTTCCACTGTTCTGAAAATGCTTTCATTTAGGCAACAAAACTTTCTGATAACCTTTGATAATCTTAAAGTTGCACAAGAGAAGCAGACTTGCAAGCTTGAACCAGGAGACATCCTTTTATTTAGCCCTGAGACTAAAAGTATACCTAAATGGAAATCAGTACTCCATTTAATATGTTCATCTACAGCCAAATTTTATTTTAATTTTCTTCTCACAGACTCTCTTAGCACCAGGGAGCTGCTAATGACATGCCTCGATAACATGAAGCAGTGAGGCTCTGCAACAGTCTTACTGCATCTCTGTTCAGACCCTGTCTCACAGCATTTGGGTAAGAACAGAGGTGGAAAATGCTTAGGCCTCAGGAGGAACCCAAGCACATTTAACAGGGTTCTCTATGCTCTGCTAAACTTGCCCAGCTGCTAACACATGCTGTTATGGCTGTCTGAATGCTGATCTGGACATGGGCTGTAGCTGAGGAGGTGGGCAAGTGGCAGCACATTGATCCTCAGAGGCCAACACATCTAGGCAAAATCAGCATGATAGAAGGCTGAAGCAGAAAAGAAAGATCAAAATGGGGACAAACACAGCTGCACTCACAGCTGCACTGCAGGGTACAGTGGCCTTTGTGGGACTCAAGGGCACTAGCAGCAAGGGGAAGGAGGGCTACAGTACTCTCAGCTCCCTTCCCTTTTCACACATTCATTGCACATAGAAAAATACTATAAGTCTTCTAGACTTTGTGACCAGAGCAGCTGTCACAGCCTCGCATCAACAAAGAGAGAGTTTGGGCTGCGTGGCAGCAATATGTTCCTAACCAAGACTGTCATTATTTAACCAACTTTATTCTTTATTCCAGAAAAGAATCATAGACTCATAAATGTTGACTGCCAATTTTAGACATCTAGACACCCCATGTATACTCCAGAATCGGCACACTTCAACATTGCTCAGGCCTTTGGGATGAAGTTCTCAAAAAACATAATTTTCCCTGCAGCCTTGGAGCAATCACAATTATAAGGTGAGTGATCCCCTGCATGTGACCAGGTCAGGTCATTGAGAAGACAGTCTTCCTCTAACGGCAGACTGGGCTGAAGAAACAAGCTGAAGTACTACCTTTGAAGGTCACTAATCATGGAACAACCTAAAAATTGGAATGTTTAGAAGTAACTGATTCACACAAGAGGCAACTTCTCTGAGAGAAAAACATTACTTCTTTCTCACTTTGCTGGAACATTGTGTTGGATCAATTTTTATATTTATAGACTAAAGTATTAAGTATATCTTTCCTGTCAGCCTGCAGTGGGTCGTTTAAAATAAATTTAACATTTATGGCACCTCAAATTTTGTCTTTACTGCAGTACTTCTTGTTCTCACTATAGAAGATACTACAAATACCACAGTAAAGCTCAAATATCAGAGGGCACTAAAGCGCTGCCTTTTAATGGCAGTCACTAAACACAGAGCTCATAAAACTGCAGTTATCTTAGAACTAGTGGTACTCAGAAGTGAAAGACAATAAGATATTCATGTTCCAGTGGTAAATCCACTGAAGTCATTGGGATAAGAGCTGAAATTAATTTGCCCTTTGGAGGAAAAAATAAGCATGTGGGTCCTGGGTTGGAATTCAGAATAGGGGTTTCTAATTAATCAAGAAAACCCAGAGAAGAAGCGGAGGAGCACTGTTCCCAAAGGGATCCCTGAAGACATCATTTGGGATGCTGCAAAAGCTGTTCTCAGTGAACGGTTCATTAGCGTTGCCTGTGGTGCTGAAGGAAGGAGGCGGAGAACTGTGAGCTGTTGCTAAGAGAACTGGTAGTCATCACCCAACTGACAGAAGTGAATTGGAAGAGGAGAAAAACTTGAGAATGGGATTTGAATGTCCTTTTAAGTGGCAACGAAGAGCAAAAAGCAGGCAAGAAATTTCTTCGGAAAGCTGCAAGTCTTCGAAGAAAAAAGTCCTAAGACAGCAACTGTAACACAGCAGAGTTTGCCAGCATAAACCTCAGCCGGCCTGATTTGCCCTTGCTTTTACTAAACATGTAAACCCAATGAAATTGCTTCAATTGATTAATCTTTCCACTGTTGCTCTAGAGAAAGCAGGAAGTGAATAGGAATGGAGCTGAACTACCCATCTTCTTCCTACGGCCTGGCCAAATTTACCAAAGTACTATTAAAAAATATGTATAAATCACATTTCAAAGAGTGCCAGAAGGAGTTCAGTTCCCATCTTGATGATTTATAAACATGTCTTCCTGAACATCAATCTTATGTCAGCAATGGCAGTGTCCTACCTGCTCTTTCATGTTATAAACGATTTCCTTTTTGGGGAAAAAAATCTAATAACCTATCATCTAATACTGCTTATAATAATTTTTTGAGCTAGACAGGACAAAGCAGCAACTAATAATCATAAGATCCTAGCATAACTCAAGTTGGAAGGGACCCCAAAATGTTTCCAGTCCAAACTCTTGCTCAAAACAGTCAGCTAAGAGATGAGACTGCTCAGGGCTTTCTCCAGATAGGTCTTGTAAAACATCAAGGATGGAGGCTGCACTGGCTCCACTGCTTGGCTGCATGCAGTCTACACCTGTCATTTCAATTAAAGCCTGCTTTCTTTTTTCTATTCTGCATATAACATAATGAGGAACCTAACTCTATCCTATTGATAGCTTCTCCATAGTCACCAGAAAATGAAATTAATAAGCATTTTCTACATATTCTAATAATTAAAGTTTAGGTTGATTAAAGATTGTGAAGTTTAAAAGATCGTCACATTTTAGAAATTGTAATATAGTTATAACTTATATAAATGACATCAAGAATCAGGTACAAAAATGCACTCCCACCCAGCATGTGATGTGTAATTAAGAACATGATATAAAACTACAGTTTAAAGTAGAAATACGTTTGATTTCACAAACAACACATCTCATTCACATTGTAGTAAGCTAGGAGTAACTCAGTTTGAAACTTTCCAAACTGCAGACTAGACTGGCAATGAACACAAAAGAGAGCATTAAGAACACCTTCCCAAAAATAAATAAATAAATTTAACAACAAATAAAAGCTCTTACATAACTTGCTTCTTCTTGAATGCTTCTTTTATTATTATTATTTATTTTATCCTGCATCCTCCACTCCTCCCTTATTCATGTTCCTCTAATCAGTCTATATGGAACTACTTTTCTGCTGGCAAAGAAGTAAGGCAGCTGTAGTGCCAATATGCCTGAAGCTTGCCTCAGGCATATCTCTGCCAGTTTGAAACCTTTACCACCTTCCCGAGTTAGACTAGCTTAGCAGAAATAGTGATCCAAAAATCACAATTTATGGACTAGTGCCCTTGACAGAGAAAACCGTTTCAAAAGCCTGAAATCCCCAACTGTTCTCTTTGAGAGGAATATATATATATATGCATATTCGAAATACATATACAAAAAGGCTTAAATTAAAATTCCTATATGCTTTAGCTGTTAATTCAATGTCTCCTACACAGAAATGGTTTCCATTTATTATTCTTTTCAAACTAGCTTCCTGAAAAATGTTTTTTAGCAATTTTCCCACTAAAATACACATTTCTTTACTTATACAGTCTCTTATGGTCTTGGGCAAGAAGTTTGGGCTCTTGGGCAAGAAGTTTGCCCAACATAGGCATGCTAAAATTATCGAGCAGCAATAATCAAACCCCTTTGAATACTGCAACACAGACCTGAGTTTAAGAACCACAAGAGACTTTCCACTATATAAATTTGTGCTGGAACAGCAAAGAAACTGAAGAAAACCAAATGGATACTGGTAGCACACTGACATCTTGTCATTAAATATGGTTAGATGAATCTGATGGCATTTTCTTTATAGTCAGCTTGGTTGATTATGGTTCTCAATAAATGAAAAGAGGAGGGACCTTGTTAAATGCCACTCTCATAACTGAGGGGCAGTTTCTGCTGTTCCTTATGTCTGGGAGGAAAGAGGGAACAAGATGACACCTGGCTTGAGATGACCAGGTAAAGACAAGTTGTGATCTCCATGAAAAAAAGTCACAAATAGCTCCTTTCTAACTTCTCTGGGATAGATGATGTCTCACACAGAAATCAAGAGCAAGTGGGCCACAGCTACTCTCCCCAGTCAATTCCCATTCCAGTGCTTTACATTTTTTCAAGCCTCGAGTTACAAAGAAGATCCCAGACAACTGCATGCATAGCTAAATGCAGTTGTTTCCTCCACTTTCTCAAAGAATAGACAAGTTAGAGGAACTAACTCAAAACTGACAGATGGTACCTGATTTACAGGGTGCTGTGAAAGGAACATCAGTGTAGAATGGCTGCAAAAGAATCTCTTGGAGCCAGGAAGAATTCACTGCACTTTTTATGTGAGACTTAATCACCCTGATGGACATTTTTATAGAACTAGCACATTTAAGCCCAATCAATATGGAAAACACTTGAGAAATAAATAAGACATCTCACTAGCTCAAACTACTGACTCACACTTCTTGGTGTTGGTAGACAAGATCTTCCTCTAGAAGTTTACTGTATGACCATCCCAACTAACCAATCTCCTACTCTCCAGAAAGTTTTCACATTGACACCGGATGCAAGAGGACAAAATGCATATCCATGCCTAAGCTGCATTAAGGCATACTTCTTCATTTAAGTAACTTAGGCCAATAGTTTACAACAGAACTCTCACATCTACGAGTAGGAGGGGTTTCATTTCAATTCTAATGAAGTAAATACTACAAAATACTACTGTAGTTACAGGCACCATTCTCAGCAGCCTTAAATACTCTGGCTTAGCTTGCCTGAGTTCCCTTTGAACTTGCCCTCTTAAACTCATTCCTGCAAGAAAACATTATCTGGGACAAGGAAGCTCGCATTGTTCTTCATCTGCCCTGAGAGTCAGACTCAGTTCAGTCAGAGCACAAGTATTAGTCACTGAGATGGTTTTAGCTAGACCAAACTGAGAAAAGCTGAAGTTTGTATGCTGAAACTTCAGTTCTGTTGACACCTTAGCCACTGTGAAGACAGACAGCTCAAGTAGACTTGTTGAATCACAGTCACCCTCATGACTGCCATCATGAAGGCATCCCTGGGAGACTGCTGAGGCCTTGCACAGTCATTAAACTTTCTTAACATCCATTTTGATAAGAAAATAGCTCCTGTTTCTCAGAAGGAACCCTCCAAACATGTCCTCCCTCAAGGCCAATAACTCAAATGTCTTCCCAAGGACTGCACAGGAACTCTGTTCTCTGTCTTCCCCCAGTAAGAGAATCCTTACAATAATGGAAAACAGAACTATAGAATATTAGAGAAATTGTCCTACAAAAATCAGCACAGCATCATATTGTATCCTTTGTGTGAGGCTCTTCCATATCTTCACCTTCCTCCTCAGGACAGATTAGTTCATCAGTCACCTGTTAGCCTTTTTCGGTCCTCTAGTGTCACTTCTTGATTGTCAATATTTATTCTTCTTTTTTTCTCCCCTAATAAAATTGTTTTACTTGCACTTTTCATCATCTATAAGCAATTCAAGAACAATTCAATGTTCCTGGCGCTCAGAATAAGAGAAAAGCCAGTAGTCTTGGCATATAAGAATAGATATATAGTGTCTGAAGGATATAAAACATAGATCCACATATAAACCTAAGAAATAAATTTCCTATCAGGAGAATTTATTCCTGCTTTTAATCGGGGTATGCTAAATTATACCAGCTCAGAGTGCCCAGCAAGTGATAAAGTGATTAGCACATCCTCTGTTACACCTCCCAGTTTAGCCATTGTGGAACATAATTAATGTGCAGTTTACACTTCTTTCACAAAACATTAATAAACACCATAAACAAAACCTAACATAACACTGCCCAGCACCACCTCACTTGTGCACCTCCCAGGATTCAATATTTTCCTGCTAATCACCACTATTTATTCACACTCTTTCCATGCATAAGACAATGCTTATACCAAAGCTGCTAAGAAATAATTATTCACAATCAGAGGCATTGTATCCAAATCTTTAATAACATGCCCTATTTCAGTCATACCATCATTACCATTGGCTACAAAATCTGTTATTTAAAAATAAATAATTTCAGTATGTCAGAGATTATTTTATATGTATTTATGAAGTTGTTACTGTTTGTCAGCTGTCAGGCAACTGCAGATATTTTTTCCTTAATATTTGCTTCATTCCTTTATTAGTGAGAAATTGACTTAACTGGTACAGTTCCTATTAGAGTTCCACAGGCTTTCTTACTTCTACTATTCATAATTCTCAAAAATTACAAAATATCACATCCACTTCCTCATTTCTGCCTCAGATTTCCAGAATCACAGCAGTTCCTTTCAGCTATTCGAAATGAGTTTACAAGTTTATTGGCTGATTTTGAGCACATCGCAGAAAATCTATTAAGGCAACTTTACTACATCCTGTACTTTCAAACACTAGTGATTCAGCATAGCCAAAACCTCAAGAATCAAGTCTAAGAACTGTTATATATAACAAAGCATACACTTAGATTGGATGTGAAATCCAATTTGTATTAGAGGAAGTATCAATTGTAATAATTCGTATTTTTGTAATAGAGCAAAGTTAATTTTTTTTTTCAGCATAGAAAAACATGGTTGCTGGCAGCTACCCATGAGAATTTATTTTCCTTGGTAAAATATATGTCTTCAAATACAATTGACAAGTTTTGTACTTAAAAAAAGAAAAAAAATAGCTTGCTTATTTATTACGCTTACTTGGCTGTTCTACCCTTTGAACATTTTTGAATTCTCCACATTTGTCAGAATTTAGCTATTCCCATCACTAATATCCCTAATAACCGTCTTTCTTTCCTTCTAGAACAAATTGGTTTTCTACTCAATATGATTGTTAAAGATCCTTCATCTCTTATTGAGTTTTTTCTCTGTTTGGCAGTGTACTTACATTGTGCCTTCTTTTGTGAAAAGCACATATGAAGTAATACTGTGAGCTCTCATGTTTACAGTCTCAAGCTTGAGAAAAAAACTTCTAATTCCCGGTCCTTCAAATTCTACATGGACTCTGACAATGGAACCATTCTCACTCTTTCCATTTCAAATGTAATGAGAAACCAACAACATTCTGTCAAATAAATTTAGCTTTTGTCTGTACCTGCCCGTGTCCCTTGTTTTCATGAGGCTTGTATAGGAGCAATTGATCTGAAATTACTAACACGTTGTAAGTAGTCAATAGCCTACTGAAATCTCAGCTGCTCAACTCTGAAAAATCTAGCTCATTAGCTCTTAGCTATATGTGATGCTTTGCCATCTATTATCTGCAGGGCTAGCAAGAATAAAAAGAAGTCAAGACTTATTTCTGTCATAAAGTTGAAGATCTGACTGAATGAACACAAGTAGCAGTCATGCTGAGGAAGAAGATACCATTATTACAAATCCACTCTTGTGAGTAGAGCTACACTATAAAATACATCTATTCATTTATCAACCTTCACATTTAAGAGTTTATTGAAATGGGTGAGCTTGCTTTTGGTTTAAATTTTGTTAAGGAAACAAAAAATGAATGGTTAAATAATACCTTTGCACGCAAAATAGAAATAAATAAATAAATAAATCACTGAAAATAACCCTAAAAGAGACACAGATCTTCCAAGCACAAAATAACGTGATTTGATCTAAAATTCAGCCTATATAAGAAGCTTGAAACAACAGAACTGGAAGTTTGTCTATTTTGCCTATTATGCCTGCAAAAAATCACAGCAATTGAGAAGGCCATTTAGATGAACCAGATCTAAAAACAAACAACAATCACTTTGAAATCATAGTAATATTTGATCCGCTGCGATTCTGAAAATGGCTTTGTGACCTACTGCTCACAGCAAGGAGAAGGCAACTCTTTTGGCAGAGGGTATACCTCCCTTGCAGCAGCGGGAGGGCAACAGGAACTGCTTCTCATTGTTCTGATCTGATGCCTCTTCCAGTCTTCCCTTCTGCAGTGGAAAAGATGGGGGGGGGGGGGGGGGAGGGGGACTTCACAGGAGACAATTTTCAATATGAACTGGTTGAAAGCTCCAGCGGTTTAGCACAGTAAATATTTTTTCTCCTACTTTCCTTAGTGGCAGAAATCAATACAGTTGACTAATAGCAAGCCTCTCTTTCTTCCAAATGTTCTGCCATAGGAATTTCAGGGAACTAACGCAACTGTCAGAATGCCTCTTTTTTGCATTTCTTGTATTTTATTTATCTTTACAACAACTGAAGGCAGTTCATGTCACTGTTCTTGTTTTTATAAGGGATTGGCAGCCTCCTGTTTTCTGCCTGTAGTCCTCAGAAAAAAATGCAATCTGCAGACATTGTAAGACCATTAGTAAATGTTTGTGTATTAGAAGAGCAATTCCCAAAAGAAATGCAGATGTGCACATAGAAAAATACAAGGCTTGAAAACCTACAGACTCCAGCAAAGCTGCTCAAACTCAATGTAAAAGGGCATATTTCAAAACATCCAGGTATTGACTTTTGAAACCTCCTCTTCATAAAAGTTGTAGAACAAACACAAGGTTCTGCTTTCTTAGAAAAAGGGATTTTTTTTCTAAATAGGCAGAGGGCACAGTTTTAGCTGCTTTCTTTCTGAAACCCCTGACAAAGTATGAAATGTAGGTGGCATACATTATCCTTTTTGCTAAAATGAAAATAAAAACTTCCGTGATTGGTGGCTGAAGCTAATGGGAATTGATAAATTACTTTCCATCCCAGTGGACATGAAATCTCCGAAGTTTTGGATTTCAATTGAATGAGAAATTACTTCTGGAACCAGTCAGCAGGATCGAATATAACTGTGTTTTTTTAATCTTATCAGAGTGTGACAAAAATCAGAAAATTCATAGCTGTGTGACTGCAGTATGTGAGTGCAGAAGTTGCAGATACACTGTTTAGAGAATTGTAATTTATGACTGCCACCTCCGCATTCGCAACGCTGTCTTAAAATTTAGGGATTCTTGGGATGCTGGGAGACAGCTCCTCCACTCCCATTACAGAACAGCCTCAGGGGCCTGCAGTGACCATGCAGCAAGGGTGGCTCCTGCCACCACAAAGGACCTGCTTTCACACACTCCAAGCACTCAGAAGCAACAGCTGGTTAAAATGCAGTTCTGAGCAGGAAGTCACTGGGTCCCCTCTACTTTTTCTGTATCTTTCCTCAGCAGCTTCAGCAATAAACATGTCCAAGTAGTCTTTTAGAATAACGTGTTGCTGATTTACTCATTCTGCACTGGGAGAAGGGCTGTGGATCACCAGGTATACCACTGTGCTCTCGCTTGAGCCCCAGCTTTAGCAGACAAAAACAAGGTATCATTAGAAAAGGGAGAATTTCAGAGCTGCACCAGGAAGAGGTAGAAGATAAACTGCACTCAGAAGGCACGTGCCTTCCAAACAGCCAGGGCTGGCTACACGCAGATGCTGTGTGCTGTTACACTCCATCTCCCCCAGATATAAATAGTAGTGTCAGCCAGACGTGCCTTCAGCCAGCCAATAGCTTGCACGCGTTCCTCCCAAGCCACAGCAATCTGTGTTTTCATCACCTCCAGCCTTCACTGTACAACACGTTGCCTGGGGAAAACAGCACAATGCCTGTGGTTCGAGTGACCCACAGCAAATTCAGACCAATGCGCTCAAACACAGGCCGCAGATGTGCTGTGCAGTTTGCTCTCTCCACCTGCTTTTGTCTCTCCACTGTCCCTCAGCTGGAAGATGGCAGTGTCTCCAGGCCCACCTGGCCAGGGAGATCAGTACAGCCCTGTGTCCCACAGATCCTAAAGAAGTCCATCAGCATGGCTTGGCAAGGTTTCTCCTGAAGCCGGGCTCACACTGGGGATGATCTAATTTAGGAATGTGGCAGAGAGTTCAGATGCTTATCCAGAGTTTAAAGAGTAGACAAAACTTTTACCCTGCAAGATTTGGCTAGGTCCTGCAGTCCTTCTTCAGGCAAAACTATAGCTGGCTTTAATGGGAGTTTCGGCTGGGAATAAATAAATAAATAAAAGACACCTACAAGATTTAACTGTTCCCTGAAATTCTCTTGAGATTTCTGGTTGATTGAGTTCAAACTACAAAAGCAATTTAAACGTCCATTCACCATTCAACCTTCAGTCACAACCTGCATGTTTGATGGGGATCATCAACCATCATACTAAGTGTCAGTGAAAAATAAGGAAAACTGAAGTGAGAGAAAAAACAGAGAAAAATCTTGCACACTGGAAAAACGCTATAAAAAATGATTTTATTCCAGGATTCGTAGGGCAGAACTAAAGCATGCTGTCTTATTATCCAGCAAGAACTGCATGTTTACATAATATCCATATTTAAAATATGACGGTCACGTGCATCACCACATTCACAGAAAGTTCTCTCTTCAGCTGTGCCACACAGACATATTTCAGACCACACATTTGGTCTGAAATATGCATGACCAGCAACAGCTGCTGGTGCTGTACACCTGCATAGGCAAGGCAGAGAGAGAGTGCTGCTGCAGTGCACATGTACTTATTTGTGGAGGCTCTGTACAAAAAAGCCGGTCATTTCCTCTCCTGTAGTAACTAGCTCGATAGCCATCTAATCGTGTATGGTAGGAGTGTAACTGCCTACTTCCCACTATAGCCACAAGATACCATTTTATTTCTGGCTCATCTAGCTGTTTGGTCTCTTGTGTCCCCGAGGATAATTAGTCCTGAACACAGGGAAACTATTTATCTTGCACCAGGGATATTCTTTCAAATACTTCCTCACACAAAAACTCATTTAAAGGGATAAAGAACACTACCTGAGGAATTGAATACATCTGCAGGCTTCTAGTTTCTTCCAGTAGGTGACATATCTGAAATCACAGAGCCTCACTTTGGTGACTAGTTGGGAGCCAATTAGCTTCATTTTGAACTAGGAAAGCTGCATCATGACAACCTCCAAGGAGCAAGTCCTATTTGTTGTAAAGAAATCTGATTTGCTCTGTTTTGCTTCCCCAGAAATACTGCACAACGGTCACAGATAAAGTTGCTTTACAGGGTAAGCCTCCATCATCACTGAAAACAGGCATTGTTTTTCTTCTCTCTAGGAGAGGAAAAATGAATGTGACAGTTTGCAGCCACCATTGGTAGTGGCTGCAAACTAAACTCTCTCACCAGAAGTTCTCCCCAAGGCTTCTTTAAATATTCCATGACTAGCTATGTCTAAATGCATTTCCCAAAGGATCAAAGTACATTTTTCTTTCACTTGACAGAAGGCACTAAGTTGTTGCTATCAGTTTGCTCTTACAATCCTTTTGCATCACCCGTTCACAGAAATAAACATTCTTTGAGGTTTTTCCTGATGCAGTAACTGACCATGCCACCACAGCTTTATTTTGGCCAGAGACGCCCGTGGCATTTCTGTAAGAGGACAAGCATTGCTTTCAGACCCCATTAAAAGAGAGAGCTCAGTTCTTACAGCAGTTTGACAAGTCCGATAAAAAGAAAGAAAACCAAATTACTAGGACTTGAAATATAAAGTAAATGAACCAATCTAGAGGTAAGTAATGTGTATGTCCTCAGGCTTAAATAGCAATACACATATGCCCCGAATTTTCTGCACAGTGAAATAAAGTAACTCTAAAGTATTTTAAAAGTAAAGAAATTAGAGAACTAGCACATTTGTACCTGTACAAATCTTTTCCTGCATGCAAACTCAGCCCTTATGCTGTGATACCTGCCGCATGTGAAATCTGAGCATAGGGATCTTGGTGGAAGACAGTCTCTTCTGGATGTGCACAAGCGGCACATGCTCCTTGTGAGGTAAATCTGAAAGCCTTGCATGGTGTTACATTTCAGCCCTTACTTAAGAAAAAATCCCTAAATAATGTCTGTATAATGCTATGGAGCTGAGGCATGTTCTTACCAATCCATCAGTGTAACTGGCCACGATACACGATGTGGATAATAAATGCCATTCAGGCCTCATTACCATGTCCTTTATTAAAAGCTATATGGGGAAGGCAGAAATAAAAATTACAAGAAATAGCATATCAAGCCAACTCACTACATTAACACCATGGGGTACATAGCGTGACATGCTGGCTGCATGGGAGTTTGCCCTAGCTTTACCAGGGGAGCAGGTCAAGTGCAGTACCTCATATCACAGCCTGCTAAGTTGCTAAGCAGGGAGCTGTAACCAGCTAGAGAACAGAGTGGTTTTAGTATTCATGTTGACCTAATATGGACAGATCTGCATTCATGCTGCCTAGGTTGAGAGCCTCCTGGTCTTTTTTTTTTTTTTTTCTATACTGAACTCCCATTAATCTCCACTGAAATTATTCCAAGATATAATTTCTTCTCTGGCAAAGCCGGTTAATAAATTTCTTGTGCACTTTTCAATCTCAGGCAATAACTTTTACTTCTCCCTGTCCCCTGTTACTCAAGTTAAGGAGGTCACCAAAGAAATTCAGATTAAAAAAAAAAAAATTAAAAAAAAAGGAGAGAGAGAAAGAGAGAGAGAGAGAGAGAGAGAGAGAAGAAAGAAATTTGGACAGGGCTGCTTCCTTTGTTTGTTTTACCCTCACAAAACATTTAGTCACCTTTGACAGTCAGAAGGTTTTCTGTCTCCCTCCATGAATGCCCAGCAAGAAGCCCATACTTCTTTTGAAGGGACCGTCATCCTGTCACTGTGAGCAAAGTCCTGGTTTTAATTCTGCCTTTAACAAGGAAAAACTCCACATGGTATCAGTCCTTAAGATGTGGACAGGACATATTCTCTGCAACACGTTGCTAATGACCTGCTTTCAAGAAAACCTGACAAACAACAGAATTGGTGTGCTGAGGAAAAGGAGATAAACAGCAGACAGAGCTGTGTAAGGGGATAAAAACTTCTCCAGATAGGTTTTCCCTTGGAGAAATCGTAACACAAAACCAGGCTTTGAGGTACCTGAGCACATTGAAAGACTGAGGGTTAGAATTTCTGTACCTCAATTTCACCATTTTTCAGTATAGCAGTCGGCCCTTACTGCCACAAAATGTAATGACAGGACTTAATTATCCAAAGCCCATTAAGCACTTTAATGATGACAAGTATCACATAGTTGCCAAGTACATATACTTACATGTATATGAAAGTATTAGCAACCAAGATAGGGAGCTAGAAAGATCTGGAAGATGCATGCTGAACTTAGCATTTCATGTAGGCTAAAGCAATGTAGGCACCACAATCTACGAGGCATGTCTCAAGAGCACCAAGAATAGGACTGCATTAAATATATTTTTCTAGATTTCAGTGTGAACTTAGTTATAGTGAGAGAAAAAAAAAGAGAATCATAAAGAAATAACAAAGTCTTGAGCAATTATGATATATTAAATCTCTTAATAATTGAAACCTCCGATGCTAAAGTTTTCCCACATTTTATTTAATTCTCCTTTTATTTATTTATTTATTTTTTTCCTGGGGATCTGAGACCAGGAAAACAAAAGGATAAAGCATCTGCCTTCTGCAGCATGCCTTTGAATATGAGGACAAATATTGTCAGAGGCACTTCACAGCTGTAAAAATAACAGATTCTCTTCAGTCAATTCCTAGATAAGAAAAAGGAGTCAGCTACTCTGGTTCACAGGCAAGAAAGAAGGGATATTTTCAGAAATTCCTGTAAGATTAATTTTGGCAAGTATCTCCATCATAAGTGAGGTGAAATTTTCCATCTTCCTATGGAAATTGATAACATGATAAAGCAAAAGAACAGACCTTCTTAAAACCAAACATGCAGATATGGGCATTAGCATCCTGCTGGTGAAGCACTCTGAAAGAAGAATGAGGAGCCTGGGATTGATTTTGAAGAAAAGACCTTTTTGGAGGTTGTCAGAAAGCAGGAGATACAGTCTGAGATAGGGAAATAGAAGTGGAGACTGACAAATTGTATCAAATTTGTTTAAAAATACTTCTGAATATTTGTCAAAGACCCTATATCAACTAAAGCCATTCCATTGTGGGAAATAAGTTGCATAGGTTATATTTATTAAAAAAACAAAAAACAAAAACAAACACAACGACATAGTGCATTAAGAATATAAAAGACTTACTCTCAAACATTTATATTGTAGCCATACCACTACTAAAACCTTTGACCTGACCTGTCCCAATTCATGTACACACCTTTTTAAAATCGCAAAATTACAACAGTTTGAAGGACCTTACCACGTATTCTTTGGCTCATTTATCATTACCAGCAATGAGAACTTTGCAAAGATGAATTAATTGAATGCTCTGTTGATTACACACAGATATATTAAAAAAAAAAAAAAAATTACCACATTCAATAGTAGTTTTAAAAGAGCAAATAAATGTACTTCTGTATCCTTGAGTATGTGCGCCTAAAGCAAATTAAGGAAAAGCTGCTGAATAGGAAAATGATGCTTTTCATATTTTGTTCTGACTTAATTAAAGTTTAAATTTCCTCTCAGTTTTCATGAGGAGAATATATTTTTAATTACTGTATGTGACCTTTTTATATTCTAGCTTGAGTACGAAACATCCAGATCAATGAAAAGTAATTTAAAGCAACCTGAACAAATACATGCTTGTCTGAAAGCAGAGGAATGTGAAACTTGCACTCAATTTTAGCAGCTCTTGATCCCACTGTCTCACGTGGATTGTTTGGAGGGCTTAGGAGAGGATCTGAGCTTGCACAAGGAGCAGGGTTGTACCCTCTTAACTGACAGTACAGCGTGTCATACACATGTTTTTTTCTTGTAGATTTTTCCCTGCTGTACTCTTTCTTCCTTTTCTTAAATTAAATCAATGCTTTTCATGGTCTTGGGGAACTGAAGCCTAACATATGTACATAGGAAGGGAAAGATCTATGTACCCTAGTACTCTCTCCACTACAGGAATTTTCTGCAACTATCATGAGAGCTTCCCTGTCCTAATCAGTACACACTGAAATTTTGAAAGGAAAAGAAAAAAATAAAGTATGTTCATCCACTTAGTAATCAGTGGTGTGGTCCCAGAGCTTTTGCCAAGATAGATTGGGACACATTTTCAGACGCCCTTGAAGGCAGAGAGGTCTCACTTAGACTGGAAGGCAGGGCAATCACCACCTGTATGAAATTTAACCAGAGTGAATGCTCGATTTTGCACTTGGGATGGAACAGCTCTGGATGTATAGACAAACTGGAGGGTGGGATGTTGGAGAGTAGCCCTCTAGAAAGGGATCCAAGAGTCTACATCTGAGCCGGTTCTGTGCCCTGGCAGCACAAATGGCCACCCATACCTCGGGATACATTGGACCCAGCTCCATTCTGCATGGCCTCACCTCGAGCACTGTGTGAAGCTTTGGTTGCCACAATATCAGGACATAAAACTATGAGAGAAGCAGTCTCTCCAACCACACTGCATACCTGTGACTAATGCTTCTTGCACAGGTGATTTTGTCAGGCAAGGTGCCAATTCAACAAAAAACATTTTCTTCGTGTACCAGATTAGCAGCAACACATGAGCAAAGTGACTTTTAGTTGCAGTAATTCCTTGTTTTCCCTGGCAGGTACCCACACAAAGGTGAGAGAAGAAAATGCTTACATTCATACTTCCTCTAAAAAAAAAAAAACACTTGTGAAACTGTGTTGTTACATGCATGAGAATAAGTCTTATAAAATGCTCACCACCCTTTACTGCATTGGTGTGAACTACTGTCAGATCACAGCAAGTAGACATGTGAAGCTGTGGTGTTCACATCGTTATTTTAAAAACTTAGAATCATTAGGTTGCTATCACACCTTCTCAAACCACTGATAGTACATAAACCACCTTACCAATCTCTAACAAGATCTACTAGACCTCCATTTTACTAGATAAAACCCACTTCCCAACAAAACCTAGTCAAATAATACATTACCTAAACTATCCTTAATATTCTCCTAATAAAACCCCACAGGGAAAGACTTCCCCTGCAGTCTGCCCCATAAAAAAAATGATTTTTTGGCTTTGAAGGAAAAGTCATGTCTGGTACACACCTCTTTGTTTTCCACACCTAAGAACAAGCTGCAATTCTAAAGAATTAAAACTTTTTTTTTTTTTTTTTTTTACAACTAATTATTTTTCACAAGTCCATGTACTTGGAAATATGGCAATTGAGGAATATCAGGAGAGAGGAATAAATAAGGTGAAATATTTAGAATGACACATCAATATTCCAAATTAGAAGAATCTGAAAATCCAGTTTGATGGAATTATATAAATTAGGATTATTTATGTTGAGTGAGTAAATCTTGGTATTGGAATCCAGCTGACTGATCCTAATCCTGTCACTGCTTCAGAAACAGTATCTTGGGCAAGCCTCTTACCCAATTTTATTTTGCATTAGAGATGACAAATACTGCTCCTTGAAGCAGAACTCTTAACAATGCACCAAGGAAACAAACTGTTTTTAGTTACCTGTCTTATTTATTCAGTGTGGACTATAAAGCAATGGATGACCAAAAGCATTTATCAAAGATGTATTTTTAGGTCAGAGATACCTCAGGAGGAATAAAACAAATTATTTCAGAGGAAGTCTATTCTAGGTGGCCTCACAAGGGTGTTAGTCACACTGATGATTCAGAAAAGGTAACTGATTAAAGCTATTGTCAACCAAACAAAATACAAGTAAATCCAGTTTCTGAGTATTTTAGAACATGGTATTGCTAATGGTTTTTATTTTAAATTAAAAGCTACTACTCAGTGGGAATGGAAGCATAGGAAACAACATCAGAAAAGTTCTTTAGTAATTGCCAACCCAGCAGTAATGTTATGCTACATGCATACTATCTGAGATTGTTTTAATTATCCTAATGGCAGAGGTAACTCTTCAGATATCAAGTCTACTACAAATAAGATGGTGTAACTTGACAGGCCTGAGCAATTGACAGGCCTACAGATTACAACTGTCAATGAGATATTTTTAGTTCAAGGTAATACAGCTGCTGTCTCAGGCAGCACAGTCTCAACCTAGAAAAAACCACAAAAATTGTTACCTGTATTATCCAGACAGTCTTGCCCACAACAAAACATTTCCTCTACCCTCCATTTTGGCCTGTTACTCATGAGCCAGATCAGTGTTTCTCCTGTCTCTAAACCAAAAGAGCAGCACACCTGTTATCAATGGATCTCATGAATACTTCTTTCAGGAGAGACAGGTTTACCTCCTAGCTGAAGAAATTGTAACAAATCCCTTGCAAAAAATTGTTTAAATCACTTTGTCAGATCTTTCTAATTTTTGTACTGCCTTCTTTGGAGAAGGAATGGGAGGGATTGATGAGAGAGGGCTAGAATGAACAGAAAAATGATGGTGGCAAGGAAGTACTAGTACAGAATTTTTCAAGAATTTACTTTTAATCCTCAATATTAGGTTGCAGGCTCTGCTCTTGTGGAGGAATGAGATCATGTCAGCTTGATGCTGTCCTGGCAATGAATAGTAATAACAAGTCTACACATATTCATTCAGATATGTCAGAAATGCCCAATATCATCCTACTAGAAGGTTCTGCTGACAACTGAGAGCTGTGGCAGAGGGAGAAGTCACTATCACAGTGACTTAATGACTTCCCAAAGAAATCTAGACTAGAGCATAGCAAGAAGTAGTGAGCATGGCATTCTTTCCATCATGGGAGAATAGTATGGAGCAGTTAGTTATGAGACATTAGACATAGGTAAAAAACACTGACTGCCAGAGCCAGGCCATTTCCTTTTCCTGGTATTTTTTGGAAAATGAAAACTGTTTACAAACTTATCAGATTTCAGTTTTGTTGTTTGCTCATTGAGAGTTCTGGATAAATTTTTTAATGCATTAATTTTGTGAGCTTCTAAGTGTGTCAGACATCAGTAGGCTAGGCAGATCTGAGCAGTGTAGGAAAGGAAAAATAAGTTTATGTTATGGCCAACAGCATTATTAAGATTGTGTAAATGCTGTTTCAATGTATTTTAAAGTCGCTGTGCACAAATTGAAAAATTTGCAAGCGTATTGAAATTATGTCGAAGAATGAAATGTGAAATATGCCAGTACTATCAATGAGCTCCATTTCATGTGGTATATTGAACACATGTCCAGGATTTGTGAGAACTTCATGCAGGCAAGTACAGAAAAAGTGACTGCCAACTGACTGGAGGATCCCTGAATAGTGTCAGCACAGCAGCCTAGAGATATCAAATATGGTGCTCTTGACCACTGGATGACTGATAGCGGTGGATCTAACTGCTTTGATGGAATGAGGGGTGGAACAAACCTGGCTGAAATGGGAGCTAAAACTCAACAGGTTTTATGAGCTATGGCAAAAGAAATATAGGTCCCAAGCACAGGTAGTTGTAAGAAAAGTAGTTGTAAGAAAAGTAATTCACTGGTCATTAGGAAGAGAAGAAAGACACGGAGAGATCAGAGCCTCCAAAATCATTCAAGTGTTTTTAGTAATAAAAAGAACGTGGTCAGACAGATCCCTGCTATGCCTCTGTATTGCGTTGCCTTGTCCCCAAGGGGTCAAGCTGAAGCCTGAATGTCTCTGAGTTTAGATGTAAGACACTGGTTTTTGGCCTCTATTCACACAAAGGTGTCATTTAATAGGAGTAAGTGTGAAATGCTGCCCTTAGGAAAGAGTAGGTGGTTGAGGATGACTGGCTGAACATGAAGAAGAAATCCCAGGTCCAACTCCAGGCACCATGCCTCTATAAAATCATGCGCCAAATTAAGGGAACTGGAAGGAGGATAGAATGAATCATAAGAGGTATAGAAATTATGGCATGTGGTAAGAGAGAAGGGCAGTGGCTATGCAGTCAAGTAAAGAGAGGACCAAGGGATGACATGATGGCTCCCTTCCAAAAAGCTGCTGCAAAGAACAAGCAAATAAACAATCTTCATCTCCACTGAGGGTAGGATAAGAAATAATGAGCTTAGGCTGCAGCAAGAGAGACTTGGTTTAGGCATTAGAAAAATTTTCTAGTGATAAGGGGAGCTGAGCACTGGAATAGGTTATCTGGAGAGGCTGCAGACTGTCATTGGTGGACTTTTAAGGACAGGTTGGACTGTCTCAGATGGATGGGCCAGCTGATACTAAGAGGCTATTCCCAGACCTGCTTTTTGCTGATTTTCTGTACTAAACATAAAATCCAACTGTGTCTCTTTGGAGTGGCTTACCTGAAGTACAGCATGGTTTAGATACTTCCTAAATGAGTTTTCTTAAAACAAAACAACCATAACAACAAAAAAAGAAATCTTCATGTTGCCAGCTCTTGTGGCATTTTCTTCAGTCTCTCTGTACTTGACCCATTTCTAAAAGCTCTGGCTCCTGGAGTCAAGCAGATTCATGAAAGCTTAGCTTAAATAAGCAAAAAAAAGATCTAAATTTATGGAGCAGGATAAAATAAAATAAAACAGATTATAAGCGTGACAGAGAAGTACTTCCAGCAGTTATAAATCCACAAAAGAAGTGAAATATGTTAGTTAGCTTAAAAATCAAAAATCAAAAAACTTTTTGATTAAAAAAAAAGTCTTATGATTGGGACTGACTTCATTTTTCAGTGTTCATATTTAGTGCTTAATATGTTTAATGGTTGTCATCTATGGTAAGTCTGGCTCTGAAGTCAGTAAAAAGGGAAATTATATTGCTGAATGACAGGTTCAGAAACTAAATGTCCCTCCCAATGAAAAGCACAGAGGTAGGAACATAAGTGCTCTCTTTCCAGTCCAAACTTGAAGGTACCTAATGAAACCAGCAGGGGACAAAAAAGAGAAAGAGAAAAGCCAACTGAGTTTCACTGTAAAAAATGCAGCTAAGAAAATAGAATCTCCTGCCCCAGGATACTGTGGATCTCATGTGTGCTCCTGGGGATGCTGTGAATGTGCCTATGTGTGTGAGCCTCCAGAACAGGAACTACTCCAGCTACAAATGGTTGGTGCCTGAGGGAATGGGTGGGAGAAAGTACTGTCTTCTGTCTCCTCTTCTTTCATGGTCTGCTCCTAAGCAGCTGTTCTGGGTCACTGTTGGAGATGGAATATTAGGCCAGCCCTTCAGTCTGACCTCAGGAAGTCACTCTTTTGCTCTTTTGCTCTTAAGTTGTGGCCTTGAAGAGCTGACGTGTACTGGCAGGGCTGTATGAGCGTATTTTATATCCATTCTCTGAATATCAGACTTCTATTTCCAAGGCTGTCAACCACACCCTGCCAATAAATTCCCTAAATAAAAACTTCTAAAATAAACAAGGTTCACAAATAAAATTGATAGTACAGAATTAGTTGAGTGCATGAATATAATGATACTTATCATAAAAATGTGTGCAGTGCAAGTTTTCATCTGACCCCATCATCATTCTGCAATCTTTTTCATTATCATAAATCAAAAAGCATTGTTTTCTTTAAATCACTTGCTGCTTAAAGATGAATCACCTTTGATTTCCTGGGTTTTGCTTACAGCAAAAAATAGAAAAGCTTTCAAAACTGCAACAGTAAAAATCCCTGGTCTCACTTTGCATAAAAAAAATTCAGAGAGCTCTAAAATTTAATCTAGCAAGCAACATAAAAGTGAAACAGAACTGTGATTTAGGAAAAAAAAATATTTCTCCATCTGTGGAGCTATTAATCTGCAGTTTGGTCCAGAGAGTGCATATACAGCAGACTGTGAAGAAGGACCCTGAGCTCTAATGGCTTGAAGCAGATAGGTCCTCAAATGTTTAATCTAACTGCAGGTGCATATCTAAGCTTCTCTGTCACATCTGTCCCTGTGGATAAGAAACCACTAAGCATCCTGTGCTGGATTGTGCAGACACAAGCTATGTCACTTAAAGCATATTCCATGTGGTGATGACTGATGTGCAAATTTCCCAAGGCACCTCAAGAGGCTTGCCCACCCAGCTCTTCCCATTTGAAAAAGCGGTGCCCTCTCATTCCCTCCCTTCATTCCACAGACTTGACATTACACCCCATGCACAGAAGTGCAATTAGATTCTTGCTGCTTTTTCCAAAGTCAGGAAAAATAGGCCCATTTAAAAAGTCAGTTGAATAAACTGATGAGCCCAACAGGCTGGAACAGCAAAACAGATCACAACTTGGCCTAAGTCATCCCTTGGGGGTGGAACAGAGAAGAAATACATTGCATGCAGTTGTACCTAGGTTTTCTATGTGATGAAAACTCTCACAAGATAAGAAACAAGCAAAAATAAAACAGGCTTCATTCTTTATGTCTCCCATTAGCTAGAAACCTCATGGCAATACCCATCAATTTAACTTTTGGATGTCTGGATACTAGCCAGGAAGCACTCAGCTACCATATGCTCAGCAAAGAGAGCCACAGAAACAGTGCAGTGCTGTTGTCAGGCAAGGCAGGTAAATCACTGCGTATTTCTTTACAAGTCCAATTTTCTGAAACTCACTTCCCAACTTTAGGAAACTGAAATTAGCAGGGTTTGGTAACAAGCCCTGGATGTCTCACAAGCTGATCTAAATCTCTGAACCTGCCTGATAGAGTTGGTTGCATTTACCCACGTGGCTGTATTTTTTTTACCTGCCTTTATGCCCATGAGGGGAAATGGAAATGGTTTCCTGCAAGGAGACTAATTATTCTTTGTCTTTGTGAGGCAGCATTATTTGAAAGTATAAGAGGGGAGCTGAAGTTGGATGCAGTTATGTTGTAACCTCAGTTGTACTGGTAACAGTCTATGGGGAAGTTGATTTGTTTCATTCTCACTTTCCCTTCTCTCTGTAAAACAGAGATCTTATGCGCATCTGTGGGGAAAGTGTGCAATTTATTAAACATATGAAGCCGTAAAAAAGCAATTCATCTTGCTAAATTTAGCTGTCTGTAAGTTAGTATCTGATCTAACTAGGCTCTGTCCTCAACCCAGGGACAGAGAAAGGTTGAATAAATCACCTTCTTTTCCTCCACTGATTGCGGAAGAAGGCCAGACATCTGGCTTTTAAATTACTGTGTTTAGGCAAAATTAATTCCATCTTAAATGTCCAGAGTCGTACTAAAAGCAAGGAATCTTCTGCTGTTGGCACATCCCAGCCTCCTCAATTAGAAAGCTGAAGGATGTGCTCCTGGTGAGCAGGCTTTTGCATTTTTCTTTCCAGAAGCTGTGTACATTCAGCAGCATTCTTCTCCTTTACTTAGTCCTTGATTATTTATTTGAGACATTTGGAAAACGTCACTCTCAGGCTTTGATCTACCACAGCTGCTAGGTTGCCAGCCTGCTCCCTTCTGGCACATCAGCCCCTATGAAGTACACAGGTAGGATTTCCTTGCAAGTGTGCAGCTCTTGTCCCAAACGCAAACTGAGATTACTGTGGTAACATGCCCACATGCTTTAACCAACATTCCTGTCACAATACAGACAATCAATACACAATCCAAATCCAGATGGTTCCAGATCCAATTCCTCATGATTTTTAAACAAAAGTTTGCCTTTTGGGAGAGTGTTCCAGGCTGTATAAACCCACCTTCTCTCCTTAGGTCAGAAGATCCCCCCCAAATCCTGTGAATCTACTAAGATTTGAGGGAGCACCCCCAAATCTCACATGTGCTGAACAAACATTAAAGAAGGGTTTGCGGTCACTACTGCCTGACACAGAATTCACATGCAAGTCACAAGGGGCTTGTACAAGGTTTTGAAGTCTGACCCATGCAGTCACAGGATTGTGTTCTTTGTGTTTCCCTTGAATAATATCTTTCCCTTAAAATTGAATGCTCTTCGTTTACGCATCTCTTCATTGCATGGATTAATAGCTGGCTACTTCAAAAACCAACTGCTGGTGAATCTGGGTTGCCTTTTGCCCTCCAAGTCCCTTGGCTAAACTAAAATTTTCTAATGCAGCATATTACTTCCATTAATGATAATAAGCAAGCATTTTCATGGCAATTTCCATAATCAAAGTTCCCCACTCAAGTGCTGCTCTGGATCAGCTGACTTCGCAGGGAAGAAACCAAGGCAAAAGAATTATGCAAAATGCTCAAAGCCACAGAGTGAGTCATACTCAAGACACTAAAAAAAAAAAGAAGAAAAAAACCCCCACCATATTTTAGTTCTCCAATCTGTGCTTAAACCAAAGGCAATCCCTGTCTTTCACAGCTAGGGATCAATTCCGACATCAGTTACACAAAGACAGTTCCACTGACTCCTTCAGAGTTAGCCCTGATTTACTGCACCATCTGTGAGATCAGCATGTGGCACAAGACACTCTTATGACTGGAAAATACTGACAAGGAAAATATATTTACATATTTCTTCTTGCTCTCCATTTCTAATCCTTAATGGCCAGTGTTCTTCAAATATTTTCAGTCAAATTTTGACTGAATCAAGAATTTTTCAAATCTAAATCTATTTTGGCTGGATTTGTTGCATCATACCAGGACAAGTATCTCCTTGGCATGCAGTTTGACCTTCTCAAGGAACTTGTCCTATAATTTCTCTTTTGTACTTCATTGTATTCTCTGTTTCTTGGTAATACAGCCATCATCTAGGTTTTGCCATTTGTCTCTCTTCTAAGCAGTAATAACCACATTGCTACGGGGAAAAAAAATAAAAAGGAAAAAAAGAAAAAAAATGAAAACAAAACCTCTGTCTACTCACTGATTACAGAAAAGTCCCAAATTTTGGAGAATTGTAATAAAGCACTGTTGTCTCTCTGAATCATTGAGCCTCCTGTATGCATTGAGCCTGAAATAAAACGTTTACTAATGCAATTAAAAAGAAGTGGCCTGTTACTGTTGTATATTTCAAGTCTTTCTGCACTTTAATCTTGTCTTTCTTAAGGTATAGTTGCAAAGTAATTAAAAGAAAGACTATCTGGTCTGGATTAACAAATGTGAAATAAAAACACTGAGATGAAATCCCTTCAATGACTTGATGAAAGATTTGATTGCACAGGGAACACAGCTCGCTAATGTTTGATTTAGACAAATTCCACAAATCTCTGGTTGCCAAAACTTATGACCTGTTTCTACTTCTTCTCCACTTTGGGAAGGTACCCCACTGAGATGTCCCCATCTCTGATCTTCCTCATGCTGCACACTCTAATGTACATTACAATGTACAAATACATGTACAATTCTAATGGCAAAAAGTACAGAACAAAAAAATATACTTGCTTTGTCATATCCTTCTCCCTCACCTGCTTTTCAGAGGACTAAGGGAGTACAATACTAACGATTTCACTCATGCTTTCCTTTGGGGATCTGAGGTAACTTTGCAATGGACAGTCCCTGGGCCTCATTTAGGCTGCTGCCCAGGCGCAGGAGGACCAGACTTGTTTGCTCCTGGAAGGGCTGAGCACTCTCAGCCATATTGCTGGGGCTGCCGGCACTCCCAATGGATCAGCATAGGTGTTGTCACTGCAACTGAAACATCTGGGTCTGAGACCCAAAGCATCTGTGTTGCCTTTCTGGCCATTGGCATTGGTTAAATTAAAAATACATAGCTATGGGTATTCGTAGGTGTAACACATATAATTTGTTCTCATAAGCACGTATCAGATGGAATACTTGAAAAATACTAATTCTCATTTCAGATCTTTCTACAAAAGGGACAATACTGAAAAATATTAATTTTGGATAATAATTTTAGGGCAGTTGCTCAGATTTCTGTGCTGAGGAATCGGTAGTGAAATTGTTGGTTACTAAAGAGTGCAGTGCATTATGCTGCCTAAAGTCACTCAGTTTCCAGAGAATCTTCAGTTATGTTTCACACTGCATCTCCCCCTGCCTCGAATGTGACTTCTGTAGGACCAGGCTGGAAACCGGTATTCTTATCTCAGTTTGTTTGAGCAACTTGTAAATTCTTGATGGTATCTGTATTTTTCACTAAATATGAAATTACTGTGAAAGATAGAGCTGGTATATAACAAAAGATTAAAAAGTGTAGGGCTCGCTCCTTAGCGTGAAAAAGGAGATGCGTGATTGAAGAAAATCATGAAGGTTGTCAAGAATGATTATTAGAAGTGCTTTTTAAAAACTCAGTGGGGAGTATTACTCACTGTTCTTTGCAATGCAAAAGGTGGGGGTTGTCACAGAAATCATCAGGCTGCAGGGTAAAACAGGCTGAAATTAAAGAGAAGTAAAAGAAAATGTCCTTCTGTATATTTTTTACAGAACACAAAGTTAAACTTTGGAACACATTGCCAATGGATCTTGCAAATAATTACGGGCATGAGCAGATTCAGGTGCTAATCATGAAAATTCACAGGACAGAGTCACAAATCGAGGCTAAACATGAAGGTGTGGATCTAACCTTAAACTTTCATCTCAGACGTGTTTTAAGGATTAACCACATCAGACCACTGAAGTGCTTCTAACTCTAGCAACAATATCACCAAGCCACTTAAGACTATTGTGTCCCCTTTGGCCTCTGCCCTTGGAACAGCAGTTATTAGCAATAGCTTTACAAACAATGAGTGGCCACCTTTGGCCAGGATCACCATATACTCCTCTGCTTTATCAGCTCTCAGGTATCAGACGTGCCAAGAGAGCTATTTCCATTAGCAATGTCCCATTTTGTATGAATAAAGAACAACTACCTTTGTGCATCCCAGACTGCAAGCACCACTGCAAGGAAAAAAAAGAAAGCTCCAAAGAACTTTCCATGAGCTTTGAAATCCCTTATGCATCCCATGCGTCACTGTTGTGCAGGTACTAGGAAGACTGGGGCACCACTACCCTCATCCATCACCAATACAACTGCAGCACATCCTTTTCCTTGCTGTTTTGCCAACTGTTTGGCATTCTGAGGTATTACAGACCTACATATAATGCTTAGCAGTGTTCCTGAAGGTTTCTCTATATCAGCGACTGTAAAACCAGTGCTTCTATGTGCTATTCCACAAAAGAGAAAATACAGCTGCACAAGGCATAAAATTTAAACAGAGGCTACTTTTTGGACAATGTCTGTCTTTTTTATTCCAGATGCTGCATGAAAGAAGATGGATTTTTTTTCTGGACAAGGATTGTCTTGGGAGTAGCTCTGAGGAGAAGGATTTGGGGATGCAGGTTGATGAGAGACTCAGCATGAGCTGGCTATGTGCACTTGCAGTCCAGAAGGTCAACAGTATCCTGGTTACATCAAGAAAAGCATAAAAGAAAAGCAAGGAAGGTGATTCTACCCCTCTACTCTGCTCTCATGAGACCCCACCTGGAGTACTGCATCCAGTTCTGGGGCCATCAACACAAGAAGGACATGGAACTGTTGGAGCGGGTCCAGAGGAGGGCCACAAAGATGATCAGAGGGCTGGGGCACCTCCCCTACAGGATGAGAAAGTTGGGATTCTTCAGCCTAGAGAAGATAAGGCTCAGGAGATCTTACAGCGGTCCTTCCAGTATCCGAAGGGGACCTACAGGAAAGCTGAGGAAGGACTTGACAGGACAAGGGGAAACGGCTGGAAACTGCAGCATAGGAAGTTCCGCACAAACATGCGCAAGAACTTCTTTACAGTGAGGGTGACGGAGCACTGGAACAGGCTGCCCAGGGAGGTGGTGGAGTCTCCTTCTCTGGAGATGTTCAAGACCTGCCTGGATGCCTACCTGTGCGACCTGGTGTAGGGAACCTGCTTTGGCAGGGGGGTTGGACTCGATGATCTCTGGAGGTCCCTTCCAACCCCTACAATTCTGTGATTCTGTGATTCTGTGATTTTGTGACTTCTTAGAAGGGCAGATAGTGACAGGATGAGGGGAAATGGCTTTAAACTGGAAGAGGGTAGATTTAGACTAGATATTAGGAAGAAGTTCTTCCTACTGTGAGGGTAATACAACACTGAAACAGGTTGCCCACAGGTTCCCTGGAAGCATTCAAGGCCAGGCTGGATGGGGCTTTGAGCAACCTGGTCTAGGTCTAGAGTGAAGTGTCCCTGCCTGCAGCAGGGGGGTTGGAACTAGGTGATCTTAAAGGTCTCTTCCAATCCAAATAATTCTATGATTTTTTGATAGTCACTTCAGTTGAAAAATAATTTTTTTGTTTCAAGTCCGCCATGTCTCCACTAGACTTAGTGCTATCTATGTCAGTATTTTTTCCCCCATTTATGAATGAATTTCTCCTTTTACCTGTAAATAGGAGACTAGATTGACCTATACAGAATAGGTAAATCAAGAAGTATACTAAGATGGTCCACCTGTCTCAAAATACTCTGGCACGCCACATAGGGGCTGATATTCACTTTCAACTTTGAAATTGCCAGGACTGGATAGCACCCCCAAAATATTTCCAAGTAGGATCCAGTGTACTGCAACATGTCCACCTAGAGATCTGATCTATTAGGAAATGAGATCTGAGCACCTATGTGGTTTTTGTTTAGCATAAGACAGAGCACAAGGTTCAGGATAGTCTCACTTCCTACAGCCAGAAAGGAGGCAAGTCACCATGTACCTGGGTGTATTTTCCGGTTTTCATTCTTTCCTCCCATTCAGCCATTCATCGGGTTTGCTTCAGAGCTGGCATGCATCTGAACACCCGCCTGGGCCAGCCTATGCATTATACCTTTCAATGCACAAAGTTCGGTGCTTTTTCCACTCTTCAATAAGAGGTGCAAGGGCTGGAAAAACTGGCAGTAGAGCACATATGCTCCCTTTATCCCAGCAATTCCCCCTGTGACTGCATTTACTGTCTCACATGGACTCAGGATGTTAACTAAACTGACAAGGACTGGACAGCAGAGAGAGGAAGGAAGGAAATCTGCATTTCCAATCCAGTAACTGCAAATAAAGTTCCTTGACTTTTAGAAGTCTCTCAAGCATAGCATACAAAGGGTTTGGAGAAGCCAGGGGCTCCTGATGAAAATGCTGTGCTGTTATTTTCAGTGCCACAGCCAGACTGGGATTATGTTTTGGTCTTCTGAGAAAAGGGAGCTGGTTGTCACGTCTACTTCTGCTCTTTTTTAAAACTCTCAGAGCAACTTTGCAACATAAAATCACTGAGCATTTACAAAGAAAGCTTTACAAAGGGAGACCGCTTACTGCCTTAAACACAGTTTCCATCACCTTCTGCAGAATTCATCCATGCTACACGAAGTCCTAAACAGCACACATCCTATCTTTCCCAGTGCAAACCAACAGATAGATTTTTTTTTTAACTGTAAAGCCAGAGGAGCCTGCTGTTAGCGTAACATATAGTAATGAGTCAGTTAGCAAAGAGACTGGTGAAAAGATTGATTCATGACATGAAAAGGGTAGCCTGGTCTTTTCCTTTGCCTCCCCAATTTGCCAACATACCTGCCCTTACCAGCACCTTTTGAAGCTGTTGCCACAGCACTACTCTTCCTTCTCAGGCTTCAGCAGTGGGATGAACACATCATCACTTTGCAGACTGCTGAGGAGCTGCATCACAAATGACACTGGTGGTTGGCTGGAAGTCCCTTGAAATCCAAGGACTTGTGGTCAGGAAGAATTCATTCCACATTTCTTCTTGCTGAAGGCTGAATGTGCAAATCAATATGCCAAAGCTGAGCCATGCTTTGGGGCTCAGGGGTGGACACCAAGCATGCTAGAGCTGGTCATAGTCATGCACTGCCTTGAACAGTTACTCCTTACCTGAGACTGCACATTTCGTAACTAAAGTTAAGTGATGAGCCACCAGGGAGGACTTCAGGGGAGGTGACAGGCAGGAGGACAACTGGTGCAGCTCCTCTACGGAAAGCCATGACTGAAAGGAGAAGGGAGGTCCTGACCTGGATATGGTCCTGGACAACCTGTTCTGGGTGGCCTGAGCATTGGGTGGACCAAGTGACCTCCAGAGTTCCCTTTACCTCCATCAGCCTGTGACCTGGCTTGATGAGTTCAGAGTGGCACCTGCATGCCCACAGCCATGCACTTATAGCCTTAGGTAATTTCTTTGCAGTGCCTCAGTACTTAAAGCAATACTGATAATACTTCCAGAACTGTGCCTCAAATAGTCTCTGGGACAGAAGTACAATTTTGATTAAGTAGGAAAGCCTTTATAGGTTAATTAAAAAACAATTGCTAAACCATAGCCAACCAGTCATTATCTGTGTTTTGATATGGACTTATTAAATAACTGTTAAACTTGGTATTTAGCAGAAAGCTTCCTTATTTGAAGGACTAAACATCAATTTGAGATACTTCATTTTTAAATGTCACCATTTTGGTTTACTAGACCTCTTGCTGTGCTTAACACAAACATTTACAAAATGTTAAAAAAAATTAAAATAATAACAAATCAGCTGTCAGCTGGAAGCACTCAGCAGAAGGTAGGGCCTGCCCTGTGACAGCCCTTGCCCTGCTGCTGAGAGTGTCCCAGGGAAGGTCATGACCCCTCTAAGCTACCCCCACCTAGCTCTGGACCTAGGAGCTAATGGGGAGAAAGCACGCCTTCTGAAAAGTGTCTTCTCAGCTCCACGAAGCACCAGCCTATTTCTCCCAAATAGTCTTTTACCACTCCCTGGCAGCATGTTATGGAGGGTGATATGGAGCAGGATCCCCTGACCAACTGGTGCCAAGCTGTGGCACGTGCAAGGCCACTACTCTGCTGCTGTACCCAAAGCTCCTGTGGGCCATGAACTTCAGCTACCATGGGATGAAATACTTGCATGCACCAAACCAAAGACCATCCCCAACTGCTTTTCAAGCAGGCATCTCTCTTTAAAGTCTATGAGGATGGAGATAGATAGCTTTGCCACCATTCAGTTTCTGCTGTCATAATTCTCTTGCTAGTAGATGAGAAACAGTGAAATGACATCCTGCCCAAAGAGTCTGAATGTCCATACCCACTTAGGGTACGGTCCTGGTACCAAGGCGCTACACCATAGAGCCCTATGGCCAAATTATGTCTCCCTACATTCAATTTTTTGTAAAAGTGCTGTTATATCTTTCAGAAGGAAGGATCTCCAGCTCTTGCAGCAGTCATCTCATTGGCAAGTAATGGCTGGGGCCTTCAGCCTTCACTGGCAACAAAGAGGTTAAGAATCAGTGAGCCTAGAATGCTGACTTTTGAGGGGTGGGTTTAGGAAGCAGAGCTAACAATATAAGAAGAGGAAGTGCTGGCCATCCGTTTGTTTGTTTATTGTTTCAGCAGTTTGTGCTGTGTGTCTTGTGTGCTATCTCCATCCCTCAGTCTCCCAGCCAGTTCATTATGCACGGGAAGAGGCACTTCCTGCCAGCGACCTCCTGGGTCTCCTCCCATTGTTCACAGGGCTGATGTAGAGTGCTGGGGGCGGCAGAAAAGGCTGCAAGCCTGCGAGAAATACTCCAGGGACCTTCTTCAGTTAATAAAACAGATGGCCTTATTGGCATAGGCAAATTTCAGCACTAGCGTTGCATTTAGTAGGGTTCATCCAAAGAAAATCCCAAGAAAAATACAGTGAGGAGTTTAGGTTATCAGAGCCAGGGGGATAAATACAAAATAGACAAGAGGACGAGCCATAGCTCTGGCATACCCTACAGCTTTGCTGTGTTTCTGCAGCCTTCAGGGACTAGGGTTGCTCACCGCCTCCTTCTCTGCTAGGACCCATTAGTCAGAAGCAGAGGTGCTCCCTGCCTCCAACAGCTAAGCTCTGATGGCTTAAATCTCACCCCAGTCCCTGTGCCCAGCAAGGCCTTTAAGTTCCCCAAATTAGGGTACCTGGATACTCCTTGAAGGCCCAGTACTCTCCCTTCACCTGGTAGAGGGGCTAACAGGCAAGAGACTCTAAGCCCCTAAAACCACCTAAACCTTGTTTTCTGAAGCCCCAGTGCCTTATGCACCCCTAAATTTCTTCCCTGTGTTTCTGCAGTGATCAGGCTACAACACCTTGCAGAAGGAGTGTGCTTCTCAGATGCTGTAAGAACACCTTGGTATTTATTTATTTTTGAAAGAACACTTTGTACAATCCCTGGGCCTGAAGCAACACTAACAAAGACAAGAGGCAATGAGCTGACAAACAGCAGTGAGCTGGAGCTGCAGAGCTGGGATCCAAATGTGTGCCTGAACTTCCCTAAAATTTAAGGGTCTTTAAGTCTGGCATGAGTTAATCTCCATAAAAAATTGAAGATGAAGGGGAAGAAAAGGGAAAAATACAAGCAGAACACAGTTAACAAGACACATGGGAGAATGTCACCATCTCTGCGTGCTTGGTAACTGCAGTCTCTTGAAGGTGTGTCCCTAGCCTTTGCACAGCCAGGAGCTGTCACTAGCCAGGAATAAAAGGATTTCTGCTCACTGACACTGGTGGAAGTAAAGAAATTTGTTTTGAAAACCAGCTTTAAAGCACACATTGCCACTTTTGATTATAAAAATCACATAGGAATGTGGATTTTGCTTTAAGTCATATACTTTTTTTCATTTTCTCACTGTATGTTTACACAGGTATTTTTCTAGTACACGCCTTAGAAACTTCCATGAAAACTGTGTCCCATTTTTCCACTTTCATTGCTTCTAGAGGCCAAAATTCTCTCATCTGAGACTTTGAAGGAAAAAAACTCTCAGTTCCTGGGCTTTCTCTCTGTAGGGAGTCGTCATTTCCAGGGAAGTGCCGGTGCCTCCCTTCTGGGACAGGAAGCGGCCACAGGAGAATTGTCATCACTGAAAGTTTTCTTTTATGCGTAAATATTATTTACACATGCCACATTCAAAAGACAACAGCAGCAAGGACGACTGGCAATCAACTCTGCTTTAAATAACCATTATCTAAAGCAGGGAGGAGCATTTCTGTGGCCATTTCCGTAACAAAGTGTTCCACTTCTGGCCTAGCTATGCAGCATCGTGCTTGTGCATTCCTAACAGCAGTCTTCCCTTCCCTTCCCTGCCCGCCTTTTGTCAACAAATATGTAAGAAAAGAATTTCACCATGTCAGGAATTTTATGCTTTTGAAACAGAGCTCACACACTTGACACGACCCAGCCCCGGGACAGAGCTGAGCTGCTGCCCAGATGGGAGGTCAGTCATGATTTTTTACAGATGTTTGGGAACAAATCATTGTGCTTAAAAGAAAAAAAAAAAAGAAGTCTCCAGACACTTCAGAGCCATGATAAATAATTTAGAGAGTGATTAGAGAAATCATGTGAAAGAGTTTTAGGGCTGGATCTTTCAGCTCCCTGATGGGGATACATTTAAATTAAACAGCCAGTAAATAACAAACCAAAGATCATCATGCCACTGGATAGTGAAAGCTGTTAAAGAGCTGGATTAAAATGATGTGTGGATATTGAGTGCTTTCAGTCATTTCCCTCATCTATCTCTGGGTGATGAGAAAACAAATGGAAAAGTAGTAAAGAATGAGTAGAGTTCTGACATTGTTCATCTCCTTTTTCCTGGTGCAGAAGTCAGTAGAGATGAAGAAACAGAAGGAAAGCAGAAATTATTCATTTCCTCCCCTCCCTCCCCCTGGAGAAAGAAGGAATAACACAGTCACATAGGCAGGATGCAAGTCTCTGTCACAAGGAATACAGAATGGTCCTGGTCTGTCAGAGTAAAAACCTGCAAAAGCAGAGGGATGCCCTCCATAAATTATGTATTTTTCCTGGTCTCTGTTAGCTTGCATTATTTAATATTTTAAACAATTACAAAAAGCCCTGACAACAGCCCTTTCAAATGTGCTGTGGCAACTGAACTACTTAAAGAGCTGTTTCTCCTCCAAAGTTTCTTTGGGGCAGAAATTAATTTTGGACCCAATTTTCAAATACTTTCCTTCCAAGTGAAGACTGGAGGGAGAAGAGGCCACCCATCTGCCAAAGGACTAAGGGAAAGGGTGAACTAACCTAGGTAGAACTAAAAGTTCAAGCTAACCTGGACCTTATGGATGGGAGGGCTAAACAACAAACATCTGGACTTAATATTACTTGGCAAAACTCCTAAGATTGTGTATAATTGCCCATACACCTTTTACGACATCCAGGCAGGTTACTGGCAGAGCAATAGACTCCTCACCCTCCTTCAGGAGGACAGAGGGCAGTCTGCTTCATGAAGGACACATTTCTCCTCTGTGCTCTGAAACAAGCCCACTGCTCACATCAGTGGGGATGCTGCATCATTAAGGACGCTAGATTAGGCTCAATGCATAAGAAGTTTCTTACTGCCACTGCAAAGGCAAATGCACACCAGCAAGACTAGGTGATGCTCAATAACCAGGAAAAATTCTCTCTGTCCATATTTATTAATGCTACTGAGTGATGGCTGACTACAGGGGACACCAGCTGTGTCCTGGTGACTACAGCTAAATTTGGCAATGGGGCACCAGAGCAGCATTTATGGAATCTGAGGCAGGATATAGACTGTAAACATTGTTTCCCCGAGGTCTTGCTGTGCATTTCTCAAAATTATTTTCAAAGACAACTCATTAACCCTCCACACACTCTTCTCTGAGGTTGGATATGACATTTAACAGAAAAATAAGTCTTCTTTGACTGGAGGCTGGGGCCTAGGTTCTTTCTTTCCCTTTCTTCAATATATTTTCTTAACAATACAAATATTCTGGGGAATGTCCTGAGCCAAACTATGCTTTTGTAATGCTAATTATCTGCATACATATGCTGCATAGGACAGAGCCTGGTTAATTAAGAAATTTTCTCGGACTGCCTATTCCACCGGGTAAGCAACTAAAGATAAAGAAAAGTAATGTTCATCCAACCGCTGCTATCTCAAATGCTCGTTAACTTTGATTGCTTGTGGTTGCTTTCAGGGCTAGGAGGGGAATACATACCACATCTCTGCCAAAGTCAAGTCTAAGTTATTTGCAGGCACAAGAATAAATTTGGTAACAACTGGTAACACCAGCAACAGCAGAAGCAGTAAAGCTTTGTTCCCATGAATGAAGTCCTCAGCTGAGCTCTGCATGGGGTTTCTAGCCAAGAAGGAACTTGCAGCTCAGCCTCCTCCTCACTGGAAGCAGGAGGAAGAGCTTTCATAGATTTCCTCAGAGCTCGTGGATTTGAAGTCCTTATGGGGACAGCTTGGAGGGGTCTGGCACAGCTACCCACACACAGCAATTGCCTGAACTTTGTGTCCTCACTCAATCGACCTTCTTCTTGCTGAGGCTAATTTGAAGAGTAAAGGGTTCAAAGCACAGACACTGGCAGGAACTATGAAGCCAGAAAACCTTAGCACCTTTTCGTGTTTCATTAGCATCTGTCCTCCCTTCAGGAGGGACTCTTCAGGAAATTATGCTCATTTCGAGGACAAGAAAACTGAAGCTTTTCAAATAGATTTGTCAAAGATCAGACACAGTCCCAGATGTTCCTGCTGCAAGTGTGCTACTGCCCCAGAGCACCAGGTATGGTTGACCAACCAGGCTAAGGTCTCCGTCACAACTATCAGGTGTGGCATGAGGAGGTCACACTGGGGACCCAGTGCATAGGACCAGTGATGGGAGGTCTCCTGCTCAGGCAGTCTCCCTTCTCTGCCCAGATGAGCTGTATGGTGTGTGCAAACACCAAAACAATTGTTTCTGCAGTGCCAGAGTTAGTTACATCTGAAAGGGTACCACCGCACAGTGCGACGTGTCATTAGGCTGCCGGCTGGGCCCTGGAAGATGGATGTGTTGTTCACTTTGGTGCAGGCAGTTAACAGCACAGCTATTTGGTTACATGAATTTACAAGCTTAGCTGCCAGGTAAGGTAGACCACAGGTTAACAGCGAGGGGTGAAGGTGCTTGTAAAGGTGCAAGCTGAGCCCTGAACCAAGGCGATTACAGCTCACTGGGAGTTCCTGAAGCCCATTAATGCCAGAACAAGGAGCTGTCAAGATCCACAGATGAGCAGTTAAGTTTGCAAGCTCAGAGGTAACCATGTGCAGGGAAGGGAATTTGCTTTAATCTCACATATTCTCTCCCTTTTCTCTTTCTTTCACTGAACAGCCCTCTGCATACTATCCTCAAGCCACCTCACTGGGAACAAGCCTGCCAGCCTATCCTCCCCTGAAACACCATGTTCCTCCCTACCCCTGTAGTTCTCAGCCTCACAGGCATCATTCCTGTGGGTGCCAGCACTGCCAAGGAGCCCTTTCACCAGAAAACACTGCTGTACTCCAACTAGACTGAGTAGCCTGCTGCAGAACCACTGCACACTCTGGAAAGTAACAACTAATAGTTTTCCCTAATGGGCATCTTATTTCCTTACGCTGTCTTCTCCCTTGAAATAAATAATGGTACTTCAAGGTGTCAGACAAACAGTCGCACTTTAATTTCTCCCTTTGGCAAGCCCAGCCACTAATTCAGTCTTGTTATGGTTTTCCCACTAGGGACAAAATATATACTGAGCTTTGAAAACACATCGTGTAGCAGCAATTGTTGCTCTAAGCCAATGGCTGTTTTGCTTTGTTCAGCACTGTATGCTTGTGTCTACTGTGAGATATTGTTTTGTTAAGACCTGTTATTGATTAACAGGGAGAGGAACTGAATTCCAGATGGGAGCTGCCGAAACACTCTAAAATGCTGCATAAAAAATGCAAACATTTAAAATCATCTTAAAGAAAGGTATCTCTCCTAAACCAGATCCATTTCTCTCTCCAGCTGTACCATCTGCAGCATCTCACCTAAGGGCGTTCTTACAGTTCAACTTGAGGATAAAGGTCTTGTCCTCACGTACAGATTCGGAGCTTATGAATCTGTTGTTGTGCAGTTTTGGGGGCTAATTCACCCCTGACACGTAAGTGCTGCAGCCAAGGGTAACATTAAGTTCTTGGGAACTTTGTCCTGAATCCTACAGTTGCCTCAGAAGTACCACAGTCTTCAGCATGGATACAGGAATGAGTAAATAGGCATAAAGTCGTCCTAGGTCTCTAAAACTTCCTCTTTCACCCTACAAAAAAAGAGATTCATTGTCATCTATAGGTTGAGTGTCATCCATAGCAGAGAATTTTTGTTGCTGTAACTGCAGAGTTCCATGGGAGCACAAAGTTAGTGCCCAAGCCATGAGCAACTGTCCCAGTGCATCTTCACCCCTCTTGATGGCACCAGCTGAACTCCAAGCTGCAGAACTGAAAGGCTCATGGTGATTTTGCAGTCTTCTGCTCCAGGCAGTTGCATGTGTGTTATTTCAGCTCTGTTGCGTAAAAAACCCACAGGAATGATGAGATGCTGTTACGCTGATCGTCATCTGCCTGGGTGAAATTTATTAGCGTCACTTAACAAGAGGGTAATGCAAGACTATGCTAAGGAGTTAGCTAGAGAGATTTCCAGAGAGAACAATATAATTCCTCTAGTATCTTCTGACCAACCCACACAAATACTAAACATCAGAACTTGTATCTGCTTCTTCATAGAATTTAATAGAAAACAAGGGTTTTTATATCATCTGACTGATGATATCATTGTCTGATGCTGACAGTTTTCAATCACAAAAAGCCTACTTATGCCACTGTGCTGGAGGCTACATATCAGAAGACACAACTGCAAAGGCAATTAAGAGACACCAGCTTCCTCTTCCAGCCTGCTACTGGAAGAATGGCCATATCCAAATGTAGCTGAGAATCACAGTTCACACCTCCACTACTGATTTGATTTTATTCCAAGTTACTTTATTGCTAATTAGCTTTTCCATCAAGTGTGTCAGCTTCTTTTATTTCTTTCCTTTTTTTTTTTTTTCTTTTTTTCATTTTTTTTTTTTTTACCATATCAATATTTGTGACAATAGTAGTATATCTGAAACAACTCACCTTAGACTCCAGAGTTCTTGATATTCACTAAGCCTAGCACTAAAATTGCTGTTAGAAGAATGTGGTGCTGAAGTACTGCCCCAAAACAGGTGGTCCAGAGGCAGTGGCTGTGGCCTCTGGCCATGAGCAGCACCTTCCCAAGTGAACTGTGCTTGGCCATGGTGCTCTCCCAGAGGCAAGCACAGTTCCTTTGAGACATGAGATCTGTGCCCTGAGCTTCATTACTGCACATAGGGCCTTAGATTTCTGTGTCAAATAGAAATGCATCTGGCAAAAATAGAATAATGATTATGAAATACAGGCCCAGTTGTTTTAAATGTTATTGGAGCAGTTCCTGGAAAAAGGAACTGTGTTTGGAGGAGACAGTTCTGCAAACCAGCTGGAGGAGCACCAGCAGCGATGCCCCCCATGGTGATGTGCAGCAGTGTTTGTGGAAATGAAGGTACAGGGTGGATCAAGATCTCACACAGATGACAACAGTCTCCACCCAGCATACAACTCTGGCCTAGGCCCAGGCTGCCACATCACTGTGCCCTGGACTGGGATCAAAGGGTTCAGCATGAGCTCAGGAGGTCACACAGAGAAAAGAGAGAAGCAACCTCCAGCTTCCAGCCTGCTCTTTGTTCAGTTCATCCTGAGTTTCCCAGTTATGTTTGAGATCCCATCTAACTCCCACTAGTACAGCCACCACCAGTGGTTTCAGGGAGAAGAGCAATCAACCTTGACTTCACATTAACTTTCTCTGAATTACATTAAAGCCCTTTCCAGAAAAGCATTTTAAAGGTTTTTGTTCAAGAGAGGGTGTAGACAGGAGCGAAGAAAAGTGAAGAAGAGACTGCATACGTGTGGGAGGGAATTAGATTTAAAAGAGCCTTTTGGAGTTATTTCAATTAACCTAGGTACCAGAAACCCCTGGAGAAAGGCTTCTCTTAGAGCCACTGAAGTAGAACAAAGCATTTCAGGGTCTCACTTCCGCATTAAAATAGCAGCAGCACAGCAAAAACGCTTTTGCTTCCAGCCCATATATCTTCACAAACACACAGCATGAACTTGATGGCATGCAGCTCTCAAAAGCAGCTCACCTCTTGCCAGCTTTTCAGAAGGGATGCCCATGATCCAGTAGAGACGATGCACATAGGCAGGGCACCATTTTGAGCCCCTCAGACACAGGAAGGGAAAGGATCCAAGCAATCCCAGTGCTAGTGGAACAGGATGTGTGCTGGCCTTCACCCTGCTGGCTGCTGATAAATGCCTTGAAGCAATGAGTATGAAACAACACGAGTGAGAGGAGCAGTGTGCATTAGCAGAGTTTCCACAAGGTGGTTTCTTGATGAAGTATGCCCCTTTACTGTGCTGCAGATGCAGTGTGTTCACTTTCAGGATTTCCAATCAGTGAAGAAAAAAAAAACCCCAAAACCAGAAAAACCTAGAAATCTACAATAGGAAAGTTCTTACTTCAAGGTTTCTCTGCATCAGTGGCACGAATAAGAGAATCCAACACAGACGGTCTCTCAGCTACAAGTTTCTCAAACGTTCATCAATCCTTATAATGATGAGAAGATCCCTAGAAGCCACCAGACTCAGAGAAACTCACTGACTGGTTTGTCTGAGAAGATTCTTGTCATTTCTGTCTCAGACAGTCTAATCATTTTTTAAGGAGAAAAAAGTGTTTGTGTACATTGGCTTGAATACGCACAGCAATGTTTATTCACAAGAGAAACATGAAGCAGAGAAGTCAGAAGAGCAAGGCTGGTGAGACTGCACAAAATTTCACAGAGGAGAGAACAGAGGTAATTCTTTGAACGTGCTCAGGCCCATCTATATTTGTTGCAAGCTAGCAGAGGCCCCTAATTGACAAGCGTATGGTCCTAAAGGCTGGAAACAGATTGATGGCTGACACTGAATAAAAGCCTATTTCCTTTTGGCTCACATGGGCTTGGCACTGTTGCTGATACCACAAATGTCTGAGCCCAGTATCAGTGCGTACGTAGCAGAGTGAATATTTGCTGGAAACAGTACCTAAATTATTCATGGAAGGCTTTACAATCTTAAATCCTTTAATTCCTTCATGTCACCAGTACAAAAGAAAACACCAGTGTTCTCTACTTATAGATTTTGTAAAGCAAAATTGACCGTCTAAGCTTGACAGGTGAAACAAAAAAAATTAATTGTTAAACGTCAGTTGCTGTATCTCCCCTACTGAAATTAACAGAGCCATTGCTAGAAACAGAAGCTGAAACCGAGCTCTAAGGAAGCATTGGACACAGTTATTTGTAGGCCATTTGTAATCATCCATCCCAGCAATATTTGCATCCTCTTCCAAATACCTGTTGCTGTTATAGACAGGACTCAAGGCCAGATGGGCCACAGGTTGGATCTGGTTACTTGGCAATTCCTATCAATGCATGTTTGTTTTCCAGCTGTTCCTTCCAGAAGCAGGAATATTAGATTAATACTTGCTGCCACTAGAAAGAGCAGAGGAGATTCGAGTTCTTCAAACTGCTGTTCAGACTCCAAACTCAGTATCAAAATACTGAAGAATAATTAGTCAAGCACAGGTCCTGCTGCCTGTGTGCTTTCATCAGGAGCTCTCAGAAATCATTAGCTGTTAGAATTAGGTTTCTCATGGACAGGAAAACTCACGAATGGGCTCCTAGAGCTATACTTTATCTTCTAAAAGGGTGCTGTGGGAGCTTTTGGCTGGACAGTATTGGCACATATAGGAGAGAAATCTTAGTTTGGACAGAAACACTTTCCACCTGGAAATCCTTAACTCATCTTTCTTTAAGAGGCAAAGGGCTAAGGGAGGATTAAGGAAGACAGCCATTTTCAAGAGCAATATCCACATCTTTCATCTGGAGCTGAATCTTACTGCTGATTTTTACACATTATTTCTCATTCCTCTGTTTGGAAGAGCATCTCTCAGACTCCAAAAGGGAACTGACTGCCTGGTATGGTTGGGCTAGAAAAATGCACTATATGAGATGTTGCTCAGTACATAAGGCAAATCAAGACAGACAGTTTTCTCTACTGACAAGAAGTTTTATGTGCTACTGATAACAATGGGGAATCAAAAAAATATTCAGACAAGAAGTTTTTTTTTTCCAAGCTGACAGAACTGCTTTCAAGCTTAGTGCCTAGTACAGTCTCACCACAAGTGCTTGTGAGGCCTTTTTCCTGTAGAGCAGAACAGACCAGGCCAGACAGTCTGGCAGTCTCACAGAGGTGCAACAAGCAGCAACCCTGTTTCTCTCTGTCTATACACACACACACTCTACAATCTTTCACAAAAACATGCCAAAGCAAACACCAAATCATCTGTAATATTTCAGAGAGATAGCCAAAGCTCACGGATACTTGCCATACTGCCCCCAGAACAATCCACTGTTTTCATTAACACAAAGGTGGAAATACACATAGTAGAGAGAAAAGAGATTCGTTTCGGAAAGGAACATGAGCAGAAGTGAGTTTTGGTTTGGTCAGGATTCACTCTGATCCTAGCAGAATCAGTACCAAGATTGAGCATGGGTGCCAGACTGGGTCCACCTTACAGAAGGCATTAGATTTTGTTTCCAGATAATGTTATGTGCCAGTTGTAAAACTCTTCAAAATCCTGTTCTCTCTGGAACAGACAGATTTGCTTAAAAGTGGCTGATACATTCTCATCTGCCTGGCTCAGATGCAATCGTGGTTACAAAATAGCAACAAGGTTGAAAGAGTCAGAATGAGAATGTCAGCCAGGCTAGCCAGTGCCTGAATGTATCTGAAGGTGCATCTGAAGAACTGCAAAGTCCCACTCAGAGCGGCTCAGGAGAGACCAGTCATCTTGTAGGCTTACAATGAACCTCTGCATAGGAACATTGTAAGATGAGACCAGTTAACAAATGGCCAGATTACAACCCAAAAATGTCAACACGGCATTAGTGGAGTGCTTCAGATTTCAGTTCAATTTCCTTGTTATTTCCACACGGTTTGTGAAAAACAACTACAAAAACTAAAACCTGAAAAGCACATCTTTGAAGCCCAGCAACAGCTGAAGTACTCCCTGCTTTTTTTCTTACTATTGCGCTATACCTCAGTTGTGCCAAGATAAACGTTCATGGAACCATGACAGGAATCAGTTTAAAACCAGGCAAAAACAAACACTAAAACAAATGAAAAGAAAATTACTTTTAAGCTGAACTTGATTTGCTGTGTAGCTACGCCTGCCTTTACTGACATCACTGATGAAACAATGCAGGAATGCAGGGCTATCATGGCTGCAAAAGAAATGCTCCTCAGATTGCATCCTAAGGAAAGCGAGGCTCACTTTTCGGTAGACTATGGTACACTTTCTGATGGGAAATATCAGTCAGCTATTTCCTACCATCTAATCCATTTAGCTCACTGAAATTAGTGATATTGAAGCTAGGTCAAGGACTTGAGCATATGGTTGCTTCTAGGTTCTCCCCCAATTATCTGTTGAACAAACTGAGGTTCCACAGTCTCCTCTCACCAGAGGGAAAGTGTCCCAGCTCCAACCGTCTGTGGAAGACCTCAAGATTTCTCAACTGAAAATTTGTTTTCTGGTCTAAATTCTCACTTATAAACCTGCATTCACAAGACACTCCAAGTGAAAGTCAGGATAAATTTCCTGAATGACTTGTGATTCTCACATGAAACCAGTATAACAAAAACTTAACAGTTGTTGCAATGAGAATCTTAAGCCACTAAGATAACTGTACCAAATACTGCCTCCAGATCAGCTTCCCAGGGTCGCTGATGGGATTTCACATGAAGGTCATGAAAAGCTTTAAGTTTAAAAATTCCAAAATAAAGAAACAAAAACAGGGATATCTTGCATTTGTCTGCCAAACTGAAGGAATCTGACTTGCTCACATGAGATTCATTCAGCAAAAGCAAAATTTGCATAAATTTGAAGGTTCCTCCACACAGCATGGATCACACTGAAGGCAGGGATGAAAGCAAGACAGACTGGGGGGAAAAAAAAAAAAAGAAAAAAAAAAAAAAAAAGAAGGCAGCAGGATACCTTCCATCTATCTTTGCTTTCCCAAGGTTAGTTCAAAGCATTAACTCAAAAGGGCTCATAGAGACCAACAGCTGACAACCAAGGTTGACTAGTAAACCTCAGTCTAGAGGAGATTCATTTCAAGCCCCTTTCTCTCAAAAAGGAAATTAAATAGTGGAGAGCAATGTTAATTTTAAATTAATATATGTATAGTGCATATTGCACCCTGTTAATGCCACTCAACTTTATCTATGCCAAATGCCCTAACTCATTTATCCTTACATAGTCTCCATTTACTTTCAGTGTTTCTCTCCAGGTAAAGAATAAAGATTAGATCAGTCACTTTGTTTGTTTGTTTTGTTTTTTACTTTCTCATTTTGAGTGATAAGTCACTATGGCCCACAGAAGTTCCTACTTCACAAACTATATTCAGCAGAGAAAGACTGAAGAAGACATTGAAGTGACTGATACTAGCCACACACAGAAGAGTTAACCTCTGCAAGTGCTGTCTTTTCCATTCTTAAGTGCTGTAACTTCCGTGCTGCAAGTATGACAGGAGGAAGTTTTCTTTGCTTAATAAATGTGCTTCTTAGTTTACTTTCATACTAGATTTCCTGAGGGGGAAAAAAAAAAGCACTAGACTTTCCAGTCTCATATTTTAAATGCAGTATAAGATACATTTTAGATCAAGGATTCATGCAGCTCCTTAGTTTTTAGAAATCCTTCTTATACCCACATCTTCAGAATTACATGACACACATTGCTTATAAGCTATGTCATAACAACACATCACTGAACACCTGAAAACGGTAGAAATAATAGACTCAGAGAAGCCCACATCTTAAGGTAGCATGTGAAATTCTGGTCATTCCAGGAAGCATGCAGTAAAATGAGGATGGGAACAGGTACAGAAGTGGCTAGGGTGGTCAGAAGAATGGGTCAGCTTCAGAAAAGGTCTAACTAAATAAGCCCTGGAAGGAGAGAGAGCAAAACAAGACGAGGCAAAGATCTCTATGAAGCAGGAAAAGTGAACAATTATTTGTTGCTTTTCTCAACATCAGAGCAAGAAGGTGCTAAAAGAAATAATCAGGAGAAAGTTTAAAAACAAGAAGTACTACTCTACAGAGGCATGTGACAGAGGCCCTGTGCAATGTACTACCACAGGATCTTTTAAAGCTCAAGATGGACCAAAGATTCAAGAAGTGATTAAGCAAAAATAATGGAAAAACAATGTGCCATAAGAGGTGTTAGTTGTAGAAGGGTACGAATATATCCCACCACTGAGAAAACCCTGAAAGTGCAGATTGAAAAAAATCAGAGAAGGCTATAATTTGGCTAGTGCTCCTGTAAGTTTGTCCCATTTCTTGTTTTCCTTCACTAAATCCTTGTTGTCAGCCAGTTAGACATGGGAAAGAGAACGCTCAGGAGAACTAAAATGCCTTGTGCCTGTGTTCTCTCTTTTGGATTAGACCACTTGAGCTGGCACACTCTGTCACTTAGCTGGGCTTCAGAGGTGACAGTGTCAAACCAGCTGAGAAGCACCACAACATCGTGATATGTTTCTGAGAAAAATAATCCCTCTTTCTCGTGCTATAGCTTGTCATATAATAGCAATAATCACAATTGCTTTGTAATATACTCAGAGCTGCTTTGGAGATTGATTAAATGCTTCAGCTTCCCTTTAGCTTTAATCAAACCCAGCAGCTGTTTATCACTCAGAATACTTAGATCAATAGAGCTTACACCTTACATACACCTTTAAAATAATGTGTGCCCTGTACCAGCTCCCTTGAAACTGCAAGTAGTAATTATAATAAGTGATCATACACTGTAGAGCTAAAAGTAGATGTTATAAATTGGTGAAATTACCACAGCCAGTAGGATGACACTTTCAAAAAACAGCCTTCCTAGTTGCAAATTTGTCCCAAGATATTAATTTTAAAAAAGGGACAGGAAGATCTAGGGCCAAACATGCTCAGCCCTAGCATCAGATTGAATATACAGACCACTACTAGACAGAGTGAAGCAGCTGCTCCATCAGTTGTGGAGCTCTTCTCCAATAGCCCAGTAGCAGAAGAAAATCCATGGACACGCTGCATGAAATCCCAAACACTAACTAGAATACCTCAGCTTTGGTTGGAATGGTGTAAGGATAGGAGGCAGTTGATATAGTTATCTTTAACCAGTTTCAGATCACCCAAGAAAGGTATAGGTCACAATTCAGTAATAAAGAAGGACTACCTTACCTCTTTCCAAGGATCAGGGCTCACCAGAAACGCCCAGAGGAGGTGATCTCCAAGTAGAGAGCTTCCCCTTTTGACTGCCAGCCCTTAAATGAGGTTCGGATGAATTGCTTGCACCTTTGCTAACAGAGCTGGCTATACCCCTTCCACATGTGCTCAATCACTGGTTCAGGCTGTGATCTAGCTGTTTCCATACAAATGGACAATGACTACAAACACCTATTTTACTCATTCTGCAAGATATGCTTCTGTCTTGTAATTGAGTTGAGTCAGCAGTTTCAGAGATCTTACAACAATAAAGCTTAGAGCACAATTTAATTACATAAAAATTAGCAAATCCTACTGAAGATAGTGTGAAAGCTTCTACAGACATATGTGAATCCAGGACATCCCTCTCCATGTTAGTCATGGTAAATTAAGTGAATGGAAGTCGAACACCACGCATAAAATCATCAAATCCAGATGAAACATCACATTGGAACAGTCCACTTCATTGTGCTGCCAGACAAGACAAGACAAACTCTTGGCTGGTGCCTTGAAAAGACAAATATTTGGATAGGAAAAGAAAGAGAGAGTAAAATCATTGCTTCTAAAATGATATGTTATGGAAAAGTATTGCATCACTTTTACTAGCAGTTCACAGCTACTCATTAATTTTGCAAAATTGCAGCAGCTCTGACTCTCTGAGGTCTTCTAGAGCAGCAGTTTCTTGCTTGTTCATAAGGGGACAAAAAGCTGTGCTCAAGAGCACCCCTATATGAGAAATGGTGTTTATGTGGAAGGTGACAAGATTTGGTTCATTCTATATACAGTTGGGACATGAGTTTGAAAGATGGGACATTAAGACTGTGTCTTTCCAGTCACGAGCATACAAAAGTGCAGGCCCTTTTTCCAGCAAGAAGGGTTGTGTAAAATGGTATTTATACCATGTTAAGTCAAGAAAGACACAGCAGCCAGTGGGATTTAGGAGCACTTTAAGTGGGCCAGCCTTCAAACCCTCACCTGTTCCTGGCACTGAAAAGGGAGAATGAAAAAATTGGCACATCACTTAGAGAAGCTCTACAAAAATGCAACTTACTACATTTCCTTTCTTAAAGACTGAGGCATGTTATGGAAAAGATCATTAAAATCCAGTTTAGAGGGAGGTAGGGAAAACACTATAGGCCTCAGATTTCCAGTAGATTTTGGAAAGGAGAAAGGAAATAACATGAGATCAAGGCAAACAGCTGCTGTCATTGCCATTCATAAGGAGGAAGGCTGCATAATTGAGAGCTTTTTCACTTTATTTTGTTTTGCTGCTTTTTTCATACCTGCCCAGGACTTTAACTCTTAAAAAAGAGGGAGGTGGGGAAAGACAGGCTCTTCAGGTTATTTTTATGAGCCCAGCTAACATTTCACATATTTCAATTTCTGCCAGTGTGTGTTCCTTTTCATGCTGCTATCTGCTTGAAAGCATCTTGTGGAGGGAGGGGGGGAGATACCAGCCAAAGTAGTTTTGAATGCTCTTTGTTTATTATATGCAGATCAAGCTATTCTTATTAACTCAGTTTCAGTTCTTCCTCCATAGGTAGCAGTGTTGTGATATTATTTGCAGGCAGCCAAGGTAATTACCATCCAGCAGGGTCCAATTGTTTTCAATTAAAAGCTTGACTGAAGTCTTTAGTTTTTAATACCATTGTGACCATCTGCTTTCACTGAAGTTCATCAGCAAAGGCACAGGCCTCATTCTAATGCTGCTTAATTATATAGAGGAACTTTTTTTTTTTTTTTTTTGGTCAGAGATTCATTTTTCCCTGCTAAAGAAATGGGTAGCAAAGGGGCTACGTGTCTTTGCTAATAGCCTGCAGCAAGATGGAGCAGCCAGGAAGATCATTACCTTCCTGGGAGATCCAGCCGTTACTGCACTGACAAGAAGATTCAGGGGACCAAGAGCAGAAAGCAGTTAACCTTTGCTGCCCTGCTCTTCGTTCAGTCACTTGCCTCCCTCTACCTTCCAGCAAATCTGAAAGGGCCAAAAGGAAGAAGTGATCATCTTGAAACATGCAATGCAACCCCTGCTGCTCGCGCTTTCAGACTGCGTTGCTGTGGGGTTGCTCACAGGCTCTCCCGCATGGGCATGCAATGCACTCCCTCCTTCTTGCACATATGATAAATGTTTTGCAGCCTTGTATCATCTCAGATGTGAGGATCTCCAAATCCCTTACAGGCGTTCATTAAGCCCTGCACAATCCCCAGGAGAAGTAAATATAATTTTCCAAATGGGGATATCAGGACAGTAAGAGGTTAATTGATTAGCCTAAGGCCAAGCAATAAATAAGTGGCAGAATCAGTGTGAGGATCTGCCAAGTCCCAAGTTTAACACAAGTCTCCTATGCGTTCATCACCAGAAAAGGAAAAATGACACCCTCACATCCTCAAAATGCTTACATGCAGCCCTGTTTTATATGTGCCAGAGCTAATACGCACAGCTCTTAACATTACCAACTGTACTGTGAAGAGAACAGCATTTTGAAGATTCAGTGCAGGAACTGCTGTCTCCAGGCAGGAAGCACACTGATCTTGCTCCATGCTATCCTCCCAGGCCAGCACACAACTTCCTTACAGTGCCTGCTGCCATTTATGTTACACACGGCTATACCAAGGATCAGCCCCCTGAGATACAAATACTTTGCCAAATGCCAGTTAAAAGAGGACGTATTTGCAGTACTACTACACTGTAAGACAGCTGTACTAGCTAAACTGGTGAACAGCACTGCTTTAGTGGCAGTGTCTGAATCACTCAACAGTGGATCCAGAATTCTTCCCATCTTCTTGGCCAGCAGCACAGGCATACCCTTCTTTCTGGTAAATCCCATAGCCATCCATCCAAAACTTAAATCTTTGCTCCTCACAAAACCCTCGGAGAGATGGAATTTGGCTTTTGCCCTTACTGCTGTAAGAGTCTCTCTCCTTGGGGCACATCTTCACACTCAGCACAGATAATGCTCCTTCCCATAGATCATCTGGCCTGCTCTGAGCTAGTATATCAGGCAGGACTAAACCCATGTAAAGATTTTTATACAGCCAAGTCCTAGTTTGCAATGCAGTACTGAGATCTCTACAGCTCCTATACAGCAAAGGCATTAAAATGAGAATCTGAGGCTTGGAAGATAATTACTCCAGAAATTGGTCTAAATGACAGTATTTTGAAAGGCTTGAGGTGTTGCTCTTAACTACACTCAGCTATTGCAACTGTAAAGCAATTTGTTTCCATACAGATTTCCTTTAAAGCTACACGTAGTATGTGTCCTAAATACATAATTACACACCAGAGTATAATGGCTCATTCAGGTTTATTTCACAACCAATAGGCACTGTAAAAGAAATTTCTGGAGGAATACGCAGCAAACATACAGCACAGGTTCCTGAAGGTGGCTTTCTTGCATTTTTCCTCATAAGAAGGTCTCAAAATTCTATTCCTGCCCGAGACTAGAAAAAGTAAGAATAAATAAACCCTTTCTTTAAGAATTACCTTGAAGAAAACATAATGACCCTATTAAGAAAATAGTCCAGTAAACACATTTTTGGCATGAACATCCTGTGAACTGGATGGCCTAGGAAATTGCTAGTAAGATTTTGCAGTCTTTCTGATTGAAACTAATCTGTGTTCATAGCAAGTCAGCATAGCTATTCCAAAGAGTTCTTTTGTCACCTATACAAAAATCACTTGGCAGTGTCCATTTGGGCAGCTCTTATAGAGTTATGTGTGCACTGCAAGAATTACAGAAGAATTTCTGTTCTTTTCCAAAATAATCTATATAATCTCTCTCTGGTATCTGGGGAAAAGTCTTGCAATGACAGGAGCAGTAATACATCAGTGCACACAGATGAAAGCTTTGAACAGCACTAGTACTGCAGGGAGTAACCTAAGGTGACCATAGAATTACAGAATATCCTGAGATAGTACGGAGCCACAAAGGTCATCAAATCCAACTGTTGGCTCCACACTAGATGTCCCCTCCACCTCCAGGAAAAAAAAAAAAAAAACAAACCAAATATAGGAGATCATTATGCAAACACCTCTTTGAGGTTCAAGACGAGCACTCTTTTAAGTTATTAGTGAGGTGTTGCTTTATTCCCCCGTTCTAGCAAAAAAATAAAAAGAAAATTTCTTCCTTCTTCTGTTGTTCCATGAGATGCTGTAACACTAGGAGCTGCCTTTCAACAGGCAAGAGTGACCATTACTGCCTTTTCTCACCTCCCCTCAGCAAGCTTTTTCCCTTGCAAAAAGCACCAAGTTCATCTTGCTTAACTGGGAGCATTTAAAATTGAGATGCTGAAATCAAGTACCATCAACATCAAGAAACAGGCACTTCCAAAGGGCACCAAAGATCTAAATTTCCCATCAGATGTGCTTCTCTTTCTCCATAAACTACAGAGACAATTTAGCACAAACAAGCTCTTAACTCTGGCACCTCAGTTAATCACTTAAAGAAAAATAAAAAGTAATTCATTCTGCATCTTTGAAACTGCCTGTCTAGCTATATTTAAGCAGAAGATCTACAGGATATATAAAAAAAATAAATCCCTGTTCTAAAGATGAGAGATAGATAAATGATTCGTCTTTTTCCATATGGTCATTGTGCTTGTGAATAGGTGAGGAAAGGCATGGTATCTGGGGGGCTTTGGTTCTGAGATTTTAGAGGCAACAATACTTCCATGGCCTTGATCATAAGCCTGCATCCCAAGAAGCCAATGTTGTAGTCTGTGTGTGGGAAGCCAGTTAAGCAAGGGGGTAGGAAACTGTAGGTCAAGATAAGTATCATGGTTCTATGGCACCCTTCATGACAATAAATAATTTAACCTACACTGCCACAAAGGGGGGTTTTGCCTGTGTTAATAGAGGGACTGAAACAAGCATGCTGAAGGCAACCCGGGTTTAGCAAAAGGAGGAATTCTGAGCTGCTTTATGGACAAATATGAGACTACACTACCAAATTTCACACACCAAGCATACAGCCCATCCCAGTTGCTCTTATGAGACTGCAGCCCACATACCTGTACTGTGTAGAAATGTAGTTTCATGGCTCCATTGCAACCTCATGGACCCTCATGGACAAGGCCTTCATTTAGATGTCCATGAAGTACAATAGTATATTTCTCAGTTTGTTCCTAGATTTACAAATAAGTCCAAAGGCAGCTGACAAGGAAAGAGACAATGGATGAAAAGGAAAAATCTTTTCCTGTTTTCCTTACTATATCTCAACCTAACTTACTTAAAGTCAAAAATCCAAATGTCATTTTTCTGTCTCTCTACTCTTTTGATAAGTTCAATAAAAATACAAGAAAAATTCTAAATTATTTAAAATATTACATGTGGCTGTGAGATTTATCCAAAAGGTCTGCAGCAGCTCCTTGCTGGAGCTCCAGAGTGAGGAAAGCTTGCTTTATTTGCCTCCTTCCAAATTTCACCTCGACTGAATTCAGATGGGATATCAACATGTATGCATTTTAGGTAAAAAAGCTGCATTATCAGTGTTCAGACTTTACCATGTATTTTCAGACCTGAACAAAAACTTTCTAAGCATAACTGCATCATAAGTCTGTAGTATCTTACAATCTATTCTGAGTAAATCTAATAACTTTGCAGTTAAAGTCCGAGCCAGATGGGATGAATTAGTGGGACAGATCAGTGGGAAAGCTTGTCCTTCTCATGTGACAGCAGAGGTGTGCCCACCAGTCAGTGCTAAGGGGAAGGAAGATTGCTCTTTTAGGTCTTTCTGGATGATCCTTATGTGCTGCCCTCCCCTCAGGTCATTCTTCTCCATGATCAACATGCAGTGCAGCAAAATGCTTCAGTCTCAGCTGAGGGTGCAGAGGAAGAAAACTAGTATCTCACACTTTGAATATTTTCTTCTTCATAAAAAAAGAAAAAAAAAAAAAAAAAATCAACACTCCTTCCTTTCCTCTGTCTTTATCCCTTCTTAAAGCACCCAGAAGCTTAAAAGACTGAATATCAAGAATCTATGAGAAAAACAATATTATCAGAGGATCACTTTGAAAAACCCTGTTTCAGTGAGCTTTGTGCCTTTTCCTGAATAACACCTTTGAATCTCATGTACTGTCTTATAATTACAAAAAAAATATTACATGGTATAGCACGCGCTATGTCAGCTTTGATTATGCCAGCAGAGAAAGACATGGGATACAGAGAGAGAATAAAGGAAGAATGATGGCTGTCTACCGGCTTATCAATTTACATCTCTCTTCAGTAAATCTAAGTCCTTTGTGCTGTCAGTCACGCACTTCTCTGGCAGTGATTGCTGAAATATGAAAATCACAGCTTTGAGATCCGTTTGTACATTCACGTATTTCTATAGCCTGTATGGGTTTATTGCTTCAGTGTCTGCAGTGTCTCCCATCAGCATGGGACCTGGCATTTGAAGATCAACATTTTCCCCTACTATGTAGCTTATGTGCATACCAACACTCTCTGAATCACCACCTCTTCACTTCAAATTACCAAGGAAAATGTAAAAAACCCTCTGGAAACAGTAAAGGTAACAAATGGTTCTGTGTGACATGTTATAATTCAGGCCTATAAATCCCCATACCATCTTGTGATTATGGCTAAAATTAACACACCTCCTCATCAAATATTTACTGTGACATAAATAGTCATCTAGCCAACATCACGCTTTTAGACACATTAACGGCAACTGCACATTTGCAGCTGAAATGACACACTGGAAATTAATGAAGACAAGAAAATGTGAAAACCACCTCACTGCTGTAGTCACCACTGCAACAATTGTCAGCAGCAAAGAGCAGCTTCCTGGAAATTTCAGAAGCATGACATTTGGAAAATAAAATCATACTTGTTACCAGCACAGCACGTGGTTATGCACATATGCAAGGCAGTGAGACTGCCTATGAGCTGGGCAATAATTTAAGGCTTCATTTTCCCCTTCCCTCTCTTTCCAGGACCCACAGCCAGGAGTTGATCAGTGAGGATTCTTGCTGTTGTAAAATACAAATAGCGATGAAATTGCATTTTTGCAATTTTTTTCCACACCCAGGGAAGGCAAACACTCCAACACAGAAAATTTCTCCCAGGGTTGCAGGTAACAATCAAAGAGAAAAAGAAGAATAAAAAACCTTCCTCACCCTAAGACCTGCCCTCAGCTATTCTCCTAACACAGAATAACCACTGAAATCTGCAGCAAGGCACAGCCCTCATCTAGGTGTTTGAACACAATTTGCCTCTTCTGAATTAAGAATTGTAACACAAAGGAAACAAAAGCCACCAGAATATATAGCAGCATAATAAATTATTGCTAATTTCCTGAACTTACATAAGTTGATCAGAATCCTTTAGAAAATTCTCCAAACAATGTTTGTCTTAAAATTCTCTACATTAAAAAACAAAACAAAACAAACAAACAAAAAAAACCAACACCCAAACACTCTGTCATATTCATAGGCACAGCTTTTGAGCTGCATTCCATAAAGCAAGTACAATTCTTCCAGATCAGCAAATCTGTACAAAATGGTAGTGTTTGGTTCCCACACTGAATAAAACATGGTCCGTTCTATCCAATATAGTTATTAGACTTGGAGTTATTTTCTTGCTATAAATATTCCTAATAGCTTTGAACCAGTTTCATTGTGAAGTAATGAGAAGAACATGATCTCAATACTGTCTTTAAAATAAACACTGTATTTTGACTCTTTTTGCCTTATATGTTGAGACTGAAGTCTCTTAATGCTTTGTACTCCACGTGGTTTCTACTACAAAAGGCTACATCCTTTTTGCCCTCTCTTAAAATGATACAATTCCTGTGCCTGGGATAGGATATTATTAAAAGAATATTATAATATTATAGCACAAGGCCATCATACTCAGAATTTTCATTTAATTATAGCTGGAAAAAGGTATTTGAGTCCTGGAGTTTGATTTGAACCAGAAATGTTAATTATCTGAGCAAAACTTACAGGACTTGGGATGATACCAGCAAAACCCACTATTTTTCATCATTTATTAGTAGTAATAAATAATAATTCCAAACAGTATTTCTCATCATTCCAGTTTCTTAGACCTATTACCACCACCTGAAAACAGCCACACATACAGCAAGGCCATCAACTTTTGCACTACCTGGAGGAACAGGACTGGGATTAATGCCAGGCCCCTCAAAGCCTCTGGCCTGTTACTAGCAGTGACTGACTGAGGTTGTTCAGGAAGCAGTAAAAGAGCAAAAAAGCCCACAGTGAGACACAGTTAGATCTTTGCATTTTCCGTCCCGGTCTGCTTGCTGTTTGATCCTATCCGGATTTTCATTTCAAGCTGTTGCCTGCTAAAATGGCCTTAGTGAGTCCGAGATGGAGCCCAGACCACAGCACAGTGAATACTGCCTTGAGTTTTAACTACCAGGTCCAGACAGCTTTGCCAAAACCCTGAAAATGTATCTGTGCCCATAACATCAGAGAATCCATTAAAATGTTACACAGCCTTTCACCTACTCACTGTTCTTTCACCTTTGAGACACGTTTTTGCATGAGGAGTACTTGGATGGCAGCCCTAGCAGCAGCCTATCACACTAGAATAATAAAGGATTAATTACCGCCATCATCAGTACTCCATTATTATTTGTAGCATCAAGTGCTTTCTCTTTTCTTGCAAGCTACAAATGCCTGGGAACACAGAAGAGAAGACACTGTACATTAATTCAACAAGTCTTCCAGCCTGCACCTGCGTTTAATTAGTTACTCCCCAGCCAGACCTGCAGAGCCAGAAGCTGCAAGTGAGAGCACCACTGACTGCGGGCCTGGCTGGGCCGCTGGTGTAATTAATTGCATTCTTACCACAGCTTCATTCTCTGCTCAAACAGAAGTTAATCATTTTCTGGAAAGCCTGAGCTGCCATCTCTGCCATCCCAGCCAGAGTGCAGAAGTGCAGAACAGCTCAGTGATGCCAGCCCTTTCCCAGTTCCCTTCTCACCTCCTGAAGCAATATGCTGGCCACCTTAGTGCTGACTGAAGAAGGGGGTGAGAAGGCTTAATGGAAACTAAGGAAGAGAAAATCTGAACAAGAGGACTATTGAAAACAGCCAACCAACATACATACAGCAGCTGTCCCCAAAAAAAACCAAAAACCTTGCTTGGGCAGAGGCTTGGCAAGAAGTCAGCTAATTACCTGGCTGTGTTGGTACTTCACTAGTCCTCAACATTAAAGTGAGCTTCAAGCTATTCTTATATGTTAATGTCTGTAACCTTAAAGCACCCTTTTAAAAGAGGAAAGCAACATTATTGCTATTTAATACATAGCAAACAGGGTGACTAAGGGTCTTGTCTGAAATTTCTACAGAAATCAGCAGAACAGTTCAGTCTGCAGCACCGTGGTGCAATGGTTATTTATCAGTCCAACTCTCTTTGTTGGGACTATGGATCACACCTTGCCAGAGGGCTGTGAGAAGACAAAGAAGAAACAGGGTTCGGGCACAGAGCTGGTGCACACAATGGGAGTTTTATCTGTCCCAGTCCTGTGCTCTCCCACTCCCAGGTGGTGTCAGTGGGGCAGGGGCAGGCACAGGCAGGAGCAGGATGGCTAGGCTTCACAAGCCTGGGAATGAGGAGGAGTTTCCTTTCCCTGAATGCTGGGATAACCCTCTGGGGTGATGTGAACTTTCTTCCATATGAACAAGCTGCAGTCGGGCTGTTTGTTTGCAAAAGGAGAAGAAGGAGTCCACCAACAACAACCTTCAAAGCTTTTGAAATAAGCCATTTAGAAATTACTTGCTTTCTTTTTTAATTTTTTTAGTTCAGTTTTTAGAGCATCTTGGTACATTTCTTTTTAAAATTAATGGCATATACTTGATCAAAAATGCTAAAATGCTGGTTCCAGCAAATTACACAGATAATTAAGCCTAATTTCAATAATGCTTTGCAACACTACTAATGAATCTTAGGGCTCTTGCATTCCTTGAACATATACATAAGTTACTTCAAGAACACCAAATTCCACCCTCACAGTTCCTTCTCTATTGAGCTTTGGCAACCCTGAGCTAAATTCTGCTGTCAGCTATATCCCTGTAAGTCTGGAGCAATTCCTTGCTCTCGGTGGCATAACTCAAGATTACAGCTGTGTAAATGAGCACAGAATGCAGCCTGAAATGTTGTAAATCTGACCTTCAGCTTGCTTCCATGAAAGGGGAAAAGCCAGGAACTTGTTTTCACATCCAGTAAGCCTCTTGAAAAACTACCCTGCATAAATATTATGATTACCATCATAGATACAACAGTATTAAGATGGAGTTAAAAATTTCCCAGAATCTAAGTCTACCAGGAGAATGCGGGATGCCAAGTGTTGTATCTGTGGGCTACCACAAGCAACATTTGCTTTATAACTAGGAATATGCACTCTGGCCCCTTGCCATAGCAGCACACCAGGCTTTCAGCTTTCTCTTAGTTAATAGGTGGTTGGCTGGCCTCGAGACACTGCAGCATTGCCCTGCCAGCAGTGCTTGAGTGTTGATCACTGGGCCTCCTTAGGCCTTCTTAGATGTACTGGCTCAATTATTTTGAGGGCCTCGAGAGTTCATTCTTTCCAGACCACAGTTTGGAAAGCTTGAGGCCCTTATGGACTCCCAGTGAGGTCACTGCTACTCCCACTGAGCTGGTGGCTCACTCCCCTCTTGGAAGCTGGGCCATGGTTTTTGGGTTCAAGCGACAAAAATGAACACCCAATCAATGGCCATGTTTTCACACCAGGTGAACACACTCCTGAGTTTCAAATTCAAACACATCCACCTTTACTTGCAAAATATCCATGTGGAGATGAGAATGGGGAAGGGAACCCCTTGGCCTTGTTACGCTCACTCCTCATGGACAGCAGGCCAGCAAATATAAAAACACTCCCATGACCCTGACTTCTTCCCTAGTTTTATTTTAGCCATTCTTTCTTTGAAGGGTACTCTAAAACTCCTACAAAACCAAATTAGAAGGAGGACTATAACAAACAACAGGCTTTCAAACAAAACATCAGCAAACAGCAAAAAGAAAATACTCATTACACTGTCTTTTGGTTGGACAAGTTAAATAATCCATGATTTCTCTAAACAAAATCTTTGGAGGAAACATAATTTGTCGGATGTTCAGTACAGTCCTTACTCCTTCATAACTGCAACTGGCAGTCATGTATCTTAGCTATTACTTACACATGCTTCTGAAACATTAGATAGAGTCAGGCTAGAAAAAAGTATGCCAAAATGTAGCGCAAGAAGTGCTCCCATACACGCTGACTTTCATCCTCAGACTACGCAGATCTCTTGGCCCTGTCTTGATATGCCTATGCAACATTCAGAGACCTATACCCAGTTGTTAAGAATTATAAATAGCTGGTCTACATGTTCAGGACTTTTATCTGCCCAAATAATAAAAGGATTGCACTATACTACAGCACACAGTTGGACAAAGATGTGCATATCTGTTGCAGCAAGGATATTTATCAATAGGAGAAAAGCTTGCAGAGGACATGCCAGCATTGTATTTGCTTTTAGACTGCATTATCAATCTCTGGCATCACCCAAAATTAAAAGGCACTGCATTTATGCAAAATACCTTTAAACAGGCAGCATCTCTTGTCTTCATTACTAACTTTCTTAAAGCATAATTTGATGCATTACCATAAGTGAGTGAAAGAGCCATGAAATCTCATCAAAATGCAAAAGGAGACTGGATCCAAGTGCGAAGGCCTGCAATTCACCTGCCACTGGCAGACAGCTTTTTAAAAATGGACCAAGCTCTCTTTGTGCTGATTGCTATTTTAAGCACATTAAATATTTTAAAAAAACATTTCCATTTTTCTTTCTATATTAGGGAGTAAATGTGCTTTCCATTTTAATTCCCAAACTGAAAAAGTAATAGAGCAGCGTTTGAAGAAGCCATTTCACATGTCAGCACATACATGTACCTCGAGGTAGAAGTGGAAGGGAGTTATTCTTCACTAATACTATCATCAGAGCAACAGATCACTGGAAAGGCATGGTGGTAAAGGATCTGTATCAATAATAAGAAATAGGAGGAATTTCTCTTTACTTAACAGTGAATACAGTTTCCATAATAAACTCTTCCACACAACTGGAAATTCTGTGTGATCTGCAAATCTTTCTACAAGGGGGGCTATTTCTGCAGAATCAAAAGATCATTATGCACAACTATTTAAAATAAAAGTAATTAATAAAACTAACTGGATTTAATTTATTGTTTTATACCTTTTGGTTTGGGTTTTTTTGTTTGTTTTTTGTTTTGTTTTTTTTTTGCCTGCTTTTCACTAGCTTATCACCTCTTCAGAGTTGGTCTTCGGCTAAATGTCACTGCAAACTGATGTGCTGGGTGCAGAATAATAAATTTCATCCAAGAGATTTTGAGGTACAGGTCATTTAATATAGTGACTGTGGATAAGCTGGGCCCCCATTGTACTCCCACTAATGTCAATGAATATTTTTTGCCAGCAAGTTCAGAAGTGGATACCATCCCTGGCTGTGACATATTGCTCCTAATCTAAATTTGTCACACACTGCCACTGTCTGTACCTCATTCTCTGGGTGCCCATCTTCAAGCATCCAAAGATTAATTTGCTGGTGGTGCAGGGAAGATGATCTCTGCTCTGAATGCAGCCACTCCTGCCATTTGGATGCAGACGCTGCCTCTCACACACAGCCTTCAGGAAGGACTCATCCCAGCTTCCATCCTAAATGCATAAAGAGGAGAGCTTATCTGGTTATTGCTTTGTGTCTGCAGCAGGGCAACAGTAGTCCTGTGAAGAAGAAAAGAAGAAAAAAAGAGAAAGAAAAGGGAATTTATGCCCAGAACATAGGGGGGAAAAATATTTTGTGTTACTGCTAGCAGAAAACTAGGTGCAAAGTCACTAGTCACTCACTTGCACTTTGGTTCTGAATTTGTATGCATCAAAAGAAAAAAAAAATATCTCTTTTCAATAAAAACTAGCCACATTCTCTTGTATACAGCTTCTCAGGTGAAAAAGATTAACATCATAAATTACCAGGTGATATCAACAAGAACAAGGACCTCACATTTCCCATAGAGACCTGTCCTGTTAGTTTATCCTCTTTTTTGATTTTCCTCTCTACAACTCAACTTTTCAGGAAACAAAAAGAATGAGAGCACTTCAGAGCACCCAGTCAGCTGTGAATATGCACAGGATGAAGATGGTCTGCTGAGAATATCACAGGGAGAAAATGATTGATCCTCCATGGAGAACAAAAAACTGAAGTTCCCTACTGAACAGTGAAAGTGAAAAATAAAGAGATAAAATAAACCCCAAGCCAACCTTGAAGAATGTTTTTTCTGTCAGGGAACACCATCCATCCTAAGACTAATATTTCACTTCACAATTCTGATAATGTTCTAACACAGACTTGATGAGATATACAATATATCATTGATTAGGTATATGCATATATTTTAGTCCTAAAAGAATGAACAGTTGCTCATGCCAACTTTCCCACATCATATTTTCCCATGTTTATAATACCCTTCTCTCTGTTACTGAGACATAGACCTATACAAACAAAAAAAAAGAGAAAATCAATCCCTGTCTGACTGCACACGGAAACACTGACCCTAAGTAACCACCACATGCAAGTAGTGTGGACAGGCTGCATTTCATTCCTTTAACCTATCCAGCTCCTATCCAGTGAAAAGCAGCTCAGTGTTTTTGCATCAGCACTTCAATTTTTCAACAGACTGTTTTCCTCTGGGGTCTTGCATCACTATAGGAGGATAGGAGTTGGCTGAAAATAAGGAGAGTCCCAGTATGCAGCAGGTCAGTGAAACATGGAATCCACACTCACATGTGTGTTTAAGAATATGAGTAGCAGGTGAAACCATGGCCCTCATGACATTCATGGCAGTTTTGCTATCAACATCAATGGGGACAAAATTTTATCCAGTGGGATTGATTTATGAAATTCGTATAAAGGATGAGGGTCCAAATTCTTTATTCACCAAAAATGAATAATAATGAGTCAGAAGAAAGCCTGCTAACTAAATTATATATGCAAATAAATATATTATGTTGGGCTGCAACAGTGCAAGAGGAAACTATTATCTACCTTCCAGGAGAAAATAATAGTTTTTAAATGAACCTTTAATTTAGTCTGTCCCTTTAGACTATTAGCTTAAGAGAAAAACTTATTACTCATTAGGAAATATATCCATAATGGAAGCTTCCCAGGTAGCTCTCATGGAGAAACTCAAATTAAATGTGGACATATACTCTATGGTTCCGTAAATGTCAACATTTATTTCTGGCAAATATTGTGGCTTATTTTGTCTCTGTAAGTGGTATTCCCTCGGACCAATAAATCTATGTGGGAGTCCATACCTCCCTATTACTCTCATTGGATTAGCAGTGATTACAAGTGACCGCTACATAGATGCGCTGGATGGAGTCCAACTGCTCCCCAGCAGAGATTTTTCCTGCTCTCAGGAAGTATGGTTTTTCCTTGGGAAACAGGTATATGAAGGTCAAAGTGACCACTGAGCACTTCTTCATGTCACAGTGGCTAGAAGAACCAACTGAACATCCTACATGGCCTTGCTACATACATCTGTCCAGTTTACATGAAGTGATCACACACAGTAAGCACAAAGATCAGAGGTCAGGATAATTTAATGTGTTTTTCTCCAGTGTGCCCGTAGGAGGCATGGAAGAATCATCATGCCCGTTTCTCAGGTGAAAAACAACCTGCGTGTGTCCTACAAGTCTTTAAGTGGGCTTTTAGTTAGCTACAAGTGTGGGAAACAGCAGCCAACAAAGTGAGGCCAGAAAAGACTCTGCTAAAAAAGAAAGGACTTAATTCACCCCTGGATTGTTCTGAGCATACAGGGTCCTGCACAGCAGACAACAGCAGTGTCGAGAAGTAAAGGGTAGTGCAAAGCAATTTGCTGAATTTCCTAAGAAGACAGGACTGTGGAAGGCTCATGGCCAAGATGAACAGAGATATTCAGATTGTACATCTGCCCAAAGACTTTTTTTTTTTTTTTTTTTTTTTTTGTGGGAGAATGAAGCCTCAGAAACCCTGAGCTATTTTCCTTCACAGAATGGGAATGTACAAACTGCCCATTCTTTCCCTAGGAGTGAGTTGCATCAGTCATGAAGAAGTTACCTTGGTTCAAAGTCTTGTTGAATGTTGAACAAAAAATGAAGATCAAAGGAGAGCAAAAGGCAAAGATGAAAGCAGGAACAACTCAGCAGAAACAGAGAAGGGCCTTTCTCTACAGGCAAAAAAAAAAAAAAAAAAAAAAAAAAAAAAGAGGAACAAAACCCACTGGACATGAACTCCAGTGCCCCTAAGTGAAAGCCCCATCTCTACTTCAGGAGCCTGAGAAACCGAACTAGAAAAGTAGCTGTGACAACACATAGCAGTCAGATTCATGGTGAACTTTTCTTTCATTGACCACAAGCAAGGAATACTCAAGAAAAATGGAACAAGTGTGGCTGGAGAAAAATAAAAAAAATACTGTTCTATGGCAAAGTAGCAACCTGGAAACAAAAGATAGACTTGGGAAGCCACTGTGGTAACTGAGTCCAAGTAGTGATTTCAGTGAAATGACTGAGAACCTTGCTCCATTAAAAGTAACAATATGTTCAGTTCTCCTGAAGCTGTTTTCAAATCATCTAACAATGCTGTATTTTCAGTGTTTCAAATCTGTGCTAACGGCAGTTAATTCACATAGATGGAGAAGGCCAGATGGATGGCTTGACCTTGGAACTTGGCCTGGAAGGTATTCTTAGTCTTAGCAAGAAAAACATTGTTCATTTTGCATAGCAAAGCCTTAGAAGAGGGCATGAGAAACCCAGGGATGCACTAGTGACCTGCTAACGTTTTCTGCTCACTCAAAGCCCCCTCAAGTTTCAAACTGAGTCATTCATCCACTTTCAAAAAGCATGCCAAAAGCCTCATGAGAGCACTAAAATCTGACCTAGTACTTCTCCCAGCAAGTTGCTGCACGGACCAAGAAGTCAGCAACAGTGGAACAATCTTCAGGCCAAACCTTCCCAGGACTGGTGGTGGTTAAGGCCCAGCCTTGCAGAGCATGCAGCCTTCCACTGAGAATTTTCCTTCCCCGTGTACCTCAGTAAATAGCTTTTATCTCAACTCACAAGTTCTATTTTGCTTCCAATATTCTCCCTCATCCCTTTGAAGAGGGTGGGGGGTTGGGGAGTGAGCGAATGGCTGCATGCTGTTTAGCTTCCTGCCACATTAAACCACAACACCAGATCAAGACCCTTTCACCTCCAGTGAAGTTCAAGTGCAGCAAGGAGAACTTGCCCCTAGAGGCTGCTAAACCTGCTGACTGCTTCCCACACCATGAAGTATCTCCTGAGTCATGGCTCTGCAGTGACAGCAGCTGGCTTGTCTCCTGGAAGGTGGGAGGTAGCTGTCATCTAGATGGCTGTTACTGAAGCTGCTATCCTGAGAGGTGCTGTTGGTACGGATATGGAAGATATCAATGAGCAATGATCCCCCTCACCTTTCAGTCTCTGTGCTGGATTATTCTATTGAACAACCTGCTCCAGTCGATGAATTCAAGCATGAACTGAGTCACCAAAGTAGCTTCACTGCAGTTAGACACATCCACATGCTCCTTTGAAATCCTTTTTAAGCCCACATAAACCCTTCACACATTAATTTTGCAGGTTTTCTTTTCTTTATAAGCAGTACTTTAAATGCTTGAGACTGCCCCCAGATTGGCAGACCACCCGCCTTCCTGCAAGGATTCAGTGTAAATCCCCAAGTGCTTGCTGGTCCTAGATTCCAAAAGGACAGCTGAGCTTTCCAAAGTGAAAAAGAAATGCAAGGCACCTAGGTGCTGCAATTAAAAAGCATCATAAGAAATCAGAGAAGACTCTTAAGGAGCACAGCACTGGAGCTGTGATAAGCAGTTCCCACAAGGGATTGCCAATCCTTCTTTGCTCCCCATTTCTCTAATGCCAAAGCCTGCCCTATCCAAGAGGGCTCAGTCCCTCTTGCCTGCTAGGGCCCACGTCCTCCTGAGGCTGTGCATACCTGTGTGTGAGCAGCAGACGTGATGCCTGGGGTGACTCCCAGAGTACTGACTCTTGGTGGTTTAAGAGGAAAACCAGGCTGACCTCACACCAAAGCAAGAGCCCTCTGACCTGCTGACAAGTGACGCACCAGAAGATGTTGGACCTTTCTCTTCTGCCTTTCCAGTCCAGCATGAATAATACTAAAAGGAAGAAGAGGTCAAAGCCAATTAGCTTTCCCCCCCCACTCTCTCATTCTTACCTCTACAGATGGAAGAAGAATCTCAGAAATGCCCAGAGTGCTGACACTCAGGTTGTCCAGACAGACTGGGAGATGAAGGTCATGATACAGGAAGCATAAAATCTGGCCTTGTGAGAGCTCATTTTGTAAGTGCAGAGACTCAAGACACCGTTTGAACCTGGCAGCTCTCCTCCAAGCTGCCTACTTTTTCCTTGGCACAACAATGAGCTGGAACAAGTCCCATCTGGGGTCGAGGATCAGCTCTCAACACATGGATCCAAAAACAAAGTGACAGAGTCTGGAAGCTACAGTGAGCCTCCTCCAGAAGTCACTAACAGCAAAAACAAAAAAAAACCCAACACCATACACAATTCATTGAAAATACAATCTAAATCTAAAGTACGTTTCTTAGCTTTTCCATACACAGTACCATGCAGTCTACCTTCTGCAAGTACATTTAAGCAACATCACTGTTGATCCTGCCTTGTGCCCACTCTGGCTTGTATTTAACTTTCCACAGCAGCCCATACTCATTTCTTGGCACAATAAAACAAATAGATTTATTGGTTGTTTCCTTTTTATTTGTGCAAATCATTAACATTAAACACATGATGTTGCAATGACAATAGAATTGATGGCTTAATGGGATGAATTTTAATTTAAGTAATATTTCCATTAATCTAAAAGCTCTCCCTTAAAAGTCTGTAGAATGAATTTATTGGAAAACTTCCAGCATAATTCTTGCAAAAATTCTCCTCTGAATGATATGTCAGACTTTTAAGGCGCTCTTTGGCAGGTTTGCTTCTTGGCTTCAAATGTTACTGACATAAGAATACATTTCTCACAAGTCTTCTGAGTAACAAAGAAAAAAAAAAGGGGGGGGAAGAGGGGGGGAGCAGGGGGAACTGCTGCAGAATCCATGGTAGGTACAAAATGCCACAGCCCCAGATCTGTCCACTTGGCTGGAGAAGTGCATCTCAGATTTGTTACTTGTTTATTTTAGGTTATGGAAAATACAGAGGATTAAAGAGGCAGAGGGAAGCAGATGCCATACAGACAGAGGCAGATAAAAGCCAATCTCCATCCAAGAGCATAGAGGCACTGCACCCAGCACAAGAATGTGTTTTGAGGTAAAGCTGAGCCGTGGCAGCTGGGATAGGGAGGTGCAGCTGCCTCAGACCAGACAGCATTCCCACCCTCAGAAAACAGCAAAATCCACCATGCAAACCAAATAAAAGCTGGGCTATGCTGGATGTCCGCATGTCCCCCACTTTCATGCTCACTGCCTGCAGAACAGATGGGCAGCTGGAAATGGAAAGGGAACAGAGACAGAGCTGTCATCAAGCCCAACCCCAGAGAGGGGCTGCTTTAAGTTTTGCCCCTCTCTGTCTGCACAAAAGGCAAGGTCCTCAAGGCACACGTCCTCAAAGGCAAGCAGAGCAAGGGAGGATGTCCCAGACAGACCTGTTAAGCTCCCCTTTTCCCACACCATCCCCAAACTAGCCAGCCTGGAGGTATGTCCAAGGCTTTGATGCCAGAAAAAAGGTGCAGCAACCTTGCACCACATGAGCATGGTCATGCCCTCCGCCCTGATATAGATGCTCTGAGAAGCTTGGGTACAGCTGAGCATCTCATCTGCACAGATAGATGTTCCCCAGGTCCTCACTCACAAATCTACAGGAGCCCTGAGTGCTGGAGGGGACCCTGTGGGCAGTCCCAGAGTGGCAATGGCAGGGAGCACTGCCCTCCTTCCTCTCACCTGTGTTCCAGGACAAAACACCTCACTCTCTTTCTATCCGTCACCAAAAACATCCCTAGCTGTACCAAACAGCCCCATACTGTGCCTCAGCCAGCAGCCTGTTCACATTCATCTGGAGTATTTTGTCAATAAGAGCTCAAAAATGAATCATACAAAACAGCAACACCCCAGCACAGCAGAAGCAGCTCACATTTTGAACGTGCTTCCAGCCCATGAAAGTTGGTCTCCACCCATGGGTGGTACCTCAGACAGGCTGGTTTCTTGAGTATGGGAGGTGGACCTGCTCCAGCATCTGGTTTCTGGCAGCCAAAAGTCTTTCCACCCCTCTCCCTGTGTCTGCATGACTACCTGTCTCAGCAATGGAAATGCAACATCCTCAGCAGCTCAGCACAGCACCAAAGGAAACCTACTTATCTTCTTGGCCAGCAGGAGATTTCTTCAGCAAGGTGGCACCAACCCCATAATTTCACTGTGCTCACACACAGATGCAAGAGGAGAACATGTTGCTTTCCAGCTGCAGCCCTTTCAAGGTTTGTCTTTCTCCACAGTCAGGGGTAGCCAAGAAGGGCAGACTTCGTGTGGCTTGAGCCTGCTCAGCACATCCCACTGCTCATTGCTCAGCTGTACTTCCTGTCTGAGATGCCTCCAGCCATAGCTTTCTCCTTCTCCTCCCAGTTCCTCCTTCCATTGACCAACTTGGTAATACCTCCAACAGAAGAGAGTAACTAATACATTAATTCCTGTATGTACATTTGTTTTTTTAATGTTCCCACTTTTCTTCACATAGAGAAATCTACCTGCTTTCTAATAGACCCAGCATCCTTATGCTGAACATCTCTCTGTGGTCTTATGCAGGAGACACAACACTGCAATGCACCATGCTAAGTACCTAATAGGGAGCACGTTAAAGGAAGCTACTCTTACTGAGAGCCTTTCTGTTAGTGATCAAGAGGCAGGTGAAAACTTACCTTCACTCATCCCACTATTCTCTTCCTGGAAGCTTCCTCTTCTTCTGTCTGCCCACACCCAGTCCCAGCCATGGCTTGTTGAACTGGGCTCAGGACTCATGGGCAGCTAGTGGAGTGAGGAGCCAAATTACGTCCTTGCAGGTGGCCTGCTGGGCTTTTCAACCCTGACCAATGAAGCATTCAACAGCTCATTCTGCCCACCTGCAACACAGAAAGAAGTTATATTCATCTCCTTTAGAAAAGACATTATTCTTAATATATGTAAGAATTGTATGGGATATCATTAAATTCAAAATACTATATAAGAAAGCATGTGCTTTGCACAACCGCCCACAGCTCCAGGAGAACCATTTAGGATCTGCATCCCCCAGGGCTGAACTAAAAAAAGCAGCATCAAGATGGCATCTGGAGGAGCCCATTCATCTCCCTCCCAGCAGGGCGGTAAACAGATACACTAACAACAGTTGACAGTGGGAAAGTTAATGGGTATGTGCATTAACCTACATATGAGTGTTTAAGACAGAAGAGTTACTCAGAAATCAAATGGGTTAATTTTCCAGTCCTTCTGTTCCAGAGATCATAAAACAATCTATGAGGGCTCAAGTCATGCCTTAGGATGACAGTAAAGCAGCCCCATGGTCACATCCTTTTGCTTTAAACATATCATTTGTGCACATGTATGCGTAGGCATTTATGTGTCTGTGTATGCTGCTCAAACTGTTTGCTGTTTTTTCTGAAATTTCTCCTTCCTACTTCCAGAAATATGATTAAGCATATGACAAAAGATGTACGTTTTGTTATTTTTCCTTGGTGTTATTCAAATTTACCTGTACCCCTATTGCGTTCACTGGCTTAGGCAAGAGTGAGCAGGCAGCTCACCATGCCTTGGCACAAGCCCACACCAGCCACATAATGGATCTGTGCCATAGCACCTAAAGATTATGGTAGAATTTTATCTCCTCAGCAAAAGCAGTAGACAGTCCTGCTGAGCTTAGCAGCAGATGCAAAGCCCCAGAGTAAATATTTCATGATAAACAAGAAACCTGTGTAAACACTGAGTAAAGATATACAATTGATGATGAATGCACTTGGGACTGGATCAAGATCTAGAGCGCTTGGCTTCAGACACAGCATCCGGAGGAGTTATTTATCCCTCCAGATCTGACCTCCAACAATATCCTCCAGGGCCTCATTATTCACCTTAGCCATACCTGAGAACATGAGCTGCTCCAGAATGCCTGAGCTGTGAGGCCTGGGACAAGGAGAGAAAATGGTAGCAAAGCCAGGCTTGGTGAGTTGAAAATCTCTCCCATAAAAGTTTGCTAGACCTCTAAGGAGCTTCACAATGTTTTTTTGTTGTTGCAATTGCAGGGATCATTTTTTAAAACAGAGAGATAACATTTGGTTCGTTTCTTTCATTTTGGAAAAGGGCAGTTCCTAAGCCCTTATCGTTAGAAAATAAGAGCAATGTTACATGTTCAACAATTTATGTGAGGATCCTGCCATTTGTTATGGGAACAGCAAGTACAGAAGCAAGTTTGTTATCATCCCTCCCTGCCTCTGAGTGCAGTGCGAGCAAGTGAGGAACAGTAGGTGTAAAAGCAATGCAGCCTGCAAAGTCAGTGGCCAATACCTAGAATTTAAACCCACTCTGAAGCTTCCCACACTGAAGTGAGGCTGTGATTTGTTCGGTGACCAGGCAAGGACCCACTGATATTTCTACAGTTTGCTCAGTGTCTCAAACAACAGCATACTCTGTGTGTGAGCTGGTGCCTGAGGAAGAAGAGACTCAAAGCCTCTATGGTGCTCTCCTTGTGCCCCAGTAAGCGGTGGTGGTGGGGAGTGGGTGGCAGAACCATCACAGATAAGTTGCTCACACTGGAGGGAGTTTCTGGACACTTGCCCATGTTAGAACCCACTAGTTTTAACTGCCTTCTTACTTAAAAAATAAAATAAAAAGAAATCACAGAGCAACAGCATTACATTCTGATCCTGTGTCCAGGCTCACACTTCCCCTGACATCCATCCCTGCACCCCAGGAAAGCATCACGGGATCACAGAATTGTAGGGGTTGGAAGGGACCTCCAGAGATCATCAAGTCCAACCACCCTGCCAAAGCAGGTTCCCTGCAGCAGACTGCACTTCGTTAAGGGGCTGCCATAACTGCTTGGCCTAACTGACCTTACCCTCCTCAGCACTCCCAGCACCTGTGGAGCCTTCCCATACCTTCAGAGGGAGACAGATTCATGTGCTCTGCTGACATGATTCATTCCACTGGAAATTTGAGAGTGAGCTGCTTGTAAAAGTCTGTGTAAAACAACAAAAGAAAAATGGCAGAGGGACAGGGCATTAGATATTGACACTTACAGATGTCTTTATCAGCCTAAAACAGAAGAGCTGCATGAGATACTCAAGCCACCTGCAGCAGCAACAGAAAGTGGAAAGAAAAAAAAAAAGTAAAAAGGCACAACTGAAGGATGAATCGACCCCCTGGGCTTGGAGGAAACTAACTATGTCTAAGCCTGAGCCCAGCTGAGGCACGCAGGTCACTGCAGGCACCTGGGTGGCAGTGGGGCCCTGGTGAAGGTCAGCCAGGCTCCAACTCTAAGCCTGCCATCCAGCATGGCAACTTCTGAAGAAATTAAGATGTGATAAAAAGTACCAAAGCTGTGAGAACTTTGCTCCCTTCTGTTGGAGACTCAGATGTTTTGGACGGTGATCAATGGGGGGAAAAAAGCAGCATTTTCCATCTGTACTTTCTGAGCAGACACGCTGGTGTGAGCAGCTGCTGCAGCCAGGGCATCCCACTGGCATCTTCTGTCCACAAATCCACGGCTGGATCGTGATGACTCCTGCCACAGAGGCTTGGAAAATGCATCACTTTACAGAATAAAAGGTTTTGTATCAGCGAGAGAAGAATCTAAGCAATGCTCCCAGGAAACAATGTGTTTAGTACCAAAACTCTGGTGCTGAAGCACCAACTGAAGCTGTGCCAAAGGGCACAGGCAAATGTGCTAAAGCTGTAAGACACCAAGGAGCTGATCACTGTACTTTCTGAACATTTTTGGCAATCCAACACGCAGCATGTTTCAAGTCCAAACTCCTGGAGGGTCCAAAAGCCCTGGCTCTTGGGGCTGACAGATATATATCTCAAACTGAAGCTCTCAAAGCTTTCTGGAACAAAAGAGCTAGCGCAGAGGAGGAAAATAATCACCTCATTTGAGCAAGCAGCAAATGAAGACTTTGAACCAGGGATAAAAATGTAGATATGAACACCTGGGGAATGGAGGTACTGTAAGACATAGGAGCTCAGAAGAGGACACATGGTGAACCTAATTTCCCAGACAGGTCTAGCAGAGCCACAGCCCAGCCGTGTGGATGGTGCTGAACTAAGTCGCAGGTAAAGAAGAGACTAACATGAAGCAGTGCTGAGCTCCCAGCATGTCCCCAAAGAAAAAGCAGTCCATATTTCAGTCCTCATGAAGTTCCTAAAATCCGCACCTTAAATAGCTTTTCTAAATGTGGTGGCCCAGATAACGTTTTCTGAAGGCTTTATCTTGGAGGCTGTGGCTTAGCTGCCTGGCACAGCTTAGAGCAGGAAGAGGGATTCACTGGTCCTTTGCTGTCAAAGCAATTGCAGGCCTTTTGCTTCCTAATCTAAATCTGTAAGGACCACATTGCTCACAAGAGGTCACCCCCCACTGTCAAGAGTCATGTCAGCTCACACTAACTACAGGCTAGGGCAGAGAGCACTCCTTCCCCAGTAGATGCAAGAAGATCACACTGACCTGCTGTCATCTCAAGCCCTGCACCCGAGCAAGAAGCCTTTGGAACAGCTCCCTCAGAATCACATCCCCAAGTTCACATGCAGGTGCATGCCCTGAACCCACCCTTGTGTTCAGCTTCTCTTGTGAGGTAAGCACAGCCCCCTTTCCTGTTACATCTCTCACCCTTTACTCCTCTGACACCATGGGAATCCCTGGGACACTGCCTAGGGCAGTGGGCAGCTGTGCCCTCTTTTCTCCCCTGTGCTAATCACACCAAGGATGGTGAGTCCCTCCATGGCTCACTGTCCCAGCTCTCAACCCACCCAGATCTCCCCTTCTTTTCTCATGGTGCCCACACATGGCAGATCTCATGCCACAGGGACACAAATACGTCAGTTAGTCCAGTGCTCTGACAGAAAAGATCGGGAAACTCAGAAGGTTTAGCACCATCCCTGTGGACAAGAATCCAGTTATCCTTTAGCTAACATTATCCTACCATTTTCTGCCCAGCAGAGTTTAACGTACCTAATTCTAAACTCTGGAAAGGTAGATTGGCACTTGTTGGCAGAGACATGTCAGAAGTATCATGAAGGTGCCTCTTTTACAATTCACTGTAATTCCCCAGTTTCTGCAGCCAACTCCTGCAATTGAATGCATGGGAACATCAGCAGAATTTTGTATCACTTATGACTACAGAGAACAAAAGACTTAAAATTAGACCTGAGTGACATCTGAGAAATCAGACACACAGAACTAATAAAATGCATGGCAGAAAAGAACACCACCACGTTTTTGGGGCGTTTTCATGAACACTATTTCAGCTAGTCTTCTAATTTAAGGAATTAGGAGATTTGACTCAAGATTTTGTAATGTTTGGGTTTGACAGAAGATATCCCATGCATGTTTGTACCTTACTGCCTCTGAAACAATATTCAAGTGATGTGTCAGTGCTCTTGTGGATGAATCACCTGCACTGCTGGACAAGAGATGTACAGCAAAGTCATGGTATATACTATGTTTTATAGAGTAGGAAGTTGTTTCACTGAGGGACAGACCTGAACAAGCAAGTTCATCTCCTTCTGTCTTTGTAATTTTCTGGGAACCTGTTGTGTCTGACAAATTTTATGGATAAAAGCAAAGAAACTCTTACAATATCCAGCAGGTTCATGCTTTCACCGCACAGCAGGGCTGTAAATACGTGGAATTTATTTCTGCAAGATTCACCTCTATCTCTCTATTTTAGTCAGAATTATCCTTTTGCAGAGCTCAGATGCAAATTTCCACAGTGAGTGGAAGAGTTCACAAAATGAACAGGTTAGGATCCAAGTTACTCTCTGGGAACTTCAGTTACTAAAATCCCTACTGTTCCTCTGTTTCCAAACTGGGATACAGAGATGGGGAAACATCTGAAAGAAGAACACATGAAAAATAAATCATGTACATGTATTATAACAGCAAGACTGTCTATAAAATGAAAACTCCTCCCTTGCTTTTCCTAAAACAAAGCAACAAGTATGTATTTGAAATCATGAGCACATGAAGAAGGATTTGTGTTTATTATCATAGTAAGCAGGATGCCGTGCATACTACTGAAAGGTTCACAACTACTCAGCTCTAAAGGGGTTTATGTTAGAAACACTGCAAAAAATAAACATGGAGCTCTACAAATCCAGGGTGATTTGTTGTGTCTCAGTCTTATTATCCAAGTTAATGATACTGCCATGTCACAGCTGCACTCCATGCCAGCTGGCTCTCCAGCGGTGCTGCCTGGCACCTGTGGAGCTGAGTTAGGCTCCATGGGTCTGCCCCATGGTGGAGGACACATGCTTCTCCTCACCTGGGAAACTTAGTCTGGAAGAAAGAACCAGACCTGGGCCAGACATTCAGGCTGGAGTTGTGGGTGCCTTAATTGCAGCTCTGATGGCGGGGGAGGCAGAAGGGGATGGGTGAAGAAGGTTAAGTGTGAGAAGCATCCATAAAGGTAGCTTCTACCTCTCATCCTTTCCCATCAGGGGGATGCATTCTCCCCCCTGTGTCCCTTGACAGCCCTACCTTTCTTGGCTTTTCAGGGCTATAGAATGGACAAAGCAAGTGATGAGCATGTCGTCCACTTTCCCAACTCTGTCCTGGCTCCCATGCCCAACGGCAGAGCAGGAGAGCAAAAAGGAGCTTGAAGTCACAGTTCAGGATCTGGGTGCAGCAGACAACTGTTCAGGACTTGATTCAGAAGACGTGCCTTGCCATTACTATCAGTGCATATCCATATTGCACCAGTCCACAGATTCAGCAAAATCACAGCAGCATACAGCTCTGTCACACTGCAGGAAATCAGACTACGGATATCCAGGTGAAGGCTTTGGAGCATCACATACATGTATCTCCTCCTATAAGGGTTGCAGCTAAGAAAAGCTGTTCTGAATGAAATTCAGAGAGGCTCAATCCTCTAATTCCCTGAAGAGAAAAGCAGAAAGCAAAAAGCAGAAAGCAAAACCAGGATTGCATTGGTATATTGGCTGATGGGTACAGAATCTTCTGACATGTCGTTTGCTCAGCTCTGATTGGAAAATATCTTTAATTAAAACACCACATCAGAGTCCTGAACCAATTTCATCCCAGCTTTGCTAAGTGCTTTGTACAAAACATTAACTCTAAAATCTCATTACACATTAGCAATCCCTGTGACAAACATAAATGATAATTTAGCTCTAATGCATTCTGGAGCAAGCCATTTTTAAGAGAGGCGAATGATATCAGCTTGCTAGGAGAAGGGGAAGAGTTGAATTTATCTGTCTCTTTATTTTTTAAACAAATGGCTCTAGCTGGTTTAGCAACGGGCTGTAGAAATCATTGCAGTGTGTAGCACTGACTGTATACAGCAGCTGTTTAGCCAGAACCTGGCATTCCTGCCTAGGCTGGGTTTTGTAATCCCATCAGCAGTGCTAAGTTCATAGGCCTTCATAAGCATTCAGGGAAGAGAAAAGGTAATGGGGAAGGTTGGATGGGAAAGGTGGGTTGTTGATTTGAGAGGACAGTGGTGGGAAGGAGCAGTACCTGGAGATCCCTGGTAATCTGAGTTTACTCCAAACCACAGGTAGAGGGAACAAGGAATGAGGCTGACTTCCTGCAGTCATTTCAGCTGGTTTCATAGGCAGCAAGGCTGGCAAAAGGACGAGATGTACAGTGATTTTGTCATCCCCAGAACTGCTGGAAATTCTGCAATGCTCACTGCACAGCCCAACCAGGATCTCAGAGGACAGCAGATAATATTTATGTTAAGCACAAGAAGTATCTTAACAGCATGTCTAAGCTGGCAGGACTAATTTATTTGCTTTGTTTATTGTCAGAATTATGTTAAATATCCCTTTCTCAATTAACAGTGACACCCTCAATTTCTCTCCACACTTGCAAGTGGCCTTTCTGAACTCCACAGGCTGTCTGAATCCTAGCTGCACCTGGATCAACTTTTCTGTGTGTGCAAGTAGGCATATGGACATTTAACTTTGTTAAATGGGAAAATGGTGGCTACATATTGTGGGATTAGGAAGTAGAAATATGAAGAATATTTTAGATGGATTTTAAAAAGAGGCAAAATCCAGACAGACTATTTTTCCCCACATTTTCTCCACTATCACTTGATTGAAATAGCTTTTGTCTTGAAACCTAGGGCTGGAACCAGGCTTTGTGCAGGCTGATGTGAAGTTTTCAGTGAAAGGAAGATTTTTTTCCCCCCTATGCTGTTTTCTAGTTGCACTAGGAGTCAGCCAGAATATTTCAGATGAAATTTTGATTGGTGGAGGTGAGAGGAGAGACCTTGCCTGCATTCACTGGACCTGAATGTTGAAGCAAAAGCTGAAATATATTTCTGTAGCTTTATACACATGACAATGCTTCTGAGGGAGAGAGGTCCAAGACAGGGTGTTGCACCTGAAGATATAAAGGTGTAAAATGAAACAAAACAAAACAAAAAAAGACTTTGCAAATGCTCAACTCTTTCCCATAGAAATTCTTGAAACTATGTATGTTTGTTTGAGGAAAGAACAAAACCCTTTAAAGCTTGGTGGAAATGGGTGCAATTTTCAGTGAACTCTTAGTGGCAGCTGTGCTTCAGCTCTAACTCATAGAGGCAATGAGGTATTTACCACCAGCTTCAGTGGGTATCAAGGCATGTTAGTTTCAACTGGTTTTGTTACAGAAAAGGAAATGAGATTAAAAAAAGGGCTTCATTTTTCCTTCCAAGCAGAGAGATCCACTATGTAATGCATAGTTTTACTTCCATACCCATTGGAATTCATCTAGAAACTATGAGCAGATCAAGCAATAAGCTTGGGATTCAGGAAATAATGACAAATCTCATGAGAGACTTCTGAAAAGGCAACGAACCTTTCAGTAGGGAAGCCAGCGGCATTCAGGTAGCATGTGAATGTCTGGTTACCTCAAGCCCAACAGTTCCTCAGTTTTAACTGCTTGAGAGTAGCATCTTGGGATGGCATATCTCTCTCTATCTTAGTCTGCAGTGAAAACCAATGTCCCAGAATCATTCAGTGTCTTTAAAAGACTTGTCTTTCAAGGCTTCTGCTTTTCTGCCCAGACCACTTGGCGGACTCATTGGTTCTCAAAAAAGGCTTCTCTGAGACACGTTTTCTGGTTATCTGCTCTTACCTCTTCAACTGTCGTGCCTTGCAAAATTCAAAGGGGAAAGTGGGTGACATTTTACTTTCCCTAGTTTTATTTTCTCTTAGCTTTGTTCAGCCTGGATTCTTCTTTTCTAAAAAGAAAAAAGCAACAACACAAAGGACAAGTTTCAATAAGGCATTGGACTTTGTCAGTTTATTATGTTGTTTTTTCCTCCTTGCTTTACTGCTTATTGCTGCAAGTGCCTCCTCTATCTTATATTCAGATCAGATCACTTGGAGCCTTTCTGGTGGGCCCACAGATCTTCATTTCTTCACTTACACTAAAGCTTTTCTGAATTACTGTCTTTACTCTGGAGGATTTTACTTCCAAGCCATACTGTCATACTGATAGATTTCAGTGTGATTTCTGTTCCTTCCCCCTCACCACACTTGCTCAGATACTGAGTGCTTATATTGTATTCTTCAAAAAAATCTTATTTAGTATAACTTTCAGTAACAAGTAGCATGTTGTGAAAGTAGCTCTGCTGCCATACCAGCAGCAACATTAGGCAGCTGTAGTGTTTCTATCCTCGGTTAGACCAGTGCATTGCATTTTGAACTCTGTTCAGTCAAAAAATGCTGCACATTGCCCATACACTCCAGAGTGGGAGTATTTTGGGCTGATATGCTTTCCTTCTTTGCAAATAGAGCTGTGCTTACGTTTGTGTTTGGCAGCACAGATCAACATTATCAAGTCATGTCTCATTAGCAGTGTGAAGTAGTGGACAATGTCATTTTGTTATTTCATAGCCTTCTCTCTCACTGCTACAGGTTCCTGATTTGGGCCCATATATATGGGCCCTCATAGCATAGTCCTTCTGATTTATACCTAACAGAGAGTCATTAAGGCACACTTGGGCCTTGTGTCTTAGGCACACTTGGCCTTCTTCACAGCTCTGCTCACATCACCATACAGGTGTGTACCACTTCTGCCTGGCCCTAGCTGCCTTTGTGAAATGGTAACAGTTCAGCCAAGTTAGCTCAAAAAAATGAAAAAAAATTATTCAACTTGCCCAGCTGCATGGTTCAGCGCATCCCTGCAGAAAGTCAATATGTTTTGAGCCAAAGTATATGTTCAAAAACTGCTCTCCATTTACATCAAGAGGAATTCCCTTCTCAACACCATTCCAGCAGAAAATAGGTTTCTCTCTCCATGGAATATGCTGCAATGCTCCAAGCTCAGTCCAACAAGTCTTCAGCTTGTTTCAGGAAAACACAGCTACCTGTTGGACAAAAGAGCAGCAGCTACAGTCAGGAAGTATGCTGGAGCAAGGCAGAAGGCAAACTATCTCCTGGGAGGCGATGCTGTGCGAACTGTCAGCAGGACGGGCAGAGGGAAATAAATCAAAATGGGAAGCCTGAGGAACGGGAGATAATAGAGAACGTGGTGAAGGATGAGAGAGAAGTATGGAGAGCTCAAACTCTTGGTCAGATACACCTGGGTATGGATTGTTTGGGAGGGAGGGTCAAATAAGCCCACATTTATGAGAGATGAGGTGTCAACCAATAATGCTACCACAAAGATTGCACAATTTCTGACCTACAGCTCTCTGTGTTGCTGACTGTGATCACCTGCACCCTCCCTGCAGCAGCAAGACAATTCCCATGGCCCTCCAGCCTTCTCCCAGCTAGGACCTGTCACTGGGTGATTGGCATCTGCGGAATGCTCTGGAGGTGCCAACACCAAGGTCTTCTTCTCCACATTGCCCACATAGAAAATATCCACCTTGGGATGTCTGCTCTTGGTTTTTGTGTCTCCTCCTCTGCTTGCTCAGATGCTGTACTCTGATGGTTTTGGAGTGATTTCACTGTGGAACACCCACGGTGTTCTCACACAGATCAGTGCCTCCTTTCAGGAGGAACCTGCTGGAGTCTTCTTCTAACCCTGTAGCCCCTGATGGCCTTCCTGCATAGTCTTCTGCTGCTGGTTCTGCTGGGGAAAGGAAATTGCCTGCCCCACCACACGTGCTGTATCCATGCAGCATGGAGTGGCTTCTCTACTTTGTGCAGACAGTTGTGCCATCCTTTTTGCTAACTTGTCATCACCCTGACCCAGGGCTGCTTCTATGCTTGCCACCTGTGCCTGCTGACCTCAGACTTCTCCCTTCAGGAGAGCAGCTGAGAGCAGGAGAGCAGGGTGGCCTCTGACCAATTCCTACAATGTCTTGCTTCCGCAGTGCTCTGCATAGCAGTCAGGGCACAGCCATTACCTCCAGACAAATGCAGTTTGACTGCATCAGCTGAGAGGTTTACAAACTCAAGAGGTAGGGTGCGTAGCATCTCCCTGTGGGATCAGGAGCAGTCCTATTTTCACATAGGTTTTACTTAGAATAAAGTAGAATAAAGGCTCCTCTGATGTTTCGTGGCCAAGAAAGGCTCTGAAATTCCGAATCTCAGGAATCTCAAGGAAGGTGGAAGTTCATCTGAAATTGGAAAGATTATATTTTCCATCCCACTGTACTTCCAGCTTCCCAAGAATTTTCCTTTGAAGGCTTCACTGCTCCCAGATATTTCTCCAGTTATTTCCCATACAGGATTGTCACTGTAGAGAACAAGCAGACAGCAGAGTTTCGGAAAGCAAAGTACGGGGCTGTTGGTGAGCATTGACTTCCACAAAAAAACATCTCACTAAGTAGTAGCACCACAAAGGCAAGTATATTAAATGTCTGATTTTGGAGAGGAGTTTCCAAGGGGTGAGTTTGACAGAGCAGCAGGTTACTGCTTTGTTGATGACTGGAGGAAGAATGCAGATTTGTGCTAAAGGAGAAATTCCACTTTTCCCATCCTTTTTCTCAAGTCTGGGTATGGACAATTCGCATCTGGGAAAGCAAGTGTCAGCACAGCTCCCGCAGTGAGGAGAAGGGGTATCATGGGGAGGCATCTAGCTTTGCAGCCCTTGGGAAGGGGACTCCATGATTTGCTCTGCTCTGATGCCTGGCCACCAGGGAGTAGATAAGCTTGGGCAGCTTGCAGAAACTATGAGATGAAACTATTCTTTTCCCTCTGATAAACGGGAGCTGGTGTTGAACCTATTACTCAGATTATGGTGGATCTGAATTTTTTTTCCCTTGAGCAGCAGCTACAGAGACAGATCTGTTGGATTAGGTTTCACTTTTTGTGTAAAATGACTTAACTGAGTAGATAAAACTTAATATATTTGTGAAGCCTAATGTGTTTCCCAGAGACTTGATCACAATAATGTCTTATGAATGCCTTGCAGATTGTTTAATGAGTTATTTTTCTCTCTCTCAGACTGTTAATAATAAATTATAAATATAAGGAATATACAGACTGTTGGAAATAATTCCACTAATATGATCTCAGCTGCAAAATTCATTCTCTTGCCTCTTACTACCTCTGAGCAAGAGCTTTTTCACTTTCATTTGCTTTTTCATTCAGGATTTGGGTGTTGAGGAGTCCCCCCCCCCACTTCTCATGCGATAGGAAGATCACAGAGCTCAGAAGGCTATGGGTATCAAGGCAGGTCAGCCTCACAATTCATGAGGTGAAAGGGGAAACCAGCTAGCTCTGTGTACACAGTTTTTACCTTTGTTAAAGCAGAGATGGAAAAGACAGAGAAGTTTCTGTGACAGCTGAGGAGGGATAAGACTTGTTTCAAGACTGTGGCATAGGACTAGGACCAGGCTGTCTACTACATCTACCTGCCATGGTCTTTACATGAGGTCTAGTGTGAGTCACATCCATCTCAGATTTTTCTGTCTCAAGGATTTGTGCCCAACCAAGCTAATTACATGGGGAACCTGGGCAGGTAACAGAGAAGGGGGTGAGTGATTCTTCTCATTTGTCTTAGATATTTTCCCTAATCTAGGGTGAGCTGCCCTTAAAGCTGCCCATATCGTGCAGCTGACAAGGGAGGAAAACCAGCCTAATTACTCGCACCTAGTGTTTGTGCATTCGTACATATTCTACAAGCAAGACTTACAATAAAACCCTTGTCCTGGGGTTTCCTCTGCCTAAACCTTGGCACTTCAGCAGACCAAGGCTTCACTACATAAATGAAGAAAGTACGAGATGGGCAGGTCAGCACTTTTGGCGTTGCTCATTAGGCTGACTCACAGCTGGGCTACAAAGCCAGGTAAATGAGGATTACTCACTGCTCCTCTGTTTGGCTGATCAGAGCTCAACTCTCTCCAAAGGCAAGTTGCAACTTTACAAGCTAAAGGAGAGCAGCACCTGCAGCTGGGCTCAGGTGGCTGTTTGGACAAGTACAAGTCAACCTACATGGCTGGACACAGCAGTGCAGGACTCTGACATACCACACGTTGCAGAAGGGCTGGGAGGAACATACTGGCTTTTCTGTTCCAGACATAGATATCTTTGTAACTTTGAAATACAGGGTGTGGATTCCTCACAGGTTGACACCCAGCTGTCAGAAATGACACACACTGAATGACGTCTGAATGGCAGAAACTGAGAAAAGTTCTTCTGACCTACCCCGAATGTTACAAAATGGGCACCTTTTCCCTGCTTCCACCAGGAATGTTTTAACCTCCACTTACCTCCCCAAGTCCCTGTCTACATGAAACTGTCATTTTAAAAAGCACTGCTTTGGGCTGTTGCTCCAGAAATCAGAAACCTCTGTAGGTCAGTATTCAATAACCTTGTACTAAACTGTGTGTGGTCACTATTGCCCTTGTGCTACTCTAAGCTGCTGGCACTCCCTACAAGCTCTGTTTTAAAAATACGTACTCATGACTATGCTTTCACCATGCTGACTTACTGAAATAGCTCCCGTATGGCAAACACTCCTCCATGATCGCTCCTCTCTCTTGCCGCATTACTTGTACAGCAGCTGCTCCTTTGGTTGTCAGACCCTCACAGCATATCACCCACCTCTCCTACGTCTGGCAGGGAGCTAGGAAACATTTGCATATTTCCACACAATGGTAAAATTGTTATTTTTAGAGAATAAGTAGAGAAGGGAGATTTCTGCCAAAAATATGTGGCACGGTTCTTAGAACAAAATCGTGCGTCAGGCGTCAATTCAGCCTCTAGTTATTATCACAGAATACACAGAATGGCCCAGGTTGGAAGGGACCTCATGGGTCATGAATCTCCAACTTCCCTGCTACAGGCAGGGCCACCAACCTCCACATTTAATACTATAGCAGGCTGCCCAAGGCACTAAGAAGAAGGAAAAGATATCCCTAGAAGTGATAATGCTGCAGCTGCTGGCTGGAAGAACTCTGGGCCTGCTAGTACCAAATCACAATGAAACTCCTGTGATTGGAACTGTAGATTGTTTATAGGGACAGCTTAAACAACATTAATAGCAGAGGGAGAGGACGGGAAAGAATATCTGATTAGAAATTGTATTTAATGTACAGAGGAACAGGTGATGAACCAAAAATGCTGTTTTTCAAGTCCTAAAAATAACACCAAACACAATGGATCTGCGTTCAGGCCACCAAAAGAGAAACACTGTGAAGCAAGCAGGTGGGGTTGATTTCAATGCAAGGAGGAAGCCTCCCTCTCAAGCTATCCACTTTCTTTTCAAAAAGGCTCTTGCAGCAGGCAGGGATCAAGTAATTACTGTGCCCCTGTTCACAAGATATCTCAGAATAGTAACAGACCACACACCCAGGAGATGATTAAAGGAAGTCAGGGGTCAGGAACACAGAAAAGCTTGTGATACAGAAGAGGAGATTTGCATGGCCATTAATATTTCATGACTTAGCAACCATGTGGTTCAGAACAACTATCTGCACGATAAAGGAGAATTGTCTGCTGCCAGGTTGCATATTTCAGGACATACCTGAGTCATAAAGGCATTATTTATGTGCCTTTACCCACGAACAGAAGGCAGCTGCCTCTTGATTCTTGCACCTCTCTGAGGCAACCTGGAAGCCCCGGCTGAACAGGGTTGGTGTGGGGCTCTGCCCTGTGTTACGCCTCTGTGCAGGGTGAGCTTCAGCTCAAAGCCAAAGCATATGTAGGATTTTTCTGACTGCAGGCATACAGGGGCTGAAAAAAATAAAAGAGATGCTGCACTGTTGGTACAGCTCTTTAGCCATTATTCCAACTCATGAAACAAAAGTGTTATTTATGTGCAAGCACATAGGTAGCAGTACAGGAGCAGGCCTTGTGTTTGCTGCCCATTATAGAAACATCAAATCTGGTAATTATAGAAACATCAAATCTGGTAATTAAATCTAAAAAAAAAAAAAAAAAAAAAAAAAAAAAAGAAACCATAAACGACTACTTTTTCCCCAGCAAAAAGAGGAAGATGTGTCAGGGATTGAACAGAAGCATTTCATCCTAGGATTTTAGCAATTCTTTTTCATAGGATTTAATTCTGAGTGAACTGAGACTGCAGTGGCAGCAAGGCAGGTCCTTTCCTCTCACAAAATAAAACAAAGCTTGGAATTTTCCCTGTCTGCACATGCTTGCATGTGGCTGGAATACACAAGGGGAGCATGTGGTAGGGCTGACTCACCGGCACAACCAGACTCTCCTGTTGCTGCCAGCCACTGATGCAACTTCTTCCCTGCCTTTTCGAAGGGGATTCTCCCTTTCCAGAGCTGCCATCAGTGAGGAGACTTGATGCAGATGGAACACTGAGAGCAAAAGAGATGCTGCCTGGTGTCCAGTGGGATCCCTCCAAAGAAGAAAGCCTATCAGCATTGCTTATCAGAGCTCTACTGTTCTGATTGTTGTAGTGGGGTAGGTGGACCAGAAATGTGCCCAGCATTCTACTGACAAGTCCTTTTCCAGAGATCATGAAGCTGAAGTGACTGATTGTGCCTGCCCTGATGGCTCAGTCTGCGTACGTTGCAAATTACTCAGCTGTGGACCCCACTGACTCCACCTGAAGAATTCTCAGATCATGGGGCAAAATACAGCTCACAGGGATTAGTGATAGCAAACTGTAAGAGGAGAGGGTGACAAGGGAGAAATTGGTCTGAGGCAGAGTTATTTACACTTCAGTCCCTCCTAAAAAGTCACTAGTTTAACTATTTCAGTCTTTGGTTTCTCATTCATTTTACTTGCCAGAGTGGAAACCATTTATTTCAAGGTTATTTCGTAGAGGCAACTCAGAAGACAAATCTAGAGTCAGTGAAAGTTGTACTTCATCTGTATAATTTATGATTATCGCTGTGATGTATGTGACAGCTAACATAACACAGATGTTTACTTCAACGAGATAAAAGCTAAGAGAGGCTTGACTGAGGAACTAAATCCCTGCTTCTCACCTTCCCCTACTTCCAGAAGCTGGCCAACAGAACATTCGGTTGCCAGCCAAATTATCTTGAGCACAACTAAAAATAAGTCAGCCAATGCTGGCCTTTGTTGAGATAAGTGGTATGACTGATTTGGTATTCCTGATTTTGCTTTATACCTATCTGCTAACAACAGCTCTTATTTTAGAAATCCAAAGTCCTGTCTTTCACAAGGAGTATTTATCTTTTTCCCTCAAAAGCAAGCAGAAAGCTCACTGCAAAATCAGCATCCCAAGTGCAGCTGCTCACAGCTACAAGCCTGAGGCTACAAGAGTTGTTGTTCTTGCAGCACAGTTAATTATTTTAAGGCATTTCAGTTTCAAAAATCATATGGCAACCTGAGAACTGAAGAGGCAGAACCTCAGGTGGTGATTGCACAAGAGGCCTGGTGTTTTCATGCTAACTTTTGTTCCCAAACACGGTCAAGGAGGAGTGATATTAACAAAGTAAAAGGCAGTGCCCAGAGCACAGATAGGGATCAAAAAAAAACCTCATCCGATTTTAAGCTCATATCTCAAATGGTGTATGTCACGAGTATCCTCTCCTGCACCCAGTAACACTTGAACAGTGTTGTTAGGGAATAATGCAGAACGCTGCATCTTTTCCAGCTCCTTGAACTTACTGTGTGTTATAATAGAACTGCATTTGTAAAGGGCATCAAGTATTGAGTCATCTCTGCATTGTAAGGATAACTCTGGTTATTCAGTAGCTCAAAGTGATACAACCTGAGCCCTCAAACACGTGAGAATATCTGTGTGCTTGGCTCTAGCATACTGCGAGCACCAGAGAGGCCCTAGGAGCAGCCATGTCATTTCCTGAAAAGCTGTTGAAAACGTAAGCAATCTTGATATTGTACTGTCTGATGATACAAAAAGTCCAACAAGTTAAACACGATGTGTTAGATACTCCTGCACTACAATCATGCGCATCTCCTACATCATACTGCGAAATTCTACCTCCTACCACTAAGGCTGCAACACAATCCAGCTATGCCTGTTTTGCTGCTGCTCACAAGCACCAACCATATCCCTGCTGTTGTGTTCCACCAGTTAGGAGACAATGCAGCGCTGGTCCCCTTAGCTACATCTGTTCCTTGGTTTGTCCTCTGCTGTGCTGAGAGAGAATGCAGGATGCGGCTCAGTCCATGCAGAGCTGCAGCGCAGAGGCAGTGATGAGCCCCAGCCAAACCAAAGCAAGAGAGAGCCATCTTTGGGGCTGCTGATACGCACCGAGGTAATTTGCTCTGAAAATGGGACTCAGATGGTTGAGAAGTTGTGCAGTTTTTTTGTTCTGTGGGCTTGATTAAATAAGAAGTCAAACCTATTTTGTTTTGCTTATGTGCTTTATTTTCAAGTACATTCAATAAGACCCTCGTACACTGTGATGATAAAAGAGGCTCAGCTCTGTTCTGTCTAAGCACTTCACAGTCTCAAACAGTTATCCACACCTGGCGCTGCTACAGTGCTTCTGTTAACCTCACTGCACAGATGGGGACCTGAGTTACAAGGGTTCATAACACGAGCAACAAAAGCACTTGAGTGAAACAGCGCTGAGCTTCTTTACAGAGAGCTAGAGAGGGGAATTCAGAAGTGGCTCTGCAGGGCCCTCAGAGGCTGTGCAGGTGGAGCAAGCAGGAGATGCCCAACCAGCCGAGCCACTGGGACCAGCCCATCCCCTGTGCACTCAAGCAGGAATGCTGTCTGCGCACCAGCCATTTTCTTTTCCTTGTCACTAAATACAGCCAAAAGAAGGTAAGGTGATGGTGCTTTAATTTGCGGAATAACATAAAAGGACTTAGCTGCTGAAAACCGAGGTAAACTGTGTTGATAACTGAATAATGCTTAATTTCTGCTTCAGATGGCTGTGCGTTCTTCTGATGTGGCTGCATGGCATTTGCCCAAAATTGCACAAATCATCGCTGTTGCAAGAAGTATCTCAAACCCAGGTGTTCCAAGTGTTTGTTCTGTGCCCTTGTCATTGAGACATTCCAATTCTGTCTAGGTTGATGGAGCCACATAGATTTAAATAGGCTTCCTCAGTAGTCTCACATTTTGCGATTTCTGATTGAGACCTAAGATGGTGCTTGCAGTCTTTCTATCCCAAGAATGAACAATACCAACTGGCCATCCTAAGGGAAACTTTTGAGTATGAAATGTAAGACAGCACAGTGGGGGGCAGGGCGAAACATCAGAAGAAAATGATGTGAAATTCAAATCAGGCTGAAAAAGAGAAAGATTTCCGATAAATTAACAAGTTTGATTAAGATAAAAGGGAGATATGGCAAATCAGCTCTTCAAGGACTGAGATAATTTCAATTTTCTTCACTTAATATTAGAACATGCAGTCTCTGATGAACTTCTCGTTAACATAGCACGGGCTTCTTGAGAATGCTGCTCTTGTTTACATTTGTTTCCTTCTCCTGACTCATTTGAAATCCAAACTGCTTTTACTCATCTGCTCAGGACAGAATTCATAGCTCTAACATGATCTGACATGATCTTCTTTCAATCCTCAAAGGAGTACATTTCCTATTTTCTCTTAGAAACAAAGCTGAATCCCACAGAAGAGCTGCTTCATTCATTGCCTTTCAGGGAAAGAATCAACATTATCTCATCACTAAGGTTATACAGGAGAAGTCATCCAAGACCATGCAAGTAATGGCCTTGCGGCCTCCTTTTCTTTGCAGTACTGGATTTGCTTCCTATGAAACGATCCAGAAATGCCCTAGAAAAGTATGCATGTGAAGGTCTTCAAATGGCACCTGTGTTAAATACAGGACATGGATTTTGACATGCTAATTAACATAACAACATTCCAGAATTGGTAAGAGATACTTAAACTTTTGGACATTAACAGGTAGGCTAGCAAAAAAAAACAACCCCATGCTCCCTGCACCTTGATTTTACCATGTATTCCATAACATCTGAGGCCAAGACCTTAAAAGATTAATTTGAAAAAGGCTGTGCTCCAGAAAGAGGCATATGCATATGAGTGATATGCAGTATCTTGTCATTCTGCAGTCTGAACTGAACAAGGTACATCGCTACAACAGATTCTTAAAATCAGTCTGAAAGGTGCACAGAACTAATAAGATACTATTACACTGTGCATTTCCAATGTGTATCCTACAATGAAACTCCAAGAGTGTTCCTTGTATCTTTACTCTTGCTTGCTGAACATGCCTTTTTACAGTAATAACTTCAATTAAAAAAATATATTCCTTCAAAACACTGCCTTGCAAGTTAGAGTCTGATCCATCTTCCATGATTAAAAGAAAAAAAAGCTTTGGATACAAAATATGGCGTTTCAGGGTTCTGTATTTTGTAATTTAAAATACTACAAAAGCAAACCAGGAGTAGCACCCAGACAATTGCTTGCTTCATGATTGACCTATTGCAAAAGGAGCTGGGACATTCTTAGTTTCAGACAATAAAATTGCCACTGCTCTTAGTGCACTGAAAATCAACAGAATTCATTCTGAAAAGGTCCCAGTAACTAAAGCCATTTCTCTCCTTAGTCCCTCGGCTGCATCACTGATTGACAAATAGATAAAATTTAGATTTTTGATCTCATTGACATTTCATTTACAAAAATTCGATTTAATTTACTGAAGAGCTGCTGAAATAACACAATGTTGAGAGGTGCAATATTATTTTGTGTTTTACTTGAACCTCACCTCTGGGTTTACTACTCAGAAGAGTCAACCTTGCTTGCCGCTGCTGATAAAAGCACTCTGAAAATGCAGTGACAGAAATTCAAAAAAGGCAACTATGTTCTACTATTTTATAACAAATAGTTTGAAATGTATGATTTGGGAAGTTTATCTGGTTTATCGTGGTTGATAATTTTCAGGAGAGATCAACTCAGAATGAATGGGCTGTCAATTTCCTATTTTTTTACTCAGAACTCAATATATTACTTTCACTGGTAGACTTGAACAGCAAAGTGAAAGGAGTCATTTCAGACACTGCATTTTACACCCATTGGTAACAATACTCTCACTACTTAGATAAAGACAATGGTTATGTTTGTATTTCCTCAAGGGAATTACAGTAATCATATTATAAATATTGAGAAGAAATATAGTAGTGAGACCACCAGCCACAAGCATACCAGAACACTTACAAAGAAAACAGTGGTAGATTAATAGTCAGCTCTGCTGGTAGAAGTATTGCAGTCAACAATTTTTACATCTAACATAGATTTGTAGACCAAAGGAAAACAATTGCAAGTGCAAACATGATCACAGATAGGACTGACTGAATTCTCATGGTGCAGGAGACTCAGAAGATCATCATAATTCTGTTTTCTATGGGTGGATAAAGAATGAGTTTGCACAGTGCATATATGATAGACAAAGACAGAACAGAAAGTGAGGGTGTGCCCCCACTTCAGTAAGCCAGGGCTGCAGCACACAAACTGGGGTTTACAACCAGAGTAACAGCAAAGACCTCAAGGGCTGCTTTACCTCATCAGGTGACACACGCTCAACAAGACATCTATAGCTTTACTGCAATTAACTACCAAGATTAAAACTGGTTCAGAAATAACTATATGCCACCAATGTCTTGAGGTTCGTGATGGAAGAAGTCTTTGAATGCTAATTCAAAGTAGATCTTTCATTCTTTTTAGAACGGTGTACCTAAACATTGATATTTAGCCTCCCCTGCCCTTTTCTGCCAGACTCCTAGAGGTGTTGCATTTGGCTTTATCTATTCTCCACTTATTTCTGAAGCACAGATTTTTATTTAAATTTTGAGGTAGGACGACTTAATCACTTCAGTAAATAAATTATCATAGAATCATGGAATGGTTTGGTTTGGAAGGAACCTTTGAGATATAATTCCAACCCCCCACAATAGGCAGGGACACCTCCCACTAAATCAGGTTGCTCAAAGTCCCATCCAGCCTGGCCTTGAATGCCCCCAGGGAGGGGGCATCCACAACCTCTCTGGGTAACTTGTTCCACTGTCTTGCCACCCTCACAATAAACAGCTTCTTTTTAATATCTAGTCTAAATCTATCCTCTTCCAGTTTAAAGACATTTCCCCTCATTCTGTCGCTACCTATCCTTATAAAAAGTCCCTCCCCAGTTTTCCTGTAGGCCCCCTCCAGCTACTGAAGGCCGCTATAATGTCTCCTGAGTCTTTTCTTCTCCAGCCTGAAGAGCCCCAACTCTCTCAGCCTGTCCTCGTAGGAGAGGTGCCCCAGCACCAGATTTTTTGATCATCTTTGTGGCCCTCCTCTGGACCCGCTCCAAGTTCCATGTCCTTCTTGTGCTGATGGCCCCAGAACTGGACGCAGTACTCCAGATGGGATCTCATGAGAGCAGAGTAGAGGGACAGAATCACCTCCCTTGACCTACTTGTCAAGCTTTTCTTGATGAAACCAAGGATATGGTTGGCCTTCTGGGCTGCAAGTGCGCATTGCCAGCTCATGTTGAATCTCTCATCAACCAACACTCCCAAATCCATCTTCTCAGAGCTGCTCTCAAGACATTCTCTGCTCAACCTCTATTTGTGCATGGGATTGCCCTGACCAGGTGCAGGACCTTGCACTTGGCCTTGTTGAACTTCATGATGTTGGCACAGGCCCACCTCAAGCCTGTCCAGGTCTCTGTGGATAGCATTCCTTTCCTCTCGTGTGTTGACTGCACCACTCAGCCTGGTGTCGTCTGCAAACTTGCTGAGGGTGCACTCAATCCCACTGTCCATGTCGCCTACAAAGATGTTAAATAGCACCCATACCAGCACACCGATCCCTGAGAAATGTCACTTATACTTATCACTGGTCTCCACATTGAAATGTTGACCACAGCTCTCCGAGCGCGACCATCCAGCCAATTCTGTATCCAGTGTGTGATCCATCCATCAATTCCATTTTTTTCTCCAATTTGGCAACCGGGATGTCATGAAGTTAAATAATGAAGAGGTATACATATCAATGCATACAATAACAATGAAAGTTTTAAAACACAATTTCTTCTCCAAAATGTGTTTCTCACTAGCGAGGGTGACAGTGACCAGAATAAACCAAAACAGTTGGCTTTAGTACAAAGTACTTCTATTTTTGCACCAACATTTGTAACAGCTATGCTTAAAGAATTACAGTAACATCATCATCACTCAGTCATCTCCAAGAAATTTATGAAAGCGGTGCATCCGCAAATCAAAATGTGTACTTCATGTTTATGGTAAGTAACGCACTTGTCTGGTTTACAGTTACACAGATAACACAGCATAGCCAATAAGCTGTCCTTGGTTATCCTGGAAAATTTAATGAAAATTTAAGTCTCTTCAGCATGTGACAACTTTCATAACGGTGCTAAAAGCATTAATGAAAATTGAAGTGTGAAAAATGTACATTCTTTATTCTGCTGTTTAGATACAGAATAAAATTTAACTTTTTCAGAAAATAAAATTATAGCTACAGCTTTGAGAGCTGTCAATTTGCTTTCGAGGATAAAGTACATGCACTTTTTCCAGTTATTTTATTGCACATAATGTACAGTCATAATTGGTGTTTTATTTACATGTGTTTTGGCAATGTCCATGTCCCCTCCCACCCTCCCCCAAATACATTATTTTGCACAAACAAAACTTTAAATGTTTCACACAAATTGCCATAATACAAGTAGAAGCATATATGTATGTATGTATACTTTTTAAAATTAATTCTTCCAATGAGATTCACATCTCAGTTAATCTCTGCCTCGGGAGTCAGGTTCCTCCCCGTTAGTCAGTCGTCAGACGGACATCCCAGCTGCAAGGAATCAGCACTGCAAGTCACCGCCTGCTGTGCCTCCCACCCACTCCTATGCAGAACCAAACCACCTGCAATTAGTGCGCAGGCACATAGAAGGAAGAGCACTGTACTTTTGTTAACCAGTTTGATTCAACATTGATTACCATGTGTTAATGTTACTGCTTGTGTTATTTGAACGGTATTTCATTAATAGTGTTTTAGGAAAATGTATCAAATATATTCAAAACAAGACAAGTTCCAATAACAATTATGAACTTTCACCACAGGAATGTATTATTCAGATTTCATTCTATACAATGTGCTAGTTACAGTGGCTGCTACTATTACCCAAATATGAGTATATGAAACTTAAATTATTCGTAAGCATGCTTCTCCCAAGTTAAAATGATCTCTTAATGGACAGCAAAACACTTCAATGCTTCCCTGCATTTTCAGGTCAGAAAACTTTTTAGTGGTCCCCCTCAAAGAGTCCATCTAGAAATAAACCATTATGCTTTTACATACTTTTTAGAGGTCTGTTCAAATAAATATCAACATCGTCAGCATATTTCATTAAAAATATCTGAAAGACATCCCTGAAGACTCTATAAAGTATTTCCTAAATTGCTAACAGAAAAAACTATCAGAGAAGTAAAATTTGTTATAATTTGGCACAACATTTCACTTAAGAAATCAATAGCACTGCTCAGGTTATATTTTAAAAGGCATTGTGGTGTTTTTGCTTATATTCTGAGCTATTTACAAGAAAAAAAAAAATGTTTCTCCTAAAATTAATCCATGTTACTGGACAGACCAGCAACTCTATACATGACTTGAATGTAAGATCTTTCAAATGTAAAGAGAATTTAACCACGGAAGAAAATAAGGAACAATCCAGCTTCAGTGATGCTGAAATACTGAAGGCATCCTCCCACAAATACAGTTCTAAAAATAGCCTGTTTCTTTTCAATAAGCAAAGTATAAAATAAATGTTCAGGCAGGCATTTAATGTAAACTGAGAAATCCATTTGATGGTCAAAAGCAATTATTATAAAATTTGGATTTTAAGGGCTTCCATTATTTTGCTCTCTTTCTGCTTTAAAATACTTCAGAATTTAGGGCAATTCTCAGGACTTTGAAGAATGAGATGAAAATGCACTGTGGACCAAGTATGACAGTAGTTCACATCTAATGAAAAATGGAAAGCATTAGAAACATCGAAGAAAAAGGAATAGAACTATTTTTCAATACATAATATCAATTATTTATCCTATCTGAATAGTTTCACTTCACAGAATTTAAATATGCGCCTCTGATGAAACGTTCAAAGGATATAAATTAGTGACTCTGAAATGACACTCGTGCCATCACTTAATCAAAGTTTCCTAATGTTGTCTGTTGAAAATGCCCTTTTTTGTTGTTTCATCATCTGCCTATGACTGACTTTTAGTATAGCAGCATGTTTGTGATCTGTTCAAATTTCTGTACAAGTGAAACTATTCTAAATATACTGATAGAAATCTAACTGTACCTATGAGTTTCTGTACAACAAACTAAAAGCTACACATTCTCATAAAACAAACATCTTCATCGTGGCTCGCTTATTTTTCTTCCATAAAATAAAGATGCATACAATTTCAATTATTATCAATACTGGAAGAACTTCCTAAGATTTTATATCGCGTGGACTTTGAAATGCTTAGTTTGAAACACCATAAATGTTGAAAAATCTCCTTATCTGAATTTTTACTATAGACACGAAAAATAAATGGGGTTTTTCACCAAGGCTGTTGATATCTGAAGAGTGATCTACATCAACAGTCTCCCTTGACATTAGCTGTAATGACTGTTCCCCTTAAGACTGCAAAACTACCCATGCTGTGGAAAGGAGCCTCAGACAACAGAAGCGGCAAGAGAAACGTTTCCGTAAAAATCATCTGCATAGAGGTACAATCAAAACAGCGTTTTCCCCGTTTCGATTCCCTGCATTCATGTTGCTACAGTCATCCGCAGGGATAAAGATTACATAAAGGCAGACATGGAATTTGAAACGGCTGTTGCTTGGAAATTTAGTGAAAGGTGTGTTTTTATACTTTCTACAGTCATTAGGAAATGATCCGTTCTGACCTTTGGCTTACAGAAATTGTACTCCCCTGAGCTATGTAATACTGATAGACTATAGCAGAAGTACAAAATATTACATGAAAATAGCACATCATGAAGAAAATAAGGCACTTTTGGCAAGGGAATAAAAGAAGATTTTGTATTTCAACGTACTGCTAATCACATCTAGATGTATTTTGTGCTTGGAAATGTACCATGATGCAACAGGTGCCCAAGCCATCAAATCACCAATTGCAACAAGATTAACTGCAACCTCTGAATGGTTCAACAAAGAATCAAACTGGTTTCTGTACACCATCATGATTTACCAATACACTGGCATCTTTGCTCTTTTGCTGCGAGCCGACAGTAATTATTTTAGAGAAAGAAAAAGAAAGTGTGGAATTAGTAATGCAGATGCTGAAAGGCAAGTGGCAAGACTACAAGAAGAATGCCTCAAAAAAAAAAAAAAAAAAAAAAAAAAAGCTACTTTGTTCCCTTATCTACTGGCACCTATTCCCCAAGGTAAAAGGCCAGAACGACCAAAGCCAACTTAATAGTAGTGTGCAGAATGTCAGCCGACAAACAACATAAAAACAAGTCACGTTGTGTTATCTGTGGTCACGTTCTTCAGGGTTAGTCCAGTAACTCAAGACTTTACATTCTTCCGTCTTTATTTGTTTACTTTAATTAAACATGTAATGGTTAATAAACAGACATAGTCCAGAGTTAGTAGGTTGGTATTATAACATTTATTAAAATAATGCTATGGGTTAATAGAAACAGCAAAGAACCAAAGAATTAAAATGCAAGCTATGTAAAAACCCAACTAAAACCCAAATATGTCTAATGTATTCATCCAGTAGCTAACTAAAAGCCCAAGAAAGACAACACTCCCAATATAATAAAGTACTGCAAAACAATTGGCAATTTCTCTGTTATCAAAATTGTGGGTTTTGCATTTTGTATCCTTTTTTTCTCAATCAGGAAAAAAATTCTTTTTGAATGTTATATAACATACATATAAAACAAGATAGAAAAATACATTATAAACTTGTAACAATGGCTGTAAATACATTATCTTACATGTTTCTCATAGGCAATAGGTTGGTTATGGTACATACATAGCATGAAACTACTAAGATAATAAAGAACAGACAAATACATGTCATCTGTACGGTTACATACAAGCGACACTCCCATCTACCCACTCTAAAAAAAAATTACATAATACTGTCAGAAAGAAGTCTTAAAACTACTTATTTTAATAAAGAAAAAGTCATTAAAGAATGATAATACTGAGAACCAAGGCATTCAGAGATTTCAAAAGTCATGCTTTTTTTTTCCTAAGTTGATCCAAAATTTTGTCAACTAAGTTTTCAGAAAATTTGTTCAGAGCAAACATTACTTTCACATGTCACACATCTGTTTCACATACTTCCCCTCCCTCCCAATAAAAGACCTTTGATAAACATCTAAAATGTCCAGGTTTTATCATAGTTGAGATGAAACTGGATCAAATACTGGTATTGTTTCAGCAAATCTCTCTTCAAATGTTTGAGTGTCGCAAGTTTATTCAACCAACCAACCAAAAAAAAAGAATCAAAATGGCACAGTATATACTGTAAGTAAAATTCAACAATGTATGTGTAACAGGAAGACAAAGCCGGTGGTACAATAAACAAAAAGCTAGCTGAATACAAAAGGATGAATGTCTATTGCATAGTAAATAAACTGATAATTATTTCCAGGTGAAACAAGATGTTAGATGAGGTCACCATGCAGGTGCTTAAAATGTAAGCCCTCTTAGCTTACTATTGAACTTTCGTTTGGAAGCTGTGAAGATCTGCAGGAGGAGAGTAAGTTGACAAGAAGGGGAGTAAAGTTATCACCTGATATTTGCCAAGCTTAGTACTGAGCTCCACACAAAGTAATACTTAATGTTTTTAGATTCAAATACTGTGCGTTCAACAGCTTCAACTCCTGTGATTGCCCAGCTATATCAATCTCATGTGAAAGTAAGGGTTAAAAATACAGCATAGCTGGGCTTCAAACAGCTAACTGATGTCCCCCCTCCTGCTTATCTTGCGAAAGAAAGCCAGTAGGCAAATGTAACATTAATCAAAGGAGAGCTGAAAAATAAATTACTTGCTTACTGCTTGACACTGCAGAAACTGCTCACAAAAATGGGGGACATGCTCAGACCTTAACTGAGGACTAGCTAAGCACTTTCGTTATCCACAGAACACCAGTTTGCTGGATGACTCTGAAGTCTACTATGTCTGATGCATATTTATTCCAATCAAAGTCAAGAAAACTTGTCTCCATCCCTGAACAAAAATGAAATTCTTCCAGCTCTACCAACGTTTCTCAGCTAATAGCCTAATTTAGAATAAGACAGTCTGTATCACAGAACCTTTGGTTTACGTTGCACAAGTAGTGTATTAGCTCTGATTCGTAAAGCAGAGTTGTGGAAGTAACTATGGGCTGATTTGACAAAAACTTACCAAATGTTTTTCCTAATGTGGTTATGGCAAAGTCACGTCACACTAATATGGCAAAAATCAGGTAATTAATATGGTCAACTCATCATTTGTCTTTCCTCACAGCTTCTTTTCACATACTGGGCGACTGAGTGGCATGCAGTAACTTGTCTGAGGGAGAAGATGATTATACAAGACATTTGACTAAATGACCATGAAGAAAATAAGGCACTTCCTTTTCTTTAGACTTATTCCAATACTTAAAAAATAAAAAAGAAAGACTAAAAGGCTCTTTTGGTCTTTTGTTTCTTGACAACCACCAGAAAAAATCATTTAATGAAATAAAGGGTTTCTTTGTTCTTTTTTTCTTTTTTTTTTATAACACTTGAAAGTATAAAATGCTACATTTCCAAAAATATATTTTTTTTTCTGCACCAGCACCCTTGTATAGTAAAAGTATCTACTTTTTTGTTCATTTTGTTTCAATGCACTACACTTTATCTACAATTTCGTTACATGTATACAGCAAATAGGCAAGCATGGCTTTTACATCCTTAATGAAATTTTTTCTATACAGGGAGGTTTAAAAAAAAATATTTGAACAGTTTGCCCAGTAATGTGACACATAATGCATGTACCTTGTTCTCATGTAATCTTCCGAGGAGATTAAAATATGGTTAAAATAATTTAAACTCAGATTTAGCTTTCATAGTGTTGCTGTTTTGTTCACGGCATTGATGTAGTTCTGAAAATTCACTGTATTTCATGGCACTCTTTTTATTTTTTTATTTTTTTAAAACATCCAATTTGGCAGGCAATAGAAAAAAGGCTGCAACTTCCGCCCTTTGAGGGCACTGGTAGTGACTAAACAGCATGTCAAATTTTGAATACTTTTTGGAATCCCTTCACCAATGACATCCCTGACCAAAGGTTCATGCATGATGCATCATCACACAGTACATTCAGAGAGAGCTTTGACTTCTTTTTTGAGAAGAAAAATATTCCTAGAAGTCTCTCACAGTAACTGCCTCTGTCATCGGTAGTTAAGGGACATCTGTCTCCATCTTGTGCGAGGCCTCCTTACCGTTCGCTTGGGGCGGGACGCTAGAGGATGATCAGTGCGGAGGGATGAATTGGACCTTATTGCTTTACTACTATTCAGTGCAGGTTCTAGAACCACTTTCACCCAGACAGGAGAACACAAAAAAGCGGAGTTGGAGGACAACAATTTCTTTGTCTGTTTTGTTAGATGGTAAGACGAACGGACAAGTGCCCCAGCTCGCTGCACTGAAGACAGGCAAGCAAAGGCGATTACCAGTTAACTGATCAGCAGGCAGGCATGGTCAGGTCATCATTGGGTGAAGAGTTCAGAGGTCAGAAGGTCATAGGTTAGTTGCCGGTGGCGGCTGGGTGGTTAGGAACAAAAAAAAACAAAAACAAAAACAAAAAAAAAAAAAAACAAAACAAAAAAAACAAAACAAAAAAAAAAAAAAAAACAAAAAAAAGAAAGAAAAGATAGAGAAGAGATTAGTTCCAGCTAGTGACGGCTTAATGACAACATGAAAACTAATCACAACTAATAAAAAACAAGCATGTTTAATTCTGACATACTGATCGACACCATCTACGGAATGCAATAAAATCATGACAGCCCTCCATCATGATTTGGACACGGGAAGGAGAAGCCCGCTCCCACAAAACCGGTTAACAGGAGAAATAGAGATAAAAATACAACTAACGACTAATGGTTAGTAGCAGTCGATGAAGGAAATTGGAAAACAAAAACAATGAACAGTTTTGGAACTCAGTTGGAAGAATTTGGAAACAACAGTCAGTGCACGGCATCAGTATCTGACTGCTATTAAGCATTAGTACCTCCCCAGGTGCAAGCATTAAGCAACTATTAATGATGGATGTGATTATTAATAACTGGTTGTTAAAAGAAATGGATCTGAGGAATTCTGAACTTACAGAAACAATTTGGTTCAACAAACTAGGGGCCAAACAATGTTTTTTTGTTCAATAAATTTTTTATTGCCTTTCATTTATTCTATTTACAAACAACATGGAATTTCTTGGCCTCATGATACAAAGCAGTACTAAACTGTAGTCTAGCAACGTAGGCATCATCATGGGAACCAGGAAAACACTCAGGCTGCTACTTTAGCCAGCATCTTCCCGTTCCAAATACTATTTTACACATATAGGACACTTATAAAATGCACTTGCATGTAAACACTGTAAAAGTCCTGCCATTTTAAATTCTATACTTAAAAAGCTCTAAGTACATCAAAAAATAGAGAAAATATCTAATTGATACTAATAAGGCATTTTAAAACTACAAACAGCTCTCTTTATTCATTTTCAAAGCTAATACTCTGCAAATACAATAAAATCTGACATTTCATATACATTCCTGCTTTATATTTTTATATTTTAAAAGAAGCCACCTGTAAATACTATTTTCTTTTGCAAAAAAAAAAAAAAAAAAAAAAAAAAGAAAGAAAAAAGAAAAAACAAAACAACAACAACAAAAAAAAAACAACCCAAAAACACAAACAAATTACAGTAAAACATAAAAAATTCTCAAGTGGAAAGTTATCATTCCCAATGTTCTTGAGCTGTTCCTTCTTTAATCATTCTCTCACGCTCTCCTTCACCAAACTTGGTCCACTTAACAGTAGTATGATTTTTTTTTTTATTTTTTATTTTTTAAGACTCATTCAACAGCTTAATCATAGCTAATAAATTCTGAGGTTGATAAAGTTTTGTACTGTTGCCATTTTGACTAAGGCAGAGGAGATGAAAGTGAGAAAGGTATTCAGTGCAAAGTCAGATTTGTGCCATTTCAATAAAATGAAGTCCAGTAGGTGTAATATTCACAGATAGCATTGATTTAGCAATCTTCTCATGGGTTGATTTACCTTCACATAACAAAAATGGCCTATCATTTAGGATACAGTTCATAAACACTAAAAAAAAAAATGACTACTGTAACATAAATGAGACCACATGCTCCCTGATTTTTTTCAGAATCCTGCTAACTGGGATTTGTTTAAATTAAAACGGCTGTTTCAAAAATAAGCAAAAATAAAAATAAATATTTATGTGGCACAATCTCACCACTTTACAGGTATACTAGAGACACAGACTCTTAAAGCATTTTGATACTGATTACAATTTTGATTAAATGGTATTAAAATTTATATATAAATTATGTGACAGTTGGTTTTGATATAACATTCAAGAATATTCTGAGCATTATTATTTCTTGTGGAGTCTATAACCAAAGCAAGCTACCTTTTAAAAATACCAGTACACCTGTGATACATCCTCTGCCAAGTCTCTGGCCTTCTACAGTACACACAGGTTTGTCAACTGTGCAACACCATTTACAGTTTATTACAATTAAATCAGTCAGTCTCTCTGTTATATGCATCAAATTCAATTTTGTATTATTTATAAACTGGGATTTTATCTTAGTTAAAATGAGCTATATTTTTCAACCCTTCACCAATTCTAAATGCTTAGTTGTAAAGAGTAAAACATTTACACATTCCGGGATTCTTGCTTTAAATGCAGTGCTTATCTCTAAAAAAACCTATGCAAAGAGTAAAAACCTACTTAAAAAGTGAATGCAGTAGTACTACCAAGTCATCTGAAAATCGATTTAGAATTAAACAAACAAACAAAGAAAAAAAAAAAACAACAGAAAAAACTTTAGACCCAGTGAATGCAAATATAATTTTAGCAACCTTTAACTACGTAAAACACATTTCTGTATTGAAAAAAATATATATTTCGGTTTGCTGACATTGTTTTTCATGGCTATAGCTATAGAAGTGTTATCAGTGATTGAACAACTCAATAGATGAATATGATAAATATTTACTATTTTAACTCTACAACATGATTTTAACACATTCAAGAGTCTGCTTCATTCCCGAACAATGCTTTTCAAAGCCTTTTGCAAAACTGTTAAAACTGTCAGGGATAATCTAGGATTTCGGATTCAGAATAAAATGAAATAAAGTTGTAAAGTTAATTTTATGTAACATTCTTAAGACAACACCGGCATTGCTTAGACGAGACTAAAAGTTTACCTGAAATATCAGCATGGTTTTCAATGGAGACAGAGGTATACATGACTTATTTCATAGGAGCTAAGCCACCTGAATTTATTTATTTATAATACAATTGGCTTCAAATATGGTTAAAGAAAAACACTGTATTATCAGAAAGTGGCTATATTTTAAAAGAAAGTAAAACAAAACCAGTAACTTCTTTTCAGTGACTTGTAAGTGGCAACCCCAGACAAAACACCTAGGCCCTTCAACAAGTATTTAAAATATATGTTGACTAAATGCTATCATGATGAAAGCAAACAAAAAATTGGAATGCTTCTCCCACTCTGCACTTTAACATTGTGTTTACTAGTTGTCTCAGGTAAATATCCATCTAAACAAGTAGTTTTTGGGTAGCCTGAAGCTATCGTTGCAGATCAAAATGATCTTAAGCAAAAACCGATCTTTGTAACATCAGGTTAAACTTTTAAAGATAACCAAATCCTAACATATATCACACTTGACAGAACATAGTTTATAATCTCTTTTTCTCTTTGTCAACATTTGCTATGACCAGATATTCTGACTATGCCTTGTTGCCCATTGAAGAGCTTTCAAGAAATAAGAAGAAACCTTCTGAAAAACCTACGTAGTGTCCTTGTAAAGCATATGTTCTTTCCATATGAAAGGTAAAAGTGTTACATAAACATAGCAAGTGTCCAGGAGGGCCATTTTTTAATGTATTGACTGAAATCTGTATTGTTTCTTGCAGTAAATTTATAGGAGATTGCGAGAAATAAAGTGTAGTCAGCATTAGGGGATGTCAGATCTGTCACCGGAATTTGGCTTCTGAGTTTTTCACTATCATATAAGCCTGCACAGCACTGATTTTGATGAGAGCAGAATAATAATACTTGGCACATAAAGCTTTGTGTCCTCAAAGCCCTGTACAAACAGGAACCCCCACAACACCCCTGTGAGGTAGGGAAGTATTATTATCCTTATTTTACAGATGGGAAAACATTCACAGAGGGATTAAATGACTTGCCGAAATCCACACTGAGTCAGCAGCAGGGACAGGATAAGAATTCGGGAGTTCCTCTGCTCAGCCTACACTGTTTATTAGCCAATGTCAATAAACCGAAAATATTGGTTTTCTCAATAAGCTTAAATACTTCATTCAGGGGTCCAAAGGCATCACGTTTGAGGAATGGGAGAAAAATGAAGATTTACTTTCCAGTCAAGAGTTATAAGAGAGATGCCCAAATATTGGATGTCATCTCACCAACAGGACTTCAAAAGTTGCCTCTCCTTCAGGTTACGCATTTTAGCAGCAAGAGGTAAAGACCAGGAAACAGAGCTTGGCAGAAAACCAAAACACCTTCCCTTCCCTCATCCTTATTAATTCAAACTCAAACAACTTTTGAAGTGTTTTCTTCACAGCCCTTATGTTTCTGAATTCAGTTAGGTATCTGAGAACATGCATCCTCCTCAAAATATACAGTACAGTGGCTCAAAAGTTTATTGGAAAAAAAGGAATCTAAATCTTCAAATTTCTCCAGACACAGACAGGAGGCATTTATTCCTTTACTTCTTCCTCATTAAGCAACCATCCATTCATTTAATTTTGCAACACCAATCTGATATTTCCACACCACTTAAAAGAACACATTGGAGGGAGAGGAGGGAACACAAATTAATCACTGCAGCACTTAACTCATAGGGTTTCCTGATGCAGATGGATCTTTAAATAGTTTTAAAATAGGAAATATGTTATAGCTTTTATATTAAATATACAACAAAGTGTATATATTTAATTGAGCCGGGAAAGGCAGGTTTACAAAACATTTTTTATAACCACAAATATTCCCTAAGCTCTAAAATATTAAATATTCACATTTTTGTGAAAAAAGTTATGAATGGGACGAAGTATGGTTTTTGGTTAACCAGCTGTGGTGTTGCAAATCTCATGTACACTCAAAGCACTTCTTACAAACAAGAACTCCAGAACTAAACTAACCTCGGTCTGCGGTCACAATCCTTTGGTAAGGATGGACACGCATATCGTGCCTTCGAACTTTAGTAGCCACCGCACCTAGTTAAATTGCAATTATCAAGACAAAGTTAGAAAACATTCAAAGAAAACATTAACAGCAGGTTTATCAAAATGGATTTAAATGATCATTAACTACAAAAGTTCATTTTAAGAAAAGCAACAAGTTAAGGCACAGTAGTTTCAAATTTTAACCATAAGAAGTTTATCTGTGCAGATTAATATTGCATTTATTTTAAACATCCTGGCCTTAACCTGTTTAATCCATTCATTTACAATCCCAAAATTACAGTATTTCATGAAATCTATTAGACCCAAGCACATTTAAGCTTTACTAGTCACATATTCACTGAAGTGCCTTTCTTGCAGCAGGACTATTTTAAATAATGCCATCTTTTAATACTGACAATTATTCGCTAACTTTAAGATCATTTCCAGTTCTACCACAAAAAAGAAGTTTTAAAGCAATTCTTCAAGCCTACAGATTGTGATTTTATACTTTAAGTCAATAAGTATGAACTGCAATGAATTAGGTGATTAGTAAAGCAAACACTATATAGAACACTTAGCAGTCAGTATACTACTATACACTCATAAATTACAGCTACTCTGTAATAATAGGGGCTAATCCAAATTAATAGCACTATTTTATTTTAAATCTATGTGCAAAAAAGTGCAAGTAAGTCACTGACTGCTAGGCCAAGCTTTTCTCAAGGCTGCTGAAACTAAGCATTTGTTAAAATTCAGATCTGATGAAGGATCAGTTAAGACCGTTCTTGAATTCTTAGCCTTTCGTTGGGAAAGCCATACCTAAAGATAAAAGGAAGGGAATTCAAAGTTAGTCACCAACTAAAATTTGATTCCAACACCAATATCCCTGAAAATACTCAAAGGGATGCATTCCTGTTATTTTTAACGGAATTGTTTGAAGGTACCTTAAAGGTGCAGTAGAAAATGGACAAAATATATAACATTACTCATGAACATATTATGAAGAATATTATAATACTATTTACTTGATAATATACTCATGAGTATGTTCATGAGTATACTATGAAATAAAACTCAACCAAAAACTCAATTAATTAATTTAAATCAATGCAAATGCTCAGATAATAGAGCAGATTTCATATACTCACTGATTCCATGCTATGCAAACAGGGGTGTGGTGATTTTTTTTCTCTCCTTTTTCCTTTTTTAAATCAGACTATTTAGAGAGAACCATTTTAGGCTACACACTTCACTCCCAGTTGTGCCTAGAAGAGTGCAATGGCATCAGCTGCCTTTTGGGAGTGATAGTATGAAAGTATGCAAAATTTTGTGAGAAATCAGTGGAAGTTCCCTGCATAATATTAACTTATTACTGTTTCTCTACTTGGCATTAACTAAGCTCAGACGGGGAGATTGCCTGTAACTGCAACTCCACCCCCGGAGACATTGCAAGTGCCACAGTAAGGACTAACAAATCAGGGTGGCGGAGCTGGGAAGAGCATGCACTTGTTTATAGGATATAAATAAATAATGACATTATCATATAGTCATTGGATGTTGGCTACGAGATGGTGCAAAACAAGATGCCCAAAGACAGACCTAATGAATAATTCTGCCCTACTAAAACTTCTACTAGTGCCTCACTAATCCTGAAAGGGAAAAGTCTTAAATACATTTTGTTTTTTACTGCATAACGGGGAAATGCACACAGACAGATAACACAACTCTTCATCATTTAAGTGAAACACTGATTTTTTGCAATACTTTCAACAAAATATTGACTTTGAACCTTATTGTCCAGTGTTCATTAGAGATGTTTAGAATCTGTGTAAATCAATAACTGCCACTGAACAAGCTAAGATCAAAGTTCTATAAAATCAACATTATGCAGTGCCAAGGTCATATGCAATTCAGAACAAACTAACAAGAAAAGATTATTTATATTCTGCAGACAGAAGGAACGAAGTCACTATAGGAACTGTTCGTTCCACACTGACTGGTTAACTGAATTGTCAAGGCTGCTTTATCATTTTCGCCTTCGAACAGCAAGTCAATGTTCTGAAATATTAGGAATGATGGACATTTCAACACAATGTATCTAAATAAAAGCAATCAAAGTTGCTAACTGTATCATCCATTGCTCAGAACTTTTGTTTCCTTTATATTTATTCACAGACAATATTTTCTGCTTACAAAATGATTTACAGCTGAGGAGAGATGGATCAAATGTGTTCTAAATAAAGAATAAAACCCAAACAAACTGAAAAAAACATCTTTCAATTTTCTCCTGTTTAGCTACTAAAAAGATACTACAAAATCAAAAGTTCATTTTTCCAATAATTGCTGGAAACTTACGCTGAAGTTGCCACAAAGAAATCCAGTATTGATGGGAGAACAAATTACATACAATAGACATGAACATATATTTATTTTTTTCTTGCCTATGTACCTACTATCTCATGACACATAAACATTAAGATTTTGTTTTCAAAAATCTTACTAATATGCTAAACACATACATTTAACAATGCAAAACATATTAAAATGTCCACCATCAGTCTTCCTTGGCAACTGTGATATCTTTGAGGCAATAGTGTGCGTGCACTCTGCTGTTTTTTTTTCTCTTTAAGCCCCATGACTTCTAGATGCAAATACCATGAAAGCATACAATGCATTCTGCAGTCATGCACGGATAAGAGTCTTACCTAATACACCACTAGGTTCAATGGGATACTCAAGGATTGATGTAGCTGGTGCCAGCGTGTAGGGGTACTCGTACGGGGTGTAAATTAAACCAGCTTCGGGTCCTGGTGGCACTATTGCAGCGGTGGGATGAGGAGTTCCGTTTGGCATGACAGCGGTTTGTATTTGTCTGATCAAAGGCATTATGGTAGGGCCAGCTGGCGTAGGAGTACGCAGGGCAGCTGGTGGGAGAACAGGCGCAGGCCCAGTAATGATCCTTGGAGCCTGGGCTGTTGCTGCAAGAGAAAAGGCAAGGGCTGCTACAGTAAGCAAAGAAATTCAGAGGAAAGTATGGAGATAGCAGTACAAAACGTGGAAAGAATGGGAAAAAAGGGGAAAAGTAGGAAAGAAGAAAAATAAAAGGAAATCATTAGTACATGCGCTGATCACACAGTGCCAAAGCACACCATTCAAATGCAAACAGCTTTCCATTTTCCAGTGTGATTAAGTATGAACATGCAAAATAAAAAAGCCATTGTAAAACAGTGAGGTAGATTTCTCAAACAGGTTACACAGCACAAAAGCTCCATTTAGACCACATTTCTTCATTTATGCTATAAAGACTGCATGAGACTGAGATGCATGCAGGAGATACAAGGAAAATACTTTCATAATCAAATACAGAGTACAAAATGTAGTGCAACTACAGAGTCCACAGATACTCAGTTATGCAGAGCTACCATAGGAGAGTTCTAAGGTTCTGGATCTCTTATGTTGTATTTAAACATATACACAGTTCCAGTTTCCAGCATCAGTGAAATTAAAGAGGATCCAGAAACAAAACACAATCTCCTCTCCTACCATACCATGAACAAAATACTCCAAAATTATTTTCATGACAAATTCTCCAAGATAAAATGTTTTCTTCTTTTTTTTTTTTTTTTTTTTTTTCTTTTTTTTCTTTTCCTTTTCCATATTCAATTGCTATTTGAAGACTGCTGGCATACAATACAAACAACTTCTTAATCACTAATACAGATCAGCTGGTAACAGTCAAACTAAAGTATTCGTTGTAAAAAGTGTCTCTGCACTAATGCTGATCTACATTAATGTAATTAACTTACAGGTGGTCTGAAAAGAGAAATGAGAAATGTGTGGAAAGATTTTCAGATGAGAGGGTGGAGTTTGTAGGTTTTTTTTGTTTTCTTTTAAACAAAAATGCTCAATGCAAAAATTTAAAAAAAAAAAAACTTTGAACATTTTCAATTCCTTTTTTCATCTGAAATACATTACCATGGATTCTATATCTTAAGTTTTCAGTAAAGACATAATGCAAACAATGAAAATATCTTGTTATCAAAGAGTGAATATTAGCATGGAAATATCTAGTCAGAAAATTGAAAAAACCATCATCCCACCTACACTTAAAATGGACCAATGGGAATAGAGCAGACAAAGAAATTACTCAAATTAATATAAAGGTTTCTATGCAATAACTTGCACCAATATAAACTAAAAGTTATTTTACTCATAAATTTGCAATAAATTGAAGACTCTAATAGGTTTAAAACGGAGCTAGCTTTAGATATTATGGTATTAATTAGGAGGTGAAGACTTATCACCATCACCGTGGTGTTGAAAGCCCTTGCTTATGTACCCTTTCCAATCAGAATAATTACACTGGTATAAATGCTCTCAAATTGACCTAACTGCATTCCAACCTTTAAGCATATTCAACATTGAAATGGAGTTTATGTGGAGAAACAAATTTGCAAAAATCAGTAGGCCCTTAGTGAAAAAGCTGACTTCACTGTCCCTACATTTGATATCAATATCATAGCTACAGCAAAAGTTTACTTTGGAAGAGCATCAGAAATTATGTTTTCAGAAGTAGAAAATTAGATTTTAAACTAGAGAAAATAGTGTGTGTCACATATAATATACATACATATGCTGTCATTAGTTGGTGTATATAATTAATTTTTAAGTGTAAACGTGCACATACATGTGTTTACAAAAGCATTCTCACGCAAATCTAATGGAAGAAATTGTAAAAATGGCTCATTACATCACTGATCCCTGTGAACTCAGGAGTGAAATCAGTTGAATTGCTGGAAAAAACGTAACATTGGGGGGATACATGCAAGCAAGATGAAAGGAAGGAATATAATACAGATAAATGTATTCACAGTATCCTGAACACGTGTAATATTTTCAAACTGATTATTCAATAATAAAACTGAAAAGGTGTCCATATACATATTAAGGAAAAAAAAAAGACTGTAAAATTGAAAAATCTGGCTTAAGGGTTGCATTTTGTTTGAATTATATATCTGTAAATATTTCAACTCAAACTTTTTTTTTTTTTAAATGAGAAAGAGAAAACAAAAATCAAACAAATACAAAGCAAATAGCAACAACAAAAACCACCCAAAACCTGGCAAAACTTATCTCCAAGAGACCCCCTGCAATGGCCACCTACTGTTCTGGTTTATTTATTTATTTAGCAGTGCTTTCCATTCTCCAACTCAGTGAGTCCATTTTCCAGGAAGCAGGCTTAGGAATCAAACCCTACAAAAACACTAGTGTTGCACTGACCCTCAAGATTATAACATGCTTACGTGATTTGATGTTGGCATCTCTGTAGGTGCCATTCAGAATTGCAAGCTCCATCAGCTGCATCTTTTTAAGGCTGTCTTCTCCTTCTGCCTGCATATGAAAAGATAGGAAGAAAGTTCAGGTTATTAATTCACTAGTGCATAAGATCTAAGAGAGCTAGAATAAAACGCCTTCAAGTTTTAACCAAGGAAAACATCTGCTTACCCATTCATCTAAAAAACAGTAAGCTTTTATAACTTCTCATTGAAATTAAGTCCAAATTGCCTATTGTCTACATTAACTAATACTGATATGTATCTTAGAGAGTTTTGCAAAAGACTCGTGCCAAAATTATAAAAACTAAGGTTAAATTCATTTTTTTTCTGAAGTTTTATTATGACAGTTCATATACTCCTGAAGTACCTTCAAAAAGTCCTATTAGCAGATAAGAAGAATAGACACCACAATCTTTTTTTGCAACTTTATTTTAATATGTACCTACATAAGCAATACTGACTGACTGCTTCAGTAAAAAAAAAAAAAAAAAAAAATTATTTGAGAACTTTCCAAACATCAACAACTGCTGTAAAAAGGAACTCAGAATTTTGAAATATAGACATTCTCTGATGAGGATATATCTATCATCTATACAGTATACATTATTCCTAAGTTTGGTTTCAATATATCTCAAGTTATTTACTTTCTATGGTATACTGCAATTTCCATAAATATTATGTAGTATTTAGTAAAAAAAAAAAAAAAAAACAAAACAAAACACCACCACCAAAAAAAACCTATCAACCCTTCAGAAAAACCACTCACTTTTTTAGATACTAACAAAAAAAAAAAAGCTTAATTAGTACCATTCACTATTTGAAGACTAGACATTTTCAGATTTGTTTTTGCTGAAATGCTACCATTTGTTTACACTACATTCTATCAACCAGAAAACAAGATAATGGCATATGAAATCCATGAGATGGTCATCAGTATCTACTTTAATGCTGAGATACCACCTTGCTTCTCATATTCTCTATCATTTCTGAAAGTCTCACTCAGAGGGGAAAAAGGGGCAGCTTACATGTCCCCTGCATTGATTTTCAAAGGTAATGACAGCCTGCATACTGTGCTACCTACTTTGAAAGACGGTCAGATTCCAGAGCCAGTTGTTCGCCTGTCTTAAACTACAACTCCAACAGGTGGTTTTAATTAGGCCTTTGAAGAGCACAGATGATTATGGAAAGCAGAATTAAAAGCCACAAAGAACAGCAATCACCACCAATAATCTAAAAACTATACTACTAAATAACTCCACTATAAAACCGTAGCACTGAAATATCTCATACCAGTTAGGAGTTGAAAGAATATCCATGTTCAGTGGACCCAAAGTATATGGAAAAAAAAATTCAGACAAATTTTAAATAAAAGATTGTTATGCATACTTAACTTCCCAAACATGGAGAAGTAACTTATTAAATTACAAGGGGGCAAAAAAAATGTATTGAACAAAATAAACTACTTCGTGTGAGTGCTGTTCAAGGATCCCCTGCCCCCAGTGGAAGTAACATCTGATTTTTATTTTTATTTATTTTTTTCTCAGATCAACAACTTAAAATCAACACAGTAGATGAGTCAAGACTAAATCACTTTTGGATGTCAAAAACTGAATTCCCAACTGTAATACTGAGGATTTACCTGAACACAAAGATTAAACACATTAACAATTTATGGTGTTGCTATGCACGCAGAATATAATGGAAGAGTTAGACATTATTGTATTTATATATCAAATACCGTATGACAGACTGAACTAATGCTTATATTGGAAAAGTAAACACACATTCAATTAGCATTTTAACTACAAATTAATTGTACAGTTAAGCACTGTGCTAACCAGAAACCTCAGATTACACAGTCATTAGAATCAGACTCTCTGGAATACAAAATGTACTGATTATAGTATGCTTAATGTGAAATCCTCAGAACAGACTTACAATTGACATGTAAAGAATTTCTGCTTTAAATTTATTTTTAAAGATATTCTTACTCCATTGCATCACTGCTGGTAAATTATCTATACTATGTAGTCAACTGTCATGCAATAAAAACAATTCCAAATCTATTGTTCTACCCAAAGACTGAATCTATTAATTCTGGTTATTCTGGATACAGCTTCATTCTTCAAATTTATTTTAGCAATAGTGATTTTTAACATATTAATTCCCCTTTTCTCCTCCACCCTTAATGGTTATTCTTTGCTATTGTTTGTTTGTTTGGTTGCTTTTTTCGCTTGGGTTTATTAACTGAATGCAAGTAACCAGAAAAGCCCTCTCAGTGTCAGCTGTATCTCCCATACTGCTATGTATGTAAAATTGCATACTTCCTCCAAATGAGAGTTCAGGTGATTGATCTGACACTATTAATGAGTCTCAGTAAATGCTGAATCTTTCATTTCATTTGATAGGATAATTTTAGTAACTCTATTATCCTGGATTTTAGACCATGGTGAACGTTTTCCAAATGTAGCTATTTATAGGACAAAAACTTGAAGACATAAAACATTTTTTTTTTTTTCCTTCTGAAAACCTCAAAAGAAGGAGTTATAGCAACTTAAAAGCAATAAAACCCAGACAAAGTGATCCATTTACTTTGGATCTTCAATATTCCTATAGGTCACTATGCTTTCTATGAGAAAAGATGTAGCAGTTACTTGGATTACAAAGTACGTTTACAAAACTAAGAGCAGTCTTTAGCATACAAAACAGACTGAGACCTTCGTTTTTATTCTGCAGATTTAATTCTCTGGAGTACCACTCAGCAGCTGTAAAACTTGTATTCTTTAAACAGGCTCCCAAGCAAAATTTAAAACATTTTTTAAGGATGGTATCAGTGATACCTCACAGGTAGAAGATGAGGACTTGCACTGGCAGATATTAACAGGCCTTTTTAGCTTTAGGAATTTTGTTTCACCTATTCGGCAAAGAATAAATAAATAAAAAAAACAACAAGGAAAACAAACCATACCTTCCCCTACTCCAATACGGGAGGGCATCGCGCCAGGCGCCCAGAAGGTGGCGCTGTGCATTACACAAAGCCCTCGCCTCAGGACGGGGTGTGCTGCCCTGCCAGGGCTGCAGCCCCTTGCACCCTAGCTTGTAGCAGCCGCCTGCCGTCTCCCTTCCAGGTACTAGCCACAAAAGTGGGCAGGACCCTTTCATGCCCTTCAGTCTCTGGTTTAAAGATCTCTATGTGACAAAATTCACCACTAGTCAAAAGCTCCCATTTCCAAGAGGTGGGAAAGAGAAACAGGCCCCGTGTTTTTCTCTGACCTATCCTCTCTTCGTTGCTGACAGATGGATCAAATGAGGCACACCGAAGCAATCTATCCTAGCTGCAGGCATTTCTGCAGGCACTCTCTGTTAAAGCAAAGAGAGGTTGCATCGGGGATACAAAGGCAATCTCTAAAGGGACAGTACGTTTCCTGTACAATAGCTACAACAAAGCTCAGTCATTTGTACCAAGAGGAGGCTACTTTGAGCAAACATCAATAAGGTCACTTAAAGCCAGATTTGCATTACTAAGTTGAAGCTCAAGTGATTGACTCAAACCTCTCATCTTCTTAAATCTTCAGTGCTTCCTTGTATTTCTCCTGTGCAATATAACATGCAGATTACGAAAAAAAAAATCTTAAATGGTATCTTGAAACCTAATTCTTTAAATCTAAGCACTCGCAGCTGCTCACTGAATACAAATACTGGGGAGATGCAATAAATCCTGACAAAGCCAACTATATGCAGACAAGGGTGAGTGGTTGCTGCCCTCCTCATAGCAGCTCAGCTCTACTGGTGCTAGCAGTAAAAAGATCTGAAGGAGATCATAGTCAATTGGTTTTCTAATCCTTATCAGAGGAGGACTGGTGGTCACAAGGTTTAAAACAGTGCTAACAGTTCCTAGTGTCACCTGCACCAAGTCTGTCAGTGCTGCTGTATCTGTAATGCTCACCTAAAACCGATGGAGAACTATTATTTTTGTTGTTGTTGTTAGTTAAAATTACTGTTTGGATTTTAACAGTTCCTAGGAAGATACACCAATGTAACCAAAAGCTATCTTGACTGAGCTCCTTTCTGGGAATGCAAAATGGGAGTATCACCTCACTGAGGAGGAAGATGGAGGCCGTCGTTGCATCTGACACTGGCCCGAGGCCCACCCAGTGAAGAACACAGGATACACAAGGCTCACCATATTGATGCCCACCTAAAACCATAATTCCATCTCCTATACTGGGTAACGCTAGTTGTTTAAGAGAAAACTGTGGAACATCATTATGTAACAACTATTAGTGTGAGCTTGTTTTATGTCACGAACCAGGGAGTTCAGATAGAGCAATCTACTACCTCCTCATGTTTTTCATTGCATTTTCAGTGTACGAGCTTTACTTCAACCCTGCTGAGCCTCAGATATCTTGAGATCCTTGGAGAAATTCTTTTGATTAACTAATATTTCTGAAATTGTTGTATTCCAGGCACTTAAATCCCTCAGACTCTCATATGCATAGTGCATACTTAGGAATACAATACTTTTAAACTTTTCATTCATACACAAAAGGTAGACACACTAGATAGCTAGGCAGATAAAGTGTCAGGCTGGAATGTAGACAAGCACACAGATTCTAAAGACAAGTGCATTCACTGCACTATTCCAATGAAGGACTTGGGGAGACGACAACAACATTGTCCTCAGAAGTGAAGGGCACACCATCAGCTTCTGCATACTGGCAGCTCTGAGGAAAGTGGAATAATGGGATGAGAAGCCTGTTATAACTCACAGTAGATAGAAGGGCACTTTCATAAAAAAAAAAAAAAAAAAAAAAAGGAAAGAAAAGAAGAATCGAGTAGCAATGGATACTACTGAGCAAAGATGAACGAGCGGCGCACAGCTGAGCCAGTCAGTACCCACACTGAGCTGTGTTACTGCTGCTGGACCACACTGAGCCACACAAAGCCCCTTAGGTGACTGCAGCTGCATTAATTCACCAGCCAAACAATCCACTCAGAGATATGACAGTAGACATACTTTATCCTGATAGAGCTCCTTGAGCCTCACAGTTCTTACCAGTTAAGTCTCAAAACGTATTGTGATTCTCACCACTAATAATGGCAGGGAAAGCTTTGAGCCTTTCTATAGAAACAACTCGCACATTTTCCCCTTACAGTAATTACTCTGGAAAATATGACTTTTTTTTTCCAGCGTTCATAGCCACAGAAGTATTCTTATTTAGGTGATGTTAGTGACTGTCATCAGCTTACAAATGTTATGCATGTTGGATGGTGTTTTTGCATGCTGTCACACATTCCTGCACTTCAGCTGGTTTCTCATGAACTGAACTGAGCTCAACCCTAGGAAAGATGCAGCCAGCACAGGCTTTAAAGCAGCAGTCCTTTATCAGATCCATCAGGGCCATCCTTTCAGGATCAGACAAGGAGCAGCAAGTAGGAAGAGGAAGTGGTGGTGAAGAAAAGTGATGCATAAATCATGTGCAAATATAAAGACCAAAAATATGTCTTGGTCTTCCTCAGTTAACTGCAGTGGGTCTTTCCCACCAGGCTGATGACAAGAAAAACCAAGCAGCCCCCGCAAGGCAAGAGCACCAAAAAGCAGTATTCACCTTTCAAGTGCCTCAGCAACTGCATGTACTGGCATGACTGCCAGCCAGACAGCCTTCTCCGCACCACCTTCGGATAAGCAGAAACACTTGATATTCTCAGACAGAACAGACACCTCTTCCACAGCTAATACCTTTTGTCCAAGTCTGTATGCATTTCTCCACATTGCTTCAGGTTGAGAGTTTTGCCAACAGCATAATGTATTTTTAAGTACACAGTCAATGCATTAAATAATTTTACTGCACACAAAACAACTACACTGAAAATTCCTTCCTCAAATAGAAAAGTCATTGGCAGTTGTCACATACAAAGCACTTGCAATTTACTAATTTAATTTGAGTTTTGATAAAACATAATAGCACCACTGAAATAGTTTACTGTTACTGCTCTTGTTTTTCTCAGCCCGCAGGCAGGGCTCTGTCACCCTGCCTTCCCATGTCCTCAACTGCTAGAGCAGACTAGCAGCTGCAGCTTCATCGCCAGCACTCTGACACTCACTTTGACTCAACACGCTGTGGAATGCTTTTATCTAGCTGACAAAGAGAAATGTTCCACTGCAATTCACTTGTAGATCAGTAAGTATTCCAAACATACCATGCGCCAGTCAAACAGTCTTTACACATGAATGTCTCCATTCAGGGACAAAAACCTTCCATTCATAACTGATAAACAAAAAACCTCACAAACAATATACTACAAATTCCTAGACATACACGTATTTAAAACAAAAAGCAGATATCAGGCGTCAATATATTCTAAAATATACAATAAAAGATCACAGGAAAATATACTGGAAACATTGAAGTGAAAGTACACATGCCTAAAATTTACTCTATATTTTAACACCTAAGTTGTGGAAATACCAAAATATCTATGGGAATGCAATCATAGTCAAGATGACATGTAACCAGAAATAAAACAGAAAGAAAAGAGCTTTTTAAAATAATCTGAATCTGACTGCATAAACTACTCATCAATTACCTACTCTAAGATGTCACTTTTGTAAAGGCTCTTATTTCTGGCAAGCTACTCTGTTACCTAGAGTTAAGGAATAAACATCCCCTCAAGAAACCTGACAATCACTCGTAAGTTTCACATGTCTGGAACATAAATATAGATAGTTAGAAGCTGTTGGTAAACATACATCGTTTAAACTTCCTCATTCTTGACTGTATATTTCTGATGGTGATGGAGCAGATACAACATAACTGAGAATTCGCCCAATAATTGTTTTCTGGCATAACTCAGCAGCTCTTCTTGTATTAGAGGCAGCTTCCCCAAATACTTTTCAGACAAAGTAAAAGAAATCACTCCTTTAAAACCAGCCATATTTCTTAGAACACTGTATGCCACTAAAGACTCTATGGCACTGAATATGCAGCATCTTGTAGCTCAGTTATTTCTTTACTTCCATTTCAACACTGATGCACACTGCTATGTCTGTGAAGACAGGCAAAGATAAATTAGCATCATTATTTCTTCTGGGCAACACAGCCTGCTTATCTTCTTCAAAGCAAGCTCTCAGTTCAAATGATATGCAAAGAAGACTGTGCTGTTTCACTTGACAAATTCATTGGTCATAATGTTAAAGATATACTAGGAGGAAAAGGCAGCATATCTTTTTACACTTTCTGTCACCTTATCTGACACATCCATGTTTAATCATGATACTTGGCTTACCAGTTATATTTGAGTGTCCCCTCTCCCCCCCACACACCTTCTATTTCTGCAACAGGAAAATACAGATAAGGTACAGAAAAATCAGCATGAAGCATATTTTATAAGCCAAACTGAAATACAGTACCAGTGGAACCTAGGGGCTGTTTCACCATACACCTTCTAGATACTAGTTGCTAATATATTGAAAAAAATATCGCCTGAAGCATTCTGTTTGACCTTAATGGACTTTTATGCTTGTCCCAAACAATTACTGAGAACAGTCATAAGGGGCTGATATTTAACTCACAGGCTTTTGGGCTTTCAAGGAAATAACAGCCCTTGGATTGATTATATTGGACACTCAACAGTAATTACTTCCAGAATTTGCGTTTTGTTTAGCACTTTTTTTGGAATTATCATCTGTCTTTTCCTCATATCCTAACCATTCAAGTGTTAATGACATGAAGCTCCACACACTGCACTCGACAGGAACAGCGAACGACAAAGCTCCAGAAATGCCTTTCATGACATATATACACACATCAGCCCATCTCTAATATTAAAAGGAAACAACATTTATACAGCTCCCTCTACAGTGTTTTGAAAAAGACATAATTATTCTGGAATACATTAAGATGTATTTATTAATATATGTATTAACATTCAGATGAAATAATTATCAATAATGTGATCTATAGCATTAGATCTATTTTAGCAATGTGAAAACCCAGTTAAACTTTCAGAGCTGAACACTATTTTTGGTGTTTCTAATTTTGGAGTGCTAGACTTCTTCCCCAGTGGTTAGTTTAATTCTGAAAAAGAGAGTTAAACTATACTCACACTGAATGGGATGCCACCAGACAAGCCTGTAAATATACATTTCCCATGTAAGGCTCTACCAGCAACATCTTAAGTACCACAAACATAACAGGAATCAGAACGGAACAGAAATCAAACATAACCCATATTATGCAGACCGTTATTCCATCTCTAGCTTTTGTAACAGAGTGAACCATGCCAACACACTCTGAGATTGTGTTGATGCATTCCACTTTTACTGGGACAAATGTTTTAACCCATGTTGTATGCACAATATATGATAAAAAATAATTTCTCTAATTTACGCTTCACAACTACATACAGTAAAGGCAGTTTCTCTAACAGGTACAGATAAGAGACAGTCGTTAGAAAAATAAAAATGGGATTGTTATTAAAATACTTGTACACTGGTCTAGCCTGACCTGTTATTTATTTTGATATCTCAGGAGTTTTCTATTTGAGTTTATACAATGTAAACAGCTCTAAATTTCTCTTAGGTAAAGCAAAGACACTGAACTCAGACATCATATTCTCCACCTCCCAAAAGAGCCCACTACATCAAAACCAGCATTTTGTTGCAGACTCCAGTGCCAGTTAATTCTGTTTCCAGCTATGCTAATACTTTAGCACATAAACAAAGCCTTTCATCCTCAAAATGGTATTGAAATATGACCCCATATTTTCATATGTAAAACGTGTCCTTTATGTTTTTAATCAGTTCCCACATAAAAATAATAATAACAAAAGTGTAAGAGAAGTGACGCCTTATTTTAGATCAAAGTTAGTAATCTAGAAAGAATGTGACAAGTTCTCTCTTTAAAGCAACAAAAGAAAAATAACTGCTGGTGAGAAAACACTGGAAAGACTTCCTGCAAATAAGGGTACATTCTTCAAGCGTTCCATTAAACACAGGATTCAGGGTTGCAATTGATGTCACGCAGAAATTCAGGCTGTGGCACTGACTTTTAAGATATTTTTATTTTCAGCTTGAAATGCCCTGAAAGGATAATGCTGACCAATCAAAACAAAATTATGTATTAGAATAGAGAGTAAAATCACAAACGTTTGGCTTATCCAATTCCAAGATTTAGGGAACAGAAGTCTTCCAGCAGCTTCACTGACTATCACTTACATGTTCAACAAGAATTGTGACAGGGAAGTGTGATGAGGTAACCAATATAAAAAAATATATCTGTTTCTGCATTTCACCTGCCCCTCCTTTGGTAGTATTTTACATAACTGTTTTATTTCCAGCAGAACAGATTGAGCAATGGCATGGTTTTATTGACGCTTTTTCTTCTCTCTGTGTGGTGGAGTAGTCTAGTGACAAATGACTGAAATGTATAAACAGGACAAATGAGTTTGAATAAAAATACCACTCAGAGAAATGTGTAATATTGAGATATAAAAATACATATATTTAAACCTAAGATGCACAAAAACACAACGGACCTGAGACTTAAATTTCTAGAGTAACTGAGGAAGCACCGTAGGGACAGATGCTTTATGCTTAGGGACTTTATGCTTTAACTAATTCTCAACAGCTGCTAAAATGTGAATGAGTACTAAAAGTTCACAATTAATTTCAGCTGCTTACAAGCAGAGATGCAAGCCACAGATCTACTGACTGTAATAATAGGGCATATGTGTCTTATATGCATTTTACTGCTACTCTAATATAAATGTCACTCTCTAAAAATCGAAGTTAATTCTTCCATAAACACTGCAGACGCCTGTCCTACTTTCCTTGCACCCTCAGAGCAGACGGGGCCCACAGCAAGCCAACAGGACTATTCCAACTGGCTGGGCTCCCCTCGCTCGCGGCTGGCTAAAACCTGCTTTCACACAGTTTAAAAATACAGAGATGTGAAAAAAAGAATTGTGTGCACTCTCTTTAGCGGACAAATATGTCAATCATATGACCTTCCATTTGAAGGCTCAAGCTGCTCCAAGGCAGTGTGTTGCTAGGGAGAAGGCTTTCTTTGCTATTTATTGAGCTTTCTTTTCAGCTTTTTGAGACTACCCAATGATTATTTTCCAGAGACAGCAGCAAGAACACAGTGCTGCCTAGCCAAGACTATCAACAAAGGGCCTTTGATGCACGCTTCCCAAAAGCATTACCCCACTGCACACCGTGTGACCAAGGGACAGCGCTGCTGTGTCCCAGCAGAGTTGCAACCTGTGGCTATCCCAGGAGCGCCAGCTACCAGAACTCCCCATCTGTAACAAACTGCCAGAGCCATCTTGGAGCCCAGATAGCCCTGAAAACCTGCTCATGAGGAGTCAAGGGAAGGCATGAAAGTTTCTACCGTCAGTTTGTATCATTATTTTCAAAGTAGCTCTATGCAAGTTTAGCATTTTAAAAGCCTCAAAGGGCAAAGTTTCACACATTTAGCCAAGACACTTTTGAAACATGCATATTACAGAAAAATATACATGGAGCATATTTTAATTTTTAAATAATTTCATTAATCTTGGGCGTCAACTCTTAACAGCTTCAATTACAAAACATTAGTGTATTCCAAGTAAATCATTAAAAACCATGCCATATACTTCATTTTCCTATGACTGTCCCACAGATGTAATAATCATTTTACTTCTTCTGTTAAAAAAAGTGCATATATTTCCAGCGTACTTCATTTAGGTTAATTCAAGCATATGGAAGTCTTATTTCAATTATTTATTATTCATTCTTGAAAAAAAAAAAAATAAAAAATCCTGGAGTTCAAAGCCAAAGTAAGACATATTGATTGCGGCCCTGATTTGTTTAAAATCAACATCACTGCATTTTTATCCTTCTAGTTGCTCTTTGCTTATCTTTCATTTTTAAAAACTCTTCATTCTCTTCATTTCAAGATCACCTTATTCTCTTACCCAAGCACTCTGCAGGCTGTATACTGCAATCAGTCCTCTGCACTTAAGAGAGACAGTCCTCTAGAAAGTTACTCCAGAGAAGGCTATGTGCTGAAGTCTTCTCTGAAGAATACCCCTTGTCCCCTGTTGCATATTTGGGCTGAAGACAGTCATTGTAAATACCACTTGTCTTCTTTCCTAATTTGAAGTTGAAGAAGGTTTTTCTGCACTAAACACAACTAAAGATACTGAATACAAAGTACTGCATACATACACAAGTGCAAGCCGAGGAAGTCTAACTTTGAAAATTTGAAATATGAAAATATATTAAAAGAAAGAGCTGACTTGAATCCATTTTCTCAATCATATTTGAATGAACAACATGATATAACAATAATTTAAGTCTAATTTTCTTAGAGTGAGATAATTATATAACAGGCCTATCTTAAATAATTAATTTTTTCATCATTCCCCTGCTGCTCCACATACTATTTTAAAAGTCTGCCTCCTCAGCAGAAACACAGGCACAATGCTAAAGTAACCATTTAGCAGGACATGTATTAAAAATTTGATCAAATTTCACTGTGAGTTCAAGTCTATACTGGGACAGAAATAAACAACAATCAAGACTTCTGTGCTTCCATTTGTTGCTGAATTTAGCGTATTCTATAGTGTTGTATCTGAACAGCTCGCTGGAGATTCTGAATCATGCATTACACTAAAAATTCATCTAACAGTTTTCCTTATTGAACTGCCGAGTAGTACCTGAACCGTGGCTGAAACGCTCAGCAGTAACCAAGCCAAGCTGGATGAATGCTGTCATGTCACACTTAGGGAATCATTTGCAATAAGATAATCCTACAATATTTCTATGTGGGAGCTCCTCTGTAGCTTTTCTACTAACCTTAAATGTGAAATATGTATTGTATCAGTTTTGTGGAGAAATATTAAAAAATGAAATCCATCCTAATAATTCCAAGCTTTTCAAATGATAATTTCCTTCTTTCCTACATGTTCACTGCCAATGCTTTGCACATCAATCATTGCAAACTGAATTTTCAGTTTCATTTCAGAAAGATTCTTGAATCCTTCTCATTTTCCCATTTCTAGATTTCAATCTTGTTCTTCAAATCTTTACCCATAAATCTGTTTCAATATTGTTCAGGCTGCAGTTCTCTGAGCACTTATTATTCTAATCCAATCATTATAAGAAAGCATCTCTTTCCATTTAGATACCTGAAATAAGTACAATGAAACTGTCTTTCAGAGATCATAAAATTATCATTTCAAATTCCAGTAGACAAGGTACACACCTGTAAGTAAAAGCAGCTTAAAATATACTCTCTACAACAGGATAAATCACCCAGACCCCTCTTAATCCTCTGAACTGTGGAATCTCATGAATATTCCAAATACCCAAATTCACATATTTTAACTTAATGGATACTTATGCACAATATTTTGCAACAAAAAAAATTACTTTCATGCACATAAAAATGATTTACGGAGACAAAAAAAGAAGAAAAAAAAAAGAAAAAAGAAAAAGAAAAAAAATTAGGAATCGCACCTAAAAAGGGCTGCAAGTTTTTTGACTCTAAAAGTAAATTAAGAATATTTATGTTCTCTTCATCACTGGGAAGAGAGGAAGTTCTTTTCCTTAAGTCAAAGAAAATATAGACAGCAAAGATCCAAAAAGACTGAAAAGCACAGGCAATTGTGAAATGATTCAAAAAGGGACTTTTGTTTCTAGAATGTGTAGAACTAAGCTCCAGTGTATTTGCACATGGCTGAGTTCAGTAAACAGAGACCTTTAAAAACTGAGGCTGGAATGGAGATCAATCAGATAGGGAACTTAGAGAGTTATTTGAGTGGAAGCACATACTTAAAACAAAAAGAACGCAACAGATGATGCTAAAATGCAAAAAATTGTTTTTATCTAGCCTACAACTTCTGGATGATTAGGCAGAGGACTTCTACTGCTGTCAAAGAAGTCAACTGATTAAAAAAAGGGAAAAAATCTCAGCACTTCCGTGGTACTGCAAGTCGATACAACTAACTGGCAATGGTCACAATCCTACTCTGTTTCCTCACTTTTGCCCTCCTGTATCAAACATTATACCCACACCTGAGCCATATCGACATGTGAATCTGCAAAGAATGTTTATTTTAGGCCTGAGTAGTTTTCTGTCAGCTAAAGGGGAGTTGAAACCTTCCCAGCAAGAAGCTGTCAACTGACACAGCTCCATGTGAAATTAGTATTTAATTCTGAAGATCAGCAAACTAATTTCCAAACTAGAAGCATGGTATTGTCTTTTCTAATTGAGGGTGAAGCTGCAATTTACCACTTTACAACCGATTTATCTTCATATTAAATTATCTCAGCTCATTCTTCTTATTTCTCTAACTCATACAATACTTTTTAATTTTATTTTACCAATTTCTCTTTATTTATAGTCATTCTTCTTACTGCCGGTCTTCTGTGGAAGAACACTACTACTGCTGCCTTGACCACTGGTACTAATCATGCTCTTCTTATTTTCTACCTTAAACTATGTGAATTATTCTTTCTCCATTTGTAGATTTGCTCTTCTGAAGCAAAGGCTACAATCTCAGCCATTTACTTACTAGTGTAAATATTTACTAACATTCATGTTTTGCAGAGACCTTTGAGCTTTGATATTTGCACTCCTAAGAAGCACTGAAAGAACTCTATTTTAAATCTCTCCTGAAACATAATCATACTAAACTAGTAATTTTTACATTGTAGGCCACCAACTTTAAATCCACACCAAATATATAGTATATCCTTAACACTTAGAAAGCTGAGCACCCCCCCAAAAAACTATTTCTTGATATTGATCTTTCTGTATTATATTCTTCTGTATTACATTCTTCTATATAACTACAGTGAGTGAGAACTGATTTTTTTCAGCCAAGAACTGTATGTCTTGGGACAGTGCACTTTATTTTCATGTCTCTGCATGCAGTGTTAATGTTTGCATAACAACATGTAAAGTCTGATTCAGAGTTCAGTACCAGTATGCATACATAGCTTCCACTCCCAAAAAGCTTATTATGAAGTCAGTGACTACATAAAAAGAAATGTAGAAAGATACAAACTTAGGGAATCTAAAGATCAGAAGCCAACGTGACAATGTCCTAGAAGAAGCAAAGTTATATGAAAAATGAATAAAAATAATTTAAATGATTTTATCAGAAAAGAGAGGGTTGTGCCTTGAGAACAAACATGCTACCCTACTAGTCTAGGGGAACTCATACTTCTTTGATTCTCTGGATTTCCAGACCAGCAGTAGCAAGAACCCTAGAAAACATAACAAACTAAACACAGGGAATTTTTCATAGCTTCCCGCTTCTTCCCTCCTGTATTCCCATTTTTTGGTGCCTATTACCTGGACAGTCCTCTGTGTTCTGCTGCTTGTGAGACACTCAGTACGGCGATGTACCTCTCCAAAATCAGCAGAAAATTTTTCAGGTTATTTCTCTATTATTTAGCAAATAAAATCAGGTTACAGAGAAGCCTGACAAGTGCTATTTTGTTACGCTCATCCACAAAGTAAGTAGTTGAAGTCTGCAATTGTGCTCAGCAGCGAAGCAGAAAGATTTTGCTTCTAACTAACAGTTGGCATCACAAATTCATTCCTCAGTAAGTCCAACTCAGTTATGCCTGAGACAGCATAATAGGCAAGTTGTCTTATACAGAGTCTTTTATATATATCATACAATTGGATAATAATGCCAAAAGGTTTCTCTCTGCACTGCTCAAGATAAAATACAGAATATGCTTAAAAAAAAAAAATAAAATCTGATTTCTAACAGGATGAGTAGATGCATATCCTTCTATCCTCACAATTCCATATCCCTCTCTAGAATGAAGGAAGATATGTTACCGATGCAAATGATGAGTACTTTTCAGGTTATGAAAAACCTTCTTAAAACAAAGAAACAAAAAGACAACAAAAACCCAAAACACCACAAATCATTACGTAGCAATTCTATGTTCTCAGTTTCTACTCATGGAAGAGCTAAGATTATACAAGATCTTAGCAAAACTAAGGTAACACAATGAAGCCCAGGTTTCAGTTATAAATAACTATCAGATATCTTTATCTCGATACCTGAATTGGCAAAAGAAACAAACAAAACCACTGGTTTAAACTGCTCCTGTGCTCTCACTGTCACTTAGGTCCATCTTAGCTGTAAAAGTCAAGCAGAGGATGAAAAGGAAGAAGGCACAAGACTTGAACTAAGATAGGGCCCGAGAAAGACCAGCGAGCCTTTGGAATCAAAATTCAGAAAAACAAGAAAAAAAATCACTCTATGAAATTTGAAGACTACAGACAAACACCAATGAGTTTTGCAGAGCTGCTGTAAGGTATTTGTGCTATGTATCTAAATTATGCTAAGTTCAACCCAGTAGTCTGCACTGTTCTCAGTAGCACCACATTTCCTGCACTAACTTTTTAAAAATGCAAACAGTATTCATAGTTTCATTCTCAAAAGACACTTTGCAAACACTTAGATAATACCATTAGAATTTGCTGCAGATCATCTAAGAAAGTGAGGGGATAATTTTTGAATACACAGAGCCTACAACACATTTAATATGGGAAAACAATACTTTTAAATGTAACTTGAACTGCTAAAGTTCAGAGTATCAGTACTAGCAAATGCTACTCTTGTCTTCATCTAATTTCTTTGGAGATAGTTCTAAAGTTTCATAGAAACATTACCCCGAGGCCACCAAACAGAATTTCAGCTGCATCATTAGTAACAGTTTAAGAATTTGTTAGAACAGAACAGCTGTTCAGCTATTGAATCACCAGCACAAATTTACTATTTACAGGATTCCTACTAGTGATGTAAGATTCTTATGAAGGTGTTACACTTCTACTGCTGAAGTAGTAAAAACAAAAGCCTAAGTTATGGACATAACAACAGTTACTGCTCTCGTCTTAATTAGTTCATCCACAATATCTTAATATCAATGAGCTAAGATTTGAGATACATACTTACATAGGGAAGATCACAGGGAAACATTTAAGCATTTAAGTTTATTCTATAAACCTAATGTAAGTTATTTTTGAGAAAAATGCTACACCAAGTATAACAACTCCTACCATATCAATTTTAAAATCGAATATCCAAGAATTCAAGTGCATATCAGCTTCCCCATTTCCTACTGTGAGTGGGTGAGCAAATTTCACAGTGGTCAGAAGAACATTAACACATGCTTCCAAACAAATAGTGCACAACACTGGCCATCAGTTCTTACTAGCACAGCTGACTTCTTGAGCACAACTGAAGGTTAAGCAAGCATAAGTGATGCTCATCCGTTGAGGCATTTGTGAAAGCAGAAAGTCCATCTTCTCACATTTCAATAGCATTGGTGCTGACAAGGAAGTCAGCAGGTCAAAGCCCAACTCCCTTCAGAGAGAATGCAAGCCTGAGCTGGGAAAATATTTACATGTGACCTGAAAAAAAAACAGTCTGAAGGCCCACAGCACCTTATTTGTTTTCAAAGGAAACCTTCACTGCCCTCCTCCCCTACCAGAAGCAGACTTGACAAGTGTTGCAATAAATATTACATGCAGAGGAAAGTTGAAATCAATAGCAGGTTAATGTTTATTGAAACAATATAGAGAACCATTTTTAATAGCATTATTTGAAAATAGATCTAATCTAGCAAAGGAAATTCAATTTATATTTAGAGCAATCAGATTTTATTTTTTTACTCCAGAGATTCGTTGCAAACTCAAGTCTCTGAAAATGTGCTTACTGTACTGCATTTAGCAGAAATAGTTTAGCCTTAATAAGCCGATAGCCTGCACAGGAGCATGGATCAACTCATTAAGAATGTAAACAGCTTTCTAACAGTCTTCTTTGCTGTTCAGCCTATGCCAGAGAAAGCAAGGATCTCTCCCCTAAAACCCGTAATTTATGAGTTTATTCAAACTCGCCAAATTGCTTTAAGTAAACGCCTCTTATATTTGAAAATTCCCATGGCAACTCATTTAGTTTGGCAGGAAGGCAGACCCGAATTCAATCCTTTTATCCTCCAGCTAAACCATTACAATGGTAATTCTGCTCTGACACTCTGAAGAGACTGCTAATTACTGTACTCTGGTCCCCAGACAGATTTCCCATTCAGATTAAAATGGCTGTGCAGAGCAGAGAACAGGAGCAACACCTCTGTGTACACGAACGGATGTACATTCCTGTTACAACTTTTTACTGGAGGGGCTCCACCACTGCAAAGACAAAGCATCTCTACGCAAGGAAGTTTGGCAGAACAAAACATTAGGAAGGAAATAAAAACAAAGAGCAGAACGGCAAAGATGGCAATTCAGCCACCAACTGCAGCAGTTGGTCTACTGAAGGTATTTGATCACCTCACAAACAAAACAAATTTATCTTCTGTGACTTGCTCCCACACACTGGATATAACAATAAGGTTACATAAAATGGTGCTATGTGTTGTGTGTTATACGGATGTATAAGTGTCCACTCTCACTGTCACCACAACATCTCAGTTTTTATAAAGCCACCCATGTCCTTTCAAAGTATTGAGAACTTCTTTTCTCCCTCCCTTTGTCACTTTTAATCAGGAAAGTGAGAAGGAAACTGATGACTGATCCCTCACTCTTCTCTCTAGCTGTTCCCACTTCCATTGAATGCAAACAGCAATTCAATTCTGAACAGAATAAACATTTACTGTCTCTGAGCCAGTACTAGAAAAGCTTAAGCTCTAATTCTGTCTTCTAAAAAGGACAAGGACAGTGCCATCCCATAAAGTTTTTTTTGCTTAGCACTGTGAAGAAGTAGAAATCTTTTTTTTTGTTGTTTTGAAAAGGAACAAGAATGGGAAGGCATGAGTACCACAAATGGAAAAGTAAGCCCATTGGAATATCTCCATGAAACAAATCAAACAAGATGAACATTCTCCCTGAACAAGTTCCTAGCAACTTTCAAAAGGAAACTAGGAGGAGGGCACAAATGCAATGCATTACAATGGGCACCAACCCATGAATCTTTACATAGACTATTAAAAGCTCCAAATTACAAATCAAAGAACATTGTAACAGCTAGTAAGATGAAAAGATGCACTAGTGTAACATTGACCTGACTTATATGTTTGTTAAGCTAAGCATTTGATATTTGTGAAAAAATCAGATCAAAGAAAAAAAAAAAAAAAGAAAGAAAAAAGGTGCAAAATACCACCTTTGGTATGTTTATGTTTTCCACAGATGATCCTGACCTGAATAGCTTTTGTTTCGAAGGGCAGTCACTATAATCCTTTTTAGAAATTCAATTAAAAATTATGCATATACAAAAGGAATCTATTCACATCTATTCACAGCTGTTAGGAATGAAGTACCACTTCAACTTCATGGGCTGCCATGGGCTTCTGATCGAGGTGGCCAAACTGTCATGCAAGATACTAGCATTTGTTTTCAAGATTGACTGTCTTGCAACACTCTTTAATAGGGCTTCAGAACTTTAATATGCATAAAAAATCCATGTAGTGAACGTTGTGAAGACAAAGCTTAATTCTTATACTTAGCATTGCGTTTCCTTCAAATACTGCAGCTGAAAAGATTGCTTTGTCAGCTTCCGCTCAAGAGATCTCCATTTATCACTATAGGCAAAGACCACTTTTTTCTACAATTCAAATTGTTTTGACATTTTCCCATCAGAAAGTATTGCTGCAGTGAAATGAAATATTTTCATACTATAACTGCTAGATTACCTTCTAAGTTCTCAGTGTGTACGTACACATTTATTTTCTTTTTTAAACAAGCATTGCAATTTTGGAATGACGAGCTAAAGAGAACTTTACATCCTGTCATATAAAAGTATTCAGTTTAGCTGTGAATGTGTAATTTCAACATTAATCATAATACATATAGTGTAATATATCCAACATATCTTGAGCTATATTACAGTCAAATATGTTATAAAATATATTACAACTGGAATATGTCTGTGAGAAGCTTAAGAAAGTATAGATACTAAATCAGAGCCATGTGAAAAGAATGGCATGGTGTTGATAAATATTTTATGGATGATGAAATCAACTACATGCAATGCTTTCTAATTCAATTTGGGGGAACACAACTGAAGTTTTACATATCTCATGGTAAGGTAACGGTCAAGAAATCATTTCTGGGAAAAATTCTCCATGGAGCCATCATGGCAAAAACATTCTGTAGCAATAATGCTCAAAAATCTGAATCAGTTAACACTAAATTTAAACTATTCTGGGAGGATTTTTTTTTTCTGTGTGTGTGTGTTTTCTGTCCCCCATACTTAAGCCTTTTGCAAGTTGATGTCTTTACAAAATTATCCATAGAAGAAAACTCTCCCATGTAACCTCCAGAAACTGAAGCTAGGTAGCATAAAGATGATGTACTCCTGTTCCCAACATTATTCCAGAACACAATTAGAGCCACATATGTTTTTTCGAAAGCAGTCTAGGAAATCTTCACAGATCTTACAATGAAATAGTTTTCTAGAATCAGAAAGTCAAAACAATGTAACAAATCAATAATATTATATTTCCTATTTCTGAAAACAAACAAACAACAAAACAAATTTCTGTGAATGCCAGCAAGCTTCCGAAACAAAAACAGCTGAGCTATATTGAGACAAGAAATGCCATTTTTATCTTAAATGGAAGTTATTCTTGAGAAGAGGTTCAATATTTTAAAGAAATTAAAAAGGAAATGTAAAAAAGGGATTGGACATTCATCTGATTAGTGATAAAGAAGAATAAGTGCAACTACTTTTTATCTTCCAAAAGTCTGTTTAGAAATTAACAGGACAGTCGTAACAACTGGAGCATACTGACTTGTTTGCATATTTAGAAGGATATTCTGCTGATGTGAAACCATCACTGCTGCACATCATAGCACATGGTATGTTGATACTTACGACAGTCCCCACCTCCAGGATCAGAAACTACAGCCTACACTTGCTGTCTATGGGCATTTGATCTTGAGCAAGTTTCACCTTCCAGAGGCAAAAAATATCCTTTGTACAAAGAAGAAAGACAAAACTGCATCCCTTTGCAATCACTGTCCAGGATTTGTAGCAAACACGAAAACATGGAAAGTTGACTTTCCTTCATGAATCATTTAAAACCTGGCATCTGATATCATGCAAGCGTATTGATACCAAGAGATCTGGATCTCAGAATCAAAACAGCTGCTAGTATTACTGCAAGATTCCTTGGATGTTCAGTGGTATAAATCTGCCCTGAGAAAGAAGTGGCAAAACCACCATGAACTCCAACAATAGTTTCTGAATTCTGCATATGGAAATTTCATTTTTAAAGCAAGAAAAAATATATTTTGTTAGCCTTACTAATACAGTATGTTTGAAAACAAAGAAAGTTTTGAAAATACTTACTAAGATATGTGAGAAAAAAATAGTAGAAAACATGTAATTTCAGCAATACACAAGAAAAATGAACTCGACAAAGACTTAAAAGCTTCTCACTAATTGCTGCAATCCAAGCAACACCACTTTCCAGTAACATTTCATCTTTCACTTTCCAGGACAGTTTGCCAGTCCTAAGTTTAACTTAATAGTATGTTATTAATGGCCCAGTCCAATTGACTTAAGCTATTTTAAATAGTTAGCTCCAATCTCCTACATCATGCTCACCTACGTTTCTTCTGATAAGAGAGTCCAGAACATTCTTACATTAAAATCAGCCTATAAGCAAAATATTAAAGAAAATCTCATTAGTTCTATACTGCATGCTCGAGTATTTTCTGTACTGTTTAAAAGAACACATTTTCTACTGAATAGTAGTTGGAAAATCCTGATCACTTTCCCAACCATTAGAATTTTCTGCAATCTGACATCAAAATAGCATAATGAAGAGAAGCTTGATGAGTATAAATCATCAGTCAGCATTAAACTACAGATGTTTGTATAACAAGCTTTATTTTTGTATAATCAGAATCTAGATTTCAAAACTAACACTGGCAATACAGCATACTTTAAATAGCTTGAAAGGGGAAGCACTTACTGGTTACTTTACTTTTACTGCAAATAAAAATCTTTGCAATTCCAAGATCGTTCCAGAAAGCACTGCTAACAACACTTATACATAAAGCAATCTGACCTTCTTAATATTCCAGCTTTATTTAATCAAAAATGTGACAGAAATGCAGGACAGCAGATCTCTACACTATGTCTCTCCAAGAACCACAATCCTATAAGTAGCATTTCTTTCACTTAGGGTAAACGCAAGGCTGTGATTTCAAAAAAGAAAACCAGCTGAATAAAAAACACAACTTTCGATACTCAAGATCAGAACATGTTAAAACATGTATATGCAAAGTTAATATATACATATGCATTTATGTATAAAACTCAGAAAATTCTCTGACAAGAAAAAGTATAGTTATTTTGAAAAAATTTCAAATTCAAAAATGTGAAGTAAAATAGGAATCTAAAAGACTAACGGTCACTAGAAATGAAAGGTAAGAAAAGCAATGCATCTTTACACAACATCACAGAATGGCCAGGGTTGGAAGGGACCTCAAGGATCATGAAGTTCCAACCCCCCTGCCACATGCAGGCAGGGCCACCAACCTCCCCATTTAATACTAGACCAGGCTGTTAGGGCCCCATCCAATCTGGCCTTGAACACCTCCAGGGATGGGGCATCTACAACCTCTCTGGGCAGCCTGTTTCAGCACCTCACCACTCTCTCTGTAAAGAATTTCCCCCTGACATCCAACGTAAATCTCCCCTCCCTCAACTTAAAACCATTTCCCCTCGTCCTGCAGTTATCAACCCTTTCAAAGAGTTGATTCCCTTTAGTTTGTTTTCTTACCACCTTTAATGACACAGACAGATAGAATCACAGCTTTATAATATACTCCCCACATAAGGGAAGAAATACTTCAGCAGATTTTATATAGAGAATATTTCAGTTCTCAGGGACCCTACACCCAACCACTTCAGAACTAATGAAAATTTAAAGCCTATTATTAATGGCATTGTCCAAATGCCTCCTGAACACCGATGGGCATCAAGCATCAACCATCTCTCTAGGAAGGAAGCCTGTTCCATTATTTGACCACCCTCATGGTAGAGGAATTCTTCCTAACAACCAGTATAAACCTTCTCTATCAAAGCTCTATGATATTCCCCTGCATCCTGTCAATAGTTTCCAGGATTAGAGTCCAGCATCTACTTCAGGGCTTCCCCTCATGGAGCTGCAGAGAGCAATGAGGTCACTTCTCTACCTCTTCTTCTCCAGACAATCCCAGTGCTCTCAGCCTCTCCTCACAGGACATGCTTACCAGCCCTGTAATCAACTTTGGTGCCTCCTTTAGATGCTTTCAAAGACCTTAACATCTTTTCTATATTGTGGAGACCAGAACTGCACTGATATTCAAGGTGAGGATGCACCAGCACTAAATATAGCGGGAGAATCACCACTTTTGACCGGCTGGGTATGCTGTGTTTAATCAGTCATAAAATGCAGCTCACCCTCTTGGCTGCCAGGGTACTGCTGACTCATGTTCAGCCTGCTGTCAAACAGCACCTCCAGATCCCCTGAGCTTAAAGAAGGTTTTATATGAAGATTCAAGCATACAAATTCTGTTCCAAGACCATCAAAAGAAAAAGAAAAAAGAAATGGAAGGAAAGCAGTATACAAGATGCACAGAAAGAGCACTCAAGAATAAAGAAAATAAGGGGAAAAAATGGGACAAAGGATGAAAAAAGAACAACAAAATGAATTACCATCATAGATCAACTCCATCACAATGACATCTAGCAAAACCGAAGAGATTAAGTACAGTTTCTGGAATACAGAGAAATCATATAAAATCTAATTAGTATCCCCAATCAATGCATAAATTTGCACTGGAATTGCATGTGTCTACTGACTTTTAGGCAAAAAAAAAAAGTTTTGTTTCTCTTTGGGAGGCAATTTCATTAATTTCCCAAGATCTTTTCTTGAAATAGCAGTCATTTGTTTTTCAAGTTACATACTGTGATACTTTAATAATAAATAAATAAAAATTAAAGAAAAAACAGAAGAAGATAGCATACATCTCCAATTGATACTTTGAAAAAGTTATGGTATTCAATACTAAGCGTAGGTGCACACAACTGATTTTCCTAGGTTCTATAAATCATGGAAAAAGTCTGGAAGAAGTTTCAGATTAACAGCTCGATTAAGATAGTTAGAAATAACTGATGGAGAAGCTTTCTTCTCCAATTAGTGTACGAAAAGCCTAGGAAAGACAAGAATCAATACATACAGCTACTCAAGTTATAATCTAATTCAACTGGTTCTATTTAAGTAGATGTATCTAATCATGACTACACATCAGAATCTGTAAACATAAACCCTGAAATGTATCTGCACAGATCATCATAAATTTACATTTACCCTTTTGTTATTTTTCCATCTTTTTTATTTCCATCCATACAATTTCAAAATTATCCTATTAAATAGTATTAGCCTTCCTCTTAGTACTATGAAGTTCGCTTCAAAAGAGTTGAGGAGTTTAACAGATTACACAAGTTATAATACAATTAAGCTACAAATGACCTAGTTTTATTGCAGTAAATATAGCCTGAAAAAATCACTACCATTGACAGACACCTTTTGGATGGTAACAAGATACTGGTCTACAGAGTTTCCACCACTGTATACAATGATAGAGAGAACTGTTTTCACACTTGCAGCTGGCCTGAAACAATTTTTCTTTAATAGTCAACACTAGGCAAAGCTCAAGCATTTAACTGTGCAGTGACAAGTCAAATAGAATACAAGAGCACTTCATAAATTAACTATCTTAGGAGTTCCTCTTTCTCATTTTTAAGACTGAAATTTAAAAACTTTCAGAGCAGTAAGATTGCTAAAGTGCATGTCAGAATTTACTTACAGACTGCTCAACATAATTAAATCTGTGTTGATATTGTTGGTAAATTAATGAAATTACCAGTATTGGACACCAGTAGGCTTTCCTTTTTTTTTTTTTTTTTTTTTTTTTTTTTTTTTCCCATTATCATACTGTATTATACCACATTTCTGATTATTTTCTCATCTGCAGGTGAACAAACACACAACTTTATGCAAGTCTAGGTATACTCATGGTTGGCTTGCTGCAATCCCAGTTTTCCCTGTGCCACTGTTCTGGTTTGCACAGAATTAATTTTCTTCATTGCTGCTTACGTGACACTATGCTTTGGATTTTTGATGAAAACAGTGGTGATAACACAACAATATTTTAAGCTGTAGCAGAGCAGTGCTTATAGAGAGTTAAGGACTCTTCATCTTTTCATGCTGTCCCAACAGGGAGGAGGCTGAGGTTGCACAAACAGCTAGGTAAGGACAGAACCAGGACAGCTGATCCAGACAGGCCAAAGGGAGGGATGTCCCATAAGATACGGGGTCATGCTCAGCTGACCCCATGAGGAAGGGGGGAACATGCAGAGTGATGGCATTTGTTTTCCCAAGAAACCATTAGGTGCGTAAGCTGAAAGCGGCTTAACAACTGCATGATGATGAGGAGAAGCTAAGAAATTCCTTGTTCCAATTTGCTTTATCTAGTCAGCTGTCTTTATCTCCACATATGACTTTCACACATTTACTTTTCCAGTTCTCTCCCCAGTCTCACTTGGGGTGAGTGAGTGAGTGGCTGTGTGGTGCTAAGCTGCCTGCCAGGGTTAAACTGCAACATCGTGGCTGTGTTCCCATTCCATCACCTCTGTCAGCGCTAAAACAGAACTGATCCCACAGCAAGTCAGTTAATCCAAGGTTAAGCAGTTCAGCAAGTGGACACACTAAACGATCAGACGAAGGCCAGTACCTTCTGATGTAAAACAGGAAACAAGAACAGCAAATCATTGAGGAATGGCAGGACTGCAGAAGTCCTTGGTTCAAAATGTCATGGAAAAACGACGTCTACCTCATACTACTAAAAATAATACTCTATCACTTCTCCTTCACATCAAAAAGTCTACCACTTCTTATTTAGCTGGCCAATCCCAAAAGCTCATCTGCTTCATTATGTTACCTACTGAGTTGCTCTCTGGAAGACATACATGGCATGCATTGCTTAAGGCTTGTACCTGAATCAACAAAACAGACATAGTGAAGGAATTTCCCAATTGTTTTTGAAATCAGTAGTGTCCTTTTTCTGCTACTTTTATCAGTTACTCACTTTGTAACTTCAATTGAACAAGCAGGAAACAGTAAAATGCACAGCACGACCAACATTTCCACAGACAGACTACAGAAGGCATTGCTATATTCTCTCTTGTGAAAGCAAAAATATAAAACCAGCATAGCATGCAGGAATTAAATAGAAAGAAATATTCAGGGAACACAAACTTGCATGCAGAATTTATTGTTTTGGATTTTTTTTAGATGACTAAGACAAATGAAATCTCTTCCCAATATCATTCAAACTTTAGGTTTCACTAGTTGTAGCTACCGCAGGGGAAGTAATGCACAGCATTATTATGATATCTCCCCCCTATTTTTTTTCTTTTTTTTCTTTTTTTTTTTTTTTCCCTTACTAAAGCTAAGGCAGGAATAAAACTCTTTCTACTACATTGAGTTTTTGCTTTCAAATTAGTTCTTGGGTATGGAATCCAGCACACATAAATGCCAGGCTAAAAATAAAACTGAAAACTGAAAATAATTCACCAAAATTTGCAACTACACTTATAATGAAAGTATTAGAAATTGCTTTTTTTCTTCTTTGTTTAATAGAAGGTCCCACTTGATCACATTTGCTGAAGGCAGTCTGGGAAAGAAATGCTTTAATGCTTTTAACTAACCCAACTGAAAACAGCAACATATTCTGCCAGTACTGTTGCCCCTTTATTATATTCTCTCCTGTTATTTGACATATAGGCCTGTTTGTGACTAAAAACAGAAACATTAATGTAACATTTCTAGTAATAAAAAGTAAACAAGGAGGACAGTCAATATTTATATACTAAACATGACTACAAAGGACATTCCAATTTGTAGAAAACCCATGCAGCATGTAACACATTAAACCAGATGAAATACTGTAATGTCACTTTCTGCTGCTGCTTTGATAAGGAGTATAGCCAGCATTTGGAAGAAGTCAGTCTATACGTGAAATCCTTTTATGTTAGAGCCAAGCTACCATGGAGAAAAGTTACTTTTTTTAGCAAAAGAAGCCATTCCGTATCACCATGACAGGCTTGTACTGTCTTTCTCTAACATTTCTTCACAAGGTAAAGCAACAGACATCGAAGAAGAGACTGCATCCCATTTAACACAGATATTTTTGTTTAACTACTGCGTCACTAATGTTTATTTTAGTAATGTCTGTATTATATCTTCATAGAAAGCTCTACTTTGCTGATGCTTTTGTTGGCATAATATGCTTCAAGACACTGAACATAATGAAGAGTAGCAAGTTCTCAAAGTCCACGATGCTTACAGTGATTTATTTGTTATTTCATTTTTTATTCAGTTATTTTTCATCAAAGAAACAAGATGGCTAACTATCTTCAAGATGAAAATCAAATACTATTCCTCCAGATTTCTTCCCAGTATTTCATTTACTCTGAACATTTTTTTGCATACTGAAAGCAGTATCATCAGCATGAGCTTCTCTTGTTCGCCATGATCTAGAATTAGGTTGGAACTTAGTGAGGCCATTTTTACTACAGCAGAGGTTTTGTTGTCGTTGTTGTTATTGTTGTTGTTTTTCCCTGAAAACAGCCAGCATTTCTTACTGTACTGTCCCGGTTAACACACCTTCTAAGTACTCTGTTCCCTGCTTCTATTTTCACATTTCTTGTAGTACTTTGCACTTAACCTTATCAGCCCCCTAGGCCAAAATAAATTCACCCAATAGTAAAACGTTGACTCAACAAGATTCAATCAATCATTTTCAGCAACTGCTTCAGCCTCTTGGGCAATTTTCAGGTACTTCCACAGCTGTTCTCATTCTGATTTTTTTTTCTTATACTACCCTACTATTTGTTAAGCATAGCTATCTTCTGTTCTTTATGAAAATATTTTAAAGAGAGTGCATGCTTTTAACTACATTATTTTCCATTTCCACTAATGCCTATTTATTTAACCTACAAAACAGCTTACTGAAAATAAGCAACTATGGTACTGTTAAAGGACAGTAACAGCAATTAATCCATCAATCTTTACTTCAGCTTGGTACTTCTGCTTTAGCATTTGAGGCTTTGCAGCTCCACAAGATTTTTTCTGAAACATGACCCAGAAACTTAAAATTAATTTCCAATTTCTGCTTTTCTATTATTAATTCATTTGTATCTCTTTCTGAACTTATTCTGCAAATATTCTTTGTGTAGAAAGCGTGTTCTGGTTACTGCTTTATTTTGCATTGTTTCCTTACTCCATTTTTAAATTTATCAGCTACAAGGTAAGCATCTAGTATTACTCAGGATGAATTACCAAATTTAATAACAAAGATACTTTTCCCCATACTGTGCAGCTAAATTTAATGATGTTCAAGATTGATAAGTCTAAAAATCTCTATTACAAGCAACAGCCAAATGTACTGAAAAAACAATACAACCTTCTATTAAACGGTCTTTCCTATCCATTACAAATTTGAAATACTGTTACTATAGTGGAAAGTAAAGTATCCAGTCTGAGAGGGGGCACTCACTGTTTTGCAGTTGTCTTCATACAAGATGAGAGACAGCAACTAAGTAGAACTACAGCTGCCCTTATACACTGATCCCAGACCAAATTAGAGTAGTGCAGTAGAAGCCACTCAGACTCCTCCTTCAGGCTGACAACACCAAGATTTTCTCCTCATAGTTGCCCTCTGGACCCTTCGTCACCTTTGCAGCACTACTCCGGACACTAACAGTTGCATAGCTTTCTTATATTGTGGTGCCCAAAACTTCACACAGTACTCAAGGTGAGGCTGCACCAGCACGGAGCGAAGCGGAACAACCACTTCCTTTGGCACACATTAATTTGGATGCACAGTTTTACATCCTTATGTTGTGGCGCCTACACACAGTGCTGGAGGTGAGGTTGCACAGCACAGAACACAGTGGGATAAATCTCTTCCCTCTCCTGGCTGGCAGTGCTGGGCCTGACGTACCCCAGGGTACAGTTGGCCCTTTGGGCTGCCGAGACACACTGCCGAGTCCTGTGGAGCCCCACTAGTGACCGGCCACCAGCTTGACATAACCTCATTTACTGAAAATCTTTGAGCCTGAACCATCAGCCAATTGTTCACCTATCACTTTATGTTTTCGCCTAGCTGTATAGTTTATTCAATGCACCGCAGAACACAAAATAATTCTGAAGGAGAGGATCTTAGCTGTACTGCCCAGCACCCAAAATAATCGTTTCACATTTTTAATAGTACGATATAATCACCTGAGATACACAGATGAAGTATGACATCTGTCCCCCTTATGTAAGACACAACTCTGCACTTTTTTTGTACTTTCTACAATTATACAACCCAGACTATCTTTTGTCTATCGTTTGAAAGAACTACCCATCTTTACTGAACTCTTGCAAATAACAAATAAACACTCAAAGTTCTAAAAATGAGGAGAGGAAAAATCGATAACCTGTAGGATCCACTTTAGAAAGGGACATAAGGACAAAACAGGTCAATGTGTTCCCCAAAGACTGCACACTGCTTTATTCTTCCTGTTTTTCTTTGGAGAAAAACATGAAAGAAGCAACACTGTAAGATCTTGCAGGTACAGATAATGACCAATATCTCACTGAAGTATGGAAAAAGGAAAAGAATTAGTTTTTACAGAACTTGAAGTACAGCAAATAAGTATCAATTTTCATTCCAAAGAAATGTAAATTTATTGGAAAAAATAAAAATGTTGGCCTTTCTCCTCCTTTCTCGTAATGGAGAAAAATGGCTTCTTCAGCCAATTTATCTGAAGCTATCCTTTTTATTTCTTAAGATAAATTGTGAAAAGGAGAAATAATAAAATCACATCCACAAGGAAAAACATCAGTAGCAATTCAGATTTTTAAATATGAGAAGTAATACTTTTTACTACTGAAGAAGCCTTTTTTCCCCCAAGTACTTTCAAATGATAATCTGTTTTAATATGCCTATATCTGTACTGTCACTACAAAATGGAACTAGTTTTTTTTCATATATTGACCATAACAGATTGTTTGAAGAAATCATATCTACCACAAACATGCTTTTCTAAAATGTATCTTAGAAAATGAAAACACTGTCAATTCACAGTAAGAATGAGATTTAGTTTATCTCCCACATAATCTCAAATTTCAACCCGGTTGGATGAAAAAAATCTTTTTTTTTTTTTTCCTGGAATCAATTTTAATCCTCTGACATTTTTTGGAAAACAATACAGTTGCAGATATTCTATAAATTTCCAGTTTTCTATTCATATCTCTTGAAGAATGTTTGGAACCTTCCAATAGCCAGAATTTGCCCACCATAGAGTTAGCTAGGATTTCTTCCTTCTTCTGTTTGGTGTGATTACTTAAAAGGCTTCTGGTTTCTTTCATGTAAGTTTTCAATTCACATCTTTCCATCCTAAAACAGAACTTTTCAACCCTCAAATTGCCTGAACCCATTGATTGTGCAGCTGATTACAATACCAACTGAACAGGCACACTAGGCTGTAGCAAAAAGCAAGTATATACCACATCAATCCTAATGCTGTATATCTCTTCAATAAATGGATAGATAGATTCTGAAGATCTATATTTTGTTAATTGAAAAATTAAGGTTCTTCCCTGACCTTTGGTAACTTCTAAACATGTGTTCTGATTTATTTTTTTTTATATGGCTTCTGCTTACCACAAGCTTCCTCACAGCCAGCCTCTACTAACATTCACCAAGCACCCAAAATTGTTTGGTCATTTTAATACCAAGTATCACTCTCCTTCACACAATGAACTCATTTTTTCCTCATGAGGCAAAAATTTCCTCCAATTAAAAAGATTCCATTTATTTTTATCATGATAAAATGACGCTAAAGTGGTGGTAAAAATCAGTACAAGATGAAATAAACTTGCATGGAATGCACTATACTGCCATGCTGAGTCATCTTGTCTTGAGTGAGAATACAGAGCAGGCCTGAGAATGATAATTCTGTTCCCTGAAAAAGTTAAAGCCTTTTAAGGTTTTCAACTTTATCAACTTTCAAAAGTTAAAGTCATCTAGCTAGGCAGAAGGCAGTTAATATTTTCAGGGAATAAAGAAGACAGACCATTTTCTAGCTCTAGAATATTTATTTTTCCTTACTATCAGTTATGGCAACGTTGTAATACTGTATTCTGGAGGGGTTTTATTCTTTTTGGAAGGTGTTTAATACAATGATCTGAGAAGGCATGCCTTCTTTTCTTGAAGTATCAGAATCATCTCAAACAAACAAAAGCACATCTTACTTTCAAAGCCTTAAAGCAAAACATCCTTATATTGAAAGAAGATAAGAAATCTAATGTTTGCAGCAGCTCAGTGTGGTTTTACAAAGGTTACAAGAATTTTCTATATGTGTATCTTGAACAGCTAGAAAAATTAACATCTTTTAAAAGAATCATTCTTACCCGTGCAATAATTTGATCGGGGTGAGACTTTTAAAGATCATTACAGTATTAGAAAATAATACCTAAATTTTACTTTAGGGTATTGCTCGGTAGGTTTTCTGTTACTGCTAAACAATAATTATTTTTCAGAAATAACTCCTGGAAATGTAAATCCAAGACTTGCATACACAAATACTTACTGCAGGTATCAGTAACTTTTTCACTTCTTCAACAGCCCTCTTCAGTTTTATTTCTGCTCTGTTTTGAGCATCCTCCACAGTGATTAGTACATGCAAATCTTCATTCAGGTGTTCCCAGTTGGGCTTGCCTCGGTTCTGTTCTTCCTGAAATACAAACCATAGAAGCTATGAAGCACTGCTACATTCTGTATAAAAAAAAATTAAAAAAACAAAACAAAACAATAGACAAGTTCATTTACATGAAAAGCACAAGCTGTATTTTCAACAAAAGACAGAAGAAAGGAAAAGTCTCCTTGATACGGAGACAGAAGAGACAGAATTTTGTTTTACATGATTATTTAACAAGAACTTAATTTTCAAAATATCTTTTAGAAAATGTTTTGAGGGTTTTTGTGTTTTGGAACTGCCTTTTTTTTTTTTTTTTTTTTTTTTTTTTTTTTTTTTTTTTTTAAGATGACTTCAATTCTGAACAGTGTCTTCCTCAACCTAAGGAACAAGAACACAAGAACACAAAGTACAAGAGAAATTCTATTGCTTCCATTATTCTCCTCAGCCTTTCAAGGGTTAAACAGATGAAACATACTTCTAAGTTAAGAAACCCAGTCTTTTCAAGAGAAGTGAACACAGGCACCATACACAGAGAGTTCATTTGAATCTTCCCAAAGGATGAGAGTGCAATTCTTCAGAGTCAAGGACTGCTTTTCAATACTCATGCATGAACAGTGAAAAAAAAAAAAAACAAACATGAAAAAGGGAACTTAAGTTGTAATTTTCAAAACATAACTACATGTAATGGATGAAAGGAGAGAACAAGGAGAAGGTGACAAGGCTGCTTTAATACTGTTCACAGAAGACCACATACAAGACAGTCACCATTATACTGGTACTCTTTTACATCACTGGCATTAATAATCTTAAAGATGAATCTTAGTAGTAGTTTTAAAGGAAGAGGAAGGCATGCTAAACAAATGTTTTTTTTTTTTTGTAAGAAATACTTTCTAAGCAACAGATATCAGTATATTTAACTTACACATTCTGTTATCCATTCTTCCAAAGACAAAATTAATACAACAGAGAAAACTTTCCAACTCCATTTTGATTAAATAGTGAAGCTAGCTAAATTTAAATATAATCAATATTTATAATTTAATAGAATGTGTTAAAAAAAGCCTCCTTCTTGTAAAAAATAACTACAGCTCACACTTAAAAAAAAAAAATGGAGGAAAGCAATGTTAATTGTAAAATGTGTCTTTTACCCTAAATTTAATCAAATTTCCTCCAGGAAATCTGAAAGATTTAATAGCAGCAAATACATGCAGTACTTTATATTCATAAATACCTGAAAGAACATTCTAAGGAACAGTGCTCCATCTTTAATTCAGCTGCTTTAATTCTGAAATGTTTTATGGAATAGACAAGGACGAAGATGGAAAATTGTGAGAAGTATATGGAAAATTTATGTAAAATAATCAGTACTTCGAAGTCAATTTCCTTTTACTATACTCTGTGTAACATGCACGCATACGCACAAGTTCCCATTATCAGTCACTACGATTTTTTTTTTTCATTTTATTCATTTATTATAAGAACAGAGACTTTTTGATTAGTTTAGAAATGTCGTCTCAGGCAGTTTTTTAAACAATGGTAGTAGTAAATATATCTCTGTGAATTTCAGAAGGTGAAAAAAAAAAAAAAAAACAAAAAAAGACTTACTTACAAAACAGGACCTGATACAAAGTACAGGTGAGTTATAATATGCTCCCTGCCGGAATTTAATCTTTTGAGAAACTGTCTTACCACTAGATATTCTGAACTTATTTCACTCAATCATGATCAAAACACCACAATCATGACCTAAACAATTCCTTTTTTCTGTTTTTTCAAATCACGACAAACTTTACCTATATGAAGCAGTGCAAAGTGTTAACGTTAAAATTAAGATGAATCAGATAAGGATCCTAAGTAAGCAGAGTGATACAGCAAAGAACATGCCACTCTCTTCTTGCATGGATAGCTGGTGAACTGACACAGTGGGAAAGGTATTGGTACGCTACTATATTAAATGCATGATAAACTGCACAACCAGCAACTCTCAGAAAATATCAGAACACAATGGACAAATGAGAAGGAGAGTTTTCCCTACATAAAACACCAAGTTCTCTTCCTAAAAAAGAAGGAATGGCTAAACACGGTTTCAGCTACAGACCAACGCAATAGCAGTGCACAATATAGGTACACAGAGAGGGGCCTGCAGCACTCCAATGATTTCTTTCACAATGAGATCAGAATGGTACAAAGTCTCACTACCTTTCAGCAAAGAAAAATAAAATATACATGGTCCCAGTCGATGCATGCCTGTATTGTAACCTTTAGACTCAACAGACATTCTTCATTACATTATAGGGTAGTCTGCCTCTCTTTAATTTGGTATTTAAATATTTTGGATTAACAAAGTCTCAAGTATTGATGCTGTGGTTCAAATTACTCTGTTGTAGTACGAACAATTTTCTGTTGTTTTTTTGTTTTGTTTTTAAAAAGAAGTTGCATGTAAAACAATACGGAGATGATACCATTAGGTATCACAAAGACTTACACACCCCCAATTTCTTTTTAAGTGGAAAACACTTTGTGTAAGTTCAGTAATCACAGGAGCTAACAGGTCTGATCTCACAGCACAAACAGTCATACAAACACTTGTTAAGATAACTGAACTAGCATAGAGCACTTACAGCTCTTTTACTATGACCATAAAATATTCCAACACACTAACAAAAGCCTTGCTGCCATAGAGAGCACAATTTCTTAAATCAAATAGCAAACCTGTAACAAGGATTAAGGAGAATGGAAGCCTATGCAGTATATATCGAATACACAATTAGATACAGAAAAGAATACTTGGGAACAGGCTTCACATTTATTCTATCTCAACATGCTTGCACTCAGACTTCCACTGCTCCCACTGTGTTCAACAAGGCTTCTTTCCTAGTAAGTTAACAGTTTTGCAAATATCTGTCATCTGTTTATTAAAAATTGAGTGAAAAGTTACGTAAATGGCTAGATTTCCTTGGTTTGCTTTAAAAATCAAAACCAGAAAATTCAAATATCCTCTAAATCATTCATTCCAACTGAGTCAGATCCAAAATGCACTACAGGGTTTGCTCACAGAATGAAAGAGACAACCTGTGATCTATTACAGTTTAAAGCTACAACTTTTTATGCTACCTTAAAGCCCATAGGAAAGATCTGGGAAAACATATTTTCTTCCAAGTAAAACACTTAATTAAAACTTCTTTATGTAACTAGTTTTGAAAACACCTTTTTTCAGTCCTACAAAAGGCCAAACGGGTAAATTAAATATATATGCAACTGTGCAGGGAAAGTATCTTTAATACCCAATTAAGTAGAGTCTGAAACTTACTGGTTTTGGATGGAAAAAGATAAAATGATAACCAGAAGGGAATGACAAGGGGTTACTGTAGAAAGCATCGTTGTTTTGGTTGATATGGAGTTAATTTCCTTCCTTCACAGAGGCTTACACCATGCTGTGCTTTGGATTTTTGATGAAAACAGTGATGATAACACACTAATATTTTAAGCTGTTGCAGAGTAGTGCTTATAGAGAACCAAGGCTGGGGGTGCACAAGGAGAGGGGTGAGGACAGAACCAGGACAGCTGATGCAGACTGGCCAAAGGGATGCCCCATACTATAACGGTGCCACGCTCAGTAAGAAAAGCCAGTGGAAAAAAGAAGGAAGGGAGCAACATTCTGAGTAATAACATTTATCATTAACTGTTATGAGTGGTGAACTCTGCCTAGAAGTGGGTAAACATCTTACAGCTGATGGAAATGTAGCAAAGGAGCTCCTTGTTTTGCTTTCCTTGTCCATGCAGCCTTCGTTTTACCTAGTCAAATGCCTTAATCTAAACTTGTCAGTTTTCATACTTCACTTTTCCAATTCTCTCCTCTACCCTACTTGGGGAGAGAGTTATCTCAACACAGCTGGCTGCTGGGATTAGACCCCAACGGAATGAAATCACAAATGATGGTTATCTTCACTTTGACTTATAGCTGTATCTGATTGTTTCATGGCATCACAGGATGAGATAAGAAGAAACTCCAGAAGACCACCCACTCCAACCCCCTTCTCAGGGGCAGGGTCAACTAGAGCAGGTTGCTAAGGACCAGGCTTTGAGCATCTCCAAAGCTGGAGATTCCGCAACCTCTACAAGCAACCTGCTCCAACAGGTTGTTGACTGTTGACAGCAGTCACGGTAGAAAAACTTTTTCTTATGTTTAAGTGGAATTTCTTACATTTGGTCTGTGACCATTGTCTCCTGTCTTTCAGCAACACTGTCAAGTTTGCCAGATCTGCCTAAATAAAGACTCATATGGATGACAGAAATTGCCTTGAGAATTACTTTTGGATAAAACATTCATTAGCACAGCAGGAAGGCCATGTGTGTAGAAGAAAAAAATAGCAGCAAGAAAATGAGAAAAAAGGATCAGAAAAAGTAAATTGATTACATATATGCAAAATTGCATAATGTACACAATAAGTAATTTACAGCATACATTCCTGAAATTGTTTATGGAAGAATTATACAGGAAAAATGGAGGTAAAGAAGATGCAGGAAATTACAGAGTAAAATGATGTATGCCACAAGCTTTGGGAACAACAGTATTAGAAGAGCTTAATTACAGCCCAACTATCCTGTCTGCTACATTAAAGAACATTAACAGTAATATAACTGGCAGATACAGTTTCGCTGTGCTCCTTGTCTGGCAGAAATTTCACTACCCTTAGATATAAATAATAATTCCATAAACAGATTTTATTTTCATTTTGCTGCCTGTTGAGTGTATGCTTATTATCCCCAAGGTACTTGTATACAGTAATGGACTTGAGGAACCTGTTCAGTATTTAACTTGCTATTAAGGTCACTGGGTCAAGTAGTTGGGAAAAAAAAAAAAAAAACCAAAAAAAAAACAACCAACCCAAACATCTTTCTACAACTCCTAGAAATTTAATTCCACAGAAATCAGTCTGAGGTACTCTGGGGAGGGGGTGGGGGGAAGGGAAGAGAGGGGAGAAGAGATAATTAGTTCTGTTGATGTTCATTTGCTTCTAAACAGCCAAGCTTTAATCGTAATTTGTTCCATGATGAGAAATAATGACATCCAGATTCCTGTTGATTTCTGTCCCAGGAACAGAAATAACACCACATGCAAGTTTGCCAGGATCTACTGAACCAATATGATGCTGAAGGTGACAGTTCCCGGGATCACATCATTACCAAGGACAAGACATGTTGTCACCACTACAAGCCCGAGTTAAAACGGCAGTTCATGAAGAAGCAATGTGGATTCTCCACCAATGAAAAAGTTCAAAACACAGCCCTAAATGGGCAAAGTGATGTGCACTGTCTTTTGGCATAAGAAAGGGTTGATCCTTCGCGATTTCCTGGACTCAGACAAACCATCAACTCTGTCTGCTACAGTGCAACGCTGACTAAGCTGAAGAATCAAACTTCCAGTCAGGCCAGAGAAGACGACAATCTTTCTCATACATGTTTTAAGATTGTGGAGCACATTGCTGATACTGGCTGGACTGTTCTATCACGCTCACTCTTATAGTCTGGATTCAGTGCTTTTTGACTTCCGTCTGTTTGAACTGAAATATGGATTGCACAGTCAATATTTTCACAGCAACAATGCCATCAAAGCAGTTCTAAAAAAGTGGGTCATCTCCAGTGGTGCAGATTTTTAGAAGTGCAGCAAAACTGCATACATAGCAATGGTGACTATGTTAAAGAATAGGGCTTTTTGGAGCTGACAATTTGCTCTGTCAAATAGTGCTTTTGCATCTACTGTTCCCAGGTGAAGAAATAGGAGGCAGTACTTTCAGACTGACCCATGCAAGCTTACTGTTAGCTAAGCAAAAAAGGATGACTGAAAAACTTGGCGCATCCCTTCCCCTTATGCAAGGATGTTAATCTATGCCTCTCCTCTATCCAGCCAGCAATTTTCAAATACTTTAAAACCCCAAAGAATTCTTCATTTCTGTCAAGTTTAACTGAAATTGTTCAAGATAATCAAACGGTGAAGAGGAAAATATTTTGAGAAAGGCGGCACACACTCAGAGAATACTTCAATTGAGAACGTTTTTAGGTTTCAGACTTTACTTCTCACAACAAAGTCTCCAAATCAAAGTATCATCTCATGAACTAAAAGTAATTAAAAAACAGAATTGGTGAAGCAGAATATGGTCAGTTCCAGCTGTCAAAATGCCGCTAAAGAAAAAGGAAAGAAACACTGAAAACAAATACTTTCTGAGTTGTATAGATAGACTGGGATATATTAGTCAGACAGCAAAGAAAGAACATGATCCACAAAAAACAAAGTTTCCCACAAGGCTTTTATTTTCTTTTCAGAAAGCTATGGACCATAGCATTAACTCCCATCCTGTGCACTTTTTCCAACATAATGCATACAAATTCCAAAAAAATATTGGCTGTTACAAGATACAAAACAGCTCAGCAGCAGAGACCTTTAAAGTCACTGGCTCAAGGGAATGCTGAGATTGTACCTCAGTAACCAAACACATCCTGCACCAACAGATTATTAAATTGTATTCGCTAACCCACTACAAGTTCTTCATACTGAATGGCAAAAAACAAACAAACAAAAAAAAAGAACAGAAAAGCTGGAATAACACAGAACAATTTTTGCATGTAACATCAACTTAAATGCTAAAATTAAAAGGAATCAACCCTTATTCCTTTAATCTAAGCAAGGGTTTAATTCAGTGACATTCTAAGTACTTTAATTATAATTATCTTAAGACATAAGAAACAGTTTAACCATTCATAGCCACTTCTTAGAGTAGGTATGATGCAGAAAGAAGAAATTTAGCTATTTAGTACAGTTACCATAACGTATTTTGCGTAATCAACTGTGCTACACGTACATTAAAACTGACAGTAGGTCTAGGAGAAGACTTCTGTTTCATAATGAAACCTGCACAGATATTTGTTTAAAGAACCATATCATTATAGAGTATCCTGAATTGGAAGAGATCCAAAAGGATCACAAAGTCCAGCTCCTGGCACTGCACAGGACCAACCAATATTCAAACACTGTGTCTGAGAGTGCTGTCGAAACAGTGATCTGCACCAACTGCTTCAGGAGCCTGTTCTAGGGCCCAACCACCTCTGGTGCAGAACCTATCCCTAACCCTCAGCTGCCCCTCCCCAACACAGCTCCATGCCATTTTCTCAGGCCCTGTCGCTGTCACACAAAGCAGAGCTCAGCACTGCAACTCTGCTCCCTGTGAGGAGCTGTAAGGCTGCCCTGAGGCCTCCCCCCAGCTCCTCTGCTCTGGGCTGAACCAATCCAGGGACCTCAGCTGCTACTCATGCGCTTTGCCCAGCACACTCTCCACCACCACCTTCATAGCCTTTGGATGCCTTCTAATAGTTTTAAATCCTTCTTACATTGTGGACATAAAACTGAGGAACAGTTTAAAGAAGCCATGTGAGCTAATAAAAAGGTTAACGTGTTGATTTAAAGCAATTTTAAAACAAAACCTAAATAAATTAGAAAGAGACAAATCGAAGGTTACTGAAGGAGAATTCTAACCTTGCTCTAGTTTAAGTATTTTTAAAAAAGAGTTAATATGCTCTATATCCACGCAACAATATTAGGTTCCAACTTATGAGTTATTTAGCATAGTAACACTATTCAACCACTAGTAAAAATCAAGCCAGTGGAACTTAAGAATGTTTTCTCTAACATACTCATTACTCCCAATCTTTATTGGGTCAATTTTTAATGATTTCTTGACCAACACTGCAATCATCTTTTTCTGCTAACTTGGTAAACAAAATAGGGACAATATTTTAAACATTTGCCACTTAAAAGCTGGTTCATCACTCTCATGAAATTATTCTATGTGAAAGCTCATTATGTATGTGCCCAGGGACAGAACACAAGTTATATTAATTATCCGATATGAAGCAACTTGTTCATATATGTAAAAGCTAAGTATTAACTATTAGTATGAAACAACAATTGTAAATAGAAACACGGTAGTGAACCAAATAGTTCTCAACTCCATTTTTTTTTTTTCCCCAGTAAATCTAAGTCTTCCTAGAACTGGTGAGCAAAAAATACCCCACCCTAAACCTCTATAAACACGTATATTCACATGATATACTCCTGACGTTAACATTTCAATGCTAGTTATTTTAGAAGTGGACTGCATACCAAAATAAGCACTTAGGTAAGTAGCAAAAAACAGGTTTCCATCTGATGAAATGCCAAGCCACCCCTCCAGAAAACCAGTTGAAAATGATGCACTAATTACAGTATCTGTTTGAACAACAGGAGTAATTTTATAACATGAAGGATCAGAACACACTGATTGTCCTAACCCCTGCTGATAAACTGCTTTAATTGTGCAGCTACAGTCAGGCAAATTAACATAAGACTTTTGCTCCTACTGAGTGTCTAATGGTGGCAGTTTACAAGCAGCAAGCTGCTGAGGAAACAATGAAACAATAGAAATGATGAAGAAAGAACACCTGGTCAGTGAGAAGACATAAGGAAGAACTTTTTCTCTCAGAGAGTGGTCAGGCACTGGAATGGCTGCCCAGAGAGGTGGTGAAGTCGCTGTCCCTGACAGTGTTCAAGAGGCGTCTGGATGACGTGCTGTGTGATATGGTTTAGTGCTAGTGGTGGCAGTGGTGATGAGGAGATGGTTGGACTAGATGATCTTATAGGTCATTTCCAACCTTGTAATTCTATGATTCTAAGACTAGGTTACCTCACACTTAAAAATTTTGATCAAAGCTTTCCTCCTATAGAAATAAAATATCAATTATTTTAATTAATACAGCCACGTTAACTTCAATGGCAGGCAAGTTAATGTTATTTAGTATGTCTTTAATTATACATTATTATTCTATACTAGTCTCTCCTCAAGACAATTCTGGATTAAAAAGTAGTTCTCCTCCATCTCACTAAACTGTCAAACACTGTTTAAGATGATTATCTTGCAAATCTTAAATACTTCAAAAGCAAACAATCAAAAACAGATGACAAAAACAACCTATCGTTTAAATGCATAGAGATTCTGCCCAAGCTCTCTCAAAGCCTCAACACAGAAATGGTTCTAAGGAAGCTATTACAACTACCGAATTTTCAATGGTGCCATCAGCGTAGCACTACTCAATAGCACTGGTGTCTTGTTTTCAGCTGGGACAGAGTATGATATTCTCTGTTATGTCCTATATGATACTATGTTTTGGCTACTGAAGAAAAACAATATTGATAACACAACAAAGTTTCAGCTGCTGCTGAGCAGTGTTGCAAAGAGCCAAGGACATTTCATTCCTCTTTCAAAGTACTATCTGTAACTTTAATTAACAGTGACTACAACAGATAATTGTGGTCTCTGCCTTTACTGAACTTCAACAATTTTCATTTCTCTAATCCATGTTTTATTTCCTCTCTGCCTTATTTAGACTTGACTGATGCTTCACATTGTAAATCTGGTCAGTGCACGAGTCCTCTCCACTTTCTGCTAGTTTGAGGTACTAATTTCAATTTCTCAGTTAAGCTCACCCGCATACAAACACCATCCCAGCTCCGGATCTTCTATCACCGCTCCGCATAGAAAGGGTGTTGATCAAACTAAGAAGGTCCAGAAATAACAAAAGAGAAATCCACTTTTAAGGTACTGCTCCTAAATAGTCTAAGCATGAATTCCATTTTTTCACTCTCGTTAAAATCAGTAAGAAATGGACAAAGCGACATTAAAAAAAAAAAAAAGCAATTAACAAATTCATTATGACTGGATGATTTTCATTTACTTCAAATCAAGTTTATGGCACTGCTGAAGAAAAGAAGAAAGAAATACAAAAAAGAATGTATTAGTGATGCATTAATGATGCAACTAAATAGAGCTGCTTACACAAATATTTTAATGCCAACATTCTTAATTCCATAATCTCAATCGGGATTGCTCTGCATAAACTTTGGTGAAGGCCTTATGGAATTATATTGAAGACAACTTTATAAAATGATAGCAATGTCACATCAAGCCCTCGTTATGAGAAAAAACAAAACGCAAAAACCCATTACTACCCTCTTCTACATCTTTTCAGGAACTGTTTAACTTTTAGTTAAGAAAGAAAGAAGAGTGAAATTTTACTCTTCTGATCTTCACACAGAAGTATTGGAGAATGTCACTACAGAATTTATTATTATTACTATTTACAGAAACTCAGAGCAGGCTTGTTGATTTAACTTCAGTGTGCCAAGAAAACTGAAACATACCATATCTTAACTCATGAGACAATAGATGCATTTCAGATACAGTTAAAAAAAAATGCACAGAACTACATTCAGAATTGCTGGCAAAATTTAAGGAAATTAAAAGCTTCTCTATTTTGCTTCCATAAAACAACAGCACCAAAACAAGAATAGATTAATAGTTGTTTTTTTGTGGTCACACCAACAGTACGTTACCATCATTCAAGTATGTAAAAGTTACTGTTTCTTGAAAATGAAAGACTTGCAATGGATAATTCTATACTAAAGAAATTTGTCAAAGCAATGAAAATAAGGGATACAGGACTCAAACCACATTACTTAGGTAGTAATTAAACATCTAACAGCTTTCTGAGCCATAAACAAACTGTTCACTCTCAGTGAAGTCTAAAAAATTTGAAATACAATATATAATGTATTCATCACCCTTGGTTTTTTAGATGAGTTGTTAGGGGCAGGTTGGAGGAGAGAAAGATAAACAAAAGAGAGTAACTTCAAATTATAATATCTGTACCTATGAAGCAGTCAGAAATACTTTTACTGGTGGACTACAGGAGTGGCAGCCAAATGCAGGAAAGAGGTTGTGTTTAGAATAGCCAAAGCCCTGTTTAATGCCGAGGTCAGGCTGATGTGCTTGCAATACTAGAGTTGTAGCCCAAAACACGTATCTTTTACTGCTTGGGAATAGCTCATTTGGTTCTAGACAAACAAGTCGTCAAAACTCTATGTTACTGATGTTTAAGAACATCAGTTAAAAAAAAGAAGAGAGGAGGATGGTGGAAATAACACAGTAATTTCTCTTGCATAAGCTTAAGTGGTATCACAAAAATCCAGATCTTAGTGAAAAAACAGGGTATCGGTATTGATATGATTAATTAATTCCTCTTATTATTTCCTTAATTCCTCTTATTTCAATCCTTGGGATTAAATCTCCACCAAAGAATTCTTCAAAGACACACTGAGGAGATGTCTGAATCAATCCTGCTTGCTATAGGTCTGAAGGGATGGCAAGAAATTTCTCATGCATCTAGGCAGTTAAACTGTACCTTGAATAACAAGATTCAAATCACCTCTTATGCCAACAGGACAATGTGGTGCTAACCATAAAACACATTCTTTCATAGGTGGTTGCTTAAACAAACACTGCTAACTTCAGTATCTGCTCTTACACATTTGAACACTGGTCTTACAGTCAATTTGGAGGAAGAACTTTCTCAAATCATAATTCCTAACTACTGAGACCAGGTTTATTTTGTTTTTTTTCCCTTCCTTCTGTAGAAGGATTTTTTTCTTTGCATCAGCAACAGCTCTAAACCCATCTAGAGCCAGTTAAATGCAATAGCAAACTACTGCTGTCAGATTAGGTTTCTGCCTCCTTAGCAAGCTGAACTGGCTCGGTGACACATCCCAGAAGTAGCAGACTGAGCACAAAGGACAGCACAGAAATATACCTTTCTAGGAAGCTGCCAACTGTCAGTCACACCTTCAGCAGAAGCACAGTCAGCCCGGTCACTCCCCTGCAGCAGGAAGCAGCAAGCCACTTACAACAGGCAGGAGGATGAGGTAGTCCCAGGCTCTCCTTGATTTGTAACATTCTAGATATTCTAAGCACTTACCGACATTGTTTAAGTCAAATGCTATTTTACATAAATTGCTACTTAAATGTGAAGTATTCTAAAAATTCATTTTCCTGTCACCTCAAGTTAGGCAAAGTAATCAACATTCTGAACTACAAATATTGCATCTCAGTTGCTCACCTGAGAAATCAGCACACTACACCCCGTTTATTTAAAGAAGGATGTGCCAAAAACAACAACAAAAGCAACTTATCATTTATGGCAAACTGATGAGCATCAAGGAAAATCTCATTTATACAAAAAGATAATTATTTTAGCATCTTCTAACATGAACTTACAAACCCAACACTATAAAACATGCAACAGGAAACATGAGTTGGTTTTCACTGTCTCTGTTTCCTCATTCATCTTACAGCAGCAAAAGTGCCTTGTTACAACATAAGGCATAAAAACAAACAAACAAAACAAAAAACCAAACAACCACCAACCAAAAATCCCAAGTCAAAAACCTTTTGTAATCGCTTAGGAGTGCTTTCCACCAAATGAATGATATAATTAACATGTCACTCAGTTATTTGCACTCCCTCATCTCTTCAGTGATTTTTTCAACAGTACTAAGTTCTGGATTTTTCAGGTTTAAAGAAACATTATGAGTATGCGTTGTATTTTGGACTAGAGAGGGATGAGACAGAAGCAATGCTCAGAGTTAATTCTGCACTTAGCTGCCTTCACAAAACTATTACAGAAGAGCTTTATCTTAATGACAAGGTACTGCTGAGCAGACTACTTGGCCATAGCTATCAGCCCACCACTTAGATGGCGACTAGTTCTGAGCAAAGCTTGACTCTGCTTTTTACGGCCTCCTTTTTCCTCTGGAGACAACTGGGTCTTCTGGAGAAGAAAAACAGTCAAATTAATTGACTAACATATGAAATTCATTTTCTGTAGAATGTTCTAAACAGACATTATGCTAAATTTTGTGTTAAATTCTTATTATGTTAACAAGAATACATAGTTGCTGTCCAGACGGGATCTGAGCTTCTTTACCAGTAGGATACAACTGAAGAGCTAAACTTCAGTGTGACTTTAACTCATATTCTTACTGATTTGCTCTGCAGCTAGAAAGGTCGTCCAATAACTGCAAAGTTCTCAATGCAGTAATTACTTCCATATTCAGGCTGAGGCTCCACTTGTACAGTTTTTCTGAAGGTGGTGAGTTTGTTGGCTTTTTTATTTGAGCTTTACATGAGCTTCAGATTATCTGTTTTAGGTTCTTAACATGGAAATGCATTTATCAGTGGGTAAATATTGTAGCACATTGTTGCCCATGATTTATCCTGCTTTTTCATCAACAGTGACCCATAATCTGTGGATCAGAACAGTGTTGAGTGGAACAAAGCTCACAGCAGTTTATACAGCATTTCTAAATGCTATATAAAGAGGCACCGTTCAGACAAATGTTAGCACATTTAATATTAAATGTGTTAAATATTAAATGTTAATATTAAATGTGTTAAATATTAAATGTTAATATTTTATCTTTTTTTTTTTTTTTTTTAACTACTTAACTGGCAGGCTTACCCTAAAATAATTTAACCCTACAGTGATTACACAAGTCTATATTTAAATACCTTTAGTTCTTAAACATTTTACTCTCTCCCTATTCCTGAGACAGTTCCATTCTTTCCATTAACAGAAAGATATTTAGCTGTAAACACTTTTGTGTTTAGTTGTAAACACTTGTGTTTAATCTGGACAAGACGTCAAGAAATTGACAAAAGATACTAATGCAAGTTAAATAAATCAAAACTACTATTACAAAAGTGAAATTTTAATGTGTGGTAAAGAGAACAGAAAACTTCTCAAATTTGTCACTGAATACAGAACTGACAATAGAAATTAAATAATAAATTCAAGTTGATTGCTTGAAAGAATTCAGAACTACTGCATCAAATGAACTCAACACACAAGCCCAGAAACCAGAGAGAGAGAAAAGAACCACATAGAACATCATGACAGTATGAAAACAAAAATATAGACGCAAAAGCAAATCCTTGATAGGGTAACCAAGTCCAAAGGCATTTAAAGTGAGTAATTTTTGATACACTCCAGTGCATTATCAAATATGTGCAAAAAATTATTAATAAAAACTAACTGCTTCTAGTCCTCATAAGATAGATTTCAAACCTATTTTTCATCTGAATGCCCATTATGTACGTTTACCTGTTCCCCCCCTACCTAAATTTTTATAGCTTAAATTAACATACTTCCTAATAACAGAAGTCTGGAAGTAAGACAGTAAGGTTGGGAAGTAAAGGCCATTATGTGAGTGCTTTTTTGTGTTCTGCAATAGTATCACCCATCTTAGAAAATACCACCACACAGTGTATGAACTGAGCATAAAAAGAGGTGGCTTGCCTCCTTCTAAATACTTCCTCCTCCTCTAAGAAACACAAGCATATTCCCTTAGATGAAAATGCAACTCAGCAACAGATAACAAGTTCAAGGTTTTTTTTCTTCCAGTCATCAGTTTCTGATTTCCTAATTTTTGACTACACAGTCGCATCCTTCCTAACCCCTCTCCTTTTTCGAAAGGGCACAGGTATTAATTTGTCCACACTTTACGATCAGTACATCTTGGTAGTTTTTGCTGGTTTCATATCATTACTAATTACTATTACCATTATTTCAGTCAGTTTAGAAAGCTACAATAGCCAAACAAGTTATTAGCAAAGCAGCAGAGCAATATATGGAAGACTTGACTATCCACTCTCACTGGCAGCAAGCTGTCAAATCAGATTAGCTATCCTGCTGAACTATACTTCCAGATTAGGAGATCAAGACTTAACTTCCTTCTTGTCCTAATTGTAGTAGCCCTGGAAAATGTTCAAGATGCCTCCTCAACAAAGTAAATTGAGCGAAATAGTCCCAGACATAATCCTCAACTGTTACAAAACTGAGCACATTCTACACTTTTGTTGATAGAGCCAATGAGAAGGTTCAAAAAGATAACTAGTTTCTTAACTGAATAGGCTTGAAAGTTCTTTATAAAGCATTCCTAAAAATGAGGAAAAAATGAACAGGGTCAGAATTCTACTTGTCATTAATACCCTCCACACGATACATCTGCATGCTGCCAACCAATTTAAACCAAGCTTACACATTAGCTATTACATTTAAATCTTTGCACTGAATTATGACTTAAGAATTCATCAGATGTCACAGGTAATTTTAACTACTTCTGAATGGGAAAAAGATACTGAAAACATTGAAAAATTCTAGCCTTTCCCCCCAAAAACAGATCTGGCACTTCACCAAGTGTACAACTTTGTCTCATAGTCCTCAACTAGCATCCATCTAATGTCATTCATTGTCAGAAAGTCCTGTCTGTTTCAAACGTTTGCAACTTCAAATAAGAAAACTGAGCATATATTCCATATTTTTGTGTCTGAAAACTGAGTTGGGTAGCCTGGATAATCTAAAGATATGAAAAGCATCATCTGTATTGCCTATCAAGATTACAGACACTCAGCTCAACTAATTCAAAAACAGTTACAGCACTTTGCCTAAAGCCTGCAGTTCCACAGAGCCCAAGCTATCTTGAAGTCAATGCTGCTGGTCCTACCTTGACATTCCTTCATGCTTGCTATCAAGTTCACAGCACTCAAGAACACAAAGAAAAGTTTCCAGATTTAGCATTCTTCTGGTTTAGCACTGGAACAGCTCATCAGTCATATACATCACTAGTAACTGCCACTAGGAAGGAAAAACCTAATCCTAGCCAGGCTGTGTGAGCAGTACTGGACAAAGTATTGACTTAAAATTGTCATAAAAACAGTACTGGAATTGCATTTTGACATACTTAAAGGAGTCAGATTTTCTCATGAGCAGCAGTAGGCCATTAAAATGTCACCAATACAGCTTCATAGTTCCTTCTTGCACCTCCAATACAAATTTCAGCAAAGAGCAAAGAAAAAAAACAAACAACAACAACAAAAAAAAAACAAAAAAAAAAAAAACAAAAACAAACAAAAAAATACACCTGCTTTAAAAACATAAGCAACACCTTCGGGAGATAGCCAACATGAGATCTCAGAAATGCCCCCAGCACAAACATAATTATAGGTTTCAGCCCAATACATAAGAGATGGTTGAACTTATCGGAGACTGCTGAAGAGCTGATTGCAGTAACAGCAGTTGGAGATAGCAACATTAGATCAGGCACTGTTTTGGGTTTCTTGGTGGTTTTTTTCTTTTTTTTTTTCGTTGTTTGTTTGTTTTTGTATAGAAAAAAATGACAGTGATGAACCCACTTTTTTTCAAAGAAAAAACTTCACCAAATATCTAAAAACCCTTACTAATCTTAAGATAGTAATATAGTTTTTCACCAGCTAGGTATACATTGTGTGTAACTGAAGCCTGTCTATCAGCAATAAAAGCTTAAATGTATTTTTTTTTTTCCCCTCACACCAAGCATACAAAGCAAATCCACCATTTGGAGAAGGGATAGTTGAGGTTTCTTTTCAACTAGGGTCTCCTCAAGTTGTAGGCAACTTGCACAAAACTGTTGGAATGTTTACAGTAAGTAAAACATTTACTTGCCTCTACCTCCAAAACTGCTGGATCATGGTTGTCTCTGCTCTTAAAGGAGACCTGAAAAGCAAAAAAAAATTGGGCATGTGCCCTATTTTGCTTCTTTAAGATGTTTAATAGAGGCATGAAGGGTTGGAATTAGCATTTTTATTTTATTCTGTGATAGACAATTTATTCCTTCTCACTTACACTTGTGATTTAAATCCCAAGAAACCAAAAATCCGTAAGACAGCCTAGGTAAGTGTGAACAATGTAAGATTCAACAGAAGTCACAGAATAAAGAACTTCAGTTCCTCCGCACCTTTTCCCTAGTCCCTTGAAGTTCAACTCCATTTGCATGACTGCTAACTCAGTAAAGGGATTCTGTGTTAAATATCCCTGCACAGTCACCACTGGCTATTTGTACACTTACTGTAAATTAACATTACACAAAGCTATGAAAAGAAAATGCTCCCCACAGAAATTCAACTGAGATGTATTTTAAATTTGTAAGATAAAAAGCAATCAAAAAAAGTTCAAGTCATTTTCAGGGCCTCTTAATGTTGTAAAAAAGCAAAATAAGCAAAAACAGAGTTTTTAGAAGTTCTTTGCAAATAGTAAAGTGAAAAAATGAGAAAGAGTAGAGAAAAAGAAACAACCTATAAGCTGAATAACTATTAGAGAGCCAAACATGTCTTTCTCATGCACTACTAAAACGGCTGTAAAATACAGTTTATATGTGCTATAATGATACAGGCAACATAAAAGCTGCAATCATCTTTCTAAAAAAAAAAAATAGTGTATTTCAGCTGATAGCAAGATTCTAAATTGATACATAGTAATAATTAATATTATTCATGTGAAATGCAAATAAGTGAAGAGGATAGTTTATTCTAATATCCATTACTGTCAGGGCAGGCCAAGAAGCTTAAAGACAAGAAAGCAGGAGAAAGCTTTCTTCAAGCTTTGCCTGTATAACATGTATGATGTTTTACCAGAGCGCAGATAGTTGCAGGTACCAGTATTCTCTAAAACAGATTCATCCTAACTTTTCTCAAAATAAGTTCTTCTTATAAATGAAAAATTACATGGCTGTAGCTACCTGTACACGTTTTATTCATTGAACAGAGCATCATTTTAAAGATGAGACAGTTATCACAGATAACATTCAATGGTTTAGGCCCCTTTTATTCCTTTCACTCAAACTTCAACAAAGTAATTTCTATGTATGAGATGGGAAAGACATGAAGTCCAATTTTTATTCTAAAAAGGGAAGTTTAAAGTGTTGCTTATGAAAAATATTTACCCATCAAGAAAAACAAAAGCCTTCATGAACAGGGAATGAGATCTTGCTGTACTGATAAACCTGAATCAGTCAACCTCATCACCATTCTATGACAAAAGGGTATTTTATTTTGATACACTCAGATCACAACACCTGGTGACACAAGATATAGTATAATAAGCATTTCTTTCAGGAACAGCACTGCTGCATATAGCTTTTTTTCAGATAAAGTGGACTCCAAACAACAGCAGGCCAAAGACCTGACTATCTTCACCTTAGTTCTGTTCCTCAAATTAGCTCTGTGTAATAGCAACAAGGATTGTAATTTTCCAGCTGCAACAAGCATCAGATCCCAGCTGAAATAGAACAAGCATTGAAGGAAATTCTCCAACAGTGAAAAATTCAAAAAAATTCATACTAGTTTTTTTTTTATTATTTATCAGTGAGATGAACTCTAACCTGAGGGTGGAATCAAAAAAGAAAAAAAGAAAAAAAATCTACCTGTATTAATTTAAAAACATAGTAAATAAGTCAAAATTGAAAAAATTGGTTCATAAGAATAACTTCTAGCTTTACAAGCCATAGAATTGCAGTCTCATATACAAGATTATGCTCTCAAAGCCAGGAAGAAAAAAACTTCATTCTATTTCCTATTTTGCCAGGAAGAAAAAAACTTCATTCTATTTCCTATTTTTTCACAAATTTATTCTATTTCCTCCTCTCTCTTGAACAAACATCCTCTCCATCTAAATCTTCCTAATTTATTAGGCGAAATAAACTAGAAGTCAAAGTGAAAACTGCTGGAAATAGTCAGTCACGTACCTCAGTACCATAGAATCTGAAGGTGAAGTTTAACTCTTCTACCAAGCTTATTAACTCACAATTAACTCTCATTGAAAAGAGCTATCCTGACTCTGTTTCTTTCCCTGCTTTGTTGCTGCTGCTTAAACAACTGCCCAGGAAGCAAATCAAGAAACTAGCAAACTCGGTTGACTTTCAAGGACGTCTTAAAATTTCAATGGGAACAGACCATTAGAGCAATCCAAGTACAATGCCATTGCATTCACAAAAAAAACTTCAATAATTTGTGGTTAGCAAGAAGTTTTTTTTCTTTGAGGATTAACTTACAGAGACAGGAACTTCTCTGCTTTAGAGTCTGCAATCCTCTTCAGTCATATATAATTGTACAAAAAATGCTGAGAGTCTTTGAATTCAATTCTGATTCAAAAATAAGTTATTTCAACACCTATTATACAACAATCTGGGGAAAAACCACCACAGTAGTATATCATGTCAAGTGAATTTTAAGGTTACTAAACAAATCAGTGACACCAAAATATCCTACCCATTTTAATAATGTTTTAGACTATTTTACTCTGCAACACCTCCCACCCACGCAGCCACTTATCTCGATGCCCCCCTTACATAACTATTTCATATGAAGCATTAAATGCAGAGGAATAAAAATACCTGAGGATAAGCTACGGGAACTGTAAGGATACTCCTGACTGATGGGCACATATGCAGTTTTTATCCACAGCAATACTAAGTAATCTGGAATAAATTTCTCTTCTGCTATTTGTTACAAAAAATGCCTAGATCAAATACTTGCATTAAGTTCTTGCTACAAAATCACATGGTCTCATAGGATAGAGCACCTTTACTAAAATGCACAGAGAATTTAGAAAAAAAATGATCAATAGTTATTTCTGACATTCTTTTCCTATTAGTATAGCATGTTATAACTATTTAAGAAACTGCAATAATGATTTACAAGCATCAAAAAAAAAATTTTTAGTGTATGTCATGTATTCAGCCAAGTGCATGTAGTGTAAGACTGTATACGCCTTGATTTCCTCCCTGTCCAACACCCCACCCATACCCTGCGGGTAGAGTTAAGATAATTCACTTCTGCAAGCAGAATATCATCCATCTCTTAATGTAAGCCTGAAACTTACAGAATTTTTTAAACACTGAACAGTCAGTAGGCAATATACAACTATTCAACATAGCAGCACTCAAGACCCAGAATGGAATAAACAGCTACACTGCAGTTGTAATGTATAAAAAGTCAGAATTGGGAACAGTACATCTTTTATAAAGAAGCTGAAAGAGATGAATAGGAAAAAACACAAAGATAAATCAGTGGATGAATACAATACTAAAAAACAATTCAGAATGCCCAAGAACAATTGAAACACAAAAAAGACTCCCATCATTGAAACACAGGATATCTCAAAAGGAGATGCATTCTATGAAATTGTTAAAGTGCAGCAGCACATCCAGCAAATATAAAATTGGATCAGATTTCTAATTTGGGAATGAAGAAAGGATGAAATCAGTTAAGCCACAGACCTATTAATTGTCATATTTTTCAAACAGCTGAAAACCAATACAGGATTACTCTAATATATACACAAAGTAACTTCCTTGTAAAGCATGGATTTGAAAATTGGCCAGAAACCATTACTAGCATGAATGAACTTAAAAGGTTGTCTTAGTTTCAACTGGGATGCAATTGTTTTTTTCAGTGTCTCGTATGATGCTGTGTTTTGGTTCAAGGAGAAAAACATCACTGATAATTGATGTTTCTAGTTGCTGCTAAGAGTCAAGGCCTTGGATCAGCAAGGCCAAGGAGCTGGGAGGGAACAGAATTAGAGTGGCTGACTTAAACTGGCCAGAGATATTCCACACACCATATGACATCATGCAGAAGGAGTTTCAAAGGCGGTAGGAGCTCTCTCTCTCTTCTCCACTGCTCAGGAGGCTAGCTGGGCATCGGTCAGGGAGTGGTGAGCAATTGCTTGTGTATCGCTCGTTATATATATTTGTATATACACTTGTTATATTCATATATACATACACAAATTTATGTCATTAATATTATCCTTTTCTCTATCTTAGAAAATAGTTTTATCTCAACCCACAAGTTCTACTCAGTTTTTGTGTTGTTTTTTTTTCTTTTTTTTCTTTTTTTTTTGTTTTTGTTTTTATTTTTTTTTTTCCCCAGTTTTATCTCCTATCTCACTGGAAAAGCACAGTGAGTAAACAACCGCATGGTGCTGAGCCACCCACCGGGTTAAACCACAACAAAGGTCCGTGATACATGTTGTAGAATCAAAAGAGGCAGACAAGCATGAATAATTTTTAACAGATCTTGATGAATAATATGAAGATTTATGTATAAAAATAATAAAAACACTATCTAAATTTCTTCATCTTCTCAAGAGCCATCCTTATATCCAAATTACAACTATGAGAGCACAGGAAATACATTAGCTGTGAAGTTTCTGATGAAAAATTTGCGACATCCATTAAAAATACTCCAGACATACACAGACAGTAAATCTGTGAAACAAAGAAGTACAAGTCATAAAATACACTCTTTTCATTTGATCTTTCTAACAAATTGTTCTACTGTAAAATATAATTTATCGAAGTCTTAGATTAGTATTTGTCTGTCTTTCCGCTTGAGCACAGACTTCAGTTTTACAGTTGTGAATACTTTAGACTGCTTCTCTACCTGTGTCCACAAACAATAGAATAGAAGGAGCTCACCTCACACAGATTAGTCCTTAACCATAAAATGAGATTTTCATGTGGGCAATTAAATACATACAAACTGTTTTAACAACTTTCTCTAGCATACTACAACATTAAGAGTAACTCACCTACTAGAGTTTTAAAATGTGGTCTTTCTTAGACAGGAGATGGTATCTATTGTGCAAAGAATTGGAATAACAAACTCTTGATCTTGTAAATAATTAGTACTTAAAAATGACACAAAGATTCAAAAAACACAGGCATGTAAACAGTTTTTTTTTTCATTATATATACATATTTATAGGCAGAGGAATACAGTTTCAGTACCTTTTTCGTCAAAGAAACAATGTTTGCGCAGTACATATTTCCCTCAAAATCCAAAGATCAGCTGAAGCAACTCTGAATAAGCACACCTGAAACTCCAGGACCATAAATAACTGGCATACAGTTTCATACAAGCTTTTTATCTGTGCTTTTCAGATGTTTCCCTTCCGTAAGAGGATAACCATTTCTTGTGGTACGCAGACATATTCGTAACATGGTTATAGTAACATGGTAGCTATGTCTACGCACTGCATGTCTTGCCAGATAGGTCATCCCAAGATACTGAGGATTTCGAAAGCTCTCTATGCTCTAATGTTCATCCCCACCTCCAAGTAACTACACAGCTCTCAACACTGTAACTACTTTATCTGCTGATATGAAGACAGTCAGCAAATTGGAATACAAAGTGGCAAAATAGCTAGCTTCATACCTACAGAAATTAGTTTCTACAATTGTACAACATAAAAAACTATAATAACAGAAAAAGTATTTGTAAAAATCACATAAATTAGCATTTATGAATACATTTAGGGGCAATAAATACATCTTCTACTGCTGTCACTATTCTGTGGAGACAACACACTGTTCTCAGTTTTCATCTGATCTCTCAGGCCAGATCTTGTCCATCTGATCAATGTTACTGCAGAATTTCATTTCCTATTGACTACTACTTTGGTTGTGTCCTATTTCCTTCTTGTCTTGAAATCCATACAGATAGCCTCAAATTTGTTGCACAGTTGATTATACCCTACTTGTTAAAACAAAACAAAACAAACAAAAAACAAAACAAAACAAAAAAAAAAAAAACAAAAAAAAAAACCAAAAAAAACCCCAAAAAAAAGCACTACAGTAAAGCTTCCTCAAAAGAAGTTTCTCCTAAACTTAAGGCCAGTAACCAAAGCCCAGTCCTCCAACAATTCAGACTTGTCTGCTAGTACTCTTCTGGAATTCAGGCAGTAGCTATTATAGGGGTGCTTCATTCAGAATGCTGCTTACAGACTATGAGGAAAACAATCAAACTTGATGAACAAAAAGTTCCATATAATTGAAATCTGACTGTGATTATATGTAGTCCAATCATACTGGAGTATAAAAAATTCAGCTCAATTCTCCACAGCAGACTATTTTCATTTTAGTATGTTGTCATATATGTGCAAAGGGTGGGAAACATTCTGCAAAGCCAATTGTAAGGGAAAAACAAACAAAAAAACTAACTTTAAATTCAACTAAATTGTAGAACTGTTACACACTTAAGTAGTATATACTTGATCATACGGAGAATAAAAGTCTTGGAGACTTGCAAAGAAAATGTCAATAAATTAAGTGTTTATTAGATTATACCTCCAATACATCATAGGTCATTACTTTTCAACAGAAAAAGAACCGCTCTGACAGTAATGATCACAAATTGGTTTAGAGCATAGACAAGGTCATCATAACTTGACTCAGCTAATACATGTAATTAAAGTTTGTTTCTGGATGGATTCACATTTTTTTTTATAAGATGATTCCAAATCATGCAAAAACTCATCTTAAAAAATTCTTAGCTTTGAGGCACAGACATACCAATGGCTAAATGGTACTTTTTTCTCCCCCTCTCTTTCACAGTAAATTTTTAATTTTCACCCCCTAGAGAATCATGCCTCAACTGTCCAAATAGTTCAGAAAAAGGAGAAAATGATTAAGCACCACTGAATCGTGCTCAAAACAACCTCAGCATAAGAGAATACTTGGAATACCTGATACACCTAAGTACACTGTTACACAGACAAAAGGTAGAGGTACAAATGCGAGACACGTTCTATAGCTCCAACCATAGATAAAATACTGCTCAGATTTTCAATCTTTTAGTTGCTGGTTTTACATAGGCAGGACCTAAGCTTGCAGGAAATTATGATTCATTGTGCACACCTGCAATAAAAATGCAAGTTTTATGACGTGCTTTCAGCAGTACTGTTTTCATCAGAGTAAAAAGCATGCTTAATATGTATATACCACAAATGAGAAGTAACATCAATTCAGGTTACAGGGGAGAGAGGAGTTCTAAATTTTCCTCACATTGTGTTTGTGTTCAACTTTATGACCAGGTTACTTAACAAACAGTATTATTCTACAGGGCTATCTGGAAGAGAAAGAAATTTCACCTTTTAGATTTTAGATGTTCTGAAACTTCCTGTTATGAAAAAAAATGTGAGTTTCTTCAAATGCTTCTTTAAAACAGAGCTAACAAGCTTTTGCTTGAACGAGAGTATGACTTCACACAATTTTTTCCAACTAAAAAAACTGTGGATGGGGTAAGTACAGAAAAATACTTCATTTGTTTCAGTCCAGCTGGTATTTTCAACTGGAAAAACCCCTCAAGTTATAGATTGTAAATGAGAATTTTCATTCAACCTTATCCACTTAGTGTCTCTGCTACAGTTTAACGTAGGTTTAAAATTCATCAGCAGCCCTCTATGTCCAACAAGGGGAAGACCACCCACCATGTTTGCATACATAAAATTATTAGGCTCCCAAAAAGACACAGTGTGTATAATAGACTTAAAAACTGATGAAGAGGAATATCACTGTATGACACAAGTATGTATACTACAAATTCCTCCCCGAAACAACCACAAGCCTTAAAAGAATGAGAAAGCATGCTCAGGAGAAAAGGGTCCAAGAAAGGTATTTCTCACTGAGAAATTAAAAAAAAAAAAATCTTCACTTTTCCACATTTTGCAACTACAAATAATTGTAGCACAGACATTTTCTTCTCTGCAAAAAGAGCTGGATATAGAGATTATTGCAATCTACTCTGTTGTATAAACACAGTAGATTAATGTCCATTCATAATTGCATATAGAAACATGATGTTGAAAATGTGTACGTTGAAAAGGGAAATTTCACCAAATCACATGAGTTAATTCCTCAAGAATGAAATTCAAATGCATAATCTTAAATCCAATATAAGGCAAATGCACAAAAAACAAAATAAATCAGTAAATTATTTTCAAGTTACCAAAGTTAATAAAATGTAATCTGAACAACTTAAACTGAAAAATCGGATATGCTTATTATATTTTTCTTTGCAGAGCAGAATAAACAGGATATGTCCACATAAGACTGTTTATTCCAGAAGAACATAGTCCTCAACTTTATCTCTTATGGAAACCTCAAAAAATTAGCTTTGTTATTAGAAACACTGTCAGTGACTGGACAGCGGTGGGAGTCACAATACTCACCGAAAAAGTGAAACTACTTATCTGTGATCAGGGATGCTTGACAACTTATCTAATCACTGCAGCATATAATCCTACGTGGATGAGCTCAGCCAGTCAGACTGCATACAATGCACTGTCATACAATGGAATAATTTTATAACCTAAATGCATCTCAAATTTGTTTCCACTTTTCTTTTTTGCAGTACAGAAAACAGAAACTTAGCAAATGAGTTAACAACACATCACACCTTTTCTAAATGTCAAATAACAAAGTATCTCACCAAATTCTTACCTAATGTTTATCACTGTTTATTTAGTGTGAAAGCAAAGTTGTGTAGGGAAGGAACTTTACTGAATTTATGAATTATCAGAAGAAAATACATTCAACAGCCATATTAAATTTTTATTGTTAATATGCTATAATTTTATTAATTTTATGACTAAGATGGCAAGATAAACATTTTCTCCAAATGAAAAGTAGACTACTTCAAAAATGTGCTACATATGAGATCTCATTTAAGTAAGGTTTTACAAACTTTTATTTCTGTAAACCACAGCTCTCATGAATCAACTTTTTTTTCTTCCCTTAAATGAAAGGTTCACTGAAGTTTGAGACTGTGAGATTACTAAATTTCAGCATCAAGCAGCAGTTAGCTATCATGGGGTGTTATGGCTTATTGATGGTTTGGGGTTTTATTTTTCGTTTTTTATTTGGTTTTTGAACATTGTCTATTTTACGGTATTCTTTACAGAAAAGACTACCTACCAACTACAAACAAAAAACAACATAGATTACAAACCTGCAAAACAACAAAAACAACCCCCAAAAATATATCTCAAGATGGAATGCCTCCCATCCAAAATACGGCATGCAGCTTGATTACATAGTTAAGAAATCTAAGAGGAAAATAATAGCCTAGTTACAGGATCTTAAGAAAAGAAAATCTGACATAGGATTTTTTCTTTTTAAATTTATTCATTCATAAAAATAAAACAGCAAATATTAACAACCAGAGAATACCAACTATGTTAGAAAACATACTCTAAGCAGCTGGAAAGGAAAAGCTCATGCTATGTGTAACTTGGGTATAAAGTTGTGTTTGAGTTTTGTTTTTTTTTTAAACTCCCACTGTACTCAGGATTAATGGAATGACATTTAAGAGTCAGAAAAAATAAAAGATATTTCTTTTTTCTTTGAAGTCGGTAGGTTCATTGAAAAAAAAAAAAAAAAAAACCAGCAGCAAAACAAACAACAAAAAGCAGCCTCTAAACAGCTGGAAAAATCCTGTTTTTTGTTGTTGTTGTTTTTTTCACCTCACATCTTTCCCACTAGATAAACTGGGATATTATCACTGTTTAATACAAGCTTTAATTGAGTACCATCACTGGTGGGAAGAAAAGTGTGGAACCATACTTTCTGTATCTAAAAAAGCAGGTAATTAACAGCTATTCTGGCACAATCCCTTATCACCAAAATACACAACACTGTTAAGTTCCCTCAATGCCAAGGCTTTGCTCCAACAAAGGAAAGCTGATGTTTCAGGGTCACATTCACTCTTTTAATACACAGACATAAATTTACTGCTCAGTCAGACACCTATAATTAAACAAGAAGAATATAATTCTAATATTCAGACAGGCTTGCATATGAGTGGGATATTTCCCCCCGTAAAGATGATTGCCTTTCATTTTTTGGTTTCAAGTAGCTACAGTTCACTTAGTTTTGATTACATAGCAATTAGATATGCAAATACAAGAGATCTAAAAAAATGCTTTTTGAAATGTCAGATTGTAAGCAATCATGCTTATTCTTTCCTGCCGTATGCACAAGCTATTCATTAAATAGCTATTGTCTTAAAAACATTCAAACAGATTGCATTTATCAGAGATGTAGAGGCAAAGATGGGAGGCACATTACCCAGGACATGGCTCATCAAGGAAAGAAAAAGATCTAACACTTAATTTAATATGTACATGATAGTGGTTAACTAAGTTGGAACTAAATATAATGTTCGTTGTACATTTTTCCACTACTGATATATATACTATATGTATAGTATATAAGATCACTGTATCTTGAAATCAAAAAGAATACTGAAATTATTTTTACAATTAAAAAAAAACAGTAGTTTGTGCATTTAATGATACTGTGCAGATAATAAATTTCAGAGCCAAAAATACAGAATTACTGAATATTACTGAAAAGTCAAAAAGTCAATAAGAGTCAATAAGAAACTACAATGTTAGTACTGATTTGGCAAGAATAACCATTATAGGTCCACAAACATGTTCCATTTGAAGTGCAAATTCTTACAATTTCATGCGTCTGGATCATATGTGGATACCTGGATTTTTGTTATACGTTTCACAGTGCCTTTAGAAAAGGCCTTCTAATCATTGGTTAGAATGGGAAAGAGTCAGGCAACAGCTCTGAATAGCAGGGACAAGTAGACCTACTGCAGTGTTTGATAGGACTATTCTATAAGAAATTGTTACTCACAAGTATGATCTGTCATTGCTATAGCTGAAAGTTTGCTCTTGCAAAACTCTAAAGAAGCAAGAACAGGAGGCAGCTTGGTTAGTTGTTTCTTTAATATTTAAAGACAAATAATTTCTCAGCTTATAGAACAAGAAAATCTCTAAACAAGCCTGTGTTTCCTCACAGCTTCCACAGCTCTGAGGAAATGCAGACTATCACATGAAGCTGAAACACTGTTTATCCTAAAAGCTTAGCTTCCAGATAATAAAAGTAAATAAACTAATTTCGTAGTTGATTTTCATAATGGCTAACCATCCTTCAGGAGGGGTCTCACAAGAACACAAATCTTTTTTCAAGGACAAATTAACAAAAGTTACAGAGGATGTCTGATTCAGAAACCTCTTTTAAAAACCTGAGGGGGAAAAAAAAATAACAGATTAGCTCAACTCTGCAGCCCACCATAGAAACCATACTGTAGGCCCTGAAATGTTTCTGAAACTAGAGTTATCCGTGCAACATTTACATGTCCTCTGTTACATTTTCCTAAGGGTCGCTGTAAACAATTGAACATCCAATGTAAACTGAATATTTGAACTCTACCCACTACAGCCCATTACATGAAGAACTATGCCAGACAGGAACCGTAGTATTGCTTCTCTGCAATCACAGAGAATCATAGAATTGCAGCAGTTAGAAGGGACCTCAAGAGATTGATTCCAACCTCTCTGCTAAAGCAGATCCTCACAACTGGCCACAAAAGTAGACATCCAGATGGATTTTGAACATCTCCATAGAAGGAGATATTCACGCTGGCTCATGGCCAACTTGTTGGCCATCAGAACAGATAGGTCCTTCTCTGCAGAACTCCTCTCCAGCAGGTCATCCTCGAACCCATACTGATAGATGTAGTTATTCCTTCCCAGGTATAAGACTCCACACTTGCTCTTGTTAAACCTCAACAAATTCCCTCCCTGCCCACCTCTCCAGTCTGCCCAGTCTTGCTGACTGGCAACACAGCCTTCTGGTGCGTCAGCCACTCCTCCCAGCTTCACATCATCAGCAAACTTGCTGACGGTAGACTCTACCCCTTCATCCAAATCACTGACAAAGATGTTGAGCAAGACTGGACCCAACACCAAACCCCAGGGAACACCAGACTTGAACTGCCAATGACAATCCTATGAGCTCTTCCAATTAGTTCTTAATCCATCTCACTGTCCACCCATCTATCCTGCACTAAGTCCCATATCAAGGATGTTGTGGGAGATAGTATCAAACACCTTGTTGAAGTAAAGGTACACGATCTTAACTTCTAATTTTTACTCACTCCTTATGTCACATTTACCAATTACCTACAGAAACCTGTATCCAAGTTAGCAGGCAAAATCCCTCCAACCCCTTCAAAAGCTCCTACACAGTCACAACTTGTGTTGCTGTAATGTGTGAATTCAACAGTAATTGTAACTACAAGGACATACTTTTTTTCAGGGTTTTTGTTGTTGTTTTATTATGTTGATCTTCACTTTCAGATGTTCTTCCACATGTCAAATGTTTTTATCTGTCCATTAGTTGAACATGCTCAGCAGAAGTCTGCCATGAATTTCTTAGGCCTCACCTCATCCCCTTATCTGCAACATTAGTTTACCTCTAGTGATCTCATCCCACTTTACATTTATGCAACCATGTAACGTTCATATAAAACAACACTTCAGAGAAACTTCATGGCATCTGGTCAGATTTTCAGGGTAAATGAAGTACCATGGAAATTAACTCCTCCTTCTACTATCATGTTCCATTAAGCATAAGACCAGTCAGAAGGAGGTCAGTAGGAATCAAAACTGGGAAACACAGCCACAGAGTATCTCCACAGGAAACTAAGAGGAAATGCATAAGAAAGCAGGGAAAATGAAAACAACTCATGAAACGAGGAAGTTCATGAAAGAGGACAAAAAAATTTATGCTGAACTAGTTCATAACTAAAAGGACAGAAACACTAAGAGACACCTTCATGAACCAAAAAAGACTCAAGAAAAATCTCCAGTAGCTCTTGCTATAGAAACACAGCTGTTCCATAAATGAGATTGTTGTCTGCACTGCTGTGCATTTATGTTTGTTCCTCCATGAATCTTAGTTCTTCCTATACAAAAACATATTAGTGCTTTCCAGCAACTTTATGACAAAGTCACTATGTTTCTGTACTAATTAAACACCTTTCTGGTACTGATCCGATCCACTCTCATCAAGTTTTGTACATAATTCTGTCACATATTTTAATGAAACTAACAAGGAGATGGATATCCCCAGTGCTTTTTCAAAGCCAGAGGCTTCCTGTTACATTAGCAGCCAAGTATTCTGTCAGGCACATATGAGCTACTGAAGACTGCCTGAATGAAGTCACTGTTTTGCAGATTTTACTTTCAACAACCAAAAAGGGCCTAATGTTTTCTTAAATTTAGCTACTGAGGTTAGAGGACAAAATCTTGGTTGTCTTGCAGGCATACAGTACTGAATTGACTTACGACCCAAATTACATTCAATAATTACTTATGGTAATTAATTCATTGAGCAAGCTTGAATACTGTGCATTGTGTCTGTTCCATAACTAGTTTATGGTACTTAGTAATTAAATCAGACATTTTACACACAATGTCAGAATCAATCAAGTTAAATGGTCTCCAAGAAGTTCAGTATTAGACATTGCTGAATTTTATTAACTGTTCCACTTCTGCAAGAATAACAAATTTTCTTTAAGAGAACAACTGATTTGCAAACCTGGCCTCAACATCTGGTTTAAGATTTCATCCTTTCATGCAGGTAGTCAACACAGGGTCATCACAATTTTTCATCATATATATATTTTTAAGATACATCTACAGTATGCATGGAATTCAGTGGGTTCTGTATACATGAAAACATTTCCCATTTACTGCCCACTCAAACAAACTGGAAAATGTCCACAGTTCAGCAGAATAAAAATTGCCTATTATTCTCAGAGAAGTCCTGAACAAAAAATTTGCAACTCCATAAACAAATCTAAATCACAGTTTTCAAACAGAGAGAAAATACCATTCATAACGTCTTGCAAATATAGCTGGCAAAACTGCACAGTAACGACAGTATTCCATTACATACCCATTACTATCTGCAGAGGTACTTGAACTTCACTCATATACTTAATAGACTTGACTATAAAGCATGTCTACCAAAAAGGTAGCTGGTAATTAATTTCAGTTTTAATCCAGGTCTAAGCAAGACAAAAGCTACTACAGTATTACCAGTTTAAGAGAGAATTGCAACCATCTAAAACCAAGTTTCAATGGCAAACCAATCAAGCATTTCAGAAATTAGGATCTGTAGATGTTATCACAGTAATTGTTTCCAAAGTTGAAAAGGAATTCCATATCTTACCCTAGTTAGACACTACAGATTACCCTCCTCTAGTGGAAAACAAAGTAGCAGGAAGTCAAATAAGTATCTTCCAAATGTCCAATTAGCAATTCAAGTATTTAGTTTCTGCAATAGCCATATCTTGTTTCCTGCTCACTCTTCTGCTGTACAGCAAGGAGCTTTCCTATCCATCTCAATAAAATTCATATATCTCACCCTAGGGAGCCACATTCAGGATGGAAAACAAACACCTATACTCTGTCTGAAGCCCAAAACAAATTAGTGAATACCAGGAGCTGTCAAGGACTAATACAGACTCAGATAATACAAAAGCATGCTTCTTTCCTCACAGTCAATAAGTTTTGCTTCCATTCCTGCACTTAATGTGCTCACTCTTCGTGGAGAAGACTGAGAAATTTACCAAAGTAGCAAACTAAGTATGGCCATCCCCAGAAAGAAGTTCAAATACAGTTAAACAATACTCAGTAAAACAGAAAAGTAACACATTGAAAATGCAACCCTAAATACAAATTACTTCTGGTAAGTTATTATGTCACTACGTTAATTCTCAAACAAAGCCACTCCATGCTTCCTACCTAACAAAAGCTTAGTAGTAATTTTATAGACACTTTCTACCACAGCACAGACAAAGATGAGTCAATTACCACTCACAAATGTAGAATCTTGATCTATGTAACAGAGACTTATTTATACACAGATGTTCAGGCAACAACTCAAGGTTCCTCAGATACGTATTTTCTCCACAACACTTCATGCTACTTTTTTCCAGTATCAAGATAAATTAGATCTCTTGCCTTTTCATCTGAATTTTTTTTTTGTTGTTGTTGTTGTTGTTCACAAGGAATGGACAGAAAAACAAATAAAAACACGACATACAATAGAAGTTGATTTCTACTGGAGTGGCCCTTATGACAATTCCTTCATTTCACTAAGCCAGTTATTTCCCTAATTATTTTCAGTAATCAAATCAAACTATTTAAAACTAACTACACTCAAAACAAAAGCATTTATTATCAAGTTTTGATATCAAATTTAATCATAATCAAAAGCTTCAGTTACTTTTCACATTCCAGAGGAAAATATGCTCAAAGCCACAGCTTTATGTTTATATTTAAGCAACAATGCTGAAATACATCAAATATATACTGGATATATTAAGTAACCAATAAAAAGCAAAGGTATGTATAAAATAAACCTATCTCAAAGATGCATTGCAACAGATACCTATCAGAGACATTTCCTGAAAGGCTAATGCTGTTTTGCAATATTTCTTAAGGCCCGCAGGCATTTAGATTTCTGTCCTTCAAAATAAAATCATTCCGCTCATGAAAGCAGGAGCATTTCTCAGACTGTTAAACAATAAGACTTATGCAATAAATTGCCTCAAATAAGAAGCGTTTGTCAAATCTCACACAAAACATTCTCTCCTTGTACAATTCACATTCACATAAGCTAATTGCACCTACAGTGCATTCTTCACTATTTGTCAATTCTGAAAGCAAAGAGGTATGAAGCAAGACCACAAGCAAAGGTAATACAATCTAAAGAGAATCTGGACAACAAAACTTGTTGTTGTTGTTGACTTAAAGTTAGCTTTCAGTTAGCAATAATTCAAAAAATTATGTCTTCAGTGCAGATTTTCTTATAGAAAACCCTGAAGGAAGATTACTATTAGTTACCCTTCAGCATTAAATTATCTTACGTAATAAGTCAGTAACTCACTATGAGAAATGTTTTTTCTTTTTTGTGATGACTCTTTTTTTTTTTTTTTTTAAACTCTATTAGCTAATAGCATTAGGGAAACTCTTATCTCTTACCAGATGGTTACCACCTCCAGACTGCCAGGGATCTAATTCGTGAGACTTATGTTTTGTATGTGAAAAGGGGAAAAAAAGCCATGCTTTAGCAACTCTTTATTAATTAAAAACCTCAGCTTTACAACAACTCCTGAATTGAAAGTAAGTGACTATAAATGCAATACAAGTTTTGAAACTGGAACACAAAGGCTTATTTTCTGAGATATTCAGTACTGAAAAAAAAAAAAAAAAATACTAGGTCAAAAATAGTATCTTATATTTCAGAATAAATCTCTAGGAAGCAATCTTTGGCATCTATGACTACATAGATTTTTTAAACAGATTCCGATTCTAAGATAATTTTTTCCTCCAACTGTTATATAAATTAATATATTTTAATATATATTAAAATTAATATACATAGTGTAATATGGTAGATTCTTCACTGCAGTTATGGCATGCTCAACAGCCAAGTTCAATCACACCTTTATATGGATATGACCTTTTTCTTCAAGTTAGCTTCAAAGGTCGATTTATCAAACAGCTTACAAATTAAGTATGAATAAAGTTTCCCAAATTTGACATATAAGGATAACAACACAGGCATGCATACTCATGAGAAAATATACTTAGATGAGATTTCATTGTATGTGTTGTTTGATGCTGGAATTATTAGTTATTTTATTCCTAGGATGATGCTTTCAAAATTGCATTCTGGACACTGTAAATCTTTTTCTCTGAAAAATATAGATAGATTTTTTCACCTGAAAAAAGTAGATCCAGGAAAATCCCAACGTTAGCTAACAGCTTGCTCAACGACTTTTACTGTATAGCCATGAAAGCTGGTTACAGTCACTTGTTATTGTTATCATCAGTTTGGTACTCTGCCATTGACAAGTTGCAGATTTCACACACAACAAAACTTAACAAACCATGATCCACAAAATGCAACATGCTGGACAGCCAGATGACACTGCCTCAGTCAGGGAGAAAGCAGCAGAAATCAGTCAATTTTAACAAATGGCATCCTCAACAGTAAGTACCTTTGAGGAACTGACAGTTAAGAAAGAGTTCAAAAGGTAAAAGCAAGCAACTGACCTCCAGAAACGTCATTTATGTCAAAACAAGATATTTTTTTTAGTTTATTTTTAATGAAAGGATAGTAACTTTAGTTCTCAGAAATGGAAGGCTTTTTTTTTTTTTTTTTTTTAATTTATTTTAATTTCATCATATACTTCTGTCAATCCTATAAGGAATTCTAATATGTGTGTGTGTGTATATATATATATATATATATATATATATATATATATATAAAATAAAACTATTCCTGGTTGTATTGAAAAGTACTCAAAAAGCACCTTAACAGCTAGTTGCAGATTTTTTGTTTTAAATTGCCAGGATTTGTTTTAAATTGTCATGATTTCTTAACACAGATACATTAAATTGTCAAACGGCAGCAGCATCCTTATATGTAGAGGCAGCTTCTAGAGGCAACAGGCCTGAACCACACAATTTGTTCCCAGAAGACATGAATAATGATGGCTGGTTAGACTTTCACTCTGAAACACTGCACAACTTTACAGCGTACTAAAAATATTCAATTTCAACACAAATGCCAGCACCATAGCTTTATTTGTAAACATAATGCTTTTTTCACAGAAGGCAGAAGTTGAGCATCCTGTCAGTAGGACTGTAGTAACGGGCTTTGTTTAACAAGACATACAAACGCTTACTCTGTCAATAACTTCACTTTCCTATAAACTGATATGAAGACATTCAATTGGAAAATGGTGTATCTGATGGTATTTCCTAGACTAAAAGGTATCAAAACATCACAAGATACATAGTATCTCAATTCTACAGGGCATGTAAACATAATGAAATGACCTCATTACAAAGCAGGTAAATTTTTCTACTTTTAAATCTTTTTTCTCAAACTTTGTATAGGCACCAAAGATAACTAATAATTCATTTTTAGTCTTACTGTGGAAAAAAAAAAAGCTGTGGACTCTAAAACTGACATATATATTCACTTGACAACTCTCATACACATCAAAGCTGATCTGCCAAAGTTCAAGATTGGTACTAACGAAGACCTTATCTTGAAACCTTACATAATTTCAGCTTGAAAAGCAAATACAAATACATGAACAAATATCACGTAGCTCAGGAACAACACATCAGTTCATCGAATAGTCAAACTACAGAGGAAAGAGCAGGAGATTTGAACCTGCTGCATTGGATAAAAGCAACAAGTTCTTTAATTTTGAAATTGCATAGCTGTCTGCCTTGCTCTTTGAAATAGCCAACTGCAGAAACAAAAATCATTTCATATATCCTAACAAGATGCTTATTGTTGAAGGAAAAACAAATAATATCTCCTTGTACAATGTTCCAGCAGAGCTTCTTGATTAAAAGCTGGAAAAAACAGGATAAAATGTAATCAGCCACGGCTGTCACAATCCAGTAGGCTGATGCTACTGAGCTGAATACCTCAAATCTCTGATAAGAGAGCACAGATTTGACTCCCTATGTGCTTGCATCAGTGCATGTTTCATGGAATGTGTGTGTGACCAATAAGATGATAAAAAATAATGTTTTGCTTACCCATAAACGGTCAGGCTTCCCTTCTATTAAAGCATCATTCTTTGATTGGTGTTGCAATTGCTATTTCTCTCCACTACTGCAGTGAAAATTAGTTTTCTTCCTCACCACAGAGAGGGTACATGCAGAGGAAAAAAAATGCCTTGTCCTTTTTAAAATCATGCATTCATTAGTTTTCAATGAACGCTTGCAACCCCTCTCCCCTCCTCTACAATCTCCTTCAAGCACCTCCAGGTTCTAATAAAAACATTCTCGGTAATTAAAGTTGTTTTATTATTATTTTTTTTTAATTTATCAAAAGCAGCCTAGGGAGATGTTCTGATCACCACCTGAGCACTGGATACAATTTGAGGATTTCACCTGCTTTCTGTGGGAAATACGTCAGCAAGTTTTAAGACCTGATGTCAGTTCAAGTGATTCAGCCATGTGATTAAGACTTCCAATCAATTACTTCTGTTCACATGCTCACACAGAGTAAAATTCTACAGAACAACACAGGATGGTTTATTGTGAAGCACCTTCCTTATTTTCTACTCGAATCTGCAACCATCAGCAACCAAAAAAAGAAAGTAGATGGATTCTACACAACATCCAATAAGACTTCTACAATAACTAGCACTAGGATATTAGGTTTGTAGGTTTGAAATACACAGGGGAAATAATAATAAGAAGAAATAACCTTCAACTAGAAATTTGTAAGTGACTCAGTCAAAAACTGGAAAAATTCTGAATATTCCCCTTTTGAAAACAATTGGCCCTAATTGCCAAAGCACTTGGACATCTTGTGCTGCAGATCTAAAGAACACATCAGTAAATATAGTTCATTACGAAGAGAGAGAAGAACAAATAGCATGAAGAGTACTTACTCTCCAGACTGATAAGTGTCACTGTTTCTTTATCCTGTTTGTAATCATCATGTCTTGAATTTTGATTCTTTATTTTTAGAAGAAACACCTTACTGGGGAACAGGATGCATCATGAACTACATTACAATAAATGATTAAGAAACAATTCTTACTGTGGCAACAATGTAAGCATACACAATATAGCAAAACAAAGGACACTATTTGAAGATGGTAAACTACTACCTAGTACCAATCCAGGACAGCAAAAGAACTAAAAAAAAAAAAAAAAAAAAAGATCATAAACAGATGACATGAAAATATGTTTTGTCAAGAAAACTTTTTGACACTGATTGTTGTTTGGTATTTAACCAACATTAAACTGTTATTGTAATAATTAAACAAACATATTATTCCAATCTGTTACGTCATTTGATTTTCAACACACACTCAGTGGTTGAGTACTCTGAGCTCCAAAAATACCAGACAATAGATGACTTAGAGAAGAAGGTAACAGATTCCTAGCTTCTCCTGTCTAATTTGTAAACAACCAATGTAAAACACTGTCCCTTACGTCCCACAAATGATCCATCATCTGAAGTGGCAAAACACCTTTTTGTACTGCATGCATAAGGGCTTATAGACATTAAACCACTGAGTAGATCAGTCTGTATTACTTCATGTGCATAAACTTTGAGCTGATGCAAGTAGTCCCTGAGGACACCTTTCAATTTCCTACTAACTTTAAATAAAACACAAAACAAAACACTTAAGAAGAGTTCCATGCTCAGAAAGAGTTTCTGGTTCCTTTATGCTTTTTCTTAAAGACAAAACTCACATTAACTATTCTTTGGAAGAACAATTAAAAAAAAAGGTGGAAAGAGTGTGGGAAATGAGTCTAAAAATACCACTTCCGCAAAATGTAAAACTGCCTAAGGTACCTATGGAAATTACTTCCCACAGGAAAGGATGGACTCTGAGGCACAAAGGTAGGAGGGAGATCATGGGCACTAAACGTAACAGCAGTCTGGACACAACCTGACCAACCTATTCCAGGCAACCTAGCTTAAGTAGAGAGGTTGGACAAGATGACATCTGGAGGCTAGGATGAGACGAAATAGTCCACAGCTGTGCCATGAAAAGCATAACTTGGATGGGATATTAGGAAGACTTTCAAGAATTTCTTCAAGGACAGGGTGATCAAGCATTGCAACAGGCTGCCTATGGCTTCTATCCCCAGAGGTTACAACTGGACATGGCACCAAGAGTCCTGGTTTAACAGTCTGAATCAGTACATCACACTCATGGCCGGACTAAATGATCTTGAAGGTTTTTTCCAACCTACACAACTCTACATTTCTGTAGCAGAGAATTACTGTTTGTATCTATCTGAAATAAATATGTTCACTACAAGGTATTACTTCAAGACCATTAAGTTTGGGCTCTCAATTTGTACTTGCAAGCTTTATGAAGAACTGATGCCTAAATGTTTTAGCTTACAATATCTACAAGTATAAATGAACCAGAACAAACATTTTTTTATTCAGAAAAAAAAATTACATAACCTAATTCCTGATAAACTTTCACAGTCCTAAAATTTTCCCTCATAAAACAGAGGAGTAACAATAGATACACACAATTCATGGGAAGAATTTAAGAATCCTGTTATCGATAAATATTCAATGTATTTTAAAATCTATGCAAATAGGAAAAAAAGAATAAATCGTTAAGTAGACCTTTTCCCCTCATTACATATGACTTATACTACTCTCCAATTGTAGGAAATCATATTTCAAAATCCTTCAAATTCTACTATTCATTCACAACTCAAAGCCCAAAAATAGGGCTAGTTTATATGTTAGATCTCCATCCAAACAAAGAGGTGGAAAGAATTCTGGAGGAGAAACAGACCATTAAAAACAAAACAGAACAAAATCCTTCAACTTTTTTATAAATCGAGCAATTTAAAACATCACTCCTACAGAACAACCAAAATCTCTCTGATGAGAGCAAGCCTTTGCTCAAAAGCTAGCAATCTAAATGTCCAACGTAACTATGGTGGAATAACAGAAATGTAAGTCAAAGTATTACAACAGATTATGAAAACATGAGGCAACACATGAAGTTTGAAAGTCATGATTATAAGCATTGGAAAGCCAGAAGTTTCTAAGTGGGCATTTTAAGTGGTTTTGCTTTAACTATTAAACGTTACATTTATATGAATACACTGTATTATGTGACTAATCAGAAAATGTTTCCTAAGGAAAGAACCAAAATAATTCATATTTTATATGAATATTATTGGAACAAATAGAAAAAGAATATTACTAATTGTATATCTCAAAACTGAATTAGTGATGCTGAGGCAACTTCAGCACTAACAACCAAAGCGAAGGAGAAATAGCTACAACATAAAACTGTAAATAGAAATAACTTCCAGGAGCCAACATCACAATAACTTAGCAGTCACGATGACTATCCTGAAAAGTACAATCTCCCTAATCACATGGACAGAGCAGATATAGAAGGGCTGCTTCAAAAGTAATGCTTCCTATTTATGACAGAGGTAAATGTCGGTGGTATGGCAGTTGAACCTTCCCACCAATATTCTACCACATTTTGTTGTCATTCATCAGATGGCAGCAGAGGGGTAGTCTGCCAAAATGGCATCTGAAACTGAAGTGCATATGAAGTAAAGGTGCATCGTTGAATTCCTCCACATGGAAAAAAAATTGCACATTTACATTCATTGACCCTTGCTGAATGTTTATGGAGACCAAACAGCGGCCGTGAGCAAATGAGGTGGTGGGTGGTGCACATCAGCAAAAGCAATATGAAAGACAAACCATTTTCCAGATGGCCATGCACAGCTGTCACCATAAAATGAAGAGCATCTCCACCAGCTCATCCATGTGAACTGGTAGATCATGAAACGGGGACTGTGTATGAAGCTCAATATCAGCTTCAATGCATTAGAAATGATGGTGGCAATACTAGAACATCAGTTTGCATCAGATGGATCTCACAAATATTCACACATTAACAGAAAGAACATCACATGCAAGTTTGCCAGGGATTATTGAACCAATAAGAAGCTGAAGGTGACAGTTCCTGGGATCACATCATTACCAAGGACAAGACATGGTGTCACCACTACAAGCCAGAGTTAAAATGGCAGTCTGTTGAGTGGCAACGTGAATTCTCCATCAACGAGAAGTTCAAAACACAGCCCTCAATGGGTAAATGGGTAAATGGATGTGTGCTGCCTTTTGGGATAAAAAAAGGGGCAACCTTTTTTGATTTCCCAGAACCCAGACAAACCATCAGCTCTTACTGCTACATCACAATGCTGACTATTTTGAAAGCTCAAACTTCCAGACTCAGGCCAGAGAAGAATATTTTTCTCTTGCAACATGATAATGCCAGGCTTCATACCAGTCTGAAGACCATAGAACACATTGCCAATCTTGGCTGGACCATCCTACCACACCCACTGTATAGTCTGGATTTTGGTGTCTCCTGATTTTTATCTGTTTAGGCTGATGAAAGATGGACTGCATGGGCAAAATTTTCCTAGCAACAGTGCGTAGCAAAGCAGCTCTGAAACAGTGGGTCACCTCTGCTGGTGCATAGTTTTGAGTGCAGCATGCAGGCTCTCATTCACTGCTGCCAAAAATTCATAGCTAAAGGTGGTGACTATATTGAATAATACTGTTTTGCAGCTGAGAATTTGCTCTGTCAAATAGCATCATTATACTCTTTACAAATGTTGTAGATTCCATGGAAATAAAGAGGAGTCATTACTTTTGCAGCCACCTACATAAACTACAGGACAGAGCAAGGAACCCAAAATATATCCCAGTTGTACTTTAATACAAAACAAATTCATAAATCTGGTAGCTTCTTTGCTTGCTCAGACAAAATCCACTGCCATAAACACATTTAATGTATTTTCTAATCCACACTCCTTGCACTAATCACTCCTTTGGTAATCTAGTAAAAGAAAGTACTTAATGACATCTGTAATATTAATAGCTCTTCCTTAAAAAACATATTTAACTTGAATTCTAACTTTGCCTCATGAAACATCTGACACTGGTCATTACTGAAGAATACTTTAACAGCTAGACTCCCAGTTGCACCATTATGTTGCATGCATATTTAACTTCCTCAAAGTACGTTATGTTAACTAGTAAGTCTGTAAAAAACACTAAGTAATGAACCACATTGAATAAATGCAAACAAAAAACCAAAGTGAGTAAGGAAAACACACTCCCATGTTAGGAAAAAAACTCACATATCAAACTCTGTGACTTTTGAAGAGCTTACCTTCTTTTTGTCTCTCATTGAGCCCTTCCCTCGGACCATTATCTTGCATCCTGTTTCCGCCTCAAGCTGTTTAGCTGTTAGTCCTCTGGGCCCAAGGATTCTTCCAACAAAGTTAAACTGGAAGAAAAACAAAAAGTATTTCTATAAAACAAAGTAAACAAAATTAATATAAACATGTATTTCCATCTCTAAAACATCACAAATATTATTGTTTTGTTTTTTTAAATCAATTTAGAACATCACACTAAATTCCTGAGGTGAAAGAATGAGATAAGTATAACTTTTATATATTAAATGCCTTGGCAATCCCTTCTGTGGAAGATAAGGATTTCAAGTAAAAATAGGTTTTTAAATTTAATCTGACAATCTAGGGTAGTGACACTCCTAGCTTCCACTACAATAAGTGCAATGAACTCTTACATAATGCTCGTTATTAGGCTAACAACGTGCATCATATCCTGGAAGCAGTTTCTGAATGCGTGACCAGACACACATAGAATATCTGTGTGGTTGGACTAGTATGTTGCCAGGCATATGTTCAGCCTCATAAAGGCAACACAAGGCTTTCATAAAAGATCTCTTGGTCTAGCCTCCCTTTGCTCCCTTCAGCTAAGAAGCATCCAGAAAAAAAAATGCATTCTTTTGCTCTTCCGTACTTTTTGACTGGGGTCTACCTGGCCAGCACACTGCCAACTGGCCACCCATCATCAACAGAAATTGAAGTATTTTCAAAACCACCACTTCTTAACATTTCCTTTAGCAAAGCAAACAAATGAAAAAACAAGCTAACAAACACAGTTACATTAAAGAGGCAGATAAAATTGGCTTTCTTGAAGCAGGTTGCCTGGACAAAAAAATCTTTCAGCTGAGACCTCACCAAATTTTGTTATTCAGAACAACCATATTTAACAAATGACATTTCTACTAACACATCGCAGATGACCAGAAGCCCTTCTCAATCCCTGAAAATTTCAATTCTTGTGATTGGCCCAACACTTGTTGATTCCAAATGCCATTCTTCACAACTTTTGTCTTGCCAACTTCCCTCAGGTTTGTATCCAACCAACATCACATTATTCTTCATTTTTACAGTGAATTCCAGACTGATGACATGAGGAACATTAGTTTTGAATTTCAGCTGTCTTCAGAAGTAGCTTTTATGACATTTTCTAAGAGTATTTTCTACTCCACTAACAATGTTACTCCCAAAAAAGGAACAAGACTCCATTTGAGGTCAAACATCAGTTGATTCTATCATCACTACTAATCTGCTAATACAGTTCAAGCAAGTTGTTGTTTTAACAAATGATTCCCAAGTCTTTTGTACTAACAGCTTACTGTCAACATTTAATTCCTCAGAGTGTCATATCAGAACTTTAGCCGAGAGCTCCACAGGAAAAAGCATTAACAAAATTTCTGAAGTGACTAAGTACAGATAAGGGACAACCAAACCACAATTGAGAAAACAGCACAGATTAATCCTTTTAGTTAGCATCAAAAGACTTATCTGAATTCAACTGTATCTGCATCTACTGTTTCTCTTACCTGCCAAATAATGGTAAGTATTGTTACACTGGACAAAATCAAAGAACTGTTTCGATCCCATTTTAACTCAGGATTTCTCAAGTTTTTCCCAATCTCTCACCCAACTGCATTTTTCCTCACCACCTTCCTTCTTCACCATCTTCAAACTACACATCTGTGTTTAAGAACACTGGTTATTCAAATACTGCATGATGTCTAAATTCAGAATACTTCTCTATCATTTCCTACAGCTTCATTTGCATGCTGGACTTCTCCAGTCCTCCAGGGTTCACCTTACTCCTAGTGAATTAATAAGTAAATATCAGCGATTCACAAGCTGCTTTGATCAATTTAAGATGACTAGACTTCACTACTACAAATGCATTCAGTTAATGGGTGCTAGAATAAGTGTGTTAAAAAATGAAGTAGATCTGTCCCGTGATAATATTAACTGCTTTCACATAAACAAGACCCAAGCAACAAGCAACCAAGTACTTTGTTTTCCTTTACGAAGTTAGTCTCTCTGTTCTTAACAAGTCTCTATATTGAACTTCTATATAACCACTTTTACTCGCAGTATTTCGTAATCATTTTCCTGTGTTTTTGTTTTGTTTTTGAAGAGGTGAACAAAGTTGTTTTTATTGTGCTCTCAAATCTTCCTATGCAAACTCAATATCAGTACTCCATACTAGAATTCCAAGTCTGTGACATGTATAAGCACGAAAGTATCCTATGCATCACTACATATTCATGCAGAATCAAACACATCAGGATTTAGAGCAGCTTTCTTCTCCAAATGTTTGTACCTAGTCCAGGATCTTAATGATCGCTGTGCAGCAACAGACACTCCCAGAAGCTGACAAAATTTCAGCCCTATCTAACAAGTTGACTGAATCAGAAACTCTCTGACAACCCTCTATTACCCAGGAAAACCAATAGCTCTCACTTTTACATTGCTTCCATGCCTCATCAGATTCTACATCCAGAACAAAAGGAAAACAAGAACTAACTATGCTAAAATTCGATGCTGCAGATTAATAAAAGGTTTCACAGACACATGACTTATTCTAACAGCGTACAAGAATGCAATTCTTTAGAAACTTCCCATACAAGTTAAAACCTGAAGAATTTGGAGGAATCAGAAGTATTATATGTCATCCGTACTTTCTGTATTCTGTATTTTCCCATCACACCTGAAAGTAAGATATGAAGATCTAGTTTATTTAAAAAAAAAAAAAAAAATCGCCTTTATTTTTAGAAAATAATTTGAAAAAAATTTGATCAAAATAGCCAAATCTCACAAGAAAGATATCATATGAACATGCATTTGGTTAGAGAATTAATTTGCTCAATTAAAGACTAAATTATTCTACCATTTTATTACTGCAAGTGTTCCATGATTTACTATACGTGGCATTTACAGAGATGTTAAAGTCTATTCCAATTTTAAGCAAAATGAAAAATGCCTTAGCAAGTTTATTGCGTTACAAACACACTGAGTATGAACATTTTGCACTTAGCCTAAATATTCTTCTAAGTAAAATATAGTAGTACTTCACAACAGAAGATGTTCTATGCTGACATTAACTAAGAAAACAAAGTTACAATTTAATTATTCTTGAGTACTTATTTGTATGTATGGTTTTACTGAAGAAAAGCAGTGTATGCATTTAGTTGAAACAGATTCATATGTATAGCTATCTTCCACTGTATTATTTCCAATTTAAAAAATAGCACCATACTGACAAAAAACTTCTAAGAAATGGAAATGGTCTAAGTCATGACAGCACTGTGACAGCACTATGACAGCTGTTTTTGCATATTTTGAAGATAGCTTATATTGCTTCCATTACATTTTTAGATAATCATAGAATATATATATATATATTTTTTTTTTTTAATCTTAACAGCCATGTAACTAGGTAAACTGTAACTATGTAAAATACTTGAAGTATTGGGAAACAAAGCATAACAAATTTTTAAAAGGTAAGATTTTACACTTTCAGCTCAGTAGTATGTTTAATGAAGAAAACAGGATACATGGCATTACCTGTTGCTCAGAGATCTCTTGTCAGAAAATATTAAATGCTATATAGGACAGCAGGAAAACATAAATGTGCAGTTTTATTCTACTCTACACTGTGCTTTCTCATTACAGTATTTTCCAATGTTTATTCAATTAACCATAAGCAAATACCCATTCTCAAAATGACAACTTTATCACAAGTTTTTACTGACAATATATAAGCTGTAGTGGTATAAATTTAGATATTTACACACACTCATACAGAGACTTTAAGGAGTACTAACGTTATATCTAAGAAATTTCTATATTCAAAATCACCACAAAAGAATTCAGACAAAGCCTTTTAGTTCATATTTACATCCCTGCCTATTTTTTTTTTCTTTCAGAAAAAATATTATATCAAAATACTCCAAGTTATGGATGCCACCTCATCCCCACAGATTATACAGCTACATTTTTGACAGTCGCTGGTTAAGAAAGTATCTTTCCTCTGCATAGAAAGACTCTGACATTTCATGTCTTCCTAACTATTTGTGGCGATTTAACTCCACACTCATTGCTAAAGTGTTCAAAAGAAAGTAGTAACAAGAACTACTACTAAATAAAAACAACTGTATCACGTTTGCAGCTTATCCGGTGATGATACTAGATTCACTGAAAACAAAGAATGGAAGTTTCCATACACAGATGTGTCATTAGTTCATATTCAAAAAACCAAACAGAAAAAGTGTGTTTCAGAAATATTTCCGAGATTGCAAAATCTTTCATTAATTGCATTAGCATGTATTTTGAGGATTAAATATGCCCCAGTGGAATTTGGCAATTGTATTTAAGAGATCCAATCTCTGATGATATTATACAGGAAGAGGAGGCTGACTAGATGGTATTAACATCGTCACCACAATGAACACAGTACTAATAACATATCTAATTATTTTTTTTTTATACAAACTAACCTTAATGTAGTTTTTAAGCTGTTGATGAAAAGTGAACTTGTTTCCTGAAATCTCTTCCACAAACACCTACTGGTAACAGAAGACAGGCTGCAGACAACAACGCCCAAGAAACATTCTCTTCATCCCTTTATCAAATAAGTTTTCTAAGCAAAATAACCAAGTAAATGCCAAAGTACATATGTAGTGAATGACATGTATAATCTGCTTATGCCAGATATATCCATTTACATCTGGGTGTATCTGACCCACACCATTCTAATACTATCATCAAAGCTAAGCGAGGACTCATCTTGTTACAGGCAAGACCTGATAATTATTGTAGGAGTAAGACAAGCTTAGTCAAGATTGAAAGCATGTTTAAGCAACATATTTTTAATGCAAAAGTAAAGGATATGAACATCATTGTAATATATTACTAAAACGCAGTGCTTTTGAACATGAAGAACAAAGGTAATGTTCAGTATTTTAAAGTCTGTTACTTATCAGCATCCAGAGCCCTCCCTCTTGGACATGAGCAATACATGCTCTCATGACTTCAAGGATGGATTACTATAACAAACATTGTGATTCATCTTGAGCAATGTGCATTTATAACCATGCTCCTCATTAGCAAAGCTCTCCGAAAAAATTGAAGATGGCAGAATAAGACAAACATTCAAGGAATTTTTAAGTACTAAAATTCAGGGTTTTTTTTAATATTTAGGTTTTTTTTTTTTTTTTTTTTTTTTTTTTTTTTTTAAATAATGTAAACAGTAGTTAAAAAAACATGCTAAAAGTACCAAATTTTTCAAAAGGTATATCGGAGCCTTCTGGGGTCATTATGAAATTCTCTATGATGGTATGTATATTCCTGCAACACAGTATTATTTAACCAGTTAAAGATTGATTCAACTTATATTATGGAAGCTAGGTAAAAATAAGTAATGTAATTTCATGTATAAAATTCAAGTTGTTTTAATTGGATGACAAGTTTTAATTACTATCTTGATTGCAATAATAAAAACAAGTCTTTCACAAAGTACCACAAAAATTAAGACCTCAAGATAGCACAACAGCATAAAAACAGCCACCTTAAAATAAAAATATCCAAGTATTCCATTTAAAGATGGCACATTTCTTAAAGATTAATTTTATTGCTGGGATTGACTTGTCAGTTATTGACAAGATTGGTATATCAGATTTACATTCACGCGTGATCAACGAGACTAAAAGCCACTGCTGATCATTCCAAAGAATGAATCTAAATCTCTCTGATCACTGCAGCTGTAATCTAGACAAACTAGATCATCCCCATGATTTCAACAGAATATTATTTTCATATAGCAGAAGGCATCCTAGTGCTTTAAATGCTTAAGGAAAAAAAAAAAAAAAGCAAAAAAATAAAAATGCCTTTTAAAGTATAGCTGGGATTTAGAATGAATTACTAAATCCTTTAAATCCACACTATTCACCTCTAATAACCCCTGTGCTGAAGGCTTTGAGAGCTTATTTAACTGACAAATAGCTTTACAACCCCCCACGTAAATATAATGGATCAGATCCATTAAAAATAGTAATAAATAAAATCAGGCTAACTTTCCAGGTCATTCTAATAACGGCAATAAAGCTTTCTTTATTAAAGGCAAAAAATAAAGTCCCAGAAAACAGATTAATTTTAAAAACAATACTATTTTTCTCCAAATTCTTAACTCAAATTTGTAAAAGAACCTCTGAATAAGCTATCAAGTATGCATACTAGATGTTGTTTTATTCAGATTTTTTTAAAAATATTACTCTAACACTTCGAAATATATTTAAACATTACTTTACTTTTAGCACAGAAAGTCACGTGACAGAAAAACCTCAGTAGTAGCAAGGCCCAGTTAACTGAATGTATTACAACTAGGTCACAAGTGGTGTCCCTCAGGTGTTAGTTTTGGGACCAATGCTCTTCAACATCTTCATCAACGACATAGATGATGGCATTGAGTGCACCCTCAGCAAGTTTGCGGATGACACCAAGCTGAGTGGTGCAGTCGATACAGGGAAGGAAGGGAAGCCATCCAGAGGGACCTGGACAGGCTGGAGAAGTGGACCCAGGAAAACCTAATCAGGTTCAATAAGGCCAATTAGAGGGTGCTGCACTTGGGTCTGGGCAATCCCAGGTACTTATACAAACTGGAGGAAGTTCTCCTTGAGAGCAGCCCTGCAGAGAAGGACTTGGGGGTCATGGTGGATGCGAAGCTGGACATGAGCCAGCAGTGTGCGCTTGCAGCCTGGAAGGCCAACTGTGTCTGGGCTGCATTAAAAAAACAGGGGTGGGCAGCAGGGAGAGGGAAGTGATTGTCCCCTTGTACTCAGCTCTTGTGAGGCCCCATCTGCAGTACTGCCTCCACACCTGGGGCCCCCCATGCATGAAAGACATGGAGCTCTTGGAACGGGTCCAGAGGAGGGCCACTAAGATGATCAGAGGGCTGGAGCACCTCTCCCTAAGAGGAAAGTCTGAGGGGACTGGACTTGTTTAGCTTGGAGAAGAGAAGGCTCCGGAAAGACCTCATTATGGCCTTCCAGTACTCGAAGAGAGCATATAAACAGGAAGGGGAATGGCTGTTTATATGGGTGGATTGTGACAGGACAAGGGGGAATGGTTTCAAACTGGGACAGGGGAGGTTTAGGTTAGATATTAGAAAGACTGGAACAGGTTGCCCAAGGAGGTTGTGGATGCCCCATCCCTGGAGCACTCTGGATGTGGCTCTGAACAGCCTGGTCTGGTGGTTGTTGACCCTGCAACATAGCGGGGGGGTTAAAACTAGATGATCCTTTTCAACCCAGACCATTCTATATGATTCTATGATAGTTGGTGTTGTCAACATATAGTTTCCTTTGTTATCTGCTGGAGCTCAGTATCTGTCCGGACCCATTATCAAAATACAGCCATAAGAACTCAGAGTGCACATACAAAATCAAAATATTCAAGTTATATTTATTTTGGTATCTATCATACCACTGTAATTTTCATCCACACTTCCAATCACAATATAAACAGAAAATCTACTTTTAGCTCATCCATATAGAAAATTCCACCTGCTTTTGTAATGCAATGTATACAAGTTCCTGAAGTAAGAAAAGATGGAAAAATATGCTTATCTTGTCAAGTACTCAAGAAGTTTCACAGCAGCACAGAAGTTCAACTCCTTAAGCTGCTTTAAATAGAAGCAGCGAAAGCCTGATAAACAGACTAGAAAGTTTGAGAGAATTAAGAGTAACTCTTAAATTTCTGACCAGTAACGCTAACAATAAAACTGTTCCTAGTTTTACTGCACAGAACTAAATAATCACACAGAAAGAAAGCTAGTATTACAAATAGCCTTACCTGCATTAGATAAGCAGAAGGGATAAAGGTTTATTTATTAAATCTGCTACATTTTGCTAATGTCTGCGGTGGTGGTCTTGTATACGTCACATAGTTTTGAATATTAAGTTGTTAGATCAACACAAGTATCGCCTGAGATCCAGAAGAGCTGCTGTGCTAATTCGGAACGTAACCAGCAGCTGAAGAAGGGTATCACACACCAACGCAAGAGAAGATTTTCAAATCTCAACCTAGCTCCATTTCAATAAATCTTTCTGTATAGGGATACACTAAAAAGTAAAATCTGACTAAACACAACACATCAAATTCCCTCAGCAAAGAAGCTCAAATCTCTATAATCTCTTTCACACAAGGTCTGAAAACTCTATTTTGTGCACCAACAACATAGTCAATCTGAACTTTCACATACCAATTTAAGCACTCTGTAGAAAGCATAAGCACAAATGATTGCATTAATTTAATGCAAGACCATCTTTAATCGGTAAAAAAACCACTTAGGAGAAGCCACTCCTGATCATAGAGAAAAATAGCTGTTAACATTAAGACAAATGAGACCCATCTGTCATTATTCATATTTTCTAAAAAAGCATTCAAGCAGCTACACCTCTCTTCCACAAGCCACCAAAACAAGCTTTAAGGGGATGAGCTCCTCCTAAGGAGACAAGATTTGGGATTTCCTGATCTCACCCCATTGTGACAGGTTACAATGCTGGACGAGGAATCATAGAATCATAGTATCACAAGGTTGGAAACGACCTATAAGATCATCCAGTCCAACCGTCTCCTCATCACCACTGCCACCGCTAGTACTAAACCATATCATGCAGCACGTCATCCAGACGCCTCTTGAACACTGCCAGGGACAGCGACTCCACCACCTCTCTGGGCAGGCCATTCCAGTGCCTGATCACTCTCTGAGAGAAAAAGTTCTTCCTTGTGTCCAACCTAAACCTCCTCCGAATCTGTATATGCTGAAGAATATTATGGCAAGGAAACACCATTCCCAAGAAAGTGAGCACTGTTTCACTCTATTTAGACCATAGTTTCTCTCAGAGAAAGCTCTGCAACCCTCCGCACCACCCCCAGCAGAGGGCTGCTTCAAGGATGCCCAACCAGCACACGCACCTATCTCAGATATAAAAGGGGACAAGGGAGGCCTGTTCAGCAAGAACTGATCTGCTGAAAAGCCAAAAATTAGGCTTAGGTCTTCATTTCTTTGAGGCAGTTGACAGCTGTAAACCAGAACAGATGATTTAGTTTGGGTTCAGAAACTGAAGAATTCATGAGCAAAAAAAACCCAACAAAAACAAAAACAAAAAAAAACAGTAGAAACTGAAGCAAAAAGCAGCAACAAAAAATAAGCAAGATTTATCTTCCAGCTGAAGTGGTAGTCACATTTCTAGCTTAACATTTTTATTTTGCACACAAAATTAATAAAGGTATGTAAGTTGCTCCAAAAGTAATGCCTCCTATTTATTCCAACAGAAACTACAACAGATATGAAGAACAATAAACAGAACAATAAAAATAACACTGCCTGATAGAGAAAATTATCAGCTTCAAAACAAAGAAGAGAGCCTTCTATGCAATTGAGCAGTGATTTTTCCAAACATCAGCTTTCATTTTGTTCGCATATAATAAATCACATTATGATACTTTTCTATATCATTAATAAAAGGAGTAGAATCAGAACATAGAAAGTTTGCACCACTTGAGAACATTTGTTTTTATCTGTTACAAAGAGGTTTTTTTCTAATTTTAAATTAAAAATATCAAGTATTAACATGCACCTACGAATTCCACTAAGGAGCAAGGAAGGGTCACAAGAACATTATTGTGATATGACCTAACACACAGCTTGACACAAAAGTAGATCAACTTTTTAAATTACTTTTTTTGGATGGAAATGAAGTAGCACGCATTTATTTCTGTACTTGGTGAGTCATGGCATGCTGAAAAGCTTTAGTGAAACTTCATAAAATAGTTTCTTTAAAATTAAGAATTTACAGTTTATGTACCTAATAAAAGTACTCTTTCAAAGTTTCTCCTTCCAAACTCTTTAACCTTCTCTGTCATTAGGGTTGACTGATAAGCCACCAGCTGTTTTCTTCCTAATGCTACAATGCATTCTCTTCCTTTTTAAGGCTAGTATACCCAAGCAGGAAACAGTAGGACTTTAGCCAGCTGCTAGAATGTCACAATCCTATATATTTAGCTCTCATCTCATTTACTGCCATCCCTCAGTGTCAGCCACTTAATGTCCCTTTCACTCCAGTCCACTGACATTCCTCACCGAGCTGACAACAACGCCGGCTGGATCAGCAGCTATGAGTACAAGAACACACAACAACAAAGCACAGACCTTATCAGTTATCAGAGACAAAAGCCATGACATGTCAAACACAGTCAAGGTGAAAAACATTTTTTTATTTTCAGCTCCTGATCTCAGTTTTACTGTTTCTAAGTTGGGTAACTGTTGACATATATTACCTTTAGATCTTTAGAGAAACATCAATTTGTTCTTTTAGTATATTTAATTAAAATTAGTCTATCATCACCTAATGGTAAGTTCATCTGTTTGTACTGTTTGTATTATATTTTGCTTCTTTTTTCTCAATGCTTTCCATACGTACCAATACAAAACATGCACTAGTGACATTTGCTTTTAAATGTGCTTTTGCACATCTAAGATCATCCAAAACATTAACCCCTCTCTTCACGCTACAAGTTTAAAAATAATAATCTTTATAGGGTAGTTTCACTTTCATTCCAAAAGAGCATAAAATAATATCCCTCAAAACATATTTTATGCTACATGTTCTGTTCATGTAAAAACACTAATCTAATTACTGTCATATTTTGGAAATAATTGGATTTTAAATTGCTTAGAATTATCAACATAAGTGAGAAAGCTGTAAAGATAGACAAATTAACAATTTCATGCTTTCAAAATAGAAATTTCTGTTATCATTAGAGGGCCATTTGCAATGATTTAAAGGCTCACAGTACAGTTTGGTAGTTTCCGCCTTTAAGTAGTCATAAAACCCTTTAAACAGTAATTGAAAGATTGTTAACAGAAAGTCATTCAGGAAACCAGATCCCATGAACAATCTAATAGTAGGCATGCTTAAGAAAGATAGTGAATAATCTGTTTCATCCTATTCACTAAGATGAGGTTTTCAGAACAACGAGAAGACATCAGTTTCAATAATGCCAGGAGATGAGTAAAAATTGTTCGATTCCATGCTCTACTTGGGAATTGTGACACATTTATCCAGAGAATTCACAAGTTGTGCTCTGGGTAAGCTGGTCTCCAAAACCTAATTGTAGGTTCCAGCAGTGCCCTCCAAGCCTCCCAGTCTACATCATTAAACTCATATTCCAGTAACAAAGGATCCTTAGGATATACAGTCCAACAACTCATTTCCATAATAACACCTTTTAATTAGATGTGACTACATGTGACATTACCCAAGGCACTTAAGTTGGCAATTTTGCTGTACACTGCTTCCTATTCTCAGTAATTAGAAGTGAGAAAGATATGCTTAAATTGGAACACCATTCCAGATGGTGATACTGTTATTACAAATACTTTGCAGAAATGAAAATTCTTATACTTAGTAGACATCATTCCCCACCACTCTTTGTTTTTGTTTTGTTGTTGTTTTGGTTTTTTTTCCTTTTAAATAAATGTAGTCTTTATTTTTACCCCCAAAAAGAAAGAGCTGACCAAGCAGAAAGACTTTTGAGGTTATACTTAACTAAATGCTGAGGAAAGATTCTCAGGAATCACTTCAATCACTTCATTTCATCTTACCAATTACTAGAATTTTAGATGCAAAGTTTTACATCAATTTCACACAGTAGATTTTATGTTAAATTATTTTGCTTTATAATTCTAAGTTTCAAAAATAAATTTGTTGAGGCGAGAGGAAACACAGATTACATGCTTCCAAATCAGAAAATCTTGAAGTGGTGTTATTTAAATTAGTAATTATCATATTTTTCTTCAAAAATAGCACTCTGACAATTCAAAAAATAAAATAAAAATGGTAAAGCACCAAACAGTAGAACAACCAAGCCTAAGACAGACTTACAGTATTATTTTACTGAAAAACTTAGGAATTTCATAATATATCAGAAAACAGTGGCAAATTATTTAACTTTCCTAAACATAAACATACCTTTCACGTGTCCAGAAATTCATGCCATGAAAATACTATTTCAACAAAGTAACTTAAAATTATTTAATCAAAATACCTATAAAAGCAAGCCCCCCCTCAAAATAAAAAAACAGTTGAGTTACATAGTTAGCAGCCTTTGTATTATTCTACTACAAGATATCAAGTGATATACTTTAACCATAAGTGAAAGAAAAAAGCCTTGTAGCTTTTGATGTCTATTTGCTCTTGTCCAAATAGCACTAAAAAAAAAAAGTTTCTTGCTGTTGACCATATTTCAAATCAGAAATTGAACAATTCCATTCACCCTCTGGAAAGGCTGTTACAAAAGTGCACAATGTGCACGTACAACTGCCAGAATCTACAACAGTTTGCAAAATCCAAGTTGAGATTCAGAAGCACAGGTCAGAAATGCGTAATGTACATCCAATTACAAACCTCTGAGTATCTCCATTAGCAATTTAGGTTCTTCCTCAAAATGGCTTCTGCTAACAGTATGATAACTCCAAACTTCAACTCAGCTCTATCTGTCAGAAGGTATTACACAGACAAAGGCAAAACTGAAAAGGGCCTGTAACGTCTTAGAAAGGCCAACTGGTCGGGAGCATTTAAAGATACAAGTCTCATCACATCTGCACCGTAGAACCATGTACTTCAGTCAGCATGAAGCAGCACACAGCAGCAGGTAAGGCTAGCATTACAGTTACAACAATTCCTCCACATTTACCTATCAAATAATATTGAAACCATTATCCCAAAGATTTTCTGCTAACTAAGCAGCAGCATATTAACAATTCAAAATTCATTCAAGATACATCTCTAACTAGCTTCTCCTTTTTATCAAGGAGCTTTTAAAAGGAAGGAGAAAAACAGGCATGACATTCTGTTTGTCAAAGGAGACCACGCAGCTCATTTTCAATGCAACAGAAGAGGAACTACTCCCTGCTTCCAGCAGGAAAAAGAAGTTGATTTAAAAGTTACCATAAAGCTTTGCAACCTTCTTCAGGTCCATATGCTAACTAATCTATTAGCAGTAGATCACATCTCCAGCCCTACATACGTTACAAAGCCAGATTTCCAGTCTCTCTCCTGTTCAACTTCTGCATTCACTATTAGCTTGCAAAAACAGGAAATCCTTCAGAAAGGCTGACAAGCCTTCCAGGTCTCAAGGACAAGAATTTACACTTGTGGAAGGGAGGAAAAAAAAAACAACAACAAAAAAAGTCTTATTTTCGAGACATCACTTTAAAAAAAGAAAGTGACCAAATACAGTCAATTCAAACTGTAAAATTTAAAAGCTCTGGAAGTTCAATATGCTAATTCAAGTAATATATTTCTTACCATTAGTACTGAAGACATTAAATGGCAATTGATTTGTCACTATCAGTAATCATGATAAAATCTGCAGCAGCAAGACAGAGCTATTTCATGAAGCATTTACTTTTTGAGATCACATGCATGTGGTGGTGAAAAAAAGTAAATCACAATATCCTGAGAAACTGCTACATATTTAAGACAATTTTCAGTCAATTCCACTGATCTTCCCAGAGCAGTCTCTCTAACACTAACAAGAGAAAGCTCTCAGTATCCTTTGATACACCAGCTCAAACTTTACGCTTAGGGCAAACCCGACTTTTTCAGATATGTTCTGATTGTTTAAAAATCACACACTGAAAGTATACTTCTCAAGCATACGTCAGCACTGTAAAGAAACAGAAGCCTCTGAGGGCAGGAGCTAAAAACAAACCAAAGCAACTTAAAAACCTAAATGTTGGGTGGATGAATATACACAACAATGAGCCTTCCTGGAAGATGAGAAGCTTTGGGGATATTATGTTATAGAATAAGAGATAATTAACATAAACGCGAGTAAGGTACAAAAAGAGAACTGAGGATATGTCAACCAGAAATACCTTTTATTTCCATACACAATATTTTAAGGAAACCTATGCACAGTTTAAAGAAAGGTCAGCAAGTTTCAAAAGAAATCCAAACCTTCAAAGAATTAGACTATTAAACTCTTCTCAATAAGGGAAAAAAAAAAAACCACCCTAACAGTTTAAGAGCTGTGCATAAATATTTTGCTAAAGTAATTGTAATGAAGCAACCAAGTCCAACTACTGCTCTTCACAGCTTTAAAACACAGCAGAGACTAAATATATAGAGTAGATACATATACCAACCAAATGAATACCTACTAGCCAAACAGAACCTGCCATGCATGCATATTTATTGAGGTAGCATTTGTCTTTTACTATAAATTCAAATGCACAAAACTAAGATAGGTAAGCATCAGGTTCCTATGATATAGAACACAGAAGAAAACGATCTAAATAGAAACTTTACTCCTTAAGCTGGATGGAATTTGCGTACAATCTTCCTCTCAACGATAATCATGGAAATAGGCCAACTGGTCTAACAGTACAAGGTGCAAATGCATAGAAAAAATAATCTTGTTCAAGTAAGAAGTGAATACTATAAAAGTAACATCACACTAACAATTTGCCTTGACAAATGAAGTACACTTTAAAATGTTCTACCTCTTAAAAAAAAATTAATAGTTCATGTTCTTATTTAAATGACTTTTTGTAATTAATATGCACCTGCAAGGCTTGTGGACAAAATAATTCTAGAAATAAGTAACAAATGTACTTTAAACACTTCTCTACCTCAACTCTTGTGAGTGCATTTCTGTGTTTATTTAATTCTCCAATCCTAGTTAAAGCACAGAAGATGTTAATTCACAAGAAAAGCTATCAGCAAGTTCTGTAGCGTACCCAACTACACCTGACCACTCACAGCAGCAGCAAATATCATTCTGAGGAACTTCCTCTTCTCTGTATTAGTTTTCTAATAAACGTTTGAGAGAACTGATTGAACAAGATCCGATTAAAAACAGTGTATTCCACAAATCTCTCTGCCCCACATCTAACCTCCATTATGCTTGAACACAATTCTACTGTATTTTTAGTATTGCAAGAGACACTATACAAAATATGTAGAAATACTGAGAAAAACCAGGAATAGGAAGCATACACAAACTGACAAAACAAGTTAAAAGTTATAATACATGACCAATTGGAGCCACACACCCAGATATTTTTGCAGTCCAGGAAATAAAGATATTTATGCACATAAAGCACGGAATTCTAGAACATTCAAACAAAAGAGGGTATTAAGATGACTACTCTGATCAAATAAATTGCCCACTGAAAGCCTAACTCTGCAGAGACAATAACAATTGAGAGACCAGCCATAATGAAAGGCACTATGCAAGCTAAAACAAGCATGATAGATGTTGATGACTAGGTCTTAAGTTGATCTTTAAAAAGTTCAGTTTGAAACACTCTTTGCAACTGCCAACATTAACTATTTTGAGTAAGAGTAATTTAACCAACTACCTATTCTAACCAAAGTCTAAAATTATTATTTCATTCACAGAACAGTAGGTTGTACACAATGCCTGGAGTCATTCCTACTATCCTGCAGAAGTGGTCCCTCCCACTTCTGTTCATTGTATACATAAGGCACCCAATGTCTAGCAGCAACTTATTGTATAGATAAGAGGTCTCACACCCTTGTGAGTTGGAATTGGACAGTGACTAAACTGAAAAAAACAAACCACTACTTTCCAGAAATGTCATACACGTGCTGGACAAATCTATAAATCTAATCCTACAATGTTAATTTGACGAATTTCTTAATATAAGAATAATCAGAACAAACATACCCTAATAAATCTATTTAAAAGTTAATAAAAACCTGAAATAAAGGATAAAATGTAAGTAATATTAACAGATAAATTACTATGTAATCTCTTGTCAAATATAATTGTACTCAATGCTTGAAGCATTCAATATGAGGAAGAAAACTATCACAAGGATGAGGTATAGGCGTAACTCATTGGTATTGGTGAACTGACATTGAGCCATTGTAAACTACGCAAGAGGATTGCTTTTTTTTTTTTTCTTGTTTTGAAATCTTCAAGGTACCTTTGAAGCGAAAATAAACATATTTTGAAGATTTCAATGGCTTATATGTGAACCAAATTATGATGTATGTCATTCTTCAAGCAGGGTGCTAGAAAATACCCTAAACAGTAGAGTGTGAAAGACAACTATCTTTTAAGTTCTGGTTCAAAAGGTGAATTGTCAGTAATGGAAACACACCCAACAAAACATTAGGTACAGGAGGAGAGAAGGCTTGTAGATTTCCATTTTGGTAACATCTAAACAAAGGCTTATTTTTTTTTTTCCCTCCAATAAATCTACTCCTCAATTACTTGCAAACAGAGTGTAAAACCTCATAAATGTGATGTTCCAACTTAAACATAGCTTATTTTTAAACTTACTACTTTTAGTAGAGCACTGTTCCAAATATCTCATTGGTCAGCAAAATATTTTAGTTCCTTCAAATATATTTGATAGTTGTATCAGTAGATGACGTTCTCCCAAATCTTCCTCAACCTCTGATGGTTACTCTGTAGACCAAATTTATTTACTGAGAAGAGTTACATTCCCCTCTTTCCTTACTACTGCAAGGATAAACAAGGCTAGCTTTTTTAGCTTCCTTCTCTGATCATTAGGGAATGACAAGCTTAAATAAAACAATCAGAACAATAAATAAAGATGATGTTACCATTTTTCTAATCCATATTAGGGATACTATTAAACTCTGATATTATCAAACTGAAAAAGGATTTAAATGTTTTGTCAGCGAGTTCCCCATAGTAAAATGAACCCCTGTGTTCATCGCTCTGTTGTACTACTTAAACAGTTTTAACTAAAATGGTCAGAAAGTATGCGCAAGCTGTTTATCACTGCTGGCCTCTGAGCTTCAGTATCCTCAAAGGACATGCTACTTCAGATGCGATAATTACTGAGTTCTTACATTTATACTGAAGAGGCACAGAAGAGTTCCAAGAGAGAATTTCACATTAATCAGAGCTAACAGGGCATTTATTAAAAATAAAGCCATGATTATAACAGAAAAGCATCTATTCAGTCCAATATTTGTAGGTAGTAATTCCAAAAATTGTTTAAACTGGTATCAAAATTTAGTCTCAGCATTTAAAGGGAAATTCAAGCAAAGAAATCACTTATCTGAAGCATAAGAAATGCTGAAGACAGATTAAACCATTCACCTACAGACAACAGCATACCCTTCTCGTTCTTCTGTTTCCTACGAGCTCCTTATTTTCCAGATATTACCAGACATACTCTTTAACACTGCTATGGAACATTTTTCCATGAATTGGAAGTGCTTTTAAACCACAACACCAGAAAGTTGAATGATGATACAAAGATTTAATTATAGAGAGAACATATTTTAACCAAGGGGCAAATTACATACAAATACCAGAACCTATTCTTCATTCTAAATAATTCATTTGACACACTTCTAGAGTACATAAATGTCTCAAAAAAAAACAAACCCTAAATAGCCCAAATCTCAGTTTTAAGACATTTCCATAAATATCAAACATCTTCCAAGGACACAATAAGGAAATAATATATACATAAAAGTATGTGCAATTATATTACTGTAGCATGCACTGAAAAAAAATGAGCCTGACTGTACACCACCCCGACAGGTAGGCTATTTATCAGATACAGATTGCATCATGAAAAACTCAACTCCTTCAAATTCTTGTACAGAAGTACAAACTCTACACAGCCCACATTTAAAAACTATTAGCTGTTTCAGATGAAGACTAATTTTGTAAATTCAAACCTTACATCAACTATGTTTTCAGAATCAAACCCAGAGTGAAAGATATTCAACAAACACTCAAAAAAATTAAGAGACTGAAGAGGATTTTATATGCATGTTAGATGCGTAATTCAAGCTTACGTATTACTTTCTCTGTATAAGTACTCCAAGAACAGCTAAATAGTAGTAGCAAAACAAGCTATGAAAACTCAGTTTTATTTTTAATACATACATACATAGTTGTATGTTTATGTACACATATGCATTCCACATATAAGGTGCATATGTTTGTTTTAAACAGATGACAGACCATTACTTTTATGTCTCACAATTGGTTTAGGACTCCGTGCCCAAAATTACACTCCAGTGCTACTAGGTATCCACTCCAGTCAACTTGTCCATATGCTTCCAGTAACTTCAAAATACTTCCCAGAATGTACGTTTATTAGAGCACCGCATTAGTTTACTGATGTTTATTTTTGCTTGTTTAAAGAAAAATTAAATCTACATCAGAAAACTATTTCTCATCACTTTCCACCTAATAACCTTTATGATTACTCAGCTTTATGTCTTTGTAAGGCAAACAAGATTGTCAATAGCAAGAGAATGACAGCAATGGAAGGAATTAACTGGATTTATCAAAGTCACCTTCATAGCCTGCATAGCATGTCTTCCCTGTATCCAATCTCAATTTAAGCAATTGCTAAATATGAATAAAAGGTTGAATGTAATGCTGTGCTATTAGCAATTAGCTAATAGCACATATAATAAATTGAAATTATCTTTACAAGTAAATTTCATGTTCTTTGAGACAAGTTGGAATTACAATGCTGCAGACTTTATGAACACTGTTCTAGCCTAAACACTAAGCAAGATATTTCATCCCTAACTTCTAGAAGAGGTGCAAGAGCTGTTCTTGTATGCACTGAATATTCCGGTTCTTAACTAATATCAAGGCTGGGCAGATCCTCATTCTGAGGTCAGGAACAAATGTAGACAGACAACAGGTAGGCAAGAAGAAAACACAGAAAATGCAGGAATTGGTTTTCCATTTAAGTATGAACTGCAGAGTACAGCACTCAGAACCTATCCAGAAAAACGCGCTCGTCTCCTACCAAGTTGACGTGATTGTCTAATACCATATAATACCTGGCATGGGTGGAGGCAAGTTGTACTAACTGATGCCAACATAACTGAAATAAGCAGCACTTGACTGAACAGAATGTACTGCTCTTTCTTCAAGCACGGGACTGAGTAAGCTCAAACTTACTGTTCTTCTCCTGGTTTAAAGAACATAGTCGCAAGTAAGCTCAGAAATATCAGAAAAGTACGTTTGAGCTAGCGTAAGGATTTGTTAGTGACAAGCAAAAGATTAGTGACAGAAGTTCCAGGTTTTTTATCAAGCTTTTCACACTGTCTCACAAGAACCAACTACCTTTTTATTGCAGGTCATACATATACAAAGCACAAGCCACTCCAACTTCTGAATTTCCAAGAGCTTAATAAAATAGCAAGGCAAACAAAGAGTAGCTAGTCAGGAAATCCTACAGCCAAAGTGTTACACACGTGTTTTATCAGTACCACAGACAACCTCTTCCCTGCTTATTTACAATATATTTGATAATTAACTGCCCGACAAGTGCTAAGCTACTGCACCCTCAATTTCTGGAAGAAAAGCTCAATCATCAACACAACTCGTTTTTATTCCTTCTACCTCACGATCCTAGTAGATCAAGCATCAATTTCCATAAAAACTGCAAATGATAGTTAAGGCAGCTATTCACAAATGATGCACTGTACAATTATAAAATTAAAAAATTTCAACAATAAGCTATGCTTTAAAAAGCTATTAACTAATGTAACTCTAAAGCACATACATGTATCTAAATAAAATGTGAGTTTATTTTACAGAGCTAGATCTAGATCTAGAATTCCAAGTAGTTTCAAAAAAACTAGTGTTTTTTGGCATGGATGCGGATAAGCGTACATATGCATATACACACAGGCAGCAAGATATTTATATGCATTACTTATATTGGAAGAATAAAGAAAGGAGAAGGAAAAGATATTCCTAACGTCAGCGCAAATTCTTTAAACAGGTATTTTAATTCAGAAGCAATAAACCACCTTTGTGAAGACTGAAAAGGGAGACATTTGTCTATTGTTTTGAATAGTGACTTGCACTTAACTTTCTAACGAAGTTTAACTTAACTATCTGAATATTCTAAGCAGCATTAAAATAATAATTTTATAGAATTTAATCTAGTAACAATGCAGAAGAAAAGTGCAGAAATACCACAGTGTTACATCCACTCTTCGCTGTTCTGTGCTTTCTTCCACTTTTGTATAACTTCACTGTGCAAATGCCTCATTTAAACCCTACGCTCCCCTACTTCGACTCCTGCACTAGGGGGAACTAACTATTTCCTGATAATGATTAAAGAAAATGAATAGGGGAGATTTTGACAGGACTATTTTCCAAGCTGTTTTAAGAAATTGTTCAGACCAGAGAGTTCTAAATATTTCTAGTCAAATGAAACCATTCTCCTTCAAAATACTATACGTTCAAAAGAAAAGCTGACTCAGTGGAAACTCTAACAGTTGAATGCATGCAAGAAACTTTGCCTGAGGGAAAACTCTATATGCAAAAGAACTGGTTACAGAGGTATGGGACAAACGGTGCCATCTCTAAGAGCCACCTAGGAAGGTCTAGGCAGAGTAGATGACTTTTAAAGTAATACTAAGAGGAACACTGCCCAAGAAATACTTCCCCCACAGAACTTACTACACAGTTTCTCAGGACTGACAGCATTGAATGAACAAGATATTTCAGATCTTAGATATGAAAAATTATAATCCGCACAACCTCCAACCACTCACCTTTTGCTTTACTATGTATCAGCCCACCAAGCAGCACATGCACAGCTTTCCTAAGAAGTACCTTGTCAGAAGCAATTCAAAAGTGATCCAAGAGGGGCACCACAGGAAATTTACATTTAGAGACGACCACAAGGATCAAGAAATAATGTAGGGACTAAAAAGATATACTTACATCTGGATATTCTTTTACAGGCACATATAGTTTCTCTTGTAACTGTACAATAGGTCCCACAGCATCTGGTAATTCTGCACTTCTCTTCTCCGTACTACCATTTAATGTGTCGTTATACATGTCTTTCCGTACTCTGCTAATTTCTGTGGGGGGAAAAACGTAAATTATGTATTAAATACAGTAACAGTTTATAATCTATCATGACAATCTCCTCTTTTTTAATTTCTCCCAAATTTCATTGTCAATTTCTTCCTTTCTAAAAGAGCATTACTTTAAGACAAAACACAAATCTACTTCTTTTTTATTGCAGCAGATATCTCAAGCACTTTCTCAACAACTCTAAATTTGCTGCCTATTCAGTCCTATTTATGAAATTCAACCATTCAAGTAAAAATTATCTGCAAGCTCCTGAAAACTCACAAAACTGTTCATGATTTTAAAAGCATACAATAGTTGCTTACATATTTATTATAGTCAGGCTTGTAGGAAGAAAAAATTGATGATGGAAAAAAAAGGGGAAAATGGGGGTAGCAGAGAAGATAAAAGAGTGGCAGAGAGACCTATCTGACAGTGAAGAAAGATACAAAAAAAAAAAAAGTAGCCATTTAATAATATTGACTAGCTCAATTACACCATGGATTGGTGCATCTGAGCAATGAGAAACCTGAGAGTTGAAGTAAGCAGTTACTGACCACATGATGTGACAACAAATTAGTAAATAGTTCTAATGACAATCCCCCAGTATGATGAATCAGTCAGCTGGGCCATCCCTATACACCTAAACAGATAAGTCTGGAATATATATATACATATATATATACACACACATATACATATATATATATACACACACATATACATATATATATATACACACATGCATGCACGTTTTATATACATATGTGTATATATTTATATTCTATTTCTTCATTGCAAATAAATGAAAAACTTGTGGACATTTATCACATCGCTAGGGAACGTCATCAGTAGTCTTCTAAGTACTGTTTCTGCCAATTACATCTGTATTACATATATCTACAGATGTTAGTTTACTTACAAAATGAAGTTGATTAGTTATAAATAAGGGTGTTAAAACAGATGACTTTGTCCAAATTCAGGTTAATTTCGCTGACCCATAGCTTCATTTGAGAACAGATACAGTTTTAAAAAAAAACTTATTTTCTTAAAACTTAATTTCTAGTACTGTTACAATAGCATTTAAATTGCTGCTATAGGAATAAAGCAAGAAACAGTTCATAACTTAATAAACCACAACTAGTGTAAAAAAAATTATCAATGAGCTTATTCCAGTACCACTGAAGAACTGCTCTCATGTATCTCCTGTGTTCCAAACTGAAAGTTAATATTTAAGCAAGTATTCTTGCCAAATCAGTAAGATTAAGACTGAAAGTATGGGTTGTAAAGTAAAAGCAGACATTTAATAATTATTTTACTCAGAATTATTTCATCTGCTTTCAAAACATTTAGAATTAAAACTGAAAAAAAAATTATTTTAATATGAACAGAGGAAACTACAGAAAAAAAAAAGTTACTTTGAACCACAGTAGCAAACAAAAAGATTATAAGAACTTGTTTCATAACCAAAGTTTTGTGCCAAATGATTTGGAACTGAGATTCCACCACTTGAAAAGCTGGGGGGAAGGGAGCCTGCATAATGACAAGTAAGTTTCTGAAACACAGCAGACCTCGTTTTCAAGCAAGTTATTCTGAATTATTTCTAACAAACATATTCTGCATATTCAAGAACAAGTTGTTTCTCCACTAGAAACTGACATACTCAATCACATATACCATACAGCAATTTGATGCTTAACACCTGCTTAGTGTTGAGAATACAAATTTCATCATACAATCATAGTTCACGGAAGAAATCCACAGCTTGATCTACACTCAGTTTTGACAACAGGGACAAAAATCGTCAGGACTGCAAGCAGTATTTAAATATGCTTCAGCATACAAAGAAATTCTTTTACGCATCTCTTTGAACAAATATTACTATCTTTTGGCAGACTCTATTTCCTTTTCATTCTCTTCAGATTTTCCATTAATTTCCATAACACTCAAACAGGCTATGCAGTTCGTCTAGATTTCTAAGTATAAGAAGTAACACAGTCATTTTTATTTGTATTTGGCAGCCATAGAGTATTCGCTCTGAAAAATTCATTTTAAACTGTATCATTCATATGTAATATAAACACTAACATTAGATACCCTGCTTTTCACACGCACAAAAACACACACATCAAAAAAAGGCAAACCCACATATTTTAATATTTTCTTTGCAAATATTTGTATGTTACAGCTGTGGCACAAAAGAACCAAACATTCAGAACACACACACTACAGTATGCCGACTTGAGAACTATCACTGAACACCGGCTTTTGTTAAACCAAAGTCATTTATCATGCCTCAAATGTTACAAACTGCTAATACATCAATAACTGAAGATCTTCTATTCCACGACAGGACCAGACACTGTATAGCTAGGGCTTGGTTTCTGTCTTCTCTCACCATGTTCAAGCCATAAGCAGTAAAAAACATCAGGTCAGGGATAGTCAACTGCATTCATTCAGCTTCATCATTGGCTCCTCACGTTATTCTTTCTTCTCTTTGAGCCTTTATCTTCTTTCTTGTCTCAAACACTTTTCCCAAGATCTCAGAAGAAATATTCAGAAGTGATGGGTAAAATATCAACAATGGTTTTCCATTTTTTCTTCAATCGCTGAGCAGGTCCACAAATTCCTCTTTTGTCAAACCACTGTCTAGGAGCATCTTTTCACTTCTTGTAGTATTTACAAGAATCACAGAACTGCTGCCTAAATTATAACCTCACGTTTATCCATTCTTTATCATTTTGCTGATTTCTTTCACACATTTCCTTCACATGACTGATTTTAGTTATCAGTGAACCCATTTTCCATCCTAACTTGTAAGCCCGGCCTACCCACAAGCATTCTCCAAATACTCTAGACATTTTCTTCCTTATTTTTTTTTTCCCCTTTTAAGACCAATGGGGCATCTGACTCCTGCTTCCTGTTTAATCACACTTTTTTGTCTCAGGAGCACCCAAAAGCCCATACACAAAGTACAAAATTTTGATCATACGATCTTACTTCACTCCATTATACTAAGATCAAGCTTTTAAGTCCCTTGATATCTTGCAGCTGTGTCAGTCACTTTAAGCAGTTCTAGTACCCTACTTTTTTTTTTTTTTTCCCCAGCACCTCCAATAAAAGTTTAACTGGAAGTGCACAAATCACTCCAGAACACCTCTACAGCAGCACATCAGAAAAGCTAGAAGCTTCACTCTCTTCTAATTCTAGCCTAGTATCATAGTTTCACTCTATTCTGAAATGCTTAAAAATAGGAGGAACAGTACACAAGTAGAAAAATCACACCTCTCAGCACACGTTTTTGTATTTTATCAATGCAACCACAAATCAAAGAAAGAGGAACTTTTATTTAGGTTTACTTCATATAACTTCTCACAGACTACCAAACAGATATTTCTGTCTTTCCTTCTCAAAAGCTTTTTTGGCATGCATCTCATGAAATCACACTTCCCAAGCTTATATGCAAGGCTTTGGCTCCTCCACAAATTCTTGCACTGTAGTATCTCACAGGAAGCAAACTGATTAGAAAATAAGGCAAGCTTTATTTTCAGTGTCAACATCTAAGTACAGTTCTAACTACTTTATCCTAACATCGTAGTAGTAATTATGTTCTATAGCACTCTAGGGATTTAAGTCAGTTATTAAGGAGAGATACTTAATTACAGCAGCAGATAGGACTAAAAGAAAAGAAAGCATACAGCAGCTTCACTATACCTTTAAAATTGAAAAGATCTAAGCCCCTGTCTCTACTGTGAACAGAAGTAGAAACTCTCATGAAGAATTCCAAAATTCACATTATTAACAGTTAACAACAGTCTGTTCTTACTTTAAAAGTTTAAGTTCAGCAGAAAATGATGGATTTGTCTTGTTCACAGCAGAACATTGGAGGAATGGGCTTAGAAAAAGACAAACTGGCTTCAATATAGTTATCTTGTTCTACTTTAATATGGCATGACATAGTCACCTATCCTAGCAGTGACACATTCTTGTTCAGAAGAACATTATTCTCTCTGTGACCCTCAGAACTATGCACGCAATCTTTTCTTTCTTTCATCTACTGACAGCATTTTTCACTCCAATACCCAAGATGCAGTCCAAATCAGGACACATTCTTTATTACAACTACATTTATCTACAGATGCATACTTCTTGGATTTCTTCATGCTACGTAATCACAGACTATTCTTCCGTCTTGAGAACATGAAGGACCGTGTTCAGCTAAATGTTTGCCACCACATTAAAAGCCACCAAAAAGTTACTGCATTCCCTTTGAGGAAGGAAGTCTTGGCAACAGTGTTCAATACTGTAGCACTGTAAAGTAAAGAGGGCTAACAAACCTCTCAGCAAGAAGATGCAGAATAGAAAACCAGTGAAAAGGTTCAAATTTTTCCTCTCTCATTCCTTTCAGAATTGCAAATGGCCACAGAAGAACCATATCTACCATTCTTGATTTTTACAATGCACACCAAGTGTGTGTGGGTGGAACAAACCAATAGCCAAAATCAGTATGAGATTCAGAATGAATTAAAATATTAACTATTTCATGACTCAAGTCAGCATACTTTCTTGAGGAAGGAAAGCTTGACAGAGTTGAAGATTTGTAGTCATAGTCTAGTTCCATATAGAAGGGAAAAAAAAAAAAGCAGACTTTAAAAAACTAAATCTTTAAGTGGTATTGGTGGGAGGGAGGAAGGGAGGAACGTTGTGTTCATAAGGCTAAAGTGTATAAGACACTTGGGCCTTAGTGATGCATAGCCCATTCCATTTCAGGTTTGTACATTTGTACTTTCTCAAAGAAAGCAAGTTATGCCTGAAATAGCAACAACATCAAACTTTTAAACACAGTATAATTTTATGTAATTAGACACAAAAATATTGCTCTAATAGCTAATTTGGTTCTTACAGACCATGACACTAAGAACACAAAAAAAAATGTTTTCAATATTTTCCCAATTTTTTTTTTTTTTGTGAGAAATGGACAATTCTGAAAGCTATCAGAATACTTCAACAGTTCCAAAACTCATGTGATCTGCATTAATTAAGCTGAGGGGAGGCAGGCTGGGACAACAACATCCCTTCTCATTCTTTCCTACTAAAGCATCATATTCTTAAAATGAAATGCAAATGTGTGCAAATATTTTAATGAAGCATTATTATTGCACATAACTCCTGGTAGATCATCAATTCAGAAATTTAAAAGGTATTTGAACAATACATTTTTCCTATCCTTTTGCTGTCAGCTAGGTCCCCAATAGAGCAAACAAACATTACAAAGCTTCAGACTTGCAGATTACCTTTCTAAAGGATTCAAATTCAGGGATTACGATGACAGATAAGTCCTTCCATAAAGTTCCATTAAAACTTCAATCAGAAATGCAACTAGATGCCTTTATTTTTGCCATTGCTTCCAAGTGCATTTATACAACGTGCTGCTTACCTCAAGCAGTATCCAATACTGTAAGCAAAGCATTTGAAATAGTTTAGCTAAGAATTGAGAGGAAAAAAGTAGGAAGAATGTAACCATCACAATTTGCTTTTATTGAAGCACTTCTAAAGACAGACAAACTATAACCTCACTTCAAAATGCTCTGAAGGCTAACACAGACCGTGTGCTCCAACTACAAAATGACCAACATGGTAACACTCACAAACCCTCTGTTGACCCAGAGCATACCACATTTAAATGCATCTTAAAAGGCAAAAAAAAAAAAAAAAAAAAAAGTTCAAAAATATGCAACACTGTCTCGCTTACACAGCACCTTAACTTGGAAGAAATGAAAAAGAACTTTTAAATTATGGGCATCATCACTGAAAATGTGGTATCAGTCAGAGATGCAGCAGCCATAAACATACACACAAAAAACGTTCACATTTCAGATTTCAATTCATCCTGTAATACCTTGTCAGTACTCTAGTTTCTTTCTCTTTCTTCCTCTGAGCTCAATCTAGCAGTACTTTTTTGAAGATTAAACTGTCACACCAATGATAAGTGGGCTGCACTTTCAACAATTTGTCAGCACTCTCAGTATCAAAATTCAGTCATTTCTTTTGCAAGAACCTGCAAAATGCCTTCTCGTGGCCAGCTGTAAGGTTTGCAACAAACTGATTTCAAAAACAAGGATAGCAAGCTTATCCTTTCTCTTTGTATAATCACAGAATGGCCTGGACTGAAAAGAACCTCAAAGATCATCTAGTTTCAACCCCCCTGCCATGGGCAGGGTCACCAACCACTAGACCAGGATGCCCAGAGCCACATCCAGCCTGGCCTTGAATGCCTCCAAGTGAGCCAGCTCACTTCAACTGGAATCTAACCCATTTGAAAAGGACAGACTAGCTCTTCTCATCCCAAGTTTTCTTCCCTCCCCACCTTGCCTTTTTTTTTTTTTTTTTTTTTTTTTTTTTTTTTTACATTTTTTTAATTGGTTACGCACAGCAGTAACACAATCCTAATTTTTAAACAGTGCTCCCTATCACATGGCTTTGTCTTGTTCTGCCCTATGTTGGCATGAAAATGTGACTTTTAATCAAAAGACAAAAAGGAAATAAAAATTTTTGGTTAAAAGTGCTAACGCTGACATCAACAAGCTAGTCATCAACCACATCAAACAGACTAACCATTGCAATGCTCTGATTTTAAAAACGTTATCAAGATCATGATGTGACTTCAAAAAACTTTTAAGTATTCTAAGACTCCTCGAGCTAGGCAGTACATAAACATACACAAATGTCTCTGCTGAATCACAAGGAATACTGAAGATATGGATCATGTAGAAATTCAAGAAAAAACAGAGAGGCTTGAAAGAAAGAAAAAATGAACAAGATTGCCCATTCCCACAGTCTGACAACTGCCACCACTATGAGAGCTCAAAGGGCAATATCTGCTTAAAATTAAACAATTGAAACTGGCCTCAGATTAAATTCACCAATTAAAGAAATTCTGAACTTGAGAGAGAGGATTCTGAAGAACCCACAACTGTAAAGATGAAAGGAAAAAAAAATTAGAACATTTTACCATTTTCAGGTCATATATATGATACATAGCCTGAGACAGAGATTCCTTAAAAGACAGTCTTCCAATTAAACAAGTAACATACCAAGAAAATTATTCTGCATGCAGATGATTTCTCAGACTGCTGTGACCCCATTCTTATATTAGAAACAGTGAACTTAAGATACTGAACATCCTTTTATTTCAGGCATCAGTCTAAAAAGGAATCCATTAAAAGAACTGTGTGGTAATAGTAAATATGGTAATAGGCAAAGTTCTATTTTACTTCAAGTTGTACTTAATTATACAAGTGCAATCAGTGACAAAACTTCATACAAGAAATAAAATTAGTTGAAAAATTTAGCAATATCATTATTGCAAGACTAAATACTATAACCAAGATGTTGAAAGGATGAAAAAAAGTGTATTTATCTTAAGTACTGCTTAGCATGAAGTAAACAGTGCTACTTAAAGACTGTCACCAAGTTCTCATATTAACAAATACTGAACATCTTCAGTTTCCCATTGAAGTGACAAAGACAACCAGTCAACTTTGGAAAGTTGCTCATTTTTCAACAACCGTGAGGAAAAAAAACAAACAAACAAAAGCATGCTTGAATTCACGACAAATGCATACATCTGAATAATCTTCTAGAAGACACAGCTATGTAAACAAGAAGCCTGGCAACAACAGAAGTAAACCTTAATGAACTGAGACCTAACTTCAAGGTTAAAATAATTTTAATTTAATTATCATTTTTACTAAAGCTGAGTATTTTTCCAGACTCGAACACGAGCTGAAACAAAGAGATTTATAGTATACTAATCTTGCTGCTGTCCATCCTTTTGTCCCATGCATTAGCTCAGACATCTGACTCAACACAATACTAGCAGGCAGGAAATCAGCAAGGCAACAAACTCTTTCTAAGCATGCAAAGCCAGCAAAACTTTAATGAAGAGAATCAACCACCACTAAAGTACAATAAGTTGAGAAACAAAAATATTTCTATATTAGTATGCTACTGCAATGGAACTTACTGTTACTTGCCCTCTGTTTTATTTATTTTTATTTCACATAATAAACGGAACATTCAATTTAATTTGCAGTTGGTATGTTAAAACATACTTAGCTCATCTTTCCAAGCTTGATTTCCTTCAACAACAACAAAAAATAATAAATAAAAGATTGATCACAAAGAAACCTCCATCACGAGTATTTCTTATACTACCAGCAAAAGCACACTGAGTGCCGCAGGTATTAGCAGATTCAGAACCTTTCTGCCCTTCCCCCCACCTTTTTGTTTTTTCGTTTTTTGTTCTTTCGTTTTTTTGTTTTTAAATGGTCAGAAGATACTCTTCATTGAAGTTCAAAAACTATACTACCTGATCTACTCCATGGATTCTCGTTTCAATAAACAGAACCATGCTCACTATACTGAAATATAACAGAGCTTTCACTAATAATGAGACTGTACACACCTTGCTTATCCTTGTAAACAACAATAAATACTTGGGTTATTTATATTATTTTTAATTTTATTATTATTCAGAATAAAATAGACCAGGATGAGTCTACTAATCATCCCTTTTCTTTCTTACAATACAGTAGTTGATCGGCATGTAACACCAGGCCCACATTAGGCAGATTTGTAAGCTGAAAACTTGTCTTGGTAGGTTTAGTAGTCCCATGCAAAAAAATACCTATGTCCAGTACTTTGTTCAGCACAACTCAGAACTATCCTGAAGATATCTTCGCAGAGGTACATTAGTTTACAGGCACAAAGGTAGCTTATTCACTTTGTCAATGCGTAGCATATGTAGCATAGTTAAGAAGGATGTCACAACAGCAATCAGCTAAAATGTAATAAAACAAAAATGCCCACAGTATTTCCTTAGGAATGTCATTTGCATCTTCTTCAGAAGTGAAGTTATTATTTCTCGATAAATTACTGTTCACTTTTAAGAGTTCGTTTATCCACCCTGAGAACTCTGACAATATTCTCATGTAGCTTTTATTTCAAGAAAAAAAAAAAAAAAAAAAGAAATGCCACCATTTATTCAAGACAAATCATTCTTCAGAATTCAAATTAACAATTACTAATGCTGATTAGTAATAGTAATTATCATATCATTACCAGATATTTATGTCATGTCTTGAAACACCATATCAATAAGATATTGGCTTCATGAATAAGCTCAATTCTTCCTTGCATCTAAATAAACATATACTACTTTGGTATATATATTATTCTATCTCAAGTTACTGTGCCCTTGTTCAAAACCAAGGTGTTCAACAGCAAGATTATGAAAAATCTGAAGAAACTGCACATTTCTGAGAAGCTTACTATAAGCAAATCAAAGAATACCTAGAAGTCTTTCCTTATTTCTGTAAGATACTCAAGACAATTAATTGTAGAATTTATATCATTTGTTAGAAAATCCAATGCATATGTTTACTATTGAAGTTGAAAACTGAATACTCTTACAGCATGCTTTGCTGTATTTTTACAAGAAAAAAAAAGAGGAGTACATGTATGACGTAATGGAGCAACTTAGAACATACTCTTGTGTGCTATATGCATTCAGACACTTTATGAAATATTCTACATTGAAGCTTTCTTTGCTTTTGTGGATTTTCCTTTGTTTTTACCAGAAATTTACTCAGAGACAAACTTCAACACAATATGCATACACCGCACAACAAAAACACTTGTGTGTTAATGATATGTTTTTGATAACCGAAAGTTTTCAAGTAACTGTGACAAGTACCCATGAAGCAAAAATATGCTTATTTTTCCTTTTTCTTAATGAACGACTTTCTTACTAACATCTTCTTCATTCTACAAGTCACTTCTTACAGTCACCGAAATCTAGCAGCAGGATCTTTCACAAAAATGAGTCTGGTCTTCATGCCTTTGAAGAGGAAAAAAAAGTTCAGAGAACTGCTGACTGCGATCTCAGTATTAGGGGGGGAAAAAAAAATAAAAAAATCTTGACTTTGCGTGCATTTTATGAATCAGTTTTACCACCACAAAACAAGTGTGCTCCTATCTGGCAACATGCTAAATTCAACCAGTCAGCTAGCTGGCATCTTCAGATTCAAAGACCTCTACCACAAGAAGTAAGGTATTAACTGACAGCAGAAGAAGATACCGTCCAGGAGCAGAGAAGAAATGAGACAATTTGCCTCTGGCATTCATAGATATTTCCTGACAGTAAAGACATGGCAAGATTCCAACTCTTCGGGTTTACTTTCAACTCTGCAATGCGCTTTCCTTTACCGAACATATGCTTTTGCTCTTTTTTCTCCACTCAAAACCCTCTCCTACCCTCAAAGAACATTTTCTCCATAATAAAGTCCCTTCTTGCTTCATTCCTACAGCTTTTGAGGAGTTTCTTCCATTTCAATTCTAATTCCTGCCTAACACTCCCTCATACCTCTAAATATGCCTGGATTACCAGATATCTGAAGGAGAGCATCTTTGTGACTCTTTCCACAAAACTACATCTAAAAAATATCATCCTTTCTTAAAGCAGGAGTTTCAGAAGAAAACGAAGGAAATACACATAGCACAGGAAAGAGCCCGCCTCTCTCAAGTCCATTTGCCAGATCCACAGAAACTACGTATGTCTTTCTCATGTTTGAGTAAATCACGCCCAAAGGCAATAGGAGAACACCAAAGCCAGAAACTGGATGGAGGCACATCATATATTCAGCAGGATAGACTTGGACATTTCAGTGCTCAGATGCACTTTTATTAAGACTTTTCCTTCTGTTCATTATTTTTTTTAAATTTATTACTGTTTCAACTGTAGCCTAAGCCACATACTTGGCATGAAGTTTTTGGGAACTCTAACAAATTGTTAAATGATCTCTCATGTTGTATGCAAGATATATAACACAACCTTAATTACAAGTTGTATCAGAAACTAGTTAAAACTTGAATGATAAGATTTCTGCCATATAGCATAGTTTAATGTACAGTACGTTCCTAGCTCCCATAATGTTTAGTTTAGAAAAAACAACATAAGTGGGCAGATGAGGAAAAAAAAACATGATAGTGTGGCACATTTCACAAGTTATATCTGCAGCTTTTATCGAAGTCATGGAATTAATGCTTCCAAAAAACATTCCCAAGTTCTGCATTATTGAAATAAGATTTCAATTTGTACATAAAAAATAGTATGATTACTGGCGTCATGTTGAAGAGTGTTTTTCTTCACAGTATGACAGAGTCCAATACAAGTGAAAGACAATATCACATTTGTTATCCCGCTCAAAAAGTCACTACCTGAACTTTATTTCATGGTTTGCTTTACGCAGCTCAAAGAAATAAACTACAAATAAGAGCGACAGCACTACACTAAGATGTAGCTCAATTTCTAATACGGAGCATCAAAATGAAACTAAGATGAGGTATCAGCTATGAACCAGCTTACACCACCAATTCCAACTTTAACTGTCCAAAAGCTAATTCTGCTTTCATAGATGAACCATTTCTTATTAGATCACAGCCATGTACAACTACTAATAGCACAAAGCTTACAGTACAGCTATAAAATCTTAACACCAACTATGTTAAATTGGAACAGGCAATCTTAATTTCCTTCCACCATTTAACATTCAAGACTTGTTCTTATAAGCTTTAAGCACAAAAGCAGTCAAATCTAGAAATAGCCTTCCAGGCTCATAATCTCTAGCGGTCTCCCTCTCTTTCCCTCCAACTTTTCTTTTTTCACCCACCTGTTCCCACACACCGGCTGCAGGGGGAAATAATTATCTTTTGAAATAATTCTGGAAGGCTAAAGAAAGAAAACAAGCAAATAGTTAATCTGCTCAGGCTACAAGACCTTCATAGCACTCAGTAAGAGCTTCCAATTATGCTGTAAAAGAAGTGGAGGGAAAAAAAAAAAAAAGAAAGAAACAGAAAAACTCAACAGAACACACAGGTGGAAGAGGGGTTCTGGGGTCCTCCATCCATCACTGATATTTAAAAAAAAAAAAATCACTTCAACATGATTTTGTTACTGAAAATGGAACCAGACTGCGACACAGTAACACTTGTAGAAGTACAAACAAGTACTCTGGGTAAAGTTTACAAAGTTTCATAGACGTAGCAAGGAACTAGAAACACAACCAGTAACACAAGTTACAATGGCAATTCAAAGCCTGCAAGCATGCTGACTCCACTTCAGCCTGCCAGGACGCGCTTAGGTAAATTCTCTTAGTCTTCCTGATGAGTATCATGAGTTCCAAATCAAAAAAACTACATTGGCTTGTTATTTTATTTATTTATTTATTAAACTTTGAAAGGGAACTTTTCTCAGGCTTTCTCAAAGGAAAATATATATATATATATCACATGAACAGCAAAAGGACTTCAACTGTACTTGCGCACTTCAAACATAATTACTGGGCACTTCGCATCCCATTTATAAAAGCAGCTGGAATTAACCCCCAACTCCTCAAGGAGTAAGTTTAAAAAAACACGTTTGGGAATGTCTCTCCTCTGCAGGGTTTCCCTGTTTTAGATCAAGAAATTAAAGCAAAGCATGGAAATATTGTTCACTACATGACAAAGGAGAAAAATATTTGGGGATATTTGGATGCCTCTGGAGAATTTTCATTATCATGAAGAGATCCCAAATAATAGTGTTCACTTGCTGTCAGTATAGAAGCACGTTCTGCAGCAAGATCAACAGAGACCAGTGTAATTAAGCAACCAATTCCCAGTACTTACAAAATTTTATGAAATTATTTCAAGATTGTGAATCACACAGCTTGCACTTAAGAAACTCAATAAAACTTCCCTTTTTTCCAGCATGTCAGTAAACTAAGTTTTGCCTACTTACAGAATCATCAGCAACTTGTGAAACTCAGAAGCAAACAATTTATCTCCTTCCTCTCACTTCCATTCTTGCAAGAAAAATAAGCAAAAGGTAAATTTAATTTCACAGATTTAAACTCCCAGATGAATATTTCAGTTCTTTCTCGTATTTAAGTAAATATAAGAATTAAATGAATGATTTTCTCTTTCTGAAATAATAGTCTCCTAGCAAAACTTTCACATTTTGTTAAGAACATAAAAGAAAGTTGTTTTGTTTTGTTTAAAAAAAAAAAAAAAAATTTGCTTTAGGTTTTATATCAAAAATTCACAAAATTTAATATATTTTTGGCCACAGTCACAGCTACTCAGACCAATTCCTAAACTTGGGGATGATTAGAGGTTCTATTTGAAAGTACGCGTTTACTGAATAAAAATTAAATACAGAGTTTTACAAATTCTATCAACACGGGCAACTGCAGTTAAACTATGAATGACAAGGATACGGTAACAGCAGAACACTCCCACATTTCCTTGATGAGCGCAGATGCACGCAATCCAAACAAAAACAAGTAAGGAAAAAAAAAGTTAGAAATATATCTACCACCACTGTGTTCAAAGAAAATAGGGCATTATGCACACACTGTACAAAGGAGATGCTACCCTCGGCAGATTTGTCCCATCTTACCATGTTATGAGTTGCAACTCATTTTTAAGAGGCTATTACACTCTTTTGGACTGGGAGATTGCTGCTGTGGGATTTTTGCTTTGCAGGCCTTTTTCTTTTGGTTGGTTTTGGTTGCTTTTTGTTTTTGTTGTTTTTTTTACAGTTATTATTATTTTGGAAGTAATGAGAGATGAACAGCAACATACATGCTTTGGGCCTACACACATTTAATTGGTAGGAAGAAGAAACAGTAACACTACTGCTGATCCTGACCTAATGGTAGATCCAAAGAACTACCAACCATTACAGTGAGCCACATGATTATTCACACTCTGCTTTACAGAAGAAGCAAAAAGAAATCATAGAGATAAAATAGAGTTCATCCTAGGACAGAATACCAGATCTCGGCAGCCCTGCCTGCAGCAGCAGGCTTGCAGCTTGATGATTCTTAACGTCCCTTCCAACCCAAGTCTATCATCTTATGATCGTGAAGATGCTATTCAAAAAAAATAATTGAGTTCTCTGGGAAGGGAATTGTTTATCCCAAATTATATGTAAAAGCACAGACGAAATCAGAAATCTGGATTGTCAGATTAGCATTACTTCATATCACTTGTTGCCATACCACTTCCTTTTTCTTTGAAGGGTAAGGAGAGCTACTAATCTGAAGCGCACACTGCGCCAGAAAAACACAGGCAACATTGTCTTTGCTTTTTTTCCCCACTAACAAGAGCATAGCTCCTTATGCATCTCTTACATCAGCTCTGCTTTAGTGAGCCAGTTCAACTCCCTAATTGAGCAGAAGACTATTGGTACGTTTTCCTTTTTCACTTGACTAGCTTTCTTCCATGTTACTGAGCTGAAACAGTATGGATGCCAGAATTAGTGGAAAAAGAGACCTTCTGAATATCAGAATTAGTAAAAAGAGGGACCTTTCAAACCAGAATCTCCTTTTGGCACAACCAAGCTTCTACACTAAATTAGTTTAAAACCGTCTCCTCTAACTTCTCTTCAAGACCTTTCATCCAGACACAAAAGTTACTTTTGGTAAATGGATTGGACATAAACTCTTTTACTATCAACATAAACGTTTTGGTTTTAACTCTAAAATCTGTACTTAGCCTCTCCTAAGTAAATGGGCACCTAGGAATGCTTACAAGTGAGAAAATAATAAAAAGCATAGGAGTGGAACATCCACCACTCTGGATATCAGTAAACATCTGAAATTATTTACCAAGGGCAAAGAAGAATTCTAGGAATTCTAAGGTTGGTCGCACTTCAAATGGAAACGGTGTTCATAAGAATCTACTATTCTTTGCTTCAAAATTAGCAAAACTTAAAATGAGATTATACCTACCTATTTCTCAAGCATTTTAGGCCATGATATTCCTGTGACATCAATTACAGAAACACAGTTAAAAACTGATCAAGCATTATTTTATTTCGCTACTGATCTATACTTGAGGCAAAGCAAAATGGACAGGATGCTCATCAACTACATAGAAATGTCAAGGGGTAGACTTGAGAGCCATCAGTAATGAGATTCAACTTCTTCTACCACACAACAGTTTCATAACCCTAATGCCCTCTTAAAAAAAAGAAAAGAAAAGAAAAGAAAAGAAAAGAAAAGAAAAGAAAAGAAAAGAAAAGAAAAGAAAAGAAAAGAAAAGAAAAGAAAAGAAAAGAAAAGAAAAGAAAAGAAAAGAAAAGAAAAGAAAAGAAAAGAAAAGAAAAGAAAAGAAAAGAAAAGAAAAGAAAAGAAAAGAAAAGAAAAGAAAAGAAAAGAAAAGAAAAGAAAAGAAAAGAAAAGAAAAGAAAAGAAAAGAAAAGAAAAGAAAAGAAAAGAAAAGAAAAGAAAAGAAAAGAAAAGAAAAGAAAAGAAAAAGGAAAGGAAAAGCTTCTTTAAAAAAAAAAAAATAAAATTGTTCAATCGTTCATTGGGTTTGCCAAAAGTTCATTTTCTACAAGGCAGAACAAAGTTACAGTGAAAGTTACAGTGGGAACTAGAAAAAAGCACTATCGTATACTTGTTAAAAAAGTTTCACAATGGCTCAGAAATCAGGCAGTGTTCTACCATAGAGAATCTTTCTTTTTTTAAAATGAAGGTGTTTTTTTTGTATTATTTACTCACAACTGGGAATTACCACATTATCAATGTATTTATGCAATAATTAGCCAAGAGTATCATCCCATGTTATGTGTCAGAAGAGCAACTGAATCAATAACATCTTCGATAGAATATACTTCCAAACTCCACACCTGACGTTTCGCTATTAAATGTTCCAATACCTTCACCATAAAGACTATGAAAAAATCAAAAGCTATTCATTCTTAATTTTGCTCAAAAGATGATCACTACTGAACGCAACGAAAAAGCTGTTGTTCCAAAGAGTTGCAGTGAAATATGTCAATTAGGTGTTCAAAATATCTACTACTCTAAGCATCTGCACATAGAAATAATTCAAGTAGATTCAATCTATATCATCTTTAAGTAAGATTCCAAAAAAAGAAAGTAAGGGGGCAAAACATTCTTTTAAAATACTGCTTTCCATAAATGGCAATTTTATTTGCAAATACAGTTCACATTTATTATATGTGAAGAATATCAGCACACATGAGGGTTGCTCCAAAAGTAATGCCTCCTATTTTATTTGACCCACGGTGCCAGAAGTGGATGTTGGTGGCGTGGCAGTAGAGGTTGAACCTTCCCACCAACATTCTGTTACGTGTTGTTGCCATGTGACAGATGGCAGCAAAGGGCAGTCTGACACAATGGCAACTGACATGCAAGTGAGTATAAAGCAAACGTGTGGAATCAAATTCCTCCATGCATTAAAAACTGTACCTACCGGCATTCATCAACACTTGCTGAATGCTTGTAGAGATCAAACAGTGTATGTGAGCACACAGAAGTGAAGGGCACTGCATTTCAGCAGTGGTGACGATGACCTGAAAGACAAGTCATGTGGCCACACACATTTTTATGAGCATAGAAAGCAGGCTCTTGTTCACTGCTGGCAAAAAATACACAGCTAATACTGGTGACTATGTTGAAAAATAGCATTTTGAAGATGAAAATTTCATCTGTCAGTGCTTTTCTGCTCAGTAGTAGTTTCCATGCAGGCATTAATTTCAGAGTGACCTAATTTGTACTACTAAAAATCAAAAAAGCAAGAGATAATGAATTGTACCTGCATTAATAACTTTCACACGTTGGGCTTCTATGACACACTGTATCATCAGACAAAGCACTATATTTCCAGAACAGTGAGTGGGACTTGAAGACAAGTTAAATCACTTAGGATTTTGCTCCTCACATCTGTGCAATGCTGCAAAGAGCCTTTAATTATACACATAAAACATTTAAAATATATATATATATAATAACAGAAGGATTAAATCCGATATATATACAGGGAAATCTGTGAAGCAGTAGGAAAGTTTCTATTCATTATTCATATTAGGTCCCGCTTTGTAACAGGAGCAAGTTTCAAGAAAATAACGGAATGGATTTTTCTGAAAGCCTTAACATGTAAAGTTTAAGCAACAAGGTCATTCTTTTAACAAACTGTATCTAGTTCTTAAATAAAGGAAGACTGAAGTGTCATCCATCTGCACTAAACAGGCCAAGCAAAATATCCTGCAATTCCTATGTTCTCCTCAATGTCGAAATGGGTGGATAAATTTAAAGCCTGCTCTCTCAGGAGTTGCTTTATAGGCAATTTTCTCCCAGTATCAAGGTCTGCAATTTCCATTTGGCTGCCAGTTTGCGATTAAATTCATCACCTTTATTATAAAAATGTGCTGCACTCCACAGCCTGCTGCACAAGAATCGTAAGGAAGACATTTTTCACTGCTAACAGCAGCATCATTCCGAAGCAGCCATCACATCCATTCAGACATTAGTGTCTCCAATGTAATGCAAGGACCTATCACTCACATGAAAAAGCCCTAACAGCAGGTATACCTCAGAGGGAGCTCTTCACAGATAGTATCTTTTGTTCACCTTCTTCAATAAAAGCCACCACACCATCCCCTATGAACTGTGCTTAGAAGTTGACTGTTAAAGAACAAATATATTTACATCAAGCTCATCTTGTATTAATCAAAATATTTCTGAGAATAAAAACAGTTCTCATATTGAGTACACAGCCATTTTGCAATTCTTCCTTTAATGAACTGTATAAAATTGTCTAAACGCATCACACAATTTTTTTCCACATATATTTTCTGCCCATATTAAAGGGACTCTTTCAGTCAGATTTTTTTGTTTGTTTTGCTTTCACAGTTCTACTAATATTTATGCTCTCCAAGTCACCCACATTTTCTTCGAAGTTCTTGGGCAAGTGTGCAAAGTAGATCGAAAAAAAATATTTGCTGACTCTACATATTGAAGCCATAGAATTTAGCACAATTCAATCAAACTGCATAATGTGTTTCAGTAATTTTCTTCCCCAAATAATTAAAACAGATGTATTCATTTTGCTTCTTTTTATACAACACTAATTTTAGTGAGTAGCACCTAACATAAAACTTGTGCTTAAAAACAAAACAAAGATCTTCTAACGGACTAATAGAAATACAGGCTGACAACTCTTATTTTGAAGCACTAAAGTGGTAGTCAGCAACGTGCATATGAGCTAGAAGCTACACGCTAAATCTTTATGAAACATTACCATTACATTCTAACTAGTTGTGTGCTTCACAGCATACAAGACTGTAAATCACAATAAAACAATGAAGACAACATAAAGTCAGCAAAACAAAAATTTAATCCCTCAGTATCCTCATAAAAAAAAACACAAGAACATAATTATAGCAAATCTGATAACTAAGTTGCTGGTCAAACTGAGAGGTAATCACATTATATTAGAAGTGACCAAACAGCAAGCACTGTATGCAATATGGCTTAATTTCACACATTAAATAAATTATTCCACTCAGTTGTACAACTAATGCTGGCATCTCCAAAAATGTGATTCTCTCACAGCTTTTCAAAAATACTTTGTTATCAGACAAGCAACTCATATCTAATAAAAGCTAATGCATTTCAACAGCCAGCCTACCCTACGATGTTATCTTAACTCATTTCATTTTATGTGGCCACATAAATTAAGATAACGTTGGAAACAGTGGCAGTGCTGGTCAGTTGTTACACGCCTTTTTGAAAGACAAAAACTGTTACACCTTTGAAGTCTGATCTTTAACTGGTACAAGTTCAAAAACTCAGTAAATCACAGTCACATATTAGAATTTATTAAAACTTGCTCAACAGATGTGTTTTACATCATACCGGATTGCACTTCCATTTTATTTCATGTGACACATCTAGACTTCAATGACTCATAACACTGACATATTGCATGGCATTAGCAGCAGTGTAAATCTGAAAAAGAATCTAAAAAGACATTTCATAAACACGAGTTCTAAAAATCAAAGATAACCCAAGGCCCTATATGACTATAGAATTAAATTTCAAGATCTGCTACATGTTTGTTAATATTGCTGAATAATTTTAGAAATTTTCTTTTGATAGGAAAAAAAAATCTGGCACACTGTTACGCTAATTAATGGCTTTCTACTGCAGTGCAGCACAAAAAGCTGATTTCAACTTGACTGAAAACAATAGCTTGGTATTTGCAAGCTGAAGTCCCAATTACTTCACAGCCCAATGCATTTAACAACTGGCACATCAACTTCCGGAACTCTGGGATGAAATTATCAAATAGATAAGATAATGCAGCATCAGTGTTTACCTCTTGCCACTAAAGCAAAAGTTGAGATTGGAGCCTTTTCTAACTGAAACCATGATGATAATTTTATTGTCAGAATCTATGGGATTAACTAATCAATCAGCCTGGAGCATAAAATACGCTTCCGTATCCAAGCCTGGATGGTAATAACCACCATATTTCTTCAGTAAACTTTAAGACGGTAATTCGGGGTTTTTTTTTAGAAATGATTTTTTGCTATCAAATGTAATAACACAATTTAAGTTTAAAAACAATATATTTTTAAGAACAGAAACCTAAATTATAACCCTGCTATTTCTAAGCTGCATGAAAATATTCTTGATTCAATAGTAGAACATTATAGTTAGAATGTAGTCCATGATCACAGTAACAATAGAGAATCAAATTGTATTAAAAACCGATATATACTGGATTTGAAGCAGGTCTCCTCCATGCAATATTAGCTCTCCAGCTGCACCTATCTCCTGTACAGCTTCTAATTATACCAGAAAAAAATCAAATCGTATTAAGTCTTGCCCATACTGATACCAAAGCAAGCTCTGCCTCGAGGACAATTAGAGATACTGCCTAGTGCAACACCACAATGACAAGAGAGAAGGGGGAGGGCAGAAGGGAGAGAGGGAAAGACAGCTGGGTGGGAGGGGAGGGCGAGTGTGTGCATAGATCCACACACATCGTAGTAACAGGCATAAACATTAGTTCTGTGTTAATATTCTCTTCAACCTGCTGGTAGCCAAGATCTCTGCTACCTACAGAATAAAAACACTTAGGGTACTAATGTGCAAGGTACAATGGAAGTTTTTACACTGTAGCTGTATAGTTAATTTTCACTGACAGATTCCAGTTACTTTAACAAAGGCCTCTTTTGGGAACAAAATTTCAAATAGAGAAAGCATAAGCCACCACAGAAGTTAACATCCAAAAAGTAAACTGAATGCTCACTGTAAATCACCTACAATTTTTCAAGCAACATTTTATAAGATCCAAATATAACGTAGGTTTGAATTACAGTAGTTCCAGCCTAGATCTACCACAAAGAATCTTATAATTCAGGTTTCATATTAAGGTTCTATTTAAAGAATGGATTGATTACATTGTCAGGATCCATACAGTATATATTAAACCTAACATTAGAGGTTTTAGAAAACTACATTCTGATTCTTTCCCCAGTTGGTGTATCAGTGATTCCAAACAGTAGGTTCTGTCAGTGCAAAGAACTCTCCAGTAAGGGGAAGAAGTTTGGAAGAACAACAAAAAAAAAAAGTTTCCTGAAACATTTACAGCTACAAATACTTGAACATTTAGAATTTCCTTTAATATCTTTACTTACGAATGGCAGCAGCGTGACTATTTTAATAGAATTCTACTTGAAAACCGCAGATGCTTTTAAATACAGTCTACTACTTGAATTATGCAGTGACAGCGTACCATACAGAACTCAGCAGGCTGTATCTTTTAGCAATTAACGCCTGCAAAAAACAAGTATTTTCAAGTTCCAGTGCTGCAAACTGGACCGCACTTCTTACATTTTTAATAAATATAATTAGATTCTCTACATCCCATCCAGGGAAAACATCATTACACTCACAATGTCAATAAATACATAATAGGAATAAGTCCTAAGAAAGAGAAAACTCAGATAAGTAAAGCATGTTTCACTGTATGTAACAGTGAATTCAAATTGTTTCCATAACCTCTTTGGAGTTTTCTGTTTCAAAATTTTACTTCTGCCCATGAAACAGGCCAATGAAAATGCCCTTGCATCAGTGGTCTTCAACCTTACCCATTTTCAGAGTAACAAAAAGTTCCCAAAAGAGGTAAAGGCTCAGCGCAGCAAATTTAAATCTCCCAACAACAGACTTCCTTTCCTTTGTTATCTTCCACAACACTTCATAGGCAGCGGGTCTGCAGATCATAGATTGAGAAACACTATCCTGGTAACTCACATTTCTTTTCACATAGCTCCACTAATTTTGCAAAATAAAGATGACTTCTACACTTCAAAGAGATGGTGATCTTGGAGGTCTCACATCAAAAAACATCTTCATGCAGTCCAGAGTGTTGTAAGACTGTAAGAGTAAGGTCTAGACAAAACTTTCTGAAGTTATCTTTTGTACAAGTGCCTGCCAATACTACAGTATGAAATGTATCTGCTTGAAATTCTTTGCTATGCCAGAAAGCATTAGGTAAAGGAGTAAGAAGAGTAACTCAGTGTGAAAAAAAGGAAGAAAAGCTAGTATAGATTAAGCTGGAAAAAGTTAGCGCACATGAAGGAAACTTTGATTACACTGTAAAAATATTAATGCCAGTAAAAAGCATCTGTCTTTCCTTCCCAAGAAAAGGTTTTGCCAGTTAACCTGCAACAAGGTTTTCCCTTACGCTACTGCTGGAGTATCTCAGGAAAACTACCTGGAAACTGATCTGTGTAGCCCCTTCCTTACAGTTAACAAACCAGAAATAAGCTAAATTGACATAATGAAGTTAATGATTCATTAATATTCAACCTGCAGTATTTTAAACTACTTCATGTTACAACACTGCGAGGAAACACAGCACTTTAATGGCTTATGCATACAGAAAAATTCTTTTGGGGTTCTTTTCTTCTTTTTGAAAGAGCAGCTGAAACAAAACGTTTTAAAAGATCAGTGCTCACACCCCTACATGAAATCTTCAATGACTTCAACAATTAAAAAACCAGATGACAAGCTACTCCAGATCTCACACTATGACAGTTATGACACCTTTTTAAGTCAGCACCATTTCACTTTCCCAAATCTTTACAGCAAACAGTATAGAATCTCATAACGTTTGAAAGCTAATAGAGTAACAACTTAAGTTTTTGTAAATTAGAAATATTTTTTGAGCAGAAAAACATCGCAGTTTAAAATGCCAGTATTTCACAGGAAAGAATTTTCTCCTTTCTGCTCTGATAAAAACTATTTTAACTACTTACACAGTAAAAAAAAAAAAAAGTATTACACTATTAAAGCTATTTCTTTCATGATACTAGTGTTGATAGGTGCAGAGTATTTACATCCATATTTGTGGCATTATCTTTCACCAGTTTTCTTATCAGCCTAGGAATATTCTTGTTTCATTACTAGCTACATCCACTCCATCACATTCCTAGCAAAAAATAAAAATAAATATGTTTATAAAAGCTTATGCCACCCATCAACTACTAATCCCTAATCAAACCAGAATAAAACCTCTTTGAATGTCAGCAATGTTAGTACCTTGCCTTTGTATCTGAAATTCAACACTAAGAATACACAATAAAAGTTTCAAGAAATGCAGAACACAGCAAGTATCTTCCTGATTATTCTGGTACACTCTAGGTACTACGAATCACTTAAAATTTTCAGCAGCCAAACTACTTTATGCAGAAGAGAAAAATGCAATACAAATCTACAAGCAAACTGCACCCCCACGAAGAACTCAAGTGTTATTACTTTAAACAGTATTCTACACATCAAGTGCTCAGCAACTTGATATAACAGTGACTGGTAAATTCAACAATTCAAGCACAAACCATGTTAAATGGCATTAGAGAGACCCATGCATGTGACAAAAACCACTTTGTTACATTACTGCTTTAACAGTAACAAAAAAACAATTTCTTGTTTAAGCTCCTCAGATTCATAACTATTATCCTAGAAAAAAAATCAATGAAATTAAAAAATGGAAGTAATTAGAGCTGTAAGATCCATGAAGATTGAGTGCAAAACCTGAAGGAAAATTAAGTTTAGAATTTGCCTCAAAGTTACACCATAATTATATATATATATATTCTTTTAATTACCAAGACTGCTGAGATCGCAAACACTGATGGAAGTTCAGAAGTCTGTCTCAAACAAGCCACATTTATCAGACCTAAAGATCGACGTAAATGTCTTTCACTAAAGTATAATCCAGTTGTCTATCTGCCGTTTTAAGATGTTGAATTTAGTAACCATCTTGAATTGCAGGAGGGACATGTTTCTTTTCTACTCAGCCAAGCAAAGTGTGGCTTCTCCTCGCTTTATTATCCAGCACACACCTAAATACCAACTGCCATCCCCCCAAACTCCACTGTTAGCTATAGTGGCTATCTAGCGCAACATCCATCTCTTGCCAATTCATCATCGTCAGCTTTCTTGCTGACAATCCTCTGAGCTGCCTTGTTGATGAATTGCTCTGTTATTCATCCCATGTTAATCTGAGGCTGATGCAAGAGTATCTTTTTGAAGACACTTAACAGTATTAAAACTTGGCACTACCAAGCACCCTCAGTGTGCATTAAACCTCCCATTTGGAACCAACAAGGTTCCTCATGAATAGGTATGAATAAAATACAGTTACTAAATCAATAGGCACCAGTTTTATGTACCCCACTACCAACAGACAGAGCTTAGGCCTGATTCCTTGGAAGCTACACACAAATCATTAGAAATGTGAAGTGCTCCAACCCGTGTAGAATTTAACCTCAATAAACTCTATACTAAATTGATATACAGAGGATATTCTCCTGCTTCTCAAATTAGCATTAAGTATTTAAATGCCACAGGTCTCTAAAAAATGAAGGGTTTGTTGTTTTTCTTTTTCATTCTGTAAGTGTAGTAGGCGTATCTCAAGAAAGTCAGTTCCACATTTCTCAGTTCCTTCCGAGGCAGATTTCATTTTTAGGTAATGTTGTTTTCAGATTTTTACCCAAAGGATTACATCGGTCTTTTCACAAAATTTATCCACAGAGAATGAACACAAGAACAGAAGAAAATTCAAAACACGAGATTCAAATCTCTGCAAAGACTTTATAAGAGTTAAATATGCTTCTCCTGAAAAGCAACCGTGGTCCCAAATTTTACAGCTAGGACACACTGAAACATCATTTCTGTCCTCAAAATATATACACAGAACCAGTCTGATGCAACTTTGGTTAGAATTCATTTCTAATTCCTACAACATCACCTGTGCCAAATTTGGTTTGACTAGCAACCAGGCTTGAAGAAAAGTTGTCAGAACTATGTGAAAAGGAGGTACAAAAGAACCCATACCAGGAGTCTTATTTGTTCCAGGTTAATTGAGAGGCAGTACTAGATTTCCATAAAAGCTTCAAGCAACGTGAAATAGCAATTCCCTCCCCTTGTAAACTGATTGGATATGAGCCTCTCTGACTGCATTTATCTTTATGGCACGATACTTAAGCAATTAAAGAACCAACAACTTGTCTCTACCATCATCTAACACGCACAGCTCTCACACAGCACAGACAGCTCTCACAGCAGAAACATACTCCAAATGAGACAGCCGGTCCTGATGCAGCATTTAGCCTTAAACACGCAAGCCAACTTTTATCAAACACTCTCATCAAGTAGCCTTTAGGCAAAGTTAGTATGGAAGTTAATCACTGGGAGGGGGGAATGAAGGTGACAACTTGTTGAAAAAACATTCATGTTCTTTTCTCACGTACAAGCCGAAATTAACTAAAAGCAGTACAAGTAAATGAGCAGTACTGCTTGAAAGCAAGAGTCATGGGCCACAGAATTTTTGTTTTCTTCTTCCCATCCTTTCCTGCAACAAAACCAGAGGTATCCCACAGCAAACAGAAGTGGATTTGGTTTTATCTACACCAAAAAAAAAGAATATTACACATTAATTGTGGACATAATTATTTACAGGTTATTATATCGCATTAAGAATATTAATTGACCTGCATCCCTTCAAAGTCTGAAAAATAAAAGAATTAAGCAACATCAGCTGTTTCAGTTTTAGTTGAACTGCCATTTAAATACATATAATCGGCATTACGTTTTTTTATTAATGATTCAGTAACATCAGATGACTCTGATGTCTACTTTTTTAAGTACATAGGTATATTTCCTCTTCCAGACATTAATGAAGAAAAGATACCCTAACTGGGATAGGACATTTTGTGGGTCCCTTCCAACTCGGTATATCCTAGGATCTCGGGATTTCCACAAGCTAGAAATTAGAGATTTCTAAAGTAGCTCTTTACTCTGAATTGCACAATCAAAACAGTAAAGTTTGTTATTTAAATTGCTGAAGCATTTAAACAGTTCGGCAAAGTCTGGTTTCCATCTAGTGTCGGCTAGTCCAAAAACAGCTGTCTTCTTAAAATTTTGAATGGACCATTTACATAATCAGCTGACATCCAATTAGGAGTTGCAAATTTTAAAATAAGCGTGTAAACAAATGCACTTTTCCCCCTTAACCTCTGCTCTGCATCTTCAGCACTGAACTAGCTCAGCCACTGAGCCAATGCAACTATTCTGAGATCACATATGGTGAGCTCAATCACAGCTCCGCTCTGTCTGAGAAGCCAACAACATACAAAAACAAACTCACAAAACCTTGACTAGTCCAGAGTATCAACTGACTTTTCAAACCAGGAACCCATCCAGCAGACAAAGGTATAAGATACTGCACTATCATCCTCTGCCTCCTCTCACACCTCAGCCCCCATTCCAATGCATTACCCCCCAGAACTACCACCATGCAACTTCACAGAGAAGCAGCAGGATTTTGAGTTCCTGTCATGTTTCCATTCAAATCAAGTCTTGAGGTGTTAATGTCTATAAGGCTATATACCACTAGAACTGTTACACATCCCACTACAAAGAACCTGAAATGCCAGTCACTCATTACACAAAGTGCTCCACATCTAACTCCCTTTACAAACTGCTGTCTTGAGGCCAAGTCCAGCCTTTCAAGACTGCAAACAAGTTACAAAGTACCAAATCACTTGGAGGTGAGGGGTGGGTACACGCTGGTGCCAGAAACCTTACCTAACCTACTTCAACACAGAGAAAATTAGAAATATTTTGGTGCTGTCACAAAGCAAAAATATTCTAAAAAAAAATTACTCAGAAATTTGACTTTCAATGTGCTACTGAACCAATCGCATGCCAAAAAAAAAATCACTGAAAGCAAAATCCATTATTAAATATCTATTGCCATTTCCCCTCAACAAAATGATTTGTTCTTTTTTTTTTTTTGCAATGAATTGAGAAACAAAATGTTGCATTTTGACACCAAGTATAAAAATAAGATCTCAAATGGAAATTAAAATACTAATTGAAAATTTGAATCGCTATTCTTAAAGCTCAACAAGAAAAATCCTAAAACTTCTGTTTGCATAACCATGTTGATTCTGAACACTAACATCTGCTAAACAAAACAAACAAACAAACAAGAACAACTTTAACCTGCACTACTTTCTTGCCCTTCTCCAATAGCCAAGTAGAGAGCAATGAAAAAAAAAAAAAAAGGAATGGAAACAAGAATAATGCAGTCATGGGGCAAGCTCAACTAATGAAGCTGGATGCTATTTCTCTTTAAAGTGAGCATGGTTGCTTCACCCATCCTATTAAATGTTAAAAAAAAAAAAAAAAAAAAAAAAAAAAAACCACCCACCACAAAAGCCAACAGCAATACAAACAATAAAATGACTTAAATGACTTTACCTGCCCTGCAAAAGGTAACTCTGGATATTTTCTTCAAGTCAAAAGGACAGAACATAATATTGCTCAACTTTCAGACACTCTTTGCCTCACCACAGCAATGCAATCTAATTTAGATTTTATGAACGTTACACTCAGCTGTCTCAAAACTCAAGGAGCAGTTCCAACGTGCCTCACAGACCTTGTTACTCCTGCTAGAAAACTGCAGATATCTGATATGGTGTTTCTAGCAACCCTGCTAATTATATTAAGTATATTGAGATCAAAACACTGGCACTTTCACTGTTTCTACTTGTTTTTTTAACATTGGATTGTTAAAATTGTAATAAAATATAAAAATAAATGTCAAAATCTGTATTTTGATTAAAATCAATACATGAAAAACACACAAAATCTGAATGAGAAGTCATGACTTATATTTCAATAAAGGTGAGGGTCAGTGAGTGAGGGCATTTCATTACTTCACAGTTCTCTTGGCAAGGCATTCCTCCCACCCTATATCTCTCCATGCAAGTGTTCAAATCCAAGCCTAGAGCCCTCCTGACAGTCCTGCAGTGCTTCAATCAGCCTGAGCTGTCGGGAAGGCCTGGTGTATTAACCTGAACACAGGCCTGTCCTGTCAACCACGGGCTACATGGAACAATACATGTTCCCGTGGACAATATTTTAAAGTTACAATCAGTGAAGACAACACAGATCACTTGCTTTTGTAGTAAACTCTGCACAACTCAAAACATTTTAAGCAGCATCCCATTGCTGACTTAATTACTGTACTTGGAAGAAGAAAGCTTCAATTTAAGAAGCCAATCAAAAAAAGTTAAGTCGACTGCAAAAAGAACTTTTCATTTCACGTCTGGCCTTCTCTCCAGACACAGCATTTACAAAATACCAGAATTTGTTTTTTTCTCCTCTGTTGATGTACATGGACTTAATTTTCACAATTGAGACACTGTAAGTACTCTTTCAAAATCTATGAAGTGCTTCTCAGATTTTTTTTTCCCTTTACCATAGTATTAACCAAACACATCCTCACTTTTTCCTTTACAAGCTACAAAAACACAGCATACCAACCTGTAACCTAATCTGTACTAGTCACTTGTTTCCTAACAGGGGCAAGGGCAGATGTTTTAATTACACCACATACTTTGGAAAATGTTGAATACTATTTCAGATGAGAAAAAATACCAATTCAGTTCCAGCCTTGTGTGACAAGTAACACTAAACAGAATGATGGAATTCAAACAGGTTTCTCCTGTTTACCCAGCAGCTCTTAAGCAGAAGGAGGGCTAGTGAGGCTACTCTTACTTTAAAAGAAATAACACCCATGACACTTCAATAATCAGTTATTGGTAAGCAACACTGAACAAACTGCTTACAAAACATGAGCTTTAAATAGTTGCTTAATTAAGTTCAAACTTTTATCAGATACAGTAACACCCATCATCTTTTTAAATTACATGCCAAGTGACTGCAATCCAGTCAGTGCTCCAAAAGCAATTTAACTGTGCTGCTGCAGGAAAAAAAAAAAAAAAAAAAAAGAAAAAGAAAGAAAGCTTTAAATATTCTTCCCAAGCTAAAAACAAAACCAACTAAGTTTAATGCAGCTTTTGGTTTTCACGTTATCAACAACATCACAACTTAGAACAACTCTCATGAGGTTTTTCAAAATTAAGTTTTAGAAGTTCTATAACCTCATTATTATGAGGTAATCATAGATTTGAAAATAAGATTTAAAAATGATTCAAGGTTTTTATCCTAACAAATTCTCATCTCTTAACTTTGCAGTACCAGGCATGGTCTGTACAGAAACACTGTTTGGCTTTTTATTGCATGATCCGATACAAGTGAAAAAAAGTCATGCTAATGCGCCCAACGACCCTGCATCAAATCTGGCAAGTCAGCAAACCCGTAGCTAAACACAGGGTACATTTACATAACCACAAACAACACAGTCATGCACAAAAGTAACTAGGTAACTTCCAAGGCAGAACTTATCTACAACACTCAAAGCCAGTTCTCCAGTCCTAACTTAAGCAGACATTTTAGGTAAGACGACACTGACATGAAACTGCAGTTTTAAGCACTGAACTATGCAAGCTCACACATATTTTCTTCAGTGAGCACAGTAAGCTGATAGCAACAAACCAGAAAAAGTTATCTTCCTTAACCCCTATCTAGATGTTTTATTATTACAGCTATTCAAGCACAGTCAGCCTACTCGACATCAAATTAGGTTTCTCTCCAAAAGCTAGACGCATGGCTTAACTCATATTTCAGGAAAAGCACACTTCAGTCACCTTCAGCTTAAAGAAGAAGGAATTCCTGATGAATTTTTTGTTCAAACCCTCTGGAAAAAAAGTCTAGGCCACAGGTTAGATCTGCATCCATTCCAATCAATTATCACCTTCTGAGAAGCAACAGGTTCAAGAAAAGTTAAATATACTTACATTACATGGATCTTATTTTATAATTTAGGTATATTTGTTCAAAGTCCGTAGAAAGAGCAAAACTAAAGTAACTCATGAATTTCAGAAGTTCAGAATGCAATTAGAGTTCAAAACGTCTCATTTATTTAAAAAAATAGAGCAAAAAAGATGGTACAACAATTCATTTAACACAACAGGGAAAAGTTATTCTCCCAAAACATACGTGTGCATGTATGTATATTCTGGGTTAGAATCATAAAAGTTAATATTAAGAAGTTCAAGTACCAAAAAAAAAAAATCAGGTCACATTTGATGGTGCAAACAATTACAGGAAATACAGCCTATTCCACGTTCAGGAAAAGCCCTCTCTTCCCACAGGTTTGCACTAGGCTGATAAAAACAATCCAGTTTCCTAGTTATTATGATGTGCACTTTAAACATCCTCACTAATCCACAAAAGCCTTATTTACACATAAGAAGTTGAAAGCACACATATACAAAAATATCTGTAATCTAAACAAAACTGTGACTTTCCTCTTTCATTATGAAATAGTTCATTAGCAGAAGTTTCCCTCTATATACTGCTCACACTTATGCCCATCTTAAAAACAAATGCTGTCAAGCTGAGACCATTTACTAAATTAAGCACTATGATTTTCATAGATCAGACATGAGGACAGAGTTCAGAAAGGAAGATGTGTTTTGGATAACAGGAACAGGCCAAAAATGAGATGCACATTCTGAGAACTACTCAGATTAAACACATCGTTTGTCTAAATCTCTGAGTTCATTTCTGTTTCCTGCTGTGTACAATTACAAGGAGTAATCAACACACAAGGCTGTCTGATTTTAGTTTTCAAATGTCAACATGTAAAACAAAAAATTAAAAAGATGTGCATTCTGGTAGAGAAAGTAATCCCATGCTTCTTCTGGGCTCCCAGGTTTGTGGTGTTATTTCTTTAGGCTGATAGAAGATAAATTACAAAGGCTGACAGTCCGACAGTTGTCAGGAACTACTGTACTTCTCAAACATAAACAGAACCTTCAGGAAAATGGCCTACAATAAGCATGGAAACACCACCATCTGAACCACAGAATTCCAAGCAAGAAGCAGCACACCAAACCCACAGTGTCAAGGGGAAACACTAACACTACATGCTTTTACATACAGACAACCAACTCATTCAGACACCTGTCCCTCATATTTTTTATTTTTTTTTTTTTTTTTACTCGTGGGTGCAAGGAAATAACTGATGGAAGTGTTAAATATTATACTTTAAAGGCAACGTTCTGAACCTTACAGACTCTTCCAGCAAACTACAAAACTTTGCTGGAGAACGCCAACGCAGCAAACAGCTGAAAGCAGTGAAAAGGGTGCCTTTAGGCAGCCAGGACAACTGTTGCACAGAACAAGCTGCTCTGGCCTCTCAGCTGTGCATCACTATGTCTATCCCACCTATGCAATATCGCCTATATTCACAGGACGCATACAAGTCCATACCAACATCGAAACCCATACAATTCCGCAACTATTTCTGTCGTTCTTTGGTATGTGCTCCTGGATGAGTTAATTTTGCTATTCAAGTTCCTAATGGCGTTCAGAGGCCAGTCTCACGCTTCAGAAAAAAATAACTGGCGCCCCTTAGTGTTCAGATTTTGAAGTCTTCAAGCAATTTACTAATTTGCATGAAACATTTTTTTTTCAACATTCCAAAAAGTTTTCTGCCTCCACAATACTTCCATCCAACTGCCAACGTAAACAGGAAAAGCAAAAACGCTTAAAGGGATCGCAGAGATATTCTTGAGACTGTTTAGAAACCCAGTTTTTGGTTTATTTTAATGAAGTGCACAAAGAGGAGCTTCGACACAACCCTTAGACAACTTTTTTTCTGAAAGTCCCCACAGCCCTCATGTGGGAATTGAGATATTTCAGAAAACAGATTTCCAGTGCATTTAGTATTTCAAAAAATTAAAATCTCAGAAAATGCCTGGTTTTCAGATACTCCTTTGTGTGTCCTTTTTGTACAGAAAATGTTTTTCTCTCTTCTGTATTTTGAGGGGAAAAAAAAAAAAACAACAATTTGGGCCTCCTCTGGTCAAGAATATAAAGCTGAAGAGATTCTGGAATCCTGAACTCCAACACCAAATCCCTGTGAGGCTCTTCTGGCTTCGAAAAACAAAAAATGAAGAATTCTTCTCAGTTATGTTTCTTCTCACTGTTTCCTATACTTCTAAATGTTCTGAAGAGAATGTTTCCTGGGGTGAACAAGAACACACCAAGTTCTACGTAGTTTTGCTTTCCACATCCAGATTTTCTCTGCTGTAACTTCATCTCCCAAAATTCTTGAAAGTAAAACCAGAACCTCCCAATATACCACTTTCATAGTCCTTATTCTTTAGTCGTCCACTTTTTCATGTTGCTCTATTGCTCGTTCTGAAGACACCATTCCTGACACGCCGTGTTTGCAGCACTACAACCACTATCTATCTGTTTTTTGCAGTCTTGGAGAGGGCGGGGAGTTGTTCTACCAAATATAACCAGCGCCTTCATCTTCCGAGGTCAACAACTTCCCAAAGTTCTGTTATCAAGGAGGACTATGCCCACAGACAGGAATCCTAACTCGAGATTATGAAACTGGGTAATTTCACGCAAAGGATCTCAAGAAGTTGAGGCTGCATAAATAATTCCTAGATTTAGAACGCGTTACAAAGCTACTAAATATGACGAACAGGTCTGCATAAAGCCTGAGTTTGAGGTGAAGTGAAAATAAATGCTTCTAACGAGAAAACTAAACGTGTGAACCCAAGCAGAAAGCAAATTTAAGTACCACGAACGAACGAACGCCCAGCCTGACTTCCAGCACAGTGGGGCAATTATCACACAGAGAGAGCCGTGTGGGACGCACCAAGTTGCTAACCTTTACTTTCCCTTTCCCCTCAAACGCGGTTATCCAACAGCAGAGAGAGGCCCTACGGGACCGCGCACAAAGGGGGGCACCCCCTCCCCTCCCTCCCGGAGCAGAAGCTGCCCCCGGGGCCGCCGGCGCCCGGTCGGAGCCAACGAGGCCATTTCGTAAGCACGGGGTGTTTTTCTCCCCGCTCAACTCGCACATACGAGTCTTTCAAGTTAGTTTCTATACAAGGGAGAGCCGGGAGGAGAGCTGGCCCGCTCCTCTCCCCACGCGAGGGGACCGCGAGAGCTTCGCGGCCGTTCCGCTCGGGTGGGGCGCGCCGCGGCCGGAGCTCGGCCCCCCGCCCCCCGTAGGCCCCGCTCCCCCCCTCCGGCACCGGCCCGGCCGCGCCGCGGGCCCCGCTCCTCCTCCTCCCCCCGGAGCGCATTCCTCAGCTCCGCTTCCCCCCTTCCTCCCCCCCCCCATCTCCGGAGGACGGGAGCAAAGGGAAAATAAAATACTACTAATAATAAAAACGCAGCGGAGGGAGCGCTGAGAGCCGGGACCCGCGGCGCAGGCAGCGGCCGGGGCGGGGAGAGCCCGCACTTCCCCTTTGTTTGGGGCGCACCGAGAGAGCGGAGCAGAGCAGGCCCGGCGCTGCCCACGCCGCCGCGAGGGGCCCGGCTCGGGGAGGGACGGGCCGGGCGGGGCGCGTACCTTCGTCCAGCAGCCGCTCGAGGTGGTTGAAGATCCCACAGAAGTTGGGAAGGCTGCTCATCAGCTTCTTGTCGTTCATCAGCTGCATCAAGTAATCGGGGCTCGGCTTCGGCTTCTCCTTGGCTTCCATTTCCCCAACCATATTCCAAGCCCGCGCGCACAGGGCGAGCGCCCGCAGCAGCTCCGCCGAGCGAGGCGACGGCGGCACGGGGCGCCCGGCGGGATCGGGCGGGCCGGCGGGGGAGGGGCGGGGCGGGGAGGGAGCTCCCCGAGGAAGGAGGAGGAGGAGGAGGAGGATTCCGAGCCGCGAGCGCCGCGCTCCCGAGTCCGAGGGGCCGACGAGGAACGGGAAAAAAGGAAAGTCAGAGAGACCCCGCTGCGGGCGCGCCCTCCGCCCCGGCCGCGCGGAGTCGCCGCCGCCGCCGCCTCTCGGGGCCGCCGCTCCCCGCTCCGCGCGCCCTCGGCCGGTGCAGTCCCGGCCGCGTCCCCCTTCTGCTGCCGCTGCCGCTCCTCCCGCGCCGAGCCCGGCTCCGCTCCGCGGCGCTGCCCCCGGCTCCGCGGCGGGGGAAGGGAGGGAGGGAGGCGGGGAGGGGACGAGCGGGGCGGGCGGGCGCTGGCGCTGCCAAGGAGCCGCCGCCGCCGCCGCCGCCGCCGGGCTCTCTCCGCCGGTGCCGCTGTTGTCGCCGCCGCGCTGCGCCGGGCGCGTCCTCCTCCTCTGCGCCTGCCGCCCGCCCGCCCGCCCGCCCTCCCGCTGCCGCCGCCGCCGCCGCCGCCTGTGGCTGTGAGCGTCAGCCCCGCCGCCGCCTCCTCACTTCTCCTCAGTTCGCTCTGGAGTTCGCTTCAGTTCAGGCTGCGCTGGCAGCAGCGGCAGCGGCGGCAGGAGGAGGGGAGGGGGCAGGGCCCGCGGGGGCGGGGACATGTCGGGGGCGGGACGTCGGGCGGGGCGGCCGTTACGCGGCGGCAGCAGCGCCGCTTGGCGGAGCCAACCGCTGCCCGCCGCCAGCTGCCCGCGCCCGGCGAGGCCGGGGGGGCGGGGCCGTCCTCGGCCACTCCCTCTCAGATCCCGCGCGCAGCGCGGTCCCGTCGGCTCGCCCCGTGGAAGCACGCGCGCACGGAACTCTTCCAAACAAAGTCGCGACGCTGCGCCCGCTCCGCCGGCGGGGAGGGGCGGAGTCGCGCCATGTCACGTGCACCCCGGGGCGGGGAGAGCCCCGGCGCCACGCGCCTGCGCCCGGCGTTTACAACCGCGCTTCGCGACGCCGCCGTCTCGCGCTGCGAGAGGAGTAGACGGAGCTGCGGCGGGAGGTGTTCGGCCGCGCCGCGCATGCGCGGCCGTAGGGGGCGGGGGAGGGGCGGTGCGCGCGGAGGCGCGGCGCGAGGAACGGTTTGTAATCGTTAAAGCCGCCGCGGGGCTGGAACGGGGAGCGGCGCGGGCTGAGGTACGGGACGGCGCGGGGGAACTCTCGGCCTCGGGGAAAGGGCGTGGAGAAGGGGCTGCAGCGAGCCACCCTCCTCTCCGGCTCCTCAGCCGGGCCGCCGTCCTCATGCTGTTGTGAGCCGTTTAATGTCCGCCTGCGGCGTCGGGGGCCGCAGAGGGATTCCGGCCTTGTCCGCCTCCAGCGGGGGTGACTGGCTGGCGGGCGGCGCGGCGGGATGCGGGGCTCTGCGCGCGCCGCTTCCCTGTGCGGTCGGCGTTGAGGCGATGTGCAGGAAGCGGTCGTAAAGCGCAGTAAAAACCGCTTCACGTTTCGATTTAGCTGGCTGGAAACAGTCGGTTCTGCTAGGAGAGTAAAAGCGGAGGTACCGCTCGGAACTCCCAAGAATTCGTCTTTGTTTCCATACGTGCTGCGCTTGGAAGACGATTAAAGCGCTGGGTTAAGTCAGGGTGAATAGCGCTTCCAGCACCAAAAGCACCGCCGCGATGCCTCCCTGGCTGGTGTGCGGCGTTACTGCGTGTTGCCGAGCAGCTATCCTGCGTGTCCCGAGACAGAGCGTTGGAGAAAACGTAGAGACAGTGCAGTTCCCTTCGTAGTAAGAACGCCTCGGTGTCTGCCGTCCTTCCAGCGTCTGTTGGATCGTTCTCATTTAAACACGTAGAACTCTTTATCTAGACACAATAATTTGTATTTCACTTCCGCCTTTGGTTTGTGTAAAGTAAAATTTAATGGTTTACGTAAGATAAGACTTTTATTGCTTCCATCATTTTTTTTTATCGCCTTTATTATCAAAGAGAGCAGCGACTTTGTGGACTGCTGTTTTGCTTAGCTTTCTTTAAACGCGGGTTGCTGGTCTTTCTGTTGCATGCCCAGAGCATGCTACAGCATGGCTATGGATGATGGCACAGTGCTGCTTCTATGTAGTAACAAGATTGTATTTGCTCCATTCTTGTTTTAAAAGCATGATGACCAAAACCAAACCTTACGCACCGAACTAAACTGTCACCCTCTTCTGCTTATTATGGATCAGCCTGCAGGGTGGTGCATTTTTGTAGCCGTTTATTTATCTGCTAGTTTTTGACCAGCGAGTGGGAAAACTGCTCACTGAATGCTCTGGCCTCATCCATTGTCAGACTGCAGGATGCATCTTACAATTAGATGAACTTAGATAATGTCAGAATGATTATTCTAGACTACCAATTCTCACAGTAAAAATAGCATAGGGAAACTTTTTTTCAGAAGATTTGGTACAGCTGTTCCCATGCCGCTTCATTATTGTTTCCTGTACATAAAGTGCTTCCACTGCTTGGATATGAGCAGATGAAGCAAGCACACACAATATAAGGTAAGAAATACCAACACGAGATATGCAATAACTATCTGTTGTCTTGCCTACTGAGGACAATACATCTTATACTAAGCCATTTTCCATTTATTTACTGGTGAATAAGATGTTGCACACCAGCAGTTACTGGAATCATTTGTTCATTTCAATGCAAATTCAAGCTCTGCTTTGCTGTGTGTTAATCTGAATTGTTTTCCTAATCTGAACAGTACAAAAATGGAGGCAGAGCTACATGCTGAGACTGCCTGTGTAATTAAGGATAAATGACTTGGGAAAACCTCTAATCTTTTATTTTGTCATCAGTGCCTCAAGACTGAATTTAAATCATTGGAAAAAATGCCCTTGGAAAACTGAGTGGTGTGACAAAACGTAGATAATGCGTCATTAGTTTTAAATAAGTAAATCAGTACGACATCTTTCTTCATCAAGTATCCTGCAAAAACAGAAAATCTACATAAAAGCCTTTCTGCGTACCTTGTGTTCTATCTTCCTCCACCTTCCTACACTTCCAGGAAAGGGGGATTAAGAATGCATGGGAGATAAAGGTTGAATTAGTTTTGCTTCAAGAGCTATGTGAAGGTGTAGCTCCCAAGAAGAGTGGCCTGCCTGCAACCTGATCTATGGAGGAATCAGAAATACTCCTGCTTTGGATTGAACTTTGGAGTTTTCCCGGGGGGGGGGGAAGAAATATGGAGGGGGAAGGGAAGGGCTGGGTAAATGGGATTGTGGGTTGGTAGGGGCAGGCATATTTTTTGTTGTTTTAGTTTGTTTGTTGGACACTAAACAGGTTCTGTGGCTTTTCAAGGTTCCTCAAGTAACTACATAACTCATTAGTTTCTGTCTGAACACGAGCAGAAGTCCTTATCTTTAACTCTTGCATTTTGTCTAGGTAGTCTTTCTCATGTCATATAAACTGTAGTGTTCTCCGGCAGCTTATTTTTAAAGGTGAAGTTTTATTGCATTAATCTAATCTTGAAATAAGAAAAAATATGATAATGCCAGCAGCAGTCTCTGTCTAGGGCAGTAAAGGCCTTGCACTGATCATAAAAAGTAAATTCAATTACTGCTATAGTGTTCATATCTGATAGCAGATTGGGAAGTAGGAGTATTGAAGGTTGAGGACTACTGGGAAAACATTCTTTTAGTTAAAGCGTCTCTGTTGACTTAGTCATAGGCGTATACAGTTGGATGTCACCAGCTTTCTGAAATGATTTCTATAACAGGAAGGTAACAACGTGCTATATTACCCTCCTTCAGGAAAGGAAGCAGTTCTTCCCTTATCCATTGCAGTCATCCAAGGAAAAATACTACTCCAGGACTGTTGTTCATTCACAGTGTACAAGGCAGTAGCAGCTGTAACTATGATGCAGCAGATGTGGCCGCTACCAGATGGACATCTGAAATTCATTCATCTCTCCAAGGTGACTAAAATATGAACAGAGTAACATCTAGAGCCAGACTGAAAATACAGAGAACATCAACAATATTCAGATTCTGTGATGCCTGACAACTCTTGAAAAGCTATTTCCTTTGACATTAAGCCAAGCTGACAGCTAACTTTTCAAACAGAAACCGTAGTAGCACATATGTGAGTTTGTTCCAATGAATCACTTCAAGTTCTTTAACGTTTATGCTAAAAACTTACCTGTCTACTCTCTATGCCAGATGTACCTATCTATGGAACTGGATGCTTCATTCTAGTTTGAATGTTTTCCTGACACAGCAGACTTGAGAAGACGCTCTGACTTTGGTTTAAATCCTAGCACAAGCTTCAGATGTTAAGCTCAGTATGTTGAATCAGAACACATTTTTGCATAATCTCTGCACCTAATTTGTGTTCACTGTCAGCACTGAGCATTTGCTGTAGAGTGGAAGATAGAGGTTTTAAGCACACCTTAGTCAGGAAGTAACTTTTTCTTGTATTTTCCATAGTGAAGGTACTCTAGGCTGCATAACAGCTGTTCAAGAAGGGTGCACTAACCTGCAGTATCTTTCAGGTTGGAGTAAAGGAGACAAAAGAGGAGAGAAATCCTTCTGTTCGTTGCAATTATGCAGTAATAGAAAGAGCTGCATTTTCCCTATTCTGGTGACTGTCAATTAATTATTCAATCTTTAAGTGTGGGAGAATTTGAAAATGCTAAAGTGAACCAAAAAAAAAAAATCTCTGATCTAAATCAGATCAGTTTTCCTGGTAAGGTAAACTTGAGTTGCTGCAGGATAGGATAGGTTAGCTTAAATTCTGTTTTGTAAAGTATTATTTTATTTAACTCAATAGTTAGTGAAGGGGTGGCTATCCCTGTGTTTGCAAACACAGGAATAGTGAGTACCAAATAGTCATGGTTATGCATGACAAAAGTAAACACCAGTGCATCGTAGGGTGTGTTGCATCAGTGTTACCATAGATCACCTATTACATTTTCCTTTCAGTAGATAATTTCCACTGACATGTAGTGCCTGCATATACTGCTTCTTTATGTCCCGATTGACTTTTCTTCAGAAAAGATGAAAGTTCTAGTACTGAGCAAAGATATCTGTACCTAGAGAGGGTGGTAGTTCTGCCAGGCTCCTGAGAAACCTCTATAGTGAACTAGAATCTTCTAGAGAACTAAGGTTTGTAGTGGCTTCATTTCATGCTTGTCAGTGCAAGATGAAAATGATGTTTTTCATATACTGCTTTTAGTGTAGCGTTGCTAAGAAAGGCAGAAAACAGGAAGAGAGAAAGAAAGAAATCTCAGAAAGCATAGAAAAAAATATTACCAACAGTTATGTAGAGAAGACAAAATTGAGATATATTGAACATAAAATTTACCTACTTTGTTTCTTGTTCTTTACAGCATTTAGATTTAAAAGCCACAGGGAAAAATACAATTTTCACAGAATATATTTGAATCACACACATTTAAAAAGTATTTTTTTCCTCTAACCTCTTAAACTCCCCTCTATCTTCTAACTTGCAAACACATGCACTGTTTTGTGCATTTTGCTTTTTGGGTAATCATTATTCTTACTTGTTCATTAAAAGAAAAAGAATGTCTTGAAATACAGCATGCATACTTCTAATGTTTCCAGTCCCATCTGCACTACTATAGATTTAGTCAGAGTGGTAGATATTCTGTTTTCCATCTGTAAAGTCACAGGTACTACAGTAGCTATACAACTGCAGGTTTCAGTAGGGGAGAATTTCAAATGGTTTCTGGTTTGTCTCTTCTGGAGAACTCGCATACGAAAACAACAGCCTGCCTGTGCCATGGATTACACAAGTGAGAGCAGTGGTGATTATGTGCTGCCTAACTCTGGGGAGGCTCTGAGAAGACTGTTGCTGAATGTCTGCCCAGTTAATACATGCTCAAGTTAAGACTACAAAAGTAAGACATGTAGAAATTCAGAGTGTTGAGATGTCTTAGCCATTATTTGTTTCATACATGCCAGTTTTATTATTTGATTTATGTTAGCTATCTACTTTAAACCTATCCAGAATATTGTTCTGCATTTAATTAAGTGAAGTCAGCTACTTAAAAATAGTGCCACCAGCAGTTTTTTTATTCACTATGTATAACTAAAAATACAATGTTCAAAGACATTTCCATTTAAGTTACATAATAAAAAAGTATTTTTATTTTTCACAGTGGAGTATTTTCACACTTTCTATAGAATTAAAAAGTAAATTAGCATATTTATTTTGGCAACAACAGTAGGAAAGAGCTGTCAATTCTGTCAACAAGAAACCAAATAAGCCTTCTGCTTTTGAGGTGTCGCATGTTTTGGTAAAACGCCATACTATGTTGGTTATTGTTGAATATAAATGAAATGCTTTCAGCCATAACTTTGTAAATAGATTTAAATTAACCATTCATCTGAATTACTACTAAAAGCAAGTAGAGCTTAAAATGCAACTGGCACATTAATTCAGTTTTTCCTTTTAATGTCTGAAATGTGAGCATAGAAGTATATTGACTTATACTGAAGCGTTGCTGGTGTTGCTTATGCTTCTTAACATTCAGTACACAGAAAGTAGCAGTACTTACCCAAGGAGCTTGTTTTTAACTGGACAGAAAACATCAATATGAATTACAATGATACACTGCACTTTAAACTGGCTGGTAACAAACAAGAATCATTTGTATTGGCTGAACTTTCTAATAAAATATAATCAAACAAATTGGACAGATCCAGAATCTTTTTTTTTCCCACTCAATGTTTTATATATCCCAGATCTTTGCTATTTATTAAATCTTTATTATATGCAAATACTTTGTTGTTTACGTAACAGTGGCAAATTAAGAGACGTACCTGAAGTGAAGTAAGAAGGGGAGCAGGCAGTATGAATCTTAGATGCTTCAACAGCATTCCTCCAAAGTAAGGGACAGAGTGCAGTTCTACAACATCATTGATTTCTCATGCAAGGCAGTTATCCTTCCATGCTACAGTATGGTCAGAAGCTTGCAGTCTGCTTTATCTGTACATAGCTACTATTGCATTAAAAAAAAAAAAAGAAGGGAGAAATGGTTTTCAATCTCATATTTTTATGATTTATTTTTTTTCTTCCCACTACAGAAAGTTTAAACTGGCTTTTGTGTGCTGATGGTTACTCTCTCTCCCATTTGTTGCTTCTACCCGCTATTGAGCATAGGAGGTCTTTCCTGGAATATACCAGCTAGTAGTACTTACAATATGCCCAATAGTCCATTTCAATGTTTTGTACTCTTCAGAAGTTGTGAAACATTTTGTAAGGAAGTGCTTCAAGTTGCTAGGATGGAAGCCAAGTATAACAGTGCCACTGTACCTTGTATGGATTTAAGATTTCCTCACAGATACAGGAATCATCCCAAGGCTTGTGCCACCATTGTTGGAAATTGTAGACTAGTGTATTATAAGTCCCAGTTTGACTACGTTGCTTCATACAAGATCATATGATCTTGTTTAGCTAATACTGTATCTCGTTATTAATGCTGAGTTACAGTACATTTTTTCATTAGAATAACATGAACGCAGTAAAGGTTAGGATTCACTTGCCTTGTGTTGTCCTGGTTGGTGCCCAATCAAATCTCCAGAAGGTCAATTTTCTTTTGTCCTGCATCACATCGGCCTGCTCTGTCTGGGAGCTTCTTATATCTTGAGGACATCCAAAACAGCTGATGTGAGCTCTTGTATAGGCAATCTGAATCCCACTGTAAGGATGCAGAAACATTTTTATTAGTCATTTTTGTTCTCAGAATAGCTTGAGCAGCAGTTTGGGTTCAGGATTCTTTCAAAGAGCTAAATTATTCTACTGAAAGTAATGCAGTCATTCCCTAGTTCTGGCTTTCAGAAATCAATTAGTGTTTTGCATTCAAAAATACGGTTTCTTGGATAGATCACAGAGTTGGGAGTGTGCAAGGAATTACTGTGTGAAGTTCACTAATAGCATAGGTGCAAAATTGAATAATCTGATTTTAAAAAGTTATTGCAGATTAATATGAGGTAATTGAAAATTGTTTTACCATTCTAATAATCTCAGATTCTAGCTTGACATGGTTTGTGCTTGCTCTCGGATTCTGACTGAAATACAAGGAGAAAAAACAACAGATTTTCTGTATATTCAGTTTACCTTTGTGCAGATCCAATTCATGAGCGTAGATGTCCCTGTTCATACTGAACATGAGAAGTTTCCACATACATACATTACAACTTTTTTCTTGTAACTTCGAGATATCAAGGCCCCTTTCTCAAATAGGCACTTTTATGTTATGGAATTTGTTTGTAGTTTGTAAATAAAAATGATCACTAGGTGTTAACATTATCTTTTATGATATTGTATTTGTTAAAATTGTACCTGGAAATTTCACAGAGTTTTCATTTTTTTGAGTGTTTCTTTCATACTTTGATTATGTAAAGGTTGTTATAGTGATTACAGGCTTTTGGTTTTGCTGAACATGTGACAGTTCTCTCTCTCAGGTTCTTAGCCCTCACTTTGACATCCTGATATTATTGAAGAACTGTTTCCTCAGCAGCTTGAGGGCTGGAGAAACGCTAGAAGTATCCCACAGGGCATAATCCACTATCCAGTTTACATAGCAATACCATTTTGTTAACAAACATTTAGTTGGTGGGACAATACACTTAAAAAACAGGTTGTGGCAGCAACTGTAAAGAAAATGAGGAAAGACAGGAAAAATTCCCTTGAATTTGTATGATTTTGTTTTGATTAAAGAAAGTCAGCATGAAACCATGTCTTAGGTACACCAAAATAGGCAGCTTTCTTTCTACTCACTCTAGAATAGTCTGGACAGTCTTTGTTACTTAGGAAGCTTGCAAACCACATCTGTTAAAGGTGAAAAGGTGGCACTACTGGACTTAAGCATTCCTCCAGATATTTTCTACTTGCTTTTCAAAAGTCATGGTCAGAGTTCATACCAGAAAATGTTTTTCCTTTAGCAAGTCAGTTCAAATGTATACATCTCTACATTGGTTTGCCTCCCATGTAGGCTATAGTCATCCATCGGATTTTCATTAGGGGTATAATTGATCTTTTTTCCCCTTTCCAATTTTGTACACACCTGTCTTACAGGTTGGAGGTGAACTCAGTTTTACCCCTCTGGCTACAGATAGATCTTGGTACCTTATCAGATGCCTATCCAAGTAGGTGGAGCTCTGTGTCAGACTGACTACAGGTGATTAGCAAGGCAGTGTATGCTCAGGCTCATGCCTGAGATGTTATGTTAATATGTTCGCTATGTTGCTCCAACAATAGGCTTCTCAGGAGGTCTGTTAAATACCACTACAAAAAAAAAAAAAAAGCAGCTTAATTTAATTAAGAGACAGAATTATAAAGATTAATTTGATAACTAATTATCACAAGTACAAAATAGTAGATTAGTAATATAGTAAGATAAGTGAACATTACCAGTAAGTTACGATTTAAATGACCAATTTTGCATATAGTATTGATGTAATTCTTGTATTTTATCTTCAGATAATAAATGTGGAAACTGAAAAAAGATTTACTTATTTTATACTTTAAATAACAAAAAAAAACAACCACTGCTGCCATTTAGCTTTTCATGATCAAAAATTTTGTTTTGTGTGAAATCATTATTCATGTCTTACTACAGACTTTAGTGGTTCTTGTATTGGTTTGGCTGAAAAAGACACCAAAGCATAACAGTTGCAAATTGTCAGTGATTGTACGTAGTGACACAATCCTTCAAAATCAATTTGATCTCAGATCATGAAGAAATTAAATTGAAATAAAAGCACATAAAATAATTGCAGAATTCCCTATACGGAGTTGGACTAGACGATCTCAATAGGTGCCTTCCAGCCTAAACAGGCGACTCTGTACAAAATATTACGAAAATAAAGTAGAAAGTTTTTTTGGCATTCTATTATTTTATTTATAATTTCTTTTTTTTTTTTTCCCCTCAATGTTACTTGCTGGTGGAATTGTATGTATAAATATATGCAGCATTAAGTCCAAATTTTATAACAGTGTGACTGTATATGCAAATAGATATAGCATGCTTTAAGCTAGAATGTGACCTTTACATTTCTCATTGTCACATTGCCTAGAATGGCTTTTCATACAACCTACCTATTACTTTACCAAGAAGAGGAGGTTCGGAGGTTCTCATGTCAGTGTGAATGACAAACAAGTAGAGATGCATTTGGAGAAATCTGTCTAGGTTCTTCTGGAACATGAAGTATTTTGCTCTCCTCTGGAAAAATTACATGACAGAACAGAATTAAGAAGAAAGCGCACACACATCCTTTGCAACGTTGCCTTAGCCAAGCTAGTCTGTTGGGTCATGCGCGAAAAACAGCCAAGCCCTAGGACTGAGATTGTATTGACAAGAACAAGATGAATAGCCCCCTGGAGACTACAGGGTTTGTATGCTCGTTTCCACCACCTTTTCATCCTTTTGTACCCTCTTTCACTTCATATGCAGATTAACTCAAACCAAGTCCTCACAGTCCTCACTAAATACTCTTTTTCACTTTAGTTTTGGAAGGTAGGCAAGGATCTAAATATTTATGAGCTTTTTTTCCTCTCGTTTATGATACACTCTTGTTGAATGTTGAGGAATTACGTTAATGAATGCATGCCTGCACACACAGACACAGAAACCAGGCAAAAGGAGGAAACACACAAAGCGTTGTCAACTGTAATGTCAGCACTTACTAAACAGTTCCCATGAAAAAAAAAATAAATAAATAAAGGCAAAGATTTAAAATCTGTTGCCAGGAGAAAAATAAATCGTACAGCTGAGCACAAAAGAAAAGAACAAAGTTGAATCTTTGCTTTCCTCAGCTGCAAATGTAACTCATTTCAACTGAGAATAAATTTGAAATAGAACATGTTAATTGAAAAATGAAAGCTTGTTGAAATAGTCTTAACTGGATTTGTGTCTCCAGTAATGAAAAGGCAAGGCTTCAGTACTGTACAGTTTTCTTTCAACATCAGCATGTTTTTAGTGTTTGGTTTTTTTTTTGTTTGTTTGCTTTTTAAACATGATACAGGTAAGTAAGTAGGGTTACAAATCGAATGATCAAATGAAACTTTCTGCTTTCGTTTTGGCTAATAGGATTATTTATGAGTTTTACATATTGTGAGAGATTGAGGAGTTTTCTGGAAACTAAACTGCAGACTTTTTTTTTTTTTTTAATTAAATACCTAGACTATCCTGAGATTATAGCAAGATATTAGAAATGAATTTGTTTTCAGTATAGAGAGCTCAAAATTGTGAGTGGAAGAATTAGTCTTAGATGGAAAAAAAATAGTGCATTAAAATGCTAAAACTGAAATATGAATGTAATTCTCTTAATAACACATTGTCAAGATGAGTCATCTTTTCAATCCTTAATCATCTCTACTTTGTGCTTCCTTTTTTTCCCCTCACACTCAGCTGTGGTAGACCAGGCCCTGCTTACAGAAGGGGGACAGGAATTCTGTAGTTTTCTTGCATATTTTTGAACTAGAACATTAGATCTTAAAGTGTGCTTTCATGCTATCGTTTAAGAACTTAATGAAGCAACTGCAGAATGTTAGCTCTTAAAGTGCAATAGTATTTCACTGTCTAGGTTGTGTTTTTTGTATTTATACATAGGTTGCTTCAAAAGCAATGCCTCCTATTTGCTTCCATGGAAAAATACAACAGATTCAAAGAGCACAGCAACATTGACAGGGGAAAGTCTCACCTTCAAAATGCTAATTTTCAAAGTAGTCTGAACCATTCACTGGGGATTTTCGTCACCAGTGAACAAGAGCTTGCATGCCACACTTCCAAAAATTTGCTTGGCTGTCCAGAATGTGACTTGTCTCTCACATCACTATTGACACTGCTGAAACAACACCTCTTGGGGCTGAAACACCTCACCGTGCTCACACCCAGCATTCGGACTCTGTAAACATTCAGCAAGCATTAATGAGTGTCAATGGGTGCCAGTTTTTCTACATGGAGGAATTCAGTACTATGCTGTTGCTTCGTAGGCACTTCCACTACAAACACCGTTTTTGTCAGATTGCCCATCTGCTGCCATCTGTCACACAGTAACAAAACAACAATGTTGCTAGGAAGGTTCAACCTCTACTGCCATACCACCAGCATAATAAACTGGGAGGCGTTACTTTCAGAGCAGCTATTCTGGATTTCATAAAACATTGCCTTAATGAATATATTCATGTTTTTGCTGTACTTCATACCAGAGTTGTTCAGTTTTGCATGTAATTAAATCCAATAAAGTTATGCATATCTCATTTATTCTGAAGTTGCTGTTAATGTGAGCTTCAAACACTGACTTTACTATTTTTGGCAGCTTTGTCTGTGATACTCAACAGGTGACTGAAACAATTTTTCACTGGAAAATGAAAAATTTAGAAAGAATTTCAGCCCAAGGTAGACATTATACAGCTATTTCCATCAGTCAAACCTCAGTCTGGCAGAGTGACACTGAAGACAAGCCTCTCCCTCAGAAGTTTATTTAGAAAGAGGCTAATGTGAGGAACCAGAAAGTCTTGCCTAGACCAACAGGACTTCAGGCCTACTTGTTAGCTAGTTCACATTCTACCTATTTTCTTTCTCTAAAACTCATTTGCATTCTCAGTTTTATAACCTATTAGAGTAACCTCTGCTTCCAGAAGATGAAAATGTGCAAAAGCAATTATGCAAGTTAACCATGGGTTCTTAAAGGCAAGGCCTTCTTTCCTCTTCAGTTTTCCTTCAAGAGTAAACCGGGATGGACTGCATTCCTCACTTCTCTGAATCAGAGAATCCTACAACAGATTCAGAACTCAGGTCTCAATGCAAAATCCTAATTTTTAGAAAAAAATAAAAGTAGTGGAGTTGATTGTTTCCAGGTACCAAATCAGGATTACCAGACTGGTTACAATTTACATCAGTAAAAACCTCCCCTTAATTGCTTGATATCTAAAGCACTTCCTTCACACTCCTCTGTATTTTCTACTCTATTTTATACACACACACACACACACACACACACACACACACACACACACAATTTCAGGTAAGTTCACTAAACATTTATCAATTGTGGCAAACACTAAAAATGAGTGATGTTCCTTTTCCCTAAGGCTGACTCCAGTATTGATGCATATTACCAGCAGGCAGTGTGGCACAGTCATGTTTTCAAGGAAGTTCTTTCTTGGATCTGCTTGATTTTTACACCAGGACTTTTCCAAATATATTTCTGCATAAATTTACCTTTTATTATTTCCCCCCCAAAGTATTTCCTACAGCTGAAGCATAACACTCAGTGTGCAATCAGCAACTTGACCTGAACTGTGAGAAGTGTAGCTGTTTCTGAATTAATCTAGTAGAATTATCCCAAATATCATCCGTGGATGGCACTGAACTGAAAGGATTTTAGATGGGATGTTGGTGGGTTTTGTTTTGAGTTTTAGATACATCCTTATGTCATTCCTGCATGGTGTCTAAACAAAGGGTATAGCACATAAAATTTAAATTGTCAGAATTTTTTCTATACTCAAACAAGTACATTTCTGATGGATGGACCCAGAGCTCCAAACAGATGTACTGCCCAAAGAGCTGAATCACAACTAGCCAAGCATTTAGAGGTTAAGCATAAAATACTAAAACAAATTTCTCTGAAGGCATTCACTCATTAATTTAAAAAAAAAAAAAAAAAAAAAAAAAAAGAGATAGGCAGGTTTGTTCATCATCTGATAATATCATCATAGCAGGTCTACATGTTTTCTGAAGTTAAAACAGGTGATGTGGGCTCTCCTTTCCCCATCTTCAAGTGGTATATAATGTTCAGATTTGTAGTTCACACTCATAGGCATAGTACTGACCTCCTGCAAATCTGGTTTCCAGAAGTGATCTTCAGACACACAACATTTAGAAACTAATCTATGAAGGAACCTCAGCCCACCTCTAGTCATTAAGAAACATTAGCTTTTGTACAGAGCTCTTCTAACAAGTGAATGTTGTAACATCGAAACTGCAGGATGCTGGTGAAGTGAAACAGATTGTTCCTCCCTCTTACACAAATCAACTCCAGATTTCTTCACATGCTCTCAAGAGCTCTTGAGAGCAGTTGTTCTTCTAGGCAAGCAGCTTTCAATAACAACAGTGCCCACTTAGCAAAATTAAAGTAAATTTAGAAGAGTTTTCTCTCCAAGGAGTGTTTTTCTTACTCTGCTTTCTCCTGTTTCTCCACATGAAGGGGGCAGGGGCAGAACAGACTTCTGTTGGATAACTGTTTTCTTACCTGTTATTTTTGCAAGCAGAATCTGCAAGCTTCATGAATATAAAATGGTATTGGAAAGACAAAAGAAACTGCTGGTAAAACATGGAAGGTTATGCAAGGAAAAATGCAGAACAAACTACTTATGGGATCTGTACCATTTCTAAGTATACATTCCTTACATCAAAACAATCATTTACCAGCATTCTATTTCTGCCATTTTTAAGCAATTACCATTAATAATTTTCTCATTAGGGATGCTCTGCAGTAACTTGTGAGAAATCTTGTTTTAAGAACTACTGAATATCAGGAATTAAATCCGACAAAAGCTTACATAAACCTCAAGCATCATTCCTTCCTAAAGATCATTCAATGTTCCTAAACCATGTGAACTGAATTTGTTTGCATAAATGTATTTCCACCAAATGTCAGTGCTTATAATGCTCATGTACTAATTACACGATCTAATTTGGGATCTTTTCAGAAAGGTTTTCTGAGTCAGTTCTTTTGCTTCTTTTAATTTCACAAAGAATTATAACCATCCTCAAAGGTGAAAACTAAAGAAGTGCTGCTTATTTGAAGTAGAGTTTTTCGTTATTGTTTTGTTTTTAAACACTGTCATGTTATCAGGATGATTTTAATAATAATGTCTTATGAGGCAATGGAGTGAGACAAAAGGTATCTATATTCCATGTCAGCTTTTAGTGTGGACTTCCTGGCTTCATCTATTCTAATACATGAAGCAGACAGAAGCAGGATCCAAGTGCAACAGTAAGGCCATTTTCCTGCTAGAGCTTTCATCCAGTACAGTGGTGGGCACTACCAAGCAATGCCTGGCAAGCCTTTAGCAGCGTGCTGGTTGGTATTGATGGAAAAGCTTTCAACTGCTGGAGCAGCCTGGGGACACACCCCCTGATGCTGCTGAATTTTTTAGCATGGACATTCGAGTTTGAACAAACATGGGATTATTCTATCCCTAGATACCCCATTAGTGGGGAATAACTATTCTTTCTTTTCTTGTTATCAGCTACATCTATACTTGAATTATATTGTAAAAAAATATCATCTATTTATGTTATTTGGGTAGTATCACAGTATCAGAACTTCAGTTTGAGGTAACTATACAGTTTCACAGAATCACAGAATTGTAGGGGTTGGAAGGGACCTCCAGAGATCATCGTGTCCAACCTCCCAATGAGATTTAATGAGAAAAGTAACAAAACACTAAAATTTAAAAAATCCGGATAAAAGAAATAAATTCTCTTGCTCCCACACGAGTAGTGACACAAATGGCTTTGAACTAAAAGAGAGGAAATTTAGACTAGATATTAGAAAAAAATTATTTACTCAGAGGGTGGTGAGGCACTGGAACACATTGCTCAGAGAATCTGTGGATGCCCCTTCTCTGGAGATGTTCAAAGTCAGACTGGATGGGGCCCTGAGCAGATTGATCTAGTGGGTGGCAGCCCTGCCCGTAGTGGGGGATTGGAACTGGGCAGGCTTTGAAGTCCCTTCCAACCCAAGCCATCCTGCGATTTATGGTACTAGTGTGAATATATACTAGTATACTAAAATACACTGTGCAAAAGAGCCCCACGTTACTGTGTTCCTCTGCCAGTAAAGCTCAGATAATCTATTACATTACAGCTATTTCACAGAAACAATTAATTTGATAAACTTGCTTGACCATTCTCAAAAATCTGAGCATGCTTTCATATAGGTATATACGACACATCACTCAAAACTGACTGTTTTACAATGAAAAATTGTGGTATCCAGTATCTGTTGCTCTCAAGTTATCTTTTAAGATCAGGTTGCATAATATTTAAATTATTGCATGGAAAAATCTATGAAGGATGAAGTTAACTACCAAGCTTAGGGACAGCACAAGGAAAGCAGAACATAAGCACAGGACAAGTGCTTTAATGACTGCATACTTGAAACTGAATTTCCTTCCAACTGTGGTAACTGTAAATGAAGCAAGAAAGGCAGTAACAAAAATGGTGAAGGACAATATCTGCACAAATAGGGAGCCTGCACAACACCACCACCAGACACAGTTGTAAGTTAGAAACTTTAAAATCAGGAATTCAGAAACCTGTGAATCATTTTCCTTTCTAGTAATTATAGTCCTAAGTAAAATTGGTTGAGAGACTCAAATGTCAAAAGCACCTATCTCATCATACTTCAGAACTAGAGTCCACAAATACTTCTGACTCTGTCTGGGTTCCCCAGAGCCTCCATTCTAAATGTCTGTATACTACCAGCTGCCAGCATTTTTGGGAACAAATCTATTGAATACAAACTACAATTTGTGTTAGGATTCCTTCAGGTGATTATAAATTATGCAACTTTGCAAACTAAAAGTATTTCTTCCTTTAGCCCGAGGAAAATAAATTAAAAAAAAAAAAAAAAAAGAGGAAAGCAGTTATTAAAGCCCTTCAAACGTGATTAAAGTCAAATTGCAAGAAGCATTTACTTTAATATAAAATATGCGCAGTAACACAACCTTAATTAGACGCACATCACTCAAGACATCAATAAATGTTTCCTTTTTGATAAGCCTGATTTCACAGACTGTAATAACAGGAGTGTTTCCGAAGCATAATATAGGGAAGTAGGAAAAACAAATGAGCTCAAATATTTAAGGCTCAACACCAATTAGCAGACCATTCTTTTCAAAAAAATAGCTGAATTTCAAGTTTGTTAACTTCAGCCAAGCAGGATAAAGGCTTCGTTTTTACAATTAAGTGGCTTCCAACTGGAGACAGAGCTTCTGGGTGTTGGTATCTTGGTTCACAGAAGTTGCACAAGCAACAGAACATGTTAGATGCTTTCTATCTCAGCAGGGAATTAGAAAATAAATTTGAAGATAGGCCTCAACATCTAAAGGTTTATTTGTTCTGCTTCAGCATTAAGCTGAAACTGAAAGGTCAAAAACTGTATCCCCTATATTGCCTGGCTATCTGGTAACAGTGCAGTGCTTGGCTTAGCCACCTTGGCTGGGTTACCACCTTATGTAATCTTGAAGCAAACTATGCATTTGTCCTTAGAAATCCCAAGTAAAGCTTCTGCACTCATTCACTGAAGTACTTACACTCCCTTTTTTACCCTTTACACCATAAAAACCTTCTAAATTTACTTGGAATCACCAAAAATGAAGTTCTAGTGCCTCTTCACTGACAGGTTTCTGTTCTGATTTTGATGCGGAGCATTTGTATGTTGAACCAGGTCTTCCTGGTTATATTTCAGATGTGAAGACAAAAGTTAAAAACAGACAAAAGCTGCTAGATAAAAGGAGGATCCAACATGTCCCTCAGCAAAGGAAGGGGTAGCAGGGAGGTTCTGTGTCCAGAGCCAGCAATGAATGAAATATATTAGTGACCTAATCCCTGAAGCTCACATTAACTAGTCTATGAACAAGGCTCAGGCAGTAGAATGGATCTCTTCACTCTGAGATCCCAGTCTTGCCAGCCAGGAACGGGAGAACGAATAATCCTATACTCACATGGCCTGTGCAAACACTTACCTGAATCTGTACCATCACTGTTCTATCTTCTCCAAATGTTTTCCTGAGTATTGTCGGGCACTGATATACTCTGCATAGAAGTGAAAAGCCTCAGTTATTCTGCTGTCACAGAATGTCAAGGAACCTGTTATATTTACCCAGTTTCTTGTAACCCATAAGCAAAATTAAGTGTGAAGTCAGCAATGAGTTTACACTGCAGTTAGTTTATAAAACCAGTTATTTGCTAAACTAAAAAGATGGCCTTTATGAACCTATAGAGGGAAATTTCAATCTGTCAATAGATGTTTTGATTCACAGATGTGAGGATTTCACCCCTAATTTTCCAGAATAATGAGGAAAATTACAATATCTCTTATAAAGAAGCTTAGAAAAAGATCTTTTTAACTCCAATAACAGTATTTGACAGGTTTCAAAACTGCCTCAGCTTGGCAGGCAGGTGTTTCACCTTTTGTATTTTCTCTGTTGCATCACATGCTTAAATATGGTGACATAAGAGTCCAGAATGAACAGCAGTGGGAAACCAAACATAAAACACAACAAAACTTCACAATATTATGAGCTGCAAATTAACAGAATCTCCAACTCGGCATTTTGTACTTCTTGACACGACCAGCTGTTTAAAAGCATGAAATTAAAATTACACAAACACGTTATTCAGTGCACATAGATACATGCACGCTTCGTATAAGTATCACTTACATGAAAGATAGGAATTGAGGTGTTTTCAAGTTGTTGTTTTACTGACTATACTACGCAAACTGCTGTGTCACAAAACCACAGCTACATCACAACCAATGGTCCTCCCAGGCTCTTCCTGTGCACTTAGTGGAGGACAGATGTCACATTATGTCCTACTTGGAAACCTCTTAACTCAGATTTGGTGCTAGAATACACACATTTCCCTTCAATCCACTAGGACACAGTAAACATCAGGCCAACCTTTAGTGAGGGAGAGAGGTGAAGAAAAGAGCTGCGACTTCAGTGATGCTCAAAGCTAGTGTCTCCTTCTAAAATATTGAAGGGAAGAAATTCCATTGTTGATCACTAGATTTCTCAAAGCCAAATGAAAAATAACATGACTGGAGGACGTTCCCCAGGATCAACATGTAGAGAAGTTCCTTCTCACCTCCTGCCCCAGACTGGCCAGCTCTTCCAAAATTTAAAAGACACTGAGTTTTACCATGTTTCAGAGAAAGCCTTAACAGATGGGAAGTAGGCCTTTTTTCTTGCTGCCAGCACACACGTCTATTCATCAGAAACCACAGTGCATCAAAGAGGAAGGAGAGCAAATCTCAAGGAGCAGATAAAGAGGAGCAGTAAGCTGCTCCATAGTGATACCAGAGCACCTACAGAGAAATCACTCCCAGAAAAGAGGGAGCAAACATTCATCCATGCACACTGGGGCAGAAGCTCAAGGGAGGAGAACAGAATACAGCTTTAAGGGCACCCCACTCCTAACAGCAGCAAAAATGTAGCATGGGAGTAGAGAAATGTGAAGAACTCAGCCAATCAACACAGTAAACTCAAGCGGAATGCAGAGGGTGGTGGCAAAGGACAGTGGGTGTGAATGGGACAGAGTGGCTGCAGCAAGAGGCAATAAACAATGCCAGGGGCCTGACAGCTTGTGCTGCAGAAAAGAAAGTTTGTAACTTCAGATCTCTTAAGAATACATTCATTCACTGGAACAGTTCAAAGCTCAGCATGTCCAAAGCTTCCTGGAACCATTTGTCCCTGAAAAGTTAACCCTCTTTATATTTTAATGTTGCTTTTCTTGATGTTAAACCACACACTGATCCATGACACAGGTCTTCTTCCTGCTTTGCCTCATCATGCTGGCTGTACTAAACCATAACTCCCCAGCTGAGCATTTCACTTGTATTGCCATGTACTAGCAAGTTCTTAACCCTATGAGATTGAATACTGCACACTGATCAGGACATAGCATTAATAGTGGCAGTAGCCCTCTATCTTCTCACTTTTGTATGTTACACTGAACAAACAGCCTACTAAAGCTCACATTCTTTGCTGTCTCACCTATAAAGAGACATTCTCCTCCTTTCCCTCTCCCCTTCCTAACGCTTCTGCTCCCGCTCCTGACCCACAGCACACATCATGATTCAAGCTTCCATTTTTCTCTCTCTTAGTGCTCTACTTATCCCCAACATTCACACAACCATACTTACCTCCAGATAATGTACATCTCCCTGCCCCACATTCCCAAGATTCATTTTGCTTCCTCCCCTCCAAAGCTCAACCCTCCACCTGCTCCTTGGCCTCCAGGTGATCCCTTTAAAGCCTTTCAGACTGCTACCTCATCTTCATTCCTTTCACCTGCTACTCAGCTGCACACATGTAATTCAGACAATCAAATCTACTCAGTCTGTTCTGTCTCCTTTAATTTACCCCATAGCTCGTGGCTTTCTAAGCTTCCTGCATAGTTTCTCTCCTCTCTAATTATCCTGGCTTCTCCCAGTAGGCTGTTCCCCCTTAGCTGTGCCAGCTTCTCTTTTCCAGTGTCTCCCTGTCCTGCAGCAATATCCACCTTTTCTCATGGCTGATGCCAAACAAGATGAAGTTTTTATTTTGACTTGAGCAACATTAGAGTATTTCTGTTGCCAATGCAGCTTTCCATTTTGCTGTGTTGTGCTGACACACAAACACAGAGGTTTCAATTAGTACGTAAGCTTGCCAGGGCAAGCATCATTCTTGCCTGAACTGTAAAGGACCTTTTAAGCACTTAACGATAAATGCAGAGATTTTAACACCGTCTTATTTCCAGAGGCATTATTCTCTGGAAAGTAGAGCTCAGTGATTCCTCTTCTCCTCTGTCTCTTCTTTCCCATTCCTCAGAACAGCTCAGATCTCACGGCAAAAGCATAATTTCACCAGGGTTGTTCTGTAACTCTAAAAAATTGCATCGGGCCTCGTGAAATGCAGAGGCTTTTAGGGAGCAACATAGACCAGAAGAACAAGTGTAAGATATGTCTGTCATGTTATACAATGGTACCTAACACTCAGCATCTCATCCCACTCTTCAATATAGTTCTTTCTGCAGTGAGTATGGAGAGAAGCATTTCATTTCAGTGCAACATCTGCAGAGGTGTATTTTGTATAACAGAGGTATAATTTAAGAAACTATATATATATGTATAATACATTATATACATATATATACATATTATATATATATACACATATATAATTTTTCCCCCAGGGTGTACATCAGATTTAAAGGATCCATTTATTCTGCTAGTATTTTTCAAATTGTTGAATCTCCAGTTATGGCAGCTCACTTTGTGCATCAAAAGGGATTTTGATCCCATATTCAGTTCCTCTGTTTATCCAGTGACACTGCTCTCTTGTCCCTTTAAATATTCCTCCTAACCACACACATACTGCTGCATAGAACAGATGGGGTTTATGTACAACTGGCTTTTTTTTTTTTTTTTCTCATATAACCAATCAAAATGAGTGGCCAGACAAGAGAGAAATTTGCAGAAATTCTCAATTCTTTCTGCAGGTTTAAAGATTTTATGTTGTCATTCACTGATTATGCAACTCCCATGGTCACAAGCACCTGCTGGTTGCATATGGGAGTTAAACAAACTCCTTTTATATGCTACTGTATGAAATAAGGCACACGCATACAACCCAGTCAGCAAGAGGGGCATCACAGCAGCCTTGTTTTTAGGGTGGGCTCCCCGTCCCTCCCAGCTGGGCAGAAGGAATCAATGAAAGAGGACATTCTTTACCATTCACTCAGTACTTGGGGACAGTCAGGATAGAATCAAAATTTCCCAACTGGGCACGAACAAATGGGAGATGCAGCTGACATTCAGCTCTGGCAACTTGCAGGAAGATTGCAAATAGTTCATACCAAGCAGAAGTCTTTTTGGCAGTGTGTCTTATGTGTATGCAGATAATTAATTTGGTTGGAAAAACTGCAGGCCAGTTACATTCTGAAACTCTTGGACTTATTCCTAATCATTGGAAGATGTGCTTATATGTTTCAGAACTTCACTATTGTAACTTTAGATTTCAGATTTTTACCTTAAATCTCAGCTGCTTGATTCAGTCCATTCAGCTCTAGCAACACTGGATGAGAGGATTAAATCCTACTTTGTACTCTTTCAGTTCCTGACTATCAAAAATTCAGACCCAACCATAGCAAATGCAACATTTGCCTACTGGCAAACTCTGTTAAGCAGTACTGTTTAGTCCTTTTGAACGTGCCAGAAACCCTGGAAAACAACTTAAATAAATTTGGAAAATTACTCTTTCTGACTCACTCAGTTTCTTTCCCTTTTTTTTTTTTCTTCCATGATGAAGCACTGAGCAGTAAGAAGGGAGGTTCCGGGAGCACTCAGGAATTCATGTCCCTGCAGAGTCTGAGTTAGAGATATCAAACATATGCTGGACCATTTTATTTTTTCCAGACTCAGAATTACCAGTTTTTTAGGTAAGTTGCTCTTCCTATGAAAACCAAGCCATCTAATCAATTAGAATTGCAGAATCATAGAATCATCTGAGTTGGAAGGAACCCCTGAAAGTCATCTAGTCCAACTCTCCTGCAACCACCAGGGACCTCTACAGCCTGATCTGGTTGCTCAGAGCCTGGTCCAGCCTGACCTTGAATGTCTGCAAGGACAGGACTTCCACCACTTCTCTGGACAACCTGTTCCACTACCCTTATCATAAAAAAAAAACCAAAACTTTTCCTTATATCCAATCTAAATCTCTCCTCTTTTAGTTTGAAATCATTCCCCCTTGTCTTAGTCTGTCGTCTTCTTTCTTCAGACACTGCTAGGATCACAGTACAGTTCAGCTCCCATGGGTTGGTTTTCAACCAGTACTTGACTCAAAGCCCAGTGTTTTGGATTCAGACCTGAAATCCAAAAACATTTTTCCAAAAACATCAATCAGTCTAGGAAAAAAAGGTTTATTTGCTCTCCCTTGAAAGGAGCTGCTCTTTTGTGAACTCTACCCCCAGCATGCTCTTAGACCCAGGTTTTGTATACTGCTCTCCGGTATTGTATATTGTGCTTCTTGATTTATCTTGTAAATCAACACCTTGCTTATGTGAAGAATTTTATTAAGGATGCTCTACAAATAATATTGCAGGGGAACAGCTTAGACATTACTTTGCTGAAGTTCAGTATAGTTTTTCACTTGCTCATTGCATAATAGTGGCTTGTTTTTGACAAGACTGGTCCCAAATTCACATTCTTTGAATTTCATATCTAGATTTTAGAAAAATCCCAAAGTTCAAGGGTCCAAGGGTCCCATATCCAAAGTCTGGATATGGGTCTGTATTTTTATAATCACCTCTAACACACTGTAGTTCCTGCAATGCATTATGCAAGGATTCATGGTTTAGTTTCTAGTCAATTTCTTTTCTATTTTTGTCTGTCTTTCTTTAATACTTTCACAACCCCATGGTTCTGTTGACACTGCAAGACAGAAGTCAGTCCCATACAGAATGCCATGTTTAGATGCTGCAATATGTTGCAGAATAAGGAGAGACAGAAATAGAAAATGGCAAAGCATGTGCAAAAGTCATCTCATAAACTTTGTTAAGGCATTTTGAGTTTTTCTTGGAATGGATAGTGTTTTATTCAAAATCTTGAAGAGTATACATCACTATTTTTTAGTTTACATAGTGAAGAGAATCTGCTTAAAATTGTGTTCCTCTCTCAATATAAGCATATCTCAGTATATACATGCATCTTATATTTACTCCATTGTAGTAGGGGGAAAAAGAGATACTGCAGAAAATTTCCTAGCTTCAACTTCTTGACTTCCAAGAAATGTTGGACTTTACGAACCAAAGTGGAAAGAAAAAAAAAGTCTTTGTATCCAGAATTTGCTGGGTGCTAATTTGGCGTGGCAATGAGATGAAAGTTGGATTCATGCTAGTTTCAACATTAGAGGATTGGAATGCAGCCTGCTTAGCACAAGAGTCAAATAATTCACTGGCAGTAGATTGCTTTCCACTTCTAGACCTGGTAAATAAATAGAAAACTAATCAACAGTGTAGTATGGCAGATGTAGCAGGTTCAGATTTCGTTAGAACACTGGCCAAGATCTAAAAGAATCAAGAAGTCATTCTATGTCCCAGTGCCTAGTGAATCTTTCATACTGTCTTTTCTGTGGGACAGACAAAATACTATTTATGTGCCCTCTGTGCAAGAATTTTCTGATATATTTCCTCTTAAAATAAGAATGAAAGGGTGAGTGCCTGAAATTATTGCAAGTATTCTTTTCATTTTCCATAAAACTACTTTGGTCCTGAAACAGCAGAACACTGTTTCTTTGCCTGGTACATTTCTGTTCAACTACTGAAAGCTTTATTAAATGTAGTTTTCATGGGACATTTTTATGTTTCATTATCTGTATTTCTTTCCTGCTGATGAATAGTTATAGCACATACTTTTCTGTAGTAGCTAGGAACAGAGATCACATAAAAGAATGTCTATGCTCACAATCTGAAAAGGAAAAAACGGTTATTTATTTTTACACTTTTTCCACCTAAACACACATCAAACCAAACTTCCTATATCCAGAATTGCATAACCAGATTTGGCAGTATTAATTAACAATAAAACTAGTGTTTTGCCCCATAAGAATCAATAAGATAATTATGTTACTTAGGAAATAGTAGTCATATGATTTTGCTTTCAGTGCATAATGAATAACATTAAGTTCTGTGCAACAAAAAGGTTTTACAAAACAACCCAAGCCACAGAACCTGTCTGAAATTCTTTCAGGGAAGCCTGGTTGAAGTTCTGCAGCATCTACCTAATTGCACTACCTCTCGTGTGCGTGTATGTCTATATGCTTGCAAATACATAAATACTTAATGAAGAAGTATGTAAATTCTTAAACCATATACTCCCAGAAGGAAGTTTTGGCCAGTGTGCAGGAAATACCAGGGCCGTTTCTGTATTTTAATATCTGGACTTTGGAGCATTTTTGTCACACTTCACATAGCTTCATTCCTAAGCAAAGAATTAAATGTCTTTCAAGTGGTTATTATCAAGCTAAGTGCTGTACATAAATATGCATGAGAGGTCATTAGTGCCAAGTGATGATGCTTAAAAGGTTCAAGTGTCTTTTCCTAAGATTTTTCTACTTGCTCTGTGACAGTGGAGCAAGTACTTCAAATGCGCAGTTGCATCTCCAGAAACCAATTTCTATCTTTCTGCTTCTACCTCTTCTGCTTTGTTGTGGGGACTCTCAATGATCAAATGTTGGCTCACAGTTAGCCCAAAGTATGGGCTGCTAACACCATATTCAAGAAAGCATCCTTGTAAGCAGCAATACTGCCATAGGGATTCGGTGTTCCTGGGAAATGGTCACCATCACTGCAGCATCATTTCTGCCATAGTCGTGATTAGCTTCTCAAGAATGGTGTGAAAGTGCACTGCAGTGATCAAAGACATTTAAAGTAAAAGAGCAATCATGGATATGTTAATAGGGTGGAAGAATTCAAATGCATGCTCCCAGTGACTATGGATAACATTCTATTCTTTTCTGATGAATGAAAAATCCTAATAAGGTCATGAAATCAGTGTATTTAACCACTAGTCTATAGCCCCTGGGCTGTTTTTATACATTTCCCAGTGATCATTGCAGGAGCCATATGCAGTAAGCTTAGGGTAGGGACATATGCAGCTCTGCTTTTATCATTTGCACTGTGCACAAGATACCTACAGCATCAACAGCTGCATCTGTCAGGTGCCAAGTTTGCTGCATATTTTCCCCTTCCCCCCTGCTCTCTCCCAAGTTCTTCCAGCAGGGGTTTTAGCTCCCTCACGTGCATGTTAGCTTGGTGTGATATCATTCTCCCGACTGCATCAACCTTTCCAACGGGCCTGTTAAACCTAAGTCTTTTTTTCTTTCCTTTCTGAAAGCATGTGGGTAGAAAGATGAAATGCATTTTCTCGGTCCTTACTCAGCTGCAACAGAAAAGCTCTCTCCCCATCACAGAGTAGCTTGGGAAAGATGACGAGGTTGTCCTTGGCTCCTTGGTGCTACTTTTCCGCCCAGTCTGCCACATCTTCTATGATGGTTGTGTGACTCCTGGGTAACTGTAGGGAGAAAATGGGATTTCACTCTGGATCATAAAGCTACTTCATCTCTTCTACCATCCTCTCCCAACCAAGATCCGTTTTTGACATACAATGTAATTAAAACAAAAACCTGTAATTATTTTCTATTTCAATTTTTTGCTAGTGATTTCAATCATTATTAGTAATATGGTTTGTGTCCCTTCAGCATCTCTAATTGCAGAGCAATGGTTCAGCATGGGAGCATATTGGTTCTTACTCTCTGTTTAATGCATCCATTTCTTGAGTTATTGTCACTGCATTGATCACTATTGATTCAGTTAACAGACATGTTATCCTTGTTTCCATTTCTGAGAGAGCAATGTGCTTGCATTATGGGACCTTTAATGGCAAGGTTATCTCTAGTGCCATAGCCTTCATCTGTAATGCATTTTCCTGATTATTTTTGATGACTAATCCTCAGCAGAGAGACTGCTCAAAAGATGGAACAATCTGTGTGTCTGACACTGCTCAGTATTTCACACTTAGCTAATGATCACACCCATGCAGCGAGGGTCACTGCTGACTTGGATCTATTCTTCAGCAGTAAAGGAAGAGATCACCAAACCAGTAAAGTCTGTCCAGAGCATAGAAGGAACAATACCCAAAAGCATGCATGTCAGTCCAGCAAATTTTAATCTGCAATAAAGACCTGATGGTACCATCTGGTACCAGCTAAGAAAAGATCAGAGGCTGGCAGAAATGTCCCTGCTCCTTTGCAGCCAGATGTTCCCTAAGACAAGTGGAGGTGGTACACAGAAGGAAAGGAAATGACATAGCTGTCAGGAGGTTTGCTTCCTCCACACGCAGGCAGCCTTGTTTCCATAAAAAAACCTTTGCTAAAGAAAATGTTGCAAATACAGCAGAAGTAGCAATAGATGCCTTTTTGCTTGCTCAGCAAATGAAAAACAAAAAGAAGGGGATTATTTCTTTTCTCCTTCCTCAGCTATTCACCTATACTGGAATGACAGGAGCTTGGTGTTTGCCAGGCAGGCAGCTGGCTACCTACTGCAGCAAAGGGCAAACCTTGTTGGCCATGGCCCTGCCACCAGCTGGAAATGTGTGGGCCAGCCTGGGAGCTCGTGTCTGAGTTCTCCCCAAGCTTTAGGGAAATGAAATTCTGACTCGCAAAAAATAAAAAAATAAAAAGGAGAAATGAATCTGGCCAGTTTTACACTGATTTGGTTTTCTGCTTGTTTGTGGATGTTTCAAACACTAAACATCAGCCCAGCTGTCCTTTAAAAAGAAAACCAAAGCGGTGGCAAATGATGTCTCAGCAGGCTGAGACCTAACTGCCTCCAAGACCCTCAAAGTATTTTTAAGCTTTTCTCCTTGCAACCTTCCAGTCCCTAGATAAACTATTAATTTTAAATCAATATTTCCCTAATCCTATCACCGTTCTGTACGGTCACCAGATCACCAGACAACAGAGGTCCTCACGGGAAAACTCGTGTCCCTGCATTGTCAGTAATGAAGGGAATAATTTCATGCTTCACAATACCCTTGAGGGAAGTCATACCAATTAACACAGCTGGGCTTTTCTTTTTCTGTGATTGAAATTAATGAGAAAAGAAAAAAAAAAAAAGAAAGAAAAAAAGAATACGGTATAGAGTTGAATTTTGTAACACATTTCTTCAATAAGTTGAGGGTGTATTAATACACTGGCAAATCCCAGCCTCTCAGAAACAAAAATTGCCTCAGTACTGAGGAATGTGGACTCTTTTTCCATTTATGTCCATCAAGACCAAATCCTATTTCAAAATAAGGTTTGTGTAGGACTGGTCTCACGTTTGCACCTGACACATTAATGCCAGATTTCACGGTGGCTAAAGGTCTGCTATAAGAGAAAGTCATGTCTGCAGATGGAAGCACAAGGACTTGAATAGAACTGTCTAAAATGTACAGAATAGGTGCTATCAAGGAATGCTAACAAGAAGTTATCACTTCATTTCTCCCCATCTACACACAAACATGCAAAATTAATAGCATCAATGATAGGTAAATGCCAGCAGCAGTTAGAAGTTAGGATCCCTTATTGATCTTGTCCATGAGTGGGAGTTAAAGATTTTCACAACTTCTTATTGGGCTAGATTCATGGAAATATGCATGAGGATTATTGGCACAACAGCTGGTGCCTCGTGATTTTCTTTTTGCACCTTGGTCTGCAAATCATTTGCTGTATGAGCTTAGCAGTACCAATTTGAAATACACAGGGACACAAATACGGTAAAATTCATTCATTAAGGGAAGAATTTCTTCCTGGTGAGAGCAAGCTATTCACAGCAGCACATTGCAAGCATTTAACACCAGTGTCCAGCTGAGTGACCAGACTGCACCACAGACACCAGAGCTTTTGGTGTTCAGCTCAGGTCATCCCCCAGCCATTAGCCTTCTCTCCTTTTGGCACTGTTGCTGTAGAAGTTACCATTACCTCCTTTTGGTACCAGGAGTCTCAAATATGATTATTGATACTTTCAGAGCTGACTGCTCTCCATTGCCTCCATTTTCAAGTGTACCCACTGTCATTTCCACATTAACCAAGTCTGTATTTACTTCACTGTTTCCTTTTTAAGCTTCAGGTCCTCCAACATCATCTGTCATCTGCATTTTCTAACCAGGAGAACTAAGCATTTCCCTTGCTTAGGACATGATTAAGCTTTATCAGGGAAAGATATCATCAGCTGGCATGACCAACTGCAATAAGCACAAACTTAGCATTTTCTCCTTACCTTCATGTTCCTAAACACTTTTGTTTTTGAAACTCATGCTATAGCTCTACATGCATAGAACCATACAATTCTTGGAGTTGGAAGAGACCTCTGAAGGTCATCTAGTCCAATTCCCCTACAGTGAACAGGGACAGTTAAGGTTGCCCATCTTCCCTTACCTCCCTTTGTCTTCTCTTGTTCTGGAGGTGAATGTCGTATCCGTGTAGATTTCAGCATTTGAACAAGATGTCAGAGCCTAAGGTTGACTCTGCCCTGCCCCTCAGATGGCAGCAGGCCAGGCACCAGGACGCAGCCTCCTCAGCTCTCATTCTGCCCTGGGACCAATTACAGGAGCAATGCAACTAGCCTAATCTGAGAAAGTATTACACAGGGGGGATGTGGGCTGAAATATCTTTCAGGAAGAGAGCAAGCTTTGGACTCAGTTTTTCCCCATCTCAGCGGCATGCTCTAATTACCTTCCTAATGGGAGGTTGCGAGAAGTTTTCCGAAGAAAGTGAGACAGAGCCAGCTCCACTCTCACAGCTCTGAATGCTGTGTGGAGCAGGAACCAAACCTGTCATGTTGCTGGGTACCTTGGCCCCCAGAGCGACTGGGTCTGAGCTGTGACCTTTTCTTAGCTCTTCTTGTAGGCTGATTGCCCACTGAGCATGAAACAAGCTTTGTGTCCTGGATAGCTGTGCCTCCTTGCACATTTTAAATGCACGTGTTAAGTTCATGAACTCCATCAAAGCATATGATGTTGCAATATTCACACCTACTTCTTTCATTCTCTGAACCATAAAATGGAACACAAGCAGAAACTTGGCTGCTATCCCCAGGTATTCTTCCAATCCAACTTGCCCCAGCTATCTTCGTAGAGCAATTTTACCTTGACTTTCTTTATCCTAGCTTAATATTTTTTCAGGCTAAGCTCCAAACACTATTGTAAACATTCTCTCCTTCCAAAAGTCTTCCTCTTCTTTGCATTTGGTTGTACTTCTTTCTTCCCAGTGACAGCTGTTCAGTGCTAAGAGAGCTCAGTACAGCAGTGTGTCACTCCATTACCTACCTCTACCCTAAACAATTTCTGTGTTATTTTGTCACCACCTGGCTTCTGTAATCAAGCCAGGCATTTACAGACTCAATTCTCAGACCTCTCATCTTACACAGTAATATCTCATGGTGCGATGAATCTCTGTACTTACGAAATCTGAGAATGTTAAAATTGATTTTTTTTCCTCTTAACTCTTCTCTTCCCTTCCCTCTTTTTTTTTTTTTTTTTTAATGAAGTAAAATAATTGGTTTCCAATTATATCTCTCTGATAAGGCTAATCAGCTGTCTTGTGTGCTCTTTGGAACTCACAGGCGCTTCTTCCCCATTTTTCTCCTTTAAAAGTTTGCAATGCAATCATAGTCCCCTTTAATTGCCCAGGTACTTTTTCCATAGCTAGATGATTTTATTCCTCTGGCATCTCTTTTTAAAAATGAGTTTGGGAAATGAACAACCTTCTTTTTGTAAAGTGCTTTATTTTGGTATGTTTAGTTAATTGCTTGATTTCAAGGTAGTGTTCAGAGTTAATGATTGTATATTTTCTGTCCTTGGAAAATATATAGAAACTGTGACAGACTCTCTACCTCTCCCCAGTGAATACTGAGGTATGGGTAGTAATTCACTTTTCCAGCAATAGCCCCTGTTAGTCAAGGTAGCCTGCCCTTGCTCAGGAAGGTGATGGCTGTCTTTCTGAGTGACCTTTCACTTCCTATATACCAAATTTATAAAATCTTTTATTGTGTTCACATCTTTTCCCATCTTCTTTTCCTTTCTCAGTCTTTTTTAGATCATTTTCTTGCATTCTTCTTTCACAATAAGCTCTTGTACCAATTCCAGCAGAGTTGACCCTGCTGATTTATAGGTCTCATATTCTTCTCTCTTTATTGCTCTTTGTATTTCCTTTGTCATCAACAGTGGTCATTTCTGCTCCAAATAGATTTATTTCTCAATGGTGTACGTATTTCTTGAACTCTGTGGTCTATATCTCTGAGTATTTCCCTTCTTTGCTGTTTTTTGCTATATGTTTAAGCATACATGTGCCGCTCTCAGTGTTTCTTGTGAGCTCAGTGTTTTCCCACTTCCAGTTTTGAGGAGTTTCATGTTCCTGATTCCAGAACTCATTAAATTCTGGCTTGCATTTTCATGTCCTTCTCTGTTAGCCCTTCTGCATGATGCACTGCACATTTGGGCAGATGCCAAATGCCACAATGAAAGCCCACAGCTTTAGTTATATATTCATAATCTTTGCTATACTTCCCATGTAGCATACAAGTACTTCCCAGGCATGAATGAGCTTGTTTTTGTACTACTCTGTGAGCAAAAATGCATTATTTGCATTTTATGGAGAGGGAAGGCACAGATAATAAGATCTGCTTTTATAAAGTTGTTAAAGTGCCTAACTGTAATCCAGCTAAAATAAAACAACAAAACACATGTTACGTTTTCTGTTTCTTTAAGTTATTCCTTTTTTATTTTTTTATAAGTGCGGCTGCTTTCCTCAAAGATGCTTCCCCTTTTCTAATTCTTTCCAGTCTCCTCACCCCAAACACAGATCCTGCCTCCACCAGCACCATTTACTCACTCCACACGTCCACATATTCCCCCTTCATCCTTCCATTTACTGTCGCAAAGAAGCTTAGTTTATACATAATTAATACGTCTGAAGGCTGGGCCAGACTGTAGCCAGCATCGTTCCCTATGAGGCTTCCCCTGAACTTTAACCACAGGTGTTTTCCAGCTTTCCTGTTTTCCCATATCACCCAAAGAATTGAGGACATGGAGGACATGGAGATAACCTATTTACTTTGTAGTGGTTTACAGTTTTTAATTCGTTAATGGCTGGAATTTGCTTCCTACACAGAAGCTAAAAGCAAGGAGAAGAAATTCCCAAATCCACAGTCCCCAGTGGATACTGAAGGTAACCAGTGTTGCAAGACCTGACGTCTGCAAACCCCTACTCCATTGCCAGCTAATCCTGGAAGATCTCAAGGAGATCCTAGTGCTCTCACTGCTGAAAGTCTACGGAGCCATTTCTGCCCACAGGCAGACACAAAACATCTGAGATGTTCAGTTGTAACTGACCCCCCATGCCAGAGCCTTTTCCTTCTCACCCAGTCCTTGGGCATGGGTATTTTCCACCAGAACAGCCCAGAGGAGAAAGCCACCAAGGCCATAGCTGTGGGTGCCACTCACAGCCATCCAAAACATCTGCACTGGGTACAGCCTACCTGGTGGCTCTCTCCTCCAGAGCTCCATGAGGGGGTTAAGTGACAATATATGGGAGAAAGTACGATATGGACACTCCAAAATGAATTTCTCTGTCTTTGCTGTAAAATGTTTCATACCATAAGGTGTTGTTTTTCATTTGACCAGGAACTTGAGAATCAGGGCTTACACTCCCCTTTTAGTTAATGTAGTCCATACATTGAGCTGTGTCCAGAAAGTAATTCACTCCATCCTGATGAAGGGACATCCAATTATGCATCCATCTCCCAGCCAGCAGGCCACTCCTGAGGCCAAGTGATTTTTCCTGCCGTCTCCCAGTGCTTACTGGCACTAGTGATGTCTGAGTGTCACCTACAGATGCTCCTGGGGCTCAGGGCAACAATGCTGTGGGATTCTGTGGGACACAGGACAGCAATGGGTCAGCAGTGCTGCCAGAAGGCAGGCGGATGCAAGTAATGAGACTAATGAGGAGAGTAGCAGAAAGGCAGCCTTGGAGAAGTGCCACCGCCCTGCCTTCAGCTACATCCCCAGATGACTGCAAGTGATCCTGTTTTATCAGGCGGTCAGCAATTGCATGGTGTTGGACAGTTTATGGCACTGGAGGGTTTGCTGCTACACTACGATGCTAACGTTTTGAACAGTCAGGGATTCGCTATGACAAAAAAAGCTGAGCACTCTAGTCCTGCTTAACAAGCCTGCTAATGCACTATTGAAAGGCACATTTGAACTGTCCTGAAGCTTTTTGAAGCATCATGACTGCATCTGTTTTGGTTTTGCTTTGGAGGGGTGGGGGGGAAGCACAAGCACATGCTCTGTTGGGAAGACGCTGGACCAAGGTGCAGAGGACAGGATGCAGATTGGTTTCTGTCTTCTCCAGTGCTTTAGCCCCCTGTCACTCCTTGGTGAATGCAAATACATTATTAAAGGTTACAGAGAATCGTTCTTGAATGGGTTGAAGGAATGTTTGTTTACATAGTGAAACTTCATAAAGCTAAAACACCCATCAGTAATGTTTAAGCAAGAGCGTCTGTCACACACCTAAAATGTGGGCTTCCAAGAGAGGAAGGAGAGAAAATGGGAAATGCACAACCACAGAGAGGAAAGAACAGTAGAGAAATAGTGACAAATCAAATACAGAAACTTTTCTTTCTTAAATGACATTTCTCTACAGCCAGCTTATATCAAAGGGGAAAAAAAAATCTCCTGTGACTTTTATCTATTAGATTTTGCTCTGAATGCCTGCCACGCTCTGGAGCTGCAGCTGCAAGAAGGCCCAGCTCTGCCACCCTTAGCTAATAGATTTGATTGTTCTCTCTGAAATTATACTCACAGATACTGACCTGCAAGTCAACCTGACACTCAGATTCGCACCAGGAAGAAAGGCCCCCAAGCAGGGTGGCACGTGAGCGGCTGGTGCAGCCTGACCATCTGCAGCGGAACTGTGCTGCTGTGTCTCCACTTGCGTAAGTTAAGTTGTTGATGGTGAGATAAGTCATTGCAATCCACAAAGTGCTGGTGTTTAGTACACAGTATTCATATTTTATGAATGTTAACAAGCAAGAAGCCCTGCGCAACTGAGCAGTTACGAGCTCAAAAGGCTTTGTGAGATATTTTCTCTAAGGGCTCATTAATGTGGTCTTTTAATGGAGCACTTGCATATCTGAATCTTTAACTGTAGCTATAAATAGGGTTTATAAGCACTTGACAGTGTGTGGCAAAGCTGTGTTAGCATTATTTGTCCTGCTTTTTTTGCAAGTTTCATTTGCAAAAGATAAATAAGAGCTAGAATTTGAATGCCTTCTAAAATGCAAACATGTATATATCCTAATGGTGCTGCACTCTGGATAACATTTTTACTGGCTTTAATGCATTTGTCATGTTCCTTCAAATTAACTAAGCATCACAACACCACAACAAAACAGCAAGCATTTCCATGCTATTGAAGGGAAAATAAGGACACAAAGAGGTCAAGCTACAATCCAAATGTCCCATGGCAAGTCAATAGAAGAGCAGAATCAGGAACCAATGAGCTCTAATTACCTGCCCTAATCATCAAACCCTAGAGCCGGTCTGCCTTTATTTTCCCTGGTGCTGAAACAGAATAATGCCCAGCATGTAAACCTTGCTCACTTTGCACTGGCTGATGCAGCCGATAGCTGGATTTTCCCTTCCATGACAGGTTCCCCTTGCCCTGTGAGATGCTGTGATGTCCAGGGGCTTTTTCCCCTCTTGATGATCTCCAATCACACATTAAGTTCACCAGCCAGCATGTTGCAGCCTTAAACTTTTGCCAACCCTGGCGAGGAACCAATAGAATGACAGCTCAGTGTACTACATAGGAATGCTGTTTTAAGATGATACAGTAAAAGCTGCAGGAGGATCACAGCCTTTAATAAATCATGGTGCTCTATTATCCACAACATTGCCATCTTTATGCACTGCAGGAGTGTGACAGCTGCCTGCCTTCGTGGGGAACCCAAAGACACCACGGCATCACTCTGGAACCTTTTGGAGACACTGTCACAAGTCAACTGTGACAGACCTGAAGGACCGGTTCTCAAAATGCTGCTGACTTTTCAGCTTCTACCATGGCCTAAGGAATCTGCAAGGTGCAGTCTTGATGGCCTTATAGGAGGAACCCAAAGAGACAGAGCGACCTTCCTCTGACTTTCCTCCATGCTCTTCCTACACAGTAGATGTATTGGCATATTTCTCCAGTAACGCAATGGGAGCTGCAGCCCAGACGTGTATGTAAAGAGAAACATGTGGCTTTCGTAAGCTCACTGGGAGAAGCCTTCCTGTCTAGCTTCAGCACTCAGTTGTGTTGCACACCTACTCAGCCTGAATTACATGTATTTGCTGAGATGTGGGTTGTGAACGCATTGACTAAGTCCCTTTAAGATGATCACAGGGGATGTGTTGTCCTCTCTGGCTGACATCCATTACAGGTCATTATTTGAATTTTACGCTAGTAATTCTGAGTGCTTCCATTTTTGGTTCATCTCTGATGTGACTGCAATTGAGTTTTCCGCATGCACTCATCCTGAATTTATTTTAACTCTGCTCAGTGTTTGGAAGGTAAGTGAGGATGCTATTAGCTACCAGTCTGCATCTATGAATGATCACCTATTACTTTCTCAATGGTTTGGTTCAGATGTGTGAGAGAATACGTTAGTCTGTAATAGACTATCATAGACTGAGTTGTTGGAGGGAGCCTGTTGTCACATGGTTACTTTTATCTGGAGGGAAAAAGAAAAAATCAACCAGAATAATTCATAGCTTTAAAATGCTGATTTTTTCTGAGCATGTATCAGATGTTTTAACACCATTAAACTATTGTAAACCAAAACATGATTAAATATTTAAGCAGTATTCCCTTTCTCATGCAGGGATAAGTGTCTATTTGTCTCGAATCATGATTTTATGCACTCAGTGTTTTTCAGCACTGTGTCATCCAATGGCAGGAGCACAGTCTTGGTATCTCACAGAGGAACAGGGGTGGCTCTGCGAGGATCCACAGAGCAGAAGATTTCACTGTCATATCCTCCCACTGCAGCAGGGAGAGCACAGTAGGATTTTTCCTCCTTTCAGTCACTTGTGCTCACTACCACAGGCATAAGCATTTTCCTTAACTTCTCCATTAATCTGCATTATCCTCCTTCTTCCTCACTACCTACCTCCCTTGACTTGCTCTTCTCCCCTTGGCTGCCCACCTCCCTCCATACATCACTGGTCTCTTCTTTCTTCTCCCAGAACTTCTCTTTTTCTCACTAGATTTTTCACTTTTTTTTTTTTTTTCAACAGAGCAAAACTTCCCTGTCCTTCAGCCCTTTAAAGCTGAGCACTTACCCCTGCCCTCACATGTCTCCCCTGCAGTGCTTTCCTGCAGACTCCATTTTCCCTGCCTTCACCAGGCCCTGTCCCTACTCAGGGGTCCTTTAGAGCAACCACTGGTGTGAGCAGATCACCATGGAGAGAAGGGGAGGAGACCTTCTGCAACCAGATGGCTACATCTGAGTGCCATTTGCCAGGAAAGCACTTAATTCTTCTGGCCTTGCAGTGGCCTGACAGGCAGATCACTTGCTGAGATGTAATTTACTGGGAGATTCTAGCCCAGCTGCATGTCAGCTTGCCTCCATCTCCTTGGAACAGTTCCTGGGATCAGACCAGACTCCAGGAGTGGTCTCTCAGCCATGTCCAGACGTTCTGTTTCCCAACACAGACACAGCCATTGCTCCATTTGTAGCCCACTGGCTAGGGCTGAGCATGGAACAAGTCAGTGTGGAGGAGAACAGGGTCGCCAAGCAGAAACTGACCCTGCTCCCAGCTCAGCAGCAAAGCCTGTGAGAGCCCAGTTTTGGCTTTTCCAGTCCAGGTTTTGATTCACTGGTCATCAAGAGGCACCACTCTTCCAGTCATGGCTGTAAAACGGGAGAGGTATGAAGAAAGTGATGATGCCTACAAGGGACAGTCATGCAGTGGCTAGGTGAGACATGGAGGCAGCTGGGTATTTAGTTTCATTACCAAATCCCTTGTTCACCTGTGCCCTGAGCAGTTGTTAATTCCCTGCAGGGCACAGGGCTGTGCTTGGCATCACCCATTGCAGACAGGGGGTTTGGCAGGCACAGAGGAGAGGGGAGGGGTGGGAAAGCAAAGTCTTCCAGAGAAAACTTGACTATTCGTGTCATTGTGCAACAGTGAAACTTTTGTGCAAATTCCTAAACAAATGCATCATATCCCTGATTTTTAACCTTGGCTAGTCTTTGCTAGGTTTGTGCTACTTCTGTTATCAAATCATAGAGCAGTGTAAGATACGGAGCTCTCCAGCCCCCTGACATTTTCTGTAGTCATTTAGACGCAGAAATGCAGGTGAAGATCCAGTGTGGGAGGTATCCTGGGAGATACCCATTAGAGTAAAATGGATTAAAAGAGAAGATCTCTCAGCACTAAGATGAAAATACAGCTAAAAAGCAAACACATCTAAAGCACTGCTAGGTTTAGAAAACAAATTACTTGGGAAAAAAAGATGCAGCCACCTATGTAGCAGCAATGTTGGTGTAAGGCAGGGCCAGGGGCCAGTTCCTACTCTCCTTTTTTTTACAGGCACTGATTTTGACTTCATCGAGCCCAGCAGCCGCTACCAGCTATGCTTGAGCCTGAGCTGAACCGAAACCCACACGGTCATGCGGCATCGCTTCCTCATTTTGCTTCTGTGGGGAGCAGGCGCCGAGGGGGAGGCCTGGCACCAGGCAGCGTCAGCAGCTGTCAGGCAAGTGGCTGGGCCTCATCCTCTGCTCTCACACTTATTTTCTGTATGGCTCTGTTTGTTTAGCCAGCTTCAGCTGTCTGACCCCACACTGCCTGCAGCACTCCACTGTGCCCAGCGAGGAGCAGGGGCCCGAGGGAACAGCATGGAGCTGTGTCAGGAGAGGGTCAGGCTGGGTGTTAGGTTCTTCACCAGAGGGTGGTGAGCATGGAACAGGATGCCCAGAGCAGTGGGCAAAGCCCCAAGCATTTGGACAATGCCCTCAGACATAGGGTTTGGATTTTGGATGGTGCTGAGTGGAGCTAAGAGTTGGACTCAGTGATCCTAGTGAGTCCCTCCCAGCTTGAATTATTTGATAAAGGAGCAAGTGGGCTTTTGAGGAGTGTGGAAATGAATGGTTACAGCTCTGATCCAGTCCCTTCACAGTCAAATGGTGGCCAGAGCTCCTGCAAACATGCTGAGCATCTCCCTCCAGCCTCACCCCCCAAGCTGTGCTTCCAGACCCGCCTGCACCTCAGTGGCAACAGACATAGCTCAGGGCAGGTTCATCGGCATCTGTGAAGGGGTACGTCCACAGGACACAGGAGGGTCAACGCAGGGCCTGGCTGAAGGGAGGGAAACCATCATCATAGGATATCTTGGGTAAAACAAAGGAAACTGTACCACATAATTCAAGCAAAACGTGAATTTTCATGACAAATCTGAAACCACAAACTGGAAATTAAAAGCTACTGTTACTACAACAGCTTGCTATTGATCACATTATAGGAAAAAGATGTGAACGAGGACTGTGGGGAAAGAAAATACACACTCAACACACTATGCACCTCCATTCCCAAACACAGTTATAACACTATGGGAGATGTGCTAAGGCAGTACAGCACCATGCTCTGGTAATAAAATGCTGGAAATACTTGTGGGTGCGAAAGGAGACTGGTGAGCAGAAGCAATGCACATGTCTCGGGGAGCTAAAAAATGCTTGAGGGTTATAAGCTTTGAAAAAAAAAAAGACAAAAACAGAATACTGAGAATAGCAGAATACTATTTTTCTTTCTTTGAGGAGAAAAACAACCATTAGAGTATGCAAGAAGAAACACTGCAGGGTTTGCAACTGCCCTCCAGCACGTGGCACCAAATTGTCTTGTAATTAAAGCTGTTACAGCTCAGATCACAAAATCCAATGCTGTACTATGCCTGTAGCAAAATTATTGATAGAAAGGGGCCCTATCAAGTTTATTTCATCCCTGTTACTATTGTCACTGACTGTAAGTAGCAGGACCCATCCCTTTAGGCAGGCCAGGGCACTGGTAGGCTGATGTATCTCTTTTGCTTTTAAACATACATGGAATTAAAAAAAAAAAAAAAAAAAAAAAAAAAAAAAAAAAAAAAAAGATTTATTTTTTTCCTTTTACAGATAAGGAAGAAACCTTATTAATGAGGCCTCAGTGGTAGTTACACTGTTGCCACTGCTCTGGAAGAGATGTACACATTTTTTCCCAAGAAGGGTTTAACTGCTTTGTAGATCCATAAAGATATTTCACAGAGAAAGCTTTATTCAATTGGAGCTCTTAAACCTCCTTTGTGAAATGTTGTGGTATTTTGTGAGATATGTGGCCTTTGCTATACACGTGATGCTGGTAGGTTTCTAGGCATGCAAGTTCAAGGGCTTTATTTTTCAGATATGTTTCAATCAATTAAGCTCGATGGTAATGTTGAATGCTCTGTAGAAAGCAAGGAAAATAAAAATAATGGCTGTCTGTCTCTCGCAGAACTAGCGTGATTTGCTTCTGTTGTCTTTGCCTCACTGCTGGCAGCATAGCTCAGGCACTAGTTTCAGTGGTCTGAAGGTTTGTGGCCCTGGAATGCTTCTGGTGGGTTTTTGGCTTCATTAGAAGCATTCCTGTGATGTGGGGGATTCCTATCAAAACGGTCATCACCCTCACAGCACCACTTGCTTCCCTACTTTTGCATACAGGCAACTGCTGAGCTACAGAAAACAGCTCTGTGTCTGCAGGGTTCTTCATGGAGGCTTTTGCCTTAATGTTGCATTTCTGCATGCTTGTACAGCCAGCCCCTATGGGGGAGTGAACAAAAGGCCTTTTAGAGGCAATCTTTCAGAATGCTCCTATTGTGCCCTTAATTGCATCAAAGTACACGTGGGCTGTGTGCGGACATAGCTTTAGCTGTAGGTTGATTTTAAGCAAGCCACACATTTTATACCAAAGCAATGCATAAAAGCAGGCACAAGAAAGAAGCTTTAATTTAGTCACATTGCTCCAGTAAGTAATAATGCATAGCAAGCAATAATTGGATGCAAGAAGTTTAGAGCAGATGTTCCCTTTACTTTGATTCTCGAGGCAGCACAGTGGCAATTTCTTCCTTTGTAACAGACATAAATGATTCAGTGTTAATAAAAAAAGTTTCGGGCATAGAGTTCTTCAAGCACACAGCCGAGGAATAAAACGCATGCTGCTAAATGCAGCGTTGAGCAAGGAAGTTTTCCCCTCCCCACACCGAAAACATTTAGAAAGAGATCTGAGTTGTATCCTCAGATGTAGGGTAATTGATCTAAAACACTTTCTGATTGGTGGTATTCATTATTTTTCTCTCACTCAGGTGGAATTTAGTTCTTTCCCAGAGAGGAGAGGGAATGCAGCATGCTGTCAGTCCCAATGGTGGTTGCTGTCCTGGACTGGCCCCTTGTGAGAGCCCCATGTGAGAGGTGCTGGCACTGAGCTGTTTCCCAGCTATAATGGTGACTGCATGCTGCTAACCAAAACAGTAGGCCACAGTAGGCAGGGATAGGAGAAGACAACAGTGGAAAGTGGGCTTCCCCACCAGCAACTCCACACCACACTTCAATAATCCTGTGGAAGTGAGGTAGGAGGTCCCAGGCTGACCCACATCACTGGGACACGTACATGGCAGAACAGAGCTGGGAAGATTCTAGCACAGAAACCCAGTACCATCCCAGCTGCACAAAGTTCCCAGGGGACGGCTGGGAGGGACAAACAGCAGCCTAGGGAATACGGGTTTGGAGTGTGCAGCCGCAGGGCCCCAAAACACTAGAGAAATGCAGTCTCACATCTGGTGAATCAGACAAAATTTTCCTGCCATTTGCTTTCTCTCCCATCCTCCACCTTCAGCAGCATAGCTATTCTTCTCCCAGTACACTGCAGTATTATGCAGAGGGAGAGTGGATGAAGATTTTTTTTCCAGAAATGTTTTGCCGGAGCTACCACCAAGGGAGAGCTCTGGGACGAAGCAGATGCAAATTCCCCAAAACTTGTGCTTTCCCAAAACATGAACTGCTCAGCAAAAGCCTTTGCCGGAATAGCCATTCCCTGACGGCCCTGCTATCAGCTGCCCCTCTGACCACTTCACTTCTCTGTTGAGCTGGAGCAGCACCACAGGGATGCGGGAGATGCAAGAAGTACAAATCCACAAATGAAGTAATGGGACTAATGCACAAGACGGAGCTGGCGAGATGAAAGGACATAATTCACCACTAAGTCTGGAGTTAGGCAAGCCGAGTTGCTTTTAGGTGATTGCTCCTTAGGGAAGGGCTTAGGAATTACACCCAGAAAACAGAAATTGAAAGCTGATAGAGCTGTGTGGACCACATTTCTAAAGGGAGCACATGCCTGATTAATAAAACAACATGCAATGTGAAGTGACTGCTCTGTGGCAGCCATTGGCTTTGTCCAGCACACAGCCCATGGGCCTCAGCACAGCATTTGGGGCACTTTGGGATAGGATATGATATGCAGATCTCTTAGAGCTTTCTCACAGTTTCTGAGGAATTTGTCCACATCTTTGATCACTACACCTATATCCGAGAACAATTTGATCTTATGTAAGGCCAGAGTGGTCCAACAGAAGGCAAAATCTACAACATTTATGTATGCTGGTAGCAGAAACATAGCTGCACATGTATTTGGTACAGCCACCACAAGCACCGATTTGCTTATCTCCACTCACATGGAACATGCTGGTTTAGTTCATCTCTACCAAGCTATACAGAAGACAGCCAAGGAGGCAGAAAAGGTACAGAAATTAGACCCCAAACCAATACATTCCCACTGTGCAATAGAGCAGGCTGAGGCTGCAGGCTGGCTTGCAAATGCATCCCAGCACATTCAATGTTTTTATGCAGAACAAAACCAAATCTAACACAAGTTAGATTCCATAGTTTTTGGTCTGTGGTGTAGGGGGAGGGTGGTCTGGCAGCAAGAACATCCAAACAGTCCCCTCACCTTCCCTCCAGCCTCCCTGCAGATCCAGGCCTGTGTGGGTCAGAGCTGGGTGACCGAGGCCTCGTGCTTCTGCCCCTGGGATGGAGAGGGTCACAGCAGCAGCTCTAGGCTGTGTTTGCTAGGCAAGAGCAATTACAGCTAGTGTGTGCCTGGCACACACGCTCCCATCCCCTCCCCTTGTGTGCAGGAAGGATCGCAGGGCCAGGGCTGGGAACGTCTCGTCCTGCCAGCGCATGAACCATCCTCCCCCGGTCTCCAAGAGGCACAAAGTGACCTCAAGCAGACGGGCTTTGTATCGAGTTCCTGCAGACATCACTGCCTTTATTTACAGCAGAAAATACAGGATGTTACAGATGAGTGGAAAAATGCCGGCTGCCCTGCTGCCTGCAGAGCCCCTCAGACTGGAGAACGCTTTTCTTGGAAGTCGGAGGGTCTCCAGACAGGATTAGGAAAGCACACAGTGTGTGCTTTAGCTTTTTCCTTCTCTTTTTGGCCCCACTTGGCTTCAGCTACGCTTCCCTGCATCCCCCATGGGTACCTCCATGCCTTCCCCCAAACAGCGCTTCCCACAGCCCCTTGTGCTTCACCCTGGGGGATGCTGCCAGCCTCCTTTTGTCAGTGCCATCCCTTTGAGAAGCTGGAAGGCCACCAGCCAGCAGCCTGGCTCCAGCGCCCTGCTGCCAGCGCTGGCAGTGGATGGGCCAGGTCCCAACAACGCAGGGCAGCCCTGCAGTGCTGGGCAGGGGCTGAACCCCCCCACTCATGCTCATCTTCAAGCTTCATTCACCAAACAGCTTGCTGTTTCACAGTGCCCACCAGCACTCACAAGATGCCAGGCTTTCCCAATAACTGCCAGATAATTCAGACCTATCTCAAGCACTGGTTCCAGAAAACCAGCACATGATTTTTTTTAACACTCCAGTGTCCACACGGACCTTTCCTGATATTGCTTACATTGATGTGGCAGGAAAGCTAAAAAGGAGCAGGAGATCTCATGCTCTCATACTAGGGCATGAGCTACTTCTGTTCTGCACAGCCAAATTGGCTTTAATGGAGCTACACTTAATTTATATCCCCTGAAAAACCTGGCCCAAAGTGCCTTTTAATTGATCTCAATTAGAAACTGTTGATTGGCTGCCCGTAGCATTGGTGACCACAATGACAAGAGCTGGAGGAAAGAGAGACAGATACTATTTTGAAACTACAATTCCATTTTTTGAGCTTGGTAAAATAGCAAGGCAGCGTATCAAATGACATAATATTACTCATATGCTTAAGCACCTGGGTCCTTGATCTTGTGCTTTATAAAGTGCTCTGAGCTGTGCTGTAATTGCCTATAAATACGCTGCTGATCATGCTTAAAGGGACACTGGCAAGGTTAGCAGTCCTACAGTTCGACTTGGTAAAATGACATCCAAAAATAGTTTCATTTTCGGTCTTCCTAAATTACTGGCCTGAGTTTTTTTCGTGTTTCTTTTCACCAGTCCAGCTCCTCAGGTTAATAAGTTGCCATCTTGAGCAGTCAAGTAAAAGCACTTGGCTGTGAAACCTTTCCCCTGGTGTGAATGGGGATGACCTCTGTTGCTCTTATGGCTTGCAGTAAGGTCACCTCATGTTGAAGCAAACTGTTGTGAAAGACACCTTCAAACAGAGAACAGAGGTACAGGGAACAGGCCTGGACAAGCCTGGAGCTGCACAAGGTGCCCATTTTCTAGCCTCTGTCAGTCATTAGTCTTGTCCTAGATGTGCAGAAGGGGAGAGGATACAAAAACTTGCCAAAAGAACGGAACTGTGGAGTTAGAAGGATGAAGCTGTAGCTTCATCACCTCCTCAGCAGTGCTGCTGGGACATGGGGAGGTGCAGTGGGAAGGTCCCAGGGATCAGTGCCCTGTCCCCAGATGTCACCTCTGCCAGTGGCTCTGTGGTAGGAGCACAGTGGGGCAGGAGCTGCATTGGCTGCTGAGTGGTGTTTTGAGCTTAGGCACAAGTGTGGGGTTGGATTTCTTGTCAGGACAGAGTATAAATAGATAACAAATGAAAGATGACTTGGTATTTCCATTTTATGAAGGGCCTGATTTGTTTCAGGGTAAAATAACTCCGCTTCCTCCATGCAGCAGGCCTCCTGCACACTGTGTACTTACAGTGGAAACCTGTGATTTCCTGATAGCCAAACTCATAGCTGCAATCATGTGAGACAGAACAGCTCACTGGCACAGGACACAGTACCCAGTTTAGGGGTCCACTGAGGGGAGATGGAGGGAGAAACTGTAAGCAAAGGTCATATTCCTAGAGCCTGCATGGCAGGGCATTTTTGGAAAGATGTGCTCAGCTTCTCTATTGCATCGTCCATGAATCTGCCCTGAAATTTCGAAGAGAAGGCTGTTGAGATTCCCTGCAGCCAGGCTTTGCATTCCTTTCTGCTGGGGAGGTGGGAGATTTACCGAGGCCTGGATGTGAGGCAGTGTGTTTGCTGTGCCTGTCTGTCACAGGTGCGTGTTAGTCACAGCACAGGCCTGAACCCTAGTGTCCTGGGGGAAACTCCGGCTGCATGTAAAAGAAAACAGAAATAACTGAAAACCAAGCAGAGAAGGAAGGTCTCCAGAGTCTGTGACACTGCAGGTACACTGCAGCAGTGGGGCCTGAAACATGGCTAAGTAGCTACTGCGGCCAGTGGCACCCTTGAGTGTGGCAGCTCCTATTCTTCCTGACTTGTCCTTCAGTCACAGGAAAGAAAAGAAAGAGAGAAAAGACAAATGTTTATAGCTAACAATCAGAGCAGACAAAAGCATGTCTAGTGTCAGCATTTCAGTGGGTTGGAAGGCGCACCCCACGCGCCCTGTGCCCAGCCAAAGGAACGGGGCAGCGCAGGGCCATGCTTCTGGCACAGGCAGTCCTTGCAGTGTGTGTGCATGTGAGCAGATAAAACTTGGATAAAGTTGTATGCTTCTAACAAAAAAACCCTGCATTTTGAGACCTTGCAATTACGCAGAAATGCTTGAAAGTGCAACCTCATTATATTTTAAGAGTTAGAAACCAGAATAAATACAAAATGAGTTCAAAGTCTGGACATTTTGAAATGCTATGCTTTTTAGACAAGGTTCATATCACTTGAGTTGTTTTGAGCTAAATTGATAATTTTAAATTATTTTCATGAACATTGTAAAGTTTGCTTTTTTTTTTTTTTGTAGGTTTATCCCATAGAAGTGCATCTAAAGAAATAAAGCCAGTCATAAAGCTATGGTCAATTCTGTGTTGTGGCTATACAGGAAGAAAGTAAGCAAGAAGGAAATGTAGAGGATTACTGTGACAATAGTTATATTGCTTATACATGTGTATACTACAATAATAACAGGAAAGCGATGGCAACCTTGCAGTTAAAATAAATATCCAGCATCCTATGAGATAGGTTTGTATTCTGTATTTACAGAGCTGAACAATGCCAGTAGGATCTGAAATATTCTGTACACTGTATATTCTGTCTGATTTATTTAAGTTCTGGTTTTTTGTCTTTTTCATTCAAAATTGTGGCCATGCCTGATGTTTACTGAAGGAACCCAAGCTCTAAACACCTGGAAGCTTAGACCATGAGTGTGTAAGGGACATTCATTAATTTTCTGTCAGTGCTTTATAATGGGCCATATAGCTTTTCCCACTATAACGGACATATACGTTCAACAGTTTTATTGTATGTTGGTGCATATTATTTGGCACAGCTGCTACAGAGACACTGCTGAACTGGTGTTTCTCTTCCATGACAAACACCTATTAAGCAGTCAGCATAAACTCTTCTTGTTACAGCATCTGACATCACCCTCAGGGCAAGCGGACACAGAACAGCGATTGCTGAATTGCGTATGAAAATTATAGTTTTATTGTCTACACAACTGAAGGTTTAACTCTGATTCCTGCTCAAGTCAGTTCTGCCATAAAGAAGCAATTCTTTCACGGAACAAACAAGCACAGTACACCATTGTAATCAAAGGAACAGGCACTATTTATGTGTTGGAAAGACTTGTTCACAATAGTACTAACACTCTAATGCCCCAGAAGCCACTATTTTAGCAGCTGTACAGAAAAAAAGCATGACTAACAAGATGCCACACAGAGTCAGACACAGGTTTTTGGTTATTTTTAAACACAAATGAAATCATCCCATTTGATACCACTCAGTTTAATATGCACGACTGGTAAGTAGGGATCATGTACTTAATGTTTATATAAGCAGTTTCTCCACCGTAGCGCTCAAAGGCTTCCAGTGTCTCTTGAATCAGATCTCCAATATTTTCACGCTTCTGCTGGCTGTAGTCTATCCCATCGCCTGAATTAACTGATCAATAAAAGAAAAAGGGGGTGGGGGAAAAAAGATTATATTAAATTTGCTGTTACACTTTGAAATAATTACATAGACAATTTCATGTCAGTCACTATGCCTCTATTAGAAACTTTTTCTCTTTAAGGCTCTGCTCAGGCTCCCACTTTGTACGCCTTCAAAAGCTGTTTATGTATGTGTTACTTCAGTATCCAAGTGAAAATCCAAATAAACACTAAAAAAACCACATTGTATTGTAAGATATGGGTGGACTCTGTTACACAGCGAATCTCTTAAAACCATTGCTACGTTATTTCATAACATTGCTTATTTGGGACTGAATTCTACTGCCAGATGCGTAAATGCTTATCTACAGAATGTGACTTCAGCTATAATTGCTGTGCTTTGAAATCTTAAATAGGCACTGTTTTGGGACTGTTCCATGTGTACATCCTATTCACAGGCAATGCTGTTTCTGGTTGAGGGGATGTCATTTGGTCTAGAAAAGATGTTTGGAGAACAGGACAGCACTCATTCAACTTCTGCTCCCTGAAAATTGTGTAAAATTAAGTCAATGTCAAGAAGACAAATTATTGCTGCCCCTACATGCCGCACCGTTTACTGTTTTTTTTCTCTAACATGGAGTAGCAAGGGTGGCACACATTTATAGACACAGAGTGTAATTATTCAAAAAATGTGCAGTGTAAATAACTGTCAGAACACAAAATACGTAAGTAAGAAATGATGCTGAGATTTTAAAGAGGAAAATACATTCTATTTCATTTTAAAACAGTACTCTGAAAAATTCCTTAATATAGATACACTCTCAGACATAAAAACTAGTTTGTTAAGAGTAATATACACTGAGCATGAGCAGTGTGGTGGCCAGGCTGTCACACTGCTGGGGGCAGTCCACACACAGTCAGCCAGCGGTCTTGCTCCAGGTGGTGGTGGCAATGTGCCCATGACACACATTTATCATTTCATGCACCTCCACTTACTTATTACAGTCTGAGCCAGCAAAGGATGTGTTAGTCAAGACAACACAGCCAACTTTTTCTGTAATGCCCGTCTTTCACATTAGAAACATGGTGAACACAAGTGTGAGGGAAGGTTTTGCTTCCAATGCTGGTTCCACATCACAAGTCCTATGGGGTGCAGATGCACCCCACTCTTACATCCCTTCCTTAACCCAAGCTCAAGGATCCGAATGTTACATTTGTGACTCTTTACCACCATGCTCATGAAGAAAAGCCAAAGAATACTGAGATAAAAATCACCCTTTTGCTGAATTTTCATGTAAAATATTTTATTACATTCCAAGTTAATAATGTATATATCAGTTTTTTGAACATTTACACAAAAACAGATGTGACATGCAAGGACTGAGCTTTGGATTAAAAAGGCATTAAATTATTCGTGAAGGTTACTCTTAAACACACAGACATATTCTTATAATTTAACAATATATTTCATGGATGTGAAAAGCCAGAGTTGTTGTATCAACATTTACTTTAATTAATTTTAGAAATAATAGATTCTGGGAGTGATAGAAAACAAGAAATATTAAAAAAAATGGGATTAACTTATACAAAATAAAAATAAAAATAAAAGCAAACCTCCCCCCCCCCAATTAGTAAAACAACAACAACAAAAACCATTAAAATGGAGTCTAGAATGGACATGGTTTGCTCTTGCAGAAAACACCTGAGATCAATTGTACCTCCTCCTTCACTTGTGTTGCATGTGCACTGCCAGCACTCCCTAAAACACCTGGAGCTGCTTCAGGTTTCACCAGACTGGGCAAAGGAACCCCTAAATCTCGATCTAAGTCTTGGCAAATATGCAAAGGAATTACTGACTTTCCAACCACTTGTCTATTATCTGTAATTTTAAGCCTACACACATGCTCTGTTAATGAGCTTACACAGCTTTCATCATTCTTTCAAAGATGTAGTAAAAAAAATCTACTCTGGAAGTAATGGTGATACACTGCATATGGAGAACTAAGCAAGTTTGGAAGAGGACAATAAGATGCAGGGATAGTTCTGGTAGCAAAAGCATTTTCCAGAATCCCATGTTATAGTCTTTCACATTAGAGCACTGTGTATGATAAATGATGTCTTAGGTCCTTGATCAAAAGGTGCCTAAGACAATGAGGCAATGGTAAAGGAAGCAATCTGCAATGGAAGACAAGGTGCGATGTGCAGACCTTCATTATCATTTTTTCCAGCAGACCATCTGTGCTGTGTGAAGGTTTGTATCCTCAAGACAGGCATAATTCACATCAAGGTCATGACACAAGTTACGACTAACAATACCAGAAAGGTTATGTCAGCACTGAGGTCACTTGGTAAGTAGTAAAATAGCTATCCTGTGCAGTTATAGGAATTAAAAAATCTTTCAGACAGAAAGATAACAATTAACCCAACAGGACAGCATCCACCAAGTGGATGAGTCAGAATGATCAGCTCAATGCACCTAAGGGTAAATATCTAGTCATAATAATGATGACTAGCTGGAAAAAAATAGCTACTGAAGTATAGCGGTCTCAGCATGCCCTTCTCTGATTTGACTTTAATTCCAAGTTAGTTTGCATGAGGAGCCAACTTTGTCAGCCACAAAAATGTTGCATATGTAAAGTGTGAACATGGATCTGATTCAAGTTCTTTATGAAGTTGTCCTTTGTGAGGGAGAATAAATCAACATGAAAATGCTAGAAAGAACATTTGTCAGATTGATCTCAAAGTAAAATGTCTGGCAAATTCATCATGCACCAAGAGCTCTTTTCAGAGCAAATGTTATTATTGCATTTAGAAGAAACTCATTGAAGCACTAGTAACAGATCTAGAGGATTAAAATCCGGAAAACATCTCATTTTCCCTTTCTGGATCAAAAACCCAGTTCCCAGTCTCCTAAGTCATGCACAAAGGGCTTTGTGGTCCTTGAAAGCGAAGTGAAAAGCTTGGCACCTGTCAAGACCTGCGCAGGCTGACAGAACCAGCCAGCTCCGTGCCAGCTGCTGTAGCTGAGGAAACCCTGCTCAGACCCGCAGGGACCAAACTCAGCACTTGGCAGGGAGTGGAAAAGAATTTGAATTGTGCTTTAAAATGTGGTTTGCATTTGAGTCTAGACATGTTTCTATTCATGATTCAGGATATTGAAGAAAATCTAGTGTTATTCGTATTCCATTTCATTTCATTTTGAATTTTTTCTATGGTAATACTACAAATATAAAATTGTATTGCATTAAAGAAGCAAGTTTCTCTCAAATCATTAAGTGCTTCACAGGGCAGTTTTTAAATCCCGGTGTGAGCAAGAAAGGTAAACCAACCCTTGAAGCTCGGGCAGATGTTGAAGTTCATGCCTCTGGATATTTGTTAGCATCTGAAAGCGGCCTTGGTATTCTTTCAGATTATTAGACATCACATTAAGGCAGGCAAGATTTCAGATAGGGCTTTATTAAAAAAAAATCTCTGGAATACGTCACAGCACCTCCTTGTAAGTCACAGATTGAATTGAATACCTCAGATAGGTGTAGGGATAGGAATGTCATAGACTCTATTAGAATTTTCCTAGATGCTAGATGTCCAAGGAATGCTTAGTGTTAGAGGACAGAACAATACTGAAATTCAGAAATTTCTGAAGACAACATGAAGGAAGACTCACATCCACAGCTTAAACGATTTTTGTAATTCAATTGTGATTCAAAGACCATTCCTATGTTCTTTACTGGTGAACTTACAAATACATACACACACACATCGATTTCAAATTGTCTTGGAACAAGAGGATCTTAGCAGGAATTTTTGAACTAATACTAGTTACTGGTAGAGTGATGCACATTGTGTTCATTGCTTTTTTATTTATTTTCCTTCCTTCCTTCCTTTTCCTTCCTTCCTTTTCCTTCCTTCCTTCCTTCCTTCCTTTTCCTTCCTTCCTTTTCCTTCCTTCCTTCCTTCCTTCCTTCCTTCCTTCCTTCCTTCCTTCCTTCCTTCCTTCCTTCCTTCCTTCCTTCCTTCCTTCCTTCCTTCCTTCCTTCCTTCCTTCCTTCCTTCCTTCCTTCCTTCCTTCCTTCCTTCCTTCCTTCCTTCCTTCCTTCCTTCCTTCCTTCCTTCCTTCCTTCCTTCCTTCCTTCCTTCCTTCCTTCCTTCCTTCCTTCCTTCCTTCCTTCCTTCCTTCCTTCCTTCCTTCCTTCCTTCCTTCCTTCCTTCCTTCCTTCCTTCCTTCCTTCCTTCCTTCATCATGCATTTTAATTTTTACTGTACATAATTAAAGTACTACTTACGGTGAAATTTAACTATGGTAAAAACTACTTTTGAACAGCTAACATAGTTTATTCTAGTCAAACCAACAGGCCTTCTCATCAATTAAAACTATTACAATAATCCAACAAGCTAACCACTGACTGCATAGATTTTTGCTTCAAAAGAAAAAAAGAAAAACAACAATGATGGCATTGTAGTGTGCAGATGTATTAGTACGGAATCATATTTATGCAGAAAAGCTTATCTCAGAGCAGTACACAGCTAAGCTGTACAAACTGGCATTAAAATATTTTGTGTCATATTTCAGGAGTTTATCCCTCCTAGAAGTCGACAACAAAACCAAAACATGCATGAAAGCTGATGGACACGGTATACAGATTGGTATGAATGTGTATTAGGATTCACTCCTCATAACTTATTGCTTAGGAAGAGAACAGAGCTTAAGAAGTTTCTCTATGTCCCCTAAGGATTAGTTTAATTGTCTTAGAAGATGTTGGGCTCCTGACTGCAGTGGAAAGCGAAAGCCCCCAGTGAGTCAGTGCAGCAGGATACAGGAGTCCTCTGCACTGCTCCCACTGCTCTGACTCACAATACTGCTTTGAAATTGCCAGCTCCAGGAAGGATAACGTGGCTTGGTCTCTTTTTTCATTTAACTGTAAGTCTGTGAAAAGTCAGAGGGTAAGGCTCTACAACCTCCTGACCACTAAGAAATGGAGAGACACTGCTGGTTCGTTTCACTTAGGTAGAGGAAAAGCTGCAAGAAGATTATGACTCTGAGTCACTACCAACCCAGACATAACATTCTGTCTTCCACTCAAGGCTCAGAGCAACATGATCACATGAAAACATGATCAGTTTTAAATGTTTCTTAGGATGTGTCTAGATCATGTGCATACAGAAGCATAAGCTGGCCTCACACAAGCTTGTTCCAAAGCTAGAACACTGGAAAGAAGAGCTCATAGAGTAATTTAGGTTGCAACAAACCTTCAGAGTCATCTGGTCCAGATGCCTTACTCAAAGCCAGCTCCATTTTCAAAGCTGGATCACGTTGCTCAGGATCAAATACCCAAAACTGCTCAGTGCAAGTAATCCCAGAACCAGAAATGGTGCAGGGATCTTCATGATGGCAGGGCTTTTCACCAGCCATTTCAAATGTGATAAAGGGAAGTGCTCTTTAAACATTAAAACCTGCATAGATAGTGGAGGTGGATTTGCTGAAGTTAATTCCTGGGGAGATTGTCTGTTTTGATACAAAACGGAACCAAACTTCTGGCACAGTAACAAAAGCTAACATGCATATACAATGTTGGCTTCGGAAACTTAATCATGTATGAAAAAAGGGGCACGTATCTGGCTGGAAAATAAATAAAATTTTGTTAACACTTAAAACTATGAGAATATAATTTGTTGAAAAAGTGCATCTTTCAAAGCACTTAAAACATTAAAGCTGGAAGTACCAGTAAATAAGCAGATCTTACCTTTGAATATGCATAAACCTGTTTTTTGACACTATCAACATTTAGAGTTCCTAGTCTCTTGCTTTTCTTGGCTCCTCATTCTATTTTTCATCACTCCTGTTGAATATTTATCACTTTACAATTCTACGGTTTTGCAGAGATTGCAGAAGAATAATTCAATTGAAGAAGAAAGCACATATACTTGGAATTTAGAATGAATACTAATACAGATAAATTTCTGCTCATCATATGTCCAGTAAAAAAACCTTTATACTTTTGCTATGAACTTGCTAGGTATTGTTTGCCTGCAGAAGCTGTGTACAAGAGTTCTTAGATTCTCACTGAAGGCATTTTGCTCTAACATAAAGTCTAGTTTCTTTCTACTGTTATCTTCCATATGCAGCTAGCTTTTAGTTTATTTCATAAATTATCATTTCTTTTAGAATGTAAGTGTAGTTACTATAAATACTATTCAGAAAGTAAATAGTTCAGTAAGTGGAGGAAGCACAGTGATTGGAAAGGAAACATCTGACTGACTGATGATGTTTTACTAATGACGCAAGCTGCTGGAGAGAGCTGTAACTATTCGTAAATTGCTGCAGTACAAAAAAAACCAACAAAACAATCCAACAAAACAAACTAAAAAATCCCAATAACTGAAAATGAGCCAAGCCAACAGCTGCTATCACAGTTTTCCATTTCCAGGAAATGTTAGCAACATCAGATGTAATCCATTCTAAGTCCAGACATTTTTTTTTTAAAGTTGAAATGAAACGCTGTAGAAATAGAAGGCTCTGAAACAAATGGTATTAAGAAATACATTTGACCATTGAGGTTATAAAAGAAGGAAACCTTATGGTATATTTTTCCTCTATAAGCATTTAATGAATTTAGACTTTGAAGTTTCCCTGTATTTGCGCTTGTAATGAGTATTGAACAAAGCAGTGTTAAATAATCTTAGATAAACAGCATGCACAACAGGGGAGCAGAAACTGAAATCTGAGAGCTCTGTGGCCTTGGTACACCATTTACTGTTGCAAAATTAGGTCACAAATCATGCTTGAAGTGCAACAAGAATTGCATCACTTATGTGAATCTGGTGCTCTTCCAATCATTTTGGACACATGTAAATACAGCTTTTTTTTTTTTTTTCTTTTCTTTTTTTTTTCATTTAAGATGAAAAACAAGTTTTTGGGTGCAGAATTTGCATAGCTTTACTGGTCTGATGTGAAATACATTTCCTTGTCACACTTTTTCTCATTCAGATATGGCACAATTAATGCAAAAAAGAATTTAAACTACGGCAAATAAATCTGTGTATGTGTGTGTGTGTAATAAATGTAATTCACTTTTCAAAGTAATTCAAAGTGACAAAGCTGAAAGTCCCAAGATGCTTTTAGGATTGCTGTTTTCAGTATAAAATGTAATGCTACAACAGCCAATTTTCAACACTGAGTTCATTCATAATTAAAATTGCAATGCTTGACAACCTGTCCTTCTTCCTCTCTTGGAATATTTGTATTTATGTAACCAAAATGATTTAGAGGGAAAGCAGTTTCTTTTCTTTGCAAGCAAAAAACTCAGTAATTCGTTACTTTAAGGAGCTAATGAACTTTAGTGTTATTAACTGTTGATGTTTTGGACATCTGTTACGTACAAATGAAATTTATTGTGTTGAAAATCACTATTCAAAACCATTATCATTTCAGGACCTTGTCTGGTATAACTTGCCCATAAAAAAGCGCACAGACAACTAAATGATCTCAATGACAGCTTTTGTAACTTTGTAACAGTGGGTTGAAATCAACCATACAAAAAATGGGGCAATATAATAAAAATTTCACATCAGAATTCTTGGAGCAAGGAGCTAGATTTGCCTGCATTTGTCTGAAGTTTCCTAGCTCGTCTGCACCCTAATTAAATGAAATAAACAAAAACACAAAGTCAACTGAGGGTGTTTTAGCAGTGATTTGAGAAGGGACAAGGAGATGTAAGATATGAATGACCATGTGGATTTGCCAAGATTTCTTTCACTGCCATGGGACAAGGGCAGAATTTATGCAGTTTAAAGGACAGATTGCACTGGGACTGGAATGTAATGATTTATCCTGAAGCCAGATAGAGAAAACAGTATTTCACTTCCAGAAATACCTGTACTAAAATGGCTAGGACTTTCTAGTGACTCTTAAGTATTTTATTTTTTTTAAGGCAGTTTATTGCTTCTTTCTGATTTTTTCCAATTGAATCAATGATAAATAAAAATTTAATGATAAATAAAAATAATGACTTTCCCAAGGCATGAATTTGCATTTCTTTTTAAATAAGGAACAGAAGGACATAAAATAAATTCTAATGAAAAGGCAGTTGGTTGACAGCTAACCCATTTTACATTGCAACAGAAAAAGAAAATTTTTTGCTAGAACTAGGATTTTGTATAGTCCCACACCTCCAAGAATGTAAAGCTGATAGAAGAGGGAAAATCATGTCCTGTAGGTGTGATAATTCTGCAGGTTCACAGCTTTTGAACTGTGAAAGCTGAAGCATTTTGAAAGCACATGCACATTGCATGCACATGCCACATGCAGACTGATTTTTTTCTGAAAGTTTTAGGAATTTTTCATAAATCTATGTCTTTTTTTTTATTATTTTAATTTTTCCTCTATTAAGTATGAAGAAAGATAAGTATGTAACGGTGACTTTTTCACTAATGACTCTAACTGGAAAGCATTTGCCCTTCTTATATTACCATTGCACCTTTTGCTGCTCAATATGTAATTCAAAAGGATGTAAGGTATGAAGAAAACAGGAGGTCCAGCAGCATCCAGCACAAGAAGTTATAAAGGTTGGGATGTTAAGTTACGTGCCAAAAAGCAAATAGCTTAGGTCATGGGGAAGTTGCATTTAACAGCAGTTCAGCCTTCTACAGCAATGCTTGAGGAGCAACGCTTTACCTTGATACGCCAACAAAGCACTCCTGCCTGATCCCCGCAGCACTCAGTTAGGGAAGGACATACTACAGCTATCACGAGCCTCCGGCCAAACAGAAAGAAAACTCAGTGGGCAGTTGTCTCAATCTTTGCACCTTGTGGCATTTTATCTGTAAAGTAGAAATCTGAAGGAAGGCTGACTTGAGGAACAAGAGTTATGCAATCTCTCCTATACAGCTTACTGAGTACTTCAAATCTGGTTCTGAGCTAAGCTTCTTTTTAAAATTTTTAAGTATTGGCATTTAAAGGACTCTGTAGCACTTCTTGCTGATGTTAAATGACATTATTATCATCCTATGAATCAGACATTTCTCTGAACACACTTCTCCTGAGATAAATCAATGAAAGGGAGGTTGGTTGCATGTTGTGGAACTACAAAACCTATCTTGATAATTGCTAGACATCAGCTATCACCAGTACAAGTGCTTCTTTGTCTGTCTTGATTTCAGAACTGCAAGGGCTCAAAGAGCAAAGCATGCTGATACTGTGAGCTCCTGAACTGCCTGATATTTTCATTCATCTGAGAACTGCTTTGCTGAATTTGAAAAAAACTGAAAGAAACTGAACTGGAGCAGCAGTTAGGAAAAAATGCTATTGATACTATCAGTGGGTCTGTAGAAAGACAGAAGTTACTTGTACATGTTTCCTTAGTAACCTGTACCACTACTAAATCACCTTCTGAGATGTGGTGGACAGATGCACTCCTAAAACAGACCAAAACAAAAGTTTTGTTTGGCCATTTGTGCAACTTTCATAGGATTACTCCCTTCACTACCCAATGCATAATTCATTACTAAAGAGTAATTAGTAAATTACTCTTTAAAGAGTAATTAATTAAATAAAGCCATTTATATGATAGGTCTCATAGCTTCTAGACTGTGCTTTTTAAAGTCTGTTCCTAACCTGCAGTGCAAATTCATTAAAATAAAAGCATTCTTATGATGTCTGAACTAAATTGTTCACAAGAAAGAAAAAACTAACAAACAGCATGTGTGTATAAAAAACAATATGGCCAGAAATGGCTAGCAGGTTTTGTTTGTTTGCTTGTTTTGAGATAAAATTATTATTTAAATATGTCAAAATATTTTAAGCGGAAAGTATTTTTAATATGTAAATATTTCTTTTGTAAAGTTTTATTATACTTGTTCATTATTTTAAGAAACTGGGGTTGTTTCAGTAACACTTTTTAATGCAGAATCATTTTCCCCATTCTACATACTGCTTTTCTGACAAAATAAAAAGCAATCATAAGTCTTACTTACAGAAGAAAGAACTAAAAATCTAGTTTTCTGATTTACAGTGTCTATGACACAGATTTACTACTGGCATATATAGGAAAAAAAAAATGCTGCTATTTCTTACATTGCTTACACCCGAATAATTATAATCACCCATAAGCACATAATCTCTTAAGCCTATACTAGATTTTCCACATTTACTGAAATAGACCTTTGAACTTATCTATTCTGAGAATAAGCATGGAAGCAAAAATGGTTTTTCTGTGTGCAAACAGGATGCATGTCATGCTCAGCAGGGCAAGTTCCACCCCCCTTCACACTACTAATACCTTCCTCATATCTGTATGGGTGCCTTCATGTAGAAAATATCCAGCTGCTAACTGTGCAGCATTTCCAGTTCAGTTTGTGATACCTTTTAAAATACATTTGCTTCATTACTAAAGCAATAAACCTGACCAACAACAAGGCTTGATAAAGAATCTCTGTTTCTCAAGTGGATTAATATTTTGCTTTCTTCGTCCTAAACTGCTGCAAATATAATGCATCTATAAGCTGATGGAAATGTATTAGTTACGGATAGGTCATCTCCACGCAGTGGTCATTTGAGTGCTTACCCTGACACGTTGCTTTGCAAAAGCCTTTAGGCCAAGGATGAGAATATTTGTAATTTGTTATTCCCCGGATAATCCTCGCATAAAACAAACATGACCACTTACATATCCTCCAATATCTAGGTAAAGCATGCTATGCTGCCTTTTGTAATTGTAATCTTAATTTTGTTTTGCATCATTCATTCATCATTCTAACCCTAATTCATCTTCCATCCCTGGTTGCAGACAAACCTACATCTGCTGAGATTCAAAAGGAAAACACTCATATACAGACACATACAGGTCAGGACAGGGAGGAACAGACAAAAGAAAAAGTAAGCAATATGGCTGAATGCTCTTGGTCAACTCAGGCTAGCCTAGAGGTTTCTAACAGCCAAGAAAACAGATAAATAGCACTGCAGAACACAATATGTTTGAGTATTTGTCAGCTTCCATTTTCATGTATTAAAATGAAGAACAAAAGCAAATCTTGTCAAGATAAATCTTCCCTGGTTACTTGAATATGCTGTTGTGCACTTGTATGATCTTACATTATACCTAGCCTTAATGAACTAGTCATTTCTATGAAAGACAGTCATAAGGTTTCTTATTTTGTTTTAAATAAATTTGGGACACATTGAAAAGATAACCTGGAAGGCAGCATGACTAAGTGGAAGATATTTCAAGAATAATATTCTCTTGCAGTTTTCCTGCAAGGCTTATTGCTCTGTAGGTCATCCTCCAGAGAAAAGGAGAGGTAATACTCACAAAATTCCTTTATCTCCATTCTCCAGCAGGTCACAGATGGCTGTTTTACCTTTTACATTGCCTAATGCTAATGGTTGCAGTGAGTTTAAAGGTCTCTGATGCAACTCTGCAGCTGCAGTGCTGAAACAGTACCCACTAGTACAGGAGTAACAGGAACACTGCTTCACAGAAGTACTACTGCACAGTTTTGAACAAGTGCAGCTAGTGCAGAATGACTTTTGAAGGAAACTATGGGATGCTATTGTAAGGTAGAAGAATAACATATACTACTCTATAAATTCCTGTGTGCAACATCCTTGATGAGTCATGAAGAAATTTCATCACAGAATAGTGATATTTGGAATGTGATTCCTGAATTACTTGTCCTGGCACAAAGTTTATTGGGCACTTGACTGATAAGTAAAATAGACAATTCTTGTTGCAAAGATAAGAATGTGAACATAGAATATGTAAAGACTAAGAAAAACAGAGGCTGAAAAAGGAAGAAAGAAAGCCAAGATTATACATTTAGTTAGTTAATTTTCTTAGGCATGCTACATTAAGAAACCAAATTATATTAATGCATAATGGATTAGCATAGTTATTCCATAGGGCAAGTTATTCCATAGTGCTATTCACCGCATCACACTGGTTACCAATTGGTATATTATATCTGAGCCTGTTGATTTTCCACTTCCACTTTGTACTAAGACAAAGTGTACATTTACATAGGCTTATCTGCATGTCTGTAGCAGAGATCCTATGTCTTTGCTTTACAATTTTGAGTAAGAATTTCAGATGCTTACAAGTTTACTTTGAGAAAAGATTAGAAGGCCAACTTTATTAATGTAAGTAAAGGGCTTCTACAGCAATGCCTGCTAACAGCACAAGTACTGACTTTTTCAGAGTAGTCTATGAGAGAAGAGGTTCCAGAACCTCCCAGTGCTTGAGGCTTCTCTTGTCTACTGTCTTCCTTACTTTCAACTATCCGGATCAAAAACACATTCATCCAAAGGTCTCTTGCTGGTTTGGTAATATCCTCGTTACAGAGAAGCATAAGCTTTCCTCTCTGCTTAATATCAAAAACCACTGAAGAGTCAGTAAGTCATGTTAGGCGTACTGGTTGTCAGATCTAGTGCCTCAGCCATCTGCCTCAACAGCTCCCAGAACTGCTGATAGTCGTCTGGCAGCGAGACTGTAACTACTGCCTGCAAATCCTCAGGTGTCGTGGAAAAAGTCGGGCTGATATCAGTTTATTTACACATGCTTGCTTTTGTAATGTATCTGTATCTAGCAGCTCAGGCTGGCATGAGCAGGGGTTATGATTCTAGCTCTGTAGGGGAAGTGGTAAAACAAGACAAGAGCTCATTTTTACAGGAGAGGAACAGCAATAATGCTCATAGTTTTCAGCAAACAGACTGACTCGACTTCACATGCCTGTGGAAGACAACTGTAAGAACAGACGGGCAGAATTCGAGATGCAGTGCAGGAGACAACACCGTGGTATAAATCTCTTACAATCAGAATGGAAATTTCAGACTCAGGTCTTTTGTAAAACTTCCTATATGTCACAGAGGCTCTGTAGGATAATCCGTAGATCTGTGTTAGACTTACAAAGCATGGGACTGCCTAAAGCAGGCGTTGTAGTTATAAGTGTCCAAGTGAGCGAAAGGCTGAGCAGTGAGTCTCCCAGAGGCAGCCAGTGGGGAAGAGCAAGCAGAAACAGATGTATAAAATGTTGCTTTCCTCTCAAGACTCAGATTTTTGCATCCAGCCTGGAGCTACAGCCCAAAACCTTTCCTGAAAACAGATTTGATTGCCTTTCCTTCTGGGTGAGACTGACTGTTTTCTTTTGAAAACAAGTTGTGCCTCAGGACAGCGATGATACCCGTTTCCCATGGATGTGTGTTCTTTCTGTGCTACACCTCTTTAGAATCATAAGGCAAGTTTTGTTCAAGTTCTACCAGCTGAAAGATAGTATAAGCTACTATGCAGTAACTGATCTGTCCCAACCTTTCTCTCTCAGCAAAGGTGTGTATTTTGATCTCTCTCCTCTACTCAGATGCTCATTTTGTGAGAAACTGCCATTTCTCCAGTTTGACTGAAATTGAACAATTAGTTTAGAATTTATGGGAGTTAGGGGGGCAAAGACTTACAGAAAAGTACTGTGACCCTATAAGCCTTGTATCCTTAGGAAGGCAGGGAAAAAAAAAAGGTGAGAGAGGACAGTAGTGGCTGCTGTAGGTTTTATTTTATGAAAATCTAGTGGTGAAGTACCTTTCCAGGAAGCAGGAAACAAACACAGCATTGTTCAGCCTACATGGTTTCAAATCTGATCTTTCATCATCTGGGAGATTTCACATAATTATCAAAGTTATTCATGGACTGAAAGAGGATCTTCAGACCTCCTTGTACATGAGTTAGCAATGAAGAATCTGTAAGGCAGACCTTTTGTTAGATGATGAACTCACGCCAACACTTTCAAACAGAAAGTTCAGCACCTAAATCCAATTTTAGGCTGCTACCTCAGTGGGCTGATCCTGAGCTCTTACCAGCTCCCAAATGAAGGCTGCAGTGAAACAGAACATCTGGACACGTGGCTAGTTACTTATATGGCTAAAATCAGATTTACATGAATACATCCTGCAGTGCCAAATTTTAAATGTTTTGACTTGAGCTAACTTCCTAACAGATGGTTATTCTGCATCTATCTTCATTTATTTATGACTGTTTATATTTGTACAGAAGCAATAACAGATCTAAATGATACTAGCTTGTATCCTTGTCTTTTTATTAATTTATATTGCAATAACAGTTAAAGATAAGAAGATACAGTGCAATCTATAGAAAATACATAAAGATAGTCTCTTTGTATCATACTCACAAAAGGGCTTTCCAAACATTTTTAAAAAATGCTGCGATCATAAGGTAAAAACACAAATTAGCATCAGGATCAGCATCGTTTGATCCGCTGCCACAGCCCTTACTGCTGAAATGCACCATACACTGCCTCAGTGTGCTCACATCCATTATTTGGTCCGCATGAACATTCACATAGAGTGAATGAATGCAAATGGGTGCCATGCTTTTCTGTATGGAAGAATTCAATTCTACATCTTTGCTTCATATGCACTTGCATGTCAGAAAACATTTTGTCAGACTGTCCCTCTGCTGCCATCTGTTGCACAGCAACATGTAACAGAATATGGTCAGGAACATTCAATCTCTATTGCCATACCACCACCATCTGCCTCTGACGTCATGGGTGAGCATCATAAAATAGGAGGCATTACTTCTGGAGCAGCCCTCATATTATTTTTAAAAATATTTGTAACATATTACTACAACATATTTAACAAAACACCAGACAACAACAATATTTGTTTAAAAAGGAGAAAATAAATGCAGATAAATAAAATACTGAAGTGTATACACCAGAAGTTTCAGTAAGTATAATAAAAAAATCATGCAAAATTTCTCAAAAACATAAATCTCATGCCACATAATATGCAGTTCTTGGTATCACGAGCAGACATGCATCTGATTCAGGAAATCAAGTACATATACAATTATGAAATCCGGACTAAGTTGTGCTTATTTATATAAAAATATTTCCTAACTAAAAAAGCAAGCCATCAAGGCAAGCACGTACAAAGTGTGTATTCAGAGATGAAAGGCCTGATACTGCTTTAAGCTATATTCAGGCCTTGCCAGATAAATTAATGAATAAGCATAAATGTTAGTTTTTGTGTGCTTACCTCACTGATCAACTATCTTACCTTCATTATGAAAAAAAATAACTGCATTGTTATCCCACAGTTTTTTTCACAGTACCAAAAAAAACAAAAACAAACCCACATTGGTAAGAAACATCAGGAGAAAGCCTTTCAGCTCTGAAGTTACAGTTATTGATGTGTAAATTGCAATATCCAAGGAAAACAAAATTTGTGGTGATCATTTCCTTATATTACTGTAACATGCATTTTGAATGCATGGCTTTAAGGACAACCATTTGGAGAAGGTAATTACAGTTGCCAATGTTTACTAAACAGTTGTATGGGCACTGAAACACCACTGCATTTGTGTTGAGAAAACAGATCTGGAAGGAAAGACAGGGAAATTTTCCCACTAAATGATATTTCATTTCCATAAGCCAAATACATTTCTCAGGAAACCTTAACTCAAAAAATTATTGATGCGGAACAATTTTCATCACATCAGCTGCAGAAATCCACGGGGAAAAACCAGAAAGGAGAAACCCTCAGGCCACATTTTGTGTGACCTAATTCTTTCAAGGGTGTGTTTCTGCAAAATTTTAGGAAGTGACAATGCAAATGAACTACAGTTCCCATCCAGCAGAAGAAATAGATACGTTCTATAAATTTCTGGTATTCTGGGACTGAGATTTTCAATCTCCAGTTTCAATCTATATACTACTGCCAGGTAACGATCAGTCTATTACTACTTTTTGGTAAGACTGCACTCCAGTCGAGGGAAATGAAATAAAAAGATGAGGAAAAAAGGAAACTAAGGTTGTTAAAGTCTAATTGGAGCAATGGGGACAGCGCCGGACTCAGCAGTGATGAGGTCATCTTTCTATTAAATTCAAAACACTGAATTCAGTAAAAGCAAGATCAAATCCTATGATTTGATTTTCATGGGTGAAGTGTTAACGAAAGTGAGGATTAACTTTTTCCTCACAAATCTGAAATTCTTTTTTTTTTTATATTAATGTAAAGCAGAATGTATATATAGAGTGTATTTCCAAGATTTGCCCATTTACTTTCAGTAGGATTAGTGCCATGCACTTTATTTCAAGGGAAATCACATTCCCTTTAACAAAAAAAAAACCCCACAAAACTAAAATAATTGTTCTGACTTCAGCATCATCAGCACAGCACTTCATTCTAATGTCTTCCAATGTCAGACAACCATTTCTTATTTATAGGGTTTTAACTTGCGCTAGCTTGTTTCCAAATGAGTACTTGTAGCCCAAATGAATATGCAACTTAAGATTTTCATTTAACAGCTGAAGACAACATAATAATTACTCAAAAAAAAAAAAAAAAATCTGCTTTAAGAATGTCACAGGATTTTATCTTAAATAATAACTGTGCATATCCCAATACCAAACTCTGTATTTCTCCCCCAGAAAATTTAAGTATCATTATATTATACTCTTCTGACTATCATTCCTGCCCTTCACATCCCTAAAAAAATATTAATGGACATTCACAATACCTTCAGAAGCTTATATATTTTGTTTTGTTTCTGAGTTAATGACAAACAAGCTCCACTTGGTACAAAAAATGTTGATAATAAAGCATGTCTGAGTGCCCATAAATGTGTACTGTAGAGATATATTATGAATTAATCTTTTTATCACTCAACTTACAATTACTTAATGCAGTAAGATCAAAAATGCGTAACTTAAATAAGGCAGAATAGCACTTTAAATGAAAAACAATACACATTTTTGGTATAAAACAGTGTACAAAGCTTACTTGACCTATGAAATGGATGGGAACCTTGTGTGTTTATTCAGCTGGAACTTTAAGTATTTCATATGTAACGCATATGTTCCCTTAAATAGTTTAACTGATTACTACAAACAAATAGTGGAATGTTTGTGCACATTGGAAATGTTCCATAAAACAGATTAAAAATATAATCTGGATATCAATTTTTTAATGCCCCACAGTGACTATTCAAAAGTAGGAAACACTGACAAAATTTTGTATTTGATTTTGTTAAGAGAACTTGTACAATCAATAGGTGTACAAGGGTTAGGCTTAGTAACATTATTGCAATGGAAAGATAATCAAAATAAATGGAAGCGTTCACCAGGGCCGTAGGCTCACAGCCAATTCCAGAAGGAGCAACCTCCAGAAAGCAATCCTTCCTCAGTGACAGTCAGCACTTAAACAGGATCTAGGAGAGGTGGAGCCAGGCTCCACCCCTTCCAGCAGCACAGGTGAATTGCTTTCACCTGTGTTCCCTTGACTGACTCATTGCTTGCCTTGGGTGGTCAATCAGAGGTTCAGGCCGTGATCAACAGTTCCCATACAGAACTATAATACCATAATCCTCCATTCTTTAATTAGTCCATGAATACAAGGAAATATCTAAGGAATACTGTCCACGTATAGTTTTCTGTTTTCCTTTTAATTCTGCTGTGTTGAGGACTTTCTCAAAAATCATTTTGATGAACATCTTCAGTATAAACCTCCATATTGACATGAATATCTTCACAGAGGAAAAACTGATAAAGTCCATAATCACAGCTGCCAATAGCTCCCTCATGCAGTTTCTTTATCTTTAATATGTTTAACGTTCTCAACTTATACCTTTCCAAATGCTTCAGAGAAATCAGCTCTTAGGATAGAGAAGTTGTGCAGATTTATTTTTCATCAAGACAGAAAATGATGTGAGAAGAAAAGAATATTCTGTTAAATTTTGCTAAAGCTATAATCTTCCAACCTCTCTCCTTACGCTGAGGGATTCTCGTGCTAACCAGACTGTCAAAGCAATCCATTTGGATTACCTGGCATTGTAGAGAGGTTGAATAGTTTAAAATTTTGAAAAAGGCCTTTTTCCGCTTGAGCGAGTTGAAAACTGTACCCTAGTCTTCTGTATAATGATCAGGCCCTGATTCATTCATTGAAAACTGCTGGAATGAATTACTGAAATTCCTATTACTTTCATATAAATACAACAGACTTTGATTATTCGTATCCTTTAATATTACCAGGCCAAAGACATGGTCTCCATCCTAAATGCCAAAGTCCTTTAAGAAATGTTTTTTCCACATACTTTAGAGTGCATTTCTTCATGAGGAGATTGTCATCCTCGGTTGCTCTTTTTTGCATTAATCATGAATCTATCAATCTGAAAAACAAAGCTCACGGGAGCAGAATATAGGCTAATTCAATAAACAGAACAAAAGATTTTAGATTTCCTGTCAGAAGATATTAGATTGACCAAAGCTCTCTTAGCTTTCAGAACAAAGCTTAAATTTCACTTCAAATTAGTATCCTCGTAGCCACTATACAAAGCAGCTAAGAAGAAGAAAATAGGACATGGATCAGGGTGGAAAAGGTGAGGTTAAGTGTAAATTAGATTGCTGAGCTATTGTGATTCAAATTAGCTTTTGGAAAATACTCAAACACTGTGATAGGTAATATTAAAATACCCTATTTAGATGAGTACGTGAGAAATACTTCACCCTGCAGAAATATTTTAGGCTGGGAAATGTTTTAATAGGAAACAAGATAGGATTTTGTTTTTAATTTATATTTAAACAATCACATTAAGTAATAAATGTTTTGTGGTTGATACCATAATCAAAAATGATTGCTTAGTTGCAATGCTTTCTAAAACAGAAAATGGTTTAAAAGTTAAGAAGATATGCTATTTAAAATACATGTGCATAGTACCTTGTTTTGTAATAAGATATGTATCATAACTGTGCAATTGATTGACATTCAATTAAAAAGCTTGAAATTAAGTAAAGATAGCTGTGTATTGAACTATTGCATTTCAGTGCAGTTCTGGCAAATCAACACATTTCGCTTGAACTGTGACATCAAGGGTGTAGAACTGTAAGTTGAGCAGAGTCTGTAATCAACATGCTTATCTGCCCTTCAGAGCTGTTATCTTGGGTGATGCACATTTTTTTTCCCATCATTTGAACTAAACAGAATTGTGGAAAATATTAGAACAATCTTTAGAATTTTTTTTCAAGAAAGTTAAATTACAACTAGATAAGAGAACTTCTTTGGTGCAATAAGCATTTACAGGAGCTGAAAACTTGTCCTAGTCTATTTCTGTTACATATAAAGGAGGAAGAGACTTTTTCAAGAGATTGTTTATAATTTTCTGAAACAACAACAAAAATCACGTCACCATCTCAAAAGCACCTAGCAAAATGCACTCGGAACATTCAGATTTATAATACCGACCCTAAAGAATAATTTATACAGTGGCATTAAAAGTCCAGCATTCACTCAAGGTTTATTGACCTAACAGGAAAGTAACATGATTTGCATTTTAAGATTGCTCTCACATAGTGTGCAGTAATAGCAATAGAGTGAGTGAAAAAAAACCAAACTCTTTAAACCTCTCAACAAGTGATGTGGGACAGAGCCCACCATTTGATATTATGAGCCTTCAGCCTTCATTCCCTGGAGCTATTTCATCAGGACTGACTCACCACAATCCATGTGAACAAGGCAATTGCAAGACTGAAGTCTTTAAGGATGGCTATAAGAAAAAAAACAAACTTGCTTTTGTTCAGGAAGCTGAACTGAATGACTAAGGAAGAGATGCTTCCTAGTCCAGTATCTAAGGTCAAATTCGCTTCATGAATGTATGTATGTCTCCTGTTGTAATTAATGGAGGTGCAAATAGTCTGAAAACAGTATCTAAGATAAGGCTACTACTATTCTGAACAACAATAACAAGAATACAATGTTTGCAATGTTAAATATGCAGTAAGTTGACCTCAGTGACATTTACAAATTTGGATGTAAGTGAAAAATGCAGCTATTTGAACATTAAATCTCCATTATTACTCATCCTTTTGCATAATTTCAATAGCCCTATTTGCTATATGTCGTATACATTACTGATTAGAATACAACAATAATCTTTATTTTCCAAAGATACAAATACTTTCTTATCAGAGAAAAAAAACATTCTAAATTATTCTAGAGTGCACAAAATGTTGTCAACTTTGGCATGTACTTTAAATGTGAAGAATGAGATGTATTTTTTTAGTATGGTTCCTGTCGAACAATTAAATTGCTTAAATGCTTTGTCTCTGCAAATGAAACAAAAAATACACTCCCAGCATGCTTATGAAATATAATTAAATTTAGCACGTATGCTAGAAATGAAATCTTATTTCTTTTTCTAAATCTGTAGATCATAAGTTACTTTAGTTAGAGTTGGTCACACAATGGATTTTTTAAGATTACATCCCAATATCCTCTATTTCTGATTTCAGGATTGTAGCACATCCTCCAATATTTTAAACATGCTTTTTTTTTTTTATTAATACGTCTGTTAAATGTACTCTTTCAGAGCTTCCACATTTTATTAATATGAAGACTAATAAGAATATTTACTTGACCAAACGAAATGTATACCTTTTGTTGGCCCCAACCAACTAGCCATTACAAACACAGAAAAGATGAAAACCAAAACATAAACCCAGTTATAATGCACCGTGAATATCACTGAACATTGGCTGCCTACCTGACTTCTAAAATGGGCTCCAGTAAAGCCCTGGATTCATCTGGGACTCTTTCTGATGAATACATTGACTAGCATTCAAGTGTATTACTTACTTACAACTAGGACAATAATTGTAGTGTAACAATCTTTCTTTGCTACTCTCTTCCAGATGTGTAATTGAAAGTATAGTTTGACACTTTTATTTTTTTTTAAACTTTATGGCTTGCTACTTATAGTATAGTATTGGAATCCTTTTCCATATATGTAGCTACTAGCATGTACATAAGCTGTTCAGTGAGCTATACAACATGAGAAATACAGTTCAAAATATGTTTTCAAATCACAAACTAGTGATAAACATTTAATATAAGAAAAGTGGGCATGGCTACAGGACATGGTGTGAGTCATTTAGACTTTTTTTTGGCATTACTATTTGGAATCTAATCAGTTGGGCCATAAATCTTGATCATTACATGTATTAACTCTTACAGTCCTTAGTAACATTAATATCAGGCTTATAGGAATATACAATGCTTCTACGATTGTTGGGAATGGCATACACAAAAAAAAAAAATCCAAGGTGCATGAAAAGAATATCCCAACCTTCAGACAAAAAGCAAAATAAGGCACAGAATCCTCTCTAAAATCAGTCATTCCAAGAAAAGAATAATCTTTAAGCATTTTTCTCTTTCTACACAAGCTCTTGAGGTTAATGAAGCACATAAAATTGAGTCAGTAGCAAGATTGCTCAACTAACCCTGAAGTTTTCCAAAAGACACAAGATAAAGATCATCTAAGCTTGTTCTGCAACCACAGTCACCCACATGATGAAATCAGTGGCCTGTACAAAAAGTTAAATCAGCTTCTGGGTGAAGGAAGAGCATGTTTCAACAATATTGTCAGGTAACATTTAGACCTAAATTGGGATGAAGAGAAAGAGAAAGGGAGAAATATAGGGAGAATGGCAAGCTGACACATTAACTGGCTTTTCACCCTGCAATAGATGAGTAGTTGGAAGTCAAAATCAAAGTTTAACTAAAAGACGTTATCCTAGTGACATTCAGTACACAAAGTCACAATTTAATTTTCCTATATTAATTGTGATTGGCAGCTATACTCTGGATATAGTATGGAGCTATACTAGAAGACTGTAAGGTAAGAAAGCCATGAAGTCTTTGTACAAAGCTAAGGTTTCATGATACTTTTACAACTATCCTTTTCCTGCGGTAAATAGTTTTTTATTTTTTCAAGAAATGAAATCACACACAAAACAGGGAATATAAATAACAAGGACAAATGGTTTCTCCTTTCCCTCAAATAACAATAAAAAAAAGCAGAAAGAGGATTGGAAGAAAATGGGAAGAAAATGCTGTTTGACAGGTCCAGAAGTTTTCAGAATGAGAGATAATGTACATTTACGAAAAAAAAATCAGATTTAATTTAAACAACACTGATCAACATTTCAACTACTTGAGATTATTATCATAATGACATTGTTTCCTGAAATCTCTTCTTTAGCTGCTGGGCGTACCCTTATGTCACTACTAAATTCACTCCCAATTTATTTCCTGCAGGAAACCAGGAGCCCAAGTTTATGGAAACAGACTCACAGAAGTGGGCAGATACAAATTACTTTTATGATTGCTAATTTGCAGATTGCCATTGGTCTCTGACAACAATGGTTCAGTTTCCAGAGTTAATCCTGTCCATAGGAAGAATCTGAATTGTACAAGGTACTCATCCTTTTGTAGTCTAGGAAAAAAAATTCACTGCCTGAGGCTTCTTCCCAAAAAAAGGCTAAACAAAGGTAAAACAATGAAAGTAAAACAAGCCATTAATTTCCAGGGACAGTGAATTCTGTGTTTTCTCAGTGTGGTATTTCCAGGTTTTTTAGTACTTCATTCCTACTGCCTTTTTTTTCCAGTACAGAAATAATGGAGCAAACTGCAAAGACTCTGGTCAGTACAAAATGGCAAAAGAAAGGCTCCTCTGCTGATTTTTCTAACTCATTCCTGATATGCTAATCTCTCTGAAATTTTATACGATTTCCTTCCTACTTCGCAAAATTTAGGCCAATTTCTCATTCTAAAAATTCTGGTAGTATTCAGGAAATATCCAAATTAATCCAGTGTCTTGAACTTCATTTAGAGTTCACAGACTACCAGCAGTCATTCCTGTCCACATCCTTTTGCAGTCTTTCATCTAATAAAATTAAGCAGTAAGCTTCACACCAAATAGTTTCATCAGACAATAGCTAAATCAATTAAACCTGAAATAATTCTAATAAGTTGCATCGTTTTGATTTTCCTATGTGAGGACGATCAGGATGACAAGACACTGACTCATGCACTAAATATGGAACAACATAATCTTGCCCTTTTGAATTCTTGAATTCAAATGGCCTAGGAACCAAAACAGAAAACAAGGAAAATACTTGATATTTTTTAAATGGTAGGCTCCTACTTCAAGAAATCAGTTAACATGTTTAAATTAATCCCAGTTTTGGAAACATTCTTGGCTGTGTGCTTAACCATAAATCAGTCCTCATGTTCTGTTTACTTCAAATGATTATAAGCATGTGGTTTCATTCTTTACCAGAAAAAAATACCTTCTTGAATCACTGCTGCAAAATCTGCCATGAAAACCTGCTACTGTGCCTTATTTAAATTCTTTCTGAAAATAGACTGTCCATTTCTTTGTCAGACAGCAGCAGTGAGCTCCGTTATCACACACAGGTAAGGTGCCATGCTCTTCTCATATTGCAGTTTTGCATTCCTTACTGCTCTGGATTGTAATCTGATTTGCAATCTGTCTAAATCACAGTAAACATTGTTTGAAGGAGTTCAGCAGTCAAGTGATACGATCCTCGAGGAACTTTTGGGAGATATCCTGTCAGAATAATTGATAAGTATCTTCTGGATCAACTATGTCACTTATCTCCTGGCAAACAGAAACGTAAGTATTAAAGGCTACTTATCATATACTTTTCCCCCATTTTCTGTGAGATGTTTGAAACAGTCATTTATTACCTGGAAACTACAAATAACATAAAAAACCCTTGGAAACTACTGTAACCCCAAATTTTGGATTCAATCCTGATTTAAGCAAGATAAATGCAAATCTAATCAGTCCTTCCATTTTTTTGAAGCAGTTCTACCTCAGATCTGCCTGTTGCACATGCTTGGAGTCCTTATGCAGAAAAATAATTAGAAAAGATTTTTGCATTGGTAGGATTTTACATTGCTCCTTGAATTGAAAATGAATTTTACATATGATTATAAAGCCAACACTTCAGAATAAAATAGACACTTGGTGCTCCTTTCTATCTGGTACTAGAAAGTATTTTGTTTCTTGGAAGATATTCTTTTAAACAGATTTATATTTTTACTAGTAAAAAGAGGCCCAAGCCTAACTCCACAATATTTTACAAAATAAGTCATTCTACTGAGGGATACCTGATTTGTAATTAAAATTGAGAAAGTCTCCACTATTCCATTACCCCATTATCTTCCCACTTTGTGGCTTCCTTAGGCTTTGAAAAAGTTAAAAAACTACAGCTTTTTATTATTATTATTATTATTTTTTATTTCATGCCATACGGAGAATGACATTTTTTTCTAGGAAAATATTGCATTTTTGGATATTTACCTGATACAGTGAAATGGTGCTAATGCAGCATCAATGGGACTATGTCAGCTGACCTAAGAATTGGCTCCTATTAAGAGAGAATCAATTATTCAGAAATCATTAAAAAAAAAAGTTTTGACTGAAATACTCTTCTAGGCTGAACAAGGTTGTGCTAAAACACAATTAGATGGAATTTTGAGTCTTTTTTTTCATACATTAAATAAAATTGAATGGAAATTTTCAAAACATTCATTGTTCAGGCCCTTTTTTTTCAGTGCAAACTTAAACTTGAAAGCTTTCAGTTACTTATCAGAATAACAGAATTTTATTTTTATATTTCAATTAAAAAAGGAAAATTAGAAAATATTAGAAAAGTTTCCCTATGAAATAGTCAGAAGATATTTCTAAAAAAAAAAAAATGCAACTTTTAAAATTTATTTAGAACCAATGATGAGTTTTGATTTCCAAACATTTTTAGATACACAAAATTTTAAACACCGATTCCAGCTGAAAGGTAGTGAACTACTCACAAGGGTGAAGTTAAGTATTTATGTGTTTGCAGACTGGAGGAGTCATTTAGAATACAGTCATACAGTGACTATAAAGAAATACACATATTGAAAGGTTAATCTTTTAATAAAGATTGGGGCAAGAACTAGAATAGATGTGCTATAACAGATGTGCTATAAATTCTGAAGGCAGATAAATCCCACCTGAATGAAAGTTTTCTTTCTTCTGAAAAAAAAAAAGATACTGTCTCTTCCTCATGATTAGGCTGTTATAAGAAAAATAGGGAAAGCTAAATCTGAGGTGACATACTACAAACAACAAACTTCAGACCCAGGGCATAACATATTACTGCCATTTTCTCTTATTTAGAAATCAACTGTGGAAAAGGAAAAAGACTTCAGTCTTACCTTCAAATATACTTTTAACATTTTGCTTTCTTCTTTCTGAATTGTCAGAAATGCTGGCATATTTCTCTCTCTTGTCTGCTAAACTCTCTTAAAAATATGTTTGTCAAATACTAATATATAAACCCACCCTGCAATTTTTGAAGAAAGGTTGACAGAAAGTTTTTCTAGAGTCCCAGCTTTAGAATTCAGTTTTAATTTTCTTAACTTTAACTATGTGTTGAAGTTGTTTGTTCCACCACAGTTAAAAAACACATTTACAGGTTAGAGAGCTCTAAATAATAATTAAAACATACAAATAAACAAGCAACAAAAACAAGGACAGAAACTGGAAAAGTAAAATCAGATGCTTTAAGCTAGTTGGTACTGATGTTTGGAACTATGAGACTGAGATATCTACATGTACAGAGTGAATACAGAGCCTGATATTTATTTTGAGCTAGATGGACCTGTACACTCACTTTTTGAAGAAGAAAGTTTAAAAGATCTGAATGCCATTTTGAAATCTCTCAGGAGTGGCCTGGAGAGTTTTTAAAATGTGCAGAGAAAGTTTAAGTTCGAGTTTTAAATTTCTTTTCAGCTTCAGGTAGCAGTTTGTATACATGCTGCTTAGTTTCTGATTGAGTTGCAACATGCTGAATTGTTACACAAACATTATCACAGACAGAAGATGTAATATAGCACAGGGATTTACTATTTAGTAATGCAAGCAAAGCTATTGTAAGTAAATCGAATTACAGTAAGATAAAAAAAAAAAAGAAAGAAAGACAAGTTATATTAGTGATCCACATACCCTCAATGTTAGAGTAGTAAGATTTTAGGAAATTAGAATACAAAATGAAAAAAAAGTCCTCCTGATTTCAGGATATTTCAGGTCAAATCCACTCCTAGAATAAACAAATGTAATTTCAACCATTTCAGTATCAACTGCCTGAAATTGCCTCTTGCATCTTCTACTAACTGGTAACTTTTTGCCTTATTAAAAACATTTCCAGATTGTCTTCTGGAGAAATGCATGCTTGTAAGTGTGTTGGGGCTGCAGAGCAATGAATGCCAACACATTCAACTTTCTTTTACCACATATTGTTTTTCTCTATGCTTCCCTCAGGTTTCTGAATCATTTCCTGAAATCTAAATTAATCTCTTCTCGAAGCTACCAAAGCTAAATTTTACATGGAATTAGAGTGTTAATATTTTCACTCAATGGAATTTAATTTGCACATTGCTAAAGCCAGTGGAATGAAACCACAAAGACTAACATTAACCTAGGGTTGGTCCCTTAGTTTCCTCAACCTGCTTTAGAGCACATGGAGAGATCAGCTTCTTCCTGAGGTGAACCAAAATACCTAATGCTTGGCTCTTGTTTGGGACTGACTTTCTAGAGAGGCTTTTTTTTCCTCACAGATAGTAGAGAGAAATTCTATTGAATGACTCTTCTTAGCCTGATTGCTATCCTTCTGATAAACTTCAATTCATCTTCTTCATCGCCCTGTCCCTGTTAATCATCTCCTGTCTGAGGTGCATTTTAATTTCATGTCAGGTGGTTCTTTTGTAAATGCGCTACACTAAAAAATAAAAGATTTTCTTGAATTTACTTGTTCTATATCGTGAGGACCTAGATTTGGCTGAACATGTGCTGTTTTTCTTCCAGATGCACTTCCTCCTGCCACCTCTTTACTCATCTCAAATGTCTGTAGGCTGACTCAGATCACAAAGCTAGCAGAAATATCAACCATTCATTTTTGTTGCTAGATTTGTTTTCTGCCAAAATGCTAAACTGAATCATCTCTCTTAGGGGTGAGCTGAATGAAGCAGCAGGACTCCATGGCCAAGGAGGAAGGAGAGGCAGTGATCACTTTTCTGAGTTGTGGCAAAATACTGCTAGTCATTTTGTGATTATAGTCAGACGATCTACAGTCATGTGATCCATTCCAGCTGCTGTGACTTTAAGTAGTTATCGCATAAAATTACCAGATCTACAGACTCTGTTGCTCCTTCTGCCCATTCAGATTTCCTTTGATCACTCAATGTAAAAGTTTGGTAAGAGGGGCAAGAATAAAGTGCAATGAGAATAATCTGTTTGAGAGAAGCTGTTAATTTGAAATTGTATTTTTGCCTTTATGCAAGTAATATTTATTTGCAGAAAGGTGGTAGTGATTCAGATAGAACATCACAAATTCTGTGACAGACAACATCTACAGTCTACAGCATCTACATACACAAGGAGGCATTTTAAAGCAAAATAGTGTATTACAGCATATGTGAAATGACTGGTAGCCCCAGCTTTAGCCTGTCATTTCTTTCTATCTCTCCATTATCTAGATCCTGGCACTGAGGTTGCCTTCAGCCCAATAAGAACAGGCCCTGACACAGGACGAGGCTCCTTCTGTTCATACCAAAAGCTAGCACATACAATTACTGGATCTATAAAAATCCAGATGTACAAAAAAATAAGTATATCTGCAATATGGATAAAATAATCATAATCACTGCTGTGTCCTGAGGACATTTACTGGCTCACATGTATAGTAATGTCAATGGTCTTTCTTGCTTTCCCCCAGAATCTGCATTTCCATAAATAGTCTGTTAATTAAACTTATGTAAGTGAGCAATGCATAGTATTCCTAACTACATATGCTTTACAGCCTTTCTTGTTTCACGACACCAGAACAGCAGTCTGTTGCTTATGGATTGGAAGGATGGAGTAGAAAACTGCAGCAAAAAAAAAAAAAAAAAAAAGTACTTTTAATTGCTGGTAGTAAAAATTACAGTAAAATGATAACTTATAGAAGAATAAACAGGTTTGCTTCTTAATCATTCTTGTCAACCATATTCTATTCTGGGTGATTTCATCAGTCTCTTGATTAGCCTGAGTTCCCTGCACTCCTGAGTTTCTATTGAGGAAACCCATGGGTCTCTTAAAACAGAATTGATACATAAATCTCATCTATAGTCAAAGAACAAATATATATTGCACTCTCATGTCTAATTGCATTTAAAAAAAAAATTCCTCTATGATTTCCAAAATCAATTGACATTCTATTGGAAATATCTAACCACTTTCCTCCCTCAAGTATGTAGTGAGAAGAAATAGAATTTCAGATTTTACACGTTGTTGACACATAAAAAAGATACAAGTAAGTCACAGAATATAGAAGTATTTATTAAATGTAAAGACATTAAGTAATGAGGCTGTCAACTGATAGCTAAAAAATATTATAATCTTCTTCCTTACAAAGCCAACACTATGCTCCCCAGACCCTTTTAAATAATTGAATATGAGCTAGTTTAAAAGCCAGTGCATTCAAGATATGTTTTGTAATGTCAATAGGGGGTATTCTGACTTGTTCTGTTGCTGTCTAATTCACCACAACAGAGCTTTTCTTCATTAGCTTCTATTTTATTATGTAAGGTGAAGACCACACATTAAATGCTGTGATTTCAACTTCCCACAATGAGCAAAATAATGATTAGAAAACATGTCTGCAGCCTTATGGCCAGTTGGAAAGATGCCATTAATGTTTCAAAAATAATAGCCTTGGGCAATATATTATTAGGAAGGGGGTGGGGTCAGTCATTTATTCCCTGTGGTAGAAATTACACAGGGGGGTGGAAAGAAAGTGTCGTATAGCACTTATAAGTCTAACTTGTTTCATATTAACCGATTTTATTTCTCTTTCAAGAGATAAAAAGAAGCAGAAAAAAGCCAGTAATTCTTTAGCCAAAGTGAATCTTGTTTATTTAAGCAAGAAGAACCCTGGACTCTGTCCTTTTTGTGACTCCATAAAGACCGAGATTGCCATAAAAAAGAGGGTGGATATAAGACCAAAAAAAAAAAATACTCTAACACTATTTCACTATCTGTTTTAATCTGCCTTTGAAAAGAAAAACATATCTAAGAATGTGATGAATAAAATACTGCACTTGTAGTTTTATTAATATGTCCAGCTTTATATCCAATCTTTGATGCTGACGCCACTCAAAATTGTATACTATTTTCTGAAGCACTAAAGACAGTCATGAATAAAAAATGTAAGTCGCATTGTCACAAAGATAGCAATAAAAATATTAGTGTAAAAGTTCTTATTGAGATTTCCACGTGAGAAATCTGCATAAGATCTTCTTACAGAATCTTTATTAAGTGTCACATTGGAATTCTACATGTGAAAGAACAGAAAATTGTCTGAGCCACCACTTATTCAAAACATCTGAAAGAATAAGTCTGTACAGTATTTTCACTGAATAAATAGCAAATTCAGCATACAAGTTAGTATTAGTCTTGAAGTTCATATTTCTCTGCAGTAAAGAGAAGAGGAGAATGAATCTTCTTTAAACATATAGCTCAGGGCTCACATCCATAAATTAAATGTGTGAGAGATGAACCAAAATAATAATAAAAAAAAAGCAGAAGAGTAAGAAGAGGAGAGTGATATAAAACATAAATGGTTTGAGCTGCAAAATAATAAAACAAGCATATTATTTTATGAAAGTATGTGTTCACTTACAGACGAAAATGAACTGAAGTGATTAGGGATGCTTAATCACAACACCAGACAAACAACACTCCACCTCACCTTCTCCCCTGATAACTCCCTATAATCACTTTACACTCTTTTACCATAGTAAGCATACATATGCTTAACAAGAGATCATGTATGATATCTTGTTTAAGAGCATTACAAAAACTAATTAATACCAGCAGTTGCACTGGATTTGAAATGGATTTAGATTTCATTAGAAATTTGCAGGTTAATGGATTAGAGAAAGCAGCAATCACAGTAGTAGGTCATTGTTCTCGTAACTTACTACATATATTTGGAAAATAAAAAAATGCATTGCTTCTAAACATGTAAGAAAATAGATTTATTACACCGTGGGTACTTTACTATATGCTAGAAATAACCACAAGACAGGAAATTATCAGTGAAAAACCTGTGGAAGAGACAAGTGGACTGTAAAGATGAAAATAGATGCAGCGTATAAAATAAAATTTAGAAAGAGAGAAAGCAAACCCAGCAAAACCACTCCCACTGTTCCCATACATATTAACATCGCGTGGTTTCCCTCTTATTGGCTAAGAGAAATGCAACATACTAACCTCATTTTAACCTTCCATCTTCAGAACTATCCTTTCAGCTCTGGTCTCACTGACAGAAATTGTCCTTTCTTGAAACCAATTGGAAACACATCTTCCTAGCCTGGAGCTCTGATGCAATGGCATACTGTGTGAACACTTTTCTGGCTTAATGGTTTCCATTGCATCACATTCAGAATTCTGGTTCCACGCCCCTCTTTTTCTCATCTCCTCACCACTCATCAGTCTACTCTAATTTCCATACTATTTACTCTTTCAGCCTTGAACATATCTTTGTACCTAATTGAACATACCATCAACATTCTTTAATAGAAAGAACAAACCAGAGGTGACAGAGAAGGAGTACTCAAAATCCTCTGGTATGAGCTGAAGAAAATGTCTTATCAACACATGTGCCAGTTCTGGCTTCTCAGCTTTACTATAGCAGCTGCTGAACTAACTAACTGTAAAAAGTACTGATGTGCATCAGCTGTCTTTAAATATCTGAGAAAATCTGGGCCAAGGAATTTTGACAAGATAATTCAATCTGAATGAGGTAAGGTGTTCTTGCAAGGAGCAGCAGTTAAAAATGTTCAAAATGACCTAGTGGGAGATATGCATCTTTATCCCTCCCAGTTTTTCTTCATATGGGATGACTTCTTTATCCATATGAGACAGAGAAGGAATTTTCTCACTTTTATCAAACCTGGAAGCAGGAGAGCTCATGAGAACCCAGAGCTGCATAGAGGAGTCATTAAGGAGCTCACCAATTTCTTCGGAAAGCTCTGTGATCACTGAAAACCAAATTGCTGTAATTTATATTGTTCCCTTCTGTAGAGATGGCTGTAACCATATAATCTCCAATGCTGTTAATGAATGTACTGCAGGAATGCTGAAGAAAATGAGTAGAGAGCAGCACAGAAGAAGATCTCAAATCCACAGAGAAAAGAAGGGTACCCCTGTTTCCCCATTTGCAGTCACTGCTCAAAAATCTCTGTGAATAGTTCTAGAATTGCATACAAACTCTGGGAGAGTTGTGCAATGCACTGAAAATTGCTCAAGTACATGACAGTCATGGGTTTGAGCATGAAAAGCCTTATGGCTTCCCACTTCCTTTGGGACCAAATGGAAAAACTATGGAGGAAAATGTAGACAGAGAAGCAATTTCTTTTCCAACATGGGTAAATGTTAACATCCTTAGTAAATAGTCACTAAAACATAAGTCAAATGGAGAAATCAGTTTAGTTTTTTTTTCTTAGATTCAGCAGTTTTTCATGGTTTTGAAAAAAAGTATGTCAACAATACTTCAGCATTTGAGCTTTTGTTAACTATTTTAATTTCTCACACAGTTATAATATGCTCTTTTGAAAAATGACATAAATTTTAGCTGCTCGGTTTCTCCTCAAATGATTGCATCAAAAAAGGGGATTAGCTTGGGTTCAACAGGGGAGCAATACAGAGGAAATTCTATGTATGTTAGCTACATAGCTTCCAAGAGGTACAAGAGGCTATTTTAAGCTATTTAACTATTAATTCTACTTACTCATCTTTGAATCCTGGTTCTTATGGTTTAGTTTATGCTGACAATGACCTTTATAGTCAGAGAAATCATATGACAATGGTTGTTAAATATGCAAGCATTTACACAATATCTGAATCACTGAAAATATTTTCAATAAAACATCAGAAAAACTGCAAACAGGACATATTAATCATAACATTTTCATCCAAGACTCTCAAAACACTTAAAGAGTAGTTATTCTAAATGCTAATAAATATCACAGGTAATGCAAAAATTTGTTTCTTCTGAATACTCATACAGTATGTTCGCTTATTTTAAGAGATGTCCTGACAGGAAATGTGTCACCAGTTCCATTTCATGGATGAGAAACCAGAGCACAGGAAGCTTTGGTAGAGCAAAGTTAAAAATTGTTTAGGATCCTGAGCAGACCCTGACTGCACTCATCTCAAAATCCCTTACACTGAATACGCTGACAGATATTTGAGGAAATACAGTATTCATCAAGACAACTGTTGGACCAATTGAGAGAGGCAGTTATCATGTCTAAAAAGAGAACATAGAGATGTTCAACAATGTACTACAAAGAAATTGGATGCTGACACAACAAAACTTTAAAAAGAAAGCAACATTTCCGCTGCAGACAGCGGTTAAATTTCTCCCAGCAAAACAACCATAAATTCAAGAAGATTGAAAATATGCAAACCAAGTCATTTCATCGCTTTAATAGTTCCATTTTAAGGGTAGCCTTTTCCCCTGTTAGATTATCTCTTTCCCTTTCCTATGGTAAACCAGTGCAAGCTGTCAGTTAGGTTCATAAATAACCCCATCCCAGAACTTCTGCTTTTCAGTTAGGCTAATGACTTGATTGCAGGCTGCCTAAACCTCAGGTGATTGTTGCCTTCCACAATCCTGGCAAAGATTTCAGGAGTTCCTGACTACATTAAATAAAAATGTAACACACTGTTTACCAGAGATCAATGGGGTTTCAAATGCCGCAGTATATATGACAATGTAGCAGATTACTACCATGTTTTCTGTTTTTTTTATTACTTTTTTTAAAGTACCCCTATTATTACTGCAAAACCCCGAATTGTCACTGAAAGACTCCCATGAACTAGCTTTTTTAGAACAAAAAATACAATTACAGAAACAGAAACATATGTTATTATAATACTGTATTTAACACAAATGGGTTGGTAGTTTGAATGACCCACAATTGATATACAAGATGGAATAAAGATCTTATTGCAGAAGAAGAAAGCATTTTGCTACTGCTTACAAGTTTTTCATTAATACTACTGAGCAGATATGTCTTTGTTTATGCAGAGAATGAAATAAATGAATTTCACGTATACAAACACATAAAAACATAAAATAAGTCCTCTAAACAGCAGGTAAGCAAAGGGTCTTTTAGCAGGTGTATATTTTTAAATGGGGAAAAAAAAAAAATTAGCTTTCTGGCTTTCATTATTAAATGTGAAAATCATTTTTACCAAAGCCATTATGAATACAGCTCACGCACAACGTCTTAATATCATGACACCTGTTCTAGTGATGCCATGTGTTTGCTGTAAACACAAGTTTATACCAAATTTGTATTGATTTCTGCTATTGATTCAATCACTTCCCAGTAGCTTGTACATATCATAGTTAACATCTTTGCTTTAGGTGCACTTACTCTGTTCAGTATTTCTCCTTTAAGAACTCATATTTTATATTTCTTCATTTATTAAATCAGCTGGAGTGTTTGAGTGGACACAGGCAATTGCTAAACAGAGGCCACAGTAAAAACTTAATTTGTACAAACATATTTTCTCATAACGATAAATTATATATATACTTCATTATGCTCAGTATCTATCCAAAAGAGAAAACATGTTTGAGTAAACCATTAGTTATACAGGCCTCACTTCAGTTACAATTTACAAGTCATGATCAAATTCCCTTTAAATGTTAGTTTGGGTCTGAACTCATTTGAATATCAAAAGACACAGTTTTGTGTAATATCTGGACAACTCATCTTTTTTGAGGAGCAAATGAAAAAATAATTTGTAAACCTGAAAAACTTGACATCTAATGACATTTTGGCAACAGATTATGAATTTTAAAAATGCCACAGTTTATACATATTTTTGAAGGTGCACTTTGTAAAAAAAAACTTTTGAGACTGAAGTCTATTTCATCAGTAATGATAATTTTCTTTGTTTATGATTTTTAGTAGTAGGAGAATGCAGCATAAAATAATACTGCAGTATGGGAGTAATGACAAAATGCAACCTTCACTGACATCTGCTCAAGAAACATTTCATGACCAAGGAGAGTTAAATTAGAATCTGGAGGTCATGAATAAATGCCACAGTGATTGTACCTTACTATTTCCCTCATAGCATTTTCCCTAATAAACCAGAAATACTTTCACTGAGGTGTTTACTGAGTTGCTAAGCATAATTCCAATTTGTAAACATTCGCATACAGTAATTTGCATTAGTTCCACATAATGTACATCAGCATTAATTGAGTGGATAGCATCTGTACATCTGTTATCTATTAGTCTTCACTCTAATTCATTAGATCTTTATCATTTACCTGAGCAGCCCAACAAGAACAGAAAAAAGGGACATTGGCTCATGTCATTTGCACGAAAGGACAGACTGGAATATTAAACTCTCTTATGTATGTCCAGCTAACTACATGAATGACAATATCACAAATTCTGTTGCATGACTTTGAAACTATTCAGCTTTTGTGAACTAAAAAAAAGAAAAATTAGGCATGATACGTGCAAATGCTGTGAAACTATGGTAAAAGCCTCTAGAGTCAGTTTAATTAAACATGCATTTAGGATCTGTCTGATATACCCAAATAATAGAATCAGAATCATTTGAGTGGGAAGAGACTTTTAAAAGTCATCTACTCTACTCCCTAGCAATGAACAGGGACACTTAGAGTTCAGTCAGGATGCTTAGAGCTTTGTCTAGCCTGATCTTGAGCGTCTCCAAGAATGGGGCAACCATCACTTCTCTGGACAACCTGTTCCAGTCCTAGTTGTAAAAAAATTTTTCCTTACATCCAATCTAAATCTTTTATCTTTTAGTCTGAAATTTCATTCCTTCAGATTGCCTGCAAGCTCTGGCAAAAATTTATATTAGAAAGATACACGATCCAGTTGAGTATCATATTTATTTTTCTCAGATTAGAATAACGTCATAACTTTAAATTTAATTGATATGGTTCTTTCTGCTTCAACATCACCCTTTATTATGCATCCATCTTTGAGGTAATGAAATTTAGATGGGATGTTGTTTCAAAAATAGTGCAACAAATTGCCCTGCGTATTGCATACATTAATTTCAAAATAACTCTCCATACTCCAAAGTTGATGGATAACTACCCTGGCAAATAATCTCACTGCCCACATCGAAAGTGAGGGAATCGCAGATACTTAAATCTATGTCAGTATTATTTTGGGATGAATTTTACTTATCCTCATGGAAAGATTCTGAGTCTTATTGGAATCTCTGAAAGGTATTCCTTTACCATGCTCTCTCACACTGGAGAAATTTCTGGATTGTCACTTTGTATCTTATTAGAGCAGGTAGTGATTTGGGGAAGATGCTTTCAACAGAGAAAATGGATTTGATTAATGGACCAGAAAGCTAACTATTAGTCATTCTTAGGGCTTCGTATCTTAGTTTATGCCTGTACCAATAAGTTCAGCATGGAGGCAAACATCTTTGGTATATCTCTTGACTGTAGACATGAAAACAGGTCTAGATGACATATACAGTATTCCGAAATAATAAAGAAATGGCTTATACCTAAAAATTAGCAACAGTACCTAAAAATAAAGGAAGATTAACTCCAGTCTCCTGAATTTTCATCCTGACAAAAGGATATAAAAAGCAGCATTTTTTCACATAGGCAAATATCACAGAGACCTATGTGAACATGGTTCTTCCATAAAATTAATGCTATCTATGGCTTATCTTCACAGGCAGTCTTTACTCCACAGCCACACAGTGCTAAGCAGTTGGTGGTAGCTAGAAGCTGCATACAAATGAGCACTGCATTTTAATTCACGATGAGTAATTTCTTGCAGGCACAGAGGAACTTCTTCAGAACTATATGTTCTCTATAAATAGGAATATACCTCATCATTCTATCACTGGTCCGTCTGGAAAGGATATTGTAGTTTACTATGGAAACTATGAAAATTAACTGAGAGTCACTGCAATTCCACATTACGGTTACAATTAAAAAAATGGAATGAAATGTCTCCCAGTTCAGCTTTCTATATCTGTTAAGGTACATGAACAAAGCATTAATCTATGCTACAAAGTTCATATAATCATAGAACATCATAGAACTAGAAGGGACCAAAAGGATCACTGAGTCCAACTCCTGGTTCCACTCAGGACCACCCAAATTACAAACCCTATGTCTGAGAGCTCTTTTTAAACAGTCCTTGAACTCCAGCAGCTTGGGACTGTGATCACTGCCCTAGGGACCTGTTCTAGGGCCCAACCTCTGGTGGTGAAGAACCTTTCCCTAAACATTGGGTCCTCACAATGCTTGAGGTGAGGCTGCACAGCACAAAGCAGAGTGGGACAACCTCTCCCCTTTTGTCTGGTGGCAGCACTGGGCCTGATGCATCCCATGATACAGTTGGCCCTTTGGCCTGGCAGGGCACACCAGGACTGGGAAGCAATGCACTGAACTTCAGAAGTTCACACGCCAGCTCATACTTCAGTCATCTTCCCTGTAGTGCAGTCTGAATGTGTTAGGGACTAAAGGCTAGCTGACAGTAAAAATGAGACACAGTCCACTTCAGACGGACCTTGGCTGATATTATTCACTGGATACTGTACACTGGCAAAAGCCTCTGACGAGTGAGTAAGTTTCCGTGCTTCTTTTAATCTCTGCAGTGGCTTTCAAAGGAAAGTGCTAGTTGATGTTTATGCCTTGTGGCAACATCCTATTCATTCCTTCATGGCTTAGGGGTCTGATCTTTGTTCTTGAACTTCCTGTGATTCATTTTCACATTTTGTTTGTAATGTAGTATTATAACTGCACTTCCAGTTACATTCAGGTTTAGTTATGCCTCTGCTGTGTCCAGAAAATGTCTCTGTTGTGATTTCTTAACTGCAGGACTTCTGGAATCTTTTACTCTTCTGAAAAGACAATTAAATATAGGACTTCTGTGTAGGTCCAGCTGAAAAGCATAATCAAAGCTTAACAGAGGACTAGAATAAAGTCCTAGCTACAATGATTTCAGGCACAAATACACCAAGCCTTGCAACCAGTTTTAAAAAGGGAGGGTGGCATTCTGTCAGCTTTATCCCCAGTAAATCCAGACCACTTAGAAAGACAGTAAGCACACCATAGCACCCTAATAAGGCTTCATGCTACTGATGAGAAATAGAATTGCAGAAAGAGTCAAAATTTGACAAATTTATAGGAAAGACTGGAATCCATAGCAAAGTGTATGTGGGGACTACAGCCTTTATAGTATAAGCGTTTACTTAACTTCAGTTATGAATCAGGAGCTCCACCGTATAACGTACTGTTGATCATTACTATGTCAAAGACTACAGTAAATGTAATGGTGGACAGAAAGTCCAACTTTTCAACACTGATTCACATCATTTAAATATTAAATAATTTCTGACATAAGAAATTATGCTGTTTCCTATCATCGTGTTACTTTAGGTTGAATTTTTATTAATCTTGATATAGTCACTGCCTGTCTTTAAAACTTCTCATCACTAAACAATTTATCTTAGCTTTAGATCTTAATTTCATTCTCCATCACAAATTTTATTGTAAAAAATAAAGTGTAAAATAGTAAAACTAAGTTTATTCCATATTACTGGAGTACCATCAAAAGCTTTCTCAGATTCTACTGGATCATTTGTGTTTTGTTCCATTCGGTATTATTTTTAATTGTCAGCATTACTGAGAGTCAGCTGCAGTATCAAAACTCTTTGGTGCTGAGAGGTGCTAAACTCCTACTGATGTCAGCAGGACATACTTGGGATCGGCGCTGCTCACATTTCACTGTACAGTCTTTAAAGTGCTGACAAACATAGCCAAAGGCTGTGGGAAGAGAAACCCTCTGCAAATCTCAGTGGTCTTAAGTGTTACAGAAACAATAGTCTTCAGAAATTTCAGCTCTAACTTCTCTAAAGATCAAAATGAAAATCATGGTTTTGTTATAAGCTGCATGAAATTCACTGAAATTCCATGGCAGTATAACACCTAATTGCTACTACTAGCTTAAAATGTTAACAGAAATTATTGGAATAGAATAGAATGGAACAGAACAATTCAGTTGCAAGGGACCTACTTTAGGGCTAACCAATAGTTAAACCATAGAAATGAAGGAATTGTCCAAACATCTCTTGAACAGTTACAGGTATGGAGCATCAATCACTTCTCCAGGAACCCAGTTCCCTCATAGTAAATCAATTTTTCCTAACATCTAGTCTGAAGCTCCCTGGTAAACTTCATGTCATTCCCATGTGTGCTGTCACTGGTGCTTTCCTCGAGGATTTTCTGGTAACATAAACAGTTCTTAGTTAAACATTTAATCTTTCCTTTAAAACATATTTTCTTCTAAGTTCCCCACTAGAAGATTTCAGAGAAATCCCAGAAATTGTGACATCAGATCCATACATCCGGGATTATGACTTTCTTAGCTCCTCAGAGGCTTTGTCTACACAACTCAAATCAGCATTTTTGTGCTCTGCAGTGGAAACTTTTCTATTGCTCACAGTCACTCCAGTTTGCTTCCCATCGTTACTGGGTTTTAGTCTATTCCCCTCTGTCACTGCTTCCAGAAAGGCAGCTGGGTAGAAATGAAAACATTTAAAACTGCAACAACTTTCATCAATTATCAAGTCTGAAGGTGCTGAAAACTCATTAGTATAAATCTGGGACAGTGTGTGAACAGGGTACCAAAAGATAGATTCATTCAGTGCACTTCCATAGCTACTTCTATTGGTCAGTGTGTGCTTACGTCTCAACTACAATTATTGATACCTTTCCCAAGATGCATGCAGAGATGTAGCAAATATGCCAACTACTCTTTCTGTGGAATTTCACCTTTTTACCAGTGCCATGGCACAGTGAATTCAGGCAGCAAAACAAAATTTACACACTGTGTGTTGGTTGGGGTAACTTAGCCTGATATGCACTGCAAACCTTAAGTGAAACTGAGTATCCTGAATTTTATGTTGTGTAGCATTTGATATTGAATAAGTGGTGTATTCAGAGTGACTGGCTGCAAAGGACTATTTTCATTACTAATGCCTACCAACATTAAAAAAAACAAAAACAAAACAAAAAAAACCACACACACACACAAAAAACATCGGGTGATTACACTTGTGTCAGGAGCAAAACATGTAAGGAACAAAATATGGAGGCAGAAATGAGTTACAGAATCCCATACACAGAGAACTAGCTTTGCATCTCATCATCCACGTGTTCTCCAGGACCGTGTAAAATATGGTATTAAGCTGGGGACAGAAACCAAATTGGACAATGTACTGTGCTTTTTGAGACACAGACTTCCTTCCAGCAAAACATGAAGATGTTTATTAAAGCGTGATACATCTTAGAAACAGCAATATAAGATAATCAGTGATACACACACTGAAGGGGGATATTTTCAGCAATAGGAGTTATTGCCAAGAAACTGTATGAGAAGCACAAATAAAAGGTAGGAAGAGAAATCAGGGCAGTTAAAAGGAAATCTTTAAAAATATTTTCAAAATAGTTGATAGATATGGAATTTTGGAAAAATGTAGTTTCTGACTGGACTCTTAGTAATAGAATAAAACTATTTCAAAGCCAGCCATTAGACTTTAAATACTAACTGCAACTTTCAATTCCTGACATTGTAATAACTTCATTACTGAACAAACTGATGAAGGCAGGCTAGTTTCTGCTTTTGACAGTACAATTGACTTAAAAGCCATTGTTTGGTGATTTGAAAAAAGCCACTTATTCGTACTGAATCCACTAAACAGAGTCAGATGAAACTTTTTGGTACAGCATAAAAGCATGATGAAAGTGATGTCTCCTTCCTTCCAACAGCTAGGGTATCTCTTTGTACGATATAGAAGAAATCTTTTTCTCAATGAATGGTCCTGAATCATCTGTAAATTTACACTGACTGCCTTTTGAGAGTTATTTGTGTGTAGGAAAAGCTCTGAATCTAACATTTAATTTATCCGCCCAAATCTGCTACAAACCACAACAGTGAAGAGATCGTGGAATAGATTGAGAGCACCACACTCTTCAAGTAACATTTAAGGTTTAATCACCTTTCTTTTTACGTAACATGCAGGCTCACAGTGTGAAAGAGTGAACTGAACCCGTTCTCACGGCATTAAGTGGTCACTGCTAGAAAACAGATTGGTAGTGATATCAGTTCTTTGCATCCTTGTCTGGCAAGGATCCTTAGGAAAAGTTCATAATTCCATTCCATTATTCCTATATAACTTCCATTATTACCTATATAACTTTGTTTTACCTATATAACTGTGCACTGAAATGAGACATGTTGAACTACTTAAGTCAGTCATATCTAATTCATACTCAAATAATCTTTCGTCCATTTTTTCAAAGTCAAAAGTAAACTTAGTACTTGTACATTCTATTAAAGTAAGTACTGATGTAATGCTGTAGCTGTGTTGGGTCTAAGCAATCATCAGATATTTGTCAACTAGTACAAAAATTCCTAATAAAATTAAATGCTAAACTCATTAGAAATGCAGCATATCTGTGAAAGAGAACTTTAATTATACTGAATTGTTCTTCAGAACAATAGTATTTCCTCTTTGAAAATCAGAAGCGATGGATAGTAGTGGATGGTACTTGAGCAGTAATAAACTATACCAAGACAAAGCAAGACAGACTATATCTGATGGTCTTGATACTGAAAGCTCTTTTTTTTTTTTGGTAAATGAATGGATCCTATGACTTCAACTTAACCTTGTATACAGATGTTTGGAACACACTCTTAAAAAAGCCACTTTCATGAGTTATTTATGATTGTTCATATGGAAATTTATTACTAGGATAACTTATCTTTTCAACCAATTTCTTCCCAAATTATAGAAGTCCTTTTTTTTCCCAAGAGAAAAAATAAACTATTTCCTTCTGCAGAGAAAGTTCCTGGTCTAGTATAGAAAACATCTGCAAAGATAGCTCTTGCAAATACAGCTCTCCAATTCAAATGGCTTCCATTTCTTCCTATACTGAGCAAAAAAAAACTTGGGAGACTGAATGGAAAAGAGTCTTTGCAGAAATATAACACACTTATGAAAAAATGATCATTCACACAGGGTAAAACTCCTGACATTCCCCTTCAGTATATGAAAATCAAACCAAGAGAACTATTAAGAGTTATATACCAAGAGATATACCAAGAGAACTATAAGAGAACTAGCTATAATCCCAGCATTTGCTTTAACCTGACTCCTCACACAGCCCCATGAACTGGCACCGACAAAGTGGCTGGAAGAGAGAAAGGATAGCTGATGTCTGGAATGCAGGGCAGGCAGTAAGTAGTAAAGGACTTCACATTTTGGAAGCAGCCCATGTCTATCTTAGACATCAACTACTGTGATACTGCAAGTCTATTTATAAAATATACAAATCTGGCCCATAAAATCCTTCTCGAGCCAACCTGATCATTCCTGCATACAGCACAGAGTTGTTGGCTGTGTACAAGAAGAAACACATGATTCTACAGGATTACTGCAGGAAGAAACAGAATGAAAGTTTGACTCTGTGAGCCAGATAAAAGGAAAACTGTAGTACTTTACAGAGACTTTAAAACAGCAAGTGACAGGGAAAAGCAATTCAAACACAGGTTGATGTTTTTCAAAGCTTTTTGGTGCTCTAACAGAAGATGTAATATCAGGTTATCCCACATCATTGAAACTCCTGAGAATAATAGCAGAAACTGTACTTTGAGAGTTATCTGCTTTACTGATGGAATAAAAGGGAAACATATTTGAGAAAAACTGTTTTTGCTATTAAAATATATTTTAGATTTGTTTTTTTTTTTTTTTTTAAATAAAAAAAACATAATTTCCTGACAAACACAATGGAAAGATGCCTGCAGTGCTTTCACTAACCTTCTGGATAAGGAAGACCTAGGCTGATCACATTTCAAAATATGAGAAAAAAGCCTTGAGAAAATAGGACAGAAAACATAACTTGCTGTTTTGTTTTCTTTTTCCCAGAAACAGGATGCTCTATTTTTACAGTAAAGTTTTACCTGAGGAACATAAATTCAAAATAAAAAGATATTATAAGGCAGGAGCTTTCAATGTTGCAGAGCTGATTTGGTAAAACCCTTTTTGTTTATTTTTGGTCAAGTTAGCCCCACATGTAGCCATGTAAGAGTGGAAACTTTAGAAGTTGCTAACTACATCTACAGCGGAAAAAAAAAGAAAAATAAAATCACTTAGTTACGTGTAGCTCAGTGGAGATCAACCAAGAGAGTGCCAGATTAGCACCCAGCAATCCAGCTATACTCACCCTTCAATCCAAATCACTGCTTCTGCTTCTCCCTGAGTTGTACTTCTCTTCCACCTTGCCAGCTTCCAAGTAAAGCACCTCAGTGTGCCTGCAGTGCAGACTCTTGCCCATTATTTGTCAGAAGAAAACGTACAACTCTGAGGTCAGCCACTCTAATGTAAGTATTGATTATAGAGGCCATGCCTGGCAAGCACGAATCTGTAGGTGCACAAGTTACTCTGTTTTTTGCATCTTCACACACATTCCTGTACACCTTATAGAAAAAGCAACTGATAACATTCTGCTGGGATTATATGAAGACAGACATTTCTGTTGAGTTAAATGTGGAGGGTCTATTTTATTCTCAATCTTAGCAATTTGTTACTAAATTGCTGAATTTGGTCTTATAAAACCTTTAGTTGTCTTTTGTTTAACTGAATTAAGACAAGCATGTTTATTTTATTTTTACGTCATTAAGCAGAAGACTATAATAAATGGCAGAATTTTATATTTATTTATTTGATGTCTCTAGCCCATTTGTTTTTCTTATAACTGAAAATAAAGGAAAAATAATGACAAATATGTCACAGTACATCAGTTATGTTCGCTTTAACCGTTGGCTATCTTGACAGCTTAAATTTTTTGGGCTACATTTCGGAATGAATAGAAACAATTCCCTTTGAAAGCAGTGGGTATTACAAGCTCCTTATTTAGGTATAAATTTACTCTTCTTATCAAAACATTTTTGTCAATGTGGAATACACCAGGTCCTCTACATATGACAAATAAACCTCACTTAAATAAAGTCAGCTTAAGTTACATGAGAAGTATGGAATCTGACACTAATACAGGAAAAGTAACATAAAAATGAGAAAGCCAATATACTGACACTCCCATGATCAAAAGCATAATAAGATATTCTGAGTGAATGAAGTTTAAGCGGGTGATTTTTGCAAACCTGTTCTGAACATTTTGTGCCATCAGTAAACAGAAGTTTTACTGTGCGTTAAAACACACACTGAAGCTTCACATCTAGCCCAGAACTACTAAGTATTGAAACAAAAATTCTTCCCCATTTCCTTGTAAACACTTGTATTTTATTTCAGTTAGTACCAAAAAGAAAACAATTTATAATAATAAAAATCAGCTGAGGAGTATGAATTTTTCCTCCAATGACCTACAGAACCAAATGCCTTGAGAAAGCGTTATTGGAAATGTCTTGCCTGCTAAGAAGAAAATGAAGTTAGTATGGAAACAAAAAGGAGATGGCAGTGAAAGGCAGAAGCTTGCTTTAGAGACATACTGTGGATTGGCTCCTGAAAGCTTGAATTAATATTTACTAACCCTAAGCACATTCAATAGCTTCAAATTTTCTTCTTTTAGTGGGGCCACTGCTCCTTTTGTTTGAAGACAGAGTAAAGCTGTGAATAATGCCTAAGAGCAAAACTAAACCAGAAATAAATGACTTTTTTAATGTGAGACCTTCAACCTCAATTCCAGTTCCCCAGAGGCCAGCTTTGACTCCTTCTCATGTAATGCTCTCACAGATTTCAACTGGGGATAAAGATGATTCTGCAAAGAAACTGATGAAGAAATTGCTACTGAGGGAGGCGAGCTTGCAAGTCTCTTTTGATAGCGGTGAAGAGAAGTTAGGGCAATGTCACTCAGAACAGCCAATTTAAATAAATGGACAGTAGGAGGTTAACAGCAACCAGAGATAGCAAGGGCAAACAACATAGCTCTTCAGTGAGTCAATGAAGGCTACTGTTCAGCTAAAGAAGTGCTCAAAAATTAATCAGTTTTGAGTGAGTTGCTAGACCAGCTGAACTGTTCAGAATGTATTTGTTAGTGCAGCAGCTAACTGGGCCCTTTTGAAGAATTGTTCAGACAGGATAAGAACAAAAAGGAAAATATAGAATTATCCACATAAAAAAAGATTTTAAAGCAGGCCCATTTAACATGGATAAATTATGGTTCCTCTCCACACTGTTAAGGGGCAAAAAAAAAAAATCACCACCAATAGCAACAAAAAAAAAAACAACAAAGAACAACAAAACAACTAGACTTTTTATTACCTTAGCAATTGATGCAAGCAGTGCAAGTGTTAAGGTTGCGAAGAGTTCAGAAGGAATGTTCGAGGAAAGGAATGAAATTAACCACTTCTCAGATATGGATTGAGTATTAACATTTCATTCCTCTTCTAGAGTAAATTCTAGAAGATTTCCACTTCTTCTTAATGATATATATATATATATACATATATATATATATATATATATATATATATATATATAAATGAAACTTGTTCAAAATCCATTGTGGTATCTCACAGTAACACAAAAGCCTTGTAGGATATTAATTTTTCTAGTATGTGGCTTAAATTTAACATCAAACTACTTTCTCACATGCCCAAACCATCTCAAAAGTTAGAGCTCGGTGTTTCTATTTCACAGATAAATATGAATTTGAAAACGTACGTGCATTGAAATGTTATGTATTTTATTAGTTTATTATCTCAGTTTGCATCTTTGTATCTATATGGCTCTTTGTTGAAGTGTACATTCATATGCTTGAGAGAACTTGTCACCTGTGACTTCTGAAATACAGTACCTTACCGTTTCCTCTCTGACTACTAACACTAGGTGATTTTGCCCTTAGTCATGAAACAGTCAACAAGGCTGAGATAGGTTTAGTTAATGACATATGAATTCAGCAAGTAAAAAAAGAGATAAAAAATGCTACAGATATCGTGTCCTATTAGAGCAGTTACTGCTGGCTCACCTTCCATTATGAAAGATAACTGAATGGTGCTTTCATAATTTATCAAAATGCAGAGTAACTTTTTTCTCAGATTAACACAAACATGTCTTTTGCACATCATTCATTTTTCAAAGCAAAAACTATATACAAATGAAATGCAAAACATTAAAGTGCAATTAAGTGTTTAACAGAAGATTTGTATTTTACAGCATTGCAGCGATCTTACATAAAATGTGTCACTTTTCCATGAAGGTTCCTTTTCTTTTACTGTTCAAAAATTTAACATTATTAACTAGTCAGTGAAATTTATTAGCTAGAATTAAACAGAAAATTCTTATCTAAAATAGTTAGTAACTGCAAATCTCCATATCAAGTGCTCTGTTAAGTGTTTCATATTTCCTTATTTACAACTTGCATTAAATTCCTCGTGAATATTTTTATAAGTGAAAGATATCAGAAGAATGTATACAATATTTATCTCACTGCATTATCAAGTAAATGAACTTGCAAAGCACTTGTGCATGGATAAGTTAGAGCACATGCTTCTAGTAGTAGCACAAAAATGAGCTTGACTTTTACATCTTTTACTGCTCAGTCCAAAAAGAAACCCCCAAAAGAGGCCTACATGAAATAATACAGATTGTTGGTATATATGTAAACCCTCTCACAAAAAAAAATACCTCCTTAAACAGGAAATGTAATATTTTTTTAATTCTCATCGTCTTTAGCACAAAACATTTACTGAAAGATATTATGATGATTTGAAATTACCACACTCACACACACACACACACACACACACACACACACACAAATGTATATATATAAAACAAATTAATCAGGATTTATTTTCTAATATTTTTAAAAATAATAATTGAAATATTGGATTTGTTCATCAAAACTCTAAGATTAGCTGCAAAATAAAGAACACTGTTATACAGAAATCATACAAAACTTTTTGGTTTTGTATGATTTTATTCCTGTACAGATTTATCTTAGTTCAGGAAGCACCTACACAGCCCAAGATGACATTAAATATAGCATAGCATGTAGGATTTTACTATGCTATTATTATGTATTTGTCATCATATTTATTTATTTGGCATACTAATAATTTATATGAAATAAAATTCAGTAGCTTCTTGCCTTCCTTTTGTATTACAATTTTCTTTCTTCCCTAAGCTACGCTGCAGAACGGAATCCAGAAAATCTTTCACTGATCACTGTGTGTATAAAAGTCTAAATTCATAGTGAGCTTTACTTGGAAAAATACATTCTAGACTAAAATATCAACCTCATAACTACAGAATAAGTAAAAGCTATATCCAGACCTTCAGAAACCAGTTGGTTTGAGACAATGCTAATTCCAGACAAAAGTTAGATTTCTAACACAAGTAAAAACAGTTTGTCAGAAATTTCCACTACCTTTTAAATTGTGCTCATATTTAAAGACACAATATCAGGAAAAAATGCAGCAGACAAATGGAAAATTGCAGTAAGAATGTTCATTAAAAAAAAAAAAAATTACTCCCATATGTCATTGCAATGCTAACAGCTGTGTTGATGAAATCACAATTCTTTTTGGTGATATCCATATGGAATGCAGAGCTTTGACATTCCCCTTCAATAAGAGCGATGGTCTGATTTTCTGCATGTAACTGCATCAGAGAAATTGTCAATTCTACTTGCTACTTTATTCCAAAACAAAAATATTGTGGTGTGTATATTTACAGCAGCTACTCCAAAAGTAACGTCTCCTGCTTTACTGTGTTGGCCCACAAGGAGGATGTTGATGATATGGTAGTAGAGGTTGAACTTTCCTAATGATACCCTGGAACATTTTGTCACTAGTTTTTATTTCTATTGCGCTCCCCATTTGTTCGTTTTCTGAGGGGAAAAGTCATGACAACTTTGGGAGTATCTAGTTTGCTTCAACCTACTCATGGATCTTGTGGTCTCTTAAGAGAGCGGTTAAGAACTGCGCTTGGTGATTCCTCAGGCCTGGAAATGGCCCTTTTGTGTTTCACAAGAAGAAATTTGGAATTATTAAGGTGCCCATTGCAAAGAAATAAATTATGATATAGTAAGATCTTATAATCAAGGCACAAATATAAAACACCACACAAGTCATGATAGACAGCCATAATAATTGTTACCGACTTCATATATTGACTAGTATTTATTCTAAAAAAAATTAGGCTAACAAAGGCAACTGGAAGTTCCTGACAGTAACAAGAAATAAAACGGCACCAACAGTAAAGGAAATAAGATTTTTAACAGTATACTATACTTCACGTTCTCTGTTTCATGCTATTTCTAAGCCATCTCAGCAGGGTCTGAGGATACCAGGGCTAATCAGCTGCAGTTGCCCTAAGCATCCTCACCTGGGCCTCCATCCAGACCCTGCCCAGGGTGCTCAAGGATCCATTTCAGCCAGGACTGTGCTGTGCATGATCTTGTCTCTGGCTGGGACTGTTGCATAGCCCCTAGGCAGGGTTTGCTGTAGTTGCTAGCAGACCTTGTTGCCAGCTTTGTCTGCTGTGTTTGGCCTCTCTGTGGGGCTACGCTCTATTGCTGTCTTGCCCCACTTATGAAGCTGTGCTGCTCCCTGGTAGAAGATTCAAACCTGTAAATTTCACTGGCAGATACTGCCAGGCTGCAGAGAGGCAGAGTGAAGAAGCCAGTGCTGTAGGAAAATACCCAGATAGGCTGGCATTTCCTCTCTTAACTAAAGCAGTGCTGTTGTTATAGGTATCATGCAGACAGGCAATGGCAGAATACCTGGACAGTTAAGTGTTTGCTATACCCTGACTTCACCTAGCTTGACTCAAACACCTAGCAAGGTTTGAATTCCCTGATAAGAGAACATTCAATCCTTGATTACGTAGTGCTTTCATAAGATCTGCCACTCTGCCAGAACACAGAGGTGGGAAGCTCAGTGCAGGGAGGTCACAAGATGTTTTGTCATCATCTCCTCCAGCTTCTCTCTCAGAAGCTGGAGCATCGGGAATGCCAAGAGCCAGGATATGCAAGCATTCCCATCATCGCTAACATTGTTGGAGCAGTGCTGTGTGATAGTAGTGAATGTTAAGAGACTACAAATATGTCAAGAATCCACAGAGCAGACAGACTTCTGAGGCTGCCACAAGCTTTGGACAATCATTTAAATTTTATCAAGAGGTTTTGAAAATTTAAGCAACAGCTGATTTTTGTAGAAGAAACAAACTACAGCAGCCAAATTTCATTTCACTTTGTAGCTCATTTCAGAGTACTTACTGACTGAATGGCAAAATACTTTCAAAAAAGCAGAAGCATACTGTTACTGTTTCAGTGTATTCATGTAAATAGAAATTTTCTGCATTGATATTCAGGCTTCCTGCCTTGTCAATAACCCCTTCCTCTTTAGAGTACTTAGTATACATGGTAGTAACTACATAGTACCCAAAAGTCCAGTGTGAAGATACCTGAGTTCTCCAAGATGGCATGGCACTTCATCTAAGATTGCCTCACTCGAGCAGAGTGAGTTTCCTGCAACAAGCTTATTTGGCTGTACTGCTCTTGCTACCTGAAAGTTGCTCAGAAATTGCCTGTCTTGTTGCTTTGCGTAACAAATACCCTTATTATCTGTCAGCTACCAGAAAGCCATATATTTGCCAGGTGCTTTAGAAAGTACATACCTCATCTAACCATTACGTAGGATGCCTATTACATGTTAAAATAATACACGTATCTAATGTACCTGTAATGTAGGTTCTTACCCATTTCTTTGTTCACAATATAAACACAATTGCAGGTTTTTTATTTTACAACATTTTATTTCTTCTTTTTCAATATGGTGCAAATTATTCCACTGAATGGATTTCATTCAGAGAACTGAATGGATTCCCTGATGACTGTGTTTTAGAAGCCTTTATTGACTCTTTTATATAGTAAAGAAAACAATGCCCATTCCGTGTTAAATCATGGTATAAAAGCACCTATAAAATTGATTGCTGTGTGTTTCAACACATGCTTAAATCCTGATTTATTTCCATGAATGAACCGCTTCTGGAAGTCAGATGGAGACAGGTATAAAGCTACGACTGAAGTTGTTTACAGAAATTTGCATCTATACTTGCCCAAGAAAGTTCCAGTTTCAAAGCTCAAATATTACTTGTCAGTCACAAAAAACTGACAGATTTTGCCACTCTTGTTGATATCAGGACTAACACAAGGAGATACCTGCAAATTTAAAAGTTAATACATATTCCCATGTAACCCTTTCATTCATGCTATGATGAAAAAAAAGCAAAACAGAACAAAAATGCTGACAAGCAAAATGAGAAATAATAGATACTATGGTAAAGTATAGTTTACAAACATATCAGCTGAAGACTTAGTCCTGATGCTCCAAATGAATGAAAAACCTTCCATTAACACTGATGGTAGCAGTAACACACACTCTGTTAAGGTCTTGTGAAAGAATGAATTTACAAACAGAAACTCTTTTTTTTTTTTTTTTTTTTTTTTTTTTTTTTTTTTTTTTTTACCACTGCCATAATTCTTGAAGTAATTGACTTAATTCCCAGGCAGGAAATGTGTATCAAGTGGAATTAAAGCTGAGAGTATACTCCTCTAATGTAAGCATCAAAAACATTTGGGGGATGTAGCAATTGTCTTAAGTACTAAAATAGCAGAAGGATATATTTCAAGAAAACTCCAATGCTTTGAGCAATAAAATGTTTAAGGGTGCTGATTACAGTAATTTTCTTCATAGTGATGTTATGTACTAAATACAGACCTGCTATTGGGGCATTATTATCAGATAAAAATGCATGTTGTAATTCTTAAGTAATCTAGATGGTAATCACCAATACTTCATAAATAGTATGTATTTTTACTAAACCTTTGTCATCAATTATTTGTGTTTTTGTAAACAATTTCATTTCAGATAGTCAAAACTGGCTGTCACGAAATGGGATGTATACGCCATTAAGAACTTTGCTCATGTTGGCGTGTTTAATACTATGAAATCTTTGAAGATGGTTTTGACCTCTGTTTATTCTGTCAATTGTAAAATAATCTGGCTTATAGTGAAGATTGCCTGCTCAGTATAAGCCACAGACTTCTGGTCAGTCATTAGTGCCTAGCAGATATGAGGATGATCACAGTGGCTTGACTTCATAATGATTGTTTACAATCCTAGGGAAACAAGGAAAAAAGGTAAAAATGAAGAGGACAAAGAAAAAGGAGGAAAAAAGGAGTGAACATTCATACTGAGAAGATGTAGCGTGTGCATACTTCGGTTTTTATAACATAATTTCACAAAAATTAGAAGTGCATCTTGTTCTTTCTTTTTTTTTCTTCTTTTCTTTCCTTGAGAAATCTACACTGATGATTGGCTCTTGTTGCTAACCGCTGTGCTTCTCATCAGTGGATCCTGAACAATACACATGGAATGCAATTCTTTGGTACCAGATAGTGACGTGCTGTTATGAAGGCATGCATGAGTTCACAAATTCTTGACATGTGAACACAATTTAGCTTGCGGTCTTGCCATCTGTACTTCAAGGTTAATACCTTTCTACTTTGAAGCTCATAATACATAATGGAACCGAGCATTAATACTCTGCTATGACATAGTATATATGACCTTCATGAGGGAAATAATTGCAAGCTGTATGGCTTTACTTAGATAGCGATTGTCTTCAAATCTGACCAATCCAATGTCTAGAAACCAAACTTTACTGTGGAGTAGTTTCACATAAAGTTATAATATGCCTGCCTTCTTTCATGCTCTGCTCTTTTTTCTGTCCCCCATTAGACCTCTGTACTCTTCTGAACTTCTGTACTTTATCTGTATTCTATGCAGCACACTCAGACCGGATCTTGCCCAAATTTTAATCAACAAAACACTACTTGAGGCTCAAGATGTTTCTCCTGTGGTAACATCTTTTAGGCTTTCTGGTAGTAAAATAATTAAAAGGTCTTTTAATGTAGCAAAATATTTTTTTAATGTGCTAATGAATGGACAGTCCTAGTTATAAATGTGAGAAATTCTGCAAGAGACCACACTTACCATACAACATACTTTCATAATAGAAAGCAGGCTCTGAGACTGTCTATGGTAAAGACAATTGATTTAAGCTCAGAGACCAGACATACTATTTAAAGCTTTTCTTCTTCAGTGTAACCAAGAGGAGCTACTTGAAAAGATGAGCTGAGTTCTGTTCTCACCTCTCCAGAGCTATTATGGCTAAAATCTTGGTTTATGGGCAACAAGCTGTAGTAGTACAGCATTAGTTTCTTGTTCTTTTGATGTCATTATGTGAAACTTCTTGAGTTGTGAAAGTTATTCAAGGTTCTAAGCAGCAATGCCCACAGATAGATGGATTAAAAAAATAAATAAATAAAAAACGCAGCTACATTTCTTCTCCCTTTCATAAAAATGAACACAAAGCATAGAGGCATACAGTTGAGGCTATTGGCAAGCACCTAGATTATCAGTTGTTAAGAAGATTTTTACCATACGCTCACTTTCCTGACAACATACAAGCAAAATTGCTTAGGTAACAATTTTCCAAAAATTTGACAAGAGCTCTTGTAGACAAGTTCAAAAAATGACATACTGTAGCAAACAGTAATCTGACCATAATCCTACAAATGGAGTCAGCAAAAGTGAAAATTGCTGCCACAGACCAATAAAAACATATTTTTTCCCAAGGCATTAATAAACTCAGAATGTAGTCATCAACTATGCAATAAAATGCTTTACAGCTTAAGGATATACCTCAAGAAACTTAAGAAGAGCTTTATCTGATAATCAGAAAATCCATGTATTGTTTCAGTGTGCTTCTGCATTACAATACTGATAGATATTGACACAAACAATCATTGCTATGTATAATGGCCATTAAGCAGAATATCAGGAGAGGAGAACATCAAAGTTGCATTGCATTTCACCTATGTGAGCTTCACCAAATGAATCAAAATGATTTCTTCAAAGGTACACCTCCAACCGCCTGCACAGCAGTATATTTTCAGAAGGAAGGAAAAAGTGCACCAATACAAGCCAAGTAAATACATATCTACGTTTGTATTCTTATCTTGGATTTTCATACACATGCTTGACCTAGAGAATAGCTGGTAGTCTAGCAAAGGCAGTATACTGAGATCCCAGGAGCTAACAGTGTTTGAGATTCCTTCACAAAAGTTAATCCTGTGACAGCCATGAGTTTTACAAAGTTGTAGAGGACTGCACTTGTACAGAACTTGACAAAGTGTTTTAACAACAACAAAACAAGCAAACAAGCAAAAACCAGATCCTGACAACACAGAGATTCTTAATGTCCACACACACACACACACACACAAAAAAAAAAAAAAGGTAGGAAAAATCTCACATGCATATAATGTATGAAAATACATTCCAAGTAATAGAAACAATGCACAAAAAGCCAGTTTAAGGGCAGAATTTGGTTAATAAATCACAAAGAAGCTTTAATAAACAAGGCAAACCAGAAGGAGAAACAGTCTATCCCTTAGTCCCACATTTTAAACTATGCATGCTATGATTACAGCCATAAACAACAGATCCTGTGTCTCTACATAGGACTGTTCTTTTTTTAGGAACTATCTGTAGGAAGAACATACAATTTAGTCAACAAGGGAGCTGGAATAACCTATTGTATTTTCCAGTGACTGTACTTAAGTATTTAGCAGAAGGAATGCTTTTGTTTCCTTTTGTGTGCTTTTTCTCTTTTATCTACTATTCTCCCTTTTTTTTTTTTAAATAAGTATTGAATGTTTCTGTTCTTGCACATGATAGTACAAACAGTACCAAACTATTTTTTTGTGCTCTAACCTGCAGAGAATTGTTTTTCAAGCAGCTGAAATTTCTGTGTGCTCTGGCCAAGAAGGCAAGCTTTTGAGCTATGCTACTAATACCAAAAGGTGATCAGACGGTGCAAGTAACAATTTATTTACCGTCTGTAATGAAAAACTGTACAGCATTCCCATCTTGAAATTCACCCATCAACCTGCTGACTTCATCACAAGTATGAGATAGTTACTGAATTACTATGGGAACACGTATTATGTTTTTATTTCTGAAAATCTCCACCCATTAGTAGAATAGGGAAAGATAATAAATAGCTTTGGAACATTTTTGGAATGTTTGCTGGTGAATTACAGAAAAGATCTCCTTAGAATGTGTTCCATCATCATCACAAATATTTCTGCTGCTGTACAGAAGATAAACATTTTCGTAGAAAGAAAATTTGGATTGAGTATCTTTGCATCTTGGGCCTGAATGCCTTTATGTATTCTAATAACTCCTATTAAGTTTACAGTCAGGTTCAGAGGAGAAAGCAATTGCTTAGGATGAAAAGGTAGCAACAAATAAATTTTCCAAGTTAAAGACAGTACTGTCCAAAACTTTATTTAACCTGTTTGTTTTTTGTTTTTTGTTTTTTTTTTTCCAGAAATTCTGCCATTTTGGGGGGGAAATTTTGTGAAATTTCTAACATACCACAGAAAAATCACATTCTTACAACATTTGACTCCTTTCTGGAGACTCTTTCAAAGAACTTGCTCACTATCATTGTCTTAATTTTGACAGTTCACATTTAAGAGAAGAAAGATTTACTTCTCAAAGCACTTAACATTGCAGTTACCAAGCTGCCAATCTACCTATGCTTAACATCTTAAAACAGCAATTAGTGTGCAACATTTTGTACTACCAGTTGTGTTTAACACTAGAAAGAATAGAGAGTCTATCAGATACTGATGGCATAAATACTAAGATGTGAGTTAGCCCTTCCATTCTGTTCCATTTAGTGTTCTTAATACGGCAGCAATAAAACAGAGGACAGAAAACACTTCCTTGCAAAAATCTTAACATACAGTGCAGTAATCAGCAAATATGAAACCAAAAGAGAGTGATGTTCTTAAAGAGAATTAAGAACTTAACCCAACTGAGAAGAAATACTGGTGCAGCACACGGTATTACAGCACAATGAATAATCGGCTCTTAAAATACTGGAGTGAGCTACTCTTGTTCCTCTGTTTTCAATTGAATATTCTTCTTTGTTATTTGTTCCTGTTCTCTACCAGACAACCTACTTTCTACATATTAAAAAAAATGCCTACTTATGGATCTACATCATATTAAGGAAAAGGAATTAATTATCTCCTTTGTTACATGCCCCATCAAAATGAGTCTGACAGTTCATTCAGTTGGCTGCAACTATATAACACTGTAGAAAAATAGGAAAGCAACTTAATTGCTAATGTGTGTGTTCTGATTAAAGAGAGGTAACATGCTGTAATTGAATCAATCAATTTGCTTTTTTTAAAAAAAAAAATAAAAATTCTATCTTTGTGGTTTCCATTTGTGAGATGTAGAGGTATAAATCGCTCAAGTAAAGAAAACCAAAATCAACTGTAATTCAGATTTCAGATAAAATAATTGAATGCATTCAGACTGAAAAGATAGATCTGCATATGCACTTTTACGATTTATCTTATATACTGTCATCCTGTTTGCGTTATGAGACATTCTATAGTGGGAAAAAAAACAGCAAGATTTTTAGACTTCTGGCACTACAGAAAAGATGTTTCTGGAGAAAACTGCAAAAACCACCTAAAGTCATAGGATGTACTATTTTAGACTACTATGAAACAAAATTACTCTGTATTGTACCCGTTGCATGTTAGGAGAAATTAAGGGTGGTAGGTGTAATAACAACAGAATAATTCAGTGTTGGATGAGATATATTCTTGGCACTGTCAATAGGTGGGTATGTTTATCTCAGAGATTCAATTTTTCTTTATACAAATCTTGAAGTAGGTCAGTATCACCTTTTAAAACCAGTTGCAGATCATCCAGCGGATACCATAATAACATCAGAGAATTCTATTACAATCATCACAAGATCACAGTAAAAGTGATAAAACAGCTCTGAAAATCATTATTGAGAAAATACAATATAGATTACAAATAATAAGTATTAACACTGTTGTCTTCAGAACTAAACTTTGGCCAGGCATTTGGGCTGAACAGTTTTTATTATGATATTTTAGATGTATGTAGAGCTGCTATTGAGTCTCATGAGATACTGAGTATATTTAGATGCACAGAGTGCCCTCCATACTACAGGAAAGTACTGTTTTGTAAGTGATTCATCGAAGAGGCTTTTTCTCCCCTTAATGAAAACTTTTCCAGTTTCTTGGCTTTTTTGTTGATCATACAGGCTGTGGTTGCTAGCAGAGGCTGCTAGAAAGTGCCACTTTACCATAATTGTGCCATCTTTTGCCTAACTTTATCTGTTCTTCCCAGCTCTCTATGTTCCCATCATCTTTATTTTCTCGGTTCTAGCTTTATTATCTTACATAGTGTTGGGCCAGTTCAGCATATTAGCCTGATAGTTATTTACAGTATTTTGGCTGGAGTGTATTTAGTGACAGCAAAAATATGTCACTACAGGGTGAGGCAATCACAGGACCTGGCCTAAGAATGGGCAGAAACTTACAACTACTGCTTGTAGTGAAAAAGTAGAACAGTAAGGACATAGATAAGTTTCACAGTTCAGTAGAATGCAGTAGCCCAAGAAAGTCCAAGCCCAATGCCAGTCTTCTAAGATGCTGCCAAGGTAACATTAAATTGAAAGTTATTCCAAGCTATGCATCATTTACAATTGATTCCTTAAATGTGGTAAATTGTAGATTTTAATACAAAGATACAAATATAGAACTATAATAAATAACAGCTGACATACAAATTAAGCCACATTGCAGGTTTTGTTTTAATTCCAAAGAGTTTAAGAAAAACCTTATAGTTCCATATTCAAAATAATATTTTGCATTCTTACTGAAGTGCGAATATCAGATTTGAACATGCGACTGTTAAAATAGCTTACTGATATGCAGATAGGCATCATCTACTTCTACTTGATAGTCCTCCTCTTATAAACACTGTATTATCCCATTTATCTGTAACACTGCACTGAGAATTCCTATTCAGGCAGATATCTTCAATGACATTATGCTTTTCCCCGAGCTCTATCAGGCAGTAAGTGCAAAGTATGTACTTTGTTTCCAGGCTCACTACTTTGCACCTAGCTATACTAAACAAATATATTTCTCTATGATCTGTTGATTAAGGTAACTTTGACTTGCTTTATTTATTTCATACATCACTAGACATTGCGATTTGCAAAGCCTTTTAAACTTGTATCATCAATCAAAACACTAACTAACAATGGAAATGGTTCCCTGAGAGATTTTTACTGCTTGTAGCTACTGATACCTTCCACAAATCTACCCTTTGACACAATAGTGAACCAGTCCTTAATGCACCTATGATATGTCTGGTTAATTCCATGTATTGTGCTTTTAACCCAAATGCTACATATCTCCAAAACAAATAAATTGAAAGTCCCACATACTATGTCAACATGTCTTGTTTAATAGCCTGTTTGGCTACTTAATGCTGTGGATATTTAACACCCATTATCATTTTGAAATTAATTGGGAAAGCTTCCCTTTCTCAGTTATTTCATTTTATATTTGTCAAAATAATCTCCCAGTGAAATTAATCATTAGTATTGTGGATATGCTAGCTGTAAATTCATACTTATAGTTGCAGTTTAAATGCACTTAAAATGAATTCTGTTGATTCTGAATAGGTTTTATATATTCTTCTCTAACTCAAATCCATTATTATTAGATTAAATACTTGAGAATGTTTACCCTGATTCAAATGAAAGATTCAAAGGAGGGAGCTTTTACATGACTGAATAAAATAACACAGAACAAAACACCGATGAAATATGCTTCTATGGCTCTAAGCTCTGGAAATTTTACAGATGCATTATTAACAATATATGCCATCTTCAAACATGACGTAACAAAGACTGACAGGTTTACAAGTCTTATGTTTGCAGCCAAACCCATGCTTACACCCTTACTTCCACTAGCTTCACACATTTCAATCACCTTTGCTACTTCTCTGGTATTTCCCTTACCCTCAGTCTAGTCGCCAATTCTCAAAAGTGCCATATGCTAGGAGACAGAGTCTGTGATACCTGTTCATACATGCATACATGTACATGCAATCACAATAAACATTCTTTAAATTTGGATTTCTTACTTGAACTTGCACATGCAAATGTGGGACAATCATTTGTGTGCTAAATGTTAATGACAGTTAAATGAGTGAACAAACTGTAGCTCATGATACACTTCTTTTTTTTAATGTTTCCATTTAGAAATTGATATCAGCAACCTCAGATACACATTAATACATCTCCTGTAGTGGTAGCAATCATAAAAGAAACTAGAATGCAAATCCAGTCATTGATTTTGACTTTACTTAATGTTTGTTGTTAGTTTCAAAGGACGGAGAGATAATTGTATTTTCTAGTAGCTGAAGTTCAATAAAACTGTAATAAAACATAGCAAACTTTTCACAATGAAATTTCTGGTTAAGTATCATTTCGTTCATTATGTTCTAACACAGCCAAAGCAATGCAGGAGGGAATGAATCTTCCAGAACAACGAAGGATTGCAAAAATGCATAGGATTTGTTACATTTTAACTTAAGACATCATTTTCTATTTTGTACTGACTTAAGCATACACATTTGAAATATATCATACCTAAATCAATAACAAACAGCACATGATTCCCTGCACTTGTACCTTGAGCAGTTCATATGTAAAGTGTGTGTGGAATAGAAATTAAGAGAATGTGCTGTGACATATTGTGCACTTTGACGGAATTATGTTTTTATTTGATATTGCAATCTTCTTTTTTGTGCAAGATTTTGGTAAATTTTCCTGATTGGCCAGAGCTCTGCATATATATCAGCTAACACTAAGTTTTTAACCTGTAACTCAGCAGGTAGAAGTGGTTTATAAGCTATGGATGCCAAATCAAAACATCTGTTTCCATACTAGCTTTTCAAAGTAGTTTCTTTATAGTATTAGAATTTTGATGCCTAAGTCTTGTTTTCAAATTCTTTTGCCACAGAACACAGCTCTGTAAAAGGCAAGCAAGTTTAAGCTGCAAAATATGTTTACAGTACTCTGTTATTTGTCATCCTTTTCACACATATATACTCTCCTGTTGCCTGTCTTGTTAACAAGCATTAAAAATTCCATTTAGAAGACATTAAATCCATTCTCCACCCACATTTTGTTCATGTGAAAATGTGAAATGTTTTTTCATCACACTATCTGGATAAATAAATAAATAAAGACAACACAATTGCAGAAGGCCAGATCCTAACAATAGCAAATGTCAACAGTCTGTGTCAAAAAGAAGATCTGGCAAAAAGGCACATAGAAAGAAAACTGAGTTAAACAGCAAAACTCCTCCTAAAGATTTTTTACCATATATTTAAAAGTCAAGTTAATAAGCATGCATATTTTAAATTGAAATGAGACAAGCTGATTTTTTGAGGATTTTTTTGCTCTCACAAACAGTAAAAGGAAGTGAGATTTTTTATTAATTTTCAGACACTGACAAGTGTAGTTTCCCATTTATCCCATCTATCAAACTGGTATCGGTTAAAAATCTCTGCATTAAGGGAAGCCTGAAGAGGACATGCTCAGAACCTTTCAAATGAGATGACTAATATGTATGAAACCATTGGATTCAGTATCCTGAGGCATGAGCAAACTGTCACCACTGACTGGTGACTCAGAAGTGCAAATGCTTTCTTCAATCTAGAAAACATTAATGTGGGAGAAACACAGATGTTACTAAAGAATACAGGACTCCGTAAGGCTGAAGATTAATTTCTCCTCCCAAGCCTGATTGATAGTAATCAGCTTCTGATTAAGTATATTTATGTGTTTGTTACTCCAATTGTGTATGATTTGTACTGCAGTAAATAATCTCTACGTTGTTACAGAGCAAAGAGCAGAACCAACTTATTATTCGCTGGCTGTCTGGATATGGACAGTACTTACCTAGAGACAAAATCAACAGAGTTCTTTTGAAACCAGAAACAACTAAAAGTAAATATATTTTCTTGCATCTAGTTTACAATACTTTAAACTGCCTAATCTGTTATCTATCATCAGTTTTACGAGTCACATTTCTCCTATTCAACATTAACAAAGCATGTTTGATCTTCTGAGGCCCTTATTACAAGCACTAAATAAAGTAATACAAGATAATTTTGTAATGTTATTCCAGATTTAAATGCTCTTTGGCCAATATTTCTCTTCCTTTGATATATGTTTTTTTTTCTATGCACATACACAAAACTTACTGTTTATTTGTATTGTTCAAAGAAAACTGCTGACTGAGATCTACCAGGATCTTGTTATCTCGTTGCTGCTGAATTTTTCTTCCGATTGCCTTTTCCCAATTAGTATTGCATATTTTAATACTAAATGTCTGGAATATGCTCTATTTTACTGAACAGTCTGCAATCAACAAAGAACAGTAAGATAGCACTGTCACCACTTGGAATGTGGTAGGCTGATAATTCTCCTAATAGCAGGACACAGAAGGGTGCAGAAGAAACACAAATTGTTTTCCTGAAATGAGATAAGTATAAAGGTTGAAAAGGTGGCTTTGAAGGCTACTGCTAAGGGCAGACTGACTACGCAAAAAGACTCTTTACACAGAAATTGTATTGCAAGACGGCATGCACAGAAGTGTTTCCTGGGAAGAAACACAGAGTGAGAGTGAAAACTTCTCTATAACTTGAAGCCAGATGTAATTTAGCAGATAGTAAAAGAACAAATATGTTTTCAAAAATTTCATAATATACTATAATCTGAAGTGAACTTGCAATTGAGTTTGAGTATCAGAAAACATCCCCTTTCTCAAATAGTACCAACTATTTAATAAGAGATTTCTCTACAAGCAATTCATTTCACAGTTTTTTACAATTTCAATCAACTCTAATAACAAGAAAATGTCATTTTCTCAACTCATCAGCTCATTCTACCAGATGGAACTGTTCATAATGCATTTTAAAATGTTCTTGAGAAATTAGCATACATATTATACATGGTGTACGATATATGTATATCCTGAAAGTCTATCACTGAGATTAAATAAAAGAGCTACTAAGGACCTGGAACTTTTTCTAGGCAGATTTAAATAAAAAAGAAAGAAAGCCATATTTTAATTATAAATTCAATTAGAGTAGAAATGAGCAATCATCAGTGCATCCTGTTTTTTCTTCTCAGGTGACTGAGTACTTCCTAATGTCCATGATTTTCTTTCCTAAGTATTTCAGTGTTGAATATCCTCTAAGGAGGCACCGGCATTGAAAATTATCATTGATAACTAGCATTTTGGAACAGGAGATAAGAGATTAATGCCACAGCAAGAAAACAGCATTTCTTAACAACCAAAATGTATACAATTCTCCTATGCTACACCGTAGCCTTCCGACCCTTTATTATGATTCTGTGGAAATGTTTGCATCGTTACTGTGACATCATACAGCATATGTTACACAAGTAAAGCATCAAGGCTAAAACAACTGTGCTTAATAAATATAAAGCAAAATAACATCTAATTAATGAAGGAAAATTATTTTGCAATTAATAGTTGAGGAAAGAATCCCCAGCATATGAGGGGATAGTGCTCCAGCTCATGCTAGGACTCTTTACAAGTGGGATGGCAAAATCAAATTCTGCTAAGGAGACATCCTCCATCCTCTGCAGCTTTAGCTTACACTGAGGATGAGTCTTTGTGAATTAGGGAGATTCAAATTACTTCTTAACAGGTCCTGTAGCACAACTGTCAAAGCTCTGCTTGGACACAGTAGAAAATCAAGATCATTTTGATATGCAGTTTTTGTTGTTGCTGTGAAAACATTTCTTAACTGCTAGCAAGTTAGGAAAAAAATGTAGACATTGTAAATTATTCCAATTTCATTGGTAATGGTTGCACGTAACAAGCCTCAAAAACACAACAGCCTTGTTTGAGAGTGACTTGAAAGATGCAATTTACTCAACATGTGCAGACTGAAACAGTATATTCTTTGATTCCACAGATCACTTATGGAGAACTGCTATGCAATGATTATATATAACCAGAAGCTAAGACTTCTCATAGCTACTAAATATTTTACTGTAATTTTTCCTGTGAAATTACACTATTTTCCCAATCTTCTGATTTCTTATGATTTTTAAAAATCAAACATTTTAAATATATAACAACAAATCTCTTTTAGGAATACTAATATTTCACTTAAGTACTCTTAATATATGTTGCTCAGAATTTTTTGCATAAAAAATCTAATTGCTACTGTATCTACATGGAGCTTTGAAATAACATTTCGTTTACATGAAACAGTGAATGGCAGCATGAAGGACAAGCTCTGTCTCCCAATGATAGAACAGCTCTCGAGGAGTGGATGAAAGCAAATCAGGTATTGATGTCTCTCTGTTTTTTAGATAACTCCATTTAGGTGCTTCTTGCTATAAGCAAGAAGCTTATAAGCAAGAAGTGTGTAACTCAAAAAGGAATATTCCACATTGAAATGCGTTGTAAATGTAACCCCAACCAGCACAGATGGCATAAAGTGCTTAGTGTTGCTTTCAGATGACATGTCATGCTGTGGGAAGATACGGCTGGAATAAATATATTTTATTCTGTCCTCTGACATTTTTCCATATGATATAATTACTCAGAAAACAGTCTGAAAAAGACCTTCACTATGAGAGGGATCTTTTATATGCTCATACGCAAATTCAGTACTTTGTCAAAAATGTTTTAGAACATAAATTTGCATGCCATGTAAATAATATAACATTTGGTTGCCCATGGTTCAGCTTATATACATTGCCCAAAGGTACAGTAGATATTGAGTTTACTTTCCCTTCACAGATACATTCTGAATAGTTTACCTGACTATTATTATGGTAATTATTCAGATATCACTGTACAAATTCACAAAATAGCTCTTTCATTTCCAGAAAAATAAGAGATTGGTCCTAATCTCTTTTCACAATATCTTGAAATGATAAGAGAAAGAAACTAACAAAAGAGAAATGCAGCAGAAAGAAAAAAAGGACAGATTCTGTGTCAGCTCTGTGCAGATGCAGAGGAATCAAGTACAATAACCTTTTACATGCATTAGTCAAGAAATGGCACTGCACAGATAGTTGGTTTTTTTTCCCCTATTGCAGAACAAAGAGACTGAGTTCTTGCATCAGTGAATGTGAGGCATCAGCTTCCCATCAGGGACTGGCTCTTGGGGAGCCCACAGGCAAAACAATGCAAACTGTAATTAGAATACTTTTCTCTCCCATTCTGGGAATAAACAATCTTTTCAGTGTTCATGTTTACACAAATAACAAAATGTTCAGCTGTGCTGTTGCAACTGTATACGATACAGTAGCAATGTTGTTATAAATAATATATATGCCAATGTAATTTATGTTTCCTAATAAATGCAGAAATCCTTTAAACATTTTCCACCTCATGAACTACTCAAGCATGCATTTTTTGCATAGTATATGACTCAAAATTCGCAACATCTTTTCTGCTTAAATATTTCCAATCAAACACTAAGTATTATCACATTGAAAAGTATTTAACTTTTCATATTATTTTTTTCAAAGCTTATAAACTTCACTTTTTTTTATTGCTACTATACTGAGGGAGTCATATAAAAAATAGATAAATCTCTCTGTATGCCCTCAAGTACAGATTTTTTTCTCAACTTTATTTGGTCTAATAAAAAATAGCAGCAGCATTTTTTATTCCCTGCAATTATAATTACTTTACAGTCATGAAAGTCTTTCCATTTTATGCTAGAGCTTTGCCATTGTTTTTCTTCCTTTAAAAGCCCTATCTACCTCTAAACTTATTATTTACTCTAAGAAACAAAACACATGGGAAAATTTAATATCTACTATCATTGCATAGCCTCTTTATAAACGGATGTATTATTTTAGAAGTGAAAAGCAAAGCTATTAATATTTTATTGCTACACTTGATTATGCCTCTAACATACTGTAGAGAGCATACCTACACTAGCAGAGAACAGGCTAGGAGATTTAACACACTTTTTGTGATTTTTATAATTACCTTTATATTATTGTGTTTAGGGCGCATGCTATCATAATATTAAAGAGTAACAGCACAATGACTAACACTATCTAACGTTATAAGACTAAAAAAAACCCAAAACTAATGGCAATTAAGTTATATGGTCAGAACAGTGTAAGAGAAATATGAATTTACTACTTGGATTTGGAGTGGGTAAGGAAAGTAACCCTTCCATTACAAAGCAAAGGAAGACAATAAAGAGCGGGCTAACCGTGATGAGGAAAGTTTAAGGCCTAGACAGAGGGCTTTTGTGTCAGTCTAGACCAAGTGACCATGTTTTACAGGTGCCATAGGGAAAAAGAGGTGAAATTGTGCACATAGCTTGATGAGGCATACCAGAAGAGAAACAGGAAAATGGTCATCTTGTAGATACGAGTAACATAGAGGATAGTGACTTGCTCAACCTGGATATTTACAAATATAAGCACAAAAGGTCTTACTCAGAAATCTTTTGAAGTGAAAGCAAACATGCTTTTTTTTTTTTCCAATGTATTCTTTCGTAGCTATGAAATATTTGGCAAGAGGATTACAATTGATCCAAAACATGTGATGTCAAAGCAAAACTAAGAAAAATGTATTAACGAGACTTGACATTTAAAATAAAAGTCATTTTTTTGTAAGCCACAATAAATTTAGTGTGAATGTGATCCTTCTTACCCTTATGAGGTCAATTCTGGAATGGAAATTCTTGCTAATGCTTACTTTTTTATCACTGTGGTCACTTAAGGAGCCACTAACTTTCCAACAACTCATTAAGACAAGATTGTGATTTGAGTTGTTTCTATCGCCACACTTGGAATGATGTTCAATGAACTTGTAAAAACTATAACATAATCAAGAATGTAAAACAATGGTAAAAGGCAAAGATATAAAATATTTTCTTTACCTGCAGCATAGGTACTTCTACATGAGAAGCCGTCCATCGTAGAATTGCTAGCAGTTCATTTTTTAATAAAATTATTAGCTTGAATTTAGGATACACCTGTCAAACTAGCTCACATTATGAAAAGGGCACAAGATGGTGTCACACTAGAACATAATGAATGAGCTTTAAAGAATTTTTACCACTTGATACTATACATCTTTACAAATTCTAAAATAACAAGGGTAGGGGCTTGCTAGAGCTTTCTGACAATTCTGACTTTTGTCAGAATTCTTGAAACTTTTGAACACATGAATCCCTTCTTTGTCTAAGTCAAAGAACATGAAAAAATTAAGAATTGGACCTTCTCAGCTGTAATATTTTACTTATTTCATTAAAAAAAAAAATAAAAAACTTAGATGTCATGAGGTTAAACTAGGATTACAAAATTTCACAAAAAACTCTGACATTCTGGCCATAATTGCTAGCCTTCAAAAAACTAAAATCAGTACCTATAAATGGAACTAGATCATCTAAAATTTGAAGTAATGCCATAGAAATGAGAGAAACTATATTTTAATACACAACAGGGAAATCCGTACAGAAACTGAGATAAGTTACGTGACTGTATGTAAATATGTTTATCTGTGCTCTAAAATAGCCCAAAGGAAGTTGAATATAAACCTGCCTTCAGTCATTCCTGATACACTACTCAAAGTCTTGACCGCACACGACAAGCAGAGTTACATAGTTTTTAACCTGTAGATTTTTAGCATAAAAGGGAAAAGAAAGCAGATATTTTCCGTAGCCATCCATCTAATAATACGTATATGAGTAAGGCTGTGCAATATTGAAAATTAAAACAAAATTTAGATGACGTAAAACTTGAAATTGCCTTAGAGCTGCATGAAAAAATGATCCTATAATTCTCCTTCTGGCCAAAAAATTAAAAATCACTTTTTCTTAAAAAACAAAAAAGACCACATCTAGCTGTTCCTAAAAATGTCTTTGAAATAAATATGTGAAAATGACCCTTTACATCTTAGACATTTTAAGAAAATATTGAAGGGAAAAAATGGAATGAAGGCCTAAACCACAAAACTGGAAAAAGATGTTGGAAGCTTCTCTTGTAACTAGCTAGTGTAAAGAAGCACCCAGGATAATGAAACATTCAGGTGTTCACTGACATAGATAAAATGCCTAAATACAGAGCAAATTGCATGCAGTTTAACTTCTTTTTCTAGGAAAAAGAGCGGACTCAATTTTTTCACTATTGAACCTGATATTCTTTGCAGTCTGGCAAAAATGATTCATTTTCTAAGTGATTTATTGATTTGGAAAGTGATTCAGATTAAACTCTGACAAAATTAATTAAATATGCACCTGTAGGCATTCAGTTAAGAGTACCTGAACCTCCAATTGTATGCCAACTCCCTTGATTTTGATGTGATGACTAACTTGGCCACACTAGGTAATTAAAAGGCAATACAAATTCTTCATTTATGGGCTGATCCATTCCTCATTAATGTTGATAGCAATCTTTCCTTACTGAGACCTGGATCAAACTAACACTTGTTCTTCAGTTGCTGTGTTTAGAAGGATATTAAGATTTAAGATTAAGAAAATATTAATGCTCTAAGATATGGGGAGTGAAGCTACGAGAACACAGATTGAAGAAATCTAGTAAAATAAAGTACTGAAGAGTATACAGTATATAATGTAGTCATTTTCTCTGCTTGTCAATATCTGAAGTAGCCCTGTTCCGTCTCTTTCGGATCTCCAGTAAATGAAGTCCGCAAAGCCCCTAACACTGCAGTTACAATCAGTCACCACAGAAAAGAATTTTCTGGACTGCAGTGCCACCCTGAGCAGGCACCAAGTGCAGGAATGGAAAAGAGGCAATTAATCAGTTTACTGGTAACAGAAAGGTGTGTTTCAAAGAATACACTGCTTTCTTAATTCAGGTGTGGGCTCTCAAGAGTTTTTTATGCAGTTAATTTTCTGGTTTGTGGAATCTATTAGAGCTCAGGTAAAAGATGTCAGGGTAACTAGGGGAGAAAAAGGAACAGTCCAGTTATTCCAAAGAAAAATAGAGACATTTTTCTACGATAATCCATAAATGTACTTTTCTACCCATAAATGTACTTCCTTCAGTAATCTATAAAAGTAAATGTTTGCAATAAAAGCGTGGTCATTTAAAAAGTTGAAGCTCTATCTAGTTATACTTCCTAGCTTATAAATGGAATTCAGTTATCCAAATTTAGGCAATATAAAATCATTACTTCTCTTTCTGAAGGATGTGCTTTCAGAGTACATATTCCACAAGTTGTAACAATGCACCCTGATAAGGAATAAAAGTGGTGTATACACATGCAGAGTTTACTAAAGAAATCCTTATTTTTTTTCCTTAGATTTCCATGGATTAGCTAAAGTAAAGTTCTAATTGCACTTAAGAGCAGCCTCTTTCTCAGATGGAAATAAGATTTCATTTTTAATTTTTGTTAAAATAAAAAATGTTGTAAATGATCCACCAGCTCTGGTCTGCATAATTGTCAGCAGTAGCATGCTTTCATGAAGTTCATGACTGTAGATTTCCTGTTGACTGTCTCATTTAAATCTTTCCTTTGCATTCTAATCAGATGGAAACAGGGTCCAATTCCCAATTTCAAAAATAAACACATTAAAGAAAATTAGTTTAGGCATCATTATAGTGTACATACATGAGTGTCTACATTTTTTTTAATGGACACTTTCTAAACAGCGTTTAAGTACAAACCATAATTTCTCTGTGTGGCTAATTTGACCACACATATTGCAAACTGTTTTCATTTTCCTTTATTGTCCTCTAATGATCTCATCAAGAGAATATAATTAGTGTAGTAAACTAAACAACACAAGCTCTGCCCTAAAGCAGCCAAGCATAGTTCTTGACTAGCCTTCTCTCCCAATGGAACCTGATACTGGTAATGGACCATGATCAGTAGGAAGTATATAAATTACATCATGCTCTTTTAAATAGCTTGTGATCTCTGTCTTGGAGCACCATTTGTTGGGATTTACCCAGCTGTATAAACACACACATGAAAGTTGTACTGTACCTCTTTAATGAAGCTACAAAAGTCAATTAATAATGGCTTTGGATGCCTGAAAACCAATGTACGACTGATCAGATGGATTTTGTGACAATTTCTTACTATATCTAACATTTGTTATTTTAGGCAATTCTAGAACTATCTGCTAAAATCCACATCTACTTGTAGAGATGAGTTTCTAAAAATACAGTTTATCACAGTAAGAAAACAATACAGACTATAAGAAATATACTAATACAGAAATATAAATATTGTAAAACCGTCAGCTAGACTTAAATCTAGGTGGGCTACGCAGGATCTTGGACTTGAAAAGTATAATTTTTTCTTTCCAATATGTAACATATACTGTCTATGATGATAACAATTACAACAATGAAATTGTAATTCACTTATAACAATCATATTATATGAGATTTATTCTTATTTTTTATATTATTTTACTGAAGGAGATGGCTATATGAACATAAGGAATCACACATCCACTTTTGTCCTAGTATTTTCATCCCCATCAACCCCCAAAACAATACTTAAAAGCCTGCAAGGTGAGGAAAATTATCTGTAATCCAGAAACAACACTGTACTACCAACTTTTCTACACCACAGGTGGCATCAACATACTCTTTTCAAAAAAGGTATGACACAGAGTTCAAATAAACAAGTTTTACAATAGCTTTCCTCTCATAAGGATGGAGAAAAATCCTACACTAATTAGAAACTTCAAACTTCAGGACATAGCTGTATGTCCCCAGGAGTTAAAGAGCGTAAATATAGACAAAAACAATGTGAAAGTGTAGAAAACCTTGAAGTTAAACTAAATTTATATACTTCTAGGTCACACATACACTTCTGTAACAAAAAAAAATATGTTTCTAGTTGTGTTTATCAGCATTAGATCTAACCGAAGAAAAAATGAAATGCCATTCTTTATTGCTACCTATGTTTGTTCTTTTCTTGAAAGCACAGTAACTTAGAACTGTTTAAAAAAATCTGAAAAGAGAGACATGAAATGAGACTTCTACTTTTGAAAGAGTACTTCTAGAATAGTTCTGATTTTCTTCACATTCAAAACACAGTCTTACTATGGAAAATACACAGTCCAGTAAAGTACAGTAGAAAAGGTACAGTTTGTCTGTGTCCTGGTCAGAGGTAGATGTTACATAACAATATAATTAATAAAAATGAAAAGAAGGTTGTTTACTCACAACCATGTCTGAATGCGAATATAATTTTATTTAAAAGGAAGCAATAGTGTGTAAGTAGTGTTCAGATAAATCAATCTATTGTATGGTGACTGTTACTGCATACAGAAATGAGGGCTTCCGCATTTAAACGTTCCTGCTTCTGTTAGCACCAAATTCTGCTCTTGCTAACATTTTGAATGGGCCTTTCTGAAATCCCCTAGCTCCCCCAGGCAATTTGTTTCCTTGGGATCAATAACTGTAAAAAGTACTGCCTCAATGTGAATGAGGGTATGAGAAACAGACCCACGGCCTCTAAATGGCTCCTTTACATAAACAGCATACCACATGCCATTCCAAGGACACAACATAATGCAACAAAAGGGACCTTTTTCTCATAATGTTGGTGAACAATTGCATTGTACAAAACATGCTAAATATTAATCATAGAAGAGTAAGCTTGTATAGAATTCTGCTCTTGAATGATGTATCACTATGTATCTCTAATGACAGAGAAGAATTCACATGACCAGAATAAATTTCACTCTCTAAGGTAATAAGAAAAAATTATGTTTAATCAAAACAAAAAGAACAAAATATATAAAAAGAAACAGAGCAAGCTGACCATCATTTTTCTAATGAATAAAAAAAGCTAATAAAAAAACACTTGATTTCAATTGCTTGAAATGCATATTGCATGACAATATCCAGGTTCTTGACTGAAATGCTGTTGTCTTTTCTACAAAACAGATCTGAAAGATTATTTCTACTATTTTATTTCTCAAGTGGGGAAGCAAAACCTGTACATCTTAGCCAGACTTTTAATCATATTTCTAATAAATGCAAACATAAATAGAACAAATCAGTGAAGAATCATCCACGTATTCCAGCCATCTAGCAAACATTTTTAATTGCAATTGAACAGGATGACATTTAAGACCACTGCTTGTTTAAACACTGAGACTGACAGAGAATCTTAATTTATCATCCTGTACCACTGTGGGATTCGAAAATTAATAGCAAAACTACCTGGTTACTGCGTGATTATGAGTGCCAGGAATCTCTACTAGTATAAAGATGGCAGAAATAACAGTAATCTTCTGTGCCAATTTTTATGTCTACTTCCACATTCTATCCTGCCTTCTTATTAAAGCCAGGTATGCTCTGGTATAACAGACATACACAGCCGATATGCAGATTAGGGTATTTCTATCCTGCCAGCTTTGCACATAAACTAACATGAACATTTAACAACAGCCGGAATGATGTCAGAAATGTAGATTTTTAGTTGTTAATTTATTTTCACTAAAAGTAATCTAAGTTGTATTAATCTAATCTTAATGTAATTTTGTATTAAAAGTGTCAATTGACAATAGTCTTAATGAGACTTAAACAAGTAATTTGTTTAAAATTAATATATTATTGATCACTTATGAAACTCAGTGTGTGCAGAATATATGAAATGCTTATGTAAACAGATGAAGCTAAAATATGTATTTAATAATGAAAAAATACATAAGCTGGTAATAATACTTGGGACCATTTAAGAATAGATACAGCTATAGAGGATAGGTGCAAAATAAATAACCTTTAGTCAAAAACAATAAATATCTTAAACTAATTTGTTAAGCGAACACTGATAACAATTTTGTAAATGGTAAAAAATATATTTTCAGGCCTAAGACAAAAAAAATCCACAGAAATTAGAATTTGCTGGGTGCACTTATAATTCAAAATCCACCATCGAGATGTATTTATGGGCTTATGAAATAAAATTAATGTGTAAATGGTCATGATTTTTGTTAAAATCTGACCAAGAAAGATATATCTCATCCCACTACATTAAAAGGGAAATATCACACATATGTACCATATTACTCCTCAAAGCTACCTTTATCAAAACAGAGGCTTGGGTACATATTTTATGGAATTTGGGACTGCATTTCTAAGCTATTGTTTTTGATAGTTTTGTGAATTACAGTTAAAAGAAATCTTTGCTCTCCCTACTAAGTAATACAAAGCACTAAGTAGAGACAGATAAGAAATATTCTGTTTAACTTGAAAGGAATATGATTTCAAAAAATAGAAAATATCCCCTTGTATTTAGGGATGCCAACATTTTACTTTAAGAGTTTAATACTCCTGAAGTTTCCCAGTACTCAATTCTGAGTAAGGTCTCCCAAGCTTGCTGTCTGAATAGTAGATTGTAGATTAGTAGTAGATTGTAGACTATAGATTGTAGCCCTTATAGCTCCAATAGTAGATTGGAGCCCTTAGACAGTATTATTCACCTTCAGTAATGCAATGGGCCATAGATTGGAATTATATGTCAGAGCTCTCAAAAATAACATAAATTCTGAAACAAGCTTCAGAGAGCAGAATATGAAATAAAATGAGAATGTTATATCTGACTTAGAACTAAGAATATTATCATGTATCTTCCATCAGAAGAGGGGTGGCCAGCAGGGACACAGAGGTGATTGACCCCCTCCGCTCTACTCTTGTGAGGCCCCACCTGGAGTACTGTGTCCAGCTCTGGAGCCCCCAGTACATGAAAGACAGAGAGCTGTTGGAGAGGGTCCAGAGGAGAGCCACGAAGATGATCAGGGGACTGGAGCATCTCCACTACAAAGGCAGGCTGAGGGAGCTGGGCTTGTTCAGCCTGGAGAGAAGAAGGCTGCAGGGTGACCTCATTGCAGCCTTTCAATACCTAAAGGGAGCCTACAAACAGGAGGGGAATCAACTCTTTGAAAGGGTAGATAACAGCAGGACAAGGGGAAATGGTTTTAAGTTGAGGGAGGGGAGATTTAGGTTGGATGTTAGGGGGAAGTTCTTTACAGAAAGCGGTAACGTGCTGAAACAGGCTGCCCAGAAAGGTTGTAGATGTCCACCCCCTGGAGGTGTTCAAGGCCAGGTTGATTGGGCCCTGGGCAGCCTGGTCTAGTATTAAATGGGGAGATTGATGGCCCTGCTTGTGGCAGGGGGTTGGAGATTCATGATCCTCAAAGTCCCTTCCAACCCTGGCCATTCTGTGATACTGTGATTCTGTTGTTTTTTTTTTGTTGTTGTTTGTTTGCTCGTTTTCATATAACTGTTTTCCTAACATAAAAAAGTCTTTGGGAGAAAAATTGAAATACTCTTCTTATCAAACACATACTATTATGAGACATACTTAAACCTGCAATATGCCTAAATTATAAGCTCTATACATTACGTATTATTTTAAAATCTACTTTAAAAAAGATTACTTTTTTTTTTTTTTTCTTTTTCACATATCAAATGATTATTCTCCACGTAGTTGTTCCTCCACAAACTGATCTGTGTTCCTATCTTGAGTTTTATGGGTTTCTTTGGGATCCCATACAGGAAATATTGATTCTTCATTATCTACTACTTTCAGAAAGTACAAGCAATTATACTTTCTATGCAGGAGTTAAGCAGTTCTGAAGAGGAGGTACAGTACAGTTTTAGATTTAGATTCTTTGCTCCTTACCTGTCTTACCTCCATAATTCAGTTATATTTGACTAAATATGTAGATTCTGTGAAAAGTCTATGTATCAATAAGCTAGTTTTCAAGAAGATAGGAAGTAATCTTTGCAATTCTACACCAGAAGTTTGAATTGCTGAAATCACAAGAGTGATGTGATAAAGATCTTCATTATAGATCTGCCTTCAATATAAAAGAAAATAAATCTGCTTTCTGATTCTATCCTTCCACATACAATGTTGCAGATGGAAGGTTCTGCTTTTTCTGCTCATAGAAATGTATGTGCCATTCACTTTATATCATTTAAGTTCAGCTGGATACATCTCCATTTCTTGTGGTGGCCTGGTGATCAATAGTCTCCCCACCACAAATATTTGTTTCCAAAAATTCAAGGAACATTAGAAAAACTATTTTGGAACAACAAAATCTGCATTCATATCTAACTTCATTGAATTGTTTAAATTATAAGCAAATGGTTAAATAAGGTGTGGTGGAGTTCATTTTACAGGAAAAGAATACAATCAATTTGAGATCTTCCAAGAACAGATTAGGGGGCCAACAAGGATGCCTCCTGTGCCTGATTTATTTATGTGCCTTTATTTAAATCTGATTTTTATTTAAATCTGATATTTATGAGAATTTCCCTCTTATGACCACTGAACTGTTTGGCCTTGATTTACAACTGACTGATGAATGGCTATACAGGAATCTGAGACAAGTCTGCCTGTCTCTGAAATCTAGCACACTGGCAGTTTATTCAACTTTTTATTCAAAGCCAACTTTGCTCCTAGTAGGCTAATCTCTTCAGGTTCTCTCTGCATTCAGTGGACAGATGACATATTAAGCACTGTCCAAAAACTAAAGAAACTTTTGTACCTTTCCAGCCAAGGAGAAATTTTTAACGTCATGTCCTCAATGTGGCCATTTTGCCTTTGAATACTCCTCCTTCATTTGGCTAGAATACATCCATCTTTTGTGGGGAGAATCAATCTTAAATTTATTCCAAATTATTTCCCATTTATATCTTTCCTAAATATGTTTCTTAAATATATTTCCTAAATATGTTCTGACCTTACAATTTCATAAGTACTTGGCCAACAATTTCCACTAAAAAAAAGTTGTTAAACAGCAAAATTATATTTAGACATATACTGCAGAGAGTAACAGTGACATCAGCTCAATGATGAAAAAGTAAAAAGAAATTTGGGCACTAACATTTATTCCAAATTGTGTAGAATAGTACAAAATATCTGTGCTAATTAGAAACAGTAAGTACATTTGGTTAGGAACTGTATTGTAGTACATAAAACCAAGCAAGAAGAGATGAGATTGAATGTTAACCTTGGCATTTCTTTTTCTAAATGCTTAATTTAGCTTTGAAAATAAAAATAATAGGGAATCTAATTTGGTGTATAAATGGAAAGTCCTATTATAAAAACAGTTCAGTTTTGTTTTTGTTTTCGTTTTTTTTTTTTTTTTAATGTAACTTCTATCTGAAGCAGGAACTTCTGGATGAGATGCAGACACCAGTATATAAATACTCTGATCATAAATATTGGATCTAGTCCACCTAATTTGCAAACCAGAGAAGTCAAAATGTACTGTTCAGCTACTACAGCCCTGCAAAAGAAACTGAGATTGTCATATGCTAATTGCACCACCATGTTGGATGGCCATAGGATATTATAACAAGAATACATGTTTTTATTGGTACACCTGAAAAGGAGAATGATGGATGTGTAAATTTGAAAAAGGAATCAATAGTTCACTGCTATGGGCCTCAGCTTTGTTGCCTAGAGTGTTCTTCAGTATCTAAGAAAAAAGCAATGTCTGAAATGAGATGAAATGATATAATAGAATAATAACTGAAGGACCTGAAGCACTTTAATCACCTGAGTGTTGTGGTGCTTTAATCACAGCGCAATATTTATACACCTCCTTGTATCATTCCATTACATGGGGCTTTAATCTATTTTCCTTGAGGGAAAGAGAAAGATGCCACAAGGAAAACTCTCCCTCAAAAATTCCTCTCTCCCCATTACCTGCTGTTTGGTTTGACATAAAAACAGAAAGCCAGGTACAGATCCAATTTCTGTGATTTTGGTAACTTCAAACTACTTTCACAGAAATACTCAGAGTAGAAATCCTAACTGAGCACAGAAATTGAAAATATCCACAATAAATAAACACAATGTACCTAGAATTAATAATTGAGCATACATTTCAGATGTATATTTTAAAATAAAAAATGCTACTTTAATAAATGTAACAAGTTGAAATCTCTTCAAACTTAAGCACATTTGTTTGCAAACATAATGGAAAAGAGAAGAATTATACAGAAAATAAATACTTTCTCAGTGTTATTTAATATGTATCTGAAAATAGTTTTAAGTGAAGTGGATAGTGACAGTTCAACTGACAAAATCATTTGTCAGTCTCACTATATGCATTCCAACTAGGTGAAAACTGTAGAAACACATTACCAAGAAGAAGGGAATAACTCCTAAATGGAAACACAGCAGTTAGATTTTTAACATTCTAGCTTACTCGTAGGAGGCAAATACAAAGAAAGCCTTAAGATCTAGAGAACAAATACAGGTGTCTCTAGTCCACACAAACCAAATCAGGAACCTCAGAAGGGTGTCAAAGAAGTCCACAAGGGAGCTGCTTATAGTAAATCAATTGAAAATAAGAAGTGCAGACACAAATCTGAAATTCTGCTCCTCTAAAGTTTAGAGGCTATAATCAGAACTGCAATATGGATGGTGCAGTTCTAATCTACCTGGAGCAGCCGGGGAACTGAGAACCTAGAGAGCTGCAGTCCTATTACATGGGCATGTGCAGAACTAGGTGATTCTGTGAAAAAAAGTTTGTGCATAAATTGATGCCAGTCTGCATCATCCTTCATGCCGTAACTTAGTTAGATTCAACAAGGAATTCAGGACTCCTTCATAAAGAAGAAACTATAGATAAGCAAGTATAAGCCTAGCCTTTAGGTAGAGAAACAGCAGGACAGAACTGTGGGCTCTAGTTCCAGGTTGTACATTATCTTTATCATTGAAAACAAACAACAACAAAAACCTTACATTTTGCATTAAAGTAATGCAAAATAAATGAAAATGACAGTGCCCACTCTGTTTTATGTAGAGTTTAATGTTGCAGGCATGCAACGTTGCTCAGAGAAAGCCAAAGATGGGTTTCTCTGGTAACTAAAGCATCTCCTTGTCTCATTTTGAGATCAGGTATTTACCTGCTCACATTAGAATCATAGAATGAATTGAGTTGGAAGAGGTATTAAAGATGATGTAGTTCCAATGTCCCTGCCACAAGTGAGAATACCTTCTGCTAGAGGACGAGTTGAGATTGCTCAAAGCCCCATCCAACCTGGACTAATTAAGAAAGGTATAAACACACAGAAAAGGCAGATTTACAAATGCCGTTATAATTCTGTACTAATCTGGTTCTGGATGTCCCAGTCTTCCTCTAACGTCTGATTTCCAAAGATTACTATTTTCCACAGGAGCATAAATTCCACAAAAGTATTAAAGCAAAACATACTAATTCTTAACTTGGTGAAAATACTGTTTCACTGCCCTGGAACTTTAAAAAGTTCTGAAAAGAAAACGTTGATTGAGTCATACGAGATCTTTGAGGCTATATCCATTTTACAGATGCATAGATCTGTAGCATTCTCACTATTGGATTTACCCACTAATTTGCTGTCGATTCAGAAATCCTAACTCTCATACCTGTGTTTCAGTCACTAGATAACTCTCCCTTCCTTTAGAGAATATACTAAAAAAATTAAAATTGGAAAAAGGAAAAAAAATTGGAAGAAATATTAATCCATGAACATGGTGAGCTTTCCATTTTTCTTTTATCAATAATTCAAGATGATGGAATAATTAGGCTATTAAAACATTAAAAGCAAGTGCGAAGTGTTATTAACACCAGCCTAATTACTGCTGAGTCAGTTTCACTTTACACAGACTGATGCTGTATTTTTCAGCTAAGAAATTAGATAGTAATTAGAAATTACCCAGCAATTATGATCTAAGCATAATTTTCTAAGTGTATTATAAAGTACCTGATAGGGCTTTGATTATACGTGAATAGTGTACAGTATCATCAGCTTAAAAAAAAAACATGCTTCGTATTGGAAGATATTAAAGGAAAAAATGCTCTGATATAGGTGGGTGTCAGTAACTTCTAATTTCAGTACTTCAGAATTTCATTAGATTTTCTGTAACTCACTATGTAATGCTGGTGACTGAAACAAGTAGGGACTAACTAGTGTATAATGACATACACGAGCAGCTGCTGTTAACTGTTAAAGATTACTCCTCTTCTACTCCATATTTAATTACTATTCAAAAACCTTTATTTTCACATTATTTTCTCTTACAAGACTAGCTATTTGGCAAAAAAAATGCATTTTGGAAAAAAAAAAATTAAAGACCATCAGCTGATCTCTTAGAAAAAAATTGTTCTGAGTTCTTAAAAACATTGAAAGGTATTAGTTAAATAAATATTCTTAACGCTTTAATTCATAGGAAGCCTGTCAGAATAATATTATTAATTTCAAGTAGTAATGACAAACGCATTTTGCTTCTCTCCATAATAGTATTAATTTTTGGAGTGCAAGCAATTCATCTTTATGTTTAACAAAGTGATTTACTGGCACAGCAAACTCCATTTTTGGGAAAATCACAGTATTTTTCAGTAAATGTTGATGAATCAGAACGTTCTGAATCCTCTTTTGCTGAGAGTATATTGTAAAAATCTACAAACATAAAAATAATTTGTTCACTCAGCTCTGTGTTGCCATGATGGTCCTATTCTTTTGAAGTGTGTATCTTTAAAGCTATTCCAGAATCTTTGCTCTTGTACTTCTGAAATCATGACAGCTGCTTAAGAATAACCTGAAACCTCAAAGTTCAGAAGACAAATGAAGAGAATGTGGAACGATTTCTGAACATGGAGTTGATAAACTGTGAAGAATTTTAGAATAAGATTGACATTGTTTACGAAAGCACTTTGGGACCTCATAGAGGAGGACTCAGACATATGAAATGTTTCCTTAAAACATATTCAATCACATTATAAGATGATGCAAGTTTCTCACTAATAACCACAAACCACTCTGAGGACCATCAATGCCTCAAACTCACAAGCACTTTTGAGAACACTCCAAATATATGGACACCGTAGTTGCTTCCTTCTGCAATTAAACACTTCTTCTTTCTCTAGAGTCTGTGAAGCACTACTCTACTTTGTAAAAACAGTTCTCCAAAACATGGGAAGTATCTCTCAGACACGGGAATGTTTTTTCCTAAGTGAAGTTCGGGCGCTGTAAAGCAGGCATTCTAGCTCTGTTTTGTAGCTTCACACTTCAATGAATGCTGCAATTCAGTTACACTGGGTATTCTCAGTCATATCTCTAAAATTTTATTTGAGATGACTGACTGGATACATAGAGGCAGAAAAAGTTCATTCTAGCTTTAACTTACTGTTAGTGTCAGAGCACCTTTATTGCAGCCAAGTGAAACTTGGTCTTCAGTCTGATCTGCTACTGCTGTTTGCCTTATGGTGACTGAAACAAGCCATAGATGAAATCACCACGCTACAAATTCCTTCAGAGCAATGCTACCCCCTACTTCAAGCAGTGCTACTGCCTGAGGTATCCAAATAATAACAATATTTTGTTTTCATCCATTGCTTTATCTGCAATTCTCTTAAAAGCTGCTCTTTATTATTAGTGAATAATTTAATTTGATTACATGAAAAAATACTTGTGTTCATGAATTGACATAATGTAGGATTTGGCAGAGTAAAAAACAGTTGCTAAACCAAACCAATGAAATTTTCATTCACAAGTTAGGTAAACTAAGCAAGAAATCTGCTGATCATAACTGTTAAGTCTTGATAGTAAATAAGCTTGTGTTTCAGGCAGTATTACGCTATATATACAACCTAACAGCAAACTTCAGGCAAGATTCCTTTTTTTTCCTTTTATTTTCTACCTGCTGTCAGAAAAGAGCAAACTTACTCAATGTGTTCTTAAATTTTTTACCTCAGACACCACACAGATTTCAAAAAGCTGGCTTATAAAATAAGAAACCCAAAAGCAAAAGCAGTTTTTGTGGGAAAAAAAAAAAAAAAAAAAAAAAAGCATTTCCATTTGATTCTACAGATATTTTTCTTCCCTCTTAACAAGATTAAAATTAGTTTCATTAGCGTACTCATAACTAATAAATTTAAATGAAAACTGAAGTGGCATTACAGGGTACATAATAGATATAGTAAGCATTATAATGACTTTTTTTTGTTTCTCATATTACATAGTAGCATTTTTTGCATAACAGTCCAAATGCTGGAGAGCTTGCTCAGAGGGTGCTAGGCACTCTCTCTTAGTCCACAGAGATCAGGCAAATAGCTCCTCTGTTTCAGTAGTATTCACTAATCACTGGGATCAAGACACAACCCCTTCTACTTGCTCTCCTGCCGATGTTATAACTTGGGCTAAGAGCTTTTACAGAAGGCTTCAATCCTTCTTCAGAATATGCTTACTCTTGGTGATGATGCTCTCCCTTTCTCCACAAATACTCAAAACACCAGCGTCTGCATCACTACCAGGAGAATTTTTCTTTCAGTCATATTGCTCTGCAACAGATTGTTTTGGGAATCCAAATGAAGAGAAATGTCTCATGTGAGTCTAGGGCTTAAAATCTGTAGAGGGCACAAATTCAGACATACCAAGCATGTTTTACACAACAAAAAGCCTCTTGCTCACTACACAGACTCTTCAAAAGCTCACTGAGATTTCTCATTCTGGCTTTCAAAAACGTCAGGTATCTGCCTTCCGAGACTTGGATCTTTCCATGGCATTTGTAATTTAGGTTCTAGTCACTTATTGTTTTCTTTATCTTATTACTCAAACACGTGAGCATGTTTCAGCTATTTTAAATAAATAAAACATTTAATTAATTTCTCAGTAATATATAAACTTTTAATAAAAAAAAAAATATCTCAGTGCTGAAGTTACCTATACACAAGAAGTAGGAATGAATAATTAATGGAAGAATATGCCCATACTGAACCAATACACTCCTCCACTTCTATCATTCTGAACGCATGCCTGACAATCCCCTACCCATGGCCCACAGACTCTAATAATATGTATTTGCCATGCTTCGATTTTCTGATTAACAGCAATTCGATTCATACTATGTTTTCACAGTTAGACATAACATTCCAGAGAATTCAGAAAACAAAATCAAAATAGTTTTTTGATATATGAAATTACAAGAAAAACACAGAATTGTAGTGCCTGGAAGGGACCTCTAGAGATCATCAAGTCCAACACCCCTGCAAAGCAGGCCCTCTACAGCAGGCTGCATAGGTAGGTGTCCAGACAGGTCTTGAATATCTCCAGAGAAGGAGAATCCACAACCTCCCTGGGCAGCCTATTCCAGTATTCCATCACCCTTACTGTGAAGAAGATCTTTCACATATTGGTGCTGAACTTTCTAAGCTCCAGTTTATGGCCTGTTCCCCTTGTCTTGGCACCACAGGCCACTGAAAAGACAGTGGCCATGTCTCTGACTCCTACACTTAAGATCTTTATAAACATGAATAAGATTCCTTCTCAGTCTCCTTTTCACAAAGCTGAACAGATCCAAGTTAACCAGCCTTTCCTTGTAGGAGAGATGCTCCAGTCATAGGGGAGATGCTCCACACTTCACTAAAATACATTACTAAGAAGAAATCAATAAACATTTTGTGGAGTGTTGACTAAAAATATTGTGATAAAGACTTCTAGTATGGGTGCTAAAAATTTGAAATGAAATACATATATTATCAGTCATCAAGACAACATAACTATTATGAAGACATTCATTTTTAGAGACAAGCATGTTTGAGATACATAGTAAGAAAGCAAGAGATCAAAATTAGAATGAGTTAATTCACAAAAAGTACTATGTGTATAAAACAATGGCAGGATGATTTGGAAGCAGTAGAGGGAAGAAGAAAAAGTGGAAATGTCAAAAGCACAATGAAAAAGAGAAGCAATATATATAAAATTCCATGCTTCCATGAATAATCAACATTTAGTGTATACTCTAAAAGAGTACACTAAATTAGTAACTCTGTATAAAGTAACATTTGACACTGTTTAAGATACAGGTGATCAGCAGGCTGAATAAGATACCATCCTTGTACACCAAAGGCTTCAGATCCCAGAAAACAGGACTTACAGAGTTCACAGACTCCCTAGCTAATCCGGTAAACATCTGCAGTAGGAATCACAGTCAGCTGTAGCAAATGGCTGCCTACAGGGAGAGTCAACAAACCTTACTTTTATTTATCAAAGAATGCCTCAGAAGGCAATGGCAAGTAAGTAGTACTGTTGCTGACTGTGAAACTGTAGCCTCAGTGTTGGGAAACAGATGGGAAGTCGGAAAAAATTGCTTGAAGTGGGACAGGATTGACAGTTTCTCAAACTAACATTGTATTTCAAGCTCAGGTAATATCAAACTAATTTATGAGTTTCAGTGACTGAAGAGCAATGCAAGAGATAAACATCTGTCAGGCTGAACCTAAGACTGAATTTTATATTTGTTTCATTAAATACTTTTTCATGATTTAAATTTTTTTCTGTTTTGTTTATAAGTTTGTTTAATACTTTGCGATGAATACAAATCAAATGAATTTACTGGAAAAAAATTTTCTGAAGCATCTATATTTAGAACATATCTAAAGTCAATGGGACTTGCATGTTTTTCCGCAAGTCTGCTAGGTACTAGTATGAGAAGACTGTAAGGATGGATGTTTGGGATAACAGCAGTTGTCCATCTAATCCAGAAGATAAAATCAATTAACTAGTCAAAATGAGATGACTAGATAATATGAATCACAGAATTGTACTGAGATCATCGAGTCCAACCCCTGAATACAGGATGAGCATATTCATTTAATGCTGACTAGATCTTATTAACACTATTTTTTTCCATGTTCTGTTGCCTTTAAGCCTATCTAGTGTGAGAATGGTGTTTGAATTTGGGAAAGATCTCCTTCCAGAAGAGACATTGATCTAGCAAAGTGGAAATGACAAGAACACGGCCCCTTCCAATTACCTTATTTCTGGACAAATTTCCACAGCGACAGTCTTACTAGATTTCAACGCACACAACTCCTAGAAAATGCAACACATTTCCTTTAAGTTAATACAAAAAAGTACTAAGAAGAGCATCCAGTCCTTCTCTCCATCTTCCACCCATATAAACAAGCAGTGAAGAAAATAGCTTGAATCACCTCTAAAGCTTACTTGGAACTGGGAGCAAAGACTTGTACCTCAATTGTCTATTAAGCATACAGGAGATAGAAATGAGATAGAAATAATAATACAATTTCTTTAAAGAGCTTGTGAAAGATGAAAGAAATGTAAGCTTTCTGAGGGAAATGAAAATAGAGAAGAATTTTCCTTAGTCACCAGTAGGCAAATATTCAGTAAGTGGGATATTTTCATGTGATATGCCTTGCAAATATTATCCATTGCCTTGCTGGTAATACTGAACTTTCAAATATCTTATTCCTGTGAAAGTAATGATTTAATAAAAAGTATCAATTTCTAATTATTAATTTTCCCTTATTTTTGGTTTTCAGTTCATGAATGCCAAATATGAAGACTTAGTGTAGTCTGATATGCATACAAATATATAGAGAATGGATGTCATGCAGATGTGTTGAAAATACATTTTATTTTGAACACAACAAAATCAAAGCTCAGGAAAAAAATTGAAAAAAAAAATGATTTGCTGAGCATTGACAGACCTCTTTGTGATAGATATTCAAATTTGATCTGTGAAGGGGAAGTATTCTAATACATAATGAGCCTTACTGAACATACTTAATCTCAGCATACTAAGTTTATTCATAATCTTTCCTCCCACAACTTCTTTAAAACCATGGTTGACAACTAAATCGCATTGTATTTATGGAATTCTACATGTTGTTGCAAGTTTCTCACTAACTTTAGTAGTTACAGACATTTATGTATTTAGAGAGAACTAGCATCTAAATTTCATTTGATTCTTCAAGCCAGTCTTTGGATGTGCATTTTTCAATCCAAGATACTACAAGAGTGAGTTTAAGATAGTACACTCAGTGGTAATGCAACCCGGAAGCAGTCTTGCAGATAACTATAAAAATGCCACGAATTTCAAGAAAAAATTGTCAGTACTGAGAGGAATTATATTCTTTCAACTTATAGGGCTGCATGTAAACAACATAAGCATGAAGTCAATACTTTGGTAAATAATTGTACAGATAGTATGTATAGTATGTACAGAAAAATACCCAAAAGAGTAATTTGGAGAAAGCAAGATACAGCATATTGATTTTACTTGGTGTTTACAGCGTAAATGCATTCACATTACATAGTATTCATGGGGCTCTCAGTATCACAGTTTTTAAAGACTGAGACCGGCAAGAGAGTGATTGATTGAGACAAAGAAACATTCTCAACTGTAGATGCAAAATAGTTCAAAATTTCTCCAAATAAAACCTGCTAAGTGAGAAATAGTAACTTCAAACTTCACTACTACGCTAAACATCATACGACTTGAATGTTTTATATGAGGAGTGAATGTTGACTAAAAAAATATGAATTTTTATATGAGGAGTTATCTTGACCCTCAAATTAAATAGTTTGATTACTCCTTTTATTTTTATTCCTTCCTAAGTCTGCAGGTAGTTGTGAATGTTGCTTGTGAAAAGCGTAGAACTGAACAAAACAAGTGGAATGAATTGAAGTATTTAAGGGAGTGAAAAACCTTTGTAATTTATTAATTTATTCAAGACTTTTACAAAACTTTACAATTTAATTATTGGAAGATTACAGAACTGCTTCAGTGCTTCCGTACTGAGTTAAATAAACTGTACGTGCAAGGAGTAATAAATGAAATTGTTAATTTCAGTGCATCCTTAGGGAATAGTAAAGGGGGAGGGTTTACATTATTTAGAGCTCCAAATGGATTTGAGTTTATATACAGCAATAAATCTTAACTACATTGTTAATTAACCCTGTCTCAAGCCCCTTTTTACCTTAGGGGTTGAAAGACAACACAGTGTCTGTTAGGATAACTCACCATTCATGTTCTTAAAGATGTTTAGGACTGGGAGGATTTGCCGATAATAGGGCACTAAGGCTTCTCCCACCATGTCTGCTGATACCACCAGGTGCTGGAGGACTTTCAGTGTGATGCAGATGACCTGTCGGTTTCGAAGGCTCAGTGCATCTGTGATGTATAAAGAACAACAGTCACAAAGCAGAATTAATTTTTAAAATGTAGAGTGAGGGGGAGGAGTACTTTAATGGACAAATTTAATTAAATTGTGTTCTGCTGGGGATTGTAAGTGAGCCTTTATTAGCCCAGCTTTGAAAGACCCCAAAGATGGATTGCAGTCCTGATGTTATAAAACACTGCCTTGTCTGATTGTTATTTGTTCCCACAATTTGTGCTGACTCTTCAGTAACCCAAAGAATGCAGCTCATTATTCCCTCATGCTGCCTGTGTAATACTGGCATGGTCCAAACAAATAAAAAATAAATGTTCAATAAGTACCATTTGGGGCCAATGAAACTGTACAACTGCAAGACAACCTGCAAAGGTTGACAACAGATACATTCTAGTGCCACAATTAGCCTGTTTGTATTATTGTACCCATTCATTTCATGATCGTTTTATTCATTCAACTAACAATTCCTACTATTCTAAGAATCAGTACAATGAAGTAAATGTTTACAGGAAGAAAACACAAAAAAAACTTGTAGGCTTTTTATGTGAAGACAAACATTACCAAAAAAAAAAAAAAAAAAAGAGAAAAATTTTGTCTTGCCTTGTTTTTTTCTCTTAGCTTTCAGTGTAGAGATTCTAATCTTATGATACTAAGACATTTCCTACATATGTTTTGTTTCTCTTCACTTTTGAGTTTGCTAAAAACAAATATCTTTCTGGTAATGAAAAATGCCTTCTGCTTGAGAAATATGCATACACATACACATATATACATATATATGCAAAACCCCTCAAGTTATAAGACCTTGTCTGAAATCATGCAGCTGGCTATATAAGTCGAATTTGCTGTACTATTACACATAGGTCTAATTTCTTAGTTTTCTGCTCACTTACATAGACATCTTCGTCACTGTACTGGGAAAAGCTAAACCATAAAAGATAAGCTCATATTCAACAATAGATGTTTTATAAACAAACAAAAAATATATAAATATATATAATATAATATAAATATAATATATATATATAAATATATATATAAATATGTGATTCAATGCAATGTAAGTATAAACAATTGGGAAAAAAATATGGGAAAGAATGCAATCAAAACTGTACGAGCATTAACTTACTAGCAGCTTATTCAAGAACTGCCTGCTCACAATCAAGCTATGGCATTCAGTACTTCTGGCAGTAAGTGTTGTCAGCATACAAGAATGTTGTTCCATAGGGAATGAGGTAGTATCCTCACTCAAGAACAGCATCACTTTTTTCATCTGTTAAAGGAAATATACTGTGCCACACTCTCTCCTGCTCCTTATGCCTGTTGAGTGTTAAAAAATCAGAGCTAGAGCTCTGAAGCAAGGGCAAAGCAGGCTGGTTGTAAAAATTTGTTTAAAAAACTCTTGAAAATCAGCTAGTAAATAATCTATTTTCATGACTCTTTCCATGCTTATGAAGAGCATGCTAAAACTACTGTTAAGCAACCAAGTTAGGGAGCCCAAGGTATAAATGTACTGTAATGCATCATTCTATGATTCTAAGATAAAGAAGTGCCATTAAATGAAATTACAGATTGGCTCCCATAATTTCTTATTTGCTGGTTCCTAGTGGACTCATCGGGCTACACATAATGTCATGATGTTCCTGGGCATATTCACAAGTGGACAAAAAGTCCATCAATTCAGCTTGCTTCCATTAAGTCCCAGCAAGGACATCAGTTATTCCAGTTATTATGTTCTAAGGCTGCTTTAGTGAAGAGAGACTCGCAGAAAGATTCTAAAGATTCAGTCCAAATACCAGACAAGAAAACATTCCCTTACAGAGTAACAGGCATTGTATGTTTTCTTAACAAAGTGATTGAAAGAGGAAGCATATCATTTGCAGCGTATGTTTATTCATAACTTAACTGTCATACCCAGAAATGCTAGCTAAATGAACTGATAGGGAAATAATCAGTAACACATATAATTTTCAGCACAATAATTATTGTAAAACTTAACCAATGGCAGAAATTACAAATTCTTAATTCTTAATTCTTAAGCAATAAACTGCACCTAATTCCAAGAATGGTTTTTCCTGACTGTAGAAGCTGGCCCAGAGGTTAAGGGCTCTTATTTTTAGGCACATAGAGAGTATCATGTACACAGAAACGGTTACCCAAGCACTTCAAGAAAAAGCTCTTTATCTGCAGGTGTTGGCTTCCAAAAGTTTTCACAGTTTCCCATGTTCAGACTTCTGTCCTGTGTGAAGATAACCCTCATTTGAGTGGAAGCTGGCATTATGCCAGTAAAATTCCTTAATAAAGTCAAAAATATGATTTGTATCTCCTGACTAAGGAGTCCCAGCTCTTACAGCAAACCAAATGCATACTGAATTTAGAAGTCTTCACAGAACCTATTGTGAAAGTTTCCTTAACTTAGAGTTGTACTACAGGTATATCTACAAGAACTTTAAATAGTAATATTGGCACTTTTTTCACCTTCATTCCAGAACATTTGTTGGATACTTGTTCCACCTCCCTCAACACAAGGTTCTCCCGTCCATCATGTAACATGCAAAACATATACGAAGAAACAGAATTTGGGTCAAGAGTTTGAGTGCCAAAATAGAGGATATAGTAGAATCAAACGGACTGCGGAATTTGAGCCTGAAGCCCTTCAGATTGCGTAAGACTGCAGTGTGTGTGTTAGGAAAACACTTGTAAATATCAAAAGTAAGATCAAATTGACTGCAGAACTGTTATTATTATTAAATATTTGGACCATGCCAAGCATAACAGTCAACCAGCTCCTGGCTTTATTATATTAGGCACTGTATAAACATTTAATTAGAAAATGTCCCTGCCCCTACATCACTTCCAAACATATGCTTATTTTTAAAAATCTAGTAATTATTTTCTGTGTGGTGCCATCACTGCAGACCATTCTCCCACATGAGTGAAATGAATAAAATCCTAATGTAGTCTAAGAAATAAGTACAATTCAACAGTTTGAGTAATGTCAATGATATCTGAAGGTTACCAGAAAGGAATGAAAGTACTAATATCCCTGAAGAAGAATATAGCAAATCATTTTAAAACTCTTGGTTAAGGAGAGCTACCTATCACTCAAGAAGGAAAAAATAAATTGTCTCTTTGGCTCAGTAGTTTCAGCTCAGTAGTTTCAGAGTCCAGCCCCACTGCTAAAGTATATATCCTACAGTTGGTCACACAGGTAGGCATCTAGATGGGTCTTGAATATCTCCACAGAAGGAGACTCCTCAACTTCTCTGGGCAAGCTGTTCCAGTGTTCCATCACTCTTATTGTAAAGAAGTTCTTCCAAATAAATCTACTTAGAATAACTGCTATTGACAGGTTCAGCTCTACTCATCTAAATATAACACCAGCCCTCATTTGATATTAAATGTGATTATTTACATCCTTGTCCAAGACATCAACCCACATTTTACACCTGATGTTGAATATAAGAAAACAAAAATAAGTTTAATTTAGAAACGTATTAGATGTTAGAAAGGACTCTGTAGGTCATGTTGAGGGAATACTGTTCTGTACATTTCTCTGGCCCACAAAAATATGTATTTCTTAATGATCATAGAAAAAAAAACAAACAAAAAAAGGAAAAGCTTCCGTGTTCCTTAGGATAGAGATTGCTCTTTTTCAATTTAGTCAGAAGTATTTGTCAGTCAGGTCTGCTATCCGTAGAAATGATACTTCCATCTAATTTACATTTAATGTGCAAACGTGAGCTTTATTTGGCTTTTAGGCCTAGATTCAGATTACCTATGTGTCTTTTTTAAGATTCACAACTCATAAAACAAAACATTCTGACAACTGGGCAATCCAAGCTGCTTAAGTATTTACTTTCACATTATCTTCATTAGCAAAGCTATAACAACATGTTTCTACTGATCATCTCTACTTACTTATTCCAACTTCTGCACTATCGCCTATTATTCTTTCACTTTTGACAGAGCTGCTACAAACTAGGCCATTGATATCATCTGAGTTTACAAGTAACTTCCCTCTGAAAATGTTTTTTTTTATTATTTTAGGTTTGGTAGGTTTTTTTTCTTCATTCGTTTGGATCTTTTTGAATACATCAGGAAGTGAGATTCACAAACAATTGCATTAACTAAAATCGACTGAAATGAGCTGGAGTGAAGGAGATGAAACATGTCTTGGAAGCTCTTACAATCATGCTGTTAGCAAAAAATAAAAAAAAAAAAAAAAAAAGGTAAATGCTTACACTTAATGAAGAGCAATAGGTGCCTTTGAAAGGAAAGCAGGTGCTTGCTTCCATACACTGTGTTTGATGCCCCTGATGTTGCTCATAGTAACACCAGATAAAAGGGTAATAACATCCTGCCTCCTCAGTGTGTGTTTTTGCCTGTGTATCTCATGTCAAATCCGGTGAATTTTGCAGGATTCTCAAAGTTTCAAAAAACCTAACAACAGCAAGTATAAGGAATTATGGCTTTTCCAATCTCATTATGGCAAACATAATATTAAACATAAGTTGCCTCAAAAAAAAAAAGTATGAAAAGGGATTTTACACTCACATAATGACCACGAAGAATTTAGAACAGGAGCATTCAATTAGCAACCAAACAGTATAACATTCCTCTCTCACCTCCTCTCTGCTTTTTCCTGGCTATTCTTAGCTGCCTATACATAAGATCAGGCCACATGTCAGTTTTAAAATAAATCAAGGCATTACTGAAAGACATGGGGTACAGACAGACCCTTTTGTGCCCTAAAAATAAAGGAATGCTCCAGTTTCTTATAGGCAGCTCTGCTTGCTACCCCAGAGATGTATATTTGGGTTCTATTCTGCGTCCTGCCAGAGATACAGTTTGTGATTAGCAGAATTAGCCTCCTTCCTGCCCTGTCTATAGTATGACAATAACAGTATGGAGCTTCCTGGCAAGGGAGAAGATATTCTTCTCTGCATTATACATCAGAACTTTTGTAGTACCTACACTACCCCTCTATGAGCGGTACATCTCAAATTATGGATCTCAGTTTTAGTTTAAATAAAACAGTGGGTTAGCCTATGCTATGTGTGAAATGGAATTAAAAGTCTTAACACCTTGAGATATTTGCATTTTCTGATTCTGCATTTTTTAATTTTTAGTTGGATTTATTACAGGCTTGACATTCCAGGTAATTTGTTTTTCCTATTCTTCTTACATCATTCAGTGACAATACTTGTAGACAATTTTATCACAGTTTGCCACTGCAAAATAAAATATGAATTCTTATTTTGAGAAACCAGAATATATTTTGAATACTTTTTGAAAAATCAGCATCCCCAATCTGAATTTTTTTTCTTCCTCACAATTTCTCAAAACAAAACATCCGTCAAGGTGGCAAATAAAAATAAGGAATTATTTCAGTTTTTTTTCAGGAAGGAAACTGTATTGGTTAATTTCAGCTATCTCCCTTTTCTTAGTCATTGCTTGTTTGCATAACTGGATGAAAATTTGTAGAGGTGATTAGGACTAAGAGTAAACCACACATTTATTAAGTAATTTCATTTTCATCTTTAAGATACAATATTCAAAAGGTGTGAACTTTAAACAAATCATTAGTCATGGGTAGGTTGACAGATTTCTCCTTAAATCTTTTAATTATACAAAAAAATTCTAATTTAATTTAAAATGTTTTTTTTTGAGAGCAGCCTTTTGCTAATATTTCCCTTCAACACAAACGCAGGAGTGAAATCTGCTTTTAAAAGCACTTCATTTGCAGAGTTATTTTTCTGTTTTTCTTTTATCCCTTTCCTCTCCATCATATATATATATTGCCTAACGATCAATTGATTTGCTCTTAGTTGCAGTAGAAATATAGTAGTGGTCTAAAAGAAGACTGGTTAATCAGATATAACACACCCAGAGGAACACTTTAGAGACAGTAATCTACATAAAACATAGCTGAGCTTATTGGGGATGGAGCTTAGTCACAGAAATATACAGCTCTGACTACACTGTTATATTACACGTGCACAGAGAATTTCAAAAACTCTTAGAGGTATACACTTCCAGGTTCCTTGAAATGGTGTGTGTCTTTTTAGCATACTATTACTGGTTTAGTCAGGAAGAAGTATTTGTCATATTTAGATGCTATTTGGTCTCTTCACACTTCACAAATAATGCAGAAGCTTTGAAAAAAAGACAGAAAAGCAACAAAAAAACACCAGCGAACCACTGTACAGTAAAATAAAACAGAGCCAACAAATAAATTTAGCCAGCACATTCTTGAATTGGTTTCAGTACCTTAAATACTGATTCAATTTAAAAGGCTATATATCAAACCCATATAAATATCCTTACCTAGCACTCTTTTTCTAATGCTAAAAGCTGTGCAACCAATAAGGCTTCTAAGTAATTATTTTTAAGCTAGATTCTACTCTCAGCTAGACTTTTAAATCCCAAATGGAGCTGCTGTTATAAACTTGCAGTTTTTTCTGAAGACACTATTTTAGCTTTCAAAAAAAAAAAAAAAACCACTATAAATTTATTTGGATGTTGTTGAAAATAAAGATTTAAAGAAATGACACGAATCCTGTCTTAGAGAGAAAAATGAGTGATGTTGTTTTCATAACCTTTCACAAACATCGCTTACAGAGTAACCATTCTTTAAAATTATATACTCCTTTTGACATTTTCAAAATCTACAGAAAGATATAGTGACATCACTAATTGATCTTTTAAAAGGAGAACAAAGCTAATGAATAAAACAAAACAATTCTGATCTTTCCAGTATTAACACATCAGTATTATCAAAAGCCAAACTATATTCCTTTTCCCCTTTTCTAAAATTCTGCTTGACAATTCATTCTGTAACACAAAGAGAATGGCTGTTTTATTCTGCATTAGCATGTATGCTGAATCATCTACAGAAATAGGGCAAAGGACAGCAATGATATCATTACTGATCAACCATAAAATAAAAATCAAGTATATCAACATGGCTTTTTAGTGCTAAGATTATATAGTTTACACTTGGAAAAATAAATGGAAGTCAGCTGGCACAGATTAACATTAGTTTACCTATTCAACTCTCATACTCTCTCAATTAAAAAAAAAAAAAAAAAAAGAAGAAAAGAAAAGAAACGAAAAAAAGTTGTTGCATCAAAACTGCCTAGTGGTAATGCTTCTGTATCCAAGAATTTTTCAGGATAGGGCAAATTAGCATGGGCTGAAACCCCATTTCTAATAAAACAATTCTGTCATGTTCCCGCACTGAGAAGACAGCATGACACTGTCTGGTTTACTAGCATATATATAACACATAGACTTGAGAATCATATTATCAAACTAGAGAAGGATATTGGTTCAAAATATAATCTAGTGAAGGTATAGATCTAAAGAACCAGGAAGGACAAAACAGTACATGTGAAAGAACAGATGTTTCAAAAAATTAAGTTTTATTCTTAGTGGTATTCCATCTCAGATTACATAATGTTTGTTTCTACAAAAAATGTTAGAGTAGATAATTCTGTAATTTTGATCAGATGATTTCTCCTGTCATTTCAGATGAACTGCTTTATACAGCAACAGACTTACATAATAAATGCATAAAAATCAGGTAAGAAAATGTCCCTTCATATTTCCAAAGACAATGAGTCATTCTGTAATAAGAAAAAGACTCAACAGACAGGCTATTTTTCTGGAGAACTGCATCTACCATGTGATTGAAGGCATAAACCTTCTGGCCTTACACCTTATGAATTACTCAAGTTTGCAGTAATCTACATGAAATTTACGGCCTGTCATGTTTTGTTGCTTAATTAGCAACTTGTCAAAAATCTATGCCATATAAATGCAATTTTAGTTTTTTTTAACTCCCACATCTTCACCTACTTTTTATTGGGATAATGAGCTGAGGAATGACAGGAAGAATCTTGTTTTCACCATGTTCCAGCATGTCATGGATTCCTTGACGAGCAAAAAACTCATATGGAAATGTCATTTCACAAAGTCCGTCAAAAAACAAAGGCAGATAATAATGATAGTCCAGCTTCTCAATTTCTACCTGAAAATATAAAATAAATAGTCAAATACAATTTTACAAAACAAATACAATATTATCAGGTTGACAGATAATTCATGCCATCTAATAAGTACATTTAGAAAATAATAATTGATTTTATATCACTGAAGAGTATCATTGAGTATCATTGAGTATCCAGCAAGATATATCACAAGATACTGAAATACCAAAAATATTTGATGTAAGGATCAGAAAGAAAATTAGTATGCTCACATATACTTTCTGAACAGCTGCCACTCAACTCAGTTGTTTAGATGAAACTAACATTTCAAGCATCTGAAATAGCATTTGAAAGCTTCCTGATTTTTCAGTACCAGATCCTTACATTTTTGCTTATATACCTTACTCTGTAAGTCACCCACAGGAATCAATGCTGTTATTTCAAGCATAACATTCGGTTTGCTTCAGAAAAATCTGATCACTATATGCTCACTTGGACATTCAAAAGAACAAATAAGAAAAAGAATCCTGTAACCAAAAACATATCCAGCATTGTACAAGTATCAGTATTTGTATAGAATACCCAACTTCCTAGAATATTGACCTAATTTTATTTGTTACTCATTTCAGGAACAGAATTCTAAGAAAATTTCATTGAAAAATCATAGTGAAACTAAGTACCTATTTCTAATAGGAATCTCCCTCCAATACTAAACTAGAAAGTGAGGGATTTTGCACCTACCTTTTCTTTTCTCTACTCATCATTATCCTGATGTTACATACATTCATGAAATGTATGTAAGCCAGTAAGAAAAAGAATTTGTTTGCTTTCAGTTTATTAGAGCTCTGAATATAGCTAAGAGGTTCTCAACAGCAAAGTATTTCCTCTGAAAAGCTTAAGATCATCAGAGCTCCTGAGAGAACAATCCATCTCTTTAGGTAACCTCTTCTTTAAAACACTGCCTAACTGCTACACTACTTTTCCAGTGAGATGGTATTTTGGAATTTGGTAAGCACTTCTTCCTTCACATCTAACAAAATTTATCACAGAGTATGCTGAAGCTCAAAACATCCTATGAAAAAATTTCTCAAGTTAAGCAAACCAATACCCATCCCTTGATTTAGGGCCAATAACATTCTCACTTGAATCATGGAAGTCAAGCAAATACCAGACATGCATTGGCCACTGTCATTCATTTTCCACCCAGCCTGACTCTAAGCAGACCTGACCTTGCACATCATAGCTACTGACTAGACCACTTCAGTCTTTCATGTTACAACTGATCTACTTATGATAAATGAAAATCAAAATGGAAAAAGTACTTGAAAGTAAGTCCTTTATATTTGCTGTGAATATCTCACTATTGGCAGATGTAGAGCCAATTACATACTTCAATACCCTCACATATGAGAATGTTGATCTCTAATGAGTCTAAAAAGAATTACTGCATTATAACTACCTACAAACAAACAAAATCAATTTCTAGTTGTGAGCCATACAGAGGAAGGAAAAAATAAAATCCACATTTCCTAGCAGTGAATCTATAACATTGTATATGATTGTTTCTTCTTTTTTTTTTTTTTTTTGTTGTTGTTGTTTTAATTTCAAAGCAACCAAAAAAATAAAATTCAGAAGATATTTACATTATCTGTATTTATAGTTTTTGACACTCAGCATGTTATGGATCAGGCTTGTGAGCTAGTAAAATAGCTACTGCAGACTTCTGTCTACAAGCCTAATTCAGAAGCCAAATTCCTAACTACAGAGACAAGTTTTCGTCAAGTGAGAAATGGCCAGCTAGTCAAAAAAATATTGATGAAAAAGGAAGAGCAAGAAGAAGACATTTTTTCTTGTCCTCTGTCCTTCAGTGTTTTTCTTTTTAACTTCTAATTTGTATTTTACACAATTATCTGATTACAATCTCATCTCAGAAAATTTAGAACAAAATCTACAAGTACGTGTACCTGGACAAAGCTTTAGATGTGAAAGTGAGATATATGTATTTTTTAATTTTTTTTTCTTTTTTTTTTTTTTCCCAAAAGAAAACCAACTTTGTCAGAATATAATCCCATTTCATTTGTTTTCTTTTTTAAAATGCATTCCGTACATGGACTTTAGACAACTCTTTCAAAATTACAAACAATTTCCAGGGAAATACACAACCTTGTCAGGTATAAGGATCTGCAACTATTCTGATCAAAACATACAAAATAGAATCCTTCATACTTTTTCTCCTTCTCTCTCTTAACATCTCATCTTCTCTGCATGTACCAGCAATCTTTTTTTCTCAAAGATTTTCTGATAGTCTGAGCAACTTCACTCAGCTATTCTTTGCCCTTAAAATCTGACTTTTATTATCCAGACATGAAGAAAGCTTACGTGCTCAAAAGCTTCTTCAATTTGTCTTCCCAGTGATGATATCTACTCATTAAACAATGTAACCTTAGCACTGACTTACAGTACATTACATAAACATAAAAGTGATACATCAACTTTGAGGACAATACGATTTCTGGTTAAAAAATATATATATATTTTTCCATTATACAAAACTTGCTGTTGAAACAATATCTCCACAATAGACTGGTATTACAAGCACTAGATAACAAAGCACTTGTGGGTACTCTTCTCAGTTAGTTTCCAAAGCCATCAGTGGACAGCTTTGGATCAGTGGCACGTCTCTGAAAAGAACTCTGATTTCTATCTCAATTCTTGAAGTGTAAGCTGTCCAAGCATACAGCATATTTTTACTTGCGTTTTGTGCTCTATAATAACTCCCACAATATGGATCCCGGAAATATTTTGTCTTACATTCCATGGTGTGAAACCCTTTTCTTCTGTGTTTACTGTTTAGCCTTTAAAAGTGGCTATTATACAACTGTTCAGAGAAAAATGCGATTTTTCTGCTTATGCCCACAAATCCTGTTGTTCAAATCCATACACAAAAAGTGCTGATGAAAAACTAAATTCTTGGCAAAACTTGTTCACATCTAACAATAATGCTGCAAATATGAACTTTTAAGAGATCTCAAAATAATTATTAATGAACTTTCATGTAGCAGTAAGTTGTTGAACCAAGAACCTGAATTTTCAGTAATTAGGTCAAATAAAAAAATCCATAAGTTACTATAAAATATGATCAGACAAAGAAGACCACTGTGTAAGCATCAGTAAAATCTTCTGCTTTGTGGCATTTCTGAGCTACCTATGTCAAAAATAAACAATATACAGTTTATACTTCTTTTATCAATATGTATAATTCACCGAAGCACAAGATGGAAGGAAAGTATCACTTTTGGAAGGAAAGTATCACTATGGAAAGGCAGTATCACTTTTACAGAATTATTTTTTTCTGCAAGAAAGCCATTCCTATGAAGTAGCTAAAAGTGAGAGGCAAGTCTGCTGGGATAACGAGAAGCCCAAGTTTAGTCTGTAAATAGTAAAAAAAAAAAACAAAACAAACAAGTTCCCTGGCTAATCTGCCTGATAAAGGGAGAAAGCAAGATAGCTGGGAAAACTTAAGGTATAGAAGTTTGACAACTAGCATATTACTGACCTTCCTTAAACAAACAAATTTAAAGCAATCTGAGTTTTAGGAGATAGCATTTAACATATAGAAACAGTGTATTTTCCATCTTATTATTATCCACATAATACTATATGTTTTTGATACAATTATCCAAAAACTGAATTTGATCTCCCAAAAACACTGTATCAGACTGCTTATAAATTCATTCAATTCCTTTATCTAAAACATTAAGTATATAAGAAGAAACTGCAATTTTTGGTTTGATAAGGAGAAAAAGGAACTTTTGTAAGCATAGTAAAGATTTTATATGGATTCTCTGATAAAATAATTGTTTCCTTTAAGATTTTTTTTCCATTCCATACCACCTTCAGTTGAAAAATTCTAACTACTTCATCTCCATTTCCTAGCTTGGTAGAAAGAGAAAAGCAGAAATATTCTTGAATATTCTGTTTTGAAGTTCTTTCTGATTTTAGGAAAAAAAACCTTCCTTCCACTTTAGTTCAAAGTTATTTTTTTTGTCTTCAAACATTCTCTACCTGTAATCAAGACAAAGCTTGTGCATTTTACCGTTTGTGGTTTATTCCCTTTAGTATGTTTGTTCCCTTTAGTATATCTTTCCTTTTAGTATATTTGTCATACATTGGTTAACATCTGTCATGTTAATCCATAATGGGAAGTCTGTAGTCTTCTCTATAGAACATCAAATGCTTATTAATATTTTCTAGACCTGATTAGATGGTGTTTTTTGTATGGTAACTTTACCTATGGTGCTTACATTTCAAAACTCAATCCTACTGTTGCATTTAGTCCTTAAAGGTTTACCAATAAAAAGATTCAGTTTGCCGAATTTCACCTTTCAGTATATACTGCATAGGATCGTAATATAAAAATTCTCTCTTGAAAGAACTTTAGCATAAATTATTACCTATATTCTACCTATAAAAATGAGAGACCTACAGTTTACATTCTCCAATACAATAAGGTATGTATCTTGGATGGAGATCGGTGTCCTCCAGGGCTTGGTGTTGGGAACGATACTCTTTAGTAACAGAGTTGGAACGCCTCTCCTGCAAGGACAGGCTGAAAGCTGGGGCTCTTTAGCCTGAGGAGAGGAGGCTATGAGGGGACCTGATAGCAGCTTTTCGTTACTTAAAAGGGCTGGATACCTGAGCTAAGGACAATAGGATGAAGTCCACCAAGACCAAGTGTCAGGTCCTGAACTGTAGGCTTGGGGCAGAGTAGCTGGAAGACTGCATGGAAGAAATGGACCTAAGGTGTTGGTCGATGCTAGGCTGAACGCCAGCAGCACATGGTTGTACTGAGTTCTAGTGAGGGACACAAAGAATAATGCATTCAGTTTTGGGGCCCACACTACAGAAAAAATATTGAGGCCCTGGAGCATGTCCATAGAAGGGCAACAAAGCTGGTGAAGCATTTGGAACACAATTCTGATGAGGAGCAGCTGAGGGAACCAGGATTGTTTTGTCTAGAGAAAAAGAGGCCCAGAGGAGATCTATTTTCTCTCTCTTTATTGAAAGGAGACTGTGGTGAGGTGGGGGTCAGCCTCCTCTCCTGCATAACTAGTGATAGGATAAGTGGGAATGGCTTCAAGTTGGGCCAGGGGAGCTTGAGGTTGGATCTTAGAAAAAAAAATAATTCCTAAAAGTGGTCAGGCCATGGAATGTGTTGCCCAGGGAGGTGGCTGAGTCACTGTCCCTAGAGATGTTCAATAAACATTTAGATATGATAATAAAGGATATGGGTTAGTGAAGAAATATTGGCGGTAGGTGATGATGATCTTGGAGGTGTTCTCCAACATTGGCGATTCTATGGTTCTACCTGAACATACACCTCAAAAGTGAAGTAATACAACTCTATCTCCACAGACTAATTTCTTGTTTGACTTTCTCCCTCAGTTTCCTCTCAACTGAGACCGCCATCTAATTCTTTGCAAATTCTGGAGAGACACTCAAAATAAAATTTATCTACTTTGGCTCAGGTTTGATAAATATAAAAGAGGAAAATAACTGAAACAGAAGTCATCCGATCACAAACATTTGGCAATATGGCAAAAGCAGTCTATTCGTAACCTTTTATAAGCAATATAAGCTAGAACTGGATATTATGATGACCTCTGTAACATTATAGAAAATAATCAAATTTATGACATTGTAGCAGACATATTCCACAGATACTATATTCAGGACAACTGCTGCATGGAAATGGTCATTTATTTGATAACCACAATATTTTACTTTTGGTTTCCACACTAGAAGATGACAACCTAATCATACCAGTGTTAGTGAGAAGGACAACTAACAGTTAAAAAAAAAAAAAAAAGATCATATTGTTCAATAAATAAATAGAGGATCATTGAGTGGGGGAGAAATAAGGGCAAGAAGAAGGAAGACATACATCTGTATAAAGGCCTTCCCATTTAGTGAGAGAGTAAAAATAATCATCCTGCAATCTCACCTATAAATGCAAGCTAGCAATTACATTTTATTTAAGAAATGTTTTGTTAGCTACGTCAGTGAATGTGAGCTGTGCCATACAGAAGCTAATCTAAATATATATATATATTATTATATCTAAATATATTATATTATATTTAGATATATATATATATCTAAATATATATATCATATATATATATCTCAATAGACTTCTAAAGAGTGTGGGTTCTATTCTTGAATCTACTTTTTTTTTTTTTTTTTTAAATTGTTCTGCCTGGATCTAGATTTTATAAGCATACATTTAAACAAAAGAAAAGGCATGATTTACCAATATCAGAGAGGGCAGTAGTATCCATACAGACAAATCAGGATGACCAAAAATACAAGTTTACGAGATACAGGTCTTACTTTCGTCACTTTTAACACTGCATGTCATGCTATAAGGATTACTGCTACCAGTGTAGGAGTTCATCAGTATGTTATAGTAATAAAAGAAAAACTCGAGCAACCTAATTAATTATAAGCCACCAACATGATGTAGATGTGAAAAGGGCATTTACCAGATAGTTACATAATAGATGGGAAAGCATTCCTATTACTATACGAGGCACTTGTAAGATTGTGTCTGTTATTATGACCAATTTGTCCTAATATAAAACAACCAGATTTTATTCACATGTTCTGTACTGGAAGTAACAGGAACAAACAGATAATATGAACACTGCAAACTGGAAGAAACACACACACACAAAAAAACAGGGAAAATAAATGCTTTTTAAATTTTTAATCTATTGGTTCTCTAATTGCTTTAGATTATCTGAGTCAATTGGTTTCTAGAAAAGTATGCAAAATATTCTATTTTAGCACAGCAAATAGCTATAGATTATGCTCACAGGATTGCTTTCTTTTAACTAATAAGAAGCACTATGAATAGAAGATGAATGCACCCTGAGAATAGTGCTCAGTAAGCACAACAGACAGAAGTAGAAGGTACTCAATAATTTTTTGTCTGAAGCAAATTATGGGCCACAGAATAACCTCAGTGGCTGACAAAAGTATTTCCACTACTTCAGAAAGAATGCTGTTCTATTTACATTCTTTTTACTGTTCAAAGACTTGCTGAAACCTTGTTAAACACACCCAATTGTTCCATTGTTTTCCTTACACGAATTATTAACATCCCCAAGCGCAGTAAATTTGAAACTTCAGACTAAGAAAGCCCTAATCACTTTTATCTGCAATTGCATAACATAAGCATTACATGATGTGAAAAGATAATTTGCATTTACAGCTATCAAACAATATTTTTTTGTACTATGTACACCTACTTTGAGGTGAATGCCAGGGAATGACTGTTCTGAGGTCCATAGCTCCCTAAAGAGATTAAGTTGCACCCTCATCAAGGACCACTGAAATCTGCCACAGCTGCACTCAGGAACCAGCAAGGAGCAGAGGAAAGATTCTGCCCCATCACTATAGAAAGTACTATTGTGAAGAAGAAACTTTCAGTTTTGTAGGTGCTTAATTAGACAACAATGTACAGATTTCTAAAAAGGAAAGCAAGGAAGATAACACTGTATGATTACTCCATTTTCAAGGCAGAAGTTGAAGGTAGAATAAGAAAGCATAAAGAATTCTGGCTACCCTTTGGAAGCAGACATATCGATCTTCACTGATTACTTTTGCAATACATAGTTCAGTTTAAACCATACTGAAGGAACCTGCTCAACAAAACATATACAGTGCAGCATGTCAGCAACAAACTTGTTTAAACTTTTGGAAAAAATACTGAAATAATTTTTGCTACTGTTTTAATGAGATGAAAGATAACGCTATTTGTAAAGAGTGAATTATGCAGTCAAATCAGGAAAGAATGTCAACTGATTTTATTATACGTTCAGAAAGACAGTGACCAAGCAGTTGTTTTTGTACTCGTTGGTACTAATCTTCTTTTTCTACCCCAATTATTAATGAAAAGCTATCTGTTAAATTAACTTGAAATTCTTCAGCTTTAATGTAAATAATACAAAATCAGGAAAAAAATTGAGAAAAGCAGGAACACTGGGATAATGGCACAGGGAAAAATAATGTCTGTGGCCAAAATTAAAAACAAATGTCTGAAGATTTATTTTGATTTAGTGATTAAGGCATACCATAAAATATCTGGAAATCTTCAAACAATATAATGCAGAATATATTCAATTTCATAATAAGTTTCAGACAAGTACACAGAAAAAAGTCAATAGTTGTATAGCTTTAGTGAAATAGTGAATACTTTTAATATCTGTTACTATGCATTATTATTTGAATATTTATACACAGTTTATATATTTTTAAATGTAATAAAAATGTGGAAAATGAAGGGCCCAAAAGGAAATTAGAATGACAATTTTTTTAAGTTAAGAGTTTTCAGTTAGACTGTTCCCATTGCCTTTTGACTCTTGACATTTATCTCGAGATGGGAAAGTTAGCAAAAAAGTTATAATAAATAGAATAAAATAGAATACTCTGTTCATTCTCCTAATTAGAAAAAGAAGAGATATTTCCTCGAATGCTTCAAGGTTAGTCTACATTAGTATCTTACTTCGGAACAGTTGTGCAATTTCAAAGTTAATCCTGAACAGAAATGGAACATTTTGTGTGCTGGAAACGTGCTTCTGTTTATAGTTGTGATTCACCTATTTTTTATTTAAGCCTTTTCCATTTTTCCTTTATTGTAAGCACAGTAAAGGGGTTACTGAAGTCTTTCTACAGGAGGAGAAAAGCTAGCCACTTGCTCATGAACTTCAAAGACACATTGTGATGGGGGGATTTCTGAGCACTGCCAGAAAAAAACAACTATACCTATCATACATTTGTTCCAATTTTTTTTTTTTTTTTTTTTTAAAGATTTTATTATACTATTAAGTTTGGAAGAATTCTCCCCTCGCTTTTTGCTAACCTCCAGAGATGTAACTAAATTTTTTTTCAGACATCATTATCAGTAAGTATGGAAAGTTATACAGAACAGGAAGGGAGTCCTCTCAGTAAATTCATAATATTCATAGTCTATTAAATCGTTTCTTATCATGCAAACTCACTAATTTTACATGACATTTGCAAAATTCTCTTAATGAGAACAACCTATTTTTCAGTTTTCTTTCTTTTTAAGGATCAATACCTCTAACAACTATAATCAGAATCCTAAATGTACGAGCACCCAGTGACTTAACTAGTTGTCTCATAAGTTTAGCAAGAACTGAGAAGCTGTTATATGACACTAAAGGAGAGGTTTTATATGTCTCCCACTCCAATAAAACAGGCTTGCTAGACAAAGAGCAGAAATCTGTAGACTGCACTCTGGAGATTCAGCTTATTAAAAGCAATCTAAGGGATAGTTTTAAGAGTAAAAATAGTAGATAAAGGATATCTGGCTCTGTAGATATTAAATTAGGATTTCAAAAAGCTTTCAATAGAGTCATTTTCAGGAGATTATTAAGTTAACTTAGTAGCCACAGGAGGCAAAATGAAGTCCTTTCATGAATTAAAAGCTGGTTACAATAGAAGAAGCAAAAATGTTAATGGAGGAGTGTCCAGGGGATTAGTAGAAATGATGCTGCTTAGTATATTATCAAAGACTACCACAATTTTAAAATAAAAGCATTACTTAGAATGATAGGAATAATGAAACATTGCAAATAGTTGAAACTGATGAAATGATATATCAGTGTACATAGTAAAGGTGGAATACATGACAAAAAAAAATAAAAATTGTAAGTTATTTTTACAACTTACAATGCTACAGTTTCTGCTAATTGTATTTCTCAATGTGAAGGCCCTATCACGTTGGTAACTAAAAACATATTTTTCTTTTTTTTTTTTTTTTCTTCAGGGGAAAAAAAATCATTAAGTTCATGCAGAAATTAGCTTTATCTGAAAGGATAGTGAGAACAGTGAAAACAATTATCTCCCTCTAGGTCCAGAGCTCCCCTTATGTGTCTTGCTCTTTGCACGCTCTACCAGCAAAATGAATCCTATCTTGCATGTTCTCCTCTGTGAGTATTTCAAGAGGAAGGTGTTAGCCAGAGAAGGTCAGGTCATCCTCTGGTAACTCTTTCTGGTTCTATTAATGCCACATTTGCATTGGAAAGTCATGTATAAGTTCTTGACTGGAACTGAATAAAGCACGGAATCATTTAAGTTGGAAGAGATGTTTAAGGGTCACCTAGTCCAACTCCCCAACAGGAACACCTATAGATAGATCAGATTGCTCAGAGCACTGTCCAGATTGATAGTGAATGTCTCCATTCACTATCATGAATTCACTCAGCAGGTCCCAGTGCCTCACTACTTTTATCATAAAAGATATTTTTCTTATATCTACTCTTGTCTCACTCCAATTTATAGGAGGGAGAGGAGGTTCTTCTATTAGCTATATACCTGGCGTGAGATTAAGAAGCAACGGTTCAAATGTTGGTCCGACCAGTTTATTACAAATCTTAATCAGGGAAATGGGGAAGGGGAGGACGGACGCTATTATGATTAGGGTAATGGGGAAGGGAAGGAGGGTGATAGAAAAGATAGAAGAAGCAAGGAGTCTTTATAGGCAGCAAGAGGGACTTAGTCACCACCATGGATCCAGCGAGGTTCGTAGTTCTGTCTTTGATCCTCAGTAGTGGTGGGTCATCGGGCAGAGTTGTTCTATTGATGACGACAATGGCGATGATGGCCCCTTTTCAATAGTTTCAAAGTGGTCGAGTCAGCTGTCTTTGGAGTGACAGCTCAAATCCAAAGTGGTTGAGTCAGCTCTCCTTTGAGTGACAGCTCAAACCCAAGGTGGTTGAGTCAGTTCTCCTTGTGGTGGCAGCTTCTGGCTCTGGGATCTCAGCAGGAACCTCCTTTGTTCCCATCTTCCAGGCCTTGCCAGCAGATAAGAGGGAGCAGGGATGCCTATCTGCATCCTGTTTTTCACAGAACACGATGGTATCGTTCCCTACTTTTCCCACACCTATCTGGAGCTGTTTAGTCACAGGCCAAATCTTCTGCCAGTAAACACTCCTGAGCACTCTCATCCACTCTTCTACAGAGCAAGCAGCTCTGGAGGAAGGGGCTTTCAAATGTTCCCAAAGCAATATCCATTGTCACACGGTTAGCACCCATTAGTTGCCTCCTCAACAAATCACTCAGAGTCTTATCACAAGAAACACCTCAGGAAGCAAGCTTTGAGCCAAAAAACAAAGAAGGATTCTCACAACTCTAAATCTCCCCTCTTTCAGGTTGAAGCCATTTCCCCCTGTCTTATCACAATGGTCCCTATTAAAGAGCATCTCCCCTTCTTCCTTAAAGCACCTCTTTAGATACTGACAGGCTGCTATCAGGTCTCCCTGGAGCATTCTCCAGTCTGAACAGCACCAACTTTACAAGCCTGTCCTTGTAAGAAAGGTGTTCCTTCCCTTGGATCATTTTTGTAATCCTCTTCAGGGTTTGCTCCAACACATCCAAATCTTTCCTTTATGAGGACTCCATATCAGGATGCAGTATTCCATGTAAGACCTTACCAGTGCAGAGTAGAGGAGCAGGATCATCTCCCTTGAGCTGCTGGCCATACTTCTTTTGATGCAGCCCAGGCTTTCTGGACTGTAAGGGCACATTGCTGCCTACGTCCAGCTTCCTATCCATCAGTACCACGCAGATCTTTTTTAGCAGAGCTGTTCTCAATCCTTTTGTCCTCCAGAATGTAGTGGTAGTGGGAGCTCGCCTCATCCCAGGTGCAAGATCTTGCATTTGGATTTACTGAACCTCATGAGGTTCACCTGGGCCCACTGCTCAAGCCTGTCTAGATCCCTCTGCATGGCAACCCATCCCTCTGCACCTCCCTCTGAGCTGCACCCCACAGCTTGGCATCATCAGCAAACTTGCTGATGTACTTGATCCTACTGCCACTGTCCCTGATAAAGGCATTAAGTGTTGGCCCCAGCATCGATCCCTTGGAGACACCACTCAAAACCAATCTCCATCCAGACACTGAGCCACTGACCACCACTCTCTGGACTTGATCCTGCAGCCAGTTCTTCATCCACTGAACAGTCCATTTCAACTAAGTTCAAGAAGCTGTTTCAATTTTCATCAGTATATGACCCGCTATTAAAATACAATTAAAAAGGCATCATAGTAATATTTAATACTAGTTAGAACACTATATATAGTGAAATGTATTTAAATACTTTTTCGTAAGAGTGATAAATTTTCTCCAGTAACTTGAGTATCTTATGATACCTGTACCTCTACAATATCTGGAATACTTCACTCACCAGCAATAGATTACAGGCTTTATAAAACCTAATTTTCAGTAATGTGAAGAAAAGGTTAGGTAAAAAAGAACTGATCAGTCCTATGGCTGCCCTATAGACAAAAAAACTACATTCAGTTCCATGCTGTTTAACATCTCTTAAGGATGGAAACTTCAGTTAAATCTTAGACAATGTTCAAGATCAAAGACTAACAAAGACCGAGGGTTTTCCAGAGTGTGAGAAGGTTCTCTGGTATATGCTGACAAAGTAATTGCATTGCTGATTGTTTTATGCTGAGAACTCCTGAAAACCAACCTCCAGATTTCCAAGATATTTTGCAGTACATACACTTGGGAATCTGTTCCACTGGCTCAATGGGTTCAGCTTCCAGTGTATAATTATGACTATCCTCCTCATGAAAAAGCAATGCCTGGACATATCCAGATAAACATCTAGTGTCCAGAAAGAAAGATAATAAAATGTTAATAATGGAAATAATGTAAAATGTTAATAATAAAGCTGTATACCTAGACCAGAAACTGCTGCACTTTACAAGCAAAAAAGTTCACTGATTAGAACTTCCTGAAACAAGCTGAAGTAAGCAGGGTCATAGTCTATGAATCTTCACTAACATCAAGAAGAATACTAAGAAAGGAAAACCAAAGTATTCTCATTGTCTGTGTGTCTAATATGGAGCACAGGCCAAGAGAAGCATTGGAACAGAGGACTGTCTAGGAAGGGGTAAACCACCAGAAATCCTTTGTTCCACAGACTCCAAGAATCCTGGAAGATAACTCTGAATTTATTTCATGCTTTTCAGTCATGGTCTGGTGGAATGAGACAATGAGTGACACTAGAAGGTCTTCAGAGATAAGAGAGATACCTACTTGCTGTAGATAGGCGAGTCAAATACTAAATGAAGAAATTTTAGACATTGATAAAACCTTAGAAATGGAAGGGAATACTGCACCATCTGCTGGTTGATACCAAACGATGTGATGGTGTTGTCCTCTTTCAATAGTGAAAGAGTTAAACAAAATAGGCAGAAGATGGTAAATATCAAGGCTTTATTTGGGAACAAACAGATCAGGCTGCCATAGAGAAGTTTAAAGACACTTCTTGTGAAAATCAATACAATTCCAATTAAGTCATAACTCAAATAGAAGTGAATGCTCTTCAGAATTTATAATCTACAGTGTGATCAAAATGTTTCCATGGTCTAGATCAACACATATAAACAGAACAAGGCAGGAGTAATTCTCCGACAATGACAAAACTATGCCAAGACTGTGCTAACTATTCACTGAACAGTGTCCATACTCAAGCCCCGTCACTTTACTAGAATAACTGTGGAGGTAGGCATGAAGTAAACAAATTGAGGTGACATGAAAAACACAAACTAATTTTAAAAAAACATAGAAGTTTGCTTCAGAAGCTTTTAAATACTGTAATAAATCAAAAATATGTGAACAAAATTTTTGTTGCAGGTATATCACACAGGAATTTTGAGTTGATTAGACTATATTACTGTCATGAAGTTAAAAATAAACTTTGCTTTAGAAGGAGATTATGGTCACTTGTGGCATCTGCCATGAATGTCTGTGAAATGAATCACTGAACACAACTCTTACGTTGATGGTGTCACCAAAGATAGCACTTCACAGGTGGGAAGAAGTCTTCAGATGACTTTTAGTCATTATATCTTCATGACCTCTATTAGTTGTTGTTTTTTTTCCCCTCTTGAGATCATATGTTGATTTAAAATTCAAAATAAAAATACAGAAATTGTTTGCTTCTTTGTGACATTGAATTTATTATCATTTTTTTTAGTAAATACCAGAGATAACATATGTAGCTATTCTCATTAGGATTAACTATGCAAAATGATATGCAAGCCCAAACAGTTTTGTTCAGCTAATGGAAACAGTAGGAGTGTTATCATGACTGAGAACACAAGCTAATTAGATAAAGCCCTTTCCGAATTTGGTGCCCATAACAAATCCAGAAAGGTATGAAAAAAATCGCCCTTCAGAGAAGCCAATTGTTGATCAAACAAACAAGACTTGAATTTACAAACTGTCCCTCATGTAGATTTTTAATTTATTAGATCTTCATCTGCTCTTTCAAGAACATACGTTTTACAAATGGTTCATTTCAGTAAGATATAAATCATGGAACCAGACTGGAACCATGACAAAAGTATCTGGAATGACAGATTATTTTGTATAAAACTTGGATGAAATATGTTACAATGCACTGTAAAACCTAGCGTTTTATTTTGTTGTATTATAAAAGTAATACTCAAATTGCCTTTAAAGTTTTTTTTTTTAAAAAAAACAATACATTTTACATTATTCAATTGCAATTGTTTTTTAATTCAATGCTATTTTATTATGAAAATGTATACTCAGAACATGATGTATATGTTTTGAAATGCTGATACTGTATAGCTCTAAAGGTTTAATATTTTTTGTTAATAAAAGTCTAAATAAATCTGATAAGGGAAAATAAGATATGCAGCTATATAATAATGAGCATATAAGTCATGCATGTATTTAGAAAGAACAAAATAAAAGGTATTCCATTTTACATTCTTATTTTTGTGTAACTAACAAGCACATCAGAATCGCCACTATGAAACATGATACCTTTTTTATATTATCAGTGCATTCTATTTCTGTATTTTGATATTTAAAGCAACAAAGAATGCAAAATATTTACAAGAGATTCCAGAATTTTTCACGTTGAACACATCCCTTTTTCTTCCTACAGCAGCGCACAAAAGAGGAAGGCAAGTAAATAATTATATATAAAAAATTCCATTAAAATGCATATTTTTAGAAGATAGGTATTATTGCATATTGCATTTTTTTTTGCAGCAGTTGCCAATATAAAAACACACAGATATTGACAGATGATAAATTGAAGGTAATGTTGTAATGTTCTAATATATCATAATTATAATGGTATTTTGAATTTTGATAGAACCATTTAAAAATTTATCCTAATCAATTGCTTGGCAAAACCATTAGGAAAACAGTTAAGTCAAAGATTAAACATGTATTCTTGCATTCTAAGCTCAAAATTAGACTTCTGCCCACAGAAAACTGGGATCTTCTTCACTAATTTTATTTAGTATGCTACTGTTCCTTCAGTCCTGTCCTTGAATCATGCACAATACTGACTAAAGAAGTTTTTATGAGGCTAGAGGAAGCTATTGGAAAGGAAAAACTAACATGGAGGTTCAGATAAATACCATCAGTAGACTATGGCAATGATTGATCTGTCTAATTTGTTATTTTCTTTGAAAGCAATAAAGCACATGAGCCAAAGACAAATTTGTGGGAAGTAAACTAGAGCAAAACAACTAATACTAAAATAGCTGCCAGTCCTATACTTTATTATCTCAGAAATATTACACGATACAAAATATAGTACCATAGAGCATGGTAAGTCAGCTCACTTCTTTGTCTTTTATATTCAATTTATCAGTGAAATATGAAGTATATCTTCCAGCCTCTTGCAAACAGAATTTGAAGCAAATAGGTTTTTACAACTTAATTTTTACTAGATAAAATGAGATCAGGTCATTGAATTTTTGAACAGTCCTTGAAACAAATACACCAAGGAAGTCAACACGTCATGTCTCTAGCTGTAAATTATATTATTGATACACATTCTATGTATGCATCTTAATATATTTTCTTAGTACAGTTTTTCGAAGATGCTTTCGAGAGTGTAGTGTAGTCTAGATTATTTAGGAATGTTCTTTGATCTTAACACTGACCAGACAAATAAATGGTAAGAAATTTAAGAAAGTTGAGAAATCGCACTTATTCCTCTGAGTTCTTCTTCTGTTCACTTTGTTAGCTATAGCTGTGTTTGTTCAGTTCAGTAGCATAGACAAACAAGCAATATTAGTAAGTCAGATGAAGAAATTAAATGGACTAAAACCAATGTCAAGTGTAGAAGTCAGAACATAAGGTAAAAATAAAACACCTACACGGCTCCCAGATCATATGAATTAGAACTATATAGTTAGAGGAGAAAAGAAATGCAAGAAATTCCTCATGCTTTTTCAGATTTATAAGTGATCACCGCCATGTGATGTTTGCCATGCAGCACAGGTAACCCTAACAGTCTTACTAGGAATTCTGCAATCTGTTTTGGAGAAAACAAAACAAAAGCAAAAAGGATACCATGGACTGAGTTTCAAAGCAATTGCACTACACCAGGCTTTAATCCACTTAAATTAACCCAATGTCTGTTTAGCCGACTAAACTGTACTATGCAATGTAGAAAAAAAATAATTACATTTTCCTTTTTCAAACACTTTCACAAATATTTTCAATATGGATGTCATGGTTCAGTCTGGTTTCCGTGACATCATGATGTAGAATAATAACAAAAACCATGAAACCATGACAATTGGTATATTTTTCCTTCTCTAGAAGGGACTACAAATTTCGTACAGCTGTTTCAAGTTTTATATTACTGTAATGTTACTTCTGTTTAAACTCACTGTCTAGAAGAAATAAGTTGTTGTATCAGTGGTAAGATTTTTGTATAAGATTTTTTTGAATCTCTCTTTAGACTAAGCTGAGGCATTTGTGCAGAGTACATCAGCATTGAGGTAGAATATTTGTTTTGCTGTGTAACTGAAATGTTACCATGCTCCAACAGGCTTCTAAACTACATTAAATTCAGTCTAATGTAGACTTTTTTTTTTTTAATGTTAAATAAATTCAAAAAGCAAAATAAGAACGAAAATGGAATCTCATGAAGATTTTATATATATATATATATTAGTCAAATGGACTGTTTAAACTAAACTTGAAAACAGGAAAATAGATACGGTTGGAACACTATACAGAACTTATGACAATATTCTTTCTTTGGCTACCATATCATCATTCTTAAGTATCAGTTATAGTTAATAACACCTCAATAGCCACACCATTATCCATTTCTGCAGGAATCCAACAAAGCTTTAAGCAGGTAATTACTCTAAATCCTCTTAATTTTTAAGAAGAGTAACAAATGTTTAAACATTTTCATTATTTAAATAATCCAAATTATATTTGATAGACCATTCAGTGACTGCTACAGTGCTCACAGCCTTGTTCTTATAATATGAAAATCAGTAAGATCAATTAAATCTTATAACAACTTCATGTAATCACACCAGACAAGCATTCAAGATGAATATACTAATACAATAATGAACACTAAAAATAATTAAACATATTGAGATTTAAGTGATCATAATCAAATTTCAGACTTAATATTCTGTTAAGATTGATGTTTCTATTTTTATCTCCCATGGTATTACCATTAGAACAAAAGATATATTCTTGACGATACCTAGAGAGACCAAAGTAAGATTTCTAATATTTAGATATTAGGAGTATGGCTGGCATTCTCAGAACTAGTCATTAAGTTGTGTCTAAGTTTTAAATATGAAGTTTAGGTTATCTTTTTAAATTTAATTCTGAATGGTTGAAACCACATTAGTAAACACCTCTACTCATTTGCAAAGGAAGAAAAAATTCTTGAACAACTAATGCTTCTGAAGATAATGCACGAGAACACTGAGAGTGGAGCTCTTTGTATTATTCCATATTCTCATCATTTACAGCTTTATTGACTTCCTTATCTGCTCTGCATTCTCAGAACAATTTTAAGTCTTTAAAAATAGCTCTTCCAATGTCACAGCATCTTCAGTTCCAGCAGTATTACTTTATTATGCCACTTCAACACAACTATCAAAAGTATCTTAACCATTCTATTTAGAAGGAAAAAAAAAAAAAAAGAGGGAAAGAAAAAAAAAATAGTATATCTGGAAGCAAAAATAACTCACTTTTTTGTTTCACTTCAGTGAAATACAGCCCAAACAACCTCTACCAAAAGAAACATAACTAACCGCTTCATTATATTACTAGCTCCATGTATATCACAGTGTCTTTCTTACAAAATGTATTAAGCACTTTGGGAAAAAAAAAAATATTTCTTCCTGACATTCCAAATGTATTCACTGCAATCACACTAACATGTCAGCTTTGAATCAGACTTCCTGTCATCTTCAGTGTGAAAAAACATCACTGTGAAGCTCTAACACATAGTAAGGAAGATACTACCAGAAAAAAAATTACACAAAGCAAAACAGAACAACAAATAACAACAACAACAAACGACAAAAAAAAAAAAAAAAAAAAAAAAAAAACAACAATCAACAACAGAAAAAAGAAAAAGGAAAATACTTACCTGGAGGTAATATAGATTTTCTGTTACAGACAAACAAAGTCATATGTAATTCATCATTTTGCAAACAAAAAATAGTCGTATCATCTATCAATGCTGAAGTGTAACTTACAAAAAAAAAAAAAAAGCTTCTCATTAGTTGTCAACTCAAAGTAACTTCAAAAGCAATCCCTGAGCATCCAATAGTATCTTTCTGACAACTTTCATATCTCTCACAAGCTGTTGTGAGAGCTGAATCAAGCAATCATGTCATGAAAACTGCTTTCTAATAGCATAAATCAAAAGAATCAAATCTGCCTGATCAGTTAAATACTCCTTTGCAGATCATCACAATAGGTTAAGCTTGTAATGTGGAAAAATATACTGACAAACTGCCTCTACCACCAGAGTCTGTTTTATCGAATATTACAAAACAGCATGGGAATAGAGGCAATCTAAATATAGAATTCAGAAATTAAAAACCTTCTAAGTGAAGGATGATTTTACATTTCCACAATGAAACATTACATTTTGAAAGCACTGTTAGGAAATTACCATGTACTAAGCTTTCTCTTTCCAATTCTTTCACATGATATAATGCAATTGTCTATGCTCACATCTGCTTTGTAAATATATTTGCATTGACAGGTTTCTGAACAACACAAATTCAGGCTGTGAAGTCTGAAATCGCTTATGTATTTGTGGCAGAACACTTCAGAACCCAAGATAAAAAGCCAAGTTTCGTTTTAACATTTTTTTAATAGCTTTTACATTTACCTGAACACATAAAACATTTTTTTTTTTTAAAACTTCATTCATACAGAGAGAAATAATAAAGGCATGTTACTGGATAAAATCTCTATGTAAGCTAAGAGCAATGTGATTTCTGCCTAATAAGTACACTAAATTCCATACTAGATATAAAAGATGACAATTACACAATAGAGGCCATAAAAGCCCTTGTGCCTAAGTATATAATTGTTTATATACATCTCTTTTTTTTTTTTTCCCCTCTCTTCTGAAAAGTGCACAAAAGAAGAGGACAAGGAAAGGATTTTTATCAAGCTTTCAAGGCATGGTATAATAATCATCCAATCACAGCTTCCTCCTCCCTCTGCCATTTGGAGTAAAAACACAGAAACCAAGTGTTTGCTTTTAATTAGTATTAACAAAACTTGGAACACACCTCCTTATTCACAGAAGAATCAATATTTTGTATTGAGGTTTTGTGACAGATAAAAATAAAATGCATATAATATGACTCCAAAAAACAGCATTATCTCATTGGAATTGTGTAGCTTCTTTTTGGAATTTCTTATTTTTAAGCCCTTATTTTGCACTTTTCTCTTCAGAATTTTACATCATGGCCTTCTCACTGACCTTAACCTCACTCATAAAAAAGAAAGAATGTTTCTGCTTTCACTTCACATACAATTTTCCTCAGCTTGTATTATATTCAGTAGAGCTTGATTTTTTTTTTTTCCCCCTCCAAAATTCACAGTGAAGTTTAAAATGATGTAACAGGTTGGACAAAATCTTAGCAAAATTTAGTTTAAAGCTACTTCTTTCTAAAAAGTAGTATGTAAAACCGTGAACGTAAGAGCATTTCTGAGCGCTGTTTTGGGCAGAATAGTTTCACATTTGTGGAGAAAACCAACATAGAAAATTAAAAAAATCCCATAAGACATACGCTCTAGGAAAAAGATTAAAACGAGACTTTTAGCGCAGAGCAAAGACTTAAAAAGCAAGTGCACAAAAGCTTTTCTAATTGTTGACTTCCTCTATATTCAAGAAATCAAGATTTAATATTTTCTTGTAAAATATCATTTTCTTGAAACAAAATATTAAAATAGACTACATTAAAAGGTCCACTTCCTATCTATAAAAATGGACAGAACCTTTAATTTCAGTTAATCAATTTAATCAAGTCAGAGGAGACAACAAACAAGAAATGTGGCTGACTAAACGTTATGTAGAATGCAATCATCTTTCAAATACAATTCAAGAAGAATACAATAAAAATATTCATAAACAAATAGTACAGTATCTATTTTACACGACAGAACAGTGTTATGTGAATATATTTATCAAAGGATTCCAGTAAATTCAAGCTGAATAAACACAACCTTTGAGTAAAAACAGCCAAAATGCTCTTTTAGATTTTGTACCATTCCTTAGTTTGTCAGCTTTGCTCTGTACAGAAAGTTTTTTCCCAAGTAACCCAATGAAGTCTTCCATTATTACTTAATATATATATTTGTATTTCTCAGACTTGTATAATGCTATACCAGGGACCTAAAGGTTCTGACTGAAGAATGATCCTGACTTAGAACAAAGGATTCTGGGAGAGAATAACCGAATGGCTACATGACTAGAACTATGGCCTGAATGACAGTTTTAAGCTAAGTGGTATTTGCAGCTATAGCTGTTTATCTTGTCTTGTAAGGAGCTTGATAGACATTCTTGCCAGTTTATCTTGTTTTGCAAGCAGCTAGGCTTACTTGCAGGCAAGTGTTCTACTTGGATGTTGTGCCTGTGTGGCCAGTGCATTATACTAGTCCCTCCAGACCCTGAGAGATAATATAGAAGGAGGAAGGATGCTGCAGAGTTTTTGCGCCGGCACTTTCTACCAAACCCACTGCCAACACATTACATCTCCCCCTCCTGCTCCATATTTCATTCATCTCTCAAGAGTTATTAAGTCAGATTGCGCTTGCTTAGGAAGCTTTTGCTTGCTGCTTGCTAGGAATAAAGTTTGTAACTCTCAGTGCTGCCCTGAGTGCATAGTTACTTGCTTTCTCACCTAAGACATCCTGTCCCTTGGATATAAACATACCCTGGAACAAACACAAAACCTTATTCATAGCTCAAAAGAAAACATCAGCTTAAGTTCATGTGATTCACCGCAGTAACAGAATAAATAACAATCGTGAGAAATTGATAGAAACATGAAGTTTCTTCTACTTAGTATGAGTGAACAAGTCTAGTCATTCTACAGAAATGATCCCCCAACAGACCAATCTAGATCTAAGGCTAACCTTTAGTCTGTGAGGTGTTTGTTTGTTTCTTTTGTGGCAAGACAGTAACCAGAGTAAATGAGAACATACTTGGAATCTTTATATGTGAGAAAAGATCTCGACTAGAAGAGGAGCAGTGGAGGTCTGTCTGTCTTCTGAATACAGCAACTATCAGCAAAAATTCCCCAAATATAAGGACGTTAGAATAGTTTAGTGACAGTGTGTGTGCTATTTTATTATCTATTTTACATGTGCAGGAAACAACACAAAATCAAGGTTTACATGTAGTCAAAAGATCAGCACGTAACAAAAACGAATGGCTAAAGAACAGACAAACTTGGTATTTGAACATACAAAAGAGCTGAATACTGCATTAACATTTTGACAGTATAATGGGGATCACTTTGTGTTAATCACAGCTGCTAACTGCAAGAAAATTCTATGAGACATTTTAGAGGAAACAAGCCTTAAGCTGATCAGTTTACAGAGGAGATATTAATGTCTATTGTTCTTCATACAAACTACCTTGTAACAAGTTTGATGGAAAATCTCATGCCATTATGTTTTTATCAGAATACTTAGAAAAGCAGTATATTTGGTTTGTAAAGAAAATTAACGATGGGGAGCAATGAGTAATATACCAGTGTCAAAAATCTCTTATCTTTTATGTTCTAGTCTAAAAAAAAAGCTATTTTTTTTCCTTCAACTAAAATAGATTTCATATACTTTCACCAATTTCAGTAGCTTTCTCTGTACTGGATCCAGTGAGAAATAATATCTTCTGGAAAGAGACTGAGAACAGGATAGGAAATACTGCCTTGTGCAGTGTTACTAATGATTCTCTCCTCATAAAAAGACTCCGCATATCTCAGAATTGCACTAGTACATTTAAAACATGCTGACAGTTTACAGACATCAGAAAATCTTGCAACATTCTTTAGTTCCCACTATTTTCCTCATTTCTTCAGATGAAGAGACTGTTGTTTGAAGTCTGAGATCTTTCTATTCAATATCACTTCAATTTAATTGTTTGAGTTTAAGTTCTACAAGTGCTACCATTGAAAGTTAAGGTAGTAGATAATAGCATTTTAAAATGTACATAGTTTTAATGTTTTAATTTTTTTTTCTACATGTAGATATATTAATTAATCAGTAAACAAATATTAGTGGCAGTTACAGATATGTACATTTAGCTATAGTTAGAGAGAGGATCATCTCAAGGATTTACTTGTGCTGTGCGATAACCATTCCCAAATTAGCTTCAAGAAGGCAGTTGCTACTGAGTTATATAAAGGGGGTATTAATTGATCTGTTGAGACACTTCTAAAAGACTGATTACTGAAACTCAGGTATTACAACTTTCCATAAATATATCTATGCAAGTACACCTTGTTTGGAAAATATATCTCTGATCTCTTACAAAAGTGATCACTGATGATCAGTGTAAGTGTTTCACGTTTTCCTTACCACTTGACAGAGAATGCTGTCTGACAGACATACAGAGACAGAAAACAACACTGAATATATTTAGCAAGGGAAATTGCTCACATTGGAAAAATACCTTTTCTTCGTGATGCAAAATTTAAAGTTTAGCAAAGCTACAAAATCACTAAATACGATCATATCTTTTCTCTTATTTGCAGTGTACAAACATATTTCAGTGGATTGCCAAATAAACTGAATATGTACTTTCAAAGCCTGGGCTAAAGCTGCTACCAAAGAATTAGGAGATACCAAGGAGGGTGTTGCGGAATAGAAAGTACAAAGACAAAATAAAGCTATATTAGACTTTCATCCTTCTTTGCATCACGCTGTTGAAGACATACAGGAGCAAGTCTTGATACAGATATTTAATATATTTATTTTTTTTTTTTTAAACAACTTGTTTTACTTTATTCCTTAAAAAAAAAAAAAAAAAAAAAAAAAAAAAACCAACACCACTGGGAATTCAATTTTGAAAACATAAAAACAATCTTCTTCTAGAAAAATCGTTAGATTGAAATGTCAACATCTCAAAAACATATTGGATTCAAATTTTCATACAATGTCAAACTCAAATTGTCTATCTGTCTGCATAATTGTTTTTTCCACTCTATTTTTAAGTATCTGAAGCCTGACTTATTTAGTGCCAAGAAAGTAGATGAAAATGATCAGAATTGAAGTTATTCAGGCAGCTGTGAACTGGTATTCCTGACTGCAAGTCCTTATTGCTATATCTAAAATAATGCTTTCCTAACATAGCTTTCTTATATAATAACAGTAAGTCTCGTGAGATGACATTACTAGAATTAGAATTTGTATTATCCATAATTCTATACTATAGCTAGTCATAAAGTTCTTTTATTATTTACATACTTAGAATGAACAGTATAGCAAAGAATAAAATATAGTTATCAGCTACGAGATATCACTGCCATAACTGTCATTAAAAAAATAGTGGTCATTATGACTAATGGGGTATTTCTTTATTTAAAACCTTAATGATTACAATAAAAATATAATATAAACTTTTCATCTTAAGCTAAAATGTACTGAGAAACCGTTACCCTTGAAAATTTGATATCTGGAGGAAAAATATAAAAGCAGGAAATTTTTGTGGATCTTTCATTTACAGGTTATGTAGTTCTTTATTAATCTTAGCTTTCAACAGTGCCAATATATCTCTGAAGTAATAAAAATTGAAAATAAATTCAATTCTACTCAGTGCTAAAAGCAGTCTGCAGCACAGAGTAATTTTAATGAACGTGAAGAACAGAGATTTTAAATGATTACTGTGTCAATCTTCTCATTAAAGTATTTTTGGGAAGGGACATTAATTCTTATACTGAAGTCAGCATATGAAACTCTTGTCTCTTCAGCATGAAGGAACACAGCATAAGAAGCAAATGCAGTAATTTTAGTTTACGGGCACATTTCTACCTTCGATAGCCTGAGCCGGACTAAAAAGTCTAATATGTAACAGATATTCACATTTCATCAAATACTGATTGTCTTAACTGATAGAAAGATGAAAAAGTGAAGCACTGATTCAAGGTTTGAAAATAGCAGAATGAAGAAAAAAATTCAACCTCTAAACAGTTTTGTTTTGTTTTTTTAAGAAAAAGTAGATGGAGTCAAAGAGGAGGGAAAAGAGGGTGATTTTATCTTACAGGTACTGCATAACAGTAGTAGGAAGAATTAAATATTTTCCATTATTCTCATAAAGTGAATTAAATTAGTACTAGAAAATTTCCTGAGGCTTTTTTTTTTCCCCACAATACTTTTTAAAATAAAATATAGCAATACTTCTGAACATTGGCATATACAAATGAATTCAAACCCATTTGCTTTTTTTATAAAATGAAGATTACTGCCTCTCTGTATCTCCTTATCTTTCAATCTTTTAACAGCTTACCTTACTGCCTAGTGAAACATCAAAGTTTAAAATAAAAATCAATTTTATACTCTTAAATAAAGAATGCTTACATCAGTTCAGATGATTCTTTCACATGAACCATTCTACAGAAAACCTGAAACTAAGGCCTTCAACTTATCTGCCTATAAGGTTGAAAACTCAAACATTTTTGTTTTTAACCAAGTCTCGTAACAAAATAATTATAAAAGTGACAAAAGAATAAATGCTAGCAGCAAATGTTTCTGAATGAAGATATTTTTCCTATTGCTATAGAAATCTTTATAAAATTCTGAAGGTAATTTTGACCTTGAACTTCTTTTTAGATTTTTTTCACTCTTCTGAAGAAGAATTTTTTTCCCTAGTATTCAATCTGAATCTCTGCTGGTGCAACTTTGCCCTCTAGCCCTATTACTAGTTACGCAGGAGAAAAGGCCCCCACCTTGTCACAGTCTCCTTTTAATAAGTAGAGAGAAAGCAATAAGGTCTCCCCTGCACCTCTTCCAGGAGAAACAATCCCAGTCCTCTCAGCCACTCCTTTTAATAAGACCACTCACCAGCTTTGTTTGCTTCTTCTCTGAAGAAGGGCCTCCGTGTCTATCTTGATGTGAGAGACTCTAAACTGAATACAGTACTCAAGGTGCAGCCTCACCAGGGCTCAGTACAAGGGGCAACTGCTTCCCTGCTCCTGCTGGCAACACTATTTCTGATGCAAGCCAGGATGCCATTGCCCCGAGTCTGTAATGCTGCCTGGGGTTGCTACGGCCAAAGTGCAGGACCTGACAGTTGGTCTTGCTGAACTTCATCCCACTGGCCTCAGCTCATCCAGCCTGTCCCAATCCCAAAGAAATTAAACAGGACAGGCCCCAATACAGACCCCTGGGGAGCACCACTTGTGACCAGTCACTATCTGGATTTAACTCCATTCACCACCACACTCTAGGCCCACCCCTCCAGCCAGTTCTTTACCCAGCAAAGAGTGTACCCATCCAAGCCATGGGTTGACAGCTTCTCCAGGAGATACTGATGTCTCAAATCAAGTAATATATTTATTTTGTATTGAATTTTCATGTTGGGATTTTATAATAATCCTTCTTTACAGCAAAGCATATTCTGACATTCTGGTGTCTGAGCAACACTGCCTACTAATTTCTTTCCTAAATTTCTGTCAATTTTTAAATACGTGCTCAGCTTTTTTCAGTAGTCTTTATTTAATTCATTTTATTTCATGTCTTTTGTTGTTTATTACTGTAATTTGATCTCTCAAAGAAAATCTAAAATATATTGGCATTACTGGTGCTTTTTCTTTTTTTTTTTTTTTCTTTTTAAACAGATAAGGTTAAGTTTAATATTTGGTATTATGAACATAAACACTAACTCTAAACATCTTAAGCAAAACTTCTAAACACAAAGCTATCAAAACTTCAACATCCTAACAGTTTATTAGGTAGATGCATATTTGAGTATTGAATGCAGATCACATTTTTAATAAAAAGTGTACTTCAGCCTAGATTGCTTTATCTCTTTTCCAAATTCAGTCTGCAACTATAAAAAAGAAAACAATTATTTGTGATTGTGCGATCATAGATCACAAAACAATTCAATCTATTTTGACTTAAAAATATTACTGAGAATTCTTCTCTGACAAGTCTGATTTAGATAGTAAGCAATAGTCTTCATTCACTCCTTCAGAAAAAAATGTCTATCAGATATAGGTTAAAAGCTATTAAATCATTTCCATTGCTTAGTGCAGCAATTCAGAATAATGAGTTTACAGACTTGTAGTTTTACTGCTGACACGTTTCAAGTCTCAGAAACAGAAGTCCAAAATCTACAAATCCATATAAGCTGTAATGTGCTGCTTTTTTTTTTTTTCCCTATAAGAACAAAGATTCCAGACATGCCTCGATGAAACAATGAACACAAGTTGCAAGATGGGAAGTGCTATGTTAATAAAAATTGTATATACCTAACAAATAATCTTAGAGCAAAATACAACTATGAAATTTCTCCATCACTTACTATAGAGTGCATCTCTCACTTAAGTAGAGGCTAGTAGCAGCAGAACAGAACATGACACTTAAACTGATAAAACAGATAATAAAGTTAATGATTACATATGTAAGTATGATGTATTTGGAAAGGTACAAAGAAATCTCAGAAGCTACGTAGCATCTAAGCCATAAAACAGCCATCAACACAAACGATGCTTACTCTGTTTTATATCAGTACATCAGGAAAACTTCAATAAAGTCTTGTGTTCACACCTGCATAAAGTTAGTGTAATGTCTCTAGTGTCCACTACTGATAATCAAAAGAAATAAGTTTTTTTTTTTTTCTAGGAATAATTCTTGACAGGTATTATTCATTCTGATGAAAGTCTATGTTAGTGCACTAGTTTTGAGGAATAATATGCATTTGAAGGGAAGCTTATCCTCACACCATGAAGTGAACTTAGAATGCTTGAATTAGATTCTTTTTAGATAAAATTAAATCAGAAGACCTGTTCCAATTACTGACAGGTATTCCATCCACAAAATCAAACCACAGATCTCAGGATAAAAAAAAAAAAACAAAACACCTCTAGAGTCACAATCAACATTATAATGCTATAAAGAGATAGAAAGTACCATGATGCTATCAGCTTGTACCATGATGATATCAGCTTGGCAAAGTCTTTGACTACAGCAAATAAGAAATGCAGCAGATACAGAAAAAGAAAAGAGCTGCTCACCTTTGGATGGCCGTAAGTACGCAGGGATCTCCAGCAAGATGCTCTTGCCTCCACTGCCAATCCTTAAATGAGGTCTGGGAAGGGGTGGATCCACCCTTTCCAGTGGCTCACATACATTGAATGCACCTGAGATCCCCTGGATTAGCCCTGCCTTCCCACCAGGTGCTCAATCACTTCCACTAGAAGCATGAATATGAAGTTATCAGCGCTGTTTCATATACCAATTAAATTGCACCACGATATCTGGTAATGTAGTTATAACTTGAATTTGTCCTTGGGAATACTACTTTCCTCACTATCTACAGAAGGGGCCTACAAATGTTTTTTAGCTAGGTGTCTGAAACTGCAGATGTACATAGAGTGCCAGATTCACACGAGAGAGAACAAATGGGCATAAAATAGCTAGGAAAATCATTTCATAAACAAGTACCATGTTGGATGATATATATGAGGAATAGAACAAATTCAGCCTCCAAAACATGGAGACATTGCAGGTGAGATTCCAAAGAGATATGTGGTGGCACATACTGTTCAGTATATTTAAAAGTTACATAGAGAATGGTGATAACACAATATAATATTAAATTCATTACTGGTAAATGCAGATGATGGAAAACAATCAATCCTAATTTTACACATGTGACATAGGCAAAAGATCCTGGGAGACCCTGCTGACATGGCACTGAAAACGCAGGCATATTGTTTGGTGACAGTCAATAAGGTCAATAAAATGGTTGCAGGTGTTACTAAATTTTAAGTTCTGGTCTTAAAATTTTATTATAGAAGATAATAAATTCACAGTGCTTAATCACTGCAAAAATTTCTAGTCATACAACTTTAAAGCATGTGTACTTCTTTTTCAATTGGAGAGATCCAAGTAGGCCAGAATTTTTCTGTTTAGAAAAAGTGATGACTGAGCAGGACACATCAGAAACCATAAACAATATAAGCAGGGTGAATAAATAACAATACTTCAACTTTCTTCATAATAAAAGAGAAAAATAAAGCAGGCATAAACATAAAATGAAAGAAAGTGTTTCATTTTCATACAGTGCATGATGAAATTGCAAAAGTTATTGACAAAGAATATCATGGAGATCAAATTAATAAGTTAAAGAAAATTGGGACAGTCTTCCTAAATTCAAAAATATTGAATTTAACATCCAGATTAGGAGGCTGCTAAACCACTTATTTCTAGGAAATGGAAGTACACACCAGGGAAATAAAGTAGAAATACATACCTGGTTAATGGTAATTCTCCTAACTATTTCAGCCTAATAACTGCTGGAAAGGAGACAAACAGCTCTTCAAATTAGTATGATAGTATCTAGTTCTTAGAAGTAATGTGTTATTCCATAGGGTCTTATAACATTTATAGGACTCCGAATAGAAAAAAACAAATTTTGAATTTTAAATCTACTTTGAGTAACAGAACAATGAAACTACACCATCAGAATTCTCTGAATTCAAGTGAAATCTGTTTTTTTTTTCTTATTCATTTTAGAAAGAGGAATCCTAGCCCTGAATAAGAGGCTTCCTATCAACTTCAGTAACCTTATAGCAAGCCTGAAATACAGTTTGAGGTGATATGTATAATTGTCAGTCAGACATTTTAACTAAATTAAAAAAAAAAAAAAAAAAAGAATGTCCATTCAAAGGGGGCCTACAAGAAGCCTGGAGAAGGATTCTATCAGGAAATGTACTGATAGGACATGGGTAATGGCTTTAACTGAAAAAGAGGGAAGATTCAGAATAGATATTAGGAAAAAACTCTTCACTGAGGGGTTGGCAAGATCGAAGTTGCATAGAGAAGTCTTGGATGCCACATCCTGGAAGGCCACATTGCTTTGCGCAACCTGATCTAGCAGAACATATCCCTACACATTGCATGGGGCTGGAGCTTTAAGGTCCCTTCCAACTGAAGCCACCGTATAATTCTATAATATTTCTTTCTTCATGTAATTTGGTAATAGAAATAAAACAGGCAGTACCCATGCAACTAGGTAAATAACACCTATCTACATGTCAAGAGCAGTTTCAAGATATAACTGAACAAAAAGCGGATACAGAGATGGACTAGCAAGGAAATTTTTAAAGTTCTCTAACAGAATACGCAAGAATTACTTTGTTACTATGCACAAAACTAAAATATTTAATTACAGGAAGGAAAATTATTATAAACAATGGACAGAATATGGGAGAAATGTTTGTTTTCTGTATTACTTACTACCTTTTTTTTTTTTTTTTCCAATCCTAGAATCAAGGTTCCCAAAAATATTTCTGAGATTGAACTATGTTTGGCAAATATTTCAACTAGTAAGAATACTCCTACTTTAAGATAAATAGAGCCTATTTTGTAAATATAAGACAACTATTCAAACTACAGTGTGACATGGCTGAAGGGAATAATTCAGGTATGCTACTAAGATCTCTCTCAATTTATATCGAGCATGGTATTCATTATGTTTTCATCCACTGCAGTATAAAATGTCTTGTTTTGCACAGCTACATTTATCACAGATAAATGATATGCCCTTATCACAGGCATTAAGAAGCATCCCTACAATTCATATTTTCAAGAAGTGTTTTGCATTCCTACTTTATAACTTTGCAAAGGATCTAAACTGATTTGTGGATTACAAATAGCAGGCAGTTCTGACTTACCCCAACTACTTATTTTCATGGGCTTCTTAGATAATTTCTCCTGTGAGATATTTATTTGTGACTGTTTTAAATCTCATTAAAAACATTCTGGCCTCCCAGGTTTTTATTAAATAGCATACATTTTAAAGCAAGTTATATACACTTTTTTTTTTTTTTTTGCAATGTCTCTATTTAGCAATTCTCTTAGAATCCTGTTCTCAACATTACGATCATAATTATTATGCAAATACATCTTATGCTATTTATGTCTGAATAGACCATTAGGCTTGTACTATAAACTCTACTTTTTCCAAGTTGCATAAAAAGTGTTTCACATGGAAAAAACAGACAAGAATTTTTTAACAACAATCAAACAAATAAAATTATCCTAATATAGTTTTCTTCTCTTTTTCTTGCTTGTTTGTCAACTAGAATGGCTTCCATTGAAAAGTTAATTCTAACAGCAAGATTTCCTGCCTTCCATAAGCTTCAGGAAGAAATTAAGAGACATAGACAAGAATAGAGAAAAAACAAACACCCAACAATATGAAATTGAAGAACTACAACACATGATTAATTAAAACATTCTGCATAAAGTCATAGAGTTCTGGGTTTGAATGTAATGCATCACTTTAAGCCCAGAACCATACAGTAGTATTTATTACTTTTGTATTGTATTGTTCTAGCTAAAGATAAATAAAAGCTATCAATAGTTAATGAAGCACTGCCTGTGTGTTTCAACATGGCAGTATTGTTTCCAGTAACAGATTTGGATTGATTTGTCTTAATTTACATTAATCAAACAGCATTATTATAACACAATTTTAATAAAGTCCAGGGAATTAAAAATATGCCCAGAAAAAACTTTCAGTAAAAATATTTTCCTTCATACTTGTGTTTCTATAGCTTTTCTTCTAATTTCTGACACAGTCCTAAATAACACTGCCCAGAAAAACACTTGTCATAAGATATTCTTTCTGGAGCATCTGCAGGTTACCCAGAAAGCAGTTTGTGTCAATTTCTATTAACTTGGCAACAAATGCTCTGTCAAGAGCAAGAAATCAGTTATTTTTCTGTCTTTCTTCTTATATCCAGTAAATACTGGATACTTCCTCTAACTGTTGTGCATTAAAAACAAATACGTCAACAGAATGACGACTTACAATAAGACCTTCCTGCCACACTATTATTTAAATTTATCTGAAGAATTTTGCTAAAGAACTTGTAATAACTGAAAATTAAGTTGGAGTAAAGATGTTTGCCAGCTGTTTTAGAGAACAATTAGCTTGAGATGATTAAAAAATTCTCATTCTCAATAAATGTACAGAATAAAACTATAGACATTATTTTAAGTAAGTATTAAGTATCTGTCTTATTTTAGCATTGTTGGACTTCTCTGATCTAGTTTCCTATCTTGGTTTTCACATCAGTGAGGAAGACAGGCTTCTTTTTTTAAAAGAAATACTCCTTTTTACTCTTTTTCTTATTTCAAAATAAGAAATGGTGATATGAAGATACACAGACATGGGAATGAAAGAAGGTAGTCACTAGTAGGTAGACTCACAAGTGAGATTACTTTATAAGCATCACATGAAGAATTTATTATAAGAATTTCAACTTAAGTACATGGCCATATTCAAGCAAGTTCCTAATTTATATTACGTCAAGTGAAAACTGCAGCCAGGCAAATGATTACTTCTGCCATTTGTTAGATCACAGTGTGTGTGACCTAGCTATGAACTGGATTACCTAATTAATTTCAGAATGTCCAAGTGGTTGGCATACAACTCTGATGATTTTAATTCACTGAGCTACTGAAAAAAATCAAACAAGATTACACAAAGGCTTTCTATACAAATGTACAGGTATTTAAGGTACACTAGAGGCAATTGGAGGAAAATATCTTTTTAAGGACACTTTCTGAGTGTCCTTTTGGAAGGAGCCCAAGATGATAAACACAACCTAGTGGGCAGGGCAACTAAAACAATCTAGCTGCTGATATATACAGAAAAAAAACAGTCTCACTTTCTTCACTCTCTCCCTACCTCCACACGCACTCTTTCTGTCCTACTTATTCTGGCACTGTTCTCAGCTCTTGCTGATCAATGCAGGTTACCAGATCCACGGAACACGATACCCCCTGGCAGTTTAGTGAGCAAAACTGTCTCTCTGAGGCTGAGTTGAACAGCTGAGCTTAACCAAGGGAAATGTTAGTAGCCTTCTTGAAGCACCATACTCCATGGCTTATCAAGACATTTCCATAAGCCTAAGTCTTGCCGATAGCAAAGGTTCCATTAATCCTTAATAAGAGATTTGTGTATATTTGGATAATCTAACATATGACAGAATAAAGGCCATCAAGACTTGCACATGGCTGAACCACACTATGAAAATTATGTATTTTGAGAGAACAAATAAAGGAAGCAGTATTGCATCTTGGGTAATACATCACAATTACATCATTATATAATGATTATATAATACATTATAAAATGTATTATATAATACATTGTTATTGCATACATGCATATAATTTTTATTTCTGAAGAATCATGGGTAAAAGTTTTTTTACCGAAATTGAAGCTTTATTAGCAAATCTGCAAGATCACATGAAACAAGCAGCTCCAGACTAATTTGTTAGAGTTACTTCAGCACTTCAAATCTAAGCTTTATCATTTTTAACATACACTTCAAAAAAATAGTAGTGATGAAAACTGTCTCTAGTCCAGTACTGAGGTACTCATTAAAAATTTTCAACCTCTTTATGTACCTCATCAACATTCTTGGCAACAAAAGAAGTATGTGGTGTACTTTAAAAGATTAAAACATGGCCTGTGGACGAAGCTCCAACATCTTTGAATGGGAGAAACAGACCCAATAGGGATTAGTGAGAACTGACTCACACAGATATCATGGAACAAAGTAAGTGCTTTTCATTTAATGGTTGTTGGATTTTAACATGGCAGTAAAATAAAAAGAAAATTATTCTACATATTTTGAGTATATACTACCTTAATATTTCATGAATATTTATAGAGACAGATGTTTAACTTTCTCAGGAAGGAGAAATGTGCTGAAAACTTCGATATGAAAAAACTATTATTTAATAAAAAATGTGAACAATGATCATATTTAAGTGTTCAAAATTTAAAGGGCTTCTCTTAAAAGATATGTCAAAGCAAGATTTCACTGAAGTCTTTTCATGCTAACTGATCCTACAATAGTTCCTGAAGTGTCCCCTAATGTACCAAAGTCATGTTATGGGTTACTCACATATTATTTATTCTCAGTGATTCCATATAGACAATCTAATTACGAGGATTTCTCATATACTGACTCAAGTAATAGAATGGTTAAAATAAAAACTGGAATTAGTATTAACATATCAACTGAAAAGCACCCAGCTCTCTGAATTTCATTGTCAAAAGTTCAGGTTACATTTCGTATAATTTGCTGTTAATATTTCCTTATCCATAAATAAAGAAAAAAACCTTGAAAACGTAAGTATTTAGTGATTTACTTTTAATTAGCCTGAATAGAAATATCTTTTAAGGTGGATTTAAAATCTTTGGAGGCAACATCAGAACTCCCATTAAATAAGCTTTGGAAATGAGTAATGCTATGACAGCTGAATTTAACTTCATCGTTTTTTCTCAAAGAAGATAATGACACTGCTAGCAAGGCAAATAACATCACGTTTATTTTTGTAACGTTCCATCTACTGGCCTGAAAAAACAGGTTGCAACATCGTTGTCACAAAGGGAAAGTCAGAGTATTTTGAAACACTTGCATTCTATTCAGTGAAAGTATAAGCAAAAAGGAAGCATTCTTGCTCCTTAGTCTAAGTCTATCAAAAGAATGCTAAATAGAACAGAGCATGCAGATCATCTGGAGAATTCAGAACTTAAAGTGATTAATTAGACCTTATTTTGTCTCGAGCAGATTTACTAAGCTTTTTTCAACTTAGCCCCATTGTTTGTAATTACCAAAATCATACCTCCATTGGCTAGTCTTAGTTGCTTCATGCATGAACAGCAATCTGATTGAGCACTCTTGTTAGGATTTCATTCGTCATTGTAATTAGCCATAATCATAGCCTTCCTGGGTGCATGAGAATGTGCAAACGACCGATTCACAACCCCAACTTATTTGAATATGAATCTTCTCAGTAAGTAGCAATAAAATAGTGGAAACAAAGCAGTTTCTCTAGGGAATTTTGTAAAGCATCCCTGTCTCTTAACTCTCCCCCCTTAAAAATGTTCCCTTTTTAGTATCGGAATTCTGTTTGCTAAAACAAGGCTTGCTTAATGAAGACAATGGCTTATTATTTCTTTAAGTGGCACAGCAGGGACCAAGTATTACAGGCCCAGTTCTTTCAGCCTCTGCCAAGGACACAAGGAACAAAGAGGCAGGCAGTAACTGGAGGCAAATAGACCTCTCCTTACACTGCAGTTTGTGAACACTTTCCTCAGAGCAAGCAAGACCCAGGTCTCAGCTATTCTGGAACTCAAAGACAGGGTCTTTTTCTCCTTATTCCTGTAAATGACTCACACATTGCAAAAAAGCTCATAGCAGCAGAGACAGCACCAGACATGGAGCAAGGCAAAGCGGAGGAGGGGTAACACAGCTAGTTCCAACACAAATACATTCATAGTGAGCCACCTAATGGTGGCAGAATGCTTTCTCCCTTTTCTATTAAGGAGTTCCTGTGGGAGACAGCCTTGCAAATAGGCACTGGATAACGCCCAAATTGTATTCTCTGCCAAAGGACAGAATTAGATGGGAAAAGAGGAATTTTGACAACCACAGCCCCAGCACTACGATCTACTTAATTTTTAAACATGTTTAGCAGTGTTTCAAGTAAGAATAAGTCTCAGAGGCACACAATGTCAAACAAAGAATAATTATTTCAATTGCCATACTCTGTCTTTCAATTTGTCCTTTGTTATTTTATATATATTTTATAATATGACATTTTTGACCTATAGGATGTGAAGCATGGATTTGCAGATAAGGATAATTTTCTGATCTCCTGAGATTATTTTGTCTGAATGGTTCACAATTAAGGCTTGGCTGAAGAGCCTGCAAATTTACTCCTCTCTTTATAAAATTAGCAGTGACTCGAAAAAACATTTCTTGATCAGAACACTATGAAATGTCAGCTTCAGTTTCTTGAAATAATACTAGGAGCTTACCCACTATTATCTATACACTAGATTAAATATTAAAAAAATTAGAAGATAGATTCTTCACTACTTTTGATGATCTTGCTAACAGGGAGTGAGGAGATTAAAAATTTTACTGTTTCTGAGGATGTAACTATTACCAGTTCTGAGCTATGCTTTCTGGAAGACTATTTGTGATATCTACAGCCATGTCATCCTTAAGAAAATCCAGCACAGAGATGTAAATTAAATCATACTAAACGTTGTCATTCCAAGCTACTTCAGAAAATAGTTCCATAGCAACTATTTCTCCATCAACCCTTATTGTCCGCACTGAAGAATCTTTCTTAGATGCTTTTCTGGTTAAAACAGTACTGTTTTTTTTAGCAAATACTTTTTAACTATCAGTGTTCAACAAGCTGCCACATAAAATAGCAGCTAGTAACGTAGAGGCTTTTGTCCTCATAGCCTTCTTCATTATCTTATCGTAAAGCAGAAATCAAGGAAACAAATAGGACAGATTTTTAAGTTTTGTGACAGTAGCTCTTGTAATTGCTCTCTTGTTTCAGCTCTTTGGATAAAACTCGAAGTATTGCTTGACAGTGCAACTCTGCATTTTAAAAGCTTCATTAGAAGTTCAAAATTGTAAGATCACCTCTGGCCCTTTAGAAAACAACCATGCTGACTAATCCATTTACCTTAATACGCAAAACAGTTAATATTAGACACAGACCACTCAAAGAAGAATCACTATTTTCTTTGAGTTCAGTTCTGCTGAAGAAAACAAAAGTTCCTGACAGTCCTTCAATGTGCTTTTTCACTAGCATTCATAAAAAGAATAGATGAAAGAAATCCTTCTGTTCAGTAACATTTATTTCACTCGTTACTATTCAATTTACATTTATGGTATCATATTACGATATGATCCCTTCACATTCGACTTATGCTTTAGGTAATCAGTAAAGAAAGAGAAGGGTACTTTCAAGTTCTTAATACCATTACAGAAATAATCCAAGGAAAATGAACTATGTGGAAGAATTTCTTTTAGCTCATTAAATAAAATATACGCGATTAAATTACAGCAACTTACTTGAAAAAAACCAATTTGTTGTATACGCTAACTTTTCTGAAATAAAGCACAAACTCTTAAGGAAACACAACTTTATCACAAAAGATTACAGTAATCATTAGAATTATGTTGGTTCATTTATGAACCCTTTGGAAAATAGTATGTTAATTTTGCCTTGTGCAGATATTAAAGGATTCTTCTTATGCTCCAGGCTTACCTTCACTAGGAACAATGAAATAGCTGTTGCGAGTAATATTTCACACCACCTTCTGCACCTATTGAGATCTTGCTGCACTGAATACCAACTTCTTAAGAAACAGCTTCCACTGTCTATCTTCCCATGACATCTAGGACAGATTTTCTTCTGCTGAATTACAGAAAGACAATCTCTTCCCTAGCCCTGCTGATACAAGTCAGGATGCCATTGGACTCCCTGACCACCTGAGCTCATGTTTAGCCAGCTGTCAACAAGAACTCCCACATCCTTTTCCTCCATGCAGGTTTCCAGCCACTCTGCCCCAAGCCCGTAGGTCTGCACAGGATTGTTAGGGTGCAGGATCTGACACTAGATTGTTGAAGCTTGTACAATTGGTCTCAACTCATCAATCCAGACTATCAAGATCTCTCCACAGAGCCTTCCAACCCTCAAGATCAGCACTTCCTCCCAACTCAGTGCCATCTGCCAATTTACTGCAGGTGCACTCAATCCTCTTGTCCAGATCAGGAATTAAGATATTAAACAGGACCCAGGAGCTGCCACAGTACTGATCCCTGGTGCATACGGTTTCATAGGAAAATTTAAGATATATCAACTACTGTTTTTATAGGGAGACAAAAACATTATGCTGTTTCTTTCTTAAGTATAGAAGGCATTCTTTTTTCTTAATAAGGTAACATTTACTCACCTATGCAGAAATATGCCTTTCAAAATATATCTAGCAAATTCATTGTTACAAATACATGCAATGTAGTAACAGAAAATGGTTTAAACCTTAAATCTGGAATACTTCCAATGTGCATCTACAGTGGGTAGTATAGGACTGATAAATATTATTTATTTTCAGGATAAGGATAGGATAAACACAGAAAGAATGATGATGAATGATGTAGTACTAAATAGCCCTGAAGCTGAAATAATGAACTCTGTAATCTTATGAAAAACAAACATTATAGCTGCTGTGCAATCCAAAATGTAACCTTTGCATTATATAATAATGTGAAAAATTTTTATTATAGAACCAAGCTTCATCTCTTTAACAGAATGAATTTATATATAGAAGAAACATGGTGCAACGTGCCCTTATTACATTAAAATTTCCCTGTGTTCTAGATTGTCTGCTTGAGTTTTTTCAGGCACTACACTTAGGACCCCTTGATCTGATCTGCAGAAATATCAGCTAGAAAATAAACAAATAAGCATGTTTTTTTTTTTTTACTTCGTTGTGTTGCTTTGCTTTAAGGAGAAGATGTCTCAGGTGTGGCTGGAATGTACACTTTCCAAGTCATCAACTGAAACATTTGTTTCACTTGACTGACGTAGAATAAGTTAATTCTAAGTAATATTAAAAATATTTAAAATTTTGAAGAATGGTTTCTAATGTCCTTTAGTTAAAGACTTAAAACCTTCATAAAAGTTGTATCAGTCAGCAGAAGATGCATTTCAAACAGAAAAAGTAAATAAAATTAAGTAATCTGGTTAGTCAAGTCTTCAAGTAAAATGGTTCGCTTTGTATTAATCGCTGAATTGCTAAAATAATCACCAGAGTTATGCTGAAATTAGAAATTACTGACGCAACATTCCCAAGGACTACTGATTCAGTATTTTATTTTTTTAAAGCTTATGTGTGTGTAAAACGGATTTAAGACTTCTTTCATCCTTCACTCTGCTGTTCTATCCTATTCTACTGCTTCGGTTTACTGTTCTTTAATTTCCATCAGTGAAACAATCTATGTGGCTGCACTATATCCCAAGTTACTGTACCAACCTGATAAAAAATAAACAGAAAAGTAAAAATACAAAGCCAAAGACATATCTTTAACTGGTTTTAAAATCTATCAGATTAGAAAAAAAGGCCAAAATAATATCAGAATAACTCTGCCCAAATGTCATTCTCAAAGAGCAGCTGATTATATATCAGCTTCAGACTAGCCTCAGCAAAACAAACAAACAAACAAACAAAAGCAAACTGTAGCCAGAGTAAAATCAGACCAAAGAGTTTGAAAGGATACTTGGATCCTGTGTGTTAGATGTTTATTACTTGTCCCAACACCACATCTGTTAGCTTTCCAGGCATTTCTGTATTCACCTAGTTTCTAGAGTTTGTGCTTGAAAACTCATTTTCACATTATTACTTCACATAATTTACTAAATTATCAGAATAAATCAAATGTTAATAGGAAGAAAGAAAACATATTTAAGCACGATGCATATTAGTTTAAACATACTGTTCATTAGTCACATATACAAGAATGTTGAAATGTGTAAAAAATAAGTATTTAGACAAACATTGGATATAGAGATAATACTGTTTACTAAGGAAGACAAGTTCAATAAAGTATTAAGCAACTAAGAAATATTTCATGATAGGTTGTATTTCAGTCACTGGATTTTTTTTTTAAATAAGGTTTTAAAATGGTTCTTTATAAAAACCGTAGCACATATCGGAGTACAGTTTAAACATTAAGCCAGTTCAACCAGTTAAAACATTTTCCTTGTAGCAAATTTTGATGTAAATAAGAGTAAAGAGTCAACTTCTAGGCGCAGGTAGTAGAAAACATTTGGCTCAAAAAAGCCATGATTCGGCCAGGTTGCATTCCACGGAATTTTCAAACATATAACCTTATGTAACGCTATAATGGGATGGAAAGTACCACAAAAATAGTGCGGTGACAAAGTCTTTGACTACAGCAAATGAGAACGAGCCCAAACGCAGCAGCCACAGGAATAAAGGAAAAGAGCCATTTACCTTTAGAAAGCCTCAAGTAGACAGGGATCTCCAGCAAAAGACACCCTCACCTCCACTGCCAATGCTTAAATGAGGTCTCAGAAGGGGTGGAGCCAGGATCCACCCCTTCTGGTCACTAAGGCACATTGCATCACCTGAGCACCCCTAGATTAGCCCTGCCTTCCCACCAGGTGCTCAATCACTGCTTCAGGCCATGACTCAGCATTTCTGCCACACTTTACTATTTAACAATATTACTAATTATTTCAAAGTATTCTGAAATGAACACTGATCAAACAAGACTCGCTCACTATATTTTGCTCAATGGCTGTAAAGAATTCAATACAGTTGTATGATATGCCCTGGTAGGTTTTAGACAGGCCATGGTAGCTTCTACTTGGGTTAGTGAAAATTGTTTTTTAGGTAGGATGTGAAAGATCTGAATCAAATCTCTTCCATATAAGGTCACTTATTTCAGATAAATCAGATCAGACTCAGCTACCTTTTAAATCCCTCTTAAAACAAAAAGCAGTAGGTTTTATATAAATATTATTTTAGAGATTTAGCATATTATACCACCATAGAGGTGAAGAAATTTCATAGGAAAATTAGATTAACCATTCTAATTGGCTCGTATTTTGCCCTGCGGGAATAGTTTTGACTTCTTTACAGAAGAGCAGTGTAAACAGCCACCTCTTTGTGAGGAAGTATGCAGAGGTATAGAATTAATAATTAAAGCAGAGAAAACAGTTTGCTGCTAGGCAGAACTCACTTCTACATTCTCAGGTATGCCTGTTTGATAAAAGAGGAACAGCACAATTCTGGGAATCGCAGTGTGCATTTGCTACGTTTCAACGTTAATCTGACAACCCAATAACAACTAGAAACTGGCAGTGTGAATCACCTTTGGTGTATACCTAAAAATTAAACCACCTTTTGGAGGATTATTTTAATCCAGCAGACATCATATTAGGTGATATTGCTGCATTAGGTAATGATACTTCTGAAAACTAGATGAATGATCTAGGATTTTCAGGGCATCAGTGAACAAATTACTTAGCAAAAAGGTGTGGGGCTGGTGCTCCTGCTGTTAGTGATCATCATTACTTCTTACCTGAAAGTTACCAGCTGCATTTAACTAATGCATTATGTAAGTATTCCAAATCAACTTTATGCAAAGTCATTCAGATAGTTTAAATCACCTTCTGAGGTGGTAAATCCATAAAAGTTTGTCTTTCTATGCCCTTGAGAGCAAACTGATTTATTGTCCTAATTAACTGCAACTCTTTACACAAGAAGCATGAATATTACATTGTTGTCTGCAGTCAGAAATGTCTGTAGACAAGAGATCTCTGACAGACTGATGGAAAGAGCTGTTTATTAAAATGCTGTGTGAGTAGGAAGTTACATTCACTTCATTCTTTCACATTTTTTGTTACATATAGTGTAGTGACACCTATTGTAACTAGACTGATAAAATTTTATTGCCTTTGATTATCTCACAGAAACGTATCAATCCAGCTAATGATAAATAAATTGTGAATATTTTGTTATATATTTCTAGTATCATTTGTAAATTAATGATTTGAATAAGTTCAAGTTTAAAAACGATTAAAAATCCATGCTTAAATTCAATAAGGACTGAATTTTTTCCTTATCAGATAATCTTTAACTACCAAAAATAATTCTTTTGGGAGGGAGTTATGATGACTGTAAGTTGTTTATAGTTTGTCAAGAAAGAATAGGACAATTTTAGTAATGCTATCAAATGGTTTTATTCCAGCTATTTTTCTCACCTCTTCAGATGAGCATCATAACATATAATGAAACATAACTCATCAGAAACAAAAAATAAATGCAGTTGTTTTTTAAAAAAGTATATAATGTGTTTAGCTTAAACTAGAAATCTTCATCTAAATCTCAAAATTGTGAAGTAGTACTTGAGCTCAGAGTGAATCAACTACTCAGAACTGTACGCGGGTAGGAATTTTACACAGACAAGTGTATTCTAATTTTCAAAGGTGTAAAATGCTCACAATATCTGTGACAGCCTAAATTCCAAACCTTTGTACACTATGACATTTTGTACCAAATGATGGCTGTTCATGTTTCCACACAAACTGCTGCATGAGAAGGTTGGACTTTGTCACAAACATAAAATACACTGCAGTTTTTATTGTTTTCACCTGGTTAATGTTTTTTTTTTTTTTCTTTTCCCTGCAAGTATATGAACTGTGAATATATTGAGCAAAAAAATCTTGCTAAGATCAACTAAAAATGCACATTGTCTTTCACATCTCAGAAGCACGTTGTGATAGCTCAAAGGAAATTGAAATTCATCTGAAATTTAACTAAATCCAAGCTGGTATCAAAGAATGTTTTTGTCACAGTCACAGGCTTTACACTGGGTCTCCAGCCCATCAGCCTTGGAATAAGAGCAGCAAGTCTCCAGAGCTGTTATTAAAGCACAAGGCAAAGCATGGTCTTTTTAAGGGTCCAAGGGCAAGATAAGAATCATGAAGTTGGACCATCATAGGTGATACAGGTTCTTACAGGTTTATAAGTATTCATGGGTTTATAAGCATTTATGATTCATTAAGTGTACAATCACCGTCTTCTGACCCTCAGAACACTTCTTCGGACAAAAACAGAATGTCAAAAGGCAACTGTCACAAAACAAAACACAGGAAGTTCTGTCTGAACATGAGGAAAAACTTTGACTGTGATAGTGACAGAGTACAGGAACAGGCTGTCCAGAGAGACTGCAGAATCTCCTTCCCTGGAGATCTCCAAAAGCAGTTTGAATAACGAGCAATAGCAGATTCTGCCTGAGCGTGGAGGTTGGACTGGATTATCTCTAGACATCCCTTCCAGCCTCAACCACTCTGTGTGACTCTGTGATACCAGCATAGGTTAGTAATTCAGGATCCTCGGAAAACAATGGATATGGCACAGTTTTAGCACCAAAATCAATTATTTCCCTAATTTTGAACTTCTATACTTTAGAAAAGAAAAAATATTAAAAAAAAAAAAGGGCAAATCCACAAAAAAATGCCAGAATTGGTAAAATTGCAACTACATTTTGGTGAACAAATGCAATAGATCCGAGCTTAAACTATTGGTCTTAGTTTCAGCTGGGATGGTATTGAATAGAGCTCGGTAGGCACGGGCCAGGCCCCAGCACTCTGAAGTGATTAGTGCCCCTCTAAAATTGCCAGGGCAACTGATCTTCTCCAAATATTCTACTAGTTTTTCAGGATTTTGCAGTTGAACAACTGCAAAAGTGAAATTCTAAACTACTGGGGGTGCCCACCACTCTCTGCATCATCTGCCCATATGATCCCACAGTCCCTGCCTCAGAGCAGATCTCTGGGTGATATTCTTAAATGATCTTAACCTGGAACACATTTGCGACACATACCAATAGGAGAATGTTGATTTGAACATCTCCTGGTACTCAAAATTCTCAAGAGCTACTGTAACTACTCTAGGAAAAGATGTAAATGTGGAAGAGAAAGGGAGGCTGACGAACTGCTGGAAAATATCCTTCCATGACTCCTCCATAGCCTGTCTCCCAGAGGAGACAAAGCAAAGAGTATAATTGCTAATGATATCAGCAATATGGTTTTCAAAACTTAGAGATAACTGCAATGCTGAATACACACATCACATCAGTTTCTATCTATTCTATCACATCAATTTTATCATAACATGAGCCAAAGCCACCTAGTTAACAAAATATGAACCTTAATCCAGTGCCTAGCAATGACAAACACAGCAAGGAAAATAAACAGCAAGCAAGGTACTGTACGACATAGTTCAACAAGAAGACTCTCAAAAAGCTCCATAGGGAAAACATTAGCAATCATTAGAGAACTAGCAATTATCAAATAGCCACAACATTGTGTTAACACGTTCCAGACAGATCTGCTATTATCTCAACTCTTTAGGGCCCACACTGGGCATCCAAAAGACTGTTGTGGTTTATCCTGGCTGGGGCTGAGTACCCTACAGTCATTTACTCAGCCCTTCTCTTTCCCAGTGGGATTTGGGTGAGAATTGGGGAAAAAAAAAACAACAATAGAACTCATGGGTTGATAGATAGAAGGATAATATTACGTGTGTGTGTGTGTATAAGAAGTGATGGAAAAGTAATTTCTGACCATCCCCCAAGCAATGTGCATCTAGCGCCCCATGCAGCAGTAGAGAGAGAAAGAGAGGGAGAGAGAGAGACAGAAACTCCCACCCCCTTCAAAACTCCTTCCACATGATGTCATATGGTATGGAATAATCCTTTGGCCAGTTTAAGTCACATGTCCTGATTCTGTCCCCTCCCAACCCTACTTTAGTATGAGATGAGAAACCGGAATGGCCTTGGCTCTGGACAACACTGCTGAGCAATGACTTCAAACATCAGTGTGTTATCAACATTGGTTTTTTCCTAAAACCAAAATGTAGCATCATACCAGACACTGTGAAGAAAACAATTCTGTTCCAGCTGACACAAAGACACTATCACTTTTCAAATCAACTGCTATTTATATTTATAAACAGATAAGAAAGCTGGAATTCTACCTAAAACTTTGAAAGTTATGTACATGCTTTCAAAAACAAGTATTTTAGAAAAACATGAAATGTAGAGATGTCAGCAAGAAGTTAAAAATGAAAATAGCAGCTGTAAATGTTTGTCATTTGACAGCTAGAACAACACTGAAAAGGGTTAAACTGAAAGAATCTCACTCTCATTCATACAACTTGACTACATATGTATGGCATGTAGATTGGTGGCAGCTTAGACATCATAGTGACCATGAAATCTTCTAACTCATGCATTTATACAGTTGACAGTGGAGCAGGAAGATATCAGATGTATTAAATAGGAAAAAACCCAATATTTTTGTTCAAAAAATATTTAACATCTGCATTTTACATGCTTTAATTTAAATTTGTCTTTAGATAAGCATATGAAGAGGAAGAAAAATTAATTGGGAAAGGTGAAAGATATAAAAGAGTATAATCTACCTAGAAGCCAATGAAAAGCAATAAAGACAAACCCTCAATTTTTTCTTTAACATGTCCCTTTTTAGAGCCGAACTATGACACAGCCCACATTCCTAAAGGAATAGGTATTTAGACAGAAGTTTAGATTAAGCTGTAAGCAATACTCTTTGTTTTGCTTCTTTGTAGCCTGAGGAAATTTTCATTCAATATTCTTATCTCTTTAAAGATCCTTACTTGTGATCTTCTAGGTATTACTTGTCCATCTTTTTGTAATGAGTCTTTAATTAAACACACATTTTCCTGAACATGTGAACATAATATTTATTTTAAAACACAGAAAATCAGTTCCAATATGAGATATAAATTATTTATTTTTGTTTGATGTGCCAGTTGGTTTTATTTGGGTTTTTATCTCTGATGAAACTTCTAGAATATCCTGCAGCACTTAAATTGTTTCATTTTACAGAGACAATTTAGCTATTAATTCCTTTAAAATCAAATTAAAACATATTATTTGGTCTGATATTGAAGCAAGTCATAGGGAAAACAAAAAACTAGTAAAACCCACAGATTCTGTCACTTAGTACTACAGCATTTATAATTCGCCAAATTACCTGTTTCCAGAGCATTAATGTGCAAAAGCTGAAAGCCAAGGGGAACCATCTAATTTAAATATTTAAAACTATTTTGGTTGTAACCTACCTCATGTTACAGCTACTGTTACACAGACATACTGCTAATTGAAATGTACATACAGGCTCTGACTTCAAAGGTAAAAGAAATTTCCATTAAATAAAAAAAGGGCAAATCAACTGCCTCAATAGAATATTTATCAGACACATTTAAATAGGTTGTGTTCCAAAGGTATTGGCAATTTATTTCTTATAGATGCAACAACACTAGGGCAGTTTTTATGAAAGTTACATAATTATAAGAGAACAAAAAAGTGTAAATAACTTTTTCTCATCTTAGATTTAAGTACACCATCTCACTAACACTACTGCTACACATTATCAGCCAAACCATGGCTTCAGACTAGGTTGATTACAAAGTATTACCTACATGCTTAAATCTTAGAAGGAAGAGAATTTTTTTCATGCAACATTGGATAGTTACTTTATTCAACAGAGTAGTTAAGAAGTTTCAAATTAAGAGGAAGTTTAAAACATTAAAATTTAGAGCTTACTAGTTAAGGAAGTTATTTGGAATCTTAATCTGAATGATTTCTATTCAAAGACACATATATAACAATTAAAAATATATTTTATTTAAATAGAAAGCTTAAGCCAATTCCTGTAGAGCTGTCCTCATGAGTAACTTCACTTACAGACAAATAAATACAATTTACTATTTAAAGACAAGTAAATACTACTAATGAGCAGAATTAAATGTGAGGATTTAGAGCAGTTTAGATCCCAAATAAGAATTCTGCAGAGTAGTAGATGTGAACATGAATTTGATGTGAAAGGATCACAGGAGGCTACTGAAAATGACAGTGAAATAACAATTAATTAGTTTATGCTTTGGAAACAGTATAGGACAACAAAAATGATGGAGACAGATATTTACTCCATGTACACAATATAATGGACAAAAAGGAAATAATTGAAAGGTAACAAAATATGATAACATTATCACAAAACTGTTGTGTGTAGGCATCAACTATAATACAATTCTAAAATAGAGCCATTGGTAAAGTATGTATTTAAAATATATTTCAGTTAACTTTTTCCTACTAATTTGTACAAGACATGTAGTGTGAAGTTTTCTTAAATATCACACATTTTACGGTGTAGCATTTCATAAAGCCATATTATAACTACATTTAACACATATTCAACACAGTGAAATGTTTATAAATTGTATTCAATTTAAACAGTTTAATAACCCCACATTTTCATCTTTAGTCAGTCAATAGCATACACATTATATGAATTTTACTTCCATTAAGCTGGATACTGACTGAAGTGTTAGAGGTTCATTTGTACAATAGACATAATTCGTAGCAGTGGTCTCATTAATCTGTCCTTCTTTGCTTTTCTCTATTGAGTTACGTAATGTTCAAAAAGTATACTTGCCTGTGTGAGTCAGGACATTCGTACCTACATAACAACAGACAATTGCGGGTAGCTACAGAGACTTTGTTATTTTTTCTTAGGGATGCTAAAGATGTCTCAACAAGCTCATGCCTGTAATGAATGATTCTTTACTGCATCTTACATGGACTTTATATAATAAGTCTCTATGTTTTACAAGGCAAAATCTGCCCTCAAATTTTAACATTAAAAGGCTCTGAATGCTCAATTTCTATATAATCTTCCTTATATTAAATATAAGATATATTCCAATTTTTATCTGAAAAATATAAAAAACAAAAAAACAAACAAAAAAAAAAACCAGACCCAATAAGAAAAAGTACTTAATGCTATTCAGACTATGAGCCTCAAAGTAGAAAAGTCACAGTATTTCAAGAGCATAAATGAAAACATCAAAAACATATTGATTTTTATTTTGTCAATTCAATTTGTTTTGTCACTCGCCACAGAACTCTAATATTTAGGTAAAAGGAGGAAGGCTGACAATGAATGGACAAAAAAAGATATCATCCATTAATTTGGACAGGGTTCCAAATTCACCTTCAGCGTAGACATACAAAATTCATCAAAGCTGTGTTTGTGGTACTGAACAGAACTTTCTGACAAATAACAACAAGCAGTTTTTAAGACACATGTTTCTGCTTGCAGTTTAAAGTGGAACAAGTTCTGTTACTTCCACATGGAAAACTTTGTAGTTAGGAAAATATTATTCAGTCTGAAACACATCATAACAAGATTTCATGGCTATATTACCTATCTACCTTCTAAAAAGTTGTGATCTTTTAGAACACAGAGATAGCTGTTTAACTCATGGAGGAGGAACAACTTGTTTTTGTCCAATGTGCCCATCTACCAATTTTTGAAGCTTACATCACTTGTGTCCTCTTGGGTCCACAGTAATGTGAATTGTCTTTATCCAAGTGCCTAGCAAATCATTGTCACATAGAAGAAGTCGACCTTTCTTTTCAATCTATGCACTTTTCAGAAGGTATAAATCAGTTGACTTTCAAGCTCGATGAGATGGCATATGCCCTGGTTTGAAGAACAGATGGAGGCTTGGGGGAAAATTGTTTCTGCAGGCTTGCAACAAGCAGCACTGCTCCATAAAAGCAAACCATTCGCACTAATTTCTCACATAAATTATACAGGCAGGGAGCACCAGCCCATTCAGCAGAAAAATCTTTCATCTAGCTTTCAGAGGTCATTTAGCAAATTTAAATTAAAGTTATTTCTGATACATGGCTGGGTTTTCATCCCATATACTTTCAAGAGACGGCAATTTACATCAAATAAAGGGTTGGCTTTAATTGTGTATGTGGGGGAAAAGGAACAGTAAATTAACTGCCACAGTATTACTGTTTTCTAAAATTCCACTATAAGATGCAACTACTAATTAGCCACAGAGGAATTAATAATTGAAATGTGGCAGCTCTCTACTACAAGAATCAGGTGAATTGTCACTGCTTTTTGCAAGTCCTGCTTTAGATTTCGGCTGAATGCTAGCATCCAAATTCAGCATTGATGTTCTTGAAACAAAGGAAATCTGATTCATATCTAAGAGAACGTTAATATTTTTTCCTTGAAAAGATTCTTCCGTTAAACAAATGAACATCTCATTTTTCCAGTAAATATGGATTTTATTTATCTTTATCTGAATATTGAGAAAATACTTTTCAATAGATTTTTCAAATATAATTAAGAAAGGAGTGGAAAAGACTAGAAAACAGTAAAAAAAAAAAACAACAAAAAAAAACAAATAAACCTCATAGTAATAATCAGAATTCTATGATCCACAACTGTTATGAGGAAAAGAAGGCACTGAGTAGCCTTTTACTAATACAGCATTTTACAGAAAATATTATCTTAAATGTATAAACTAAAAGCAAGCAATGAGAACATTGATAAGTACTGAAATAGCTACATTCACTTTTATGAGATTTCATAAAAACTGATTTGGTGGAGTCTTTTGAAACATTATTTTGATAAGATTCATTTTGCATCACTAATACCACTTCTTTTTCACCTATTAAATATAAACAAAGTAACACTATTACATATAAACATAATCGGATACTAAGTAAAACTTCTTAGATGCAAGATAAAGATTTAAGTTGATCCTACCAAAAGTACAACCAGAACTTTTCTGCAAAGCATTCAGCAATCAGATTGCTGTTCACAAATGGATTGCTCTGAGAATCATCAAGGTTGAAAAAACTAACAGATCAGTAAGAAAAGTTTTAGTATCGTAGGGAGAAAAATGGAAAAAAGAATGGATATTATTTAGCTATGGCAATAAGGACCCCATTTTAACAGATCAGTTGGAATATGTTTTAATCCATAGAAAAGAGATAGTATTTACTCTAGTGCTCTTTTGTATAATTTCAGGGCACAGAGGGGTATAATTTATAACTTACATGATATCGCTTAAGAGATTTAAAAGAATTTTCTTTTAAAGGAGAATCAGATCACGGATATTAGGACGTGTCAATTTTAGTATCATTTAGAGTTTTTTTTTAAAAAAGGAAACCAGAAGAATAGAACTGTGATTACAGTTTTTAACAATGTCTAAGAAAAAGTTGCATGCACATCAGTAAAGAAAACAGATAGTAATCAGTTGGGCACTAATAAAACAGTCACAAAGAATTAGGAATGAGATTTGTCTAAACACACACAATCACCTCATGATTGTAGTTGCTTCAGTAAATCATAGTGAGAGAGTACAAATAATTTCAGATTCAAGATGTGATGCAACACAGTGTTGCTGCATTTTGGGTTCTAAAGGAGTAATTCTTTCTTGTAACTATGTACACCTCAGACAATCAGGTTCTATACTACTTATTTTTTCTGATTATTTTCTAAACTATTTCTTCACTTTAAAGCTATTGCATCTTCCCTCCCCCCCCCCCCCCCCCCCCCCCAGAGTGGCATTTATAGAATTTGTTTCTCCAAGACCATTTATTTATATCAACTTACATTTCTAATCTAAATTATAGAATCATAGAATCATAGAATCACCAAGGTTGGAAAAGACCTAAGAGATCATCCAGTCCAACCGTTCACCTATTCCCAATAGCTCCCACTAAACCATGTCCCTCAGCACAACATCCAGCCTTTCCTTGAACACCCCCAGGCTCGGTGACTCCACCACCTCCCTGGGCAGTCCATTCCAGTGCCTGACCACCCTTTCTGAAAAGTAATACTTCCTCATGTCCAGCCTGAATCTCCCATGCCGTAGCTTGAAGCCATTCCCTCTGGTCCTATCACTAATGACACGAGAGAAGAGGCCGACCCCCAGCTCACTACAACCTCCCTTCAGGAAGTTATAGAGAGCAATGAGGTCTCCCCTGAGCCTCCTCTTCTCCAGGCTGAACATTCCCAGCTCCTTCAGCCTCTCCTCATATGGCCTGTGTTCCAGACCCCTCACCAGCTTTGTTGCCCTCCTTTGAACACGTTCCAGGGCCTCAATATCTTTCTTGCACTGAGGGGCCCAAAACTGGACACAGTACTCGAGGTGCGGCCTCACTAGTGCTGAGTATAAGGGAACAATCACCTCTCTGCTCCTGCTTGCAACACTGTTTCTGATGCAAGCCAGGATGCCATTGGCCTTCTTGGCCACCTGGGCACACTGTCGGCTCATGTTCAGCCGAGCATCAATCAATACCCCCAGGTCCGTTTCCTCTACGCAGTCCTCCAGCCACACCGCCCCAAGCCTGTAGCGTCGCCTGGGGTTGTTGTAGCCGAAGTGCAGGACCCGGCATTTGGCCTTGTTGAAACTCATCCCATTGGCTTCAGCCCAGCTCTCCAGCCTGTCCAGATCCCTCTGTAGGGCCTCGCTACCCCCAGGCAGATCCACACTTCCAGCCAATTTGGTGTCATCTGCGAATGTACTGAGGGTGCACTCGATGCCCTCATCGAGGTCATCAATAAAGATATTGAAGAGGACAGGCCCCAGCACCGACCCCTGGCGAACACCGCTCATGACCGGTCGCCAGCTGGATTTGACTCCATTCACCACCACTCTCTGTGCCTGGCCCTCCAGCCAGCTCCTCACCCAGCCAAGAGTGTACCCATCCAAGCCTCTGACTGCCAGCTTCTGCAGGAGAATGCTGTGGGAGACAGTGTCAAAGGCTTTGCTGAAGTCTAGGTAGACCACATCAACAGCCTTTCCCTCATCCACCAGATGGGTCACTAGATCATAGAAGGAGATCAGGTTGGTCAAACAGGACCTGCCCTTCATGAACCCATGCTGGCTAGGCCTGATCCCCCGGTCATCCCGCACATGCCGCATGATCTCCCTCAAGACAATCTGCTCCATAACCTTCCCTGGCACCGAGGTCAGGCTGACAGGCCTGTAGTTCCCCGGATCCTCCTTACGACCTTTCTTGTAAATGGGAGTCACATTGGCAAGCCTCCAGTCTTCTGGGACCTCACCAGTCAACAAGGAGCGCTGACAGATGGTGGAAAGCGGCTCGGCTATCACCTCCGCCAGTTCCCTCAGCACTCTTGGGTGGATCTCATCTGGCCCCATCGACTTGTGACAGTCCAGTTGGAGCAGTAGGTCTCTGACTGTTTCTTTCAGAATCACAGGGGGGTTAGTGTGCTCCCCAGCCGAGATTACCAGGTCAGAGAAAGGAGTATCCTGAGGATAACTGGTCTGACTTTTAAAGACAGACGTAAAGAAGGCATTCAGAACCTCTGCCTTTTCCTTATCCTCAGTGGTCACATTCCCAGCCTCATCCAGCAAAGAGTGGATATTCTCCTTTGTCCTCCTCTTACTGTTAATGTATTTATAAAAGAGTTTCTTATTCCTTTTCACCCCAGCGGCTAGGTTAAATTCAAGCTGGGCTTTTGCCTTTCTGATTTCACCTCTACACATCCTAACGACTTCCTTGTATTCGTTCTGAGTGGCCTGTCCCTCTTTCCACAGGTGGTAGATTCTCTTTTTCTCCCGGAGCCTCAAGAATAGCTCCCTATTCATCCACGCATAATATTACATATTATTTCTGGATTAAGAAATTCCTGCTTTGAATTGCTCTCACTTAAATTCACACTGTAATTTTCTGTTATATCAACACAATTGTATTGGGATAGACGTAAACAAGATCACTGAAATGATTAAAAAAAAAAAAAAGAGGAGTCCTCAGAGAATAAATAGAAGTATAGAAGAAAACACTGAACTATGTCCTACAACATTCGTGAAGACATGAAATATAATAGAATACTAGCATCAATCTGTGCTGTAATTGTGGCTAATTGCAACATATGGCTGTCCTTCTTTTGTATACAATCTGCAAAAACCTTTATTCTGCGTGACAACCTTTTTGATGGATTTAAATGTTTTCTTCAATATGACATTTGTTATTAACAAGGTATTAAAGAGTTTAGCAAAGAACAGAAGGCAATATATAAATATACATTTGAAAATAAATTCAAAAGGAAAACATTTGTCATAGCCATATAGTTCTCTTATCTGAGATATCTGAAGTACCACTTCCATATTGAAAGAAAAATAGTTTTAAGATGCTTCATCTCTCTTCCATTCTTACTGATGTTTTTCTCTCCTTCATCAACACGTGGCTTTAACATTATGGACTCTTTTGTACTGAAAGTTCACAGGACTGTGAAGACATTATTAATTGAAAAAAACATACCCAATTCTTCTGTGAGTTAGTGAGAAGAATTTACTCACAGAGATTTCAGATTAGTATCAGTGCCAGTATCATGCATGGTTTAGGAACGGAGAGAAGAAGAAATGCAGAAAAACTGGACCTCTCCTTTCTGATGGGAATAAGCTACTAAATCCTCTAACTCCTGGAATCATATCTCACTTCAATAAATGACAAAAATATTAATGGGATTACTCTGTAAGGTAAATGAAAACGCTAACTTTTATTAGATTTAAATTTTGGGAAGTCTTCCTAAGGCTACTTAAAGTCTATAAATGAAACAACATACATTAAGTGTTTTTTCATGTGCATTAATTGAAAATAAACACTACAGAAATAAAAAATACTGAGGAATATTGCTTAGGAACTGTGCACCTTATCTCTTTCAAATATAGTGGTTGCTGCAGTAAACTATATTACCTCTTGTTTAAAACTTACCCCTCAATCAAAAATGATTAAACTTCACAAAAACAAAACAAACACACAAACCCCATAGCAGCTATTTTACGGGTCGCTAGAAAGGAGAAGATTTTTCTAGTCACTGGGTACAGGTGCCAGTTTAATCACAGCAACTCAGAATTTTCTAGGCTAACATACAACAGACAGATGAAACCAAATTAGGGATGCGAGGTGCTAACAAAAATTACAGTTCTGTGGCACGTTTAGATTGCTTGTGGTCCCTTTTCCCAGAAACAACCTTCAGTAGTCTGCACAAGAAAAAAATCAGATGTCTCACGCAAATACACGACATTAATGGCAAGAGAACAGTCTTCTGTCCCTGTATCTAGTTTCTATCACCAAGAAGTCATTTCGGTGTCAAAGCTTACAAAAGTCTCTGAAAAACAAACTATGTACGAAAGAGGATGAAGAAAAATTATAATGATGAAATTCACATCCTCAATGAAAATAGCTACAGCTACACTGGAAAACAAAAACAAAAACAGGAACAAAACAAAAAAACAAAACCAGAAAGGAGACAAATAATATTCATTTTGACATTTTAGCTTCATGAAGAATTTTGTAGTTTTGAAATTGATTCTCTTTGAAATAGCTAAAATTATTTGGAAGGACAGTGGCTTTTTTCTTCCACAGAGAAATATCTTTCATGATTAGCTCTATTCCCAAAACAAGTGATTTTTCAAACATTCTGATGACTTTCTCAAAGATACAGAAAGACTGCATTTCAAACACATTCTGAAAAATTCAGAAATACTTTGTTGGATTATCAACTTCCTTAGTCTAAGGTTTAATTGCATTCTGACCTTCTTTAACTCATTATATTTTAAAATGGAAGTCCTTTCCAAGGACGGAGCAGTGAGCTTTTATAATTCATAGCTCAGTATGAAATTGTGCAAAAGAATATATTACTACATTTGTTTAAAGAAAATTGTGACATATATAAGTTAAAAGAGAACTTATGGATCCTAAAGAAGTAGTCAGAAGATTTATGAGATAAACATTCCAGCACATTCTTCGTTTAAAAAAAATACTTTACACTACCATCTAATTCTAAATTAACAGCGATTTATATTCTGAACTTTTATATTTGATCCACATCAGAGACACATTTTCAAACCATGCAATTATTATCCACTCTTTGTTACTGGACAAAATCAAATGCCTCAAATTTGGAAAGAATCTTGAACATAAGTTGAGTTGTTCAACTTAAGAAGTTTGTATATAGCTCTCAAAAGTTATTGCTTTATCCAAAAGTATGAGTACTACGTATTTGCATCAATTGTAAGATACTACAGATGTATGTAATGACCACATTGGGATCATGAAATCAAATAATTTAAATTAGATGTTCAAACATTTTACTGAGTGTGTGTGAATTTAGCAAAGAAATTCACTGACTGCCAGTAGACTTCCTGAGTGAGATGAATGTCTTGATTCATTTTCTATGAATTCTTTTATTTAAATTATATTAAAAATCAGAAAATATACTGGTGAATTATGAGATGGTGAATTTTCACCAACATAATTCACAAAACATTCTTCATATTCACCTTTTGATAAAGATGAAAAGACAATTTTTCTCCATTTCTGAAAATGAAGATTAAGAACACCAAAACAGTCATGTCTTCTTATGGAAATATACTCAATTACAGCTTTTAACAACAGATCATTTAAATTCAAAATTATCAGAATGTTTAAAATTCTTTTTCTTTCTTTCTTGAGGTGATATTCCCTAAAGACAGATTTAATTTCCTGAACTTGTTATCATAATTTACTGAGATTATGTTGTAATCATATTTTATCCATTCATCTTTTTCCTTCAATTGAGTCAAAACAGGCTTATTTGGACTTGTAATAATAATAAAAGAGCTGAATGTAGAAATTATGTAGTGTAATTTGGCAACTTATCAGCCAGGATGCCAGTATGAATTTCTAAGCCTGAACACTTAGGTTGAAAAGTCACATGGAAACCAGATCTTGCTACAATAACCTTGTAACTTGAATCTAATTTGCTTTGGTTCTTATTTTAAGAAAAGGATCTTATGTAAACACTGTAATGGCAGGCAAAGTTTAATCTTGTCAAAATTTACAATTAATTTGCAGTAAAAATGCTTCTTTCTAACTTTTGTCCATTTTGGAAATAAGAATTATTATTTCAGAATCAGAGAATCAACACATGTAGGTATTCTCAAATAGTTTAGAACTTAAAATTTATATCTTGTTCTCCCGAAAAATGACTCTTCTACAGAGTTACAATATAGCAAATATTGAAGAGTTTTCAAAAATTTATGTAATGTCTGATAATTATGGCCATTTTATTTTGTTTCAGTAACTACCAAAAGCCAATAAAAAAAACCAAACCACTGCATGTAATTAAGGAAGGAAAAACATCCTGTAGTATTTTCCTTTGTCAGAATAAATCATGTTTCTGAGACCCTCTTGCATTTTTTCTCATGCACCACTGGATATCCAAGCTAACAAGAGTCAAATGAACCATGATATAAATAGCATATAAATAAATAAAGAAAAAAAAACATAACAAAAAAACAACAAAAAACCCACATCAGAATAAAACAATAATACCATGCTGTGATTTCAGGATTAAAATAACAGTTACCATTTCTTTCTTTTATCCTTTCCCTAGAACAATTTAACTTACAAATATAATTTAGACAAGATATTTTAAAGCATTGTCCTAGACATATTAGTAAAATGGTTTTTTTCTTTATGAATTTAAGCAGTATAGAGTAAAATATATTTCTAAAATGATTTAATCAATTTTACAAATAAATATGATGAACGAGAGAAAATGAGCCATTAGATGTATGTTAGCTATTTTGATTATTTTCATATCCTTAAAGCAAGTAAAAAAATACAGACATTTACTTTATCTGCATCTTAAAATAGTAACTGATGATGAACAATATTCTCAGCCCCTAGCAGAAGCATGCAGGACTTCAAAAGCTATGCAACCTAAAGTTTGAGCTAGAAAACTCTTATTTGCCTTCTACATCTTCTTAAGATGCACAATAATCAATGATGGTTGTGTGCCAAATTAAACAACAGCCTCAAGTAATTCTACTTTCTCAGTATTGTTTTCTTGAGTGCCTGCCACAAAACTCAGTCTAGATTGATCCATGAATAAATCAAGTGGATTGGAATAAGGGAAATAAGTTTGGGTCCTGCCATGTTGATAATAAAAGAATGGAACAGTGCACTACTACACTGTCTTCTTGGATGTATACTGAAGGAGTGATAATGTGTTTTGACAGAGAGGATGAACAGCAATACCAAAGGTAACTGTTTCATGACATAAGAGTCCTAGGTCTCACTAGCTACATGACAGTGTATTACTATGGTAGGTGTGTATTAGGAAGAAACTGGAGTGATAAGATGACAAATTGCAATACGAAAAAATCCTGCTGGGTTGTCCACCAGAGATTCTATATTGTGATTGTCTTAAGGTAGTAAGTATATCTTCAAACAATTCAAACTGTCAGATACAGGGAACAAACAGTTATTTTAGATGTTCAGCTTTAGTAAAAGTAGAAAGTTAGTTAGCAAGAAGTCAATTAAGTAGCCAGTAGCATCATCAAGTGGAGTGTTAATCCTTATAATGGAAGTATGTACACCAAATAGCAGTTAAAATTAGGTTAAATGTATCTCTCCATCCAATTTTGAGAAATTAGAAATTATAATGTCTCATGAAAAAAAAACCACAACTGAATTCTACAGATTATTGCATATGTTTGCAAATAATCATTGACTCTTACTGGGTGATGAAAGATTGAAATGCAAACTTAAACTGTAAACCTGTGAATTTTAATCCAGAAAAGTCTGGATTAATGATGATGATTACAGTTGTCTAAAGAATCGTTGCAATGGAATCTCATTCTGACTAGGGATTAGTTGCAAGAACTATTAATGGATCCTTGTGCTAATTTAGCATTGTTACTGCTAACAGTACTTTCTCACAGTACAAATGCCTATTCTATACTTAAATGCACAAAAAAGCTTTCTTAAATCATAGTTACTAACAAATTATACAGTGACACTTACTACAGCATAGGTCAAATCCTATTGACATCATTAGCAGCAGAATCAGTTATGAGATTGCAAAATTTCTCCCATTTTGTTGAATTAACAAAGCCATGCAGGTAAATTCTATATCATTTTCTCTACATTAAAAACTTTAAATATTCTATAAATCTGTTTTATTATTTTCATGTGTACCATGTTATTTTCCGTAACTAACATTGCTTTCAGTGAAATCTTATTCTAGTACAATAAACACCACAAAAAAGAATAATTCATGATAACAAAAATAATTAAATAGTAGGAGCAGGTTAAAGATCAGCATTCATTTTTAAAATTAAATTTAAAAGTCTGCAGTGGTTACTTAGAAGATTGGCAAGTTTTACAAATAACATCACCAAGCCTTTTAGAGAGAAACACAGCCGCATTAGAATGGAGTCATTAGGCAATACATTTATTTTGAAGCCAATTAACCTTTTGTCAGAGAAATGTCGTAGCTGTAATGGTTTCAGCAGTGGAGGTCAGCCTCTAACAGGGGCACGTATGACAGCGATTACGCTGTCTGACATATGCTGTAGACTGAGAGTACAGCTGTGGAATGAGAATCTGCCTTCGTTTGTATTCTGCTCTGCATTTTCAGGGAGCAGGCAATCTTGACCTATCCATTTAGGTAATTAAAGCTTCTATTTGGAAGTGTCCTGCAGGAAGGTGAAATTTGGGGTAGATAAATGGCTGCTGCTCAGCGAAACCAACCACTTCCATCATTTGATGGACTGCCTGAAATAGGCTGCATTGCCAGGTCCTCATAAAAAGAGAGATGAATTGGGAAGGAGGCAATTCTCTAAGGCAAAGCAACTCTGTCATCTTGCTTTTTGCAGCATATAATTTAATTGTTAGCCAAGGTAGACAGCTGAATCAAGAGCCTTTTTTTAACAGCTTCCCCACCACTTTCCATTTTCTAAGAAACTACTTTGGTTTGTTTACTTCCAAGACAACCTTTTTTTGACAATTAGAGATGTCACTTCAACAAGCTCAGGTGGCTATCAAAGGCATGTTATGACTTACCTTCCATGCTATTCTGTTCCCTTTCGTATCATGCTCAACAGCAATGGGGAAGTCTCCTCGTTCATAAAACTTGCGAAATGCTGTAGGCTTTGTTGGTCTCTCTTTAAATGCTCCTGCAAGTGGGGGCCCCCGTACCTTAAAACAGAAAGAAACAAATTCTGCTATAATTCCATGATAATGGAATGAAATATATTCAGGAAAAGCTTATATGACTGAACACAGAAAGAAATAAAAAACCTCACTGATCTCCCAAACTAGCTTGCAATTGTCTCTACAAGTTTCACTATCTGTTCCTTTTTGTTTGTTTACCAATATTTCATTCTCATATTCAGTCTCATAAAAACTTTGTATTTCTTTGTGGCCACCTCAGTTCCTGCAGCATTTTTAAGACAAAACCATCAAAAATACATTTACATAATAAAGTGCAAGTTCTTGTAAAATCAAGCATTTGTCCTTGAGAAATTTTCTTTGAATTGTTTCTTTATAGAAGTCATTTGGCTTGGTTTCTATCTAATACAGCTGTCTTGTCTTACCATTGTCTTTCTTTGACCTACTTCACTAGATCCTTTCCTCAGTTCTTCTGCATATGGCTTTCGTATGATTTCCAGCCCCTTAGTATTGGCCTTTCAGTATCTAAAGGGGAGCTACAGGAAATAGAGACAGACTCTTTATCAGGGTCTGTGGTGATAGCACAAGTGAAAATGGTTTCAAGGTCAGAGGGGAGATTTAGGTTAGATATAAGGAAAAAATCTTTTACAGTGAGGATGGTGAGGCACTGGATCAAGTTACCTAGTGTTGTGGTTGATGCCTTGTCCCTGGGGATTTCAGGGATTTGATCTATCTGTGGATATCCCTGTTCATTGCAGAGGAGCTGGACTAGGTGGCCTTCAGAGGTCATTTTCAACTCTAAGGATTCTAGGATTCTATGATCAATGGTTGAAGCCTAGAAGAAGTGGAAGAGTCTACTCCTAAATCACTCCACTCTGCCTTTGTTGCTTTAGAAGAATATCTGATTCAGCTCCACTTGGTTCCTTAGCTATGTCTAGTCAGTGTATCATGTAGCCTGAGTACCTGAATGATAGTCCAATTCTAAAATGTTCACAAAGGAACTTTTTTCTCAGCCAAACTTAGTAGCAACAGTAACTGAAAACCAGCACAAAGATAACAGAATTTCAAATACTTAGAAGAAATCTACTGTTTAAACTAATTAACAAAGCTAATCTCAAAGAAACTAAGAGAGTTAAAGTAATCTCAAATGCCCTTGACAATTACTCCCTGAGAAATTCTTGTCCGTATATTTTTTTTTAAATATATTTTATAGCAATGTCTGAGATAAAGACTGCATACAATTCTCTCCATATCTCTTTCTTCAAAAATGCCACTGTGACTTGGTGCCTTTTATAATATAAAAAGTGTCATTTTCAAAAAAAGGCAAGAGCTTCAAGGATCATAACTCATATCCAGCATATTGTATTGTTCTAATTGTCTCATTATATGTTTCTCCATCTTCAATGACCTTGATATTAGTTTCTAGCAGTACAGTCAGTGTTTCAGTGAATAGAACACAAGCATGTAACATTCTTTGCTTCACTTGCGTTATTCTGTAATTTAACTGTGGCAACCAAGATCAAAACTTGACCTTGCAATTTTTTTCTTTCAACATATTTTACCATTTTTTACTACTCAGAAGACTGACACAGTGTGATCGACCAGTGATAGGCATATACTGTACTTTAGTGCAAACTGTTTAAACTAGGGCTTCTAAACTGTGACAGACTGCTGCATAGCGCTATCACTGATAGACCATGCCTAGTGAAAATAGATTTTACATGCATACTGTAATACTGCTTAGTAAACACACCTGCAACAGTAGAGCATAACACTCTGAGAAAAGCTCTTCAAACTGATGTGAATAAATCTACTCTTGTTGTTCTGTAGAGGCACAATTTGTACTGTGCCATCAGGATAGGTGCTTTCACTTTTCTTTAGATTTTTTTAATGCTCCTTCCATGTATTTTTCAATATTGGTGTGATCTTCACATGTTCTTTAAGACGTGTTTCCATAAAGTATTAGGAGTCACCGTTCTAATTAAAATTTAACTTATGTTATTGATAAAGAACACATTGTCTTGCTTACATGAGCTACAATCTTAATTATTTTTGGCAGACTATCATCATTATAGGTAGAAAAAGCAAGCCCAAACTACATCTTCTCTGAAGACAAAAATTATTCTTCCTAATTAATTTTAGTAGTTTTGGTATGAACTTTTATCTACTGCACTTCTGCAAATTTTCTGATCCAATTTCTTCATATTGTTCGTTTGGAAACAAAGAAACTAGAGGAATAAAAAGATCTTGGTAATCAAAAATTATATATTATATATTTATATATATTTATATATAATATAAATATATCCTTTATTATTCCTCTAATATTTCTGACCTATAAAATGTGTTTAAAAAATTGTCAAGACATTTTTACTGCTGAAATGCTATCATATGTTATCCTTATTTCAATAGTTAGAAATCACATTTTAAGTAGTATGCCTACTCTGATCTGCCAACTGAAAAAAGCCAAACCAACCAAACAAAAATATGTGGTACATTTAAAAGAGTTTCAGAGAAGAACAATGACTGAAGTTACAGAATGACTTTTACATAAATATAATGTCAGGGAAATGATTACTAAGGAGAAATAAAAGCAAATCACTGCTTCACAGAGAGAATGAATAGGGACTGATTTTCCATTGTTTCCCTCACTAAAAGTACAGAACATGAAAACAAGCCATTAAGTGAAAAATTTGGAACAAAGAAAACCGATTATGTATTCATGCAGCAACTCATGGATTTATGGAACTCCTTGCACAAATTCAGTGGTGAGACTTCTTGAAGTTTCTGTGCGTTCAAGATGTAACTGGAAAAGCTGATAAAAAAGAAATATATTCAAGCTTACCAAATCCACAGCATCAGTGATGAGAAACACAGTTGGTAGTACCTTTTCACACAACACAAATAGTTTTTCTGGTAGACCTCCTAGCATTATACTTAGTCTCTCACAGTCACAATAGGCTGGCAACTCATAGTTACCCTTTGATTAACAACAGCAACCATCTTTCACTGTAGATGAGCACTATGTTAATAACATAATTTATTATCATTACTTTTAAGTGCATTACCCTGTATTTTATACTATTATATTTAATTCTGATTCTGCCACACCAGTTCTGAAAGGTTTCTACTTCCATCTTTGTGACACTCTAACCTTAATCTATTTTAATAACTACTCCAAGTATAGAATCAACTGTAGATTTCATTATATAATCCTATTTTTTTTTTTAGATCGCTTATGAAAATATTTAATTAGGTTTGCTTGAGGAAAAATAAAGGCATATAATTTACTTTTTTATAATTCCCAATTTATCTGCATTTATTTCATATATTTATTTTTATTTATAGAATCTGGAGATGAGACTTCCTTTTCTTCTCTATTTGTAGATAATCACAGTACAGACATTTTGATCATGAATTTGGATCAGTAGCTCTAAGAAGAAATAAAAGAGAAACAATTAAAATCTGGATCACAGTAAACACAGGGAGAAACATTTGCATAACCTTCAGATCAGTCAATTTCTTCAACTCTATGTCTCTTTTGCTTTTCATAGAAAAGACACATTTATTGCAATAGATTATTGTTGAAAAATATTTTCCAACATGTATCTGACAATTCCTAACATCTCTTTTCCTCATGCAGATTTAACATTTTGTTATGTGTATCTCAATTAGGACCTTCCAAGCTGCAACAATTTCCCTATAAACTTAAGGAAAAATACAGAAATCAAAGGGATACATTTCTATTGATCCTGATGACAGACAAAAATAATCTTCTTACCATGCTGCTTGCATGTATCATGCTTTTCAAAATCTTACAGAAATGTTAAGCTTTTAACTTTCAGAAGATGACTTTTACTGGCTTATGAGCAGCTGGTCAAAAAAATGGATTTCCTATGGGTTGGGTGTTGAGTATAATCTGAATTTATTTATAAAGAATCTGAATGATAGGACTAAATGCTCACTTATCAACTTTGCAGATGCCATAAGACTGGGAGAAGAACTTATGTTTGAAGAGACATAAGACTGTACACCAGAAGAAATAGTAACCACAAAGAGAGAGACCCTCAATGACAAGGAATAAGAGTTGCAGAAATATATCTTGTATGAGATACATAATCCCAAACAGCAGTGCAAGCTGATTGGGTAGGAGGTCAGTTAGAGTGTAACTTTGCTGAGAAACACCTGGGAATTCACACTGAGTTAGTTGTACTTCCAGAGCAATGAAGGCAATCTAAACCCTTTACTGCATTTGTAGCAGTACCATCAGCAGATCAAGCACTTCCACTATCCTTAAGAATTGCTTACACAGTTAGAATGCTGGCTACAGTTTTGGTCCTCTCAGTTAACGACAAAAGCGTGTGTATCTTCCAACTGACCATGAACATGATTAGAGGTCTACAGGTTGTGACAGAAGGTTCAAAAAACTGAGTGTGTTCAGCCTAGCTAGATAAGGCTTAAGGTAGGTCTAATCACAGCCTTCCAATTCCTAAAAGGCAGTTAGTGAAATGACGGTATTCTCTTACACAGGAAAAGAGGCAACAGGTGCAAGTAGCTTTAAAGGTAATTCTGAGGAAAAAAATCATTGGAGTACATTGCCCAGATGTGGTGGAATACCTCTGAAAATCTAAAGAATTAGCTTGACAAGGAGTCTTAGCATTTAACAAAAAGTTGGACAAGATGCTCTTCAGAGGACCCTTCCAAATGTGGGTTCTATGCAATTTTATGTTTCTAAGTAAAATATACAAAAACATATTGTATACTTTTCATAATTAGCTTAACCTTCCATCAGTGAGTAAAAAAGCCCTAAAACATTCTGGAAGTATTCAGTTTATTGGAAAAAGCAGTAACAAATAGTACCTTCATCAACCTAATAAAAATATTTCATTGCAACGTAGTTAGAAAGACTAAGACTAGAGTTCCAGTTAATTAAAGGCATGATGGCAAAGTATATGAAGCAATAAACAGCTGCTGAGGTTCATTAAATGCCAAAGAGAAGTTAAACAATTTGATAATTGCAAAACTAATTTATTGTAGTGCTACTGAACTATACAACAAGATAAAAACTACAAGCCATTAAACAAAAAAAGTGAAAAATATCATTTTTTTCATTGACTCTTGGGCATTTTAAGCCATTTTGGTTGCATTCTTAGACATCAGTGATGGCACACTAAGAAACTGAGATGTCTTGCTGTAAATCAAGCACTTCATTGGATGCTATCTCAATCCACTGCTTCCATTAAAAACCACAAGATTTTGCTTGAGTATTCAGAGGGCCATCTCAGAAACAAAGACGTTTTTACATTTTTCTAAATTTTCTTCTGTTAGGTTGATTTGTTAAGTATTAGTTGTTTACTGGGAAGTTATGTGAAAAATTTGGATAGCACAAGGGAAGGAGGGAGCAGCATCAAGTATGACAGAAAGAAATGGTTGACTGCTTCTTCAAGGAATGGTGCTGAATTTATACTGACCATCAAAAATTAATTGGACACAGTTTCTCATCTGTCTACGCAGATGTAAGTCGTAGTACTCCAAGCAGTAGTTGATAATTGTTAAAGAGCTGTGTGAAAAATAAAAAGATGTACTTCTCAAAAGTAGAATAGATTGAGATCTTGCTGATTTTATATAATCATTCATATATTTAAAAAAAAAAAATATCATAATCAAATTTAATAGTTAAAACACCTTTGATTAATCCAGTTTAATGCATTTAGATGACAATGGGAAGAATGAAAAAAAATAATCCAGCTCTTAGTCAGTTGACTACGGGAGCCTTATGGGAAGGCTTGAATTGAATCTGATCTTCTTGTAGTTTTTATTCACACAAAATTAATTTATAATACTTATTTTTTGAAGCTACAGGGATCAGAATTCATGTGGCCACTCAACAAATCACAGAATCTACAGAATCATGGGCGTTGGAAAGATCATCTGGAGATCATCTAATCTGATTCCCCTGATAAAGCAGGTTCCCCTAACCTGTACTGATAAAGGCAGTTATTCCTCCCCACATACAGGACTCAACACTTGTCTTTACTGAACCTCAAAAAGTCCTTCTCTCAGCTCTCCAGTCTGTCCAGGTCTTGCTGAATAGCAGCACAACCTTCTGGTATGTCAGTCACTCTTCTCAGCTTTGTATCATCAGAAGACTTGCTGAGGATGCATTCTATCCCTTCATCCAGTTCACTGATGACGTTGAACAAGACCACATCCAGCTCAAAAACCTTCGCTCATCTATATCACACTTCCTAAATTTACCTATGAGGATGTTACTGAAAAGAGTCAAATCTTAATATAAACTTCAAGTGAAATGCGTGATACATTAAGTCAAATAAATTGCACGATGTAATGAAAAAATTCTCAGGTTGGGAAGAATAAAGATCAAATAACATACCTAGCATGATACAGTGCTTTGTTGGCATGCAAAGCTTTACTAGAATCCCCAGTGGGAGGGTCCTCATCCATATAGCATGACAAAGCTTTTTAACTTGTCCAACAAGACAGCTGCACAACACTGCTTAATAACAACTCACATTCAGGGAGAAAAAACTAGGTTGAAAAGTCATGAGCTGCAGAGTTTTCTTTTTCAGAGTCAGCAAGCACAACATGTACCTTCAATAGTTTGATACTTGTATCACACACAGAAACCTGTCATATTAACCAGCATACAGTTACCTACCAACACAGCAGAAAAATGTGTTATTGCAGTTGTTTTTGTGTGTGACATATCTACATCTCTCTCTAATAAATATAATACTAATTATTATTACTAACATTAGTAATTTTGAAGACTTGGAAACAAAAAACTTGGACAAAGTTAAAAATTACAATCTGCACAGGGCAACCCCAGCAGAGCATACTAGGGCTGACAATATGCCTGTTCAGCTATGTCTTCATTTATTGATCCTAGTTTGATTAGATACTATAGGCAGACAATACGTGCTACAATCCTGTTTTGATTTTGCTATACGCATACATCCAAAATCAGATAAGAAACTTCAAATGATAGTAGAGACATAGAAAGACATCCCAGTAGATACGGTGAGTTCCATATAAATTCCTTTTATTTAATATCAATATCACAAGCACTCAATATCAAAAGAGCACAGTCTATCAGTGTGTATCAGACAAAAGCTTTATATACACAAAAAGAAACTCGGGAGAGATTTCTTCACATGTGCCACTCTTGATGTGCTTTAAATGGTGCCACATCTAATGCTAGAAATCTTGCTTCTGGGGCTACTGCACAAATCTGGACAACAGATCAAAGCACATCTCATAGCTTCAAAAGTCAAAATGTGAGAAATCAATCTCAAGACCCCCAAATGAAACTTTTGATAGAGGTCAGCAAACATTACAAATACTTCTAAAGCACCAGAACTTGAAAGGAAAAACAGACGTGATTTTGTACAAAGATATTGTATCTCATTATTGCCTTGAGACATTACTGAAAGGAAGTCAAAAGCTGCATACAGAATTACTCTATTTCATCACCTCAGGAATGTTAGTTTTGATTGGGAAAAAGATAAGCTGTTTAGATAAACCAGAATTGGTTTATGTCACAAATATCTGTACATCACTCTGTCCTCAGAAGGTCCTCAACCTCTTCTCCACCTCCATTCTGCGGTGAGTAGAGTATTTGGTATCACTATTAGAGTAGAATATTTGGATCACTATTGTTGATTGGGGGATGGTTGGACTGGGTGATCCCATGGTTTTTTTCCAACCTTGGTAATTCCATGATTTTATGATTTTGTGTCCTTACAGTTTCTCTCCTTACATTTGCCAAGCAATCTCCCTTAACATAAAGGAAGAACACAGACAGCTGACAACTACTAATGTATTTCTTCCTCTCCTGTTAGCCTGCAGATGAATATAGGTTTTGCTGCTGTTTCATTTTCTTTGTCCCACAAAACTTTCCACTTAATCTGGGAGTCATATTTTTTTCTGGGTTGTGGAGATTTTTCCATTCACATTCTAATGTTTAGAAAAATATGCAAATGTTGACACAATTAATTTATAAGTGTTTCAGGTGGTATCACAAGTGTCCTTTTGAAGTGAACCTCATGATCATCCCCAATTATGGCACTCTGGTTCACATTATGAAGTTTCTAAAAAATAAACTGGAATCCTTCCAGACAGCAGTCAATCAAAATGAAGGAAATACTGTAACATGTAAAACATCACATCCTCAGCATCACCTCTTTTCCTTCCGTTATCCCTTCCCAGTGGCCTGCACTGCTCGCTGTCATCACATTCTTTATGGCTGCATATGTATTTTCGGATGCCAACTCAACCTGCTGAAGGGTCCATGTACTACAAGTTATAAGAATGCCCTTCACTAGGAAACAAAATTTCAAGTGGATTTTATTGTTTGCTTATATAATGTAGTTACAAGTTACCTTTTCCGATTTCTGCAATCTTTAGTTCTTTATAATTGTCGTAACACTATCATAATCCTGAACTATGCACAGATGTGCTAATATTAATTACAGGACAGAAAATTATATGTAAGTTATTGGCCTATTTTGCACTTCCATTACACACATATATGAAGGCTCACGCAAGAATACACCAAGCATGCTAATCTAACATTGTGATCCTAACAGAGGATATCTAGGAAAGTGAATAAAAACAAGACCGTAGTACAGAAATCTCACTTCTCATTCCTCTAAATGGTCAAAGATCTTGCCTCCCTTCCAAACTGACCTATATCATCAGCCCATTCAGAAACACTGATTTTGATGTTTGCCTGATCCAGCACTGATCCACTTCAATGCTCTGAACTATCAGAAAAGTATTCACATTATTTTGTTTAAACTGTTTTTGCTGGAGGAAGTATTGAAAAGGTTAATTAGACTTGGAATGCCACCACTGTTGCTGAAAGTGTCGGAGACAGAATGACAACTTTATGGTAACTAGAAATTAAATAATAGCTGAGTTGATTAGATAGAGCCTATGACAGCATCTTTCAAGACAATTAAAATAACACTACCATGTTTAACACCTATTAGAACTGTGTGAACAAACTAATCTCCATGTCAAAGAAAAATTAAAAACAGAGAAATTTGTCCTTGCTCCAGATGGGAACGCTGTCTAAAAACACTTGGGTTTTTTTGAAAAAGATAACAGAGCCAAGAAATTTGCCTTGGTCATCACAGAACATTCCAGCACATCTGAAGAATACTTTGTCTTCATTCTTAATATCACGGTCAAAAGAATGCACAATTCAGTATTTGTATTCTGCCTTTCTAAACTCTGTCTCATGCTTCAGTTGCCCGCTCCTGCTAACAATTTCATAGCCTAAAGTTTTACACAGTGGTGCACCATTAAATAGTTGCTATTTCAGTAATGGGTGAAATAATTCCTGATTATAAAGGCGTTACAACACTATTATTTAACACGTGCTACAAATATTCCCACTTCAGAACAATTCAGAACAAGGGCTATTAAAGAACACGCACTGAAATGTAACATTCATAGTTAGCTATACTTTGTGGATTTTCATCTTCAGATTAACTGTTAGCAGACACCAAAGTATGTCTGGCCTAGTTGTCCTGTTTACAAAAGAGGGAAAAAAAAAAAAAAAGGAAAAAAAAATAATCACTGGATTTCATAGAAGAGAAGGGATTTGAAGAGAATTCTGGTTGCCCCTTCCCTGGAGGTGTTCAAAGCCAAGTTGGAAGGGGCCCTAGGCAGCCCTCCCACAGCAGGGGGTTGGAACTAAATGATCTTTAACATGCCTTCTAACTCAAGTCATTCAAAGATTCCATGGTCTTTGACAACTGAATGCTCTGTATTAGTTGTTGCATCCCAGTGCCTGGAATTGTAAAGATTTCAGAAGTTAAACTATTTTGCTAGCTCCTTTCCTCTGCAAAACAGGCAATCAATATAGTCAACTGCTTAATGTGAACATCATGGCATAATTATTTTGAAAGAACCACAGGCCCAGATCCACAAACCTATGAAAGTGAGAATGATGAATTCTATTTTAAACACAAAACATTTTATTGCTACAACTTCACCTCTGTAACCTATAAATTCCATGTGAATATAACTCTTAATCCACAACTTTCAGCCATTTCTTTCAGCAGCAGCAGCAAACAAAGCAGCCTATGCTTTAACTTTTATAAAGAATTCGCTCCATCTTATTTATAGCTCCATATTAGGTCAGTCTTTCCTATGCAATTTTGTGTAGGGTTTTGCAAGCAAGAAACCATTCTAACTTGGAGATACTTTAAGCCTAAATGAGACATTTTACAACAAACCTAAAGTGATTCAAGAACTGAGGCTAGGCAGAAACAAATAGTAGGAAGAATACTTACACTGACTTCATTGCTAATGGAGTGTTTATGCATCTTTTCAACAAGGCTATGTTTGACATTAAGCTATCTACAATATTACTTAAGCAGATCTGCGAAATAATACTAGAGCTATGGACACAGTCTCCATACTTCAAGTACGTAACTGATCAGTTGTAGCCTTTCCCAATGAACTGGTCATCTACTAGCAGTAAATGCACATTGGAAACACTCATAGTACCTCCTGATTTAGTTTTATTTAAAAAAAAAACAACAACCCAGTAATGAAATAGGTATTTCTTTAGATGGTTCTGCTATGTGAAAAGTAAGTGACTGCACTTCTGATGCCAACTAAAGAGTTTGATATAGGTGTGCACTGTTAACTCTGACTGCACTAGAAGAATAGGAACCTTAAAAACAAAAGCAAAGGAGGCAGGAAGAGGAAAGAGGCATTATCATTCATCATTTACTCCATACTGAGTAAAAAGCACAGTTCTGTGCTTTCCAGAGCTCGACTGCCTTACAGCTCTGTCTTACAGCTATGTTTACCTACTGAAGAACCACATTAAAGAACAGAACACACACACACACACACAAAAAAAAAACATTTAAAAAAAGATTCTGTTTTTGAGAACCTTAATATCTTAGAACCTGCACTCTAACCCACACATGTATTTTCCACGCAGGACTTCTGCCACATATTTTTTTCTGATACTTGCAGTTAACTTTGAGATTTCTATCTAGTTAATTTAAAGCCAGTCTAGCACTTCATTACTTATTCCTTTGTTATCATTAGAGACAAACACAGAAAACCTATACATATAAATCCAACCATTCTGTATGTGAATGCATATATAAATTGCCAGGTTTGAGTGTAAAGTTTCATCTGTGTGAATATTTTTCTACTTATCTAATTTATTCAGTCCTTTCAGATTCAAATCTGTTACAAATGATTGTGTAAGATATTACTGGAAAAAATAGTAGCAAGATAAATACAAAAACACATTTCCATTTAACTTTCCAGAGAACTCATTCTGAAAACTAGGATTGATTATTTGAGATAGAGTAGTATTAAGATAGACTGGAGAAATGGCCTCAAGTTGCAGCAGGGGAGGTTTAGGCTGGATATCAGGAAAAACTTCTTTACAGAAAGGGTGGCTAAGCACTGGAATAGGCTCCCCAGGGAGGTGGTTGAGTCACCATCCCTGGATGTGTTTAAAAACCATTTGGATGCGGTGCTCAGGGACATGATTTAGCAGAGGGCTGTTAGAGTTAGGGTAGCATGGTTAGGTTGTAGTTGGACTCGATGATCTTTAAGGTCTTTTCCAGCCTGAGCAATTCTATGATTCCATGATTCTAAGAAAAGACTACTGGTTAGATGATTCAATACTTCTTCCTCTGTCAAGCACTTATTTTCTTTCTTTCATTGCTGACAATCTTATATATCAACCAGCTAAGATATTTGTCCTATTACAAGAAAAGTAAATCAATGATTTGATCCGAAATTCAAATCATTCCTTCACTGGAAGATGCTTGTTAGAAAAAGGAGTAGTTATTTAATTCCAATTGTATGCTGTTGAAAAGGTTTTAATAACTGTACTTAACTGCACTGTATATATGCAAAAATAATCCCTATAGTAGAGATAAAATTTTGCTTGGTGAAAGAGCAAATTCTGTCTCATATCAGGATGCAAAATAGTAGTATGCATATAATAAGAAGATCTCACAGAATATGTCTTCACAGATACTGACAGTGGCTTAGTGACGGTTGAAGTTTAGACTTGTTTTTCATAGGCTGTAATGCTATTAGTATCACATTTTTCTTGAAATGTTTTTCATATTTTCAAATGCAGGATTAATAAACAACTTTTTCTATAGTCATCTACATTTTCCAAATGTTTTGCTCCCATTTGCATAACCACCTCAACTTACTGCTCACCTGCACCTTTTTAGAAAAATAGACAAAATAAGCAAAAAACTTCAGCCTTTCAAATCTGTGGCTTCCTATTACCATTTCTATGAATTGAACATAGCTCTTTCTGATTCTGAAACTCACACGTAGTATCTTTATTCCATAAAATGTTGTTACAGTGTGCTAAATCAATGTGCACCATATTCGAGGTAGGTCTCTGAGACAAGGATCATACAGGGGACTTTAACTTACTAATTCAGCAACTGTATGTTGATTTCTGTTAATCTTCAGCGATGTCCAAAATCATGTCCTTTGCTTTCCTTTTTCTTCATATAATTGTGCTGTGACTTAAGAAATAGTTTTTAACCTATTTAATCACTCTTTACCTTAGACGTTCTCAGAAGCCTCTTCTTAGGTGAAACCGTTAAATTTTATTTTGAAGTGTTTAAGGTTAATGAACCATGAATTCTACTTTTCGTCTTCTGGAATATAATTTGGGTAGGAGTTGATAATAACTCTTTGACATCATGATGTAATAGGCAGGTAATGAAGTAGAGCTAGATTAACTCTTCTTAACATCAAAGACCTCTCTTATTCTAAAAATCTTGATTTTGTTTTTGATTCAGTGCTACTGTGATATTGAAAAAAAAAATCCTGAATATGTATTATATTCTCAGTTACTAGATTAGTTTTAGACTGGTGAGCATTGACTTCAAGCACTGTTTGTTTCAATTCTTTTCTTTATTTTTTTCCTATTTTGAACAGAGGACTGAGAGCCATATTCTCTTTAATGTAGTCATCATTCACTTAGATATACTGACCAACTGCTTCAGTTGTAATTTCCTCGGTTTCTTCCTGTATAAGATAATAAAGACTTAAACTGCCACTTCATCAGTTTGCTCACCTTGCTGCCCTATATACTTATGTGATTTTAGATTCCGATCAATTCTTTTTTTAGTTACTGCATACCTCTTTTATTCCAATCAGACCTGAAATAACACGTAAGACTGACATACTGGAGCATTAACACTTTAACTCCCAGTGCACTACATGATGTTATGATGTGGAATACTGAAAAACAAAAATCACAAAACCATGACAATACTGTATGTCTGTGGAAATCTTAAGCTTTCAAATTACATATCACTATCTTGAACTACAGGATACATCCATAAAATAGTATTTCCTGAAGAATGTATATCTGAAATTTATCAGTGAACTAAAAAACAGACAAGACAAAACTAAGCTGGACCAAAGAAGACAATGCTCTACACTGTATATTTTTAATGATTTTTTCTTTAAAGCTACTAAAAAAATTCCCAGATGGATAATTAGCTCAAAATCGTATAGGCAAATCAAAACGAAAGGTTACTTGTGCTTTATACTGTCCAGAATTAATTGATCCTAAACCAAACAAACTATCCACACTTACAAAACAAGGCCCCAGTAGATGGCATTTCCAAGGCTAAAAGACATATACTAGCTAATAATATACTATATAATATATACTATAATAAGCTAATATTATATATATATATATATATATATATATAAAAAATATATATAATATATATATTATATACTATAATAAGCTACTAAATACAAATAAATGATAGAATAACAATATACTACAGAAAACTGAGATGTCATACTTTAGATTTCAGTCAGTAAAAGAAGCTGAAAAGATGATACGCTGTATCTTGAAAAGAAATGGGATTAACTGGAAATGCATTGCCTGCTTACACTGTAAAGAAAACATGAGTACTATAAAACACACGCACTAAATAAAAAGCAACAGTGCTACAGCATACAACATGAATAACATTGAGGGGAAAACGCAGCTACAGTTAAGATCTAAATTGTATCTTTCTGTTATTCAGGCAGAGTTCCTGTTCATTTCCACATTCAGGACACCTACAATTCTGAAATTTCTTAACCAAAATCAAAACATGCCTTTCTATAAATAGTGAAAATTCACCACTTTTGAAAAAAATCTACTGATTCAAGATTATGCATTAAATAACAGTTGTAAAGTTACCTAGATTGGTAGTAAATTCCCTTTTCCCCCTAACATAAAACAATTCTATTTTTTTTAACCAGCTCTATTTAATTAACTAACAACATACACAAGGACTTGAGGTGTTGACATAGAATCTAGCTGTAAGGTTTGTAGATGGCCTTAATATACTAATTCTTCTAATAAAATATAACTGGAAAAATCAAAACACGAGCCCTTCCTCAGCTCTGAAATAGAAACAGTAGGTACAAAGTTAAACACAAATTGAGAACAACCACTCTCAAATGAATTTCATAGATATCAATTGCGCCATCTCTGAAAGATAGTTGGGTAATTGAGAAGTAAAGAAGACATGGAAGAAAGGTGATCTGTAGCTATTATTTAGGTATGAGACCTTCTAACATATGAAGGAATTCATTTTCAGTAATACAGTACTTGACAGTTTAACTGTCAACTCACAGCAAGTAATAGCACTGATGAATGACAGAATAAAATACGCGCTGCAGCTTATCAAAACCAGAAGGAGGAAATATGACTAAGTATATTTCATAATGCACTTTCTAGTTTACTTAAAGTTCTTGTAAAAATTAACGTGTTAGAGCCATATAAACCATTTTGTATAATATATACCCGTATAAACCATGTTAGAGCCATAAGCACAGTAGGACAGAAGCAAGCAAACAGAAGGTATCAGTTTGGAAAATTTGCTGACACAAGGTAATACAAAGCATTTTGTTATTAAAGAGCTTCAATATTTAGTAGCTTATCAAGCAGGTCGTAAGTGCGTCACCAATCTCACCAAAATTCACAGCTCTTTTAAGATTGACAAGATCACAAGTAAAACTCCTATGAGCCATATGTAAATGACTAATTCATCATCAATCATTTCTTCTGCTCTCAGGCAAATGCTAACACCAGATCACATATTTGTTTTCCTTTAGAATATACAGGATTTTTATGGTAACTATGTGTCTGTATTGATATTTGAATATAGCTGAAACAATTCAAAATGAATAACCTGCTTATTAAAACGTTATGTTACTTCAGGATCATCTGATGTGACTGTAGTTATATGATAGCTTCTATCCCAGCTGAGGCATTATTTCTTGAAAAGGAAAAAAGCAAAACGCTTTGTAACTCTTATTTCGCCAAACAGATTTCCTCAGAATTAGACTTGCAGAAAGAATGAAAACTTTGATAGGAGTTTTATGTCATAATGTTTTCAATACAATGAATTACTTTAACAATAAAAAGGTGACTATTTACCTGCTGCTTTTTTTTGTTTGTTTGTTTGTTTTTAATTTTACTGATTAAAATATTTATTGAGTAGAATCACAGAGTCGCTCAGGTTGGAAAAGACCTTAAAGATCATCGAGTCCAACTACAACCTAACCATGCTACCCTAACTCTAACAGCCCTCTGCTAAATCATGTCCCTGAGCACCGCATCCAAACAGCTTTTAAACACATCCAGGGACGGTGACTCAACCACCTCCCTGGGGAGCCTATTCCAGTGTTTAACAGCCCTTTCTGTAAAGAAGTTTTTCCTGATATCCAACCTAAACTTACCCTGCTGCAACTTGAGGCCATTTCCCCAGTCTATCTTACTACTCTATCTCAAATAATCAATCCTAGTTTTCAGAATGAGTTCTCTGGAAAGTTAAATGGAAATGTATTTTTGTATTTATCAATCAACAAAACTTCCAGCTAAAAATAACAGAAGGCAGAAAGTAATTGTGATGACTGGTAAGAACATATCTTTTAAAAATCTCAGCAAATGATACTTCAGAAGATTTGGTGTTGCCCCATGTAGAAGCCTTAAAGACACACAGGAAGTAAATACAACCAGTTAGAAAAACTGATTTCCCAAATGAATCCAGATTGTAATAGACATAATAAAAACACTAGCGTCAAAAACTAGATTATACAATAGTAAAAAGACTTAAAGAGGTTTAAAGAATATTTAAGATATTATTAGCCTAATCACAATCAACGTTCACAAAAATCAAAGACCATATTGCATAACATTTGGACACATTTCTTTAGAAATATCAAGTCCTAAACTGCCTCTATTAAAAAAGCAACCCAAAAACACAAGCAAAATTTATATTCATAATAATGAACAGCATTCTGAAATCCCAGTAATTTTCATAGATGCCTGTGCAGTATGTGAACCTACAACAATCTCCAAATATTTATCTTTCACATACAGAAACAAATTTTATATACTGCTACAGTAACAGGAATATCATTCAAATAGGAAACATTGCTTAGCAGGTTATATACATGAGAACAAATTCCCTATTATTTTTTGAAGATCAAATTTTTTTAAAAAAAAGAAAAAAAAAGTAAGAAAATACTACAGGAACCAAATGTGATGCAAGATGATGTACTTCACAGCACACCTTCTACAGAACATTGACGTAAGCCCTCCAATTAGCATTTAGCAATAAGTAACATAAAATCTTATTATGTAATAACCTGTAATTATCTGGCTTATCAATTTATAAACTGAATTAGACAAAGCAAAGTGGCAAATCAACAAAATACCATAATCTTACTTAACAATAAAGACTAAACACTATTTTCATTCAGAAAAAAAAACTTCAAATGAAACGCTAATGTTGTGGTGTAACCCAGGAGCAGCTTAGCATCACAAAGCTATTCACTCATCCCACTCCCTCCACTCCCAAGTGATAGAACTGGAAATAGAACTGATAGATTGAGATAACAACTATTTTCTAAGTCAGGAAAGGAATATATGAACAAAGATGTGTATTTAAAACATGCACATAAACTGCAAAGCAATTACTCACCACCCACAAACCCCCAAGCAGTGACTAACTCGTGTCCTCCACTCCACTCACTGCTGCTGTATCACCAAGGTGTGGGTGCTTCCTTGCTAAGTGACCTCATCTGGGTATGCTTCCATCAACAGCCAAAATATTTGCATGTTATTAACACCATCTTAGCTGAAACCAGGACTGTTAGTAATATTGGGGGAAAATGATATTTTGCTGATATAAAAATGGGAAAGAGATACAAAATAAATGAAAATGATGTCCACGTAGTATTTTTTCTTACTTCTGATTAATGACACTGAGAATATTGTGTAATCATAGAATCATTAAGGTTGCAAAAGACCATTAAGATCATCTAATTATGATGCCGTCCAACCTGGCTTTGGATGCCTCCTGAGATGGGGTATCCACAACTCCTCTGGGCAGGCTGTTCCAGAGCCTCACTACCCCCTGAGTAAAGGGTTTCTTCCTAACATCTAATCCACATCTCCCCTCTTTTAGCTTAAAGCCATTCCCCCTTTGTCATATTACTGTCAGATCATGTAAATACTGTAACAGTGTAACCTAAGCTTCTAACCTTAGGCTTCTAACCTCTGTTTCTAGAATTCCCTCTCCTTACCCTTTTACTACACAAATTCAACCCAAGCAACACAGAGGTCTACTAAATGTGATCACTTCCCCTTCCTAGCTTCCTGGTTGGGCTCTCCTCAGATTACTGACATCTCTGGCCACAGGAGATACTCAACAGAAAGAAAGTGAAAAGTCACTGCCTATTTTTACTGAGCAGCTATGTTATCACTTCTACACTACTTTATAAATCATATATTGAGAGGAAATATTTACAGTGGATGCATCTTAGCAAAGAAACTGTCTCTACTTTATCGTCAGACCTTTATAGAACCAAAATCAACTGAAATACTAAAATACAGATTGGATACTGAAATATCAGACAAGCACTATTATACCTTCCCATTACCTTCCTGCTACAAATGTAGTTTTAGATTAACACGTTATGTCATAAGGATAGAAACTTTCACATAAAAGCAAGAGTTAATTAGAACTAAAAATAAATATTAATGAGCAATTTAGAATTTAAAATACCATTACAAATGTTTTACTTATTCTTCTATTGATACAATGGTAGAAAAATCAAACTAATTAAAGTTTCTCAATATTTATCTTAATTAATTAAATCTCAATTAGCACATGACTTGTAACATTTTTCTTTGTATTCGTCTTCCATATGTTTAGCCATAATTCCAAACAAATAATTCTTGTCTATTAACTAAATGTTTATTCAGAGCACGCACAACAAATGTATAAACCTCATGATATCCACTAACTACAGTAAAGTGTTGTTTGGGGGACTTGTGTATTAAAATTATGTTCACTATCATTAGAGTGTGGTAATTAAAAAGAAAAGGCTAATTACATAGGTCTGCTTCCTATTAGAGAAATTCAGGTGCAAGTACAAGGCTCTCACTTTTCAGAGATGTTCCATGTATGTTGCCAAGAAGGCAGTTGTCTTTCAAAGAAAACAATGAATCTGCAGATGTGCATTTTGTAAAAAAGCCTATATGGTAGTTGCTTCAATGCCCATACGAAGACTGATGCACTTATATATACATACATATTATAAACTGAAGAATAATCCAGTGTATACATATAGACCACATAGCTTGGCGTATTTCTAACTCTATTTCAATAATAAATGTACTTTGTTGACACAAAATAAATTAAATTGGAAAGTATTTCACTGTTTTCAAGAAACAGGGAAACACTAAGTGCTTTACAGACTATAATATCAAACAAATGCCAAATTAAAAAAAAAAAAAAGATAAGTATTTTGAGTCAGTTGGCTGAAATTACAAACCTTTTGTGCCTTTATAAATTGCTCCATATGAAGACCTCCTGTACTTTAGAAATTAAAGTAATTAAATATATTTCAACTTTGAAAACTTGATTACTGCTACTAATCGTATCTCAAGTCTCAAGACAAAAGCAACATAACACACTGATCTGTGCAGAGATTACTTTCAAAATGTTTACTAGTAAAAATGAAAGTGAAACAGAACACAGAGAAGATTTAAATCCCTTCTGGAATTTACATGCCTACCAGTTTACATAAATGCATATTATTCGCACGCAGTCAGGACAAACTCATCAAAAATTAACAAAAACATATGAACAGTATGAAACTAGTAAAGCACTTTTCCTGGGTACTTCTTAATGTTAAAAACTGTACTTTACTTCATTAATGTTACACACAGTTCTGCAGAATTAAACATATAGTAAGTCCCTATCTCTTTAGCTATTTATCAATGAAAAACAAACAAACAAAATGCAACAAGATGGGAAAAGAGGTACGATCAAATCTGGGCACAAATTAAAACAGTAGTTTTAAATATTCCCAAGTAAGATGACAGTGGAATCTACTTCAAACAGTGAAAGCTGCTTTGATATTAGCAATCCTTAATCTAATTTCTCCATCAGCCTTGGTGGATATTTCAGTAATATAACCAGTGCTTTACTTCTACTATTTTAGTATATCCATTTAAATCCATTAAAGTCATCAAGTAAAAGGTTTTAATATCCTTTCCCTTTTTGCTGCCCGTTCAGTAATGCCTTGAATTTTCTATTTTCAAGGACTGAAAATGTATTAACAGTCTACAGATCCTCTTTAAACAGGGAAATGAAGAATTTTACTGTATTTCAAATTACCAATGGAAATGCAATTTAAAAATGATGATAGGAAAAGTAAAACTTGTTGATGTTTTTTGTTTTTTTTTAATATAAATTATGTTGAAAAAGACAGATTATTTTTCTCCAAAGTGAAACATCAGTTTGCCCCAAAATACCCATGCTTCCAAGATATCCTTCAACCCTCATAAAGAGTGATATTGGATAATGTATGGTTAACACAATTCAAAAATTAATACACGAAAAGTTCAACTGACGCAAACTCAACTTTCTGGAAGCAAAAAAGACTCCGATGGGTATTAACATTCACTGTAATTTTAATCAGTAATATGCAAAAAAGGTTGTGACTCTCTGATATGAAATAGTCCTTGACTTTCATAATTCTTAAGTACTTTCTTTTATCATTTTGCTGATGTATGTTCTATTTTAAAATCAGAAGGATAATGGATGTGCTTCTTAAACAGTAAATTGGGTTTTATATCAGAGACCTGTCAGCATGGTGACAGGTTGACCTGACAGTGGTCTTTCATTTGCAGCTGTCCTTCATGACTGCTTTTCAAGGTGATAGGTCAGTCTTAAGAAAAGTGTGGAAGATTGCTTGATCCCTCAGGAAACATTTTAGAGTCGTAACATTCATTGCTTTCATGTTCTTCATAACAGATTAACAGCAGATCTACCTCTGCTGTCATGTGCATTATAATTAATCAAGGACTGTTAAGATTTGAGTAAATGATGTAAATTAAATTAAATTTGATTTTTCTACTGTTTATAGGACAAACTTCAGGAGAAATGGGTTGTCTCTCAGTGTTATTTATAAATGGAACATAAAAAATTATACCACATTTATTTTTATCCAGTGATTTCTTTGTTTACATCCATTTTTAAATGAGGAGTGTGAGAAGACAGCATCTTAACATAAAGTTTAAGACATTCCTTTCATATTGGGCATGAAGCTTCAATCGAATAATGAAAATCAGTGCTCACAAAATAAACAGCTAATGGCAACATCAGATCCTACAAAGTACTGAACCACACGGAACTTCCATCTTTGTTCAAAAGTGCTGACATACCACAGTATTTCATAGTACATGCTCAGATTTCCATCATTCATTTATTTACTAAACTGATTACTCCAAGCCTAATGGTACTATTTTAAAACAAAATTATAATGGCTTTTAAATCTACTCAAATTATAGAAAGACCATTTTGTAGGTATTATTAAATGTCATACAATTGATCACATCCTTGAAGACTAATGGCATCAACTCAGTAATATAATATAGATAAGAGAAAATTCATCTTAAAAACCAAGAGCTAACTAAAATAGCTACATTTTGGTGCATTTTTCAGACTTCCTTTTCTTTCATTTTTTTTCTTATTAAGTTTTAGTACTATTAAAAATCTGCTATATATTGAGTATATTATTTTACATTGTTTTAAGCTCTTACATGAAATAATTTTCCATAAAAACTTTGTAAGTTTCTGACAAAAATACACAGATGCAAGCATCTAAAATTAACTTTTGAGTGATTACTGTATTTATTAACTAATTCTTATGTGTGGACTGAAAGTAAGTTCTTGTGACTATATGATTATTCAATAGTGCTACACTTACCAAATTTGTACTTAGATAAAAGAAATCTAAATTCACCTCTATTGAAAATTTAGAATACAAGAATCTCAGTAAAAGGCAAAGAAGGTGAACCAGTCTGTGCCTCATTTAAGAAAGGAAATTACAATTCTTTCAGCATCATGTCTACATGTTTCTACTGAAATAACATTCTGCAAGTAACTTCCAATACATACTGGAAAATCATAAAGTAAATGACATGGCTGTAAAGAAGACATAAACTGCATTAATACAGAAAAAAAAAAGTACAAATCCATGCAAAAAAATAAAAGATAACAAGTGTAGTTCAAATTTCAGATAGATTTCCTGCTATATTTTTCATCTATGCTAGAATTCAAGGAAAAAAAACAAAAATAAAAAAAATAAAAAACAGCCTGGAAATATTTTTCAGAATTGTATGAGCAAGTACAACTCACTCTATGTTCCCTATGTTTTCCTCCAAAGCAATTCCTAGTATCTGTTTATGAATAAGATCAAATGTTTTCATATCCGTGAAGCTGAACTGAAATTCTTAATTTTCAAATGAATCATATAATCATAGAATTGCTCAGGTTGGAGAAGAACTTAAAGATCGTCGAGTCCAACCATGACATATAGTCTGGTCATAGGGTCACCTGTAGGACACAGCCATGAAAGACAGAAGTACAACCTCTGTTATATCAGGCAATGTACTTAGAGCAGAGATCTGGTGGTCTCTAGAATACCATGAATGATTCTGGTCACCCTAAAAATGACAAATGAGAACAAATGCAGTGAAGAGCCACTAGGGAAACAAAGTATCTGACGAGGGAAAGCAGCTTAGCTTCCTGAAAGAAGGCTCCCAGTGCAAGATTCTCCTCTGTAATTGCACTTAGGCCAAGAGTTAACATGAAGGGCAGACAAACTATGCAGCACGAGGACAAGAAGAAATGGGTATGGGTTGCCCATAAATTTGATTGTTAGCCTGGAAACATCCTGGTATTCTTGGTTACCTTCAGGAAGAAGCTGAAAGGCAGCACACAGAAAGCAAACAGCATTCTCAGGTTTGCCTGCATCTGACAATTTCTTTACTTCCAAGACTTTCTTCCCATCTCTGGATTTTTTTAAAAAGATGTTTGTGTTTGTAGATTTTACTTTAATCTTAGAAAAACTCAATTATTGCTGAAAATGTAGATACAAAATAATGTTTGTTATAAAAGGGAACAGTGCAAAGATAGAGGTAAATACCTTTATGTATCTAAATAAAATGCGTTTCAATATGTTTCAAAGCTGCAGCACCAGAACTGCCTTATCCTCAGCAATCTTTCCTTTTCTTGTCTCGATGAGGCTATGCTAAGTTCTTTCAGCGCAATAAGAGCAGAAAACTGAATTCACTTTTAGCAATGAGTAGGGGTTGCTTTTCTGCCATTTCAGCATGCTAAAACAGCTCCTTCCAAATGCAAAATCTTTTTATTTGGAACACTTTCCCAGTCAACATGAAATAGGAAGGGCTAAAGAGATTGAAGATATATATATACACACACACATATACATCTGAAGTGTCTTGAAACTGACCTGAATCTCTTCAGTATAAGAGAATCAAACATAGACCTTTTGTTTGACAAAATCTCTCACATTAGTTTCTTATATATTATTATATAGAAAATAATAACATTAGCGGTGACACAGGGAGAAAGTCCTGACCTCGTGTATTCAAAGAATTCTAGTAGCTGTTTATTCTCTGTAAAATACTTCAATATTTTGATTAGAAATAATGAGGGTACCTCCCTACATCTTAAAGCCAGAGACAATAAACATAAGATGGTGTGATAACATATGAAACCATATGTTTCATATTCCCTACTGAATGGACACAGCAGGCATTACTTCATAACTGAAGTTTTGTGGACTGTCTTTCTGGGGCATTTCTAATGAATGTTGTAAAATCATCAGCATACGGAAAAACAGATTCAAGACAAGGACTTAACTATTGGCACAACGCCAACCAGTTATATTTCTCATGTGGCTGGATGAGGAAAAATAAATCCCAATAACACATTATTACAATGACATTTAATATTTGAGAATAAGTCAGTTATGTCATATCAAATTAATAGCAAATGTTATAGCGAACTGTGTGAGCTATGGCAGCTTCCCAAATACTAAAACATGTAGGAATCAGAATTAATCTTTTATAGGTTTTAATAAATCTCTACCACTTTTATGCCAGTTATGTTAATTATAGAATTTGAAAACAGAATGTTTACTACAGTAGGAAAACAAGCCTTTGCTTACTTTTCTAGCTCTATGAAACTTAATAACTGTTTTGCGCTTTACAATTTTTAGAGCATATCTCAGTGTAGGATAGAAAACCATCCTAAAGCTTTCATGAATAGGTTCGTCTGCATGACTAAAATTTGAAGTAGTATGAAATAGCAAGTTGAAGTTAGAACTATAGAGTAACTTAAGTTTATGCTTTTCCACACAAAGCAAAGCAAATAACTTATAAAGATTACTACATCAAAGTACTAAAAGTAGCAGAATTCACAATGGAATAATCCTTTTTTTTTTTTGCTTCACACCTAGGAATGTCCTATCAAAGAAAAAAATCTACTTAGTCACTTAGCACCTGGAAAACAGTAATACATTCACAAACATGAAAAATATTCATTTAACAATGTTTATAGGCAGGTTTGGAGACAATATAACAGCAGGAAACTATTCCAGTTTTTTAAAATTACTTTACATAGAATCACAGAATGGCTTGGGTTGGAAGAGACCTTAAAGACCACCTTGTTCCAAACCCCAGCCATTGGCAGTGTCCATACACTAGGTCAGGCTGCCCAGGGCCCCATCTAACCTGGCCTTGACCACCTCCAGCAATGTGGCATCCACAGAGGATTTTTTAAAATTCTTTTCTAAAAAAGCAATCGTATAAATAAGGCAGTGAAACAAAATCAGAGTCAGTCATCTGTCTCAATCCTTGAATACGCACTGTTTTTATTGCCTATTTTGTTAACTTCTGTAAAATTAGAAAATAAACGCAGTAGCATGTGTTCAAAGAATGAAGTTTGCATGCTTTCATTCTCTTGGGAAAATTAGGTATAGATAATTAACTGGTAATCTTACTGTAGAAACATCATCTTGAACTTGCAAACTATTGAAGTATAAACATCTACTCAGCTGGGTTATAATATTTCAAGATGACAATTTACATGGTAAAATGTTAATTTAAAGATATGACTAAAAATTTGGAATATGTGCAGTTATATAATACAGAATTTTAAAAAGTGAGTAGAAAATGAACACTTTTTATACAAAAAAAAAAAAAAAAAAAAAAAATCTTCCAGGAACATATGATCCATTTTATTGTTTTTTTTTTCACGTTACAACTGGTCTTGAAACTTACAACTCAGATCCATTCTATACAAGGGACATCAATTTAATATTGGGGTTGTTGTGAGATTAAGTGTATGAAAAATCCTCTCTGAATGCATTTATAAATGTATAAGTCACTCTGAAAGTAATGCCTCCTATTTATTTCCGTGGAAATGAGAACAATAAAAATATTTGATACAGAAAATTATTGGCTACAAAACACTCTTTTTCAACATAGTCATCACCATTAACTATGCATTTTCACCTGCAATGAACAAGAGTATGCATGCTGTGCTTGTAAAAATCTGCATCAGCAGAAGAGACCCATTGTCTCTGCACTGCAAAAATGCACCACTCACCACCTCACTGTGCTCTCATTCAGTGCCTGATCTTCATCTACATTAAGAAAATATCAAGGAATGCCAATGGGTACAATTTTTCTCAACATGGTGGAATTCAATTCACAGTTTTGCTTCATATGCCCTTCCAATATCAGAGTCCATTCTGTCATACTGCCCTTACGCTGCCATCTGTTGCATGGTAAAAAATGTAACAGAATATTGGTGAGAAGGTTCAGCCTCTACTGCCATACCACCACCATCTGTTTCTGACATTATGGGCCAACATAACAAAATAGGAGACATTACTTTCAGAGCAACCATCGTATCTATAAAGAGAAGGCTTGAGAACGTGACATATCAGGAGAGGCTGAAAAATTCTGGTCAGCCTTAAGAAGAGAGGCTTAAAATGAATCTTATTGCTGTCTTCAGTTATCCAGAATAAGAACACAGTAGAAATGAGTCAAGCTATTTCATGAAACGCACTACAAAAAACAAGAGGAACTGGTTCCAAATGTCAGTAAGGAAAATTTTAACCAGAGAGCAGAAAGTAAAATGTTTCATAATGAATAGAGCCACTGGAACAGGTTATCCAAACTTGATGTAGAATTTCCATGCTTGGGGACAATCAGAGCCCAGCTGGACAAAACCACAAGCAGCCAAACATACTTTCAAGTAGGCCTCATTCTGAGAATATGGCTGTAAAAGAGTTGGACCAAATGATCTCCAAAGTTCATTCCAAATTCTAGTTAGCTCAAATTGCCATACATAAGAACATTTTTTAAACTAACATGTAATATATAGTATTAATGCCTAGATGGAAAAAAAAATCTTCTACATGTTCTCTACAGCAACTATGCATTATGTTCTTTTATTCTTGGAAGAAATGATCATATAAAATAACAAAAAACAACCAACCAAAGAAACAAAAGAACAGAAAACAGACCACCACTGAAAGAAAAGAGCAACAACAAAGCAATACAAAAAGCCAAAATATTCTACAGAATTTGAATTCTCTGCCAATTACATAAGTCTCTGCAGTTGGGCTTTCAGATTTTGTAACAGCCTTCAGAGAGCATTAGTCTTGCTTATGAACTATTTCCTCCCTGGCACAGCTAAGAGGAACATATCCATGCTTACCTCATTAAACCTATCAGTAGCGTTTGACACTGAAGTTCAGAATGTGCTGCTGACTTGCCTGGAAGACTGGTAGAAATGAATCAGTCACCCTGAACTGCATAGGTCAATTCTTATCAGTCTGCTTGAAGACAATACAGATGGGTGGTTTCATTCTAGCCCTGAAAGCTGTTATTTGTGTAGCGATATGAGAATTAGTTCTATCTTTGTTTAACACAAAACTTTGAACAGAAATTTCAGATTCCTTATTTTGTTTCACTCCTGCAATTACAGATGGATTGCAGTCCTGATGTCTTTGTAACAAACCTGGATATATTGTTAAAAATGTTTGGAACTGAGAGAGAAAAAAAAAAAAAAAAAAAAAAGAAAGTGTGGTACTGGGAATAAAAGACAATTAGAAGAAGGACCAAACTCTTCTAAGAGAGTTGATGTGGTGGTACATGTATATCTCCTGTGTGGCTCTGCTGGAAAGGCGATCAGAAGACCAGCACATTCTGAATGCTATAAGCAAGACAATAGAGACCATCAAAATTAAGTTACTTAGACCCTCTTGGCTCTTCACTGAGCATCAATACATAAAAAGTGGCATCAGTAATGTAATTCAGTTATTATGTGCTCGGAGATTTTTGGTTCATCTTTAAGGAATGGCCTTTGATGGAAAGAATCTTTTTTCTTGCTTGTACAGTTCACTTTTGAGATTGCAATAGTTCAATTTTATTAAGTTATTTTGTTAGCTCATTTTATTCCTAGTGAATACATTCTAACACAGCACCATAAGGAAACAAGGCTTAAATATCCAGCACTGCTTTTACACTTGCCTGTACTCATTCTTAACAAAAGTATATCCACTGGTCACTTCTAAGTGAATTTGAGAAAAAAACATGACAAGCATAATTAGTTGCCTTCATGATTTATGACAATAATGAAAAACAGAGAAGAATGCTCCAATTGAGAGGCTATTCACTTATCTTAGGAGACACCAAACACGTACTAAATGTCAGAAGGAAAAGCTTACCTTTGAGATTAAGCAAGCAGAAAACAGAACAAAACAAACAAACAAAACAAAATAACAACAGCAACCACAAGAAAAGAAGGATATCAGGATTAGTTTTGATGCTTATTGCACAAAAATACATGGATGGAATGGTTTATTTTCAATCTGTAACAGGCAATAGCATAACCTTGCTGTGGTTTGAATGCAAACACTGCATCAGTTTTGAGTTCTTTCAAAAACACAATAACTATAGCAATACTTCTGAAAGTATCCCTTATTAACACATGTTACAGAACTTTTGTTCATATTATTCTAAACGTGTGATAAAGAATCTTCCATCACAAAAAATCGTTGAACAAGCTAGTGACTGTAGCTTTCTAGCTTTCATTTAGGTCACATGATACTATATTCACACCTCTTATCAAGCAGAAAAAAAATTGTATTAACTTTTGCTATCAGGATCTTTTTTTTTTACAAAAACATGAATGCAGAGTAAATTCACTTTTTTAAATAATAATCTTGTTTTCAGACAAACAAGCACGTGAACTTGTATGCACAGTAACAAATAGCATCACAATTATATGAAGATACATGTCCGTAATATGTGTGTGTACTGCCCGCAGGCAGCTTTTATTATCTAATATTTTGTTATCTAATCAAGGTAACACCCCACTGTCAGGTAAAAAGTCTGACTGAAGTTCTATTGAAGGTCTCTTCTGACTCTAACATTACATCGCTTTATAATGAAATTCTTCTACTCACACCTCTCTGAGACAAAAATTTGCAACTGTAATAGTTATGATATTTGTAAGGTACCCACAGTCGGAGTGTAACCATTAAACAAAAGGCTTCATACAGAAGTCTTCAGCACATCGTGGCCACATGCTGGACTTTTACAACTATGTACTTAATCTAATTGAAAATGTATTTTATTTCAGAAAATCAGTTATCAGAGTGCAATAACTTTTCTAGGAAAAATGATATAGCTATGCTATCAAAATGAAAAGCTATACCAATCTGTCTACATGAATGTCAAATATACCAAAGAATCGACTGCTGCTGGGAGGAACAACTCAGTCTTCCATAACTTACTTATATGACACGGTACAGAAATTTGATCAGCCTACTAATACAGCACTGGTGGTCACTATGTTTTGAATTTGTAGTAATTGCTATTTCAAAATACTCAAGAAAACTTCACACAAAAGAAAATGAAAGAAAACAAGAAGATATGCCTCCTTCAAAACCCTCTCACGTTATTTCAGTCAAACATAGACTATGCGTATATATAAAGAAGTATTAAAGAGGAAAAACAAGAAAACCTGCATTTTCTTGACAAGGGTTCCACTCCTCAGTATCTAAAACAACATAAAATTTGTTTTCTGCTCATCTCTGGAGAAATCTGCAGAGCAAAGTCATAGCAAAAATACTGTTGTATTAGTGACCATCCAAATCTCCACTTTGGAGAATCTTACTTACTGTTTCCACTATTTAGTGTTCTTCCACTATTTTCTCAAGAGTAAATGCCATTGTGGTATTTTTCTGTCTTCTTCACTAAGTTTCCAATGTCATTTAAGATACAACACTGAAAAGAGTAGACTGAGACAAGGGACAGCATCCAGACGTTGACAGCCACAGACACTGCCTGCTGACTCAAATCCCCATAGCATTAGATGCAGCATTACATTGGCAGCAGTACATGCTGCATAGTTAGATCAGATTGTGTAAGAATTAGCTGCAGCACACAGCTGATAAACGCCTGTTGCTGCTATCAAACACTGATGCAGCTTTACAGAGTCCATTCTGCCTATGCACTGCAAGCACTTCCTTTCAGTCCATCATTGTTAAATATATCTTTTGCACTGACCTTCCCCAAAAAGAGCTTTCTCTATAGCTTCCCTGTCCCATTCTTATCCCATCCTTGTGCTTTTGTCAGTAGTTCCCTTCCTTCAAGGGGCTTCATACCAGTACAGATTTTCAAGCATAAATTTCAGATCCTCTCTCCTTGCAAACAACACATCTTGGTCTGCTGACTGTTGTGTTGCACAATCCATAGGCCATTTTTCTATTTTATAATCAACTCAATATCATTACTGAATGGCATTTCCTTCTGACATGATGTTGTACGGTGCTGCCAAATACTGTGGTCTAATTCAGAAATTATGCACAGATTTTTCATTAGAGGTATTTTTGGCACTCATGACAAAAGAGCATATAAAAATGTAATATGTAACGTCAATTCAGGTGGCATTTAATCAAGTCTGAAGACTTCCTGTGTTGAAGTGCTGATTATTTAAGACTCTGCAACAACCTAAATGCAATGGATCTTTGAGGTAGGTGAAAATGAAGACATACATACATCGAATGGTTCTAAAAAAACTTATTTTTATAACTAACTGTGATACACATAATGGCTACATACACATCTAGTTTACCAGCTTAGCATCTTAGCATAAGCCCAATCAAGATCCAGACACCAGGGTTGAAACTACCGATTTCAAACCTGTATCCTATTATATTCACAATGTCATTCCTCTTAGCAGAGCATCAACAGCATACAAAGAAACTAAGATTCCCTGAGTAAGAGAAGAGAAACAAGCCTAGGTTGCTTTATGATTGCCCAGAGAATATAGCTGGAGAGAGGATGCAGCTTCTGCTTCTGTATTAACTTCTACATTTTAAAATGAACAGCGATTCAGTAGAAAGATAGAGACTTAAGATTTCTTACTTGCAGTCTGGCCAAGTTTTCTATTCCCTCAGGTATCCTCTATACAAGGTTTTTGCCCCACAAAACAATTTCAGAAAAGAGGTGGAGGTGCCATTATTCATCCATTTCTACCAATCTTGCTTACAGTGCAGGATTAAGACATCCTGCTTAGGCAGGAGTTTCACTTCCTTCAACAAAGCAGTTTTCTACACACAAGGAATTGGTCTAACTATCTTTTCGTTCATATAGGATGTTGCCTTTTTAAAAAAAGATTTTAAATTATCAGTTTTCTAAAAGAAAGGGTACATCTGTATGTTCTATGGGAACTTCTGGAGTGTGGGTCTGAAAGGTGCATAGCAGATGCTTTCTGAGGGGTGCCCCTCATTGCTGAGTTAGAAAGTAGTGTCTCCTATTTCATTCTGTTTGCCTACAATGTCAGAAGCAGATGTTGGTGGGATGGCAGTAGAGTGCGAATATTCTCATCAATATTCTGTCACACTCTGTTGGTGTGTGACAGATGGCAGCAGAGGGGCAGTCAGACAAAATGGCATCTAATGTGGAAGTGCAGATAAAGCAAAGATGTGTCAGTGAATTCCTCCACGTGGAGAAAATTGTACCCACTGACATCCATTGATGTTTGCTGAACGTTAATGGAGACCAGACTGGCTATGAGCCCAGCGAGGAGCTGGGCGGTGCATTTCAGCATGCAAGCTGGTGTAAATTCACTGCTAATGGTGGTGACTATGTTGAAAAAGAGTGTTTTGCAGTTGAGAATTTTCTCTATCAAATATTGTTATTGTGCTCCTCATCTTTCTTGTAGTTTCCGTGGAAATAAATAAGAGGCATTACCATCAGAGCGAACTTCATAAATTTAGAAAATATTGACTTTGGATAATTGCCCAATTGCTCCAATTGACTCAACATGGTGACAGCTTAGAAACTTTTCTGTGATCGTTGCCTATTTTCTAATTTTTTTTTTCTGATACTTGGAGTCAAGCACCTGAAAACCAGGTGTTTACCAAGACTAAGACACCCACGTACTCAAATCTCGGCAGGATTTTGACTTGTACGTAAACTGTAATATTGCAAGAGTTTTTCCGTCATGTACTTTCAAGAATTTTAAGTGACATTTACTCTTCCATATTAATTTAGATTACAAAGTTTAAAACACTCTGATTTCAGGGCCAGAATTGAAAGAATTTGACAACTGTCTTTGTAATTGTCTCCAGTTAGAATATTTTATTCATTAGTTCATAAAAATATGATTAGCAGAAGATTCTTGAAACATTATTGTCATCGTGTTTTAAAATCAATTTACATTTACCTCCTCTAGCTATGAAATTTAAAACTGTGCAAGGTCTTTTTATATGTAAAATATTATGAGTCAGATGAAGCGACTTAAGAAATGTCAATCAAAAATATGGAAGGGATTCTAACTCAATCTGTTTATTATCTACTTTAAGTCAGATGACTGAATTATAAAAAAAAGATCTACCGGAGATTCAAGTGTGTTAGAGATCTTCGTAAATGAAACAGTATGACTTCTTCGTATGCTTGAGGATATTAAACAAATCTTACAATCTTATCACTGTAGATACAAAAAATATCAACCTTCCCTCACATTTGCAAAAAATTAAGGGCTGATTTTAAAGTCCTGAAGTATGAAATACCAAAAGCAGTGTGATTAAGTCACATAAATTACAGCTGGAAAACATAATGCAAAATAAAGGTTCTCAGAAGGTATTATGACCTTAAGCATTAAGTGTTTTTCATGTGTTCTGCTTTTACGTTATGCTATCATGGTCACTCCACTACATTAAAGTGCTCATTATGGTAAAAGAAATAGGATCGGAAAGCAACACAGTTATTTTCCCTTTCTGAAGGGATATAAAAACACTGTGTTGAAGCCTTTCATGTTGGGATCTAATACAACCTAATGCAACTGAATCATTGACTCAGTTGCATAGCTATGAGTAGTGTTACAGAGGAGGCAGGAATGCAGCAGAAGCAGGAAGGGGTGTAGCAGCCTCAGATTTGTTACTTTACACCATTATGAGCTGTAAATTAAGTCTGCACTACAAAAAAAAAAAAAATTGTTGCTTTTAATCTACGTTTAACTACACCCTAGCCTAGTACACTGCATGGCCATATGTGTTTATATTGCATAAAGGAAGAACAGATGACCAGGGATGAAAAATCACAACTTTCAAATGTAATGCAAGTTTATGCTGCTTTAGGTGTTTTGTGAAATTACTCTGCTAAAACTTGGTTTCACAACTGTTTTTAAGTGAATTAAGATTGAGATGTTTCAGATAAGGGCTAATGCTTATGCTTACAGCACATTCCTGTGTCCCCTCCTTCTTGCAGTATTAATTTACCAGCTGTTAAGAGTCAATCCAGCCTCCTGTGTAGTTGTAAGAAACACCAACGCAAACAGAAAAGGAGTGACAGAAGCGTGCTTTCAGGACAGGTAGGAGGGCAGGAACGAGGAGCCTTGTGGCAGTAAGGATCGTTGTTTGCCTCAGCCCTGAAGACCACACATCTACACTTAGCTTAAACAAGACGGAGTACTGTTCAGCAGAATCAGTTCCCTGATCTTGTACAAATGTCCAAGTTGCTCTACTGTACAAATGTAGGCATAATATGTGACAGTAGTAATAAGCAGCCTGAAACATGAAGAAGATAGGACTGCCTCCCAGGGTAATAAGAGTTTAAATTCCATTACGGTTCACTAAAATAGATTGTACAAAACTGCTGAACTGGAGCAGTTCGCCAAAAACATACAGACTACTGTCCAGTACACGTCTAACAAAATATGCCTTTAGGCTGACATTGCATGCTCCAGAACTTACTATCTTTTTAATAAATTAACTACTACAGTAGAAATGTAAACTTTCTTCTTGCAAATAGTGATTTTCTATAGTCATAAAATCAGATTAGACACTGTTACTGCTACAACTTAAAATAAGTAGTTTTGGTTACACAGAGTGGGTGAATATGAAAAAAATACATAATCAGAAGCTTCAGAATTTAAATGAAATCATATTATCTCTGTGGTTAAAAAGAAATTCTTGCTCTGAATTATTATCAAAGGGTGAGAAAGTCCTGTACATACAGTGTTGATAATTGTTTGAAAGAGTTTAAATTTCTAAGACTAAGGGTTCATTCCAATACGGGCTCCTAAAGGAGAAACAGAGGAATGAAAATCCAGGATTGGAATCTAAATAACTTTCTTTTTTTTACTTATAAACAATTACATTCTTTTTGGAGATGGGAGCTGTGTTTCTGCGCATAGCAGAGACTCCAGTGTTGAATAGCTATGCTTCGTATTTTTTGTAATACATGTATTTTAGTACCACCTCCCTTCTAAGCACATTTAGTAAACATCCTCACTTTAAACACAGGATAGATGTCATCCCTTATTAACAGCAGGTACTGACTGCTTTCATGGAACACACAGATGGATGCACTAGTGATGTTTTCTATATAAAACCTATTGGTTTTCACACACAGCTAGGAAGGAGAATTCAGTATTCTAGTCAAAGGAGATAAGAATGATAGTTTGCAGATGGACACTCCAACATAATTCCCACTAGTGTCACTAAAGGAGGACCGGTAGAGAAAGGATAACTGTCTTTTCTGATTAAACTGGCATTTCAGTGTAAAGAATTCAAGGTTCTTTAGAAACAGCAAAATCAAGAACATTATTTCATAGCTTTGTTGGCTCAGCATTCATGAAGAGATGTCTTACGTTCCAATTCTACTAAAAAAATATCTGATCCATTATAGTTAATGATGAACACTAAATACACCCTCTCCTTTCAAGTATTTTACCACTAGTTTATAGAAGAAAAGTGGGCATTAATACTTTATTCCCTCAACTATGTACAGTTACAGAAAATAGAAAAAATAGACAATTGTCTGCAGAGGATCAGAAGCGAATAAAGGTATCTTCCTGCTGTCCATGTTCGTGTAGAGAGATTATTATACTTGATACCTTGCATATAAGTTTTTAATTTTAATCTTAACTTTACTCATGCCGTACAGGTGAACTGTGAGCACACAGTGTGGCACTCCTGACTCTACTTGGAAGACAGAACAATTAAAATGTAAATGTCATAGTATCTAGCTTGTTAGTATAGAAGGCCTTTATTGGATTTTGCTCCTAAATTCAACCACTATACAAATTTCTAATTTTAGAAGGAAAAAAATAACATACAACACATTTTTCAATTCTGAAACAATTTTCTTGGTGAATATTTATTAAGTTAATATTTATTTCAATTAGTAAATCTAAGATGTAATATGCTAGAGATTAGAAAAGTCCTGAATATTCTACGAAAGTCACCTGATGCCTACATTTCTGTACTTATCACAAGCTGTGAAAACAGACTTCAGAAAAGTCTATCCAGCAACTTCCATGAAAAAATGGCTTAGTAAGACATTCCCAGCATAACAAACTTCAAACAACTCTGGAACCTTTACGACTATATTCACAGTCATAGGTACATAATGGTAATTCACTAACCTACGTCCTTTCCAGTGCATGTTTGCACCAGAGGTTATTAATCTGTACCTCACAGTCTGACCTGGAGATGCTGAACAAGTCATTGATGACACCATGCCCTGTCATGCTGTTAAAAAGAATTGCCATGCTTTAACTATATTAGCTTGCTGTGCTTTTAACTCACCAATCAACTCCTAAGCCTTCCATGACAACTTCATCTATGATGTCAACCTCTGACAAGTGAGTACTTAATAAATCTTAAGCTCTGTTGTTGGAAAAGAGAAAAGAAACTCTCCTTTCTACAGAGGCTGAGTGGCAGTGAGATAATCCTTACTCTATTCTGACATTTCGCACATTGACCCCAGGGAAATAATTCCTGTCTGCCTGTCCTCACTCAGAACTTTTGGAAAAAAACAGCCTTGGACTTCATCAAACAGTCTCAATGCTTCCTAGGGAGCCAGGGAGTTAGGAAAAGAACCTGTGGAATGGGTCAGAACTCAGTTAAATCTGTCTCCAACAGTACCACAGCGGCACACAGGCAGGGCAGCAACATGACAGCTTCCCAGATAGACCAGAGAACCACTACTGTTGGAGATCTCCACAGCTTAGAGAAGGGTACTCATGTGCTAGCAACAGGCCCAGTTCCAAAGGGAAGCTGTATTAGGTGATGTCCAGAGGCCCATGCAAGCAACATGAAACACAATCCAAAGGCGGTAGATTTGCCTGTTTGCTATTGCTCAGTGATAGCAACACATGATTTAATATTCTGATGTTTAGAAAGTTAGAACTTGTGACCATAAAAGTTAAAATTGTATACATTCTAAGAAAACTTGAATTCCAATTAAAGTGATAGCTAGTTATGCTCCTAAGTAAAGTCTCTTTTTAAAAACAAAATACATATATTTCTCAAACCCTGTTGAAACCACAGACTAGACTAAATCAAGCATCTCTTACACATCAAGATATAAACAAACACATATAAGTACTAATGACTTGAATTTTGTACAGAGAAGAGGAAAAGTCCTCAAAAATTAATCCCTAAGCTCAGTCTATTCCATATCTACAGAATGAAATCCAAACTAAACAACCTATAAAACATTCCTTGGATTTTTTTAGTCCTGCGTTCTTCCCACTAAGGTGAAACAAGTTTTCATTTTACTAATATGAAGGAAGTTGTTTATGTACAGAACTTCTGTTCCATTTAAACTTCAAATGGAACAGAATATGCATTTTTTTTAACTTTTCTTAAGAGGGTGTTCTTACAGATTACGAATCAGTAGACCTCAAAAAGAAGAATGCTATAGCAAAACAAGGGAAATTATGTCTCACAAAAGAAATCAGAATGATATACATAATAACGATAATGGCTTAAAAAAAAAAAAAAAGTAAAAGAGAAAAAACATAAGTTAGTTAAAACATTGAATTGTGTCTAAATAAAGGGAAATCCAGATCCAATTCAGGAGTTTTGTATCAATTTCTTCACTCACATGGAGACCATTTGCATTCTGCACTAGCTGAAGCTTTTATATTTGTTCCTTAAGTACGTTAAATGTAGACAAATAGCATAAAGCAATTTGAATGGCCTTGATCCCATTATTTTCACTCATTTACCTCTAATTTCTTTAGAAAGTGGGTTATTAATGACGATTAAGTTTGCTGAATCCATTCCTCTTAGCCTAAGAAATATCAGATGGAGAATTAGTTCCTCCACAGGCTAGCATTCTAATTCTGTGCAAATTAGTTTAGTTTAGTTTAGTTTAGAAGAGTTTAGTTTAAAAATTACTGTATTTTCCAGACCTTTGCCATCCTCTGTGACACGCACATCAAACATATCCCACGCTGTGTCACTACGTGCAAGCAACTTACACGTAAAGTGCTACTGTATCGTCTGGCAGCACTGTGCACAGCGCGAGGCGGGGAGCCCCGCACACGGCTCTGCGGGCTGACTGCTAACGCAGGGCCCGCACCGCGCAACGCAGGACCTCGCAGAAAGAAAGGTGCCTGCATTCCCACAGGCACGGGCTGTTACCTGGTGAGAACGTGAAACCTGCAAGCAGCCGTAGCAACCAGCAAACTCCAGATGCAGTTCCAGCACCCGCACCCCTGCCTGCCAGGCATCGCTCACCCGCCCAGAGGACACGGTTGAGGACCGCTGCGCTAGTCGCAAACGTACCACAGTGTTTTTCATCATGGCTTTGACAGTGAAGCCGTCAGAGACCTGCTGCTTGCTTTTCTTCACGTGTCCCAGCGGCTCCTGCTTCTGGGGCCGCCTGTTCCCCGAGGGCTTGGCGGGGCCGCAGCCCGGTTCCTCCACTACCATCTCCCCGCAGCGGGCGAGAATCGGCACGCGGACTGCAAAAGCACAAACAAGAACGGCCGGGCCCGGTCAGCTACCAGAGCACCGAGCCGTCCCGCAGCCAGCGGCACCGCCGCGTTCGCCCTCTTCCCGCTCCTTCGAGCCGCCGCCCTCGCCCCCTGGCTCGTCCCACCGTCCCCGCAGTCCCCATTTCTCCGCCGGTCGCCCCGGGCGCTCCCCCTCACCCCTGTGCCACCGGCCGGGCCGCGCACCCGTCGCTAAGCAACGCGTCAACAACCGCCGCGCTGCCGGGCGGGGAGGAACCCCAAAGGCAGCGAAACGAACGGCGCGCGGGAAACCGGCGGGACACAGCAGTTAGCAGAAATCAGTTACACGTGCTCGTGCTCGTGCTTGTGCTCGCGAGCGTGTGCGTGTGTGTGTGCGTGCGTGTGTCCACACGGGGAAAGCCGGCACGCACGTGAGGCGATGTGAAAACCCGAGAACTACGTTACCCAGAGGGCCCCGCGGCGCACGCGCAGTTCGCTGCCGGCTGCACTTCCTCCCCCGACCGCTCGCGTCGGATGGCTGCTCGGATTCGGACTGCTCGAACAGCGGGTTTAGGAGCGTGCGCGCGCCCCCTCCTCTCCTCCTCTCTCGGCCGCCATGATAGGTGAGTGAGCGCGCTCCCCTGCCCAGAGCCCGGATGCTGATCCGCCCTTTCCTGCCCGCATCGCTGCTGCTGCGGCAGCCGTGTCGGCTCCACGGGGGTGACGTGGGTTGGCTTCTTACAGACGAGTCCGCTTTGGTGGGTGGGTGCCCGCTGTGAGCGGTGTGGGAGCGGTCAGGGCACGGGGTCACGGCGTCACGGCGCGGGCAGGCGGGCAGGCAGGCAGCGCTGTCCTCGTCCAGCCCTCTGCTGAGGCGAGCCAAGTGACAGCGCGTACAGGGCCTGCAGCCACAGTCGTTTTAAATTGTTACTTCTCTCCGCTATATATGATTCACGAACCTGCCTGGCCGTGACGCGTTTTTGGCCTGACATGGTGCTTGCTGGCAGCGATGTGCAAAAGAAGCGAGTTAGTCCTCGTGCAGGCTGGGTGTTTGGCCGTTTGGTCCTTAAGGGGCTCTGCAGCTGCCTGCTGCTGCTGCTGCACTTGGCGCTGCCGCGGATCTGTCCGCGTCCGGCCGCGCGGTGCCTTGCTGCGGTCCGCTTCCTCAGGCGCCTCAGCCTCCCTGTTCGCCCTTCTTGTTGTCTGCAAAGAATGACGTGACAACATGCTTTGCTTAAGGATAGCGCAGGAGATCACGTAATCCACGGTATCAGTGTTAATGTTATCTCTGCTGATTTGTTGCCTTGGTATAGTATATAAAATCTGTGCTTACAGTACTGCAGAATTTGATTTTTCAGAACTTTGAGGTAACCCTTATGGTTACGAAGTTCACGCCTTCAGCTTCACAGCGAAAGGTTGCTGTTTGTTTAGTGTATATACAGACACTCTTTACGTGTCTGAGGAGTTGTTACTTTTGCTGTGGCAGACAAATGTTTCTGACTATTGGTCGTGAACAGTATTCCCCAGCTAGCTGCAAATTTATAAATTCTGCCGTATGTGAGTTGCTGCTTTAAGTGATTTAAGCAGCAACTTTTTGTTTTATTGAAGAATGTAAAAACACGCTTCTGACACTCCCCAAAAAGCTTTGTAAATGCAAGAACTGCTTTCAAAGTATGTGGTGTAGTGGTGTACTCCAACATCCTGCCCTCTGAAAAGTTTCCTCAACACACTTAAGAGTTAGGAATACTATGGCAAATTTGGGACTAGGAAGGAAAGGGGGAAGCACTGTAATCTGTGCCAACACTTCTTTAATCTGAATGCTTAAAGGATTACATTATGAGATATATATTTTCCATATATTTTCCAAAACGTGTTATTCTTGTAACTCTGGGAATGCTCGATGTCCACAGTGAGTTCTTGTGGCAAGACAGGACAGTTGTGCAATACATGGCAGTTAATTCCTTTAATTGATTTTAAATTTCCTATCTCTTGCTTTCATTTAATGCCACTTTGCAGTTGTGCTATGACATGGAGAACAAGCCTGATTACCATGTTAGTCTTCCTATTTTAAATGTTCTATAATATTTTTTCATATCCAGTTGTTTCTTATTTTTATTTTAACTGGTGAAACAGGTGAACATTTAAATTTCTCCTACTCTTAGTCTCTCTCTTTCCTTTCTTTTTTTCCCCCTATGAAGTTTTTTCAAGGATTTTTGTCAAGGAAGGTTTTCTTGTTTTTGTTTTTCTATAACTTATATCATTCCAGAAGAGGCTAAACCATTGACTTACATCACTGACTCTTAATAGTGTCCATATGACTTCTCCTCCTGCTTGACATTGCATTCTCTTGTCGAGGTTTGCCCAGAAAGATTTGCTTACAGATGGATTTTTAAATGCTAGTAGCATCTTACTTGTAAAACAAATTCTAATCATATATTTAAATTAAATATATAATAATATAATTAAAATGTGCTTATTTTTAGTAGGAGATTATTCCTTGGGAGAGGCCTTCAAAATAAGCATATGTATTTATTTTCATCTATGTGACACCTGCATTTGGAATATCATATCAGCAAGTTGATGATGTAGCTGTCCACTTGTGCAGAATATCCTGGGTTGAATCTATTAGGGCTGTGGCATGCATGGCACTGCATTGAGCTCATGAGTGCTTCAGGAATTTTAGTTATTCAGTACATCTTTAGAAGATGGTGAAGATAAATGCCAAAGGCAGCTCTTGCTTTTATGACTGCTTTTAGAAGATTGTTTGTTTTGTAATGTTTTACCTTTTCAGTGAGGTTGCAAGAATAATTCAACCGTCATTTCACTTCTGCGTGTGTTGCTTTATAAATTACAATCAATTTATGCTCCTTGCTGATGGGTTATGCAGTTAAAAACTTCAGGAAACTTACTGATGCGTGTTTAATATTTTTTATTAATGAAAATGATCTAATTGTATAAATGAGAAACACTGGAATAAACAGTTACTCATTTTGAATAGAGAGTATTACATGTATGTTCTCTGACTGATGGAAGATGGCAATCTCCATGTGCTACTTACTGCTGCAGAGCCAAATGTGTGTTCCCTTTCTATATTTGCAGCAGTGGTTCAAGTTACATGAGCAGAATGTCTGCTACTTGAGAGGTGTTGTGCTTTGTTGTCTTCTGTCAGCCAGTTCTTAAGCTTGCTATAAATGAAAGTGTTTCTGTGGGCAGCTTTTCTCTTACCATTTACCTTAAGCTCAAGTGATTTCAAGTCCTATTTCAAAATTAGTGTCTTTTTTGTTTTTTTCACTTTGCTTCTTCCCCATTGATTTTTTTATTTTTACTTTTTTTTTATTTTTATTTTTTTGTCCTCTGTGTGCACATTTGCTCAATGGCTCTTTATGCTTCAGTGGAAACAGTGGAAATACCAATGTGTTGAAGAATTCAACATTTTAAAGCAGTGAAGCTAAGAACATTTAGAAATCATGAGTTTAATGTTAGATTGTGTCCAATGAGAAGAAAACTTATCAGCCTAGAATCCTGATGAATGCAAGCTGGAATTGCCACCACTGCTTTCCTCTCTTTTCTGTAGTGCCAGGCTGGCTAATGCTTTGAGAGGGCATTTTCATGGTTTACAGCTGATGTGGGGATAGAGTCTGCTGGTGATTTCTTGTACTGACTTTTTTCCTGGATGGAAAAAAGTGGATGAGAACAACTTTACTGAAAGACTGATTTGCAGCTATTGGGTGCCCTAGACAGCAGTAACCATTCTGATACATAGAGATTTCTCTGCTATGTGGTGGATATTCTTTTTTCTTGTTCTTTGAATGAGTGGATAAAGAGAACAGCAGAAATAAAAAATACACCTACCTTTTAACCACCATGTCTGTCAAAATGTGGCTGGTACTGTCACTTCAAAATTGTTGCCTAAGTAATCCCATTAAGCCTAATCCCAGGAAGAAGTCTTGGAGGACAATGTAAGTCAAAATCTCCTCCACAAAAATAAGAACCAACTGCGGGGTTTTTTTTGTTTTATTTTTGTTTTTAATTGTAAAAAAATAAAAATAAAATAAAATTGTAATTTGCTGCATACCATGATATACAGTGCTCTGTCAAAATGTTGGAGAGCTTTTGTGAGGACACAAATTGGACTTTGGATATTTTAGAAATTTATTCCACAGTGAGTTTGCAGCTGGCTTGCATACAAGTTATTCTTGTCTTGGAATGGTTGTTGAAAATAATTTTAAGGAAAATAATGTTAAGTAATAATGTAGTCATGATGTGGTGTGAATGTTGTATTTAAATATATTTCTAAAACAAGGACTGTGTTGTCATAAACCAGGAACTAATGGAATTGATCATATGCTTCGTGATTAAGATCATATGAAAGAACTTAGTTGACTGAAATCATTAGTTCTTCATTGGCTAGTTCTAGGTTTCTTAATAATTTTCTTCACTGCTGAAAAGAAGTCATTTCTTCTGGAAAGGAAATATAAGAAAGAAAGAAAATATATTTATTTGCTTGAAAAGATAAAATAAAAATGGTCACTTAAATATGAGGATCCTATCAACCCTCTGGGCCACTCTAAGTAAGCATTGAAGACTATGGGATTAATCAGAAGGAAAATACACTAGTGTTATTTTTGAAGATGATGGAAGAAATTTTGTGTGGATTGATAAGAACTAAACAAAGACTTCCTGACAATGTTCTGTTTTTTAAGTGCTCACAAAATAAGCGCTTATTATATTATTACAGTATTATCACATATATACATTATTACAGTAATGTAATATCTTACACATTAAAATATTACACATTAAGACTAGTAAAGCAGTGGCTATAGATGTTCCAATGCAGTTTTCTGAGTCTTTTAGCTGAGACCCTAAAGACACAATTTCAAGTTATAGTGATCAGGATCTCTACCCTTCTCTGCATTATCTGGTTGCTAGTAATATATATGAAAATAGAATTATGAGTGGGTAGATATGAATGTGTGTTAATTTAAGTTCTGCTTCTGTGTTGTGCTAAATATTAGTTGTAGTAGAGTCACGGGACTTCTCATCTAGTCAAATTAAAGGTCATTAAAGAAATGGTTCCCATTTCTTTTTCCTTTGCTCTTCTCTCGCAGGCTCTGCTGCTATCCGTGCATCCTGCCTCACTCCTCTCACTGACATAATGGTAACTTGACTCTTGAACTAATTAAACTTATTATTGTACCAAAAAGTGTCCATTTTTGCTGAATTTCATTCTTACAGAAGTGCCTGGTGACAACCAAAGTCAGCTCAAGATAAGTGAGATGTGCAGGAGATAGCAAAAATGGGACAAAACAGTTTGATCTATGTAGTTCTTGTGTATCTTCACCCTCAAATATTGTGAAGTATGCTCAGCTTCTAGTGTTGTCAGGAACATATCCAGAGCTGACCAAGGATTTTGCAGTCCTTTGCACGAAAGACAATATAAAAGAGAGGATTATATTTAAATCCCTCTCTTACCATTTATTTTTTTTTTCTTCAAAGTGACCAAGACAAACTGAAAACAACTTCTAGTGCAGGAAGGAGAAATCGTTACATACCAAATTACGTGTAGTATTTATTGCCAATATATTTGGTTCAAGCTATCCTAGATAAAAGAAGAACTAAGAAATCCAAGTTCCATTTCTAACCACAAATAATTAGAAAAAATTTTGCCCATTGTAGCAAAATATGGAAATAATACGCTATTTTGTAATGAATAACCACAAATGCTTGTGTTTAAGATTCCCTGCCAAAGTAATGTATTTGTATCTTTCAGATGCATTGTAATCCAAAGCCCTCACCAGATTTAATTTTGAATGCGTTTCCTCAAGAGCTGGAATAACTGTCCAAGTTAGAAACACTTTTACTCCTTTTACTGCAGCAAATTCATTGCACAAGGATACTCTGTATCTTAAGACTATCAGTTGTGTAAGAGATCAGGGGACAGAGGCAAACAATACTAGCAATGGTGCAGGTTTTTCTTTTATTTAGTAGAAGCCCAAGGGAAAGTACAACTATATCTGCAAATTCTGTTGCTATTTTGTCAAAGAGGCAGAAAGATATAATTTGTTCTCTTCAATCAATGTTATTATGTATTGGTTTTTAGTGTGTGTGTGTGATACACCTTATGTAATTATTATTGTACTGAAAATCAACATGTAATACAAAATGTAACCAGTGGTGTATGAAGTTTTCTACTAAAAGAAGAAAAAATGGAAATGTTGGAAATATAGAACTATATGCTCAGAATTCCACGAGTTCCATCTTAAAGCTTGGTCTTGGCAGGTTATTAGCAGGCAGTCTTTAATTATATTGTCAATTATTGAAGAGTGTGTTCCCATCTTCTGTACTTTGGTGTTGTATTTTGCAAGTATTTGTATTTCTGAGAGCTTATTTCCTAAGTAGATACATTTTAATATGATAAAGTATTATCTTTAAAATCTGTAACAACTTTTATGTTTCCAGATATTTTACCACAAAGCTCACGTAGCTCCCTTGTATATATTTTGATCAGTACAGAAGCAGTGGAAGAGTGGAACAGAACCCTCTCATCTGTTTTATTCCTCACATTAGACAAATCGGAGAAAATCAGAACGTTGCTGTGTACTTTTGGAGGCAGCATGAAGCCTGTCTGATTGTACTAAACCATCTCTGAGCTGTAACTTATTATATTGCATCCCTTTGCTCAATAAGCATTTTCATGCCTGTATGAGCCCTGTTAATGTTTGACCAGGAAAAAATGTAGCACAAACCTTCTTGCTTTTTTGTGTTCCATGACTTCGGGATGTCTCTTATGGTCAGTTTGTCTTTTGCCTCCATGCTCTAAGCCTAAACCCTTTGACTGAGAGCGTTTGTAAACCTGATTTGAGTATATGAAGGAAAAACATTTAGAAATTGATTTGATAAATTGTTTCAAAGGTGCAGAAAGTGGTAAAAATGAATGAAGATGCCGAATTGAGGAAGGAGTTTGTCATTCCATGGCAGTTTAAATGACATCAAGGTTATCCATATATTAATATGCAGGAAATGAAAGCACAGTTTCTTAGCCATTGGAAGATACTGGTTATGCCATGTTACTTGTGTAGGTGTATGAAGAGTGTATTTGTTATTGCAAGACTCAGGCATCATTACTTTTCTGCGTGAAGTCTTTTTTAAGTTATTATAAAATTCTTTAGTTTTATTGGTGTATTACATCAAAAGAAAAGGGTTGTTACAATGCTAAGTTTGCTTGTGGTGACATAGATGAGCACTGAAACAAATTTTTATTGGAAGGAGACCTTGTTTTTTCCACAAACAAGAAGACATGGTTGGCCTTACTTATCCCTGTTTTTCTCTCAAGTGTCAGGCTATTCTTAATGATGCCATCATTCCAGAAGTTCAATTCTTTATTTTTTTTGTAATCTTCTATTATCTGTATTTTCTGCATCTTCTGTTCAGCATTTCTAAATGTTTTGCTAAGTGGTCGGTTTACCCCCTCAGTTCATTTATTTATTTGTTTATTACTGGTAAATCTAGAAAATGGAACTGTCTTGTGCCCAATCTAACATATCAGATTAAATCACTTTCAGTGTGTTGAGCTGAGGATGCTTAGTTATGAATCACAAGGAACCTGGATATCTGGGCTCTTCACAACTACTGTGTGAGCTGTTTCTCTGAGACAGTCTTTCCATCAGTGGAAACTCATGAATTTTCCCTTCAAAATTCAAAGAACAGTGTGCAGTTGCTGTTTATCTTGCTCATTTTTTGTATCATTTTTCCTTATTTTAAAATATCTTTACATTACTGGCAATATCCTTTGAAGTCATGGAAAAAATGTTTTCTATTCGCTCATCGCTGTGAAATAAAGGAATTGTGAATGATGAAAATGGTTTTTATTGAACATCACATAATGTTTCTGACATATGGTCCTCCTTTCAATTTTTTTTTTTTTTTTTTTTTTTTTTTGCTGAGCTGTAATATTTTTGGTACATTTGTGTTTGCGTTTCTTCCCTTTTCTGATAGTGTCCTCTGTGGAATAATCTCAGTGGAAACATATGTTCAAAAGTTCAAAGTAATTGCACTATTACTAAAAGCTTCATAATCAGATTACTGAAACTAAATGTTCAAAAAAAAAATTGATTTTCTTTATCCAATCATATTGATTTCATTACGGTCTGCTCTGCAGCTGATTGAAGAAACGTGGTGGCACAAAGTCAAAGACAGTTTATAAAGAGCATCTCAATCTGTTGTAAAGCCAGTTCCTCGTGAACACAAGTGAGCTTAGAGCAGTTTTTAGGCTGAGAGAGCAAGATTAGAATATATAAACATTGCCCACTGCAAGAGCAAACTTTTTGTTGTACTTAGCTCTGCTTGCCATACTGCATGATCTGGCAATCTGCTATGACTGAAGTGTGAGCCTGTCTCCTTACGCTAAATGACCCACTTTCTTATAAGCATTAGGCTTAATATGTATCTGAACTACGTGGGAGATATTTGTTTCAGCAAAGCTATTTATTGCCAGGAGCAGTTTTTGATTGAAAAACAAAACAAACTTCAACAGAAAAACCAAACTTCATTTTTCTTTAGCACAGTCAGGTCGTAATTCTTAGGTTTACAAGAGTACGTCAAGAGCAGGAGCTGTGCATGATCTCATTTTTTCTTTAAGCGTTCAAAGCTCATCTGGAAACTGTAGGACTCTTTAGAACTTGGGATGTTGATGTGAACAAAAAGGCTGTCTATTATCACCAGGCCCTCACCAGGGTACCAATCCGTTGACATGCTCTGTATTGTTTTTTTCGAGCTGCATGATCATACAGGCTCACCTTTAAGTGGAGTATTTCAACTTACTGACTTTACATAATCTGCAAGTATTTTGCTGATATTAACTGCATTTCTGTTTTGTAGTATACCTGGCTGTAGGCTTGTGTATCCTTCATGTAAACACGTGAAACTGAGAGAAATTTTAAAGCAGGCTAATGAATAATGTTTAGAACTTGTTTAATTTTTTTTTCCCTATATCCTACTCATCGTACTGATTGCCCTCATTGTACACAATAAAATAGCAGATGAAGCCGAGAAGTTTCTTTTACAGTACTTTTAACAATTTCCATTAGAATTATCATGTCGGAAGCAATTGTCCCATCTGGTTTACTCTTTAACACAGCAAAACTACTTAGTGAGCTGTGTGGCAGAGCCTGGCTGAATTCCACACAGTGCAGCTCTTGGCCCTAAGCAAGATGAGCACAATCTGTTTCCCATATTTCTAATAAAGGAAAAGAAGGGTTTCTTCATTTGCTTCTTTATTTTATTATGTTTACATTTTATGCCTTTCTTTCTTAGAATAGCTGCTTTCCTGCTGTTCTCTATTCTTTTTTTTTCCATCCAGGTAAAATGAAAATGTATTACAGCTTATAAAAGTACTGAACACTGCTCTGAAAGAACATTAAAACTCGGTGTTAAAGCATAGTGTGGGGCTTTGGCCACATCAGTTCTACTAAAATATCTGAAGTTTAGCAAAGGCACTTTGGAAGCAATTTCTTGTGCCTTAGATGCTCTGTGGGTGAATACAGGACATGAGTAATCTGTATGAAAACAAAGGTGGGGTCACACAGCTCATCCCTGCCCTGCCCTGGGAGTTCACCTGTGCTGTCTGAATTTAGTGGACTGATGCTTCAGTCTGTAACTTTCTAATCCTGTTCATAGTTGAGAATTACTGAGAGTTACATGTACTTACCATGGGTTAATATGTGTGTATGTGTGTGTTTTGTGTGCAACTCTTCCTGGATGCTATAAAAGTGCATCTCTGAATGAATCTCTGGATAAAATTAATTTTTTACTTATTAATATGATGAGAAATACAAGCACTTAAAATAAACATCATATATATAATATTGTATTAAATACCTTATAGTTAATCAAACAGTGTGTCATATCAGAAAGCAGCTGCTGTGTTAACACAGTTACCTTTTACTGAGATTTTTTGTTGTTTTTTTTTCCAGCCAGACAGCATCCTGCCCAAACAGTAACTTACGTGGCAGCGAACAAGCTGCTGTGAATTTGGCTCTGTAAAGACATATCGCAAGCATGTTTAGGATGTGATTCCTTTCTTCTTGCATGTGTAGTGCTTTACATTACAAATGCCAAGTAAGCTTCAAACAGCACTACATAACTCTCATGTGTGATATACCTTAGATTTGATACAGGCTTGAAATGTCTCCCATAGAGCACTCTACTTTTGTAGGTGTGGCATTTCCTACTTTAATCACACACTGATAGTATTTGAAAAATATTTACCATTCCTGATTTGTCAATATTAAGAAATTAGCATTTCAATATTAGAAAAACTGAAAAATGTAAGGTATTCATGTGGGTAGTAGAACAACATTTGCTATAATTCCAGTTAGGAGCTGGGAAGTCTTTGTGTGCCACTGTGTGAAATAAGTATGCAGTGTTAACTACCATTTCTTTTTAAATGTGTTTTTTAGAACTGTTCAGGTAATCAGTCTCCTGAGCTAAGAGAAAGAAGACTGCCTGCTGTAAACCAATTTAAGATGCAATCACCGCACACAAAATTCAAACAGTTGATTTTATGTGAACATGGCTTGAAATCTTACTTCATTTCTAGACATGAATATGATTAGCCCTTTGAGGACAAAGGGCTGTGTATGGCTGTGTACACAGGTGGAATCTTTATTTATTTTGCCATTTGTGCAGATGGGGGGTGGGAGAAGGAAGGAGTTCAAATACAAAATCAAGAAATGTTTGTTTTCTTTGTTCATTTGATCAAAATCGAATTATTATATGTAGCTACTTGCTGTATCTCTGTATCTAAAAGAATGACACTTCTTGGTTTTTCCAATATAATCAGAAATGATTTGTCTAAATTTTGCCTTTATAGGTATGTGGATTATGTGTTCACTAGTGCTGATAAGGACAATGAAGATAGTCTCCTTTCTCCTTGTATGTCCAAAGCATAATAGTAGAACTCCTTACTCTCATGTGCCTCGAAGGCTTTGCCCTTTTAGCATTCACCTAGTGCTGGACATTAGGAACAATTTACAGCAAGCCACTCACTAATAACATTTCTTAACTGCAGATTTTTCAATCTTGTACCTAATTCTCCAAAACATCAGACCTAGCTATCTTGAAAATTACAATGAGGAAAGGTGAAACAATTGGTCAGAACAAAGCTTATTTAAGCCTAGATGTGGGGATGAATTGAAACTGCTTGCTGGAGGTTAAAAGTATGAGGGAAGATTTTTATTATTTTAGGTACAGCTACTAAAAATGCACTGTCCCTATTCATGGTTCTGTATGGTGAAATTCTTAGGATAAGGGTAGAACTCTCCTTCCCAAATCTGGAGGTGACCTGTTTTCCTTTCTGCTGCTTTCCAGGATTCCCTTTCCTCAAAACCATTCATACTGTTTTGATGGTGATGTTTTTTTTTGTTTTTTTTTGTTTTTTTTTTTACAGAAATAAGATTGTAATAAGAATAATAGAAGAAGAACATAAGATTACAGAGTAAGATTTTCCTCCTTCTTTCTAGTTCCAGCACTGTTCCGCAGGCTGCCATTGTTACAGTTCTTTCCTTTCATGTAAATAAGGTGATGGTCTGGATGAGTTCCACGTGAAGGTTTACAAGGATCTGGCATTTTACATAAAAACAGCACTGTTGAGCACTTACAGTGCTTAGAGGTCTTTACCAGATCTTTATTTAAATGATTAAGCTACTGTGGCAGGTTAGGACTATAATTTTTTATGAAAGTAGCTTCATATGAGGATATTAATCAGTGATATTTTTTGGATAGCAGACAGGTTCTGTTTTTCCTTTGAATTTAGTATCATTGGGTGTTCTACATTTTGCTACTGACAAAGTCCAACTTTTTTCTAAATATATTTTGTTATAAAGATTTCTGGAACGCAAATGGAATACTCAGAAATACAGACTCTTGTACTGGATGAAGGATGTAAAATATTAGTGATATTTTCTTGGGACTTTTGTCCATTCCTCAAACTCTTTCAGTTAAAATTTTCTAAACAAATGTTTCTTTAATGTGTACGGCAGTATTTTAAGTAATTGGTTACCTATTTCTTTTTTCTTTAACTTAAAGGTATTCTCCTTTTTATAATTCCTTGGAGAATTAAATTGTCCAAATATGTGTTTTATACTTTTGCTGATTGACAAGCGATACTGGTTTTTCTTCTCCTCAGTCCTTCAAGCAGAACTTTCTTTTTTCTTTCCCCCCCACCCCCAGTTCCAATCTATGGGTGTGAACAAGGTAGGATTGCATTGCCCATTTGGAGTTAGTTTAAAACAGCAGATTAAATATCAATGAAGAATATTTGTATTTCTACCACCTCCCTGCAAATAAAAGCAAATACAAATGGGGATGGTAATAAAGCTGAACGTATATAAACTGTTCTTATCATGCTTAAGATTAGTTTTTGTCCTAGCCAATTGAATTCAAACATATCTGTCTTCAGTTCCTTCTTAACACCGGTGTTAAAGGTGACATAAAGCATACATTCAGTAACAATTACTGCATACAGAAGTTGAACAGAATGTTAATATACTAGAAGATTTTTTTTTTTTAAGAAGAATTATCTAGGGCTGGAAGGCTGAACATTTGTTACTACTTTTCTATAAATTCTTGCAGAACTTATTCTACTCAGCAGACCAATATTTTGAAATGGACTTGATTTCCTTTAATTCTACGGTCTTTTTTCTTTCTTTTTTCTTACTCTTGTGCTCCCTCCCCACAGTGTTGTCCTGATACATCAAAGCAAAATTTGCTCATCTGGGTAAATTACACAAACATCATTTGTCTCCAGTCCCTTCTTAAATGTGCTTATGCAGAACACAGCTTTTTCTCGCTTTTTTCTTTCCTTCTCTTTACTGTCATATGCACTGTAGTCAAACTTGTAAGAAATATGTAACAATTCTGTATGAGCCATCTAGTCAGCAACCATGAAGAAAAAAGTCACTTGTTCTGTATTTATATGTAGTAATTGATGATTTTAACTGGTCTAGTCATAGGTATTTTTTAACTATATTAAAAGGTGTTGCAATTCCAAATCATGGTATTTTGCATCATAGTTATGTTTCATGAGTTAGACTTTGCTTAAGCCATAATTGAAGCAAAATACTATTGTAAAGAGGTATTTCAGAATAATGGAAGCATGAATACATTTGCAGTATAGCTGAATGTGTAGAAATTTGCAGAGAAGCCAAATCTTAGAAGGTAGAAATAATTTTTTATTTTTTATACTGATGCATCAAACTGTTTATATTAAGTTTTTAGGAAGGGGTGTAGAATGATGAATTTAGTCTGGGAATTGCCTTAAACATTTTTGTGGTAGAGTTCTCAGTTTTCTACGGTTCGTGGTAGGCTTATTCTCATTGTGATGGTAACACTGTTTATCTGACATTCACTGTTATTTCAGTAAGAATGATGCCCTAAGAGTGATGCCCCTGTAGTGATCTACAGAAGATGCAATGAATTATTAATAACAAGCAGAGTTTAATGTGGTTTTATAGCCCCTGAAGGAGTTGGAATAGTGTACTCTGTAAAACCATTCAGTTCACCTGATCTTGACAAATTGAGAGCATCAAAAACGCACTCCTTCTTGTTAACACCAAAGAAGGGAAAAGGTGACTTGGGAATGCATCAGTATTTAGCCTTCTGTAGAATTTGAAAAGGGTAATGGTGAGCAGCATTCTATAAATAACTGTCTCCTATCTTTCTTATCCTGCTCCTTAATGCAGCAGACTAATTCTTGTCTGCAAAGTTAACCTTTGTGGCTCTGTTTTTGTTTCACTGAAAAAGAAAACGACAAGTTTGTGATATTACAGTGATTATTTATACTGTTTATATGAGTAGAAATGTGCCATGTAGCCATCTAGAGGGAACAAAACAAATAAGGTTATCTTAAGAAACTGTGTTGTCTTAGTAGATCATTCTAATTAAAATTGGTTTTAAGTGAACTAAGAATACTAGAATTGGTGGAATATACAAAATTTGTTTTTGATGTTTTAAAGATCTAATAATACTTGTCCTTAGAGTGGTTGATATGGCTGTTCACAGTTTGATTCACCACATTTTTATTAATATTTGGCAACTTGCCCATCTTTCTCAATTATGTTTATTCATATCCATTTGTTACTTACAGAGTTAATATACAAATTTAACATTCTTAAATGTCACAACTGAATTTTGTCTGTTCTCCTTTGGTTGTGACAAAACGCAACTGGAGATTTGGTGCATGCAGAACCATCTTCCTTTTAGTATACATAGCATAACTTGTAGTGGAGGTAAAACCAGGCATTTGCTATATAGCAGTACAAGTTTGTACAAATTCTGTTAATTTTCCTCCAAGCACAATGTTTCAATTCACGTGTGTTAGTCAGTGCTACTTCTAATAGCTGTTGGCTGAAAATTCTTGCAGTTTTGCTGGGAATCAAATTGTGATTTTACTACTGCAGCAAGTCTTTTGCTAAACTACTGAAATTTTGATAATCACAGAATCACAGAATTGTAGGGGTTGGAAGGGACCTCCAGAGATCATTGAGTCCAACCCCCTGCCAAAGCAGGTTCCCTACAGCAGGTCGCACAGGTAGGCATCCAGGCAGGTCTTGAACATCTCCAGAGAAGGAGACTCCACCACTTCCCTGGGCAGCCTGTTCCAGTGCTCCGTCACCTCACTGTAAAGAAGTTCTTGCGCACATTTGTGTGGAACTTCCTATGCTGCAGTTTCCGGCCATTTCCCCTTGTCCTGTCTCCACTCACCACTAAAAAGAGTCCGGCCTCCGGCCTCTTGTAGATGTAGAATACATATAATGTATATATGTATAATGTAATGTATATAATGTAAGATGGAGTAGTTTATCCATCTTTTCACGGTGAGCATTTACTTCAACTGCCTTGCTGGGGCTTCTACTCAATCTGTAGCGCAGTTTCTGCTTCTCAAGCTATATTCTTTATCTAAGGACTCTGAAGTGCGCCTCTGTTTGCAAACAGATAGAACTTTTCTGACAGACATCAATGAGCAGAACAAATGGAGGAAAAGCACCCTTTAGAAAAAAAAAAAAAAGTTGATCATTGATAGAAACGCACCTTAGTGTTTCCATCTTGGGTAATTCTTAGGTGTTTCCTTTCCTTGCACTGTACTTCTTGTTCAGTGAAGTTTTACATGCAGTGTTTTCATACAACTCCAATTTGGTGTGGTTGACGTGTGCATTTGTTCTTTTTGCAAGCTGCTTTTCACTTCGTTTGATTTAGTTGTAAGTAAGTTATAATGTAATTAGTTATTACAAGGTGCTCACTTGCAAAATAACTGTGGAGCTTAAGACTCCCTTACTGCTTCCATATCTGTCAATTTGTCTAATAGTGAATAATTACATGCTAGGTCACTTCAGTGCAAAACAAAATAGGCTTGCATTTATGTCCAGCTGGGGTTTTAGATTTGTTTTCAGGCTCTGACAGATGAGATCTAGCCAGCCTTGCTGTAGCAGTTGTGACATTGCTGCCTGCAGTGTACTTCTGCCGGAGGCTGCTGCCCTCAAGCAGAGCAGCAGAACCAGCAGCATATTGAGAAATTCTTCCCAGCTGCTTGCTCCAAGCAGCAGTTGGGTGTCACCCAAGGGATTATCACCTCGAGTTCAAGAGCTTGTCCAATGTGCAGGAATTCAAACAAATCTGATTGGGGTTAACAGGGACCTTCTGATGAAAAAGGAAGAGATCTAGAATCAGGGACAGGTGACCCTGGAGGAACCCAATCCAAGTGTCCTAATGTGCAGGGAAGGGCATAAGTAAGCAAAAGTCTAGTTTTGCCAAGGATGAGAAGGGCAAAAGGAAGGGCTGGTGCAGATTTGTCAGCTGTGAAAGAAGCTCTAGGGAAAAAGAGGGAACATTGTGGGCTGATGACTTTCAACAAAGAGAGAATAACAAAACAGCTGTAGGAAAATAGTGTCTTAATCTGTATGTTGGTTCAATAAATGCAAATCATATCTAGTAGTGAGAGCAACTAAATTTATATTGCTCTCTACCTTAGGATTGCTTTTTTCTATCTATCATCTGCCCTTTCTTCCACACGCTGTCTCTATTGAGTGTAGTACAGGTATAGCGTTGTTTTGGAAACATTTATTTTTTCTTTTAAAAATGATTTCTGTAAAAACTATGATGAAAACCTCTAATCTGACAGCTTGGTGAACTTCAGAAAGTAGTGGCACATGTTGAAGGTTAGAAAATTTAACATCTTTTTTTTATGAAGGGTTGTGTTCTGCTGTTTGCTCTGGATAAGGGAGAACAGTTTTACAGCGGCTAATTAGTGCTTAAGGGTTTTTTTTTTTTAATGTTTTGTATTCTGTGGCCTATTATGTAAACATTTTTGCAAATAAAAATGCCTCTGGAGATGAATTGTTCTGCTGTACCCAGAGAGGTCATTGATAATTATAAAACTAAATAAAGAGTTATTGCATACATCTTTTTGTGGTATGAAAGGATATTTCAGGTTAATGCGCTGTTACTTATAAGCCTGATTGCCCGAAGTGAAACTTTTTACTCCGTTTTTGTTTGGTGGGAATATCCTACTAAAGGCCATTTTGATAATTTAAGCTCCATGTAACTAAATCCCATTCAGCAACTGGCAGCTAACTGGCAACAATAGGAGTTATTTTTTGTAGCACTAGTTAGTAGATGAGAGGAGAATGAAATCCAAAGAACCTGTTACATGAGAAGAATCATTTCCCTTTTGTAACAGACTGTTGTGCCTGCTTGGTACTCTTTAATAGTCCTGTTGATTTCAGTGAGGGGAAATGCTGGGACTATTCATATAAGAAATAATGTCAAAGGTTCAAAATCTGAGAAATATTGAAATCTCTCATTTAGTTGCAATAAAATTTTGAATAAACATATACCAAACAAAAATAATGTATAAAAATTAGCTATGATTATAGATTAATATTACTTTAACTGAACAAGTTAATTAATGAGGAGTGTTTAAAGGTACATTTTAAATGTACTATTCATTTTTCAGAAAAAAAAAACATTGCTCATATCAATTAATAGGCTTCTGCTAAAAAAAAAAAACACAACACCAGAAACAACTGCATGTCTTCATAAGTTCTGTCATTGTAAAGAAGGAATTATCTGCATGGTTTGATCAATTAGGTTCACTACATAAAGTGAATTAAATTATGTATTTATCTCCTTTCTGAAATAAACTCATTGTAATCTCAGTGTATTGTTCATGAGAGCAGAAAACAAACTACTGAGGTAAGGAAGATGCTGTTCTTCAGCAAACAAAACCAGTCGTATGTAAAATTCTTAATATGTCAATAAAAAACACCCTACTTATTTGTGGAGAAAAAGAAATTCTATTAATTGAGAATTGATTGAAGCACATTCAAGAAATAAGAGTAATCAAGAAAACTAAATGGATCAACAATGTAAAATATATCCAGATATGAACTACAGAACATGTTATAACAGGTGATACTTTTTCTTAAGGTAATATGGGGCACATAGATAAATCTCCTTAATTAGATTCGTTTAATTATGTTAGTTAAGTTGCATAGTAAGACTTTGTCTCTAGCTATGAAATAAATAGATATTCACCTTTTTAGTGTAGGTTTGGATTATCTAAAAAGTTAAACGCTTTTTTGTAAGTGTTTAATCTTACTGTAAATCTTGCTTCTAATGCAGCCACTGCTTATTCTCAGCTATAAGCTGTTAAATTACATCTGTTCTGAAAGCGTCCTCAGCTTTATTGCAAAGAGGTATGTGATGAGTTTTGTTGGAGAGTACCTTTTATTTTTAAAATTATAGCACTTTCGGTAGAAAAATATTTTTTCTCTGTGAATTCTGTCTGAGAACTTACTTAAGCTTTGATAGAGCTCTGTGGTTAAACTTCTGGAGAGAAATGATTTTAAAATATGAGGAGTGATTTGTGAAGTTGTAGAGAGAAGTACTGTTTAGAAGGATGCAAACTAACATCATCAAAGCTACAGGCAGAGACTTTTGGTTTGTCAGTATGTGTCTGCTACTCTCTGAGGGACCTCAATTTGAAGTGAGACTTATTTTTGTACTATCAGCTTTCCTTATATTACCAAACTAGTTACGCGTTTATAAAAACCTAGAGAATTACTTATCCAACACTAGCTTATCTAACACTAGTTGCCTTTTTGAGGTCTAACTGCAAGCCTAGATTTGTGATAAAAAATGTCTTCCCTTGATAACTTTCTGCAATATTTTCAAACATCCTTGTTACGTAATGTTATCTAATACACCTATTGTAGGATCATGTTTAGAAGTGAGTTCATATGCCAACACTGGAAGCAAGCATACTATCCTGTGCAATCAAATTCAGTTTACCTGTAGTGCAAATTAGTGTCATCTAATTTTTTTTCCTTTAGATTGCAAATGTCAATCAGACCTAAACTGATTAGGAGTCTAGTTATCTGAGAGATGTAAAGTAAGTTAATGATATTTATTTAGATCCTAAAGAAAAATGCCCACATTAGCATCCTAGCAGTAACCTTATTGGCAGTATTGGCAAAATGGTGATTAGAATGAATCACTCTCTTAATTCTGAGTTTGTTCAGGGTAGTTATTAGTAGTTGAAGTAATTAGTAGTGATTTGGTTAGAAGGATTTGATTCATTACAAGAATAGTGAATAATCTTGTTAACTCTCATTAGTTCCATATGAAGAGTAGACATTATGCTGGGGATCACTCAGTGCGATGATGACAGAAAGTCCTGATGGAATACATAGAATGAGGATACTTACATCAACAAGGCCCTCAAATGTGGCCAAGAAGGCCAGTGGTATCTTAGGGTGCATTAAAAAGAGCATGGCCAGGAGGTTGATGGAGGTTATCCTCCCCCTCTACTGTGCTTTGGTGGGGCCACATTAAAGTACTCTGTTCAGTTCTGGCCTCCCCAGTTCATAAAAGACAGGGATCTCCTAGGAGTCCCGAGGAAGGCCACAAAAGCGATTAAAGGGCCTTGAGCATCTCCCATGTGAAGAAAGGCTGAGTAACCTGGGTCTGTTTTGCCTGAGAAAAAAAAGACTAAGAGGGGATCTGATGTCTATAAATATCTAAAGGAAGGTGGGAGTGAATGGCTGAGGCCAGGCTCTTCTCAGTGGTGCGTAGCAATTGGCCTAAAACTTGAACATACAAAATTCCATACAAACATCAATAAGAGTTTATGGTAAGGGTGTCGGAACACTGGAACAGATTGGACAGAGAGGCTGTGGAGTCTCCTACTATGGAGATATTCAAGACATATTTGAACACCTGCCTGTGCTACCTAATGGTAGGGTATCTGCTTTAGCAGGGAGATTGGACTTGATGATCTCTTGAGGTCCTTTCCAACACCTGTAATTCTGTTATTCTGTGAAATTATCCTTTTTCTCAATTTTTGAGAGTGGATAATAGTTTAATAACTAGAAATATATACCTACAGTTGTTGGGGTAGACAGGGGCCTAAAAAGGATCAGAAGACAGACAAAAATGCCATGTAATCTTTATAGAAAATTAACTAACTAGGGGACATGATTTTGGAAGCTCTATTGATAGGTTCTAATATCTTGAAAATAGAACTACAGTGGTGAATATCTCTCGCCTTATTTGAATTGTCATTCTTCTGCTTTCTTCTTAAGAAAATATTTTCTGAAATGATGAATTTGTCATGCTGAATTACAAATAAAAGCAATCTTTTCTTTTTTCCCTCTTGTTTTTATTGACTTCTGCTTCCTCACTTGTTCTTCCATTTACTGTGGTTCTAAAGCAAGGAGAGGCAGGTAAAATAAATATGGCAAAATATTAAACCAATATTGCCTCAGTCACATTTATTCCAAACATCTAATTTCCCACATTCAAATTTATGATTAGATCAGGAAATGGTTAACTAAATTATTTATTATAACAAGTCTTTTACTGGTAAAGGTAGGTGAAATGAAATGTACTCAACGAGTTTAAGGCTATTGAATAAAGAGAAACTTTCATAAGATAGTAAAACTCATACAGTGTGTGCTTCTATATTTCTGGAAGAAGAAGTAGCACTTGGATTTGGGCATACTGAATTCAGTAACGTATATTTTAAAATCACCAAATTAAATAAATATCTATATATATGATTCTTAATTACAAAGAAAAAAAAAAAAACCTTTAAAAAAATTCATTTCTCAATTCAGGGGTCCCCTTAAAATGAACATAAATATATTTATTGCACACTTTGCTATGGGTAAGATAGAAATTAGCTAACAGTTTGTAACGTGTGTTACATTCACTGTGGTAGTTAGCATAATTTTTAATTATAAAGTTTTAGTTAAAAGTGTTACACATGCATTAGCCTTTTTTTAATGATAGAAACAAATGTACTTTCATGTAGAAGTGTCAGGCAGCTGATATATTAGGATGTCTTAGCCTTCATATAAGTTACTTTGGTATGATTTAGCTACTGGAACTGACTTCCAGTGAGATCAGATGAGTACCTGGGGTCAGGTAAGTGCAAGTGAAGCAACTGCAGAGGAAAGGTACGTACTCCTGAGAGGAGTTCTGAATCTCTGCCTGCTTTGTGCCAGTATGGGCTACAGTAGGACACATTATTCAGGCCTGTAGATGAATTTTTACTCTACAGATATTTGACCTCTGAATTTTAGGTGCCTCTGGACATAAAATCATTCTCTTTGAAACCTGAACATCTCGTTGAGTTGAGCTCAGCCTCTTTCAACAATGGAATACCATTTACTGCTGGTCCCTGACAGAGTACTGTGCTTAGGAGACTTCACATCTATCCTTAATGCAGATTGAGAGAAGTAAATAAAAACCATATCCTCTGCTTCCCAGGAGGTATCTCTGAGCGCAGAACCTTAACACATTTTGGTGGCTATAGTCTGCGTTCTGTTAAACTGGGCAGCCTTGCAGATAGCTATGCAAGACTAATGGGGTATAAGAAAACAAGAACTCTCTTGCAGAATTCTTTTGATTAAAGCCTGGATTTAAAGTTGTGATTCTAGTTTTGGCACTCAAGAACTTTCAGGATGAGGCAAGAAACAACTGATTTTACTTGACCTTATTAAGCTGGCTGCCACTGAGCTGTGTTTGGAGTGACTTTTTGAAGGTAGTTTCAGACTCTTTCATCTCCTCCTTCACTTACATAAGTACTTTGAATCTCAGCAAGTTTTAAAAGCCTTATATGTTATCACATCCCTGTTAAGCCATATTAGAGTATTCCTGTTTATGTGTGAATTAACCCATCTTGTCATCTGTGTGATCTGATGATGTCTACTGAAGTTGATGGCAAAGCACCAGCTGGCTTCCTGATAGTCTGAATGAGTCATCTATTCATAGCATGGAGATATCATTTCTGGACATCACTTCGATTAATGTATAAGCATATTTGAATTCCAGATGTTTTGTAAACTTTAGCTTGAAAAAAACTTGGTTTATAAATTCTTTATGAGTTATTGACTCAAGTTCTTAACATTTTGCAAGTACAGGACTAACAGGATTAGCCAGAAACTGCAGTGCTCATCGACCTGGTGTTCACTGCTTTATATCCTCCATACCTAAAGACCTATTGAATCTCTGAGCTCTGAAGCATTCCCACAGAGCTCTGTAAGCACAATAGAACTATTCTTGAAAGTGTTAAAGCTTATCTCGCTTGTCAGAACTTTACTGGGGGATACTTCAGAGCCACAGAAGAATTTCTGGAATGATTTAAGCCTGTCTCGTACATATCTGCTTTGTGTTCCTGGTACTAAATATAGTTAGCACTGCATTCACTGATACTAAAGAAAATAAGTGATATAAAATTATTTAATTCATAAATTAAATGAAACATATTTATTGGGGAAAACAATAGTAGAAGTTAGATTTTTCTCTTTTCTGTTTTCTTGCAAGATAGTTTTATAAGGGACTAGTGACAGTCTACATAGAATTGAATATGAGAGTTCAGTGTAGGTTCTGACCAGTCAAACACCAGCAGTCTGATTTCAGATGCTTACATGCTTCTTAAATCTGCACACGATTTTTAATGACTACTTTTTTTTTTCTTTTTTTTTAAAAGTAAAATAATTGAATAATAATCTATTATTTAGGCTTTTTTTGCTCTGTGATAGGTGGTGGTTCTCAGAATAGCTGACTTCCCATTCTTTGCAGCTATCTTTTTTATCTTAAGAGGAAACCCTGTGGCTTCATTTCCAGCTTTATTTCTGCCTTATTTCCAGGCATTTCTTATCCAAATCTCCTTGTGGATTATATGAATCACATACAAAAATAAAATCTCTATAACCTTCCTTCCCTTTCATTTAGTTTATGATTGGATACAAAACTCAGTTTTTGTGTTGCTTGTATTTAATGAATGGTTATTGGGTTTTACCCCCTTTTCCACTTAATTCTAAAATAAGAAATGCATTTGTATCGTAATGTTTTAACCAAATTTCTTAGTGACAGTCATTCAGAATGCCCTCTGATTAGGCAAATAATTACCTATGTGAAAAAACAGTCTTGGTATCTCATTATTCTCAAGCAGTTGTGAACAATTCATTCAGATTTTGCTCTTAAGATTGTAGCCTAAAATCCCCTAGAATTTCCACTTTTCGTTACTACTTATCCCTTATTTTAAGAAGTATATATTATCACAATTGTAACTTTCCTGACAATGAGAATTCTTATGAGATCCATTAAACTTATAGTTTTTATAGTGCTTTTAAGTTCTAGCAATTTATCATTTTAGAGTGAGAAATTACTTCATGGAGTTGCTAAGGAATAGAGAGTAAATTTTCTTCCCTCAAACATACAGTCCCTGCTTTGTATCCAGCTTGTGCCCTGTCCTTATGCTCATTGGTACAAAATGCCAGGGAAGAAACGGCATGGGGAAGTAGGGAGACAGGAGGCAGGGAAGAGAACTAATCTGCTGCTGTACCATAGCATCTTCTAGTAAAGACAAATATGTAAAAAATAGAAATACATATGCTATTCCCTAAAAAGAGTCCACTTTACACATGTATAGAAGGTCACCTGTTGTTAATTGAATGTATCTTCATCTCTACCAGTATGAATGTCTGAAGCATCGTAAATGTGTCTGTGCTTTTATTGTGCCTCATGCTATAAACAGTTGAAGTCTAGCTGGCATATGATAGATTTGCTTAAAATCATCATCATTTGCAATCAGTGTCAAGAAATTAATTTGTCTGAACATTTGGATTATTCTGAATATTCTGACATGTTCAATATGTGATTTACTAAAGAACATGAATTTTGAAGCCCTTGTTAATCGTTTTAAAGAAGTAATTTAAGAAATGCCTTTACGCGTTGCAGATTTGAAGTTGCAACTTCATTTTCAACTTCTTTCCTGTTTGTTTTTCTCTTTTATTGTGTAGGAATTTCTAACAATTTCTAATATTTCTTATTTTTGCTCAAATAAAATCAGCTAAGGCTTGGCATCTTCTGTTTTCCTTTTCCCTTAACTCATATTGAGCACTCCAGCTGGCTGGAACATGCAAGAACTTGACCCCTTTGTGTTGCTGTCTTATGCATTTGTCCCTTATGAAAGCCAATATAGGCAGCAAAGCCAGTGCAGATAAAGAACTGTGTAAAGCTGCAGTGTAGTAGCAAGACCACTTTGTGACCATGTTCTGAAGGCAGACTGGAGGTGACAGTATTATTTACTTTTGTTGCTTGGGGTCCAAAGAGAGAATAAATTGCTATTGATTTTTGAGACATTACAGTGAAGTGTCTGAATGCCTGCAGAATAGCTGGGTGGTAGGATGCTCAGACTCTGCATGAAGACAGACTGCTTTTAAAATGAAAATTCATTTTCTTGTTCTGTTAGGTTTTTCGGGTTTTTTTTCAGACTACTTTCTACAAAAGTTTGTTGTGTGTGCCATGTTTATTATAAATGTATCTTATCTTTCAATCTTTCCAAAGAGTACATTTCAACAGCCATTTTATAACAATTTGAAATAGGTAAATAGACTTTGGTATATGTCCGTCAGTGTACGTTGCTGTTATGAAGAGAATGCTGAGTCTTTGCTTTAAATTAACCACTTCATTAAAGACACTTCTTGAAGATGTGTAACAATTTCTAAGAGGAAAATCAGCTGTATGGAAATAGAAATGATGTACAACTAATTCAGTTTCTCCTTCACCCTCTGCACAAGGCTGATTCCTGCTGATTATTCAAGTCTGGCATAATTAGAGAACAGCTGTAGGGTTCTTGTTGTTGTTGTTTATTTTTTTAGCACTTGGAGGGGAAAAAATTCTTCTTCCATATTCATTATTTTAAGATTTTATGGCAATGCTACATAGTAGTGACACCTACTGGGAGAGATCTAAATGAAACATCAGAAGTTATGGCTGCTGCCTGTCAGTTCTTTTTCTTGAGTCAACAGTGTGTGCCCAGTGTGGCAGCCTGGTATGACTCATGTTTTCTATCTCCCCTGGAGGGCATCTGCTGTCATTCCTTTCTGAGGAGTCTGACTCCCATGCCAGATTTACTGAGCCTCAGAAACTCACTAGAATGTCATTATAAATTTGGATCTCCCAGCTGGGACTTGAATTCACAGCACCAAAGAGCCTAGGTGGATGCGTAAAATAACAACGGAAGCTATTCCTAACTGTGCATAGCAGGAATTAATCTTCTTCACTAAGGAGAGAAAAAGGGGGGTATATATAATACCAAAATTTTAATTAATCCATGCTTATGTTTTTTTCCACTCTACCATGAAGCAATCTGATAATTTCATACATATTTGGCTATTTACTATGGAAAGATTTTCTTGTACGCTGAAGCTTACAAGGACAAACTTCAAATGTAAACAAACAGAAGCTGATAGGCTCTGTAGTTGAATTAGTGTGAGGAAAGCTAAAGCTTCCTTCCACCCCCAGCCCGAACTGAATAAAATTTCAAAGACTGCTACCAAGCTGTAACTTGCAGTTTTCAAATTGCGTGGACGACTGTGAAAGTGACAAGTGGTTTCTGACAAAAGTGAGAAGCAGTGGCATCATCTGCTTTTTGTTGGGCTTCCATAGATCTTGCTTGCATCTAATATAGTTATCTGCTTTGTAGTTTTGATGTCTTTGTTTTGTATTGATTTGCCTCAAAACAAGCTCAATAATTAAACTTGATAATGAACTAAAAATACGATGGTTTCTACAGTGGATATATCCTCTTTCATAATCTATGAAGAATTATGTTCCCTGGACAAAGTCAGAAGTCTTGTGTCCTTATTAATAAGCTATATAAATGTTTTTGTGGGTTGTTTTTTTTTTTTTTTTTTTTTTCCCTCTACAAATTCTCTGCAATTGTTTCTCTGTTCATTAAGAAGGTCAGAGGTGTACTGAAGGTCGGTGTACTGATGAACAGTTGGCTGCATATGAGCCAGCAGTGTGACCTCTGGCCAAGAAGGCCAGTGACGTTCTGGCTTGTATCAGGAATGGTGTAGTGAGCAGGACTAGGCAAGTCATCCTGCCCCTGTACTCAGCATTGGTGAGGCCTCATCTCGAGTACTATGTTCAGTTTTGGGCACCTCAGTACAGAAGGGACATTGAGGTGCTGGAGCAGGTCCAAAGAAGGGCAACAAGGCCTATGAAGGCCTTGGAGAATACGTCTTATGAGACTGAAGGAACTGGGGCTGTTTAGTCTGGGGAAAAGGAGGCTGAGGGGAGACTTTATTGCTCTCTTCCAATACCTGAAAGGTGCTTACAGTGAGAGCGGAGTTAGTCTCTTCTCACTGATGACAGGTGACAGGATGAGGGGAAATGACCTCAAGTTGCACTGGCGTAAGTTTAGGTTGAATATCAGGAAAAACTTCCTTACAGAGAGGGTTGTTAAGCACTGGAATAGGCTCCCCAAGGAGGTGCTTGAATCACCATCCCTGGAGGTATCTAAAAACTGTTTGGATGTGGTGCTCAGGGACATGATTTAGCAGAGGGTTGTTAGAGTTAGGGCAGTATGGTTAAGTTGTGGTTGGACTTGGTGATTTTTAAGGTCTCTTCCAACCTGAGCAATTCTATGATTCTATGATTAAGGTCCTCAGAAGTGCCATCAAAGCTCAAAGGGCTTCAAGCAGTTATCTTTATTTTTTTTTTTCTATTCTCTTCTTCTTCTGAAGACTATGTGCTGATGTTGTGCAGAGTGGTGATTCAGGGTGCAGTAGTATTTCCAGTGATGTCACTATTGCTAGAATTTTATTCCCTGGATGTAGGTATGCATACTATCTGCCCATAAGAGCTATGTGATGTTCTCTATCTTAGCACTTTAGCAAAGGTTTTCTTAATTGCCGCAGACATAGAAAATACATTTGCTGACTTCTTAGCATTACAGCCCGGGAAAAGATGAAAAACCCTAAAATTACCTCCCTTTCTCTTTCCTAAGTAAGGTGTATTTAATTTCCCAAAGTGACAGACATTAAGCTAGCAGCAGCCTCTTGGTAACAGAGAAGCTGTGCAACAATGGGTCTATGCTAGCAAAGATCAATTACTGCCACCCTCCGTTTTCCTGAGTGCTCAAAAGTGAAATTGTCGGAGCTAGGCTAGCCTGTTCTTATGTCAACATTCAGTAGTGATCCTTACATTCTTCTGTTTTGGATAATCATCTTCTGTATGTGTGTAATAATGCTTCATTTTTATGCTTGTATTTATTTACCAAATGAACGTTTTACATTCAAATATTTGACCTTTAAAACATCACAACTGACTGTATTTACCTTTCTTTAATTATCATATTAACACTGTTCAGCTGTACAACTAATGCAGTCGCTCCTTTCAGAGTAAAATTTGGCATCCAATGAGTTAATGCTGTTGGTTTGCACAGAAACAGTTTTATGAGAAAAATAAAATTACTTTGGAAAATGTGCTTTAATTGAAATCCCATTTAAAGGGCAAAATTATGTTATTGATTATGATCAAAATGTCCCAGATGCTGATGAATTCATCAATTCCTGCTTTAGATGTGTTATAAATCTTTTAGTGGAGGCAGGGGAATGTGAATGAAATGCATATTTTCAAATCATACTTGGGCTGTACATTTTGTATAGAAGTTTTTTTGTTCAATGCAGTGTACCTGCAGCCTTTTTAGAGCTGCTTTAGGAAAATAACACAAAAATGAAACCTCCATTATAAATCAAGCTGAAATCAAACTTGTTTATGCCAATGCAATTTATGTTTAAAAAATAATGACAAACTGTTTTAAAGTTAGCTGAAAAATGATTTCAATGTTTATTCTGCCAAAGGAAAAACATGCAGTGAATAAATGTAAAAGATTTAGCTTTCAAGTATACTGAGCAATTAGAGCAACATTTTTAAGTACTGTAAGTTACAAAATCTTTCATTCAAGTGTCCGGGCCAAGATTCATCATAAATAGTTATTTCCTATGTTAGTTTGAAGATTATCTATTTTTTCTCTATCATAGACCTATAGCATGGTAGACTATTTACCAAGGTGTACACCACCTTACTGTATGTGGAAAATCTTCATTCTTCTATGCAAAGGAAATGGCACAAGCAGGCTTCTTAGGCAGGGTCTGGTTGAATTCATTTTGATAGCCTCTACTTGAATCCAAAACACATCTTGTGATACAAAACTTCTACAAAGAGGCTTGGGTAAAATAGCACTGAGGGAAACTTAGCCTGTACATGTACTCTGCTTCCATAAAAATATTCCAAGCTCCTAAGCAAGCTGGGACAGCGTGACTGTCCCCAAAAGTGAAGGTGGGAGCTTTGATAGCAATAAAAGATTGGTGAGACTACAGAAAAACTTCTGTAGGTACGTGGTGTGATTTGCAGGCTGTAATCCCATTGTGTGTGCTGTGTTCTTGCTCACTAAGGGAATGGAAGACTCCTCCCTTGCTCCTCTGTGCTTAGAATATTTTACTGGAAAGAAGTTGCGACTTTGGGCTGACAGATCAGCATTCCTACTTCCATGGTTGCTCTAATCACTAAGTTATTCCATAAAAGGACTCTTTTTCTAAGTGAAGTAAAATTCAGTGTGCTGGTTGAACCTTCCCACCATTTTGTTGCTGTGTGACAGATGGCAGCAGAGGGGCAGTCTGACAAAATGGCGACTGATGTGGAAGTGCAGATGAAGCAATGTCACTGAATTCCTCCATGTAGAAAAAATGTCACCCACTGACATTCTTTTATATCTGCTCAACGTTGATGGAGACCAAACAGTGTCTGTGAGCACAGTGAGGCAGTGGGCGGTGAGTTTCAGCACAGCTGTCATAGCAGCTGTGAAACTGCAGGTCACCTCTGCTGGTGCAAATTTTTACAAGCACAGTGTGCAGGCTGTCATTCATGGGTGGTGAAAAGGATAGTTGCTGGTGGTGACTATGTTATATATAAGTTATAATATAATATATAATATACTTATAATTATAATATAATATATAATAAATATAATTATAATATAATATATAATATACTTATTATATATATATATAATATATATATGTTATGTATACAAAACTAGTGTTTTGTAGCTGACGATTTGCTCTATCAAATAGTGTTATTGTGCTCTTTGTATCTATTGTAGTTTCCAGGGAAATAAATAGGAGGCATTACTTCAGAAGCAACGTATATACGATGTCGTGGACGAACAATGAACTGAAGGGTCTGGTTAAAAGGGTTATAGTAAATGGGGTTACATCAGGCTGGCAGCCAGTTACTATCATTAAAATGGGAGAATCCTACAGCTTCTTTACATGTGGAGCAGGGGGGCAGGTGCTCATTTCTGCTCTCTGGTGACAGCACCAGGGCCCAAGAAAAACAGCAGGAACCTGCATCAGAGAAATGTCAAGTTGGATGTTAGGAAAAGGTTCTTCACTATAGGGTGTGTGGGCTCTGGAAAAGGCTCCCCAGGGCAGTGGTCATGGCACTGAGCTGCTAGAGTTCAAGAAGCATTTGGACATTGTTCTCAGACTGAGAGTTTGAATTTTGGGTGGTGCTGTGTGGAGCTAGGGTAGTCTTTGCTTGACAGTCTTTGCAGGTCCTTCCAACCTGGGATACTCTATGATTCTTTGTATTTTTCATGATTACTTCTATAGTAGAGTTTAGTGACTCATGCTATTATTATTAATGTTATTTTAGATTTTATGCTATTCTATCTAACCATTATTGATCACTGTAATGGAAGTTAAGAATAACTACATATATAGTAGTGAAAAACCAGAGTTGTTGAAAAATCTTAATTGGCTCTACTCTCCCTGGGAAGACTAAAATCCTAAACGTCTAATTTTATTGCTCTCAGAGGAAGAAATTAACAGTAAAGGAAATATCACTTTAACACATAATAATTATAGAAATAGTATATAGATAGATATGTGCTTAACAGTTTCTTAATATTAAATTAAAATCTGAATATAATTAATGTTCTATAACCAGAGAACACTTTAGAAGTACAGTTCATATGTCTTTATTTCTGCCCGTCCTGAAAAGAGGTATATGTAATTATTATATTATATACTGTATATACATATACAGTTTTGCTCATGGTAAAATTATACCAGTTACAAGTCTGGATGCAACCAACTCTGTTAAAAGTAATTTTTTTGAATGCTGTTTTATCTTTAGAGTAACATAAATATGCAGCGTCTGCTCTCGATATTGTGGAGATTAAAACTGTGCATAGTATTCAAGGTGAGGCTGCGACACTAAATATACTGGGAGAATCAGCTCTTTTGATAGTGGCTGGCTGTGCTGTGTTTAATGCATCCTAAAATGCAGTTTGCCCTTTTGGTAGCCAGGACACATTGCTGTCTCGTGTCAACCAGCACCCCCAGGTCCCATTCTGCAGAGCTTCCTTGCAGCTACTCATCTTAGCTATACTTACTGTCCAACATCCCCTCCTCTCCCCCCCACCCTCCCAGACCAGAATCCAGCATTTTCTCTCTTTTAATTTCATGCTACTGGCATTGGCCCAGTTCACAAATCTAGATCCTTTTGCACGACCTCACTTCCCTCCATAGTGTCGATTATAGAGCACCACCCAGTTTAGTAGAATCAACAAATTTACTAGGGATTCCTTTAACTCCTGCATACGGATCACTACTAAAAATATTGAACAGAACTGGCCCCAAAACTGAGCTTTGTTAATTGAATGGCTGCCAGCCAGATGTAGTATCTCTCATTACAACCCTGTTTGAGTCCTTGAGTTGATAAACTTCTGGCGAAATCAGCCAGGTTTACTTAGCTCAACTGTTAAATAATCTAACGATTATGGGAATATTTACATCCAGCACAATACTAATAGAGGAAGTTCTCATCTGTAGTCTCCATCAGCCAAAACAGTGTCAATATTTATTTTGTGATAATAGTACATAATTCATAGGAGCATGCCTTTGTAAAATTTCTTGATCTACATAGTAGGAAGTAGTTGGACAGCACTGATTAATAAAGGAATGATAACTATTCACATTTCTTCTTCTTTCAACTCATGCTGTAATTCAGTCAGAGCGACTGCTCAAGCAAAGAACAAAGTAGCAAACAGTAATGCCTGGGTTAGCTTGGATGAAATTGAAGCCAAATGTAATCACTGATCAATGAAAAACTCCACTTACTACCAGTTAATGCTTTCAAAAAAGTTGAAATACTGCCTTTTGATTTTGGGGAATTGGGTTTTTTTTGTTGTTTGTTTGGTTGTTTTTTTTCTTCAGAGAAAATCAAAGGGAATCAAAGAAAATGCTCACAGTTTTCATATTTTTGAGTATTTATGTGCTCCACAGAAAAATAAACATATAGTTTAGGAGTTTTGATAAGTAGCTTACATTTTATTTACAGATAGTCATTTTTGAAACTATGTTTTCAGAAATAACTTGGCTGTTTGGATTTCTTAACCTATTGAAAAGATGAGAAGAGTATTTTCAAAATGGATTGACTGTAGACTGTAATCCCAGATGGCATAAAGGTCACATTAGAAGTATTGGAAACTTCATTCAGCTTAGTTCTGGGATTGGCACGAAAGAAAAAAAAAGTTCTGAGGTTACAGAGAAGTAAAGGTAGAGCTTAAAATCATTTTCTTTACTAACACAACCCTAACAACTCTCAGTCATCATTGACTTGAACAGTGTTTTGTGGCAGTGACCTAAAGGTGAAAGGCTCTGCATCTCATTTCCAACCCTCTGGGACACATAGACCTCCATAATTTAATTTGATGCAAGACAATTATGAGCCAATTGATTTTCATTGATTGTGCTTTAGGACAGAAAGATTCCTGTTGCAGTAGACAAGAATTTCTTCTGGGTCAGACTTCCACCATCATCCAGAATATGCAAAAAAATGTCTAAAGCTTTCAAACCATAGCTCTGAGTGACCTTACGCATCGATAGACAATATATGTTTTGCTTTACCTTTTGTATCAACATTTTGCTTCTGACCTTTCTTAAGCAGCTCTTTTACTTTTTGTATCTCTTTTTGTTTTGCATTCTTTTGGTTTATTTTAAAGCTTTCATTTTTTTTTTTTTTTTTCTCTCATCCTGTTCCTTGAATTTTTTCTTTCTTCCTCCCACAATACCCAATATTTTTAGTTGATAACTGTTTTCAGTCTTTTTCTTAAACACATCTTTCATCTCTTCTTTATTTGATTCTGTCTTATTGTATGACACTGTATCCATGTTTTCTAGTTTTGTTCTTATGCTCTTCTGTTTTCTTTCTTGCTTCTCTGCTTACAAGCATGCTTTCATTCACAACCCTGCACATTTTCAACTGTTACATGAGTTTGACCTGTTTGATCTGTTAATATGTGAATTTATCTTCTGACCAAAATCTCTCTGTTCTTTTTCTCTAGAATTCTGTTTTATTTTCATATGTGCGTGCATTGGAATACCTGTTACTTCTCTCATCACCTTCCAACATTATTTCCCTCTTCTTTTTTTCCATCTTTGAACTCAACAGAATCTCTTATTTCTCCTTGAAATTATGGTAATAGAATTCATTCCAGATTTGCTAATTTTCCTCCAAATCTTGGTACATGATTATGCAAGATTTGTTCAGTACTGCAGAGCTGGAGGTGTTATTGTTCAGCATAGGATCACTGAATGGCAGGTTTGCAAGCCACTAGATCAAGTACTAGAGCTATCTGCTTTTTTTTTTCTTTTTTCTTCTTTGTTCCTCAAATATGATTATAAAATAATTACAATCATTAATATATTTCAAATAGTCCAGAAATATAAAGGATAGAATACAGTAATGTAAATGACAAATTGTAATACTAGGTCCATTTTTTGTTTTATTTTAGATGAAATTAGAAATCCTGAAAATGTGAAGACAGTCAAGACAGCTCTTTTCTGAAGTGCCTGTTTCATACAATCGGAATAACTCAGCTTAGAAAGCACCACAGAAGATCATCTAGTTCAAACCCTTGGTCAGAATACTGCCAGTCAATTTAAAGTAGTTAGCTCAGGGCTTTACTCAATAATCTTCAAGAATGTGGATTTCATAGCTTCTTCGGGCATCCTCTTCTGTTGTTGTGCTGTCCTTGCTTATTAAGAAGCATGTGAATAGAGAAAGGATTGGATATGAAGTCAGTAAGTTCAGTGTACATATCATCTTCCTTGTTTGACTCTCTTAAAAAAGCTAATGGATGATATTTTGAGAACATAATACCACCAAAATTTGCCAGAGTTCTGAAATATTTGATAATACCTTCAGAAATCAACAAGGACATCAAGGGCATGCTTTCCATTCTAATCTCCTTTTTTTTTTTTTTAATCTCTTGATCATTTGCAGTTAAGTTGTCGGTTTCTTGCCTGTTTATAAGAGGATATTATGTTTTCAGGACAATCTGCAGCTAGTTTTATTGTGGAATTCAGCAAGAACATCAGTTAAAGACGATGTAAGAACAGCACGGATATCCAGTTTAGGATTTTCTTAGCCAGAGTTTGAAGCTGCAACTTTGTCTACTAGACAAAGATAGAGCTTTTTCCTTGTACTTTATCTAATTGTCTTTTGAACCCGTACGTAGGTAAAGAAAGAATTGATTGACTCAGGGAGACTATAGTAATCTGAAATTGAAGGAGTGTTTAGTACAACTAGTGGCAACAGAATAGAGGTAAGGAAAGCTTGAAGTAAAAGAAAAGAAATGAAAGCAGAGGTGATGAAATTATGGAGAGAGGTTTTATTTAAGCAGAGGTATAAAAATTTAAAATGGAAATGTTAAAATCCAAAAGTAATCACATTTAACAGTTTATTCCCAAGAAACTGAACATTGAGTAGAAATGGTAAGGGAGAAAAAGATACATTCTATAGTTTCTGACTCTATGCTTGTCTCACTCCAATTTATAGAAGGGAGAGGAGGTTCTTATATATGTATATGTACATGTACATAGTATATATATGTATATATATAATACATGTATACCCAGCGTGAGATTAAAAAACAATGGTTCAAATGTTCATCTGACCAGTTTATTATAAATCCTAATCAGGGAGATGGGGAAGGGAAGGAGAGCGATAGAAAAGATAGGAAAGATGCAAGAATTGCATAAAGCGGGGAGAGTCACCACCAGGATCCAGCAGCTTCCCATTGCACGTTTGAAGGTCCGAGGCAAAAGCAGCAAGGGGGGAGCAGCAGTAGCATGGCCGGCCTTGGGCAGCAAGCAGGTAGCAGGAGGCAGTCACAGAGCCAGTCTGGGAGGGAGCAGAAGGACTCACGTAGCAGGCCCAGGAGGGTCCGTCAGCATGCAGGAATTCCGTAGTGAGGAATCTGATGGCAGACACCTTCAGCAGCATGCTGGTAGAGCGCAGAGTAAGTCCAGGAGGGAGAGAGGCAGGTCATGAGGCTTCTCATGTCAGAAACCTCTTCTGCTGCATGAGGAATCTGTTGCCAGAAAACCTAACCTCATGGTTGTAGGTCCCCTTTTTATCCTCCTTCTTCTGCCAGTGTGGCATTCCTGGGTGCTTGGGTAAGAGTTGTGTGCAGCACCTCCTGAGATTGACATCTTCCTGGAGATAAGCCCACACAAAAGACTGCTTCCTGGCCATTAATCTGCAGCTTATCTCTCTCGTTCCCCTGGCCTTGTCCATCTGTGTCCCTCAGACAAAGGATTTTGCTATCCTTGTCCAGGACTTGTCCATCAGTGTTCTCCAGACAAAGGATTTCTCAGCCCTTGCCCAGGACTTGCTCAGACTTGTCCATCTGTGTCCCCAGCAAGCTTTGAGATGATGATGTAAAAGAATAATCTCTTACAGAGCTCCATACTGAAATTATGGGAAATTAGGCCATATTACATGTATTGATGAAAGTTAATGCAGAACTACCATGATTTTATTTTTCAACAGTTTCATTTTGCTTCAGCAACACAAGCAGCGATATGAAACGGCTTTTCAGCTGTTTGAGCATAGATATTCCTAACTGTTTTACTGTGAATCATATGTAATACTGGGAAGAGTGGGAATGACTGATTTACAGCCTAACAATCAAGATGATATATGTACTTTTAGAATATTTATATACTTAAAAAGGCAAAGGTGACAGCTGTTTTGTAAATTAAATAGGGAAATAGTAGAGACAGGTGAAACTCAATAAAATAGTAATAAAATTAAGCCTATTAGAATAATTATCTTGAAGTAAATAAATAATGTCTGATGAGTGACTGCTAGCAATTAGCACTGGGGACATTTATTTTATTTGCATCAGTTCATGAAAAAAACAGTGTGTGTCACTGCAATTTTTTCCCCCCATTTTCATTTAAAATCAACTTTCAAAACTTAAGCTTTCTTACTTCTGTAGATACCGAAAGATGCATTAATCTGCAACATCTGCTCTGAACACCCAGCCAGGCTATGCCACATGAAATACTCAATATCATCAGTTCCCATTGAATGCATGACTTCTGAGAATGCCGAGGAGCTCTAAGTAAGGTATAATTCCACAACAAGCATTACTGAGATCCCATTCAGTTGTCCTGATAGCTTGTATTAGGAGTTAAAAATATATATGTACTTCATATTCATTAAAATGGGTGATTTTGCCTGCTTGGTGATTTCAACAGAGCATAAAAAAACAGGATGTAGTGTTTGCTGCCCAGCGTGTTCTTACTACTGAGCTCCTGTAAGCAAAGTGAGGAATTACAGCCCTCTTGGTTAATGCAGCACGTAGAATTTCAAAACAATCAGTTGTTGACAAAGGCTACAATTTAAAAATAAACGTTCAACACTGTCAACAGAAGAAAAGAACATGATATGGCTTAAATGTTTTGCATCATATTTTATTTTTCTAGCTTATTAGCCTTCCCTTGCTAGAGGCTTATATCTAGGGAACCTAGATATAACTTTCAGTATGTTAGATATCTTAAAATTTAGGAGTCTTAAGCAGTGGTGTGTGCAATGAAGAAACTATTAGAATGCAGGGTGAACGGCCGAATCAGTTATGTATGTAAGAGATAAATCCCCCCGTGGGGGGAAGGGAACACCAAAAGACCCAAGCAGGTCACAAAAAAATCTTTGTCCTATCAAACTAACAAAGGCCAAATTCACTGTTTGTCATTCAGAAAAATTACTTGGATGGACAGAGATGTAAGTATGAAGTGATGTTTTAGATGCCACTGGAATTCTCTTTTTACTGCCGAAGTATGTTGCAGAAGAAAACCAGAGATAACCCTAATATTAGCATGTTCTCCATTTTTATTTTGGAATGTAACAGGATACATTTAACAACCATTTACCTGAGGTACTTGGTTGGAAACTTTGTTTCTTAACTGAACAAATGGGGTTGCCACAGTGTTAAAGATACTAAATCTTTGCAGTCCTCCAACATTGTGTCTCTAGTCCTAGCTGGCATAGTGGAAGTGAATTCTACAGTACAGTAAATTCTACAGCACTCAAAATGTACCGCACGCTGAAGTATAGGCTTATCTCACCTCCAAAACCATCAGGCACATATGTTTTAAGCACAATGTTGCTGAAAACCGTGGGAAGAGAGAGTGGTTTGTTGCCCTCATTTCGAAGTGAAATGTGCCTGTAACCTGCTTGTATACCAATTTTGTTCTATTTGAGGTGATTTTAAAGATGGTCATTGGGAGTTCTGAGGCTTTTCAAAAAGATAAACTGATTTGGATTGCAACATTGTTTGAATGTTCAACTATAAATCAAATGAAAGTTGATACTACAAGATTGTTTGCTAAGGTTTCTATTTCATTTTGTCACACTCTTATTGGTTTGCATGATTCCAGCAATTTACATAAATATTTGAAAGAAATGGTTGCCTGTTGATAATTCACTTTTACTTTTCATTCCTATGCTATGTATACATTTTGGAGGAATGTGCACATAAATAATGTAATATGTTTGCATAGTATCCATTAGGAATAACTGAAAAATTAATAGAGAGAGAGTAGCGCAAAATGGTTAGTCAGGTTAACTCCATGAAAATTTAGATAATGTTAAATATATTTTCATCAGAGTGTTTTACTATATATTTATTAACCTTTACTGAATTAAAATGTATTATAAGTAGCATTTGCACGTTTGCTCTTTTATAATATATTGCCATGGGGGATCTTATGTAAATAGACAGAAACTATAATTTTCCTGAAACTTCAGTTTTGTTACTGAGTATGGAGCAGACAATGAAAATATTACTATCATTAACAATTGCTTTACTTTGATTAATTAATAATTATGGGTGAACATACTTTCCTTAAGTACAGTTATGTTTTTAGTGGTTTGCAATACATTGTATTTCTGCATAAACAATATAAGCCAAAGAAAGGGTGCATTTTGGGATTATTGTTGATGGTGACCCCCAGTTTGGCTCGTTGTTTCCAATATTTCTGTCCTATGGCTCTAAAGATTTTTAGAGTAATTGAATCTTTCCTTCTTGTGACTGAACTCCTGAGGGGCTTCTTCAATTCCCCTATTTCCTATTATCATCGTAAAATTAATTTTTTTTATCCCAGGGATTCTATGTCAGTAAAATTTCCTTAGACACAAATTAAATATAAAAGCTTCCTAACTAAGAGAGAAGAGATTAAGCTTCTCTTTACTATTTGGGTCTGATTTAAAATCAAACAAAACAAACAAACAAACAAAAAACCCAAACAAACAACAAAACAACACAAAAAAACCCCAACTTTGAATACCCAAAGTATTTCAACTTTCCAGTTTACATGTATTTGGAGTTTTGTATTTTTCTCAGACTTTTAAATTTGTGTTGCAGAAAAGTACTATGTCAAGGTTAAACCTTAAATTACATGCTGAGCACCCATCTCTCCCCAAAGCTGCATTTATCTCAATGTTTTATATTTTTTTAAATATCACAGAAAAAAAAAAAAGCAAGGTCATCACAGAATGGCCAGGGTTGGAAGGGACGTCGAGGGTAAGGAATCTCCAACCCCCTTGCCACATGCAGGGCCACCAACCTCCACATTTAATACTACACCAGGCTGCCCAGGGCCCCAACCAATCTGGCCTTGAACACCTTTAGGGACGGGAATATCAAAATGAACACAGAATATATATTATAATTAAGAGATTAGGACTGATTCAGAGAGTAACTTGCGTAGTTGTCATCTTGTTTTTGCATATATGTGCTGTCTCTAATAAAAGCAAGATGAAGAGTGCATCTTCTGAATGACCTGACTTTATGATCAGTGGACTATTAGCACTGTCCAGGTGTCTACATAGGCAGTATTCTTTAGGATGATTGCTCTCAAACAGCACTTAGCCCATTCTCTGATTCCATGAGCTCAGCTGAGAAATCTGAATGGTGTGTCTGGTCTCACCTGTGCCAGGGTGGATCCGCCCCATTAAATGAAGCTGGTGTTGGGTCCAGCAGTTCAGCCAGGCATACACCTGTCATAGCTGATAGAGCACACTAGAGTGGCATTTCAGCCCTTGAGAGGATACAAGCTACTGAGCTGTGGCAGTATGCAACCCTGCATCAAAGCCAACAGGCTCTGAAGGCAAATGTAATGTGTTTCTAGACTCTTTGTTCTGCTGTTTGCTTTTGTGACACAAAAATCACCTGTTAATCTGACAAATGCTATCAGGAACAAACAGGATCTACAGGTGAAAGTTGTATCAATGTAGCTAAATAATTTCTGAAGTGCTTTCAGTTAATTCAGTTGAAGAACCTTGCATTAGTTTCTAAATTGCTTACATGGAAAAAATATGCTTTCTGTGTGTTGGTAAGCTGGGCATGGAGGAAGCATAAGACAAAGAAGCAGATCTTGCACCTTAAAAGCTCTAGTAATCACAACCTCAAAAGCAATTGGTGCTTATAAATAGTTTTTAAATATTTACCTACGGCAGTAAAACACTTGTCTCAGAGTATTTTGTCACATGAATTGAGCTGGGCAAAGAAAAACCAGATGAGGTTTAACAAAAGCAAGTGTAGAGTCTTGCATCTGGGGAGGAATAATTCCATGCACCAGTACAGGTTGGGGGATGACCTGCTGGAGGGAAGCTCTGCAGAGAGGGACCTGGGTGTCCTGGTGGACAACAGGTTGGCAATGAGCCAGCAGTGTGCCCTTGTGGCCAAAAAGGCCAATGGCATTCTGGGGTGCATTAAAAAGAGCGTGTCCAGCAGGTCGAGGGAGGTGATCCTCCCCCTCTACTCTGCCCTGGTGAGGCCTCATCTGGAGTACTGCGTCCAGTTCTGGGCTCCCCAGTACAAAAAAGACAGGGATCTCTTGGAAAGAGTCCAGCGGAGGGCCACGAAGATGGTGAAGGGCCTGGAGCATCTCTCCAATGAGGAAAGGCTGAGTGAACTGGGTCTGTTCAGCCTTGAGAAAAGAAAACTGAGAGGGGACCTGATCCAGGTCTATAAATATCTAAGGTGTGGGGGGCAGAATGGCGAGGCCGGACTCTTTTCAGCGGTGTGTGGAGACAGGACAAGGGGAAATGGTTGGAAACTGCAGCATAGGAAGTTCCGCACAAACATGCGCAAGAACTTCTTTACAGTGAGGGTGACGGAGCACTGGAACAGGCTGCCCAGGGAGGTGGTGGAGTCTCCTTCTCTGGAGATGTTCAAGACCTGCCTGGATGCCTACCTGTGCGACCTGCTGTAGGGAACCTGCTTTGGCAGGGGGGTTGGACTCGATGATTTCTGGAGGTCCCTTCCAACCCCTACAATTCTGTGATTCTGTGAATTTCTTTGAAGTCAAAAGTCTACTCATGCTATTGAGCACCATACTCTGTAGAGAACATTTGTAGGCTTATTGTTCTGTTTTTGTTTTTAATGAATTCCGTCTACACAAATACCAATTTCATAATATAAGTATATAAACTCTCTCAGAAAGGTGATGGCTTCGAACAGTAGCCACCGTATGTGAGCTGTGTGAGGGCGAAAGTAAAAACTCAGCCTGATTATAGCCTTCCAGCAGCAGCCGTTCAAATATTGTTTATTTGATTCCATCCTTACAGAGAATTTGGTTATATATATATATATATATATATATATATATATATATATAACCATATATATATATATATAACTATATATATATATATATATATATATATATAGTGAAATGTCTTCAAAAAGTCTTTATACACATATACACCATTGCGGTGTATATGTGGCTGCTGTACATGTAGGAACCAATTAACTGCAATAGTATTACATTATTCAAATGAAGTAAAACAAGCTGCAGAATAATGAAGTTAAGGTGCAAAGAAACCCTGGAAACAGCTTTGTCTTTAAATAACAAACAAAATGAATGTTCATGAGCCTGTAAAACATTCATTGCACATGATGAGGGCAAACAGAATTTTTATCACCTTTCAGGGAAATAATGACTAAAGAGTAGTTGAGTGACTGAGAAAAAACTATTAAAGACTTAAGAAGCAAGGTGAAATATACAGGACAAAAAGCCTCTTTGGTATTATATTCTTTATCTCTTTTACAAAGAGATTACACGGATTACAAAACCGTGATGTAGAAAGCATGGGAAAAATATGGACCAAAAAATTCTATATTCCAACAAAATATTTGTAGCTTTTTTAATATGTCTCTTGCTTGTGTTTTTGGCTATTTACTTGGAAAGTACTTTGGAACCTAATAGATCTAATAGATTAGAACCTAATTGTACTTAATAGATTGGTCAAAGTTTGTGAATATTAACTTACTGTTGCATACTTATTCTTTGAAAGAAGAATAAGAAAGACTTTGTCTTTCTTCCATCTCTTTGATTATGAGCCTTTGGAGCTTATCTGCTTCTTCATTTGGCAAAGCTGTTAAGTATTTGTGCATTTCTTATAAGTAACAATGTTTTCAATTTGTATCCAAATTTTGGTATCCAAAGAGGTAATGAAAAATCTCATTTCATTTCTGACAGTTCGTTGTCTGAAAATCTTTGTAAAACCTTCTTCCATGTGGTGTTTTTTTTATTATTATTCAGAGAAGAAGGAAGGTAAGCGGACTGTACTAGCCTAACTCTTTGCCCACAGTGTCTGCTGGATACATAAATCTCAAATGAATACACAGATATAGATAAGAGTTTGAAACTTTCCTGTACCTGCTCTTTTTCTTTGAGCAATTGGCGTTACCTCTTAATTCAAAGAAACAATGTCAGGAAATTTTTTAAGTGTACATTGACATCTTGTCTTCCTTAGAGATGTTCTTGCTAAACAGAATGTACAAAGCAGTGTAATTCAGTTAGATGTTTGTGAAATGCTTGGCTGTAGTGAGAAGTGCTCTATTTCTGAGGACAACAGTTATACTAACAAATGAGTTGAAATGAACTTCTAATACTTAGATCACTGGAGTGTATTAATTGGTAATTAAATTTGGTCAGTACGGAGGTGCACTGTGCTTGTTCTTCCATCAAAATCTGAAAAAACTCACAATTTTCATGCTCCAAGAAAAAAATGCAAATGAATACACAAAGTAAATAAAATCTAAGCCTTAAATCTAGCGTCCACTTTTAGATACACTTAATGTTTCTTGCCTGTTATTTAGATACCTGTTCTACTTCACTGGTTAATTTTCACTAGAAACTGCTTTGGTTTCAGGTGGGAGTGTAGCAAGCAAATTTAGAAGTGCAAAGATGATGAGCAGAAATTACATTTAAGTTTGAAGACATAAAGTAGGACTGCTGAGGTATTACTTTTCATTGCTAAAAGAAAATCACTTCTTAAAAGTCTTCATATTTTAATTATCTCAAAGAAATCAAGAAAACAAGCAATGAAAGGAATATTTTAGACATATTTGCTCATCAATACATGATTAAATTTTGCATTGAAAACGTTCAGAAATCAGATGTATCAGAGTTACAGATCTGACTTTAAAAGAAGGCTACTGCCCAGAATATATTATGCTTTTTAAAATATGGACACAAGTGTTATCAACAGATGATATACTGTGTGCTTTATTAGATACTCTGAAAAAACATATTTGCAATCATAATATAATGGTAGCACGCCTCAGTGTTTCAATGAATGAATGAACATTGAGTATTTTTAAGCTAGCTCTCAAGCTGTTATGTGAGGCACCTTTAAATTAAAAAAAAAAAAAAAAATCATATGTATATTTTTTTTCTTATGCTGTGGGTTTCCCTGAAGTTTTACTTTTATGCTTAGGAACCATTATTGTTCATTTCATCCCTTGAAATCTGGTTATAGGGCTCCAGGGCTGTGATGCAATGACAGTGCATTTTCTAACATATTATAATAAAGGCTAACTTATATATATCTTTTCATAAAACTGTATCCCAAGACCCTTTGTAGTATGATGAATTACAAGCTATAAGACAGTCTGTGCCATAAATCATGGGAAAGACTCATGCAAATTCACTGGATGGTGAAGAAATTAAAGCGCTCATTGCATATGGACAATAGTGTTTGCTTATATTAACCAGTTATGGTATTTATTTTGGTAGCAATTAAGGCTTGCCAGGATTGTGTTGCTTTCAACAATGAAGGGTGACAGCAAATCTACTTCTATGAAATAATTAGAACACTCATCGGGCATATTAAGCAATTCCAAATTATTTTTTCTTGTGGAGGATTTTATTTTCAGTAGTACAACTGAGAATCAGCAAACTCATAAATCACAAAGACAGCAGAAAGCAATGAGTGCCAGCCACATAGGAACTGAACATTTCCACAGGAAAGTGTAGAAAACAAATAGTATTTTGTTAAGTAAAATAGAGAAACATTAATAATAAAAGAAAAGCATGATAGAAAGCTGTATTGTCAGGATGTGTTTGAGACCTAATAGAAAAATGACACTGCTGCTGGCCAAGAATTGTCCATAAACGAAAAATGTTAGTCTTGTAGCTGTGTGTATGCCTCCTTCAAGGAATGCATTTGTAATTGTATTGATGGGTTTATCCCTAGAGGGCCAATATTGCTACACTTGATTTAAGTCTTATGAAGTCTAATTTTCCTCCTTGAAGAATAAGAGAAGAAAGGATGTGGTATGAGGGGGAAAAGACACTGGAAGCTATTAATGAAGGTTTTATTATATAGTAAAACTCTATGTTATCCAAGGAAACAAATATTAGCTTCTGTTTTAAATTTAAGCTTGATTTTCTCCTCAGAATAATTTAAATGGCAAGAGACCTTCAGAGACTATCAAGTCAACTCACTCCTCAAAACAGTTAGGTTCCTCAGAGCAGTACCCAGTCAGGTTTTGAATCTCTCCAATGGTGGAAGTTGCAGGCCCCTCTTGGCAACTTTTTTTCTGGTGGTTGACCACCCTTATAATGTAAATATTTTCCGTGTATCTAATTACAGCTTTCAAGCTTCCAGGTTGTTGCCTCTTTTCCCATCCGTGGACACTGATAAGAAAAGTCTGGCTGAACTGCATTCTTCTAACTGCATTCTTCCCAAAGGAAGATGAACAGAGTTGTAACATCTTTCTCAGCCAACTCTAAAGCAGGTCACAGCCAGTGTTCCCTGCTTCAGCTTGTATGTAGTGTCTTCTACTGGGCTTGCTCTTGCACACCAAGTCTTGGAGTATCGGGAAGTCCAGAACTGGCTGTGGAACTCCAGAAGCATTCTCACAAGTGCTGAAAATTGGGGAATAGTCATCTTTCCACCTGCTGGCTAGACTGTTGCTATTGCAGTCCACTAACCCAGCAGATTTCTGGGCTTGAAGACAATATTGCTGAATTGTGTGCAATTTACTGTGCAGTAGCATCTGCAGGTCCTTTCAAGCCAGTTTGCTCAGAGTGCATAGTGTAATTGTGGATTTTTTCCATCCCAAATGTTCATGTTCATGTCAGTCCATTTCTTGAGGTCCTGCAGCCTTGCCCTGCAGCATATTGACTGCTTGCCACAATTTGATCTCAACTGTTTAGTCACTTGCTGATGGCAACCCCACATCATTAAATTCCCAGCCTCTTTTCTGAAGAACCTGTAACCCATCCAGTTCAGCATTCCAGTCATACACGCTATTCCTCCACAACTCTAATGCCAATGGAATCATAAATGTATAACTGAGTACAGATTTCTCATCCTTCTTATCATCGAATCACAGAATGGTCTGGGTTGAAAAGGACCTCAATGATCGTCTAGTTTCAACCCCTGTGCTATGTGCAGGGTCACCAACCAGCAGACCAGGCTGCCCAGAGCCACATCCAGCCTGGCCTTGAATGCCTCCAGGGATGGGGCATCCACAACTTCCTTGGGCAACCTGTTCCAGTGCATCACCACCCTCTGTGAAAAACTTCCTTCTAATGTTTAACCCAAACCTCCCCTGTCTTAGTTTAAAACCATTTCCCCTTGTCCTATCCATCCTTGTAAACACCCTTGTAAACAGGTTCTTGTGTTTTCCCCATGCAACGTATATTCATATGAAGGCACTTGAGTTGGATGCTGCTTTCAAAAGCGGAAGTGCAAAGCCTCCCTCATCATGTTGTCTCCTGGTCTATTCCTCATTGCTGCTGTATGTGGGTTGATAAGCTTTCTCCAGCATATCACAGTTTAAAGCCCTTCTCATCTGGTCACTGAGGCTATTTGTACTAATTGAGGCAGATCCTCAAATAATATAATATGACACAGGCATACTGACTTGAAGGGGCTTCTGCTGTTTTACAGTACTTTTTTTTACAGTACAAGGAAATGACATTTTCATTTCTAGGACTAGTATTCACTACTTTATTAACTTAAGGTACAATTCAGCAATTGTATTCATTTCATTTTATTACAAATCTAAAATTTAGAGCTCAAGATTAGTGATGCTTTGAATAGGAATTCCAGTAGTGTTAGCAGAGATCAGAACACAATAGCTCCTTAGTGCTGCTAATACAATTTATCTGTGCAGTATGTCTTTGACTGACTGCTCTCTCCTGAGCTACGCTAACTCTAGAGGTGAAAATTCTAAAGGAAATTGCATTAAATAGCTGAAATGAAACTGCACGTTTGGTCTTTTTTAACCCACTCGTGCCATGTTTTCAGTTTCCCAGGTGAATGATAGATCCTTCTTTGCTTGTATTTTTAAAATAGCTTTTATCACACATAATAATATTAGGAAAATATAACCAAATTCTGTATTAATATATCTCTGTCTGCAAAAGCAAAAGTATAAATGTATTTGATCTACATTTCTGTTTTTTTTTTTAATTTATATGTATATTTGTTTACATATTTCATAGAAGAAGACTAATTCAAGTTTGCAGTTAATCCCAATAAAGTGATTTTATTTCCCTCAGCACACTGCTAATTAACCTAATTTTGTTCATGCTGTGTGAAAAAGAGTAAAATAGATAGGAAAAAGATAATGCTTTCTCATTAACTGTCTCGTGTCACGGAAGGCCCTGTTTCAATGAAGTCAGACTTGATTGTTTCAAACTGGCATTTCTGAATTTTACTGAGACACTGAAACGATCAGTTAAAAAGAGACTGTCTAAGAAGAGAGCTGTTTCTTAACTTGCAGCTGGGGTACTAGGAGTAGAAATCAGAGTCAGATCTCAATTACAGAATATGATTTTGGATTACATAACGTAAAAGTTTTTACCTCTACCATACACATTTACTTATTTTGATGGATTTTCCTGCCACCTTGACAACTGGTACTGAAAGTGATGGGGAAAAAAGTGCCTAACACTTGGTACCCCATATTTTAGCAATGAAAGCTATGCAAATACTTGAAATAAGATAGATGTCAGGAAGGTCTTCTAAGTTCACAAGCAAAATTTGTCAGGTTGCTCTGAAAAAACAGATGGAACAAATTCTCCCTTTTAAGGTGAGGTGTTAAGGCACACTGGGAAAAAAGAATCTGTATCTAAACAGGGCTCACTTACTGAAGAGGCTGTAATATGGGAGCAGCTGGTTGGGTATATTCTGAGTGAATGTACTTTTGTTGGAAATCATTTAGTTAAATTTCATTTAAAAAAAAGATTGGAAAATCCTAAGCTCTGTTGGAAATCGTGGTCAAAATATGAAGAGAAATTTTAGTCCTATCCTGAAAGAACAACTAGCCTAATGTTTTTGTTGTTGTTGTTTGTTTGTTCTTTTAATCTTTTACAGACTTCAATCTTATTTTTCAAATGAATCACATCAACTGTTAGGTGGTTACTTTTGTTTCTTTCCCCCATCTCCATTTATCCACTCTGAAAATCTGGAGCAGAACATTTTTGAAATCTCAGTGTTCTGTGAGATAGAAAATTTGGCTCCTGTTCAGTTCTGTTAAACAGTGGTTACTAGAGACAGAGCATAAAAAATAAGAATAATTAAAACAAAGGTGAGATCAAGCTATGTCTCCAAGAAGATTGTTAAGTACGAGAGCTTGTTATGAAAGGTGATGTGATGGTAGGGTAAGTATTAAGGTATGTGGAGGAGATATTTGGAGAACTGTGGCATTCAATTTTTTGTTGCAGTGGCTTAGCTATTGCAGACTCACAGACCAGCTGAAGTTGGAAAGTACCTCTGGAGGACATCTGGTCCAATCCCCTGCTCAAGCAGGGTGATCTGGAGCAGGTTTTCCAGGGCCATGTCCAGGCAGCTTTTGCAGATTTCCAAGCACTGAGGCTCCTCTGCCTCTTTGGGTAACACGTGCTACCTGCACAATAAGAAATCTTTGCTAAATTCTAGTGGAACGTCCTATTTCAAGTTATGTTTGTTGCCTGTTGTCCTGTTACAGGATGCCACTGAAAAAAGTCTCTCTGTCTTCTTTATGATTTCCTTTCAGCAGTTTCAAAGCCAACATAAGATATTGGTGATAATTTATTTGTGACTTTCCAGCTAGTATACCATAAGAAAATGAGGAAAAGTTAATTTAACTGATTATATATATTTCTGGAAGCCAAATATTTTCATGATAAAGATGCATTAGTTATACAGTTACATCTTATGTATGTTACATTCTAATATATGAACATATCTAAAGTAGAAGCATGATAGATTTATCTTTGTAGACATATACATTTAGTACAAATTATGGAAATTGTCTTCTAGTTAACACTTTTGGCAAGCTAAAACTGCAAGTCCAACAGACAAACATTTTTTTAAAAGGACATCAAAGCTGTTTTTATGCTTTTTAATTCCAGCAAACAGAAAAAGGATTTTATTATTCTTTTTCTGTTTTTCTTCTCTCACTGTGGTGATGCTTACAGGGCTGCTACTAGAGGAGTATCTGAATCATTATTGATCTTGGCAAATTGATTTCTTTCTTGAACAATATAAAGATATGAAGGAGAAAAATAAAGCATGTATGTGATCTAAATAAGCCAGGCAAAGTCATTTATTCTTAGCTATTAGAATTGTAGATCGGAATTTGCATAATTAGTTGTTAATCGAAGAGTGGAACTGAAAGAATATTCCGGGCTGCAGGGTGGTTTAAAAAGGATTTTACTTATTCTTTCAGTTTTGTTTGCTTGGCAGTAATGCCTCAGCTGTGTTCTGCAAAGTGATTGTAGTTTCCATAATTGATAGTTATGTTTGTGTTCTTATATTGCAAAAGCAATAATTAAGATTTAAACTTTAGTACGTGGATGGTGAAGTATTGTTAGAAACAGATGCCCTAAATTAGACATGGCTCCTACAGAATACATCATTAAAAAATGCTAATTACTTTCTATATCAAAAATCATTATTGCATCATTTTAATGCTTGTCAGAAATTATGCCCAGGGCTATGTTGTTTTTACAAAGCACAAGAAAATCCTGGTGCAAATATAACTGTTTTCAGTAATTTCAACTTCCAGTTTTAAGTCATCATGATGTATATATAACATTTTTCAATCCTCTTTTTCTTTGAGATGGATCTTCTGTACAAAATCTGACTGTAGAAGTTATAATTTGTAATGCAGTCCATTAAGCATCAGGAATGCTAAATGCATTTTCTCTGATAAAATTGAAAAGATGTGGAACATAGAAGCAATCCTCAGGAGGAAACATATACATATGCCAGTTAATACTAACCAGCAGCAGTAATAACTGCTACAGTGATTTACAGGTAGCTAGCCAACAGGATGAAAAGACAATGCTGCCAGACATTGTGAAGTACCTTTTTTTCTGGAAAAAAAAAAAAAAAAAAAAAAAAAAAACACAAAAAAAATTACCAACTAGTTCTTTCATATAATTAAGTTTGCATTATGGTATTATTTGTGGTCTGGACAATTGGGTAATGAGGTGGACTGTGAACTGGGCTGAAGGAAAGAAGCCAGAGACTTGTGGTCAGTGGGACAGAGTCTAGTAGGAGGCTTTTATCTAGTGGATATCAACGGTCAGTGCTGGGATTAGTACTGTTGCGTATATTTGTCAACAAGTTGGATGAGGGAATAGAGTGCACTGTCAGCAAGTTTGCTGATGACACAAAATTGGAAGGAGTGGCTGACACACCAGAAGGCTGTGGCTGTCATACAGGGAGACCTCGAGAATCTGAGGGGTTGGGCGGGGAAAAATTTAATGAAATATAGCAAGGGCAAGTGTAGAGTCTCGCACTGGGGCAAGAACAACTCAAGGTAACAGTATAGGTTGTGCACTGACCTGTTGGAGAGCAGCACAGGGGAAAGGCACCTGGAGGTCCTGGTGGACAGCAGGATGATCATGAGCCAGCACTGTGCCCTTGTGGCCAAGAAGGCCAATGGCGTGCTGGGGTGTATTAGAAAAGGTGTGGTTAGTAGGTCGTGCTCTGTTCTCCTCCCCCTTTACACTGCCCTGGTGAGACCACATCTGGAATATTGTATCCAGTTCTGGGCCCCTAAGTCTGAGAAGGTCTGGGAACTGCTTGAGAGAATCCAGCACAGAGCCACAAAAATGATTAAGGGAGGGGTGCATCTCCTTTACGAGTAAAGGCTGAGGGATCTGGGAATCTTTACCTTGGAGAAGAGGAGACTGAGGGGTAACCTCATTAATGTTTATAAATATGTAGAGAGTGAGTGTCATGAGGTTGGAGCCAAGCTCTTCTCAGTGTCATCCAGTGATAGGACAAGGGGCAATGGGTGCAAGCTTGAACATAGGAGGTTCCATATAGATACTAGAAAAAATTTCTTCGAGTTGAGGGTAACAGAATGCTGGAATGAGCTGCCCAGAGAGGTTGTGGGATCTCCTTATCTGGAGACACTCAAAACCTGCCTGGACACATTCCGGTGTGACCTGATGTAGGTGTTCCTGCTCCAGCAGGGGGATTAGACTGGGTGATCTTTTGAGGTCCCTTCCAATCCCTGATATTCTGTGATTCCTTGATTGTTTATGCAGTATATTTGGTCCTAAACAGAAAGGTGAATTATAAATTAATAAGTATATCAACATACTTTAGTTAAATTTTGGCTGTGTTTTCTCATCCACGTGGAAAAGTTAGTGTAATCCAGTTCTTGTGTCTGGTTTGAGATAGCAGTATAATTTTAGGCTTTTTTTCTAGTATATGGTTATTAACTAGAGATGTAAGTCTGCATGCTACATCATTTTAGTATTTGAGTTATATAATAACCTTTTCACAGTTTTAGAATCAAATTGTAAAATTTTAGGTGATTGCAATAGAATTGGATGATCATAACTGAAAGGAAATATAGAAGTGTAATATATATGTGTGTATATATATACTTGAGATAATAAATATACAAGCAGGGATCATTATCAGATAACTACTACAATAAGGGCAATAAGGAGATAATTTAATACTAAGGAAGTTATCTTCTGCTTTGAGAATTCATACTGATGCGGTAGTACTACTATAAGGCTGATTGAAAAGGAAGAATTTAAAACTTTTGTCATGACTAATGTAAAATATTATTATCGAGTTTTATGTCCCAATGGTATCCTGGGCTGCATGAAGAGGGGTGGGCAGCAGGGACAGGGAGATGTCCACTTCTTCTCTGCCCTTTTGAGGCCTCACCTGCTGAATTGTCTTTATATCGCTTTTCTGAATATCACAAATGTATTGAAATACATCTAACAGTTATTATCGTTCTCTAGGAAAGATAACTGATTTATAAGGTCCCACGTAATAAAATATGCAAATAATAGAATATTTTATATGTAGTAAAATTATTGTAAATGAAAAAAAGCAACATGCATAAAATAGCATTTCTTGGACATCAGGAAAAGTTTGTGCTTTACTTGATAAATGCTACTGTAAGGTTACTAATAGGAAAATCAGCTTTTTCCTATGCAAGAAAAATTCCTGAAAACATACAGAGACACACACAGAAACTAAATTGCAACCATGTTAATAGTACAATCCTGCAAAATTTCTAGTGAACAAATATGGAGACACTTGATATTGGTCCTAGCTATACATTTCATTTCATTTAAAATTTTATATTCTGGACATTTTCAGTTAAACTTCTTGATTATGAAAGATGCAAGAATCACATTTGTGTGTGCAATTTGTTCTGTGTGGAATGGAATAATTTCTATGACTTTCATATTAATAGCAGAGCACAGATGAAACTGATAAGAAGATTTAAGATCTAGAAAGTTTTCTTGCATCGCAACAGCTGCATGCCTGCAGTGTTTAACATGTATACGTGTATTTCTATATGTGTTGAATGAATAATGGATTATGAAGAGTGGCAAAGACAGAATTAAAGTCCTGTCCCAATAACATAAGAGGTACTCCAACAGAAAGTTAGATGTTCTTTATAATAATTATATTTATCTATCTAATTAAATAATTATATGTAGCTGTCTACAAAAAAAAAGCGTCTTGGAAAAAAGAATTATTTTTCCTTTACCAAGCCAAAATTCTTACTGGAGAAGGGAAGGAACCAAAAGTGAGTAACACGAGCATTTGTCTGTATTATTTCTTTCAGAGAAAAAGCTCTGAGAAGAGTTTTTTAATTTTGTTCTTCATACTTAAGATGTATTTGAAGAAGAGTTGGTTGTTGCTCTGATTTGTTTTGGTAAGAGCATTTTACTCTTGTGAGCAGGCTTCATGTGCACTGTACTTGCTTGCTCTACTATTACTGCTGTTACTGCTACTCCTGCTATTAACACATTTATTTGCATTAAAGAGAACATGGGAACCAAGACTGCAGTCAGAGAGAGACAAAGAGAGAGAGGGAGTGCAGGATAGGCCTTCAGTGCTGCCTTCCCCAAACCACTGTATTTTCTTCTCCCCTGTAAGGCAGAACATTATCACAGATCTTCAGCACAAGCCCTGACAGTAGCAGCAGCCCTTTGTGACGGAGGAGGTTTTGGCTAACGTTTAGTCTGCACTTCAGATTTAATCAGAGGTAGCTGGTGGCACTTGAACTCCATGTCTGGAAAAACTGTCCACTTCCATGACAGCAAGACAAGGACACAGCCATGTCTCTCCTAAGCAATGCTTGCTATTAAGCAGCTACAAGACAGGAAGTTTAGAGAGAGGTGGTTCCATCCATCTGTTTTGTGCTATTGACTCTTTTCCCAACAAACTATGAATTAGATTGAGTTCAGAATCAGACAGCTTATTAGCAAACACCTCATAGAATTTATGATTTTATTTTCCAAATAAATTATGAAAATTCAAATGATAAATATAAAATAGTGATTACAGCCTGAGATTTAGTTTCTATTCTTAGCCTAGAAATAGAAGATGACTAAATCTACTTGAGGTCAATTAGCATTATGCTGTTATCTTTTAAGTCTTCTAATGAGGAAATACAAGTTCTTTGTGATAAGTAAACCAATTGTAATTAAAATATAGTTATGACAATAGTTTTTACCATATATGATTTTTTACACATTTTTTTCCAGTTTTTTTTACCACATATGACAGATTTTTTTTATTTCTGAAAAGACCTCTTTTTTTATACTGTACTGGGAGTAAAGAGAACATGCCATTTTTCAAAGGGAGAATATTTGTAACTCTTCTTGCTGGTAGAAGCATGCTTGGTTTTTGTGGTTTCCTTTTGGCAGACAAAAAGGTAGCAGAGATTATACAGAATAGTACACCTGTCAGTTGCTATACAAAAGAGTTTACAGCCTAAAAGGCCTAGTTGTGAAGCACGTATATGCAGGTGATAGATCTGTTATAACCTTTGGCTATAGCTAGAACTGTCTTAACCTCCTCTCTGCTTGTAGTCACTGATATGATTTTAACATTGTAATTGAAAATATGAATTAAGGAAAACTCTGGACCAACAGAAGGTTTTCATTTATGACATTCAAACGAGATACACAATTCTGAGTCGTGCAGAGCAAGTATTGTTTTTGTGTGTCTTTATCCATGCATGGATCAATTTGTTTTATTTAAAACTCTTGTTAGCATGTGTTCACATGCCTATCAACTCTGATTACAAATAAACCTAATTCATCTAGATTTGGTGTGAGAAACAGAAATATTCTGAGCTACTGGATGTAGAGGTAGATGCCAAAATATTTTCAGTATAGTTTTAATCAAACAAACTGCAGCAGATTGGCCAAATGTTATCTAAAATCTCCGAATTCTGAAGATTAAACCCAACCAAGAATGATACATCATCAACAAAGAATGCAAATTATATGCTACAATGTAATGTTGTAACAAGTTGTTATAGAAGTAAATATTCAGTTCTTCTGAAAGATGAGCTTCCCAGTCATACAGAACAAAGAATGTGGATTACATTTAATTCATATATTTTATATAGTACGTGAATATTTCTTCAAGTTTGAGTCTGATCCATAAAGGAAACATTTTGCAATGCTGTCCTAGAGTGACTAATATTAAAAAGCACTATAGATACACTTTCTAATTAGCATGCTAACCTTCAAGAGAGAAAATGCTTCAAAATCTGAAGAAAAAGAATAAAAAAGTATTACAGAATTTAGAAAGTGTGCACTGTGTCATGAGCACAATGAAAAAAGGCAAATTTAGTATTTTGATTGGCTGTTGTGTATTGATTTTAAAGAAATATTGAAGATTTCTCATGAAAAAATATAATATTTTAGGAAATATGAAAAAATGATTAAAAGGAAAACTATAAATAAACATAATCTGAAGAAAGTTATGGCACAACTGCAGAATTGTTCTTCTAGTTCTCCAGAGACACTCTCTCCCTTCATTAATTAGAGATCACAAGAAAGGGTGGTAATTAATTACAATGTTTGCTTTTCTTAGATAATTTCAAAAATTGATGTAATTGATGTTTTACACCTACAAAAGAAAGTGAGTAGTTACAGTTCACATAGCAAATGTACTTTCTTGCACTGATAAAAACTAAGAATAATTTTATGATTATCTGAATCATACTGTATAAAATAAAGCAGAACAGTATAGAAATAGTAGCATAAATAACGTTGAAATTGAGACTTCCTTCTATAAAATGGCGTTAACTACATAAATATGTGTAGATAAAAGATGTGTGACTCTGAATTCTTTCAAAAGTATTAAATTGAATACTATGAGATCCTTGCATGAAAAAAGAAAATAAAAAGCTTGAGATTTCTTTTCATACTTGAAGCTAAATGAAGATTTCTTTCAGTAAATTTTGTACAGGAAGCAATGCACAAAAGGCATTATTTTACAACACAAGGGATGTGTTTTATTGATGTGACTCAGAAGATCAATTTGATGGTTTGACTTTGTGATCTTTTCTAACCTAGCTGATTCTATGATAATGATTTCAAAGTCCATATCAAATAGATTTGATTGTATGGATTTATCAAACATCTTGTGGAATGTAAATATTATGGACAGTATTACATAAGGAATACTTCCCACAGCTTGGCAGTAGAGAGAAATCAGTCAAACATAACAGCATTATGTTAGGATATTGAGAAGCATGACATTTTCATGTCTGAAATTATTCACTTCTTTCTTTCAGTCTTCAGTATAGAACTCATATTCTTAGCCTGAGATTTTGGAATTCTGGATACAAGAAACATTTAAACAATTAAACATGTAATAAGAGCTAATGAAATCAATTATGTTGAATGAAATTTGCTAGGTTATATTTTTAGATATACTACTTTATTTGTTCTTCAAAATCTTTTCCTGCTTTTGATGCTTGCAATACTTAGTACAAAGAAAATTGACTTGGAGTTAACAGTGGAGTTAAATTCAGCTAGTGACCAGTTACAAGTGGTGTTTCCCAGGGGTTCGTGCTGGGGCTTATTCTGTTCAGTATCTTTATTGATGACCTATGAAGGAATTCAGTGGACATCTGTAATTTTGCAAATAACACCAAGTTGGGAGGAAGTGTTGATGTGCTTGGGGGTAGGATAGCCCATCAGAAGGATCTGGACAAGCTGGATTGATGGGATGAGGTCAGTGAGATCAAAATCAACAAGACCAAGTGCCGGGTCCTGTATTTTGGCCATAACAACCCCAGAGAATGCTACAGGCTTGGGGCAGAGTAGTTGGAACACTGTGAAAGAAACGGACTTGAGGGTTATATAATCAACGAATATACAGATGTATAACGGACAAGTATACAGAGAAGTTAGGCTGGTCTTTACAGAGCATATAGTTAGAAAGATTATCACATTGGAGAAGGATAATTCGAAATGAATGAAAAAGCTTACCCATGTTCTGGACTCGCAAAAAAAGACTCCAAGAGGAGCAATCTCCAAAGAGAGATTCTTTCTCAGTGGCAGTCAGCCCTCAAATGGGGTCTAGGAGAGACTGGTCACACAGGTGAATTGCCTTCACCTGTGCTCCCGTGGCTGACTCATTGCTTGCCTCGGGTGATCAATTAGAGATTCAGGCTGTGATTCAGCAGTTCTCGTACAGGGGTGTTAGTCGACACTCAACTAATCATGAGCCAGCAATGTGCCCAGGTAGCCAAGAAAGCAAATGACGTCCTACGATGTATAAGGAATAGTGTTGCTCCTAGAAGCAGGGAAGTGATCATCGCACTACACTCAGCTCTAGTGAGACCACACCTCGAGTGATGTGTTCATTGACTCATTGAGGCCCTGGAGCGTGTCCAGAGAAGAGAAACAAAGCTGGTAGAGGATCTAGAGCTTAAGATTTATGAGAAGTGGCTGAGGGAATTGGGATTCTTTAGCCTCGAGAGGAGGAGGCTCAGGGGAGATCTTATCGCTCTCTACAAGTACCTAAAAAGAGGTGGTGGTGAGGTGGGTATTGGTTTCTTCTCCTGTGTAACTAGCAATTGAACTAGAGGAATGTCCTCAAGTTTTGCCAGGGAAGATTCAGGTTGCATACTTGGAAAAATTGCTTCTCCAAACAAGTGGTCAGGCACTAGAACAGGGCTACCCAGGGAGATGATGGAGTTACTATCCCTAGAGGTGTTCAAGAAACATTTAGGTATGGTACTGAGGGACATGGTTTAGTGGGGAAATACTGGTGGTGGGTGGACAGTTGGATTGGATGATTTTGGAGATCTTTTCCAACCTTGGTGATTCTGTGATTCTATGATTTGAATGTCAGACAATGTACTTGAAATGCCAAAACAGTGAATTGGCTATCTTTAGGGTTTGAAATATTTTAAAAGTGGTGTATTCCATTATTTTGATAGTATGAAGGAGTTTTTTTGTTTGTTTCTTTTAGTACATATTTCTACTTCAAATCTAATCAATTGCTTGAATTGCTCTGAAAGGAAGTAAAAGTAGAAACATTTTCTCAGAATACAAAAATTATTAGAAATGGGAAAGCACATTCTGACTTCATTAAAACTGTGAAATGCTGTCATTGAAACCTGGAGTATTGGCAAGCAAAATTGCATGTTGCATTTACAAAGGAAATTTTGTTCAGAGACAGATTTTCTTAACACTTAGTAGGTAACTGAAATAAGTGACAAGTTGGAAATGCCGCTATTTTGTTGGTACTCCCACTTTTACAGTATTATTCTCCAATTAAAATTTAGCAGCAGTTTATAAGTTGTCTCTTTCAGTATACTGATTCTAGTTTGGCTTAAATAGGAGTACATAAAATTGCAATCCACTGAACAAATCTCCAATCTAAGGACTTCATTCTGCTCATGACACTAATAGCAAAGCATCCATGGATTAAGTGGTACAGGCCCTTAATAAGAAATTTCTGTATAAAAGTGAAAAATCTTAGCTGCCATATTGGTAAGGCCAATAGAGTAGTAAAAGAATTCAAATGAAGATACAGAGATGCTTTCAAGATATAGAAGTATCTGTACAGGCTGTAGTATACAGATGGGAACTTGCTTCAGACTCACTTCAGCTCTAGAAGAATGAGCATCTAGAATGAACTAGATGAATAATCTAGAAGATGAATGAACAAATCACGACATGCTTGTACAGCCCTGAGCTGTAAGTGATTTAAGCTTTGCTTCCGAATTTGCTACAACAAATGCATTCAGATGTACTTTTTCTCATCATCTTTTCTATCAAGACTCAACATCAGTAGATGCTGCAATTGTGAGTCACCTTTGACTAGATCTTTTTAAAATGTTAAGCATATGTATAAGTCTGTGATGCAATCAAGTGCATTTACTCTGTGCGGTGCTCCTGAGTCTTATGCTTTATCTCCTGTCATATTTTTTTCCTCAACTTACTGCTTTTTGTCTTTTCAATGCTCTCAATTGTTTGCTTTTCTAGATTTTCAGTGCAGAATCTATGTCCTATGTAAAACTATACTTTTTGAGTAGTCTGGCCTAGTCTTTACTGGCTTCTATGTGCAACACATTTTGTGGATTTTCCCCCTTAGATTGCTTCTAGAACAGAAGCAATTATGTTTGTGAGCATAGTAGTGTGAGGAAATTTGATTTAAGAGTTCTGCGTTCCCAACTGGATGGATGACAGGAAAAGATTCTTCAACCATGGAGATGTGGATTTTCTTACGTGCTGGGTTTATAAACATACCCATGCTTAAAAGTGACACCAAGTTGTCTGGCAAGCATTCACTAAGTTAGGTCCTGAGTCAGGTTATATCACGGATGCTTGAGTGGCTTTAATTGAAGTTATGTTGATTGACTGCTTTTGAATGATGCGTTTAGTGACTGAAGATCGAGAAAGGAGTTGCACAGGAAAATGGTAATTATGCTTCTTGGAATGGATGGATGAAAGCAAGAGTAGTAATCCCTGTCATTTCTAAGTCAGTCCAGTCAGGCAATGGCCTGAAGTTTCATCCAAAAGTACTTGACATTTATTGTATCTGAGTAAAGCAGCTACTTTTAGGATTTCTGAACTAAAACAAACAAAGAAATAAAAAATCCCATCCTTTATAGTTAAAACTGTCAAATTGCATTATCTTGATGGCAGTCTGAATAGAAAGTAAAGAGACGTAAAGAAGGATGCAGTGTGAACTACTGTCACACTGAGTGAGCTGTTCTTCAGAACAGTGTCTGGCAGAAGTCTGTACTGCCAATTTTGAATCTGTTCAGAGACATTGAAGAGTCTCTTGATTTTTTAAATTTGATGTCTTCCCCATCCAAGTATAAGAAAGAAAAAACATAAACAACAACAAAAACAGCAAAAAGATAATCAGTAGATGATGTTTATTTTTACTTAGAAGACCATGGCCACAAAGATATTCTGACTACTATGGTTCAGGGAGCAACATATTATTATTTTCACAGCAAATTATGTTCCTCTCCAAAAAAGTAAAAATACTTCTGAATGACTTGAGACAACAGAGGAAGTATATAGAACAGCAACAACAACAGAAATAAAACACAGTTACTCTATCTATATATGATAGCATGGAGTGCTTTCTATCTTAGGCTGTTTTCCTTGTCGAGTTGTGATTCAGAATTCACAATTTACTCATTTTTATGACACATCTTTCTGAAAGTCTTAATACGAGGCAGATATAATCATCACTGCATTACTGTTTGCAGTTTGAAAGGTTGTTTGATATTAAAGTATCATAAGGACATGAGACATTTCAGTCATGAATGTATGCTTTGAAGTATGCTCCCAGTGACCATGCTGAAAATTAGTTTTATATGTATACTGAAAATGGTTAGTAATAAAATAATATTCATCACAATCCATTGTGATCAACTGATTTTTCAGACCTGTCCTTTCATTTTTATAGCAAATTTGATTTCACACTGTTTCCTTTGAGAGTAGATTGTCTAGCAAAAGAATGACCTTTCTTTTTTTTACTAATGAATGCTAACATTCATTCTATTTCAGATGATGGAATCATTTCATATTCCCTTATATTCTGGATACTTGGCTCATGTCAATATTTTTGTGAATTTATGGTAACAGCGTGAATCTTCAGTGATACTGTTTTTGTTTTAATTCAACTCATGGTTTCAAAATCATGCAATCACATTTTATGTATATACTTTAAAAGTAAGAGAATTTTTATCCTTCCCAAAAAGGAATCTTTAAAAAATTTTCATTTTATGAGGCCACTAACAGGTGTGCTAGCTGGTTTGCTCAGTGAAATGACAGTCTGCTAATGTCACACCATGCTTCTTCCACTTTTTTTAAGGAGAGAAGTTTGCTGTTCTTATTACTCTTCTTGTAAGCTCCGTCCTTCTTCCTACAAATAGAATCCATATTCTGTATCTCTCTTTGTTGCTGTATATTTCTATTCAGAACATTGCAATATTCCAGAATATTTCATCTTCATTCAGGTGGTAGAACAGAAAACCTGTTTATTTTATTTATAGTGTGCCTAACAGTTACTCGCAGAACAAGAGGTCTCTTGTTCTGCAAGTAAGACAGCTTTGATTATACTATAGATCAGTAAAAGATATCAAGAGCTATACTGTAATGAAAACAAATTCAGGTGTTTTTATCTTGCTCCATGTTGTGATTGTGTTGAGTCTGGTAAATGAAGGGCACCATCCAGATTTTGTGGTGAAACAGTGCTATGAAAATTTAACCAAACGTTTATTGAGTGCCAAAAAAAATGAAGTGGAACAGTAAAATGCTAAAAATGAAATAAAGTGGCACAGTAGCACTACACAGAGATTTAAAATTGCTACCACAATCTAAAAGCAGGCATATTCTGGATCTGTTTAGTTTTTTCTTCTCCTTTGTGGCCAAACCATGCATGGCTTATACTAAAAGCCATTGATGTAAGTTGGTCTGAGACCATGGTGCCAGTGAAAGTGATGGTATGGTATGCTTCTCTCTTTGTTGTTCATTAGTGATAGTCCTCACATTACTTCAGGGAGAATCAGGTGAGGTCATAGACTCCACTAAAACCTGACCTTGCAAAAGTGGCAAAAAGGGACTTTATTGTTCTGGATCAACTTATGCTACCTATTAAACCCATAGGAAACTTGAACTCTTTAGACTTCAGTGAAGCCACTTTTCTTTTAAAGTTAATAGCTTTAAATGTGAATTTAGAAAAGCTTTCATATTACTTTTTTATTATTATTATTATTATTCCACATTTACACTGCATGTAAGTTCTCTTGTTTAAATACAGCCGCAATCAGACTGTCTTGTTTACTATTGTTTGTGTCCTGAATCATAGTTAAAAGAAACTCAGCAGCTCTCTCTTTCCATTTATTTCTCTTATATTGTTTAAGTGTTAAATCACTTATCATTTTCAGTAATGTATCTAAAATTGTCACTGTCTTGGATATTCTTTGCATTTAGCAAAATAAAAAAATTGAGTAAGCAAAGCTGCCAGGTCATGTAAATAATTTTTATGGCTCTGAAATGCTTAGAATTAGCATTGCTGTTTAGGATTTAATACTAGCCAGTAGATTAACAGAAGGGAGCTGAGCAGAAAATAGTGTGTGTTTTATGATTAACTTGATCTATTAGGGAGGAAAGCACACATGGGTATGTCAGATTGTAGTCCTGATGAACACACTATAAGTAATAAATTACTGTAGCCTTTTAAAATAATAATAAAACAGCCCTTATTTCATTCTAATATGCTATATTTCTTTTAAGCCTGCCTTAACATTCATAATTTTACAAACTCAAAGAGAAATCTTATTTGTGGTCAAAAAGTTTCAGAGTATATGTTTTGTAAGGTCTATTACTGTGATGGCCCTGTTGCTAATACTAGCATTCATCATTATAGCTTTTAAGACATCAGAAGTACATTCTGGAAGAAAATAAATGAACCTCTACATAAACATAAAAGGAAGGGATTTCTTTGTGTGTGTGTTTTTGTGAACATTATGCATAAAAGATGTTTTTGTTATGCCTGTATAAGATTTTAAATGCTGAGAGGATTAATAACACTTTACTGATGAAGGAGATATCTTGACCAGAAACAGATGCTTCTCCACTGGTATGCATCAGGCAGTTTGTTGACTTTGGGAGAACTCTGGCATGTGACATCACCAAAGAGATTTTAGAAATTTTGTTTTATTCCCGAGTCTATATAGGTTTTCTTAAGTCAAGGGAAAAATAATAGCATTTTTCATGTCCTGCATATTCCGGATCTAGAAAAATTTCCATATATTTCTGTCCCTTTTAGAAGGATACGTTTGTTTGTCACCACCGGGGTGTCAGTGAGGCATGACAAAAGCATGACTCTTCAGGTGACTCCTCAAATTTCAAGTAGGCAAACCAGCAGTGGAGAAATCAAGTCAGTCTGTAAGGATGTGTTTCTAACATTGTTGGAGCTTTTCAAAAGTCCCAGTGGTGTATTTTGCACCTATGGACTTTCATCTGCTCTTGTCCCCATACCTGACGTGAGTTGTCACATGGCCGGTTTAACATCTGGTTAACAGAGTATCCAGAAGGTAGCGGTAAGAAAGTGGCACTAGATCAGCATATTGCAGTATTTGCATTTGTGTACAGACCTGCACGTCTTTGAACTTGAACTATGTTCTTGCCAGAATTCAGTATTCATTCAATACAGAATGTGCAGACTGTAATTATTTCACAGACCATGTATGTTCTTATTTATAAAATTCAGTGTCACGGGACTTTTCAGACTGACAGTATTCCTTCTTCTGCTGGAATTCTTTAGCTGAGATCAGGAGGGATTAGGACCTCAGGTCACATACTGTACCATGGCAAGCAACATTTTTCCTGAACTACTTTACTTGCTATCCAGATCTGAAATTCCTCACATCAACTACCTGTTATGTGTGCTGGTAAGCTTATCTGACTAATCAGCAAACACACATTTACAGGTCTTCTAAGCTTGTGCTATATTACATTCTAGACCAATAAAATAAACCCATTTCCTAAAAACAGTCTGTCTTAATCCTATTTTGGGTTCAACAATTGTGGAGATATTATGATTCTTTTGTTTCAAGTGAACATTGGATGTTCATAATTCTGTGGTTCTTTGCATTTTATAATATAGTAGTCAGATCATAAAAAACAAGGTATGTATCTTACTGATATGGAAGTAATTATTTTTTCTTTTTAAAATTATTTTAATTTTTTTTTAATTATATTTTCTTTGAAGGGTGAATAAGGTAAAGAGCAATAAAATGTGTATTTTAAGGAAATATGTATGTTTTAAACACTGGCAGGCAAACATTGTAGCCTTGCTTCTGTTACGCCAAAGATATGTTCATCAACACTTTCGTTAGAAAACTAAGGGGTATATAAATCTACTATAAAAATTATTTCAGAAATGACTTTTTTATTTAGTCTCCTAGCTCTAGGGGAACATCTATATAACACAGGAGAAAAAAAATATTTCCTTTTTCTTAAAATATTTCACATTTGTGTAGCACCTTTTAATTATCATCACTTATACAATTTTCAGTATGTGAACACAACTGTAGGAGTGTAATTTTGACTTGGCCACTGGATCCTTTTTAAATTTAGAGGATATGAATATCCAGTGTTTCTGTACAATAGTTGCTTCCCACTTTCCAAGACATTTTGAACATATTGACTGTGAAGGCTCCTGTTAAGTTTTGGGGAGAACTTCTTGTTACAGTACTGGATTGGCAAAACAGGGGTGCTGCCTAGTTGGATCCTACTGTTGACAAGATAAAAAAGAATGTAGTGACCATGAAAGAGAGTTCAAGATCCTGAGGGGAGCGTGAAAGGAGAGTAGCAGAGTGCAGATCCTGTCACACAGGCAAGCAGACGTCACCATCACAGAATCACAGAGTCACAGAATCACATTATGGTCAGGGTTGGAGGGGACCTCAAGGATCATCAAGCTCCAACCCCCTGCCACATGCAGGGCCACCAACCTCCCCATTTAATACTAGACCAGGCTGCCAGGGCCCCATCCAACCTGGCCTTGGACACCTCCAGGGACGGGGTATCCACAACCTCTCTGGGCAGCCTGTTCCAGCACCATTCTCATAGTAAAGAACTTCCCCCTGACATCCAACCTAAATCTTCCCTCCCTCAACTTAAAACCATTTCCTCATGACTCCTTGTTATCTACCCTTTCAAAGAGTTGATTCCCCTCCTGTTTGTAGGCTCCCTTTAGGTATTGAAAGTCTGCAGTGAGGTCACCCCGCAGCATTCTTTTCTCCAGGCTGAACAAGCCCAGCTCCCTCAGCCTGTCTTCATAGAGAAGACCATATAACCATGTTATGTAAACTGCAAATGGGGTGTCATGGGAAGTAACTTTGAAGAGAAATGTACTCAGGAAACTGGCAGGGCAGAATCCTTCAGGTATAAGAATGGAACTTTGGTGATATCCTTCAAGCTTCATATCTTTAGAAGCTGTCAGTGTACTCACTGGTTTCAGAACATACTTTGAAACTTCTGATATGCCTGTTACCAAGAAAAAAATATGCAAAATTTGAATTTCAGCATTACGTTTGTTATAGTGCTTCCTCTAAATGCTAGACATTATGAAGCGCAGATCAATAAAATATGTAACAATGCACCGTAAATGATAGCAAAACAACATCTGTAAATAGTTCTAAAATTAAGATTATCAGTATTTTAATGTGAAGAAGATGTGTATTCTAGATAATTTAAAGCTATATAATTGAACTTTGAAGATTTTATAGCTAGCCACAAATAAAGTATTAAATTAGTACATTAAATATTGCTGGTGTTGTCTTGAGTCCATTCTAATATTTTGCAACAACTGCACATTTTTGGTTTTTAATCACCTCATTAAGACATAATGATCCTTTTGCACCGTCATACCAGATAGCCTGTTAATGGGCTGGAATACAACAAAAAGCCATTAGGGACATATCTTAGGATTGATCAAGCACTGTGTTGCTTCATTTTGCTCTAGTGTTCCTCCACTGAAATCAGTTGAAAGACACTAACAGGTCTCTTAATACTGTGCTGAGCTGAATCTCTTAATTGTGTTTCACTTACAAAGAAGTGTCTGCACTATGGAAAGTGCCTCAGTGTGGTGGATTATATCTGTTCTGAGAATTTTCTATGTGGTTAACACTGTATCTGAAAAGACGTGATTTGAGAAATAAACAAGCTTAATAGAATTTCTTTCTCATTTGGTCTGTTTGACTCTCACAGATGAAATGCCTGTCATACATTGAACATTTAGGCTTTGAACATATGTGGATATTCTTTTTTTTTTAAAGTAAGCTGTGTAAGGGAGTGTTTCCAAAAGAGATGTATGAAAAGATGGAGGTCTTATTTAAAGAGCAGCAAAAAACATCAGGAGAATCAGAAAAAAAAAATCAGACAAAATATGATGGAGGTCTTCCTCCATCTTTCATTCAGCTTGTTCTTTACATCATGGAAATACTCTAAAGAAAAGCAATATCATGAAAGAAAATGAGTAGATTAAATACATACATATATGAAAGAGGAGATTGCACAGATGAGAGATTGTATGGGGTGATAATTCCAGAAAGCATATTTTCATCATGATGAGGACTGAATGTATATTCACTTGTTAAACACAGATACATTTACTGATTTTTTTTCTTTCTGATTCTTCTGATGGTAATGAAATCTCAGAATATGGGAGTCTGAGGGAAGGAGTAGTATTCAAGGCAAGATTTTTGTTTCCTAAGAACTGGAGTGGAATTAGTGGCTCTAAACACAGAAAGAGAAGGAGATTTTGCTATGAAAAGTGTATCACAGGGAAGTAAAGGAAGCTGGGATGAGGCTGAAAATCACCTGCTGTCAAAATCTTGTTTTCCTCCCTTCCCTCCCCCTTCCCCCTTTCCCATTTCTTCTTTTCTTTCTTCTTCTCTTTCTCAGTTCCTGCCTACCTGCCTACCTGCCTGCCTGCCTGCACTTTGCAGGACTATTCAGTTCAGGGGAACTGATATGCTGATACATCTTCTTTTGGTTTCAAGGCTGAATCATTATTTGGTACCTCTTGTGTTTATGTAGCACTGTGTCATTCAAGAACAACGTGATTGGGTGCTTTAGCATTAAACACAATGAGATTCTATGTCACCACATTTAGTGGGATCATGAATTGAAGTATTCGTGGAGAAGTGAAAGAAAATGAACAGGGAGAGACTAAACTTCCTCAGAAATCATGAAACAGAGCTGTGCTTAGATGTAGGATCCTGATACCCTAAAGGAAATCCAGGGTCTTGATCAGTAGATTGCATCATAATTTGAACATGTATCTGCCTGTAGGTTCAGATATAGCAAGTCTGTATGAACACTGAAAACAACTTTTTAGTTAACACGTAAGTTAGAAAGACTCAGTTTCATCCTTCAGCAATTCCTTAAAAACCTGAGGAAGGAATTCACCACTAATTCAAAATAAGCTATAAAGTTAAGAAGACACAGTGGGTTTCTGCTGATTACTTAACTGACCCATTTTCCTTGGCTAATGTGATTTGATTAAACATGATATGTAGCTGTAAGATCACATATATCTGTTTAATGTTTCTTTATATCTGTATTAGAAATTAGTAGAAAGACCAATGAGTCAAGAATTATAGTGGGAAATAATTGCCTAATGTGATAAAAAGTAACCAACAGTAGCCTATTATGTCCAAAGAAAAAAGCTAGCACACTAGTCAAAACTGTATAAATCAGCAGACCCATTTCCTCAGAGGTTTTATAATACTATATAATAGTATTAATACAATTTTATCCAATGCTTCCCCACTAATCAGGGCATTTCAGCAATACCTCTTTGCTGATATGATTTAGACAGAGTAAGACAGTTAAATGCAGTTTCTAAAGCAAACCCAACTGTACAAAATACAGATAATCTACATTTAACAGAAAAAGTAGTGCATCTTTAATGGTTTGATGAAATGATGTAAGCTACTTTCTAGATCATTATCTCAAAAATAAAATGCCAGAGTGTTTATTATGAATTTCCAATCACTTTTCATCTATGTATAATAAGACTTTATTATAAGACTAGTTTATTTCCTATTAGTTATAGATCAGATGTATAATTTTTCACTTCTACTAGGAAAAAATGTATATTATTTTGTTTTCATTGATATAAGTGAATTTATTTAAATTCTAAAAACATTTCTATTTCATTTCTCTTTGAAAAAGACAAAGTAATTCATGAGAAACACAAAATGTTATTAAGAATTTTGGTGTATATTGATCATGCTTAAAAACAAGTGCTTGTGCATTCAACACATATCATAAGAAATGGTGATCTTCTGTCGTGCTGAGTACTTTGCTGTTCTAAATATAAGTAAATGCTCCAGGCTGCATGTGCTGCACATGTCTCGAGTAGAAGAGAATTTTTTGAACAGTATGGCTCACATTTTGCTTCTGTTTTGAAATTAATAGTTAAAATTAAAAGCTTAAAGGGTCATTAATGTTTTTCCAAGTTTAATTTTCTGCATGCTTTGTTTTGGAGTTTAGAGTAACTTCAGTTGAAAAATAAAAATAAAAAAAAGTAAATAGAAGGTAGAATAAAAGAAAAATGGCATAATGTCAAGTAATTTATGGGGTTGGCTACTAGTAGGAAACTCCATCATGGGTATGCTCTTGAAGTGATTTGATTACTGAATAGCCCAAAATTTATGTTACGCAGTAGGTTTGCTGTTGTACCAAGCTCAGTATCAAAGTACATGCACATAGCTTATTTGTTTCTCTCATTAAATTTCTTCTAGAAATGCCAATAATTGATTTGGTTAAATGTGCCATTTTTTGTAGAAGAGGTACACTGTTTTTAACCAAAAAAAAAAAAAAAAAAAAGTGCAGAGGTGATATAAGCCACATGGTTCATCTCTAGCATTCTGTGCAGTCCTCCTTTAGAGGTACATCTTTAAAGTTATGTTTTCCAACTGGATTTAAGTTTAAGCAAGAAGATACGAGATTAAATATTCCAGGATAGTTTATGGAAGCCTTTTTTATCAAGGTACATCTATAATAATCTGCAGTGCTGTGTGAAAATAACAATTATTCTCTCAGCAAACAAAATCAAACTGTCTTTCTGTAGCAGGATTTCAGGTCTTGTTCTAAAACCTTGAAGGAGCTTGGCACTGATCTATTGATGCGTGCAATTCTTATAGGAGGAGGTGTGCTTCTCAACAAAACTGATGTCTGTTTCACTAAATTTTAGCCATATTCAAAAACCATTAAATATATTGGAAAAAAAAATCTTTCCATGTAAAAATTTTCAATTTTAAAGTGTCTTAACATGAATAATAATGCAAAGTTATTTTGAAATCTGTGCTGTGTGCCTGAAAAGGATTGATAAGCATAGAAAAAAGTGTGGGATTCTAAGACTAAAATGCAGGAGTGCCTGAGTTTTGGAGCCCTCTGAGACACACTTTATAACTTGAGTAAAACAATGAAACATTTTTATATCATTTCACTTGTAAAATTAATATTTAATTACTTCAATATTTTAAGGATTAGGAGTTATATTGAAATGAGTTTAACGATTAATTCTCTCACAAAAAAAATGCATATATTATATCTTGGATGATCATAATTTTATATTAGTTTATTTTCATTACTTCAACAAACTACTGAGGCAGGTCACAGATCTCAGAACAGAATTAGATACTAGCTTCCTAGAAAGCCCTCCTAAGTCTTTGCAGTAGATATTGGACTAGCCATCAGAAGTTGAGTCACACGAATTTAGTATCCATTTTAAACATAGCATAAATTACTTAATCTTGTTTCCTTTTCTTAAATCTTGCTGTAACCATTTTCAGCTTGCAGTTCTAGTGAAATTCAAAATGTTCAAATTCTATCTTTGAGGACTTCCCAGAGCTGATAAAACACAAATAGCTGTTCTCCTGCAATAAAAGAAGTGAGGAAAAAGCCAGTTGCCTAATTTAACTACTCATTATCATCTTTGTATTAACCAAATTAATTTCTGTTGACATTACTTTAGATTTCCCTACACTTTTTGTGCATTTGTTTTGCAAATTAATTGTAAGTTACACTATAGCCTTTATAACTGAATTAAATTAGGCTTTACCGGAAGCTCTGTGCTGTACTTTCAGGTCTGCATTTTAATACAAGTGAAGTCATGTCATAACAAGTCAACAGTGTTATTATAGTCTCAAATAAATAAAGGCCTAATATAGTTCCTTCAATAAGTGAAGACTTCCATTAACTTTCACCATTCATCAGGCTGTCCCTCATTATTCAATGTAAAGTTTGTTAATCACAGAATCAGGACAGAGTTTAACTGATTTGACCTTGTGTACCTAAATGACTGTTGTATTCTGCCTGGATAGTGTAGTGTAGTGTACTTCTCACGGTATTGTGTTATTTAAATAAGGAGGCCTTTTCTTAGCCTTTTTTTTTTTTTTTTTTTTTTTTTTTAATCCCCTTTAAGTTACTTTCAAGGAAAAACACCCTTAAGCATGGCTATAAATGAGATAATTAATAGATGTTTTTCGTATCACTGTGTCATAGATGAGATTCAGAAATGTCAAATGGCACTGTAAGGCTATAGTCTCAGTACCAACATCCATTCAGCAGTGGTGTAAAAATTAATTATGCTGTTGTGTTCTCACTCTACTTGTTTTTCAAGAGAACTTGATAATGCAATTAATTGCATTGTCTCTCTGATATTAATAGTCTGCATACACAAGGAATAGAACAACCATGTATTAATGGAGGCTGTAGTATTGTGATTTTCCAACAGCAGAATAAGAATGGATTTGGAGGAGAGTAAATATTTCCTGACTCCTAGTACTTTAGCTGCAGGCTGATAAATAGTGTGGTTTGGAATCAATTTCAGCATTGATCTGAAAGATAATCCTCTTCACAACAACCACGTCCTGAGGTTTTTACTGTCAGGTGTGAAAATGAATGGCAGGTTCCAAATAAATAAAAAAGAAGGAAACACAAAACAGAGTGCGGCCTACAGGGAGAAGGGTAGTTATTTGTCTGTCACACATGAGCTAATATGCTGCAGACATTTACTTAGAAAAAAAGCAAGCTATACGCAGAAAGGATATTTATTTTCCTAATTGCCAAAACGATGCTCTGAAATTGAAGAATCAATCATGTTTATTGTTATATGTGGAAAATTAAAAATATACAGTATACAGTAATTTAACTTGCAGTGCAAGGAATCTATAGCACACTTCTAATCGATATTCTGTACTTCATGCTAGCTTGGTCATGTAGGGCACCAGGAGGGGAAGGGAAAGCTATGGATGTACACTCAGCTGTTCAACTTGGAAAGCTTTTATTCTGTAAGTGTTCTGCAATAAATAAGAATTACGAGGGATGCCTGAGAGAATACATGTTAGCATTTGGAGATGGGACGTGTTTAATGTGGTGTTTAAGAACTGATGTGAATCAAAAAAAGAATAAGTTTAGATTTCCAACTAAAATGTGCAAGAGGAAGGAAAGAAAAATGAATAATTTACTGTCCTGTCAAAAGATGAGATGCCCTATCCTATAGGTTGTAGCTAACTGGAGTTAAGTCACTCCCTTCTGTCAAAGGCCCTATTGTCGTTAATTTGTCACATCAGCATCATCAGCATACTTGATTGAAATACAACAAGATTTTCTGGTATTGTTTTTTGTGAGTGAGACCCAAATGAATTACACTTCCAACAAGATGAAGAAATTTTGTCGTGTTTTACAGAGTGTGCCCACAGAGCAGCCTTCATCTTCTGCTTGAATGTCTGTTTATCAACATGTGTAGTTGAGGCGAGAAATTAGGAACATGTGACATGTTATTGAAGTTTCATTCCCTTTATCTACAGTTTCCCAAGTTTTTGAAATATTATTTTTCTTCATACAGACAATTTCATTTCTTTTTAACACAGCAGATATCATTAAAATATATCTGCTCAAGACAGATCAATCATTGCAATTGTATTTCATTATTGTGTATTATGACATCTTTTCTTTCATCATTTAAAGCAATGAAAAGGGAACAGTGCTGATATTTAAAATGTTTAAAAGTCACCTGTGTTTGTCCGTCACGTAAACAAATGTGGTTTCATGTCTGGGGTACTGGGGTATTGCATCAGCATTCTGCCAATATAGGTAGCCAGCATCATGGTGGTTCACACTGCTTTCTTTTTTCCCCACAGAGTTTTTGGAGTGGACCGTGCTTGTTTCTATGTTCTTTTCTTATCTCAGGTTTTCAGGAGCTTCTCAGGCATTCTTTTCTTATATTCTTTTCTCATGTTCCATTTTCTAAAACAATTATTTCTACATGATCCAGCAGTTCTCCAGTGCAGCAGAACCTTTCCCAGTGGGCAGAAACATGGCCTCAGTGAAATGAGTGAGAATTTTGCCATAGACAAAGGAAAGGCCATGAATACATCACTTTTCAAACATTGAGTGAGAATCCATTATAGCAGGGAGATAGGACAAAAGAACAGAAAACTGTCTGATCTCAGGGATTTATTCCAATTTTGAAGAGACAACAAAGGTCACAGCAGTTGAAGAAATTGAAACTGCTGTAATTCCTGAGAAACATTTCAGTAAAGCCAAGCATGGTGATTAAAAGCTGGCTAATAGCATATCGTTTTTTAGCCTGAAAAATATTTCTGGTCAATCATGCAAGAATTGTAAGACTGTTGTGAAATTAAAAAATAAAGGATCGAGTTTGTGAAAACACAGTCTAACAATGAACTTGGGTTTTTTGGAAGTAAAATTCAAATACAGTCATATTTTAAACTGCAGAATATGACAAATAAATAATCTAACCAAAACTGCTGAGGAATTTACAAGTAATAAGAGGAAGATGTCCTTACAAGCCATTATGAATTCTTCTGTGATCTGTAGTCCTCAGGACCTAATTTTCAGAATCTCCAGTGACAGCATAATTACTTTGGGAATATTAGCTTTAAGAAGTATCCAAATAATTTTGCTATTGCTTAACCTTAGAGCCTATGTGAGATCTGTTTGATACAAAAGATGTATCTGCTGTTGTGCAATTGTTGCATTTGTCTATATACAAGAAATATTCTTCAACTACATTCCATATATATCGAATGGGATAAAAAGTTGCTGCTTAATAGTGGCATCTGAAGCAAGCAGTTGCATTCTGTAAGCATGCATAATTACTGTTTATTAATTCTTACTTTTCATCCCTGTTGGAAAGTGCTGACTTTCATTGATGAATGGTGTAGTTCATAATTGCCAGATTTTACTAAACCTCACAAACTTCTCTGCAAATATCACTAAAACAAGATGTACATTGGCATAAATAAAATAATCTCACTTTCAAGGTGAATTGTATTGAAAACTATTTTATTGTTACAAATATTAATTGTTTGGAAGCTGTTGTGCATTTGATTTCAGTTTGCTTGACTATGAAAATGAAAAAGCACACAGAAGGAAAGTGGATGGAATGAATGGAATTGTAGTTCAGATAGTCTGCAGTAATACTGGCAAAATCATTTCATTGACTTCTTGACTTCAGTCTGGGTTTTGATGGTGACTTTGGCTTTTAGATACTGGTGCAAGTCTGAATATTTCTGTTTTTATTGATTTAATTAGTCACGTGAACTTGATTCCATTTTTGATTCCATTAATGTTTTTTATTGGCTCAATCAATACAGATTACATTTGTGCTTCAAAAAATGAATATCGTTTCTGGTAAGCTTTATATTAGCAATTGAATTTTAGGAATTAGGTAGAGGAAATTATTTGCACTTCACATTTTTAGAAACTTTGCTATGCTTCTGTGAAGAAAATTATTTCATTATACAATAATTCCTTTCTATAAAGGGAATAATTTCAGAGTGAAATACTCTCAGGCTAATATTTCAAATTAAAAAAAAAATCTAATTTTTTGGAAGAAGGAAGGGGAATTCATCTAATTAAGTTTGCATTTGCCATTTGCATTTTAATAATGTTTAGAAGTGCAAAAAAAAACCCAAAAAAAAAAAGAGTTCAGGAATGAAAATGAAAACATAAGTGAATAAAGAACAGATGCTTGTTACTTAATATATTTTCATGGACAATAATATTGCATTTTTGATCCATTTGGGTCTTTGCTGGTTGCTTGATAAAGATATGAGTGAGTGATTCTGAACTATGGAGGTAAAATTAAAACCAAATCTAAACATAAATATTTTATAAAGACATACTAATGTAAGGCTAGAAGAGTTCTAAAGAAGGCTAATGTATAATGAGCACAGCAAAGTTACTCTCCTAAGTAAAAGTTCCCAAACACCTTTGTGCTTTATTCAGTGTTCACAAGTTTGTTCATCATGCCCAGTTAGTTTGCGACAGGAATATGAGCACACTCTCCAGCACTTCCTCCTCTTTGCCATGAGGCTTTAATAAAACGTATTGGAGGCAGAATTGCTAAATAGAGTTTGCCTGTTTTATATAGTACTTGTGCACTTATTCATTGTATTTGTAATAGGTATAATTGTAATGCAAACCAAATGGGACTGTGTATTCTCTACTGCATAGGTATCCTATTATAAAGGTGATTTTAAATAGTAAATTTCTTGGGGTTAATTAAAATGATAAGGGTTCTTCCTCTTTGGTCCGTGAGCTGAGTGAATATTTTTAAGAGAGTTCCTTTTGCTGCAGTACTGAACACCTGTGAGACAATCAGTCTTTGACTCTCATTCTTTCTTTAGTAGTTTTCTTTGTTGTTGTTGTTGTTGTTTCAGAGTCTTGGGCAGAGCTGTGTTGTGCAACAATGAGAATTGCATGAATCTAATCCCAAGTGAAGCCTCATTTTGTAGGAATGTAAATATAAACTGAGAGACCAATCTAGTCAGCTGATAAAATTATTTCTTCTGAGTCAGCTCTGAAATCATTCCTTTGTTAGTTTTGCTTGTAGAAAATGTAATGTTTGGTAGTATTGCCTCAAAGGAGAGAAACAAAATCCAAACCACTAACCAATGTTAGCCATTAAATAACTCCTTACATTTCTTAACTGAAGTGAAGTGAAAGCTTTTAACTCTGGGATTTGAAATTCAAGCTGTATCTGTATTAGTTAAGAACTTTTATATTCAAGGATAAATTGTGACTCTGTTTACACAGGTCAGTAAAGTCTGTATGAACTTTTCTCTGTTGCGTATGTCAGTTTTTCTCTGAAGAGTGGCTTCAAGTCCATGGGTCTTTGTAGCTTATGGGAGGACGTAGCTGCATTCCCTCTAACATATCCTAACAGCCCCTAAGTAGCAGAGGGAGGTTATAATACATCCTGAGAAGGCTGTTTACATTAGGTCAGACTGGATGACTTCCAAGGCCTCTTCCAATCTTATTTATTTTATGGTTAAATTAATTGAGCTGTCATGGCAAGTCATTATGGTAATTTTAGCAGATGTATATCATCTTATGAGTACGGTAATAACTATGATTATCACAGCCTTGTCTCACAGTGATAACTCATTGTGGTTAAAAAGACAGTTTCTCAATTATAAAATTTTGAGAGGGAAGAGGAAACAAGTGGCTTAAATCTTAAAAACAAAAGAAAACAAGCAAATCCCCAGCAAACAATCAAACAAATCCCAAGAAGCTATTCTATTAGCTATACTTCAGTTTCTTAAGTCAGCAGAGTCCAAATGAGAGCTTGCTGGAACCAACTCACGGAGTTGTTACCTATCCTTACCTATGCCTTTGGTTCAGAGGAGATGCAAAATAATTACTTGGAAGTTCTGAAATAGCTGACCAGCTCATTCTATATGTTGTTGAATGAGAGTTGTAGCTGCAGCCATAACGTAAGTACAGCTGCTGCTGCTGCCCTGACCTGTGGGGACTTTGCACATTTAGACCCAGTCCACATGGCTGTCGGGTTAAAATGACTTGTAGGTTACTGTATTGTAACTTTTAGTTATATTGGAAAAAAATGTATACAGTAAGCATGGAAGATTTTTAAGATGCTTTCAATATATTGAGTAGATAATTACAGGATTCAAGATTGCTTTGGATTTACACATGAAAACTCTGGCTTCACAGTTTATAATTACTGTCAACTTCCCAGCTATCCTTGGTCTTGTTATTATAGCAATACATTCCGTAAAAGAGAAGCAAAAAAGCAACGTGCACTTGATACTACTTGGAAATATCACTGATTTTTCCCATATTGGCAGCTGGCCTCCTGGACAGGATTCACAGCTTATGAATATGCCAAGATTGATTTCACACTTCATATGGCTTACTATTTTGTTACAGCAGAGCAAATAACCTTAGATATTTCCGTACAAAATTAAAATGTTCCCCATAACTGATAAAACTGTTCAGTATCAACAGGTGGGAATGGGTTTTCCTTTAGACTTAATACACTTGAACACATTTTTGCAAGATCTAGCAACATATTGTACAACTTACAGTTTTGCCTCCTCCTGTTCCAGAACATCAAATTCATTTTTTAAAAAAATGCCCTTGACGTTGCTCTTATTCTTGCTGTTACATATAATATTTTTTTTAAAGTAGCCGTTTATGCAAAATAGGAGGCAGTAGGTGGAAAGAATAATTTTCATCTGATATGTATGAGAAGTTTTAATGGATTTTAATGCATCTTTAACAGTGATACTATCAATGTTCTAAAATCAGTTCCTTCTGAGTAACTACCATGGAATATTCAATAAATAAAGAATTTTATTTTTGGTCATAGAATTGACTCCAAAAGTGTGCTCCAAGTTAGTTTGGAGAAAGCTTTGTGGCTGGGTGACTTGTATATCCTATATGCTGCTTTTAGTTTCTCTGCTGTTTGTTTCAACAAGTATGCACTCTTAATTAATTGAACAGTGGCCTCGTTGTTGTATTTGTCAATTTGTCTGCCTATCAGTTTTTTTGTTTGTTTGTTTTGGTTTTTTTTTTGTGACTCTATTTTATTTTTTTTATCTACACAAATTATTTACCATCTGGGGCAAGAATTGCATACCTTGGTTGTTTGCTTTTGCTGCACCTAACACAATAGAGCTGGAACCACTAAGTAAGCATAAGGCACCACTGTAGTTTTAATAGCAATTGTTTTGTTAAAAGCAGCAATAAGTATTATTTACACTACAGTTGCTGAGCAGTGCTTGTGAAAAGCTGATTGTTCTTTGTCTGCATTTAGATGGTTCATTTCTTACCTGAACCCAGAAACTTGGTGCTTGTTTTCCTTGCTGCCAGAAGTGAAAGTGGTCACTGACAACAGAAATGCACAATTGAAGGACAAAACAGAATGAGGGCTGGAGTATCCAAGACACCCTATGAAGTAAATCCTTTCATCCTCTTTCTCTCTCTTACTTGAAATAGATTTTCCTTGTTTCCATGGCTGCACCAATAATGAGGTCATATCCATCTCCTGGTCTGATGGTACAGGTCAGCCTTGCATCTGACCTTAGATATCTGAAGGCTTATAAAAGTGATCTGACAGCGAAAATTCTATCTTCATTCAAGCTCAGGTGTTCATAGGGTTTGACCACTGTAATTGTAGAATCCAATTCCTATTTACCCACTTGAAGTATCTCATCCAATTAGCATTTGCAAGAGTTAGACATGAAAAGCTAGAACTGAGAGTAAGAAACAATTAGCAGAATTGCCAAGTTTATATCCCCTTGCCAGCTCAGTTTTTGTTATGGTCTGAATGTCAAAGCCTTTTTTCATTTACAGAGACATTTGTCAGAAATATAGTCTGAAACACCAACTAGATATTTTCAATAAGGCAGTCATCCCCTTTTGTCAGTTCTGATGAATGAACCTGAGCTTCTTCATTTCTGCAATTGCATTAAATGCAAAGGAGGAAGATAGCTTGTTTCCTCAAACTGACACCTTTAATTTTAGTGACTATAAATAGTAGCAAAGAATGTCGTATTCGTTTTTTTAAGTACTCTGATCTCATCGCAGGACCTTAATGTTTTCAGCATTTACGCCATACTGGGTAGCTTCTCTAAAAATTAATCACAGAATATAAATTTTGATTCACATTTATTTTCCTACCTATCGGGCTTTGAAAGGATAGAGTGTAGCAAAACAGAGAACACTGGGTAAACAGCTCTTAGAAATTATTTCTCACTGACAGAAAATTCTGATGTGTATTTGTAAGCAAGAACCATGTTATTCCTTTGACTTACGTAAGCATTTGCCTTACAGCTTGAAATGCCGAAAGGTTCATGACTACGTTATAACTTATCCATAGTGACCAACAAATATTTCATGGCACAGCTGAGGTATAACATCAGTTATTGTCATAGAAAGTCTGGTTTTCAAGGCTTTACTGACATTGCCTTATACTGTCTTGAGATTTCATGTTTTATTTTTCCATTTCTTTTTTTTTTTTTTTTTTTTTTTTGTGAACTTTCAAGATATTAGGTCATCTTAGTGCAAACCTGTAATTTTAATCTGTTTTCCAGAAGCATGGCATCTTTGCTTTATCCCAGTCAATTCAACTCCATGCTTATTTGCAAAAGATGTCAGAAACACATCTTTTCCCACATAGGGGATCTTACTAAGAAATCACGTAGCAATTTTTCGAGCTTTCTCCTTTCATGCAATTCTTATCTATTCCTTCCGTTCTCCAAATAGACTGTACACCAAGAGAAAGCTCTGTAGCGTGCTGGTTTCCTATACTCAAGGCTCTGTCCTTTAAAGCTGTTTATCTTCATTGGATCTCCTGGTCAAAACAGGGAGCTCATGAGACTGTAACTGCCTTTCACTATCCAGACAAGTCTACTCTGAACATAAAAGAAAATGAAAAAGCAGCATGTATTAGTATTATAGTCAGTATATCTACTCTGATTCTCAGATCAAAGGCACAAAGCTTTTCTTCTTACATTGTATGTGTTTTGTAATATCATGACAGTAAAGATAAAAAAAGTTCTATTCTCCCCAAGAGAAAATAAATCATGCCCCAGGATCTTCTCAAGTGAAAAATGCTAACTTGAGGAAAGATTAGGAAGGGAAAAATGGTATCGATTTTACTTTTTTAAAATCTAGTATTTAGAGTTTTGGAATCATGAAAGTCTAGTGATACACACATCAATCACTTTTTATTATTCATTTTTTTTCCTAAATTTATTTATTTATTTATTTATTACATTCAGTTTCTGGTTGTATGGAGTTATACTACCCAGGAATTTTTTTGTGGCGTTTGTTTATTGTCTTATTATTATTTTTTACTGAGAAGGCAGATTTTGGCCTGCTGTATTTTTCTTTCTTGGCTGCAATGCTCTCATGTACACAGCAGTGATCAGGCATTTGTAATGGCAACCTAGGAAAGCCAACACACGGATGTTTGAAAACTGAAATGGTCGAGATGAAATGAATTAGCAGCACTAACCAAAACCACATAGACACACATAAAGAAAACAAACAAACAAACTCTACACAGGAGAAAAGAATATTGTTACTATAAAAAATGAGGAATACTTTTCTGTCAACACACTCTTACCTGAAATTTTTCAGGAAGAGTGTCAGTCGAGATAGAAGTTAGTTCTAAATTGAAGGAAATGTTGGATCTTCTTTCCCAGTATTTGAGATAATGTTACTGAGCATGAGACAATTGCATTATTTCTATTTTTCATTATTTTAAGCATTTAGAAACAGGTAGATTTAAATATAAAACTTTTAAATGATAGAATTCTGTAATAAGTCATTAAGAACTCTGTCATAACTTACTATGAGCATACTTTTGAGTTTTGTGGACATTGTGAGTCAACTTTTTGTGTGTCTGGATTCTTTTCCATGACCAATAATTTCAGAAAACAATTAGAGGATATCTCCTGCTATACTGCATTTTCTGTCCTTTGGGTGTACCATTTTGTTCGGATTTTGTTTTATTTTATGTACTTCTGCGTTCTCTGAATATCAGTAGTTAGGTGATCTACAGAATATAAATTCAGAATATAAAACAGGACCTCATTAAACTAGCCTGGTTTAATTTGCTTAACTCAAATATGAGATTATTTTTTAAGAATACTTAGCATTACATATAGTTCCATATGTATTCAAAGTTTCTATTGAATTCAGTTGCACCTATTCATGTTTCTAAGCTTTTTACCCCCGTAAATCAGATTCTGTGCTTTAATTCAAGCACCAACAAATGAGGAAAACAGAACTGGAAATTACTTCATAAAGTGTTGTTGAAGTAGATTGCCAAGATATCCAGAACTCCAGAACAAATCACTTTTAAGCACGTATAAGAGATTTAATATGTACTCCTACATAATTTAAAAGTTTAGCAAAGACTTCGGGAGAGAATCAGGACAGTAGAAAAGAAAGTATTGAGCACCCCCTAGGTAACCAATTCTAGGGCTGATTTAACAGCTGAAGTTTGAATTCCCAACAGTCCCCACTGCACCCCTCTCATTCACTGTGACACCAGCATTTCCCATGTTATGTCAAACTTCCTACAGTTCAGTAAATTTGAAAGACTCAGGGTCATAGGTTCATTAATTGTGGTTTTCTCTTTGGAACCCACAGTGCAATTACAAGTCTATTTAATGTAATAGTAACTGTTAAAGTCAAGCCACTTGATCACTTCACTCTTGTTATAGAAGTGTTACAATTCTAAACTATGCATGCAGAACACTCAAAATTCCTATTAATTTAATTTAATCAAAGTTGAATTTATACTTGCAATGATTTCTAGAGCCTGAAAGCTAAAAGCACAGCTTATATTTAAAATAATTTGAAAGTAGAAGTGTTTCATTTTCATATTAGATAAAATAACCAATTATGTCTCATAAAATATGGTAATATTTTTAGGTAAGTTAGGAAATAGAAGAATGAAGGAGCAAAAATCATTTTTAAATGTTTATTTTTGAAGCAATAGTGAGAAGTATTTAAACACGATGTGCAAGCTTTGTGACCTTCTCTTGGAGAGGATGCTGACATTTTACTTTGTTTAATTTCCTTAATTCTCAGTTGATTTGCTTGTTTTTTAAAGACTTGCTTTGGTGTTGTTTTTTTTTTTTTATTATTATTTTTTTTTCTTCTTGAAATTGAAGGGATTTAATTTACTTCATTAACACAGTTTTATCTTTGCATTAAAAAAGATTATCTTTTACCTTGATACGTTCCATTGAGCTTTGAGATGACATTGCAAAGAACAGCCAGTATTCTGAAATCTTACGTTTCCATTGCCTTGCATTTCCATTTCAGTTTGAATAATCCTACAATTTACAAAGTTATAAAGTTATAGATAACTTTATAAGGTTATTTGATCTGCAAATCAAGCAATTGGTAAGTCTTGAGTTAAGGAGATTTCATTAAAAAATGTTCTGTACTTGCAAGGGAACTGGCAAAAAGAGTTTTGCATGAGATGACACTAATATTTAAAAAAAAAACCAACTCATTTTCTTTCTGGCAATGATTGTAATATAGAAGTCTTAAAATTACTATTGAAGAAAATCAATGTCTGATATAAAAGGCCATATTCCTTGTCATTTTTGGTGTTCAAAAATCTCTCAGTACCTTTTGAAAAAGAAATAGGCCTTGCTGGTGCTGCCATTATTTCAGTTATATCCATTTAACATTCTTTTGGAGTTTGGAAAGCAATAAGCTGCCTAAAAAGTGATACTTTAGATGATATTGACAGACATCTCAATTAAAATATATTGACTTTCCTGTATGGACTTCCCCAGTGCAAATTAATTTAAGCAGACTTTCTAGAAATTGGGTAGGAAAGTCTCTGCTTGACCTAAAATATTGTGTGGTGATGTTCCTTTTCGCTATTTAAGTGCTGTCTTTTTTTCTTTAAAGACAAAATTGGTACATTTCAGAATGAACAATAGAGTGGTTTTCATTCTGATTAACAAGGTGCAGTTCTTTCACCTAGGAAGAAATTTCATTATTACAAAACAGAGCATAAAAGACGAAGAGGAACGTAGGAACTCAGAAGGAGATATAAAACAGATAACAAACTGCGTATTAATTTCATTATATTGATTCTGTGGTATCTGCACTTACAAAGAAGAAAAGAAAATCAAAGGAGGCACCAAGGAAACAAAATTTATATAAGCTTTTTCAAGGAAGATACATGTGGGACCAGAAAAGATACATTAAAATAATCTAGCAGAGAGTAGAGCATATAAAGATCTAAAAAGATAATTATTCATTTTCTAAAGTCAAGCAGTAGCCTGGAGCTAAGCAATGATAGTTTAGGTAAGTTATTAAGAGTAGGGACTTAATGTCAGAGCAGTAGAATAGTCTACTGAGAGGAACACCTCTGCTATATAAATGCAGACATTTAATAACAAGCTAGGAAAAAATATCAAGTGACAGTGCTGATCCAGAACCTGATCCAGTGCTTACTGCAGTCATCATCTCTTCTGATGCTTTAAATCAGGTTCAATCAGTAGTCATCCATAATGTACATTGTTCCAGAGCACATAAGTATATCTTTCTACTGTGGGTAAATAATATATATATCAGATGATTATGATTTTATTTTTTTAATCTTCTTCAGATGTAAAGTAGAGATTCAGACAAATATTGGTCAGGTTGTCAAAGGCCTGAACTTAAATGCTTAATTTAGGTCTTATTTTTTCCCATTTTAAAATTCCATCAGTACAACGGTCTCTTCTAACTGTGAATCGTGAATGTGTGTATTATATCAATTGTATGGAAATATTTAGCCTACAGCATATATATATATATATTTAATATTTTGAAGGGATACCTAAAAAAAAAAAAAAAAGGATTCCTCTTAGTGTTAAGTGTTATCCAGAGACTATTTGGTATAAATGATACAAATCCATTGATGGTAGTGGAATTTCACTTGCCATGTTTAATATTTTGGAGTATTTGAACTGAACATAATGTTTCCGTATATTATAGCAGCCAAACACAGCTTTACAGACATGACAGAAGACAATGAAGACAATTCTCAATACCATTCACATTTAACTTTGTTAGAGAAGTTTTTTAGTTGTTTTTTTTTTTCTTTTTTTTTTTTCTCCTTCAAATCATCATTCTTTTTAAAGAAGGTAAATATTGTTTTGTATTCTGAGTGATAGCAAGAATATTAATTTTGGCACTAGTATAACTGAGTTAAATATCACGAGCTGGAATCGTGCACATAGTGTGCACTCATTATACCTGCAATAAGTTTTTCCCTGTATCTCCCTGAGGGCTTGTTGGTATAGGAATATTACTTCAGAAACTTTAATGCATTTAACTTGCATTACCTGGCAACCACTCACATTTTTTTAAAAAAGAGAGTTATTTTGTGTCTTAGTAAGTGATCTTTGGAAGAGCATGCCTCCTACAGTGAGTTTGTGTCCTTGTGTCTGCTGGTAGTCCCCCAGGTATCTTGCTTTGCACCAAGACTGGCATGTCTGCATATGTGTGTGTAGATATGTGAAGGTGTGTTTAATAGATATGTGTATTGAGTACAGCTTAACCAGACTTCATTCAAGTACCAGTATTCATATCAGCATTCATTTTTCAGTAATAGTGAATTCATATTCCTCTTATAAGAACTGGGCCTTCAGTGAAATCAACGGGTACATTTTGCCTCAAAAGGAATCATTAGAATGTGAACATACAGAATACAACCAAACACTCAAGGAAGAACAGCTGCTCCTAGAACTAGAATAAATCTTAACTCAAAGTGAAGTAATGCCATTACAAAGAATGCTGATTGATTTGTTCATTGGCTAGGGAATGAGCCTGGTGATGTTTTCCTGTAGATCTTCCAGGTGATGTGGTTAAGCATCCAGACCTGTAAAAATTTATACTACTCCAGTTCACTTTCTTTGGATGTCGAGCTCAACAGACTGGCTGTGTGACCAAGCAACATGTAACCTATGAAACTTCTCAAACATTGGTTTTGACGGAAAAGAGTAATGAAACACCCAGTCAGCAGTTGGCAGGGAGATCAGAGAGAGCAGCTGAGACATCCCCTCTAACAGGTGCAACCACAGAACTCCTGGGATGGATAGAGAAAAAACATTTCTTCAGTACATTCAGAAAAAGGAATAATCTCCTCTTCTGAGTCACACTATACCACGTGACAGCATAGAAACCAGTTATGTTATGTTAATGATAGAGGGGGAAAAAATGTAGTGTGAGTTTTACGGAACTGGAATATGTTTCTCACAGTGGCTCTGCAGTCTCCCTCCTTAGAGATTTTCAGAACCTAACTGGAAAAAGCCCTGAACAACTTGCTCTGACTTTGAAGTGGGATCTGCTTTGAGATGGGGGGTTTGCCACATGACCTCCAGAGCTCACTCCCAAATTAAATTATTCAGTGAGTCAGTGATTCTGTATTGCTTGGGTCAGTTAGTAAGTATCTAGAAGAAGACAAGTTTACTTCATGTAACTGATTGGAAGGCAAACTAAAGCAACACCAAGATTGAGTGGCCAAGGCTGGGAGTATTGGATTCTAGTTCATAGGTTAGCAATGGACAAGTAGAACACTGTTACTGAAGAGGAAATCTCTTCATGATACATTCTACTGACCTTAGTTCTCTCTAACCTCCTGAAGACTGAGCAGTCTCATACAGATGAGTAGACATTTGTGATTGTATAATTCATGGGACTTTTTTATTATGATAGTAAACCAACTAATTTTTCTGTATGTGGCATTCAGAGGAAGCTTCTTAGAGAAGCTACTGACTTCTCCTACACCCATTGAGTGTTGCGGCTAGACCCTGTGGTATTTTGATCTAAGATTTTTATATAGTTGTAGGGAATGTGAGACTTATCAAGGAAGGCGTTAATCTTTTTAATGTGGAAACATGGAGAAAAATATGCATATAGGTGAGAGTATGCCACTTTGTCCCGTATTTCAGTACAAATCAGGTTTGAAAAGACATTTGCAGAAATATGTATTTTTGGCTCTAAGAAAAGATTTGATTAGTTGGTATACTGCATTTTCCTTCATTTTTCTTAGTTACTTTTCTGACTATTGAAAAATGCCTCTTAATTCTAGCAAGGAACAACTCTGAGAGATAGAACTTGTCTGCATTATACAAAAGTAATGGGTAAAAATGCATTTTGCGGGAAGGAAAAAAAAAAGATCCTAGCAAATCAGTGCCTTAGTAGTCATTTGTACTTGGCAATTACATTAATTCTGTTGCAGTTAGACAGAAATCTTGCTGCTATTCACAGCAATATTTTTTTCGGGTATTGATATGGTGCCACATTACAACAGTTAAAGGCTAACCGACCGACTGAAGTGAGGCAGTAAGCAACTTAATGCTTACAGATTACATGGTGAAAAAACCTGAAGTAGCATTTTAGTAGGTGTCTGGGTATTTGAATTGCCAGATTAAGTACAAATCTAATTCTTGCATTAAAAAACATACTATTGCTCTAAGAATTTCTATTTAAACTGGAAGGTGGAACTGTTCACCACAGTGTATGAGAGATCTGATAAAATTTAATGAAAATTCAGTTCCTCATAAACTAAATTTCAGGATCTTAGGGAAGGAACATAAGAGTCATCATGAGTTGTTCAACTGGTATACAAACTACATTGTGATCAAAAGTAAAGATATTGAAGGGCTTGTCTAACCTTAGTTGACAGAGTTGAAAACATGTATGTGGCCTCAGTTACAGCATTTTCTGTGTGAATGTTTTATAATGTATCCTTGTATTGTGGGGACACCTGGCTTGTAGGTTCAGAAAGGGCTCTGCTGCCTTGGTTACCCACTGGGATCTGTGTGGTGGCTTGGAACCTGAGCGCTCACCAGATGGTTGAGCTGGAGTCAGAACCAGGAGGTCAGATCAGTAATATAGGAACTGCAGGCAGCTCCCTTAATTTTGCTTAGAAACCTGCTTTTCACAATCAAACTTCATTCTGCAGATGTCCATGAAGCAATTGCAGACAGATTTTGTGATTGTGTTTAGAGCCAGGTAAATCACCCCTGTGCTGAGAATAAAAAGTGGATGTTGCTCAGTGGAAGAGCACTTCTGACCAATACGGGCAGCAGCTGTGGGCCTTCTTAGGTGCTTCAGATGGATGCTCATTCTGTATAAAGCAGGTGGCTATCCTCAGTGTATGCACATGTATGTTCTACTGCTGGTTTGTCTTCTCTAAGCAGAAGTGGTTTTGGAAGTTGTTCTGGTAATCTGACTTAATTATTGGATCCGTATAAGTTGCATGCTACCAAAAAATAAATCTTACATTTTTTCGTGACAAAAGAAAGCTAAATTCTTGTAAATAAAAGAAATTGGTGATAACTGACAGTGATAAGGTAACCTTAAAAGAAGAGCCATCACTCTGAATCTTGAGAGGAATTAGAAAGAACAAGTGGTAATGTGGAGAACCATTTGAAAATGTGTGGTCTTAATACCAGTAAAGGACAGTCATCAGGTTTGACCTACAGAGCAGAGGGCAAAGAAAGCTGGTTTCTAGTTTCTACTTTATGCCCAGACCTTCAGTTTGGGCTGCAGCATATTGTTGAGAAAGTTGTGTTATCATAATTTAAGGGTTTGAAATAATGGAGTATTCTTTCTGTGCATGGGTGAATTATTTCAGTGGTTAGTTGTCCCCAGCAGGAAAAAACATACATGTTTATATGCCTTAATTCTGGTCTCCACGTATTGGCAGTTAAGTCAATTGCAACCTCTTTATGGATTACATAAATAGATTGCAGTTTGGTTCTCTAATTTTAATGTAGGTTATTTCTAATTTTTAATCATTCACACAGCTCTTTCTCTCCATCTTTTTCCAGTATCTCCTCTAAATCAATGACAGTAGAAATGATTACAGCATGCCAGCATTGATCTTTCTTATTTTATATACTGCCATTATAAAGTGAGAACAGGGGGAGTTATATACCCCTGCATATATGTTCAAGGTAGAAATATTAATTCTGCACATTGACAGGCTGGCTTGAAACTGAATGATTACTCTGAGCTATGGTTAGCTGCATGCCAGTTTCTTACGTAATATTAAATGGCCAGGGTATGCTGATTCCTGATTCTCAGTTATCAGTTAACCGGTTTTATATATATTACATAAAATCATAATTTTTTTTGGAATACTTTGTATTGTTAAGATAGATTTATGTAGGATAAATACATTTTCATAATGGGGCATTAAAAAATGGAAAATTGAGTACTGACTGATGCTCAGAATTAGAATCTCCTGTGCTTACTTTCAGACTTTTATAGCAATATTTGTCATTTTAAGTCTCTGTTCTTTTTTAGATGAACCATTCACCCTAATAAATCAAAAATGTTAAAGCTTCCACACTGTTATCTCTTCTTGTTGGATTTTTTTTTTTTTTTAATGAATCTTCTTTAAAGTCTATCAAAGGGTATCTTTAAAAGCCGATATATTGGGCATCCTCCTGTAATGTAGCAGGCTACAAAATAATGGATGTAATTTTACTTTTGCTCCAGTGCTAATTTCTTGAATTGTATGGTTTCCTATTTCTGTACATCTCTGGATTTTAGTTAATTGCAAAGTTTTGCAAAATAGAAATTTAAAACAGTTTAATGGTATAATCAGTATTGTGTAATTATTGCAGGATGAGAACCTGTATATTTCTTCTGTGCTTATTACTACTGAATTGTATCACTTTCTAAATTGTATGGGAACTGCTGAGTCACGGCCTGAACCTCTGATTGATCACCTGAGGCGAGCCATGAGTCAGCCAGGGGAGCACAGGTGAAGGCAATTCACCTGTGCTGCCGGAAGGGGTGGAGCCTGGCTCCATCTCTCCTAGACTTATTTAAGAGCTGGCTACCAGTGGGGAAGGATCTCGTCTGGAGATCCCTCTTTCTGGTGCTTTCTGTAGGTGAGCCTAGCATGCGGGTAAGCCTTCCATTTATTCTCCTTATTATCTTAGTTTACTTTGCCTAACTCTCTTGTTCTTTTGTTATTCTAACATAGAATCATAGAATCATAGAATCACTAAGGTTGGAAAAGACCTAAAAGATCACCCAGTCCAACCGTTCACCTATTCCCAATAGCTCCTACTAAACCATGTCCCTCAACGCAATATCCAGTCTTTCCTTGAACACCCCCAGGGTCGGTGATTCCACCACCTCCCTGGGCAGTCCATTCCAGTGCCTGACCACCCTTTCTGAAAAGTAATACTTCCTCATGTCCAGCCTGAATTTCCCCTGGCGTAGCTTGAAACCATTCCCCCTGGTCCTATCACTAATGACACGAGAGAAGAGGCCGACCCCCAGCTCACTACAACCTCCCTTCAGGAAGTTATAGAGAGCAATAAGGTCTCCCCTGAGCCTCCTCTTCTCCAGGCTGAACATTCCCAGCTCCTTCAGCCTCTCCTCATATGGCCTGTGCTCCAGACCCCTCACCAGCTTCGTTGCCCTTCTTTGAACACGCTCCAGGGCCTCAATATCTTTCTTGCAGTGAGGGGCCCAAAACTGGACACAGTACTCGAGGTGCGGCCTGACGAGTGCTGAATATAGGGGAACAATCACCTCTCTGCTCCTGCTTGCAACACTGTTTCTGATGCAAGCCAGGATGCCATTGGCCTTCTTGGCCACCTGGGCACGCTGTCGGCTCATGTTCAGCCGAGCATCAATCAATACCCCCAGGTCCGTTTCCTCTACGCAGTCCTCCAGCCACACCGCCCCAAGCCTGTAGCGTCGCCTGGGGTTGTTGTGGCCGAAGTGCAGGACCCGGCATTTGGCCTTGTTGAAACTCATCCCATTGGCTTCAGCCCAGCTCTCCAGCCTGTCCAGATCCCTCTGTAGGGCGTCGCTACCCCCAGGCAGATCCACGCTTCCAGCCAATTTGGTGTCATCTGCGAATGTACTGAGGGTGCACTCGATGCCCTCATCGAGGTCATCTATAAAGATATTGAAGAGGACAGGCCCCAGCACCGACCCCTGCGGAACACCACTCACGACCGGTCGCCAGCTGGATTTGACTCCATTCACCACCACTCTCTGCGCCCGGCCCTCCAGCCAGCTCCTTACCCAGCCAAGAGTGTACCCATCCAAGCCTCTGACTGCCAGCTTCTGCAGGAGAATGCTGTGGGAGACAGTGTCAAAGGCTTTGCTGAAGTCTAGGTAGACCACATCAACAGCCTTTCCTTCATCCACCAGATGGGTCACTAGATCATAGAAGGAGATCAGGTTGGTCAAACAGGACCTGCCCTTCATGAACCCATGCTGGCTAGGCCTGATCCCCCGGTCACCCTGCACATGCCGCATGATCTCCCTCAAGACGATCTGCTCCATAACCTTCCCTGGCACCGAGGTCCGGCTGACAGGCCTGTAGTTCCCCGGATCCTCCTTACGACCTTTCTTATAAATGGGAGTCACATTGGCAAGCCTCCAGTCATCTGGGACCTCACCAGTCAACAAGGAGTGCTGACAGATGATGGAAAGCGGCTCGGCTATCACCTCCGCCAGTTCCCTCAGCACTCTTGGGTGGATCTCATCTGGCCCCATCGACTTGTGACAGTCCAGCTGGAGCAGTAGGTCTCTGACTGTTTCTTTCAGAATCGCAGGGGGGTTAGTGTGCTCCCCGGCCGAGATTACCAGGTCAGAGAAAGGAGTATCCTGAGGATAACTGGTCTGACTTTTAAAGACAGACGTAAAGAAGGCATTCAGAACCTCCGCCTTTTCCTTATCCTCAGTGGTCACATTCCCAGCCTCATCCAGCAAAGAGTGGATATTCTCCTTTGTCCTCCTCTTACTGTTAATGTATTTATAAAAGAGTTTCTTATTCCTTTTCACACCAGCAGCTAGGTTAAATTCAAGCTGGGCTTTTGCCTTTCTGATTTCACCTCTACACATCCTAACAACTTCCCTGTATTCATTTTGAGTGGCCTGTCCCTCTTTCCACAGGCGGTAGATTCTCTTTTTCTCCCGGAGCCTCAGGAATAGCTCCCTATTCATCCACGCCGGTCTTCTTCCCCGCCGGCTCATTTTGCAGCTCAGGGGGACTGCCTGCTCCTGCGCCCTTAAGACTTCCTTTTTGAAGAGCAACCAGCTCTCTTGGACCCCTTTGCTTGCTAGGACTGAATGCCAGGGGACTCCCCCTATTAGTCCCCTGAACAATTCAAAGTCCGCCCTCCTGAAGTCCAAGGTAGCAGTATTACTATTCCCCCTCCAGGCTCCACCATGAATCACGAAGTCTATCATTTCATGATCACTCTGTCCAAGACAGCCTCCAACCTCCACATCTCCCACCAAACCTTCCCTGTTTGTGAACAGCAGGTCTAGTGGGGCAGTTCCTCTCGTGGGCTCTCTGACCAGCTGTATCAGGAAGTTGTCCTCTACGCATTCCAGAAACCTCCTAGACTGCTTCCTTTGTGCTGTGCTGTACTCCCAGCATACGTCAGGGAAGTTAAAGTCCCCCATGAGGACAAGGGCAGGCGACTGTGCAGCTTGTGCCAGCTGCTTATAGAATACCTCGTCTGTTTCTCTTAATATCTCCTGATTATACACTAAATGCTCAATTTTGATTTGGGGGATACTATATACACTGGTAAGGTCTGTAGTGTCCTAGGTATTTGTCCTATTCCAAACAGTGCCATTTTGTTTTTTGAAATAATGATTAAACAGTAATTTAGCATCACTTCTGCAGTATCACTCTTAATAACTTTTATCAGAATCTGCTTTCAGACTCCATTTGCTTAGTGATCAGATCATGCTATCCAATGCTGATGAATATACCCTCCAGGATACTAAGCTCCTGGTCTCCTTCATTGAAACTCATGTATACCAAGGGCTTCTAGTAACCTGTAATAGAGACCTGCAATTCAGAGGATTAAATCCCATTAGAAGATGAATTCAGAGGATGAATTCCCATTATTAACAAAAACCATAGCATGAGAACGCTTATAGAACACATTTATGTTTTTTCTTGTGTGTATGAGGTTTTTTTTTTTTTTCTTCCCCCTCTTTTTTTTTCCCCTTTCATTTCATGTTATATTACAAGAGTTATAACTGTAAACCTGTTTTAAGTGGCTTTAACCTACCAACTCCACTGCTATCCATTTTACTTCAGGACTTGGAAAAGTAGATTATCCGTAAAATAATGAGCACTAGGGAGGAAGCATAGCTATGAAGGGCAAGCTGGTTTTTTTTTGTTTTGTTTTGTTTTTTTTTTTTAATCTCTTTAAGAATTGCAGGTCAAAGAAGAAAAGTAGCAGTATATTATTGCGATAGTATCTGAAATTTTATTGCATGTCTTCTTGGTGTGTTCTCCTTTGTTATTCTTAGACACTTGCTGTAAAGTTGACATTCAGAAATATACATCTCAAAGGCATCAACATAAAGGTTATATCAGTGGAACTGCTGTGTTTTTAATTTGCACCTGATTTGTACAAATGCATGTTGATTTCCCTTTTTATATGCAATGTGGGAGGAAACCATATAAATGAAAACTGCACTTTAGGCCAAAGATACACTTTTAAGTAATTGGATGTTGCATTAAAATGTCCCCGGGTTTCTATTTTACTGATGCTTCTGTGTAGAATTGAGCCAATCTGTCTTCATATTTCCTCTTCTGTAGCATTATAATTGATCTGGCAGTTTGCCACACTTAGACCCAGACAGAAATCGCTTGGCATAGAGGATATTCTGCCTCTCTAATTTCACTGACAGAATAAATCCTGTTTTTAAATTGCTGTCATGTGGTTTTTATCAGTAAATAACACACATCTTACTATGGCACATGTACATTGAGATAGACAACTATTTCTTTTTAATGTGCCTACTGTGGAGCAAAGGAGGAGTATAAAAAAAAAAAAAATCAAGTTTTCATCTGATCTACTGTAAGGGTGCTAACCTTGAAAGTGAATCTTTGGGAAGAAAAACAAACAAAACAGACCTAAAATTTGAATATGTCTGTTTGTTCTCTTTTAGATACAGTCCATTGTGTGCTATGCAGACAAGCAAAGGAAAATGGGTATTACATATAAAGGATATTTTCCTTATAAAACCTCACAGGTTTTTTTAAAAATACATATTCTACACTGTAATGCGAAATTGCTGAAAATATTTTTGAGAAATATGTGCATATTTAAATAATTTATCTGATAGTAGTGGTAAAACCAATCAAAATATTGTGCTCTATTGAAGTTGCACTCAGTTGCAAGTTCACTTGGGAAGACCAACTATTTGAATGGCATGTGTACTGTTTTCAATTATATTCAAAAAGATAATGCATTTGACAGTGAATAAGCTACTGCCTATAAACAACGAAGTCCCCACTGCCAGCAACATCATGCAAAGTGTAATCTCTGTATGCAAAGATCTAGAAGCTCAGACTGAAACTCCTCAATACTGTTTGTGAATTAGTACTTCAAAAACTCAAAGGAAGAGAAAGCAGTTGTTACATCATTTCAGATGAAACCATCTCATCCGCGTCAATATTGCATAAAACAAACAAAAATAAGTCATCACAGTAGAAGAAAGAAAAAATGTTCTGGAAAACAGCAGATTACTGAGATGCATACATTTTCATTCAATATGAAATATTTGGGTTTGCCAAGAGTAAAACATGAAATCAATTCCATCCTTCAGGACATTTAAAGAGAGCCTTCGGAGCTTAATGTAGTCACAGGGAGCTACTGAATTTAAGGAATATCTTTTGATGTGCTTTACAGGTAGTCTTTACTCAGAGCTATGGTTTTTAACCTAGATGCCATGTTATTATTATGTTTTAAATTTGTAGTACATGTATCAGTGGAGACGGGCCCTAAATATCATTATGAATGTTTTCTTTATGTTGCGAACTTGCAGATTCATCGCTGTTTTGATTCTATCTCCTGTACACAAAAGTGAGCTTGTTGATACAGAGCATATGGTTCTGTTGAATGTGTCTGCCATGAGTCGTGACCCTAGTCAAAAGTATTTTAGACACCCAAGCAGATCACCATAGATATTCTGAATATCTGAGATGATATGCTATTTCTCTGTTGAACAAAGATCAGATATAGAAAGCTAGACTGTGGGGAATAAGAGGGGAAGGAAACGGGACAAATTCACAGTGATTACAGTGCGAAGTTTGAATCAGTTCGTATGAATTGGATTTTCTAGGAAGCATAGTGTTGTTATTGTCTTTTTTTTTTTCCTAATGAAAAGAGCAAAAATGGCAGTATCTGAGCTGGGAAATTATGAGCATTTGGACACTGTAAGCTGATTTGTGGGTGACAAGTGAGAAGGAGCACTTAAAGACTGATTGCAATGAAAAATGAATGCTTTTGATACTGGGTTTTCTGGGAAGAAGTCCTTTAATCTGAGGCAGGATGGATTTCAGCCTGGAAGGCAGCAGTAGCGTTCCAGAGGTTGATGCTTATAGTAGCTGGTGGAATATTACAAAGAAGAACATTATCTGAATTCTGGTAAATACTGATGACTAGATTTGCTGTCCTATGTGTTAATCTTACCTTCACTTAGTAATATTATGGGATGAAGCTGTAGAGAGAGGTTCTTGGGTTTTGAGACTTTCTAGAAAATCAGGCCATGTAGTTTTTACCATTTTTCCCAATAGCTTAATATAATTATTGAATAATATCCTATTGCTCTGATATTGGTCTGTGACACTGCAGAAGCCATGGTGCATGTTATTGGACTCATCCATGCATCTTGCTATCTGAAAATCTTTCTGAAATTATCTTTGAATAAAAGATGATTAAAAACAGGATTTCTGGTATGAGGTAGGGATCCTCTTCCTTAAGTCCCTAATAGGATTGTCATTTCAATAATCAAAAGCTATCAAACTGTTGAGCAAATATCATGCTTCCTTTTCCAGAGAAGAACAATAAACCACTGAATAGTTTTATTTGAAAGTTACACTACTTAGTCTGTGTACTAGTGGTGAGCATCTATATAATGCTTGCTTATAGTATAGTACATAGTAAGCAGACATGGATGAAATAATTTACTCAAAGAGAGAAGCTGTTAAATTATTATCTCAGTATGGAGAGATCAAACTAAAACTTTAGAAGTTATTTCTGTCTCCTGTTGAATAAGAGTATTTGTGTCTATTCCTCAGTTTTATGTAATTTTCTTTTAAGGCAAGTAACAGTGAGTAAGAGAAATTAATTTATTAATCAGTTAAAGGTTTGTTATCATTTATCAAATCTTTAATATTCAATCTGAAAAACTTTATTACTCTGAGAAAATAGCATTTTGAAAGTTTCAAGGTTAACTTTTCAGATATTCAGCTCAGATAATAACAGAGAGCATCATAATGTGAGATTTTTCCTGAATGCCTTCTGTGTAGATGATTGTATTTACTATCCTATGGAAAAATGATCGGATGTTACACACTATTGTGTGTCTTTCTATGCCTTGAAGAGACACATAATTTATAGCAAAAATTACAAAAAGATTTCAGAAGCTTTCTGGCTAGAGATATTCCTTTTGTATTACATCTAATGTGTTTTCTGCTGTGAATTATTGTAGCATGTCATATTTCCACTTTCCTTTTGCATTTGTGCTTAATATAAATAATGTATAAAGAAAGCTGCAAGAGATGTCTATGCATATAAGCATTTTAAAAACAGAGCAATTCATGGGAATTTTTTTTACCATCTCCAAGGTGATTTCCACAAATAATATTACCTTGATCAGAATAATCCCTAATTTTAAAAGCTGGATTTAAAACAAACAAACAAAAAAGTCTATTTTGTTTAATAGCGGTTTCCTCACATATTTTAGTTTCTTATATTGAGGTACAATTAGAACATAAAGATAGCTGATAGTCCTTTGGTATTGATAATAGAGCTACTTAGGACACAAAACATAAAGCACATTGACTTAAGCATATTAAATAATGATCTACTGCTGTTATACAGCAGTATATTTAGTAGCACTGAATGAGTAATATCTTAACATAAGAATATCTGAACCTGAGGGTGTTCCTGAATCTCCTTCATATTGTATTTTAGAAGAACGTCAATATTTCTGATGAATACCTTTTACTAGAAAATGTTATTTAGCTTCTGAAGGTTTGGGAACTGATATTTATAGTACAATATTTTTGCTATTGCCTTGTTTTGAGTAAGGTGAAAAGATAACCATACCTATATAAAGTACAGCATGCTGAAAATTGCTTTATCTTTTCACTCATGCCAGAAAGAAAATTTCATTTTCCAGCGAACTGTCCTAAATACCACAAACCAATTTATTCCTTAAAATCTAATTTTTGAAAGGGCTAATAATAACCTCCAAAAAGAATACATAATAATTTTTTACTTTAAAGTCATAGTTTTGTCATTATTGTTATATCCGTTAGGTATTAAACCCTAAATCACATTGTGACTAGAGGTGAATATGTTGGTTTTTTAGGAACTGCATATTCCTGAAAACATATGTGAGTATATTTTAAACTACTTTGTATTTAAAAATAACCACTCCCTGGATTGTGTCTATGACAGTGGGTTTTTAACTTAAACTTGAGCTGTCAGAAGTACATGTAACTGTATCACTTCTTCTATCTGTCCACTAATTGCTTTGTAGATGGATTAAGTGTAGACAAAACCTTGTGAGTGTCTGGAGATGCGTGAGTAGTCACTAGTACACGAGTACATGAGTCCTTACATCAGATAATGCCCTCCTCAGAGGGTGCAGTATGCTTTCCGCAATATCGGCTAGGCCTTCCCATTTTCACTTGAATTTCCCTGTATGTTCAAAGTTGCTGAGCTGGTAGTTTCTCAGTTTGGAGTAGTCAGCTTATGAAGCCATTGACACCAGAGAAGCAGATGGTTGGACTTCTGTCACAAAAGTTGGGTCAGTAATCCTAGCTGATTGTGCCATCTGGACAGTGGAGAGGGGAGGTTCAAGCAACTATTGATGCTGAATGTGTACTCCGTGCCATTAACAAAAAGTTCCAGTTTTAAAAAGGCTGGAGAACTTACTAGGAAAACCCCCATAGATAAGCTAATAAAATAAAAATATTTCAAAAATTGCTATGATGGTGCTAAGAAGACAGTTTGGACTGGGAAAGGCAGTGTCTACACAGGCATGGTCACAACAGAACTGAGGCAAAGCCAGGCCTAGCAATACTGCTCCCAGGCCAGTGGTCTCTGAAGGTAGGCAGGCAGTGGCCCCAGTGGACCTCTCGCGCTGCTCTCTCTTGCTGCTCTTAGCCTGGCAGTTTGTGTTCTGTGCTAACCTGGAGTTCCAGGTTTCCTTTCACTGATGCCTGCATCACGCAGAGCTGTACGCTACACATCTGCAATGTTGTTGGTGCGGTATGCCAGCAGATCTCACACTGCTGCTTTCTTTAGGGTGTGCTGCTGCGTTTGTACATGCTGCCACATACCCACTGGTACTACAGTGTGAATAAAGGTCTTTTGGGACACTAAGATTCACGGTATTCCTAGGATTCAAGTTTCCTTCTTTTCTCGTAGATGAAGAACTACCTGCAATTATTTACAGGTTATTATTTATGACTGTTTACAATTATTTATTTATTTGGGCTACTATAGTGCTGTGCTGTTAACCCACTGTTGATATTGATAGGAAATTTATCTTCAGCACCTACAATGTGTCTCACATGTCACTTCCCAAACATTTGAAGAACATTACTGGCCCTTTTACTGTGAAGTACTGACAGGATCCACGAGCTAGCTTGCTAAATTATTTTCTTTGGGAATATTGCATGGGCTTGAGATGGTTGGAGCACAGTAACTTCAACTGTACAGAATGATGCAGACTATGTCTGAGAGAGAAGATAAAAATATTAAGCTGTATTTGAAACAAAAAAGAAAGAAGAAAAAAATTCCAGACAGAGAATAACCCCCATTGCAGATCAAGGTATGATATGCCTTTTTAAGTAAAGCAGGTTACACATATTTCTGTTAAACCTTTTGGTGATGGTGGTGTTTTTCCTTATTTTTTAAACTCTGTTAACAGTTAAACAATAGTTTGCTTTTCATGTTATGTAAGTTCCCAAAGGAAGGAAATGCAGTTTCCAAGCCCTGGAAACTTGCATGCAGACTAACCCTTCAATCTGACTGTGTGATTCAGGAGGTGGGGCATGAATTACAAACAGCAGAAGGCTGACAACAGAAGATTGTCAACCCAAGAGCCAAGATATTGCTAGCAATGAATGGCAAGAAGTGCTAGCTATAACCAAGGCTTATGCATCCTTGCCTGCTTGGTAGCTCACTATGGACAGATAGCTTAAAAACTGAAAAATATTTGCCATCTTCTGCTTTGGCAATCATCAGTGTCAATAATCTAACACCTGATCATAAAGCTCATTTCTTTAAGCCTCAATGAGTTAATTTCATTCAGTTATCTGATAATCTTTAAAAGAACAATCAAATATAGATATCTGTATGCTATCTTTCACTACAATTTTAATGTACTCCAAGGCAGAAAGTGATAGTGTAGCTGATTGTTGCACACCATACCCTACAATGGAGTTCAGTGTCTGATGGAGTCAGTAAAATTAATGCAGTTTTCTTGACTGTCTGGGTATATAATGTCTGGGTATAAAATGAAGAAAAGCTTCAAATGCGCTCTATTTGATTTGTCTATTTTCTTATAACTTTATGCCAAGATTTCACATTTTGATTTAAAACTTGATTATTCTGTTTGTAGCATCTCTATTTGTTTATGCACTTTATGCATACCTTTGGTTTTAAAAAGGTAAAATAAGAAAATAGTGTGTTAATCTACTTTGGACAGCTCAAACTGTTTAGTAATTTCACTTGTTAAACATAATTGTTGACTGTTCAGAACAAATAGAATATGCTTTCATTTCACTGCATCATATGCTTGCATAAAACATCAGTCAATCTAGATTTTCAGGGAATGCAGATGGCCAAAAAAGGGGCTTAGGTACATTTGTCAGTAGTGGGTGCTTTTATATTCTTTTTATTGCTATGACAACATCTGAAAATGTAATTTTCTGTGAGTTTATCTCTTGGAGGGGAGTTTAATCCTTCCATCCAGTCTTTAGATCTGGTTTGATTGCTGACAAGTTTCTCTTAGTACCAGTAAGGGACTATAAAACTTTCCTCCTGGATATCATTATTTATTCTCACAGAGAACATGTGTTTCTGTGACATATTAATATTTTTATTAATATTCAGACATCCATCTGCATACTTGGATGCAATATCAACAAATTTCAATTCCCAGACCCTCTTTCTTTCCCCTGGATAGAATGATCCTTCATTACCTAACCTGCTCTAAAATAAGGATCATAAGATCATGAATCATAAAAAACAGGGATGAAAAAGACTTCAGCATGTAATTTCTTTCCCTTGCCTTTTGCTCTGTTTCTCTTCAGTTAACTCTACAAATGTGTTTCTTCACTGATGTTTCATTAATCTCCCTGTGGAGATTCTGTAATCACCTGAGATTATCTATTCCAGTGCTTTTCTACTCTATGTCTGCTAGTTTTCCTTACTGTTTAACCTGAATCTTTTGCACCTTTTCTTATACTCCATTTCACTTACTGCCAAAACCTGTACTGTGCTGTCTGATGAACAGAGGTCAAGAGTAGTCCTCTCTTCTGTTCATTTTCTTCTGTGAAGCAGATGTTTCCCGAGAGACAAAGATTTCTCAGAGGCAGGAGCATACTGTCTGGTTTACTGGTACAGAGGTATAATCCATTTCCTGCTGAAGAAGGAATAGCCTGTTGTTACTTTATTTTTCCAGTTTTACAGGTCAAGAGTTTATTGTTTCAGTGGGGGAGGCGTGCTGCGCCCTCTTAAAAGTTGTTTGGGGAAGTCTCTGCTGAAACTTCTGGCTCTTTCTTGAGGAGCTCCAAGGCAGCAGAGGCTTATCAAACTGCTCTCACTGATCAGACATCTGGCCTTGAGCATAGGGCTACACTTGGTGTTCGCAAGGATGGAAATTGGGTTTTAAAATCCTAATTTCTTCCTTCTTTCATAGAAGAATGACTTAACAGGTGTGAATGAAACTCTAGCTTGTCAAAGAGCATCCATATGTATCTGAGTTCAAATTCAAAATGACTTATTTACATCTGTGTGTAATGCTTTTGTGGAAAGTGTAGGACATAGTCTGAAGTAATAATAAGGAACTCTGTTATGTGACTATCCAATCTTTACTGAGTTGCCCTCACTTAGTTTTGTTCTCTGAGAGTGTAAATATTCATGCTGATCTACCACAGCTCAAATCACAACTGTAGCTGTGACAGTGAGCTTTGATAATGGTGTTGCATAGTGCTAAACAGCTCAAGGCTGATGATGTGAATGTGGTACTCAAATCCTGAAACTTTTTTTTTTTTAATATGGATCGGTGCATGACCTCTGGAAGTAGTGTTTCAGGGTATGAATCTGTCCTGAAGATTCTTATGTGAATCATAGAATCATAGAATGTCTTGGGTTGGAAGGGACCCCAAGGATCATCAAGCTCTAATCCCCCTGCTGCAGGCAGGGCTACCAACCTCTGTATCTGGTACTAGCCCAGGTTGCCCATGGCCCCATCCAACCTTGAACACCTCCAGGAATGGGGCATCCACAGCAAAACTGTGGCATGAAAGCCCTTTGTGGCTTTACAAATTGTGACCCATTAGCTACATTAATCACAGTACAATTGGCAAAAGTTCTAATGATATTAGTGATACACAAATATACTAAAAAGAACGTAGGGAATTAGAGATTGAAAGTGTATAACCATAATATTCAATTCTATCTGATTTATGCACAATGAATACACACTTTGCATCCTCTATTTATATGTAATCAATACCTATCTTAAACAACAGTCCAATGTGAGGAACTGTAATGCAGAGAATAAAGAAGCTTGAGATGAGGAAAGCATATTCAAACTTGGGTAAGTTTCTCCATAATGCTCTCTTTATGAATAACATCTTTGAGAATTGATACAAGGCAAGTGAACAGCATGCCCCAGATACAATTTTCCTAACCACCACCTGTGCAGCTAAGCAAAACTGGCAGTGACCCTGGCATTGTTACGTGGGCAGTATTTTCTGCAGGATGCATTGTTACTGGGCACAGACAGTGATTTATTCCTAACCTCAGGCATACAAGCTATAGAGGATTTTTTTTTTTTCACCTTCAGAAAACATCCTGCAGTACCTGACCCAGCTTCTCACTGATGTGCTGGGTAGATGGTGACGCATTACGCCATCTGGTCATGGTGCTTGTGTCCATTTCAGAAGGGAGTTTCATTTCAGAAGGAAGGGCTTGTGCTCAGCTTCCTTAGAACAGATTGTGCCTGCTTTCACAGTAATTATAGCAAAATGGAAAAACCTTTTTTTTTTTTTTTTCTTCTTTTCTTTCTTTTTTCCTTGAAACAACTGCTTATTACATGGCTTAAACAGAGTCAGGATTGAAGAGGTTTATAGATTTGTTAACAACATGTAATTAACTGGCACTCAGTAAACTGGATCAATGTCATCAATATAACAGATAAACCACCATCTGAGACTCTTTTGGGACTTAAGATACATTCTTACAAGTGATCTCACACACAAACTCTTCACACAGCAGGATGCCAGCACTCTGCTGGCCCAGACCTTACTGGTACAGACACCTGCTTTCTGTGAGTGCCAGTTCTGTGCACTTAGGCTGCTCCATACATGTACCACTCTGCACGCTGGTGAGGAACCAGCCCAGAAGGTCAGGCCCCCCATAGCCAAGGTGCAAGCAGCTGGCTATTACAGCCCCTGCTGTCAGTCTGCCTCCAGGTCGCATCTGACAGGGACGATGCTCATCATGTTTAGATGGATGTTGCAATGCCAGTGGAGCAGCTTCTGGGAATATCGATCTGTGTTTATGCTGATGATACCAAGGTCTTCCCTCAGTCATAAGTGTTTGTGCTTTCTTTCATGCTTCATTTCAAACTCATTTTCTCAAATGTCTCTTGCTAAATCTTGGCTTGTGCGCAATCCAGCTGATAGTCATCTTAAACCAAACTCCAGTGTTAATTTCTTTTTAGCATCACCAGTATAAGCATCCTGTCAGCACAAGCAGCTTTGGAAAATCTATTCACACACTGTGAATATAAAGAGCAGTGTTGAAATTTCTCCTTAGGCTTCCTTCATAGTATCAACTTAATTGAAATTACAAAGGACATTTAGAGCTTTTACTGGACTGTAACTAACTCATCATGGTAATGAACATAATTACCATAGTGGCTGTTGGGTTGTTGTTACTTTTCTTTAACCTGCAGCAAGCTGTGATCATTGAGCTTTGTCTCCTGTTATTCATCTGTATTAGTAGCATGTACAGTACTACATCTGCAAGACAGGAGAAAGAAAAATGTGCTTTTTTCAAATCCAGATGTAAGGACCTTTTGGATATTTAGTATCATTTTTTTGCATCATTTCTTAAATTTACAAGTAGTGTATTATGGTTTGATGCTATAGACTTTATTTTACTTAGAAAAATAATTTTGCTTTCTTCTAAATGTGACCTGGTGGCACGCACAGACTCTCTGGATTCCTCAGTTTTCCTATTTTATGTTCTGTTGAGTTTAGATTATGAACACTTTATAGCACAGACTGTCATTATTTCCTTCTATGTTTATACCGTGCTCCGTGTACTGGAAATCCAGTCCTAATTAGAGGCATCTCAGGAAGTACCATTCTTGAAGTGATATGTAATTTATGACATGCCTTTTTCCTGTCTTACAACAGTATGGTTTGAAATAAGCAGACTTAATACAACCTGCTTAATAAAGGAAAGATAATTTCATTTTGAAGGATATCTTACCTCACAACTTTGGATTTGAAAAACGAATAATAGATGTAATATAGGACCTTTTTATTGCCTACCTAATGCCTCTAACATAAAAATGTAATTGAGCATAAAAATATAAATTCTCATAGCACAAAACATTTCTTATTAAGATAAACCTGTCAGTATTATATACAGGTAATAACTTTGGATTACAAAATGTAAGCTAGAAATCTTTATAAGTAATCTCACAGAAGTCCTCTCTTATTGACTAACATTTTAAGAATCAATTGCTTCAGATTTTCATTGGGTTGAGAAAATGGTTGATGATGCCAGAATAAAATGTATATAAAATATTGGTATCCATATTTCTCCTTTTTCAGCACTCTAATTATTTACTCTTAGCACAGTTATGAGAACTGTGATTTGTTCTTTTTTTTTTTTTTTCCCCCTTCATAACATTAATGAGCATTCAAGCACACGTGAAATGAAACAGAAAATGGAGCTCAGCCAAATTGCAGGTTTATGTCTGAAATGCTATGCTTTTAAATAGAGTGTTCTTTTTTGGTCCCTTCACTGCTAGTTTATAATTCAGGATATTAACAATACACATTTAAAATGAAGTATCTCATGCCATCAACATTTATTTTTCTAGATGAAACCAGAATGTATTTATTATTTTTATATACTTTTTTTTTTTTTACAGAAGAACAAGGGGAATAATGTAACAGAAGTTCTATGTAAGAACATTCTTACATAACACAAGAGTAGATGCCCTCTGTTAGTTGTCCCATACTTTTGTGATGCTGTTACCAACACTTGTTGTGCACTGTTTACAAAGTAAAAATAGAAATGACTTTTTGCAAAATTATGAGAACTCCAGTAGTTACATCATGAAAACTGCAAAGAAATACTTGGAAGTTTTAAATTCTTACTGAACCATTATAATTAATCGCTGATTTCATGAAAGTTCAATTTTTAAGTACCTAAAAGTATAGCTTGATTTGATTTTGTCCCCGAGTAAAACGTTAAGTCATTAGTCAAAGTATGTAAGGCAATTAACATCAAAGAATGTTTGCTACAATTTTAATTGGAAAGATTAAATTTGTGTTATAGACAGTTTATGGATTTTTTTGTCATTTTTGTCGTGAGTTTGGTTGATTGAAAATATTTTAGCATGTATGTATATAATTAATGTAATCTAAAAGACAAAAAATACAAATTCAGATCAGTCAGACAATTCTACATTTCCTTTTGACTTAGAATATATACATACAGGTATTTTGGTGTAAATTCATATGTCTTTTTAATTGAAAGCATATTCTCTAAAGTTCAGTCATGTTGAGCCCTCTCTCTTCTGATATTTTTGACAGCAAATAAGATTCCTCAAGGATGTCTCTCAAACGAACTTCATCCTTGTTCTAACTTCCACCTCTCAACCTATGGAATTCTTCATTTCTCTGTAGTCTAATTTTTCACTAATACTGTATAGATCTGTTAGTATCAAAGTAAAAATATACAAGCTCTACTCTGAAAGCAATGCTTTCTATTTTATCATATTGGCTCATGACATCAGAAGTGGATCTTGGTGGTATGGCAGTAGAGGTTGAACCTTCCCACCAGTATTCCATTACATGTTGTTGCTGTGTGGCAGAGGGTAGCAGAGGGGCAGTTTGGCACAATGGAGTCTGATATGGAAGTACAGATGAAGTGAAGGTGTGGAATTGAAACAGTGACACCTATTGACATTTGTTGACACTTGCTGAATGTTTAGGGAGACCGACCAGTGGATGTGAGCACAGTGAGGTGGTGGGTGGTGCACTTCAGCAGAGGCAATTGCGACAGTGGTCACCTCTGGCACAGCTTGAAGACTCTTGTTCATCACTGGCAAAAATGCATAGTGGTGGTGACTACATTGAAAAATAGTGTTTTGGAGCTGGTAACTTGTTCTGTCAAATGAGTGTCATTGTGCTCTTCATGTCATTTGTATTTTCCATGGAAATAAGTAGGAGGCATTACTTCCAAAGCAACATGTATAGATGCTTGTTAAAAGTGCAATGTCATTTTGCGTATGTTGTCTCTTACATAGAGACAACACAAAGTAGTAGTACTCCATTTTATTAACTGAGATTCCACTGCAAGTAACAGAACTGTATGAAATTACATGCTCATTTTCCTTCTCTGCGTAAAACAGAAATACTTTAATAGCTGTGCATATATCTGCTTATACTCAGAATTGTACACACATTACATTTCCAAATGTAGTTATTTCGGTTTTGTACTGAAAACACATGGCACATTTAATTAAAAAATTAAAAACAACAGCAACAATTCAAAAAAAAAAATCTAAAAATAATAATGATTTTGCCTATGCAAGAAGTTTGAATTTCCCTCTTGTGTAAAAAAAAAAAAAAAAAAAAAAAAAAAAAATCAGTAAATAGAAAAGTATATTGCATACATACTTTTCAACAAAGTAAAGTGTAGAGCAAATAAATATGAAAACATCCTTCTTTTTTTTTTGTTTTGTTTAACCTGGCAGTGGCTGTGAGCAAATAAGCAATGTAAGAACTCTGCAATTCAGTTACAAAAGAATCATCATCATGTGGTGAGACTCTGAAACAAAGCAGAAGTGCATTATGGTACATCATATTCCACATGGCATTTTTCTTCCTAATAGGTGATAGTTTCTGTGTGACCTTGCCCCAAGGCAGTTACCTCTACTTTTTAATCTCTGAGTTCTCTGACTTTCAGTTATGTAGCCATGGCCATTATGTTCCAGTTCAGCTTTTACTGCTAGTCTCAATATATTGAATTTATACATACACAGTTAATTAGCATGAGGGTCCAATACTTTAATTCCCCATCCAGCAAGTCAGTGCTAGTAGCAGTTTAAATCTAGGAAAGAAAAAATTCTGTTAGTTTGTAGGGAAAGACTTGCAGTAGCTAAGTAATGGGTAATTTAATTGCAGATTTTTCTGGATAGCAACTGTTCCCTATATTTGTGTTTGTTAAGTGTAAAAGACAACTATGAAACAGGTCGCTAAAAATGGATGGAGTTCAACTAAAATGTCTGTGTATATGAAAGTGGGTGGTCATTTCCCAGCTGATGGCAGTTATGACAAGAATAAATTTACACTTGTATGGCACGAGCCACTAGTGCTATGAAAATTATATTAAAAATCTTCATTGTTTTCTTTAAAAAAATATATAGCTGAAAAGGGAACAAACAACCAAACTGAAGATGGAAGAAATTCTGACAGGAGAGGCAGTTATAAAGATGATCTTAACAAAGTTTCTCACAGTCTTAAGGCATAGAATCATTCAAATCACAGGATGGTTTGAATGGGAAGGAACCTCTACAATTTAGTTCCAAGCTCCCCTATCACAGGGTGCACAAAACCTTTCATTAGATCAGGCTGCCCAGGCCTTCTCCAGCCTGGCCTCAAACATCTCCAGAGATGGAGCATCTGTAGCTTCTCTGGGCAGCCTGTGCCAGTACATCACCACCCTCACAGTGAAGAATTTCTTCTGAATGTCTAATCTAAATCTACCCTCTTGCATTTCAAAACCTTTATCCAATTCCACTGTAAAAATTCTATCCCCAGTTTTTTTGTAGGCCCCCTTTACTGGAAGGCAGCTATAAGATCTCCCCAGAGTCTTCTCTTCTACAGGCTAAATCCAGCTTTCTCAACCTGTCTTTATAGGAGAGGTACTCCAGCCCTCTCCTTGTGTCCTTCTCTGGATCCACTCCAACAGGTCCTTGTGCTGGGCCCCCATAGCTGAATGCAGTACTATGAGGGGGCCCCAAAAGGGCAAATTAGAGAATGACAGACAGGTTGAGGGAAGTGATTGTCTAAGTCTTTTGATGCAGCTCAGGATACAGTTGGCTTTCTTGTGTGCAAGCACACATTGGCAACTCAAGCCAATGAGCTTTTCATCCAATGGTACCCTCAAGTCCGTCTCTGTAGGCCTGCTCTTAGTCCATTTCCTCCAGTCTGTACAGAAGTTTGGGATTGCCCTGACCCAGGTTTAGGACCTTGCACTTGACTTCATGCAGTCCATGTGTCTGGGTGGACATATGGACACTCCTGAGGGGACCCATTTGTCACTGATTTCCACCTGGATACTGAGTTGATGACAACAAATATGCAGCCATTCCAAATAAGCAGGTAATTCCTTATTAGCTAAATAGTGCACCCGTCAAGTCTCTCTCTCTCTAACTTAGAGGCATCACTGCTCGCATCCTTCTCCAACGAAAACGGCCTGTCCAAAACCAGTTAAGATTTGCCCTACATTTTTCTACCAGTGTGGCATTGAGTGTCTACATTCTAAAATGAAAATAGTTTGATAAGTAGTTGGAATTTAAGAGCAATTTAGATTAAACATTTTAATGCTCATTTGTGCAATGCCTCTGGTATTTTTGCAGTATAAAAAGATTTTCTTGGCTTCAAACCATTGGATCAGGGTGATTTTGACATCCTTAATCTCTCTTTAAGAGCATTATATTTTTTTTTACTTAAAAATCTGTGCAGTAAAAGGTAGAAAGAAGTAATTTTCTAGAAATAGTGCTTTTAAAAAGTTATGTCAGCAAACACCAGGGTTAAAAGAAATGATTGAATTTTAAAGTAAAGGTGCCAAAGATAGTACAGAAATACAGAGTTTGCAAGGTCTAAGTGTATGATTTTGAATAAAATGCATAGCCTTGTGCTAATTATTGTACATGTCTGCATAAATGCTAGGAACTCAGTCCCTAGCAAGAATCCTCATTTCAGGGAAAAGCAATTCCAGGAGCAGAAACAGTCTTTGGAAGTCAGCAGCATCTTAGCTCACAATTAAAAATGATCCACTCAGAAGTATTGCCTGTTCCTGGTGCACGAACAGTGTGAAAATTGTTCTTCGTATCTGTGGTGCTTTACACCAGTGACTTATATATTAGTGAGTTAGTTATTAGTATCTATGCCATTGAATAATAAATGAATGATGATTTGGGAGTTAAAGGTGCTCTCGGTTCTACCATAAAACTACTGTTAGGACTCAGAAGCTCACGAGTAGAGATTATGAGAGATAAAATCCCAATTTATAACACCTTTAAACACTGACATTGTTAAGGGGAAACAATACTAGTTACATGGCTAGTAGATCAGTTCTATAATGTGATCTGGGCTTCACATTAAAAGTCTCATCTGACCAGGATCTTTTTAAACAAAAATTAATTCAAGATCAGATCTAAACAAAGCAAATGACGTGGCACTTATACAGGGTGGTCATTTTAAAAACAGTAAAAGGACTTAGCATCATAAAAGAGAGTATAGAAATGATTTGGTAAAATTGTCTTATGTTACACAAAAGAAAACAAATTACTAATAACACACAAATAATAGCTCCATACCTTAAATATGTAAGTAAAATACTGACAGTGTGGAACACTGAGGCCAGGATTTTACCTATGAATCACTGAGTAAAAATTTTTGTGATAACCTAAGGGAAAATTAGACACTCTCCAAGAGTTTATTGGTCCTGCAACTGAAGATGCTTCATGAATATACCACAGAATCACAGAATGGCCAGGGTTGGAAGGCACCTCAAGGATCATGAATCTCCAGCCCCCCCTATGTAGGGCCACCAACCTCCCCATTTAATACTAGACCAGGCTGCCCAGGGCCCCATCCAATCTGGCCTGGAACACCTCTAAGGGCGGGACATCCACAACCTCTCTGGGCAGCCTGTTCCAGCACCTCACCGCTCTCTCTGTAAAGAACTTCCCCCGACATCCAAACTAAATCTCCCCTCCCTCAACTTAAAACCATTTTCCCTTGTCCTGCTGTTATCAATCCCTTCAAAGAGTTGATTCTTTCTGTTTGTAGGCTCTCTTTAGGTAGTGAAAGGCTGCACTGAGGTCATCCTGCAGCCTTCTTTTCTCCAGGCTGAACAAGCCCAGCTTCTTAGCCTGTCCTCGTATGGGAGGTGCTCCAGTCCCCTGATCATCTTTGTGGCTCTCCTCTGGACTCTCTCCAACAGCTCTCTGTCTTTCTTGTACTGGGGGCTCCAGACCTGGACACAGTACTCTAGATGGGGCCTCACAGGAGCAGAGTAGAGGGGGACAATCACCTCCCTGTCCCTGCTGGTCACCCCTCTTCTGATGGAACATATGTAACAATACATGAAGCATCCAAAGTAATACTGAATAGTTCATTGGATACATTATAGGATCATTTTGCCTTTCTGTGATTAATTGTTGCATGAATTTATGCAATACCTGAACAATAAGCCACCAGTTTATAGCAGAATCTTGTGGGTTTTATCTTGTTTTTGTTTTTATCTTGTCATACAGCTCCTCTTTAATCTTGTGTTGTACTGATGATGCCTCCCAACTTTGAAAAGTAAAATTTAACAGATTTCATTATCTATTAAGCCAAAAGTCAAAGAATCTAACAGTTATTAATTCCAGAGTCAATTCTTATGGAACTCTAAAAGTAAAATTATTCTAGCATAGCTCATTGTTTTCTCCCCTTTAATTTTTAATGTCTTACATTAGAGAGAGTAATACAAGTTTTGAACTTTTCATTGCCATGTGTCAGCTTCATTAAACTTCAGAACAATTAAATCTTAATTTTCCAGTCTTATAAGAAAACAACCAACAATAACAACAACAAAGAGTTTTCATAGAAAGAGACATATTTAGCTTAGCACAGGGCTTTACAACTTTGTAAGCTTATACAGCCTTTTATCTCATTTCTCATTTAAGAGTTTAATTATACATCTCTTCAACGTTTCTTTTGTAGCCTTTCAGCTATTAAGGTAAAATTAATGAGCCTGTAATTATCAAATCTCTTTTCTTGCTGTTATGTGCTGTTTTCCAATTTTTCTTAGATTTCTTAGCAATACTTGCTCTTAGGTTTATGTTTCGATGTTCTAATTTTCCAGAAAGTGGAAATAGTCCAGTCATACTGGGATACTAATTTTTTTTTTTTAATAGTTTCAAGCTGATGCATTTTTATTCTTCATATTTATTCCTGTTATATTTCTGCATTTGCTTGCATGTCTTCAGTAAGTATTTTTACTGATGTATCAGATAATACAATCTAGAATACCGAAAGAAATCTTGTCATTGTAATGATTGTTATGAGTATTGATAAATACTCATCTGGGATATAGACATACTTTTCATTCTTTTCCAAGAAAGGTTAATGGAAAATAATTCAAGAAATAAAAACATGTTTAGCATTTCTGGGCTGCTAACTCTAAGGAAAAGATTGAGGCAGATCCTGTTCAGCTTTCTGGTAATTTTGGGAAGATTCAAACACCTGAATTAAGATGTGTATATTTAAAATGCCTGCAGAAGTGCTTGCTGTCTGCCTCTCATTTCTATCAACATATATCCAGTCTTTCCAGACAGTACAGTAGCAAGGGGTGAGAGGTGCAAAGAGAAGAGAGTGACTTTTACCCTGAACATGAGCATTTAGGATGTGATTCAGTTTCCTGCACACAGGCATGTTGTGCTATTGAAGATCCTCTCCTGTTTTTTACCCAGCCTCCAGGTGCTACCACAAAAGTGAATGCTCTTCCATACATTTTGTGTTCCATCTGTTAGCTCAGTGTGCATGTTATATCTGTTGTAGCGCATATCAAATAACACAGGGATCCTACTGATCAGGCAGCTAAATGCTGTCCAGCTAAACTCTCTGGGCTCCACTGACTTCTACTGGGAATGTCTCTGATAGGTAACGGTGGAACCTGGCAGAACAGCAGAATTCTCAGTGTAGAACCCTACACTCACACATCTTAATATCAAACTACCTCCTGCCCTGATTCTCGTTAGGCTATAAGATTGACTGATCAGGAGAATGAAGAGATCTTCCTAGAGAAGGCATTTGAAATATGTCCTTACAGTTCTTTGGAAAATGTTACAGGGATTTGTGAATTAGTTCTGACATTAAAAGCCGTCATTTCAGCAGAGTCCTGTGACATAGCACAGTAGTTCTAGCAAAGATTCACTGGCATGGATCCAAGGTCCCACTTGTAGGTATACTGTTTTCAGATCAAAGTTAAAATCTCCACACATTTTTGTGATATCTGATGTTTTGAGATATCTGCATATTGTATAGTCAAGGTTGAGAGTTTTTCTGCAATTCTCTTGAGTGCCAGAAGAGAGAGATTCTATAGCAGGCTGTTTTTCTTTTCAGTCTAGTGAAAGTGTAGAATGTGATGGCTTACTAAATATATCAGAGATATAAATATGAGGAAAGAAAAGTTATTTAAGGTAATATATGAGAAGCAATACATGACAGATGTATTTCTGTCTCTGGCAGATATTACTAGTGGCTCAGATTTCATAATCTATGATAGCCCACAGATCTATCTAGTTGTGCCACTGATTATTCATAAGTGTAGGGATCTTTCATAATGTATGATCTGCATCAGTCTGTATGATCTGCAAAAATACATTTTTATGAGGTGATATTAAGAGATGTCTGTCTCTAACCTGGCTGCAGACTACAGACTTTACGACATGGGCATTTCCATTCTTCAAAATCTCCAAAAGTAATATATAGGTATTGAAATCAACTGTACATTTGCACAGCAGGTTAGGGCAGTTCTTAAGCTTCCCTAGCTGTTGTTGAGAACTGAATGTCTACTGTAGATATAACTAAGCTGTCTACAAAGCTTCATGCTAAGCTGTCTACAAAACAAAAATAATGGAAGGTCAGAGTTAAATTTTTGTTATGTTCGAAGTGAGTGTGAAAGGGAAGACCAGGCTAATATTTTCGGCATGCTTTTTTCAGCAGCTATATTCTTTATGTATTGGACACATTAATTAATTCTCACTACTTTTGTTTTCCCAATAATTCATTAATTCCATATGTACATATTGACATAAGTGGTTCACGCTATTACTGATCATCTATGTTATCGATTCATGTTAGTTTATTTTTCTCCATATTTACTTCATACAGTACTTGATTCTTCATATAATTGATTCTCAGCTTAATTGAATCTTTGCACTACTGAGCAATTCCACAGTAATTGCTTTCAAGTAATTGATTACTTGTCAATGTGACCAGTTATGTCTCACCTGTCATTCTTTTCAGTCCACTTTGTATTTATTCTTTCATCTGAAAACTGTCTTTTTGTCCTCTTTTTTCTGTGGTTCCCATTAATTCTGTATGTATGCCCTCCTCTTTACAGTACTCACGAATCAGTTCTCCATCTCTTTCCCATTTGATTGCTCATCTCCTTGAACATGTGCTTGATTTTGTATCTTGCCACTCCAGCTGTTGCCTTCAGTCTGATATTAGCTCTTTCCAGATCACCAATCATTGTATAATGGTAGAAAAAGGAATTGTCTTGGTCATTTCTCAGGGTTTCAACGATATTCTCCTTAACCTGCATCTGCTTTTGATTTTGTTGATTGTATTAGCCTGGTGGAAAGTGTTATCCTGCATTAACTTTAAGACATTTCTAACCACTTATTTGCTAGGTTGCTGTGTGTTCCTATTTCCATCTATCACCCATACAGAGTTCCCTCATTACCTCTTTCTTTCATTTAAAGTAGCCCAAATCAAAACTCTTCCAAGTGATAAGCTACAAGGCTGATGTTAAAAACATCAGCACTGATTATAGTGGATCTGTGGTCACTCTACACCAGAATCTTATTTCCAGTGGTAGCTTGAAGTAAATAATAAGGAAAAGAATATAAGGACTGTGCAGAACAATGTTTTTGCTGCATATGGGATTGCCCTGGCTTATCATAGCATTCCTTTGTTTACAGACTTGTAGGAGATGAAGGGTAGCCCCACATTACTGATACTGCATGATGAATGTTCCCTTGGCCAATTGCCTTTTGATTTTTTTTTTTTTATGATACAGTTTCTCTTATACCCAGAATTACAACTTGTTTATCTGAAAGAAATATTTTCTTTTAATATGGTGTTTGGATCTTTTTTTTTTCTTTTTTTTTTTCCCCCTTTCCTCATTTTTGCGTTATGATACATATCAAGCTTAATTTTTTCATTGTTTCTCTATTAAGGAGTGTTGTGAAAACTTTTGCTTATCCAGATTTTTGACTAGATTATTATTCCTCATTGTTATCTTTCTGCCAGAAAAGTATATCCTTGCAATTCTTTCTCCTTCCTAAGCTATTTAGACTCATTTATTGTAAGAGGAGACTATTATTCTGTTCCCTCGTTTTCTGCCACTGATAGAAATTAATGAACCAATTTCCTGCGTGTCCAGCAGGTTGAGGGAGGTGATCCTCCCCCTCTACTCTGCCCTGGTGAGGCCTCATCTGGAGTACTGCGTCCAGTTCTGGGTTCCCCAGTACAAAAAAGACAGGGATCTCTTGGAAAGAGTCCAGTGGAGGGCCACGAAGATGGTGAAGGGCCTGGAGCATCTCTCCTATGAGGAAAGGCTGAGTGAACTGGGTCTGTTCAGCCTTGGGAAGAGAAGACTGAGAGGGGACCTGATCCAGGTCTATAAATATCTAAGGTGTGGGGGGCAGAATGGCGAGGCCAGACTGTTTTCAGTGGTGAGTGGAGACAGGACAAGGGGAAACGGCTGGAAACTGCAGCATAGGAAGTTCCGCACAAACATGCGCGAGAGCTCCTTTACAGTGAGGGTGACGGAGCACTGGAACAGGCTGCCCAGGAAGGTGGTGGAGTCTCCTTCTCTGGAGATGTTCAAGACCTGCCTGGATGCCTACCTGTGCGACCTGGTGTAGGGAACCTGCTTTGGCAGGGGGGTTGGACTCGATGACCTCTGGAGGTCCCTTCCAACCCCTACAATTCTGTGATTCTGTAATTTGACATGAGCCTGACTTAAGTTTTGACTTCAATCTGGTTGTTGATAAGCAATTATATATTCAAGTTTCTTCAGAAGTTTTGGATGAGTGTTGTCAATTATGGGCATGTCTTAGTTAACATTTCTGACCATCTAAACTGTGATTAAAGTTTCTGTGAGAGCTTGTATGCATTTACTCTGACTTGTAATCCAGTCTTTAAACACTCCTCTGAGGATAGTGCTTCATTCTTTTAGCTACTCTGCAAACTTCATTTGAAAATAACTTCAATATCTTCAATATCTTCATTTTCCTATGGTCTTCAGGATTTTTTATGTTTAGTATTTCATAGTAAAAGGTTCTGGTTTGTGGGGTTTTGTTCTTGTTGTTGATGTTTATTTGTTTTAGTGCATTACTATCAGAGCTTACATTTTGAACCAGGATGAGTCCTGTGCAGTCAAGATTAGTCATGGTCACTAACGATCTCTAAAAATTTAGGCATTACAATCCTCCCTGATATGATACTATGTTGTCCAATAGAGAATTTTCCCATTAATGTGTGTTTTCTGTTCTTGCATACTGATGAGTGTTGTTGCAAATTCAGTCACCCTTGCTTTGTTAGATGACCAGTTGAGTAGGCCTCAAATTATATTCTTCCTTTCTTAGCCAAATTGTGTTGTGGATGTGCATCCAATTAACTTTATTAGTCTTCAGAAATTCTTGAGCATTCAGTAATGATTCTTCGTAGGTGCTTTTTGCAGTCAGATTTAATATAACTCATTTGGAGACATTACAAGATGCCTGCTGACTACCTTCTTTCAACTGTGCCAGACTTGTCTATTCAGTTAATACTGTCATTTAGAGCCAAGTAGTCCATTTTAGTTCTTTATCTTCTTGGTGCCTGAACAGAAACACGCTTATGTTTGATCTTGGTCTGCTCAGCTGCTCTGCTTGATTTAACCTATCTTGGATCAATAAATACATTTACATATCTATTAATTTGAAATGCTTTAGATTAAAGTTGGCCCTTTATAAAATTCATTGTTCTTCTAGTATTTGTTTAAAGATGGAAGAATGAGTAATGAGTACAGAAAGACAGAGTGTACAGCTGAGGAGTATACTTTAGTTGTGAATTGGGATGCTTTGCTTTTTCCCAGTTTAAAATTTTCTAATTTTTCTTCAGCAAACACCATAAAATAAATCTTCAAAGGATTTAATAAATTTACCAAGGGATGGAACTATCTGTATACAATTAAAACAAAGAAACAAATATTTCAGTTAGCATTGAATTTTAGGTACACATAAATGAAGTCTAAAACTAAACAAATAAAAAAAGTAATTTAAAAACATGATTTATGCACTGAAAGTCTTTGAGTTGAGCATTGAATTCTTTGAAAAATGTGCCAGAGAAAATCTTTATTTCCAAATTGAGTTGGTTTGGTGTATTTAACATCAATGTTGGAGAAGCCCCATAGCCCACTTTTTGAAGAAGACGATGTCCATTTTATATGCTGGGGTTGAATTTCTGTGCTCTGTTCTCCAGAAGCCAGTTTTGCACTCACACGAAGTCAAGCTGATATAGCACAGTAACTCTGAGGCTAAACAAGGTACTCACCTTCAAAGTAGCATCATCCTCAAAGTAACAGTTCAGGTTCATGGCTGAGTATGTGACAAACTTTAATTGGAAAAGTTATCTGATTTTATCACATTGTCACCATAAACACATATGTAGGATTTTTTTCTTCTTTGTAAAGATAATGATGGTCTAGTCACTGAAGCTGAAGTGAATTGGGACCCAGAAGTTGTGTGTTCAAAGGCAGGATTCCCAAAGGACCATTTATAACTCATTAACTTTGTTCCATGCCTCAGTTCTGTCTCTATAACATCAAGCTGGCATTTATTCTGTGAAAAAAATCATTATGGTTTGGGACATGCATACATTTGGTGTGAATAAAGATTACTGATACCTAAGAACTATGTTTAAAACAAAGGGTATGCTGGAATGAACAAATCAAAGAAGGGTATTATAAGGAAAAATATAACCATGCACATTTTTGTTGTTGTTTGAATACCATCTAGTTCATTCCATCTTTTGTTAAACATTTGTGTTAAGATGATTTCATGAGAAATGATGATCATTTTATGAACATCATGTAATGAGAAAATCTCTTGGAATTTCAACAAGTATCTTCCAATTATTTATTTACATGGTGATAAATGAGGCTTATTAGAGGATTATGTATATACTGAATGATAATTTATAAATATATTGTACATTGTGGTGAATTATACAAAAAAGTAGTATCAAATTCATTTTGACATTTTGTTTATTACAATCAGCTTTTAGACTGAGGACAGTATTACTCTAGGTAGACTAGAGAGTTTATATGAAGTCGATTCCAGCCTGTATCAGTTAGCATGTACATACACTGCACTCACTGAAGTGCCATGAACCTTTGCACTGTAGTTTATTCATTGAGGTATTAAAATGTACAAGACTATGTTCTTAAAGATAATTGCTGGAATGTGTCACACGATCTGAAGATGCTTTGGTTAGTAATTCCTATCCTCCAAATATTCCTTTTGTGTATGGAGGGAGTAAAAGATATTTCTGGTCAAGTGTAATGTGTTAATTGCCATTAATCAGATTGCAGAGCAGGTATATGATATTTCAGGACATGTTAACAAGGGCAGGATTCATCTAAAACCAGTTTTTTCAAGTTTCAAATTAAGTTACATTGAAAGTCATTATTTGACTACTAATGTAGCCTAGGTGAAAAGTGCTTTTGTGAAAGTAAAAGTTTAAATGAATCATACACTCTGATGAACAACTGTTTAAAGTTTTGTTTGGCTAAAGCTAACTGCATAGAACCTCATCAACTGTCCTTGTATCTATAACATTTCCACCGTATATACAATTTGCTGTAACATGCACCTATTTCTTTTAAGTAAGTGATCCAAGGTCATAAAAATAAGGTCATATTTATCAAGTTAAAGTTCAATGTAACTTTGAAGAATGATGGTTTTTTTCAGACCTGAGGAAGAGCTTTTGTGTCTGAAAGCTTGCCTCGTCCTTGCCTATCTTTAGCAGTCTATAGGCATACTGTCTCCCTCAAATACTGTGACAGTATTGTATCTTTAGACAGGATTTTTGTCTAGGTTCCTTCTGTAGCAAGGGGAACTGATGCGGTGCAGTAACTAAGCTCTCTGTTGATCTGAGAGAAAACCTAGAGAAATAATTTAAATTAGATGTTTCACTTTTGGATAGATAAAGTAAGTAAGAAATATAGTTTCAAAGTAATGTTTATTTAGTACTAAACTTTCTTTCTACACTATTCAAGGTTAGTAGTTTTCAAGACAGCGTGAGCATGCTTTTTGATTTTAGAGCACTCAAAAAATGTTTTGAGTTTTAAAATAGGAAACTCATCTCACTTTAATTGTGATGTAGCTCCACTCATTCAAACTCATAATATATGCAGTGTTTACCTGTAAGAGACATTTCACATTAAAAAAATTAAAGCTACAACCTTTATGTACACACTAGTCATCTCCAAGTACATATTATTTCTCTAGACAGATATTCCATTCTGGATATTTTTTTTTTTTTTTTTTTTTTTAAATATGCATTATTTATAAGGAAAAAAAAAAGGAGCATGTCAATTAGGCAAATTTATATTGCCACATGCATGATAATTTTTAAATCCTACATGATCTACTGAAGTCTACTAGACTTCTGCACTGAATAAACAAATCTTGGGACAGTCAACAATTTTGCAAGTGCATGTTGTTTACATAATACTTTACAGAGAAGTATGCACAATATTTTCAAGATCTGTTTGTGAATAGATTAATTAGAAAAGCAATTTATCTTCTAATTGACTGTAAGTTTATTATCTTATCCACTGTTTTTTCTTTGTTCAGAGATTGTGGCTGAAGAGAATTTTGGAAATATCTCTTTAGTCAACGTAGACATAGTATTAGAAGTCCATGCACGTTGTTGTCTAAGGGACTAAATCATGTTTTCCCCACATTAAAGGTCTATATTTATATTACTTTGAATATCAAAGTAATTTTTATTTGCTTATGTTGTGACTATTTTTGGAAGCAATACTCCTCCATTCTCACTATTTTTCTCTGAGTTATCTCAGTGATCATTGTGAATTAAAACTCATACCTCTGGAAAAGTTTAATCTTGAGTTATAGCTCCCAACATGCAGATTTATGTACTTGAAATACTGGTTAATGATAATTGTGACTATAGTCAGGTTCTTTGATGTTATGATTCAGATGAAATTCAACAATTGGCTTTATTTGGGTTTTATTTTTACTTCTTCACGAGGCATACTTTGTCCTGCTTCGCACCATGGTAATTAAATTCTACATAAATTAATCTACATAAATTACTTGAAAAACTACTTATTGTCCTTATTTAATGTAAAGAGCACACAGTCTATTTTAAAAGTTGGATATGTTTTATCTTCTACTGAGAAGAAAGAAATGAGAAGGATCGCATTAGCTCATGCCCCTCTTTCTGGATCTGGTTTCAGAAGGAGTAACTTGCTTTTGAGGTTCTAACTTTGCCTTGCTTTTGGAATGGCAGTTAGGCACACTCCCTAGACTCTGTAGATAATGAAAAGGGAAGCCTGGAAATGTGCATTTATGCAGATTGCCTAAGGAAAAATACGTAATGATTACTATCACCCTGTTATTGGAGAGAAAGATCATTCTGACATACACAATTGCTACCCCAAGATTTCTGTTAACATAAGGATTGATTTTGCCCTTAGGCATGATTTTGAGGTCTCAGTTGTACTTCTGAAGCTTTTTGTTTTCCTTATATATAATTGTTTTGCTTCTTTCATGCTTGGCATTACTAAATATGTTTCAAAAACATAGGAATTAAAACTGAAGAAAAAAGATGCTGCAAGAAGCTGTATTTCTTTGCATTTACCTCAACTGACATCATCTTTGTGGTCCTCCTCTGGACTCTCTCCAGAAGTTCTCTGTCTTTCTGGAACTGAGGAGCTCAGAACTGTACACAGTTCTGGCCTCACCAGGGCCGTGAATAGACAGTGAGGATCACCTTCCTCAACCTGCTGGCCACGTTCTTTTTAATGTACTCCAGGATACCACTGGCCTTTTGGCCACAAGGGCACAAACCTATTGTCAACCTATTGTCCACTGGGACACCCAGGTCTTTCTCTGCAGAGCTCCTTTCCAGCAGGTCATCTCCTAACTCATACTGATGCATGTAGATATTCCTCCCCAAGTGTAGGATTCTGCATTTGCCCTTGCTGAACCTCACCAGCTTCCTCCCTGCCCAGCTCTCCAGTCTGTCCAGGCAGCACAGCCTTCTGGTGTGTTCTTCTCTCAGTTTTAGATCATAAGGAAATTTGTCAAGTGTGCGCTCTATCCCTTCATCCAGATCATTAATGAAAATGTTGAACAAGACTAGGCCCAGTATCAGTCACTGGGGATCACTGCTAGGTACCAGGCCTCCAACTAGATCACTGTGGTGATCACAACCCTCCATGCTTTGCCAGTCAGCCAGTTCTCAATCTACCTCACTGTCCACTCATCTACCCCACACTTACTAAGTTTACCTACAAGGGTGTTATAGGAGAGGGTGTCGAAATATTTTTACATCTTTGTAGGTTATTATTAGTGTGATGACATGTATTTTTAGTTGGGAAGATTCTAGAACAGGATTATTTGACTACTTGGCTTGTATTTCATTATGTCATAAAGCTTCAATTTTATTTTCCTACGATACGCATTTGTCCTTAGAAATCAGATAGCTTGGAATGATTTGGTGTGATAGCTGAAGAAAACATCTGTAATCTCTTCTGATAATCTAAGTTATTTATTTTTGAAGTTAATTTGATATTTCTGATGATAATCAACTGCATAAATTCCTAGCACAAAACATATCTACTTTTGAAGAATTCTGTAGTAGCTTATTATGCATAATATGTAACTCCAGAGTAGGGGTTTATGTTTTCTTTAAAGAAGCTGGATATTAGTGCCATAGGTCAGCAGATAATGAGATAACTTACTCCACATCTCATAGGGACAATTAGAAATATTAATTTTCCAGGTGTCCAATATGCTGTGTATGCAGATAAAATTAACAAAAAGATAGCTGCATGTCACTTCCCCACAGTTAGTTTGGTATTGCTATGATTTATTTCTGCAAACAATAGTTGCCTGGAAACATCACAGTTACTCCCTCAGTTATGACAAGGATTGAGAGCTGGCTGATCATTCGCCTGCTTGAATAAGCCTGTTTTGTCACAGAATGCATGCTTTCATTATCTAGAAACAAAATGTAAAATTTTTTCAAGCAGGAAATTAAAATTTACTTCTTTGTGATTAGGATTCCCGACAAGCCATCATTTTAATGTATGCTTTGCCTTAGGAGAAAAAACTGACAGGACTTCAACTTACCCTGTTTTGTGATGTCTTGAACAAGGCAACACTACTTGGACAACAAGACCTGTTCCAATTACAACCACAGTAACCACAACTTGATCAATTCTTACGCTGATAATAATTCACTGAAAATGATTCATCCTATCATCACTTATTCAGTGACAGACAAGAGAATGAAATAAGTCTCCTGATACAACTAACGAACCAAAGGTCGCATTTCAATATTGAGCTTGTTTTCACTTCTGTTCTCTGTAGTTTATGAACTTGTGACTTTGTTATTTAGCATGTGTGATATATTGATGAGTAAAGTTGTTTGTTTGTTTGTTTGTTTAATTTATAGCACTGGAAAAGCAAGCAAGGCTAGAAACAAGCATTTCTTATATCTTATTTGCTGTGTTAGAAAACAATTATTTAGATACAATTTATCATTTGTCTTTCCCAGAAAGGAAGACTTCTAAACGTTCAACTTTATTAAGTATGGGTAAATAAATGAGCATTTTCCTTCAAGCACAGAAAGCTGTTCCTTGTTTGAATCCTGACCGGATTCTTTTTGATATTCCAGAAGTTGAAGGTTTAATATTTAATACCAAATTTATTTATTTAAAGTTTTAAGACATTATGTGGGTTCTGTGTTAGCAGAGCAATAAAACAATGCACTTAAATAAAAATACTTGGGGAAATTACACTTTGCAGAGTATGGTATTTTCAATATTTCAGCTGCATCACAACATGATTGTGATTCTCAGTACCTACTGGTATAATACACTCACTGTCATGACACTCGGCATCCCCCTGTAACCAGGAAGATACACATGCATTGAGAGTCAGCTGAAGACTACTGCTACCTTTGAAGCACTGTTCATTTACTGTATCATTTTTTTATTCTGTGTAGGTGCATGTCTACCCCTACCCATACTGGTATGGCACATACAGGAAGAGGTTTGCACTATTTCAATTTAGTCAGGGACGAATAGTAGCTAGCTGATCCACTCTGTCGAAAAACCATTTGATTCACTGAATTGGTGCTCCTGGCTTACCTACTGACCTGATAGAGCAATTCATATAGGCCAAATACTACCCTCTGGTCCTCTGTATTGAGCTAAGTTCAGCCTTCTTTGAGCTGTCGTTAGTCACTCCCAACATCCTTCCCTGAGCTTCAGGAGCACATTATCCTTAGCCACCTCCCCTGAGTGTTCATCCATCATAGGTATTCACTGATTCATCACAGTTGCTTTAAAGTTAATATCTATCTATCATTACCATTTTATGAAGGTCTTTGCAGGAAATCTTTCCTTCGACAAATCAAGCTGTAATCTTAGAGCAGTCAATTGAGTGCACACATGAACACAACAGGGTGTAACTGCAATGGATTGCAGTGATTGTTCACTACCTTACAAACTCCCTAGAGAAGCTGGTCCTAATTACCAGGGTGATTCAGTTTGAACACTGATGTGAGATGCATTGCAAATCGGACTAAAAATATATTGTGAATTGTTCTGAGTAAATATTATATTCAAGGATTATATATAATATATATATAATAAACAATATTATATAAAACAGATAAATAACATAATAATTGAATACAAAGTCACACTGTCATTCAGAAGCCATTCTTGAATTCACATTAGTCTGCCAAAGTGTTTTGTCAGAAGGTTTTACTTCATGATTCGTGAAATTGGGCAAAGAAGTTCTCATCTTCCTTTTATCTAAAAGCACAGGAAACGTAAGATACAGAATTGTCTTTCACACAGAGGACTCAAATACAGAAGTATATTTTGACTAAAAACATCTGTGTGAAGTAATGTGGGTTAATCTAGGTTTTCATCTTAATTTCATCATACTTCTGCTTGATAGTTAGGAAGTACCATTTCAGACTTTTTTTTATAGCATACTTGCATATATTTTGGAGTATAATTTGGAAAAGATTTTTTTTTTTATATCCCAAGTAAATGATAGTAGCATACAGACAACATTTGAACATGAATGTTCAACGACTGCCAATATTCACCAGTAAGATAAAATGTATCCCTTCCAGACTACTCAACAGAATGATGATGAATAGATATTCTTTATTCTTAATAGTCTATATCTTACATATATCTTATCTATCTGTATCTTTTCTTACCTATATCCAGGTCTATATCTTCTCATATCCCTGATATCTTACCTCAGCATTGACAAGCATGCTACTTCCTCTTTTTTTTTTTTTTAATAGTACCTAAATCTTTCATTTTACTCACATTCCTTTGCTTTTGTAAGTAGCAACAGGATTACATTACAACTGTATTACATTTCTTATGTAATACAAGATTGTATGTCTGTATCATATCTGTTCAGGAAATGTGTTCTCCAATCTGAGAATTTAAAAAAATACAATGCAGGTGGAAGGAATGAATCCTGAATTGGGATGAAGAGCCAATTTTTGAGTTCTTGTTTTAAATTTTGAAAGTCAAATTTACTTTGAAAGAAGAATAGAAAGTTATTGGGGAAAAAAAGAAAAGAGAATGTTACATATAGTGTTCCTCAAGTAGAATTCTTAATGCATGGAAGTTTTCTAAAATATGGGAAAATCCATCAGTTTATCAAAGTGCCAATTCATTTGGCAGTCCCATAACATGCTTTCACTTGTTATATTAATATATTATTCTATTACTATAATATAAAATATTATTCTAATACTTGGATCAAGTATTTATTATATTCCATTGGATATTCATGACTGAACCTGTAATATTCTAGTTCTTTATCAAGTACCCATTGATAGACACTTTAAAAAATATTTTTTTATCTAAGCCACAGACTAATACCAGATATTTTAATATGCTGAAAATCTCATAAATCCATATGAACCTCTCACAGACTTAAGAAAAATACAAGAAAATTATATTAAAAGTTCCTATAAGTGATTATTTTTAATATCTGAATGAACTAACAATGCTTTCTGAAAAAAAGTTATGATTTCATGTTTATAATTATTTATAATCCGTGAGCCAAATATTTATATGATATATTCTAAAACATCCAAAGTTCTGTACTCTCTACCAGATGGTAACAGTATAGCAAAATAATTTTATATTTTTAATCCTACATTAGTGGTATAATGTTAGTTAAATAAATTTTTATACTGAAGTCAAATATCTTCTGTTCTACTAACTAAGCTCTGATCCTTTTTTGGTTGATTAAGTATGAATAAGTACTCTTTTATTCCTTAAAAAAATAGGAATCATTTACAGCTTTGGACAGTTTGTGATCCGGTGAGAATTGAAGAGGCTGTCCATAACTATCTAGGGATCCATTTACACATCCTACTCTGTCCTTCAGTAGAGATGTGGGGATCACTGCCTCTGTAATGTCCTGCTTCTGGATGGTAGCGTCCATGGAGCAGCCACTGTATCAGTCCCCCCAGCATATGTGGAATGAACCTTGTGGCTCTTGATCATCAGGTATTTCTGCAGTGTGGTTCATGAGGTCAGGATATTTCATACTATATAAACAGTATTGCTTCTGGTTCCAGCTTTAAAATAATGATTTCTTGCATAATTATTCTCTGATGCTCTAGTTTTTAATTGTGTGCTTAAATAGAAAAAAAAAAAATTGATGGAAATCTCAAAATTATCAGAAGACTTTTCTTTTTATATTATTTTGTGACAAAGTACTTTTAGTACCATTCATTTAGTGAACTGAATATGGAGCTAGACTGATCTACTTCCTTTGCATACCACTCAAAAATATTCAGCCTCTATTATTTTGGAAGTTAGCATTGTGTTTTTCACCTTGCACTTCTTTTAGTGTAAGTGCTTATGTTTCTCACAAGAGCGCAAAGTGGTGCAGCATTCCTCCAACAATTAGGGCTAGCCTTTATGAGTAAGACCAAGTGATATTGAGTGTTAGTGCTTAGGCCTGCATCAGTACCATTAGTGTAGAATAGGAAGCTAATGCCCCTCCTTGGTTTGATGAGCTTTCCAGCTGAGTTGTACGCAGAAAGCTTTCTAAATCCAGAAAGATCTGTTTCAGTGTTTAACCTTTCTCATAATACAGACTCCTGAGATTTTCCTGTTCAGGCAAAACTCTTCCTCCAAAGCTGCAACATAAATAGTAACATATTACATTGGACCTACCTTCTTTTAATGGCATCTCCAAAGTAGTAAGGTGGAGAGCAATGTTATTGTCTGTTGAAGTATTATGCAAGCATTATTATTATTGTTATTATTATCATCATTAGCCATTAAATCAGTTGAACTCTAGGTTCATGGTTTGTTTAGGCAGTAAAAAGACCCAGAATTTCTTTACTATATTTTTCATGTTATCTTTTACGTGTTAGTCAGCAGTTATCTTGTGAGTGTTTTCTGGATGCAGGCCTCAGGCTTCTGAAGTCTCCTGGACCTTCTTGCTTTTTCAAGCAAAGATTTGCCACTTTGCTAAATCAGTATGTTTGCTCTTTTTTTTTACAAGGCATACATTCCTACTTGAGTCCTAACTATTTTTTAGATGAAAGGGTTTAACATTATTTCATGGATAAGCCAGAGCACCACTACTGAAGATTTAAGATATCCCAAATCCACCAGTTTCCTAGATTTAGCTCCAGGCTCCTATAACTTCCTGTGAAAATCAGAAACCTTTATAATTTTATAAATTCTTCCTACCTCTCAATAAGAACTGAGGCTTAGGAGTGAGAAGCACATAAAAATGCTAGCTTCAGAAAGGTAAAGTTCCCTTTTTAATCTGATTTAATACACTTTAGGTTCCTCTGCTTGTTGTAAGTAATATCCTCAGAGAAGTAATTTATCATGGCAATGAAACTGCTTCACTAACATAGTATAACTGTTTAATTGCTGCTGCTGTTTCAATTACATTAATCACAGGAAAGAAAAAAAAAAAGCCAGATAACTCTATTTTGGCAAATTTAAAGAAGTAACCCTCCTATTAAAGTGACTTATGTCAATTACCTAGAAATCATGAGACGTGCTGGGTCTTCTGGATTTTTTTTTTTTCAAGAAAGGAAATAAGGCTTTCATCTACTTGACAATAAATATTTGCAATTTTGCAATTACCACCATATGTGGTACCATAAACAAACAATGGCTCGAAGTATTTTGCATGTAATTTTGTTGCAAATGAAAATTCTTTTCTCCACTATGAGAAATATTATTTCTCATTTACAAAAATTCCAAAAGCTAAATAGTGTGGTTTGACATTTGACATTATTTTCTTTTTTACAACTCATTTTGGTTTCCCTTTTCTATCTGCTCCTCTCTCGCTCTGATTTCACTTTCCTAAAAACTGATTACTTAATTACAAATCTCGTGTAAATAATCATGGAATCATAAAAAGGTTTGGTTTGAAAGATAATTCAGTTCCAGTTACTTACTGTGGACAGAGTTGCCACCCACTAGTTCACGTTGCCCAAAGCCACATCCAGCCTGGCCTTTACCAGGGATGGGGCATGTCCAGCTTCTTTGGACAACTTGTTCCAATGCCTCGCACTGTATGTATATGTATCCAACACTCTCATTGTATGTTCCAACAGGTCCATGTCTAAATAGAGTGGAAGGGAACAGATCAGAACTTTGCTAATTTCCACTATATCTGAAAACACCACAGAGTTTGTAATGTCAATACACAGCAAAGGAACACTATATGTTAAAATCCTTCAATTTTATTTCTAGAAACTTCATTTACTATCTAGTAGATTCAGTATTTCTGATCTGCTGGTGTCATATTTCCACCATCTGCTTTTATGAAATTATGAAAGTATCACTGGCTGCCACTGAGTGGCCCTTTGCTGTGCAGTCAATCACAGACCAGAATAAAATTGCATAATAGACCGTAATTTCCTGCCTGATCATAAGCTGAGCCTTATGTGCTAGGAGATTTCCTTAGAGCTAATTGACAAATGCACAAGAATTTCTGGCACAAGAAGTGATTGGTTGCAGCTGTGAGCCTGTTTGTATCAGAAAGAAAGGAAATCTTGAGAAGTGTTGAGTTGTTTATGAAATTGAAATGGATCTTCTTATAGGAATATTCATAGTTAGAATGAAAAAACTGCTTTCAGCAAAAAGGGCTGCCTGTTATTTTAGACCTCAAAATGGGTTTATAAATGAGCAAATCCCATAGAAGACTAAACGAGCTCTTTCAGCATAATTTCTTCTGACAAAAGGAACAGTCCAAAAGCATAACTTAATATTGACTTACAATCTTTTCTTTTAGAGAGCTAAAAGACTTGATCAGTACCAAGTGAATCATAACACTTGGTCTATTTTTACAATTAAGATATATTCTCTTATTTTAAATTGCATTTTCTTCGGATACCTCAGTAATGATGGTGAATTTGTGTCTTCCACTTATGGAAATAAGGCGTACAAAACAAGATTTTTGCAAAAGAACATGCAGTACTGTGGTACACAGATATATCTTAGTAGCACTGTTACCTGTTGTCAAAGGTTAGATGATGCTGCACCTACTGCCTCCCACTGCTTTTCCAGTGTAAGGCAGAATATGCAACATCTACAGAAAATCACATGTAATCAAATGTAGATTTATTTTTTCCCTTGTTCAAAAATTTTAACTTCATATATTATTAATGAAAACTGTGAGTTTCCATTTATTTGGGGAAAATTTTATCTAAGAAAAAAGAAAGTGATAACTTAAAAATTGTTTTAAATAAGCTTTCACTTCAGTAAAGAAAAAGTGATTCATACCATCTTTGTAACTCAGCTGGTTTTTTGCATTTAATTTATGCAGATGTCAAAAGTATTTTAGATCATTTTCTTTAATGCTCATGAAATGAAACACACTTACAAAACTTTTGGCTTCAGTGCATTACATTTGCTAATGTAAATGTGCTTTTCCTGGAAAGTTACGGCTTAAACTAGGTTTAGTGGTTTAATGATCCTTGTATGGCAGAGAACATACCTTTAAGTTGTGTTACAACGTAGCTCTACATGATCTTCACTATTTGGTGTGCACATCTGTAATATATATGCACAGAAAATAGACTTTAGCTGTGCTTAGAGTTGAATTAAAAACAAACAAACAAACAAACTACGGAAACCCCACAACCAACCATGAAGCAAAGTCTTGTGCAGTATCTGCAATGTTTTTTATTCCGCTGTACTCAGCTGATGTTCTATACACATCACAATTTATTACTCTGAGGACTCCTACTGTATTTAGACATTTCTTATGATTTGGAGTTTTTCTTATTTGTAACAGTATGTGATTCCTGTGGCCAGTAAGCATTTGTTTGTTCACTGACTACTGGAATTCCAATTTACATCCTACTCAGCAAGTTCATATCTGCTTCTCAGTGAAGGATTTTACTCTGTACAAAAATTATAAAATTCAGAAATGGAGATTCTATACACACGTATATATATTAAATGTACATATGTATCTCTGCACACACCAGTTTGATACATTTAATATTATGAAGTGATTATGAATTACAGTACAGAGTGTATTTTGAATAGGTACAATAAAGGTCTTTGTTCAGCTAATATGCTGAGTTCATACAATTTTGATGCAACACTGGGGTATTTGAAATGTGTTTCTTTTTTCTAGCAAACCAGCAGTTTTACAGTAGGAATGACAGACTATTTTTGGCAGTCAATTCAGGTCATATGTTTATGCCTGACAATAGTGGTTGCCGTGTATTTTCTTGTGGCAGGGACTTAGAAGTATTTAATGTAAGATTATTTACTTGTGAGGTAGATAGCAAAAGTAGGTGTTAAAAAAGAGAGGAAGAGCTCTGAAAAACTCAGAAAGAAGAAAATTATCTTTGCAATGTGGCAAATCCTCAAGCTTAGCTATAGGAGCCATTTTGGTTTTTTTTTCTTCCTCTGTAAGTCAGAAGAAAAATGGGATGTGCATTTCTATCATATAATTGGAAGTTTCTTAGAAAACCCATTGATTTATACATCTCAACATAAAGGGTTAATTCTAATTGTCATAACAGCAAATATCTAAGACAGTTTTGCTAAAGCTAGAGTACTTGCTTGGGATTTTTATCTGACAATTAGGGGTATATTTTTGAGAATTAGAGAATTTGACTTAAACCTGTCAGACTAAAAGGACCATTAGGGTGAATTTCAAGCTATTAAAAGTGATGTACATTTTGGAATAAAACACGTTTTTCAAATGCTAAAAGGCAGGGACATATTAAAATGACTTAAAAGCCATCATTGCATTCAGCATTCTGCCAACTATGAAGTCTCAGCAAACTGCAGGGAGCTTTGAATTTAAGCTGCAGCCATTGTGCTCCATTCATACCAAGGAGGCAGGCAGTAGCATGAGAAGGTAAGAAGCCAAGTGCTGTAGAGGCACACAACAATGCAGTGTCCATACCCAGCACTTGGGCTTTGTAAGAGCTCTGGTGCTTGGCTGTACAGCAGAATGGTAGCTAAGGGCTGCTAGCCACAGTCAGTCCTGCTTCACAGAAGCACTGTCAGCCCAGGAGACAGCCTAGCATTTTCAGGTGGATCTTTAGCTGAGCAGATACCATTTTGCTGAGCTGTCTGCCAAATCCCCTGCATTCCACCCTCTTCCCAATAGTTCACATGCCAAGAGTTTTGGAAATGACACAAAAAAAATTTCAGATGAGAACAGAAGCTGACAACAAAGCCAGGCTGAATGTAACAGCTGCAGCCTTAGCAATCAAAAGGTACCTTTCTTTGTACCAAGGCCTTAGATTGCTCAGCTGTGCCAGGAGTAGCAAGGGTAGCTCCTTGTGCAAGCGTAGCCCTGCCCACATCCAGCTGGTCCCAATTACATCTTGATCAAGAAACACCTCCCACCTGTATCTCTTGCACCTTGGTTTAGAACTTGAGGCACCTCCCCTGGATCTGCTATGACTTAAGAGTTTTTGTCTTTCTTTTATTATTTTGTGGCTTATCCTAGGAGTAGCCAGAGTGGGGCTGCTCCATGGGGGTAATGCAGTGGAGAGCTTCAGGTGGAGGTGAGTGAGGCTGAGCATGTTGTGAGTGGCAGCCTAGGGATCCACGAGGGCAGGGTACCAGGTCAGGTCCTGTCTGTCTGTCTGTCTGAAAGCTGAGGTGGAATTAGCAATGACTTGGTCTGAGCAAGGACACTGCTACTGTTTCTGGGGTACAGGCTGACAGCTCAAGGGGGTGGGAGTGGGGGTTTGAACACGGTCAGCATAAGGAAGGGAGAAGTTGGGGTTAGCTGTGCACCCAGGGCCCAGATAAGTATTTCCTTGAGCTGTTTTGTAGAGTAATCGTGCTTGCAGGTCTGTTATTGCTGTTGTAGCAATTTTGAAGTCGGGAATATTGGTTTGGGGAAAATAAATAGAAAGGGGAGCAGGAATATGCCTATGGTTTGAAAGCAAAGAAGAAGTAGATTAGGTCACCACTTAAAGGTGAGGCTCTGTTAAAGAGTGGAGCATATTTATCTGCTGTAAAGGTGACTATTTTTCTTTGAAACAGGTTATTTGGGTAGGTGCTTGAGGAAGACAGACTACAGAATGCACTCTTGAAATGGAATGCTTTGTGATTGATCTATGATGTAATTTGGGCCTCTTCTAAAACAAATTTTAAAGTGATTGTGATGGTACTGGAATACGAAAAGAAAAGGAGTAAAATCCAAGAAAACTAAATATAAAAAACCCTAAGAAATTCCAATGCTAGACCTGTAAAAACTGCAGGGATTAACCCTCTTTAGCAGAGTACTAGAGGGAATGGCCTGAAGTTGTGCTATGGAGGTTCAGATTGGGTATTAAGAGAAACTTACTCTCTTTGAAATAGTGATCAGGCTCTGAAATGTGGTTCTCAGGGAGGTGGTGGAGTTACCATTCCTGGACGTGTTCAAGAAATTTTTAGTTGTTGTACGTGGTTTAACGTTGACATGGTTTAATGGGAAAATATTGGTGGAAGAAGAGAAGCCAAATTAAATGATCTTGGAGGTCTTTTCCAACACTGGTGATTCTGTAATTCTCTTATTTTTTCCTTTCTCTGGTGAAGCTGGCTTCGTTCCCTTTTTTACAGTAGTACAGGTGGCAGTATCACATATAATTGGGTTAACTGTGGCTGGTGCTGTGACAACTTTTATTTCCTTGAGGTTTTTGCCTGGTTTTATTTGTAGTAGCTCTTGGAAGTCTGTATTTTTGTTTAATTTTTACATGTAGCTGGATACGTATGCTTTCTTCTGGATTTCTGGTCGTCTTTTATATGTGGAACTAATCGTTTCTATCAGTTCCAATTGTAATATGGATAAAAATTTTACAGATATGTACAACAGCTGCAATTTAAATGTTGGTAATCCTCTGTCCTCTACTGGAAAAAAAAACAAAAAACATCCCAAAACTATGCTTAGAAAACTTCTTTCTTAGTCAAGTATAACAGCTGCCACATTTAGCATGTGCTCCTGTTAGTGACTCTTTAGCTGTCAGGTTCTGCTTCTAGTATCTAACAGAATGTAGAGGCATTAAGAAAAATGTGTTAAATTTCTTGGGGAGCTCAAATGAGAATAAATATCAAGAATGGAATCTCACTTTTGTGTTCCCCACCTTGCAGTCCCTCTTACAGTCTTAAAATGATTGCAGAAGTTTTATAAGCCCTACTTAGGTTTCTCTGACCCCCTTGCAAATGCCATTGAACTCCCTGCTTTGCAAAAACATAGGCCTATTCTTCCACAGGGTAGGCAATTTAAAAGCAGCAGGAGTATATGCTACGTTTTTTAACGTAATACTTTTACTGGAGCAGAAAGCTGTAACATAAGAAAGCTGTAGCTGGAAATATGTAGAGTTTGAATACTCTTACACATTCACAAGCACATTAAAGAACAGTGTGTGTGTATTTAAAATGAAACACGAATGTGGCTCAGTTCTGTATCAAGGAAGTTCATGGATGCTTTGTGCTGACACAAGCAGCCACTGAATCAGGACAAAAATAGCTAGGCAAATAGTGTTTTTGAGAGACTTTTAAAGGAAGTGCCAGCATAATTGCAGTGCTCGGTTAGTTAGCTATGCATTCCTTGAACTTAAAAAGAGTTTGGATGTAGTAGAACTGAGTGAATCATTCACAGGAAATAATTTACTGGACAAATTTAGCTTGTCTTTTGGATTAGGAGGCATGCTTCATAGAACAAAATTAGGTTACTGTGAGAATTGCTGAATTTAAACTTTTACACTGTGAAATACAGGGAAGTAACTACATGTGCACAAGTAGTTCTGGCAAAAAGAAGTGTGGTAGGTGGGTTCCTGTTTGGGTTTGGATTACTTGGTAGTGGGAAAGAGGTAGAGAATAGAGAAGACTTAATCTGTTTGCTTCCTAGATTTCACTCAGTACTGCTTTCTGTGAGCATTGTGTCTGTAAATGCAAATCCGTGACACCTACAGGAGAGTTGTCATACTATTTCAGAGTCTTTTTAATACAACATATTATTGTCTGCAACAGTGACCATAACCAGAAGCCTCAAAAAAGAGGATGCAGAAAGCTGATATTCTCACATCTCACGAATATTCCCCTAAAAGTGGGGAAGGGAGGCTTTTTCTGGTATCTGTTTATTTTACTGGCCTTGCAGTGGTACATTCCTCTTTGGCTTAGCATGTAACTTGAAGATGTAGGCCTCTAAGCTGAAAACCTATGTGCAAACTATTTTGTACTAGCATACGTTACGCTCTTCAGTAAAGAATTTCCTGAGCTGCCTATGCCATGTACCAATTTCTCCCATTGAGTCTAAGCTATGCATTTTGCATTTACCACTTCTCTGGCATGAGATGAGGAAATATCTTGTTTTGTCTGATTTGAATCTAGCTCCTACCAGCTCAGCTTTATGTCCTCTAAATCTTACAGCAGAAGTGAATGCCCAGTCCCCATTCATCCCTTCCATGCTATTCGTGATTTTGTACAAAACTGATAGCAGGTACAAATACAGTAATTATGAATACTCCCATATGGCTCTGTCATAAATGGCTGTCTGAATAAAGGCCAATCATGATTTTTATCTAAAGTGGATATGAAACAAATCAAATATAAAAATTTGAGTTACTAATCAAGGAACACTTTTAAACTCTTTATCATATTCATTTAGTGCTAACTAGAATTAAAGATGCTTCTGTGAGACACTTTATCCTTTGCTAAGGAGAGAAATAACCTCACTAAGGATGAGGTTTTATAGACGCTGTTTATGTTTGATTACTGTGTTGCTATCTGTGTGTGACTACATCATAAAATCATTTGTAAGGTGAAGGTAATTTACAAATTATCAGAGGCAACCAAAATAGCCTAGCTAAATGAGTTGCTCCTTACTACTTGTTCATGCTCTTTTTGCTGTGAAGCTGGCTTACATTGCTTTTACTTTACAATTGCAATGATAAAGGAGTCCTAATGCAGCCAGGTATCATGGTTCAGCAATGACTTAATTCACGAAGTCATGGTTAACTTTGTTGTATGTACATCTGTCAGTCTGCAACTGCTAGACCTGGTGCAAAACATACAGCAGAGCATTTTGCTGGGAAAATATGCTTGTATTAGAATTGTGAGATGAATGCTCTGCTTTCTTGTATGTGTTGGAAGGGGGGGAGACTGTTCCTCTTAGTGATGAATGAAGACATGCATGGGGAAAGGGTTTGGGTTGTGATCTGGCAATTCTGCTGCAGCATGCAATAAGTGTGTTGAATGTATCTGTCCTTGGAAAGAGAGTAGTACTTTAAAACTCATTTAAATTCTCCATCGCTTTTTTGCTACTTTATCATGTCCTTCCCTCTTACCAGCATGTTTCATTTGCAGAGCTAAGACATTGATTTTCATAAGACTAAGAAAAAGAGCATTATTTGCTAGATAGGACTAATTCCTTGGAAGTGCACGTAGATGCTAGGTGTGCATGTGAGTGTATCTGTTTATATATGTATATATATGTGCATGTGGATAGTCCCATCTTAGCAGATAAATGAATTATGTTCCCAATTGTTTTAACTACATATTTTGCTGTCAATATAATGTTACTCATAGTTGAGCATTTTGAGCGTTCCAGGGAATGTGGGAAGTGTTCAACAGTTGGAACTACATTTGTCTTCTATTTTGCCCTTTACTTTTCAAACTGCAATCAAAATAAAATTCAAAATCCACTCACTTTTCTGAAAAATCCAAATATAATTGTGCATTTCAGTTATTTCCAGAATGTCTTTATATAGAAATCAAGCCCAGTAACAAGATGTACTGCAAGAGACTGTGTAACACATTGCAGGGCATATGTACTGCACTCCTCCTTACACAGCATTATGCAATCCTATCCTGTATTTTAGTAAATTTAGAGAATACTTTCAAGTGCAAAACTCAAAATGTTGAGTAAAATATATATATATTGGTATATGCCCTTAATGGTTATCCAGAAACAGAAAAATCTATATTAAAGATGTGAAATTGCAAGTATTTACCACGTTCATTGCTCAGCAAAAAAATTGGCATCATTCTCAACTACATTCACATGCTCTTAGAGCATTTGCCTCCTTTACAGTAGTCAGGTAGACTTTGTGTTTGGACAATCACTGATCCTGTTGTCAGTTTAAAAATAGTTTTCCTCAAACTGTATGAGCACTTTTGAATTCATGCTTCTGTCAGTCATAAAAAATTCAAAGGAGTACATCTTCAGTTAAAACATTGCAGTGTGAATGGAAAATCTTTAACAGGGATGGTTATTGCAGTCAATACCTAAGCAGTTCGGATGTCAGGTATCCAGTGACAAATTGATACAAATGATTTTTATTGTTTTATATTACTTTTTCCTAATCCCTCTGCTTTCTGCCAGTGAAGCTATTTATTGGCTGAATCAGCCCACTGGGGTTGAGTGTACTGTTCATGCAGCTTCAGTGACTGTATGGAGGTGTCAAGCTTTTCCTGTTGCGTAGTTCTTGTAGTCGTTCCCCTGGTCATGGGCTCAATGAGCACATTCAGCACCCTTGTGAAAAACAACTCTGCCAGCTGAATGGCTGTAAGCTCATGAGTTTATTTGCCAGGTTTCTCAGGATATATAAACCACTCTCTGCAGCTCTAAAAATGATATGGCGAGTGTGGTAGTGATTTCCTGCACTGAAGGAACATGTCGGCAGGAATTATGTACTGCAGATGTTTTAGCGAACTCTGAAAAGACCACAGTGTAATACAAGACTTCCAAACATTTCTGCTAGCGTGTGATTTTTCTCTCCATCATTATCTTCCGTAGAATTATATCTGTGGGGAACCAATTCATGTGACCGTGATCTACTGTGTAGCAGTGAATTGTTTTTCCTAGTATTATTTAATATATCTTAGCTTTAAAACTCAATTTTCTGTATCTATTTGTTACATGCAGCAGGGAAGAGCACAAAGGGCACAGAAAGTGTATGTGCCCTGTGTCTGCTAAGGTTAGTTGTGGATCAAAAATCTGTTCCACAAATTATTGATTGCTTGGACTGCTGCCTGGATGTGGGTCCCTTTTGGTTCTGATCATTCTCTTCAATCTATAGCATTGCTGGGGGAAGCACATGGCTTTTGTTTATTGGTCACTAACTATTCTGTGATGGGAAATCCCATACGGTTCCTCTTTTCCAAATGATACACAGCAGTATTAGTAGCTTTTCTCTTAAAATAGTCAGTGCTCTCTGAAATTGACAAATAAGCCTCTCGTAGTCACTCTAGTACAGATAGGCAGTGAGAAATGTTTGCTTTAAAAGGTGTCTTCTCTTTTTCAGTGTTTGTCAGGTTCAACTCCAGCCATGGCTTCCCAGTGGAGCTTGGGTTGGATGCCAGCATCCTCCAGCTGAAGGAGGCAGTTGCGCAGCGACAGGGAGTTCCAGCTGACCAGCTGCGGGTGATTTTTGCAGGGAGAGAGCTCAGCAACGACTTAACGCTGCAGGTAAGCCTCTGTGGTAGCTTTGCTCCTGGACTGCTGCCAGCTCTGCTGCTTCTGCCTCTAATGCTGCCAATCTGACATTCATTCCTGAGATCTAATAGAATAAATAGTGCCTGGGGATTCCTTGAACTTTACTCCACACTGCTTCATTAATTCTGACCTTCTTAATTATGCATTAAAACAGCAAGCAGGAAGGATAGGGAAAGAGAGAGAATCTGAGAGAGAGAGTATGAGAGAGAGCTGTGCCTAGTGAATAAATGTTTACTGACTATAGAAGCAAGCCATGCACAATTTCTGTATCTGTTCAATTTTTATTATACTTATTCCATTTGAATCTTAATGAAGAAAGATGTGAATAAATTGCTTGAGATCAGGTTGCACGGTCAGCACATTCTGTAGAATTTGTAACCCAATTGTGACCCCTGGAGGATAGCTACAGGGCTGCTGCTGCTGTTGTGAATGCTGCCGCATGCCACACGCAAGTGAACGCAGTGCTGAAGTGATGGTTCTTGTTCTAAAAAGCCCACGGGAGTGTGCTCCAAACCACCAAGCCCATAAATGTGTGAAGCTAAGAGCAACAAGGAATGTGGAAGAATGGCTATAAGTGGGTATCTGAATTTCAGCTCCTCAAGGTTAGGTAGCTGTTCAGTTCAATAGGTGCAGAATTGTTCATCTGTGATGAGCTGTAGTAAGCATGGAAATTTGGGTTCAATTTTCTCTTCCTTGTTCTCTTTGCTACTCTTCTCAGCACTGCCACAGTTGCTTTATCAATGTTTTTTTATTTATTCTGTGAGTGGTGAATGTGAATTTCAGACTACATTCAGTAAGGAGTTAGCATAAGATCACACATCTAAGACATTTAGGAACATAGGGAAACCTAAAGGCCTTTGAATAGAGTGGACTTGAATTTACTGACTTAATGAAACTGCTATCCTTCTGCAGTTGTATCAAAAATAACAGACGATCTTTACTACTGCAGGTGATTATATAAAAGGTTCCTCACAGGCAAAATTAATTCATATTAATTGGCAGTCATGTTTCAGAAGTATTTCTGCAATTAAAATGGATGCTAAGTCTGGGTACAGAAGGTCACTACTGTGTTAATGACCCGTCCTGTTTCTCTGTGGTTAAGATACTTACTATTTTGCAAAAGGTGTTAGGGTATTTGGGGGGGGGGGGGGGGGGGAAGAAATATGAATTGTTGTCAGTCTGCAATGCATAACCTGTAGATAGTGTTCATGCATATATTCGTAGTGTAAACTGCAGTATGTTTCACTTATATTTTTGTTTATTTTTTCACCTATAAGAATAAAAAACAAATTGTAGAAGTTGTCAAATGCCAGTTCCTAGATCTAAGTGTCTGTGTTATTTTGTCCTAAGTTTCTGAACCACCTAGTGTTTCCTGAGCAGCTGTAGATATTGGTGCTACTGCTTTTTTATGTCACAGACATAAAAATCAAGTTTTTCACTTTTAAACAAATTTTCTGTCATTTCCAACATACGATGCTTTGCCATGCAAATTAAAACGTGCTTTCTGGATAGATGAGCCTGCTGACTATTTGCTTAATTTATTTAATAGGAATACCAGAATCATCAAGTGTTGCCAAGACTTATTTATAAACCGGATCTATGTTCATTGCTGTGACTTTCTGTTTCTAAAGCAGGATGTAAAATAGTGGTTTCAGGTGACATAATCCATACTTGTGTATTTAGGTGCCTTACATAATCCAGTGATTAATATCAACATCAGCACATCAAGATTTTTATTCTTGGTATTTAATTATTTTAGTTGTTTTTATCTATTCATTGTAGATATTGTCAACACAAGAAGAATGGTAGATGGTTTGATATATCTGAGTTTTCCTGCAGAAGGCAATTTGGGGCTTTTTGCAGAAGCAGCTAAGTGCTAGTAAAACTTGTGTGCTAGTGAAATACTAACTGCTGGTATTCATGTTGGAGCTGTAATTTCAGAGTTAACATCACGTATCAGAAAATTAATAGCAGTTGTTTTCTAGACCTAATGATTTGCAAGCAGGTTAAGAAAACTCAACATACACTTGTACACAGCTAAATCTTTTATTTTATGGTAGCTTAGAATTTCTAATTAGACCATTTTTTCCTTTCATGTTTTATAAATTACTTTTGCGCTTACTTACCCAGGATACTATGGGAGAATTTAGAGGTTTGGCATGAGAACTACTACTAGATGATAAGATCATAGAGGACAAGAGAAAAGCTGGGATAATCATAGGAGTGTGGGGCAGGGATATAAGAAATATTCCAGGGTAACAAAGTTTACTGGTTTCACAGCTTGCAGAACTGCTAGATTTGGCTTGACAGCTACTGTGGGATCTCAGGCAGGTGATACAGAACACAACTGAAAATGTGAAAGCTACATTTGTTTTCCTGTTTGGAGAGAGTGGAAAAATCTTTCATGGTAGCTGAATGCTGTAGAAGAGAAATGAAGGCTGACTGGACAAATATTAGAGAGAAATAAGTATAAGGAAGAAAATGCCAACTTAAGATCTTGATATAAATGAAAAATTTGATAACAACAATAGTACAAAATATCTAGGAATGATAGAAGTGAAATGTGTGAAGACATTTAATTTGGTAGCACAGATTGGTGTTTTGTCCTTGAAAAAAGAGAAAGATTAGACAATGATTCAACTGTACACAAGGGAGATCAGTATCTTTGCTAGTGACAAAGGGGCAAGTAGTGAAATTAGAGCTGTGCTAAGAAAAGATTGGTAATGACTGGGTGAAGAATGAGACTTGCGAAATTTGGATCTCATAAGAAGGAATTAGAGCAATAAGCTGCTTCATAAAAGCACAGCAAATGGTGTCACTTTAAGAGTGCTAAATATTCTGAAGAATGATGAAGAGCTCCCTGCTGATTACAGTTCACTTTGGAATGAATAGAAGTAATTAATTAATATATACTCAAAGTAGGAATTGTTTCAGAAGGCTATTATGGGTATACGAGAACACTGGTAAGAGTTTTTATGTCAATCATAAGGGCAAAAGAAGAACTCAATCACAGCTAATTCACCAAAGGAATAAACAGAAGATGGCTGGGTATCAGGGACTGAAATATTTTAATGAGAAATGACTGCTGCTTACTGAAATACTGCTGTTGCCTCCCAGAATAGCAAATCAATTGAGCTTTCTGGAAGCAATATATATATATATTGATGCTCAATATTACTCAGTGCACTTATTTGAAATTTACTAATGTTAATAATAGAAGTGGCATTACATTAATGTAGGATTGTGTTTTCTGGGAGAAATCAAAATCCACTTGTGTAGAAAAACTTTGCAAATGGCAAGTGAGAGAGGTTCCTTGCGTGGCATAATTTATACACAAATAGCTTGAGGAGAATTCATAGCTTGTTCAAATTCAGTAAAGTAGGGATAGAATTTAGTCTTCTGTTTCCCAATCTGGAGCCATTTCTTTTGAATGGTTTTTCTTCTGTCAGGTAAATATGGAAAATACATTTCTCTGAGACAGCGAAGGCTGAGGATATGATAGACTAGTTGGCTTTAGCACGTGCTTTACTGCGGAAGCTTCCAAGTCAGAGAGGACTTATATTTGGCAGGAGCATAGTCTCAAGCCATGGGTCATATGTTTCTTGTGAATTTGTCTTGAACTACAAACATTAGGAAAGCATCTGCATGGATGTTATTTATACATGTGTTCAAAACGAAAAATTTTGATGACTAGAAGTATTAATAACTTTTGGTGTGCAAGTTGGTGAGCATAACTGAAAATGAGTAAAAGGGAATGAAACATGGATGATAACCTCTACAGAAGATAGAAAAAGAGAAATGTTGGGGGGAAATACCCAGGCTATTCTATGATTCTATGGAAATGGCGCTATAAATAATTGTAGTGTGCTGAATTTTGACAGTGGTTTGGAAAGGATATGCTTTGTTGTAGAACAGCTTCTGAATGGTAGGCAGTAGAGGTCAATACAGAGAGCACCTGGCTCTACTGAAAGCCCTATCTAGTGCTGTTGTGTGAAAAGCTTGAAGCCAGGCAGAGCTCCTTGTGACAGTGGATATCAGTAGATATCCTTCAAAACAATTTGCTTAGCAGAGACGGGTATGTGAAAAATGGAGTGCTGCATATTTTGGAAAGGCCTTATGCAACTAGGCGTATGGCAACTTTCTTGCTGCAAAGCTCAACTCAGTGTAATAGAGCTTCCAGTACTTTTTAGATTTCTTGACTTCAGTTTACTGAAAGTATAAAGCAGAAACTTGGTGACATAAGTGCAAAATATGTCCCTAACCAACAAAAAACCTTGTGCTTGATGTTAGTTATAAACCCATGAACATTAGGAATTTAACTCACATCTTGAAATACAGAAGTAGCTGTGCACTTTTTTGCACCCTGCAGTTCTGTGTGTATAAGATGCCAAATCATTCAAAGAACATCCTCTATATTAGGCAGGTTGGAGGCTTATAGAATACAATGAAGCCAACATTTGTATATGTAAATGCTGGTTGGAGAGATTTGCTCTCAGCATTCTCCCTGAGTTAATCATCCTATCCTATCATCCACATTCCTATGTGGAATTCAGAGGAAATGATTTTGTGTGTGTGTATCTTCAGTCAATCTGATCAGCCTGCGGATCTTCTCTTGTAAAGCTGAAAGAGAGAACTTGTGCTACTTCAAACCAGAAAATGTAGTAGTAAAGGAAATCTTGACGTGCCATCCATGTTTCAGGATAATATGGACTTTGCTAAATGAGTAGATAACAGTACTGATCACTCCTGCATTCTTTTGACAGCTGCAGACCGTGACTTTTTGTGAGAACAGAGTCCAAAATTTGTGGTGGATCACACTGTTATTTATATGCCTTACTCTTGTCCATCAGGAATGTGGAAAATACCAATAGCCATCTGTGTTTTGAAATTGTCAGGTCCAGCTCAGATGTACAAATTTTCCATGCCTTTTCAAGAGGATACATGGCTTTTTAATTGTTTCAACAAAGCAACCTCTGAGTACATTAAAATTGACCTTTTAGCCTTGTAATGTATTTCCATTCTGCATTTAAATGCACTGCTTTTCTATTCTTTTGACAGGAAGCTTTTCCTGAAAATAGGGCAATATGGGATATATTCAGACTTACAGCCAAATAAGAGAGAAAATAATTTCAAATAGTTAGGTTAACTGTGGAAGGTAAATGGAACACATTTGAAAGACTCAAGGCATCTAGGATGGACTTGCTGGTATCTTCTGGAGTCTTCTGACACTGCTTTGGTTGTTCTGCTGATTATAGAGAAGGAAGTATGACATGTTTTTGAATGCATAGTATCACACAAAAGTGCTCTCTTCAGGAGCTTGTATTTAATGTCTAGAAGTATTAAGATTTGAATAACTAGATTAATTCTGTCTTGTTCATTAAATATGGTTCGTGGTTTGTGGAATAGCATTGCTGGTGACATTGTTTCGGTCAGTTTGAAATCTATGGGATTAATTTTCATAGTGTCCAGCCAGCCATCCTTGTTACTATTTTCATGTGAGAAAGATTGCAGATGGGAGGCTATTTTTTTTTTTTTTCAATTTTTCTTCATTTCTCTCAAGCAGTTAAAACTGGCTACATGAGGGTCATTACATGAATTTTATGAAATGTGTATCTGAAAGAGCAGTTGATTTTCGTGAGACTTAGACAAACTGCAATAGTAGTTGCCCTAAATACAATGTGTTGATAGGAAACTCCTCTGATAAACTACTGAAGCTTTTCAGAAGATATAGTTTTTAAGAATGAAATTATCTTAAAAGGATACTTTAATTATGATAATTTTGTTTTCTACCTTGATACTTGCATTAGTTGTGCAGTTTTAGAATCTTTCTATCTTGCTATGGGTATAATCTAATTCTTATGGTTACATTACTGTACACTTTCCATTCTGAACCTGCTGTGATTACTGGAGTGGAAATCTTTAAGAAATAAAACTTCAAAAAGCTGGAGTTATTGTGGTGGTGGCAGTGGGTAATAATTTGATTTTGTAAATCGTGACAGGAGAAGAAAGGTCAGCTCACTTAATTTCGTCACCATTCTAGATTACTTTCTTGAAAAAGTATTTAGTTTATTACACGTCATTACTAAAAACTACAGTTCAATTAGCAGAAGTTCAAGAGTAAGAAGGACGTGTCCTTTCTTCCTCTGTTTTCCTCAAAAGTGCCATTAATTATGCTGATAGACTACATTAACAGAAAAGATTCAAAGTAGCTCCATACTTCTTAATTCCTAACTAAAGTATGAAAAAGAATTGACAACTATTTTAATTCTCCTTAAAACAAAATGAAAATGGAATGTTTTGCTCTGAGGTTGCTCTGAAAGTAATGAAAGTAATGACTTGTATTTATTTCTATGGCAACTGCATGAAGAACCCGATAACAGCATTTGATAAGAGTAAGTTCTCAACTACAGAACGCTATTTTTTAACACAGTCACTACCATTAAGTACTATATGCTTTTAACAGTGTTGAACAAAAGCTTGCATGCTGCTTTCATAGAAATCTACATGGCAGTCTGGAACATGGCTTGTTTTACACATTGCTGTTTCCACTGCGAGGAAGAGAAGTAACTTTAATGTTGTAAATAATGTTGGTAAATAGCAGATAACATACCAATGGAAATATATTTCCTCAGTAGAAATAGGGGTTGTAGTCCCTTGCTCTTATATTATCTTTTCTTTAGTCTTAATCATCTGTAATACATTCATATTTCTAATTGTCAGGGTCACATAAATATTTAGAAAATGATACTGATTTCCTTCTATTTCTGTTTTTCAAGCTTTCTCATTTGTTAATTGAAAATGTAAAAGGGAAATTTGTGTCATAGCTGATTAGAGTTTTCATCATAAATTAATCTCTTTCTGCAAGGAGCTTTGATTTTTAAAAATAATTTATTTTAAAATGGCGAAAAAGTGTTGCTGCATAATGACTTCAAATGCCCTGTTAAAGGAAATAACATTGGTCATAACTGGAAAAAATAATGCTAAGACAGGTTTAAAGAGGAAAAATAGAGATTACTGTAGAAGTTACTGAAGTGAAGTTAGGTATGTAATTTTATACATATATATATATATTTCATTAGCATAACCCTGCATAAATTTACTCTTATGAACTATAAAAGCACGATGAAGAAATGAATTTGAACTGTTAGATAATAAATAGAAATCAGTAATGAGCAGACCAATAGAGCAATTTTCTCTCCTTATTTAGATTAAGTAAATGGAGTACCTATCCCAGAAATGAAATAATTACCATTTTCTTCATATCCAGAGCAGTTTTTTCTTTGTGTAAAACATTGGCTCTATTGGTTTGGTGAATGTTTTACTGTCTATTTTCCTGGAGCCTGCACATGGCTCTTTCCTTCTCCCCAACCAAAATACTTACTGTACAAGGAAGCTTCCTAGTTAGTAGTATTCCTGAATGAACTGATCAGTGTTTTCCTTGCTTCTATTTATTTTGTTAGTATTGGTTTCCCACAGTTCATGTTATTTTTCCTGCTTCTGTTTCTGTCATTCCCAATCAATTCCAGCTCTTTAAAACCTTGTTTCCATCCAATATTCTTTAAACCCACTTACAAAACTAATTGTTCTTTTTAATCTTTGTTTCCTGGTGCATGCAGTAAAAGAAGAAAAGTTGTCTTGTAGATCAGCTCCATCTGCTAATGAGCTGACATTTCTGAATTGTGACTCATATTGGATGACATGTTTCTGTACTAACTGTTGACCTCCTTGTTTTCTGATCTCGTATCTAAACAAGAAACTGCAAGAGCAAGAGGCTATAGAACTCCAAGGTTTCTGCAGATAGTGGGAGGGTCTTTTGGGATCATCTCATTTCAGACAGCTCTGTTCATGGCAGGAAAATAGCCAGGTAATCTTCTGACATACTGGACTTCATGCTGTCACAGAGTTGACTAAATCAATCTATGTCCATGACAGGGGCAACAGGCCCCCGCCCTCCCCACCCACCCCAGTCCCACAAAAATGGGAAGGAAGGAAGGGAGGAAAAGAACAGCGGCAACAATCTAAGGAGGAAAACTTATTTTACTATAATATTGGAATACAAGATAACAAAATATAATACAATTTAATTGAAATTGAGATTAATAAATCAGAGAGAGAGAGAAAGAGAGAGAGTGTGTTCCCGGGACCGAGTCAAACCTGAAAAGCTTGGAACGGCTAGGAAAGCACCCTCCAGCACCCACTGCCAGGCAGTGGGAGATGTGAGATAAATAAGTGATACCAATAATAAACATCTTTAAGCTTCAAAAAAATTTCTAACACAGTTTTCCCATATTAACTATTTGACATAAAACAGCATGATGGAAGCATATAAAAGTTTTATTGTTGTATATTAGGTATGCTTGATATACCAAAGCTCTGACTTTTGGATTTGTTTCTTATACAGCTCATTCCATATTATCCAATAAACATATTTTTACTGCATTACTTTTGCATATTTAACTTTGCAGTCTGTTTGTTTGTATCTTTCACAGTATGTAGCATATTGTCAGTACAAAACAGATAATTGTATGCAAGTATGTTTAAGTACAGGAAAAAATAACTACTTTATTTTTTAACCAACATTGTATAACTTTACTCCTGCATTATTTTCATTTCCTTAGACAGTGATTTTGGGTCTTTGTTTATCACTTATGTTATAGCAGTGTGCTTATTACTACAGCCTAAGCATGTGTTGTGTTTGAGCCCCGAGAGAGAAAAAATCAACCATTTTAAAAACATCCTAATGTTTCTATTATAAGAATTATATAATCTTAAACTTAATACAATACTTTATAATCTAAACTTAATACAGTAAAAATCTCTCAACGAGAATAAGGACAACTCGTAACCAATTGGCTGTTTTAATTTATTTGTTATTGGAAATCTTATTCTTTTTTAAAGTGTTCTGTTTTTCTTCATTAACGGTGAAAACTATGGTGCCTTTCTTCTGAATGTATTGAGGTTCTTGTGTTTTTAATAATGGAATTTTAATGTAATATTTCTGTAATTCTTGTTTCTGGGCAGGAAATAGTAATGCAAACTTTTTTTAGTTTTCTCAGTATAAATTTTTCATGTATTTAGAATACTGAACATTTGCTGGGAATATTAGGTATGAAAAAGAATGAGAAGAATTGATGCAACGAAGCAACAGAATAATGAAGAATGATGAAGAAACAATACATGTAAAAATGTATGCTGTGCTGATGTAAGCATTCCAGACTGAGTTTCAGAAGGGTAGAAAAGAACGGAATTTTAGATAAACAGTGTTTAGGTAGACCTGAAAGGTTTGACAGAGAGGGTTATGTTTTACTTTGATGGCATTCATTAACTGAGTGAGATTAGGTGATCAACTAAAGAAATTCTGATACAGCAGGATTCAGGATGCATCTGAGATCCTCCTACTGGGAAAGAAAGCCAGAGCAATGCAAATGTAAAGGAGAATGGAGGAGAATGTAAAGAATTATGTTCAAGGCATGGCACCTAAAATAAGAGCATGTGTTATTGCCTTCAAAAGTAGTACGATGGAAATCTATGTGTAGAAATCTACCTTTAATGAAAGACCTACTGAGTTATCTATGTGATTATTAATCATCGCATTGAATGAGAGTAAAGAATTATCATGTGCAAAATGAAGATCTCTTCAAAAAATTCAAAAGGCTAGTCCTTCATTTAGCACACTTTTTAAAGTATAGGGGGGAAAAAAAAAAACAAAAAACAAAAAAAAAAAAACCGAACAGCTCAAAATACTCAATGTTACCATTTACAATAAAGGCAGCTAATGGTAATTACTGTTTTATAATCCATCATGGCAACTGAAGAATTACAGAATGCACAATTGAATGTACTTTTCAACACCTTATAGAAGGCAAAATTTGAGGAAGTTGAACCAGCAAATGTTAATTGTTGGGAAAGATTAACAGCCAGAAGTGTAGGCTTTATAAGCCAGGTAAGCACTTATACTTATTAGGAATTAGAATTAAGAGTGCTAATTTGGATCTCAGGAGAGTGGAGAAGCTGGATGCAGTAACACATTACTGTATTAATACCTATACTATGTGCCTGCAATGATTTGTGAACTTCCTTTTCAGAGGACAATTCCGTAAATGCCACCCTTTATCACTGCAGAGGTAATAAAAACAGCATCCCCAGAAGTGTTTGTTTCTGATGGAATTCATTGCTGATCTCATCTATTTAAGTGAATGCAAATGGAAGTTCACTCTCCTGTTTCTCTGAAGGATTGATGCATTGCTGACTTTTAGCACTGCATGATGGGTTCATACCTCAAGTAGCCACAGGATTTAATCTCCATGTGTCTTTTAGTATATGTATGCCAGTTGTAAAGTAGTCTATGAATTACTTATCTCCTGACATAATTCAAATCTCTCAGAAAAGCTATTTTCCTATTAAAATGAAGTATTGACTTTGTAGATTCTTGTGGGCTATTAAAAAAAAAAAAAGAGAGAGAAAAAATTGCTACTGATAAATAAATGGAATATAGAACTTGAGAGAACTTTCGGATGGAATATAAAACTTAGTTCTCATTTATGGAAACTGTCATGTGTTCTATTGTTTCCATGCATTGGTAGATATGCTACCCCTACTGTAAGGTAGTTTATTGTGCTATATTGTGTTGTGTATTTATAGTTAAAGCTAATCTTTCTAGCAGCAGAAAGCAGTAACAGCCCTGCAGGATATACACTAGCTCACAGTAAGGCCAGAATCCACAGCTTTAAAGTTGTACTTTCCCGCATAACCTGCGGTAGGGAACCTGCTGCATCAAGGGTTCACACCTGATGATCCCCAGAGGTCTCTTCCAGCCTCTATGATCTGCAATTCTGTGATGCTGTATCAGGTACTATCAGTCAACACTAGGATATCTACATGAGAGAAGGCACACTGAGTTTAGAAAAGAGAGGATATGAGAGAGAGATAAACTTTCCTAGAATGAGAAGGCATACTACTTAGGTTTGTTAGTGTCACTGGACACTTTGTGGTAGCTTAACTCAGTTCTTTTTTTAAAAATGGCATTGGCATGCTGGCATTTCAAATGATGCTGTATGGTAACTCTTCAGTCACTGCCTGAACCACTGATTGAGCACCTGAGCAAAGGCCCCCGGTCAGCCCTGGGAGCACAGGTGAAGGCAATTCAGCTGTGTGACTGGAGGGGTGGAGCCTGGCTGCGCCTCTCTTAGACCTCATTTAAGGGCTGACTGCCACTGGGGAAGGATCTCTTTCTGGAGATCCCTCGTTGGTGAAGCTTACCCCTGCAAACCTGGAATCTTCTGATATGGGTGAGCAATCTTCTTCCCTTCCTTGATAACTCCTTTTATTGTGCTGGTCCTTCTGTCGTCACACCTTTGTTGTAATGATCTTACCATCATATTGATCTGTTCAATTGCTGCAGATGCCTAGTAAGAACAATGTATGAGGCCTTTGGGCTGAAGGATTGTCGCGTCCTGTCTTCAGTACATTATAGAGAAGTGGCTGAAGTGTGTATTTTGATGTACCTGTGACTCATTAATCCTCACTGGACTGTAACTTTGTTATTTTGAAGAAAACAACTTCTTTTTTATTGACTAAAGCATAGCTTAAAGGAATTATCTTTTTGGCTGTGCCAAGCTGATAAGTAGTCTGTGATATGTAGTTACATTTTGGTAGAAGTTTTTTATAGTAATTATGAACTCTTCACTGACATATTTACATTCATGTGATTTGATTTGAATACACTGTGTATTAATTCACTTCCAGCTTTTCATCCTGCTGCGTATGAGCTGCAAGAAACACTGCAAACTGCTATTATGAGTCTGCCAGTGAAGCTGCTTTCTTATGCTTGTCTGTTATTACGCCTTTATTACTATTGTCATTAAACTGGACTTATAGTAGTATTATTGTGTGGGTTCTTTATTGTGTAGTCAAGAAGTATTGATTGCATTAGAAAAAATGTACTCTTTCTGGTCACACTACTTATTTACTCCCTGTTTAGACATTTTATTTATTTATTTATTTTAGGTCAATCCTGAAAGTGTTTGCTGTCAGGATTCCACTCAGTACTGAGCTTAGGCTGGTGGTCTGAAGTCTCAGTGGCCAGCCTTTCAGGAACACCCAATCTGAGGTTGAGTTAATGTGAATGAATCTTGCATTCTTTTTTTGTCAAGCTTCTGTTTAGAACTGTGGGCTATAATATTTTGCTTTGTTCTATACTTTAACTCTTCTGCAATTAATTACACAATAATAAGGAGAAAAATAAGTGCTGCATGTATGCTTATATTTTAAACAGAATGTCCTGTGGAAGGAGTGCTGTGCTCTTCTCTCTTTTATCTAGTAGTTTTCATTTATGGTTGAGTGGGGAAAGTTGTATTTTACCATGCATTATCTTGGGGAGATAGTGACTAAAGCTTAATCTCAGTTTATTTTCAAGAATTTGTTTTGAGGAAAAAATAAAACAGGAAAGCAAATGCGTGTATTAGTGATGATGATATGCATTATGATGCTTATTTTAGACGGTAATATTGGTCAGATAATACGGCCAGAAGTTGACTCTTTCTATGGCCTTTACTTTCATACTTCTGTCAGAGGTAAGTGCCAGAGTCCTCCTATAACTCAGTTTTGATTCATTTGTATGACTAGGATGTTTTGAAGGTTGAAAATAAAGAAATTGCAAGGTTAATGGAATTTCATGAAGAATCATAGAATTGCAGGTGTTGGAAGGGACTTCAATAGATCAAATCCAACCCCTTGCTAAAGTAGATTTCTGGACTAGTTTGCACAAGTAGACACCCAGACAGATCTTGAATGTCTCCAGAGGAGACTTCACATTCTCTCTGGGCATCCTGTTCTAGTGTTCTGTCACCCTAAGTGTGTGGAAGTTCTTCCACATACATGTGTGGAACTTCTTATGTTTCAGGTTTTGGCCATTGCTTCTTATCCTATTACTATACACCATTGAAAAGAGTCTGGACTAATCCAATTGCCTCTTGCACTTTAGATATTTATAAACATTGAACAGATCCCTTCCCTGTCCTCTCCATACTGAACAGACACAGGTCTCTCAGCCTTACCTCATAAGTGAGATGCTCCTGGTGCTTTCTCTTTGTCACTCCCACTTCCTAAGCATCATTGCAAGGATCTGGGAGACAGTGCCAAATGCCTTGTTGAAATCAAGATACACAGCATCCACTGCTCTCCCTATGATCTACCCAGCCAGTGATGACATTGTGGAAGGCTACTTTACTCATTTTGGTGTAGATGTATCAGTTGCCAGACAAATGTTTTCATTTCTATCTCTAACATCATGCAGTAGAACCTGCTGATTTCATTCTGCAACTCAGGGCTGTCCTACTGATGCTGACTGTGGTATCTCAGGGTAGTTGTGTAAGAGAATATAGAGCTGATTTTTGCTCTGAATTTGCAAAATTTAACAATCCCCTAGATTAGCAGACGATATAAACCAGATACAAAGTGAGAGTGAATATAGAAATAAGGTTTCTTCTGAGTATCCAGCTGAAGACAGGTATGTAGGCCAGGACACAATAGGCAGATTGTTCTTGACAGTAGTATTTTAACCTGAATAAGGAATGCACTCATCTTCATTCACTGTGCTGTGCAGAGTTAGAATGCATGAAAATAGATTTCCTTTTTCGTTTGAAAAAGGAGATGCACCCTAACTGCTTGCTAGCACTGCGTCTATAGAATCTGACTGAGGCTAGTCAGAAAACCTTTCTAAAGTGCTGATTTTTATGGATGCTGTATTCCTCACAATCAGTAGTTTTGCTGTGTAGACTTGCTTGTGCTAGGCAGTGTTCTTTGCTGGCACAGACATAACCATTCCTTAGTGAAAACGGCTTTTGTGAAGAGGGACTGCTTTGTTTACCATCTTCAAAACTGTTTTTCTCAAAAATTTCCAGGCAAGTTCAAAGACAGATGATATTAATACAACATATTCTTACAGTAGAAGATACTCTTCAAGACAAGTTTGGCTCTTTGTAATTTTTTTCTGAAGTTTGTTCTTTCACTTGCTCATATGCATTCTTGAATCAACATTACTCAACTTCTAAAGAAATGAAACAATGTACTTATAGTAACATTAATCCATACTTATATTTTTTTTATTCCTCATATTGTAACTTGTTTGTGGTATGTGTTAAATTCTATTGATACTTCAGGAATTTAATATCCACTCTTTCCCCCAGATATTAAACTGTTGTGTTCTCAGCTCCCTCCAAATTGGTAATTTAGCCATTAATAAAGGGGATAGGTGTTTTTGTTTGATTACAGGATTTGTTTCAATGTCTTCTCACTCTTCTACCAGGAACATGTGAAGTAAATGATTTGTAAACAGTTTGATTTTTTCAATGGATATTCTGCGAACTTCATATCAGAAAATGAGGGGTGAAAAGAGGTCTAGAAAACATGTAAAGCTTAGTCTGATGTTACAGATAATGTTTATGATGAGGTGTGGTTATATCTCTGACTAAACGTTGAGTTGTTGGTTTTAGAAAGGATATCCCTAAATAAAATTTTTATCAACTACACGTGAAAGGATGCTAAAATTTAAGTGTGTGAGTTCAGAATGGCAGCTTATACTCTTAGCATTTGTTAAACCTAGCATAATTATGGAAGCTGAAATATCTAGAAATCTGTCCCTTAAAAAAGCCCAAGCATTTTTTCTTAAATTCATCCTTATTTGTGTTATGATTCAATGTTACATTTGGACTGACATATTCTATGGCCCGTTCTACTTAATTCAGTATTTCCAGTCTGCCCTAAGTCATGAGTAGCAGAAGTTTGCACTGAAGATTAACTGTTGGTCAGTTTCTTGTACAATAGTAAGGAAATACAGAAAGCATGTCATTGTAAAGTGTTGCAGAAAAAATATATTGACATATAATTGTACAATTGATTTATTTGCAGCTGCAGATGTGATTGTTTCAATTTCACATAATTATTATATTATAGGTGCCATTCTTTCAAAAAGATTTGTGTTTCCTGGACATTATATAGGAAATAATTTTCTGAGCATAGTAGTGTGTAGTTCATTTGGTTTTAAGTTTCAAGGCAATTTAATAAGCTGCATTGCCACGAGTATTTTCTACATACTGTAAAGCCTGTTGGTTGTGTAGTACTTAAAATATTGTCTAGTTTTTTCTATTTTCTCATAGAACATTAGCCCCAAAGAAACTGTTTTATTTGCCCTGTGGAAGGTATTTGGAAGATTTGAGCAGGGATCTTTGCAAGCTACTAATGTTTACTGGGGGTTATTATTTGCAGTGTTTATCTTAAGTACATCTCTTACATTTTTTTTCCAAATTTTGAACAATTTTGGAATCTGTATGAAGATTGTCAAAATGTTTTCCAAGATACTTGAATACGTTCTTATATTTTTGCTAGGGAGCTCCTGTAGAAGTGGAAGATAAGATGTAGTCTATTGGGAGGCAGCTGCATGATCTGTTAAACAGTTGGAATCCCAGTAACTATAGAAAAAGAAAAGGAACAAGTGAGAAATAAGTGAAATAGGCTTGATGCATACAATAATGACACAATGATAATGAGTATGTTTAAGCAAAAATATAAGAGTTTAATACTTAATTTTATTAGCAAGTGTGATATACAAGGCCCCTTTGCAAAATCTAGAAGGTATGAATTAGGAAAACTTTTTAGTCAGCGTTCTTTAGGGTAACTGTTCTTGTGTGGTTTTTATAGAAGTATTACCATAAGGAAAAAAAAAGTAGGGCATTTCATATTGTTATTCATAAAATGTACTGGTTTTGTTCTAATGCTTCCTGTTTAGCACGTCCAAATAAAATGAATGTTACTTGTTTCAATTTGGATTCTTTTCATGTTTCAGAAACTAATGGTGTTCAAATTCTTTGTGAACAGGACAAACAAAGCTTTTATGTAGGAGTTGCATTGTTTGAAATTGGAAGCAATCATTTCCTCTTCCTTCTCTTTTATGCTGATTTTCAATTACTAATGGTTTTCAGGAGATGATGATATGTAATCAAACTTCAGAATGTAATACCTTGTCTTATTCTAGGCTTTGTCAGATAGCAAAGGACGATGAAAAAAAAAAATCAGTATTCTCTAGATCTAGCTAATGTGAAATTATCTGTGAACAGTATTTTCCCAAATAGTTATTTGAAATGCATCTATAAGAAAACACGATTGTTCAGAATAAGTGTCCAGAATAATTTAGAAACATCTGGAATTCCACATTCTAAGTCAGGTATTTTATGATTTTGTGACAGTGGAACAGCAGCAGAAAGCTAGCATTGCACGGTAGTGTCCCAGTCCCATACCCTTTGAAGACTGAGAAGCTTTAAAAGTGGTACCTTCTGGAGTTGATTATTGCTAGGTGTGCACAGAGGGGGGGAGGAAAAAAACAACCAAAATCATGCTATGATTTTTCCCATTGTTGATGATAGAATGCATTGCCTTTGCAATGTGAAATGTGTAGTAGCTGATAATACATTTTGACTTCTAACTGCAAGCATAAAATTCAAAGTAAATTTTTATTTAATTAACTTTAAATAGCTTTAAATAGAATCAGGCAAAACTGTATATGTGTTTTGCTTGAAAGGTCATTTTTTTCCAAATAATACTGTATACATATGTACATATATGTGTATATATGTCTTTTAGCCTGTTTTAGAGTCCAACAGGCTGAAAATATTTTAGTGTTTTGCTGCGAATTTTTAATTCATAGGAATACAGGCTTAGTAAATGCTAGGAATAAAGACTAGGTTAGAAAATAGTGAAATTTCTGAATGTGAGATCTGTATGTTTCTGTTAGAAATGAACAAGATATTTGTTGCTGCATTTGCTGAGTCTTTCCTTTAATAGATGTCAGCTAAATTGCTTGCTCTGTAATCCAATTGCCCTCCACCTCAAGAAACTCTTAAACTGTTCTATATGCTATTTCCTGTCTTCATTTTCAGTGTGTGATATAATGGTTTTTCACTTAGTTACTAACAAGTTACATGAATTAAGCAACTATACTGTTTTACTATTCTTGAGTTGTTGTGTTCGGGTATTTTTTTTTTACCTCAATTCATTGACAAGCAAATATGAGGAGACTTCAGGAAGCTTTAAAGAACCTATAAAATTGTCTGATTAACTGAGAGCTATTTTTCAATATTGTGTTTTGATAATAAGTCTTAAAATATGCTCTTTGCTAATTACAAGCATCTAAAAGTATTTTATGTTGATATTCATTTACAGAACACATTATTACCTTTCTCTGACATATTAAAATCTTCTTACGTAACTTTGGTTCTTCTTCCCTTTTCAATCAATAGAAGAAGCAACAATTGAAGAGGAACAAAGTAATTTTTCTTGCCCTAAACACTGTAGGTGATTGCAAAGCAAACGTGGGCACTCAGGTTGTGCAAGGCAAAGTGTGAGTTAGGAATTTTTAGAAAGCTAACATCTACTTGTGTTCTTTTAAGTAAATAACTGAACGTAAGAGCTAAAAACCAATGAAGATGATTTTACTGAGGCTATCTGAGAGGCACTTTGGTCCAGTTTAGGGAAAGTAGCTCTTAAAAATTGCCCTGCTAATCTCCAGAGATGTATGTTCCCAAGGCATGTCTCCAGTGATGTTGATGTTGTCTCATGTTCCCCTTTTCCCTTTAGCTGGGCCAATCCTAAAACATTTACTTGTTTTCTTAGGCTCTCACTGTTTTCTTTGAACCTACAATGTGTGGATTTTTGGTACATATTTTGTCAGTTTGTCACAAGTGTGTTTATCTTCAGTAATTATGAAATTACATACTACTTAATTCAGCATAAGCTAGCTCTCGTTAGACAGTGATTGGAAAGTACACAGGAAAAAAAAATGCAGTTTTACTAAGTGCTAAATGTCTTTCTCTAATAATGTAGGTTGTTGTCTGTGTGGCATAATGCTTTTATTTATTCTATCGCTTCTGATAGGTAGGCATTAACACCGATTAGTATCAATTACTTAGTTATTCTTAGTTCTTTGCAAATGTCAGGGAATAGAAATTCTGTGGTGTTCCTCAGTACAGCAAATACAAAATGCAAAAATACTGTTACACAAAGATTTCTAATATCCAAATATATTTAAAGCAAAACTGTTTTGACAGTGTATCTGCTTATTTTCATAACGACTTTCCCTTTTCATTCAGTACTGTGGCATTACATACCAAATTCTACAGTTAGCAGACACTCAGTATCTGGTTGGACAGCACGCTCTTGTGTATCTTGCTGATTTTAAGGACTAGATTCCTTTTTTACAGTGTGACTCTGATTTGCAATATATTCTCCTGGCATCTTCACATTTTGAGAACAGAGCCACAGAATACTTCTTCCAGATCTGTTAGGACCACCTCAGCAGATAAAGCGCTAAGTGGACCTCTACAACAACCAGCTTGAGCGTTCGTTGTTAGGTGAGAGAATAAAGACAAACACGTCCCTACCCTAAGTACTGCTACATCTATGATCTGTGGAAAGGCTGCCAATCAATGAAACTGCAGTTTTAGAAACAGGAGATGAAGAAGCAACCCCTGGAAAATTGCAACAGTCTACTTTTCAGATTGTTGTAACTTAGCAGTCCTTCTTTGTTCTGTCTCTCTTACAGTACATATATTCTATCTAGAGTCTGCCTCTTTTTTTTTTCCTTGAAACGCAGTAAGTTGCACATGATCAAACATCTGAGTTGGAGAAGTTCCCACTGGGTATTAAGTGCAGGCATTATTAATATAGGCTTCTGTTTCTTCTTCCCCTATTATGTCACATGAATTTAAACTTGAAAAGGAAAATTCATTGCTTGCAAAACCTTCCTAAACCAATCCATTTTTTTTTGTGAATAATTATTTTAGGATGATACTTAGCCACTTCCCAAGCCACCTGTTTAACAGTATTATCTTAGTTGAATAAATTTCTCCTCAACTCCAAAATATTACATCATTTCTTTTGAAAGTATTATTTCCCTATTTTAGGATATTATTGTATGGTTTTATGAATAATGGAGGTGGTATTTTCTTTTGCTTCACTGAGAGCTTAAGTTCCCAATAGTTCACTTTTTCTGTTCTTTCATTAAGATAATCATACCGGTTTTAATATGCTTCTGAGCTGCTCTAGCACACAGCACAACTTCCAATTTTCTGTTATAGTATTAAAAATGTACTGTATTTTGATAGGCCTGTGATTACAGCTTTTTATTATTACAAAGGGGGCACAAATTTAATTCTCATTCTTGTCTTGTTCCCTGAAGTAGCAATTTTCAGGAGCCCTGCACAATTAGTTACCTCAACACTGGTGAGAAGAATAACAGAGAAACCCTTTTCCACATTCTCCATTGATTCTGTAGCCTCTCAGGAAGCAGTGTTAACTAATTCTTAAATACTGTTCAGTAGTCGTTTTACTGGAAGAAAGTTTACTTGGGATGTAGATTAATAGAAAAACTCTAAATGAAATATTCCTTCTTAATCCAGACCTTCCATATGAAAGTGTTTTATATGGCTAAACACTGCAGAGTGGTGGCAAGTTCCCTGGGACTGTAGTCCTCCTTTATTAATAAGGTCTCTCTTTATAGCCTATACAGCTATTCTTTTCTTTGCATATTAGCTGGACCCATCATCTGTGACACTTCAGACATACACTGACCTTGAAACTCTCTCATCACTAGCATTTTTGATGAAAATTGTACGCAGAACGCAAGCCTGGAAGCTGTTGTTAAAGGAGAAGTTCTGTAGAGTAAAAAAGCATGCATTCCAAATTTAAATACAAATATATGCAACACAAGTGAGGAAAAACAATTTTTCTTTATTCTTTTTCTGAGTTCAGGCATAGGTTCAAAGCCTAGAGTTCTTCACCATAACCCTAACCTACATCTTTTCTTGTTTGAAAGTCACATTAAGGTAGTTTTTATCTTTCTTTAATTTTGATGGATTTCTTTAGGAGAAGGAAACTGGAAGTTATGTGGTCTGTCACTCTCAAGGAGCAATTTTCAAATCAAATGAATGGTATCAAAATTTTTCTTATTCTGAGTGTTGTTTGTATTATTACAGCCTAAGTAGTTTCAGCATTTAAAGTGAATCAACTGTGATTTCCAAGGGAAGAGTAAATGGATTCAAAAGGACTCTAAACTAGAAAAAAAAAATAAGTCTCAACAGAATTTGAGCAGTTTCAGAAGAAATCAGTCTCCATCAGAAATTTAAAAAAAAAAAAAAAGATTCAGTACACCTTAGAGAGTTTAGAATAGATTTTTTTTGCAGAAAAAAGTGGAAATTTTTTTCTTAAGTGCAAATTTGCACAGCTGTAAACTGAGTGATGCTAAATGTAGTTGTTCAGGAAAAAAGTACTCAATTATGCAGTAATCTTATTTTCAGTCATAGTGTATTTTGTTAGGCATCTTGCCTCAATGAAAGCTGCTCAGTTGAGAAGTTGTTTTCAGTTGTGAAAATAAAATCATTTCTTCTGTTTGTAGTTGCATAATGCATACACACTGTGAGAAGAAAATTCAGCAATGCTTGCTTGCTCTTTTGTATCTGAATTGTATACATTCAATCCTTGATTTCACTTCAGATTAGTTTAGAAACATCTTCATAGTGTCAGTTGTAAATTTTGTTGTTTTAATTGGATTATTGAGTATTATTAGAGTAAGTTTTAGCAATACTGTGAGGTAGAAAACTTAAGATACTTAGGAGAACAGAAACAAATAGATTTGTCTGCTTTGAAATGATGTGTTACTGAATAACAGTAATTTGTATGTTAGTTTCTGTTCCAGTGCCCCATCACCCTCATAGAATTTCTTCCTTATCTATATCTACCATCTTCATTTTAAAACTTCTACACCTTGTACTATTTGTTACCCTGGTAAAGAGTTTCTCTTGAGCTTGTTTATATGCCCCTATATAGTATTTGAAGTATTTGCTGTGAGGTTACTTGACAGCATTCTCTTCTCTAGGCTTAATGAGCACAGATCTTTCAGTCCATTTTCATAGGAAAGGTGCTGTAGCCCTCTGGTTGTTTTCGTGGTCTCCTCTGGATCCACACCACTCCATATCTTTCTTGTGCTGTGTCCCTTACCTAGAGACAGTACTCCAGGCAGAGCAAAAGGGGACAATCACATCCCTTGCTCTGCTGGCATTGTTTCTTTTGATGCAGTCCAGGATGTGTTTGACTTACCTTGGTGTGTCTAAAGCAGTGTTTGAGTCATGTATCCTGTAAGGCTAAGGGAGATCTTGTATTGTGGATTCTTCATGGTCATCTGAAGTTGTTTTGATTTAAGTTTCAGACTGCTTTTAGAGGACTTCCATCTGAAAATAGTAAATTCCTGTAAATCAAATAGTGACTAAGAGAAAAATGAGTTATAATCTGGTCTTAGGAAGAATGTTTAGGAGTTGCTTTTCAATTCATACATGCATTTTTAGAGTTATATGTAAGACACAATTTTTTCTTATCTTTGATATTGCTAACATTTTATATTGGATGTTGGCTGAAAGTAATGCCTCCTATTTCATTGCATTGGCCCCTAATATCAGAGGTATGGCAGTAAAGACTGAACTTTACCAACAATATTCCATTATATTTTGTTGCCATGTGACAGATGGCAGCAGAGGGACAGTCTGACAGAATGAATGGCATATGAATACAATGAGATGGTGGGTGTTGTGTTTCAGCAGTATGAAAGTCAAGCCATGTTCTGGACAGACATGCAGTTGTTTATGAGCATATCATACAAGCTCTTGTTTGTTACTGGCAACAATGTGTAGCTGATATTCGTGATTTTATTGAAAAATAGTATTTTGTAGCAGAGAATTTGGTCTATCAAATGGTGTTATTATGCTTTTTGCATCTGTTGTTTCATGGAAATAAATAGGTTTCAACATAAATAACGCCTCTATGTAGCAATTTGTCTGTGGCCTGAAGGGCAGGGAGGTATTTTGTGGTCTAGATCTGTGGAAAAAGCTGAGGAGTCTGACAAATAGTTATTCTTGCTTTTCTGTGCTAAAAGCAGGTTCAGTCCATAACTGAAATGCTGACGGTAAGCAATATAATTTATTAAATGAACACTACCTGATTCCTCTTATAAAAAGGTTCCTTTAACTATGGATGCAATATGGCAGAGGTTCCTTGCTATTTCTGTGCTCTTTTTGGTCTCTACCTGCATTAGCAGTAGCACTTTGTTCTGTACTTCACCAGTGTTTTACATTTCTGAGGCTTGGTGAAAATTGTCATTCAGCTGGAGGTAGGTCCCACTCAGAAGGCCTGCACTGTTGCCCAATGGGGCATTGGCCACCTCTGCCTCACTGAAGTAGACCCATTAAATCAAATGGAAAACACTCTACACGTTTATTTTGAGATGTTAACGTATAGCCACCGTCAGCTGAAGCATCTGCTATAATGAACTTGACATTTGCACTAATGACAGCATCAGTTTACTTAATGTCCTGCTTTAAATTTGCTTCCCCAAAATGGTGTACTTCTTAAAAGCAGAGGATGAATTTGCTGTTTGCATTTTTGGTAACTAGAGAAGAACCAGGTTTTTGTACATGTTCTGACTGATAGCTGGTAGAGGGGCTGAATGTGCAGTTTGGAACAGGAAGCAGGAGGATTGGCTAAGGGCAAATGTTCTGGGTGTGGTGCTGACATGGGAAAACTTGTGAGTTCATGGAGAAGCAGTGTGTGGAAGTAATCAATGAAGGCCAAATGCAGCCTTCAGTGCTTGGACAGTGCTGCTATGAAACTTAAAAGATGGGGCAATTTATTAGGGGGAAAAAAAAAAGTAAAAACAAGAAGAATGGAAGTATTAGTGTGATGTAAGGCTTTTTGTATTATTTATTTTAGTTGAAAAGAAACTAAGAAACATCCCAAACCTATCTAATTTATTTAGAAATTACTTCTGGCTTTCTACGGAATGTATGAACTTCTTTCAGTATTGAGAGGTTACAGTTTTATGAGAGAAACAATGTAATTTTTATTTCATATGTTTAGTTAACTATTTGATTAACATTTACTCTTGATCAGTTTCATTTTTCTATATAATAGAATAAGAGAATAAAAGTGTCCTGGCAAGCAATTACAAAAAATACCATGATTACTGAAATTTGTTCTGTATCTGAAGGGAAATGTTTGGAGTGGAATTCAGCACAGTGTATTTAAAAACAAACAAACACAATAATAGTGAGAATTTGTTTCCAAATTAGAGCTTTTTCATTTACGTTTCCACAATGTTTTTTTGTACAACTATCACAGCATAATGCATCATAGCAAGAAGTGATATAACAAAAAGGTCTAAGCCTTTGGTGTGACATCAGTTTTATGGCTTCATACTTAGAAGAGATCTGTACAGTGGAATAAACATTAGACTCACTTTAGTTCATAAACAAGCAAATTCCATTTTAGGAACACACTTAACTTGAAATAACAGTTTTAGCCATAGTTGATTATTTTTTTTTCCTAATAAAAACATGTAAATGTAAACTAAATATAGCCTCAATTTTCTGGATGACTGAATGTGCTGCAGGGTTGGAGCTTTTGACATTACTGCCTTCCTGATGCCAGTTTCTGGTTCCACTTCAGTTAAATATTTTCCTAGCAGTTTACCCCTTGGCATCTTCAAAAGATATCCACTCTCCTGTTACAAAAGGATGGTTATTTTTTTCCTTTCAGAATATGCTAACTTTGAAGAATAAACAATAAATGTATTTTGGTGCTTCTCCAGTTTTCTTTTTTGGTCTTCATTATCTTTGTTATAATGCAGTTTCTTGGAAGGGCTAAAGTCGCAAGTAATAATGTTATGGGTTTGTGAAATGCTTTCAAATATCTTAATTATGATGATGACTTTGTGTTTGCAAAACACATTCAACCTTGTTGAACACCTCTTATTAATTGCATTGATGTCAGCCATATATAAATAATTCATCTCCCTTGTGCTCCATTATTCCCTCAAATCTATGTATGTTTATATAATTCAAATTTTATTCAGATTTGTGCCAAAAGAATGTAACTTTGGCTGCAAAGTCGAGCACTTTCAAATCAAAAATGGCATTTTTATAGCTGTCAGTACATTGATTCAGCCTCCTCCTGCATTCATCTGGTGGGCTGCATGATGTGCTAGGAAAAATAGTGTCCATTGGGGTAATTAAATTTTATATCACAATGCATAAATGTGAATGCAGTGAATGAGAATTAAATTTACAGGCAACTGGGTGAGTCTGGCATTTCCCAACTTGCAAGTGCTTGACTTTGCAACTGCTGTGTGCTTACAAAATAGGCTATTGCAAAGAAATCTTAAGTTCTTTCAAGAAACAAAAGAAGAAAAGCTGTGGTAGAGTATTCTACCGGAAGCTGCTTATCTCACAGCATCTTTAGTGATGTTGGAAATGTGAATTCTTTAGCTGGCCAGCTATCCTCCAAGCTACTATTCTCTCTGTATATTAGTTGCTGTTAATCCCAAAGGGCGTGAGAGTGTATTGTTACAGATTTCTCATTGACTAATCAGACTGCAGTCCTGTGTCCAGGGGTATAGATTTTGGCTGTGTTGGAAGTCTGGGCTGCTGGAGTTAAGCGCTGAGTTATAATCAAGTGGGAAAAAAAATGGGATCATCTGACTGGCAGGCTTAATTAGGTTGTATTTCCTCTTAGACAATACGTGGTAGGAATATTTTTAATGCAGAATGGCACTTCTCCAGCAAAAGAGAGGAAAAAAAAAAAAACAAAAAAAAAACAAACCAGAATCCACAACAGAGAAATGAGAGTCTGTCTTTCAGTATAAAAGGAGCTAAAAAGTAGTTTAAGACACAAAATGAAGAAATTCACTTTATCCAAGTGAAGTGAAAAAGGAGGATATTAAGAATGCATAGTGATGCTGGTGTTTGGATGTATATATATATATCAGCGCTTCCCAAAGTTCACGTGGAGCTTCATGTTTCCTTTAAATCTTGGCTCATCATTTGAAAAAGTCATTCACTTCTTGCATACTTTGAATTTTATGATACTTTCTCTTTTTATCAGCTTTGCTGTATGTAGAAGGGTTAGTTGCTGGCTGATGGGTAAGAGAAAGTAGGGAAGCACAGAAAGTTTCATCTGCTGAATAAGCAATATATATGCTACTGTTGCATGATGAGGTTATTTGTGGTTACTATTTTTTTTCTGAAAATAACAAAGAAAGTTGAAGCTATCAGGTTTTGTTTGTGCTTTTTTTTTTTCTGAGGGAAAGTTTGAGTTCTGTATCAGTGGCAACTGTTGGTACATTTATATTCACAGAGAAAATGGAAATATTTATTTCATTCTTAGAGAGAAAGAGAAGGTTGTATAATTCATGTAGGCCAGGAAGACATCTTGAAGTGGTGAGTGATGTGGATGTCTAATAAGGCTGATTGGCAGTGGTTTGAAAATCTTTTGCAATAGCTATCTCTGTTGTCATTTTCCCTTGCACATCTGCATACCACATTCGCTTGGCCTAGTATTTTCTTCTGATTTTTTTTTTTCTTCTTTTCCATTTTGTGTGCTTTTGAGACGTAAATAGTAAGCAGAATAGTTGTCCAATACACATGGAGGCTTACTCTGCATTTACAGAGTTGCAGGGCTATCTGTCAATTAAGATGTTGATAAGAGTATAAGAGAACAGGTGATGCAGTTGTGCTGATAAAGTCCTGATGCAGACAGAGGTCTTGTGGCTAAAGAATTAATCATTCTTTCACTGATCATCCATGCAAGGAGTTCTGCAATTGCTATATAGTCTGGAAATTTTTAAACAGCGTAAGACACTTAAAGGTATTTGCTTGAACTCTGTAATTACCTAAAATATTAACAAACACAAATTTGTCTCTTCCGTTCACTGGAGGTCCAAGCAATGAACTTTTGAGATAAAATTGGGACTTTTAGGAGCAACCATGTAAATTGAACTATTTCCATATTCAACATCCAGTTTTAATCTGAGTCATTTGCAGATTAGAAAGTAAGTGTATTGAGAGAGATTCAGAGTTTGTCAACATATGTTTAATGACTGTTCTTAAGCTTTAGATTACCAAAATTAAAAGGGACGTAGATATGGTGGCATAGTTGCATCACAAAACAGCATTGGACATTTGTCATGGCAGACAATGATTATAGGACCTGAGGATCAGGAAGAAAGGGAGGAGAATAGAGGATGACCAACCTGCCACTCCTTTTGTCCGTCCCACTACAGGAAATCCATGCTCAGTTATCCTCATTTTATATATGGGGAACAGGTAAAGAGAGATTTTTTTCTACTTCTGCATATGCTTACATTGTCACTCTATTGTTCCTCACACCCCATCTAGTGCCTGTGTCTATGTATTTTGCTGCTTTGTTTTTCTTCTTATTTTTCTTCACAGCCCACTGGTGGTGTCCCTCTGTATGTTTTCTGATTTGTCATCAGATAGAATCCAAGACCAAGGACTGGAAAAAAATAAAACATCAGTGTTTTCCATCTACACACACACACCCATAGCAATGAACACTTTTTCTTCCAACTTGTATGTGCTAATTCTACTTAGGGCTTCTCCAGATATAGTTTTATTTGAAAATTGCTGGAGTGTTTTCTTGTTTCCTCCTTCTTTTGGTAATTCAATTTAGGATAGATTTTCTTGGTATACTTAAATGGCAAAGGCACATCTTTGTAGCTGTCTGACCTGACACCTGATCTGCAGAAACCACCTCTAACTTTTAGGTTAAAACATCTAGTGCAGGGTGCCCAAGAGCAGCAGGGAACAGGTAGCTGCATACTGTGTACAGGCTCAGTTTCTGGCCATGAAGTACTGGGCCTACTGTGGCTCCTAATGTGGTCTGGGAATAGAACTCACTATGCTAGAAATTTCAGTCTTTACCAGGAAAAAACCTTTTCCTGAAAATAGTTAATTGAAACTAGTATATTTTTATAGTTTTAATTTTAATAATTTGATATCCTTTAATAAAAAACACAGCTGAAAAATGTCTGGGAAGCCCTGTGTAGAACCCTGTCTTTCTATTTTCACTGTCAGAAGTTACTTTGTATTATGTTCAGGTTTTGAAACTGCAAGTGGCTTACTCTATTGCTGAAAAATAAGCTGAATCTTACTATTAAAAGCTGGTTTACATATATTAAGAAAAGACAATAACATTTTATTCTATCTTTTAATAAATTAGTGATATATTTTTTTTTTTTTACATTAACATCAGAAGTCACAATGACTGTGAACACTGACATTTAAAACTGAGACTAAAAATATGCATACTTTGTTTACTGGTTGTTTTTTTTTTTTTTTTTTTTTTTTTGCAAATTTTCTTCCAGTGGTTTTCAGGGACTTTTTATTAGAGCGTGTAGCCTCAGGATGAGGAGAAATGCTTTTAAATTAGAAGAGGGTAGATTCAGACTAGATACTAGGAAGAAATTCTTTGCTGTGATTGTGGTAAGACACTGGAACAGGCTGCTCAGTGAGGCTGTGGATGCCCCCCTACCTGGAAATATTCAAGTCCAGACTGGATGGGGTTGTGAGCAACCTGGTCTAGTTGGAGGTGTCCCTGCCTATAGCAAGGGGGATGGAACTAGATCATCTTAAAGTGCCTTTCCAATCCAAGCCATTCTGTGATTATAGATGAATTTGTTGGTTTTTTTTAAGAGCTCGTTTGAAATTTAATTTTGCCAGCTGTCAAGTATTAGACAATTGATTAGCTTAAATGGAGGATTCTAGAAAAAAGCTTCACAAACAATTTTCAGCTTCAAATAAGATGTAATATAACAAAATAGATGTTAGATATCTCTTGTGCTGCATGGTGTTACCACATCACAAAAAAATACTTCCAATATATCTCCCCCTGAAATTACTATCCAGAACAATGTCTTACAAAATTCTGTTCTTCTTTCATCATTCACCAGTGCCAAATTTTATGTCCATAAGGATGTAAGCTTAACTAACCCAAATTTAAAACCATAGCGCATGTTGGATCTGTTACAAATATGGTAAATACAGCTACATGTAAGGCCAGGAAACGCAGTACATGGCTGCCTATAGGTAGCGCTGAAAGTTCTTCTAGGCAGAAGAACACTGAAGAGTGGAATATGAAAGCTCATCTTACCTCAAACCCTCCCAAAATCATCTGTTTTCAGAGGAGGAAAATGGCTTGGATTTTTATTGTTTTTTTTTGGACCATTTCCCAGTGAATCTAGTATCCTAGTGGGTTTAGAAACATGTTTCACCAATCAGAGACAGCTACACCAACATGCTGAACTAGGACAGGATGCTTTGGGTACATGTTGAGTCCATAGAGAAACTGCTGTCTGGCCAGGGCTCCTGAGACCGACTGTCTTCACTATTTTGGTAATGTCTGTTGAAAGCAAGACTGTCAAAATACAATTCTGGCTACAGTATGTGTTTTGAGGCATGATGAACTGGTAACAACTCAGGTAGATTTATTTTTGGGGAGGTAATTTCTCTGGAGTAAAATGGTAATATGGATCCATTCCTTGAAAGGTCCTTGTGTCGATGAAGGTCTGATATGTCTCCCTTCTCATACTCAAGTTCTACTGATATCCTGTCAGTAGAAAATCCATAGATTGTTAGCATGGTTATAAACATGTCTATTTGTTCAGCTACTCTGCTGGAAGGTATAAAGCAAGTTTCCTGTGGCTGCAGTTCTGAAGGGTGCACAGGTACTGTGATCATTTTGGAGATACCTTTGGATCTGTGTACTGTCAGCACTTTTTCCTTTTGGAATCTGTCCTCTAGGGCTTCTTCTCAAGCACTGACCACTGCAAAGGAGAATTAAAGCCTTGTGTATTCACTCCTTTTCACAAGTACAGCTAAATATCCTATAGGATCATGATTTTACAATAAACATACATGATACTATTTGTGGTTTAGGACTTTTTTTTTTAACTTTCAATTCAAGATGCACATTAATAGCTATATGAAAGAGCACATGCACACCTCAGTAGCTCCTTGCTGAATTTTGTAAGTGAATGTATTTAGTTGAATTATATCCTGCAGAAAAACAAAAGGGCAAAGCTGCAAATCTGCTACTTTGCTGGCTTTCCTATTAAACCTTGAAGGCGTGTTCTTGCTACACAGTGGTACTTTTACAGCAAGGTCCCAAGAGTTAGCTGCCTCTGGCACTTGTCACTGATGAGCAGAGCCATAGAAAGCTGGCTGTGTCAGCAACACGAAACATTGGCCAGAAGCCTACTAGTGTGACCCTTTGACTGGCTGAGAGAAATACTTGCACTGGAAGGATTTACTGATTGCTCACTTTAATTGGTTTGCAAAAAGACAGCAGTGGCAACATGCAAACAGGAGGCAGAAGTGAGCAGTTTCCCTTTGCTTGCTTGCTTTGAAACTCATACAGCTTTCTAACTCAGTGTAGGCTCCTGACAAAACTAGGCTTTTTAGATTGCATAACTTAATCAGCTAGAAGTAAAGCCTATTCCAGTAGAGTCACCTGTTTAAAAAAAAAAAAAAAAAGCCATTAGCAGTACATTCTGTATAGATATCTTATACATTATGTATAGATATCTTAAAGTTTTTTAATGAAAATTTCATTTGGATTTTCTACAAATATTTTTTATGACAGGTGAACCACAGTATTGAGTTTGTTTGTTTCTTGTTCTTCCCTGGGTCTTCCCAGGCACACTTTTTTCTAGGTTTTTTCTATCTGTCTTTTAATAAGATAATTTCAAGGTTAAAAAAAAAAAAAAAAAAAAAAGTTTCATTAACAAACATGAATATACTGCAAAGGTGATACCTTAATTTTACTCTGAAGCTGCAGAGCACAGGTGTAGTATAACAGGTTTTTTTTCAACAGTTTTATACAAGTTTTAGATAAAAGGGACATTTAGAAAGTAATTATTAAGCATGGCATTTTACTTTTTTTTTAAATGCAAATAGATATGGAGCATCTATTGATTGACATCTGTATGTAATCCTACTTATCGGATTTAACTAAATCTCTCTTTGAAGTGTTGTCAGATTGAACCCGAATGCTTTCATGAAATTTCACATTAGATAATAACGGATTTTTCTAGTTTGTCATTTATTGAATAAAATGTATAAACTTAAACTCTTTAACATGTAAATAGAAATGGCAAAAATCCCATTTTCGGAAACCTACTTTGTGATTAGATCATTCTGTGAATGTCTTGAGAGTTATTTCTTCATTTTAGTTCCTTGTAGTGTATACTTTCTAAAGGGCAGTGCATCAGAAGATTCTTGTGAGCAAATATTGACGAAATTAGAGTTTAATCAGTGTACTGGGTTGGGTTTATAGATTTTCGTCAGACTTTCTATCTCTTTTTTTGCTTGTGTTAACATTTTTTCCCATTTCATAGTGTTTTCCAGCATTGTGTGTTATTTTTTACTTTACTTTCTATTGATTAGTACATGAATAACTCGGTTGGCACCATTTTTCCAGTATTTTTAACCCGTGATCTGTTTATTTATCCTCTTTTGCATAAAATTTTGCCATCAGAGTGTTTGCATATTATCTATAACTGTAAATATGGATTTCAGTTGATAAGGCATTCAGTCATAATCACTGAATGTGCATTCTGTGTCACTTGAATTAATATCTGAAATCATCATTTAATCTAGCATAGTTGGCTTTTAGTTTTGTGCATTTATTTTGCTCACCTTTGATTCATTGTCATTTTTAGCCCTGCAGTTTTTAATCACCTAGTTGATAATTTAGTCAACAATAAGACTACAACTGCTGGATTATAAATGTGCTCAAAAGTACCTCCAAACTTTATAGATTTATTTCTCCCTTTTTGAAACATTTAATTGATCTGGCATTTAAAATTAGACATGTCAGCTTCTTCTACTGGCATGCTATTTGGATTATATATTGAGTTGGGACTGCAATACGTAAGCTAACTGCTTTATTATGGTAGGTTTTTTGAAGCTCCAGAATAAAGAAATAATGGGTATGTTCATACACTATTCAGTTTGTTTTCCTGATAGCATCTGAAGAGTTACTTTGCATCTGGTTAAAGTGGGTGATAGCTGCAACATCAATTTTACGTGGGCAAAGGCTGTTGAAGAACCTTGCATGAGCAACACACAGACTGCACTTAATTATGTATCTATTAATTTTTGTTGTGGTTGTTAACTGAGGTTAGTACAATTAAAATCAAAGGTATGCAAACGTGCATTACGCTTTTTTGACCATAAATCGAAAATTCCCAAAGGCACTGAAGTAGGTGAAGACTGAATACTATCAAATAGCTGGAGAAACAGAACCAAGAACTAAGCATCTTCAAAAAATGGGGTTGCTCACTTGGCAGAAGACTTTAAGAAGGGTTTAGACGTGGAAAACAGAACCTTCAAGAATGTGCTAAAGAGCATAGTGGGCATTGACAGAGCATATGTAATTGTACAAGAGGATAATGAGATGGCATGTATTGTTTCAGCAGCAGAGCAAACAGAGATGGCTTTTGTCCTTTGTGCTACATAAAGAACACCTAGCTGAGAAACAGTAAGAGCTAGGAGAAAAAAGGTAATGAAAATAAGATGCAAGGAACTAAAATGCAGTGAATCCTAAGAACAATGTATGGAGTAAAGACTGGGGCAGTAAAAGAATTGGAATGAACAAAGTCTCCTGACAATTACTTCAAATCAATTAAAATAACTTTTTTTTTTTTTTTGAAAAAAAAAAAAAAATTAAAATGAGAGGAAAATAAGCTCAGTGATTAAATGTGGAGAGGACTGGGGCTGGTGCCTGCTTCAGTTTGCTACCCGAGGGTCCCATCTCCCAGGAAGGGCAGGGGGAGACTTTGTTTTAAATGCTCTTTTATACAATTATCCTGCCTTCCTGTTTTTTTTCAGCAGAAGCAGATTCTTCATATGGTGATCTCCTTTATGAAGCAAAGGGAATACTTTCTTATTATTTCTAGTTAGTTATATTGGTACGGGTAGTTCCTAACAGTTACAGATCTGTCTCCCTTTTCCCACCTGTAAAGCTGAAGGCTAAACTGACTAAGTGTGAGTTTTTATCTTGGTGCTACTTGACCTGGCTTCAGTTATGAGACATCAGAGGCATCAGAAGGCAGGAACATCTTAGTTTTCCCAGGCTGGAAACTCACAGTCATAACCACAGTGCTCTGTGCCTGCTACCCATATCTGCATTCTGCTTGAACCACCATCTGCCTTATTGGTTCATTTAAAAGCACTGCAAATCTTGTCCAGTTTATAAATTTCAGTATTTCTAATCTGTGGAGGCTTTGGCCTGAGACTTCACAGGATGACTTTTGTACCTCTGATAGGAAAAGTTTAGCCTCTATTATATGAGGCTTGATTAATTCATTCTCTAAAGCTGTATGTCGATATCTTCTGTAACGTGTTTTTATTAGGTAGTTAATGCATGGCAGCTAACATGCCGATGAATTACGACCCAGTGCTGCAAGGTGGGCAGCATGCCAGGGCCAGGCATGGCAAGAGCCAGAGCCAGCGATGCTGGGCCTGTCCTGGTGGCAGGGCAGGTCAGGATGAAAGTGGAAAAGCAAATTGGGTCCCAGAGACACATAGCTGGGCATGGACAGGACCACAACCCTCAGGCATGCACCGAAGATGGGGCTACAGGACATTGCCTTCTTGGGGGCCTTTGCACTACTGGGGGATGTTCCAGCTGTGAGAAGCTATGGTTACTGTCCCAGGAAGAAGTTTGTTAGCAGGAGGGGATATACAATTCACTGTATCAGCTGTAATGGTTGAAGAGGCTGAGATGCTTTTGCTCCCCTTCCCCATGTGTGACTGTGCCGTCTCCACATCTTCAAGCTCTTATTGTTATAGACGAGTTGCAATATTTTCTGATCCTCGCTGCAAATTGGCCCTGAAGTGCCATGACATCCCAGGAGCTTTATTTATATCTCATTGGTCAAAAATAAATAAGCCTGATACATCTAGCTATTTTGAACGGAGATGAAATGCTGTAAATAAATGTCACCCTTGATGCTAGTAGAAGTAATGCAAGAGAATTTTATAGACATCTACTGTATATTCTGAAATGCTACCTAAATTTAAAATAGATGAAAATGCAAAATACCACGTAGGGATTTTTATGCTTAGCATGAGTGAAATAACTCCAAGAAGGAGAATATAAAATGTTGTATTGTTCAAGTGCTATTGCTGCTTGACTAACAATGTGCAGTATATCCTTGCTTACGAGTTTTTTGTATTAGGTTTGATTTAAGCCCAGATTCAGGAATATGTGTTTTCCTTCATCTTCTGTGTCTGTTATCTGCCTTAAGAATAATTGAGTAGTATATGAAGGGATTGGTAGGTCAAGCATTTTGTGCTGATGAACCACTATCCATAGTATGTCCAGGTCAGGAATTTTACTTTGGGCGGAATTTTGGTGGTCCATGTACCGAAGCAGGCTACTCCTTTTTTATATAGTTCAAAGCTTTCAGAGACTACTAATGGGCCTGTGAGGATTGAAGTGCGTTTTGAATACCAGGCTTATATTTTTCTTCACAAAGAAGCCAGCTAGCATGCAACAAAGCTGCCCTGAAAACTTGACCAGTGTGCTATAGGAGAGAGCAGTGAGATGATTCCTTTCAAAACTGCATTAGTACTCAGAATCAAAATGCTAATGAAACTACAGCTTGTGTGTTTTAAATGTTTGAAAACTAATAACACTTACCTTCTATAACATAATATGACCTGTGATTAATGACATCACTGCATCAGTGGTAGAAACTGTGAGACTGCTTTCAAATAACGTGTTATCCAAATGCAAGTCTAATTTTGTTCCTCAGGATATAATTGATGCATGTTTTAATGTTTATTTTTAGTTCTGTGCTCAGTATCCAGGAGGGACTGGAAGCAACTGGGCTAGCTGCTTGCTTTAATTAAAAGACATTAGAAGAAAAAGAAATTGTCTGGTTAGCATTATTCATACTTCTTCTCCTTCTTTTTTATTATTTTTTTTAAAGGAATTAATTATTTTGATTTTATGGCATTGCAGGTAGCTGTTCTGTGTTTGGAATGTGTGGCAATGTTGAATATAGTATCCCAGGACATGGTGATGAAACAGCAAAAAAGCAGAAATAAGAGGAGAAAGTGGGCTTTGGAAGTTGTCAACAGAAGTTGACACTGGGAGGGGGATAATGCATCTTTAATGTCCTTAAATAGAAGGTGTTTTTTCTTTTTCCCTTAATTCTCTAGAACAGTTCAAAATTTCCACAGCTGTTGAGGATTCAGTAAGAATGGTAATATATAAATGGTTGATACTAGATGTTTGCAGCATAAGAAATGTTTTAGTTTTGTAAAGATGCAGAGAAACTGGCCGACAGATCTACACAGTATTCCCCACCTGTGCTTGATAAATGGAAGATGACAGCAGTTACTGCTTTTAAATCTTATCTTTAAAATCTTTGCCTTTTTCTTTAAAATTATTTTTGTTGCCAGACAGGATATTTTGGGGAGGGAAATGAAAGAAGGTATTTGTAAGAATCTGCCTGTTTAAATTGGTAATGTGACCAAATTAATAGGAAAAAAATAAAATAGAGGCTGAAAGCTGCATTTTCTCCTGCTCCGGTTGATAGAAGAAGAGTGTTATGTTACATCCTGCACATTGTCTGTCTTTTATCATAGTTCTGGACTTTTAAAGTTAAATGGCTTTAAATCAGAGCTTCAGCTTATGCAGGGAAACATTTAAGCCTTTTTCTTCTCTCCCTCTTCTTTTTCCAACATAAATGTTACTCATGCAGCCATCTTCTATTACAAATTTGAGAACACTTCAGAGAGGGTCTGATTTCTCTCAGTGTTAAGGTAATCCTGTAAAGGTCACCGTCTAACCAATGTGAGCTTCCAAGATAAGGTACTGAGTATTTTTTATTATATGATCAGATATTTTAGAGCTTACTTTGAAGTTTGAAATTTCTTTGCCTGCTGGTCCCCCCTTCGCCAAAGCTGACTTGATAACATGTAGCTGGTAACTTATCGACATGTGCTAATTACAGAAGCACTGGAACAAACCTGCTTAGATTGCTGACTCTTGGTCAGACCTTAGTCTAAAATTTGAGAGGAAAGTTAATTGCTTTGAATGTTTGAGACCCAGCAGTTTGTCTGACAAGTGGGCTGCTATTCTTTATGTTTTCTAACAGGCCAGTGGAGTTGCACGGCTTTGTTGGGATTTACATTCTCCCATAGCACTTAAGACTGTAAGCCAATAATGGTGTGGATTTGGTTTTGTTACATTACTTTCATGAAATGAGTCAGGATAAAGGAAATGAATTATGTTGATTTCTCATTTTGTAAGTGGAAAAACAAGCTCCCCGTTGCTGCTTTTTACTTAAATTGCCACGGAGACTGTTAACTGCTCAAAGGTAGTTTGTTACCTTTAACTGACAGTATTAAGGGACAATTTTGACTTATTCAGCTGCAAGCAGTGTTGCCAAGATTTGTATTGCTTTATATTTCACAATATGCATTTTTTAATTTCTACAAATTTTATTCTGAATTAGCTTAAAAAAAAAAAAAAAAGAAAGGAAAAAAAAAGAAAAAACACTACTCTGATTACCCTTCGGAATGAACTGTTCTTTAAATTAAAAGCATTTGGAATATCCTTGGAGAAGGATCTCCAAGTTATCTGTATGCCTTTTTTGTTGCCTTTATCTGTTTGTTCTTAGGACATCTTCCAGAGGCAGGAAACCAACTTGATGTCACTGGTAGGCTGGCTGATAGGCTAATTTGAAGCACAAGGAACAGTTTCCATGAGAGCTAAGTGGACAGATGTGCTTTTTTTTCCTAGCTCCTCCCAATTAGATTACACACAAAGTACTCAGTAATACAGGATGGTAGTAACAGATGTTAGTCACTATCTGTACACTGTACTATGGGCTTCTGTCTGTCAGAAATACTCTTAAAGTTCTGACTCCCTGAGCTACCTCCCTCTCTCTCCTTCTCTCCCGCTAGAGCTCATCTCTTTGTAAGTCATGAAGAAAATCTTACGCCTTCTTTCTTCACTGCTAATAAGTAGTTCTGCAATAGAAGAGAAACTTCATTAAATCTGTAAGAGTTTGAGGAAGGAAATAGCAAAGAGCAATTAAGGAATTTCATAGAAATTCAGCATTACTATCATAGACTCCTAGAATGAAGGAAAGTAGGACTACTTAATGTGCCTGTTCCCCATGTGAAAATTAGTTTCAGTTTCCATTTGGAAATATCAAGCATTAAAAAGTTTTTCTCCAGGATTGTTGATAAATTCTTGTCTGGCCACCAGTGCTGTATTATTTATCTGTTTCAAAAAGAACTTTTTCAGACAGATAGGCCTACAAACAAAACTAAGTGAAACATACCATCTAACACCTTAACAGCAAACATATTACGTCGCCACTCCAAACTGTTTTTTATAGTTAAAGACTTCATACACATGGAAAGCGCTAATCAGAGTAAGATCCACCACCATTGTGCACAGCGGTAGGCAATTTTCCAGAGCCACACAGAGCTCAAAAAAGGAGGAAGAGAGTCCAATGATTTTATCAGCTGACAACAAAACCCTTCAGGCTCAGTGTCTGTGCACAGCTGCATTAACCTATGGCGGAACTTAACTGATTCCTTTTGTTTACCTGTAACTTATTTGAACAGATGGCATATTTTGTTGCTTTGTTTTCAATTTATGTACATAGGAGATTTAGAAGGAAAGGACTTTTAATGTTTTTAAGTGTATTTCTTCATGTTTCTTTTCCAATTTTAATTAATAGGCAAATGGCACTGTATCTGTTGATCCTTGAGAATGGCATTTTCTTAACTTTTTAATTAACACAATGTGCTTGAGAATGGCACATTGCTCTAGGTATTCTGCATGAGATCTCTTCCCATGTATTCTAGCTATTGCTTAATAGTGGAAGAAAGAAAAACTTTGCTTATCAAATTGATTTTGACATCAATTCCCTGGTCAAAAACCAGTCCAGAATAACTTTGAAGAGCTGTGGACAGCAAATCAACTGCCATAGAAACAGCAAAAAATGCTTTAGACAAGTCCACAACTCTGTGCATATATTTTGAAGGTGAATGGAATGATCTTTGTCTACCATTTCTATTGTATCCTGCAATCACTAAATACATATTCAAATATATATTTTTTTCCAATGGGTGTATGCAAAACTTTTTTTCTGTCTTTCAAAGCACCTGACACTGTAAATGTTCATGTAAAACTGATTGTTGGAATGTTTCTCATTGGCTCTGCTGCTGTCTCTGCTGAATATTATTTAAAAAAAAAAAAAAAAAAGGTTGTTAATGAAATTTCCCTTCCTGCATATTTTCTTGATCTGAGTGAGCAATTTTATTTACTGTTTTTTTGCTTAGTCAGAGGTCCAGGGAAAAGAAATAGAAACAAATAGGTAAATATTTGAGCTTCCAAAAATTTATAAATCAAGGCATTTCCTTTGAATTGAACTGATTCCAAGTTATTGAAAGGTCCCATTTACCATTAGTTTTGGTAACTTCATTAGTGTTGAAGTCCCTTACTAATAAATTCTGTTTTGCTAATTATAAATAGTTTAATTGGTACTGAACTAAAATTCATCCAGGTGATGCATCACAATCTTCTTCTAAGAAATTCATAAAAATGCAGAATGAAAACAGGTTTTCAGTGTAGTTTTAAAATGATTATAAAATATTGAAATAATATAAAATTTTTTTTGAACAGTTTTAAAAGATTGCTTGTGAAAATACAGGAGGCATTTGCTAGTAATGATAGTCTCATTCAGCAAACCATGCAGCTACTGATCGCTATTTAAGGCATAAAGTGGCAGGTGAGTATTTTAAGAAATAATAAATTATCTACAAAAGCTAATACATTAAAAATTACATTAAAATAAGTTTTTAATAATCTCCTCTGGAACACCATATGCTTTATTTTTAAAATTTTGTTTCAAGATATAATTTTTGTGGAATGCTGTAATATTAACTCTGATTGTGAACTCATAAATTCTATTAGTTTTCTGGATAAGAAGGTATTTCAGCTCTCATTTTGATGGGAATTCTCATTTTAACTCCTTTTTATGTGCTTAAATTCATTTTGCCTTAAAAGTGTGACTTTGATATTTAACTTCATCTACCAACTCACATAGATGTGAGCTACAGAAAAGTAGTTTTTTGGTGTAATAGCCTTGATCTATGTACATTCTGTCCTAGATGTAATGAGAGACGTTTGATTGATTACTTCTGAAACATTCTGTCTGTATTTGTCATCACTTCATCACAGCTTGCTGAAGGGTTATCTCTGGAATTAAAAAATGTTCTTTAATGTCTATAAACAAGCATACTTTTTTTATCTTAGATGTATATGTAGAAAGCCAACGTATATACTAAAAATGCAGATATTTCAAATTGACTGATGTTTATTAGCAATAGTTTCACTGCTATTTGAAGGGCATTCCTACTCAGCTAGTAAGATGAATTGTCTTGTTATACAGCCAACCTCAAAGGTACTGGGTGAGATGCCAAAGTTTGTGAGGAAAATATTTTGGTTCTGATGAAAGGCTCTTTTAAAATGTTGGTCTTCCTTTTCTCACTAAAGCTCAAAGCTGTCAACATATTTCATTCTAAAAGCCAGCATTTATCAACTTTCTCATGAACACCAACTTCCATTCATGAGAAAAAGTTTTTTGTTTTTGTTTTTTTTTTTTTTTAAATCAATGTGAGTAGGAAGAGGAAGGATGAAGGAACTATTAATGATTGGAGTTGGGGTATCTCTCCTACTGAGCTCATTTTCTAATTTGAGAGTTACATTTGACTATTCATTAGCAAAGGTTAAAAAGATGAAGTTGTACAGCAAAAAGGAAAAAGTTTCAGATTTCCATGGCTTTATTTATTTATTTCTTACATTGTGTTTGACTCTCGTGCATTCTGGGCTCACATGTAATTTTCGTGAAATCACAGCTTTCTCACTGATCTAAATGGATGTTGACATTTTGAAGTTTGTTGATTTTCAAAATGTCAGACAATTATGGGGGAAAATGAATTACATTCTTCTTTCCCCATATGTGTGTTCCTATCATGTAATAACCTGGGATTATGAAAAAATTAGCTATAACTAACGTAAAACAGTGTTTCTCTGTGCTCCTGTAAGTCTTTTAGAAAAAAGCTACAGTTTGATGTATTTTTCCTTTTGCTGTTGATATATAAGTATCAGCTCCTGGTTTTTTTTTTTTTTTTTTTTTTTTTTAGGAAACTTTCTCATAATGCCTCAGAATACTTAGCCTTGGAAAAGCTTATGGTACTCTTTCTAAAGAGCATTTATTAAATTCTAGGAAAATTAATGTGGTTGTGATGAATGACTTAAAATTATACAGAAGTGGAAGATAACGCTTTTGTCATCTTCTGTTTACGTGAATACTAAATATACTACTGCTAATAGCGACTTCTTCATTTTCAGATGTCATGAAACATTTTTTCTTGATGTACTTGGAATTGGGATGACAGGAAACTTTATTTTTTGAGCAGAAACTTTATTTTTTGAGCAAATTAAGGCAATTTAGCCTATGACATAGGAACTTTGTACAAAAGGACTGTGTAGCATCCACACTGCTCCCTCTGAAATGTTGATGAGTTACTACATTCTGATAGCAAACAGCAAAGTCAGTTAAAAATGCATTTCAGAAGGAAAAGCTCTAATTTTTTGTTTTCTCTTTTTTTTTTTTTTTATTAAGTATCAGAAAAGAGGTGCCACTTTTGATTATTGGTGTGTTGTTTTTTGGTTTTTTTGGGGAGAGGGGGAAGGGGTGGTGCCTAAAACACTATCTTTTGAAGCATCATTTCCAAAAGCTTTACCCTTTTTCAGAGAATGAAACTCAGAAGATGAATCTTTTGAAATGTGTGTTCATTTCTCTAGGCTGTCCTGGTAGGAAACATGCAGTGGCATAGCAATGAAGTGGCTTTTGACTAAAAAGAATTATATACTGTATTACTTGGTCAAGCAAAACCACAAGGTTTTTGTTCATCTAATTCTGGGGAATTTTGTGAAATGCTAAATGACAGCAGTATCTGAGTGTTTCATTATTGAATATGTTTACAGAACAGAACATTACCAAATAATCCGCTGATAGATGGAAGTACTGAGTGCTTTGGGAAAGCTTTGTTTCAGTCATGATTTCGTTCATTTACTGTATGCTATGTTAGTAATCACTCCTTAAAAACTTTAAAAAATACTTGAGTGATAAAATGTTGACCTGAAATTTATTTTCCATTTGTATGTAAGAACAGACTGGAAAAATAAAAACTTAAAAAGAAAAAAAATAAAAATTTAGAACACATTCAGAAAGTGTAAGTGTTTAAAAGTGGCAGCCAAACTGTGTTTTCTATATACCTGCCCAGAAATTGAGAAATATAAGATAAAATGAAGCATAAACAATCCTTTAAGAGCAATTTTGAAATACCATTTTTTTCATTTCATATAAATATATAGATTTAAGGCAAATTATTAATTAATTATTTTGTTGTAGTTGTTTATATGTAATGTAACTTGTTGATTAAAAAATACTACTCAGTAGATATCTTTGGCAATTATTCTATTGGCTCATTTAGCATTTAAAACAGATCATTACGCTACTGTATGCACAGATATATCTTTTTCTTCATATTTGTATTCCTTTCTGTATAAGATTTTTCATACTAGTTCATTGTGTTTGTTTACTACTTTGAAAAACTTTAGTGGAATTCTGTAGTATACTTGAAAAGACAGTGTTCCTCTTCATAGAGGACAGTGAAAAACGTGGAGAAATGAACCAGATAAAATATGATGCACCGTAATCATTAAATAAAACTTGTACATAGGAAGTTCCATACTAACATGCCAAAGACCTCCTTTACAGTAAGGGTGACAGAGCACTGGAACAGGGTGTCTAGAGAGGTTGTGGAGTCTCCTTCTATGGAGACATTTAAGACATGTCTGTATGCCTACCCGTGTGACCTACTGTGGGGAGCCTGCTTTAGCAGGGGGGTTGGACTCAATGATGTATTGATGTCCCTTCCAACCTCTGCTATTCTGTGATTCTGTGAAATACAAGAAAAATTGCAAAATAATTCAAAATGATTGTATCAAAGTGTATTATATGCTTTTTTGATGCTTCACCCAGAGATACTTCCCAAATTCTTCTGGTATTTGTTTTCATGCTGAAATTTGTACTAACAACAAAATAAAGTAAGAAAATTCTTTTCATGATTGAAATTCGTTTTCAATTCTCTTCATCAGAAGAAAATTCTGATTAAACTATTAAATTCCATTTCTGAGATTTGTTTCTTGTGTGTTTGTCTGTCTTTTCCTCTCCTATTATAACCAGGTATACAACTAGTTATTCTTCTAGTCCATTTGATATTGCTGAAGTAGTTGCTATTAGCATAGAGAGCTCGGAGGGCTTGTCCCTCAAAATTAGAGTGTTTGAAGATCTACGTTTTAGCTGGATGTATAAAAGAACAGTCTATAATTGAGCAGGAGAAGTGCATTGAGTGTTATAACTTTCCTAGAATAGCAAGCACATTCGATGTTGAATACAGAATTAAGTTTACTTTCAGTGCATGCGAGAAGGAACTGGTGATCTTTAAGGTTTTGGGTTTTTTTTTTATTTCTACAATAGGCAATTTCTAATCAGAGCATTTTGATGTCAACTCAATGTCTTCTGAATTAGATTTACTGTCATTTTGTAAAGTGTAGCATTTTTAATCAGGAAAAAATAATAGAATTTAATGCAAGGAGCAGTCTTCTGGGGTGATGACTTCAAGCCAATACACAGAGCTGTACCCTTCTTTTCTATGAAATCTAAGGTAAAGCTACACAGCAATCTGGCAGCAGTAAAATGACAGCGCGCTCATTCTATACTGGAGGAAAAGGAGTAAAATATCAAATGATTCTTGATGGCTTTCACTGTTACATTTACTGCAAGTAGCTCTGATAATTACAGTGAAGGGTTTGATTTTTTACTTTATGAACTCTAAATAAAACATCATGGTTTTCATGCTACTTTGTTTCCTTTTTCAGTTCTTATGGAAAAATGTGTAGAGGGAATGTGAGATATAAATACCAGAAATAAGTCTTTTTTTGCATTCTGTAGCCTTGGTAATTTGTTGTTGTTGTTATGAATTTAGTGATTGGCGTCATAGGCTATTCAAATACAATTCTAAGTCTTATTTTTGATACTGATTTTTTTCAGATTTGTCAAGTGATTCAATTTTCCTAGATTCAAATTCAGTAACTGTTTAACCCACTTATCTTTCTGATTTTAGAACAGTTTTTGAATCATTTCATGTTCTTGCAGTATGAGTCATAAAAAGAAAATGTCTTGTATTAGGATGGTATGGCTTATTAAATGGCTTGTGCAGAGAGGCTGGTTTTCTTACGTGTTAGAAACTATCTTTAGTAGAATTTGCACTTAATGGTACTTTTTAATGCTATTTTGATGTTTACAATCTTCCAATTCCAATCTAATGAAGTCAGATTTCTTATTCAAGTTTTAGTAACATCTCTTTTGGTAAATAATAGTACCCATTTTGCACCCAAAACTCTTAGGTCACATCGTGGTAAAGATTGTCCTGTACCTCACAGACCTGAGACAACAGGTCAAATGTTTTTGCTGTGAAGTGCTTTTGCTACTTTTTTTGTTTTGTCTGTCTAGACTTTTTCCATATCGGAGTAAAGATTAATTCAGCACTGACTGATGTGTATGGAGTGGGATTTTTTTCCCATAGGTATAAAAATGGAATTATATTTCTGCTCTTTTCTTCTCCAGGACAGTGCTGGAATATATATACTCACTGAAGAGAAAGTTTTCAGAAATGTTCAAACTATTTGCCTGCTTCCATTGCAGTTCAGAATAAAAGTTAGTAAGAACAATATTTAACTAAAAGCAGCAGTTCTAATAATTTAATGTATGGCCTAAACATTCATATTGTAGAAGATGATGTTAAGTTGCAGATTGCCAGCTCAATTGTTTTTAGCTACTTAATTAAGAGTCAGATTAGGACTATGTATTGTCAGGTTATCTTCAAGTTACCCTTCTCTAAACTGTGCTCACTATTTATGAAAGATTGAAAATAGCACAGCTTTTTATTGGACTTGTGAAATTTTAGAGAAGAAATCTTTTATTTAAAGAAAGCCCTTATTTAAATAAATAACTGCATTAATACTATTAATAATGTAGTTCAGTATTATGCTGGGAATTCAAATTCTTCTGAATGACAGAGTTCCTGGAAGAACTTCTGTCTTTTCCACTTAACATAATCAGCAGTATTCTACACATTTCTATGACAAGAAATCAATTAGTTAAGAGAATTGGACAATATAAAAATTAGAGTCACTTGAAAATAAACCCTGGCACATTTTCAATTCTGGCTTCACTCAGTCTGCATGCCTATACTGTAGATGATGCCTCTAGTTGGAGAGCTGTTTTCTGAAATTATTATTTTTTTTAAACTGTGGGAACAAATAGCCCAAAGACATTATTGAAAATATAAGTTCTAAATGACAATGACTTAATAATAGGTTAGAACTGAAATGTGGTCAGAAGTATTGTCATAAAATCCTTGTTAACTGCCTGTTAAGTCTGCACCTAATAGTAATTATCATGCTCACAGACAAGTTGATATTTGAAGAATGAAACCGAGGAGGATTATTTCATTTTCATTTTATTTAACTATTTTGCTACTCGCAAGTCTTAAAGATCAGTGACTTCTGAGTAGGTTAACACTGTGAGCTTTTGCCTTAATCTTTCAATGGCAATAACTGCCTGAAGTTACTAAATACATTCCTGGTTAAAAATTACATGTTCTTTTTGCTAAGAGATCACGCTGGAAAGAGTAAGGCAAGTAAACAGGCAAGAAGTTATGATATATTATATATAATGTGCACCTGAAAAGGGTGCACATTATGTGCTCAGTATCCATTAAAATTTTACTAGTTTTTTCCATCACTTTCATTCTTTTATTTTCATGCAAAGCTCCTGTTAAAATTATGCTTAACCATTTAAGAATTCCCACTGGCTTGTGATAAAAAACGGAGAAACATGAACAATAGATTACTCAAACAAAAGCCAAGAATATTAGTCACTACAGAACATTTCCAAAAGAAAAATGTAATAGAGCTTTGAATAAAAGTACTGAACATGGCAGAATTTTTCCTGATAGTAAAAGCGTTTTATTACTGTAACAGACTGAAATCAAACTGTTGCACCACCTATTGAAGAGGATACATGTATAGAAGTGATGAAAATAAATAGAGGAAATGATTCAAATTTTGATGTAACACATTCTACCATGTGATTTGAAACTTGGGATTTCAGTTGAGTAAGCTCACGTTGTTGAACATCCCTTCCAAATGAGATTATTTCAAAGAATTTCCACTGTTTAGTGAACAGAAGGATCATAAATTTTAACAGCTCTGGTTGCATCAGTGATGTAACTGAGACAAGCAGGACAGAACTATCTTTATGCAGCTGTGTCACTGTTTGAAGAAGGAAAAGTTCATCACTACAAAGCAGTCACCAGTGCTAGCAGCATGTACAGGAATCATGAAGCCTAGAAAACATTTAGAACATCAATCTCAACTATCTGTAGTAAAATCCTGGATTCTCTATGAAATCCTGGATTCTTCTATCGCCTGTGCTTCCATTATTTTTAATTTTTTTTCCTACTTGCCTGGGTACTCTTGTCAAGTTTGATCTTGCATCACTATTTCAGCTGAGTTCTAAAGACACTGAATGTCACAAATGTAATGTAAGAGAAACCCAGGCTAAAGTACTTTATACCGCATTTGGAAAACTGGATAGTGGAACTTGTGTTTTTTTTTTTTTTTTTTTTTTTTGCCAGCTCCTTGAATTATGTGGATTGATGGCAAGCTTAGGTGCACATCTTAAAGCAATGCATCTTCTCAGTCTATCTTTGTGACCTAATATCTACTGAGTCTTCACAGTCTTCCTAAGTTGTCTTCCTGAAAGCATAAAGGACTAAAAAAAAAAGTCTCTCTTTTTTTTAAAAAAGAGATGGGGCTATAGAAATATTCTTTTATTATATTTTATGTCTTTTATTATATTTTATAATGTTATATTATTAATGCATTTAGTTAGGAATGTTTCTCAAAGTTTGCATTCTTTTATAGAAGTTGCTCTTGGAACTTTACATACTTAGCTCTGAAGCTGTTGGATGAAAGTGATTTCTGTGATAGGAAGCTGCTGTATCGGTAAATTAAGGCTGTATAAGGAGCATAATGTGTTTAAATTGTACGCATCTAAAAGTGGTACCCATCTCAGTTATCTAACCCAAATTAATTGTATAAGTTCTCTTTCTATCAATGGAGAGTGCTAGATACCTCTAAAACAAAATCTAAATTGTCCATCTTAGAAGATTGTCTTGGTAGTTTTTCTTGCTCTTTACTACAGCAGAGTCTGGATTTTTAACATAGGAGGTTACTCTGACTTGGTGCTGCAAAGGCAACCACATTACGGTGTGTGAAGGATGGAGCAGAAAATGCTCACGTGCACGCACACAAGAACAGCTTTTTGCAATTTTGTGTATGTAACCAGTTATCTATTCCACCAGTTATCTGTTCTATAATAACAGTTTGGTGACAGATGAAGAAGCAAAGGACTTTTTCTATCAAAGGTGCAGAGAAGGAATTTACTTTGTTTCTATTTAAATGCCAACAGGAAAGAAACAATGTAGCAATTCTTCTCTTCCAATACTTTGTCGTTTTTGTTGAGGCTGTGACTGTCTTATATCACTTATGCCTTTTGTGACAAAATAAATATATTCTTTTTAACAAGATCTGAGGGGAAGGGTTTGTCTGACTCAAGAGGATACTGCTCAGACACTTATTTTGTGCAACTTGCTTTGTTCCAGTCTCCTTTCTTTATGCATTTTTCTTTTTCTTTTTTATTCACAAAAAGTTCCTCCCCTCTTCCCCCTCCCCTGCCCCGCCCCAGCTGGGTAGTCATTAATCTGTGCAGGGCAAGTACACTGCTTTGCATTGCCATCTCCCCTGAAAGACTGATCATTTTTTAAATGTATTTTGTAACATTTTGTTACCTAAGTGGGCAATATCTAATACTGGGAGGAGGATTTACACTAGATCAGATCCTTCATATGATAAAGTGTAAACCAAGAAAAACGTCTTTTCAAAATGAATCCTTTACGTCGCATGTTTGTAGGTTTAATACAAGGCATAAACAATTTTGCACTTATCGCTTCTGCCCTACCTTGAATTTGAACTCATAACCTAGAAATAAAGAACTGCTCAATGCCTTGGTGTGAAATTTAGTATGAATATGGTGCATATAAAACATTTATGTAGCACTTCACATCTTTTCACATATGCCCTGAGGAGTGTAAGAATAATCAACGGGTAATTACTTTTGCCTTAAACTACCAATAATAACAAAAACACAGTTATAATAGAAATTTTAATAATAACTTATAACTGTGATACTTAAAACTAAAATGACCAAAATCTCACTATAAAAAATATATTAAATTCAGAATATTTTAAAATATCTACTGCAATGCCAAGTGGTTAAAAAGAATATGCTATAGAATGTTCTCTCTTTTGCTACTCCTTAATGCCAAGGATTACGTATAAGAAAACCACGCAAATGCAATCCTGTATCACATCTGCACCTGCGTGTATCCTATTTTATGCTACTTTACTGACATTGGTTTAAGTACAGGAATTTGGCTTCATTCTTATTTTGACACTAAGATGTGTCACGTTGTGGAAGTGAGAAATATTTGGATGAGATTAATGAATTTGTCACTATTGTGAAACAGATTAAGATGAAATGGGAACATACTATAATGAGAATGGTGTCACTAGCTTCATTTGATCTCAGGTAGTTAAATTACAACATGCCTTTCTTTATGAGACAGTTTTACCAAGACAAATACTGTGAGTTTAGAATGAATTGCGCAGAAATTTAAATACATCCATCTTTATTTTGAAATGAAATTACTGCTGCTGGTAACAACAAAATAAGGTATGTCATGCTTTCTTGTTAAAAACAAAGTAGAGAGTAGGAGAACAATGCTAAAGGAAATTAATCATGTCTGGTGAGTAACTTTCCTTTGGAAAATGCCAATTTTATAAAATAGAAATTTTTCTTAAATATTTATCTTGCAGTTCAATCAAAATTGTCAATGAAAATCATGCAGTTAATAGTAATAACAGGAAAAGAGAAATTAAATTTTGCAAAAATTATGGATATCTGGGCATCGAATTCCATTCTACATCAATATATACTGATAGTATTCATATATTTTTGTGAATAAATAGCACAGTATTTGAGAGACGGGTTTGTATCTTTTCAGCACTTGATGTGGGGCCGGAAACAGTCTGACATATACTTAATTTGTGTTTAGTTAAAGACTCTTGGCTCATTTCAGTTGAAGAAAGTCAGGCTTACTCAGCATGCTTTTCCATCTTTTTCTATGATTTTGGAGAATTCAATTTGTATATATATATATATATATATACGTATATATAAACATTATTAGAGGACAATGTATATATTGTCCTCTAGTAACTGTTGAACTCAATATGTATGGTAAAAAACATTTAGGTTGATTGTCATGTTGTGATGATTACCAAAATGATCATATTCATTTCCCTGATACACTGCTTCTTGGTCTCGCCGTCGCCTATGCCAAGATTCAACATTTTCTCTCTTCTCTATAATGGACTGCAGGAATGCACTGAAATTTCAGTCTCTAGCTTGATATTCTGATCTAGTTCTTATTTAAAAAAAAAATAATAATAATTTCAGAAAAAGTTTTCTCTCTTACGCTTTTCTTATCCAAGGCAAAATTTTACTTTTTACACATGCACACTATAATAGCCACTACTCTGTCATAAGGAAAAATGTTCCCTCATATCTGACCCAAGGAAGAATTTCCAAGTAAAAGCACTTTTTATATTTTTTCCATTCTTCTTGAAAATCTCATCACATAAATATGATAACTTTTCTGAAAATTTCCTGGTTCTATCTGTTATTAACAAGTTTTGTTACCAGAAACCGTATCACAGAATCACAGAACTGTAGGGGTTGGAAGGGACCTCTAGAGATCATTGAGACCAACCCACTTGCCAAATGATTCAGTAATTATCACTATCCGTGTTGTGACTATGAGAATTACTGCTGTCTGGCTCTGTTCCAATTTATAAAATTTTTCTATATAGGAAATAAAATTGTTAGAGGTAGATGTGATAAATTTTGCTGGATAATGGGTTACATTGTATAAACCAAACTATGATTGTTTTTTGGTAGTTGTTAAGATGTTCTATAAGCTTGTCCCTAGTATAAAACTTAATTAATACTGAAATTGTCCATTCTTAATAAAAAAAAAAATCTTTTTTTTTTTCTTTTTTGATAGTGTACTGGAATTTTGGTGAACATACTCTAAAAATAATAACAGTATATGATAATATGAACTTATTTTAATGTTAATAATGTGGGATACTTTTCTGAAAGCATAGCTATGCTGAAAAGCTTGTTCATTTTAAGTGCCACAGAAAGGCTTTTCTTCTAAGAGTTTAGAATAAGCATTTTCTTATTCTAAGGAATGGTTATGGGAAATCTGTTTAATATAATTTCTTTTAAAGTGTTCATATTATCCATATTTATTGCTATATTTCTTCTTGGCATGTTTTGTTAGTTTCTTAGAAGGAATGTACTTCCTCTTTTGTCAGATGGTACTTGGAGGTCTTTGAGTAACAGTCATCAAATAATGCATTATCTCTAGATTTTTTCATCTATATCTTAAATTTCTTTCAAAGCTATTCATAGGGGTTTTTTTTGTCCTATTTTATAGCACTGTGATCTTAGTAGGTGAATAATGTGAATGTATTATATATAAGAGTACTAGAGGGGAGTAGCTGAAACTTAAGGCTCCTTCTGGCTTCTAGTGATGGGTATTAGATGAGTTCATGGGGTGAGAGTATGAATGCATATATAAAACATGTTCAGGTGTGGTCAGTTTTTGTCATAGAAACATTCATAGAAACCATATGAGTGGCAACATATGGAGCATGATGAGCTGCCAAAAACTTTCTGTGAGACATTTAATGTAGTTGCCTTGTTTAGGTCTTCTCACTTCTGAGCGCTGCCAAGGTAGTCTCTTCAGATACCCACTAATACAGTGGTACCAAAGCAGTGCTGGTGGCATCTTGGTAGATGTTCTGTTTATTCTGCAGGTGATGGCAATGCAGACGTTCTGTAGATGATAGCTCACATTATACAAAACCAGCATTTTAAAATCAGTTACAGAACAGACACTCCCAGATAAACATGGCTTCTATGCAGGTTTGGAGAACTCTGCACAGGTTGTTTTTTTCACTTGTTAGGAATTTTTATGCATCATTAAAACTATGTAAAAAGATCCTTTTTAATAATGTACAACTGAGACTGTCTCACTGATGTTTCAGGGACCTCAGCTTGGTTTCCCATCAGGACTTTCAGAACAAACTTCAGTTATACATTTTTCTTTACGTTGCAATTACCTTGAGAATGACAGAAGCTGTGATAAGACTCACATTCTCAGTTGCAAGCACTAATTATGTGGTCTCAGACTCGAGTGGCACAATAATCATCATCAAGCCCAGTAACTAATGATAATAGATGAAAACCTGCTGATCTTCCAGCTGCCAGTGAGGATGAGAGAGATTATGAAGGCAGAGTAGCAATCTCTTTGTTTAGGAGTGCATTGGACTATGAATATTATCATAATAGTTTTCTTCAGCTTTCATTATGAATAATAATAAAAGCAGTCTTATCTGAATTTAATTTAGGTACCCCAAATGCATGCTTTAAATATACATTATGAAAGTTGTTTAACTAGAAACTCCATTACCTTGAGAAATGTTCACATAATGTAAAATCAGAAAGCATTTAGAAAATTGTACTGTATTGTTTTGTGATTTTTCTATCTTTACTCAGTTTATATTTGACAACGTAAGCCCCCTTTTATTTGCTGTCATATTTAAGAAAAATGAGTTAGTTACTTAGTCATGTAAATTATGAAATTTGATGCTGAGACTCAATTAATTCCAGCAGAATTCAGTACCATTGTAGAATTTTAGTGACTTGTAAACTTGAAGTAGAAATTGGAGTTTTTGTGAGCAGAACTGCAGATCCTTGCTCAGGAGAGTTTTAGTAACATTTCTAGTCTGCACTTCAGAATTTTGAAAGTGCGTATTTAGTAATATGTCATCTCTTGAATTACATTAAGAAATAGTACTGATACTTAATGAAACCTTCTACTTTGGAATACTGACCTTGTGTCATTCTAAAATTGAATAGCGATATAAACAAATTTTTATCTCGAAATAAGCTGTTATTTTGAAAATTTACTGTTTTCCCATTCATAGTTGCACAATAGCAGAACCACCAATTTACTTAAACAGAAGCAGAAATTGCAGCATTACAAAGAGATGTGGAACTTTGAAAAATATATACATGTGAATGCATCTTCACAGAGTTGAACTGTGACTGCACTGATGAAGGTCCATCTAACCAACTACTAATTCTTGATGTTTGTAGTGTAGACTTTTTTTCTCCTCCCTTCTGTAATGGAATTCCTCACTACACTGTCAATTTGAGCAACTAAAAGAACTGAGGCTGTGTAGTCTGGGGAAGAGGAGGCTGAGGGGGAGACCTTATCAATATCTGAAAGGTGCTTACAGCGAGAGTGGGGTTGGTCTCTTGTCACTGGTGACAGGTGACAGAACAAGGGAAAATGGCCTCAAGTTGCACCACGGTAAGTTTAGGTTGGATGTCAGGAAAAACTTCTTTTCAGGAAGGGTGATTAAACTCTGGAATAGGCTCTCCAGGGAAGTGGCTGAGTTAACATCCCTGAATGTTTTTAAAAACCATTTGGATGTGGTGCTCAGGGAGATGATTTAGTGGAGGGTTGTTTGAGTTAGGGTAGTATGGTTAAGTTGAGGTTGGACTTGATGATCTTTAAGGTTCTTCACCAGTCTGAACAGTTCTATGATTCTGTGATTTTACTAGTTTCTATTCTGAGAGTTAAATTTTAATTATGCAATGAAAATTTTAGCATGAACAGGAGTATTTAAAAAACAAGCAAACAATTTCTTTCAATTTTCAACTTTCAAAACAATTTCACATTTTCTTAATAAAAAAGAGAAAAAAATATCATGTATAACTTGTACCAAATGGCAAATATATATATACACATTTTAAATGGACAAGAGGAGAGAACAATAACAGCAACAAATCTACCTTCTCAGGGCTTTCCAGGATGCTTAATGTCTTCTGAATGTGTTTTGGTCGAAGAGACTCGGTGTGCCTACAGGATGAACTGTAATACTGCAGGTCATTAAACACAGTTTTAATTAATAATAACTTACACTTGTGAAGAATTGTTTAAAACTGACAATCTCAAAACACATTACCAAGAGAATTTCTTCATTGCACGAAAACTTAGCTTTCTAGGCTCATTGTTAAATTACTGTTATACACTCACACACAGAGTGTTGTGCTGGGTTGACCAACCAGAGTACTCAGTTAAAAAAAAAAAGGACAGTAAGTAGAAGTGAGTAGTAGAATGGCTTGAGGCAGGGCTCCATCCACCCTGTCCCTGAATGCCTCCAGGGATGGGACATGCAGAGGTTCTCTGGGCATCTTCTTACAGTGTCTCACCACCCGAAGAATTTTGTTGTAACATCTAATCCAAATGTCCCCTCTTTTAGTTTATAATTGTTCCCCTTGTCCCATTAGCATCAGATGATGTAAAAAGTCATTCTGCCTCCTGTTCATAAGCTCCTTTTAAGGACTGGAAGGCCTCAGTGATGTCTCCCCAGGGCCATCTTTTCTATGAGCTGGAGAAGCCCGGTTCCCTTAACCTTTCCTTACAGGAGAGGTGTTCCAGCCCTCTGATCATCTTAGTGGCCCTCCTCTGGACCCGTTCCAGCATCTCTCCCTGTTTTTTGTTCTAGGGGCCCTCACAGTACTTCATGTGGGATCTTATGAGGGAGTAAGTGAAGTTTAAATATTCCTTTTAATTATTTTAGTGAATAAGGTAGGAGAAGAAACTGATGTGCTCAGGCTCACCAGGGACTGGGAGCAGTGAGGGCTGCCATGGGCTTTCTCCAGGCATGGCCTGTAGCCCATCCTGTCCTCCCACCCCACCAGGAGCAGTACACTGAAGGCACCAGAACAGACTCAATCCTGGCACCAGAAATCTCTCTGTGGATGGGGGTGAGCTGAGGCCAGGCTGAGAGGTGGGCCTGTGGTGTGGCAGGGCTGTGAGGAGATGGAGCCTAGCCCTGCTGTTGCCTCGCTGGGGCTGGGACTAGAAGACCCAGCAGACATGGGGACCTGAGCTGCAGGGAGCCCAGGAGTAGTGGCCAGGGACAGACAGAGCTAGCAGTGCCTCCAGGAATCAAGAGGAATATTTAGAGGATTAATTAATGAATTTAAAACTCTCATAAAGGCTCCTAAAATGTCTCTTAATTAATATCATAAGATTCTCTTCTTGAGATTCAAATAAGTATTTTTCCCTTTGCATTTGGTTGAACTTGCTACTAGTAATGCAGGAGTATATTATTTTTAATGCTGTCCAGATGTTATTTTGGAGAGCAGTCTTTGAAGGAGAGCCTGATTTGACTTTGTGGAACTACTCTTAAAACGAGTGGCAAAGCTGTTGTAGCTGCCAAATTCCTCACTCATTTTCAGAAAATGTTGGCTTGGCATAATTTGAATAATTGGAGTTAAGAGTAGGAGATGATATTTAGTAGGCACACATCAATCATTTGCACGTTTTAATAGACTCCATATTCATACTACTGTTCTCATGCAAAACATGAAGAAAATTAGCATTTGGTCATGAGCCTCTATCAGTTCAATGCTTAACAGTTGGCATTGAATTATGTGCCAGATGGGTGGTTTTAACTTTTAGTAAAGGAATGGCTATCTGGATAAACTGCCCTGCATTTCATAAATGTACCACTGAAACATCAAAGGACCTTTTCTGAGGAAGGGTTGAAATAGAGCAGGATAATAATACATTGAAAAATTGAAAACCACCAAAACCTTAGCTGAATGTTTGAGACTTTTTTACATGTGAAGACCATCCCTACAGCAGCAGTAGATTCTTCTAATTCCAAAGGTCTTTATAAAAGGAGAGATCATAAATTTCTTTCAAATGGAATTTCAGAATGGCCAATCTTTTTAGGTAGGTATTTTTTCTTTTTTTCTCCATATTTATATCTTTTGATCTTAGAGGTGTCTAAGCCACAAATGGCAAAATGCCTTTTGGGCTTAGTAAAACGGTAGTTTTGCTTACTCACACAGAGCTTTTAGAACATAATGAATACACCTACAAGGTAGAGTCTAAAGTAAAGTACTATAAAACCTTGATCTGAAGGCACAGCTGTTTATCTTGGAAAAATTTATGTATAGCCATCTTATTTTTATCTATTACTGCATGGCATAGAGGTTGCTTTATGTTGATTTTCAAATTTTATTATCTAGATATTTGTTATTAATGTAATAGCAAATGAAATTATAATTATAAACTCTTCATTCAATACAGTTGGAAGAGGGTTTTTTTGTGTGTGCACAATTGCTCAAATATTGAAAATCCACAAAGGAGAAACAGAATATGAAGGTTGCTCTGAAAGTAATGCTTCCTATTTATTTCCACAGAAACTACAACAGATACAAAGGGCACAATAACACTATTTGATAGAGCAAATGCTTGACTACAAAACTCTATTTTTCAGCAAAGTCACCAATATTAACTATGCATTGTTGCCAGTGATGAACAAGCATGTAAAAATGATGAGCACGTAAAAATTTGCGCTGCCTCACTGTGCTAACATCTACTGTTTAGTCTTCCTAAAATTCAGCAAGCATCAATGAATGTCAGTGGGTGCCATTTTTTTCTGTAGGAATCCTGTGACACCCCTTTGCTTCATACGCACTTCCATGTCAGATGCCATTTTGTCAGACTGCCCCTCTGCTTCCATGTGTCACACAGCAACAACATGTAACAGAATATTGGTGGGAAGGTTCATCCTGTACTGCTGTACCACCAATAACCGCTTCTCATATCATGCATCAACTTAATAAAATAGGAAGCACTGTTTTCAGAGCAGTCCTCATACTATCTCACAAATAATTACAGGGAGGATTTTTAAAAACAGTGACATCTAGAAAGCAGAGTTGTGTAGGCAAAGAAGAGAAGCTGTTTCATGATTAAACTTGAAGAACAAGTGGAAAAGCTGGTGTGATAGGATAGGTGCAGTTCTAAGATGAAAGATTGAATCATTAGATGTGCAGCTACAGCTGGTGAATTTATTGATACTCCTTAGAGGTAACTAGACAAAATATGAATCAGTGTTAATTGTGGTATTTTACTTTAATCATATTTAAATAATAATCTTTTTTTTTTTTTTTTTTTCTGGTTTAACTGCAGAGAATTTGAAAAAATATTTGTCATTTTTATGTGATGAATCTTTTGGCAGTTTTGCACTTTTTAAAGTGTAGGAGGATTATCCACAGCTGGAGATGGGATTCTGTTCAAGGGAGCCACAGGGGTTCTCTGAAACCTCGTGAGGAAGTGTTGTTTGTTTGGTGTATCTTGCTTAGGCACTTAAATACATGACTAAGATAAAGAAGGAATTTTCATCCATATTACCTTAGAATAGATTGAAGAAATTTTCTGTTCTTTGTTTCATAGTTTAGTTCTTATCATTGAATCACTCAGATTTCTCTGTCTAATAAGTTCTCTTCCAATGCACGTGTAGAACATATATTTTTTTCCATTATTTATTGGCACAGTTTTTCACAGAATCACCAAGGTTGGAAAAGACCTTCAAGATCATGCAGTCCAACCATCCACCTACCACCAATAATACTCACTAAACCGTTTTCCTAGTATATCCTTCTGGATAAATAAGTATTAAATGGTATTCTGTTATGGAGAAGGGTTGGATTTAATAATCAGGTAGTGCCAAATAGCAGAACTGAACTCAATAGGAAATCTTAAATCTCTTGAAACAATTTAGTTAGTGTAATCTAAGTGACACTGAATATATTGAAGTACTTCACCAATTTTGTTGATATATTTTTCAGTAGAGTGTTAACCACGCCTGAAGGAGTCTGGTAAAATATATTGAAATTACACAGCATAATCACATCTGTGAAATTCTTGACAAAATAAAACTTTCCAGAGAGCAGTTGTCAGCCATTTGCTATCCTCTGGCATATTTTGAAAAAGGCTTCAACCCGATAAATAATATTCACAGTACAAGTTGTACTTCTCTGCAACTTGTGAGCTTGTCATATTTGATTCTCATAAAAATGTGTTGGTTCTCCACTGAAAATATTCTCGCCGTCTTTTTCTGGTCACTGCTCACATAACAGTCCATAGTTTAAATTCCGTGGAGATGATGAGACTCATACGTGTAAAGCTCCTGGGAAAACTCTTCTGATTATTTTTTGTCATATCTAGTATTTCCACCCATCAACTTTAATATTTTTTTTCAGCAAAATTATATGTAAATGTGTTTTAGTAATGTGATCAATCGTCTCCATTCAGAAACTGTAACAGCATAACCTGTGGCAGTGTAAATTTTTTTCTTCCCTGTTACTTGAAGATCAAACAATAGGGTTTTTATTGTGATCCAACTAATTCTTCTCTTCTTGTAGAGAGTATGTATACTAGCTGTTAACAGAATTCTGAACAGAGTGGGAATACAGGGAGGAATTAGTGTATTTCTGGGATGTATTTTTTATTAGGGCATTATCCAAGTTATTAGTAAACTGGATCTATATTTAAAATGCTTCTTGTATGTATTGCATCCAGTATATTGTTGATATCTGAAGTATATGAGCCATATATAGATTATATGATCCATTATAATAAGTGTGTAGAAGAGGATAATTTTACATGCTGAATTTTTCAAATAAATAGTTATTTTTCCTTGAAATACTCAATAACCTGTGCTAAAGTATCCTAAAATAGTTATTCTCATGAAGGAGATAAGCAAATATAAATGAGCAATAGAAAAACTCAGCAACACAAGGAAGAGCTGTATAACTTCCCTGATTCCTTCTTAGCCTCCACAGGCCTCCAAATCACAGTCAAGTAATCAGAGATTGAGAAATTTATATAACATGTATTTGTATAATAGATAAAATTATGTATACAATATTTTCAACATTTTCTAAAATTTTCTAAAAATACTGTAGCTTATAGGGAAAACTATTGAATATGTCAAAATAAAATCATAGAAGAATCTACATATACAAAGCAAATCTGGAAAAAATATGCCACCCACCAAAAAAATACGCTTTTTTGCTGCATTTAAGCAATTTCATGAAATATTTTGAACTTTCTTTAGAGAAGCCTACTTACTTTCTTGAATGTAATTTGTGTCATATTGACTGATAGAATGGAAAATAGAATCACAGAATCACAGAATCGTAGGGGTTGGAAAGGACCTCCAGAGATCATTGAGTCCAAACCCCCTGCCAAAGCAGGTTCCCTGTGCAAGTAGGTGTCCAGGCAGGTCTTGAATATCTCCAGAGAAGGAGACTCCACCACCTCCCTGGGCAGCCTGTTCCAGTGCTCCGTCACCTCACCATAAAGAAGTTCTTGCGCACATTTGTGCAGAACTTCCTATATAGAATAGGTAATTCAGAATAGAATGTCTATAACGTGAATTTGGACATAAATCCTCTCAGTGCAGCTGTTTGAATTTACTCGTGTTGATAATGCCATTAATTTCATTCACTTCTTGATTAAACATATAGTCATCCAATGACAGTATTTCTACCACATGCAGCACTTTGTTATTGTTTGGTGCTTTTGAAAAGATGACTGATGAAAAGTAAGACTAAATGAATGGCCAATTATAATTTATAATTTATAATTATAAATAGGCGACAAGTATAATTCATAAATTCATAATTCTGTTACATTCTTTGAACAATTAGCAGAAATAAATTGGGTATGACTTTTTATGGCAATGGAAAGAATATGGGCAAAATGCAAACTGCAATTGTAGAGATTTTGGGTTTTGTTCAAAAAAGTATACGTAAAAGTAAATTCAGTAAAAACAATTAATTTGTTATAAAATGGAAACCCACTATGGGGCAAGCAGTTTTTCAGATTAATGAAGTCAATGATACTGTATCACAAAATGTTCTTTGTTCATCATTTTGACAAGTTCGTTTAGTTTTAATTATATTTACTTAACTGAATCACTGTAAATGCTCTCTTGGGTATCTTCAAGATACTGTACAGATTATTTAAGTATACTGATTTCCATGCTGGAATCTTTAAGAGCAGGAGTTGTTCCTAGTATTCTGATCGCACATAGAATTTCTACGTACTGCTTTGCAAATATTACTGTGTTTATTGCTGAAAAATGTGATGACTCCCCAGGCTGGCTAAAAGATGATTAAAATGGATTTACCTTCATCTCTTTCTGCAGTGAAGTGTCTGAAGAAGAAAATTTTTCAAACCCAATAACCCTCACCCATTTACCACTCGCTCAACACTCCAGGTTTATATTAGGTTATAATTCAGATTAATATTTTAAATTTAACATTAGGGAAAAAAGGAATAGAAATAAAAGCAGTTTTTAAACGTCTGTGCTCTTTTCACACTGTATCCTTCTATATGGATTATTGTTTTTGTTAGCTGTTAGCCAACTTAGTTGTTTTCTGAGTGGCAAGAGAGTTTTACTCCATCACCTCCAAAGCCTGGTGAATCCTTTTCTTTTTAGCAGTCTCTTTCCTTTGCTTGATGCTTCTTGTGTTTCTCTTAATTTTTCTTGTCCTTGACACATTTTAGATTGTACTCTCTTTAAACTTTCCTTGCTGAGCATATACCTAGCTCTTCTCAAAGCAGGAGCACTCTTCCTCTGTGTTTAATGGGTCTGACCAATCCCAGCCTAAGCTAAACTAAGTAGATACTTGAATGGATTAGAGTCTGTCATCTTGAGCTGTAGCATATATAGTTTCTGTAAGATGTGTTTGAGTAGTTTTGCTAACCTTCTGCTTAGCTGTACAATTGCTTCTGAAGCCATTTTGTGAATAGTATTAGCAGTATGATTGAAGTTTGTCATAATGCATGTTTTAATCTGGACCATATCAGTAATTCTGTCACAGTGGAGGTGCTGAGCAAACTGCCCGGCTATGACTGGGTGGCTACGTGCATGAGTGACAGAATGTCTGCTAAAAATGGTGATATACCCAAAACATAGAGACTGTTTAGAATAGTGGGCTTGGAAGACACTCAGCTGACTAAAAAAGCTTTAGGCCATAAACAGTTAATTTACTAGAAGAGCCTGAACAGAGAAGTACTTATTAGCCAACACCTTCAACCACTAGGCAGAGCTGCAAGAGCCGACTAATTTTCCTGCCTACAGATTAGTTTATAACAGATTTAAGCAAGAACATCTCCCATCAGCACCACGTGCTGTTTTGCAGGTTGTATGTGTAGAGAAATACATGCTACTTCACTCTCACTGCCTTGCCTGATTCAGTGAATATCTCTGTCTGCTGATCTTGGTTTCTTCCTCAGTGAGTTCAGACTCATTTCTTTATTGAGTTGTTTAACCTCTGAAGATGTTATTTCTGTAGTGTGAAATCCCACATGAGATCACAATTTCCTGAACTACTTCTCCTGTACTAACTCTCCTATCATATAATGACTGCTTGTGTCTTCTGACCCCACATGGGTTAGAAAATAATCAGCATATAGGCACGTTCCAGTAGAACATGAATTATTCCTGGCTATTTTTAATAAGATCTCCAGCATTTTTAATCCATTTATGACAAACATTTATTTATTTTTCAGTTCACCCTGAGCTGATCTGCATATGTTGTAAAACAGAATTTATGGTAAACAGAGTGTTCTTTTGGGGAAAAATACTGCAGGAATCATACTGTTTTCTCGAAGTTGCATTTACAGAATATCCTTCATTTTATGGTTTGACTTTTGGGTGGCCCTGGATGGAACCAGGAGTTGGACTCACTGATCCTTATGGGTCCCTTCCAACTCAGGATATTCTGTGATTTTCTGTTTTTATTTGCTGCATCTTTGGAGGAAATAATGTTTATTGAAAACTCACTTTGCTCAACCTCTCAACCACCTTTCCAAATAAGACTTTTCCTAGGCTTAATCTCTGTAGTAGCTAAAGGAAACTTCTTCCTATTTCATAATGGACTGCCAAAGTGTGAAGGATGTACTCATATGTTCTGTGTTATTCTGGACACAATTTGTGTAGTAAGGATAGTAAGGATCATAGACCAATCAGAAATAGCTGCTTAAAATAATTTGGCCTTTACTGTCTTTTTTTTTTCTTTTTTTTTTTTCTTTCTTTTTTTTTTTTTTTTTTTGTGAATTAGAGTGCTTTCTTTTCTATCTCTACAGACACGCTCATGTTTGCGCAAATCTGTCCTCACCTGACAAACTCTTATGCTTCAGCACAGCTCTACTGCCCCACAGTTTCTAAATCTAGTGTCACATTGTCACTGATGTCTGAAATTAGGACACTTTTTAAACAGAGGAACATCATTATTTTGCAAGTTCCTTATTGGCCCTTTTCCTTTAAATAGAGGCTGAGGAGGTTTTGTATCAATGAAGTTTTATAGTTGTAGAGCTATTTTAAATCTCTTGAAGTCTGAGTATTAGGGACCTCAGGCAAGAACAATTCTCACTGGTTAAGTAGGAGATTAGAGCCGAGGTCTAAGATTTGCATAATGTGAAAGTGTATACCTTTGTAAGTATCATTAATATTTTTGAGTCCTTAGGCAAATTATAAAAGGACAACTTTACATTTAGCCTTTGGGTAATATTTTTAACATGGCAATATATCAAAATATTATTTGCTTAATTATATTTGACTTATATTCCCTAATTGCATTAGTTTTTTTTTCTGTTTCTTGAATGAAATTATCTTAACATCTAAATAGATTTTAGTGGCAAGGCTGATGCTTCCATAAAGGACTTATTACAGTCCTAATACTTTTAATCTTCGATATCAAGAGTCACGTAATACTGTAAATCTTTATTGTTCTCTTGTGAAGTATATCATATCTAAAGCAACAGATTATTTCTAGCACTTGGCTGTGACCCTCAGTGTGACATTTAGTGTGACTCTTGGTGATAGGAATCCCTTATCTTTTTACATCTCAGGGAGCTCCAAATGGTGATTGCCTTGCGTCTTGCAGACCACAGTCCCCTACTTGTATTCAATGCTGTTTTAAATATAAAGAAACCTCGAGCTTCTTCATGCAAATAATGGATCAGTGGCTGTGACGTCACAGAAGATATGTAAATCTGTGCAAGTATTTGCCCAGGAAAATGTGAATTAATTTGCTTGGGTTTTTTTTTTTAGGGAAGGTAAGAGTGAAGTGGGATAACAAGGATGGAGCTGAGGGGTTAGTGAAGTGTTATTTCATCTACATCAGTTACTATAAGTCTCATGGTCTGCTGAGTCACTTTCATGCATAAACTGGAGTCTTTTTCAGGAGCATGATTGAAATCTTAAAGCATTATCACTGTCAAATTAAACAGATTTCTGAAGCATTCCTGCACTGCATAGATACAGTGTGAAATAATCTAATGTGTGTGGAATATGACATATTAAAGTCATAATATTTCATGCTGGTGCTAAGGAAATACAGTATTATGGAAAACAAGCCCAGTAATTTAAGGAACACTTCTGTACGTCCTAGAAATGAGAAGCTGAACATCTTCATTGCTATTCCATGTCTTGAGCAAAGATTGGACTGAACTTCTGACCCATTGGAAAGAGGGAGAGATTTACTTAACTGTAATGTACATATATTATTGTTTTTATTTATGTAGTTGTGTCTTTATTTATATAGTTGCCTTCAATCAACATCACCTTTTGATTCAAACTATTGTCACCTTTAGAGCAGACATAAAATGGGTGACCTGAAAATTACTATTTTTTAATGCTATTTTTTAGAATATGTTGCATTTATTCTGATCGGTCATGCCATTATGCCACAGGTATCCTGAAGTTCTCTGTGATTCTAGCTGGATTAGTTTATATCCTTTTTGTCCTGAACTGCCAAGTCTCTTACACTACTTGCCCAGACTGTGGCCTAAGTGTTACAGTATTATGGTGGTATAAGGAAGTGCTTTGTATATACGTATGTTTATATACATCTTTAGCTATCCAGGTGAATCTCCCTGTGAGAATATACAGACATATATGTATGTTTCTTATCAGTTTATGTCCCAGAATTGTGGTCTTTGAGTCCAAAGGATAGGACAGACAGACAAAGCAGTTCCTCTCAGACTGCTCTTTGGCTTTTTTCTTCTGTGCGATCTACTCTAAATTCATGGAGATGAACAGTTCTACAGTGTTTTCAGTATGTCAATAGCCATCTGTCTGTTAATGCATATGTATGTGTTACTAATAGGCACTGTTGAGGGTCCTGTTGTGATACATACACAGCAGCCTAGAAAAATATACGTAAGTCATTTTCCAACAGAATGTTTTTGAAAGGGAGAATAAAGGGTGTAGTTGAGTTTTAAAACCTGGGATGAGCTCATTTGTATGCCACCAGTGTTCTTTCAGATGTTACTTTCTCAGCTATCTTCAACCCTGCATAACTTGTGAGGAACTATATCAACCAAGTTGTAGCTCCTTGAAACTATACTGAACTCACAAACGAGAGGATTCTGCCATTCTAGAGAATGAGTGAAAAAGCATGGATTCCTAATAAAATTGTGTCCACAAGTATGGGCAGTTGGGGCAGTTTCACCAGAATGTACCTCAGCTAAGTCCAGGCTCTTTCAGACTAATTTATTTTGCTTCCAGGTCCATCAGTAAGAACTTGCACTGTAAATAAAACTATGATGTACAGTAAGAAACTTCTACTCTTTTCTAGGAGCTGCAGCTACAGAAAGCCCTTGAGATCATTTTCTCTTACAGTGTTAAATTGCTATGTGTTAATATAATTATGTACATGGGAAGCAAATTGAGGATAGATGTTGTCTCATGCTGCTGAATCACACTGAGTGCAAATGTCAAGGGATTATGCCAGGAACGTGGAAATTTTTACATGTACAAAGATATATTTATATGTTGCTCTTGCACAAAATATACAACTATTTTCATACCAAAAAGCAGTTAAAAACATTGGGGCAGAAAGATAGGTAATTCTAAATGATTCAAGAAGTAGGGAATAAGGGTATGGATGCATATGATCAGTTCGTTTTTTTTATATGGGGCACTGTGTGGGAACTGCTGAGTCATGGCCTGAGCCACTGATTGAGCCACCTGGAAGAAGAGACCTGGTCAGCCCTGGGAGGCAGCTGGAGGTAATTCACCTCTTGATCTTAGATCTCACTTAAGGGTTGCCTGCCGCTGGGGAAGGATCTCTTGCTGGAGATTCTCTCTTTGTGGAGTCTTTCTGTGAGCCTAGATCTTCAGAGATGGGTGAGCATTCTTTTTTTTTGTAACAATTTCCCATTGCAATTGTCCTGCTGCTGTTACAGGCAAAAATATTGCAATGATTTCTAATATAGGGAGTCAAATTACAAAAGTATCTTAGGTTGCAGAATTAATTCTTCTTTCTTTATTTTGATACCAACCACATGTTTTCCTTGTAACTTAATGTTGCCTGCAATCTGTAATCAGACTCTAGTTTATATCTTCAATTTAAGAATATTGCACATCATAGAATATTTAAAAATAAAGCATTTTTATTTCTGTGTTAGTCTTTTTGATTTATTTGATTTAGCTATAGAAAAGAAAAAAGAAAAAGCCTTCAAACACGCATACAGAAAACACTAGTTTCTGTCCTATTTCTTCTGTCTGTGAGTAATGGACAATATATGCAAGTCTAAAGAGGTTAGACAAACAGTAGTGTAACTACTGTTAAAGTTGTTCGCGTGTGTTTTATCTTCAGCTGGGACAGAATCCTCTACTTAAAAGGATCTGGTATGATGCTATGTTTTGGTTCTAGGAGAAAAACAATGTTGGTAACACACCGATGCTTATAGTTTCTGGTAAGCAGGGTTGTACAGAGCAGAGGCCGTTCTCTAGGGCTCAAGGGGCTGGGAGGGAACATGATTAGGATAGCTGGCTTAAACTGGCTAAAGGGATATTGCATACCATATGACATCGTGCAGAAGGCTTTTTGAAGGGAGTTGGAGTTCATCTCTCCCTCTTTCACTGCTTGGGGGGCTAGCTGGCCATGAGTCAGAGAAGGTAAGCAATTGCTTCTGCATCACTTCTTTTTATTTATGTATATATCATGATTATTATTCTTTTCTTTTTTTTCTATCTTAGTAAATAGTTTTATTTCAGTGCACAAGTTCTACTTTTTTTTTTCTTTTTTTCTTTTCCCCGATTCTCTCCGCCATCTCAATGGGAAGTGGGGGACTGTGAGCAAAAGACTGTGTGACTTTGTGCTGCTCAGCCACCTGATGGGTTAAACCACGACAGTCTGTTTGCTGCCCAAAGTGGGGCTCAAATGGTTGAGGTAAATAACAGCAGATGTGACCAGACTCTGTTAACACAGGGTATTGTGGTAGCTTAATTGCTGGTCACAATGTTAATTTTTTTTTGGCCAATATATGGACCTCTTTGAGAGTTTTCTCATGGAACTATGTTATGTAGCAACTTGCTTCCTACTTATTTTCATTTCTGTGTTGTTTGTCATCTCTGTGGGTTGGATTAAGGTTTTTATTTTGCTATGCTTTGTGACCTTGATTTATTAATATAAAAATAAAAATTGGCAGCAGAGAAACTGTTGTTTTGTGTGTATTCAGCATTACAGTTATCTTTAGGCCATGAAAACCATATTGTTGAAAGTATTAGTAATTTCGCCCTTTGCTTTGTATCTTTGGGAAAATGGGGGGGGGATGCTTTCCAGCAATCCCTCAGCCTCCCTTTCACTTTTCCTTCTTTTTGTGGAACTCAAGTGCTAATTACAGTAGCTCAAGAATTTTGAATATTCATGGAATGTTCAAACCATCATGCTGAGTGGCAGGGAGCGTGCGATGCTATGGGCAGGTGCCTAGACAAGAGGGCACCCCTAGTGATTTGTAACTTCACATCTGAACAGCTGCAGAATCCTGAAAAACTGGTAGAATACTTGGAGAAGGTCTGCTGTCACCCTGGCAGTCCTCAGGAGGCATAAATCAGTGCAGCAGTGCTGGGGCCTACCCTATGCCTACCGAACCCTGTTCAGCATCCTCAGAGGGAGGAGAATACTTCTGGATCTGATGACAACACAGTGATCCCTCTCACTATGGGTCCTGTTGTTGCTCCAACTCCTGTGACTTAATCATAACAGTTCGATTGAGAGATATGGACTGATGCAACTCTAGTTCTGTGCTAGGAATTGACAAGTGTTATCAAACGTTTTTCTGAATGTTACAAAGCTGTAACTCTAGTTAAAGGATATGCACATCCTAAGCACCATTATTTGGTTTAATGACTGAGCAGTCTTTTGATGATGACAGTGAAAGATTCCTCTGATGTGACCAGGCAAACAGAGCTGCCATGGCTAGAAGCTAAGCCAGATGGACCAAAGTGCTGTCTGCTCATGAACTTAAGAGTGGTTTCTTGGTAGATTACATGAGTAAGTGAAAGCAAAGAGCAAGCTGAGTATCATATCAGTAAGAAACTTAGTTGAGTGTCCTGGCTCTTTCAGTGTTGTAGCTTGTTTTGTCCATCTATGAGCTAGCCAGTACTTTTCATGCTATTTTCCTGCTGCTTTTCCTGCTCCTAGTCATGTGCTCACCTCTTGAGCAGGTGGAGCTCTTCTGTGACTTGGTGCAACACACAAATCCAGTGAAAATAGTTTCCATCAGGTTTGGTTTTGCCTGATTCCTTCATTAGGTGGCCAAAGAGGACTGTAACAGTGCAAAGGAAGTAGGGATGTTTGTTGTTAAGTGTTTTTCCTGCAGTGAGATTGGGCTGACTGCTCACAAGAGCAAGACTATGTCTCATGAGGTTTTTGTTTGTTAGTGTTACCAAAGTGAGTTGCGACACTTCGGTCATATTGAGAGATCATAAGAACGGTAACTGATGTCAGTCAGGAAGTTAGAAAAGCACAGATGTGCAGCACTGACTAAAGAGAAGTTAAAACCAACACTTTTATTGAGGTGTGCATCTATTTAATATTTTTCTGTAGTAAGTGCCAGCATTAGGGGGAATTACAAAACATCCTTGGACTTGCTAAGAGGGATATGTAATATTGAAAAAAGTTACGGATGCTTTTATTGCTCGTGTATTGTAACAGATGCCCTTAGATTGCTTCTAAATACGTAATATTTCTTTTAAAAGAAGTCCACACGCATACATTATATAGAAAAAAAAAATTATTCTTAGTTGTATTTTATCCTCTGCTAATTGTACCACCTTAATGGATCTGTTTAGCCTTGCCTCATAGCTTTGCATTAGGATTGCTGATGTTCATTGAGACCTTCAAATTCTCTCCAGAACCACTGTTGGATTGGGTTGAACTGAAGCGTGTTTAATCTGTGAGCCTTGACTGCCATGCAGTTGTGCTTATTCTATTAGGGTACCTTGCCTCTTGTAGTTAACCGTTCTTTTCACCTTTATGTCACATGGGCATGTCATCTGATGAGAGTGGGTATTTATTAACATACTGTTGATTAAAAGTAGCAAGGCATCAGTCCTAGTATTAGTGACTGTGGAAAGATTCTTTTTTTCTTTCTTTTTTGATGCTGTGAGTTAATTAGTTAAATGGAGGCTTTAGTGGCAATTTTAAGTCATAGGAATGTGCCTTTTCACCTTCTGTCTCACGTTCCCAGTTTTGTCCTGCAGCTGCATGCCTTCCGGTAAGGTTTATCTGACTGTTATTGAATCAGAGAAGGAACTGTGCAAGGGTTTAAAAACAAGATAAAGGTGTTGTTTCTGATTAGATTTCTCATTGTGATCCAAGGGCAGCTCTACAGGATGTGCTGGAACAGCTGCTGGAATGATGCACTGAAACATGCAGAGGAAGGAGGGGCAGCTCCTTAAGTTGGCATTGTTGGCGAAGGTGTTACTTTTCTCAGTCAAACTGTTCATTCCATGCTAAAAAAGAAATGTTTTGTTTAGCAAAACCTACTTTTCAATAAAGTCTTGTTGACCTACGTGAATAGTATGTCTGTTTTTAAGTCTTTAAATTAAACTACATTCTTTGTGATTGTTTGAATTTCTTTTTCTCTGGATTGATAACCGGTGACTTGTCTTATAATGGAGTAAGCAAATTATCTCGTGAGCTCATTTTCAGCATCACAGAATCTAAAGCTATTTTTCTCATGGTTTTGCACAAATTAGCATAAGGAAGTCAGAGATTTTTACTGTCTGTTTCATTAGAATCCTTGAAAATAGATTGTCCAAGGCTTTTGATATTTTAAACTGTTACAGATGTTTCAGCATCCTCCTTAGATGTTAATATGATGCAAATTGCTTCCTCATCCTTATATGATATAGTAACTTCTTCATTCTTCTCCATTTCAAATAGAGAAAAACGTGCATTTTTTTGCATCAAGATTTTCTTTTTCTGTCTTTGTAAGTGAGCTTATGCCACTTATTGAATTTCTTTAACGTTCCAAAATACTTGTAGAAGCCCTACCTATGGAATAAATTTCATTTTTATACATTTAGCATCATGTGCATGAATTATTTCATCAAATTCCATGACTTGTTTTATTATGGGCTAGAAAACACACAAACAGAAATTGTTTCCTCATTTCTTCCATCCTCTTTTTGATTAACTCAGATTTAGATTCTACTCCTGATGTATTTACCAATCCAATTTTTAATAAGACTTTATTAAAGAGAAATACATTCTGATCTAGTATCTTCATGTTGTATTCAGTTTTTTCTAGTCTGGTTGTAAATAAAAGCAATAATATATTAAAATTAAAAATACAGTACGTCACCCGTGTATTCCTGTAACAGCTGAGATATTCCTGTTAATTAGACCAGGAATTGAGAATTTCTCTGGTACTGTTGTAAATTTACTTGGTGTTTCTTCAGTGGTCATTTGAACATTTGATGTCTGTTTTACATTGATCATTTGAAAAGGTCTAGAGTATAGCCTATACCTCTACATACAATTATATGAAAAAGATAAGTATTTCATCTATTAATCCTATTAACTTGCATCGCCAATGCTGCAGTGATATTTGATAGATGGAAAGTTGCCATGACTTTCCAAAGTAGTGATTTTATAACACAATGCCTATGGACTTTCTAGGTTTAGTTGTTGCTTTTTGTCTCATCTACTCATTTTCTCATTTGGACTATGGCTCCTGAAAAGCCCTTCCTTGGATATTACTCTGGCTTTGTCCCTTTTTCTTCCTCTTGTATATCATATTATTTCTGAAAGCTGCTAATGCAATATTTGGATTGATGAAGATTATTTTTTTTTACTTCTGAAAGAATTAGCCACATCTTGAGCTAATAGCCCAGTATTACATTTTTAAATGTAAAAAAAAAATACTACTGAATTTGTTCTGAAAATAGGAGACAATAACTCTTGTCAAATGAGGTATGGGGAGGAAGAAATAAATATGACTAACTGCAAGAGTATAAATCAAGGTATGGAAAAATCAGATAAGTTCCCTTATATTGAAGTGCCTTGATTCTAGTTTTAAGTATTTCCAGCATTGAACAAGTAATAGGAAAAAAAAAGCTTGTATAGAAGAGGACTGGAACAGAAGGAAAGAGTGCTCACATACTTGAGTGAAACAGACCCAAAGTTCATGTCCGCAGATTGGATAATGCTACCAAGATGGTGATCAGAAGATACTGAGCAATATCTGTGCATATGGATAGTGTACATACGCTGGCTAAATCTGATCTGCTGCTTTGCCTTGATTCACTTTCCTGTATGGCGTAGAATCAGGACGCCCTAGGAAGTGCTCAGGTTTTGTTCTGAGACCACTTCAGACTCAGGAGATGCATGTGTGTAAGAAAGAACAACAAAGTCATCTGATGTTAGCATAAAAACAAGTGTAATTTATGGTGCTGTGCATCTGTGCAGTGACTGCTATTGCCCTTAGGTTGCCTTAGGATGTGTACATAGGCACACAGAATGCATCAGCTTACCCCTGGGCTAAAGCCACGTGTCCTCAACACAAGAATGTGGGAATGAGTTTGTTTGGGCTAAAAGAAGGACTTGTGCTCAGGTATGACATTCAGAGCAGTCTCTTACAGCTTCTGTGAGTGAAAGAATTAAAGCTGATGTTCCTATAGCAGAAATTCATAGTATTCTGTATGCTCTTTCCTATATCCCTTCTCCTTGCAGTCCCCTTCTCCACTGCACATGGCATTTGCATAAATCCCTTAAGCATAAAGCAGTGTCTAGTAGCTGAAGTGTTTATCAGACTTGGTTCTGCATTTTCTGAACTGCATATATTATGCCTGAGAACAAAGACTGATTGTTACCGTTTAAAATCCGGAAGCCTAACGTGCTTTAATCTTCTGTCTTGTTTGTTTACTATTCATTAACTGATTGTGGATTATCCCACAAGATGTCGTCTCAGCTGTGGGGAAAGTCACAGGGAGCATTGCAAAATGCAATTATATATTGTATGATATGAAAAATATGTAAGAGCATCATATTGTGGAACGTGACAAAATTAAAGAACTAACAAACACTTGACATAACAAATTAACACATCCACGTGTTAGAACACAAAGTGCAGTCAGTGAGAAAAACATAGCAGACCCTCTTTTTTTTCTCTAGCTACTGTGGAAGATATATTATGGATATATAGTCATAAAGGTAGCATCAATGGGTTGTGAAACCAAAATTTGTAGAAAATCAGCCGTGGTTCATTCTTCTCTCCATGTTTTCCTTGTATTTAGTGTATTGGAGAGGGAAGAAAAGGTTGAGTGGTTCTTCCATAACTAAAGTTCTTAAAAACATTTTGGACTCCAAAATAATAATTGACATATTAAGTGTTTAAGATATAGTTCACAACCATATACTGTTCTTCTAATATTAATAAAGGTTCACATAATAGATTGTGTTTAGCCCACTGAGTATTGTCTCATGTTTACTCTGAATATATTGGGTATGACCCTCTTTGCTGCTCATAAATGTGATGTACATCCTTTTCAATTTACGTGTGAGCAGCAAAAGACAAACAGTTTTTTCTTATATCTGACAAAGTATTTAAAATGATCTTTTTTTCTTTTCCTCAAGTCTTTTCAATATCCCGAGTAAAACAGATACGCTTGCAATTATTGCTGTTTCCATTGGTTTCCAGTGCAAACAGGAAACTCCATCAGAGTGCTTCCCTTGAATAACCTATTTCTTGCTCTTTCACAGAAGAACTAAGAACACTCTAGCCTTTGTTCTCAGTAAGGGACAGACAAGTACTACAGAAGGAAAAAGCAAAATTTCTGTCAAGCTGCGTTTGTCTTGAAGTAAAATAGGAACAGAACAGTGTGCTATAACCTGGAAAGAATGTGTTAATTATGTTGTTGATGTTGTTATGGTTGATTTATGAAATAGCGTTTAGTAACACAGCCATGCTGATGTCTTCTGCAAAATAGTGGTGATGGTGGCAGAGGGTTTGGGGATGGGAGATGTTTATGGTGGCTTTTCAGCCTTTTTTCAACTTGCTACAACAATGATTTTATTTCCAGAACTTGTTTATTTCATAGTATTTAAATCTCAAGGTAAACATACAGAAAATTTGGAATGACCAGGTAAGGAACACCTCTAAAAAAATTAAGCAACCAGCTTAGCATAGCACATATCTTTTTAAGGCAGCATTCTTTTTTAAGGCAGCATTCATTTGCCTTCCTGTTATGAGTGCTTAGGGAGTTTAAACCTAGTAGCTACGCTTTTAATTTGAGAAAGCTTTGTATGTTCTTGGTCCAGCCTCCTGTTAAAAATTTTTTCCTGTTTTCGTCAGGGTTAAATGGAACATGTATAGCTTGAGTGATTAAATTTGACATAGTTAAGTCTGTTCTACAAAGAAAAAATGATTGTTTTCTTCCTATATATTACGAACACCTCACCTAAGAAAAAGTCCTCATCAAATTTGCTGAGCTATCCTGTAGACATCCTGTCAGATATGTATGAAAAGTGTTTTAAAAACATGAGGGATAAATATAGATGATAGCATAACAGGAAAGAGTGATCGTATGGGGCTGTTTTTGAGAGAGAACTGTTCTACTTCCCTGTCTGCTGCTGACCCTCTAACCTCCCTTACCCCTACTTTAACCTACATACGCCTTGTGCAAAGCAGCTAAAAACTATGAAATATAAAATTTCTTATGAAAAATGTACAGCCTGTATAATCTCTTATACCTGGCATGTGCTTGCTTTTTCTGTTAACAGTGAATACTCATTTCTTCATCACTTTCTTTGTGCTTTTTGTTACTGCCTGTCTCTCTCTTCCTGTAATCCTTTGCCCTAGAACCAACCCCAAGAAACCATCATCCTTTCTCCATTGTTCTCCTGGTAAACACAAGTCTGCTGCCTTTGTGCTCAATAGGGCCAAATCAAAATATTCTTCGGTAGTGAGAAGTGTGGAGTTCTGAAATCTTCTCTCTACCCTGGAGAGGGCACACATCCATATACCAGCTTGCTCTTTAGGAGCTCCATTGCTGTGTGTTGTCATCAGCATACTGTGAATTTTGTGTTCCATGAGAAGGGCAGAAAAGTTTGGCAGGAAACAAATCCTTGTTTCATTCCAACTTGTTCTCAGATACCAGAGGGATTGGGGGTAGCTGAGTGATGGGCAATTCAACACTAGAAGTCCAGTTGCATTCAATACGTGAATATTGTGATCATGGATTCACAAATAGTGCACTGTCCAGTTCATCTCTCATGACTACTCTTAACAAATTTAGCTATGCCCATTGAGAACTCTAATGGCTAGACTAGTGAATAGTGCAGCTAGATAGAGCAACAGATTAAAGATTCTTTTGGATTACTGCTGATAGATGCACTGTCTGTAAAATGTGAGGTCAACCAAGAATGTGAAAAAGATGGCCAATGATACATGCATTAAATTATGGAGTAACTTTATAGAGATTTAAGTGTTACCTAGGGAAGCACTCAGTATAGCCAACTGTGTGAATCTTATCCAATAGGTGTTGCTGGGGGTGGGGGAAGAGGCTCAGCTTATTGACTGATCCCTGCTTTTCTGTGATGGCATCCTTCCACCTCAGAATTCCTTCTCTCTTAAGCCATTTTTATACCATTTTCTTATTTTCAAGTGGAACTTGAGTGACTCTAGTCACACATACATTTGTCTTGCAAAGTTTACCCAAAGACATGTTTTTGGCGAAAAGGTGGAGATTCCTATAGTATAATCAAATCTCCATCCTGCTGGATGATCACAGGGCTAGACCACAGGACTTCCACCCTGCTCCACAATCTGTGTTTTTTTCTTCTTAGAGTCAGCATACCAGGCTCCCTTGGTGTTTGTTCCAGCTAAGGTCACAGATCACACTGCTTAAGGATCTGGAATTAATTGTCCATTCCATCCTGGAGTTTTGCCTTCTCTCAGAAGGTGGACTTTTCAAGAAGTAACTTCCAGTAAATTTTCCATATTTTTGAATGGCATTTATTTGTACAAATTAAAGATATTATGCAGAAATTTTGAGACCCTGGTTGGTGTCCAGGTTTATCATGAGAGAGCATATGGTGTTTGCACAAAGCGTTTTCTTCCCTACAGTCTTAGATGAAATATGAAATGAGTTTTCAGACAGAATAGTGATCAACCCATTTCCCAAAAGAAGTCAAGTGAGTCTTGCAGGCGAAACAATCTGGATTCAGGGAATTTTTACTGAGTTCAGTTTATTAGTTAATATTTAATTATTTTTAAAAATTAATATTTATTGGTCACGTATATAATAATTTTTGCTTGACTTGCTGTTTGCTTGCTGCTTTTCCTTTGCCTCTTAATCACTCTTGGTGTCCTTGCCCTGGCAAGGGTTGCCTGTGGTTGGCAATTCTCAGAGCTGTCGATGGCCTGGCATGAGGTGCCTCTGGGCTGCTGAACCTCAGGAGTCTCTCTGCCCTGGCTTGGCTCAGAGTGGGCTGTAGTCCTTTATGCTATGAATAGCCTATCTTAGCATGGTGATTTTACATTGAAGAGTGCCTTTGGCCATCACAAGAGCACCTTCAGCCACGCAACTCCAGCTATCTCCTCAGTCATGTATCTCTAGCCATCTGTCTCCAGGAGCATCTTCCCCACACCAGTGACTGCAAGCTTTTGGTAAATATGTTGGAGCCATATTTGCTCTGGAGCTGCTGGAGTAATACAGCCAGTTTTGCCTGGCTGCAGTTCTGACATGCCATATGTTTCTGTCATCTGATCCATGGCTGGCTGGGTCCAGCTGTGACTGACACAGGAGAGCTTGTGGCTGCTTCTTGGATGGTTCCCCACCACAGGTTCCACTGTGGAAACTCTGCCAGGCATGCCTCACAAAAGAGAGGCTAAAAGCCCAAGCCATGTGTTCTGTTGATGTTTTGATAATGTGTATTGTCTTTCAAGGCTGACAGACATATCAGAAAGGTATGTAGAAAGAAGTCCCTTGTTAAATCTTCATTTTCTCTTCTAATAAATATTTGGCAATGAAAAAAGAGATGTGAACATGGTCACGTGAACATGGTCACATGCTTTCCTCCTTTTTAGCTATCATGTACAGAAGATTCATTACATATCTGCCTGTTATTTGGAGCACTGCAGGGTCATAATACATCCTTCAGATTTGTTTATTTCCCAACTGATGGAGATGCAGCCACATTCAAGTGTAAAATAATATTCATGTACCTTCTGTCAAGAAAGGAAAAAAAGAACAACAAAGGAGAGAGGGAAGCTTTTCTGATAAGATTGAAATCAGAACAAGATTGCTTCTGATAAAAGATTGATGAAGAGGCTTTCACTGCTTACATGAGAAAACATTTGTGAAAACAATTGATATTGAAAGGGTTTGATAAGACGTGTGGAAAAAAATCATTAATATTTATTACTTGTTGCAAAATTGATAGACAGCTTCTGGGTAATGAGGTCATGAAATATGAGATTGGTTCAGGCAAATTCTTTACTTCTGTATTCTTTCTGTTTTGATATTAGTCTGCCTCTCTCAAACTTAATATAATGTGTAAGAAGTGACAAAAACATTAGAATACTTGGGTTCCCATCTGGTATGAAAGTAGGCACTAAAAAAACTCGGAGTGAAGAGGGCGTAAGTTAACACACAGAGTCAGTATTTGTAAACCACGTTGGAGGTAAGCTCAGTAAGATCAATCCTCTTCTATGGATTTGTGTTAAATTACATTGATTGGTGCTGGGGCAATCTGTCCTATTTGAGTGGTATTTTAATCCATGAAATAGACCCCCAAAGGTTCAAATCAATAAAAGAAATTACTTATGTAGGTGTTTCTGCAATATTCTTGTAGAATTCTTGTGTCGTGGGATTTTATTATGTATCTAATTTAAAGAAGTGGGAAAATAAATACAAAATGCAAGTGTAGGGGAAGAAGTGGATTCTATGAAGCAGAGTTACGTCCTTTAATGTTACAACACATTGTGTATGCTTTCACACCTCTTTGCTGCTTTTTTGACTTTTCCTGATATTTATATGGGTATTACAGTAACAAGGTGCTTGAGGTCAGACTGGAGTATTGTCTGTAGTGGGAACTGATAGCCAAAAATGATCATTGGTGCCAGAGAAAGCTTTTCTGTAAGAGAAAAGACTTGAAGACTGTTTCTCTCTGTAAGAGAGAACATCAGGAAAGGGACATGATAAACATATGTGGAAAAATAGCTGTGAAGTAAATGTGTATAAGAAATTTTCATTCTGCTGTTCTGTGTGCATGATGTGGTGGGATTTCATAGTGTGAGTGTTGCAGTTTGAGGACAATTATAGCTACCATACTGACAGGCCCAGGGCAGTAGGATTCCTGGAGGCTTCCATTTGTATTATAAAAGTATGCATCTGTTTAAGAAGAGTGAAAATACTTGGAAATAGTGGGTAATGAAATATCCATGCAGTAATACTACAAGGGTAAGGGGGAATAGGTCTTTCATGGCCAAATTTTGCTGTAACTGCAGTAAGCAGACTTTATTTTCCCTTGAAATCTTTGACAGTGAGCTAGATAAACTTCTACGGGTCATCCATGGTGGCTGCACATCTCCTCATCAAGTTACTATTGCAGAACACACCAGTGCTTTTTTTGACTTTTGCACCGTAATCCTCCAATTCCTTACTGATCCAAAATTATTCCAGCCAAAGTATAATATTTTAGTCGTCTTCTTTAATTACAAAAACTACAATAAGCAGTAAGATAAAAACTAGAACTGACTTTTTCTTACAGTTAAAAGCATTGTACAGTGAAAATTGTTGCAGTTCATTTGGTAGGAAAAGTGTTGGAATATTACATTTTGCAGCTCTGAGGAAAAAGACATCTTGTAGGATGTTCGGCATTTATGAAAGTAATTAACAATGTTTCACTGAATACTAGATTAAATATTAGGGTGGAAAGCTATGTAAATGTCTTGAGTTCAAGGAGGGACTGCTCCTGGGCTTCCATCATTTGCATGTGTTCATTTAAAGAAACCTTCTAGTGTGACAAATATGTGTAACTTTGTTTATATCTCTATCACCATAGATTTCTGTAATTTGTAGAGATGGATTGAAATTAGCTTTTTTCTTTTTTAGTCTTGTGAGTCAGTTTTTAATACTGAATGACATTCTTTTGTCTTTGTGAGTATAGCAACACTTTTCGTGTAGCTGGTGCATCAGTGTTTGTACTGAGCCAAGCTACGCTGAGTCTATTTGATATGTATTTTAGTTCTGCATATATCCTAGGTGAGAGTGGATTCCTAATCCCAGCGTGTCTCTGTTGTGCCACAGCTCTTGAAGTGTTGATAGATTAAGACTAACACAAACATTGAACAGCAATTTTTTTAAGGATTTAGAACATAATTTCCAAAACAAAAAGCAAACAAACAAAAAAAAAACAACAAAAAAAAAAACAGCTTTGTTCATTTATCCTTTACTTTTTTTTTTTATTTTATTACCATATCCTCTTGTTTGTTTCTTTTTTTCTTGGTTACAGTGCAGGAATTGTCACTGGTCATTGCCATCAGAAAATGACAGCAGAGTTTTACAAATGTAATCGTCTCATCTTTAATAATATTGATACCCAGGAATGGAATTTGTACGATCTTTCAGGATTGATGGCAAATTTTTTAAATACAAAGATTTATGGAGCAAAATTGTGCAATTTTTATGAGTGCCCTCTGGCTGTATCCTTAAATGTGAACAATAACAACAGTTTTGTATTGAGGAAAGTCCCAACAGGAACATAAACAATTACTAATTAATAAAGAAAAGAAAGTGATGTACACTTTCTTTTGAAAGTGTGGTTGAACCTAATTAATACCTAGAATTTGCCACATAAGTTGTCATAATTTTGCAGTAAATTTTACAGAGCGTGGTAGTAATGTAAATGTATTGCATGTATGCTCAGATGATCAGAGATGTTGAATTTCCAAGGTCATGATGACAATTAGGTTTTGTTCACATCCCTTGTGAACACATCTTTGCTAACTGGCACTTGCCAGCTTCACTCTCTGTGATAATTTATGGCAGAGATGTCCCAGCTCTCAACTGGGTGCATAATTTTGTGTGGAGGGAAGCACATGCTGGCAGACTTGCTGCCTTCTGATTAGGTGCACAGTTGTGATCAAGTTGCAGTGAAAGGACTGCTGATGACATGAGAGGATCAGCAGCTTCTGTTCCTGAACTCCAGAATATGACTTGGCAAGGCAAGCAAGTGGAAGTGCATCTAGTATGGTGAAAAAGGACTCATCTGGTGGCTTCCTTGCCCCCAGAATAATTCAGGCTTTCTACTGACAATTGAGAGGCACTTGAAAAAAGAAGGGCGATGAGTCTGAATTTATCCTGCAGATACCCTGGAGCTTTGGCAGCTCCACCAATTGCAATCATAACCTATTACTGCTGAGGTTCTTTCTGCCAGAAGTAAGGGGAATCATAATAATGGTTTCTCTAACTGTTTTAAGCTTGCAAAATCAATTTGTTGTTGTATAGTGCAAAAGTTATTCCATTTCTAATAGTAAGCTACCTTATTTTGTCTCTGAAAATGAATGTTGGGTTTTGTTCACCACACGACAGCAAAGGCCTTTTATATTTCTCAAAGTCAAAAGAATTGGTATTCATGCTTATTCCCATTAGGTTGCTAATATGGTTTGAACTTCATTTCCATTGTTCATATCTGGGAATGACCGTGGTTTACCTTATGTCAATTAAATGCAGTTCTCTGTATTAAGATGGACCAAAATAAGAAAACAAACAAAAACAAACTAACAAAAAAAAACCAAACAAAAACAGTTAAGACTTTGGTTTGAAACTTTATATCATATCTGTCTTTATATCATATGTTATTACATAATAGCAATCTGACTACATGCTGTACTGTTTTGCTCATTTTTGCAGAGAAGCAATTCAGTATTCCTTCTGAGGGGACTCAAGAATTATGCCAGAATCATAGGCTTATGTTTCTCACTGCCTTCTGTGTCGTCATCTGCAAAAATCTGAGGTTATAAACATCCCAAGCCACCTCAAAACAGAATCTCACTTTAAATTCTTACCTGTGCAGTAGAACCCTTGTCAGCCAGTCAGTGGAGGAACTTGTCGTGATAGGGGGATATAGTAACAGCCTAGATGCAGGTGCTTTCTTGAGTTAGCATCTCCATTCAAGCAACAGGACCTCTTACCTGAGAAAACAAATTACAGTCTCAAGGATTCTTATGCTAAAAGCTCTATCATCATCTTCCAGTTTTCTAAATCTTTTCACTGTATGGCAGATGAAGTCAGCTTCTACAGTGGTTGAGCTGTTTTTCAGATGACCTGTACCTTGAGCCCTCTAGATCCTCTTATATCCATTATTAATGTCTACATACATGGCTTTAACTTGTTTCAGAATGTTCAAATGCCCAAAAGCAGCTTGCCTGCACAGGTCAAGCTTGCGCATCTTGTTAGAAGTTGAATGCACACATTGAGTGCTGTCTTTCCAGCAATACAGGACTAGAACAAAACCAGAGCCCTGGAACTCCACTACAGTGCTAAGTAGATCTAAGAAGAGATGAAACCACAGCCCAACAAAGGGCTTTCCAAAGAAGGAAAAGGGTGGTGAAGCACTGGAATAGATTGCATAGGTTTCTTCACTGAAATAATGGATGCCCCATCCCTGGAGACGTTTAACATTGGGCTGGACAGGGCTCTGAGCAACCTTATCTAGCTCTGGATGTCCTTATTAATTTCAGGGGTGTTGGACAAGATTACCTTTAAACATTCCTTCCAACTCAAATGATTCTGTTATTCTATGGTTCTTGTCTCTATTTTTTCTGTTTTTCCTGCATGTGATTTAATAATCTGGTTAGAATATTTAAGGTTTTTTTTTTTTTAGATGTTCAAAGTAAGAATTAAAACTCATTTGTGACATATCTATAAAAAGAATATGATATGTTGCAAACTGCATGTATACAGAAGAGAAACGGCCATGATATGGAATGTCTTCTGCTTAGTTTTCAAAATCCTTATTTCACAGAATCACAGAATCGTAGGGGTTGGAAGGGACCTCCAGAGATCATTGAGTCCAAACCTCCTGCCAAAGCAGGTTGCACAAGTAGGTATCCAGGTGGGTCTTGAATATCTCCAGAGAAGGAGACTCTACAACCTCCCTGGGCAGCCTGTTCCAGTGCTCCGTCACCCTCTCCATAAAGAAGTTCTTGCGCACATTTGTGCAGGACTTCCTATGCTGCAGTTTCTGGCCATTTCCCCTTGTCCTGTCTCCACACACTGCTGAAAAGAGTCTGGCCTCGCCATTCTCCCCCCACTCTTTAGATATTTATAGACCTGGATCAGGTCCCCTCTCAGTCTTCTTTTCCCAAGGCTAAACAGACCCAGTTCACTCAGCCTTTTTCTTTATAGGGGAGATGCTTCAGGCCCTTCCCCATCTTCGTGGCCCTCCGCTGGACTCTTTCCAAGAGATCCTTGTCTTTTTTGTACTGGGGAGCCCAGAACTGGACGCAGTACTCCAGATGAGGCCTCACCAGGGCAGAGTAGAGGGGGAGGATCACCTCCCTCGACCTGCTGGCCACGCTCTTTTTAATGCACCTCAGGATGCCATTGGCCTTTTTGGCCACAAGGGCACACTGCTGGCTCATGGCCAACCTGTCATCCACCAGGACGCCCAGGTCCCTCTCCGCAGAGCTCCTCTCCAGCAGCTCGTCCCCAACCTGTACTGGTGCATGAAATTATTTCTCCCTAGTTGCAGGACTCTACACTTGCTTTTGTTAAACCGCATCTGGTTTCTTACTGCCCAGCTCTCCAGCCTATCCAAGTCTCACTGAATGGCAGCACAGCCTTCAGGTGTCTTATTTGTCTTAATAATCTGAGTATTACACTTCCCTATGATAGTGGATGCTATTTCACTGAAGATTTCTATCTTAAAATTGAGTGGCTTCAAGGGGAAATAGAAGATTTTGTCAAGGTAAGGATAAAAGCACTCGCTTAAGGCAGGTGTCCTTTATCTTTTTCATGGGTCATTATTCTCTTGTTCTGATGTTCAAAAACGTCTTTCATCTATGACTCAACAAGGCTTTCCTAGCTCTCTGGTTATTTAGGAGAATGAGTCTGTATTTGTATGCGTTTCATATTTTCCATTTATGCTAGCCATTTCTTTGAAAAACTGAACCTTACTTAAAAGATATCTCTTTTGTTGCAATTTTTATTTCTTTTTATCTTATTAGTATTAATCTATGTTCCCTGTTGTTGTTTTGTCAGTGCTTTCTTTTTTTGACGTAGGGCATTCCATATGTGAGTGGAGAAAGAGTTGTCAGACTATGCCTGTGTGCTCTGGGTAGAGGGATCTTCTTGTTATATACAAGCGTTCTCCGATATGGCATGTTTCGTACAGCTGGGGATTGTGAAGACTCCATAAGATTACAATTTTTTAACATTAGATATCTAATTACTCCTCTATTCCCAGCCTCTTCTACACTAGAGTAAAATCCATTTAGCTATCTGGCTGTACTGCTGGACTTTTTGTGTAGCTTGTCCAGCAGTGCTCAGCAAGTTTGTTTATTATAGGCAGAGTATCTGCCAGAAATAAACTCTAGGACCGTTTTCACATGTGCTAGTAAGGCTAAAAGCAAGCCTTCAGGAAAAAAACAGGGAACGCTCAAGAAAATATTTGCTTCTTTTGTGCATGGTTTGACAAGCAGGTTACCAGATTACAAAGTCAATTTACGCAGGCTGTCCACTGGACTGCTCCCATCCCTACTGCTCAAATATGCATACACTGGGGTCAGTAGAAGACTGAAGCACTTTTTAGTTAGGATGCAAATCAGATACCGATCACAAAAATGATTGTGAGTGAATAGTTGAAGTAGCTGAAATACATTCGTTTTAGCTTTTAAACTTTGAATGGACTAGCCTTTAGGCTAGGCTTTAACGACAGTTTATGTTCCACAGTGCAGTCTTAACCATGTATGTGAACACTTCCAGCACTCTGTGGAGAAGGAATTTCCCAAACTCTTCTCTGTAGCCAGACAGCTGCTACCATAGTCCTCCCAGTTCAGCATAAGGGATAACTGAGCTTTGTGGGATATTTTCAGAGTTCTTCCTAAATGACTCCCTTTTTCAGAGACAGTTTATGCCTCATTTTTGTTCTAGATAATTTGGCCTCCCTCGATTAGGTTTTAGTGTGAGGCCACTTTGATGTCCCACGTATGCTGGTTGATACTTTCCTTGTTCACGAGCCAAATGGATACAGGGAGGCATAGCTAGATTGGCAACTACTGCCTTGAGAAAAATTCAGGGTTTTTCAAGGGAACAGGACAGAATTAAAAGAAAGAATTAAATTTTATATTGTTCAAACAGCATATATAGTTCACGGTCCTGAGTCCATTCAATATGCTGCAATTCACTACTGAAGACAGTGTCTAATAGTACATAACAAGGTGCAATTAAGGGCATTTATGAGGATAGCAAAGTCACAAAAATTAAGGGTATTCATTTTTAATTTAGTATCAAACTTGTCATTGGTGAGTTACTTTCTATATAGGTACTAGAACAAAATACATTTTTAGATGATCATTCTGTGAGGAGAAAAATTTTAGTTGAATTTTGTTTATTTTCATGGAATCATTGAAGTTGAAAGGGACCTTTAAAGGTCATCTGGTCTACCTCCTCTGCTACTGTGTATGGGATCACGTACTGCTCCATCAGGTTGCTCAGAGCAGGACTCTGTCAGAGTGTTTCTTCAAGAAAGCCATTTATGGGTGCTCTTGTAGAGGCCACAGCTCCCGCAGCAAATGGACACTCTTGGGGAGTCTGAATAGTCAGTGCCCCACTGGCAATGGGAGTCTCTTCAAGTGTCTGTGCAGTCTGCGTGGAATGCCGTTTCCCCAGATGGGATTTTTATGCTGGAGAAAGTGTGCCAGAGAAATTCCAGCTTTCTACAGAGTAATGTCTTCTCCATGTCCAGCATGCTCAGCTCTGTGGCAAGTATGGCATCAGTCCTCTTGTAGCCACCACAGGCTGAATTCCTGTGTGTGGGCCTGGAAATATGTCCTGTGCTGGCTTACGCAGGAGGATGGTGAGGAGGTGTGTGACAGATGTCTTTGAGGCATGTGTGGCAAAGCTGGTGCCTTCCAGGTTACAGATGTGGAGCTGCAGATGTTTGATGTGGAAACTCTTGTGCCAGATATGCTTCAAAGGATTGCGTCTCTGCTACAGCGTATCTCCATGGCCACCTCGTGCTGTTCCTAACAACAGGAGGGTAATCAACTCCTTGAAAGGGTAGATAATGGCAGGACAAGGGAAATGGTTTTAAGTTGAGGGAGGGGAGATTTAGGTTGCATGTCAGAGGGAAGTTCTTTACAGAGAGAGTGGTGAAGTGCTGGAGCAGGCTGCCCAGAGAGGTTGTGGATGCGCCATCCGTGGTGGTGTTCAAGGCCAGATTGGATGGGGCCCTGGGCAGCCTGGTCTAGTATTAAATGGGGAGGTTGGTGGCCCTGCATGTGGCAGGAGGTTGGAGATTCATGATCCTTGAGGTCCCTTCCAACCTGGGCCATTCTATGATTCTGAGAGGCCTGACCACTGCACAGCTGAAGTGCAGGGTCACCTCCCTCACCCTACTGGCCATGCTTCTTTTGATGTGGCCTGCTGGGCTGCGGGAGCACTGTGTTTGTTTTCTATTTTGTATCTATGTTATATGTTTTGAACATTGCTGTTGAGATACTCATAGCTTTCTAAACATAACATCAAAAATGTTTTCCACCTCCAACATCTTTTGCAGGTGATTATGGGGAATTTTAAATGAAGTAAAATTTGTAATGTTGCAAGTCATCTGAGTTGCTGCCCATAAAAAACTTAGTGTAAGGGTTCTTTTTTCTGTGCTATAAGGTCTGTGCTTGGGAAAAGTTAGAGCATTAATAAGGCCTTGGTATTTGTAATGCCCATTGGAAACGTCTACAGCATGGATAAGGTTCGTTGTTGTATATAAATTATAGTAATCCTGTAAAGTTGCTAACTAAGAGTTATGTCTTTGTTGTTTCCTTTGAGCTACAAAATGAACAGTGATGTTCTTTGAGAAAAATATAAATGAATTGTAAACTGATTCTTATGTCAAAGGAGAGAGGGAGTTTGGCTTTAGTCTAAATTTATTTTGAGGGAATTTAAAACCTATTAATTGAATATTTCTGGCAGGTGATAAGCTTGTTAAGGAACTAGTCAGTATAAAGTTATAAGTCCTGCACTTCATTCAGAGCAGAACCTTTGGAATATGTGACCTACTGCGTTATGCAGTCAAACAGACAATTGTATTTATCGTGAAATCTAATTAAGAGGGTCAGTTATCTGGAGGAGACCTGTTCAGTCAAACAACATATTCCTTTTTATTCTCTGGTCTCCAACTTCCATTGCTGTGTTTGCTGAAGAATAATGGAACTTATTTTGAACATGTGTGGGTTAACAATTTTCGTATAGCATTAGGTAGAAAAGTACCTGAGAGAAGCTAAGGAGCAGGCATTTCTAGAAGAGGGTATGTCTTTTATGATATCAGAATTCAAAACACTGTGAGTTATGATTGTAGCTTATTGTCTCAGGACATAGCAACAACCTCTCTCTTATAAAGTCTATGTGGAGTTCATTCTGTTCACCTGGCACTTTCACATGTGAGAAACAGTGTCTTTACTGTGGTTTGTAGGAAGTTCAGTCTCAAAGGAAGATAAAACTTGTACCAATATGTAGCAGTATTGTTCTTAATCATGATTACTTAGCACCAATTCTGAACTTCTATTTGGCAAGCACAATTAGGACTGTGAAAACTTTTCAGGAAGTGAATTTTTATTTAGGAGTGTTTATAGAATTACCATGATTTCTTATATAGGAGCGTTTTCCTGAATTTTACTAAACTTCATTTGGCTTTGTAAAAATAATTATTTTTCCTTCATCATGTATTTCCTTTCCTCTTAAGGAAAGCCATTTAATATATTCTGTATCATCTTTATATTCCAGTTGCCTGCCTCCAATCTACTGGTGTTTCCTTCTGTATGCATTTAAAAATGCAATGATTCTTTCATTTTCACCTTCCAGTGTCACTGTTAGCCTCTCAACCTAAAACACCCAGTGCCCCCCTTCCTTAATTTGTGGTAATGGCCTGTTTTTGGATCTCTGCTACTAGTCCTTAGAGTGGTACCAGGTTTTGGATTTAGAAAGCATTACATCCTTTTTCAGAGTATTATTTTCTATATGATATCTTTTATTGTTTTTCTTTGCTTTGTCAGTATTTAAATTAATCCAAGAATTGTATAGGAGGAGCTTATAAAAAATTAGGGTAAAAATGTTCTGCCAAGTGAAGAGTTTTCTGCCCTTTCATTACACTTATTTCATTATTTATTGCTTTCAGTACTTCGAGTCAACAATCTTTTTAATACTAAACAAGTAAAGTGTAACTCAAAACATTTCAAACATGAACTCAAGTCACTGAGTCAGAAACTCAATAGATTCATTCCATAGCATCATAAAATAGCAAGTAGTCTGAGTGCTGGAATTTGAATGCTAAGTGTTCCGTGTGATTTAGATCCTCAGTGTGCTAACTTTTTTCACTTGCCAGTGTGGTGCAAAACTTTGTTAATGCCACTTAGTAGAAAGACTTCACACAAATGGATGGCAATATCAGATTAGGGTGCTGATACGTTTCATTATTTTTATGAAGCGATTATTTTTCTCTTTCTATTTCCCCTTGACGTGATCTGCTGAGGAATCTGAAGACGAAAAGTTTATTTGATTTTATTTTTTTTTTTTTCCCTTCGAGTAGTTAACTGTGCCAAATCTTTTTTGAAAACCTTGTTTTTTCATGAATACTACGTCTATATTTTTTTATTTACTCTTTATTTTGAAGTTAATGAACTTTTCATCTTTTCTTCCCAAGTAATAAGCGTGCATTTTTATTTTCTGTTGCTTTCTTCTTATTTGAGTCTTGAGATTTGAGACTGAAGAATGAAAATAACACTGTAGTTCTTCCAATTGGTTTACTTTCTGCATCTGTTGCTTTGAAGACTTGGTGTCTGTCCTGGGTAGTGAGAGTTTTACAACTATACAACAGTGATGTTTGTTTGGGGTACTACTTCTGGGAATTTCATATGCATTTTTTCGTGTGTTTGTCTGGAAGGAAATCTTAAATGTCTCCTTACACTATCCATGGCAAAAGATTTTCCTATAAAGTTGGTTCATGCACTTTTACAGTAATCTACCGCTTTGAAGAGGTATGTTGTGCTATTGGCATTTTGCAGATCTTTTTCTATTATTATTTTATTAATTCTGCAGAAGAATGAGCATTTTATTCTTACCTGACTCTTACTCATTCTGAGGGTGCTAATTAAACTTTGTGAAATTCAACTTGAGAAGTCAGAATATGAAAGCAAAATGGTTTAGATGAAAAAAGTTTGTTTCATCTGTTGTGAATTCATTTCTCCAAGTTGGACAAAGACTGTGTTCTGTAAGGAAATAGTCCTCAGTACTGGGTTTCATCACTCTTGGATTTTCTCAGCTCCTCTTGCTCTCGCGAATGTAGAAGCTTCATAATCAGCTATATATATGCTTATAGTATTTCCCTTTGAAATATGGGTTGTAGGCATTAATTTGGATCAACAGATAAGGCAATATGTGTGTAATCATTAATAATAGGTGTTCTCAGAAGAAATGTTTCCTGAGGCATAAAACTAATAAGTGAAGAAAATGAAAGTGACATTGACATAAACAATTTTATCTTATGTTTTTGTTGCATTAGTAACTGAGAACAGAATCTAAAAATATAGAGAAATACTTGAATTCTACTGTTACGTTTTTTTTGTTCTCCCCCACCCCCCAGTGCTGTGGACCTAGTCCATCTGATGTCCATGCAACATAGTCTGCTATAAAGCATGAATAATCCTAAATGTGCAAACTGGTGATTTTCTTATCTAGGTTGCTTCAAAATTAAGATATCATCTCTTTTCTTGTAGTGTCTTCTTACTTGCAAAGGTTGAGAAATGTTTTCTTCCTGTAAACTCTAGCCAAATCAATTCAAATATAGTCAAAAACAACTTTACAAAACTGATGATTTGGGATTTCTGTGTTTGTTACTGCTTGGTTGCTTTCATATTAAGCATACTCGCTGTGCAAATCAAAGGATGTTGTTTGTCATTTCTAGCTGCTACCTTTGAAAACTTATCCTGGGATCTGCTAATTAAGCCTTCCTCTGTCTATAGCCTATGCTATTATCACAGTAGGAATGCTCAGTGTTCCAAAGTTTGCTCTTATTTTTTTCCAAAGAGCTGCCAGAATGTTGAAGTGCAACATGTTCACCTTATTTGTTCTTCACTGAACAAACAAACTTTTAAAATATAAAACTTCATTAAATGAAAGCCAGGAATAAGTTGTTGCCATGATCATAGAATCATCATAGAATCATAGAATGGCATGGGCTGAAAAGGACCTCAAAGATCATCCAGTTGCAACCCCCCTGCAATGTGCAGGGTCGCCAGCTAGCAGACCAGGCTGCCCAGAGCCACATCCAGCCTGGCCTTGAATGCCTCCAGGGATGGGGCATCCACAACTTCCTTGGGCAACCTGTTCCACTGTGTCACCACCCTCTGTGTGGAAAAAATTCCTCCCAGTATCCAACCTAAACCTCCCCTTTCTCAGTTTAAAACCATTCTGCCTTGTCCTATCACTATCCATCCTCGTTAACAGCTGCTTCTGTTGTAGAACAATAGTTCCCCCTCCTGTTTATATGCTCCCATCAAGTACTGGAAGGCCATAATGAGGTCTCCCCACAGCCTTCTCTTCTGAAAGCTAAACAAGCCCAGTTCACTAAGCCTTTCTTCACAGGAGAGGTGTTCCAGCCCTCTGATCATCTTAGTAGCCCTCTTCTGGGCTCGTTCCAAGAGCTCCATATCTTTCTTGTGCTGCGCCTGGAGGCAGTACTGCAGATGGGGCCTCACAAGAGCTGAGTACAGGGGGACAATCGCCTCCCGCTCCCTGCTGGCCACCCCTTTTTTAATGCAGCCCAGACACAGTTGGTCTTCTGTGCTGCAAGCGCACACTGCTGGCTCATGTCCAGTCTCTCATCCACCAGGACCTGCAAGTCCTTCTCCATAGGGCTGCTCTTTAGGAGTTCTTCTCCCAGTAGCAGTATATATCATGTGCATGTGTAACTAACCAAAATGCAATTTTTACATCTTTTTTGAACTATGTGATGCTAAACATTATAGGAGAGAGTAGTAGATAAGATAGACCTTTATTTTGTCAGTCCTTACTTAATTTCTAAACTAACCATGTATTGCCCAGACTTCAAGAACTGGAACAGAACCTATACTTTTTAGAGATCAATTGATTTTAAACCATGCATCTAGTATGGACAACAGTGAATACCACATGATTGATTGAAAAATATTGTGGTTTTGTTTTGTGGGGGTTTTTCCATTGATTTGAAGAGCCCCTGCCATCTCTCTCATTCTCACTGTTCCATCCCCACTTGAACTGTAGCACAGTGTCAAGCTTTGAAATGAATCAGGGAAACTTTAAAAAAAGAAACACTGAAAAGGGCAGTTAACAGTGAGGAAAAACTAGAGAAAGGCAGGACAAGAACTACTTAAGCAAGCTAAACTCCCAGAAGAGATGCTCATTAAAATATGATTTAACTGATTGTCCATTGATTAAAGGTTTTCAGTGTTGCAAGATTATATATATATATGTGTGTGTGTATATATATATATATATTTTGCATTGCAATTCTAGCTGTAACTGAGCAAATCACTTTGGAGCTCCTCATTCTCTTAGGTTATTAATTTAATTATTAATTTCTCATAGGTTATTAATTTCTTTAATATTCAAGATACTGACAAATTTCACAGTGACAATTGTGTTTGGGGTTTTCTGTTGATGAATAAAATTATTTTTCTATCTAAATGGATATTATTAAAATGTTATGGCCAACGAGGTGAACAGAAAGAGGATCTTTAATATTAAATGATGTTTTAAAGTTAAAAAGCTAATGACTGCTTTTTTTGAATATTAAGTCTACAGTCCTTGCTCTGAAAAAATCTTTAATTTCATTTTTTAAAAGAACAGTGATGACAGATTGAAACTGCATCTAAACCCAGATTTAGATTTAAAGTTACATTAGAAGAAATAGGTATCAGTGTTCTTCAGTACCACCATCATCCCTGTTTTGTTTTTTTAAAATAAAAAAATAAAAAAAACACTGAATGCAGTTTGGTTATGAGCTTTCCATGATTGTCAGTTTGACCCCAAACTGGTGTTAAAGAGGGTGTGTGAGCATTATCTGTACAAATGTATTTTATATTGAATATTCCTAGTACTTGATTTAATAATGCTCTCTCTGGAGTTCTTTCTTTGCGTCAATGAACCAGACTTATTTAGAGCTGTTTGCTCAGGTCCACCATTTCCTTGTTAAATGTTCCAAATTTGTAAGTGTTGTGACTCTTTTGCCAACGCAAGTAATCCTAATTCTAACAATGCACCCTTGTCAGTTTCCTTTAAACTCCATTACTGCCCTCTGAAATTCTACACAAAATGGTTTGGAGACCATTTAACAAATAACAAATTGGAGATAGAGGGATTTTGTCCCTTATGCCACAATTAATTATTTACTGGAATCTTGGTTTTTGTGTTGCAGAATTGTGACCTGGTACAGCAAAGCATCGTTCATATTGTTCAGAATCCACAGAAAAATAGTGATAAGGAAGAGACAGAAGACCGTGCTGGAGGCATTCTAAAAACATTGGGAAAAGTACCTGAAAGTCTAACTCGCATAGATCTCAGTTCCAGCATCCTTCCGTCACTGTCTGCAGGGTTGGCTGTTATTCTGGATACTGAAGAACCCAGCATTTCTCCTCCCTCTGAAAAATCAGGTAAATCAGTTGTTCGGTATGCAGAATCATAGAATCATTTGAATAGAAAGGGACTCTTAAAGGTCATCTAGTCGAACTCCCCTGCAATGGACAAGGACATATACAGCTAGATCAAGATGCTTAGAGCCTGGTCCAGTCTGAATTTGAGTGTCTCCAGAGGCAGGGCATTTCAATACTCAAACCAAAGATTTGTTTCTTTATTAGGGTGAGCAATTCTATACCACAGAGGAAAAGCACAATATATGGTTTCTTTCAGTTTTCAAACAAAAAATGCAGCTATATTAAGAGACGATAAATAGCTGACGCATCTTCTAGCAAAATAATTTTACTTAGTGGATGAAGTTGATGATTTCTTTTGTTATTCCTATCTCTAAGAAGTCATCATCAATGATAAAAGTACCAAAAATACACAAAAATCAGGAGTTTATTGGCAAGCAAAAAATAGTCCCTCTGTAATTTCCATAATTGAAGCTTCCTTTACTAGAATGTTTGGAAGCTTTTGCACTGAAGATGCGTTTAATTCTCAATCTGTTTTAATGTTTTCATGCCCATGCATTTTATTAAAAATATTTCTATACAATGGACTTCTTATTTATAGAAACATAGTTGGCAGAAAACATAATGATGATTCATCTGTGGATTTGAGTAGTTCTTCACCCACCAAATTATTGCAGGGGATACTTTTTTCTTCATCATGAGAAATTGTCTGAGGCACATATTACATCACTGTCAAGTGGATTGTGCTGTAATAATTAAAATGGTTCTGGAGAGATGTTTACAAAAGTCAGAAAGAAATACGAGAATGTTTTAGATACTACTTCTCAGAATAACCCTCTCTACAGACACAGTCTGGCTAATCCTCATTGAATGCTGTGTTTGTATCCATTGGAAAAAAAAAAATCATTTTGTGGAATACTGGACTCTAAGTGGTGATTTGTGGTAACATTCTAACCAAGATGTATTTTTAGAACGATTGGTATGGATGATAATAGCAAACACAGAGGTCCAGGGTACAGAAGGGAGTTTGTAAATGTGACAGGGATGCCTCTGTAACTAACTTGACCACAAAAATAATCATGCTTAACTGAACAGCTACTAAACTGTTAGAAGAACTTTATAGAAAATTTCTTAAGTAACTCATGCCAAAAAGAAATGGAAGGGTCAGAGAAGTGTTCCACAACTGACTTGATCAACCTCTCGCTGCCAGCTGATGATGGATGAGTGCAGTTTAGGAACAAATTAGTGCCCAGCTTAATGATCCACATCTCTCATTCTCCATGAATAATGAGATAAGTGGGGTGCATGCCAATTTGAATCTGTTAAGGTAGGGACAGAGTTTCAGGCTGGGCCTTCAGTCTAAGTCAAAGCAGTGGTGTTAGCTCCTTAATGCTTTTTCATGACTGTACATGATATTTACATGAAATTAATAGTAGTGTTTGACTTTACAGATTAGTTTATAATGTGTAAGGCATTTTAAAATGTGTTATGCAGTGCATTTTTCCATAGTCTGCAAATTCTGTGAAGCTATGTACAAACGGATAGGTATGTTCTGTTGCAGCAAATATTTCCACAGCAGAAGGACAACTGAGAAAAAAGATACTGAGAGTATGCGTGGTCTAGTTTTATCTGAGATTATGTTAAACAGATTTTTTTGTTGTTGTTGTAAGGAAAAAAACAGCTTCCTGTAATGACTGACAGTTCTGCCTGGAAGGATATTAGTAAGGTTTTTTTTAAAGGCCTTTTGTCCTCTCTTTTGCTTGTTATGACTCTCACAATGGATAATTGACCTTGCCTCTGCTCAGCTCTACTACTTCTGTTCAATATGGAAGATTTTTGTCTTTGTTATTACTGGAACTTGAGGTGGGTTAATTTGTAGTCCCACTGTTCATTGAGATGAGTATTAGTCTGGGTTAAAAATGATCCAGCAGGAACAACAACAACAAAAAAAGATTAACCCAGAGATCTTTTTTTTTTCAGTCAGGTCTACTGTATAGTAACATTTGCCTTGACACAGTTGCGATGAGTAACAATAGTGGGAACCAGTGGCTGAGGGTCACATATGCAACTGCTTCTGCTTTAGATACTTTTAAAGCTATTCTGTTAGAAGGTGGATGGTTTCCAAAAAAAGATTAACCAAAAAGAGAAACCTATCCAGTAAAACCAAGCATTATTATTTTCTGTTTGTGAGATCACACACAATAAACAGAGGGCAATTCCCTGTACCTCTTAACCAGCTTTTGCTTTATTTTGTCCACCTTTGAATTATAAAGAGAAGGGTTTGTGACTAACTTTTGCATGGCAAAAGATTCTCTTAGAAACTTCTCTTAGAAGCTTTTGCATCATTTGAATGGAAGAACGTTATTTTCAAAGTACTAAAGTGGAGATCAAGCTGTAAAATTTTACCACAAAATCCAGTTGAGAAAACTTGTTATTTTGTATTGTTATTATGTATGTACGCTTATGCAGCATGCCTTTATAGTATGAACTGGTGCATTTGATTAGACAGTTGCCTTTATGGCCTGGCATCCTGTCTCAACTAAGTGTCATTGTTTGCTCATTGCAGAAGAGCACAACAGGGCATCTTCTTCCCAGCTCAACCCCTTCCTTAGTGACAAGTAATGAAAGCAACTTTTAAGAACCATCTTACAAAAACTGTGTTTAGAATGTACAAACGTTTGTCCATGAGAAATTCAAAAGTTTGACAGTCATTAACAGGCTGAAAAAAAAGGGGAAAATAGATGTAAGTTATCCGTGCATCAAGAATTTCCATGCTTCCTCTCTTTTCAAACAAAGGTAATAGCAATGCGTTTTTCTGTCTGCTCAGTAACACCTTGTATGACTTTTAATGAATGTGAAACAAAAATCTGGCTTAGCTGGGCCAAGCTGTAAAGGGTAGCAGAAAAAATAACTGATTCTCTTCCACTTGCTTAGGAAGCTTTTTACCAAAACTTAACACCAGTTGAAACCTGCTGTCCTTGCATCCGAGAGAAATACAAGTTATGAGAGGGGTAAACTAGTCATTAGCAATATCTCCGTGCTGTCAGTGCTTAAAAGTAGGAGGCGATAATTATTTTGAACTTTAAATCAGAGTCTTTTTTGTGAAAGATTCAGGCGGAAACTTTTAGAAGAAAAATCCAGAATTTAGACTTTAGGTAGTAAAAACTGTGCATACTTCTAAGAAAAGCTCTGAAGAATAACAGAAGAATTTATCTAGGAATACTGTGAACAGTATATGAATACATCTTGAATAATATTTTATTAATTGTATGTTGAAATTTCTGTAATTTCCTCTGTAATTGATATTACATTTTATTAGAGTTCTTTTAATTAAAATGAGGATGTGATTTTTCGATCAGGTTTGTTTGAAATAAATGAGCAGTGTAAGCTCCAGGTGTACTTTAAAATTAGTGAAGTTTTCTAAAACTTATGCTTTCAAATTAGTTCTAGACCAGGGAACAGCGCGATGTATGTCTCCACTTCCCTGTTTTCATATGGCATTCAGTATCCCTAGACTGAAAAGTACATCTGCAGCTTTTTCTTACCTTCTTTTAGAGAGTGCCATCAAAATGTATGCATTGATCCATCCAAAATGGCCTCCAGCAATACAAGAGCATCTGTATTGATACTCTGGGACATGAAGCTTTGTAAGCATTTAGCAATTGAACCAGACAATACTCAGGCAAGTGCAACAATGAACACAAGACAAAATATCTAAGAATTCACTATTCCCTTAGAAAAGAAAGGGTTCCTTTCCTTTTTTTTTTTTTTTTTTTTGTCTGCTGGCATTTAGTTCTATTTTTAAATGAGAAATTAATCAGTGTAAAGAATTTTCCCATGGTATCATTGTAGCAATCATTTGTTGATTAATTATAAAAACAATTTAATGAATTAAATGTACCTTAGGTCTATGGTATTGTAAATCAGTAGTTGGAGGGTAGGAAATCAATATTCTCTTTAATTCACATTATTTAATTAGGGTCTTTTTTTTTTTTTTTTTTTTTTTTTTTTTTTTTTTTTCTCAAGGCTATCAAAATCTTGTTCTAAAAACAAATGTTCAGAGAACTTGCACTGACTTTTTTGAGATGTTAAACTACCATTTAATGGTGATGGTGATATGGTTCTTATGGTAGTTCTTTAGACAGACATACATTTGAATGAGATTCATAACTGCTGTTCAAGAAAAAATAATATTTTACATTATGGTGACCGATGTGTTGTTTCAGTAGAAACATTTAAGTAACTATTTAGATTACTGTGGTATTTTCAGATTTGGTGCACTGATAATTTACCTTTGTATGAGAATTAAAATGCTTTATGCCGTTGTGATTTATTCTACATTTGATTCAGAGTTTCTAAAATACACGGTTTTACAAACTTTTAAATATAAAATGGAAAATCAGTGTGAAGATCAATCTACATCCAGAAGAGGGAAGGAACTAATTTACTTATTTTAGAAAAGCAGAACAAAGTATCAATTCAGCAGTAATATAATAGCTCTGATTTTGACAAATACTTTCTGAGAAGTATGGGTGCATTTGTCTTCATTACACACTGGATGAGTACTCTATACGTGCAATTCAGTTGCAACTGAACAGAGCTCACTGTGATCGAGTATGTAGAGGCCTGATAAATAAGGCCAATTTCAAACTTTATAAGAAAACTTTACAAAATTCCTACATTAACAACTCACTTTCTGCTAATGGTTAGCTTTGGAACATTGTTAATCATTAGCACTATGCATTCATTACATACACCAAACTTTTCATAACATATATCTTGAATTTTCTGTCAGCGTACAATATTATGGAGCCAATGCCTATGTGCCTTGTAATCACACAAGTCAAAGTGAATGAGGCCTGAGAACTCTACCAAGAGAAATTAGGATAACAGCAGACTTTTGTTCCTTCTTCTCCAGATGTTCTCCACACGTTTGGTGTTTATGTATTACTTGCTCCCTTTCCAAAGACAATATGAACTGCACCTGTTACTGCTTATCCTTCCTGGGTGCTCCGTACCTCCAAGGTGTACTTCCCATTTTCAGGTTCTATGCTTATGTGTTTTGTTTGTCAACCTTTTGCCACTTGGATGCTTCCCGTGATCAACTATATACATCTTTGTCCCTCTGATGATCACACTGGTCGCATATACAATGTGAAATATTCAAACATTGCTCCTGTGTCATCACAGTGTTACAATATGTTTTTGAAAGGTAGCCATGCTTCATGTTCATCTAAAGTAGGAAAACCCAGGTGTGTAATAAGAGAAGAATATGACCATAATGTTTTTATATGGTGCAGTGAGATTACATTTAATTTTAAATCAATATCACAGAATATTTCTTGCATCAAATTAGAGTTTCTATGAAGTTTTAAATGTTTCCAGACTGGAAGATGTTGCATTGCAGAAGTTCTCAAACTGTAATTCATATTTGAAGCTCTGATATCCAGAAGGGTATTTATTGGTAATCCCCTGAAACAACAGTCACGGTGATCGAGCTTCATTTACTCATTTTCACCTGCTAAAGTGTATACTAACAAATTTTACACCTCTTGAATATTTGCTGGGTTATTATTGATGGATGCTGTATTGCTATGCTCGGAGATAATAAAGAACAAGTTTATAAGGAAGGCCTTTCAGTTAAAAGTAATTCACAGTATGGTGATTTTTCTGAAACAGTGCTCTATTTTTTGATGCATGGCATACGGAAGTTTTGTGGACACAAGTCACATCTCAGTCAGGAAAGAGCTATTATACAAGATCAAACCAATTGTTTGTCTAAACCTAGTGATCTTTCCCTTTTAATCCTTACCTGTCTTGTATCCAATTCATCAAAAGAAAGCAAGTGTTCCTATTATTTAATATTTAGAGAAGGAGCATTCCTTTTCGTAAGTAATCAAACTATCTAATTGTCTTTCAAGTTTACTCTCTGAGTAAGTTGATGTAAACGGTAATGGTGTTCTTTAATTTGACCTTCCTTGAAACAGCACTTCCTAAACAACCTCCAATGCCTGTTCATGGGTGAATTGCAGAACAGTGGGAGAGTTTTCAGCCAACTAAGTAACTGCTGCTGTTTATCATAGAATCATAGAATCTTTAGAGTTGGAAGGGACTATTAAAGATCACCTAGTTCAAATTCCCTGCAATGAACAGGAACACCTGAGCTAGAATCAGGTTGCCCAGGGCCTTATTCAGTCTTGCCTTGAAAGTCTGCATGGATAGGGCATCAACCACAACAGTAGGTAACTTGATCCGGTGCCTTATCACCCTCCCTGTGAAAGATTGTTTCCTTATATCTAACCTAAATCTATCCTCGTTGAGCTTTAAACCATTTCCTCTTGTTCCATCACCACAGACCCTGATAAGGAGTCTGTCTGTTTCCTGTAGCTCCTCTTTAGATACTGAAAGGCTTTATTAGATCACCTTGCAGCCTTCCCTTCTCCAGGCTGAACAGCCCCAGCTCTCTGGATCATCCCTCTGGATGACATCACATCCCTCTGGTGTGTGTAGATTGCACCCCCACAGCTTGCAGTCATCAGCAAACTTGCTGAGAGTGCACTCGACCCCACTGTCGATGTCATTGATGAAGATATTAAAAAGTGCCAGCCCCAGCACTGACCCCTGGGGGTGATCACTTGTCACTGATCTCCATCCTCTCTTTGGACCTAATCCTGCAGCCAGTTCTTTGTCCATCAAAAAGTCCACCTGTGAAATCCGTGTCTTCCCAATTTGGAGAGATTCTGTCGTATCTTTTTATTTTTAATAGCTAACTAAGCTTTAGAGAAATATTCTGGTTATTCTGTTTCCGGTAAGGTTATAAAAATTTGCCATTACAAAGTCCTTGGGAATTTGTTCTTATGTGTATTGCATCTTCTGTTAGTGTTATTAACCCTTGACAACTTACTGCTGCAATACTTCCAAGTTCTCTATATAAAAATTGATATTCCCTCTTCACCTTCCAGCAACAGCAAAAAGTGATTTTATGAGACATTAGCATAATGGAACCTTTTCAATAAAATGATAAATTGAGCCCATTTCAGAAAACAGAACACACACTTGATAATTTATTGCGGTCGGTGCCATGCTGGAGACCTCATTTGTATCATATGCTTTTAACACTGATGAGTATGGTGCCATTTTCCCACACCTTGCATGTCCATGAAATTCATTTGAGAGATGTTCTTTTTTACTGGAGCCAAAAGCTCTTCTGGGAATGCTCATCCTTACATGACATAATTATCTCCCTTGAATGTGTCTAATTACTTTATTGTTTTTAAAGGCCCTTTCATGTTAATTGAAGCCAGTAACATTTGCTAACTCCCCTGTGTCAGGGGGTAGGGTCAGAACACTGCTGTGTCCTTGGAATGTATTTTATCTGTTTATAGGTGACAGCATAGGTGGGCTTACTTCTGCAAATGCAGAACTTGCATCTTTATGCCACCGGCTGGAGGTGGCATTTGTAGATGGAAATGTTCTGTGTTTATTAAAAAGAAGTATGCATGTTATTTTTTTCCAAAATAATTGTTGACAGGAATTAGCTAGAGATACTACAGGGGGAAATAGGGGAAAATACAGGGAAAATAACACTTAAAAAGCACCTTTTGCGTGCGGAAAAACAACAGAGGCACAAATGGGAAGAATGCTTTGTTTAAATAACAGTGGTTGATTAAATAACAGTAGTTGTTGCTACCGTGAGGCTTCATGCTTGTGCTATGTATTTGTATGGCATGGTATCTTACTGCTCAAAAACATTTGAGGGACATATTCTCTGAAATCACGTCCGAGTTTTGTTAATGCTGTTTAGAGTTCTGTGTACACAGCAAGGGAACAGGGAGAGCAGCCCTATAGGAAGGACTTGATCTTCAACAAGTAATTGCATGCAACAGATAGTTTAACAAGTTCTGTTGATTCCAGAAGATTAAAAAATAAAATAGTCATGTGCTAAACATATGCTCTCTATATGAAGAAAAATTACTTCAGTGAGGCTTCTTTTATAAATAAAATAATACTAATGGCAGGAAACTGGGCAGTTAATTTAAAAGGTTTAATTCTTACTCACAGAAGAGCAGAATTCAAAAGTCAGCGAAGAGCCCTTGCACTGCTCTGCCAAAAAGCCTTTGCAGTCTTGCCATCAGCTTTGTTCAGTGAAGGTTTCACATTTCCACTGCTGTGACTATTTGGCTGGGTAACTATTATTAGCAATGCCAAGATAATGGACTGTGTGCCCATGCAGGCTTCTCTTCAGAGACTGCCAACAAGGATTTCAGCTATTTTCTTCATCTTTTGTTTTGTTGGATTTTTCTTTTTTTTTCTTTATTTCTTTGTCTTCCCCCCCAACCCCCCACCATTTATTTTGGAGAATAGCTGAGCATAAAACCTGAGATACTGTCAATTTTATGTGTATTTCCATGAATACCTCAGAGCAGATTTTCCTTACTCTGAGCAATTTTAAACTCTATGATTAACTTTGCTTGTGCTTATTCATTTTTCTTTATACTCACCAATTAAGATTATTACTCCCTTGAAAGAGTGTGATGATGCATCCTTGCAAACAACCATTTCCATATGTAGTTATTAAATATTTTGCAGAATCTACTGGGTGTTGATATTCTATGGGACTTTACTATCCTTGGGGAGACTTTCATTTTCAGAGAAAACTGGATTGAGGTGGCATTATAGAATTCATGATCAAGTTATCAAAATGACAGAAAATTAGTTATTAAAGAAAACATTGTCCTTCTTGATTTATCTTTCAGTTATTAGGCATAATGATACAGTAGATTGCAAGTGGAACTGCCTGGGATATTTCTGAGCTGGATTCTTTGTTCTGTGAGATCATTTCTTTGAGAATTACTACATAGGAATCATATTTTCTTTAGTGAGGTATCTGGGGTCTAGAATTCTCCATTTAATGGTTATCCTTAAAATTCAAAACTAGAATTTCTGAATACTATTAAAAAACAACAGCATGCATTTTTGTATACATTGATAGATCTTAAACTCTCTACGTTATAAGCTTGTATGTGCTGCTGGCATCTTCATGGGTATTCAGTCTGAAATCTTTGACCTTGAAAACATGTCAGGTTTTGATTTAGGAGTTATATCATACTGCTGCTGTATCTGGTGTTTGCAGCTGAACACTTTGGATTTAGCGTTGGCAGTCTCCCTAGCTGCAAACTGCTTTTTGCATTTCTGGAGTAGAATATCCATATCTAAACTTCCAGGTAACAATACAAGCCCATCTAGTTCACAAATTTCTCTATGTAAAATCACTCCAAAAGTAATGCCTATCCTAGTTTCCATGAAAACTGGGATAAAAAGCACAATAACACCATTTGGTAGGAACAGAACACTATTTTTCAACAATCGTCAGCTTTAGTTATAATTTTTTTTTTTTTTCTGTTGATGAATGTAATCCTGCATACTGTGCTTGTAAAAATCTGAACCAGTGTAGGTGACTCACTGTTTCACAACTGCTATGACAGTATATTACCCATGCAGTTCATCTTTCACTGACACAGACGGAAGTCAGAAGGTGCCAAATCTGGACAAGGGGAAAAGATCTCAAGTTGTGCCAGAGGAAAGTTAGGTTATATATCAAGAAAAACTTCTTTACAGAGAGGGTGGTTAAGCCCTGGAATAGGCTTCCCAGGGAGGGGGTTAAGTCACCATCCTTGGATGTGTTTAAAAACTGTTTGGATGTGGTGCTCAGGGACGTGAGTTAGCGGTAGTATGGTTAGGTTGTGGTTGGACTTGATAATCTTGAAGGTCTTTTCCAAAGCAATTCTGTGATTCCAAGACTGTATGATGGATGTGGTAGCACAGTCTGGCCCAGGATGGCAATGTTTTCCACAGTTTTCAAAATGGTATGGGGTCTGGTGTTAATGTGTTGCAGGAGAAAGGTTGTCTTCTTCTCTGGCCTGACTCTGGAAGTTTGAGCCTTAGGCTTATTCAGCGTCGTGATGTAGTGGTCAGAGTTGATGCTTTGTCAAAGTTCAGGAAAATCCAGACAGATTTCCTATCATAGAAAGCAGTGCATATCACTTTATCTGCTGAGGGCTGCATTGGACTTTCTCTTCAGTGGAGAATTCTTGTATCAGTACTTCTTGGACAGCCATTTTGACATTTCTGGATTGTAGTAGTGACACCACATCTCATCACCAGTAATGATGCGATTCAGGATAGTATATTTTATATGTTAATGGATAGCCAAAGTTGTAACAAAGATCAGATGTTTGCTTTATCACCAAAGGTACCTGGGGCTCTGATCCTCTTTTACTTCACCAGTGTTCTCTTTAGCCTCACCACACAATAAATACTCAGTACATATTACTGGAAGAAACCTTCAGCTGGCAACAATCAGTTGGCAACTGAATTTTTATCTATTGCAACTATTATCAGTCTTCACGAATTACTTTTGAAGTATCTGAAACATTGATAGTGTTTTCAATAAAATCTGAACTGCAGGTATGGGCAGGTGAAGACCCCGATTAACTTTTTCAGGACTTCCTAAGCATAATTTAGTTTTTTGAATAGAATGTTATGTTTATGCTAGAAGTTATGCAATGAATAGAAGAAATCTCCACTGTCTTCAGCTGTGCGAAAGCAAGACCTGAATTCAAGATTTCAGATTAATGACTATGGATATTGTACTTTTACTCTTTAAGTTACACTGTTTGCTGTAAATTACTGTATTTCTTATCCTGGCTTCTAAACCTCACTGTTAAATTGCTCACAGTGATTTTTGACTTGATAGGAACATAAAACTTCGTCCACGGCTGAGCTAATCCCTGGTACATATCAATATCACATGTATCAATAGCAATATCTTCTTTGTAACATCAACCTTTGTGAAATATTTGAGGTGGAGATGCAAAGGGTTTTTTCAAACAAAAGTTTTACCTGTCTTACACATAGTGTTTCTTAAACCTAGATAGGTTTAGATAGGAACTTCTCCAGTGGAGTTAATGTAGCACTATGAATGTGAGCAAATACATTTTACTTTTGTCATCCAGGCATAAAGCAGTTGAGTACCATTTGAGCAGGCAGCAGGAAGGTGATTATTTATCTCCCCATCTCTGTGTGTTTGACTATAAACTGTAGATGCATAAGATATCTTCATCAAGTACTGCCATCTGTACCAGTAGCTGTCATGCTGCCATTCTCCTTGATTTCTTCCTGTATTTCATTCTACTATCCCTATTCTCCACCAATCCCCTACAGTCTGAGTACTGAAATATCCTTTTTTTTTAGATGTGAATGTCTTTCTAGTTATTCTTGGAAAAATTTTCATTCACACTTTTTTGTTTCGAATATAGAAGAATTAGAATATATAAGATGATGACATCAAGAATGTATCTTCTTTCCAGAAAAGAAAATCTCAGCTGATGATGTGATTAGAATTTTTGAAACAGAATTACTTCTATTTCTGAGATGTTTATTGGTCTGATATGAGTCAGTTCGCTAGTATACAGGACGCTTCTCATCTGTTATGATATAACTGTTATAGAGGTGGTGGAACTACAGTGTTACTAGATCCTGTATGGGTAGATAGTACTTGAAAAATCTGAGTTATGGACTGGAGAAGTAGAGATAATAGCCTGACTGTTTCCCAGAGTGTTTGTGTCCTTCACAGAATAGCACAAGAGAATCCAATAGAAGTCAAATGGTTGTTGATGAAGGAAGTGAGGAGTTATCCAGATTAAATATTCTCTCTTCAGAGACTGCAGGAATGTTTTTTATATTATGGTGCAACTTGAGAAACTTTGGAATTCAGCACTAGAGAGGAGAGCCCCAGCACATACATTTGTGCAATTGTCAAATGGACAAAATGGAAAGAAAAAAAAGCTGTCATACGTTCTTGTGAGATGAGAGAAAGGGAACAGACTTTTGTAGAGATTAAGAGATATAAAGTACATCTCAAGCTGAATGTACAAAATAATCTTTAAGCATTTCTGTTTAACTTCAACAAAACCATTCTCCAAAATCAATTGGCTTAATTGATTGGTGTGGTGCTGCCAGAACAACTGAGAGCTAAGCTGGCAGCTGTTTCAGTGACATACTGATCAGGAGGGTAACAACTGCTTGGTAGAGCACTGTTTTATATGTATGTTGTGAGAAGTTTAGTCTCCAAAGTTCCTGGAGCAGAGGGTTTCCGAAACCGACAGGTTGAAGACAGATAATAGGAATTGGTTTAAATTAATCTTCTGGAGAAGAGAATTGCTGTGTATTTTAGTATCTAAAATGCAATGAATAATTAAAACTAATGTGAATATACTACAAATATAGTATCAAAAATATCTAACAACTGATGAACCGGAGAACAAGATACGGATGAATGAATGATATAGTAGATAGATAAATCCTGCAGGACCAATATATTACTGCTGTCTCATTTGGTCATATCTTTACACTTAGGGATTACTTGAGTAATTAAGAAGTTATAGTGTCAGTTACCTAGTTATATTCTTATAAACTTCTTATGAACTTCATGTGGAATTGCTTCAAATATTCAATCATTAGTTTTTATTTTTTCTGATAGAGAAGCATTGTTCCTTCTGAATAATAAGTTGTGTTTTTCTTACTGTTCATATGACCCAGTCAATGGGTATTCTGGTTGGAGACTTCCCAAAGTGTCTTCTTAAAGTGAGGTGAGGAACACTTAAAAGCTGAAGCTCAAAGCTATCATAGGCAGAATTGCATATATTGACAAAGCAGTAGAGCTCACTATACTGTAGATGCCATTACCTCACCGGGGGGATTTTCAGATGTGTTGAGCAATCCTGAGAGTTATAGGAATAGGATGGTCTGTATCATTCATTCAAAGACTGATAAAATAATTTCTGTGCTTTCTATGCTTCTATTCTTCAGTAGGAGGAAGTTGGCTTTAGTTATGTGAAACCTGCATATTATTTTAAATAGCTACACTTACTGTTTAAATATGTAGGCCTGGTTTTAATTACCTGAAAAGCCTAAATGGCTTCTTCCCAGCCCCTGTTGCTGAATGATTTAAAGAAATAAAGGAACCTTTGGAAGAGTTTGTTTTCAAAACTATTTTCTAAAAGCCAAAGAATGTTTTCACATATCCAGAATTTCTGTTTAGAGCATACATGAGCACACTTTATAAAATTCTGAATTGACTTTTGTTCCTAAAATCTGTTCCTACTTTTTATAGTGTTGTCCTGGTCCTGCATTATGTGTAAGTCATGCACTGATCACTCCATGATATTGTCACAGTACAGCAACAATACATGTGTAAACACACTGCCTTTAATCATTTTACATATCTTATTCCTGTGTTTTCTCAGTCTCTGAAGGAAGAGGCTGGTAAAGTAAAAAAAACAGAAGTTTTCTGAATTCTAGAATTTCTGAACTCTAGCTTGTTCTACAACCTCTAAACATACATAGAATTAATTCATTTCTTTTTACAGAAATGTTCATTTTATCTGTTTTATCAGTCATTATTACCCCGAATCCAGCCACTAATTTTTTGCTTGCAATTTTCATTGTACAGCTCTGCATTTGTAAATTCCACATACATACCATATACATTTTTTTTTCCATGAAAACCATCACATTCTTTACAAAGAACCTTGTCTGACCAACTTGTTTTCTTGCAAAATGTGAAGGTTGGGAGTTTGGATTATTTTTAGAATTTCAAGTTTAGAACAGGCAGCAAAAATGCTTTACACATGCTGAGGTATTAAAGTATAAGGGCGTTGGTGAGAAGTAATTTGGGATGAAGTTGATTTCTATTATCTTTACTGTAAACTTGAAGTACCTTGTTCCCAACATGAATTTACAGTAGGGCCTCTCCTGAGTAAGGCTCTTTAATTATGCTGAGATGTTCTAGGGCTTGGTACTGTGTATAATCTTGCTTTATCTTGTTTCCCTTATGGTAAAAACTTAATTTATATTTTGTGAAAGTAAGGTGATTGTGTTCAGACTTGGAGTTCCTTGGCAGTTCTGCAATTCAAACTCACATGCTTCTTATCTTTTCAACACTTTGTTACAAATAAAGTGTATCATCAGTCTCACTAAATATATTTGCACCTATGACTGTGATTGATGATAAAGATGAAGGTATTTCTTCCCCAGAGCACAAGTACCTTCAATTAATTCTTAGCTCATCAAAGGCAGGTAAATTGGTAAGATATTATTTATATTGATCTCTCTGGTCAAATCCTCATGTACTGACATCAAGTATATAACTGCCCTTATGAAATGAAAAACTTTCTTACTCTATTTAACCCCTATGGTGTGGCATTCTTGCTGAAAATTGCCAAGACTTCTGTTCTCTGTACATTCTGCTGGTCCAACTCTTCTGTTTTCATAGCTCATCTCTGATATAATACAGCAAATTAGCTTTACATATTCTGACAGGAAGGATATTTTTCCCCTTATATTTCATCCTTTATTGTGTGCCTTTTTTCAGAATTTAAATGTGATTTCTTAATTGCTAATTGTCTGTACTATTTTTATATCTCTTTGATCAAATCCTTGGCTCTCATCTCCAACACTCAACTTTACTGTATATGCAAAATGTCTCTTTGATACTATGTCTGTTACCCTATCATCTTGTTCAATACCAACAAAACACAGTGCTGCTGTCTGACTCTTCCTATATATTAGGCAAGGGTCTGTTTTGACTAGCAGTTTCCCATGCTTATAGTACTCCTACTACTACTTCCCAGAATATTTCAGACATTACATCTATGGCATTTTCTGCCCTTTGTTTTTCCTGTCAGTATCTTTTCACGTGGATTACTTCAGTACTTTTATAGAAGAGCTATAGGTTGTGTGTGTCAGAACTAAAGGTCGCAAGTATCCATAGTTCAGATAGATAAAACCAAGTACATAAATATATATACTTATTTTAAAAAGTTAATGATTTGAAAGTAATTTGGCAAAGATTGATTTGTCAGGGTTTATTCCTGAGCAGGAACACAAAATGCCTCCAGCAAAGCATGATCTGGGTTGCACAGAAAGTATCATCATTCTGATCAGGACTGTCCTAGGAGTTTCCTGTTGCAGCTGGTCGGTCAAAATTAGTTGGACAAATGAAACTAGCTACAGACCCAAGCTGCAGTCCTTCTGAAGGGACAGTGAAATACAGTAATAGATTATTTCCATCTCTTTCTCACAGGAAAGGTGACAACAACTATACTAGCTCAGATAAAAGACTCATTTAACATTGTGTTTTATTGGTAGTCCATAGATACTGCCGATAAGAAAATACCAGACTGGTGATATCTTCTAGGATGCTGTACCAGTTTAGGTAACCTTCTTATGATTTTGTATGCTGGTTTAACACTCTGCTCTAATTATCTCTTTTCTGGGTGGCCAGAAAGTCATAGTCTACTTACGTGTTTCTAGTATGGATACTATCAATTATTCATTCCTTCTTTTTTGTATCTTTTCAGTTCTGCCGTATTCTACTCTGAAATGGAAAGAGAAGGCTTTTAGAAATTGAACACTCAGTGGAATTTGTAATGGCATTTGTACAGCACTATATTCTACTTTTTCTCTATTCTTTTCCTAGCATTCAATTTACTTTTTTTGATTGCTACTGAACACTGAGCTGAAATTTTCTTAGAATTTTCTTATTATAACTTCAAGATCTTGTTTCTATGTGGTAATAACCCGTCAAGCCCATGACTATCTGTGTGAAATTATTTTTCCCATGCACATTACCTTACATTTACCTACAATGAATTTCATTTTTCATTTCATTACTAGTCACTCAGCATCCCACATTCTTCAATGTCTTTTTTTTCCCCGCTGGCCTTCATTTTTACTATCCTATGTAAATCCTATCAGCATGAAAGTTCATCATTTCATTGTTTGTTTCTCTTGTTTTTCTGATGATGATGACTCTACCACAATTTCCTTTGTGCTACTCTGAGAAAACCAACCATTTAATTCTGAGCTTTGTTTTCTGTGTTCTAACCGGTTATACAGACACAAGAGAGCATTGCTTTTTGATCAGTAACAGTGAAATTTAAATTTAAAAATTGCTAATGAAGCTGTTCTAGTGTTTTCATTCCTTGAATAACTGGAAACTTTGCCATGTCGCTATTTGTTCCTCGGGTGCTCTCTGACACATGAATATTTCCAAAATGTTTTGTAATACAGTAACTGACTCTATAATTCTTGTCTGCTTATTGTCACAGGGATTTCATAGTTACTGGTAATTTCTATTGATAAATTAGTTTTCCTATATGCTATCTCAGCAACATTAGTTGAGTAGATAAGGGTGGGGATTTTTTTGGGTTTTTTTTTGTTTGTTTGTTTTGTTTTTTGTTTTTTTGGAAACTGCAAATAAGTAGGGAACACAGAAGAACCCCACTGGCAATAGCCATTATTTTGATGGAGGGTATTCTGCTATTGGAATTTTTAGTCAAATGACACAAATCTAATTAGCTAGTGTTATTGCACAGTCTTATTTTTATAAATAAAGTGGTTTTCTAAATTGCATATGATCTCTTATGGAGATGTGCCTTTGTGAAATGTCTTATATTTGAAACTATAAATAAGCTGCTACAATCTTATCTTTGATTTGCAAACGTATGCATCCATTCTGTAATTTTAAATATTGATTCTCTTAATTCTTTTCTTAAGGTCTGCAGCGATTCTCAGTTAAGAAGCTGATAACATCTTGATATTTTATTCTTTCCACAGTCTTTCAGTACTTTGTTACTTGTTGGACATGACATAGCTATTTTCTATATATCATATGCTTGATGTGAAGGCCCTGCACGCACCAACAGGCTATGCAGATTTTCTTTCGCTTTTGTTTTCCTTATGTTTCAACCTCCCCTTCCCTTCCTTAGGAGTTTAACTGGCTATGACCAGCTCTAACATGGAGCAGCTGTGTAATCTTGGATCAGACCACTGTGAGAAGAGCTACGTGAGGAAGAGCAGCAAGAAGTGTTGCCATATGTTTCTGCTTTGTGCATCCTCAGCAAGGCTGTAGGCTGCATTTATCCTGCTGGCCTGTTCCAGTAACTTCCCCATATTAAATCCATCCTATGCCTTTGTCCTCTTCTTATGAATATACTTGTTGGAAAGTTGTGGTGGGTTGTTCCCCACTGGCAGCCATACTCTCACCCAGCCACTCCCTCATATTCTTACCTAGGGGACTGGGAAGAAAATAGGAAGAACGCAAGTGAGAAAGGCAGTGGGGTGACATGAAGACAGCAACACCCCTTGCCAATCACCATTGCAGGTCAAGTGGACACAGCTTGGGGAAATTAACTTTTACATACATTTATACATATATATATATATTATTCATTTTTATATATATATACATATATATATATATAATTACTTGTTCTGGTATTGGGGAAATGAGGAGAAACAGATGAGTCTTTTATGATAAAGATTGAAAAAGAAAGTCTAATGATTTTTGTCCCTACCCCATCCTGAATTACAGAAATTTGAAATAGGGTATTTTTCTTTGTATTTTTTTCATTTTTTAATTAATTGAGGGATCCTATTTTTTTATTCACACAAACTTTTGTTTGGGAGGGAGGGAGCTTAGAAGATAAATGCCACACCTCTCCCCCGTTTTGTCTTTGTTAAGTACTTTCAATATTTCATTTCTTACAGAGACATAGCATTAACACTTCTCAGCCAAATTCCAAATCTTATTTTCCTTTGTGGTCCTTGTTATAATAACAGATCCATTTCATATTTTCTTCTAAGCAGTTGTGTCTTACATATAGTTATCCAACAAAGACACACACATTCTTAAATTGCATTTGAATCTCAATAAAAGGACTATATTCAAAGTTCAGTCTATTTAATATTGTTATCTTTACAGCAAAAATACTGTAGCTATTTGTCACATTTGTGGCAAAAAAAAAAAAAAAGAAAAAGTGAAAAAAAGAAAAAGTTAAAGAAAAAAAAAAAGAAAAAGAAAAAAAAAAAGAAAAAGAAAAAGTTAAAGAAAAAAAAAAAGAAAAAGAAAAAAAAAAAGAAAAAGAAAAAGTTAAAGAAAAAAAAAGAAAAAGAAAAAGTGTTCTTGTGTATACAACATCACCAAGGGGGTTTCATCTGGGGAGGAATAATTCCATGCACCGGTACAGGTTGGGGGATGAGCTGCTGGAGGGGAGCTCTGCGGAAAGGGACCTGGGTGTCCTGGTGGATGACAGGTTGGCCATGAGCCAGCAGTGTGCCCTTGTAGCCAAAAAGGCCAATGGCTTACTGGGATGCATTAAAAAGAGCGTGGCCAGCAGGTCGAGGGAGGTGATCCTCCCCCTCTACTCTGCCCTGGTGAGGCCTCATCTGGAGTACTGCGTCCAGTTCTGGGCTCCCCAGTACAAAAAAGACAAGGATCTCTTGGAAAGAGTCCAGCGGAGGGCCACAAAGATGGTGAAGGGCCTGGAGCATCTCTCCTATGAGGAAAGGCTGAGTGAACTGGGTCTGTTCAGCCTTGAGAAGAGAAGACTGAGAGGGGACCTGATCCAGGTCTATAAATATCTAAGGTGTGGGGGGCAGAATGGCGAGGCCAGACTGTTTTCAGTGGTGAGTGGAGACAGGACAAGGGGAAACGGCTGGAAACTGCAGCATAGGAAGTTCCGCACAAACATGCGCAAGAACTTCTTTACAGTGAGGTGACGGAGCACTGGAACAGGCTGCCCAGGGAGGTGGTGGAGTCTCCTTCTGTGGAGATGTTCAAGACCTGCCTGGATGCCTACCTGTGCGACCTGCTGTAGGGAACCTGCTTTGGCAGGGGGGTTGGACTCGATGATCTCTGGAGGTCCCTTCCAACCCCTACAATTCTGTGATTCTGTGATTCTGTGTGATAATTTTAGAGGTTGACAATGTAGATACCTGTAACAGACCTAGGAGTCCTAAACCTCTACAGCAGAGAGAAGTAGATCTTTTAGGCACAATTTATCTGATATATTTATATCTTTTTTTATATCTATTTTAGGATGAATTGAATTGAACCATAAAAGTGCCTGTTTTTCTCAGTAGAATAGAATATGGCTAGCTTATATGAATCTAACTGTCAAATAAAAGCTATTTTCATGGTCTGAATTAGACAAGCATCATAAAGAATAAATATCATTATCAACAGGTAGAAATGTTTTATAAATGTATATGTCTGCTTATATGTGTCTTGGGGGGAAGTCCTGTTCTGTGAAATCTTTGCAGGTAAAGATGAACAGTTAAAAAGTAAAAGATTAAAGGTAGAACATGTAAGTTCTATTTTTGGAAAACAAATGGAAAATTCAAAGTAATTTCTTGTGTTTGTTTATTTATTTGATTTTTTATTCAGAAGTCCAACCTCCACACTTTGTTTGAATTTGGGTGTTTATGGATACTTTAATTATGAGACTATTAGATGGTGTACTGAAGATGTTATTCTCCCTATTGCGTTGAATTGAGCAAAGTCCTTAAAAGACTGTTGAAAAAAATACTTTTTTCACTTCTAACTCTTTTTCTTTATGTGGTACAAATTGCAAAAATGGACTGAGAGGTCTCTGACAACCAATCTGCATTTCACAAATTGCAGCTAGTCTAAATGTAAATATAATGGAATTGAAAATAATATTATGCAGTTTTAAATCTTTTGAGAAACTTTACTATAGCCATGTCCTCTTTTAAATAACTTTTATGGGAAAGAATCAGTAATCATCATCTACATGAAAATGCAGTTCAAAGGAAAACAGTAGATCAGCTTGTAATATCCCTGTTCAGATTTTATTCACTTTAACAGTAATATGGATGATAATGAGTGTTTTGACTTATTAGAGATTTCAGAATCAGATCTGTAGTCATTTTGAGTAATGTTTTCTGATTAACTAGTCAGGCATATCAAAATAATTGGTCTATGCTATCACTAACTTGTATAAAGCTCCCACAGCATGTTCATCATTAACTATAGAAAAAAGGAAAAAAAAAAAAAAAAAAGAGGTAATTCTGGTCCTAAAGAGCTTAAAAATCTAAATGGGCAGCCAGTACAAAACACTGGATACACACCAGAGAACGCTACTTTCTCTTTTGTATAAAAATAGTAAAGAGAGAGAACACAATTCTTTCTGTGAAGAATATTTTGTGAGAAAATTAGCTTTGAAGAGGTAAAAAAGACAGAGGGTATCTTACTGGGACAAAAAAACATGTCCATGCATGGATCATAAATGAGTAGTCTTTTGCATTCATATAATAGTAATTTTTTATTTTTATTTCTACCAGGAGCTTCATAAGTAAATTAACATCACAGAGAAAACAATCAAGAATTGTACAAAGACTGTAGCCTTTAATAAAGGGCTTCATCAGCTGGTATTCTGCTGTTATTAAGCAAAATCTATAAAATAGAGCTCTCTCAGCCTGTCCTCATAGTGCAGGTACTCCAGTGATCAGGTGCTCCAGGTGATCATCTTCATGGCCCTCCTCTGGACCTTCACCAATAGCTTAATGTCCTTTGTGTTGGGGGCTCCAGAACAGGACTCAGTACTCCAGGTGGGGTCTCACGAGAACAGAGTAGAGGGACAGAATAATCTTTCTTGATCTGCTGGTCACTCTTCCCCTGAAGAAACCTAGGATACTGTTGGCCTTCTGGGCTGCAAGCACGTGTTGTCAGCTCATGTTGAATCGTTCATCAAATGCCACTCCCATATCCTTCTCAGGGCTGCTCTCAAACCATTCTCCTCTCAACCTGTATCTGTGTGAGAGATTACTCCTACCCAGATGCAGGACCTTGCATTTGGCCTTACTGAACTTTGTGAGGTTGGTGTGGTCTCAACTCTCAAGCCTGTTGAGGTCACTTTGTTTAGCATCCCTTCCCTCTAGCTTGTCAAGTGCACTACCCAGCTTGGTGTTGTCTGCACACATTCTGAGGGTGCGCTCAACTGTCCCATGTCATTTAAAAAGATTAAATAACACCAGTCCTAGCACTGATCCCTGGGGCATGCCACTTGTCACCGGTCTGCATTTGGACATTGAGCTGTTGACTGCAACTCTGAGTACAACCATACAGCCAATTCCTTATCCAGTGATGATCCATCTGTCAAATCTATTTTTTTCCTGTTTGAAGACCAGGATGTCATGTTGGACAGTGTCAAACACTTTGCACAAGTCCAGGTAGATGACGTCAGTTGTTCTTCCTTTATCCACCGACACTATAACCATCATAAAAGGCCACAAAGTTTGTCAGGCATGACTTGCCTTTGATGAAGCCATGATGTTACCACCAATCACCTTATCTTTATTTTCCATGTGCCTTAGTAGGCCCTTCAGGAGGATCTGTTCCATGCCAGGCACAGAGATGACTACTCTGTAGTTCCTGGCCTGTAGTTCCCTGGATCTTCATTTTTTCCCGTCTTGAAAATACGGGTTATGTTTCCTCTTTTTCCAATCAGTGGGAACTTCAGCAGACTACCATGACCTTTCAGATATGATTGATATCCTCATTTTTGCCCAGGTGGAACACAATGGACTCCATTTTTCTGGCATTTTTCGCTGCCTGTCTTTTCTAAGGAGTTTATATCTACCCTGCTACTCTTCATTGGTTGTTCCCCAGACAACTCTGGTTTAAAGTCCTCCTCATTGAATTGGAAAGCTTGTTGCAAAAAATGATCTGCCCCTTCTCTGAGAGATGAATCCTGTCCTCCCCCAGAAAACCAGATTTCTCAAAACTAGTTCCATGACTTAAATACCCAAAGCCCTGTTCATGACACCACTCCCTTAACCAATTATGGATTTCTTTATTCTATTGTTGCACCATTTTTGAGGATAAGCACAATATATTATTAGAGATGCAGAGTAATTGATATCTCACACTCATACTGGTGTGAGAAAGCTGGAAATTGTATTCAGTCCAATGAGAGAATCATTGATGGTCAAAAGATATTTTAGGGACACTTGGATACAGATATTTGGAATATGGAAATAAAAATTGAAATTGCTGTCAGAAAAGAATAAGAGCAGATCCAACACATTCAATTGTCCTTCATCCATCGATGTACGTAAATGCAAATAGATCAGTAGTTAAAATTTGAATTTTGTTTATTTATTGTTAATGCACACCTTACATAGTAGAATTAGCACTTAATGGACTATCCATTTTTTTATACTTGTAATTTGCTGTGTTTGAACATTCTTGCTGAGTAACAGTGTTATAAAATATTAATGGAAAGCTTTATGAAAGCCTATAGACCATGATTGAATGAGGAAAAATGAGGTTGTAAGGTTGGTGCTGCAGCCATTTCAGTGATTACTGGCATGGTGCCATAATTGCAATTCCTATTACTACAGCTACATCAGAGCTGATTCCTTTTCTTTGCAGATTCCTTTGTCCTTTCTTTCAGTTCCCCTCTGAAAAACTGTTCAAGGGATACAGTCTCAGTGAAGGGCCTTGGTAAAATTCACAATGATAACAACAAGTCAGTAAAGACTTTAATTCTTGTCATCAGTATTGTGTACTATGACATCATTTAGCCTTTGTATATTTATTTCAGTCTTCCCTTCTCCTGGTGATGCTTCTTAGGACATTCACTTAATAAAGTAACTGCCCTTGGTGGTAATGAGATCAGCATGTCAGCATAGAATGCTGACTGGCTTGCTGAAAATATTCATTTCCTCCTTTCTCCCCAAATCACAACATTCCTCCTGCAGTGTTCAGCCTATCCAGCAACCATGCTGTAGGAGATGTTTCATAAGTTATTCTGGGTGTCTATGTTGCTTAACTGCTCAAGTTCATTATATTATAAATTTGTTTCTTGTTGTATTTCAAATTTCTGCATGAGTGATGTGTACAGGGAGCACTTTTTATGTTCATGAAAAAGCAAAATAATAAAAAAAAAACCCTAAGTAAAAGAAATATTGAGTTAATATTTTGCAGGGAGTAAATATCAAGCTAATACTCAGGATTTATCCTCTGCAGTAAATCATCACTGTGTCTCATTTTAGGCCTTTTCCATGACTGCTGTGTTTTACTGCAGTATTCAGTCATGATGACTTATGCTGTACTACGTCCTGAATATTTTGCAGAATATTATCAATAAGATAATTTTATCTTTGGGTGTAGATGGAATGAGCTTACAACACAACTAGACATAAAGCAGTCAAATTAGATTTCAAAGCCCATGCAGAACAGTAGAAGAGCAGCGGTGATACCAAAATCAGTAACAGGATCTGATCTCACTGTCTCTAGCTGAAATTGAATTGTGACCTCACCTCAAGGACTGTCTGCAGGTTTGTGCCCCACAATATCAGAAGGATGTAAAACAATAAGAGAGCATCCAGAGGAGGGTTACAAAGATGGTGAAGGTTCTAGAGGGCTATGAAAGTCCCTTCAGTTTCTGCATGATAGCAATAATCATCCTAAAATAGAGTTTGCTCGGAACAGTTATCAGGATTGCAGTTGAAATCAAAATAATTAGTACCACCTAAGGCTTACACAATTCTCTACGTATTCTGCAGTTACACAGAACAGAATGTACTTCAGTTTATTTTTTTGTAAAACTATACAAGGACTGGTCCCAAAATAATGCCTCCTATTTTATTTTATCAGCCCTCAACATCAGAAGTGAACGTTGGTAGTAAGGCAGTAGAGGTTGAACCTTCCCACCAGTATCCTGTTACATTCTGTTGCCTTGTGACAGATGATAGCAGAGGGGCAGTCTGACAGAATAGCATCTGATATGGATGTGCAGATGTAGCAAAGGGGTGTCATTAAATTCCGTCTTGTGGAAAAAATTGCACCCATTGACATTCATCAATGTTCATTGAGTGCTGATGGAGACCAAACAGTGGCTATGAGCACAATAAAGCAGTGGGTGCTGCGTTTCAGCAGTGGTGACAGTGAAATTGGCTCACCTGTACTGTTGCAGATTTTTATGAGTGCAGCATGCAGGCTCTCATTCATTTCTGGCTAAAGTGCACGACTAATGGTGGTGACCACGTTACAAAGTACTGCTCTGTAGCTGAGTATTGGTTCTATTAAATAGTGTTATTGTGTCCTTCTGTATCTGTTGTGACTTCCATGGAAATAATTAGGAGGCAATACTTTTGGAACAACCTGCATACTTGGCAGCAGTTTACAAACTTTGCTAGGTTATATTACTACTAGCAAGAATAAAGAAATTGTTTCCAGTCTTCCACAAATAAAACTAGATTTGCTAAGCTAAATATTTTTCTCATAACAACAAAATGAATCTTTTAAACTTCAATCAAGGGAATTTTCGTGCAATTTAAACTCACTAAACTTGCATCTAGACAAATTTAGATTAGAAGTAAAATGGAAATTATGGAGAGCCAGAGTAATTAATCTCATACATCATTTGCCAAAGATTACAGTCAGTTTTCATCAGTCATAAGCTCAAGCTCAAGATAGGATGCACTTTCAAGGAGTTGTAGTGAGTTCACCTTTACGTGTTGGTAAAGTAGCAGGAGTTACTGGAACAAAAACATTTAGTACATTACACCATGCTGTCTTCAGGCCTTAAAATCAATATTAAAAAAAATTAAAAAAAAAAAAAAATTATCACATACAAATGGAAACCTTTATTTTTGCTCAAATGGAGACCTTTCCTTAAACGCTGTTACTGATGCTCAGTATAAATGGTTTTGTTTGTTTGTTTTCCTTCCTGACAGGTGCAGCCAGTTACAACAGTTTTTATGTTTTTTGCAAAAATTTCTGCCAAGCTGTGAAACCTGGGAAACTGAGGGTCCGATGCAATGAATGTAAACAAGGAACACTCACTTTGGCAAGGGTAAGTATTTCAACTTTTCAGAGCATATAGAAATTATTTACATTGTTCTGTCTTAGCCATTTGCATATATGTGGTTATATAAATAGGCATTTTTACTTAAATCTTTCCTGCAGTTTATGCTTGAAAAGATTAATTCAAAGCTTTATGAAGATTTCATTCACTTATCTCCATTATTTATAGAACTCAGTAGTAAAACATTGCAGACTGTAACTGCAATCCTGTAAAGATTCTTAGCTTTATATTTTAAATCCTAATGGTTAACCTGGAAGTATTCATAATACATACAACTAAGGATGTGATTAAGGGTTGATACTACATGCGCTTATACAAAGCTGGGAATTGTGTTTAAGGCCACAGAAAGACCTGAATTCAGTGCTGCTGATTGTGAACGTTATGGAATGAGACAGGGGGGGATTAAGTGGCTGTGCAGCTGAGAATATTAATCTCTCCAGCTCAGTCACTGTATGTAAGGTCAGGGAAACATTATTATGCCAGTATAGAGAGTTAGTGGGAGAACTGTCAGGCTTGGTTTTCATTCTAAAACAGGACAGTGTTGTTTGACTTGAATTTACTGTAGTATGAAGTTTTAGAGATATGTTTGCTGAAAGTTCTGCTGAATTTCACTGGTTGTGCTACTTAGGAAAGAGTGTCTTTCCTCACTAATAAATCACAGTGTTTGTCAGTCAGCTTTGTTATGTGAGATGTTTCAGATTTTGCAGAAGAGTGAGCTTTACCATGCTATATATTTTGGGGAGCTTTCTGTGACATTTGATGCATTTAGATGTATTTTAAGGGGGTTAACTTCACTTATCACGTTCTTGATGTAGCCCAGTAATTCTGTGTCATTACACAAAATGTCATATTGAAACTCTTTAAAAACCCAACTCCTGTAATCTCATTGAAATAATAAATTGTATTAGTGCTTACACACATGTAAATCAAAACTCCACAACAAACCCCCATGTGCTATTTTGAACTGAGTATACCTCGGCTCACAAGTGCTGTATTTTGTGGTGTTTCAAGTGAACATGTGAAATGGCATTTGTTTTCTGCAAAATGTCATATTTAAATATTGGTGATTAGCATAGACTTAAATTACATTAAATCAAGATACAGGAGAAGTGGTCTTTAATGTACATTTCCAACAGTATAATATTCAGAATGAATATAAACACAGATAACAGTTTGTTCTGATCTGTGCTGCTGAAAGACATTATCAGTAGCTGGGCTTAGACTCAGTATTGCAAGAACAGCACAGAATGTGCATCCTTTCCTAGGCTCAATAGCTTCCCCAGGCATGCCTGCTGATGTGATCTTCCTATCTGTGTTAGGTTTGGAATGATTATGTGTCTTGTATTAAATATACTTAGTACACTTAGAAACTTTCACATTCTTACTGGAATGCCTGAATAGTATTTTTCATTTTCATTCTCCAAAGAATTTCTCATGACTCTGCTATAAAAATCCTACTATAAAAGCTACAGGATGACAAATTTCTAAATACATTTTTAATATCTGACTGTTTAGAATGTATGTGCGCCTACATTCTTTCAGCAAAGCTACACAGACAGAAAAATTAGCACTTCTGGTTCTTCTTACTTTCTCCCCCAAATAAAGAGTACCTGTTATTATTCTTTTGCTCTCAAGTTTCAGTGAAATGAAGTAGCTGACAACAGTTAGCATGCTTTTCCTATAATTTCAGTGGCAGTTTTCAATGCTTTCATAAATGAAATATTTGCAATAAGAGAACATTTACTGTAGTAAACGTACTAAGCAACAGTGAGTTTGTTTTATAAATACAAGTAATCTATTTCAATCCTTTAGTTATGAAGATTAGGTGCTGATTTAGTACGTGCCTCGTCCTTGCATCCTCTCTTCTTTTCACTTCCTGTTCGGTAATTGAAAATAATTCCAACTAGGAAACTTGAAATACGTACCAGGCGCCATCTATTTTTCTATACTATGCAGAAACGTCTCAGCACTAATACCAGGTGAAGATGTAATCTTGGAGATGGTGCTTTGTATTGGCCATGCTTTCTCCATTGCATCTCAGTCCATAGTAAGCAAGTTACGTAAGGCTGAAAATGTTGACCCGACTTAACTTGACTTTGTGAACATTAAAAAAAATTATCAAGTTAAATCATGTAAGTTAGAAATTAGTGTATTACCACAGACCATCCATTTTGCTAATCCAATTCCCCTGGTCTATGTCAGTTATTGCCAGTAGATCACAATAATAACCAAATATTATTTCCCTTTTGTAGAGAAATTAGTCAAGATAAAGTGGACTTAGAAAAGCTGGAAGTTTTCCTCAGTTCCAGCCTTGACTTATACCAGGCAATGCGTTGCAGTTTCTTAAGAGGCTCTCTTGAACCACAAGCAGCAAAGCACCACCTAAGCCTGCATTTCTTACAGTAATTCTTTTACTGAGATGAAAGTGAATACCTGTTTAAAACCCACACAAAGCTTTGGGCAGCTTTAGCTTACTATACATGCTAATTCCTTTCTCTATCTAAGCCACACATGACCAAGCTAATTAAATTGAGCTTTCTTTTTTCATAGTGTGTTCACTGACTGACATTTTAAAATATTACTTATTCATTTAAACAGTCTTATTCTAAAACCTTATTTAACTGTCATGCCTGTTAGCGTAGCATTATTTTAATATATGATGCTCAGAGTAAATTTATGGTACTATTTTTCTATGAAATTAAAGAGCCCACTATTTTTATTTTTACTGAAGACATCTATCTAAATATTACATTTGTAATTTTCCAGATGACACTTGGGGTGGCATTTTATGAATGTTTCATGACCTAATGCTTTATGGGAAATATATACCAGACTGATTTAATTATAAGAAAACATCAATCACTGCAAAAGTATCACTTCTCTCTAGTTTCACTAATTAGTCAAACACAAAAGCACACTGGAGTGCAGGAGTCTTATGTAGACCACCTGCTATCCAGCCAGCAGCTTTTTCCAAATGTCTTGAATTTTTTTTTTTTTCATTAGTTTCACATCGGTTCATATCTTTTGACACTTTCACACTTTACATTTATTTATTTAATTTATTTTCCATAAAGTGCTGCAGTTTGTATCAGTAGCCATCATTCAGATACTTAGGGTATCCCTTTTTTAGGGAAAAAAAGAAACCAAAAATAACCTGCTCAGGTTTATACTAGTCACAATTAGACTTATTTTTTCGAGCCACAGTGATGTCAACATTCATTATGTTAACTCTATAATGGAAAGGAAAATGCATATCTGCAAATAGGAGGCTCAGTTCAGCAAAGTGCTGTACACCAAGCTGTCCTTAAAGCGTACTTTTAAAATGTAACTGGCTGTGTCACACTCCTGGTATACAGGATGTTGGACTGTCTTTGTCACAATACAGAACTTATCCAGAGTAAGAATTGAGGCTGACATGGGTAATGGGCTTTGGGTCTTCATACTTTGCTGCTGGCTCCATAGTGAAGATATTTTCATTGCAGAGATGTGTAACTCATCACTATTTGGTAATTTTTCACTCTTTTTGTTTAATACTGTTTGAGTTTTCATTGACAGCTTTAGATATTGTCTTAGTAGTGGAAAATGTAGTATATTGAATTTGATACTTCTATATTTCTTAGGAAGATACAGGTCTTTAATGTAGTAATTTCCTTCAAGCTCTTACCTCCATCTGCTAATTGATTTCTAGTATTTATGTAAGTAGTTTGTTTTCTTTTTAATGAATAGAAACTTAGAAGAGATTTTCAGTTAACTTAAAGTAAAAAGGCAGTAACTTCATGTTCTTTTACATATCCCCATATTTGCCTTTCCAGAGTAATTTATAGGACAGTTCTGGCAAGAGTTTATTGCTTCTGCATATTACTTACTTTAAATCTCTTGCTCTCTTTTTTTAAATTATTTTTAATTTTTTAATATGTCATTGTAAAAATCCATTCCACAGTGGACTGCCTCCCGTCACTGCTTATTACAGATCACATACTTTTCCTGGAATTGGATGCGTGTCTTTCTGCATTGGACTGCGGCGGGCTGAAATGCAGATATGCATAGCAGTTCTGTATCTAACCAGGGCCTCTGCCTATTCACCGTGGCTGGGGTAGCTCTGCAAATAGCCTGCAGAGGAATTAACACTCCTTTCCTTATTAGTTATTCTCTTTCAAGACCGGTGCACATAGAACTAGAGATGTCTATTTTGCAAGTTTTTGTTGGAGAACTGCCAGTCATGGAGGGTCTTTAGCGTTAATAATCCATTTTCACTCATTTTCTTTTTGTTATGGAGTGACAGGTAATGGCCAAGCTCAGAAATAAAAATAAAACAAAATAAAAAAAATTCGGCCTTTGAACCTAAACTGCAAAATAAGCTCCACCCTGTGGAGTACAATGTGACAAAATATGATCTCATTCACAGATACTAAAATTGTGATTAAATTCCTAAGACTGAAAGAAGTATGCATTTGTCTCTTCAAAAAGGCATGCTTGAGGATAACAATGTTATTGATATTTCTTAGCTGTGTGGTAAATACAGTGCATTAATATACTTCTATTGAAATTCTGTGCATAGGAAAAGTTGTTATTGTGGTTTGTGCACTCCTTTGTCAAACTAATAAACATGAAGCAACTGTTTATTATTGAGTTCCTGCTAATAAACTTGTGATTATAAAGAAGCTTCATTTCCCCTGCATTTGGCCAAAAAAAAAGTCACTCACAGGAAATTATATATAATCCATATATGTATTTCTATCTAAATAATATAAATAGTGAACATAATAATTACAAATAAATACTGAATTTGTGAATAAGTAATAAAAAAATAATGAAAAGTGGGTATTTTTTCATTATAGCAAAATGGAATCTAGAATAAGTTGACCTGGCCTAGGATACCAATATTTTTAGTATTTTTGACTTGAAGGGACGTGAATGAATTCTGTGTCATCCATCATCCACTGTTCCTTATTGCTGACCTATTACTTTTGGTGACTTGGAGCTGGACATCTGCATTAAATAAATTTAAGTGCTGAGCTGAGGCAGTATGTAGGACTTCTGGTGGAAGCTTCCCAAGAATGAACACATGAGATCAGCAAGCCTGATTCAGTCATTGCTTTTAGTAATATAAATATCAGGAAAAAAAAGTAATTCTACCTGAAAAAAAATTGTGTTTTCTTTGTAATCTCTTTGAAAAAAGATGTTGTGATAGAGCTAGTGATACTGTATCACACTGGTCATATTAATTTGCATAAGGGACAGTGGAGGAAGCAGTTGTATTGCACCAATATTCAATATTCAGGGATTCTGCTTATGGTCCTGTTTTGGAATTGCTTTAATAAACAATGTGCTCAGTGCCTTAACCTATTCAGTAAGATTTTTCTTCTGGTTTAGCACAACCATTTGGTCCTTCAAAATTTTCACATTTTCCTTTGAAGTATTGTTGCAAATTTTGTCCTTGCGGTTGACTGGCTCTTTTTTCTTAAAGAAAATCATAAATAATACTATTACTATGTCCTGGTTTCAGTTGGAATACAGTTACTTTACTTTCTAGTAGTTGGTATGGTGATGTAGTTGTGCTGTAGATTTAGGATGAGAACTGTGTGGATAACACAGTGATGTCTTAATTGCTGTAGAGCAATTCTTACACTAAGTCAAGGACATTCCAGCTTCTCATAATGCACTGGCACCAAGGGGTGCCCACAGAACTGGAAGGGGACAGAACCAGCACAGCTGACCTAACCTGGCCAAAAGGATGTCTCCTAATATATGGCATCATGCTGAGCAATGGAACTGGGGGAGTTGGTTGGTGGGCAGCAGCTGCTTGGGGACTGACAGGGCATTGGTCAGTGCGTGGTGAGAAATTTCACCATGCATCACTTCTTTCAATTATTATTATTATTATTATTCCTTCCTTTTCTGTTCTCTTACATCTCAGCTCATGAGGAAATAACCACACTGATTATAGAAATAGGAAAGTTCAGCATTGGATGATTAAAAAATAACTTTAAAATGTTTTTATTTCTTTATTCTCTGTTTCTTCCTTTGGTTCCGACTCTCACTGCGCATAGAACACCTGGGAGAACAGCCTTGGACTTACACCTGCCTTAGCCAGTGACACTTCCATTAAGTTGGGCCTCCAAAGTGCTGAGCTCTGTGTGAAGAGAATAGTTGGTCTAGTCAGAAAGCTTGATACAGTTTTATTCAGGCTTTTGGCTACATCTTTCATTCACTTTCCCAATATCCTCCAAAACTGATTTCACTGGATTAGACATAAATTGTTTGATTTATATATACACAGTAAAAAAAAAAAAAGCAAAAGCATACTTAATTTATGAAGAAAATTATTCAATTCATTACAAAAGACAAGAACAACAACTCTTTGATGCAAAATAAATTTTGCAAAGGAAACAGTATTGCTTCTATTTAGGAAAAATAGCACATAGATTGTTCATTTTAATGGGATAAGAAAGAATGTTTTAACTTCTAATTCTGTTAAAGCAATGAGATATCTGTGCAGGATTTATAGTATGTTCCAACTTATTGTGGTATATCTTTTGGTGAGATTGCACGTTATAAAATGTCTTAAAAGATGGAAAAAATATACCAATTATAGGGAAGAGGGAAAATGACTTCAGTGTTACGTACCACCACTTTAAGCCTTTCTGTGAAATAAAACTGCCCTTTAATGTGAAGTCAAAAATGGGTTTCTCTGGCTCGGGTGATGACAGTCATAAATGAAAAAAAGAAAAAAAACCAAACAAAAAAAAACCAAAGAAAACAGTTATAAATTTACTTTCAGATTACATTTTTTTCCGTGAGTCTGAATCAAATATCTGTCTAATGTAGCCTGTGGAAGATACATGTGTGCCTAGAAATAGGCGGTGATCAGTTCAGTCTCTCTATCACATACTGGCAGTTCTCACAGAGCCACAGACTGGATGAGGCTGGCAGCAACCTCTTGGTCCACCTGCTCCAGCCCCTGCTCAAGCAGGTACACCCAGAGCACGGTAACCCCTGCCCATGTCCAGGCTGCTTTTGAAGATCTCCAAGGAGGAGACTCCCCCAGCCTCCTCAGACAACCTGTGCTCTGTCTTCTCCAAGGTTTTGCCAAGGCAGCATTTCCCGTGTTTCAGCTTGTACCCATTGTCTCTTGTCCCATCACTGGATTCCTCTGAATAGAGCCTCTCTGTGTCCTCTTCATACCCTGTCTTCAGATATGTATTTCAGTATGTCTCAAAAAACCTGTGATTAGAGCAAAACACCAGCCTTGGAGTAACATTTCTTCAGTCCAAAGTAATTGTTGTATTTGAATTTCTTGTGGGTAAAATTGTCCATTCTTATATTTGTAATTAGGAATCTTTTGATAATTTGATCTATATTTCGTAATCCCTACTGAAATCCTTAGAAAATCATCATACTTGCCAGGTGGCACACAATCACATGTACATGCAGATCCCTTTCGTTTTTGTATACACTTTGTGTTATTTCTGTATTTTCTTTATTTGTATGTTTTTGTTTAGATATATAGCTTTGGGGGAAAAAAGAAAAGAAAAAGGTATGTGGGCACTATCCAGAAACATAAGTAAGCCTCATTTGGCCTGTTCTTAGGGGCAGAAATGTAACTGGGAGAGGGACTGGTCTTTCCCTCTCCAGGCCTTTGTGCAGCCAATATGACCCCCTAATTCTTGCCCCTAATTCTATCTTGGCATATTGATTGGTAGCAGCTCTTCCATCATTCTCTTAGCAACTTGTAAAGACTATCTTCCTTCCACGCTGTAGTTCCTCCCTAACAAAGAGTTTCTCTCAAGTTTCTTCGCCTTTTATGTTGAAGGCGAAGCTGGTGAGCTGGTGGGTATATCTCAGATTTTCAAAATTTAAATCTATATCTGCTGACAACTTAAGCTATGAGTGTAGGTGAATCCGTCCTGGCTTTCCCCTAGTTCCCTTCTACTCAGTAAGATCATAAGGCACTGTGAAAGGTTTGCTGGAATTTATTATACTACAAAAGAACAGTACTTGGACAATGATGGTTGCATTTTGTGGTTGTTGGTATTTGTTTTATTTTTTTAATATGGCAGCTGCCACTGAGATTTAAATGTCCCAGAGCATAACTCATAATTTGCTTTCTTCATTAAAGTATAGCCAAACTTCTTTCTTCACACTATTATTCCTTAGTAGATATATGCACACAGAGGGTGTGCTTACGCTATAGATTATTTCAACATCTTTCTTAATTTAAAATATTAAACAAGTCTAAAGGGTCAGTGATACTATGATTCTGTGATTTTAATTTATCCTAATTTTTAAGATGATAGAACATCTGAATCACCAACTGGCTCACAAAGTAAAATAACTATATTTTCCTAAGAAACTGGAGTAACTGAAGTAGCAAATGCCAAAATGTTTTCTTAAATGTGTGCCTTCATCGCCTTTAAAAGCTGCTGTAATTTCTAAATTATGATGATTAATTATATTTGATATTAATTATTAATAATTAGGATGATTAATTAAGAACACATTAAAGTAATAGTTTACCTCTAAATGAACTATAAAAAAATCTCTATTCAACCTCAGTGTGGGAAAAAAAAACTTCAGAATGTTTATGTTTCTGCCTCATGTCAGAAGGTTTTTGTTTGTTTAGCTGTATTTTGAACTGAATTAGTTAATAAAAAAGTTTTAGGTTACTTGAATATACTAAGTAAAAACTTAGACTTGTGCAACTAATAAATAGCTAATTTGAAGTTGCAGTAATTATACTTGCTTGGATAGGGTCATGATTTTAAGTTACTCAACTTGTTAAGCCTTTCCTCAGAGCATTATTATTGTAAAACATCTTTAACAACTTTCAACCACGACTGTTAAAGTTATTTTGATTAAACTGTACTGACACGCAGTATAATTTTCCCCTTCTTTTCATGGAGATTTTCCTAACGTGTAAATGAATTCATAGGGACGTATGGTGTTGACCAGCCAGTAATCCACAGTCAAATTGTTAGAATTCATTTACATTTTTCCACTGTAACCATCTGGGCAAAACAGGACATGCCATATGCCTAAAGCTTGCTTTGTCACTGGGGGGGGGGAGTAGAGAAGGGGGGAAGTAAGGCCTTTTGAATTTTCTTTCTGTTTTTAACTAAACCTAAGATAATCTGTAACTTCTGGATTTTATTTAGAGAACCTGATCTCTCTTTCTGAACATGGGTTTATTGTTCCCTACATTTTAATGGCTTGATTGCTTTTGTTGAAAGCAGGAGGCCAAAACGTGTATTATGGAAATTGCTTGCAAAGAAATATTCTAGCACTCTAATGATACAATACTCTCGATTTAAATGAAATAGCATGCTTTTGTCATGGTACATCTAGACATTTCAGACAAGTCAAAATATCTCAGCTGAGAAGAAGGATTTTTGCCTTTTCACAGGCAAAGTGATATACTATCCAGAGTGCATGCAGCTACCTCCTGATTGTTCAAAATTTATCAGTTAAGCAAGAGAATTATCTGTCCTGGAATAAGCAATCTTTTTTCTTATGTAATAGGACTGCTGTTCTCAACATAGAACAAATTTTGTACATAGATACGAAGAGTGAATTCATGAAAATGTTTCAGGCAAAAAGTAGTGGACAGTATTGTTATTGACAGTAACCCCATGCAGCGTTACAGGCTTGGGAATGAGTGGTTGGATGACTGTGAAGAGGAAAGGGACCTGGGGGTGTTGGTTGATGCTCGGCTGAACATGAGCCGACAGTGTGCCCAGGTGGCCAAGAGGGCCAACGGCATCCTGGCCTGCATTAGAAATAGTGTGGCCAGCAGGAGCAGGGAGGTGATCATCCCCCTCTACTCAGCACTGGTGAGGCCGCACCTCGAGTACTGTGTCCGGTTTTGGGCCCCTCACTACAAGAAAGACATTGAGGACCTGGAACGTGTCCAGAGAAGGGCAACAAAACTGGTGAGGGGTCTGGAGCACAAATGTTATGAGGAGCGGCTGAGGGAGCTGGGGTTGTTCAGTCTGGAGAAGAGGAGGCTCAGGGGAGACCTCATTGCACTCTACAACTTCCTGAAGGGAGGTTGTGGTGCAAAAGGGTCTGGCCTCTTCTTCCAGGCAAATAGTAGGACCCAAGGAAACGGCCAGAAGTTGTACCAGAGGAGGTTTAGGTTGGATATTAGGAGAAAATTTTTCTCTCAAAGGGTGGTCAGGCACTGGAATGACCTGCCTAGGGAGGTGGTGGAGTCGCCGTCCCTGGTAGTGTTCAAGAGGCGCCTGGATGAGGAGCTACGAGAGATGGTTTAGTAGCTTGTGGCACTGATAGGAATGGGAGGGTGGTTGGACTAGATGATCTTGCAGGTCGTTTCCAACCTTGTGATTCTATGATTCTATGATTCTATTGAATTTGATAACAGATCTGATAGCATTCGTTTTGGGAAAAATAAGAAATGTGTATGTGGAAACACTTTCATTTAACTAAAATTTCAGGTTACATATAGTAAGATAATCAGAAAACTGTACTTTTTTTCTTTTTTTTTACACTGAAATCTATTTATCCAAGAGTGCTAAATAGCTGAATCTTAGCCTGATGTTGTTTGTATTCACTGACATTTAAACTAACTGCTTTGGGATGAAGATAAAGATGCTGACAGTCGGTGTGCTTTGCATGTCCATGTTTCCATGGACCTTGTGTTGTAAAAAAAAAAAGTCAGCTCAGCTTAACAGAAGTTATTTGCTTCAGAATAAGGCACTACATTTTCACTGATGCCTCACTTTCTTGTGAAGAGCATAAAGAGATTTTTGCAAGCTTTCTTCTATCTAACAGTGCATGTAGCCTGCCAGCTGAAAACACAACTCTGTGCAGGAGTGTTTCTGAGAGTTAGGTCCACAGTTTTGAAAATGAAAAATATACTAAGAAAAGGCAGTGTTATTTGTCTGTTACCAATATAGATGCCACAGACGTTAAGGTATGTTCCTGGAATTTCAAAAAATGCTTTCCTGAAGAATGTCATATTTCTGACAGTGAAGTATGTTGGTTTCTCTCTTGGACTGCAGTTTGGCTATCTGCTCCCATGCTACCACATGTGCAGCTACGAGGATGTGCAGTTTTGCCATGACTTCTGAAGAACACATTCATCCTAGGTGTTAATATTCTGTCTGTATATTTTTACTTGCATAGTTATAAAAGTTTAGTTTCAGTTGGAAGAAATTAATTCCCCTGAAGTTAGGCTTTTAATTTCAGTCATGTCTAATTGCTTGCTTTCTTTTCAACTAACAAATAGAAAAGAGTTTTTTTAACCCAAGCTTTGCCTGATGCTTTTAAATATAAAGTGCTAAGCAGTGGAAGAATAATTATATTTGAACATTCAGTCCTTTCTATATTTATACAAATATTTACTATAGATTGGATCAAAAACTTCCAAGCTCTTTCTAAATGCGATCAGAAAACCTTTTGTCATGGTTCTATGTTTTTTTTGTTTTTGTTTTTTGTTTTTGGGTTTCAGTATTCCACATCAAAACATCATGTAGTGTACGGGGCATTAAAGTGTCACTGCCCCAGTTCCAAGTACCTATCCCTGTCCATTACAGCAGTCACGGGATCTGGCCCTTCCGGGTGGGGGGGGCGCTCTCTTGCTGCCTTGCAGTGGGTGCTGGAGGGTGCTTTCCTAGCCGTTCCAAGCTTTTTCAGGTTTGAATCGGTCCCGGGAACTCTCTCTCTCTTATCTTGTCTGATTTATTAATCTCAATTTCAATTAAATTGTATATAGTGTGTTATTTTGTATTCCGATATTATAGTAAAATAAGTTTTCCTCCATAGATTGTTGCCGCTGTTCTTTTCCTCCCTTCCTTCCTTCCCATTTTTTGTGGGACTGGGGTGGGGGGGGGGAGGGCAGAGGCCTGTCGCCCCTGTCACGGACATAGATTGATCTGGTCAACTCCGTGACAGATTTTTGGCGCCCAACGTGGGGCACTGTTTTTTAGCTTTTTGAACGAATCTCTTTTTCTCTCTGCTCTTAGAGAGCTTCGTTAGGGAGCATTATCAGTAGTTCAGGTTTCTGTGCTGGAAAACCTGACCTTGAAAGATTAGGCGTACTGCCAGTGTTCTGGGATATTTGTAAACTTTGAGCACTACTTAGTCTGAGTAGTGCCTTTTTTCTTTTTTTTTTCCCTCATCTTGTTAGCTTCAATTCATTAACCCTTTTTTAGCAAGCACCAGCGATGAACCCACTCGTTATCGTGGGGGTGCTGGGTAAAGGATTAAAAGCAATGGTGTTAGTCACAACCTACTGGCCAATAATCCATCTCACACTTGTGTGTTTTGGAATTGCATCCGTATATAACTATCTAAGGGCACTGATGGAGACACCTATGTTTTACCTATTTGCAATGTGGTATGATTTGAACTTTGACATCTACATCCCAGAAGGAATGGCTAATTTCACAAACAACTACATCCCAAATGGAGTAGCTAATTTCACAAACAGCTACATCCCAAATGGAATAGCTAATTTTACAAACAACACGATGTTCAGACCAGTGTCCGGGTTTTCTTTTCGGTTTGTCAAACGCTTTTCGAATCTTGAATTAATACTCATGTTGGTGAGTGTGTCATCAATACTCATGTTGGTGTGCATGTCGTTAATGTTCCTGAATGTACTCCAACGCATCCGTAATAAGGAGTCTCCTCCAAAACTAGAGAAGGATGACTGGCAGGGAATATGGAGAGGTTTAGGAAAGGTCTTAGAAGCATGGGGACCTGCAGTGTCATGGGATTTTACTCTTGAACACCTGTGGGATCCTGAGAAACTAAGCCAGTATTTGAGTCAGGGACTATGCGGCTTGCATAAATCTAAGGAGGTACAACTTATTTGGGGTTTGGCTTGTGCTTACCGTGCCCTATATAATACCATTCTGGAGAGAGAGAGTTTCCGAGCTGAGGTTCAAGCCAAAGGGGAAAATCCCCAAGTCAAATCTAATCAATCACAGGAGACACCAGTAACAATACCAGTTGCTCCTGTGGAGGGCAAGAAATGGAAACGAGTGTCTTCGCGTCTTGAACGAAAAAGAGAAGAAGAGGAGGAGGAGGAGGAAGATCCAGGCGAGGGGCCCTCCTCAGAACCACCACCATCGCGAAAGGCAAAAGGGAAAACTAAGAGACATGCAGAAGAGAGTGATGAAGAGGAAGTCTCTATTACTACTCGCCGGCCTCTAAAGATGACTGAAATCCAAGGTTCAAGAAAGGAGTTTACACGGCGCCCGAATGAAACTCTTGTTTCCTGGTTGGTTCGCTGTTGGGACAGTGGGGCCCATAGCTTGTCTCTGGATGGTAATGAAGCTCGCCAACTAGGTGCCATTGCCAGAGATCCAGCTATTGATAGAGGAATTAGTCGATGTTCGGATGAGGCTGCCTCCCTCTGGGAACGAGTGTTAACAGCCGTGAAGGAAAAGTATCCCTTCAAAAATGGCTTGAAGATTGCGATGAAGAAATGGGATACAGTTGAAAAGGGTATCCAGTATTTGAGGGAAATAGGCGTGGTGGAAATGCTGTATGACCCTAACTTTGTTCCTAACCACCCACAACAAAACCGCGACCCTGAAAAAGTGAGGACAACGCCTGAGATATGGCAGAAAATCGTGACAACAGCACCGGACAAATATGCCGCTACACTAACATCAGCATGTGACAGATACCAAGAACAACAGAGAACGCCCTTAGTTTATGAATTAATTGTTACGCTCCAAAACTACGAACAATTGCTGTCCCCAATTCATGCTGCCGTTGCTGCTATATCAAAAATGACAGAGCAAGTGTCTCAACTGATTAACCGTGACAAACCTGTAGCAGTATCAGAGACGCTTGATGAAGATCAGGATAATCAAATGAGTCTAGCGAAGGAGGTGAAGGAGATGATGAAATTTTGGCGAGCCCACCTAACTAAAGACGATGAACCTTCCTTCTTACGTGCACCATCAAAAATCTCAGCTGTTAGAGGCAAACGCTCTCCGGCTCAAGTAAGGGATAATACACCACGAATTGCCTTATGGTATTACCTACGTGACCATGGAGAAGACATGAGGAAGTGGCACGGTCAACCTACTCCTGTACTACGAGCCCGGGTGAAAGAATTACAAGGCAGATCAACCACCAGTGCAGTTGCTCCAGTTACCACAGGTAATGAATAGGGGGGCCCTGCCCTCAGTCAGGGGGGGGAAAGGGATAATAGAGTATATTGGACTGTGTGGATTCGATGGCCTGGCACATCAGAACCACTGAAATATAAGGCCCTGGTGGACACTGGTGCACAGTGCACTCTGATGCCCTCAAGTCATGAAGGGACAGAATCAATCCATATTTCTGGAGTGACCGGGGGCTCTCAAGAATTGACTGTGTTGGAGGCTGAGATAAGCCTCACTGGTAAGGACTGGCAAAAACATCCTATTGTGACGGGCCCAGGGGCTCCATGTATACTAGGTATAGATTATCTCAGAAGGGGGCATTTCAAGGATCCTAAGGGGTATCGATGGGCCTTTGGAATAGCTGCTGTGGACACAGACAACATTAAGCAGCTGTCTGTTTTGCCTGGCCTGTCAGAAGATCCGTCTGTTGTGGGGCTGCTGCGAGTAAAAGAGCAACAGGTACCGATTGCCACAAAAACGGTGCACAGGTGGCAGTACCGCACCAACAGGGATTCTTTGCTCCCCATTCATAAGTTAATTCGTCAACTAGAGAGCCAGGGAGTGATCAGCAAAACTCACTCGCCTTTTAACAGCCCCATATGGCCAGTGCGTAAAGCCAGTGGAGAATGGAGGCTGACGGTGGACTACCGTGGCCTGAATGAAGTCACACCCCCACTGAGTGCTGCTGTGCCGGACATGTTAGAACTCCAGTATGAACTGGAGTCAAAAGCGGCCAAATGGTATGCCACCATTGACATTGCTAATGCCTTCTTTTCCATCCCTTTGGCCAAAGAATGTAAGCCACAGTTTGCTTTCACATGGAGGGGCGTTCAGTATACCTGGAACCGTTTGCCCCAGGGGTGGAAACACAGCCCGACCATTTGCCATGGGTTGATCCGAACTGTATTGGAACAGGGCAGTGCTCCTGAGCACCTGCAGTACATTGATGACATCATTGTGTGGGGCGATACAGCAGAAGAAGTCTTCACGAAAGGAGAGCAAATAATCCAAATTCTTCTGAGTGCTGGTTTTGCTATTAAGCGAAGCAAAGTGAAAGGACCTGCCCAGGAGATTCAATTCCTAGGTATAAAGTGGCAAGATGGCCGTCGTCACATCCCGACAGATGTGATCGACAAAATCACTGCTATGTCTCCACCCACTAGCAAAAGAGAGACACAATCTTTTCTGGGTGCAGTGGGCTTTTGGAGAATGCATGTTCCAAACTACAGCTTCATTGTAAGTCCCCTTTATTATGTGACGCGAATGAGAAATGAGTTTACATGGGGCCCTGAGCAGCAGCAGGCTTTTGAACAGATTAAACAGGAGATAGCCCGTGCCGTGGCCCTAGGGCCAGTACGGACGGGACAGGGTATAAAGAACATCCTCTATACCGCTGCTGGAGAGAACGGTCCCACTTGGAGTTTGTGGCAAAGAGCCTCAGGAGAGACCCGAGGCCGACCCCTGGGATTCTGGAGTCGAGCCTACAGGGGGTCGGAAGAGGGCTACACTCCAACTGAAAAGGAGATCTTAGCCGCGTATGAGGGGGTTCGGGCTGCTTCTGAAGTAGTCGGTACTGACACACAGCTCCTTCTGGCACCTCGACTGCCAGTGCTGAACTGGATGTTTAAAGGAAAGGTTCCCTCCACCCATCATGCTACTGATGCCACTTGGAGCAAGTGGATTGCACTGATTACACAACGAGCACGGATGGGGAACCTCAGCCGTCCAGGAATCCTAGAGGTCATCATGGACTGGCCTGAAGGTAAAAAGTTTGGAACACCACCAGGAGAAGAAGTAGCTCGTGCTAAAGAGGCCCCACCATACAATGAACTACCAGAGAACGAAAAGAAATATGCCCTGTTCACAGATGGATCGTGTCGTATTGTGGGAAAGCATCGCAGATGGAAATCTGCTGTGTGGAGCCCCACCCGACAAGTTGCAGAGGCCACTGAAGGGAAAGGCGAATCAAGCCAATTTGCAGAGGTAAAGGCTGTCCAACTGGCCTTAGATGTCGCTGAACGGGAGAGGTGGCCAATGCTCTATCTCTACACTGACTCATGGATGGTAGCAAATGCCTTATGGGGGTGGTTACAGCAGTGGGAGCAAAATAACTGGCAAAGAAGGGGTAAACCTATTTGGGCTGCTGAACTGTGGAAAGACATTGCTGCCCGAACAAAGACTATAGTTGTAAAGGTGCGCCATGTAGATGCTCATGTGCCCAAGAGTCGGGCTACTGAAGAACAGCAAAACAACCATCAGGTAGACCGAGCTGCCAGAATTGAGGTGGCTCAAATAGACCTGGACTGGCAGAACAAGGGTGAATTATTTCTAGCTCGATGGGCCCATGAGACCTCAGGTCATCAAGGGAGAGATGCAACATACAAATGGGCTAGAGACCGAGGGGTGGACTTAACTATGGATGCCATTGCACAGGTTATTCATAACTGTGAAACATGTGCCATCATCAAACAAGCCAAGAGGATGAAACCTCTCTGGGAGGAAGGGCGATGGCAAAAGTATAAATATGGGGAGGCATGGCAGGTTGATTATATCACCTTGCCACGATCTCGCAATGGTAAGCATTATGTGCTTACTATGGTGGAGGCAACCACTGGGTGGCTCGAAACATATGCAGTACCCCATGCTACCGCCCGAAACACCATACTGGGTCTCGAGAAACAAGTCCTGTGGCGACATGGCACCCCGGAAAGAATTGAGTCAGATAATGGGACTCATTTCAAAAATTCTCTTGTAAATACTTGGGCCAAAGATCATGGCATTGAGTGGATTTACCATATTCCCTACCATGCACCAGCCTCTGGTAAAATTGAACGATACAATGGATTGTTAAAAACTATGCTAAAAGCACTGGGTGGCGGAACATTTAAGCACTGGGAGAAGCATTTGGCAGAAGCTACCTGGTTAGTCAATACCAGAGGATCTATCAATCGTGATGGTCCTAACCAATCCAGTTCCCTACATACCGTAGAGGGAGATAAAGTCCCTGTTGTACATGTAAAAAACATGTTAGGAAAGGCAGTTTGGGTTCTTCCAGCTTCTGGAAAGGGCAAACCTCTCCGTGGTACAGTTTTTGCCCAGGGACCAGGATCCACTTGGTGGATAATGCAGAAGAATGGGGATGTCCAATGTGTACCACAAGGAAACTTGATGCCGGGGGAGTGCAGTCAGTAATTCTATGTGTATATATATATATATATAGCCATGTGTGACTAATGCATTTTAATCATTTTTTTGTTTGTTTGTATATATGTATATATATTTTAAGCATGATGTAACGATGTAGAATAAGGGGTGGAATGTCATGGTTCTATGTTTTTTTTGTTTTTGTTTTTTGTTTTTGGGTTTCAGTATTCCACATCAAAACATCATGTAGTGTACGGGGCATTAAAGTGTCACTGCCCCAGTTCCAAGTACCTATCCCTGTCCATTACAGCAGTCACGGGATCTGGCCCTTCCGAGTGGGGGGGGCGCTCTCTTGCTGCCTTGCAGTGGGTGCTGGAGGGTGCTTTCCTAGCCGTTCCAAGCTTTTTCAGGTTTGAATCGGTCCCGGGAACTCTCTCTCTCTTATCTTGTCTGATTTATTAATCTCAATTTCAATTAAATTGTATATAGTGTGTTATTTTGTATTCCGATATTATAGTAAAATAAGTTTTCCTCCATAGATTGTTGCCGCTGTTCTTTTCCTCCCTTCCTTCCTTCCCATTTTTTGTGGGACTGGGGTGGGGGGGGGGAGGGCAGAGGCCTGTCGCCCCTGTCACGGACATAGATTGATCTGGTCAACTCCGTGACACCTTTCATACAATCAGTGAGAAAATAAATATCAGTTCGTGATGGTGATTGCAGAGGATCATACAGTGAAGATGGCTTCAAAAATTAAGCAAAGGTTGCCTTGCTCATAGGCTGTTGCAATAGTGCCAAAAACACATTTTTCTATTTTTCTCTCAATTTGCCTGCAGATCTTGATCTCATGAGAACGATTCCCTAACATGAATTTGTAAATATTCAGCTGATGCTATAGTAAGTTAGACCTGTTCTCACCCTGTCCTTGTGGGTGGCTAACCTCATTATGAGGAAGGCAGGACCATGATTTTCAAATCCTAAGCTGTGATCAGAAAGAGGCCAACAGGTTGCATGCTTAGTTCTGCTGTCAGAATTTTTGCTAATGAAAAGCCGTGTCTTAAAATTCAGGCCCAGTGATGAAAGCTGAGATTGCTGACATTGACATTTTGGGAAAATAGTCTATGAAAAAGGAAATAAGAAATTTTAGCCTTTTTTTTTTTTTACTTAGAGTAGAATTAAACAGCTGGACTAAGGTTTCCTTACTACTTACTTGTTGTTTTTTTTTAAGTCTGCAAATTGTGAAATTTTATGTAAAATATTTTTAACCTGCTGAAACACTTTTCCTTCAGTTTAACACTCAGGTTTCTATTCTGCTTTTATTTCCTTCTAACATATTTCAATTTCTAAATTACTCTAGAAAGAATTGATATTTTTAATATCCTTCTTTGAAATGCATCTGTTATTTTTGTATCCCATAGTTTGTGTGGTGAGCAGAATCTTTCTGCAGACTTTAGAGATGTCGTGTAGTTAGTTATCTACCCCCTGTTTTTCCTGTATACTCTGGAAAAATGAAGTAAGGAGCCTGGGAGCATTTATCTGTCTTACATGAGAAGGGGAGGCAGAATAGGAAAGAGTAAAAAAGAAATTATTTAGTTTTTGCTAGTACATGTACTCATTTTGTGCTGGCTGCCTATGTTTCTGCATGAGCAATAATACATCACAAGAAAATGAAGGTAAAATATTGGGTATGGGTCCTGTGATGTTCTGATAAAATCATGACTGTTCTTTGCTAATGCTGAATTTGTTGAATGCCAGCTAGTCTATCACTATAATAAAACCAGCTAATGCTTAAATGAATTCTGGCAATTTTAAATAAAATTTTAGAACTTGATATGGCAGAACAGAATGCTAAGAGGTAACCAAGTGTGTAAACAGTAAATGAAGGATTATCCTTTTTTGTGAAAAACTCATTCCAGCGAGAAATTGAACTGGGGGCTTCTCTCTCTTTCAAAAAAAAAAAAGAGAGGGTTACTGAAACTAGTGAGCTAAATCAGTGCCTGTTTTTATTCCCTTTATAGTAATAAGTTTATTTGAAACCTATAAACAATTAACAAGTGAGTATAAATGTAACTGAGAACTGTATGCATCCTCCTTTTTAAAGATGCTCTTTCAAATAATAAATAACTGATTGCAGCAAACTTTTAAAACCAGCTGTGATTAGGCATATTAGGAGTGGCCCAATTCATTTGTTAGAGCATACTGTATGAATGTCCTCCTCTCGTTTGATATTTTCACTTCAAAGAAAGGATATTCTGCACAAAATCCATAGTTTTATAAACCATAAAGCAACTAACACCTAGGAAGAGGAAGGTAGAGCCTGTGCTTAATTAGTATATCAACTGAACAAAGGAGATTTTATCAATTAGTGAAACAGCAGCTCCTGGACCGGGTCTTTTTAGGATTTTAAGTGATGTAAGGGCAGAAATAAAGAGGAAAAAAACACAAATCTCCATGCTGAATTGTCATGGAGTTCAGCAGTGTGTAGCAATCAATTTCAGAAGCTAGTCCTTTAAAGAACTAGACTGGAATGATCTTGGCACTTGTTTACTGTAAATTCATGCATCTGCCTTACGAAGAACAATTTGTATTAGACCAACCCATCTCCATGTAGTTTGATCATACATAAATGTTCTCTAGTTATACTGTGTTCATGAAGTCAAAAGCTGCTGGCAAAGGTTAAAGCAGTAGATTAACTTCTGGGACAGGATCTTTTTAATAAGTAGAGTCTGAGCTTTTTGCCAGGAATTTCAACTGTCTCTGTATACAAAGTGCTCTTCCAAATGCTGTCTCTTACACAAAAAAGTCAAGCGTTACATCAACTGGTATATGGAAAAAAAAAAAAAAAAAAAAAAAAAAGGAGAAAAACATATGGATCTACTCCTTTTCTCCTTTTCAGATGCAGATTGTTGAGGCTGGAAGTCTATCACTTAGTCACTGTGTTCTCTGTTTGACCATATGGCTGCAAAATCTAGTGAAATTATATTTAAAAAAAAAAACAAACAAAAAACCTAGCTATCCTCAAAATATAATAGAATAACAGGCAAAAGAAAGGCATTTATTTCATTCGATCTTGTTATGTGATTTTTTTTATATGTGTTATTCTGAAAGGCTTTGGTGTTTTATTGAATTCGATCTCTGTTAGTATTTTGCTACTGTCTTTTGCATGGAAATAACTGGAATGAGCTCTTTTTCTCATACTGAAGTATGCCTCCAAAATTTAAGATGAAATTATAGGCATTTTTCTACCTAATTCCAGTTCCCTCATACCTATACACAGCTAAAACTGTGTGTAGAGGGCAACACTTACTAACAAGAAATCACTTATTTGTACCAAAAAAGAAGTGTAAAAATAAATTACTTGGTGGTCCACTAAAATTTTATGTAAACATTAGATATGCCACTAAAATGTTGATGCGTTTACTGGTAATAGGTCTTTGCATGAGAAGAAGATGTTCATGAATGCCAGTAGAAATGCTTCTGCACTAACTTCACAAACAAGACTTGAGAAGAGACGGACAGTGCAGGCACAGCTGCTTTTTTTCTGTGTATGTGTCAAGAAGGGAGTTTAATGTGCAAGTAAAATCCCATTTTTGTGCACGTCATGTCAAGATCTCTTGATCTTTATCACCAAGACCACCACATCTTAATCACAGTAAAATTTCAGCTTTGGTGTATTTGGAGAGACTCATTTCAGGGTGGTCTCTTTTGAACACATAGCATCAGATAAGCAAATCTGATTTAAGTGAGCACTACAGTTGAGTCTAAGTAAATCACAGAGGATTTTACAGTCACAGTCTGATTTTACTGAGATGCAAAATGATATAAACAACAAGATGCATACAGTATGACTTGAATCTGCAGGAAGTCCCTGTAACCAAGGGTCTTCCTCAGACATCAGTATCATTGTGTGATGCTGGGGAAAATAGATATGGAGAGAATCACAATCTGTTTAGAGGAATGCCGTTTAATAGACAAGAACATTGGTTTCTGTTTTTTATCAGATTATTTTATCTCAACTTGTAGCTTGAAAATCATAGTGTTTCTGTACACAGATTTTTTTCATGTACACACAAATATGCAGTATTCTGTCATAGTTAATTAACTATGTACTATAAAAATAGTACAGTAGTAGATTCACTCTATCCTTCAGTAATATTTTACAGTCCTTTCAGACCTGTAATAGTTAACTCAAGTGAAATTATATCTTATCCTCATCCATAAAACTGAAAGGAAAATTATTCCTCTGTGAAAAATTAATCTTCAGAAATTTTATTCTCATCACCTTCAGAAACTGTTCTGGATGAAGGAACTCTCCTATCATTGTGTTGTGGTAGAAACGTTTAACCATGATTATATATCTTTGTTTTAGGGTTTAAAAAATAGCACTATTTGCTGCAGCACTCACTCAGCACCAAACCAAAGCCACAAACTACGGCATACTACTTCTGTGACTGCTGTAGATGGAACTCTTATGTGGAACAGACGCTCTTGGTTAAATTGACCTGTTTGTTACACAAGTGTTTCCAGTTCAGAGGCCAGTAACAAGGATGGAGTTGAAAATTTCTCTTACAAGAAAAATAAATCTGGCATTAACTATGCCAAGAGATTTATGAAAATGGTAATTTAGCTTCCTAGATTTAGAGTTACCACCTGTCCATACTTGGACTTGGGAATTCATTTTAATTTTCTAGCCTGTTGTTTGCCAGTAAAATGTTCCTTGTGGATTAGAGAACACTGAGCTTCCTAACCTTGGTAACTCATGCCAGCATTGTCCTCACCCTTGGTGCTGAACAGTCAGCTGTAGAACACTTTATAAAGACATTATAAATCCCACTGCAATATATATCTGTTGAGGATATTGTAATTGTCATCTATCTTCCTACCCCTCCAGGACCAAGCATATCACTTTCAGAACATATGGTTTCCCTCAACAGATAAGTTACCAATTTAATGGCAGAGAGAAATGGAAAAAAATGTAAAACTCATGGTTGAGATTAAGGGCAGAAAAGGAAGGAAATAAGTAATATTAATACTAATTAAAACAAAACAAATCAAACAAAAAAAAAAAAAGACCAAGTGATGCATTATACAATTGCTCACTACCTGCTGACCAATGCTTAGCTCCTTCCTGAGCTGCAGCAGCCCCCTGGGTTAGTTCCCCAAGTTTTATTGTTTTTATTATTTATTTTATTATTTATTTTTTATTTTTTATGAAGAGCAGAATAGGATCTTCAGCATCTCATTACATGTGATGAGCAGACATTTATTTCCTCTTTAAAGTCTCATCCAAAAGTTAACAATTAATTGAAACACTTCATTGAATTTAGTTACATTGTCTCTGAGATGGAGACCGAGGAGAATTCTGATGTATAGAAAGTAGAGTTACAGAGAACGGTTCAGGCCTTTAAGCTTAGAATCTTCACCCATATCCTTCAATGAAAAGGCAAGGAACAGGTCCTTGGTTTCTCAGTGATACAACCTGTTTTCCTCCTGTGTTAGGCACTGAGGAATTGATCCCAGAACTGCAGTTTCTGTATTTAATGTCTTTACTTGTTGGCAAGGTATATAAGCAAGGAGACAATAGGCAATTGGTAATTGCAAGAAGTAAAGCGCTAGCTACTGATAGGACTAACCAAAAATGAAATTTCCTCTGTTCTTCTCTCTTTTTTCCCATTTTCTTATTAAAAATAATACTGTGGCTTCTGATGTCTCACATGCTTTTTCCTATTCAGTTCTCTATCAGCTGCCTGCATCTTATTTATGGGTAAAGTGAACCATCTCAAATTACTTGTTCTGATTTTGCTTTTGCTTTGTTGTCAGGTTATCACCTGGCAAACCTTGTCTGTGCACATACAAATACATAATTTATCCACACTTTAATGCTGGTCTCTGATGCTAATGGATATATGATAACTCTCAAAGAAGTTAATAATTTAAAGAGAACAGCCAAAATAATTATGTTTCATCACAAACAAACTGGTGATTAAGTCAGTAATCTGCTTTCAAAACCCTTATTTTTGTCAAAAATCAGCTCTCACATAGCCAGGTTTCTAAAAAAAAAAAAAAGTCAGAATATCTTAGCTATGACTCATTGTACAGGAGAGCAACAAGAGAGATTTATTTTCTGGGTTATACTAAAATTTTCTCTCTCCAATCTTTATATTGTCTTTGGTTTTAATGTGTAGTGGCAATCAGGGAGGAAAGGAGAAAAACTTGAGTGCATTGAGCACAGAAGGAAAGAAATAGAAGAAAACACTTCTCAAGTGATCTTATTGCTTTTTAATTAGTGCCTGTGGGAAGATACTTTGCTATATCACTGCCATTTATACTAGTACTATCTTGAAACAGTGGTGTGCAAAATCTCTCCCCATCTTCTGTAGCCCCAGAGCAGACATACATAAATATGTAATGGAAAAGATAGAAAACAGATTAAATCTTGCCTGTTGTGCTGATGCCTGATTAAGATAGAGAAAAATAAAAGTTGGGAAGTAGCAGTACAGAGGAAGATGAAGAGTATGTGCTAGATAAATTCATGCTAACAGCTGTTGTATGAAGCTCTGGGATTTGCTGTCCCATATAGCATATAATGAAAGCAAAATTTGCCGAAGTATATTTCTTTGTGTAATGAGGGAGGCAGTCAAGCAGTTAAATCATTTGCTTTCCATGGGACACTCTGCTGAGTTCTTTGCCATTGCATTTAACTACTCTCAGGTACTAGGGTGTCATTCTCACCTTCTTTATTATAATTTTTCTCCTTGTATTTTCCAGCAATTGGGAAATTTTACAGTGGAACAGCTGTTGGTAAAACTGTTGACCTAAAATGAAGCATTTACTAACTTATGAACAGTTGGTTGAAGTTGCTTAAATCTTCCGTTTGCAAGAAAACAGAAGCAGAAAACTATTTGCTCAGGAACTGTTTGGGAAATTATTAGGTTTGTGACTGACTACTGCCAATTTAATTTTCCTATTCAGCAAAATGGGTTTCCAAAGATAACTGTAACTATTTTATTGAAAACCAAGTAGAACGTTAAGAAAATAGAACATGCTTTTTGAATTAAAAGGCTTATATAAATAAAAATATACTTAAAATAGAGAGACTTGGAGTCTGATGGCCGAAATATGGAAACATGTAGTGTGAAATAACTGCACTGTGGGATATCAGAGCGCAATGAGATAATGCCAGTGCATCAAGCTGAGTGTGTAGACTAAGGTCTTTTAAAAAGTTTTAGGTGCAGTGTCACATTTGGTTTCTGAAACTACAAGATTCTAACAATATTTCTTTAACTGTAACCTTTGGCAATTAAATTTAGTTTCTGAGAACCTGAAGCCCCAAATAATCTATATTCTGTTGTGGTGGCTTGGACACAGCACTGCCAGCATTTTTTTTTCCACAAATTTTTTCAAGGAGAGGTGCTACACTGAGTTATTAAAATGTGCAGGTTAAAAAATCTGGCTGCTGTTGTGGTCCTCTTGACAGCAAGTGAGTTGATTTGATGTTTTCAGAGGTATTTAATGCAGAATGCAAGAAATAAGGTTATCCCGTCAGAAAATTTATAAATAATTATTTACTTAAAAGGCCATAGAATTGTTTGAGTTGACGACCACTCTCTGGGTACAATCTTGTAACCAGTTCCTCGTCCTTTGAACAGTCCATCCATCAAATCCATATCTTTCCAATTTGGAGAGAAGAGTGTTATGGGGGACTGTGTCAAATGCCTTACTGAAGTCCTGATAGATGACATCGGTGACTCTTCCCTTGTCCACTGACGCAGTTACACCATCATAAAAAGCAACAAAGCTGGTCAGGCAGGAGCTGCCTTCAGTGAAGCTGTGCTGGTTATCCCATATCACCTCCCTCTCTTCCATGTGCTTCAGCACAACTTCCAGGAGGATGTGCTCCATGATCTTCCCCAGCACTGATATAAGCTGACAAGTCACAGAATCACAGAATTGCAGAGGTTGAAGGGGACCTCAAGAGATCATCGAGGCCAACCCCCTTGCTAACTCAGGTTCCCTACAATATGTCACACAAATAGGTGTTCAGATGATCTTAAATATCTCTGTAGAAGGGAGGTCTAAGACCACTCTAGCAACCTGTTCCAGTGCTTTGTCATTCTTACTGTAAAGTTCTTTCACATGCTTGCATGGAACTTCCTATGTTCAAGTTTTAGGCCACTGCACCTTGTCCTATCCCTGATTAGTATTTCCCTGGGTCATCCTTTCTACCCTTCTTAAAAATGTGGGTGATACTGCCTTTTTTTCCAGTCAACAGGGACTTCACTTGACCACCGCGACTTTTTAAATATTATCAAGAGTGGTTTGGTAACTTTTTCAGCCAGTTCCCTCTGGACTCTGGGATGGATCTCATTGGAACCTATAGATTTATGGATGTTCAGGTTCCTCAGGCAGTCATGAACCTGATCTTCACTTACAGCAGGAGGGTCATCACTCCCCCAGTCCCCACCTTCTGAACCATCTGCTCAAAGGCAGTGTGTAGAGCAGTTGCTAGTGAAGACTGAGTCAGAAAAATTGTTGAGCTGATGAGTCTTCTCCTTGTCTGAAGTTACTAGCCTGCCTTTGTTGCTCACTAGGGGGGTACACCCTCCTGGACTTTCTTTTTTTCCTGTTGATATACCCATCGAAGACTTTCTTATCCTTCTTTGTGCCCCTTGCCAAGTCCAGTTCTGGTTAGGCCTTGGCCTTCATGACTTCGTTCCTAGACAGCAATCATCATTTCTGTAAATATGTACCTACAGAGCTTTATACATATATTAAAAATATCTATGGACCAAATCTGGCATGTTTTATCTCTTTTCCAATGTAAATTTTTTTTATGTTGATGCCAGTATGACTTTTGGATAATCATCACAGTTTTTGATTATTTGAATTGCTATAAGCATCTTGATTTCTGATCGTGTATTTTAGAAAATACATCTTTTCCCCAGGGTTTTTATTTTGCTATTGGATTCTTACAACTTTCAGTCAGCCAAAGAGCCTAAGGACGCTTTTAAAACTTGAAGTCAAGACTAAGGCATATTCATCAGCTAGCTGGGAGAAATGGTCTTAGACTTTGAAGTATTGCTGTACCATGTTTTTTATATATATTAAATGTTTTTAAATTCCCTTTCCTGTTTATTCTGGATGAAATATTTCCTCAAAGGAGAATAAAAAGGCATTTGTGACTTTAAAGGATCTTTAATTGCTATGAAGTATCTAGGTTTTTCTCTCTAAAGGCAGATGATTTAATAAAATTTTGACATCTGAGATGAGATGTCTAAGGCTCAGGAAAAGTGTGTTTTATATCACTGCTGAAAATACTGGTTTATAATGGAAATTCTGATTGATTAATAACTATAGTGTCCTTTTGGTATAGTACTGAGGGAGGTGAAATGATAGTGTTCATATTAGTTCCATGTTGCCAATCTATTAGTGGCTGAAATCCTTTTGCTGCTTTACTGTGATTCTATAAGCTTCTCAAATAGTGCTTCAGTATTTTAGGAAAACTGCCTGAGGAAAATGTATGAATCCTCTGGAATATATTTTGATTACTCTCATCAGCTCCTTAGGGTTTCTAAGCCATGACAGAATTTACTACACATCAAAAAAGATAAGAGAGTTAACTTTTTAGTGGCTCATCCACCCCAGTATACTTATATACACTTACCTTTTTTGAACAACCAAGCTTTCCATAGTTCAGATAAGTTATAATGAGCCATCTTTAGCACTCAAATGTTATTCAGTGGTTTCTCAAGAAAGATTTGCATGAGCTTTCTTTGAGGTCTCTATACAAATGGCTTGTCAAAGTGAGATAGCTAATATCTCATTCACAGAAGCACAGAATGGTTTTGATTTGAAGAGACCTCTGGAGGTCCAGTCCCCTGTTCAACAAGGGCCATGTACAACAGATTGCTTTAAACCATGCCTTTGAAGATCTATGGAGTCTCTCTTCTTGGAGAGTCTCTGAGCAACCTGTGCCTGTGCTCAGTCAGCTGCAAAGTTAAGTGATTCCTGGTGTTTAGATGGAATCTGTTGTTTTCTAGTTTCTGTTCTTTGCCTCTTGTTGTGTTGCTAGAGGTAACTGAAAAGAGTCTGGATGCATCCTCTTTGCACCATCCCTGCATCTATTTATAGATATCGACAAAATCTTCTGGATCCTTCTCTCTGGGCTGAGCAATCCCAGTTCTTTCAGTCTTTCCTCATAGGAGAGGTGCTTCATTATCTGCCTGGCTTTTTACTGGGCTCTCACAAGTATGCCTCAGTAGGCTCACTGGGAAACCTAGTACTCCAGATGTGACCTCACCAATGCTGCATTGAGGGGAAGGATCACCATCCTTGTCCTGCTGGTAATATTTTGCATAATTCAGCATGTTAATCTTCTTTGCAGCTGAGGAACATTCTTAGTGAACGTTGTACATTTTTGAGTAATACTAAAGAGTCTTTGCTTGCTGCCTGATGTTTGAGAACAGCTGAAAAAGTGTGAATGTCATCAGAAGAAAACATTGCCAAGTGTTTATACCAAAACACATGGAATGTGACCTTTTCATTGTAGATATGCACACAAAACTGAAACTCATGAAATGAGCATTTTGTAAATATAGTATGTTGTCAAAGAAGTAACAGACAAACTAGCTTCTTTCATGATTCAGTAGAACCAAAATACAAAATGCGTATGATATCGTTCAATAATGGGAAACTGAAAAATTTGTATTTATTTCATTATGTCAGCATCAAAATATTTGTACCACTTCTAGCCACTTAAGTTGGGAGGGGTTCCGTGAGTCATTTCCCCACTGCTGTATCTGAAGTCTCTTGTCTTCTCAGGTAGATGAACAAAGTTTGTGCACTGTGGAGGTCCTTCCAACAGGAAGAGCTCCACTCCAAATCCATTGAACAGATTCTTAATTTATTATTTAGCATTAAATACCCAAGAATGAAAGAAAATTAATGTTCTTGTGCTGTCTTGATCTACTCAGTGTACAAGAGACTGCTTGTATACTTAAGACCATTCGGAGCAGAAAATGATGCCATTCAGATTTCCAGCTGGGAAACGTGCTTATAAGAAGATACTAGATGAGCCTTCTTCTAGCAACTTCATAAAAATTGCACAAATCTGTCGCTGATTTGAAAGCCTTGCATTTTCTAACCACTCCTCAGAATCATCTCCTATATCTTGAATGCCAGATTTCTATGCAAAGCACTGAATATTAGAGTAGATATGAACAATTATCCAATTGAAGAAACACCTGCAGAGTAACACAGCTTTTCAATTTGTCTGGAGTGTGTACACATTGGGTCACAGTCCAAAGAGGACTGTGAAATGGAACTTGCTGTCCCTAGAAATTATTCAGAGCAAAGTCAGAAAATGAATGCATAAACCATAAAATATCTACTGTTTTAGTCCAAACTGAAATTAGACATGCCATCAGCACAGGCTCTTTCTGTGCAGTGTGTCATTGCAAATATGTTTTTGCCCTTTGACTGACGATTTCCTTTGTGCTTGTGCATTTCTGTTCACTTATGTGTGTTGTCTGCTTGTTTTATACACAATTAGCTTTGCAAGCATTTAAGCATGTGCCTGTGCGAATAATTAGAGAAATGCATTTGCTTTTAAGATTTTAGTAAGATTTATTCAGAATAGTAAGATCCACAGCTCACTGTGGGTAACAATTAGAAGTAGAAGCTACGTTGTTAAGTGATCTCTATCTCTCATTCACAAAGAGCTCAATGGTGACAGCCCTATAGGACTAAATGTGTTCTTTGGAAGCGTCACACTGTTTTATGCAGCTACTTAGGACTACAAGATATGCCATGTTCATTTTCTGGATTGTTGACTGGTTTTAAACCATTAACATTTTTCCTAGTCTATTTATGTAGTCAGCTGAAGCATAGTTTTAGGATTTTATCAGTCTTCAACTGCAAAAGCTACCTGTTTCCACCTCATTTCTATCAGCCTGGAGCTGTGTCATTTAAGTTGTGTGCCTATCTGCTAGTGATGATGGATTATAAGACAGTTATTTAGGGTATAGGAAAAAACGTGGGATTTATTTTCTCTAAAAGTGATAGGCATTAGGAAAATGCTCTAGGGACTGGTAGCAGTTTTAAATACTGAATTTGATCAATGAGAAAAACAGAGCAGGTTTTCAGCAATCTTTTTCTTTCTCTAAAGACAAAGGAAATATTTTTTAAAATTTGCAAGCATTCAAATAACTTTCATAGTTAAACATACCTAAACACAGGTTTCTTCACTATGTGTGTTTCTGTCCATGTACATTTCCTAGTTATCTCTCTGTGCCACTCTTGCTGCTCTTAATAGCTTTTTGGATCTTTACCTTTCTGTTCTCTTCCTACTAGCATGCAAGGTACGATTTTCTTCACTATCATTACCCACTAAACACAGCTTAACATTTGGGCCTCCTGGAGGTGGGAAATTACAGCTGCAGTTCACCCAGCTATGGAGCCACAGGCCTCTTTGAACACATCAAGAAGGTACTCTGCTTTTTTACATTTACTTTTCTCTGGATATACAGTCCTGTTTGAAGTCTCTAGTAGTACTAGTCTGAAGTCTCTAATAGCTAATTAAGGAATCTTTATCTAAGAAATTGTTGTGATTCCACTTTCATAACAAGAATGAGGTCTCGTATGTGTAAACATACCACACATATCTTGAGTTCAGTATTCGAAAATGCTTGAAATTTGCATGGTGAATCTCATGGCATAGTTTATTATGCCAACTCTTACACAGCAGCTTGTTTTCAGTTCACAATAATTCTGAATCTGTTTACCACATGCAGTCCTTTACCAGGCCTGGTACGTTTATCATTCCTTCCTCTCTGAAGAAACATGAGTGATCAGTTGTACTCTATTTAGTTTCCTAGAAATGTAGAAATTACTTTTCTGATGACTTTTTTAACTTTAAATAAAATGCTCCACTTATTTTACTATATTTAAGAGAACATTGGTGACTCACAGACATTTCACAGGATGCTACACTTCCAGTTAACACTTTCAGAAGTTTATTAGCGATTCCCTTGTTTTGTTTAGTCACCACGTGAGAAATTTTTGCATCCAGTGTCTTGTGGATGACCAAAATCCTGCTGTTTGTTTGAAGGATTCTATGTGCATATGACTGATAAGGTTTTGGAAGGATGAGGCTCAACTTTGATTTGCTACATTGGTTGAAAATATTTATTGATGAAGTTGAAAATAGGCAAGTCAAAAAACAAAAAGGAATGAAGCCATAGTCTTTATATTGGGCTCAACAAAGCAGTTTTGATGGAAGTGCTTTTGATTCACAAGACCACAGACATTACTTCAGCCTTGAGTGCTGATATCTTTTCCCTTTAGCAGTTCTTGGTGTGCCAGTGTTTTGTGTTTTATGAAGAATCTTTGCTCTGAAAAGATCAGAGATTGGCTCTCAAGTCCAAGTATTAAGTGATCAAAAGACTTATTTGTATGGATACAAAGTATGGCGCATCCCCTTTTAAAAACTCAATGTTTTTAAGATTTATAAACACAAATTTCTTAAATCAACTCTTCCAGTAAATTGCTTTCCATTTCTTTTTCTCACACTAATTCAAATGACTCTAGAAACTAAATGAACCATTTTCTCCTAATGCATGGAAAGAAGCAAGGGAAAGACAGCAAATAGAGACATTTGTGAAGAATTCAGTACAACAGAAATGGGGATTGAATAGTTAGGAAATAGTCAATTTGTTTTCCAACTAAAAAACTTCAGCAAAGTTGCAATGATTGATTTTTCATTGTACATTCAGCCGTCAGCAAAGAAGAATAAAAAATTATTTATAATTTCAATCTGAAACACAATTTAGATTTTAAGGAGGGAAATTCTGGCTCAGTATTAAGTATTCTTAACTAAAGATTATACCAATATCTTTTGGAAAATAAAGTGTTGATATGGATCCTTTGTTTTCACTAAAACAAAAGATTGAAAAGGAAACTCTGTAAAATAGGGAGTTAATTTCTCATTAGGATGTTCTAATTTCTAAAATGGTCTTAAAAAGAACTATTATATGTAACATCTCTAGCAATATGAATGTGATTTTTTCCTACTTTTATTAAAGTAGGTTCACTGAAAGTATTGTATTCGTTTATGTGACCAACCAGCCTAGTTTAATAGGCCTGTAACTAGCGGTGTTCCTCAGGGGTCTGTGCTGGGTCCGGTCTTGTTCAACATCTTCATCAATGACCTTGATGAGGGGATAATGGCCACCCTCAGCAAGTTTGCTGATGATATGAAGTTGGGAGGATCGGCTGACACGCCTGAAGGCTGTGTTGCCATTCAGCAAGACCTGGACAGGCTGGAGAGCTGGGCAGAAAAAAACCGGATGAGGTTTAACAAAAGCAAGTGTAGAGTCTTGCATCTGGGGAGGAATAATTGCATGCACCAGTACAGGTTGGGGGATGAGCTGCTGGAGGGGAGCTCTGCGGAAAGGGACCTGGGTGTCCTGGTGGATGACAGGTTGGCCATGAGCCAGCAGTGTGCCCTTGTAGCCAAAAGGGCCAATGGCTTACTGGGATGCATTAAAAAGAGCGTGTCCAGCAGGTCGAGGGAGGTGATCCTCCCCCTCTACTCTGCCCTGGTGAGGCCTCATCTGGAGTACTGCGTCCAGTTCTGGGCTCCCCAGTACAAAAAAGACAAGGATCTCTTGGAAAGAGTCCAGCGGAGGGCCACGAAGATGGTGAAGGGCCTGGAGCATCTCTGCTATGAGGAAAGGCTGAGTGAACTGGGTCTGTTCAGCCTTGGGAAGAGAAGACTGAGAGGGGACCTGATCCAGGTCTATAAATATCTAAGGTGTGGGGGGCAGAATGGCGAGGCCAGACTGTTTTCAGTGGTGAGTGGAGACAGGACAAGGGGAAACGGCTGGAAACTGCAGCACAGGAAGTTCCGCACAAACACGCGCAAGAACTTCTTTACAGTGAGGTGACGGAGCACTGGAACAGGCTGCCCAGGGAGGTGGTGGAGTCTCCTTCTGTGGAGATGTTCAAGACCTGCCTGGATGCCTACCTGTGCGACCTGGTGTAGGGAACCTGCTTTGGCAGGGGGGTTGGACTCGATGATCTCTGGAGGTCCCTTCCAACCCCTACAATTCTGTGATTCTGTGATTCTGTGAAAATAAAGAATACAAATGAGGAAAAAAATGATAAATTATATTTTGAATGCATTCTTTATAGATAACCAGGATTTCACAGTGCCTATTTAGAAATTGCAGAATAAAGGTTAGACTCAATGATCTCTACAGGTCTCTTCCAACTCCTACATTTCTGTGACTCTGAATAAATTTACACAACTTTCTTCCTGGGAGTAATTAAGCTAACCAACAGTGCAGAGTAAGCAGGAGCATGCTAGGCAGACTAAGGATCAGTCTACTTAAAGTATTTTCTGTGTCTTGTTACTCAGCAGTAAGGGACTGTCTGTTATTAGGGGGGAGACATCATCAAATCCTTTCCAAAGTGGCAAAGGACTTCCCAAGGAACCCAAAAGTGCAGCCATAAGAGAAAAGAACAATCACAAACATCATTAGAAAGTCCTTCATTTGGGGAACACTGTGGATTTAATTGAGTTTCTCTGTGAGGTTGAGTTTTAGCTTTAATACTCTTTTAACAATTTATTTTATTTTATATTAACAGTAACAGGAAATAAAACTGCTTTTAGTGTGGCTGCTATAGATTTAAATTTAGAAAGACTCAGAGCAGAACTACCCAAACAAATATACCTTTTAAAGAATTCCTTTAGAGGTCATTTGTTACATTTGCAGAAATAGTGGACTACCAAAATAGCCCATTATAATGCATTAAATGCACATTCACAAAATGCAAAATTCACTGAATTTTTCACTTTTCCCGCACCAGTCATTTACTTCAATGTGCTGAAGTCTTACAAGATCCCAGTCATACTAAAAAACAGTTTAAAGCAACAGAAGTGCTTTTGCTTTTATGAATGCATTAGCTCCGGGTCTCATATTTGTTTTTGTTGAGGCCTTCAGTTCCTTATTGTCTGTCTGTACACCCTCTTCCAGAGTATTCTGTTTTTCTGTTAACTCTTCATCAAACAAAACTTTCCTCCTTTATCTAGTATGCATTTTATGTGACTGCAATATTCCATTCTTCTACTGTGGTGCCACACTGCATACCTGAGAGAGACCAAATGCTGGGTAGGCCATAGATTGGAAATGCAATCCAGTATATTCTGGTAAAATCAAAGTTTCATGCTGCTCCACTAGAAACAATTCCTAAGAAAAGAATCTTATCACTAGCTTTATTTACTTCTGGTTGAACTGTTATGTAATTTTCCTGCATAACAGAAGAGACCTTTTGGGTGGAAGAAACAAAAAGAAAAGACAGTTGTGACCATTTGAATCCATCCTAAAGGACCTGAACATCAAACATCACATTATTTAACTCTTCTCTGTGCCACGATGTGAAAAAAGGAAACTGCTAATAATTATGATTGCATTGAAAATTAGATAATTATTACTTTTTAATTCATTTTTTCATGATCATGAATCAGTTTTTCCTAGCACAGCAATATGCTATGCATATTCCTCCACTGAACAGTATCTGGCAGGTGCTTGCTAAGATGCAGATAATTGTGGCAGATAGATTATTGTGCGTTAAGATTTCAGCATTCTTCTCTCATGTCCATTTCATATGCCAGAAAACAAATAAACAAAAAGAATCTCTGGATTCAGAGATTAGGGAAAAGTAGGTTCTCTAAGTCTTTCTTTCCACTTAAAAATAATGGCATTAACTACACTCTACTGGAATATACTGATTAGACTTACAGTGTTAAAGCTTAGATGGACACTTTGGCTTCTTTACCTGGTGATTGAGTTTGGCCTACCAATTCAGGTCATTCTTCTTTTCTGTTTATGAAGTTTACAAGTACAGGAATATAGCATAGGAAAAATAATTGTTTCACTACAGAGGTGAACCAAATCTGCAATGTGTCAGCTTACATCTGGAAGAGATAAAGTTTTGTTCACCTTTTACCTTAATTTACAAAAACTCCAGTGGTACAGTGAATTCATGCTCATGTTTCAGTGATTATATATTAGCACTTCCCAGAGACAGCCTGAAGGGACTAGCCTGGGTGTGCAGCCAAGGAGTACCTCCATGAATTGCTAGGGTTTTGCATTATAATCTAAAGTAAACTGCAACAGGGATTTTTTTTAATGAGGCGACTGAAAGGATGAAGGTGGTAGTTAGGCTGTATGACGCTGCCAGAATATTTCTAAGCTTTAGAGTGGAATAATTGCAATTGGCAACATCCTCATTAATCATAGCTAATGTTAATGATAGCTCCCCATTGTGTCTCATGAAGAGGTGATGGCCTTAATGAAAGCTGCCTTTAAGGCTAACAGATGGTGGTTGAATTCTGGTATTTTAAATATACAATTGTTCCATTCTTTTGAATATTTTTTTCTTTTTCTTTCTTCCCTTCTCTCTTTCTCTCTTACTTTCTTTCTACAGAATAATAATATGGAACACACTTTACTCATTTACTCAACACTAAGCGTGTTTTTTGATTTGCTGAGTACATAATAGGAAGGAACAAAAGGAAAACATTACATGCATTGTATATTCAGAGCCACGTATGCAGATCAAATTATGTTTTCTGATCTATTCTAAATACTATAGATATCATTGTGAATTCACTGAATAACAGAATAATGTTTACTGTAATATATTGTAAGAAATATTGGATCAGATGGGAGAAAAAGCATATTAGTCTGTAGCTTCATCATGCCGCTAATGCTTGATAGCTCAATATTTGGTGGTTATCAGTGTTGCTAATCTAGTTTTATTTATGAACACATTTGGCTTTTGCTGCCTTTTTTTTTTTTTTTTTTTTTGGTCCCTCTTAGGTAAGGCATCAGGATAGAACCTAAGACAGCTTCAAATTTTGTATATTCTGATATTTTACTATTGAGCCTGAGTATTCAGAGGCTCTAGTTTAAATCTCGAAGATATTTGTAGTTCTGTTTAAAAACTAGGATTAGTCAAGTGCCTGAAGTTATGCATATGCCTAACTGCTTTGCTGAATTGGAAGCTGATATCAATGTTCTGTTCTTCTAACAGAAAAGGAAAAACAATGCATCCCTATTTCACTGGGATATTTGAAAATTAGTAGATGACTGCTTGTTAAATGTGCAGATTTTATAATAACAAGAATTTTCAGAGAAATATTTCTTACATTTTGTGTTTTTCTTGCTTGTTAATGTTGTGCTTCCTTTTTCATATGTTATTCATTTATTCTTTCTCTTTCAAGATATGGGCTTAACATGTGTAAATATTTGTTACCTTGATGTGTATTTGCTAATAACAGTCCAGAAATGAGTTTCCTACAACTAAACAAAGGGGCAATCATGCAAGATCTACATAGGAAACTTTGTTTTTCCAGTTTGCCAGTAATGTAATATTTCTTATGCTTTTAGGTAAAATGCATATTGACTCTTCTCACTCCCATTGTGAGCTTGTTTGTGGTTATTACATGCTCATTCTCATTATCTGCTTGTTGTCCACTGCCATCAAATGTCTTTCAGCAATGGCTAACTTACAGATTTATCTTTTTGAAAGGCTGGGTCTCAGAATGTGTTCCCTAGAATTATCATTTTACCTTTACTTAAGATTCAAGTTTCATCATTTTAGTGTTTTGTTCCCAGATTTCTTTGTGTATTACTGTCTTTTTGAGTATTATCAAGTCCTTCTAGTTTAGTATGTACAGGTATTCCAATGTTAGAACACTTCAAATAGACCCCTAAAGAGGAATTCTCTGCTTTACCATGGCGATAGCTTATGCTTTGTAGAGCTAAGGCCTGCTTTAAGGTGGTTTACATTTTGTATGTACTGGCACCTTCTTAATGTACTTCTAAATTTTACTTGCTATCATCTCTAATTGTGATCTGACAACCATTTTCTAAACATGACAGTTAGAAACGGTGATACATATATATGTTTAACTGTTCATAACTTTTGTTATTTAGTGTCCTGCTAATTAAGAAATATTGAACAGAGTTCCTCAAACCTCTGAGCATTACCACCTTTGTTGAGTATTTGCATACTCTTTATGCTATTTATGCAATGAAGAATATGTTAAAATACTGTAAAGTAGCATTTGGCTATATTTTATATCCTTTACTTTTTTGTGCAATTACGCTATTAAGTTTCTTTTCCAGGCTACAATATTTTGGTGAAAGGACAAGGTATACTGTATACTGTATTCTAAGTTAATTCAGAGGAAAAACTGCAGGTTTTTTTTTCTTATGATGTGAGCAATCTTCATGGCAAGCTTTATCTGTTGCTGTATGGTTCTCTTGTGGACTGCCTCCTGATTTTCCTTCACATCAGGCTTTTAGGAAAGTAGAATACATTTCATTGTTCTATTCTGAGGGTTTTTAATATGAGAAAGAATCAGACATCTCAAACAGCTAGGGAGGCAGGGAGATGCAGAGAGGTCACTATTTTTTCCTCCAGACTAATTTTTTATTATTATTATCAGCTCTTGTGAGCACACTGATATGTGAAGTAAAAAAAAATCTGACCTTTCTCTATAGGCAGATACAGGAAAGTGGTTTAGGGGACAGGATGTCAAATATCGGAGGAGATGCAGAAAGTTGGTTTCCCTGGGGGAAAAATATATATATATATATATATATATTTGTGGAGGAAATACTAGCTGAACTGATGAGACAGAAAACTAGATTCATGATTTGAAAATAGAAAAGTAAAGAGCATCCATCATTCAGACAGATAGCAGCCTTAATTATATTCTCTTTTAATTTGAGTTGTTCAATAATGCATCATGTTAGTCATCTGAGTTGCACCTCTTTGTGTTACACTGTGTTGCAAGTAAGGAAGTAAGTTTATTACAACCAATCAAACAATTACAACACAATTCTAAAGCAGGCAGTTGATGAAGGATTGAAACAATGAATTATAACTTCCAAGAAGAAATTCCTGGCAAAGAAAGCCAAATGCAAAGAGAGGCTGTTGGCTAAAATTAGACCAGGCAGGATTCATTCAGAGAATCATATGTAGCATAACTTCTTCCACTGTGATATCTAAAAATTGTCATTCATGCCATAAGAGCTGTCAAGATACATGTTTTCAATTATATGAAGAACTGAGAAAAAATGGTCCACTTTAGAAATAATGTGGAATTATTTTGTTTCTCCCAAATTAACTAAATATTTGTGCTACTTTGTATCTTCACAACAGTACTTTCATATTGTAGAAAGACAACACGCTCGTGCCATGCAAGTAGGGAAGTGGGAATCAGAAGTTAAGTTACATGTTCAGCCCAGAGCAGAGAAGGCTGAAAGGACCTCATAGCAGCTTACAGCTTCTCACAAGGGGAGCAGAGGGGCAGTGCTGATCTCTCTCTGATGATCAGTGATATAATCTGAAGGAATAGCATGAAGTTGTGACAGAAGAGGGGCAGGTTAGATATCAGGAAAAGGTTATTCACCAAGAAGGTCAACAGGTACTGGAACAAGCTCCCCTGGGAAGTCGTCACAGCACTGAGCTCATGGGCATTTGAGAAGTGTCTGGACAGTGCTCTCAGTCAGATGGTCTGTTTTTTGGGTGGTCCTATGTAGAGCCAGGAGTTGAACTTGATGATCTTTATAAGTCCCTTCCAACTGGGGATGCTCTATGATTCTGCGCAAGAAATCAGATCACTCAGCATTTGGATAGCTTATGTGGCTGAAGTATGCTTTCTGTTGCACAGCAATGCCAGTTTTCCTGATATGCATGGAATGGTATTATGGGCTGATAGGATGTTGTAGGAGTCATGACATCAGGCACCTACTAGTTCCACACACAGAGTTCTCTTTAAGGAAATAGGCATTTGTTTCACTTGTGTAGTTATTGAACAAGTCACAGTTTTTATGTTAAACAGAAGGAAAATATACATGTATACATAGAAAGCTAAATACAAGAGGAATTGAATTTAAAACATTGTTTTAGTCTCATCACGTTGACTCAGGCTGCTTGGACAAACTGGAAATCCTAACTTAGGATGTCATATTTTTTTTTGAAGCATTCTGATTTTAAGGGTTTTGTATCACTGACTTTGTTAAGATCAGTAACATTTTCCAGTTCATTTTCCCTTGTAAATGCTGCGCAAAATAACAACATCAACAATAAAGGAAGGAACAGCTAAAGCTAATTTTGTCAAATCATCCCAAATAAAAACAAACAATCAAAACCAATGAGCCTTCTTAGACAAAGCGTCCATGAAATTAAAGGGAAATACAAATCATATGTTGCTTATTATGTGTGACTGCCACAGTTTGATGTCTGTCTGATGGTAAAAATCAGTAATCTATATTTCTACTCTGGCTTGTTCTTCCCTTTCCTCTCCCCTCTCAACACATTCATCTTCCTTATAGCATAGGGCTATGAACACTTCTTAGATATTCAGAACACCCAGGTATTATTCTTTCTTCTCTCCTTCTAGTCTAGTAGAGGAAGAGATTTTTACTTCTAAACAAAACAAAAATTGGATAATCATTTGTAGTTTTAGTCCTGTTGGAGACAGTTACGTTATTCTATGTTTTCAAAAAGAGTTGTTCCATGAAAAATGATTAAGAGTCTGTCAAAATACATTTTAATGATTTATTTTACTCTTTGATATGAATTGCCCTAAATATGATTTATACACAGATCTTACCTGTGACATAATTAAACTATATTAAGAATCTTAGCAGGCAACCATGTTTTGTTGTCATTAGAAAGATAATCTGTCACTTGAATTTATGCATTTATTTTTTTCTACACATTATTTGCTTTCTTATTTGCTCTCTAATTAAAAAGCCAACCAAAATAGGTTGGCAGTGTATTAATCTTCTGTTATTCTGCATGCACTTCCTATGGACTCAGTCTCCTATTGAGTCATGAGAGATTCCAAATTCCCCTGTAAACACAATTAATGAGGAATGTCAGAAGTGCATTGATGGCTTACTCTTCTAGGGAGAAAGCTATTTGGTAAGCACAGTTGAACCATGTTTTTTGCAACTAGGGTAAATATCCTACAAAAGCATTATGATTTTATTGGTGGACTGACTAGGGCTTGCTTTGGTTAGATGTTGCCATTGTAAAACATAAGATGCATTGCAGTGGCTGTTGTTGTATTTTCTAAAACCTTTAATTCTCAGTTTGCATTTTAACAAACAGCCACAGGACTTCCTTTGGCCTGTGACTAACTTAGTCTGCAGCTGTGAATCCAAAAGTTTCTACATGCTCGTAACCTCATAGCAAATAATCTGAAAAGTTACAAACAACTTTACAGTGTCTTTTTAAAGTCAAATATGTATATCAGTGTCATAGTTTTATGATTTTTTGCTATTGGTGTTCCACATCACAACATCATGTCTTGCACTGGGAGTTAAAGAGTTAATGCTCCAGATCCAGGTACCAGTCCCAGAAGAGAAGAGCTACGTATCCCAAAGGACTTTGTGTTATTTGTCTTTCCGTTTTTTGCTCAGAGGGAAAAAATAAAAACCATCCATAGATCACATCCCCTCCCCTTTTTCAACCTTCCAGCTTGTCTCTGCTCCTAGCCGTCTCACCTGCCTTAGCAATAGAGTAAAGCATTCAATTCTCAGAAACTCTCTCTCATTTTATTTGCTTTATTAGCTTCCATTCTAATTATATTGTATTATTGTATTATAGTGTGTTATCTTGCGTTCTGATATCTTATCTAGTAAATCAGTTTGTTTCTCCTCATCATTGCCGCTGTTGTGTTTTTAGGCCCATCTCTCTACCCTTTTCCCTTTTTCCCCCTTTTCCCTTTCCCAGGGCATGGGTCTATGGGTCCCCTCACCCTGCTAATCACAGAACTGTACCAAACCAGCCCATAACAGAGCCATTGCAACAGAGTTTATACACTTGAGTTATAACTCAGATGAGTAATTCCTTTTCTAACATTCTTGGGTTATTTTCTTAATATCCATTTTTCCATGTTCAATAATTTATACCTTACGTATTGGGAAGACTTCAGCTCATCAACTCAAGAATAGTGTCTGCAGTGTATTTCCTGGTCCACTCGTATCTTCCTTTTCTTGCTGACCCTTGCAAGCTAATTAATTGAACAGGCAGCTGAGCATGGATAAGGCTCTGTTTGAGGCTCTGCATCCATGGTGGCCTCCTGGAGCTCAGTCAGAACAACCATGGTGCTCTGTACTGTTTATAGAATTGATATGTCTGAGGCAAATGATCTATTGCTCAGAAACAGACTTTTTGAGCCACTTCATGTATCCAGCACTACCAGGGAGCTGCAGGATGCGTGCTTACTGTTTCAGAACAAAGTTTACATATTCTTCTGTAGATGAAAGAGGAAGTCAGCTGAATGAAGGTGGAAACTGCTTCCTTTAAACATAGATGCTGCTGGATTGCTCTTGGTCCTTGCAGATCCTTATAGGCAGGAAGTCCAATCAGAGATGCAAATTTGGTTGCAAGGTGTAGATTTTTCAAGATTGCTTCCTATTCCCTCAAGCACCTTGAGTTATATTAATAAACTTACTTTAATGGGAGAAAATTATTTTCATGGCAATTTTTCAACATAAATGGAAACAAATGTTCAGATTAACATATGAGTAAATGGAATATTGAATGAAAATATGTAGTTATTAAAAATAAAATTTCTAGTAAGATTTACAAATTAAGGTCTTTCATTATGTACATCTCATAAAATCTTCTGGAACATAAATTCACATTCAGATGTACCACTGAAAAGGCTGGATTTAAGCACAAACTAAAATACACTTTGTGCATGTACTTGAATATTAGTTATAGAAGTAGGGCTCCTGAATAAATGTCTAATTTTCCTTTTTTGTCATTAATACAAAATGAAAACATTGTCTGGCTTTTTTGGGGAGTTTTAGGAAATGTTTTTTGTATCTGCTTATAAAAGGAAATGAAGACAACACTTGTAATTATAGAGGGAAGTTGTAATGATGATGTAGTATTCCACACAAAGTTAACTTCTCTCCACCATGGTTCTTGTGTGAAGTTTGTGTTTTCCAAATGTAGCTTTTCTCAAGATATTTGTAGTATAGCTGTTCAGTGTCAAAAAAAGCCTAACTTCCTGTAAAAATAAATTTCTACTGACATAATTCATCTGCGTGTACTGGAATAAATTGCTTTCTTTTTGTGGGTAGTTTCAGGGGATTCTTTTGGAAATGCTGGAGGTTGTTTGGCACCTTTCTTATATGCAATAGTTCTCACTTTTCTTCCACCGGCGGAACTAAGTTGTGTTAAAATAGGAAAGCTAACATAACACTCTGTTTTTTCTTTCAAAGTAAAGCCCCCCCAAACTGAGTAGCTTTAGCATTTTCAGCTCCCCACACCCACACTGTGCATTATTTTTCGGTTGTCATGATTGTTTTTCTTTTCTGTGTGGCGCAGAGCACCTATGAAGCCAAGCACAATTTATATTGCCAAAACAGATGTTATAAAATGAAGCTGAATATGGCAGATGTTGAAAGAGCTGTATGCTTGCAAATGATTGCCTGTCATGATTAGTTTTTCTGTTGTTTTTTTTTTAATTTATTTTTTATTTTCTTTGGTTATTGCTTTCTGAAACACTGGACTGGGAGAGCAAAGTGACTTGGTCTTTCTGTGCTGGATTTTATGTCAAAAAAGGAAAAAGTTCATCTACTTTCACTTAGGATAGATGAAATATTTGAGGTAATCTAATTCAAAATAACATGTTGATGACAAATAGTTTGAAAAATATTTCACAGTGTCGAGTAAAGACTGTTTTCTGTTGCATTCTCCAAGAACTAAGTCTAACAAGCGGTGGATAGGGTTACTTTGAGTTTTGTATTAGTATGAAGCATTTAAAACTTCATTGAAAATAATTTGTAGGAAAAGGATTTGATTGAAATTGTTCAGCGATCCATTTTGTAGTTCCAATGAGTTATTTTCTTTTGAAATACCACGAGCAATTAAATGCTGAGGAACCTGTGCTTCACTGCATCTGATACTGTCTTGATGTCAAGTTCTTGATGGTGGAAAAAATATTATAACACCACCAGTCAACCTTAAACTCCACTTTTACTTTATTGTCAGATGATTCTCCTAAGAAGTAAGCCTTGTAGATGCTGGATTTTTGTAAAATCTGTGCAACTTCCAGGCCCTCCCTGTCAGTAAGGCATTTCTCCTGTCCAAACTTTTTCTGTGTTCTGGAAGTCACTGTCTCCTTGGTACAGGTGGATGCAATTTGCATCTGACTTTGCCAAATGTTGTGCAGGAAAGAAGCTGGAAAATCAATGTTATTACTGCAGGCTGCATTCTATTCACTATAACAAGGAATGTTTTTATATTCTCTATGAAATTGACGTAACACAAAATTAGATGAGAAATTTAATATTGCAGAAAGCCAAGAAACACTAGCATTAAGATAGCAATAGCAATATTGTGATTTTTTTTTGTTTGTTTGTTTGTTTTTCTTTTTCAGTATTCTTGGGTGTGATTTACAATACTATCATCAGGATATTGAACAACAAGATTTTATATACGGAGAAAACATCAAGGAATAATTTTGAAAAATACTTTATTTTTGGGGATTCCCTGTGGTGGCACATTTTATCTGCAAGGAAAATAAAATGCATTCAGTCATCCTAAATGTCTCTAAATCCAGCTGGCCTTTTGTAGTCTATGCTATTTGGGCTGATAACTGGTGTCTTTTCATAGCTGGCTAGTCACTGGAGCTTACTTAAATTCTCACTATGTTGTGCTGGGAGAAGATGAATGTATTGGTATGGAACATCACTTGAATTGCAGAGATTAAAATTAACCAAGAGGTAAATTTGAAGAAGAAACAGGTACCATTCAGCAGGAATAATAGTGCCAAGAATGGAAGGGATTTACATCAGGAAGGGATTAAAGGATAAACATGGGAAGAATAACAACTGAGGTTAAAGAAAAAAGAAGAAAAAAAAATAAAAAAAGCAGAGAACATAGAACAAAAATAAAGAAAAAGTGAAGTTCTGAGTAGTAATCAGAATATATTTCTAATTTGGCTTTCTAATAGTAGGAGAATGGATATGTTATAATACATGTATAAATGGTCTTGGTGTTACATCTTATAAATAAGAGTCACATAAAATATTTCTATTGTGTCCTTACAACATATTGCACAAAGATGGATTTGAACATGAAAGTAATAATACAGCCATTGCAGAATCACCAGCTTTTGTTTTTTTACCCTTCCTTGCCAAAACAGCCACTTTACAATCCAAATGCCCTTGTCTTGCTATGAAGCTCATCAAACACGATTTCTATCATCCCATTTCCTTTCATTTTCCAATCTTATTAGTTAAAATAATATCCATAATTCTTACTGCATCCTAACATTGGTGCAAAAGAACAGATATTTCAGAAATAGATCCATATTGAAATCTTATTATTTTAGAATCTTCTCTTGTATTTGTTATACTTAATAGTTTTAGAAATTATGAAACAAATTACTCCTCTATGTCATGCTATGTATAGTGAGAGGTAAGAAACATATAAAGAAACTTTGCAAAGCTGAGTTTATAATTGTGGGTGTGGTACACTGAGACAAGGAGTCTCCACACATAAATTATTTCCTTAAGAAAATAATGGTTTAGTGAAACAAACAAACAAACAAAGTAACCTTTTTTAATAGCTGATTTTAATTATTGAACCTGTCATGGGGCAGTCCCATACTGGCAGAAGCAGCTCCCTAAATTGCCTAGTCACCAGCCTTCCTACAGCTTCTGGGGGACCAGCTGTGGCCTTGAGACTGATGTATTGCCTACAGTTAGTGAAAAGTCTGGGAGATGTAGAGGTCAGGGCAGGTAGCCCCTAAGTGACTCACTGTTCTGTTTCCATTTTGCTCAGGACATTTAGGAACAGGTGGGTCTGCTCAAAGAAGAAGGGTTCTCAGTTTTTGTGTAACTGTTATGAGCACTACAGATTATGCCATTTAATACTCATGCTTTCTATGCAGTATAATCATGGTATATAGGACTTGTGAGGTCTGCAGATTATTATTTACCAATAGGACTTCAATTTTCAGAATTCTGCTTCATTTCTTTCATCTTGCTATTTGGTTTCTTTTATAATTTTTGCAAATGTTCAGGTCAGGTAATAGCTTTTCTTATTTTTCATGAAATGTAGAAATGTAGTATTAGTTCATTTAAAAGAAAGTGGCTGTATTTCAGATCAAAGGTAAAATAGCAGCTTTTCACTGAACAGGTATTCTTAACAACATGTAATGATACTCTTGAATTTGATAGTCCCTGCCCCAGCTTTTATGACTGCTGCACTAGTATACTGGGCCTTATTACAGCTGTAGTTGTCAAGAAATCTTTCCAGAATCAGTTATTTCTGCAGTTGCTTTTTGGAAAAGATGGATGTTGTGTCCCAAAACAGCTTACTGGAAACAAACTGTTGGTTAATTCAATAGCAGAAACAAGATATAACAAGAGAAGTTGATGTTAATACAAATAAGCATCTTTATTTGTCAGTGTTATTACAAATAATTTTCAAGTCAGCTTCCACTCAGTATCTGACCCTTTTTGTATGGGACAGATTTTTCTCGTCATTCTAAGATCACGAGCTTCTCTGGTTTGATTTTCACCCCCTGTAGTTTCCTACTAGGCTTCTCCCTGCCTCCCTGCATCTTGCACAACTGTGATATGGCCATGATCTGCATTGTTACTTCAGGTGAGGGAATGGGGCTTTCCAAAGTGTTTACTTACTTTCTCGTCTGCTAGGATTTAGTTCATGTTGGAATTAACTCCTTGCATTTGTGTATAAAATAATACCATGATAATCAAAGAAATGAGTGGATCATATAATATTAGTAAAGCATAGGCAAGTTCCAAATATTTCAGAATTGACTTACCAAACATGTTATCAGAAAGGTGGAAGTGAAAAGAATTGCATGTTTAATTATTTATCAAAGAAATGGTTGGTGATGCATTACTTAGTCTAAATGAAAAGGCAAAAAAAGAAAGGGCAAAGATCTCTCAGCCTTAGTCATCCATTAGGCTAGCATTCTTGGAGTTAACTATTTTACATAACTGATTACAAAAAAAATGCTGTTTTCATTTAGCATTGTATCTGCACACAGGTGACTTTCCATTCTAAATGTACAGGATCATGCTTACACCCAGCAGATTTCAGCGAAAGTCTGAAAGAAGCTCAGGGGCTGTGGTGAGAAACCTCATCTGCTCCACCAGCATGCTTTGTAACTGGCTCAGCAATGTTAAATTTGACTTGTCCGTAAAGTTCAGCTTGTCATAGATGTCACATTTCTTCAACATACGTTTAGTCTTACTTATGAGGTATGCTATGAACTACCCTATCAGTCTTAGCTGCCACTAAACACTTTTTTTACTCTGGTGTACAAATTTACCTATGTTTCTGTTAGCACTCATGGTAACAAAATCACACAGTGGCCTAGGTTAGAAGGCATCACTGGACATCATTGGATCCCGACCTCCTACTCAAACAGGGCTCCTTAGAGCCTTGTGTTACATAGTATAGAAACAAGTTATTGACAAGAGATAACTGTATGGTTAAAAAGATACAAATGGCAAATCAGTGATGGAGAACCACTTTGTGGCTTACCCTGACTTTTTAATGTTGTCAGGTATAGCAAGCTGTAATATTGGAATCTTCTATAGTCATAGCGCTTCATATTTTTAAGCAACGAAGATAACCCTTTGAAACATCAATTTCAAACTCTAAATGAGAAAGCTACTGATGTAGATCAGTAGAAACTGCCTTTTACTCTGTAGCAATGCAGAAGAGAGGAATAAGGTGAAACTGATGCCTGATGTCATAGTGAACTGAATGCACTTAAAAAGTTATTTGGATAAAGTTGCCAGGATCAGAGAGGAGCTGACTTAGCTGTGCTACAAAAAAAAAAAAAAAAAAAAAAGAGTGGGAGAATTAGTAAGTCTCCACTTCATTGACATTCCTTACTGTTCTCATTCACTGTCCTTTTTTCACATTTTTGACACCGAAAATCCCTTAAGAGAGGTAGATAATTTATTGTGTTGATTTGTTTGTTTTTGTAATTCACACTAGAATGTTTGCCATGTTATTTTTATTTAACTTTGAGAATGTGGCATTTCTAAGAGTATTTTTTCATGTATAAATATGGCTTGAGCAACTGGACATAACTGTATAGTATTTGACTTCCATCAAATATGTTTATGTTGCATTTCTAGAAAGAAGAAATTTCTGACAGGTACTTAAAGGCTGAGGATGAAACGTGTCCCTGTACTGTATCCCAGGGCTGAGAGAGATTCTGCAGGCAGAAGGTCCATGAATGCATGCCACAGCATCTGGAATTATGCCTGCAGTCCTTTGGCTGCAGTCTAAGAGAAATAAGAGATCATTTCTATTAGTTTCCTCATTGCTGCAGCATCTTTAAGGAGAAACAAGGGAGTATTTAGGGCCTGATCCATAGTCCATTAAAGGCAGTGGGAATATTTGCTGGAAAGCTGCATGGCAAGCATGATTGATTCACATACACCTGGTATGGACCCTAAGGCGTATATTCAGTACTGCTTATATATTCAGTGTGCATACTGTACTTCAATGTGGACAGTTCAGGTAATATCTGTGAGGAGAAGCTTCTGTTCAGAAGCACTGCAAGTTATACTTACGTGTGGGTAATGCAAGGGGGGAAGCTTTTTTGTCAGAGTAGCTGCTGAGGCACTTTCCTCCCTCCAGTGTCCCCAGGTGGAATATGCTTTTCTCCAGTGAAAGTTCTCTGCGTGAGCAGGTTTCTGAATATCTGTTTTGAGGGATTGCCGGTTTTTATGAGTGTGTAATATAAAGATGGGTTATGTGTGCAATATTACAGTGTTTCCCTTGCCTGAGAACTGGAGAAAGTAATCAAACTGAAGTCATTTCTTGGATATACTTTGCCCTCTCCTAACAAGAATACCAACAGATAAAGTAGAAAGATGTGAATTTTGATATATTAGGAGGAACTATTTCCACCAACTTTTGTTATTCCCATAAAGTTCTCAATGTCTGACTGTTTTGTTGACCCTGCTCATTAGAAAACTAAGAAAAGAGCCATGTAATTATCTCTGAAGGAAATCTTATTGCCAGGTCTACTTTAAAGTTGCCATTGGCATCACAGAAATGTTGGCTGGGAGGATCTCTGTGGGTTTAGTAGGTTGTCTCTCAAAATAGGATCATTAGATAATATCTGCTAAGGCTTTCTTGAGGTTTGTCTAAATATTACTGTAATGTTGGGTATATTAAACTTGTGCTTGTTTGCAGTGAAATCCACACTGCATTTTGTCCATTGGTCATTCCTTTAAAAACAAACAAACAAACAAACAAACAAAAAAAAACAAAATAAGAAGACTCTTCCAAAAGTATCTCCTCCTATTTCATTCTCTTGGCTCATGACATCAGAGGTGAATGTTGATGATATGGCAGTAGAGGTTGAACCTTCCCAATATTCCGTTACATGTTGTTTCTGTGTGACAGATGGCAGCAGAGGGGCAGTCTGACATGGAAGTGCATATGAAGCAAAAGGGTGTTGTTGAATTCCTCCATGTGGAAAAAATGGTACTAAATGATATTCTTGGATGCTTGCTGAGCATTTATGGAAACTAAGCAGTGGGTCTGAGCACAGTAAGGCAGTGGGGTCACCTCCACTGGTGCAGATTTTTGAGTGCTGCATGCAGGCTCTTGGTCACCACTGGCAAAAATGCATAGATACTGGTGATGACTATGTTGAAAACCAGTGTTTTGTAGCTGAGAATTTGCTCTATCAGATAGTGTTGTTGTGCTCTTTGTATCTGTTGTAGGTTCTATGGAAATCAATAGGAGGCATTTACTTCCAGAGGGTCTTACATAAGTTTATGTATCCTCTGAAAAATAGGGTTTCAGAGACACCTGAAGTTTAAAAAGAACATTGTGCAAAGGATCAAGATTTCAATTAATAACTCCTAATTAGTCTGAGTGGTCTATTACTTGAACTGACTTGAGATAATTACTTCTCACTTATTTAGATTAGCAGTTGTGGAGGATAGCATTGTTTGACAAAATTAGTTGTTGGCTGCAGGTGCACAGTTGATTCTTGATGACATCTCAACTACATGCCAAAGTCAGGCTATTTTAAAGACCAGATATTTGGAAAGAATTAATTTTAACCCATATATTCAGAAGCATTCTGTCTCATTTTTTTCTTCAAAGCCTTCTTTTATTACAACTTGATCAGCCTTTCTTTTCCTGTTACCAAGTGGTAAATCAGAATTCTTTGGTCACCAGGGAATTAATCTGGGGTGGAGTTGTGAGGCCTGTGGGGTAGAGTGTTTTAACAAGATTGAAAAGAAGATGGATAGCACAATTTTTAATCATGCTCAAATTCCAGTGGGATTTTTAATGAAACATTTAGTAATGATGAGCCATTGTACTTTATTAAATTGTTTATTAATGAATTCAGGAAATCATGTATTGTTTAAACAGTTCAGAATCCATTGAAAGAGCCTGTATTCTAAGAATATATGCAAAACTGAACAACAGATCTCACTTGAAAACACATCACTTTGGTACAAAAGAGACTATGAATTACAGTGTTAAATGAATCAGAATATTTTGTGAAAATGTTTTTATTTCCCGTCTGTTATTATTCAAGAATACTGCAGTATTGAAGTTGTTTAGGAAGTTGTTTTATCTTACTTTATCATGTCTAAACTGAGACTCTCCTTCTACAATATGCAAGTGAAAAACAGGATCTTGAAAAGTTCCTTAAAGATTCAGAGTAAACTCTTTCAAAGAAAATATGGTGTGTTCTCACACATTGACAACTTTTTAAAATAAACTATTAAACCATATTTTAGCTATTTGAGATTTTTAACTCACTAACTGAGCTTTTAACTGTATATTAAAAAATAATGTGTTTTGAAAATACTCATACAGAAATGATCGTGCTTTAAAACTAGCTCCTCTCCAAGAGAATTTATTGCAGATTTACGTAGTTAAAGGATGGTTCTTTGCTATGCAAAAGATACCATCAGAAGTATATTTTGAATCTGTGGACTAAAATGAGAACAGAAACACTGGAGTTACTCTTTTGCTCTCTTTATATTTGAAGCTATGTTGACCAGAAGTGAATGCAGAAATTGAATGTGATTTTTGACATACATATATTCTTCTTTCGTACATTTTACACTTTCTGGTGACATTTCTTTTGTATTTTTTACACCCTCTGGTGGCATTTACAAGTTTCTTTCAAATACGCCAAATAGCTTTCCAGATATGAAGATTTTTTTCTTTAATCATTTCTCAGTACTTAACTCAAATTGTGTACTCGTGTGATCATGCTGTGAAATAGAAATTGTTATCCTGTACTTTTTGCAGATGATTAAACTAAGCTTTAGAGAAATAAAGAGCCCTTGCTGTAGAGAACTGTCAGGTATGTCTTTTTCCATCATAGAGACGGCCTGATTCGTAGGTCACAAAGCTGCAAGCAGACAGAGAAATGATGCATGAAACTCATTTCTGCAGTAGAGACAGAAGAAGAATTATGCTGAAAAACTGACGCAACTACATCTTACTGCCTTCTTTTAGAAGTGTTAATTATAAAACTTAAGGCATGCTGAATGCTCCTAAGTGTCACGTTACTGAAACTCTTTATGAATCATAGAATCATAGAATCGCAAGGTTGGAAATGACCTGCAAGATCATCTAGTCCAACCACCCTCCCATTCCCAGTACCACAAGCTACTAAACCATCTCTCGTAGCTCCTCATCCAGGCGCCTCTTGAACATACAGGCATGAGGTAATAATAATGGATGTGCAAATTGTGCAGTGTTGTCTTGGTGTGTGCACTAACACAAAACTGGACTAGCTCATCTTTTTCAATGGTGCTGAGCAAGTACAATTCCTTTTAAGTCTATAAGAATTTCTGGTGCTTTGTGTTCTTGATCATTACTAGCTTCTAATATTTTATTTAAAGGTGCTTTCTGTAGCAAATTGCATAGAACACACTTTACCTTAAATGGTATTTAAGTAATGTAACGGGCTGAGATATTCCTGATGAAGTTTCAAGTATTAAAAAATGAATATGTGGTAAGGAATTTTTGATGTAAAGTGTTTCTAAGGAAGAAGTATTTGTAGCATTTTTCTGTTTAAAATGTTTTCCCTTGACTTTTTGTAGTATATACAGACAAACAAATCTGAGATCAAAAAGCTTGTCATTATGTAGTTTAAGAAATTATTTATAGGATTATTGCATCTTTTTGTTTCTGTAATTCTTATTATTTAGCTATGTTTTGTAATGGCTTCCCAAAAGGTTGTGTAGTCCTCTACCTGAGTCTTCTGGCTCTCCTTAAGCCTCTCCGTTCAGAACTCCTTAGGAAGCCCTAAGTCTAGATAAAAGCAGCTTTTGTGGTATGTAAAAAGAGCTACTCCTTGCATCAGACTATTTCTTCTCTTTAACTGAAGAAGCAGTAAAAAATATCTCTAGAAATGATCTAAATCCTGTTCCACAGTCTCCACCACATCTTCTGATAAAATGCAGAAAGGGAACTGAAAAACAGCCAAGCTCTTTGCAGTGTAATTAGCCAGACATTCACAGTGTTCTACTGGTACAATCAAGGAGCCCTGCAGACCCCTCACTGCTCACCTGCCAATAAACCTGTGTGTCCTCTTTTGAGGGGGAAGTCCTGTGTTTCTGTGGGAGGCGTATGTGATTATTTTATAGAGCTGTGTTCTCTAATCCTGAAATTAATTCTGAATTGTGACAGAGCTCATTATCACAGAATGGTGTCTGACATGGAGTTTCTGCTGCTGTTCTGTTCTCTGCCTGAAAGAGGCTGATGAGAGCTTGTGGAGCTGTGGAAAATTATAGTATCTGCTGAGGGGAGAAAAAAACAAAACAGTTAGTAAAATTTGGAAGGAGAGTATTGGCTCTCCCGGAAACTGATGCAGAAGAGGCAACTGAACTTGAGAGAGAATGTGAAGGTGATGAAGCCACAGAGACAGAGAATGATGTGGGGACCATGTGAGGCACAGACAGCAAAAGCAATGAGAGCTGGTGGGAGAAACTGACAGACTGAGGCATAAAAGCTGTAGTGTAGAGCAAGGAGGAGAATAGCCGGCAGTGAGGCTGCAGCCAGACATCATGGGGAAATGCAAATAATAAACAGAAAAGGAAGGCATTGTAAAAATTATGGCAAGGGAGTAAAATAATAGTTAGAAAAAAAAAACAAACACAAACATGTAAGAACAAAGATGAATATGAAAGTACTATAATAACAATCACAGTAGCTTTAGTATTTAGTATACATGCAATGCTTGTGGTAGGATTTCTTATTTAGGAAATACTTGCCTTTTTCTGTCATCTGAATTACATGTAAATTTTGTCCTATATCTCTGCCTTCTGAACAAGAGGTTTTATCATTCCTTCTGCCTTCAGAGTCTGTTGGTTTGTATCATGCCGGTCTATTTTTACACTGCTTTTACAGATCCATGAAAAGTTGTTTCAGGCTGCCAGAACCTGCCATGGTTAGAGAGAGTCACACAACAAAATCATATTCAGACAGAAGTGTATTTAATGCGGTTGTAAATTTAAGACTGATATCATGTGATTCCATGATTTATTTTTTAAAGTGGTTTAGGCAGTTCAAGCCTGTCAGCATATCCACAAAAGAAATCAGAAATAATTTTCAAAACAGTGTAAAGGGTTTGTGTAAAGGGGTGGGGGTGGGCTGCAGGGTTGGCTTCTGTCCTCCCTGTCAAATAGACACAGTTCCAGCCAGCCCGAAAAGGACTCACCAGTGGCAAAAGCAGAAGAATCCATCATCAGCACCGGTGGTGCCCTGTGCTAACACATCTACTAAAAGGTAAAAAGTGCTCTCAAGCAGCTGTGAGAGTGAAAAAATATGTGAGAGAAACAGCCCTGTGGGTCCCAAGGTCAGTGCAGCAGGAGGACAGGAGGTGCTCCAGGCACAGAGCAGCAGCTCAGAAGTACCCACGGTGGAGCAGCCTATGGGCACCATGCAGAGCAGATCTCCACATGCAGCCACAGAGGAGCCCGCAGTGCAGCAGTAGATAAGGCCTAAAGGAACTGCAGCCCATGGAGAGCCCCAGGTTGGAGCTTGGAAAGCTGTGCCTGTGGGAAGCTCACAGGGCCTGTTCAATAAAATGGTGTCCCACGCTGAAGAAGCACTCAAAGATGGAGGGATGAGGAGCTAGAATAATGAATTTGAGCCTGGAAAGAAGAAGTGACTGGGAAGAAGATGTCTGCAGTTTTGTCTCTGTTTCTCCCTGTCCTACTCCCTGTTTTGGTTGGCCATTAATTACATCAATTTCCCACAAGTTGAGTCTGTTTTGCCCATGATGGTAATTGGTAAGCAATCTTTCTGTCTTGATCAATTATAGATCTTTTTTTCCCAAGGAATGTGAAGTTAGACTACAGCAGGTACAGGCATAGTGCTATGATAGAAATAGATTATCTGTATTATGATGACTATTGAAAGCTCTTATCTTATTTAGTCTAAGCAAATGAAGGTTCCTATGAAGACTTTTATTAATACATTAATTGCATGCATATAAATACACATGCACTAGAATACTGAGTTAAAAAAAAGATCTTTTAAAAGATAATAGCAACACACAACTAGATAGTTCTAAATTAATCAGGAATAACTTTGTTAATGAAAAGAGAATTTCTAAACATCCCATCAATTCAGTTTGGAAAACATTCTAAGCAACATAGGTTAGAGCAATACAAGAAACCCAAGTTATCTTAGATAGAATTTAGTAATTCCAAATGGTTAATTGTATAGATGACCTGTATAGATATATTTCAGGAAAAGATCACAATAACAGACCTTGGATAGCTGCTATGTAATAGCAAAAGCATTGCCAGCAAGTCCTGGTAGGTGATCCTTCCCCTCTAGTCAGCACTGATGAGACAAGCCTGGAGTGCTGAATCCAGTTTTGGCATTCCAAGTTTAAGAAAAGTATGGAAGAAGATACTTTGGTCGCTAGGAACGTAATTTGGCTTGAGTTGTTGACGACGATTTTTTTCCTCTTCCGTAGCAGCAACAAAAAAGCCACAACAAAATGCAAAATATTGTAATAAAATCTCTCTCTTTGCCTCTGTCATTTGTCATGCTTGTTTGCTGGGGTTTTACCAGCCTTTGAGCGGTGGTATTGGAGCTTCTAAGTTTTTTCAGTTATTTTTCACTGTCCATCTGAAGTTGTTCTTGTGACATAAAAGATGTTTTGTTGTTGTGGTCTGATAGTGGGTAAAGTAGGTATTTTATAGACACTTCTGAATTTGACATCTTTTGTGTGGCCATCTGTAGTTAGAAACTATATGATTCATTTGGTATACCTGGTCTTACGATTTTATTTCAACAAGAAGATAATTCAGGGGAAGGTAGTAAAGAATCCTTGTGATTAGTGAGGACACAAGACAAATGCATGATCACATACAGACATACATTTGGAAACATTTCATCTGTGTAATAAGCAAATAACACAAAGTGGTGATATATCTCCTGTGGATTTCAAACTGTCTCTATTAAAATGTGTTTCTTACCCTCAGACCTCAGCAACGTTGATTACCAACATTGCCATTTTAATTAGTTGCTTAGTTTAAGACCTTCTTTGTTTTATTTTTGACATTGCTTACCACCGCATCTGAGAAGCTGCACAAATATTTTCACTAAAAACAGTGTTTAGATGGAAGTCCCTATGTTATAGAATACTTCAGTCTTAGTTTAATTACTCTCGCAGCCAAGTGGAAAGTTATTACAATGCAATTCAGATAAAACAAACATAAAACTGGAATTAATTTTGGATTAGCTTCTGCTATGATTCTTAGTTATTATCCTTCAAAAATATAAATATTAAAGGATTAATGAAAGTTTTCCTAACGATTTGTTATAAATAAAAGCAGTAGTATGTACTAGGAGAGGAAAATAGAAACAGTAAACCATATGGATGCAGAATGAATTTGTTGGAACAGATTTTGATCTGTGACAAAATATTCCAGCTTATTGCAGGGACAGAATTTGTTCATGTTGACACTGCTTTATAATGCATCATTTAGTATTGTTCTAATCCGTATCCTTTTTTCTTTGTTAAATATATCAGAAATTCATCTCGCAGTTATGCTACAAGCACTTCTCTTTACCTTTAGTGAGCTAGCATTCCTCATAGGTTCAAAAAAAAAAGCTTGAAAGATCAATGCTTTAAATGTTAGGATCCACAACATGGCTTACAGTGCATATTTCCTGATATTTGAAAGTTAACCTGGTGCTCGAGTGACTTAGTGAAGGCTTTTAAGAATACATTGCTTATAAAAAGAATAACTCATATTAGCTTTAGTATATTGGTTGGTAGAACAAAAGACTGTCAGTGATTTACGATTCATTCTGTGGTGTTACATATCTAAAATTAACTACCCTCTTGAAAAAAGAGGAAGAAATATGTGTTTGTTTTTGACACAATACCCTATAGCTCTGATTAAATAGCTCAGTAATATTAAGGATGATGTCTTTATGTTTCTACTCACTGTAGAATCTCCTGGATATGTCTTGATAAAAAAGGAGAGTTCCATATTCAGTGCTTGCAAAATCTTTCTTTATAACTGTTTACAAGTTGTTAACTAAGAACAGAGTTCTAGTCACACCTGTGCCTCTATACACTGTAATATTGCTAAACTCATTGCATTTAAAACATTAAGAGTAGTCCTTACTATAAGTAATAGATCCTTTTTCTTGAAGAGCAGACTGTCAGGAGTGCCCTGGGTGGGCTGTCAATACCTTTTGACCTATACATTTCCTGTGTCAGTGGTGAGAGATTGTGTGAAAAGCTGTGGGTATTTAAATGATTCTACATGAGTTTCATAGGTGTTGGATGGGACCCTGGACAGCCTGGTCTAGTATTAAATGTGAAGGTTGGTGGCCCTGCCTGTGGCGAGAGGGTTGGAGATTCACGATCCTTGAGGTGCGTTCCAACTCAGGTTATTTCTGTTATTCTGTGATTCTATTCTACTGTTTTGGTTTTACTTCCTAAAAAATTAAAATTATTATTATTATTGGGAATATTTTAAATATTAGAATTGCTCCTGCACCAAAACAGCAGCTTCTTTTAAAGAAAAGAAGGTTGGCAACACAGGAGAGGGAAGACTGAGTGGTTGTAATAAAAACTCAAGACTACACTTCATTTTTTTAATCTAACATGTTTGCTTCTTTCTTTATCTAATTACTTTCTCATTAGAGAAACTAGATAGATGCAGTTTTAACAGGTGAATTTTTGAAATGCATTGCTAAAAGCCTAATTGAATAATTGACATTTCAATCCAATGAAACATGAATTTATTAAATATTGTTTGCTTATTTCCAAAAACTACAATTCTGTACTACTTTTTTTTCATGTTAGACTTTTAGTCAGAAGTTAAACTAGAAGAAGTATGGGGAAAGAGCCACAAACTTTTTTTTTATTTACTTAAAACTGTTTAATAATATATTCAGTTTTCAGCAAACAATTGCCCCAGTCATTTGGGGCTCTATGTAGATCTTAAGTGTTCAGTTGCCTTACTGCAGCAGGGCCCTTTTCAGGACACAGGACTATGAAATGGCTTTATTACATCTCACAAGAGAGTTCTACTAGCAAAAATTCTTTGTAGGTAGAGTGTTTTTCTTCTTCTCAGGTACTTTAGAACTTTAGGGAAACTTGAACTAATAAAGTCCTTCCTACCTCTTGGCAATACCTAATAATATTTGCAGTCTCAAAGAATTTTAAGAGGGAAGCTGAAAACTGGCAGATTGCAACTGTGTTTCCAGGTACATAAGTAAGTGGAAAACTAGAATGGCTTTACAATCTACTCATCTGCTCATTAACCTTATGCATGTTTTGCCTCACAATCCTGTCCATCATTCTATAAAAGAACCAGCAAAATCCAGAAATATTCCATACGGGATTTTTACTACATTTATCTCACATTCTCCTCTATTATGATAATGTTTGACATAAATGTTTTTAGATCTGATTTGCTACTGTCATGCTTCCCTTCAGCCCCCAAACAATGTCAAAACTATCTACAGAAGGTCTTGAAATACTTTATTTTGCAATTTATAACCTATAGTTTGCTATCTCAAATGAGATTATTTGTGGAAATGACTTAATTGCACTTCTAAAAGTATATAGTTTAGATTTATGATACTCTTGAAGTAAATAATTAAGATCTATTTATATTACAACTTAAAGCTACCCCAAAATCATTTCATTCACTTACATTAATTTCATTCTCTAACACTACCTTCCTTTCTTGAAGGGCTTTTTAGTTTGAGAATTGTACACTAGTGATTCATCCACAATACTGTGCTCTCTACTGTTAACACTGGTATACCAGAGGGGGGGAAAAAAAAAAAAGGATTTTTTTTTTTAATTTTTTTTTTTTAAAGTTAATTAATTAATTACTTTTGTTTTGCTCTTTTAAATATCTTTCAAGCCAAAGCACACTCCCATTTGAATGCCCTGGGAAACATATTACTATCTGGTTGTCTGCTCCTAAATTGACAGAAAATGGCTGAGTACATTACCTGATTCCTTTTCATCTGAACAGAGGCATAAATGTGTAAAACCTAACATCCAGCCATCTTTAAGTGCCAAAACTCAGATCCAGAAGCTCATTGTGAGCTTAAGACTGCTTCTGGCACCAGATAGTGTAATGCCTGAGTACTGAAGCAAGAAGTAGTTGATAATTTGAGAATAGAGTTTTGCAGATGAGTTTCTAGGGGTATCAGCATGGAAGGGTTTTGGCTGTAGGCATGTATGGAGGAGAGAGTTACTGCAGAAAAGATAATATAATTTGTGTGATTATTTCCTACAAGGCAAACTTAAGCATTGCTTCCCCCCTTACTTAGCATATGCCCTTTTCTGGCTATGTATCAAAAGCTGTTAAAGACTGTTGATTCTCAAAAGAGTCTTTGAAGTGGCTATCTTCTAAAGAGCAGGCAAGGATGTTTTTCCATAACCTTTATGAAGCAAATGGGGATGTTGATCATGCATAGAGTGAAAAACATCGCTGCAAATTGGCAGAAAGCAATACTTAAGTTATAATTAATTGTATTTATTTTATGATAATCTTACCTTGACAAAGCAGCCTAGTACCAAATATTTTAGGTATTCTGGGAAACAGCTCTTCCAGTTAAATTTGTGATTGAGAGCTTGGAAGTAGCTGAGGGATGGACATTCTTTAACATTACCACTTTAATGTTAGACTGTATGCAGATACAAAAGGTACAAATAAAATCATCTGTCCTCCTGTTTAGTTTAATAGAAGGAGCTCCAATAAATAACAGTGTAGATCATAATGTTGACTTTACAGAAAAGAAGACATTACATTCTAATGAAAAACCTGCCATGAATCATTCATAATTTGCTCAACAGTAATTTACACATGGCTGCACTTTATTGTGTTGAACAAAATGTAATCAGGCTTGATGACCTTTAAGTCCTCTTTTAAGCCAGGTATCTAAAAATGTGATCTGCTCTCAGCAAGGTCTCTGAATTCTCCTTTGTACTGTGCTTTGAAATAAAAAGCACTGCAGAGATACAATTCATATCCAATCTGTGGACTGACAGTACATTTTAACATTTATTCTCAGCTTTGGTCGTAACTGATTTTTATTTAGTTCATGTTGAATTGTGATGTATTGTATTAGTGATTAAGGAAATGGTGCAGCCTGGAGCCAAAAAAGACAGAATATAAAAGGCATTTTCATGAAAAAAAAATATAATAATAATAATATAAAAATAATAGGAGGTGCATAAACCATATATGAGCTTTATCTTAGAATACACTAGCAATGTACTAGCTTCATTTCTGGAAAAGGGATACTTAGTGATAAAATATGATCTGCTGGTGAGAACCGTGTACTCTTTAGAAAGTGTAAAGCTATGTTCTTGTCTGTGCTGGCAAAGAGTGCAGAGGTCCTGGTAGGTAATTTTAAACAGCCAAGGATTCATAGTAAGCCATAAGAAAGGAGCGGAATTAAACTCACTGCACTTCTTTGAGGAGAACACAAACTTTGTGTAGTTAGAATCACTGTCAGCTTCAATAAAAGCAAAAAGCAGAAAATATCTCAAAATGTGTTTTTCTCGTTAAAAGCTTTCTCTTGGGGTGCATTAATTGTTCTGTTTCTCTACTCCCTCATTGACATAAAGTATAATGGGGCTGAAACAAAATTTCCACTCTGAAAGTTTAATTCTTTCCTTGCCATGTTACAGCATGGCATACCAGACTGGTTCTGTAGCTGGAATGTGGTGCTAATCCTGTGTGACACGTTACAGGAGTTCTCAAGCAGCTTCAGTTCTAAATCCTAATCTAAATCTAAAATCTAAGTTCTAATAATACTAAATTCATACACCTGCTCAAATAAATAGGTGTATTCACTGCATTCCAAATTATATTCAAGAAAAATAGTATGTGTACTTGTTTTGTTCATAGGAATTGTTTTTTAAAAATTTGACCATGGTCTCCAACTTTCTCCCATGAGGATCCATGCAGAAAGAAAAAAAAACTTTGCTCTGTACCATTCTTGTTTGTGAAGGCACAGTAGGCTCTTCTTGCTGCTTACTTCAATATGTTTTATGTGCGTTACACTAGTAACTAATGCAAGCATATTGGCCGTCTTCATAGACAATTATACTAACTTCGAATTTGGGGAGTTCATCAAGTGTTTTAAAATACATTTACATGCAAGAAGGCCCAAACGTTTCATGTCTTTTTCACAGAATCACAGAATCACAGAATGGCCAGGGTTGGAAGGGACCTCAAGGATCATGAATCTCCAACCCTCCTGCCACATGCAGGGCCACCAACCTCCACGTTTAATGCTAAACCAGGCTGCCCAGGGCCCCATCCAACCTGGCCTTGAACACCTCCAAGGACGGGGCATCCACAACCTCTCTGGGCAGCCTGTTCCAGTACCTTTTACTTTTAATTTTTAATTTAGTACTTTTTAATTTAGTTCAAACAGTTGTTGAGAGTTAAAAGGCTGGAGTTTTGTCAACTTTAATTAAATTAAAAGTGTCATCATTAAATACAAATATAAACTAGCTAACAAAGTAAAAAAGGAAGTCACTCATAGATAATAACAATTTCAGGGTTCTTCTTGAGATACATCTGAGGTGGTATGTTAATCCAGTTGTATTAATGTGATAAATCTGATTTCAGATTAGTATAATCACTATTTCCAGAAGGGAAAAAAAGCAGGAAAAAAACTTCTTAGCTTGCAGTTTTTCATATTCATCCTTGAGTTAAAAAAAAATAATAATACTAATTACTCTTTATTTTTTTCAAGCTGAACACTGGTTTACATGTTAACATTTATTTCTGAGCCACACAAATGTATTATTTCTTCAGTTTCAAAATGCATTGTATTTGGGGATTTCTTGCTTGATCCTATTTAAGTCTGCCATCATGCTAATCATTGTGAACCTAGACTGACCTCTCTGCTTTGCATAGTGGCCTGGGGAATTTGTACTATCTATGAACAGTAACTCTGCCATTCAGTCATGCATGTTGGCATTATCCTTGTGTGCCCACTATTCTTTTCATTATAACTCACCTGAAATGCCGTTATTATGATTCAAGTACTTACTCTGTGACTCATTGTCTCAAGACAATTATTTGCCAGCTTTAATGTAGGAAAAAAGCATTGCTTGGCTTACTACTTAAAAATTGGTGAACTTCAAAAGGGTAAATATGCAAAATACATAAATTGTGCTTTATTTGTATTTATCCAAAATGTTGGAACTAAAAAGTTGGCAGTTTGTATAAGTATTGAAGTCCAATAAACATGCATTCTTAGCTGAGCTAATGCACATCATTTACCTTGTTCAGACATTCAGAGCTTGCTTCAAGGAAAACAAAATGCATGGGATGCTATGGATGCAGAGAGTTTTCTTTTGATATACATCACATAAATTATAATATACAGGCTGCATCACTCTGAAGATTGCCACAGTATTCTTTGTTTTAGTATATGGTCACAATCTGACAACCAGTAAATTAATTGAGCTATGTTGGCTTCATGTCTTTTATTCAGATTAAAACCAAGTATGAGTCACCTGCCTCATTAACAGAGTCATTTCCCTTTTGCTGACTATCTCCACTGGTCTTCATTATGATTGCATTGGCACAATGACTTTTTCTACTTACAGGTCCCTAAATGAGCCATAAACAAAGTTTTGCCTTCCATGACTTTTTTAACTACTAACAGACAGTGCTTCCTCAGGCAACCACCTTAGCCAGTTTAGGTGGGAGTAACCTGGGGGTGGTTGAGAGCATAGAGTTGTCTGAACATGTTACATGAAGAAAACTTGCCTATGAATCATCTTAGCAATAGTGTTCTCCAGCATCTACATACGCAATATAAATACAACAGTATATTGCCTATGTTTCCTATTCTCTATCAGAAAGGATGTTACCTAAATACGGAAATTGGTATTTGAGGTGATTGGAAGCTCTGTTCACAACTCTGTATTGCATTAGTCTTTTTACAAGACTAGACTAGACTATCTACTATGCCCAGATTTTCCTACTCCATTCTGCTCAGCTCAGCGGCACCCTTTTACCACAGTTTGCAAGTCAGACCAGGTGCTGTTTCAGCAGTAGTGCCAACATAATGCCTGCAGCTGTGCTTTGACTTGGCCCTCAGCTGGAAGCCACTGCATGCCTTGGAACTGACCAAGTGCCCCCAGCTGCCAGTCATCCCACTGATTTGGGATTTCAGCTGCACATGTGCAATACAAACCTTTAGTGAGGTGTTGTATCTCTGCTTATGTGACATTCTCATGCCTTATTTACCCCAGTCTTGAAGGAAATCTTGTAATAGAAGCACTGAAGGAGGACTCTTAGCTTTGTGCAAGAAAAAGCATTGAAAGTAGAGATTCGCTGCTTCCAGAGGCTTTTAGAAAATAAACTGTTTCTTCTACTGGAAAGAAGAGGTCTGTTTTTTTTATTTCTGGTAGGTGTTTTTCTTTGTCTTACCTAAGGTGTACTAGATGGATAGAACTCTAGCAGGCTGGAATTATAAAATACTTATATGTTTTATGTGTAGATATATATGCCTATGTATTACTTGAAACTTTATAAATATGATGGAAAGGATTTCTTTTTAGTGCTGAAGATTGTGGGTACTCCTTCTGCTTGTTGGTGCTTTTTCTTCTTCCTTTCATCTTACTTCCTTATGAACTTTTCCCTTCTCTGTGATTTAAAAGGGGGAGGTGGGGAATCCTAAAAATATCTCTTTGTTTGATAGTCATTATATTTAAAAGTACTTCCCAACACAGCGCTGTATATTTGTTGGTTTGGACTTCAGTATGGACAGGAATTTCTCATAATTAGTCTACAGCATCTTGAGGGCATATTTCCTTTTCCTTCCACTTGTTCTCAAGGCTTATTTGGGAATTTAGTTCCTTAAACTACTTGCGTCCTGAAGAGTAGAATTGAGATACTCTCTTTCAGCCAACTTTTGCTTTCATCCAGATGAAGCTGTTTAACATGAAACATGCTGCGGAATTACCTGACTTGGGAGAGTTTAAGTACAGCTGGTGTCAAATATGCGTCTACTCTTCTCAGTATTTCTGTATTTATTTATATCTGTTTGCATTTTACCATAAGTAACAGCACTCAGGTTGATAGAGTATGATGGAGACCAGCTCAAGATGCCTGGGACAGAAGGGCTTAGGCTCTGGTGGCGCAAGAAGCAAAATTTATTGTTGTTACAGGGTTTTTATATCTTTTAGCTACAGGAGTATACAATACTTAAATCAGATAACATTCATGCAGCTGACAGCAATACGTCATTACTTAATTAGCTCTTTCGTATTATGATCAGTACAGTGATCAAAAGGCGTTCTCTTCACAGAACATGTTCTGCTCTTGGTCACGGAACGAAGAAGCTGTAGCTTATGCTTGCCAGTTTCACATGGCAGTCCTTCCCTTTCAGGAGGGACCGCATGTTCCCTGTTTGACCCTTTCGGGCCAGCCAGGTCTGTTTTGCTTAACAGTCTTCCTCAAGAGTACAACTATCCAGTAGCTGATTAGTGCAGTATTTAAAGAGAAAGTTCAGCTAGTAAATATCTGATGTTCTCAGCAGGAATCAGACAACTGAAATCACTGCTAGGAGTTAAGGGAAAAAGTGCAGTTAATAATTTGTAGATATTTACACCTTTGCTGGTTTCTTTCATGGTACAAAAGCATTAGTGAAAGTGACAGAAACGAGTTATGAGCCATTTACTTGGGCTATCTGGGGGGATTTAATCTCACTTGGGTCATGAAGTTGAATTCTCTGGGAATTGGTGTTACTGTGATAGGCTCTATCTGAAGGCCTGGAGCGCAGAGATAAGACTTTAAGTCCAGCTGAAATTAGAAGCAATAGAATTAACTGGATTGTAATGCTGTAAACCTTTTGGTTCAGATCCTGAAATGCCTCTGGATAGTAGTTCAAATCTCTCCCAGACTGAAGTTTAGCTTTGGGACCTATATGCAAGACAAACATTAGCAATGTCAAGGACTTCTCTGGAGCATGCACAGTGAAATAAACCTTACCTGATTCAGCACGCTTTTCACTGTTATGCAGTCTTATGTTTCTCTTAACACAGAGTGGAGGATGAACTGCTTGCTTCAAAAGGCTAATTTTCCATTTTGCTGGCACTTCAGTGTGATTATTTCTTTTAAAGGAAGACTAGGAAAGTTGTTTGAAAGGTCATTGCTTTTATAACAAATGAGGCAAGACTGAATGTGGCTGTCATATGCATATCAATTAAAGATAACAGGCATTGTTATCATGAAAAACATTAAACAGCTATAGATAAGCTGTTAAGGATTTAAGTGTGTTTTTGTTGTTGTTTTGCTTTGGTTTGCATTTTCTTCCCTTGCTCAGCTTGAACCCAATTCGTTTTTTTTAAGGCAATGTTTTACGAGACCATATCAGTGACAACCTACTGACACACGTATATTTTCCATTAAATGGAGGATTTTTCCCGTGATCGTACCATACCATTAGACAAAAGTGACAGTACATGAGTTGATAGATCATTTCTACCATTACATGAAAGCTGGGAAGTTAATTGCAAACTACAATTGTAAAAGACAAAAATTTGTTTCTTTGTGCTTAAAATCAAGTGATTTCCTCTAGAGTAATAGGAAATACAATCTTTAAGTATGCTAAGTAGAAATAAAATGTGGGTTTTGCTTGAAGTATGGAACTGGTGTGTTTTTTATGCTGTTTGTAGGATAGACAGTACTGGTTCAGAGATCTTGATTTTTTTTTTTTTTTTTTTTTTTAATTTATTTATTTTTTTTAATTATGATTATGTTTGTATTTTAAAATCTGAGTAGAGAAGAAAGCCTTGTTCTGATTTCAATGGAAAGCACACTTATAAAAGAAGCCAGTAGGACAACTTCAGTTTGTCACTTCTGTAAATATTTTGTGCTATTGTTAATAATATTTCTTATCTTGTATAAAATTGTAGAGTGTGCTAAATCTAAAAGTACATACGTCTTATCAGCTCTTAAGAAATAAGAAGGAAACAGATGTATTGTGGATTCAGAAACTGGACAAAAAAAGTATAATTCCCAAAGCTGCCCAGTAGGCAGGTGAGAGCTCTGAACAGAAGCCTGTTGTTTTGTTTTGTTTTTTCTTCATTATGTTTTGTTTTACTTTCCTGTGTTTTTGTTGTTGTTGTTGTTTAATTTGATTTTTCAAATCCCTGTCCAGATCGACTCCTGTTAGAATCTGATTGCAGTAAATTGATTACTACTAACTTGCCACTTTCTCTTTGATAATGGAATTGTGCTCAGGGCTCATGTGACTCTATCTCAAAGCGATGACACCCAGTAGGAATTTGATGTAGTATGTAGGCTTTTGCTCTAGATAATTAAACACATCATTATTGTGCTTAAGTATATATCTATAGTCTTTATAGTGGTAGAAACAAAGTTCTAGAGTATGTGACACCTCTCATAAGTTGAGAGAAGGTGAAGAAATTTATGAAGATGATTAATTGATTTCCTTATAATAAATGAAAGATTCAATGTAGTTGAACCTTGATTTTCATCAGGCACGCTCACTGTATAGCATCTATTATACATTTTCAGAAGGAGATACTTCCTTTCCCTGCCTGCTGTGTGCACTCAGTAGTGGTGAAGAGATTACACATGCTTTTTCTTTGCAGAGACAAGCCATCACCTCAGATTATAATCATCTTGTTTGCAGAGTTGCAGTTTTGAGCTATTGATTGCTCTGCAGGTGTAATATCTGTTCAGACCAGAAGAGACTGAATTGTGAAATAAAGACCATAAAATAACAGTGAAAAACAACTTATGCAGAACAACCTAATACAGAAACTGAAGATTAAAGAAATGTTTAAGAACTGGACTAGTGGAACACAACTATAAACAGCAGCAGAACAGAATTGAATATATTGCTGGCACTTGTGTTTGAGGAACTCCTGCAGTTTTAGTAATACATAATGTGCTGCACATCTATGTTCTGACTAAAATTAAAATAGTACTAGTTCTAGATCTGTTTCATTACTGCGTCTTAATATCTTATAGATAAGTCTGGTAATGGTGAATGAAAAGTAATTATTAAACTAGTTCATATGCACTAAAATGTGAATTAGTCATAATACTAGTTGTAGTGAATCACCTCAATTTCATTTGTTTTACATTTGGTTTACACTGAGTTGCAGGCAAGGAAAACAATATCGTAATGATAGATACTGACAATCTTGCATAATAAAATGCTAACATAATTTAGTAATTTGTTCCCTTTGTAACAAAAGGCAAAGATACTAGAAGAGATTGCAATAAGAGAAACTGTCTTCAGAATAAAATGTAATAAAGACTGTGGAAATGCAGACGAGTTTGCAATGCAAGGCAGAAATACTGAAGATTAAATTTGTTTCTGAGGGCTTGCTCATTTAAAAAAAACAAGGAGATAATTAGAATACTTAGTATATAAGCTGAATGCAAGTCCTAACCAGCATAGATAGAATATAGCTGTCATTTCTTCAAAAGTAAAATGTTTCTCACTTATATTGTTGAGAATTCAGTGAAAATCTCAAGTTTAACCTGAAATTAAATGATATCTTATGTGGTTTCTAGGTTATCTATCCTGAATTATGTATTTTCAGAATATCTTGGTAGCAGTTACATACTATTTACCTTCATTTTTTTATTATTATTATGTAATATTTACCTTCACATAAGGTAAACGTTGGCTGGAATGACTGGAATATTACTCATTTTATATTTAAGAATCTTAGAATAAGATTTGCAAGAAAACCAGAAATTAAATCTGGAAAAGCACAGATGAGCCTGAAACATGATGCCTTACTCATTTGCCTTTTAAAACTCACAGGTGTCTCTCTCCTCACAACACTGGAATGTGGGAGTCTGATAGTTATCACTGAGTCCTATTCAAGCAGGTCAGCTCCTAGAAATATATGAAGAATTCATACTGGATACAAAGAAATTAGACATTTCTTCAATTTAATGTTTTTCACAGAGACATTCACAGAGATCTCTTATGTACAAACAAGATTGAGTTCTTGCAAAATTCAAGGGTAGAGGCCCCCCTTTCATACTGAGGCCTCTTCAAGAGCTTCTTTTATCAGAGCAAAAGTTGGCTTCAAATGCTTCTTTAGCTTGAGTTTGTTCACCTCATCTGTGATTTAAGCGAACACACAGGGATGGACCTGAACACCTCCAGGGATGGGGCTAATGCCTCAAGGCCAGTCTTGATGGGTTCCTGGGCAGTTTGAACTAGTGGGTAGCAACCCTGCCCACAGCAGGGAAGTTGTAACAAGATGATCTTTGAGGGCCCTTCCAACTCAAGCCATTCTGTGATTTTTTTTTTTTTTTTTTTTTTTTTTTTTTTTTTCCCATCTGTTCTGGTTAAGCTGTGTCAGCATGTAGAATATAATTCAAGAAGAATTCCAGGATGGAAGAGAAGGAAAAAAGACTGCAGTCTTTAAAGCGTTAGCTTTAGGAGTAGCAGTTATCTGTTAATCTGATAACAGGTTACAGGAATGTACCTCAGCATTAGCTGGTGGTGTTATTCAGTGGCTATTTTGCATCAAATTGAAACCTCCCTGTATATTCAATACCGCGATATCAGTGACAGTGTCCTGAACTTCACTTGTGTGTTGGATTTCTAGAGGTTATGCATCTTAATTTGGTGGAGTTAGCAAAAGACGACTTAATGCCTGTTGGCTTCAAAGAGTTTAGCATAGCAGACCAGATACTGATAAAATGAAGGGAGAGTAATCTGAATTAGATTGTTAGATTTTGAATTTTCTGCTGTGAGAGGAGATCTTGTACAAGATCTCTTGTGACAGAATAATGGAACAGTTATACAGCAGTTTTACTGTAAAGAGGTGAATGTTTGTTTGCCTCTTTCTAATTCCTGCTTTTTGTTTTTGTTGTTTACTAGTTGGTCCTTTTGCTTGTTTTTTCTTTATTTCTTCTTAGACTGTTACACCTGTTGCTCACATGGGTGTAGGCTAAGACATCTGCCTGCCAGGTGAGGTTTATGTCTTAAAAGTGGAATCTTCAATGAAGTTTTTACTTTAATTCTTCAACACAAGTTAAGTGCACAAGCAGAGTGGTTAAATAAGCATGTTATTTTTTTGTGTGTTAGGATCATGCTTTTTTTGTTATTATTATTAAACAGTAACATTTTTGCACTGTAACCATAAATGAATCCTGAATAAAACTGAATAATCCATCAGATATAGGGTTTTCTGTATTTCTGAACACTGAAAGATACATTTGCTTGTAAATAGCTTAGTGGGTAGATGAAGTTTACAACTTTGTCATCAAGAAAAAACATAGCAAAGTTGGCAATATCAGGCTTTAACATAATCTGCATTTTGATTTTTTTAAATTTTTTTTTTATTTTAATGTTGATAACCTATCATCTTTATCAACATACTTGTTGGTAACAAATGTTGATAACTTATCATCCAAAGTGTGTGCAAGGATTTAGAAATACTGTTGTTGAAATTGGTACAGTTGTGTCTTTCAGAGTTTCTTATGATGTGTAAAATCAAAAATAGGCTGTATAGCAATCTATTTTCTAGAGGTACTGTAGTGTGTAATCTTGATTTTACAGTTTCATATAACTATAGTAACTGAAAAATTTGCTTGAGCATCTTAAGGAAGTTGTCTTGCTTGTGGCCCCTCTGTGTTAGACTTGTGTTGATTAATTGAGAAATTTATTCTTAGAATTCATTAGCATTTTTCTGTCTTTTTTCTTTCATGAAATTATCTGGCATACTTACTGCGTTGGCACTCCCACATGGAATGAGTGAATGGATGAGCTAAGGACTCCATTGGATGTTGTCTGTAGTGGGAATGCTCTAGCTTAGCTCTTTACTAAGAGGCTTTAAAATCCTTCTTGAGGAAAAATGTTTGAACTCAAATGATGTGACGTGCAATTATCAAATTTGAGTCAAATTAATATTGCAGTGTATTAATTAATCTCAGTTTTTTATTTATCTCTATGGTTTATTACTTTTGTTTAACTACAAATCAAGTTAATTTGTGTTGCAAGATGTCTAACCAGCTCTTGGTTTTTGTATGAACTTACTTCAGACTTACTGGGTATTTTTATTTTTCCTTGTGTTTTTGTGTACTAGTTTACTGAGTTTACGCATTTCCTATGTGAGCAGAGGTTATGGATCTTTGGATTGCAGTGCTGTCCATATAATCCTAAGTAAAACATATGAAGTTATTTAAATATTTCTGTAGAGTGATACATAAATTTGTGAGTTGAAATTGTATCATTCGATACAGAATTTTAGTTGTAACTCAAAAACGAAAAACTTTGACTAAGAAAATACATCTTCTGTCTACCCTGTTCTGAAATACTCTTGTGGTTTACACAGTCACCAATGCTTTTTCATACTGAATTTCAAATATCTTCTAGAGTTGCTAATGCATGAGTATCCAGCCTTTTGGACTGAATGAAGAGGAATTGTTGTCTGCATATTTATGTAGGTTGCACCAAAAGTGATGTCTATGATTTCCATGGAAACTACAAGTGAGCACAATGACGCCAATTAATAGAGCAGGTTCTCAGCTATAAAATTTTTATATATATTATATATATATATATATATAATATTATATATATATATAATATTTTATATATATATATATATAAACATTATATATTTATTTTCTGTAGTTTTAGCACTGTCACCACCATTAGCTATGTTTTATTGCCAGTGATGAAATATAGTCTGCATGCCAGACTTGTAAACATTTACACCAATGCAGGTAACTCACTGTCACTACTGCTGAAATGCACTGCCCACTTCCTCTCTGTGCTCACATCCACTGTTTGATCTCCATGTACATTCAGCAAGCATTGATCAGTGTCAGCAGGTGCCATTTTCTATGCGTGGAGGAATTCATTGACACCCCTTTGCTTCGTAGGCACTTGTCTGTCAGACTCCATTTTGTCAGACTGCCCCTCTGCTGCTGTGTCGCACCATAACAACATGTAAGAGAATATTAGTGGGAAGGTTTAGGTTCTACTGCCATACCACCAACATCTGCCTCTGGCATTGTGGATCAAATAGGAGGCACTATTTTCAGAGCAGGCCTCTTAAAATATGTATAGTTAATATATAACAATTACTTATTTTAATCTTTAGAGTTTGTATTAAAAAAAAAAAAAAAAAGACAGAAAACCATGAAACCAGTGGAATATTTGTTCCTGTTTTTGTGAAACTAACATGTCTTGTTCAGTGGCAGAGTTTGCAGTTCTTTAGAGAGCTCTCAGGGTGTTTGTCAGGTTTTTGATGAAATTTTGCTTCTGTACTTCATCCTTGAAAACAGTTCACAAATGTACATACTGCCTAAAAGCAGTGACATGAGTAAGGTGTGACTGTGAAGTGATGGCTATTTCTCTCTGCTAAGAAAGGGCTTATAAAGGTCTGGAGAAGACGTGATCAGATTTTTCGGCTGAGTATATTAATGGGTTTAAACCTTAACCACACAGTTTTGAAGAGGCAGAAAGACTTGGGACTACGAGACCCCAGATATGCTTTGCCTCCAATGGCTGACATTCCCTCAGAGCTCTGTGGCTCCTTGAGGCTATTCGAAGCCAGCTGAAGTGCTTCAGCTAGCAACTTGTGGGCAGGCTGCTGAGGTAACATGGGCTGAGATGGCACTGCCCACCCTTGACCTCGATTAGGATTCCAGCTTATAAGCAGTCTCAGCGAAGGCGGAAGCAAGCTTCTAAGTGACTGAAAGGAACTGGGGCTGTTTAGTCTGGGAAAGAGGAGGCTGAAGGGAGACCTTATTGCTCTCTTCCAATATCTGAAAGCTTACAGCAAGAGCGTCTTGTGTCTTACAACAAGAGAGTCTTGCTCCAATTTATAGGAGGGAGAGGAGGTTCTTTGATATGTGTTTACCCAGCGTGAGATTAAGAACCTGGTTGGTCTGACCAGTTTATTACAAATCCTAATCAGGGAGATAGGGAAGGGGAGGATGGACACTATTACCAATTAGGGTGATGAGGAAGGAAAGACAGGCAGTAGAAAATATAGGAAAGAAGCAAGAATTGCATAAAGCGGGGAGAGTCACCACCAGGATCCAGCAGTGGTCCCGTTGCACACCTTCCAACGGTCCGAGGCAAAAGCGCAGGGGGAGAGCAGCGGCAGCATGGCTGATCTTAGGCAGCTAGAAGGAACAGCGACAGAGTAGGACCAGGAAGAAGCCGCAGAATAACTCTGGGAGGAAGCAGCAGGAATCAGGTAGCAGGCCCAGGAGAGACTGTCAGCATGCAGACATCAGCTCGTGAGGCTTCTGATGTCAGACACCTCTTCTTCTTCATGAGGAATCTGTTGTCAGAAACCTTTCTGGGGAGAGCAGCAGCAGCATGGCTGGCCTTAGGCGGCAGGCAGGTAGAGCACAGAACAAGTCCAGGAGGGAGAGAGACAGGATGTGAGGCTTGTCATGTCTGAAATCTTAATGTCATTGTTGTATGTCCCCTTTTTATCCTCCTTCTTCTGCTAGCTTGGCATTCCTGGGTACTTGGGTAAGAGTCTGTGAGTGTGCACTACTCCTTGAGATGGCCATCTTCCCTGGGATAATAATACAATTCATGTCCTAGAACAAACTATGAAACAATAAAAAACAGAACTTTAAAAAAAAAATTCTTAATGGGATTTTTTTCAAGCAATGATACCTATAATTAGAAAGGGAAAGTAATGATCTATAAAATAATGATATAAATTATTTCACTGCAGTTACCTGCATTTTCACATAGGTATTTTATTCTGTGATCTTTGATTTGAAATGACTAGCATACAGGGAGTCTTCCTAATTACACATCTTCATGTGGCTCAGCAAATTGTCAGCTACATCATTTCCAGTGATTTATGACTATTGACATAAAACTGTCAATTGCTAAGTAAGTTGAGCACTCTGCAAGGAAAATTTCATCATTAAGATGACAGTATAAATCAAACTAGTAGATTCAATCTTGTGAGGACTTGAAATGTGATTAACTGTACTTTAGTATTATTTTTTCATATGAGTAAAGCTATGCATGTGCTTTATTGTTCTAATGACCAAAACCAATAATAAAACAGTATGGTTCTCAGCTGCTATGTCTGGAGGCCAGAATTTCCCCTCCTACTGGAACTGAAAGCAGTTAACAGCAGGGATATCTGTGCCAAGTTATGACTGTGGAATGACAAAAGCATTGTTTGTTTGTTTGTTTTTGTTTTTTTTTTTTCCAAGTAATCCTTGCATTTTGAGGAATCTTCTCATTTCCTCAAGCTGCTAAAGGAAGCTGAGAGGAGGGTCCATGCAAATGTTAACTCTTCATATGCTCTCATTTAGACAGGTTAATAGCCAGTATTTTGCAGTTGTGCTTGCATGCCTTACATTAGATTCAGCCCTTTTTTAGTGGCTACGCTGACTTTAAACCCTCTCAAGTACATAGAATTATTTCTTACATTGCTTTAAAAATCTTTTTGCATTAATGCTTGCTCCTTGGTTGGATCGTTTGCTCAACATTTTCATGATTTATATTTCTCATGTAGGTATTAGCAGGTACAAAGATGTGTTTTAATGATATTCTTCTGCATATTGTTCACTAGGGGAGAATATAAAGCAGGAAAAACACAAAGCATGAAGTACATGGATAGCTTTCAGTCTTTTAAATGATTCAAAGCCTTTGATGCATTACTGGATTCCATTGCTGACCTTTGTTTCTGACCTTTCCCCGACTTCACAGGTCGACAATTCTGTCAGCAACTTCACGTTGAATAATTTGTCATGTGAGATCTCTAAAAGTACTTCTGTTTGCAGAGATTTTCTTGTTTTTAAGTGTTTGGCTGAAATCCAAATGATTCTACAATAAGAAGTTAGTTACTGGCTATGGGATGGCAGGTATACTGGGATTACAGTGTACTGTCTGTTTTGCAGTCCACCAATAGTGTGTGGCAGAAAGCATATACGTTTCCAGTATTTCCCTCACACATGGAAAAAATACCTCCATCATCCCTATCCTTCTTATACTACGTAGGAGATTCAGTTCAAATCTGATGTGCCATTTGCTGATTTTTAATTTTTTTTCCCATGTCTTGCCACTCAAAAAAGTAAAGAACAGCTGCCATATTCCTGGAGTATGAAAGTTCCTGTGCCAATTTGTATGGGAAATATTCAACTGCATTTGACATCAGCTTTTCTAAATTCAGTGATATACTGGTGTTCTTCCTATAGATCTTTATCGTGTTGATTTCTTATGTTGTACACCAGAAAATGTCTGCTCTGGTATATTCTTGCATAGCTTTTCTTTGTGATTATGCTCAAGAGGGGCAGTCAGTTTAATCTTGCAATCAGAAGGCTTTGTCCTTCTCACAGCATGTTCTTGATTAATGTAAACTAATAATTACATGCACTAGAGCATGCAGAATTGTAACAACACAAGTGATTGACTGGCCTGCAGTTTGACAGACTTTTCTAAGACTTGAGAAAGAGCAACAAAAAAAATTGCATTTCAAAATGCTTACCTTACCAAAATTCCTAATTTTATTTTGGCTCAATTATAGCAATGAAGCTTAGTAGTGCTGTCATTGAAGAAATATTAAAGCTCATAGTTCAGTGTATTTCAAGGACACGTCTTTTTTTCTGGTTTCTGAAAGTGGAAAATTTGAAGTCTAATGACTGAATATTGTGTGAATCCTATTCTGATTTCTGTAACGATATTTTCTTGATTATATTTTGCAAATCAGCTGCTGCACTTGCAAATAGTAGGAGTCTGTGGCATAATCGCTTCTTAGTTTGTTGTTGTTGTTTTTTTTGTTTGTTTGTTTGTTTGTTTTTTCTGATTATTGACCTGGTCCTGCAAACTATTGAATACTTGGGAACCTTTCTATTGCAATTATTCTAGTGAAGTTAAAGGACTAAAAAAATGTAAAAAAAAAAAAAAATTGGGCTTGAAATAGTTTTTACTTATGGAATCAGCATAATCAGTGCCACAGCCAATAAAATTTGCAGAACTGCTTTTACTCATGAAACTCTTAAATTACCTTACTGTGTAGCAATTGTGGGAGTCTGATGTGTGTACTGGCATAACACTGCTGACTTCGGAAGTCTTAATATCATGCAGGTAAAAGCAGAAGTTATGATTAATAAGGGATGATGTAACAGGAAGGTTTACTATTGATATTACTAACAGGACTAGAAAATTGTGGGTGTTAGGATGTTTGTTTAAAAAATAATAATAATAATAATTATAAAGCACTTTTTCTTTTTACTACTTGCCCTTCTTTCATAGCACCCATCCAGAACATAAATTACATGAGGATTATCCAAAGATATGAAATGTAAATACTTGAATCATATTTTTCCAGTTTAGAGGAATTAATAAATGCATGCAAACAGATGGGAGAAGGAAGAAAGGTAGATTTTAAGGAATGTTACCTTGTTAGTCTTGCTTGTGTTTGACAAGTCCACAAGTAGCGCAGCATCTTTATGGAATAAAATTATGTCCTTGAAAAGGAAAAATATAAGACTCCCATTAGCAGCCACTTGACCAGATGATGGTAGTGGGTCTAACATGCTCGGTAAACCAAAAGCTTAGACACGTATGAAAAAAATGATAATGGAATGTTTAAATTGCTGCAATGTAAATTAGGTAAGCATCGAGTCAGTCTGTGATCCGAACATTAAGCTTTTAGGTGCTGTCAGAGTGTTTTACAGAAAAGGGGTTGAAATAACCTGCAAGGGAAGATCATACAGCATACCTCATTTGTAGTATTAAGAGCATGTGTCCTTTCACAATGATCATGATATATTTATGTTTGGCATCATTCAGCTGTATGAGAAAGCCATGTATATTGTGCTTAATTTCAAAAAAGAAAAGTGGCAGATAATTAAGGGTACTTCCTTAGGAAAAAGTCAGCTGAAAAGAGTTAAATTTTCCAGGAGATGTGGAAATTATAATAGATTCAAAAATGACGTGAACAGAAATTTAAGGAGGACTGAAAGGAAGCTACAAGGACTAAACTGTGGGGAGAGAGAAAGAAAAAGGAAGGAAGGTTATTAGAATCAAGGGACTATTTCTCAGAAAAGTATTAGAAATAATTGGGTTAAAAGAAGTCGTTCAGGTGATTTAAATATTTTTGTGCAGTTATGCAAGTAAATAAAAAGGCTATAACTGGAAAACAGCAGAAAAACTGTCAAGTTCTTTTAATGTATAACAAAAAGCAGATTTAGTTTGTTCATCTATTTATGGGAATATACAAGAGTGTATGCAATGGAGGAAGTATCCATTAGAAACCCCTCTGTGGGTTTGGCACAGGAGCTGTTGTTGGAAGGACAGTTACTGGGGCAAATGAAAGGAACAAACATAGTCAGGGTTAGACAGTGCTCAAAAGTTCCAAAAGACTCAATATGAAGTAGCAAAACTTGGAACAGAGTTTAAAGTCTCTTTCACAAAATCCTTCTGGTGTCGTAAGATCACTAAGTGCAGGATGTAGCTGATGCTTAAAAGAATGGAGAAAAGTTTTGGGACAAGTCCAGGAAGTTGGGCTAGTAAGTCTGAAACATGGATTGAATGACACAGAAGAAAATATTCTAATGTGGAGAATCTGTGAATATGTAAATGTGTGGCGTCAAGAATAACTTGGACCTTTTTTTAAGGTTTGGTCATGACTCTACAGCATTCCTCTTAAGAGTTCTCTGGGAGAGAACAACTGTGTGAATGAGACATAACAGTTACTACAAGATACTTGGATTTCCAAGATATTGATATAATTTCCTAATTAGTGGCTTTAAGGAGACTAAATTGTCATAGGAGACTTTTGCATGGACAGGCAATTTACTGAATGAAAAAAATGGAGGAGAGCGTCTTCGTAGGGGAGTTAGATGAATAATGGCATTCCTCAATACAAACAAATACACCTTTTCGTGCAAACCACACCATGAATCGTATAGAACAGTGATGAAGCTTTTCCACAATAAATACTTCAGTAGAATAAAAAATGATGTCTGATTGAAGGAATGAAGAATGAAGATCTTAGGATACTCAGTTACTAGTCGGTAAAGTAGCAGATAGTATTAAATGCTTGTTAATATTAAGTGATATGCACTGCTAAAATAAACACAGATTGTATATATACATGATGGATTTTGAGAACTTAAAAATCAGGAGTGATATCTAGGAGGTATGACAATTCCATCTAACTGCTACCTGAGTGCTTAGTACAGGCCAGCAAAGTCAATCACATTTTAGTAATTTTTAGGAAAGAAATAAAGAATGCATTCAGAAACTCCATCTTTCCGTTTGCCACTGGAGGACATAAGTAGATTTTGAATACTGCATAGCGTTTTGGTCCCAAACGCTCTTGAGATTAAAGAGTATTAAATATTTTATTGATATTTTATTAGTTGTTCTTTTCCATATGTGTAGGTATATTTATGCTTCATATCTACTTGCCTGGCTAATTTTTATTGTCTACAGATTAAATGTTAACTGATGTGAGATTTAATATTAAAATAAATGCTGTTAGTGTTAATTTTGGAAATCTCTTATATGCTGGTATTTTTATGAATGCCTCTATACATGTCTTTGTATATGCATTCCTATTTGATGTATCTGCATGTTAGCTGTAATATTTTGCGATGCTAATAGTAATCTTTAATTCTTTTTTTTTTTATTATTATTTTCTAGTGTACTTAGCAATAACAGTTACTTAAACAGGAAAATAGACAAAAGCTACTTAACCTGTTTTTTGTTATGCTCTGGTATTTCTAGCTGTGCTTTCCATATCCAACCTTTGTGTCCTTTTTTGCTTTCAGTAAACTATGGGCCAACCAGAAATCTTTGTAGCTTTTAAATAATGATTCGTTCACAGTTTTAAGCTGAGAAGGCACCTCCTGCTTTGACTCTGACCTTTGACTCCTGCTCGCAGTGTTGAATGCAGAATGGCGGGGCTGTGTATGATAATGGCTGAACTTTACTCATGAATATTGTCGCCTGATTGTATTATTCCAACATTAAATTAATAAAACTCTCTCTCTCTCAAAAAAAAACCCCCCAAAAAACAAAAACAAAACAAAACTCTTAAAAGGAATGGGGTCAGGGAAAGAGGCAACAAAACCAGTTTTTATATGTTTACTTATTAAGTGTATAAAAACCCTCATATGTTTTGTTTTTCTCTGAAGGGCCCATCTTGCTGGGATGATGTGCTGATTCCAAACAGAATAACAGGTGTTTGCCAGTCCCCAAAGTGCAATGGAACCATAGCGGTAAGATAGTCACGTTTTCCCCAACTACTTTGGCACTTATGAGAATGATAATTTGTAGTAGTTCTACGTTTATTAGAATTGTGGAAGTTAATGTAAATTGACATGTAGGGTGTGCTTTAGATGAGGTGTAGCATTGGATAACATCTTCAATTTTTAGCAAGAGGATGAACTTCATCAGTTGCTGCTTGGTATGAAGGAGGAAGTTGTTTTATGTGTTTATTGCTTTTGTGGGAGCTCTTAAATACTCCAAGTATGCTTACCTTAAATGCAGAATTTATTGCTCTTAAAGTATTTATGCTGATGCTTACTTCATTATTTTGGGAATATGTTATTGTTCTCAAAGCTTCTAGTTGGTGTCATCATATAAATCAGATTTTTCATATTAGAGATTTTTTAGTTTTAGCAGAAGTTGATTCTTCAAGCTACCTTTTCTGCCAGATCTTCATCTTTGCTTATTCAATTTGTTTCTTGGAGTGGCATCAATGAAAAGCCTGAGTAAGAAAGAGTGTAGGCATCTCAGATGCTTAAAATAGAAAAGGGGAAATAAAGTTTCCCTTTAATTACATATATTTGGATATTTTTGATTTTTAGATATGGTTCAACAGTATTTAATACCAAAGAGCTCTTAGAAGCACTTTGTTTTCAGGAAGAAACTTCACTTGATGTACAATTTCTGGATGCTGCTTTCAAAGACAAACACAACTTTGTACTTTTGAAAGGATTCTGTTCTTTGAAGCTTTTCCAGACTAGGAATCATGAATGCATCTCTCTGGAGGCACTCACTGTTTGTGATGTAGTCTTCTCTTTGTCTTCCCTTTCTCAAACCAGTAAATACATGAATGCTTTACTGATATGTGAGAGTTGAAATTTGTTAGCAAAAACCACTTATGAAGAAATTACATCATTTGAGCCCCGAGGTCATTCTTTTGCTGAACCTGAGAGTTATCAGGAAACTCGTTGGAAAATGGTGAAATCTTGTTTTGTAGGTGAACAGCCATTTTTTTCTGTCACACAGGAATGTAATTCTACCTTTTGGTGTCACAAAATGCTGTAAAGCTCTATTGGTGAAACCTGTATTGGTTTCACATGTCATTAGGGTCTTTTTTCTGAGCTGAGAAGCAGGGTCACCTCCCTCACCCTATTGGCCATGCTTCTTTTGATGTGGCCTGCTGGGCTGCAGGGGCACTGTGTTTCTTTTCTATTTTGTATCAGCATTATACATTTTGAACATTACTGTTTAGATTCTCATAGCCTTCTAAACATTTTGTTCACCTTCAACATCTGCATGTGATTATGGAGAATTTTAAAGGGAGTGAAATTCGTAATGTTGCAAACAGTCTGAGTTGCTGCCAGTAAAATATTTAGTGTAAGGGTTCCTTTTTTCTTTCTGGAATTTGTGCTAGAAAGACTGTGTCTGGGAAAGGTTAGAGCATTAATAAAGCCATAGTATTTTAATGCACGTGAGAAACATCTGTACAGCATGGGTGAGGTCTGGTGTTGTGTACCAATTACAATAATCTTGTAAAGTTGCTAAGTAGGAGTTACATCTTTGTTGGTAGGGCTGGCTGGGCTCATTGAGAGAGCTTTAAACTAGTTACGAAGGTGAATGTGGTTAAAACCAGCCCACTGGACTTGAGCCCAGAGGAATGATGACAAGAGTGGGGGTGACACCAGGGGCTTAGGTGTAGTGCATCTTCACCAATGCATGCCACACACATGATGTGCCACAATGAGTAGGAGCCAGAAGTGATGGTGTGGCAGGCAAACTGTGACTTAGTTGCCATTGTGGAAACACAGTGGGATTGCTCCCATAACTGGAGTGCTGCAGTGGATGGCTATAAGCTCTTCAGAAGGGATAATCTAGAAAAGAGGGATAGTGGCATGTCTTCTATGTTAGTGGTTTGATGTTGTTAAGCTCGGGGCTGGGAATGTTAAGGTTAAATCTCTGTGGATAAGGATCAGGGAAAGGACCAGAAAGGTGGACATCCTTGTGGAAGTATTTTATAGACCGCCTAAACCAGAAAGAAGAGACAGATGAGGCATTATATGAGCAGCTAGCAGAAGCTGCATGATCGCCAGTCCTTGTTCTTATCAGCTTTACTGATATATGCTGGAAATACAGTGCAGAAGAACGAGTCTAAGGGATTTCTGTAGCGTGTGGAAGATCACTTCCATTGAGGCAGTGATGCATAATGTCATTCATATATCATCAGTGCTAGCTAAGGAAGTGATACATTGTGCTTGGTTGTGTTGATACCTGTGAATTTATTAAAAGATTCAACAAGAATGTTTCCTGTACGTCTTCTGTTCCTCTAATTATTCTTTGAAAGCATCAGTCCTTTCTAATTTCTGCCACTCTGTACAGAATCCTGTAAGTATGGCTCTGGTTTCTTCTTGCTGTATGTATAGCTCTTGTTTCTTAAGCTGCAACTGTATTTTCGCCTGTTCTAAAAATGCATGTTATGTGATCTTTACTGAGCAAGCTTTTGGTGTAGGTTCTTCAGTGACTTGATCATTTTGTTATTTTTCTCTTCCCCAGGCTTTTTGCCTTCTTTAGAGATTATGAGCAATTACTTTTTATTCCAGAAAATTAATAACTACTTTGCATATCAAAGGGCTAAGTGATGATCACTGCAATACCAGTTTGGGAAGTACAATTTGATTAATCAGTGTGGAAAATAATATTTTGAAACATATCAGTTAAATCCATCTAACATCAATTTTAGTGTGTTAGTCTCTTAATCAAAATGTCAAATCTATATAAAATGTCACAGAGAAACCTGTGTAGATAATTTATTTCATTAAACTTGTAATCATGTAAAAATATCAGGTTATTCTGATGGTATGTAGTTACCATAAGTCATTTTTGGTTGACATTAATTGCACATTCTTCCTTTATTTATCAAGTACCATATATATCTAGGGCTGATGTCAAGCTTACATGCCTATAATTACCTCGTTTGTCTCATATAGTACTGCCCTAGATTATGACTTTATATGCTTTTCTAAAATTGTCTTGATAAAACAATCTCTAAAGGTTGTTCTGTTTTATTTCACCACCATTGCGTTTTGTAAGGCAGTGTGTGCATGAGGAGGAGGGGGAAGAGTTACAACAAAGAAAATAGCACAGACTTCAGAGTAATCTACTGAAGTATTGTAATTAAGTTACAGTATTTTTTTCTATGCATGTGAGTCCTAACAGCAATTGAAAGTGAAAGTACTCATTTTGGACAAGTGAATGGTGAAGAAACAAGACATTTGACGTTTTTATTTGAAGGTCCGTTATGTATTTTGGAGTTCTTTGCATTGTAGTTGCAAATTATTTTAAGTCTTTTTTTCTTAACTTTCCTGTTTCATATTTGGAAAACTATAATTAGACCGTTGTTTCATACATATTCTCAGAGTAACCTTATTCTGGAGTCAGTTGATTTTTGCTTATTAAAAGAAAAAAATCCATTACTTCACTTCTTACAGCAGAAAAATCAATGATTGTAAAAGGAAAAAAGTGAATTATAAGGTTCTATACCAAGACAGAAAAACTGAATTATTTATCTTGGAGAGAAAGCTTACGGTGATTTTTTACTATTAAGATCTATCCTTGTTGTTTTTGTTTTGGTTCTTCTTTTTTTTTTTTTTATAATAATATGCACTCTTTTCCAGTGTACAAATATAACATTTTCACAGTATATTTGGACATGTTTTATGGCCAAAAGCAAGTGTCAAAGCCCACCATTAGTAAATACACCAAACGTGGTTTAGATCACGTAGTTACATATTGCACAGGTTACTTTTTTGATAAAGTATTTTTTAAGATATATTTTTTGACCAATGCATAATTTTTGAGACTTTAAAAAATGTCAAACAAATCAAGCAGAGTCCTTGGATCTATTCTTCAGTTTTCTCATATCGCCAAGACAGTAATAAGAGTTCCTGATCATTTTTGTCAGTTGAAATTACATAGACATTTTGGAAAACACAGAGGAACTTGTACAGTTATATTCTCCATTGGATGGTTTTGGGAAGTTTACATCTCCTGCATTGCCACCACCACTTCTATTTACATGCAAGGAAACGTTACAGTTTTGTAAAAGATCAAATAAAATATTTTGAAGATTACAATGCCTTCTTCAAACAAATTCTCTGCCCTTTGATGTTCTTCTTAAGTGGTTAACGCTGCTTCTGAAAGAAAAAAGAAATCCTTTGTTGCTCATTATTTTTTGCATCTGTCTTTCAATTCCAGAAAGCCTGGTTTGAAAACATGGACATTAATCATGCTTTCAGAGCTCTTTTTTTTTTTTTTTTTTTTTTTTTTTTTTTTTCCTGGTGTCTTACTTTGTCTTCTGTGAACAATTACTTTGCATCATTCCCAACTACTAGGTTTTGCTTTGAAATTGCATTTACAAAGTAAGCAGTTCTTTTGAGCACAACTTCACAATTCCTTCAATGGTAGTTCTTCAGAACTTTTCAGATAGTGTCAGTGCCTCAGCATTTGAGGGGCATTTTCAGTTGAGCTGATGATCTGTCCTGTTAGAGGAATTATTAAAAGTTTTTTTATAAGACTCAGAGCTCTGATTAACAAGTTTTCAGCTTTTCTTTTGTGACGCTCCTAGATTTTGTGAAAGAGCACTTAAATGATCTTTTGTAAGATACTTATATATTCTGCAAGGTAGTCAATGTCCCAGGTGCAACATTAAGGAATATGAGCAGATCATGGTTAGTTTTGATGCAACAAAATCCTGTATCACTCACAGTCCATCTAGTTTCCTTGACTACTCTGAAAGAGATTGATGGTATCAGCAAGCCAAAGGAAAATGAAAGTTCACCTTTAAAGTTTCTGAGATTCTATTTCTTTTAGGACATCTGAGGAGCATGTTGATGATGCTTTGCAGTGAGGAACAACTTTGTATCCATTCTGTATTAGCTGTCATAAAGACTTAACAACATTGCACTGCTGTGCCAGGTTTATAATGTTCTGTACTTTGGTCTGATAAGGTTGTCTTCCAGTTGTTCTGATGTTCAGAACAACCAATACTGCACAGTTAGACTGTGGAACTCTATCACAATGCATTGTGTGTGCATTAAAAGTGTTTAAAAAGCGGGGAATTAATGGCTGAGAAATTCGTTGCTTACTAATAAATACAAAGATACCATTTCCATTATAGGAAGTCCGAGCTGCAAGTTGGAGGTTGGAACATATTCTAGGCAAATACTGTGTTAGGTTTGTCCTGTGCGTGTATTTATTTATTTATTTGGGGGGGGAGCGGGAGGTTATTTGGGAGCTGTTATATTTTGTTTACTGGTGAGTGTTTTCGTTTTTAACTTATGCACAGATTCTAGACACCTACTGCTAACTTGCTATTAGAGTCAAGACATGGGGTTAAATGGACTGGTGTATGATCTATATTCTTATACCTGAGAGGAATGTGGGAGGATATGTGACTCCCACTAGCACATGTTATTGCCATAACACAGTCCTGAGCCTGGTTGTGAGAACAGTGCTATTGTCATTCTATTTATGTTGTATGTTGCTCTACAAGTCATTTCTACAGATTACATGGAGGTGATTTTACTGTTCAAGTCTTTGGTCTATTACATTTTAGAAAACTTGCAAGCATTCAGGGACCCAAATGAATAGAAGAACAGTAATTGAAACTATGAATTAAGTGCTGTTAATTTGAAACTGGCAAACTCAAGAAGGTACAGCAAAAACGATTCCAAATCTTAGCATTGCACTTGTTCTGTTTCAGAAGATAAATCCAAATTTTAATTCAAATACGGAATGTTTGATACATATTTTTGCATGGGCACTATGACAGCATTTCTAGTGTGTTCAAGGATGGTCTTTTGCAATTCAGTAATGCTCACACAATGGTTTTTTTTTTTTGCTTGATCCACAAGACGTGAACAGTAGCATACTGTCTGCAGCGGTTGTGAATTCATTACTGATGACTGAAACCTTGGACTTCCACTCAAGCATGTGAGCTGTTCTTCCAGTCATCTATGAGTAAACTGGACGAAAGTGATTTTGTTAGGGCGCAGTACAGGCATCTAGGAGTCTCTCTCCTCAGAAACGTCAGACAGCGCTTATATGGAGGAGCGCACTCTTCATTCACATCTAGCGAGCACTGTGACTGAGTGGTTAATAACTGTCATTTTGCAGGTTAGCGTATTATGTGATACACTCTGTTAGATCTAAAACCTGCTGTGAGACTTACTTTGGCATGAAATCTGTTTCCCACCTATGGTTTGCATGCTCAGTGTTCTGGTCTGAGATTCTAAAATTTGAATGTAGTGGGTTTTGATTAACAATATCTACTTTTCTTTTAGTCTCCAAGGGACCGTGCCTGTAACTGGTTGAGGAACAGTTTGTGTGTTCTTTCATTTGCCTTCTGCTTCTATCCATACAGCTTATGAAATAAGCTCATTTTTACAAATCAGAATGAAATAGAAAATGAGCACACTCTGTTAGAATCCATAGTTGTGTGGAAATAACATAGCAGCATCATCTGACGGTTTTTCTCACTGGGGTAATTCATGCTGGGAACACTGCTATGAATTATGATCACTGTGTCTCATGGTTCACACCTGTGTGGATGCTTCTTGAATAACTACTGTCAGAAGTGCCTGATTTCTCAATGTTACATCTATACAGGACATGTCAAATATGGTTGTTTGCAGTATACAATGTGTATTTCTAGCTTAGAAAAGATGTGTGTAAACAGAATTTCTTTTGTTCCGAGCCTGCAAGCTTAAATTGTCATGACAGATGTCTTTCTGACTCTGTTTTCTGCCTTAATGGTTCAGCACAGGAAAATACTGAAACTTTACACTCAGCTTTAAATACACAATGCTGTAGTTAATACTGTTGTGTGTTTTAAGCAGCTTCCCCAATGGGATGTCAATTTGAATATTTATCAATTAACTGCATAAATACATTAAAATAGCTTACTGAAGTTCTTACAGTGATGTAAGAAATACTTAATGCTTCAACTGGATTGCTGCAAGGATGCTTGGAGTTCAAGTACTCCCTTTGCTTCAGCACAGTTAATGATTTAAAACATGTCCTAAGTTTGTCAAGAGTGCATTATCTGCTGGCTATGGTACCATGCAAGAAAACAGTTCTTGCAAGTCTTTTTGAGATCTTATGTGTCTGAGAAATATTTCTGCTGATCAGTTACACTGTACATCGTAGTAGCTCTTTAGGAGTCAGTAAATGTATTTTGAAATTGGGTATTTTGGTTTCTCCACTGTAATACTTGAAAGCATAGAAGCAAAGTAACTGCAGGTAGTGCTTGTTCTGAGAAGCCACACGTGCTTGCTCTGCTGCCAGGAAATGAGGGAAACCAGGTTTCAGTCTTTTGATGTGCAAAGCTCTGTCTCGCTGTGATGCTGCCTCACCATTGCAACATCACAATCAACACGGGAATATTCAAGTTGTATTGGTTGGTTTTGTTTTCCTTTTCTTTAAAGAGGAGCCACTCGCTTCTGCTGCCAGCATGATAACTACTAGGAAGCAACTGCTCACTAAGCACCACTGTTAGGATGCCTTACAAGGTGTAATTGTGTCAATCTGTTTGTGAACAAAAATATCAGCCCCCTGTAAATTTGCAGTTGCGAAGTTGAAGGAAAACAACAATAGTGACTGAATCAGATTGATTTCTGGAGGCTTTATCTTAAACACCACTAGACAATTGTGCCTTGCTTGCGGGATCACTAACCTGTCGATAAGGATTTGCTGTGATGGCTTAATTCTTGGTAAATCAGTTTTTGCTGTGGTGGAATTCTGTGAGAATTTCCTTTAACTGCTTTTTCTAGCTTAGAGAAATCTGACCTACCAGACCTGTACAGCTTAATTAAACTTTATATTCAAAATAATAGTAGAAGTCTCAATTATTCTTTGAGAATGTGTAGATTATATAAAAAGTATGTGAACCAAGAGATGAACCATACTGAAAAAGTCCATGTTAATAACAAAAATGCAACCAACAATCTAAAGTCAAAACTAAGCAGCAATGGTTAGAAGAACCTTAAACCCCACATATGCTAGCATAATATTCACTGCTACATTTAAAGTAAAGCTGTTTTCCATCATTCTATGCATTTTCTTTTTACTTTAAAGACTGTAGAGTGCTATGTGTTAGATACTGAATTCATTCTGGGTATATTTAACTAGTCTCAGAACATGCTGTTCAAGGGCCCAGTTCTCACTTTCATACTTATGGAGCTTCTCTAACTGGGAGAGGCTTAAAATAAAAATAAAATAAATAGGGTTTACTATACTATAAGAAAAAAGATTTTCTCAGAAAAAAATGCTCACTCTTCAGTCAAGTGACATCTCAAATTGCATTCCTGTCCTGGTTTCAGCCAACACATAAGTGATGAAATGCTCGGGGCCTCTCACTGGGAAAGAGCTGTTGCAATGGTGGTGTGGAACAGGGGGTGGGAATCTGAACCCATGTAGTTTAGAGGGACTATCTGCTTACCAGTAGTTACGTCCCATGGAGAACTGTCTTCTGCAACAAAGACAGTAGATGTTGCTTGTTTCCTCCAGTGTGTGGAGGACAGGGACTTGGCCTGCTTTTACTAAAGAAGGGCACTGCTGCCTCTCCTGGGCAGGACAGGTGGCAGGTTTGGCTTCTATGCTATTGTGGGTTACATTCACTGGTAAAGCCAGTCTGAGCAATACATAGAGGACCTTAGTTTGAGGAAGTGTGTGTGAATTGTGATGTGCTGCTTCTGTTTGTTTTGCACATGGCAATCTCAAGCATCATAAATAGTGTCTCTAAGCTGAATTTTTTGGGTCCAGGAATTTAGTCTGCCTTACACACCAATTCAGTATTTTGCATGACCGGCAAGATAAAACATGAAGCATGTCTACGCATAAGAATAGAGATGAGTCCCAAATGACTGTTAATCTGAGCCCAGACAACTCCCCAAGAGACAAGTAAGCCACATGAAGGAACCAGATATCCCTTTCCATAATTTGACTGCTGTCTCAGCCCTTCCTGGAAGAGCCCAGAACAATGCTTGCTCCTTTCATTTGACTGGTGTCCAGTGTTCCAACCTATCCTGGAATTGGAGCCAACTACAACTTTAAATAGGGGATGGTTCCTCCAGCTTTCTGCTTTTCTTGGTTACTATAAATAGGTGATGGGGGGGCCTGGCCTTTGTCATTATTCTACTTTATTCTATACCATACAGAACACCACCATTCATAGGCTGATCTTGCATCCAGGACTGGTGATCTCTTTCTCTTGAAGTGTTAAATAATGCAAGACTTGAATTTCCTATAAAACCACAGGGCTTTGCTGGATACAATTGTTGGAGGGCCAACACATAAAACACAACTGTTTTATAGAAATCTCCTGTTAAAGTTGATGTTTCTTCCCCTTACGTATGGACCTTTAGTGTCATTTCACCTTAATGTAACTGTGAGGAGATTTGCAAATCTGGTTGTTCCTCTCACTCTGCAATCAGAATGCGACAGCTATATACCCACTCTCCTAGGGGCTGAACTAGAAGCTTGCTCTGTGTGCTCAAGAATAACTCAAACTCAGGTTCTCTACTTTAGATATAAATGTGTTTTTTTTTTTTTCAGCGTGCTGCTCAGGAAAGTCCTATTATGATTCTGGAAAAAAGTAACTAGGAAGGTTATTGTACTATTAATTGCAGGATCCTTCACTCTCATAGACAGCATTTTGTAAGTGATGGATTTAGTTTCCTCTGGAGCAGGTCAACTCACTATAATAGGAGTTAAATGAGAAGTTCACACTGTAAATGTGTGAAAGGGGAAAAACAAAGCACAGCCACATCAGATAGTAAGGTGCAATTTCCATGTGAAATTTAAGGTTGCATCTTTATAGTGATACAGACCTGCACCTTTTGACGGTGTATGTTTTATGGACAAGTATATTTTCTGTTTTTACTCATTATCCTGAAGGAACTGTTTTATACAGTGTATTATCCAATGTCTACTATGCATACTGTTGTATGCAGAACATACAAACATAAGCTATAAGTTGGAAAATTAGTTTGTGAGTTGTATGAACTTTCCTAAGTTGTGTGAGCATTCCTGCTGTTCATCGAGGCAATGCCTGTGCTGAGAACAGAGCAATGGAAAAGAAGTGCATGGACAATAGTAACTGCACAGCAGCTTTTAGCAAGCACTTGGTTTTTAGTTACTTATGCTATCTATAGAGAATTATAAGGTCTGAAAAAAGACTTGTCATAACAAGTATGTTATTGCATTTAATGTTTGTGTAAATACAACACAATTGTGTATGAAGTCAAATTCATCTTGGTTGGCTCTGTTACCTCTGCAAGCTTTACATCCTGCACTGGGAACTCAATCCAAATAGAACAGCATTTCTGCATTTGGCTCTGTCTGCTCAAATCTTTGGTTACAAGTCAAACACAGGTTTAATGTCAATCAGTCATCCTGTTGATGCCAACTTCCCTGTTGGTGTGAATTGGAGCATCTTCCTGCAAAATGTGGCAAACCACTGTGGTGCATTCCATGTCACCCACCTGTTTATGGGATGTTCTTAGGACTTAGCACACTGTATCTGAATCTTTATGATGAAGACAGCGCATCTAGACAATCTATCTGATGTTGATGGTAACCTCTTGCCTTTCTTGCCTTTATAAGACACTGATTTTGGTCACTCACCTTTGTGAGGTGATAGTTTAGAAAATATACTTTTAAAATAGTTTAGAAATATATTTTTAATTTTTTCAGAAGTAAATTTTTGAGGTAATTTACAAGATAAATCTTTGACAGTTTAAAATTATTTATAAAATAGATCTTACAAAAATAACTTTTGAAGTGTCAAATGGAGAACTTAGTAATGTATGTTGTTTGTGAAAACATTTAATAGTGTTCATATTATTAGATTCATCTGTTATCTAAGTCCATTCTTAGTCACATTTTCAAAGACAAAATATGTTCTGATCCCACTGAGGAAATCAGTTGCTGTTTACTCAAGTTGGTTTTTTTTTTTTTAGCTAAATTAAGAATGAATGTTGTATGATGTTTCTACAGATAAAAGCCTACTTATCAGAAATGATTTTGCAGAGAAGTGCAGAAGAGTCCCGCCCATAGTCACCTACTTGGTCAGAAAAGCAGAGGAAACCAGATGAGGCAGTGGTGCCATTTGGGAAGAAAGTCTGCTTCCAGAAGCTGAGGGAGATGTATAATGTGCTGCACTCAATGTTAATGAGAGAACCACAAGCTTAAATGTTGTTGGTAAAATTCTTTACTCCCAAAGGCCAGATGGCATAGCATATCTGCAGCTACCACATTTCCTCAGTCTCTAAGGAACAAGGAGGGATGCAAAATCCCTGTTGGGAACTGTGCCCATGTGCACCTACACATATGCTGGGATTGGGGCTAGTGATGGGCACCTGTGGATACAGGTCAGATTTGCAACTGTATATATGTGCTCAATAACGTAGAAATACTCTTGGATAATGTATAATAGCCAGCTGTTTGCTGGTGGGACTATAGCCGTATTGTGCTCAGATACAGTTACTATTACTTTAAGTTAGGGATTTGTTCTTGTTTTTGCAATGAAGGCAGTCTAAATACATAGCTTTTGTTTTTCCCCTGTCCTGCCTCATTAGGATGAGATGAAAGTATCAGAAGTTCCAATTCTCTTGTTATGGTCACAGGTCACTCTGTTACCTGGTGACAACTGCTTGCTGTTGACTGCTGTCAGACGCTTAGTTTTATTCCATTCACTGCCTTAGTGAGTAGTGAGGGCCAACGAGAACCAAGTTTCCAGAGCAAAACAGTGAGAGCTGAGGATCCTTTCTCAATGCATTTTAAGGTGGATTTCCTTCGGTTGGCTGGAATCTGTCTCTCTGAACTGATTGCTTACCACTGGGAGAAATGAAAGGCCTTGTTCCTGAGCCATATAATTCATAAAACTGTTGCCAATTCCAGGAGTGCCAAACATTTGCTAGTACTCTTGAGTGAAGAGCCAAAGGCGAGCATATTTCTTACAGTGACAGAAAACATTTGTTCTACTTCTTTCCTTTCTTTTTCTCACCATTCCTGTTATAATCAATGTCTTGACTGTTGTGTCCACATTCCTGTCCTGATCCATAGATCAGGCATTAGGCATTGGAAAGATGGCAGAACAAAACATTCCATCTTTCAAAGCTGAAGTACTGAGATGAGGCAGAGAGCCACTCCTGTAGGGTTACAGCATAATTCTGTCTGCATGGTGTCCTTACAATAAACACTGGTGCTATCCCTGAGGCAGCCCTAGTGCTAAATGGAAAGTGTCTTAGGACTGCATTTTGTCTATATTACGATCATCTGTATGGTTAATGGATGGATGTGAGACTCTAGGACACCAGTGATACTAGCTGAAGGCTAAAAACCTAAAACCAAAAATAACATTTTGTTTGTTTTTCCTGTGGTTGTTGGGGTAACAATGCCTTTTAGTTAGGGATTTTTCAAAGCTTTTCATCAGCTTTGAACCTGACTAGCTCTTTGATATCCAGGGGTGGATGAAACTAAAATATTTTGGTTATAATTGGGATCAGAGGGATGGGAATCTGATGTATATACAGCAAAGCCATGACAATATTTGCAGACTGGACCATGAAACTGGCTGTGTTGTTTGCAGTACTGATGGAAAGTAACTAGTTACAAAAATTATTCATTTCCTTAGATATTTATGAGTTGTTACCTCTGCTGACATCTCTGAATCTCAAGATGAGATTTTTGGGGGTGATAGCACAACCTAATGTCACTTGTGAATTATTTACAATTCAAGCATGGGAGTTTTGTTTCTTATACATTTTAGATTTATGCTGTAATCTTCTAAAATTCATCACTGTCTTTTCCACAAGAGCTCGTTGGCATGGTTGAAAAAGAAAGAAATCGCTCGAAGCTGTAATTGCAGACAACTTTTTGTGCTGTAAGAAGCACAGGCTGAGGATCTGATGTCATGCAGTATTTGAGATTTCTCCCTCCTTGAGCCCTTTTTGTGGCTGGCGTTTCCATATAAAAAATCAAATCTGATTGCTGAGGAAATTAAGCTCAGAGTAAAGTGTTGATTCTCTACAGGAAACACTTAGTAAGAAATTTGAACAGTTGGATTCTACTTTAAAAGAGATTTAAGGGGAAGTTTAAATCCTAGAAATCAGTACTGATGTTCAGGATATGCTGATTATAATACATGCTAAACAGCTACTCTGAAACTGATACTCATGCTTCTTTTACTTTTTTATGCTGCTTTTGTCAATTGCCAAATTAAATATAAGTATATGCTTTTAACAGACATTAAAATTTAGTATCTCAACACTTAATTGTTCTTCTTTTCAAAAAATATTACAGTTTAGTTTTGAGGTCTGCGCGATTATGAGCTCTATTTTAACAAGGGGCCCTATACAATGCTGGATCTCTCCTAAGTGATGTTTTCTCACTGAGTTCCTTAAAGGCATTTATTTCAAACCTCACACTTCTGACAGCATCCATGAGCTGTTGTTCATCCATCTACTGTGTGTTCTATGTCAGAGATTCTGAGCATTTGCAGGTCTAAGGCTTGAGACTTTTCCTTTCATTCTTGCTGATTATTCTGATTCTATTTTGAATTATGTAAGTCTGAGATCAGGTACTGAGTTTTTTATGTGGTCTTTATTTTCAAATTGAAAAGCTGAACGTATGTTCTGTTTTTAGGGCAAACAAATGTTACCTGGATGCAGAGATCACTTCTTTTGAAAGAGTAGTATTGGGATGTGAATAGCTAATGTGACCAGCATCTGCAATCTTTGCATCACTGTATTTCTAAAATCTATTAATGATCATACACGTCTAAATCCACTGCCACTTAACCTCCATTATTGTTCTACTTAATCTTAATAGACAATGAATGCATACGTTATTCTACTTTTTATAGTGTTCAGACGGCACTTAAACAGTTATGTGCTGCAGCTTGAATGCTGTTTGAGTACTATGGATGAATCCTTTCCCTTGAAAGAAGTTTTGCTTTTACATAACTAAGGATGTCATCCATGTAAACCTTTTTATGAATGTATTTATCATTGATTGGCCTAGAAGGTGACCCAGCTAGCCATGCTGGAAAGTCAGCTAGCCAGCCAGGAAAGTCAGCTGAAAGTCTTTACACCTCTGATATTGTGAACAATCATTGAGGTTGTGAATTACAGAAAATCCATAGAAGGAAAGTTTGATTCTTACTGGAACTTTGAGTAAAAATAAATAAATAAATAAATAAAAATAAAATAAAATAAAAAAATAGTATTGAATGATTGAATGGAGATTACCTTAAAAAAGCTGGTGATAGTAGCAGTTAATTTATTAGCCACAGAAGTTGCAAGAGCAGTTCCAGATGAACTCTGGATATAACTGAAACAAATCTCAGATGAGATTTAGGTAAATATAGTAATGCTTATGTATTTCTTTATGTATCTTTTGATTCTAGATCTAACTATATTGCTAAAACTTGGATTATGGTTAATATATTTTTTTAATCTTAAAGTCTTTTCTTAGTAAAACTAAACCATGCAGAGTTGTAATCTATAAATAAATCCATAAGTCTGTGTACTACATGATGCGCACAATGCTCAGTAACTGGTTTGAGGCTCTTATCTCTGAAGCTGCATGAAGAAATGAGGAAACAGGTAATGAAGCCACTGTTTTGTGCAGGATGTCTCCCAGTAACAAAATCTTGTCAAAATTCTGTTGGCTCATAGAAGGAAGTGAAGCAGTCTAACATACACAACACCATCTTGAGTCAATAACAGATTAATGAAAGAACCGACTGCAGTAATCTCTAAGAATTGTCCTTTGGCTGCACAGCCTTTCTCATTATTTAAACAATGGAACTCAAACAGCTCTTCTGTCTGACACGTTTCTTTTTTGTTTAACTTTGAAAACTGCAGCTGGTCCATATATAGGTAATGTGTGACGTTTTCTGAATTTTTCACTAGAGTGAGATTCCTGTGCTCAGGAAAGCTACTGCCTCCAGTTCTGCTGGGATGTGGAACCTTAAAATGTTCTTCCCCAAACATCTCTGAAAACATGCTGGATTTGAAGGCTGTTCTGAAGTGGGTTTCTCCCAGTTTGTCATAAGATACATTGAATACTTGCTTAAGCTGTTAGTTGGAAAAGGCAGCAAAGCCTTTTCCAAAAAAACAACAACATAGAACACCACCATCTTAAAGCCTTATCTCAGACCATAATTTGTTAAGAAAAGGGAACAAGGAATTCAGTGTGAGCTTCCTTAGAATTTTGAAGCAGTTATCACAGCAGCGAGTTAAAAGTGTGTGTAGAAACTACTTCATGTGTCTAACTTGCACATCAGTTGAAATGGGGTTTAAATGCAGGCTATCTTGATACTTGTTAGCAAAGAGCAGTACTGTTTCAGACAGTACATTTTACTGGGGTGTGGAATGGCCATTGAAAGAATACTATTTGTCTGGAACTGTCTTGCATTATTCGCTGGCAGGTGTTAATTTCACTGTGAAGGTTTAAGCATCTCTTCGGTCACTTTAATTACTGTGTTAGCATGATCATCTGGAAGACAGTTCGCTTGTTGTCAGAAATTAGGGATATGCAAACTTCTCCTTTACCTGGCAAGATAGAATTTAGAGAGATGGGTTTTTGAGGTGGGTGGGTTGTTTTTCCTTCCCCTCCCTTCGAGATATAAGTAAGGTGTTTGTTTTTGAGAAATTGGAGTATATTTTCCTCATAGGGAAGAGTTTCTTGGAAAGCTGCATACAGTTGCCGTGCATTTTTGAACCTTTTCTTTTCTCCTCGCAATTTTTACAGTGTTGTGTGACACAAAAAATGGTAACAGGAATGAAGAAAATGACAAAGTATGTAACAGCAGTGCCTGCTCCTTTCTCTGAATAACAATCTATCTGATGCACTGCCAAGAGGATGACATTTGTAATGTTTAATAGAATGTTCACAATTTCATGGGAACTGTGCCTTTAGGCAAGAAAATGATCTAAAGGTATTCACTGCAATATAAGGTGATCATAAAAGTACTCACTTACAAAACTTAGAAATTTTTTCTAAGCTTTCTCAGCAATTCCTTCACATCCTTATTCACTGCAGATCAGGAATACTTAAGGAAAACAAACAAAAAAAAATCATTCATTAAATTTTCGTTTATTTATTCATTACTAACTGAGAAAAAATGTTGAATGGTGGTATAATGCAATTTTATTATTTTTAAGTATTTTAGAGGTGGTCAGATAGTAAAGCAGACTGCATAAAATTTTACCTATTGCTCTTATGTTGTACTGTGAACTTTGCTTATTGTGAGGTTAAAATTGTGAAAATAGTGTCTTGCACAGCAGCAGCATAAATTAAGTATGGAAAGATATGTTGGTGTTAATCTATGGAAGTGTAACTAGAGCTTATATAATATGAGTGTGCCAGTTGTTCAGATCTGGCAAAGCTGGTAGATAAATCTGGTAGATAGCTGCTGCCTGAATCTTCCAGGAACAGCAGAGATCCAGCCCAGGGAGCTCTCTGGGCCAACACACCGTAACCAGTGAAGAAGTTTACTAAAACTGAAGCTTCAGGCAGTGTGTATGTTTAGAATATGATCTTGTAAACATATACTATGTAACAAATATTTATGAATTATTCACACAATGCATAAACCCAAGCCTCTTAAGTTTTTAATTGCAACTGCAAACTAATCAAATTCATGCCTTTTAAAATCCCTTAAATAACTGGAATATGTATTAGGATGATTAAAAATAAATGTGGAAATGCCAGAACTGCCAGGTGCTCACACTGCATTTTCAGGGCCTGAACCTGCTATGTTTCAGAGCTCCCAGTGCAGTGCTGGTGTTTCAGGCCTGCAGAAGCACTGTCCTGCTGAGCTTTGTGCAGCTGGGCACTCTGCAGGCCAACATCATTTACAAGGGTTCACATTTCATACATGAATTATTTTTATTGCATTGTGAGTCTCAGTGCACTCGTAATGACTTTTTATAGTCTTTAATCTTGAAAATTTAGTTTACAAACTATTCAACATGGAATCTAAATTTCTTTCCTCTAGTTTTAACTAGCCCTCTATTCTTCTGGCATTTAATATTGAGATTTATTATTTTTTTAAATTGTAGTTTGCTCAAGCAGGCAATTTCTCAGCATGTAGTTTCTGAGGATGACAGTAATTTCTTTTGTTATCTCAAATAATATTTTTGCATTCTGTAATGTTCCCTGTTTCAGAAACACCAAAGTATTTTATAAATCTAATTAGCACAGGAATTTTCTTAAAGCAGTTTTAAGGCTGGTAAACAGAAGTAATTTTCCCAGGGTTGCTGAGAGAGCCATTTGGGAATGTAGTCTTTTTTGTTGTTGTTGTTGTTCTTGCTTTGGCTTTTTTCACATGAAAGTCTACAAGTATTAAATCTTCTAAAAAAATAATAATAATAATTAAAAAAAAAAAAAATACCAAAAACAAATGTTCATGTCTGAGGCTTTTTCACCTGGTTTAGGCTTAGTTCCTTTTTTTTTTGCTCAATTTTTCTTTTTTGCTTGTGAGCCAAAGAAAGTTTTATTAAAGGAGGTAAGGGGTTTATAAAATATATATATCTTTTCATTGTGTACTTCCTTGACCATAGTTTTATCTGTTCAAGAGTAGTGGATCTTCAGTGTTCTCTTAGTTTTATGTTCTGTGTGGAATATGTACTGAAGGAAGAAGGTATTTTCACGTCTTCTACTGCATTATAATAAATCCGTCTTACCATTTCATGCCTTAAGAAGGGGAGAAAGAAAGTAGAACTGCAGAGCAAAAAAACCCTAAGCTTCAAAACTATATGAAATGAAGATTATGGGTTTGTTTTTAAAAGCTGAAAATAAATTAGTTCCACATTGTTTAATGTTTAGTGTACTCCAGTTGAATATGTACTTCCATTGCTTCATACATGATTGCTGAACTTGAACTTAATTGCCCAACTTGAACTTACATGCTGTGTTAAATTGAGTCCTGAACAAGATGAGAAAAAAATATGGAAAAAGTCTGGTCTATTCTATTAGGATGACTTCAAACATATTTTCTTACCTGGGGCTGGCTTGCAGTGTTTTGAAACAGTACAGAAGGATGACTTGGTTGTTTAAAAAAAAAATATCTGAGTTTATGTAAAATAAGTAGAGATGATTATATTGAAAGTAGAATTATCTTTAAACTATCTTCTTACCCTTTAGCTGTCTTAATAAAATGCTGCTAGTACATCCTTAAGAAGTGAGTCCTTAACGTATGGCGGAATTTGATTATGTTATTGGTGTTCAGTCTCTTGCATATCAGTGTTTCTCAGAGATGAGGAATTTATCATCTTAGAAGGAAGGCTGTAATGGTACTGTTGATATTTTTTTATATCCTTCTTTTCTCTTTTTTTTTTTTTTTTTTTTCCTTTGTATGGATGTCTGAAGAGTCATATGTGATCTTGATGCCATCAGCACCTCTCATTCTTTCTTGACTTCTCACCGCTTCTTTTTTTGATCCTTTTGCATCTATACTTCCAAATGCACATTTCAGTTGCATCAGTCTTACTGTTTTCATTACAAACTTTCATATTTTATACTGGAAAAAAGGTCTTTGAGGGGAAGAAAAAAGCCAACAAGGTCTTCCCTGGGGAGAAAAGAAAAAGATTAAAAAAAAAAAAAAAAAAAAAAAAAAGAAAAAAAAAAAAAAAAGCACAGTTATGTGAAAAGTATTACGCTGAGAACAGCATTGTAAGTGGCTATGCAGAGCTGTATGAACTAAGGCAAGTTAATTCAAATGTGGTGTGATGTATACTGATCCAGGCTGAGTGGAGCTTTGAGCAACATGGTCTAGTGGGAGGTGTCCCTGTCTATAGCAAGGGTGTTGGAGCTAGATCGTCTTAAAGGCCCTTTCAATCCAAACCATTTTGTGATTCTATAATTGCAAATTTAACACGTGTCTTAAGAGAACTTTCTTTTAATATCACAGTAAAATCATATTCTGTAGATTTCCAACATCATAAAAACAGGGCCAGGCTTTACTAATTTAAAGCCAAGATTTTGTCCTCTGAAGTTCACAAAATGGTAACATCTGTGACAAAAACAACAAAAATTGGAAATATGTACAATTATAGTTCGTAATACTCTGCCTTTGATGCTTAGATGAAGTCAAGGGGTAGTCACTTCTATAAATTCAAAAATTCTAATAGTTTTTAACGCTGACATCAAATCAGTTCACAAGGAAATATCTTTTTCTGTGAAATGACTGAACAAATCATGCACCTAGACTGTTACTTTTTGCAAGGGATTCCTCCTAAACCTTTCCTAATGATTGTCCTCCTTTTCTGTTGGCAGTGGTGATTTGTCTGTTGTCTCAAATGTCAGTTAGCCTAAGATAAAGGGAAGACACGAGCTGCAGTTACATAATCTTTTCTTTATCTCTCCTTTCAATACTTCAGGAGTTTTACTTTAAATGTGGAGCACACCCAACAACTGACAGTGAAACATCTGTGGCTTTGAACCTCGTTACTACAAACAGTCGCGGTATCACATGTATAACATGCACAGATATTAGGTGAGTACAATGAACAGTGTCAGAGATTCACAGTCTCAGTGCTTCAGCGTACTTATCACTTTCAAAGAGCTTTTTTCTTTTTTTTTTCTGTGCACACTTACCTTTTAAAATGTGTGGGGTTTTTCTTTTTCTTTCTTTTTTTTTTCTTCTCCAGTATTGTGGTAGAAAAAGGGCCACTTTCGGATGTATTCATTGCCTTGCCAATATGAATACAGTTTGGTACCTTAGTTAAGTTACAGGTGGAAATCTGATTGCTTATGTTCTAGCGCCAGTCTTGAGTGCTTAAGGCGGTCATGTAGGTGTATAGATCTTTGCCTCTAGTTTGTGTTTGAGATACAGTGAATGAAATCGTGATTTTGAGGTTGACAAAATATTCCTTCAAGACAAAATATTCCAACAGGAACCTTTTGGTGTTTGTTTTATAAATCAAAGCAAAATTACTGATGGTTCATCTGTTCTCATATTCTTGTTTACTGCAGTTTTAAATACTGTAATCCATCTTACTGTATGGCAATTCAGCACATATGTTCAAGAATAACATTGCTCACAAATGCGTGATTAAAAATTAATTTCCAAGAAAGACATCTACCACTATTGTGAAGAATTATCTGAAACACATTCATCTGCTGATAGGAAATTTGAGGTGGATCCTCAAAACCAATAACAAAAATGTTATTCATTTTAAATATATTTTAAGTATTTCTGCTGATTCATCTGTATTATGAAAAAGGATAAACTATTTAGAAAAAAATACCTGTAATCTTATAAGATAGCAAGAAGTCTGGATAAATTTGTTAGGGGTATCTTGGGAAAATAAACTGTATTCCTGGACAAAATGTTCCTATTAGAAATATTAGGTTGTTATTTTGATTTTATTCCAGACCTTGTGTAATTATGTTGTTCTTATGTGCTACTGAATTGATAGTAGCTGTTTTGTTGCTGACAATATTTGGTTGACGAATGTGTCTCTTAGTTATAGACTAAACTGTATACTGAAAAGAAGAGCACAGTATCCATCTCATTACATATACATAGGCTTTGTGGAGCTGCTCTGCATCTCTTTAAGAGTCTTGCAAGCACAGTGTGCATTACTTTGTTTATCCTAATGGTTTGGTATGCACCAGTATTAACCTCTCAGTAATTAAAGGCAATATGGAGTTTCCATTCTGAGCCCAGCTTTCTTTTTTTCCAAAGGATCAGAGTGAAGAATTTCAGTCATAAATGTGTTTACTTAGGCTTGAGAGCTGGTTACAATTATTTCAATCAAATTTGAAATGGATATGTTGACATTCCTCTGAGTTGATGTATTCAGTACAGAACTATTCACTCATAATCATGAATTCGTAATTTCTTTCCCTGTTTTGTGACAAAACCCCAAAGGAAACTAAGAGTTTAGACTTAATTGTCTCAGTTTTCTTGGCTGAATTATTCCAAGGACTGTTTGGCTTCCTAAACTTTACTTGTTTATGTATTTATGTATTAGTTTATTTATTCAAAGCATGTTAATTCTCATTTATTTAAATAAAGGCATCAAATAACTATAGAAACCTCAGTTTCAGGATAGAATTCTAGCTCAGCACAAAATTATGGAGCATTCATTTACAGATAAGCTTGTGGGATTTATACACCAAACAGGGAAGGAAGAAGTTTTTCTATTGGTCTCATGCTGTGTTGTAAGGAAGAGATGGCAGATAGTGTAGGATACTACTAGTCTGTAGGATGCTTCTCATCAGTCTCCAAAAATTAACAGGAATGTGCTTCCATCCTAGTATATCTTGTAGGACATGGAATGAATTGTTGGCAGGTGACACTGAAATCTGTAATCCCAGGAATGAAGGAATGAGCAGAAGAGTCCTTCAACAGCCTTTTTTTTTTTTTTTTTTTTTTTTTCAGTTGTGAAGGTATTAATAAATTTATGTAAGCAGAATTCAACTCCTCACTTCCTGGAGCAGTAGGCATAGATTTCCTCTTTCATTTGTCAAGAGATGTAGTGAAATAATAATGAGGCTATTCTGTCTTCTTATATACTTAACAAGATTTTAAGGGCGTTCTCCTGCACACCTCCTCATCTCCTCTTGACTGCAAGCAGGTCTGTTGTACTGGCCAGTGGAACTGGAAAAAATGAAATCAACAGGCATTAGAGAATATTATTTCAGATCCTCCTCTCTTTTTTGGTTAATTGACTTGGTTGTACCTTGACTGCCTCAGTGCAGATAGCACCCTTACTTACAAGAGAATGTATACTGATGAAAACTGTAAAATGATGGCCAAAATAGAGAATTGATGGAAGGAACAGTTGAACTCTGTAGTGATTCATATGGTGTGTCTTCTGGAAAGAGTTATTCTGAACGCATCCTCTGTGGTGTATGTTGGTCACTAAAAAAGTACTATTTGATAGAACAAATTCTCATTTACCAAATACTATTTTTCAACATAGTCACCACCATTAGCTATGCATTTTCAACAGTGTTGAACATAAGCCTGCATGCCTTGCTCATAGAAAATCTGCATAACTGTCCAGAATGTGGCTCATTTTTCATGTCACTGTCACCACTGCTGAAATGAACCACCCACTGCTTCACTGTGGTCACATCCGCTGTTTGTTCTCCATAAATCTTCAGTAAATGTCAGTGAATGTTAATGGGTGTCATTTTTCTGCATGGAGGAATTCAGTGACACACTTTTGCTTCCTACACACTTCCATCTCAGATGCCATTTTGTTAGGCTACCCTTCTGCTGCCATCAGTCACACAGCAACAACATGTAACAGAATACTGTTGGGAAGGTTCAGCCTCTACCACCACCATCTCCCTCTGACATTGTAGGCCAATATAATAGCATAGGAGGCATTACTTTCAGAGCAGCCCCCTTAGTTACAGAACTGTCTCCAAACAGCAATTTGTCTTGAATTGCTAACTCAAAATTTCACTGCAAAGGTGCAAAATAACCTACTTAAAAGCAGTAATTTCACATGTCCATTTGAACAGTTCCCTTATTGCAAGCCAGAGCCCAAGTATGACTAATGCTAAACAAAAGAGAGCCTGATCCCAAGGCAAATGATTTTGAGATTTCCTATACGGTAATCTGATAAATGTCTTTGTCACAGGCACGTTGACAAAATCTTGATGCTGAAATCTGAGGTCTCATTGCTAAAACTAGATCATAGTATCATAGAATCACAGAGTGGCCTGGGTTGAAAAGGACCATAATGATCATCTAGTTTCAACCCCCCTGTTATGTGCAAGGTCACCAACCACTAGTTCAGGCACTAGATCTGCAATTAAAGTATACTTTTTATCGCAGTGGCAAGTCGGCATGGAAAAGGGTTATTCATGTCCGAGTATTCCCTATGTAGGGTTCAGGAAGCATCAAAAGACGTTACTGAACTTGTGAAAGTTTTATACTAAAACTTAAGCTTCACAGGGTAATTCCCATTGGGAATTCATTCCCATTGCCCCCATTGCATCCCATGGTGTTGTGACAGGGACACGTTCCCCATGGTCCCTATTGATCCCGTAGTGTTGGGATGGAGGCACATTCCCATTGCCCCCATTGCATCCCATGGTGTTGGGAGGTGGGATGGGGACTCATTCCTATTTCCAGGACTTGTGTGGTGGAGTGCTGTGCAAAGGTCATTCTGTGTGCTTGGGCTATGTATGAAATCTCTGCTCAGATTTTTTGAATTTCTAATTCTTTTCTCTAATCTTATGTTCTTCAGACACGTATGTAACTCAAAGATATATAAATACATATATCTTTTTCACTTTATGTAAGCGTATAGGTCTCTGTATTCTTGATGTTGATCTCTATAAAATACTTCTATGCAGCTGAAAAATGCCAACGCTGCTATACTAGTAAAATATACTTTCATCATTTTATAGCATTGAGCTGGAACATTAACAATTACTTTTTATTAGCTCTGCTACACACTCACAAAAAAAGGATTTTGTGGCTATTCTTCATAATACATTTTTCTTCCTTTTTCTGAAAAAAAAGTTGAAACAAGAAAAGATGATAACCATGTGTTATTTTTGTATTTCTTAAATATTACTGTTTCTAGCAAGATATTTCAAATATTGTGTTCAGTTTTGGGTCCTTCACAAGAAGGAGGATTTTGAGTTACTCAAGCATTTACAATGAAGAGCAGCACGGCTGATGAAAACTAGATTTATGAGGAATGACCAGTGGAATTAGAGTTATTTAGTCTGCAGAAGAGGAGGCTGATGGGAGACCTCATCACTGTCTATAAGTACTTCAAAGGAGGTTGCAGGAAGTTATTCTTTTCTCAGATGACAAGTGATAAGATATGAATATGCGGTTTCAAGTTGTGCCACAGGAGGTTTTGATTGGGTATTAGGAAGAGTTTCTTCATGAACAGGATGGTCATGCATTGGAATGGGCTGTCCATGGAAGTGGTGGAGTCCCACCCTTGGAGAGATGTGAACGTTGCACTGAGGAGAACAGTTTAGTGGTGGATTGCATGGCTCAGGTTGATGGTTGAATTTGATGATCTTGAAGGTCTTTTCCAAACTAGATGATTCTACAGTTCTCACTTTTTCTCTGGTGGCTTACATACGTTTATCATGGACATTCTACCACACATGGAACAGTTAAGCTCCAAGATGCTCAGTGCAGTATGTCTGATTGTAGTGAGGTCTGCAGAGCTCGTAAAAATCTTATTTAAGGAAGTACGGTATGGTATATAGAAAAATATACAGTTCAAAGTAATATTTAAGCCTATTACCAATTTTTACTCTCCAGCTTACATTAGGCACACACTGTGTTTGGCCTGGCTTTATATTTGTTATGAATATTTTCATGTAGCTCTGATGAACAGACTGAAATATTTCAGAGCCAAACACGTTTGTAGGTTTCTATTAAATCTGTAGACCATATAGTGTATTCCATATACTGTAATGTTTTCCAATGCTTTCTGCTTGTCTCCAACAGAGTTAGCATGAACTGGCAACATTTATGCGTTTCTTTCTACAGCATTCAAGGTGATACGTTGCTATTTTATTCTTTGAAGAAGCTCCTAATAAATTGAGCAAATGGCTGGAAGTTGAAACAAATGCTAAAACTGTTCAATACTCAAAGGGGGATTTGCTTTTCTCAACTGTTTCTAGAAGTAACATCAAAAGGGGTTAGGAGTACCCCCTGGGTACCCATAAATCAGGTTCAGGAATAACAGTGTTAAGCAGTGTAAAAATAAAACGTGCAGTACAGAAGTGCCTCACGTCATCTTTCACAAACTAGATACAGAATAATTCCTAAAGGCATCATTATTTTTAGCTTTCAAGAGATATAGATAAATATAAAAGATATGTAGGGCTTGCTGTCCTTTAGTAGCTAGAATCCTCCAGAAGGAAAAGTATTTGCTTTTGGGTTGATCAAAAGATTTTATCCAGTAAATTCCTGCTGTATAATCTCCAGAAGAAAAAAAAAAAAAAAAAAAGTTATTTTTATTTAGACAATAGAATCTTGTAATTTGTTTTTCTGCTATTCAGACTTAATGCTGCAGTTGAAGGAGGACCTTGATTTTGCCAATGGTAAGAATTAGAAGTGTATGTTCAAAATGTTATTTAAAGGTAACTGCAATTTAAGAGCTTTGTCATAATTATTTTCAGCCAAGTCAGTTCAGTCTCTGATAACACTAAACTCCATGGCAGGAGACTACTGGAGAAGGTCAGTATTTGGGGGGGAAACCTCAAAGGGGAAGTGCTACAGGAAGGGATGTTAGGAATTCAGTAGACTATTGGCTTTGTCTTGAGTCAGTAAAGAATGAATGACTCTCCATGTCTTTAGGGATAACTGTTAATCTTGTTCTGTTGGGACTGCTTTCATCCTTCAAAGCCTTTAACTAGCTCCTAATCAGCAATCTTTTTTTCTTTTTGATTATAATCTGTGGGTTTTTGTTTTGTTTTGTTTTTGTTTGTTTTTTAATGAATAAAAAATACAACTAAGGGGCTTTTTGTTTGTTTGTTTGTTTTTGTTTTTCCTCCCCTATCCTGCAGTTGATTAAGGGACTGGAATGCATCTCCAATAAGGAAAGAACGAATGAGCATCTTAGCTTAGTGATGTAAGGAATCAGGGATTTTGTCAATGTACATAAATGCCTGAAGGGAGTATACAATGAAGACATAGCCAGGCTCTTTTTAGTGGTGTCCAGTGATGGGACAAGAGGCAGTGGATATAAACTGGAACACAAGATGTTTCATCCTAACATCACAAAGCACTTTTTTACTGTGCAGGTGACCAAGTACCAGAACACATTGCCCAAAGAGGCTGTGGAGTCTCCTTAGAGATCTTCAAAAGCAGCCTGGACACTGTCCTGTAGAACTTGTGCTAGGTGAGCCAGCTCGAGGAGAGGGTTAGACCAGTTGGCCTTTGGAGGTCCTTTTCCTACCTCAGTCTATGGTTCTATGATGTAGAAAGTGTACCTAGTTAGCTATTAGCCATGACATTCTTTCCCATTTTGCCTAATAATGCTGTATGTTGCTTTGAGGTCAAACATTTCTTCTACTGCAGTTTAAACATTTTTTTAGAAACTCATGAAATTATTTGCCTTACCTTTCTTTCATTCTGGATGCCATCTAGATTTCAAAAGGAAAAAAAAAAAAGAGACTACTAGAAGAGAAATGTACTAGTGAATGTGACAGAAAAACAACGTGTAACTCAATATCCAAAAGCTTTAATATATAAATAATCCTACAAACCTTACTGTCAGGATTGAATCAGAAGTTGCAGTTGAAGAGCTTTGTTGGGGGTCAATTCTGATGCAATTTGAACAGATTTTTACAAGGGCCCTTCTGTTCCCCTTCAAGACTGCAGGCTGCGTCCATTAAAAGATATTTTCAATGAGATATTTTTTAGTAAACTAAATAACACCTTATTCTGGTCTTTCAGTTACTATTTTCTCTTTGTTTCTGGGGGATTGGAACCTAGAATTATCATTTAGCTATTATAATCCATGCAAGTTATTACGTCTCATTAAGTCTATATTTAGCTCATCCTTTTAAAAGTATGTTGTTTCTCTCTGTGACCTGTTTTGATAATGCAATCCCCCTCCAAATCTCTGCCTGCTATGTTCTGTTGTCATTATGTATTTTGAGTTGTTCCAAGAGAAGTGAGAAAAGATTATGTTAAGAATTAAATCTACTTTGTCTAAGTATTATGACCATCAGGGACAATGTCTACTGATTTCTCTTCTAAGAAATTAATGGGATTTCTAAAGAATCACTTAAAGTAAGTAATTAATCAAATAGCAAACTAAGAACTGTTACTAATTGGTTTAGGGCTTTTTTTTTTTTTTTTTTTTTCCCCAACAAAGCAGCCTGTAGAACACCAATTTTTACAGTTGTAATTTTTGAGTTCTGGCATAAGCAATGCCATGCAGAGAAAACATTTCACTGCCAGTTTTGTTGGTATTTTGAAACGTGAACAAAGTCTGTAAATGGCAGTAAGTAACCTTCATTTCACATACTGCAGGTTTTAGACTCAAACATTTGTATCATGGGCTTCTGGAACATGGACATTTTGCATGAAATTGAGCTGCCTTAACCCCTCTGTAGAATTGTAGCCACTATTACATAGCTACCCCTTATGGCACTGGCAGGACAGCTTACTGTTTTGCCTCCGGATCTGTTGTGATCTTCACTGCAACTTCATCTCAGTGAGACAGCTTCTAGCTTCTAAGGATTTCTGAAGTTGAGAATAGATTGGCAAAGCTATTGTACAGTTATATTATACTCATCCTTTACTGGCAGCAGATAAGTTAGTAGGATGTTATTCAACCTCTCATCTTTATCAAATAGCAAGCGTGTCCTTTTTTTCTGTCCATCCATGAGAACAAATGCTGCCTACTTTCTCCTATTTTTGGTGCAAAAGAACAGTGCAGTTTACAGGAAGGAGAGGAAGGGAGTTTCTTGACTAGTAGCTGATTTTTTACACTTATTCATCTATTTGTTAATAAAGATATATCCGACCTGTGGCATGCTTACATGATTTTAAGCAACTACTAAGAGTTGCTAAGAATTTTTGAGGTAGTTTGTAGTAGGAGGCAATGCAACAGTAGTTACAGGTGTATTTATTTCTAATGTAAATTGATTTCAGCAATGTGCATCTTTGTGTTTATATTAGATGCAATACATCTCATCGATTTTTAGTTTTCATTTTAAGTTTCACCTGGAACCTGCAGAATGTAGAATGAGTAGACTCTTGTATTGTTGCATCTTCTCTGCCATTCTTAGTTATGGCATGAATAATGCAGTGAGCTTTCTCTTCTGCTGATTTTTTTGTATTTGAATGCATTTTGCAGGACAGGCTTAATAGCTAAATTAAACTCAATAATTTTGATTAATTTGAGTTAATTTCCTTAATTGAAAGTGGCACATGTCAAGTATCCAGTTTCTCCACATGCAAAATTTGGTGGACCTTCCAAAATACTATGAGAAAGCAGGACTACTTAACATATTTCATTTATTGATCACGTCTAAGATGATGTCTATAATTTTTGTGCAAGAGCTGCATGTTTAAATATGAATGTTAGATTTTATTTGAAATATATAAGAAAAACATAGTAGCAGATTTTTGTAAAATGTTGTTTGAAGAGACATTTTGAGATTTGCAAGCCCACAGTGTATCTTTCCTCTCATAAACGTTAGCAAGTTCAGGTGTTTGTGAATTTCTTTTCCTTCTATTTAAAAACAATTCCTACACACAGAAAATAATTTTTTATTTTATTTTATTTGGCTCTGGTATGTTCTGCTCCGGGGCTGGGCTTTTGTGACAGCTGAGTATTATCACTGCCTGATAGCTGTACTATGGGAAACGTCATTGGAGGTCACAGTCCAGTTGCGTTTGGCCAGATATCCATATTTCAAAAGCTCACCATCACAGGGGATAATAATCTTGGCAGAAACCTGAGGGTCTGTATGAACAAGGTGAATAAATTGCAGAGGGTTCGTTCCCTTCAGGTTGGAACTTAAGAATTCTGGAAAGGCTTTGTGGAGTAAACTTAACTATTGTTGTCTCATGAGTGGCCCTTCCATTTGGCTAGTCTGAGAGCTGTTGAGACATCACCTTTTAATGATTCTGACTTTATTTTATGATATTTTTAAAATAAGCAACAATAAGGAATTAAATGTGAATATGTGACAGCTGAAGAAAATTGTACAAAATAAAGTGTAACAGTAAGAAATCTACCCTTTAAAAAAAAGTCACTGCTTTAATGTTTTTAATTAATTGACATTTAGTATCTAACATGGGATGTATCATTAATGAATCATTGATAGAAGATGGGGGATGTAATTTGGAAACAGTTAAATACGGAGAAGTGGAGAACTGACATGACTGCTGCATAAAAATTGTTTAAATCCACGTATACTGTGAGTGTGTATGTATATATATGTATATATATATGTACAAGTACATATATATATGCACCATTAATATGAATGGAACATTAAATCAGGCCTTTTATACTTGCATATATTAATTAATTTTAAAAACAAAACAACTTCATGAAGAATTTTGCTCTGCTTTCCCTTCTATTTACAAGTATATGTTGTCCACAATATATTGGGATAATATATATATATATATATATATATAAACATCTATAAAATATAAGATATGTAACCTCCTGTTAGATCCCTGAGAGACAGTCCACAGTATCAGGTGAGGAGTGTCTTTATTGATACATCTTTCCAACTTTTCCAGCTATGATGCTTTCTCAGGCAATCGTCACCTATTTGATAGTGGAATTACTCTGTACTGATTGACTCCACAGCAGCAAAAGAAGCAAAAGCAGAAAATTGCATTCATTTTCTGCTTAACTTAAATAATTTATCATGGATAAGAAAGAATTGTGGAATGAATGTCTTGAATACCAGCTGATTTTTTACACTTACGCATAAATTTGTATGTACAAGTCTATGTGACTAGTAAGTGCCTTCCATTAGGACAAATGAAGAGGAGATACTGACAGCTTGGTGAACTGAAAAAGAGGTGGTGTTTTGTAGACTGTTACTGAAGGAGAAGTAAATATATATATATATATATATATATATATATATATATATATACACACACACACACATATATATATATGCAAATTTCTTAGCAGTTCTACAAAGGTTATTTAAACATTATGAATGCTTAGTCTTTTGAAGTCTAGTGTTTAGAAGATGATTTTGACAATTATTTAACGTGGAAGAAACAGCTATAAATATAATTACGATAAATTCAAAAAGAGTTAAAAATTTGTTAGTGATTAGGCTGATAATTGAAAAAGCCTTTTAGGCTGTCTGCCTTGGATAAAATCTACAAGCATTAGATATATGCAATAATAAATATTCTGCTTATTCAGCTTTGTAGTGCTCTGTATAGGGGAAAAAAAAAAAGGTAACATGAACTTTTGCTATCTGATATAGTTCATTTTTATTTGGTTGTTTTTTTGTCATACAATTATAGGGAAATTACTGATTATTATTATAAATTGCAGTATTGTCAAAAACTTGTTATTGTAATGTGGCAAAAACCGGGCAAGAAGTGCTTGCAGAAGACATGGACAGCATTTAGAGATATGAGAAATAGAGAAATACGTGAAACCCAACAGCAAAAAATGAAATATTTACATGGCAGAGTAATTTGCAGAAATTTGCAGAAAGCAAAAAATGGAAGTAGCATTATCAAGCAAAAGTACCAGGATATAATTTATCTAATGAAAGACTGAAGGACTATTTATTAGGTAGAGGACTTGTTTTACTATGTAGTGAACTTTATTAAATGTCTTTTGACATCTCATAGATTCCCTTAATGATTTAGTATTGAACAGTAACTATTGTCCTAAGTAATGTCTTTAATATTCATTCAGTTCCGTAGTGTAAGAGCTCAGTAGATTGTTACCAGGTTCCATAAAAGCCTAGTTTGAATAAACATTACAGGATAAGTACATTGCATGAAAGTTGGTGGCAAGTGAATATATAATGCTTTCCAGACCTGTCTGGATTAACAAAATTTTGTCTGGGAGAACAAGGAGGGACTGAGAAATGTGTTGTGAAAAAAATATGTTCACTTATTTATATATAACAAGTGAGCAAACTTCTTGTTTTATTTCGCTATAAACATGCTGCCGTGTCAGACTGCCCCTCTGCTGCCATCTGCCACACAGCGACGACATGTAACAGAATGCTGGTGGGAAGGTTCAGCCTCTTCTGCTGTACCACCAGCATCTGCCTCTGACATCGTAGGCCAACATAATAAACTAATATAGGAGGCATTACTTTCAGAGCAGCCTTCATATTTCAGGCACATTACATTTTAAAACTTATACACTTTTTTTTCTGCTTATTATGCTATTCTTATTTCCCTTGGCAGAAGACAGATTTGGTACATATGGAAAAAAAAAGAATAGGAACTGGAGAGTATTCTCTTGGCATGAGAATACCATTTTTCCAAATTCAAATTACATTTCTTTTTCTTCTTGTTGTGATGATAGCAGCAATAAAACGAACAGTCTAACCTCTTCCCATAAAGTACATTCTCTGTGATCACATTAAACATTAGTCAACATTATACAACCAGCCAGCAAACCAAGGGCCAGCCTCTTCGGGTATAGTGTACAGAAAAGCTGACTGCACCTAGAGATGTTACCTCTGTGAATCTGGGCAGCTTGCTCTTGCAAACGTACAACAGTGATGCCGACATTGAGCTGTACTCTTCAGCAAATCAGTGCCTTTGCTCCAAAAAGAGCATCCAAAATCGCTGCATTGTATTTTCTAACAAAATAAGTTACTTATTTACTTTTGGTATATATTCCTCACAAGAAATCAAACTATGTCCTGATCAGAAAGCACATGGTGTTGAGAATGCTGAGTGTGATTCAGACTGGTTATGTTAAGGTAAAACTGCTTCAGAAAGTAATTAATTCAGTCCAATGCATTCTAATTTAATCTTGTGTTTAAAGTAAAATACCAGTGAAAGGGAACAGAAAAAATTTTTCAAAGACTTCACCAAGGTTTCAAAAAATGTTTTTGTCTTGCATTTCAAAAATATCCATGCATTTAGCTAAAATAGTTGTTATAGTTTTGTGTGGGTGTGTTTGTGCATGTATTCATTTTATCTCTTTCATCTCTTTTTAATGTATTTAAAATAATCATGTTTAAAAAGACTCATTTTAAAAATAATTAAAACCACTTCAGTAGGTATTAAATGATTTTTCTTAAAAACTTGTATTTCTTTACCGGCTTTGAAGCTGTAAATGTAATGTTGCCTAGGAACAGAAGAATTTTGTACTTCTGTGCATGCAGTCTAACTCCACATATTCATGGTCTAGAAGGGCTGTTACAGAATAGTCAGGATATTGCTGTTGGATGAACAGGTACCTGGCAGATTCTACAGGTGTGAGGATTGAAATTTTCAAGCTGCTGCTTAGGAAAACAGGTTATCTTCTTCTTATTATTATTATCTATATGATCTCAGTCATTCTAGCAGTCTTCTTGCATTGGGACCATGCATCTCTTTTTTTTTTTTTTTTTTTTTTTTTTTTCTCTGCTGAAACTTTTGGACTCCCTCCTCTGAAAATTCAATAATCAGTATTAGGAATTACAAATAAGGATGGTATTAACAGTCATTTAAAGCTCCATTCCAGCAGTGAAACTTACTTATTTGAGTCATTCTTGGGAGAGATCTGGTCCTTAAATAATATAAAACTATAATATAAATAATAAATAATTATATATAATGATAATATGTATAATAATAATAAAAATATAAAACTATGTATCTCTTCTATTCTTTCTTTAACTTTGTGATCTATTTTTATTTTCACTGTTTGCATTATTGTATTTATTTGTGAGGCATATCTCTTTAGGAAAAAGAAAGCCAGGAAAGCAGTTCCTTCATAATTTTTTTCTTGAATGGGATATTTTGTCCCCTCTTTTTATTAAGAGTATAAATATTCCATGGTTTTTCTAAAACCTTTCTTCTCTCATCAAAACTTTGCTTTTGAAAATTGAATTCAGTACTGTTTACCCGCATTCTGATTCCTCATAGTTCACTAAGGTTCACTTAAAGTGTAATTTCTTGGTCACCGGGATTCTAATGGGAAAAACTATTCCCAAGATAGGTGCACTTTCTCTTATCTCTTCAGCATTTTCTCCTTTCATGTAGAGACAGTGATGGGGGTTGTTTGCGCCTTAGGTACCTCTCCTTTGAGCCTCTAGACACATTCTGTAAACAGTTTTGTGAGCATCTTTTCGTGACGTCAATAGGATAAATGTTTGCAGGTTTGGATTTCTGTAATAGAGTTCAGCTTATTGTTTTCACATTAACAGAATTATTTGTCTTTCCAGAAGTAAATATCTTCTACATCTGCACAGTCTCTGTTGCTTTCAGCTGTGACCTTGAGAACTGATTAACAAGATTGTACTGTAAAGGACACAAGGCTTCACATAAAGCAGTGAAGCATATACAGGCCCTTGAGGGGTACTTAGAGTATCTCATAGACTCTAATGGTCATTCCTTTCTCTTTAATGCTATTAGGTGATTCTGGCTTATAGCAATCTGTAGCACTTTTCTCTTTATTTAATTTCTATGCTGGAGATTTTATGAATTATCCTATTACAGCTCATCTTCTATTTTTAAAGACAAAGTGCTCTACATGTCTGGTATGCTTAGCATCTTCTCCAGCACTTCAGATATTTGGGTATGTTTTATAGCTTTTATAATGTCATAAACTTTGACATAGTTAGAAGACGAAAGTTAAGGGGAGTTATTAAGAACTAAGCTTGGAAACTGATTAGTGCTTGTGAAAAGCATACAGAATGATCTAGGTACAGGATGCTAATGGCAGAGAAAGCACATATACATTGGCATATCTTCCATTGTGATGCAATAATTTTTAGATGCAGAATCTAATACTCATTGTTTTCCCCGTGACCAATCAAATCTCAGTAAGTATTTTTGGCATCATTTGCAGAGCTTTTGATGAAAATTAGAAAATTCCAAAGCCTGTTTTTTCACAAGTGCCAAAGAGAATTAAATTAAGTCTCTGGTGTGCTTGCTTGGTAATACAGGCACAGGGATTGTCTCTCAGTCCATGTGCTGCATACACATAAGTTGGGCAGTGCTTCAGTAGGCTTCCATTCAGTATGAGATGTTCAGATTGGATACATAAGCAACAGAAAAATGTGACCTGATGCTATCTGAAAGGCCTCAAAGAGTTCCTTAGTCAGAGGCAGAAAAATGCATTTGAGATTGGCAGGGATTGCTGGAGCTATCTGGCCAAGCCCCTGCTCAAGCAAGGCCACTCAGAGCAGGGCACCCAGACTCAAGTGCAGGCAGCTTTTGAAGAAGAAGGGACATTGCTACAGCCTCTTTAGGAAATCTTTGCCAGTGCTCCATCACCAGTGTAACAACACAACTGCGCACTACTGGCTAACATTCAACTTGTTGTACCCCAGGACCCCATGTCCTTTTCTGCAAAGCCATTTTCCAGCTGGGAAATTCCTCAGCACATACTGATTGGTGCCTTGGGTTATTCATTCTCAGGGGCAGGAATTCTCTGTGCTTGGGTTTCATGAGGTCCCTGTCAGCCCATTTCTCTAGACTGTCCCGGTCACTCTGAGTGGCAGCGTGATCCACTGGTATATATTATGTTCAAATATAAATACTTATTTAAAAATATATTGAGGTACAAGTTCAAAGTTATGCAAGAGCTTGATAATATCTAGTTAGCTGTATTCAGTTAGCTTTATTATCAGAAGAGTAGCTGTTTTAATGCTATTCCTTACTTTGGCTTTAGGATCTTGTTTCTTTCTCAAATTGAAGAGTACTGTTTTAAAATAATTTGCTACGTGCATAAAGTGGTACATTTACTGTTATTTATTGGCATTGGCAAGCTGTGAAAATCTTGTTCCAAAATTAACTTTCGTTATTTAGTGGCTTGTAAATTATTCTGCTTTGGACTTTCTAATTTTCTGCATTTGTGTTTGAATTATGTTTTGCTTAATGGAGCACCACCTCCTAGAAATCTGAGCAATTTAAAGTAATGATTTAAAGCATTCTACACATCCCTCTAAGTCTTGCTGTCAATTTTTTGTACTTGAACTCCTATTATGGAAGTAGGTAAGTAAGGAAGTAAGCTTTTTTTTTAGTTTAAGAAATTGGTAGAATTCTAAAAGACTATTGAAAAAGTAGTAAATAGGGCATAGGAAGTGTTATATGCTGGCTTCTTTCCCCACGCATCCATTTTGTACTCCTTGCAGTTAAGAAATCAGATATTTCTATAGATTTTCTGACTTAAGGTATTTAAATGTTGCTGGAGCTAGAAAGAATATGAGGAAAATACAGAAATGAGCTCAGTGTGTTAGAAGCGTTCTGCAACTATCAGAGATGTTTGCCTCATGTGCCACTGTGGCAATGTAGCCACTCCTCTATGTCTGCTCTGGTTGTAGTATGTTTTCCTGTCCTAGGAAAAAGAACAGAAATTGAATCCACTGAGAAATCATTTTTGTTTCTCTGGTTAACTAATGTGAGTGTTGATTGTAAGAGCAAAGAATATAAAGTTTCCTGGTAGAGTTGATGTTTTGCTGGCAGTGGCTTCTATGGTTGTTTGATGTCCCTCGGAACATCCAGGCATATGCTGTTGTAAATCATATCCGGTGTTTGATAAGGAGTTGAAACTGCTTTTAACGTACTGTATCTGAATAATCCCATTGAATCAATCAGATTTAAGTGTAGATATGTATGTTTTGCTCAATTAGCCTGAATTCATTCCATCTAATCTTTCTGCTTTTCCTGAATTCTGTTGTTATATCCAAAAAGCAGTAATGTAATGTCTTCCCACTAATTTGTTTGAGGTGAGATTTAGTTTTTTTAATCCCAGGAAGTAGAGTCAATAATGAATATTCAGATTTATTTATTTGTGTGTGAGAATAAGACTGAAAAGCTTTGAAGTCATGAGAACCAGAATATTGCTAAAAAGGGCTCTTTCCTTTACCACTTGCCATTTTTTTTTTTCATAGTCTGCTACTCTGCATACATACATTCTTCATTTGACCATTCATAAATGCTTTCTAACTTCATTTTCGGGGAGGTACTCACACTTTTTGTTTGTGCCTCATCAGTGCTGCTTAATTTCCAGAAAATGTATTATAAACTTTTGCAGTTCAAATGGTGTTTATCTAATTATTGAAGCATTGACATTAGCATGTGTTAAGAATATTTCTGATGAAACAATCTTTTCTCACAGCATGGTTGACCAATCAAAAGAGCCTACAAAATGTGTCACAGGGAAGTGAGCATTCCTCCCAGAAGTGACATACTGATACTGTGTTCACATTCCTTCCCTTTTAGTTGATTTGTTCTCTTCTAAATATAAAGAAGTTATTTCCTCCTGTTCTGCAAAGTTGATGAGATTTTATTAACCTCGTGGAGAAGCCAGAAGGGTATGTGGCAACCCTTTGAAGTCACTTCTTTCCCCATTCCTTTTCTCTTCCCAGCTGTGTCTGCCAGATTCTACAAAGAATTTTAAACCTATTTTTTAGACTGAAAAACCAAAGAAGAGGGAAAGAAAAATAGAGAGAAGGCTAAACATTTGATCAGTCAAGAATGTGCCAGACATTTTTAATGCCAGCAAGAATTTTTATTTCATTTTTCATTTTAAAACAAAAAAAAAAATCTTTGATTAGAAGAACTGAAGTAATGAATCATGTAGTGAAGATTTTCTTTTTTATTCCAGCATTATGTGGATTGGTCATTACTATATTGTTCAAAATTTTAAATTACCAGTGTTGAATTGATATTTGTCCTTTGGGCAAAGTATGCCATGAAAATTGTGATCTCAAAACAAAATTTTCCTCTTAGGATTTACTGACATCTGTCTTGTTGTTTCCCAATGTGCGAAAGTGAAAAGTATCACATAGTAAATATGACCTGTCATCAGTTATTTTTTTTAAGTTGCAGTTTTAATATTACATTTCACAGTTCCTTTAGCTGCTGGCTTTGGCTTTTTTTACCATACACATAATGAGATGTTGATGAAAGAGCGATTATGCAAAGCTCAGAGTATTCACTTTTAAACATGTTAATAGTGGCAAAATACTTCACCAGAAGAACAATTCACAGTGGGGTATTTTTCAGTTCTCCATTACTAATTGAAATTTTCAGCAATATTGGAGAACCCAGGTATGCCTGGAGATCTGCAGCTGCTTGCAATTTCTTTAGGGACTTTTCTGACTTCTCTTGTGACCTCCAAGTGACTCAGTCTTAACATAGTGCTGAATGATGCTGGATGCAGTCAGGAGTTTGAGCATTTTGTATGGGTTGCCAGACACTTTAATATCACACTCTAAATACCCTGATTGATGTTTTCATTTCTTCCTGTTTTTTTTTTTTTTTTTAATTGAGAAATGTGATGATCTTCAGTTTGGTTTACTGAAGCCAGATAATCCCTCCATGTGCTGAGAGAAATACAGGAAAGTTTGCTTGCTTGCCTTCTAGCAGTGGGACTTGCAATGAGAAAACTGAAACAGCCTGCCTGTTCTTAAATACAGGGCCTTGAAAATTGTTAATTTTCCATGTGCAAAGCTGGTTGGTGCTTTTAGAGAGCTTTGTAGGTGTAAGTGCAACTAGAGAAGTTGTATGGATGGTTGCAGTACCTTTACTATTTGTTTGTATTTTATTGAAACATCCTTGCTGTTTTGTTCAGTAGCATAAAATTGGCATGACTGCCCTGAATCAGCTAACAGAACTAGATTACTGCCTGCAGTTTGTTGGGAGCAGTAAGCAAACAGCAAGCAGCGCAGACAATGATATGGTGCTTACTCAAATTCTGAAAAAGTTGTGGCATTTTCATGTAGCAGTTGTCACAATTACTATTACTTCTCTGAGGACAGAAATCTTCAGTCACAAGTTATTAAATAAAGCATCTGTGGACCAGGGTGCAAATAAATGTGTTTTTCTTTCTGTCCTTAAAAGACCCAAGGATATTTTTCCCCAGTGCGACTGGGTATTAAACACCAATTTTTCAGGTGAGGATGTTAACTACTTCCCATATGTACAGTTTTGATTCTGGGGCTGAGATCTAATGCTGAGTTTTTCATTTTGTTCTTTCTGTAAAAAGAAATTGATCTAGTTGGCATTTTTATATATTTTACAGGGAATTAATTAGAAAATATTCGTCTTAGAAACTTGCAATGTTTGGTCAAAATCAATTGCAGTTCAGGGAAGCAGACAGAAGTTAAGCTGGTCCAGCATCCTTGTGTATGCCAAGACAAAGGATTTTAAAGCCAGTGGAAAGATTACATTTTCATATTTTATTTTTTATACACAATTTACAGTTCATGGATCCAGTGCTGAACAACCTGAAGAAAAATAAATCTGTTGTTCAGTTATTAAATTGTTTCTGAACATACATCAATAGTCAAAATCTATTATCTCTGGTAACAGAATGTTACAATGACAGTATCTAATGAATAAATTTATTTGATTTGTTGAGCAAATTTAAAAAAAAAAGATTGATTTTTTAATAAATAATTCATTTTTAGTTACTTTATAATGCAAAAGGGCAACTGTATTATGTGACCTCATTCTTTAGAGTGACACAGCTAATCCCGATGAGATGTTTGAAGCGGTGATTCATTTCTATATAAATGTGTGTCCATTTTGCCTCTGCAGATCTGTAAGATGTGCTACTGTACATGTGTTGTGGGTATGGAGTTAATGTGCTAGAGACTCAGCACAGGCTTCTACAGGTAGAACATTCTACCTGTAGCTTCTGTATCAATATTTTAGTGTGGGAAATGGAAAATCTGATTCCTAGTTCAAGACTCATTTAGATTTCATATTGCCTTTGAGTCTTAGAACTACAGCATTGCCTTCAAGTCAGTAGTGTCAAAGTATTTTATTAGGCTGTTATATTAATGCCACCTTTGAAAATGTGTTTAGTGACTGAAATTATTGCTGATAATCTGACAGCTGCTATTTGAACAGCATTAATTCCCACCTCTTCTCTGTTGTAGGAAATTTACAGTGGCTTCTGGATAGCAATGGTACAATTTTTACCCAAACTTTCTGATTTCTTTTTTTACTTTGACCAGTTATACAAGGTGGCAGACAAAATGTTTTTATCTTTTGCTGACCGCTGTTGTTCTCATGTGCTGTTTGATGGGGAGGCGGTCCTCCTTGTCACACCAGCAGATTTACTCAGGTCAGTCTGCCTCACTCAGCTGATGCAGAAACAAAGAGTTTAGCGTGGGCTGAGGTCTGTAGCACTTTCAGTAAGCCTGTTTGAGATTTTTATTGATTTAGAATCAAACCTTTATACTTTTTCCTGTGTATAAGCAACTATATATTCTGACCTTGGCCTTCAGTTTTGGAATCCGTGCAACATGCAAAAAACTGAATCATATCTATAAAACTGCCTTTGACACAGCAACTTCTAAAACAAGTCATGCCACCAGCTGCATTTTCTAAGACTCCTCTATAGAAGGGCTGGCAGAGACCACTCAGATCGGAATAAAATCGTAACTGAATGACTGCATTTCTCTTTTTAACTCATATATTTCCCCTGTTTCTACTGAATTATGTTAGAATGTACTCTTTCAGTGCTAAATTTCAGATCTCCATAACAGCTTTTATTCTAGACATGCTGTTTTCCTTAACTTGTTTCGCTCTTTTGAGATTTTTGGTGCTTTGTTCCATATGCCTGTTCGCTCTCTCTGTGCTATGTTCTCTCCAGCTCATTCTACCTTGAAACTCCTGACTTAATTTCTTTTGGGATTTGCATTTCTTTTTGTTTTGTTTTCCAGCGCCCCAGAGCTGCAGCATATTTGTTTTTGATTGGCAACTTTCAGTTTTGTTTGTTTGATTTAAATAATGCAATTAGAAAGAGTTGTGGAGTGAAATATTTTATGTGCTGATTTTATGAGCATAGCTTTATTACTGCCATGATTTTGAATGGCAACGACATGAATTTTCTGTGCTGGGTGAGTTATTAAAAACTTCTCAACTTTCATCTCCAGAATGATTTTTTTTTTTTTCTTATTCTATTTTACTAAATGTCTTTTATTGATGCCTTCTAGGTAAAGAGATAATTTCATGGGAGCTTCTGAAAAAACATTTTTGTGGCTGAAGCTTTGCTTACTTTGCGACCTACATATATATTTTGACAATCAAGAATGCTTCATGACTATTGAAATGCTTTTGCCTTTCAGGAGAATAAAATAAATAATTCACAAAGCATTCTTTAACCAAATACCAAGAGAAAGAGATATTGAAAATGGAGGGAATCAAATATAAAGCTGATATTCTCATAGCTCTTGGGTACTGCTTAGTAGAGTGGGTGATGCTTGACAAGGTATCACCAAAAGTAAAACTGAAGTAGATTGATCCTCCTGACCATAATTACAGCCAGATTGGTGCAAGTGACAGAATTGCACCTCTTAATATGTGGCCATTTTTATATCTCAAATTTGACCTTTCCATAATGCCACACACCCTAAGCTTAATTATATATTTCTCAGAAAATGAAGAGAACGGAACGGTTTAGGTTAACCAGGTTATGTTTTCACTGTGAGATTGCTTTGTGAGAAACCCTGTGAGATTTGTCTCGGTTAAATGATGTTTGTGAGCAGGGCTTGTAGAAAGTCCCATTGAAGATTAATTATATTCTATGTCTTTGTAGGTTTCATCTCTGAGGATTTTTTCCTTGTTTATTCAATATGTGAATGTATTCCATTTTACCTAATTATTTCTTAGTTATATGCTCTTTGAGCGTGTTGAATAATTTATTTTTTGTATGCTTTAAAACTCCGGTAATTTAAAAACACTGTTTTTTTTCTGCTCAATACTTAATGTTGAACCATCTTAGAATGTAGGGAACCAACGTTAAGCAGATTACTGAGTAAGGTATTTTCTAAAAGATGGGGTTTTTTTTCTACAATCAAACTGTTGGAAAAAGTGTTTGATGTTGGACTTCAGAGTGTTTTACAGCCTGTGTCTATCTGAAGTAGAAAATACTTTGTCTGAGAGAAGCAAAACAGTGTGTAATTTAAACATCTCCCAACATAATTTGCCTGGTGATAGTTGGTGATTCTCAGTGCCATTTTCTGAACAGTAGACATGTTTCCTTTTTAAACTAATGGTTTTCATCTTTTCCATCTCTCATTTAACTCTCTTTCTCTGGACTGGATTGACATATTTTTATTTATTATCATCCTAGACTTGTTTTCTCCATATATTTGACTCACTTGTTTCTCTCTATTTTGGGTAAAACTTAAATTGCTTGCAGTGATTGGAACTCTGAGAAGCAGAATGCTTTGACACTAGAATTAACCCCAGTTATGTTTTTTTTGCTGTATCCACCTCTGTTTACTGTGAGTGTGTGTAAATTATGTCCGCATGAATCGGCATCATTTAGAAACTCTACAGAAGCTAAAATCTGACTTCAAGGCTGCAGGGAAAATAAATTGACAAAAAAAGAATTGTTCGTGTTTCTTTTTTGAGGTCCACAGGAATGTTTTATTTCTCTCCAATACCTTCTAGGAAACTGTGGGCAATCTGGCTTCTATTCACTTTTTTTTTTTTTTTTTTTTTTTTTTAATGGATCTTTTTCTACCCAGTTTTCATTTGAAATTCATCGCAGAGACTGAGCATTCATTTGAAAAAAATTAATTTACTACCAAAATTAAAATCACCATGTGTTCTTTCCTGAACTGTGTTCTGTTCTTTACTGCTTCCAAGTTACTGCACTGTTTCTCTAAGTATTTCATAGTTGATACTTGTAAGTGCTAGATAATGACTCTGAAAGCTCAGTTCTGTGTTAATTTTACATGAGACATGCAACCAAAAGCTTTAGCTTTATGCTGAAGTAATGAATACCAAGAGCTTTAATCTATCTGTGAGTCTGTGGGAAAGTACTATGTGCAATGAGAGAAAGTAGGAAATAGAAAATGGAGGTTGAATCATGATGAATATAATTGAATTATCGGTGTCCTTTGGGAATGGGGTAGTTGCTTTGGATAGATTATCTGTCACATGGGAACATTCAAAGGAAAAGCAAATACAATAGCTTTGCTGTGGCCTGAACAAACCTTTTTTTCCGAGGTTATCCAATACATACAATGAACAAACAAAATAGATCTTTTTCAGTCTGTTTAGTTGTAGTGTTCCAAAATAAAAAGAAGTTGCAATTTTTAAGGTGTTTGAGCTGAATGTGTGTACTTTTATTTTAGTAGACAGCAGAGGTTTGAATGGACATGGAAACAAAGATATGTTATATCTCTCTATTTGTTTTTTTGTGTTTTTTTTCTTTTTTCATTTTTTTAATTACATGTCACAGCAATGCCTAATCCTTGCCCTTTCTACAAACCAGACACCTGGATTGTTCGTTGTGTTTTTTTTTTTAATACTTGATGTATATTTAGATATCAGCAGATTAATTCCAGTCTTACTCAAAGTCTTAGCATAAGAAATAGTATTATCCCACAGAAGTGTTACCTATCACCTGCATTTTAGAACTTTGTGCCCTTTGTGCCTTACTTCAGTTATTGGTTTCTTGCTAATGTATTGTGAGCCTTAAAAAAAAATAAAATTCATAGCTTATGATATCACTATATTTTTTTGTCCTTACTGCTCAAAAATACTGTCAGACAAGGGGGAGGTCGTGCTTGACCAACCTGGTAGCCTTCTATGATGTTGTCTCTGGCTGGGTGGACAGGGGGAGAGCAGTGAATGTAGTCTACCTTGATTTCAGCAAGGCATTTGATACTGTCCCCCACGACATCCTTATAACAAAGCTGAGGAAGTGTGGGATAGATGAGTGGACAGTGAGGTGGGTTGAGAACTGGCTGACTGGCAGAGCGCAGAGGGTTGTTGTTGGTGGTGCAGAGTCCGGTTGGAGGCCTGTAACCAGCGGTGTTCCTCAGGGGTCTGTGCTGGGTCCGGTCTTGTTCAACATCTTCATCAATGACCTTGATGAGGGGATAATGGCCACCCTCAGCAAGTTTGCTGATGATACGAAGTTGGGAGGATTGGCTGGCACACCTGAAGGCTGTGTTGCCATTCAGCAAGACCTGGATAGGCTGGAGAGCTGGGCAGAAAAAAACCGGATGAGGTTTAACAAAAGCAAGTGTAGAGTCTTGCATCTGGGGAGGAATAATTCCATGCACCAGTACAGGCTGGGGGATGACCTGCTGGAGGGGAGCTCTGTGGAAAGGGACCTGGCTGTCCTGGTGGATGACAGGTTGGCCATGAGCCAGCAGTGTGCCCTTGTAGCCAAAAAGGCCAATGGCTTACTGGGGTGCATTAAAAAGAGCGTGTCCAGCAGGTCAAGGGAGGTGATCCTCCCCCTCTACTCTGCCCTGGTGAGGCCTCATCTGGAGTACTGTGTCCAGTTCTGGGCTCCCCAGTACAAAAAAGACAAGGATCTCTTGGAAAGAGTCCAGCGGAGGGCCACGAAGATGGTGAAGGGCCTGGAGCATCTCTCCTATGAGGAAAGGCTGAGTGAAGTGGGTCTGTTCAGCCTTGAGAAGAGAAGACTGAGAGGGGACCTGATCCAGGTCTATAAATATCTAAGGTGTGGGGGGCAGAATGGCGAGGCCAGACTGTTTTCAGTGGTGAGTGGAGACAGGACAAGGGGAAACGGCTGGAAACTGCAGCATAGGAAGTTCCGCACAAACATGCACCAAGAACTTCTTTACAGTGAGGGTGACGGAGCACTGGAACAGGCTGCCCAGGGAGGTGGTGGAGTCTCCTTCTCTGGAGATGTTCAAGACCTGCCTGGATGCCTACCTGTGCGACCTGGTGTAGGGAACGTGCTTTGGCAGGGGGGTTGGACTCGATGATCTCTGGAGGTCCCTTCCAACCCCTACAATTCTGTGATTCTGTGATATGTGTTCTTCTGGATACTCACAGTCATACTGCAGTTCATGATCATTCTGTGATGTTATGTTCCCCTCCATAAGCATATTCTTTGTGCAGTGAGACAAGGTCACTGACTAAGGAACATTACTGATATCAACAGTGCCTGCATAATAAATAATAAACATCATTTCTGTGTTACTCTCTGGTGCCTTTGGGCATGGCATCCCATGCCCAAAGTTGTTGGGCATGGGCATCCCATTAACACAGCAATAAATGTAAGCATTTACCTTTCCTATATCAAGGAAAAATGTTTGAACTTTTTCTTAGGGAGCCTGATTTGGCTATGAAGAGAGATTCTCTGTACGCTATCCAGTATTCTTCAGTCCCTTCCTGTCAATATCTGCTCAGTCCTCAAATCCTGAATCCCTATAAATTGTGACTGGCATCATCCACGGCAAGAAGGAACACCCTATTTTGCAGAAACATTTCCAGACTTGTGTTAGAGTCCTGCTTGTTGCAATAGAATGGATCCATGCTGAAATTCTCAAAAAGGAAAAGTAAAATGGGGAGGCAGAAAGCCCTATCTACATGATGAAAAAAGAAATAGGAAAAGCACTAAATTGATTTAATTTAAAAGCTGATTAAATTCTTTTTCTCTGAGTCTATGCTTGCGTCTATTCAAAAGCCTGTAAGATGCTTCACCATGCTTAGTTTAAACTCTCTTTATTGCTTTTCGTGACAGGTAGGTTTGCTGACCAATGTAGAACGCCCCTGGGATGGAACAGATGTGTATCTTGTACATTTGGTTACACTTCCTCTGCCCCTTTCTTAAGCAATCATTTACTGTTATTTATGATGGAATAATATAATGTAATAACGCATTAACAAAACATAAGTAACTCAGATTAATCAGCTGCTTTGCAGTCAGACACTTCCTTCATTCCCTGGGGTTTCTATCAGCAAATTGTAGTAATGATGCTGATTTGCGCAGTGCTATTGTTTCAGCTGTAAATACCTGAATTGATTACCCAGGAGCCCCAGTCTCAGTGTAGCATTGTTTTGCTTTGTTCTGTATTATGTTAGGTATCCTGCGTAGCAGGGGGCCTGTAACCACAGCCAAGTCACCTTGGGACTTCGAGCATGGTAATCTAAATGAATTCTTTGTTGCTGTAAATTACAAACAGAACAACAGGAGCCTGCTTCCACTTCCATAAATATGTATACTTTCCCTGCCAATGAAATTATGGTGAGCGATAGATCAAAGTGAATTAGTACCTGTCAAACAAATTTGATAGGTCATTTTGTACTTTAATTTTATTCCTTTTTCTCAGTATTGTGACACAATAACAAAATCAACCGTTCTGCTCTCCTTATAGCAAAGTCTGTGGTCCACACTGAATTTTGCTTTCATAAAGTGATGTATTGACAAATGAAAGATGCCTCTACAAGGATCAGCCTGATATACCGCATCTGGTTTGGGTGGAAAGTGAGCCCAGCAGTGAAATGCACTGGTACATGTTGATGTATGAACTCTGGCTTCTGATGTGCATCTGTAACAGTTTCACCTGCATAACAGAAAGTGTCTGATCTCTGCTAGCCCTTGAGATAGGACTGCAGCTTTATTAATATTTTTTTTTCCATTTTTGCTTCCTGTCATACAAATTGTTAGATCTTCTGTGCCTGTACTCACTGTCACAATCATATTTTCTCAATATTTCCCTAAGCATACCCACACCCAGTGCATATACACATACGCACACATTCTCTAACCCCTCCTTTCTTCTGCCAGATCCGCAGATAGTTTCTAGGAGCTGCGTTAGTAATGGAGAACTCCTTCCACGGCAAGCAATGCCAGATAGTCAGACTGGAGAATTCAGAGGAGCTGGGGCAAAATAGCAGGAGTTTTCTGTCTCTTTTCTTCTTTTTCTTAGCATCTTTTGAGACTAGAAGTCGTTTATCTTTAAATAAAAGGAAAGCAAAAGGGAATATTTTTATTATTCCTTATTGCTGGTATGGCTTTGCAAAAGCATTTAAATAGTTCTATATATAATTCCTAAAAACAGCATTTCCTTGAAATTAATTTTAATAAAACATGAATGGCTCTATGATGGGTACATTACTCAACCCTGCAGCAATAAATTAAGAACATACACCCCAACGGGAAGTCCTGCCCAAGATAATCATATTCCCACAGAGTAGAAGCCTAAGATTGTGGAACAATGACGCTTTGATGCTTTTGTGTAGGAAATTAGATCCTGATTCTACAAGCATATGTTAGTGACACTCATGCAAGTAGTCCCCAGTGGCTTTAACTGGCAACTGCTTACTTCTACCATAGCTAGGGGCACAGTTGTGTCCTCTGCAGCTATTTACCAGTTCCAGTGTCTGATGTATTGTAGTTTGTTAAGAATAGCTGAACAGTCTTCCATCAGTGCCCCTCGTTTTCTGTGTGCTAAGGTGTGCTTATTTTTACCTACATGTAAAATATTGACAGTAGTTAATATTTAGTTATGTTTTGTTCAGCTTTATTAATTTTGTTTTTCTGATGCTTAGCAATAATTGATACAAAGCCAAGTTACCATGTTAGCTGGTATATTATGTGGCCATTTATCAGTAAGGTATCGTGAAATAGAGGAGACAGAAGCAACACATCCAAACCTATGGGCTTGTAAGAAAACACTTAAGTACTTAACAGCTTGTGTCTGTTAACATGCGGGTTAACAGAGTGGTCCTCAGGTACTCGAGTCCAAGACTAGAGTCTAGAAAACTGACACAGTGAATTGTACAATGTAGACAAAAGTCTCCTCCGCATGGCAGCTTCTGCTGGCAGCAGGATCCGGGACTGTTATGTCCAACAGTGCAGCGAGTGGCTTCCTGTGGTTTATGTGGTTCTTCAGCTTCTCAAGAGAAAAATTGTCTCTACCTCTGCGTTTGATTTTATCTACAATTGTGTACTTCCCTGTCTGAAGTATCTGGTTGCTGCAATACCATGAATAACCAAGAATATGAGACAGAACGTGTGGTGTGGTTGTTGTTCATATGCCACTTGTATCTGAACAAGGAGGAACATGAATTTTAGGAAAACAATATCCAAGACTGTTCAGTCCATCTGGATTTGCAGCTCTGTCTACAGCTAAATATCAAGCAATGGGAATGGAAAAGAAAAGTGCAACTGAAAATAACTGAAAATGAAGGTTTGCCTACTTCAGATATGCTTTCTGTTACTGAATCATCCTTTTTAATTGTTGATCCACATGAATCATAGGGACGCATTCTTCAGCTCCTTGCATTCCAGTATACTTGCATATGAATGGTGATGCTGTTTTCATAATTTTTACGGTCTTGTATGTAATCGAACTGGGAGTAGAGAAAGATTTTTGGTATTTAAGCTGAAGAGCAAAATATGCTAGATGACCATATTTGGGCATCTTCCTGTTAATGTATTTTAGACAAAAATGCTTAGTTCACATTCTTCCCTTGTGTAATTTTGCCAAGCTTCAGTGACCAGGCAAGATCTTAACTTGGCCCATTGAGTCTCTAAGAGCCTGAAGTCAGTTTTGTGACGAAAGAGAAGTTGTGCCACTTGAGAGGTTCTTTACTTTTAAATGGGAAAAGGGATTTCAATATGTTTTTAATTATGTATTTATTAATGATGATGATAAGACAGTTGTGTCTTTAAAAGCTTATATTTTTAAATGTTTTTTGTTTATTTTCTTTGAAAGAGTTGCACATCATTCTGAAATGAAGGTTACAGAGTTCACAATCCTAGCGAGAAAACAAACAGAATTATGAAGAGAAGTCTTGTTACAGCAGTTCATGGTCTGATTCATCAGTTAATGTGCTGCGTTAGGCTTGGTTGCCTACTATGTTATTATGGTTGTTCTTGTCTCTGCTGCTTCAGTGGAGCTGGGTTTTCTGATAGTACTCAGCTGAGGAGTAAACAGCAACACAAGGACAAGGAGAGTTCTCTTAGAGATGTTCATTTTCTGATTACTGTCAGGAAATACTCCAAACAATCAAATTTGCAGATGGACAATATTCCAATAATCAGTATATGTGAGATTCAGACAAGTCTTCTGGATATAATAAAGGTAACAGATAGCAAGTGAAGCAATTAGCATCTTAATCATTGTGAAGTCAAAAGCTCATTTGCTGAGGTGTGCAAGTTTGAGATACCTCGTAGCATGATGATGATGTATTTCTGTAGGAGCTGGAGTGGAGAATCTGATTGTGAGGCTTTATGCTGATGAGATTTTGCATGCTATAGAGGTTGTATACAATATTCTGCTGAGCTGGAGCTGCTATGCTTGGCATACAACATCCCCTACAGGTATAGGCTAATGTGTACCATGGCAGAATGGTACAAAAAGCCAATCATGTCTCATTTTATGATGGCTTTCGTCTTAATTGATTCTAGAGGTTTATATACCATAATTGCTTTTCATTCATGAACCACCAGAATTATTTTAACTCCACTTTCCAGTTTTGTACCTTATTAAGACAGGCTTTTTCGTAGTTCCTATTTTGCATATGTGAGAAACTTAGGGAGAAAGAGAAGCAATCTCACCTATATAAAAATCTTTGCAATAATGCTTAATAATGTACTCAGTGGGTGTTGAGATAACTGCATTTTCCTGACATTACAGGGGGAAGAAATCTGCTGTGATAGCAGATGTCAGGTTAAAATAGGGGAGAGAGACATTATTAGGATTAAAAAGATGCTAATTTTTTTCTCCTAGCATTTAATACAAAACACTACATAGGTTTATCTTCTGAGATTCCAAGGTGTATATTATTATTTTATACTTAAGTTTCTCAGGTTCAGTACTGTTTGATCTTACACATACCCATAACCATATCTGTGCTTTTATACTGAGTAGCTGAAAACTTTGTCTAAATTAGCAATTCTAGACCTTGAACAGTACTGTTTGATTCTTGGTTAATGAGGTTAATCTCTTCAGCTACCAATCTAAGCAGATGCTGAAGTGCCACTTTTGCCTTATTTCCAACACGCTAGTTCTTGAATCCTCACAAATAACTTCAAACTTCAATGTGAAAGTTGCATCTAAGTCTTGGCGGTTTTAATACTTTTGAGAAAAAGGACCACGTACTGAATTTATAAAATGTAAATTCTGTTTGTTTGATTCACACTTCCACTGGAAATTTTAAATAAAAAGCAAACATTTGTGTTTATTCAAAACTTATGCTTTCTCCAGCAAAACACAAAGAAACATGAAATGAAATTTTACGCTAACTTTGCTGCAATCCAAATATATGGACTACCTTACGCTGGAATTAATATGCTTGGCTAAGTACAATACTTCTTTACTTCAGTATTCTTTCCTTTGTGTATATCTCTGAAAATCTGAGATTTAGGAGAACAGAATTGGAATTATCCTACTGAGAAAAGCCACCTACATGACTGCTTCTAATATCATACCCTATACTGGTAAAATTCTTCAAATGTGTAGAGAAATCTTTGTGGTTCCAGATTTTCTTTAAAACAAAGCAGCAGGAAAGATCTATTGCAGTACTTAACTGAATGAAGCATAAATGTGTTCTACATCCAAAAACCTGAAACATTTGAGAATTTCAAGGCATATCTAATTTAAATATTTTACCATATTTTTCTTGTGTTAACTGCAAAGTCAGACATTTTTATTTCTATATGTTAAGACCATTTTTCTAGAACTTCTTAACAGATTCTTTGTTTCTCTCTCTATTTTTGCAGTTCAGTTCTGACTATTACATTTGCTCTAATATGATCCTCTAGTAAAGAAGAAATATAAGGTTAATGTTAGTGTTTTTGTTGAATTTTTCGATTGAAAATACAATCACAGTATTTGTATATGCCAACAAGTGTATAGGAATTTGCACATCTTTGGAGATGCCTGTATGCATAGATATGTATACAAACATACATTTTGGAAATTCTGTAACTGGGAGCTATTAATTTAAACTGGCTAGATTTGTTCATTTTTGCTTTTGTTTCTAAATACACACCAGAGGTAGTTGACCTGCAGATTCTTTTCAAACTTGGAATTAAATGGAATGTTAGATTCTTTGTTTTCTAATGCTGATCACAGTGACTTTGCCCTTTCCAACAAGAAGGTTAAGGTAATGTAAAAGAATACAACAAATATGATACATGATATAAGGTTACAGCAGCCAAGAGTAGATGAGGTGGCCATAGAACACTAAAAGATTAAAAGAGGGTAAAAGGCCAAGAAAGACCAGCTGGCTCAGTAACATATTGCTGTTCAGAGTGCATTGCTGCTAAATTGAAAAAGGGGCTCAGACTGCAGGTTTTCAGGTTGCTGTGGAGTGGAATGCATACGGAATGTGTTGATTTCATCCCCAGTTAAGTGTAAAGGGACATGAACTACTGAATGTTACTGGCACTGTTAGCAGCTGCTTACTCTTTCTCTAGGGCATAGGTTAAGGACAGGGACAAAGCACACACACTCAAAAAGAAAGGAAGTGGATAAAACCAAGTAGACTTTGGAGACATTTTAATCCCTTATTGATTGCAGAGTAGAAATGATTTATGTCTTTTTTATTTCCCCATTTATTTATTTTCTATGCCTCATACAAAAATTAATCTTCATGTCATTTACAGATTTTTTAAACATTTACTGAGAAAAAAATCATTTCATGCGGGATTAGAGATCTGTAACTTCAGCCCCTCTCTCCATCTCAAATCTCTGTGTAACGTAGAACCCACCTGTGACTTGCTGTGTCAGGTGTTATAAATGATGCCAGCAGGGAGAGGTAGGAACAAGATGGTGCCTAAATCACCAACCTAAATCTAGGAAAAACTGTATTTGTGTTCACTTTATGATACAGATTTTCTCTGTGACCTTCAAAAAGTTGCTTAGTCTCATCTGAGGCTGAGCCTCCTGTATGTAAAATGAACAGGATAGTCATTTCCATCTGTGAAAGTGTTGTGAAGGTGGAGATGCCCCACTGATTTTGAGAAAACACTTCTCAGATGTTAGGGCTGGGTAAGCAGGTGTTATCAATTTAGGAATTGGGAAAAAAAAAAAAAAAAAAAAAAAAGTGCTTAAAGGTCTGCTTCACAGCTGTAAAACGTTTGATAGAGGTTCAAACTAGAAGAAGCAAGAGATCATTCTTGAGAGGATTTTATCTTCAAATTGGCTGTTATATTTTTTTAATGAAGTCAAAATGGTAGACAAGGACCTGCAATAAAGAAAGTGGACTCAGAGGAAGATGTAAGCTTGTATCCTATTTTTTTTTTTTTTTTTAATGTTCACTGAGGAAATGTACTGCTTCTGGAGCAAGTGTAGCATTCTTTACTATGCATTGTTCTTTTTCGTCTTATGCTTTATTGCAAATTGGTTCTCAACTCTACTTGTAGTTAGATTAGGCTTTGCTGTAAAACTATTTTTATATGCTCTATAGCAGGTTTGAAGCCAGTTTCCCAAAAAGTATCTTTTGTTGAATCTGTACTTTGCATGCTTTGAGTTCCAGCAAGATACCTCTTCAAGTTCTTCAGCAGCAGTGTGTTAGCTAATTGAGTTCAATTATTTGCACCTTGTATCAAGTAGGTTCAGTTAGAAGTTTCTTTGTTTTGTTTCTAATAAAGATTCCAATTGTGTAGCTTAAGGAAAGTTTATATCACTTTGTTTGTATTGACCTGTTTATGTAGTGTGGTAATCCTTAGAAGCTTTTTCCCCAAAATGTTATCTAATTGTTAAAATGTTTTACGTGCAGGAAAATTTTAGAGCCTCTAATTGTAAAGAAATGTGGCATGTTTGTGATCAAGAGTATTACTTTGGGAGAAATATTGAAAGACAGTTTTATTAAAAACAGACCTTACGGCTGTGATAGTGTGTGGCAGAACATAAAATTACTGTACCTTTACTTCTGCATAGTGTAATGATTTGTAAGGCTGTTATGTAGTTTTCTAAAGCTAAATTTTTTAAAAAATAAGACTGCTGAGGGAGAAAAAGTATCTTCTCCCTCTTCCTTAAAAAAGTATCTTCTATCTCTTCCTTAGTATTAAAAATCAGATTTCAATGTAATGTTAATGTCTTAAGTGACTTCCAAAATAGGTATGGGAGACTCGAAGAAGAAAAATAATCTTGAAACATAAATTTCAAGAAGACAAAACCTTTTAAAATTAAACATAACATTTTATAATGGCCCTGTAATAATGGCTATTAAATAATAATTTAAGAGTTTTTAAAAATTGGATTATTGGTACTATCTATCAAGCCAAAAATTGTTCCATGTTGTTGATGCCAGTCCTGTGAATCCTTTAAAACTGAAGAGAAGTTGTAGCAGTCACTAATGAAATCTTAACAGTTCACAGAAATAATATGATATTAGGGTAAATAAACTGACACGAATGAGAAGTCATTATTGCGACCTAAATTAAAGAATAAAGACCTGGACTGTAGAATTTTTCTTCAAAAATATTATCATTTAAGCACTAGGAAACTCTATTTTTATATTAGTCTATATTGCAAAATGTGTATTTTTCTTCTCGTAGTTCTTATGATGATTGCATCACAGAACAGTCTGACACAGATCACGGATCTCTATTGTGGTTTTGTGATTTTTGTTGTTGGTATTCCACATCGTAGTGTCATGTAAAGCACTGGGTGTTAAAGAGTTAATGCTCCGGTTCCATGGACCGCCGTTTCTGGGAGCTTTGCTCCCTGAGGAGGGGCTGCACCCTGGAGGGGACTTTGTGTTCCTGAGGGAGAAGGTGCAGCTCCTCGCAGGTCAGGAGCCGCTGTCTTTGTACACTGCCGAGGAGCACGTGCTCCCCTGCGCTTTTGCCTGCAGGCTATAGAGTAAGGCCTCAGTTTTGGACGCTCTCATTTTCTTTGATTTGTTGGTTGCAATTCCAATTGTATGGCGTAATCTTGCATTCTGATACCATGTTTTGTAAATTAATGTTTATCCTCAGATTGTTGCCACTGCTCTGTTTTTAGACCTATCTACTATCTCCCTACCCCTTTTCCAGGGTGTAGTCTGTGAGTTCCCTGCCTCATTAGTAACAGGCTGGGCTGACCTGTAAACCATTGACATTCTTTTCCTCTCTCCTCTCTTCTTTTCTGGGCTGGTAGGTCTGTGGGCCTTCTATCCCCCTGTCATGAACACAGATAGATCTAGAGATAACTCTGTGACAGGCTTACATTTGAATGTACATGAAACTGTTCATTGCTGGCAGAAGATAAGGTTAGGATGCAAACAAAAAAGGGCCAGCTGAGACTTTCTGGACCTTTCTTTTACCGAGACTCTTCAGCATCTATTCCAGTCTGTGAGAAAAAAGTCTTTTCTGTCATGATGTCTGATCTTGTCCTTGCCACTTCTAAGATTGTCTTTATGGCTGTTTTTCAGACTGTATGCACTGAACGATGGGAGATAGGTGAGAGTTAAGAGTGTCTGGCAATGCACACTGATCCCTTTGAGCCTAGCTCTTTTAACACAAACAAAGTGTCTTGAAGTAAAATATATATTTAAAAAAGAAAGAAAGAAAAGAGTGACTTCTGTATTTTTCCTTTGAGCAGCTGAAGCAGCTCCTAGTAATCCCTTAGGGCTTCCTAAGGACTACAGTTGTGATGTTCTCAACAAAGGAAAAATGGCATAGCAAGGTGAATGCACTACTCTTGCTCAGCTGTGCCTGGATTGATGCACTGGAACAGCAGCTGCTGCCTTTTTCCAGCAGTTCTGTTTCTGAATGTGGGGTGGCCATGCAACTCCTCTATGATCCCTTAAAAGAGTAGCATTTAAAAAGAAACCTCTGGAGCTTTATTTGTTATTAGTATTAGACTAAAAGCTCTCCAGCACCCAAGTGAGTTTGGGTTGGGATGTACAGAGACTTCTCATCCAGAAAATGATTTCTGTTTCATTTCCAGGCACATGGAAATGAAACAAGATGACCTGCTGCTTGATATCTTGGCCAAGCCTTGCCGTAAAGTAATGAGGGGACTTAAGGCAGAAAGGTGTGGCAACAGAGAAGTAAGAGAGTAGTTTAAGTTGGGAGTAGAATGCATATTCAGATAATCAATTTTCCATATGCTGTGGGCTTCAGGAAAACAAAAGGATGGTTACAATAAAATTGGAAAAATATAAAAAGATATACAAAACTAGAGGATCTGAGTAGTTCTTCTCTTGAGTTCTTTGTATATACTCCTAGTGTAAAGTAGACCCCTGTGATCTTCACTGGCTGCAACTCTTCTTGAGCTTGGACAGAAGACTGTATTTTGTTGTGGCCTCTGTGATCGGCCCAGGGCATATTATAGTAGCACAGTCTTCCTGTGGGGTGGATTAGCCATGACTAATAGCTGAACATCCATCTGGGTGCTTGCTCATTTTCCTCCTTCAGGAAGAGAGGAAAAAAAATAGGAAGGGAAGAGGGCTAGAAAACTCTTGGGTCAGATAAAGAAAGGAAGATTCCTTACCAATTACTGTCATGGACAAAACAGATTTAACTCTGGGGGAAGCTGACTTGGTGTACTGCCAAATAAAATAGGTATTGATTGATTCAGATAGAGGGGAAAACCTGCTGCAGATACTTTTTCTTTGTTATGTAGCAAACGGTATAACTAAGTTCTGGTTCACCATACAGGGCAAATTTTCAGAAACAGTGTTTGGATTTGCATGAAGAATTAAAAATGTGCCTATGTACATTCAAAATTGAGGATGAATGGGCTGAAGCTGTTTCAAAAAACAAGGATGGGGAGAGGTGTTTTGTTAGTGTAGGCTGCAGAGGTTCAACATTACTTTCAGCGTGTCATTGATTTTATTTGTTGCCGAGTATGCCCATGCTTCTGAATAGTTTTTGCTTTCTCTGAGCTGTGCCAATGCAATGTGCTGCCCATTAGCTCCATTAGTTTCCCAGATTTGAGCCCAGCTGTAGAAGCTACCGTAGGCATTCTGGGTGACTGCTTTTGTAGGCAGAGATGCTTTTGTTGCTTGCTAATCTCTTCGTATTGTTGTGTGAGTACTGACCTTAGCAATTATTGTAATCTTCCAAATCTCTTACCTGCTGTGGATCTTGGAAACAGACTCATCTCAAATACCACTTCATCAGCTGCAGATTTCTGGATGTCTCAGTAATGATCAGCAGATTTTACTGTTAAAAGCAAAAGTTACTGTTAAATTCCACAAATTCTATAAGACAATGAATGCAAGCAGTAAGCATAAAGTCCTACCCAATAGCCCAATTAGGTATATAAATATTATGACAAATAATTAAGAAAGTGGATTGCTTGTTCATGTTAGTGTAAAAACTGCTATAATGCATGAAGAATATCGTGAGAGACCCAACATCTTTTAGAAAGTGTTGTGTAGACAGTATAATTTTGTTGTTGTCAAAATGCTATGAAGGTATTAAAGACAAACAGACCAAGACTGGGAAGCATTAAAACTTGGTAAGCTTTTTGTTTTTCTTCCTAAGTTTCTTTTATCACACCACTTTTTCAAAAGTAATTTCAGTTTTCAAAAAATTTAAGGTAACTTGTTATCTGTACATTTCTTATTCACATTAAACATCAATGATACAGAATATTTTTGTCTGATGAAAATAATACAAATTAAGAATTGCTGATATATTGCTCTATAGGAGAAGAAGCTTTTTGTAACAACTCCAATGTTCTCTAATGATGTAGACGTGTCTTTGACACCCGTTTCCTGTCATACTGTGATCTATCAGTACTATTTTGATGCCAATTATTTTCTGGAAAATAACAGTTGTGTATACTGTGTTAGTATTACGGTATGATCAAGCAGATGTCTTTGGCATATTTGTTCTGTATGAAAGTATTGGGCTTTACTTGTGTTTAATGGACACCAGGGCATCTCTTAAAACTCTGCTTTAAGTAGCTTTTTTGTTATTTCTGTTGTTTTACTTCTACAGGAGAGATCAGTGAAATTTTGCTAGGGTATGTCCTGAGCATAAGACCCACTACTGCTAATATCAGTATTAAGATTGGGAGTGTCTCTTTCTGAAGTAGTAAAAGCAAATGTGTTTATATTCTGAGTTGCATTTGCCTTATTTAAAAAAAATAATAGTTATTCAAGGAAAAAAAGAAAAAAAATGTTGTCCCCAAGAAAGGAACAATAAATAAACCTCTGTCCTGTGGGAACCCTTGCAATGGCAATGTGGTACTCCAGAAATCTAAATGATGTGGGAATAAAAATGTAATGGCTGTTTAGCTGATCTACGCAGTAGTGCTTTACTTTTGTTTTGATTGTTTGCTAACAGATGTGGAGTTATTACTGCAAGCTGGACACATTGTGCCTACCTTTGCAATTTGTAGTCTGAAGTTCAGACTGTAAAAAATGGAAATTGAAAATAAGTTGTATCTAAGAAAATTAGTTTCACAGAATCACAGAATTGTAGGGGTTGATGCCAGTCACAATTTATAGGGATTCAGGATTTGAGGACTGAGCAGATATTGACAGGAAGGGACTGAAGAATACTGGATAGCGTACAGAGAATCTCTCTTCATAGCCAAATCAGGCTCCCTAAGAAAAAGTTCAAACATTTTTCCTTGATATAGGAAAGGTAAATGCTTACATTTATTGCTGTGTTAATGGGATGCCCATGCCCAACAACTTTGGGCATGGGATGCCATGCCCAAAGGCACCAGAGAGTAACACAGAAATGATGTTTATTATTTATTATGCAGGCACTGTTGATATCAGTAATGTTCCTTAGTCAGTGACCTTGTCTCACTGCACAAAGAATATGCTTATGGAGGGGAACATAACATCACAGAATGATCATGAACTGCAGTATGACTGTGAGTATCCAGAAGAACACATATCACAGAATCACAGAATTGTAGGGGTTGGAAGGGACCTCCAGAGATCATCGAGTCCAACCCCCCTGCCAAAGCACGTTCCCTACACCAGGTCGCACAGGTAGGCATCCAGGCAGGTCTTGAACATCTCCAGAGAAGGAGACTCCACCACCTCCCTGGGCAGCCTGTTCCAGTGCTCCGTCACCCTCACTGTAAAGAAGTTCTTGGTGCATGTTTGTGCGGAACTTCCTATGCTGCAGTTTCCAGCCGTTTCCCCTTGTCCTGTCTCCACTCACCACTGAAAACAGTCTGGCCTCGCCATTCTGCCCCCCACACCTTAGATATTTATAGACCTGGATCAGGTCCCCTCTCAGTCTTCTCTTCTCAAGGCTGAACAGACCCACTTCACTCAGCCTTTCCTCATAGGAGAGATGCTCCAGGCCCTTCACCATCTTGTAAGAGTTTGTAAGATGAAGATTCACCTTGAAATCACGCACAAATACAATGTTAAAGTACAGAACAAAAACTTTTAGAGAGGCTTCCCTAGTTTTTTGCATACTTAATTTCAAATGCTTTAAAATATCTTCAAAGATTTTCCTTAATCTGAATTTAGTTTACTGACAGCAAGTTATCTGAGACAAGTACGCAATTTTTATCTATTCTCTTAATGTAATTATCTTGTACAAATTCATGGAGTAGTTTTTCTCAACAACAGTTGTACAGTACTTTAGTCAAGGGTATCATTCTTTTTAACAGTTTCCTAACCCTACTCAACTTTTACCTGTTCAATATATCTCACATCACCAAATCTTCCATCTGATTGATTTCTTCAATGTTAGGTTTATCAGATATAGCTTTCCATTGTGATTACTGCCTGCACTATGTTTTATTTTGAATGGTGTTCACCTAAAATCTGCCTTCTTGCAATAGATCTGTGTTAACCATCCACGTCCTCCCAGAATCCCTGTCTCAAAATCTAATCTTAACACCTACCAACACCAATTTCACTGTTGTTAATAAACGCCTTAACTATATGTCAGATATGGATGAAGTCTGTTTTATTTCAAAATAAGAAAAGCCAGTCATATTCTCATGTCCTTTGTAATAGATCATTTAACAGACAAATTAAAAGCCTGTAAGTACTGTCAGATTTGATTCAAACCCTTCTGGTCAATCACGAGCAATGCATACTTTGCATTGTAAAAATATCTTAAAATTCTCGAAGATGGAGATAGATTTGATAGAGTCCTAGAATCTTTAGAGTTGGAAGGGGCCTTTAGACATCATCCAGTCCAAACCCCCTGCAATGAAGAGGGACATGTACAGCTAGATCAGGTTGCCCAGGGCCTGATCCAGCCTCACCTTGAAAGTCTCCAGGAATGGGGTGTCAGCCACATCTGTAGGCAGCCTGTTCCAGTGCCTCACCACCCTCTCTGTAAAAGACTTTTCCTTATATCCAACATGTATCTACCCTCTCTAAGCTTGAAGCCATTTCCCTTTGTTCTGTCACAGACCCAGGGTGAGTCTGGGAATTTAATGTTGATGTAATGGTACCAACCATGCAAATTTAAAGTACATTTCTTATTTAAATTTACATGAAACATCACAATATATGCATCATTTCAAATATGTGTTTCTGATATTAGAATTGTATCTCAGTATTGGAAGTGAAGTACCTGTTGAGTTGTATTTCTTGTCATATCTTTTGGTCTTGTCTTTGTGTCTGATAGATACACAAACATTTTCTGAATTTAGTAATTGGTTTCTTTTTCATAATTGAATATGCTATTTTTTCTAGAGATTTCAGAGCATGTTATAAATGAGTAATGTCTAAAACTAATTGCATTCTTGCAGCCCTTGTGGTGACACTGTTACATGTGTCAGTGATCTGGTCTCCATAGTGAGCAAGGTGATTGAGAATGAATAAGTATAAATATCACCACCACTAAAACTATGATTTTTTGAATATACCTACATAAAAAGATACTGTTTCTCTTTAAGGTTGGAGACCTTGCAGCTGTCTTATTACTTTACTATAAATCCTAAAATACAATTAAACCCTCAATAATCAACAATCTAAAAAACAGCTTTCATGTAGGGTATACGACATCCCTAATGTGCTGGACCAGCATGTGTTAGAATATCTATATGTGTATCTATACGTATATGTATATATACATATTATTCTGGACAGAGATTGTAAGTTAAGATCAGGATACAAGAAAAGAAATAGTTTTTCCTTCTAAGCTCTCTAAAATGTCTACTCCAGCAACTTATAGTCTCTTTAACAAATGCCTTTAGCATTTTTCTCAGGTAACAGTGTAGAAGTGTGTTGAATCACTGTAAAGTATGCTGTTATGCTGTTCTGGAATTCTGAACTTTTTTTTTTTTTTTTTTACTTAATATGCATCTTATTAAATTTGAGAATCACTGAACAAGTTTTGACTTTCTGCTTTCAGTAAGGTAATGATTTCTAGTTATATAAATAGGAGAAATATATTATTACGGTATGTTGGTAGATGACATGTTTTTAAGGGACATATCTGTGAAAGGAAAATGAGAAATATCTGTGATGGTGGCTGGGCTGCAAAATCAGTCACTGTCTGATATAGTTCAGTAGATTTTCTTCCATTGATTGAAAAGAACAATTAATGGTAAAACATGGAATAAAATAGCCGGGTATTGAAAATAGAGATTAAAAGGTATCATTGACTTGTGTGATCAGATCCTGGATTGTGGAAAATGAGAGTTAATGATGAACAATTTGCCTTAATAGAGTATCTTATGAAAGCAGAATGTTCTTGAGGTAAAACTGACAAATTTGATCTTTAAGAGCTATTTTCAACCTTTATTCTTCTTGTGATTGCATGGCTTTCTTTACAAACAGCACATATGGGTAGCCAAGTGTAACAGAAATGCTAAGTCATGGCTTGAAGTAGTGATTGAGCAGCTGGTGGGAAGGCAGAGCTCAGGTGCATGCAATATACCTGAGTGACCAGAAAGGTTGGAGCCAGGATCCACCCCTTCCTAGACCTCATTTAAGGGTTGGCAGTGAAGGCAAGGACATCTTGCTGGAGGTCCCTGTGTACCTGAGGCTTTCTGAAGGTAAGCAGCTTCTTTATTTCTGCATCCGCAGCTGCTTCATTTGAACATATTCTCACCTGCTGTGGCCTAGGGCTTTGCTACTGTGCTGTTATTGCTATACTTTCCATTGCATTACACTGTTACATCCAGAGTTGTAATGTTTGTCAGGCTTTGTCCATTTAAAAATTCTACTTTTACATTTTAGTATTTTTTCACAGCAATATCAATAGTGTAGTTCAGTGATTTCTGGTCCTGACATTTTTGAATGAAACAGCCATTTTTTAGGAGTAGGCTGTGTTTGGGAATAATGCAGTAGTCAGTTTTATTCTTCCTTGTGAGTTTGTGGGAAGACAAAGATGATTATTTCATGTTCTTTCAGCAGCTTTGTTGCTTAATACTGTGCTGGAAGATTTCTGGTAATTTTTATTTTAAAGCAGTGATACTATCTATTCTTCATTGTGCTTTGAACTTAGAAAGAAATTGTAATTGACTCTGAAAATGTAGTAATGCGTTGACACACTATTTTATTCATCAAGTAATATGGATATGGAAATGATCTAGCATGTTCTGAACACCAAGGCAGAAATGTACATGAGAGTTCAGCCTAGTTTTTTTTTTCTAATTTTGAGGTGCTTGTTTACCTGATATTAGCTGAATCTAAAAGCAGGTAGGAAAAAACACCATCAAACAGTATGTTTCATAGTAAATGTGAAGTCTTGTGTTTCATCTGTGTGTTTGTGGGGGTTTTTTGTGTTTTTGTGGTTTTTTTTTTTTTTTTTTTTTTTTTTTTATGAAGTAATGGAAGATATTTGAAAGGAAGTTGTAAAAACCCAGAAGGTGCTTGGATGTGTAATATTGTACCATAGGGAAACATTCCTTTCTCGCTTGTAATTTTCATCCTCTTGAATATAACTGCAGATACTGCTTTTATTCATCTAAAGTGTCATAGCAGTGCCTCTTAGGAACAAGTATCGTACTATACAAACATTCACCTAAGAATACACTATTTAATGACTATTTCCTCAAAGACTAAAGACTAGGAGAAGTAGGCATCACCTCTTTGCCTAGAGCAGCAAGTAACCCTACATCTAGTGCTGATGAGTCCCACTGTAGATGAGGATTAGTACCAGTATATTATTTTTCCTGTGTATAACAGTTGTAAGTAATCTCCCCCTAAAAACTGGCTGAGAGCTAACAAAAGTAAAACTAAAACATCTGTATCAGCTAAGCACAGCAGTCTGCCTCTGTGAATATATCCACAGAGCATTCAGTATGATAGTTGCTCATCATTGTGTCCTGCTTAAGGTAATATAAATTAATAAGAGTCAACAGCACAATCAAAAATTGGAGAATCAATTACTGTTTTATTACATCCTTATTGTTACCAGAGATTTGTCTAGCTCTTGCAGCTTTCCATACTTTATTCATAACATAGTATTTTAAAGCAACTTTAGCAGTAAGCAAAACAGCAAAAGTGTCTGATGAGAGCAAGTTTGCTTGCTGGGAAGGCCCTTCTATCGCTCCTCTTTCAGTTTGTTACATTAATCAGAAATTACTTCTGCTGTCTCCTGTTCCGGCAAGCAGCTGAGTATGTTTAATAAGAGCACTGAGTATTTTCATTTTCTGTTGTCTTGCACTGTTTTCTGTCTACATCCAGGCACTCAGTGATCCCTTAATTAGGTGTAAACCTGGTCTGGGACACCTGATGTGAACTTGCACCAGATTTTAAATCCCAAGCTTGAATGGTTTACATTTGCTACTTTATCACCGTTTTTGAAGTGATGTTGAAATTCCCTTCACAAGTTCCTAGGGGACTTAGTGAGGATATTAAGTCCTAATATACCTGGAGTCATCATTACATCTGTGGACCAGTACAAGTCAGAAGTATTGGCATCATAATATAGTTTGAACAGGTGTCTCATTTTATATCCCTTTTTAAATTTCATTTTAAAGTCTTGATAACAGCATTTTTCCAGCTCAGATGCACATACGATATGTGCACATATCTTATGTGCATCTAACATTTCTCATTTTCTGATAGTATTAAGTAATGCCCAGTTAATATCCAGATAAATTCTTCACATTAATCCTTTCAACAGTCATGTTAATGTAGGATAACTATCATTTGTGCTACCCTTTGAACTACATTTGTGGCGGATTCTGATTGATGATGAAGGGGGGGGGAAGCACATTTTAACTTGGGACAGTCCTAGGAGTTGCTTTTATAGGCAGTGGTCTCTTCAATGTCCTTATTAGACCTTGTTACAAACACAAATAGAGTATTGTCCTTGTTAATAAATCCTTCCGTTAACCTGAGGTAGAAACTTCATAACTGTCCTACTGCATGTATTCGTGTGGGCTCTTAGATTACATATGTGCCCTTTTCAAATAATTTATGTCAGAACTGATCTTCACAATTTACCCTAGAGGTTGAAGCTTGGTTACTAGTGAGAGAATGGTTTGTTTTTACAGTAGGAGTTGGATTTTGACTGCCTTCTAAAGTGTTCCTGACTCTATAGAAAGCCTAGATGAATAAACTAGTTGCTCTTCAGAGTGGCCATGTGACTACAAGTTAGCTTTGCATTGATAAATCTCATTTTCACCACTTGGTTCATGCTTTTCTGAACAATGTGAGGTATTGATAAGTCCATGAACTTACAGTTCCAAAAGAAGAGTCCCTTGGTTTCTGCTGCGGTGAGAAGTGAACCTCCTGCTGCTTCTCCAACACAGATGAACTCAACCAAGAGTTTGTATAGCATCTGACAGTGAGGACAGCAGTAAAATATTTAGACTTCAGTATGCACAAGCACAATTCCAAAAGTACTTAAAGCATCAGTTTTCTAAAATCAACCCATTATGCTTCAGTTACTCCTTAAACTGATATTTATCAGACAGCTAGATGCACAGACCCACTGCAACTCAGTGTGGATGGACTGTGTTAAGACAGAGCACCACACCTCTTGAGAGACTGCAGAGAATAACTGCCTTCTAATTTTTTTAGGGTGGGTATTAGAGCATACTTTTAGTAGAAATGAATATGAAAGGGAGAAGAAAGGAGGAGTTCTTTGAGATTAGGAAAATATAAAGTAATGGTATAATAAAGATGGGCTGTAAATAAGGAGCATGTGAGTTGTGCTGCCCATTGTAACAAACTTGGAGAAGTTTTTACAGGAATCATACTGTCAAACTTGCTTATAGTTTTGGCTATATAATGGCACTTCTCAGTTCATAAGGATCATCAGTTCATAGAATGCATCTCTTTAATAATTCATATGAGTAACTGAGTTTAATGAAGTTGAATGTTTTTAGAGCCAATATAGCTGGGGAATGGAGTTTTGAGTCAGTTGTTTGAATGTGTCTGTACTCCTGTTAAAACTTAAAAATATTTAAAAATAATTTGAAATTATTTGACTGTTTAGTGTAATATGCATTTTTTTTGATGCTTATAACATTGAGCGGCATGTTTATTAATATTAATTTTGCTTTAGTATGCAGTATCATTTTTTAGTCCCCTGTGGATGTTAATATTTTTTTTATATTTTAAATCCTTGTCTCGTCTCCATTTTTATTATAAAATTGTCCCAAGCACAGATTTTTGTGTTGTAACAAACTGTTGACAATTTGCCGAAGCCTGAGCAAACAAAATCAAAATATCTTTGCAAACTTAATCTAAGCCAAAGCTATAGCTGAAAAAATAGAATGACTTCTGCTGCTAGCATTTCTCTTCAATTTTATTCCTCATGCATTTGCTTTGGTTTTAATTGTAAATGTTGTCACTATCTAATTTAATAAGAGGTACAAGGTACGCATGTGCTTTGTTTCAGGGAGACCAATTCTGATTCATAACAATTATCTGCTGCTGTATTTTTGATGTGTCTGCCAAGCACTGTGCATTAGTGAAATACATTTCATGTTCTTAATTATTGAGAGTGGAGCAAAAGATTGAGATTGATTTCGAAAAAGTAATTTTAATGCTTGTTGAAGTTTCCACTTCCAGTTGATGTTCTGCGCTGTTTATGGTACAGTATAGATTGTGATCATATAGTGAATACGTCTGAATGGCAGAAGAACAAAAGGAAGATGATAATGGAAGATTTTATATGAAGTACAGCTAGAACAATATCTCTGATATATGTAGAGCTTTTACCTCAATTTCTATTTAGTTAGTTTTCTATTGTTTACCTTCAAATTGCATCGATATTAATGGTTTTGCAAGTCCATGTGAAAAATTGGGTATGTTTCATGAAGTGAATGAAATAATATTCTACGTAATTAAGTAGCTGTAAGAAGGATTTCTTCACAGGTGACTTTATCTAATTTTTATTTTAAAAGTCTAATTTTTCAGGAGTTAGAATTTCAAGTTTTTGGAACATCAAGGTCAAATGGCATAAACTTGTTTCACCTTTGTTTTTCATCTTTCTTTTTGGTGAGTTACCATTTCACACTTATTAAGAGATGTCATTTGTGTATTCTGTGGGTTCATTTCTCATTTCCCATCAACTGTAGTATTTACTTCTTTATTCAGAGTGAATTAGTTTAATGCTCAAATTTCCTGAGAATACTGGAGATGCTTACCTTGTGTCATAAGCATGCAGTTGAAGTAAGCCTGGGAGCTTCTTCAGGTGTCATGTTAGAAAGAGGAATTCTCATTGGGTGTATTCTTGTGCAGGGTTATAAAGAGGAACCGAAAAACTTAAGATATCATTTAATTAAAAAATGTTGGAATGAAGGCTGTCATAGAAGTGTAGTAGAAGAAATACCTCATAAGACTACTTTATGAAACCTTTTACTTGTGGCAGATAAAATATGCTGGAGTTTGTCTATAGTGGTATCTGTCTAGCTTGCTCCTAAAAACCTCTTGTGGTGGAGATTCTATACTCTCTGTGTGGTGTGTTCCACGGAACATCCGTTCTTTATTCGGGGAAAGAATGTCCTATGTTTTTTTGCTCTGCTACACAAGCTTATTTTTTAAAATTCTTTAATTCTACATGGTTATTGAGAACAGAGGGTCTCTCTGTTCTGTATGTGTGTTTGGCTGTTTGAAGCCCTTTGTGATACTTATCTCTCGTACCACTTTTCTAATACAAACAAACCAGATTTCTTCAGTGCTTCTGTATAGCTGACACTGTGTTGATTTCCTTTGAAATAAATTATGTTTAGTTGTATTTTGCTTTAATTGTGGTGCTGGGCAGGGTATTACACCTGAGTATTCTTCAGCAGCAAACAGAGCGGAATAATTACCCTGCATGTATTATGTAAGTCATATGCATGCCCTGTTGAAGTATGCCTCAATATGATTATATTGGTTCTCTATATAACTCATGGTTAACTTGCATTTATTTAAGGACAGACCACATATTTTTCTATTGCACTTTTGTCCTGCCTAGGAACTTATTGTCCATTTTTTAGTCTCCATTTGATTTTTTTCAAGTTTCTCTTTTTCTTTTGTCTGCTCGATATTTGGGGGCCAGCTCTTAGTTCAGATCCTCTTTGAAATTTATAATTTTTCTGAGGCTACTGTTAGAATTGAAAAGTATGCCCTGTTCGGTAATACGGTACTGAAAGTTCTGGATAGATGAGGAATGAAGGGCTGATACAGGTAATTTCTCTGGGCACAGGAGTTAACTGATGTAAGCTCTATATGATATAAATTTTCTGTAGTTTGTATGTTTTCCCAGCATGCTTGTCGTACCTTTGTACAAGACAGTATCAAGAGAAGGCATTGTTTCTAAGCTACTCAGGGTAGACTGTGAATCCAACTGGAAAGATTTTCTGATGTTGCACAACTTCCATGAATTTTAAAAATCTATGGTCAATGCTAAAAGGCTACTGTGGTTAAGTCACATAGCAAGATGTGACTCTTGGGCTGGAAAAAAAAAAAAAAAAAAGCCCAAACAACTATGCAGTTTATACAAAAAGAAAATACATTGAAAATAAATTGTGGGTATAAGAGTTGAAAGAATGAATGTTGAGAGTCCATCATAGATGAGACAAAGAAAAAACTTAACTGTGTTGTTCAGATATCATCTTGATTGCTCCTGATCCCAACTGTGTCTTAGTATTCCTTATATAATGTGTCCTTGGAGATTCATATTTTAAACAAACCCACAGAGGATTCTAAGCTTCTTATGTAGTCTGACTGCTAAAGAAAAATATAAAGCAGAAGTAGTAAGCTTGTTTTCTTACTTAATGATGACATGTTAATTGTATATACTGAAAGATTCTGAGCTTTCTTATAAAATAATGTGTTCTTTTTTTAAACCAAATTCATTAAATACACACAGGGCTTTCTTTGACTTGTTCCTTGGGGTTTTGGCTTGTTCTTCATTTTTTTTCTTTAAAGAAGTTCTCATGTTAGGCTGATCGCAGTTGCTGTCAGCCATTAGACAGAACCTTGGCATTTTCTTCATGTAAATTGAGCCTGGCCTATCTGAGGACAAAGTACTAAAGGCTAATCCAGAACATCAGACTCTTATTCAGTAAGGTTCATTCGATGAATGTAACAGATCTGTGCTTAGAATTTTAGATACTTTAACATCAAAAACACTGTGCTCTGAGATTTTTGGTTCCTTTCTGTGATAGTGAGGAGCAAGCTCCATGCAACTGAATATTTTTTTCATTCTGTAATATGATGCTAGTGCTGGATAATTTATATCCTACTTTTATTCTCCATACTCCAATAGTTTCAAATTTTTTGTATCATAATCATATTCCACTAAGTATTGATGGAATACAAGATTTGTTCTTAAATACAGATTCTGTATGTTTTCAGTGAAGAATCACACTGCATCAATTACATTTCAGTCCCTGCTTATAAGATTTAGGGTAGTGTTTGTAAGTGGCTTATGCAAAATTAATCTTATACTGGAAGCTGCATGAGGGGAATTGTTCATGACGATGCAGCGTGAACCAGTGGGTAATGCATTGGTTTACAAGGCAAGAGAATGTGATGTAGAAAATTGCTTCTTGCCATTCCTCAGCTGGATGCTATTGTACAACCATGCACTGTGTTCCTAAGTTGCTCATTGTTATGACCATCACTTACTTTACATGTGTTTTGGAGTAGGTATTATGTCATAGAGTGTTTTTCTTCACTGCTTTGGAAAACTGAGCCTTGATTTTAGTGTAAACTGTTAGGTACAACTGTAATGCGAACAATAAGTCATAATTGCCATCCAATGTTCAGTAATGGAAGTTGTGTATCATTATTTGACACCTTAGATGCAGCTAACGCAAGTGTAATGTTTTTAGCTAAAGCACTATATAAAATTCAGAAGATGGGATAGCTCACTGGAAACAAAACAGAATTTAATGCAAATAAATAGAAGCAACAGGATGCAGTAATAGGAATATGTTAAAAAAGTGCTATATATTGGAGCAAAATCACCCAAAGAACTTCTAAAAGTTCCCAAAAGAGCAAAAGAACCCAAAGTACTTCTAAAATTCTATAAATGAGATTTGCCAAGGATCTCCTGTGTTTTTCTTCTGTACAAGGCAAGGTTACCATTTTTCTACTTTTTCTCCGTCTACTTATGTGTTAAGGTCACTAACATCTATTAATATGCAGAAGCAAGCAAAAAAGAGAATTTTTCTCTTTTTTGTTTCTCCTCAGTGAATAAAGGTGAATTTCCAGATACATACTTTCAGAAACGTTCAAATAGCACACCTTTTGTTTAGAACATTTGTTGTATGTCATGTGCCTTCATGTTATTGCAGGACAGAGTCTTAGATTCCTTTGGTAAGAAGTTCATGAGTTGCACAGAGGATACTACACTAGCAGATAAACTTTCTTTTCATACTACTGTATAAGCCTGTTTTGTATTTTTTCCTCTCTGGATTATTTTCAGTTTGCATCTTGTGCTGCATTCATTATTTTATAGCATTTTATTCTGAGGTGACACTGATAGCAGATTATTGTAGGAAGTACTGCAGCTGATGGAAATGGTTGCAGTCTTCCAGTCACGCAGCAGTGAAAAATCCTGTTTAAATCCATAGCAGTTTGTGCCCTTAATAGGAGCAGGAGATAGAGTATTCCCAAATTGAAAATTTGAGTAATAAGCAGGCGCAGGCGCAGGAAAAAAAAAAAAAAAAAAAAAAAAAAGCCATGTGTAATCTTAACATAAACTCTGATAGTTTCTGCCACTGTGTGGATATTGCATCCATTTTCCTGAGAATGAGTTTTACCAGTGAGTCTTTAGTTATATTATTGAGTCTTGATCAGATGCTTTGTAACCTATTTAGCAGCATTTTCTGGGTTAGATGGAACAAAAGGCTATGCAGCTGCTTTCCAGCAGCATGCAGCAAGCACAAGCTTTGCATCCTCCTTTGAGCTTTCAGCAGCCCAAATGTTCATTGATATCTATCAATAGTGAGGAAAAAGAAGAAACCTTATAACAATTCTGATCATAATGTTCTAAGAAGTGACTGATAGGTCTTTTAGGCAGTATAGAGTACACAAAGATCAGCTTCTTTTAGAGCAGCCCTACTTTACTCCCAGCATGCTGTTTACACTTAAAAATATTGGGGCTGAGGAAGAGGTTCTGTAATTAAGGGGTCTAAAGTGAGCATTTTCAGAATATACTAGAAACTCATCCTGTGCAAGAAATACCGTAAATTCAGCCTGAAAATCCATGGAAGGGATTTGTTTAGCTCCTGCAAATACTGAGGCATTCAAAAATCATGAACCGCTTTCTGAAAAAACTACTTGTTCATGATTGGCAGCAGTGAATACTGCAGATGGACTCTGTGTTAACACAGCCATCAATCTTCATCTGTAATATCTTCTCCTTGTCTAAAATACTGCAGAAGTGTTAAAGTAATCAGCATAACATGCAGCATTCATTAACTGCCAGTTCATTTCTTTACAATTCTTGGTATCACTGGGTGGGAGAAGACTGAGTCCAATTTCTTCTTATATAAAATTCATTTTCCCTCCTTAAAGACTCATCTACAAAGCATTACAGCATGGGTAACTTCTTTTATCGAATGTGATTAAAATCCTTCATGGGTGCCCATGTTTGTGCTGTTAGCTTTGGGCTGAAATAACTGAATTATGAAGATTATCTATTATCTGTTTCGCCAGAAATGAAATACACATATTTTGGTGAGCAAACTGGATGATTACATCCTCAGAATTGTGACAGTTACCTCATCTGCATATGCAGTTATACATTCTTAGTGAATGAATATGCACACATTGGACAAAACAATTTAAACAGTAATGTGAATGCTTGCCCATATTCATAAGAAAGATGAACAAACATTTTCAGGGATATGTCTCTAAGGTAAGAATAGATACAGAAATATTTTTGAATTTTTAGTGCAAGGAATTTTGTGGACTGCAAAAGAAAAGACCTGCACACTTAAGTAATAAAAGCTGAAGATAAATTAATTCTTAATACATTCCCCTTTCTTCCACTGGTAAATTGGTTTCTGGACTTTTTGTTTGCTCTTACTCAGGTTACTAATAGCTACAAGATTTATTTCAAATACCAGTGCCTTAGTCCTTCTGCTGTTTGATCATTCAGTAGGAGAGGTAACCAGGGAAATAAAGATTCGGTAGGTGTCATCTCTATCACAGAATTATTTTCTGTATTTTTAGTGTGTGTTTCCATTGCAAGAGAATTCCATATTCTCTGTATTATATTTCTGCTGTGAAAATTGAGTATCCTTTTGGGATACATGTGTCAACAGAAAGGCACATCACAAAAATAAATGGAATAATTGCAAGCAAACAATTTTCAGCTTGTGTTCTCAGGACTCTTTTATTTTGATTGATATTTCACTCACTCTGGGAATCCTTCCTGATAATGTGATCTTGAAAACAGTTCAGTTGTTCTCTGACCTTTGTGTTCAGAAACATTTGTTGAAGTTGTTTTGCATACAGGCTCTTGCAGAAAAGTCTGGTCAGGGACAGTTTCATTTAAGTGTAAAATGGCTCCACATGAGATTGTAAGCTTAAAGGAGGCAAACAGTCATAGTTCCTCTCTCATTTTCCATACAAATGCTTCAGTTCTGTCATTCCTGCACTTTTCATTTGTCTCCCTAGTAAATTAAGAAATCAAACAGCAATGAGGATGCATTGTCATCCAAGAAAGATCTGCATTGTTTCTCCTTCCAGTGTGGGGCCTGACTGAGCTGCCTTGCTGCCATATCTTTCCTGTTTGGCTCAGTGCATTTGTGCTCCAGACTTTCAAGCCCCGATTGTATTAAATCACAAGAAAATGTGTTTACTCATAAAAGTCACAAGGTGAGCTCTATGCTCTATAGAAATAGGTAGTAACAAACTCTGTTTGATGCCTCTGGATCCCTCAGGGGCCCCAGGAAGCTGTCTGCATGACTCTGGTTTGGTGATTTCTTTGCTCTGGCTGCAAACTGGGTCTGTAGCAGCTGGACACTGAGTGGAGCTGGGCTGTCCAGCTTGCAGCTCCACGGCACTTCAGGAACTGTGTCAACTATGTTTTGGTTTTTTTTTCCTCTTACCCTTGCTTTTCTGACAACCTGGTCTGAGCTATTTGCTAGCAATGCCAGCCTCAGGTATAAATCAACACTATCTGTTTCAGATCACTTCATCTGAAATGCCAAACACCAAAAAGAAGGGGGTATTGAGACTGATTGTAGCACTGATATATAAATAGGAAATCTTCATGTCAAGGTGACCCTGAGCTTTTCCCTCTATTCAAAAATATATAATAATTTTGTGACAGTTGCAGTGATTCCTCTCATAACATGAAGCATACTTTAATTAGAATTAGAATTTAATTAGAAAAAAGAAGCTATTCTAACAGATAAAACAAAAAGAGTGAGTTAACACTTTGGCTAGTAATCTTTAGCAAATGTTTCACTATATCCCACTTTGAGAGCAAACTGTCATATGTAAAAGGTTAAAAATCTACTAATAAGGATAATCAAGCTTTTTAATGACAGTCTTTGCAGAGTCACTGTGCAAAATCATGATTATGATTAATTTCCTTAGGGGATGCTTGACTGACAGCAAGTGAAGCTGACTATCACAGAGCTATAAATGGAGATTTGGTTGTGTTATTTGCCTACTGGGGCAAGAAGTACAGGCTTGTCGAACTGCGTAGGACATAATATGTTTGTAAAGGATCTTGTGTTGTAAAGCTCAACTGACTGGACAGGATTAAATCTTCAGTACTTTCGCCCCAAACTCTTTCTGACCTTTTGCTGTGCTCTCCAATGCATTTGACATTCTAGAGGAGGAAACAAGGCAGCATAGCAAATACATTTACAAGGGTTTCTATGAGGAAAATTATACAAGCTATTCTGAAGTTATGTTCCACCAACTGAATGCATTGTCTCAGTAACACATGACAATCAGCCAAGTGGGGTTCTGTTAGACTTTTCAGTTTCTTCTCTCATGTAAGGGCAATTAAGAGCTAACAATCTCTTTCAGCCTCCTTTTCCTAAGCTACAGCTGGAGCTATGGCCAGAGCACATGTGAAATTCCCAGCTGTCTTCTGAAGCACTCAACTTGCTGGTGTTATTCTGAAAAGCATTTAGGTTTCTTTAATCTATGCATATTTCAATAAATGTGGAAAATCCTGCATGTTTTCTTCACAGTTTTATTTCCTGTTATGTCTCGGGGTGGGATATCAAGCACTGGAATAGGCTCCCCAGGGAGGTGGGTGAGTCACCATGCCTGGATGTGTTTAAAAACCATTTGATGTGGGTTTCAGGGACATGATTTAGCAGAGGGCTGTTAGAGTTAGGGTAGTATGGTTAGGTTGTGGTTGGACTTGATGATCTTCAAGGTCTTTTCCAACCTGAGCAATTCTGTGATTCTATTCTAGAGAAGTATGTCCATTGTCAGATGTAATTCAAGTTTTCTGGATTTTGGAAGTAATTTCTAAGTCTTCATGTGAGTCCTGCTGAATAACAGCTATTCTTTTCACTGTTCAGTCTGCAACAAGGAGCCAAGTTGCCTGAAATAAAGACTTATTTTTGAAAAGGGTGGAAGAAATGAAAAATAGGAACTGGCATTTCATAGCTGCAAAATTTACTTCATCCTTTACTGTGCTCATCCTTAAGTTCATTATAAGCTAGAATAAGGATTATAGTGGTTTATTATTGTTGTTTATTGTAGACTTGCTTTGTGTTTAAAAGAATACACTTATGGAACCCAAGCTTCGTTTGATTTCAATTCATCTGTGATCATAAATCATTCAGGCCTTCTTGAAAATCCCATCCTTAGTCCTTGTGCCTGTATACTGTTGCTGCTAGTCCTCAGTTTGGTCATCACAACTTCAGGTGCCTTCCTGCAGAGGAAGCAGCCTGCTTGACCAAGAGGTGTCAAATCACGGCAGGATAGCTGGCTTGTTGTGGAATAGCAGCTGTCAGAAGAAGCGAAAAAGACTTTGAGTCTTTCTTTTCCTTATCGCAGGTGACAGCTGAGGGAAATAGAGATTTTAATGCTGGAAGCAGAATTTATTTTAGAAACCTGATTTTATTTATGCTAGAATATTAGGATATGCTGTGCCAAAAATATTGAAATTACTTTTTTTTTTCTTTCCAGAAGCCTTTTTGTTCCAGTGAGCTTACAACAACAAATATTACTGTAAAGCCTGGTGTGCTCACTGCTGATGTTTTTGTCTGGATTAAAATTCCTTCCTTCTAGGATGTAAATCCAGTAGGAAAAAGCGTTATACTGAAGTGGAATACTGTCCAGATATTTAACTGGTCTTGACCCAGGACAAGCAGAAAAAATGAAAAAGCTTCCTTCAATGAAGGGAAGTTGCATAAGTCTTCAATGTTGTTTCTTTGGTATATGCCGATTAGTATTTCTAGTTAGGAAAGTGGTTTCTTTGTAAGTAAAAAAGCTGGTGATTCTCAGATTTTAATCCTTTTTGCCTAAGTAAGGGTCATTATCAGTAGTAGCTTTCTATTCATACAGTAAAGTGAGGGCTGCTTGTGAGATTTCTCCCAGAAGTGAAACATTCAAACTGACTTGCATAGCTAATCGAGACAAAAAAACAAGCTTAAGCTTAGTTAACTGAAAGGCACAACTAAGCAATTACTCACGCCATATAATACCATATCCGTGCAGCCACCCACATGCTACTGATCCCAGAGACAATCACAGTGCTGTTCTGTCTCCTTTAGAAAGGAAAAAGGGAAGGAGTTTTAAAAGTAAGACTGCATGGTACCCACTCTATCAGGAAAAGATGTGTTGCTCAAGAAAACCTTATGTCAGGATCCTTGACCTATGAAACACATCTGAATCATGACAGGAAGGGATAATTATGTCTTATGTAGTAGGCAGAAGCCTTGAAGGAAACTCCTGTGGTTACTTCTAATTCTTTTCAGTCATTAAACATTCAGCTGATAGGCAGAAAATGGTCATTTTCAAAAGTGCTTTTTAATTCTTGTCACAGTTTAAGTGCCTTTATTCAGTAAGTGGTGTAGCTGTCTTTAATACTGGACTGTAGCTCTGCTGATACTTTCCTGTGTTAATGTGTTATTGGAGGTAAATTGAGACAGGGATTTTGTCTGGCCTTAGGAACAGATGAGAGGGAGAAAACTGCCTGACTTGGGAGCTTCCAGAAACCTGGTGGGTTGAGATGCCATTTAAAGAAATATTGTAAAGTCAGGAATTGCAGCACGAAGTAAAAGTACCAGCATTGTCATACTACTATTTGTTTTCCAGGGATCCAGGGTTTGAGGTACATTTAGCAGCAGTTCAGATCATCGTCCTAAGTTTAAACAAAATATTGGGAGAGGCATCTTGTTGCCCATTGGTTTAATGGGTGAGATGCAGCCCTGTTTATGTAATCAGACGGTGAAGATACCAGAAAGTTCAGAAGTCTAAGTTACTGTAACTTAAAATTAGCCATTTGTTGCACCCTGACTGTAAAGCTGCACATTGAAAACATTGAGAAAGTGCTCTTGCCTGTTGCTGTTATTTTCATTTAGATGGTAATGTTGACTAATTAATAAAACTTGTCAAAGCAGAATATATCTTCATATCAGTGAGAATAACAACTCTCCAGCCCAATGTAATGGTTATAATCTGTTTTTGAGATGCTGGAAGATGCATCATAGGTAGTAGGCAGTCAGCTTCTAAGTATACCTTCATAAATCTTACTGTGGCAATTTTAAAGAAATATAACCAGAGTGATTGAAATGTTTTTTGGTTTTTTTTCTTCCTTGTTCTGCAGTTCCAAAAGAAATATAAGTATAGCCGTCGTGACTTTGTTGAGCCTCCTCTAGTAATCCTCTGAGTTCTCAAGGCAAACAGTGCCTGCTTTAAATACCAGCCCAGACTGTGGGCTTATTTGATGTTAGATGGCCCAGTCTGCATGATATTGATAAGTGAAATCTTACCTTGCAGTGTCCGGTTTCTTGGTCTCAAGGTATATACATTGAAATACACTGGGATACCTCTCCTATAAAGAAAGGTTGAGGAAGCTGGGCTGCTTCAGCCTGGAGAAGGCTTTGGGGAGACCTTACTGTGGCCTTTCAGTAGTCGAGGGGAGCTTATAAACAGGAGGGAGCCTACTTTTTACATGATCAGATAGTGATAAACTTTTAAACAAAAAGAAGGGAATTTTAGAAGTTTTTTCTCATGTTCAGTGCCAGGTTGGAGGGGCCCTGAGCAGCCCAATCTGGTGGGTGGCTTCCCTACCTGTGGGAGCGAGTTGAAACTAGTTTGTCTTTAAGGTCCATTTCAACCTGACGCATTCTATAATTCTCTGAATTATTATTTAATACAGTCCAATGCACATGTTTGTTTTGTGAGTTTGAACAATTTGGGAGGAGTTGGCCACGATTCTGAAAATCTGATTCTGCTTAATTTTACAGAATTACAGAAAAACAAAATATAGAAACTAATGAAAGAAGTGAGAAGTTATATAAAGATCAACTGTTTGTAAATGAAACTGAAAAAAGCATTAGTGATTTGGTGGAAATGTTACCATTATAAAATGAGTCTGTAAAATGTTGCTTTTAACTGTAGGCAGCCCACCTGGACTTGGGAAAATTTACTAAAACTTGTGCCCTTCCAAGGACTGTGTCATGGTTCTACCTGCAAAGAATGCTGGGATCTCAGGGTAAATGGACTTTTATCCCAAGGAGAGTGATTTACAGTCTTGACAGAAGTCAGCAGGATGTGTATTAACCTAAATATCTGTTAATGACCTTCCTGTCTTGAAAAGGCCTGTTTTTAAGAGCTTCTTTAACTCTCAGTGGTTTTGCAGTACTGGATAGAATGATGGAAATTAGCACAACTGCCAGCAGATGTTAATCATGTAGTTTAATGCACTGCTGGAGGGCTTTTGCGTTATGGTAGTGAGCATAGCATAAGTACCTGTACAGAGCTGATTAGACCATGTTGTCCTGTGTGTTTTCAACAGATGCCACACTCTCCACACCAGAGAACTTGCTCTCAATGAAGCCATTAACTGCTTTTTTTCTCTGGCTTAGTGTCAATGTTTTAGTCTGGCCTACCTGCATGGAAACTTTTTGCTCACTTGTTGTTCTAGGCTGTTTCCCTTTCCTTTCCCTCTTCCTCTGCACTTTCATCCTCAGGCTGTCATGAGAGTCCTCTCATAGCTCTGCTGCCAGTCTACAGTTCCTTTATTGACTGTTTTTAAAGATTGTCCTATATAACCCTCTCTTTTATTTTCTTTAACTGTGTTTTAAGGTTTTGGTCTTGGTTGGTTTTTTTCCTTGTTTTATGTTTCAGTTATAGGGAGCTTTGCTAATGACTTCCAAGCCTACTTTAGTTATTGCGAATCTGTCTCCTATGGGAGTTTTGCTGACAATGTTTTGACTCCATCAGCTTGTGCCTGAGCTGTGGGATTTGCCCAAAGCTGAAGTTAAAATCAAAACTGTATGAAGTTTCACGAAGGAAACAGTTCAGAGAAGAATAATAGGATCATAAAATGGCTTGGGTTGGAAGAGACCCCAATGATCATTAGACTCCAACCCCCGTTCCACATGCAGGGCCACCAACCTTCAGAGGTTCACAATGGTCCTTTCACAAACAAAAAAAAACAACAAGCTAATTACTATGGAAAATGAAGCATGAAGCTTTTTCATAGGTGGCTGTATTTTTAAAAACAGTTTTGAGAAAACAGTCTCTCTGAATGTTGTCTACTTGGCTTCCGGTGCTCATGAAATACAGCCAGCTTTCTGTAAACCCAAATCTGCATTTCTTACAAGCACATTTTTTTTTTTTCATTCTATTGAAGATGAAATTTTTAATTTTGGTGGTATTTTGATTGGTTTTCGTTAAAAATGTGTAACTTATCATTGTTAAAACAAAATGTCTGTGCCACAGTAATCTAGATTCAGTTATGTCACTCATTCTTCCTCATCAGTGAAATCATCTGCCAGTTTCTTTCTGTGTTGCTGTCTAAATCTAAGAGACATGCTGAAAATATATCCAATGATAGAAACTGTAACCTCCTTCTTTTTGACTTTCTCGATTTTTAGTTTGTAGCAAATACTTCTAAAGTATTGCTCATGTGAATAGTCTTTCTCTCCTATGGTTCTGCTGTGCAGTGTGTTTAGGGTGTCAAACCAAAACCTGGGCTGTACAGCTGTCATAGGATCTGAAGTATTTTACAGCAACATATTGTTTGGGGATTAATGGAAATAGTTCATTCAGTTTCAGTTCACTGAATTTTCATTTCAGTTTTCCATATATTGACATAATTATGGGAATTGATTTTAGATGCTGCAGACTTGCCTTGCCCATATGTTTACAGACTCAAAGTATGGTAAGGGCAAATCTTAACGATTTTTCCCCCCACTTATACACTTTCCGTTTATACTTATTATGAATGTTCTTTCTGTAGTTTAAAGCACAACTGATTGTTTGGGTTGAGTCCTTCATGCTTGTAAATTACAGCCACTGAAAAGCAGCCATAGTTCCAGTGGACTACAAACCAGTCAACTTTATATCTAGAAGTTTCATAATTCAGATTCTATTTTCTTCCCAGCTGGTGCACCTTAGAATATCAGTAGAGGTGATGAGAGCAAGCAGGTATCTCTTTTCACTATTTAAATAAAATAAAACACATCTGTACCTACTATTTAATATTATTAAAGCACTGAAATATACTAGCATTATATTTTTTCTAGTGTCAGATTGAGTCTCAGGTGAATTGTTCCAGACTTTTTGCTAGGTATAGTGTGTCCATGCTCAAACTCCTTCCAAAACATCATGCATTCAGCTGTTATGGTGTCGAGAATCATGTGGCCAGATGAGAAATTTCTCATTTGCTTGGACTGGAAACATGTACAGTTTCTATCCAAGATGGTAACTAAATCACTCTGGGTCTTGCAGTTCTGTGGTGAGCTCCTTCATGTGTAGAGAGGCACAAGGGGAGTTCACTGTGCTGAAGCACTAAGAATGAGGTGCTATGTGTCTCCTCTAAGGACATGGTGGTGGAGGATTTCTCCATCCTATAAATACAGAGGGAACAGTTACTTGTGCAGGACTGTCATTTTAGCTCCTCATACCTGATCTGGGCAATTCTGGAGAGTCAGGATAGCTGTGCTGTGAAATCTGTCCTAAAACCTAACAAAGTTACTACTAAAATTTCTTCTGACAGCTATTTAATGCCTACCAAATGTTGATGCTATAAAAATGCATTTTGCAGCAGCATTTGGATAATAAATACTGCAAACAGTTTTAAGTTGTTGCTTCTCTTAACTGCTGTAACAGTGAAGTTTTTAAGTTAACCTTAAGCCAGTTCTTCTTGGATTTAAATACTTCCTGGTGTGATAGAGTGTATTTTGAAAAGCAACAGTAACAAAAACATCATACAGATATTCTGCAAATAATCAAGAGAAGATAGGTAAGATTAATTAGTTCTCTAGTTTGTAAAGAGTTTTTTTGGGGGGAGAAGAGAATTTGAACTCTACCTGAGTACTTTTTGCTATTAATGCAGTTATCAGCCTTCCCTTTCAGTTTTTTTTCAGTTCTATGTGAAAATGAATGTGTTGAAAAATTATAATTAATAATATATTTATGTTACAGAGGAATTAATTTGAACTTTTATTTCAAATGCAAACAAACAAAACCAATTCCATAAATAATAAAAGAGGGGGGGAAAAAAGAGAAAACTCTGTTCATTTGCCTTTTTAAATTGGCAGCTTATAATTCTTGGCTACCTGAACTGCAGCCACACATTACAGTTATAACTGTTGAAGTGGAATTTAATGCCATTTATAAAGTATTGAATTTAGAAAAGCAGTGGATAGGAGTGGAGGAATGTAAGAGGAAAGATGAAAGAAAGTAGGCAAATTTATATAATCTATTTCTTGTGGCTTAAATTAAAATTTTATAATATTGAAAAATAATTTGTTAGAAGTTTGTGTCTTATCTGGCACTCTTTCCTCTGCCGCCCTCCTGTCAGATTTGTGATGGAGCTGACAGTGCTGCTGGGTTGTTTATTGCTGCTATGGATATCACAGCCCCAGAAGTTTCTGTCTCTGAGCATAAAGCCATATTCAGTACAATGTTCTCTGATGAAGGATGCCAGTGCAAACAGAAAGACATCTTTGTCCTAATAAAAGAGTTTTTGACAAAGGAAGTTGTGAGGACATTCTTCTAGAGTTCATAATTACCTTTGTTTCACTACAGTAAACTAGGTTGGTGAATAATATTGTTTCCACCCTCCTTGGAGTACCTTTTAAAATACTGCACTGATACAGTGAAGTGTGCCTTATTTTGTGCAGTTCTAAGTAGTGCTTTATTTTTAGCAAATGAAGAACTTTTTTGTTGTTTTACCTTTCCATTGGCTCTAAGTAAACAGTATAAGTTATGCTTAAGACACATTTTACTTTGCTACTGATTTTATTACTCTAAATTCTATTGGATTAATTACTGCTAGAGTTAAAGCATTTATGAGTGGGGATTTTTCATTCTTTAATGTGTTCAGCCTTCATTGTGAGGTAGGAAAATATGGTTTATTATGTGGATAAGTGATGTTAAAAATTTGCTTGCAATAAGGGATTTCAATAGAAAAGCTGTTCTTTTAATAACTGTTGCATTATGCATCTTCTTGTATGTCTCAACAAGAACATATTCTGGAACAAGATGTCTATGCAGTAGAGTCGCTTCACTTACAATAGTCTTATCTCTATAGTTATTGTGGGTTAATTGTTCTTGAATACCTACTCCAGTTTGCTGCCTATGTAGAAAAGTCTTCTATCCATATGTGCTCAGTAATCCATGATAGAGGAAGTTCAGTACCCATCTTCTAAGCCTTGAGCAGTTGCCTAAGCACTGGAATATCCAATCTTCTGTAGAAACCCTTAGTACAAACTCTTCAGTTCTTACAGCTCTTTAATTTTTTTAAAAAAAGTTTTATATAACTTGTGTATAATCAATAAATATACAGATGTTATGATTATGAAATAAACAAGAGAGTTTGGCTAAGCAGGTTATTATACCAGAAAGAGGATAGAGTGCTTATCCTTGTCTTGGGCTTGCTGTAAAACTCCAAAGAGGGATCTCTAGAAGAGATCCTTTCCCACTGGTAGTCTGCTCTCAAATAGGTCTAGAAGAGGTGGAGCCAGGCTCCACCCCTTCCAGCAGCACAGGTGAATTGCTTTCAGCTGTGCTCCCATGGCTGACTCATTGCTTGCCTCAGGTGATCAATCAGAGGTTCAGGCTGTGATTCAGCAGTTCCCATACAAACTTGTAATTTGGTAACTATAGCATAGGTACCTTTAATTATTATACTGATAAATATATTAACTTTTCTATCTGAGGGACATGTAATAGCTATGAGGGTGCAAGTTACTACACTTGGTAGATAACTGTTGTGGTAGTTGTGCAAGCATCGTGGCTACTTATTTTTTGTTACTAGTGTTAACGTCGAAGACAGCGATGCTTGGATTTTTGAGTTCCCAAATGGCTTGAAGAACAAGACATTTAATAACATCTTCTCTTTGGCAGGTGATATGAACGTATTTGATAGGTAGTCATTAGAAAATAAAGCAAGGATTTAGCAATCTCATTTTATGGGCTCACTCTTCTATAGCATTATGCTCACAAAAATCCTAATGACATAATATGGGTATGTTGAAAATGAGTGACTGTGAGCCTAAAGAGAGAGAGAGCAGTTGCGGAATTCAGAAGTTGTCATCCACGTTCTGATAGGCTTTTTTTTCCTGTTCAGCTTCCCATCTATTAAAATCTATGTCTTCATTAGAAGGGGGTAGGGGCAAAACATAAGTCCTCTCATGAAAAGGAACTGTATTTTTTCACTCCAGGTCATAAGGGAGTAGGTGACACATTAATAAACTATTTCCATTAATACCCTAAGCTATGAGTATGAAAATACTCAAACATTTAAAAATCAATGATGCTGAACACTACAGCTTCAGTTCATTTTTTTTTTTTAACGTCTGCTAATAGTTGATTTTTTAAAAACATTGCTTTTTTAAATTTAACAGATAATAAATCTGTTTGTCTATTTACTGCATGGTACTTTTCTTACCGAGAGACTGGTACTCATTCTTTTATCATTTCTGAATTCAGTTTCCCTCTGGTCTGTGATATTCTACCCTTCTATTGCTGGTGCCAGGAACTGTTTAAAGGAAGCTGCTATGGGACTGCTTTACTCTAGCCACCATCACTACTGTGTATATGTAGGTGTATCTCCACAGATAAAGGCAGCTGCCTAATTACCTTTCCTTTTGCTTATCTTCCCAAGAAATGAGGAAAATTTTCATAGTTTGAATTTCACTGAGAAAGTAAGAAGGACTTTCCATTTCCTGAACCTGTAACTGAGGCAATCATAGTAATTGTAGGTTATGGGTTATTTCTTGTTTGAGTTAAATGCCTTGATTTAGATTGTTCATAAAGGATACTTATTCTGCTCCCACTATGATTCTGAAGCACAGACATTAGAAATTCATCCTGAGCGTGTTGCTTTTTTCTCTCCTGTACATTTGCTTAAGAAAAGCGTATATAGCTCTGGTCGAGTAACTTTATTTACTTTTTTTTTTTTTTTTTGAGTTTTCTGTTGTGACTGAAATGTAAATAACAGTAAACACCTTAATCTTTGAGCATCTTGTAAATCAGTGGTATTTTCATGAGCTGAGACTTCAGGAAAGCATCGTGAACATCTTCTGTTGCAATCAGAGTTTGATCTCTCTTACTTTAATGCTTAGCATTTGTACATTTAGGACTGAAGTATCCTGCAGTCTTGGGCCTCATACACTATCTTTGTTTGTGGTTCCTCAGTGGCCTTAACTCTGAAGAGACATTTCTGAAAATATCTTCCTCTGAAGACAGCCAACATATTAATTTACCGTACTTAACCAGAGAATATGATATGGTTCCATATACTCTTTCATGATTGTGGCAATTTATTGCTGATTCAATCCAAGTGAAAATACCCTGTATGAGGATAACTTTTCTCCTTTTTCCTCTTTGCAATTTGTTGTTTCTCTTGTATAGGACATTTCAAAAATTTGCATTAAAGTTGCAAAAGAGACATTAAGCAGAAAACATAAGAAAGAAAATAGGGAAAGGTGATCCTGACAAGATATAAATGGTGTATGGTGACTGTTGAGTCATGGTCTGAACCACTGATTGATCACCTGAGGAAAGGATCTGGTCAGCCATGGGAGCACAGGTGAAGGCAATTCAGCTGTGTGACTGAAAGGGGTGGAGCCTGGCTGCACCTCCTTAGACCTCGTTTAAGGGCTCATTGCCACTGCAGAGGGATCTCTTTCTGAAGATCTTTTCTTGGTGAAGCTTTCCCTTGTGAACCTGGAATCTTCTGATATGGGTGAGCAATCTTCCTTTAGAGCATCTCTATTGTGCCAGTCCATCGTCATACCTTTGTTTTGTTGCCTTTCTCACTGTATTGATCTGCTGCATTGCTACAAATGGTAATTCTAAGAATGCATTCTTTGAGTTCTTGGGCTTTCATGGAGGTTGTGTTTGTGTTGGGTTTGTTTGGTTTGGTTTTGCTTTTTTTTTTTTTTTTTTTAAAGAACTGAATTTAATTCCCCAAAAGTCTTTTACCCTGCTGATAAGAGTAGTACTATAATGGCATGTCACGTCCATGTAAGGGAGAAAAGGGACAAGGAACAACGTGAAGGAGAGCATATAATAATTTGGGATCCAAACTCCATTAAAATCCTATCCTGTCAAATGGGGCATTTCATTTCTAGGGAAAGTATGAAAGATATTCTGATGCTTGCAAACAACATTTTATTATATTTCCTCTATACACTTCCTTAAAACTTTCATAATTTACTTCAGTAGTCTAGATGTTTCTCAAAGAAATTTCCATGTACAGGCTGAATGGGAGCTCTGGAACTGAATACAGGGGACTTGGCAAGCTTTACATTTTCCAGTTCTTTTTATGCCTTCATCTGACGTGCAGTGTTTCAGAGTTAGTCCAAGAAACACTGAAACCTCTCCCAAGAAGTTTACCTAATCTAGCTGGAAACAAATAATACTCGGTACTCCCTTATTTTCCAAATTTCCCATGTGAAATTTATATTTTAATTAATTAAGGTTTATGTATGTCATGTGCACTTATATTTTGATGGAAAAAATACCTCTGGCTGTTTTCTGATTTAATTTACAAGCATTGTAGGCTATGTTCTACTCTTGATTTGGATTTTCTTGTTTTCTTATTTTTCTCTGCCACATAACTAAACATTATAGGGCAAAGGACAACACCTTGCCAATTGCAGTACACAGTATGCACAGTACTGCATGTGCATATCCTATCCAGTGTAATTTACCACAGTAAACACCTACCTGTACTTTTGTTCATGATGATCTTTCAAGATCTTTTTGTAGTTCTTTCTTTTCTTTTAATGTAAATGTGGACAAGCTGAAATAGATACTAAATAAGAAAGCAAGAACCAAAGAAGGCACTATGAATTATTCATAAATTGCCTTCTTTTCTCATGTATTTTATATTTTCTTTCTTCCTAAAGGATAAAAGGTGTTAGCAATAGGTATGTGTACCAAGTGTTAAGGTACATCAAGCCTGGTGTCGTGCGTTATTACAACAGGAAATCCTTCAGTGAGGGTAGAATGTGTGCACACAGATAAAGGCATTTTATATCACAGCAGCAGAGAAAGCCACTGGATCTTCTTACTGTCTTTTTGAAATCCTTTAATATTTTTTTCATGACATGGTGATATAAGAACCCTGGGGGTTGGTGGAACCATATTTATTTTCTTTTCAGAAAAAGTAACTAATAACACAATCAACTAATAACTTGGAGTGGTGGGAAGGCTCTGCAATTTACAAATGTGTTCTATAGTGGTTACAGTGGGACTTTTTACATGAAACAAGGAGTAGTGAAATAACTTCTAATGCAAGCAGTAAAAATCCATATTTAAAGAGATGGTTTGCAGTATCTTTTTTTTACCTTGTTGATATCTCTGTGGTTGATGTTTTGGTTAGTTTTGTTAGGATTTTAATGTGCAGATATGTTGAGATCCCAGGAAACCTGGCAAGTCATTTGAGGAGTATGAATGGCAAAACCGAAGAACAGACATTGAAGCAAAATCTAATTCTGGAGGTGAAACTGTGGAGTTTGTCTCTGATACCATATCTGCAGGAACTCTATGGTGTAACCTTGATTTTAAATTGAAAGAAAGAAGGTATATTATCGTTTAGTAAAATAATATATATTTTCACAAAATTGCTGTTTTAGAGTAAAGTTAGGGATTACCTTGGGATTGGTTTACAAAGGGTCTCTTACACATTTTACTTGATGGAAATATCAGTTCTTCCATCCATGAAGCACATTTCCTAAGGGCTGCATATCAGCAATGGGACTTTATTATACTGAAGATGATGTATTTTTATTTGAGGAGATAACTGACAAGATATCAAGCTTATTTTGGCAGACAATTTAACATTCGACTTGAGCACTTGCAATTGCAGGATAAGTTCTCAGATTCCAATAGTGAAAAGGAGAATAAAATTAAATCTTATTGTACACTCTTGGTTGTTAGTGTTATTTTTAGTAAAATAAATTTACACAGAGGGAGATGAGTGTAAGAAGCAGGTTGATTTTTCATCTGAACAGAGATGTAGAAACTTTAATGTCAATATATGGTGGTAGTAATTAATGCTTAAATGATACATTTTCTAAATGCCCAAGCTGTAGGCCAAAGAAACTGGGCTAAGACCTCTCTTCTAACAAATGACTGATAGATAGGGCTGTGGTAACTGCTTTTGAGCATGTCCTTGCTGTTATTAAGAAAAATAGATCCCTAAACCTGCCATACCAGTAAGCATCCAGACATTTTTCTTGGATTTGGCTGCTTCGTGTAGCCTGCTCCCCAGATAATCAGATAGACATGCTTCAGCTGCTGGTTTCCAGTTGTTGCAATAATGTGCTAACATGCTGGTCCCCTGAAACAGCCTGCTTATTAAGTGTGATGCCCAAAATGCCATCTGGAGTGTTATTCAGACATCTATAATTATTCTGTCTACTTCTATTTGACTGTCTGCTTTGTTCCACTATGTGTTCTTTATTCCTTTTTATTTTATACTTTCAATTTTTTGAACTGAGCATGGAATCATTTCATCTTTTCAGCAAGCATTGACAGCATCTATACAGTTCTTTTACGTGAAGGCAAACTTTCTAGAAGTAGCTCAGTGGAACAAGTGGCATCTCTCTGGTTCCAAGTTAGAGTGAAAAGAAATGGCGTTGTAGTCAGCTTGGTAGAGAGTACTAATCATAGAAAACTGAATTATTTGCTTCCTGTCTTTATCCATTTGTACATAGTGATAGAAAGTATTTCCAGCTCATGTGACAGTGAATTGCAGTCTCAGTGCAGGTGGGAATGTTGTTAAGAGATGAAGGGCACAATAGGAGAGGTTCCCAAAGCAAACCAGAGGAAAAGATCTGGAAATAGGGAGGGTTTTTTTATCTGTTTATATCATTAGTGTTGCTTCTACTGTGTGAGATCATACTAGACATCTTGCTAAAACTGCAAAGAATTAAGTATTTGGGTATTAAGTAGATTCTGTAGGGAATTGCTTTGGCTCTTCGTTATAGTGGTTGTTGGTTGCAACCAGTTAAGAAGAATGTGAAACTGGAAACAGGAAATGAAAACCAGTATAGCAATGAACCTGAAAGATATTTACATAAAGTATGAGTAGCCAGAAAAGTCATCCTTGATGTGTTTTTCATGTGGCTATATCTGGTTGAAGTAACTCAGTATAGGACCTCATGACAGAATTGTCCACTTGCTCGCTGATGCTCACCTAGCAAGAGCCATGGTTTACTCTGAGCAGCGTTCAGCTCATCCTATTTCTAACCACTTGTATGTGATTTGACAGTAGCTCGTATTGCTGAGTAGGAAAAGGATGAGAAAGAGTTAAAGGTTTAGATAATATCCCTGACATGTGCCAGCCAAATCCAGAGAAGTGTGCATGAAGGATGAGGGGAGTTAATAAATGGGCTGGATTTAATAAATAGTTAGTATTTAATTTCAGCTTCTGGCCCTCACAGAGCTGAATTCGTGTATTGATGCAGCGACTTGCGGACGGTGTCCCCATCTAGGGGCAGATCTGAGCATCTCGGCTGGCTGGAGCTCGCCTGGAGGGGGAAGGGAGGCTGTGGGAAATACCGAGATCCGACCTGAGATGCAGCCTGAGGCCTGAAACAAGAACGTGCAAAGAACGATGCCTTCCTTGGTAAAATGTGTGGAGGAAAAGAAGCTTCTGGTAAATGATACATTTCAAAAATCAAGATGAATTCTAGACTGGGTTAATCTTGTGATGCCGTAGTTCTCAGCACAGCCAGAAGTGATGAGCAACAGCTGAGTGCTGCCTTGCTGGCATCCAGCTCATGGTCTGCAGGAGAAGGGAAAGCAAGCAGCTCGCTCTTTGGGCTGTCAGCAAGGCAGGAGCAAGAAAGCAGACTAGCGTGTTTGCAGAAAGCCTATGGTGTCTCTGCAAAAGGCATGCAGGCATTTGCTGCTTTCTGAGACTGTTTCTTAGCATTAACTTTAAATTGTGTGGCTGTTATGCTTCAGCTGAGCTCAGATGGGGAGAGGCAGGGCTGCAGTTCTCACTCAGCACACATAACTCTGCTCCTCTTGGGGGAGGGTGTTGGTACAGATGTGGGCTGATGTTGCTGTGAGGATGGAGTGGGAAATTGAAATTCTATGCTGGGGTCATGCAAATTGTGCCTGACTTCATGAGCTGCCTTATTCATGGTTATGGGGTTTTTTCTGTTGGTGGTGGCTTTTCTTGCCTCTTCATATAAAAAAGCCTTATGTGCAAATGCATCACTGAACTTGAATATGTATAAATAATAAGGCATTCAGAAGAAAAGAAAATGTTATTGAAGCGACCTTGCTGCCTTCCTTTTCACTCTATTTTTTTTTTCTGAAATAAAATTATATCAACAAGACAACCTCTCTGCATCCTTATAGAAAATGTGACTGTCTTAGCCAGTTGCCCTTAGCAAGGGCAAGGAAATTTCCTCTAAGCCCAATAAGGCTTAGAGGAAATTAAAAGGAAAAATACCTGCACATAAGCCTAGACTTCAGCCATTCCAGCTGATGAATTTAGCAGGATTTATGTACAGCATTTTTCCCCATCCTCATTCTGATCTATTGATTCTAAGTAAAAGGAGTAACCAGATTATGGCTTCAGTGTGACTCTTTGCAACTGAGCTTGTACTGGAACAAGCAGCCTTTACCAGTAAAGCTCCAGAGACCCTAAATGAAAAACCAGAGGGAGAAAGAGACAGAGGGATGAATACTGTATTCAAACACAAGATATTGGGACAAATATTTGCACAGTTGTGTCACTGTGGGATACTTATGGTAAAACAATCCTGTTGAACTCTCAGCTTAATAACTATGCAAGTTATGGTGAAGCAAACACTTGGCTGATTATTACGATTTTTTAAAGATGCTATCTTGATACAGCACAAAATTATTACGCTGATTTGAAATAAGCATATTTGCCAGGTGATTGCTAAACAAAATGTAGACTTGCATAGCAAAGCCCAAGTCCGAGCAAGGCTTCTTTCACCCAAAGTGTATTGGCAATAAAACTTCTGAGCTTTGTTTCTTTCTGATGTGTGCTGTGCAGCAGCCCATTTATGCATTTTCTGCTGTGCTGGGGCTTACATCACTGTCGTATTAGTCTAAGCAGAACAGAGCAGATTGTTTATTTTGGTTTAGCTCTGCTTCAGGCTGTAACATCAGATGTAACTCCTAGAGTGACAAATTCCAATTGCAGTGTCACAGATTAAACAAGGGTACAGAGGAGCCCTGCAAGCAGTTTTGTTTCTCACGGGAAGGAAAGGATGTTTTGCTGGCTGGAGTTTATTTTTATATATATATATATATATATATATATATATATATATGTATATGTATATATATGTGTATATATATAATATATATGATAATAAATATATGGAGTTTATATATATATATATATATATATATATATATATAAAAATATGATGAACATACAATGAACAACAATAAAATTATCCTTTCCCATAACTTCTTTCTGTTTTAAAAGTACATTGCCCAGAACCTCTCACACATGTTTTTCAGTCAGTGGTTGCAATTTGCATTTAGTTAATGAGAGTCACCTTTTATAGACTGAATGATGCAGTTCTGAATTACGTTTATGAAATATGTTATTTTTTAGCTCTACTTGCTGGTTTGCATGTTCTCCTAAAGGCTAATATCTTACAGAGCCACAGTTGGCTGAGATTGGAGGGGACCTTTGGAGGTCATCTAGTCCAACCTACTCAAGCAGGGACATGCCTAGGCAGCTTCTGAATGGCTCCACAGAGCAGACACCACAGCCTCTCTGGGCAGTGTGTTCCAGTACTCTGTCACCTGCATAGTAAAAGAGTTTCTCTGTATGTTCAGAAGGAAGCTCCTGTGCTTCCTGTTGTGTCCATTATCCCCTTGTACTGTCACTGCTCGTCACTGAAGAAAGACTGTCTCAGTTTTTACACCACTTTTTTTTTTTTTTTTTAAAAGTATTTGATGATCTCTCCTAAGCCTTCTCTTCTCCAGGCTGAACAGTCTCAGCTTTCTCTTTTTCTATTTGTCATGGAAAAGTTACTTCAGTTCCTTTGCCTTGTTCCTTATATTTATATATATATATAAAAATATGATCTTGGCTTTCTTAAAAGTGTTAAATTAATATTCTTTGCATTATAATTTAGACACTTTCGCTGTGGTTATCTGGTTGTTCTTTGTGACTTCTCTGGGCATTGTGACCCATTGTTTGAGAAACATTTGCAAAAGAGTTTTGAGTATTGGTTTGCCTCAATGTATCGATCTCCTACCCATTCTACAGTTGACCAGTTTTACTGTTGTCAGTGTAGCCAGTTCTGATTAATACAGAACTAAGCAAGATTAAAATGAGGCCCATCCTCTGAGTACTGATAAGAATCTTGACAAGGTTGCTGAAGCTCCTCACCTTTCAAGGTATGTAACAAATGTCTTCCATGCAATTCGCTGCATGTGCAGTGTGTTGAAGGTCACGTGGCAGCATACAAGGCTTTTAACAAGCTACAGCCTTTTTTTTTAAACTCACTTGAGAATATATATTTCAGCTGTGACTAGCCCCATCATCTAATTATTAGATAAACTGAAGGCCTTATTTCATCATATAACTTTTCAAATATTAAATATTAAAAGGTCAAAAGTTTATTGGTAGTTAATTGAACATAAAATTAAGATATGAGTGAAGTGAAGGAGAAAGCTGTTGGCAGCATGCAGTTGTGTTATTTTTAGCACAGATGAATCTTTACCAATTTCCCCTGTGTTTCTAGAAACCACAGTCCATAAATACAGAATCCAGAATCAGAATAATAGGAAAAATGTAATGTAGCATTGGTTTCATGGGAGAATCATCTGGTCCACAGGAACTCAGAATGATCAAGCTGGTCTTAATTTGGCAGTGACATGCGAGGGCAGAGAGAGAGAGATGCTGAAGGAAGAATCTTAAGGACAGAGTCCCTAATGTAGTAGGGAATTAATTTTGGAGGAAAAAGTATTGCTGCAGGGAGTGCTCTATTTATTTAAATGATGGAAGAACTATCTGCTCGAAGCATTGTATCTGTCAAAGGAAGATGCAGGAAAATATCTTTCAAAAGAAAATAACCAAAAATACATGAAATAAACAACTAGCTAGCCTTATTTTTAGATCTCTGTGGGATGCCTCTATGAAATAGAATAGGTAGTTGTTATACTGATACAAGAGGAAAGAAGACTGGAAGTGCGTCTGGGGTCATGCAAACACTGTTCTTCAGGCTTTCTCTCTATATATTTAGTTGTGCAGTTCATGATTATGTATTTTTTTTTCCTTGTCTGTGTTACGAATAGTTGATGTTAGGAAAATCAGAACATCTCAGCAGAGGTCAGGGATTTTTTTTTTGCTATTGTCAGCTGACATGTCAAGGTGGTTTTTTTGAGCTGTTATGTTCACAGAGTGCAGGACACAGATATTTCTGCACTTCTGTCACTTCATGTTTAACTTTAAAAGGAATATGTGAAGCAGAATTGGAAGATATGTAAGCAGCTGACATGTCATGTGCACTTGGAAATGTGTCCTGAATACTAACAGTGCTGCTTCTAATCCGATAAACTTCATCCCTTCTAACAAGGCTGTCTGTAGTGAGGCCAGCCCTCAAATAAAAGGTCCTTTGCTCAAGTACACTGAAGCACTGTGTAGACACTATTTATAAAGCCTGCACTGCTTCAGTGCACAGAAAATCATGTATAGTCTGGTGATTAGGAGCAGTAGTAGGCTGCAGAGTTTCTGATGCCATGAGACAAGGAAATGTCATTGTTTTATCACACTTTAATAACACAGACTAGGTTCAAGGGCTGTCCTCTTCCATAGCTCTGTTTAGAAAGAGAAGGCAAACCTGATGAATCACACATGACTGAACAGATCACTTAGACTAGCTAATACAGGAGAGAATGGGAAATAAACTGGTGCATTTTATAATTAGGAACCAGTTTTGATAAGCGTTGGCCTGAACCACCTTCTGGGGATCAGTCATGCTCACAGTGCTTGACAGTTTCTGGAAGAGTTTAAATTCTTCATACTTGGGTTGCTTAGTGTTGCTGTTTTTCCTAGTAGCTGTCATTTCCAGGGTTGTAATTGCTTTGTTTTCTTTTTCCATTTTCTTTTCCTGTTTGCCAGGGGATTGTGAAGTTGCTGCAAAGGAGGAATGAGGCAAACTCAGCTTCAGTAGATGTGCAGCTGAAGGTGTAGCTGCTGGGAAGCTTGACAGAGTTTAGTAGCATAGCATCTTAAAAACAGCACTATGTTGCACATTCAGCATTAACTTTGCTGATGAACTTTTCCTCTCTGTGAATCTGTATTTTACATCAGGTCAGATGGAGCACAGCATGGAGATTCACTGGCCTTACAGTTCCTAAAACTCTTGAATTACTCCTCCTTACTCTTCATTTTTTTTCCAGTTAGTTAAACTGTAATCTAAACCCTTGCTTATATGCAGCTAGTATTGTATATTGAAGAATCTGTCAAAAGGAAATAAAGGACAGAGAAAAACTTAACTGCCTGTTAAAATTTCAGAATATTTTAAAATTAGTTTTAATCAAGATCGCTGATTACCTGTGTCAATGGGATACAGGTCAAGTTTTTACCTACAACCTATCTGCTATTTTGAGGCCAGGTTAATTCCTTTTACAGACATAGAGAGTACAACAGAAGAGTGAATATGAATAACCTCAGTGGGAAAGATCTATGTGTGCTGGGAAAGCTGCAGATAAATAGAAGAAGTCAAAACTGTTCATTAGTGTTGACAATTATAGCTATTATATCCCCACAGAGTAAACTGCAGACTCTGTTTGCTGCATCCTTTTCTTTGAGAAAATGCTTTGATAAGCACAAAGAAGGGGTAAAGCCAGAAATCTTTGTTTCTTTTCCTATATATCCATCCACATAGCTAGGTAAGTGTAAAGGGGGGGGAGGGGTGGTGAACAAGAAGAGAAAGATGAGCAAAGCTGAAGTACTAATGACTGTTCCTGAGGTATATCCTTCCATGGACACTCATTTTCCTTTAGAATCTCGAAATCATTAAGACTGGAAAAGATCTCTAAGATCATCTAGTCCAACTGTCTGCCTACCACCAGCATTGCCCACTAAACTGTGTCCTATGTGTTCCCTTTCCTTAAACACTTTCAGGGAGGGTCACTCCACCATCTCCCTAGGCAGTCTGTTCCAATGCCTGACTACTCTTTCAAAGATGAAGTTTTTTTGCAATATCCAACCTGAACCACTCTGCAACTTCAGGCCACTTCCTCTAGTCTTACTGCTGTTACCGAGGAGAAGGCACTGATCCCCACCTCACCACAACCTCTTTTCAGGTAGTTGTAGAGAGTGATAAGGTTTTCCTTGAGTCTCCTCTCCTTTAGGCTAAGCAATCCCAGCTCCCTCAGCTGTTCCTCATAAGACTTATGCTACAGGTCCCTCACCGGCTTCATTGCCCTTCTCTTAATGCACTCCAGGGCCTTGATGTCTTTCCTATAGTGAGAGACCCAAAACTGAACACACTTCAGGTGTGGCTTGAGCACAGAGGTATGAATGCTTCCCTGCTCCTGACGGCAACACTATTTTTGATACAAGCCAGGATACTGTTGGCCTTTCGGGTCGTCTGGGCACATCGCTGGCTCATGTTCAAGTGGGTGTTGACTAACACCCCCAGATTCTTTTCCCCCATACATCCTTCCAGCCACTCTGCTCCACCACATCTTATTTTCTTTCGGTATGTTTTCTTTTCTGAAGGTCATCTGTGCTAGCATCAGAAACAGCTCTTAAAGAATTTTCAGAGATGGTATTCTAAAACAGTTTTGTGAATACCCTTTTTTCCATTTCTGCAGTACTAGTAAATTTAGCAGAGGGATGCATCTCACTCTTGCCAATATTTTATTACCCTTGACTATTTACTGTGCGTCATTTGGGTATCGAGATCTAGAACTGAATTGTCAAATCACAGATGGTTTGGGTTGGAAAGGACCTTAAAGATAAGCTAGTTCTAACCCTATACTGTGCTCAAGAACACCTTTTACTAAATGAGGTTGTTGAGGGTCCCGTCCAACCTGGCCTTGAACTGCAACACAGACTGGTCAATTCCAGCTTCTCTAAGCAACAACCTGTTCCAGTGCTTCATAATCCTCTGAATAAAAGGTAGAAGAGGAGAAATGCATCTCTTGAACTCCATGCTTCCTTTGATGTAGCCCAGGATACGCTTGGTTCTGTAGAATGATAAGTCATTATATGGGATTATGTCTGTCTAAGTGTTACACAGACTATTGGATCCAATGGACGAATGGGAGAAGCTTATTCCTTAATTTTCAGGCACAAAAACCGGTAGGTTACCCAAGTCTTATTATATGCTGTAATTCCATTAAAAAAAAAAAAAAAAAAAAAAAGCAAGAGATCTAGCCAGCTTCCAAATCAGAATTATTAAATTAATGGAATTGTATTTGAGTTATTTGAAGAAATGCCACAATCCTCAATGGGGTAGGTTTAATCTCTGTAAATCTGCAAAATGTCCATGTACGTTGGCTCAGTTACCAGTGGAGAACTGATACCTTCCAAACTTCTAATAAGTTCCCTAGTTTTTACTGTATTTCTGTGTTTTTTGTTGTTGGTTGTTTTGGTGTGGTTTTTTTTGTGCATGTTTTTTCGTTCTTTATGTTGACTAGTTGAAGTTGACATGTAGGGAAATGATAGATATACAACTCTATTGAAATTCTAATGCAGAGCTGAGAAAATGAGAGAATGATATAAACAAGTCATTCTAACTGCTGGTACCATATTGTGATTGAGATTGCAAACTGTTTCCATCATATTTTTAACAGAAATTAACTGTTTTGCACCCTTACAATCTATCAAATCAAAGTGCATTCAGTGAGATTTCCTAGCCGAAGGCTCAGTTTCCTTCCCTCTAAATAGAAGTGCTGATGCAGGTAACTGCACCTTGATGCTTATGCAAAAGTATTTGCCTTGAGGAGGAAATGGTGAAATATCTGTAAATTATAATGACAGTAAGGAGTTGAAGAAAATAACTTTCTATGAAGGAATCACTTCATTATAGCAATAACTTCAGGGTGTTTTTGTTTATAAGATAATAATCATGTCTCTGGTTGAGACTGAAGGCTCATTTAATGGGAAGCACCCTCAAGTTATTGTTTAGATGAACATTTAAATTGAATATTCATATTTGAAAAGAAAGATGAGAAAAAGCATAAAACATTATGTTGAGGTGGTGAAAGACAATTCTCTAGGAGCAAACGCACTTAATTTAGATCCATCTCCTGCTTCCTTTCTCCCTTCTCTACCTTACTTTGCTTTCCACTTGTCTTCCATACATGCTAATGGGGTATAAAGTCAGAGCCAGCACACCACGGTTTATTTTCAAAGTTAACTGAAAAGGAACAGCTGAAGGATTCACAGTAGGCACATGCTGTATGCAACAGACTTATTCACTCTTGGAGTCACAGGGAATTAAAATGATTATGTGTGTGACAGCATATTTTTTTTTCCTCCTGTGTCTTTCCAGGGATTTCAGCATCCACAAGATGAGAAAATGTGGTTGCAATTCTGTCTTGTTTTGCCTTTTGGGAAAGTTTAATTCTATCTGATGTGTTTACAGAAAACATAATCTTCAAAGGTCATCTCCAAAGATTTGTTTTGGAAAATAGAGTTATGGGTCTTCAAATAAGAAAACAGAATAATTCAGTAAATTCTGGTGCTTAGAGTAGAGATCTAGAATAAACTTCTGCCAAAATTCTCTAGTATTAAACTCTTCACAAATTGCTGTTTCCTACTGGAGGCAGTACATACTAACTCTTGAAATATACCCAGAAACTTTTAAAGACATTGGTGTTTTGCAAGCCTAAAGCTGTGCCAGGCCCCCTTCTAAAAATTTAACATCACAGAAAATTGCCTTCCAGTGGCATAAGAGAAGTTGTTGACATTGTTTGTTGTACAGATATAGATAAAGAAGCTAAAACTAAATTAATTTAAATCATTGGAAGAAATCAATGGAATTCTCAAAAACTAGGCAGAGAAATAAGAGAGCATTAGTTAATTTATTCAACTTTAATCGGTGAAGGATTTTGAGGTGTTACTTGTGCAGACAGAGTTAAACCTTCTTCCTCTTATTGTGATATCCCAACCTCAAACCCTCTGTTTATTTCTTTGATTGCTTATTCTTCTGAAAACCAAACTAGGCTGATTTCTGACCATGTCTCTAGTTTGTCAGAGCTGGATATTTCAAGTCACAAAGTTGAAAGAGTGTGAAAGGGAGTCTGAGAAAAAGGGAGTGTGTACTGGCATGGATTGCCTGTTGTTCTGCCTATGCTGCTGGGTGCTGAGGGGCTGCCTCTGGGTTGAGGGAAAGTCTGCTGTGAGCCAGCTGAAATCCGGGGAGGGTATGTGCAGCATTTGCCTCCCTTTGACAGTTAGTGGTGAGTCTACATAGCGTGTAGGAGGTCAGTGGTGCAAAAGTGACTGTGGCAGAATCAGTTCAGTCAGTTCAAACTGCAGACCTTTTGAGTTAATGTTTACTGATGTTTACTTCTCTGCCATTCCTAATGTGTTCTTTTGGTTGTTTTTTTTTTTTCTTTCTGGTTTTCTACTGAGTGCAATTGCATACATGTGTACTACTGATCTCCTTTCAAAGCATGACTGATTTTCCACTGTGCACAGAGTGCTATAGACAACTAGTCTGACAGATTACAGGAAAAGTTTCTTCTCCATCCTAATCATTCTGTTCCTTTACACAGTACGACTCAGCTGTTAGTGGCTTGTATACTTGTATCTCAACACAGAGTTCAGACAAGGGTGTCTGAGCAAATGTAGTTCCATCGCAGGGCACCAACATACGAATGTAACCGCATGTAATAGTTCCCTTGCCTGTCCGTTATGGGGTGGATGCTGTTCCCAGCCACAGCAGTTACAGATTTTGCAGGCCACAATGTGTATCACAGCCACAGCGTGAGAAGAATTACGACAACAGGTTAACAGGAGCTCTGCTGAAAGGAGCACTTGCCATCATGTGCTCCAATTTGTAGAGAGCCTGTCCTCTCTTGTGTTCTAGTTTATTGCTATCAGTCTGTTCCTGTGTTCAGACTTTTCAGCTGCTTTCCAACAGAAATGAGCAACATGAAAGTACGTTTTGCAGAAAAATATATAGCATAAGAAAAGAGGCAGTAGGTCAGATTTCTTCTGCCAGTGCCCCCTTAAAGTTAACAGCTGTGGATCAGAATACATTTTTATAAAGCACAGCCAGAAAATCTGACCACATGCAGTGATGTCTCACGCTGTTCGTAACCTACACTGTATGACCTCTGTGTTGTGGCGAGCTATCGAAGACACAAAACCAGTATGTAACCAGTATGTTTTTGCTGTTTTAATGGATTTTATATATATATATATATATATATTTATATATATATATATAATACTATTCTTATATGTACTGTTTTATTTAATAGACATAGTCTATATTTAAAAAAAAAAACACCATTTTTACATCGATGAGGAAAGGAAAAGCAGGACTGTATTTTAGTGGTTCTAAGAAATCTATGGAAGATGGGTTTTTCTCTGCAGTGCTCTTTATTATTGTCTCTTTTCTCTTATAAGATCTTGATACCTGTTTCAAATGCCTTGTACTTGTCACAATATTTAGGGGTTGCATTGTTACTTGCAAGTTTGGTCTGCAGTTGCTGTGTCACTTCTTGTATTCACATATAATAGCATATTTCTCATTAAAAGGCAGAACTAGTTGCTGTTCTTTCTGCCAAACCACCTCAGTTTTAAAACAGAAATCACTGCACTAATTTTCTATTTTCCTGTATTTATACTTCTATATAAATAGTAGCGTGTTTCTAATGGGATTTAATGATCTACTCTAACTGGAAGTGCTTGAAAGTATTTTTCATAGTGGGAAAACCACACACAAAAAGCATGATAAACAGGAAGCGATTCTTTCAATAGTTTTGAATAGGACCGTGAACTGTGTGCAATAGAAGGGAAAACCAGATGTTCTACTAGCTTTGTATGATTTGGAGAACTGTACCCTTTCTACACATGTGATGGATGAATGAAGCAGCTTATTTAGGCATTGTAATTTTGTTCTGTTGAGTGCTACTCAAGGGTAGTATTTGTGTTTAATTATTTTGATTGTTTATGGAGTATGAGAGTGCCTGTAGTGTCTATGTAGTTTAAGTTTGCATTTCCCATATTTCCCCTTTTTACACATTTTATTCAGTGATTAATTTTTTTTTTTTTTTTAATGGTGCTTATTGATCTGACCTGTAAGTTAACAAAGATTCATTTTGGAATAGCACAGAGATCCATTTATAAATGAAAATGGTACTTATATAGAAAGCTTTCTGAAGTACAGGAAGATTGCCAACACAGAAAAATGTATTAGAAATGCGCGAGTGTGTTATGATAAATATAGCACTCAGAGGTGGGGTTAAAGGCTGAGATATAACAGTGTGCATTCAGATTTATTTACTGCACAGAAATGAATCCTATTTTTGTTTCATTCACTGTAATCCCACCAAGGCAGCCTTATAGACATCTCTAAGGTTTTTGATTATTTTTTGGTTAAGATTTTGAGATTGAGGTGAGAAAAATCCAGCTGTCACCTAGAAATGACCTCAAGGGGGTTTCACAGATTTGTCCAAAATGCATTTCACAGATTTATACAGACTGAAATATATTCCTCACTTCAGAGTGCTTCAGACCACAGCTACTCATATTTTCTAAAAAATAATAGACTGATGTATGTGGTACACTGTTTAACCTTCACCCAGCCACGCTTTTTTCAAAATCTGAAGGATAAAGACCAAGTGAGGGACAGATGCCTACCAGGTTGTTCTTAAATAGGCATTGAAGGATGCATCAATTAATGCACTGCTATACCTGCAAGCCATTCCTGATGGTAAGTAGTCCCTCATGTTTGTAGTCACCAGACTCATGCTCAGTACATTAACAACAGCTGTGAGATTTTGGGATATACCAGTGCAATTGATTTCCCAGTGGGATTCTTATCTAAACAAGATCAAGTCTTCATATCTTTATTTAGCCAGAGCACTGTTGTAGTGTATCTGAGAATTATCTGTGCCTTGCTGCTTCTCACTTAGGGGAAGGAGGAAAGAGCGTACAGACCAGACAGGGCTTCCGACTGTGCCGTAGTTGTGCCACAGTTATGTGACAGTAATAGCATGAAGCAGAAACATTTAGGTTCTCTCCTCTTTTTGATTTAAGCAAATTCATGCTGATAAAATTCTAATGAAAAGGTATCAGAGCACAGAGGAGTGAGTGACATATTATGGAGGATTTCTGTGATTCATTGTAATGGTGGATTTTCAATTTTTAAAAGTGGTTACTTTCCTAATTGGTGAACAAAAAGGGCCAATTTATCCCTTGCTGTGAGAAGCATTTTTCTTTTATATTACTCTCTAATAATATATGATAAGAACTCTCATTTAGCCCAACACATTATGTAAATGGAAGCTATGAAACATGTTTTAAAACATACATCAGAGGTACATTACTAGACTGTTATGTTAGATTGAGCAAAAGCTCTTGTTACACTGTATGGCAAATTTTTTTACTTTTACCATATTCCTTTCTAAGATAAACTGCGTTTAGTTCAAGTAAGGCTTCTATTAATAACTCTTGAGGCTATTCTAAGTGAGTATTTACTAGCTTTGCTCGGGTATTATGAATATAATCTCTACACTTAGTATTTACTGACCTCAAAACTTCTATATCTGTTTTAAACTAGACTTGCTTTCTTTTGGTACAAAATCTTCAAATGTTGTAGTGCAGTGACTCTTCTAATGCCAGACTAATTTGGATAAATCTACACAGCATGCAGATTTCTGAAAGTCTCATGACACAGATACCAAAAGCTGCAAAATTAACAGTCTTAGTTGTGCAAGCAAAGTTTTATGTTTCAGGATACGTGTAGCGCTCAGATTTGTATATAATTTCTATGCATTGTTTGTAAATCTGGCAGTGTTAAAAGATAGCACATTTAAACATTGGAGTTCTCCCTTAGGAGCTCAGCTCCTTGTGGAGAGTATTGTTTGATTTCAAACAATTGCAATTCATTAAGAAGCAAAATTGATATCACAAATTAATTATGTTAATTATGTTAGTAACTGATGGTAGTGGCTTATTTGCATAATGGAGTCCTATTAGTCTTGGTTTCCTACAAGTTTAGGTGAAAATATAAAAAACACCAGGTTCATTCCTGATCTGGCTTTTAATGATACTTAACTGTTGGTGAATTGCTCCTCACAAGAAAATTATTGTCTTCTGTCCTAAAAGAAAGGTCAGAGAGTAGCAACCTTAGATCCAGGGAGCTTCACATAAGTGTAAACAGATACTGCAGTAATAAAATTGAGAAATGAACCCTGAAAAAGAGAGAGCGTCTTTACAGCTGTAGGCAACTTGGACTGGTTCTGGAAGAAAGCTCTGAGGTGTTTTTCTTAAGATTACATTGACTGGTGAGCCATGGGGACTTTTGCACGGTAAGGATAAGATAACTGCTCCTCCAGTTCTCTCTTTAATGATTTTGGGACCATTCAGAGCTAAAATTATACAGATCAGCTTCTCATTTTGCCTTACAGCTGTCTTATTAAAATTGTTATTTGTTACATTCAGAACAGCAAGTGGGCAACTAATAAGGATTAGTGATGGGTAGGTTTTATTTAATTCCACTTCTAAGCTGCTTTATTCAACAAAATCCTTAGAACACAGGTTATATTTTTAGATACACCAACACACACTGCCATGAATTCTATACTCTAAAGCATGGATGAATAAATGTTTATATACAGTATCTAAAATTATTATTGATTATGCTTTCCTGTTGTATTCCCACATTGAGGGCTTGATTGTTTCCGGTTTCAATGGGTTTCCAAAGCATCATATAGCAGGATTTACAGAAGTTATACTAGTACTGTTAACAGCATCATATAGCAGGATTTACAGAAGTTATACTAGTACTGTTAACTCTTATAATTTTATCGTAAGTTCTGCTGTATTGATGCATTTTAATGACTTCCTCATGGAGTAAAGTGAATATGTGAGAAATCCTCACTCATTTCTGAGCAAACTCTTTAACATTTAACCTATTTTTATTCATTTTTGCCCACAGGCAAATAAAAGTAGTATAATATTTCATCATTTATGTGGGAATCTCACTGTACTTTTCATCTTAATGCATCTCTTATTCTGTTTTTTGATCATTGATGCTTGGGGTTGATAATTTTCTCAAGGAAGAGATAAGCAGTATTATACAATACTTACAGAACACATGACTTTATCAGAGGGGTCATAGTCATTACTTTGGGATTGACAGTTAAAGTGTGTCTATCAGAAGTTAATTGAGCTTAACTTATAGCAAACTGTGCCTGCAGTGGTGAAGCATTTCATGTGCATGTGATATTACTATCTTCTCTTTTTTTTTTTTTTTTCCCCACCTTCTATGGAAGTGGTTCTGAAAAAAATTTTTAGAGAGCTGTGGCCACTGCTGGGGTGTCGTAGCATACACTCAAGCTCACAAGTTAAGTTGTTTGTCCTCACTGTTCCCATGTGTTCGTCCTCTGCAGTCCCACAAGCACTATCCTGTCAAGCTTGAGATATGCATATTTAGGTATCTCTGCGTAGGTGTCTGCATGTGTGGAGGGTGTTGGAGCTCCTATCACTGTCAGTGGATTTTTCATCCATACGGACTGTGTGGCCCAGCAGTTGATTCAGCTTACCAGCTTACTTCAGAGACAGCTGAAGACTGACTCCAGGCATCACTGAGTATGTTCATTATAGTGGGAATTTCTTACTTAGCCTGCAGATAGTTGCTTGTATGTTGCACTGAAGTTTGAAAATGTTGTTCCCAGTTGAATCAAATCTCCCGAAGCTGAATGATTTTGCTTATTCTTGCTGCAGGAATTATCTCCCTGTAGAGTTCTAGTCTCTGATTTGAGAGACTGAAGAGGCATCGTGGTTATCATAAAGTTCTTTATGCCTTCCTTAGCTGGTCACATTTCTCTTGTAACAATTTCTATTGAGTTTTACCTTCCAAAGTTTGACATTTTACCGTATGTGATCTTACCTCACCTCATACAAAGGTTTTCAGTTTCTAAGGCACTTTCCTTGTTTCAGATTCCAGTTTTTGGTGAAGCTGCAAGTTTCTATAAAAATTTATCCTGTACTATATACCTCCTTCATGTTAGAAGCAATCTCTTTATAAAAATGTTGTAATGTGCCAAGCTAAATTCTGGATTTATGTCCTTGTTTGTCTTGTGTACCACTGCTGAAAAATTATTTTATATGTTAGAAATTTATTATGAAGCTTTTTGTGGATTTTGATCCATGTTATTTATATTTTAGAGTACTTGTTTATCATTTTTATTGTTCTGTTTTTAACAGGAGTCCTGTGCTTGTGTTCCAGTGCATGCATCGCCATGTCATTTGCCTAGATTGTTTCCATTTGTACTGTGTGACAATGTTGAATGATCGTCAGTTCATCTATGACCCAGATCTTGGTTACTCCCTCCCATGTGTAGGTAAGTTACAGTGGATTTTCTTTTTTTAAAGTAGTTTTTATTTCATGTTTCATTTCATATGATTTTGAGTATACTTACAGAAATTATATTGTTTAGGAGTTGTTTCATGTCATGGAGAAAGTATTTGAATATTGAAGTGGTTCTTGCTGGGCACATGAACTGGAGGATTAAATAGATTTTTTGTGTGTGTGTGTCAGTATTTTATAACCATAAAGTGCTAATTGAGGTTCAGCATTATTCTTCTAGTTAAAAATTTAAAAAAAAAATCCTTGACCTCCACATTTCCACTTTTGAATGAAATAAGTTGTTAAGTTTCTTTGCCTGTCTTCAAGAGCTGATAAAAAAAGGACTGCAGTAGGAATTTTAAGTAGCCTTCCTGTTGGTGAAGTCATTGCTGCTAATTGTTGCTACGCTGAATGAAATGTAGATCACCCTGAGAAAGTGGTAGATTTTCTGTTTTACCTGCATAGGAAACAAAAGTTGACATAAGTAGGAGACAAAGGCACTAAGTCTGGAAAATGTTTGGCTAATTGATTCCATTACACTGACTTGTGAACTTAAAAATTCTCAAAAAATTTGCTTTTAAGAAGAATACTTTTTTTTCATGTTGCTGTATCTGCGTATGTGCATATTTATTTGAAGTGCTGTGTAGTGGTATGAGAATCATTTTCCACTAATAATAATAAAGCTGAAAAGCCAGCTTTATTATTTCCACTAATAGAAACTGGCTTTACCTGGTTGCTTGATTCTTGTTGACAAGAAAGAGTCAAACTACTACTTCAAAGAAAAATGGTCAGCATTTCTGAAAAGTAGTGTTTGCTCACAGACGAGACATGCCTTAAGGACATTGGCAATGTAGTAATAAGAACCATTAAAATTATTTGTTATTAAGTACTTTGGATGCAGTCTTGCAGTGAGCATTGAATCGCATTTCACTAGAATTACTTTTACGAGCTGTTCACCTGACTTGTCTCACTGTACTTCTCCCTCATATGCTCCTTGCTCTGCTACTGTAATTACATATAAAATTATTAATGTTGTATAAAGAAGAACAAGAGAACTTAGCATTCTTTCCTTTACCATTACTGTAGTAAAGTGTAGTTAGTGTGTACTCTTAATCTCTTGTGCCTGCTTCTCCAAAACTTCATCAATTTTCTACACAAATTAACTATCTACCTCATTGCTTTAGTTGAATTGAATCCATCCTTTTTCCCCCATAACTCATCAGTTCTCTGTTCTTCAGTTCTCCTTAGATTAATCTCTCAATTGTGCAGCCCACAACCTATCTTTTTCCTCTCCTGTAGGCTTCTTTGCAACCACAGGTAGTGCCATTTCCTCCAGTTTGCATTTGCACCTGTTACTTTAAATTAATGGTCCTTCCCACCTCTTCTGTCCATAATCCATTTTTTTTAGTCATACTGCATAATAATTATAGTAGGAATTTTGCATGTATCATTCAACTCCAGTTGTTCAATTTGATTGTTTCGTCTGTCATTTTTCTTAGAGTGAAGACAAATTAGCAGAGATTTTTACCTTTTCTGCGCCTTACCTGTATTGAAATTGGGAACTATGGGAAATGAGCAGTAGATACAAAGTATGGGTTGAGTGGACAATGCAAAAAGAGAGTTGAAATGCTCAGGGATGTCATTTCAATATTAGTGGGATGAAGAAGGCATGGAAATGGACTATGAAAGGGAGACTCTAAAGAATGTACAGACTACTTCTGTTTGAGTGAGATAGGGCTCAGCTGTATATCTAGTCTCACATTTCTTATGCTTTGTATTAAAACAGCTGAAAATGGGAATACTGAAGTACTGCTAATCTTCGTGTTTCTGAACTTCTCAAGTCAAAATGCTGTTTTCCAAATACAATAAAGTAGTAGTACTAGTTCTAGTAGTAGCAGCTGTGATAGTAGGAATAAGAACAACAGAAATGCCATACGTTTTGTCTCTTTTCACATCTATAAAAATGTTTCTTTGAAAACTGCCTGCTCATGTATTTTGACCCTGCCCTGGGTCAATCAAGTGCATATCTTAGACGCCCCTGAGTGCAGCACAGTATGAAAATTGAGTCATATCAATTGTGATACTGAAGGAAAAGCAGTGTAGTTGTGTCAGTACAGCATGTTGGACAACATTTTTGACATTGCTGATAGGCTGATGTGGACTGACAAAGCAAATACTACTTCATGACCCTTGCTAGTGTTTCTGCATAGTGTTTTTGATACTGTCCAGGTGTGCCTCCTTGCTCTGAGTCAGCCTGATGATCTGTAAGAAGTACTGTTATTATATTGTGCTGACATGCTTTGTGTTGCAAAGGTTCTCAGTCACAATCTCTGAGCATTCCACAGTTTCAAATTATACATCATCTAAGCCAAAAATTCATTGTTACCTCTGTCAGTTCTCTTCAATGCATTATCAATTCTGTATTTAACAAAAACATTTCTAAGCATTATCTTTCCGACTGCACGGCAGGCTGAAGAGTCTGATTGGTGCTGTTATAACTCTACTGCTGTGTTTCTGCAGCCACCTTTAACCTGACTTTCTGGTATGCGAGATACTTAGTTGTTTCTAGAATTAGGTGGTAGTTGAGTTAAGAACTGATGACTAAGTTACCTTTTGTCATTCAAGAAAAACAAGGCTGAGCTGTATCACACCTGTGAAGAACAATTCACTGTTTAGCAATCCTTTTGCTCTTAACTGTTTGGTATAAAGAAGTTTAGCCTCCTCCATAGCTCTGCATTCAGCAGCTTTCATCAGCAGTGAATTCAATTAAAAAACATTTAGTACAGTATCCTGTGATTTTTCTTTTCTACTTACTGTAGCACTCATACTGAATAGTAGAAGATTGCATTTTTGCAATCTAGAGTTCACAATCTTCATTTTTGCAACTGCAATTTGCAGTTTATATTTACACATGAGGAAAATAAAGCAGTGTTTGACACAGCTTATTCTAATTACCTCAGTGGAGCCTAAAATTCATTCTTCTTGACAGGAATGAATACCATGGGGCATGCCAAGAAATGACTTATTTCTAGCAGTGGCAGTGTTGATTTAATACGTGTTACTTCTAACAGTGCTTAAAACAAAAAATATATTTTATCTGAGCTTTATTGAAAGGTTAGATGTTGATTTGAGCCTGCATATAAATACGAAACAAAGTCGTACTTACTATAGCAAAGCTTGAGTTGCAATTGGTGACCAGGTTGCACAGATGGATCAAAAGCTCTGTCTCTATTAATTTGTGTATTTTATATATTACAAGCTAGTGGTGGAGTGGTATTTATAGTGTCTTGAGCAGGAAATAATGGTACTTTAAATTTATGCTTTGTAAAAATGATTTCAGTTTTCATGTAAGAACTGATTTATTTTAAATTTAGCCCATTTCTGCAAGGCATATAGAACTGTAGAGGAGGTTTTGTAATTAAGTCTAAATCTTTTGCACTTCCAATTAGTTGTGTTTATTCTAGTATTTTTGAAATAGAGAGATAACATAATGAACATAGCCTGCAGTTTCCATTAACATTTGACTCACTGTTTTGATTTTTATCAAAGGAATGTATTATCAAAGTGAGATTTTTATATTCTGTTCATTCTGATCCATCTTCTGTTGGATCAATCTGGAGTCAAAAATGCTGCACGCACAACAGAATAAAAATAAATAGCAGCAACTATAATGGAGGGTCACTGTGACAGACAAGATCAGTGTTATGACGTGTATGGTAACTTGAACTGGTAAGGATCTAGGGAGTTCAGATAAATACTGCTTCTCAAGTAGGTTTAGTATCTTGCTTCCTGTCACATATAAGCCAGAAGGTGCATTTTGGCATTGTGTTCATTTATTTTGTCTGATTGCACCCTTCCTTTTATTTGTTTTCTCTTATTCTGCTTAATTAAGCAGACGGTAGTATGTGCTCAAAAGAAGGCTATCTCATCTGATGAGCTATGATTTATCAAACTTGATAATGCCATAGTTGTATGTCATTCCTGTACAAAACGTGTCATTGCTGAGACTTTTGGGAAGAACAAAATTAATTCCTTAGTGCTTAGCTGCTAATCTAGTGCCAGGCAGCACTCCTCCAGCTGAGAACAGCCAGCATGGAGGGTTGCAGCTCTGAGCACAGTAGCTCTGGTGCATTGATAGGATTAGCTGCTCAGAAAATTGTAGCAGCAACCCCATGGTTCAAGCTCAATGTATCTGCTCAGAGAAAGGACTTAGGGATACGAGCTGGCTGTATTTCATTGGTCATTAAAATAAAAAAGTAAACGTTACAGATAATACTCTCTCTGCCCTTGTTAAGTGGCAACAGAAATCTATCCCATCTCTCTGTGTGGTGTCTTGTATTAATGAGGCTTCATGCATAGAAATTATTCCATGAGTGGTGACCTCCAAGTATCTTTGAAATAATTAATAAGGTGCTTAGAGGGACAGATTTGCATATGCATGGAAGATCATTTGTGGTTATTTAGTTACTGTGCAGGGCAAAGAGTCTCAAAGCAGGAATTGTATACAAGCATACAGTGTGTCACCATATTTAAACATATAATTCTTATGATCACCATTTCAGTTTTAAAATAGCATTACGGCATTATGGGTCTTGGTCTTCACAGATCTTTGGCAGAAGAAAAGTTGGTGAGGCCAAGGAAAGGCAAGGCTTAATACTGCTGTAGGCACTTTGCAAAAATATCTCCCTTTATTTCTTATGAGTAATCATATGCATGATGTATTTTAAATGAATCTGGATAAAAGATTCAGATCTCTAGATGCCTGTAAAACGCTGTTGTATCTGGAAGAAATCTTGTTTTACCACATATATATAAATATATAAATTAAATTGCTATCTGCTAATAAAAATGACTAAAGCTTTAAAGCATAACAAACTGCTTAAGGAGCCATATTCCACTGAAATACAGTTGCTGGCAAATGTTTAAGGAGACATGTCTTAGGATTAAATTTTTTATCTCCATTGAATTCTATTTGTATAGTAATAGGATGTTTTTATTCCTGCGGAGGATGTGAAAGCAGTGGTGTATCTCTAGATCATATTTTAAAACCCTAGCAACCAAAATGAACAGGCAAGAATAAACAGGTAGCCTAAACAAAATTTGCAAGTAAAAGGAAAGAGGGGTAACTCATTTTGATTTGATCACTCCAATAGTGTTTGAGTCTTTTTTTATTAATAACAAAATCTCTAATGTGTTTAGGAAGTTTTATGTATGCATGGGGTTTTAAAGCGAAGGTCAGTGGTCTCTGAGAAGAGCCTTCTCAAGGATGTGCTGAGGAAGCAGACAGTGGTGCCTGAATGAGTGCAGCAGTTAGTGCAAGAAGCAAGGTGTACCTGGTATGGAGGCCTCAATATGTGAATCACTTCTGAAATATCTGTTCTCCAGTAATCCTGCTTAAAAGTATTTAAAGCAATGTAGGAAATGACAATTTATTATTATTACTATAGGAATGAAATACAAAGGATTGAAAGCAGACACATTTGCAGCTCTTGGAAATTCTTAAAACTGCTCCTTAAATTTAATTAAATTAAATCCCTTACAGCTTTGTAATTTCTTGTTTGTGTGAAATATCTGAGCATACAGAAGCAGGTGTAGGAGACCAGAGAAATGTATTTTTGTTTGTTTTTTTTTACAGTACATCTTGGGAGAGGTTTTCTTTCACTCCTAGAAATTAATAAACTAGCAGTTTTCAGTGCATTTGTGTAACAGCTCTAATTGTGTTTTTTCCAGCACTGTTCATGACAAGGAAAGTGCAGATATGCAATTGTGTGCTGTGTTTGTGCTCTTAAGGGGTTATACCCAAGCATGTCCTTTGGCAGGACATTTGGCAATAACTGACCTAGTTGGTTTTTTAACCTATTTTCTGGATGCTTTCTGTCATTAATTTCCCGTGGATTTGACTGAGCTCCACTTTCTAGTCTAAGGAGGGTATGCGTGCGCACTGTCCTTTTTGCATCCTCCTAAGGGGAAAGTTGCTTATTCCTTCTGTAGGGGAATAATTCTGAAGGTGAAAGGGAATCATCATAGAGGGGCTTTTCACAGAAGTGGTATTGCCTGGAAGTGATGTGCTGTTGCTTTAATCTAAGACAAATTCCTGAAATGACTCCATTGCACTTTTACAGAGAGGTTTCCCTTCTTCCGTTGGTATAATTTCAGTCACGTTATTGTTTGTGTTATGATAGTTTGAACATACTGCATTGACTTAAATGTTAGTCATATTTCTTAGTAAGAGGCAATGTCTGTCCCTTTGGGCTTACCACCTGTGTGACAAAAGGGGAAGAGAAGCAAGGGTGATGCAGCAGCTACAAAGTACACAAGAGATCATTTACTGAGTTTAAATTGGAACTGTGAGTTTTGTTACAGAGGTTTTCCTAGGAATGTATCGTTTTTCTTTCACCTCTAGTATGTAAATTCCTCTCGTTTCCTTTCTTTTAAGTCTCTCCAAACTCTTTCTTGAAGATGTTAGAATGAGAAATGATTTTTTTTCTCTAACGTTATGCGCAGAAAAAATGGCATAGATCTGTGCAGTACCCTGGTGGAGAGAGCCTTGCAAAGACAAGATCATTCACCTCCATGTATTATTGTATTATTTCTTAAAATTGCCAAAGTTTATAGGATGATACAGCTAGATTGCTTTCTACCCAGGTCTAGCGGGTAGAACTAACCTAGCCATATTCCAGTGCAAAGTTAGTTAGAGAAGGGAATAAAGAACTGTGGATAAACCAGATTTTTATTCTCAGATGGCAATTGAATTTGCAGTGGCTTCCTGAAGATCTTTTAATGGTCATCTGCATTAGCCTCTTGCCATGAGCATAAAAAGCCATGAACCTATAGTGTACCAAGCACTTTTTGGTGATTCTTTACTAGCAGAAGCATGAGAGCTACTATGTCTTTTGAGCTCAGAAAGTCACAGCAGCTCCTTCATTTCTATTTTCAGTACTGACTGAAGTTCAAGCAGCAATATTTGAGGTTTGTCCTCTTAAGTATTTGCCATGTTTCCATAGCTGCAGATTGCCAGCTCTGTATCAAAACAGTCTCAAAATTTTTAGAATGAGTGACGCTTAATATAGTTGATGCTAACATTAAATTCTTCTCTGGGAATAACTATAATGAAATCATACCACGTGATCCTTAGAAAATGTGAGTTGTTATAATTAAATTCAGTGTGAGATATCTTACTATCGGTGTTTTTCTCCCTTATCTCTTTACTATTTTTTGTTGTGATTTATTTAATTTTTAAATTACATGGAGATGACAGGGCATATGTCTGCTCTGATTAGTATGTCTTAAAAGCAAAACATAATTAAAAGAAGTCTTGCTTAGAAATTAATTGACTCTAAGGGCAACTGAGAATGATCTTTCAAAGCAGACTTTTTGTCCTGTAGAAAACTACATCCATTGTCGAAGTAAAATAGACAGTACTGAAACAGTGGCAGAATGTGTGTGTGTGTGGGGGGGGGGAAGTGATTACATGTCCAGCTGAAGTCTAAGTTCTTTTTTGCGTAAGCTGGAGTCCATGAGAGCTTTGACTTTGGAAACGAAGAATGCTTGTTCTGACTGGAAGTGCTTCTGCCTGTAGTGGTTGGCAAGTTACTTTTAAGCTTTCATCAAATTGAGGAAAAATTACCATCTATCAAGGGATAGTAGTATGTTGCTAGTCATCAACTTTACAACCTACTCCTTGAATTGGTTTTTAATTCAAACTGTTTTTTAATGCGTCTTCTGTAAATGCTGATTGGGATTTTAGAAAGTAAATGATTTTGACTGCATATTCTTGAAATCTATTTTCTGTGGAAAAACAATATTAGAAAAGAAGGATCGGCTTTTGAACAAAAACTTACTTCATGGCTGGGTCAAATTGAAGTCCTAAACGGCCTAGCAGTAGTGCTAACATTTGAGTCCACGGGCATTAATGCCACTGAGGAAGATACTCTGTGAAAAATGTGGGTAATGTGAGTAGAAAAAAGGGATGATATACAGGGAACAGCAAAAAGTGGAGTCTAAAGGGACGGAACTGAAAGACATTAAAAAAAGTGTTGTTAGCCATTCAAGGAATGAAAGAGTAGAGCTTTAAAGAGGGAGGATAAGTAATAATGCCTCCATCTTCTCTCACATTTTGGTATGGATGGGAATTTAGCTGTTAATCGCAGTACTTTAGTGGTTTTCATGTGGACTGTTCTTCCACAGACTGGAAACATCTTTTTTGCTCTAAAAATGTCCAACAGACTGTAGAAGTTGCTAATTTTTATAGCTGGAATATGATCGAGGATTTTAGCTTATGCTTTTAGAATAGCATGGGGAGAGTCTGACCTGTCATGCCTGGATAACTGCAGATTTCCTGAGAGATTGGTTTCTGTGTGAGCAGAGGACTTCTTTCAGTGTAGCACCATCTCTGAAGTGGACTCTGAAAGCAGCTGCATTTGTAAGGAATCATTGATGTCTTCTACATAATATACTCCATAAATAAGCTGCTGGGACTAACTGTAGCACATTCAGCATGTGTTTAGTCTCTGAAGCCTTGTGATTAATATTCCCCTAGTCACTTTGGTCTCCCACATGGCAGCATGTAGAGCTGCTGCCACATCACAGAACCAGCTAAGAACATTCCCCTTCAACAAGGAGTTGGCTTTAATTAAATTTCTGTGTCTGGAAAGTGAAAATCTAATTTTCTTTTTGACATTTTCTATATTACTACTTAGACAAAATTATGAAAATAATTAATCCCTCTGAAGCAGACATCAGCATTATAAGGGTACAAAAAAATATTGCATATAAATAATACCACTAATCACCAATCTGTTATAATTTATTGATGTAAGTCCTTATTAAAACTCTTAATCAGATTTGTTCTTGATAAAGCAGATGTGCCAAATGATTGCACAATGTAGGTGCAAGTGAGGGTTATAAAAAGTAACATGGTTCAAACTGCCTTTCAATATATTTTCTCTCTCCAGAGATATATTATAAGAAAAGAAAGAAATAGGGGGAAAGAGAATAAGGTTTATCATTTAGAGAGGAGGTTTTCATTCTATATTGAGTTCAACTACAGTCCACCATAGTGTTGGCTAAAACTGCTGACAGTTAAATGATCTTTATGCAATAACTTAGTGTTCTCATTCTGGTCCTTGGAGAATCTCTGTTCATGTTCCAAAAGCCATTATTTCAGCTGTTGTCAATGGGTAGTCTTGTTTCCTTCCCTAAGAAAGTGGAAAAGGATTGAGTAAGCACGGAGAGCAAGCCTCTTCCTCATAGCTGAAGTACTTTGTGTAAATTGGAATAGGATGGAACCACATAGTGTCACTTGCACTGATGAAATGCCACTGAGATGCAATCTGAAATGCTTTTATCACGCCCCTTCATACTAGCTAAAAAATAAAAAGTTAACGAAATCTGAGCACCTGCACATTTCACTGTGTCATTCTCCAAGCTGATATGATGTAACAAGCTGGGTATTGGGTATACAATAGTTCAGTAGCATCACTTAGAACCTTGTGCCGCAGGCCTATTTTAAGAACCGGTCTTCGCATATTGTAATTGCAATCCATCTGCTGGCCATTTGCTGTGGTTGGGTTTTTAGCTGGATGGTTTAGAGCTGCCATTATACAGAGTAGGTAAACAAAGCACTCGTGCTGAGCACAAGTAGTTTAGAGAAGACCGCAGAAACAGTGATCCAAATAAGTTTGGGTTGTAGATTCACAGGCTATTACAATAAGATACTAAATTATCAAGCTGTTGCTTATTCATATTTGCCAACTGTATGATGAGTCATGTATTTGAAAATAAGAATTTTTAAGACAAAAATGTATTTAAACAGGTAGTGAGTTTTAATAATGTATTTTATTATAAGGAATTATCCTGAGGCTTACAGGTAGCTTTTATTCCTTTGATACCTGTTAAGTTTGGTCTAGTTTAGGAACATTTATATTTCTATTCTAATTCTAAAAACAAAGTAGCCTCACTTTTTCAATAAAAGTAACAGAACAATAGCTTCTGCCAGAACATTTTAATACTGCTGAATTTACTGCAGTGCTGTATGATTTGCCCTTTTAGTAAGTGTAAGGACACCATTGCCATTTGCAGAGCTTAAGTGGATAGCGAGCTAGAGAGAATAAATGACACCTACTAAGGAACTTCTGTAGTATTTAATTCAATCCAATTCATAGAAAAGGTAAGTTATCAAAGGCAAAGATACATAGTTTGTTAAGAATCATAGTAGAATTTATATTTTATTTATATATTCTTTAAATGGCTTGAAAATGAAGGTGGAAGATGTTCTCATCACTTTGTTGTTACTGAAATGTTCAAGGAAATGAAACTTGCCAGGCCCTTACTAGTTGCCTCCTTCACTAACCGTTTTAGTTCAAACAGTGTTCAAACATTACCTGTCAGTTGCTTTTTCACACACAGTTTATTGCAAATGTTCATAGATAAATTTCAACACTAAATGATGAGCTCTAATACAGGGACATTCTTAAGGTTACATAATACGTGAACTATTATTGCGGTGCGTGCCATCAACATGTCTAAACTGAAACAACAAGGTGCAATCTATTTGTAATAGAAGTCAGATTGTTATGGGAGCAATGCTCTTTGAAGCTGAGAGAATCTAGTGGTATTCTGGTTCTGGTGTACTATCAAAATTGCCCCATCTGCATGTTTTTTTTCTCTGCCTCTCTTTGCCCTAGATATCTTTTTCTAATCCTCAGGGAAAAAAAAATAAAAAAATGGGGTGCTTTCTATAAAAGCAATGATCTGGCAAAGTGTGCACTTGTTGTTATTTGGTGCGCATCTCAGCTACTCCACCTTCAGCTTTGTGGCTCACAGTGCATGAAACACTTGACAGTGCTTCAGGAATACTTTTCATGTTACAATTTTTATTGGAATGGCCAAAGTACTTGTAGCAGAATTTTATTCTCCTACCATGAAGTTAGAATTCTGAAGAAATTATCACACTCACTGAGAGTTTTTGACTTGTGACTATGTGTTCATCTTACGTGTGACAAATACAAAACATTAGCTAAAGGTGTTAAAAACCTGGGTTTAGAAATGCATAAAACATCTTACTGGGAAAAAGGTATGCACAACAAATGTGCACTGCTTAGTTATTCCAATTTCCTTCCTTCCTCCCCTGATTGCTTCCTTACTTCCTTGCTTTTGTTCTTTCTCCTTTTTAATTCAAGAATAAGCCTATCATGACTCTACGTTATTTCTGTTAATATAATTTCTTTTTCCTTTTTTCCTTCTTTTTAGAGAATCAATCTTTTTTCTGTTCTTGCTCTGCCAATTCCCTTTTTGTCTGCCTGTCTTTGCCTCATTTGGTGATCACCAAATGCTGCTGTCTCACTCTCTAATTCTTTTCCATCTCTTTTTTTCTTGCTGCTCTTTTCTCCTTTTGTCTTTTTTTTTTTTTCTTTCTCACCTTGTCATGCCTTTCTGTATCCTCCTGCCCTCTTTTCTCTAATTGAAATTCCACTCACTCTTGATCTGTTCTGTAAGGACCACAAAGCAGTGAGGACTCTGGGCAGATAAAAAAGCATGGGAAATTGACTCTGGAGGTGGAGTAATGTAAAGAGGTCACTTTTGAGGATCAGTTTTACTGTCTGTGATCACTAAGAGAAGGGCAGTTGGGACATAGGTGAGACACTTAGGTCTATTGGCTGACCTTCTTTTTTTCCATGTCTCTCTGTGTTCTATGTAGAACAGTGAGTTGTGAGCAGGAATATTCTCGGTCACTTGTTGCATCTCTGCTGTGGACTGCATATCCAGTGGCCAGAGAGGTCATTGCGGCAGTTGCAGATTAAACTCAGTCCTCTGTGATGCTTTGGCCCAATGGAACTGCCTGGACAAAAAAATCCCGTGTCAGAAGGGATGTTTGGTTTTTTGGCATCTTTCATTATCTTCACCTGATATCTATTACAGATTTTTTTTATTCTTTTCTCCCATATCCATGCATGCACATAAACGCTCATAAGCACAGACTTCAGCAGGATTTCTGGCCAGCTAAAATAGAAACTGAAGTACCAGAAAGTTGAAAAGTTCTTTTGTTTTCTTCGTACTCCATTTGAAAGTTGAAAAAGTGCAATGCCAGGTACAAACAAAGCTCAGCTTGTCAGTTAAACAGGCAGCCTGGCACAGTCAGATTTTGTTTTTCATGATCCATTGCCCCAGGTAATATCCTCTGTTTATATCATTGCTGGAGGAAGGCTGAAATTATGGAGGCGTTTTTAGTAATAACTGCTAGCAGGGAGACAGTATTTACCAGAGAGTCTGCAGTGAGACTCTCAGGTAAATAATAAGCATTTTAGAAAAACTATCTAATTATGTATTTAATCGCTTGGAGCCGTTCCAGTCACTTGGGAAAATGATGAGCGTTTTGTAAATCTGCCTAATTATTTATTTTTGAAGGAAGTTGTTCTAGCCTCTGGGGTAAGTAGTGTGAATTTCATGACTTTCCATACAGAACTGTTTTGCTTGAGAATGTCAGAGGTTTTAAAAAATAATAATAATAATAATCAAGAGAATGGTAAAATATTAGCAAATTCAGAGTTTTGTCTACTTTGGTCTCTGGTGCTCCTGTATTTCTCTTAAGGGTTCAGTCTTGATTGTGCTTTAAAATAGCCATCTTTTTTCTCAATGCAAAGAAAATCAGGAAGTTCAAGCAGCCATATTTGTAGATACACTCTGAATGTGGAGTTTGGAGGCCACAAATAAATCAGAGTAGCTGTATTCAGTAGTTATTAAAAACCATATCACAGTTTAGGTTAGAGACTGCCTGGTGTCCTTGCAATGGACGTGACAGTTTTCTCTTTCAGTTGTATGAATAATTAATCACTTTCACCATAATTAGTTACTAGCAAGAGAACTGAATGTCTGATATATATCTGTCAGAATTAAAATTAGTTATTGTTTAATAGTGTATCTGTCAGTCCACAGGAGTTATTTTTTTTACTAGTGTATGTTCCTACCTCCATCAGTTTGTGCTCTTCCTTTTTTTTTCTCTCTCAATTTATTCAGGAATCTATAGAGTAATTTCCATCAACTATCATGAAAGCTAATCTGAATTTACTTGGTATGACTGTATTCACTATTTTTCTTAAGTGTTACACATGTTCCTCAATAAATAGTTTTTTTAGAAAGCTAAACTTAATTTTCATGAGAAAATAGTTCAGGAGTTTTTACAAATAGTTTGTTTTCCCTTTTTAAAGAGAAGTGGAATTATTTTCGTAATAAATGTAGTAAAAAAGAATTATGAAAAGAATCAATTTCTCAACATTGTGTATTTATCCACAAGGCAAATTAAGATTACTTCTGAACATACAAAACATTGCTAGCACTTTGAGTGCTTTCTTTATTAAAACAGATGTAGAATATTGCTTGAGAAAAAATCTCAACAGATTTATCTGGAGAAGTATCCACAACCACCTTACCACCTCCTGACTTACATAATTAACAGCACATGTTTAACCCAGTTGCTTATTACTCAAGTGCTTGTACTTACATTTGGACTTGCATCAATTGTCTAGATAGCATCAATGTCATCAAGCTGGACTAATTCACTAAACTGCTTTATTATATCTAAGTAAACCAATTTTCTCTGCATTTTTACAGCATGATTGGAAATACGTCCTATCCTGAAAAGCATGTCACTTCTGGTATTCAGAAGGAATCCCTCACAAACTGTATGGCTATCTAAATGTACAGAAAGCATAATAGTAGGATTATGTGTACTGGATGAAGCTCATGAAAGCATTTTCCCACCTTGTTTCATTCCTTTTAATTCTATGTCCCAGTTTAGCAGCATTCTGTAGTAGACTGCTGTTTAAATGCTGGATGTATAAATCCAGGTTGCTAATGATATTTGGAAAAAAAAAAAAAAAAAAAAGAGTCCTATTTCATTTGTATTATTCTAATTTTGCTTGCATAACAGTAGGCATTCACAGCGTGTGTAGATATGAAAGATTATATGATACCAGATAGATTTCATGCTCTGGAACTATGTACAAGACAGTGTGGTTTAGTTCAAATAGGAAGTTCCAAGTTTAAAATAAACCTCAAATGCTTTAACCTCTGCTTTCATTTTAGCTGTACTGATGAAGCATAGATGTTAAGTAAAATCTGTTGTGGGAACGGATTTTTTTTCTAGTATGGACAGGCTGTGTGCTGATTTTATTCCCCAGATGCTTTACGAAGTGTGGGTCTGTTCAACAGAATATGACCGTGAAATTCAGGACAGCCATTGCTCATCTTGCACCAGGAGAATTTCCTAAGTCTACCATGATCCTCCTATAGCTGCAGTGTGTGTGTGTGTGTGTGTGTGTTAAAGTCACTTTCTCTGCATCTCTCAAAGTTGCCATAAGGTGTTGATAAATACTTTGTGCAGACAGGAAAAGTAGGGTAACTCTAGTGATACTATATGCTACATAAGAAATCTTGTACTCATAATTTCATTACTCTAGAAAACAAGACTGACGTGTAACCAAGTTGTTTTCTCAAAGATGATTACTGCTTCAATTACGGTAATTAAAAGTATCATATAATCCATATAATCTCATAGGTTAAATATTTGAAAGCAACTGAAAGTCTCAACTTCTTTTTAGAGGAAATCCTTATAATACTTAGTGTCTCAATGTTCTAAAGCAATATTTATCATTCTACAATTAATAAAGTTACATATATTTAAAATGTGAAATTAGCTACCCTTCTCCTAGTGAAAATAATGGGAGCAGTTGACGGATGGATCTTGGTATTTGAGATTTTAAGATAAATTATTCAAAGTTTAAAATTCTTCTCCCCAAGCATTAGAAGATTAGGTACGCATTTGAATTTTGGAGTTGAAAAGCAACTGGAATGGAGAGAATGGTTTTAATCTTAACACTGGAATTCATTATAATGAACTCAGCCCAGTAACACAGTACTCCAGACTTTGAAAACTTGGGCTTTGGTGGACCCATGTGTATGTGAGGAGCTTCTTGACTAATTAAATAGAGACCAGGAAAGCAAAGACTTTTTCTTTAATAAATTGTCTCATCTTAAATCCACATGTTCCAATAGCATCTATGCCAGCAATAAAGAAAAAAATGAGATAAAATCTGATTCTTAGAATTGAGAAGCATGGAAGAGTCTTATGAATGACAATTCATTATTTTGAGAATGTTGTAAGCATAAAATGTTCTTTCGACCATATGTTGTGATATATCCAAGAAACCTGAAAATATGGTCTGCTATCTTCTCTAGTTTCTCACAGTTCTCATGGTATGAGATTCTTTTTTAGTTCACTCTTTGCTCTATTTTGGGAGGCAGTTTTACATCTGAAATTAAGGCATAGTACATACAATGTGACATATACAGTATGGTATTGTTTGCAGCCAGAAAGTGTATGCTAACGTACTGGAAAAATCTGAAAGAGGTAATACTGAAATCTTGGCTCATTTCAGCCACCTACTTGCAAACTGCTGATCTGACAGCCTGTAGGCAGAGACTTAAACCCAGAAATTTTGGGCAAACCCAAGCAGTATGTAATGATTTACACCTGCAAAAAGTAGTCCTGATTCAACTTGTTTTGCTGGCATGAGTATTTACAAAATGAACTGAATGTACTGAGATTATTCAAGATTGATGTTTCTGATCTGTGGCTGTCATGATTCATGTGTGTATGAATATCTGCATTTCCCTTTTACTTTACATCATTTAACTTTATCATGGAAAAATTTTATTATGGCAAACTAATGCAATTCAAGTGCACAAGTATATGTTAAGAAAATATTTAACTTAATGAGGTAAATTTAACATCATCTAAATTTTGCGCTGGCAATTGTTAAGATACAAATCAATTAAACTTTCATGAGTTTTTCAATCTGTTAGTAATGTCTTCTCACTGTAGTTTTAATCCAGTCACCCAACTGTGTATGTATATATAATGATGAAGTTGTTATAGCTGAAGTCAGGAAATGAATACAACCACAGTAATCGTTTTTAAGAATGGTATATTATTTATTTTTGTTTAAACACGTATTCTTGAGAGACAATTCTCTCAATCAGATTTTTTGCACTCTTTAATTGTGATTAGGATCTTCCCATACTTAGATTCCCCTCTCTCTTCCTTCCAAGTTGTGAGAGAAAAGTAGCTTTGCAATGCAAAAATATTGCTTTGCATATTGACCACAGAGGAGTTTTCATCTTGTCCTTGGGAGATGTAAGATCTTTCAGACTTCTTGAGAAAACAATCCTTTGCTATCTTGCTTTTCTTACAGCCTTATCTCACTTTGTTGAAACCAGAGTTGAAAGTTTTACTACCAGAACATTTGTTCTATTTCCGTGTGGATAAACAGAAACTTTAAACTTATGTTCATATAGAATTAAAGTTAACTATAATACATATTGTTAGCCTATAGATAAAAACTTTCATGTGTGACTTCTCCCAAATACCACCATTTGCAGGTTCATTTCTGCTCCTGCTCAGTTGGTTTGAATTCTTGAAAAAGGCAAATCAAATTGTGTGGTGCCACATGGATTAGATATTCAGATGTTCACTTGTAAACTGTATGGCTACTTGCTGCTGTAGCAACTTTGTCCAGTTCTCCTGTCTTTGTCCCACCACGATTTAACAGGAGCTCCCTTAGAATTCCTAACCTCTGGGCAGTATCAAATTGCACTCTTCAGTACAGATGGCAGGAGAAACATTTTTGCTTGCTCATATTAGGTCTTTCAGGAAATGCAGAAGCACTGCTAAAATTAAATTCTTTGTAGAGTTGGCCTGGGCAGTGTTCAGTGCTAGGGCTCTGCAGATTAGAGATATCTTGCAAATCTAAGGAATGAAAATGGAAATATACTCTTAGGCAGTAGTCCTTGATTTCCATTGGCACATAGTTTTAGCTCACAGCAGACTTTTAGATCATAACAGTTTTTATATGCTGGAAATCTGCTTTGCATAATTTGAGAGGTTTTTGAAAAAATTATCCTGTTCCTCTCCCTCAGGGCTCTCTACAATTTGAATCTCAGTACTAGGGGAGCGTGCCTTTACAAGCAGATGGATGTGAAAAATAATCCGAATAAAATCTGTAAAACTCTTTTTAACATTTTATAGAAATATATTTGTAATATATAGAATACAGGGTGAATGATGGGATTTTACTGCTTCTTCAATTTAGAAATTGAACTGAAATTCTTCAATTTAGGATGACTTTCATAGATTCCTCTTAGTTTTGCTGCTGTTTACTTTATCCATTACAATCTCCTGTTATGCTTTTTATGTAAACATAAATATTGGTGTATATGATGACTAATATGCATATACAAACAAATGTAACACATGTCTTTATATTCACACGGACATATAGGTGTATAGATAGGTATAACTTTAGGGTTTGAAATTTTAAAAATGCCTGAAAGAGCCATAATATTTTGGCTCTGTGTGACTTCAAATGAAGTGATTGAATATGATTTTTATGTTACATTATAAGAAATGAACCACTGGCTAGTAAGACACTAAAAGAATTTAACATCAAACATAAAGCATGCATACGCTGCCAGTGGATTGGTTACTGCAGGAATTTCTGCCTCTTTATTTCATGATTTCTTTAAATTGCATTTTTGTAGTTTTTTTTACTGTGGAAGCTAATGTTCTGGGGGAAAAAAAAATGTTTTTTATTGTAATGTAATGTAAAACTCATAGAGATAAGAAGATGAATAAAGGTAACGTTAGAGATTAAAAAAAAAGAAAGAAATTCTAAAGGAAATATGTACAGGGGACTCCAGACAATAGAAGAACCTGTAGCAGAAGTTGAGTCTCAGCTGAAGGAGAAAGGCATGAAGTTGGTGCTGTCTCCTTTTTTCATACTCCTTTTCCCATAACTGTGTGGAAGTGATGGTTTCCCCATTTTTGGGTAAGCTACCACATAGGTGATACCCGCTGTCCCTCCACTTTTAAACTCCAACTTAAGGTTAAAGCTACGGAGTTCTCTCAGGCCTCACTGTTCCCTCCTCCATAGCTCCTCTGCAGCTGCCCATTCAGTTATCTTGCTTAGACTTAAGTGTTCATTCACTTTTTCTTCTACCTTATTTGGCCATTCATTTTTGTTCCTTATTTTTATCGTATTTCTTCTTAATGACACTTTTCCGTGCTAACCTCATGTCTCATTATTTCTTTTCGTGCTTCCTGTACTTAAGAGCTATCTGGTTTACTTAAAGCAGGGATTTGTTTGCTAGCCTAGCTCAAAGATGGGTTTATTTGTCTTTACTGTAGTAAGCTTGAATCCTTACAAGAAGTGAAAAGGATAGTTAAAAAAATCAAGGCAGGAACCACAAAAAGATGCATTGTAGAAGGCTCTAAGAAAGATTTTAAAAGCCAGAAGTTCAGCAAATAAGATACAGGAAAAAAAAAAGTGTGAGGAGATGACTTAAGCAGTGCATAAGATTGCAAGACTTAGAAGATTTTCTTGATGTCTCATTAAATATAGCCGAAGAACAGAAGCAGAACTGCAATGCCATTAGGTAGTGTGAGAATTAGATTTGAGATAAATACAAGCACAAGGAAAAGCTGGTAGAAAATTATTTTGTCATCTAATTTTGCTGGCTAGTGAGAATCTATATGGCTATTAAACTCTGATGGTTAGCATCCTGGAAACCCTGCTGAAGGACACAAAGAGGTAACAGTTATTAGAAGTGAAATGGGACACAATAGCTCTATTAGAACCCTGTTTCTAATAGTCCTCTGCTCTGTGAAGCGGTCAGCACGGCATCTGTCTGTTTCTTCACTGTAAATGGCTGAGTATTCTCTGCAAATAGTGCAATCAGCTACATTACTGATAATGTTCATAAAATCCTTGGTGTCTGGGAAAGGTCTTTTGTTACTTCAGATGTCTGTTCTAAGAGCATATACTGTACAGTTGTAACAGATTCTGCCGCATGAGGCAGTGCAGTTTGACAAAGCAGGATGTCAACTGTTAATGTCATGACTATGAAGCTGAATTTCAAATGCAGTAAAACTGTTAGGAATCTGAATGTCTGAGTTATTCATAAGTGTTCTATTTTGTATTTTTACTTTGAAAAAGAATGCTAATGACAAATGGAAACATCAGTGAAATATGTGATCCTAATAGAATTAACTGCTGGGAATTCTTTTGATTTTTTTATTTTTTTTTTTTTAAAAAAAGGTGTTAAAAGTGGTTTCTGAGCATTTTGGTTTTGTGTGCCTGTATATGCAGAACATTATTCAAATGTATTTCAGGTTTCTTAGGAAATTGCTTCAAAACTTGCATTGTTGTTTGTGGGATCAGACCTTCAGACTGCTCTGAGCATAAACTGGAAATAGAACTATTTCTGTTACTTTACCACTCTTTTTTCCCTGAGAAATTGTATTGTGTCTGGTCACTGTACTGAATTTATGGAGGATTTTATATTGGCTTTTTAAATACTATTTTTTATTCAGAGGTTCTTAGTGGATATATAGTACCAAAACTTAAGTTTCTGGATTAAGCATACCATACAGGTTTGCAGAACTGGAAGTCTGAAGTGATGGCAACTTGCAGATAAAACTACAAAGCAGCAAACAGCTTAGTGCTCCAGAAGCAGTGATACTGCTGGTCACTGGACAAATGCACCTTGATCAAAAGTTACTACAACTCATAAGAGAGAATCTGCCTGCAGGACAAAAAAATAAGGTTAATAAAGCCATTCAGTCTCAAAGGAGTCTGTGCTGGTACATCTTGCTCTGACTAGAGTGTCATGTCAGCGTACACACACTGTGAAGTCCTTTGGTCTTGCTTCTTGGCATCAGTTTGTGTACTGAGATCTGGCCTGTTCAGCTTGCTGTCCCTATTGCAGCATTTCCTTGCAGGCTTATTGGAGTACTTGCTGGCAAATTTGGTTTCAATTATTTGGTTTTAAATTCTCATTTCTTCTCTGTTACCTCTTTCATACTTTAATGTGGTTTATCTTTTCACCCTTAGTCTGTTGAGATCTCCTGATATTGTCTGTGTAACGACACAGTCTTACCACTGTTTCCCTCTCATGTAATTGTCTTTATTTGTACTCTGCTTCTTTCATTTTCCCTGGACCCATCCTCCTTTCTTCCATTTGCCACTCATTTTATGGGGCTATTTCCCTTGCATTCCTGATTGAACCTCACCAGTTTTCTTTTCCAGACACTCGCTTACTCTTAGCAGTAAGAGGTATCTAATTTGCTTTCTGTCCTTAAAAAAAAATCTGTTGTCCAGTTTTACCTTTCATTCTGTTCCTGGGCCTTGTTATGCCCCTTCCTTGCTTTTACCACCTGTACTCTAGTTACGCACATTGCATAGGATTTTGGCAGTTGGCAGTCAGCCTTGTCTTTTGAATGATATCCTTTGAATGAGTCAGAACCCCCAGAGTGAATGAAACACAGCTCCGTTTGGTCAGGCTGTCTCAACAGTTGCTGATCACAACAACCTCATGCAAATTCTACAGACTTGGGACAGAATGTCTGGAAAGCTGCATGAAGGAAAATGATCTGTGGGGTTTTGGTCAGTGCTTGACTGAACATGAACCAGCAGTGTGCCCAGGTGGACAAGTGACCTGTGTCAGAAATAGTGTTGCCAGCGGAAGCAGAAAAGTGATCATCCTCCTATACTCTCTATTCCCTCTCTACAAGAAAGACATTGAGGCAGTGGAGCATGTCCTGAAGGGTAACAAAGCTTGTGAAAGGAAATGTTATAGTTCTCTGCAGTGCTCTGAAAGGAGGCTGTGGCAAGGTGGGAGTCAGTCTCTTCTCCCAGGTAACAGCAATAGGACTAGAGAGAATGGCTTCATGTTGCACTAGGGGAGGTTCAGGTTAGATATTGGGAAAAGCTTCTCTGAAAGAGTGGTCTGGTGCTGGAATGAGCCTCCCAGGGAGTTGGTGGAGTCACTGTCTCTGGTTATAGACATTTTACTAAGGGATGTGGTTGAATGAGGAAATACGGTAGGTGGATGGTTGGACTAGATGATCTTAGAGTCTTTTTCCAACTTTAATCATTCTGTAATTCTAGTGTTCTCTTATTTAGGAGAGTATAAGTCCCAGTCATAGAATTCCATTTCCAGTGGATAAACATGGCCCCGACACTGCTCCTTGGTAAAGGCGTTGCCATCTGTGTGTTTTCCTGGGTTTGGGGTGGCAACTTTGCAGGAGAATTGGGTGTTTTATCTCCTTTCTCTTTCCCCTCTCCAAAATTCATTATTCTCTTTCTGACGTCTATTATTTAATGTTACCTTCCCTTAATCATTGTTGCCACCTTTCCACTTGCTTGGTATGTGCCTGTTGTCAGAATGGGGCTTGGGGAATCCATCTGGGAACCCAGGCTGTTTTTTTGAGAGTACAGACAGTAAGCATGCCAGCACTAGCAAAAATCTCTGTCCTGTGTATATCTAAACTTGTCCAATGATAAACTGTTTTACAAGGCAAACTTTTGCAGATGGTTTCTGTTCTTGTAGCTATGGAAGGCGGCGGTCAGGTGTGGCACTTCTTCAGTTTTTACCATTAACTGTGAGAAACCACGAGGAGATTTCCCTTGGGTTTGTGATTCCTGGCCTATCAACTGGTATCTAAGAGTTAACCACTGCCTAAAATGTTTCTCACAACTGAGAGTTTAAGGGCTGCCCTTGGTGAGGATTCTTTACAATACATGAGAAGCTCTTGCATCCATCTTTCTCTTCAACAGAGTCCCTTGCTTGCGATAATTTAATTTGTACTCAGAAAAATCAGGTGGTATGTTAAGAAACTGGGTGGATAAGTGCTATATGAAAGTAAGTGAAGAGAATGTAGTAAGATCATTTTTAGAATGTCCCACTCCTAAGGCATAATGTCACTTGTGTCCTAAATGTCTTAGCTGTAGTTCAGCTTTTTCGTTTCTATACTGCCATTCTGCTGATGCAGGAAAAAGCAATTGCATTACCTTTCCCAGTGACTTACTGTGGTAGTAATTACATATGTGATATTATTAGATTCTAGATGTCCTGCGTTATGACAGTTATGATTGACTTATCGATGAATTCATTAATTCAGTCCAAGGACAGAAATTTAAATATTGACTTCTTTTTAAGTTTTTCACATACAGACTTGACCAGCTGAAAAGTGTCTTAATGCCTAATTTACAGGTTTTTTTTTTAATTCACTGGCTTTTCCAGACTTATTAGTTTCAACGATTATTAGGAAATAAAAGTCAATTAGCACTTCCAGTATACACAAAGAAAAGATATTTTCCCAAGGTGTAAAGGTGTTACTTGGTAAAATTGCTAGCCAGTCACATCCTGTCAGTATCTAGGATGTGAAAGATTTGAATACAGCTCTTGTCTGAAAAATAATGAGGAAATCAGTTCACACTTGACATACTGCTGTACATCAATAAGCAGAACTTCCCAGTATCCTCTGGAAAGCACTGAGATGTGCTGGGCTCAGTTTTGTGTTGTGACTTCATATGTTAGAGGCACACATACTTTCAGCCTGGTTCCTGCTTTTGTGCAATTTCATAATTGATTCTGGCTGTTTCCTCCTCTTGTCTGTGTCCCCTTCTTTTGTCCTTAGACATTATTTTTGTATCAACGGAGAAGAGAGAAGCTTTTCAGGATAAGTCCTTTGGCAAGGGAATACAACATGGCAGCTTCTGTCTTTGCTTGTAACTCAGTTTTATTGTTTGGAAAGATGTTTGCTTTTCTGAAAGGGAACTGTCATTCCAGGTGGATTTCCTCTTCTCTCTCTCCCTCTTTCTGGACTAGCTTTCCTTACTCCATTGAAAAATAGACACACAGTGATTTTCGTATCTTGGCAGCTTTTACTTCTGCATCAATCCCTATTCATGCTGGCTTCATTAGAGAAGACCTGCAGAAGGTAACTAGCTCTTAATTAATGTTGAGTTAAAAATTGGAAAGAAAAAAAAATAAACCAAACCCTTGCCTTAATTGGGCCAGGATCGTAAGAGCCAGCATTTAACTTCCACAGAAATGAGTCACCATCATGAACTAATGCAAATAGCAACTGTTATCTTGTCACAAATGAAAAGATATACAGAGGCAGACAAGATGATATGTTATAAGGTCATGCATTCAGAATGAGAATTAAAAAAAAAAAAAAAAAAAAAAATTTGCTGTGATTAAAAGGAGGAGCTGAAAAATATCAGGGAAAGTTTTAAATAGAGCACTCTTTTATGTTTTGTTTTGATTTTTTTTAATGAATTCATATGCATGTGTGCTAAAAGAAACTTATGATATTTTTACATCTCAGTGGTTATTTGCCTAAGTATAACAATAGCTATAAAATATACTTTTAAAACACATATACAAAGACTATTAGGGATCTGCTTTTTAAAATTAAAGACTTAGTTTTTCTGAGTTCTTCAGAATTATTATAAACTGCCTATCATTCAACCAAACACGCAAAGCTGAAGATGTGTTTTATTGACAAAAGGATAAGAAAGATAAGACGTTATTATTATCACTCTAATAATGAAGGAGCTCTAACCTTGTCACATGCTTAGCTATGAAAGGAGATTTTCACCTTGATATAGTCCTGTGGAAGACTCTTCCTATAGCATTGCCAAAGACTGTTTTTTCAGACTGAATGTTAGTCATTATGTACAGCTGAGTTTTATTAGCTGTAATGTAGAATGTAAAGAAGACATTAAGAGGTGGACTCTCCACTTTTGAACTTATCAAGTAATTTACATCTGTAGTGTTTTATATCCACTTCAGAGTTATAATGGGTTGCAGATTTAAAAAAAAACTGGAGCCTTGCATCAAGTCCTTCTACTCTCTTCCTTTCCCAGTGGAGGTACATCTGAATGGCTTGGCAATTGCAAAATCATGTTCAGTCCCAGCTGTGTGGAAGAGAAACACTAGGGACTGCATTTTGTTTTCCTGTTCATCAGTGTCAATTTGCAATAGTGCTACTTGATTCAATTTGAGATACTCAAAATTCACCCTTTATTTTGATGTAATTAAATAGCAATCTGCCCATGTATTCTGTGCCTACGTTTAGGTGAAGTTAAGAAAACAGTAATACTGAATTGCTACTACTGCATGCAATGTTGCAAAAAAATAATTCAGTGTCTTGCTGGAGAGTCGGAGGTACAAGCTGGAACCTTGTCCTGAGCTTTTCTTCTAATGCCACCCCTTAACTGGGAACCTTGCTATTTGAGCAAGGAGACTAAAGGCTTCGGGATGCAGCATGAAACATGTCACATTACTGTGTGTCGTTGGCTACAGGGATGGACCTAATTTTTGCTACCTCTCAGGCCAGTAGTCTAATCGACTTTTTGTTCCTATGGAACATTTTATTCAATAATTAAAAAGCATTTTAATTGAAATATTTGATAAAAAATTTTTAAAAGTCTACACAAATCTTAACACATTGACTGTTTTGTTCATGCAAAGATCACAGGTTTCCCCCAACTACTGAGTCTGTATTAAGATATTTCCTCTCCTTCTAACTACATTTGTCATTGGAGATTTCCACCAAATTCCATTAAATTCTGGTACTCTGCACAGTAAATAGCCATGAAAACACCATGCTTCTTAGCACAAATCCTCAATCCCCTGCTAACACCTTATATTACAACCGTCTAATTACCGTGTTCTGCAGTAACCTTGTGGGACTTCCATAGGTAATTAGAACTCCAGAGCGTTTCTGCAATAATCCGGTAAGGACCTCTTAACTAGAAAGGATTATGTGATGCTAATATTTTTGTACCCACGTGTTCTTCACATTTAATTGTTTCAATTAATATTTGGCAGCAATGAAGAAATTCATAAAGGCTCGTAAACACACAATTCTCAGGAAACTTTTGAAACAAGTGAGTTGTAGTTGTGGTTGTTTAAAGATACAGGGCTCTTCAGAAAAATAGAAATGTCCAGTATGTCAAGCTATAACAAAAGTAGTCTTTTATATTGCTTCTAGAGACATGCTTTAGCTGATCCATCCCTTCAGTAAGAATGTAGTATTTGGGTAAATTCTCATTCCTTTTTTTCCAAGTTTTATCAAATAGCTGCAGATGAAGAATACTAGAAGAATAAAAAGCATAGTGCGTGTGCTCTGATACTGCTTTACAGATAAGTCTTTGATGACAGAAAATAGTAGGTTAAGCTTTCAAGATGATTCCTTGATTCTGGGTGGCTTTTTCACTTTAACCTTACCTTTCCTCTTCTTTCCCTTTGAGCACTAAGGACTCCACATATTACACATTTGTACAGACCTTGCAGATTCTGTATATATTGCAGACACTGGCAATTATACAGATTTTTCAAACCTGTAATTTTCAAACTGGTGTAATTTACAAAATGCTTTCTGTTTTCAATATTAATCTTGATTCTTCACCCCATTACGGTCTCTGTCAGGGCAATGTCTTTCTCTGTAGAGTTGTAAGATGTGAAATCTGTGCAAGAAATAATTATTCTGTTATTTCTGAAGTAGATAGGGATGTACAAAGCAGCTGTGATTCCAGAGGGAAGTGTTCCTCCTCATTGTTTCTTTCTCCCTCAGCCTTTAGGCTGCTCTTATACTCCTTCCTCCCCTATGGAACCTCCCTATGTTGGAGCAACCGCAGATTCCTACTTGGTCCGAAACATGCATAGCAGCCACCCCAGGAAGTCTTAACGGAGAGAGTGGGCATACAAAGGGCATGGCAGGATTGGGCACATTTCTCCCCATTCAGCCTTGAGCCCAGGGCTGTTTTCCATTTCAAACTGTTCTTTCCACATTTTCAGGTGTATAATCTGTGTTGAACTGAAAGTCTTAACACTATTTAAGTATGTCTGTTTTATCATAGGTAATAATCTGTTGTGTTTCTTAGCTATTGGATGAGTATAGACTATATTTTATTATTTAGCCGTCAGTAAGGTAATGACTACATTTCATGGTTATCCAGTCACAGCCTTTTAGTCTTAAAATGCCTCCAATTTTTGTTCATCATTGTTTTCTGAAAATCTTTATTGCTTGGTTGCAATTATTGTTTAATTGTAGTATCCTATAAAATAGGAAGAGGTCTGGAAGGACCCACTGGATAGGTAGATTAGGAATCTGTTTCTTTTCCTTGTATTAAAAGGACATAACAAATGCCATACCAATTCATCATTATGCGAGATCTTTGATTAAACTTTTTTTTTTTTATTATATCAGTCTGAGTGGCTTTTGGCTTCAGGGTAGATTATTGAAATTAAGAACTTCAGCAAAAAATAAAGAGTCATTTGTTTAGATGATTATTCAATTAAAAAATCCAATCTGGAAGTCACATTAATTAAATGTAAAATAGTCTTCTGAACCTCTGTGCATTTTTAAATCAGTGCATGATACTTCCCTAAAATATCATAAATTGCCCCTATTCTGCCAGTTCTGCTTTTTTTTTTTTGCCAAGATTATATGTTAAACTTGATTAAAATAGCGTTCTGTCTAAATGTGAGGCATGAACACAAGTCAATACAGCCTTTCCTTAATGGCCTTCTATCTAATACCAGGTTATGAATTTCATTTAATTTATGTCGCAGAGCTTCCAGGGAGAATACATAAGTCTTAAAACCGTAACAATAATGGATTTATGCCTATGCTGCATCTCATTCTTCCTACAGCTTTGAGAATTTAGTGTATTTTACCTCTGATGTATCTTAGAGGGTAAAACAGCAAGTACAAGTGACTAACTGTGTATACAAAGATAACAACATGTAATTTTGCCATTAGAATGGGCAGCTACCACGTAAATTCCCAGTGCAGTCACGGGAAGATGGTACAAAATGTTCTCAGAGAGAAAATATATAACTAAAAGAATCCCTCTATGTGAGTATCCATACAAATCACTATTCTTAGTGAATGGCCTGTGGCTTCTGTTTCTTACTGAATAAAAGACAATTTACTGGCTGTTGTACAATGTTGTAAGAATCAGATATAGTGGTACCAGCAGCAAAGTCCAAAGAATTCACATTTCCACAAGATAGTGTTTTGACACAGCTTTTAATAACTGAAAGCAAGGACACAGTCATTGTCACTATAATGCTAAATAATTCTTCCGCATCAGGTAGTATTTTCATTTTTCTTCATTCGTTTTTCAGTTTGTTACTGCCTCTGTTATTATCTGCTTCAGTACGAAAATATGAAATTTTGTTTTTAGGTGTACATGTGATCTAAGAATTCTCTAAACCTGCAGCAAGACTTAGCTGCAGATCCATGTTATTTTTCTCTATGTGTAGGTTTATTCTCCGTTGACAGGGAATTTAAATCTCCACCACAAATAGCAAAGCTGAGCTTCTTGGCATGGCAAAAAGGAAATTGTGCAATATGCTCACAAAAGACTTTTGCCTTATTGTGTTTTCTCACTTCTCCAGCATTTAGCTTTTAAGTCTTCATTTCCTCTTTAAGTCAGAGCTCTTTTAGCAGAAAACAGAGGCTATGGGCACATCATTTCTTAAAATTGGTGGGAAGAGAGGGAAGTACTGGTGAATTGACAAACTCTAACAAACCCTTTAATGAATCCATACTAATTACAAGAGGCCAAAGCACTCCATGCGTATATCACATGCCAGCTTGGTCACAAGCCTAAACCACAGTCTTCATAAGACCATAAAATGTGTAGACAAATGCTTGTTTCTTCCCAGGAAAGGCAAACCTCACTGAATGAATTGACACTGTGCTCTGAAAAAGTCTGTAGAATCTCCATGTTGGAGGCAATCCAATGTTTTTGCAGTGGCTAAATGAATTACTCTTTAGACCCAGCTTTGTACAATTTGCTGAGCACAATGAACACTTTTCTTTTCTCCTTCCCTCTGCATACTTCTTTGTTACTTTTAACAATATCTAGTAGAAAAATGGGCATTTACTCAATGAAATCACTGTTAAGCATACACCGAAAGGAAGATTTTTTTGTGAATCTGTACTTCCAAGGGGATGTCATAGTTTTCAAATGAGATGGCGAGACTCTGAGTTAATGCTTTCTGAATAGCTTGAATAAAAGGCTGTCCCTGAGTCTATAAAACAGAGGCAGTGAGGCACAGAACCTCCTGGAGTTCCCTTTGGGCAGTTTGTCTTTGCATTGCCCTTGGTTTGGGTCTTCGTCAGCTGGGCACAATCTTGTGGAAAGTAGTTCTCAATACAGCTTAGAAATATAAATGGAGTGGAAGATCCAACTGATTTATTCTCCTTTCATTTCCTTTGCCTATATCAAAACAAAGTTGGCTCATTATTTCTTTGCTCTATCGTTACTTTTCTTCAAGGATTATTCACTTATGCCTTAGGAGGAAAATGTCACATTTACCTCCTTTTTCCTTTGCTATTACTGCTGTACATCACTACTGCTTGTAGCATTTTATTTCTGTTGTGATTGTATGTGGCCACCAGAACAAACCTGCTTGTTGGCTGCAATTTGAAAGAAAGCCTATACTAAGCATAATTAATGGAGTGAAGTAAAGTGAGCCACATGTGACATTTTTTTCTTCCAAAGATTAAATGAACATTGTAGAGAATCCAATGGGGATGTAAGAGAAAAAGGAAAGGGGAAAAAAAAAGTAAGTTTTTGCCAGTTTTTTGTGCTTAAAATGGAGCTATTCCACAATATACAGCAAGACCTTTGCCTTTATTCACATTTCCATGACCACACCCCTCTCTGTAAATTATGAATGGGTATATTTTGTTCTCTGGAATTAATAAAGAGCATGATGTCCAGTCATTATGTTTTCCATTAATTACAGAAACGTTTTTAGATAGAAATTCCACAGTTACCATGATATCAATTTTGTTACATCATTTATGTTGTAAATAAATTCATAATTCGGAAACCAAGCTGATGTTAACAAGAAGATATTTGTAGGGCACTGTTAATTTATAGATGATGCTGGTGATCCTTTTTTAGCAGAGCATTGACCATCAGAGATGAATTTAGGTTGACTTCTCAATCCATTTTAACTCCTGATATTGTGGAGTCAAAATATGACTTTTCCTAGATGGTGCTTTTTACAAGCTCACTTCGTTACTAATAAAAGCTAGGAACTGAAAAGAGTTTGCAGTAACAAGTGATTGTATCAGTGTACAACCTGGGGACGTTGTACCTGTTCCATAATAGAGAGATAACACTATTGGAAAAATAATTACAATTTTGCTTAAATGATGCTTTGCTTTATTAAGATCCTCAAAAGTATTGCTTTTTTTTTTTTTTTTTTTAATGGAGTTGCTATAACAACGAGATGGAGAGATTGAAGTATTTAAAAAAATACATTAGAAAGTTATTACCCAAACTGTTGTTGAAATTAACAGTCATACTTTCAAGATAAAATGATAATCTCTGCAGTTTTTGGAAGGAGTGAGGATCATTATGTTTTGTTACAATTAATCAAAAATAATGAATGCCAAAAGCAGGGAGTTGCTCTCAATGGTTTCCAAGTGACTAGGTTGTAATATCACTGAGGATATCAACATGCAACTAACTAGCCACGTTTTGCACATTAAAGCAGGTGGTCTGCAAGTGTAATGGGTATTGAAATGCCTTGAAGTATTCACTGTAAAGAGTTCAACATTGAAACATGGAGATCTCCACCTGAGCTCTTGCAGCTTTGTAAGTCATCCATTAAGTCTACTGGAAACAGGTGTCTATGATTAATCCTTAAGGATATAAGATCTAATGGCTTGGAACAGGTCTCAAGTTGCACCCGCAGGGATCAGCTTTTGTGGGTGAAGGGTAGATGCTTATTTCTGGTAAAAATGGGTCGGTACAGCCTATGTCTCCTTCCTCTTGCGACATAATCCCTAAATAAACTGTAGGATTTTAAAGTATTTCCTGACCAATGGCTATCGAAGAGTGGCCAATTTCAGCACATGAGAAATACCTGATGCTTTTGTTTTGTGTGATTTCATATATAAAAATTCGCACAGGGATCTGTATGCAATTGTATGCACACAAATTTGCATGTGTTGTCAACCATCTCTGTTGCGTCCACATATCTTTGTGTATCAGCTATGTGTAAGTTATAAAGAGTACTGTGACCTGCCGTCCTGGATACTGCAACACGTGGTATTTTTGGCACCTCTAGTTACAAATTAAGTTTTCCTTTGTTCTTGTGCAATATCTAAGGCTATGCATCATCCCTGTCTTTGAACAGTGACTTATTCTTGTTTGATAATAACGTTGTGATCCAACTTTATGTATATCCAATATTTCTGCAGGAAATGAAATCATAAGTCATAAATGAACTTCAAAGAAAATTAATGGTTAGACCACATCAGTTTTGTTAATCTGTATATCAACAATGAATTGGCTAATGTATTGTGTTGCATTTGAAAAGAGTAATGCTAATCGCTCTTGATACCAAATTATCACATGGGTATTTCATCAAATTGACTCAGGGAAGTAATAGGAGTTTATATCTTCTACACATTGTTATCTTTGAGGGGTTTTTAGTAACAGTAGAGAGCAAGTTTCTAGTGAATTTCTCCTTAACTCAAGTAACTCTGATTTTTTTTATCTAAAATATTTCTCCCCAGCTGAAAAATTATATTCCCAGGTTTTATCCTGGAGCTGCATTTTGTATTGCAAATGGCAAACTATTTATAAAAAAAAAAAAAGTCAGCAGAGATTTAGCAAAGTGCAAGGGAGCCTTGCATTATTCTATCACAAATTTATGATTTAATAATATTGGAAATCTCTGCTTTTGGAACTGAAGAGATTCTAGGCATCATGTGACTTCTTCACATTATCACCAATAGCTGTACAATGTCTGAAGTATCAATATTGTCCTGTTTGACTGAGTGCAAGATAATTGTTTTCGCTCTTACAACCAAAGGGAAATAATGAGGGTTTTTTTAATGTAAATGTAAACTTTTAATGAACGGATTAGCAGGCCAGCAGAACTCTGTAAAAGGAGAAAGATGATGAAAAATTTCATCAGCATTTAAAAATATAGAATATGAAAGCAACCAATGTTTGGCAAATTCGAAGTTCAGTGTGGATAGACATTCAATAAAATAGCGTAGTGAGCAGATCTGCCCTGGAGAAGGGATTTCAAAATTCTTTTTTATTGTCATTGTTGAATTGTGCTCACGTTTACTTGCTAAATTCTTGATTTTCCACTTCAGCTTAAGAGTAGGAAATCAAAGGAAGTTTGAAAGGAAAAATGAATAAATAATTTGCATTTGTTTTGTTTTCACTGGATGAGAATCTCAGTCATTCTTTAATTACTGCACAATTTGTTACTGGAAAACACATTTGTGCCTAAACATCTACCTTTTTTCTGGGGAGTAAATTCTCAGTAATAGCATGTTTAAGTGCTTCTTTCAAAATAAAAACTTTACTCTTTGGATGGTAAATGCAATTTTACAGATTAGGGGATAAAATCCAGTGTAATTTTGCTTATCTTATGAAGAGCCTGGCCTTACTAGAATGCAAGGCAGAAACATGCCTTGGCATGCACAGTTCTAAATCTGTACCATCATAACTCACAAATGCTGTCATTCAGGGCTTCCTGGCAGCAAGCTGTAATGAAAAATGTCTAAGAACTTACAGTGGAAGAGCTTCTTCCCAAAACTCTGCAGGAGGCTATAATGGATCATTTCCAAGAGAATTTAAGATTAATATGACTTCTCCTTTTACTTTTACACTGATGAGATGTCTCATTATGCTCAGTCTTTTCTAATACATGGGCCATACTACAAGATTTAATTTATTTATTCTGTAGGTGATTTCCACTTCCTTTCATTTAGCCCTCAGGCTTCGTAGCCTGCTACATAGCAGCCCCTGCTGTTTGAAAGAGGCATGAAGGGGGATGTCTGAAACAGTTTACTTGGAGTAAGAAACTGAGTCACTCAGTGAAGCTGCATCGTGACTTTCTGTGAGAGAAGGATGTGGCGATAAAATATTACTGTGTTTAAATAGGATTCATTTCACTGCTATTTTGAAGTAGTTCTTCTTTATCAGAATAAGATTTTGTGGGTGTTTTAGTACACCAGCTAAGGGAGAAGAGAATTGGAATTTCTACATTTGTATACTGTATCAAATATATTACATTTTAAGTATATTTTTAGCTATTATGCAATTAGAAAAAAGCATTTAAGGGTTGTGTAATTTGAGTAGAGTAGATTTCTTTATAAATGTAAGTTTTTCTTCATTAAAATATAAGAAAATATTTTAAGGGAAAAATAACTTTCACAAAAGTAATTTTATGTCTAATATTTGAAAAGAGACTCTTTTTGCTGAATCCTTTAAGAATCCTAATATCTTTCAGAAAATAGTCAGCGCTGTGTTTGCCGTATGTGTTACTATGGTCAAACTAAAACGCGCTTCAACAGGATGTTTTCTGAGAATGAAACAGTCCTAGGACATATATAGAACAAATCTTGTTGCATCAGGTTAGATTATACTGTGGGGTTTTATATTTAATTTGGGGGGATTGGGCACTGCCCCAGACAAGTCTAGTACAGCAGGTCTAATTCACTGTTTTTATATTCAAATTGCTTTTTAAATCCCTAGATAAACACTGAAATACTTTCTTTTTACTAAGCTCCTTGAAATTACTGTTTTATTCAAAAGAAACAACGTCAATAAGCTCCCTCAAGTTTCATTTATTTGTTATGATTTTTTGTCTGTGATTTATTCAACTCCTAATTCTATAGGTTAATGTCTGGAAGTGTCCAACATGCATGTATTGGTAGGCATGGTTACATGTTTTCCTAACATCATTTTCCACACTGTGGAGTCTAAGGGTTCAGTATATTATGCTTATTCACATTAGTTATTTGTTACTTCTTTGTAGTGCTCATGGTGATACTGATTCTTACGGGGAGTAGAGTACTGCTAAACACAGGCCTACTCATTTTTTTCCCATTCCTTTCTAAAGTTACTGAACTTTAAAATGCCTCAGTGCAATGTACTGACTTCAGAATATGAATGACTGTTTAATTAACTTGGAAAAACTTAGTAGCCTTTAACATCTTCCATTCCACTGATGCAATGTAATCATGTTGCAAATGTATCAAACTCTGCTCATTTTACACTGTACCTCTGTATGTGTTAGTCAAAACAGAAAGGAAGCAGCTCAATTTCTTTTTAATTCATTCATACACCATTTTGGTCTATGTCCATTATGGAACTTCTGTTCTCTGTTTATGGAAATTTCTCAAAGACTCTGTAAGCTTCTGCCTTGTCTAGTATAAAAAAGGATACTTTCCTTTGACAAAAATACATAATTATACATTGCCTAGGTTCATTATCTCTTTTAATGTTTCATTATGTTAGTAGCTTTCTTTTCCCTAGTGGCACGTTTGCCTCCTGATGATGCTAGTTATTCTGTATATAATTAACAAAGAGTTGTTCATCTAGTAAAAAAAAAAATAAATAAAAAAATAAAAAAAATATGCTATTCATATTCTCCTTAGTAAACTGCCCTAAATAATTAATGCAAATAGACTTCCAGGGCTCTGAATTTTGATGAGAAGATACTCTCAAAGATGAATTATTTGTTTTAGGATATTTTCCTTGCTAATCCACAGGTTTTTGTGTTGATTCATGTAAATCTGCTTTTGTCTTAGCTCATGGAATGGCGGGGATCAAGAAATTTAAGTTTTTAAGCAAATGAGGAATGAGTGCCATTGAAGCGGAAAAAAAAAAAAAGGAAAGCTAGTCTACATTAAAACTCCACTGAAAAGCTATATATTTTGGACAGAGTTTGCGTGTATAACAGCCCATAGAGTTGCAGCAAAGTTCTCCCAGCAAAAGCAGTTGATTTATGTTACTGCGTAGGTCATGCTGGAAGTAGTGCCTCTTATTTATTTCCATGGAAACTACAACTTATACAAAGAGCACAATAACAGTATTTAGTATTTCAGCCTCACCTCTGTCCCTGGAAAGGTGATGGAACAGCTTGTACTGGATGTCATCTCCAGACAACTGGAAGAAGAGGAGGTTATCAGGAGTAGTCAGCACGGGTTCACAAGGGGGAGGTCGTGCTTGACCAACCTGGTAGCCTTCTATGATGTTGTCTCTGGCTGGGTGGATGGGGGGAGAGCAGTGGATGTAGTCTACCTTGATTTCAGCAAGGCATTTGATACTGTCCCCCACGACATCCTTATAACAAAGCTGAGGAAGTGTGAGATAGATGAGTGGACAGTGAGGTGGGTTGAGAACTGGCTGACTGGCAGAGCGCAGAGGGTCATTGTTGGTGGTGCAGAGTCCGGTTGGAGGCCTGTAACCAGCGGTGTTCCTCAGGGGTCTGCGCTGGGTCCGGTCTTGTTCAACATCTTCATCAATGACCTTGATGAGGGGATAATGGCCACCCTCAGCAAGTTTGCTGATGATACGAAGTTGGGAGGATTGGCTGACACGCCTGAAGGCTGTGTTGCCATTCAGCAAGACCTGGATAGGCTGGAGAGCTGGGCAGAAAAAAACCGGATGAGGTTTAACAAAAGCAAGTGTAGAGTCTTGCATCTGGGGAGGAATAATTCCATGCACCAGTACAGGCTGGGGGATGACCTGCTGGAGGGGAGCTCTGCGGAAAGGGACCTGGGTGTCCTGGTGGAGGACAGGTTGGCCATGAGCCAGCAGTGTGCCCTTGTAGCCAAAAAGGCCAATGGCTTACTGGGGTGCATTAAAAAGAGCGTGTCCAGCAGGTCGAGGGAGGTGATCCTCCCCCTCTACTCTGCCCTGGTGAGGCCTCATCTGGAGTACTGCGTCCAGTTCTGGGCTCCCCAGTACAAAAAAGACAAGGATCTCTTGGAAAGAGTCCAGCGGAGGGCCACGAAGATGGTGAAGGGCCTGGAGCATCTCTCCTATGAGAAAAGGCTGAGTGAACTGGGTCTGTTCAGCCTTGAGAAAAGAAGACTGAGAGGGGACCTGATCCAGGTCTATAAATATCTGAGGTGTGGGGGGCAGAATGGCGAGGCCAGACTGTTTTCAGTGGTGAGTAGAGACAGGACAAGGGGAAACGGCTGGAAACTGCAGCATAGGAAGTTCCGCACAAACATGCGCAAGAACTTCTTTACAGTGAGGTGACGGAGCACTGGAACAGGCTGCCCAGGGAGGTGGTGGAGTCTCCTTCTGTGGAGATGTTCAAGACCTGCCTGGATGCCTACCTGTGCGACCTGGTGTAGGGAACCTGCTTTGGCAGGGGGGTTGGTCTCGATGATCTCTGGAGGTCCCTTCCAACCCCTACAATTCTACAATTCTGTGATTTGGTAGATGAATTTCTCAGCTACGAAACACTAGTTTTCAGCAGCCACTACTATTAGCTGTGCATTTTCTCCAGCCTTCATGGCACAATTGTAAAAATTGTATTGCAGGAGAAAGCCCTCGTCTGCATGGCTGTAATGGTCACAGTTGATAGTTTTCCAGGTTCCAGGAAATCTAGAAGTACCACCTTTTTCCTTTCCCATAAAACACAGTACATCACTTTGCCCGCTGAGGACTGTGTCTTCACAGAATCAGTCTTGAACTTTCTTCAGTGGGGAATTTGCATGTCGCCACTCCGTGGACTGCCATTTTGACTCCAGCTCCTAGTGGTGACACCATGTCACATCACTGGTAACTGCAATCCAGGAAACTTGTCTTTAGCCTCATATTTTTTAGTAACTCCTGACAAACTTGCATGTAGTGTTCTTTCTGTTCCTGAGCTTGCATCCACGGTTTAGTCTCCATAGTCATCCATTCAGCATGTGCTAATGAATATCAGTGGCTGCATGGTGTTTTGATTTTTTTGTTTTTTTGGTTTTTTTTCCTGCATGAAGGTATTAGATTACAGTCCTTTGTTTCATCTTCGCTTCCACATCAGATGCCATTCTGTCAGACTGCCCCTCTGCTTCCATCTGTCACAGGGATGTTGGTGGTAAGGTTCAGCCTCTGCTGCCATGTCACCAGCATCAGCCTCTGATGTGGGCCAGCATTATAAAACAAGAGGCATTGCTTTTGGAGCAGCCCTCATACAATGTTTGATTTCAAACATTGTTCTACTAATGAAACTCAGTGAAAACACACACACACACAAAATAAGACTCAGACAAAGGACGTAACATTTTTCTACTAGCAAGCAATATTTTGGGAGGAGAGGAATTAAAAAAGAGTGCATTTTTGTAGGATGATGAATTACATCTTTTCATATAGTTCATGGAAGTATTCCAACTTCCCTAGCATTGCACAAAAGCAGACAATAATACGCTTGTGTTGCTCTGGGGTTCAGAGAAGAAAAGGAGCCCTGCTAATGCCAACAGTCTATCAAGCAACGTATCCTGCAAGCTCAACATTACACATTCACTTCATTTCCTTCCTGGGCATTCAGGCATGAGTGAACTCAAAACAAATGCCATCAGTAGACTCCAAAGTGTTCTAAAAGGCTTAATATAAATTCCTTGCTTCTGATGCTGTGGTTCAATTGCAATCTCAAAAATTATATGCATAACTACTGCCATTTTATTTTTTTTTCTTAACCTGGAGATGAGGGCATGGGGTTATTTTCTATTATCTGTTCTTTCAGTCATCATCTCTTTTGTTGCTTGCAGGCAGGGATTTTCAGAGGAAGGTTATTTTTTGTGCTTTGAGTTTTCTTTTTAGTAAGCCAGCACACATCTCTTGTTGTCTTGTAATATCAGAGGCAGTGCTGGCAGAGTAGCTGATTTTACAAGACACCTGCCCTCGTATCTGAGGGCAGGATCAAGCCCTTCATTGATGACTGAGGACAGAAACTTGCTGCTTATTCATGATGTTGTGTCTTACTGTGAACCAGAGCTGGAAGTTCACTCTCTTTTATGCCACAGAGTATGTACTAAATGCTAATCCCATTCTGTCAAACTCCTTGAATCCATTTTTGAGTAAATTGATAATTATTGTTTTCAAAGTTCATTCTCAGATCTAATATTTACAAGTTACACATGCAAACACACAGGCGGTATCTTTTATCTAATGCAGTCTTGCTCTATAGGCCAGCTGTTTCTTGTGTCAGAGAAACTTGTGCCTTGGCCATGTAGGTTTCTGTGTGGTCAAAACAATAATTACGTAAACGTCTTTCCATAAGAAGGCTGAAGATATGTAGTGAAGAAAGGCTTTGCCTTGGGCAGGCTTTGCTTCTTAGTGTACGTGTGTTCTATCACTAACCATGTTAAGGGTAACTAAACTCATCTATAAATCAGTATGAATATCTCTCGCTCATTCAGTGTCCCCTACTGGTTTGTACAGGAACAGCTCAGAGAAGGAAGATTTGGATCAACATGCATTTTTCTAGCATAAATTAAGAAGTGGGAGCTAATAGCACATATTTGAAATTTTCACCTATTTGTGAGATAATTCCATGTAGTAAATTGTCATCCCAAAGGAAAATAGCAGTTTCTGGAAACCCTGGCTTGGAAGAAAAATTCCATGTGGTGAAATGCAAAAATACTTTAAACAGAGCCTACACACATCCTCTGTCACAAGGAGTCAATGCCTGCATATTTTCTTCCTTTTTACCCCCACCTCCTTTGAGAAATGTCATCTCCTAAAACAAAAGACAGTCAATTTTTTAGTTAGTGCTGTTATTTGAGATGCAAGAAATTCTGTTTTAGGACAGGAGTAAGTAAAAATAACTATATTTCATAACTTAAATAAGTGGTTAATAGCTATAATAAGAAAAGTCATAGAAAAACTCTTCCGTTAAAGAAAATGTGAATATTTGCCTTTCCTCACTCCATGTTGTAGAGTGTGAGCAAGGAAAGTTTTCAGACATGGGGGGAAGTTAGCAATTGCTTCAATTGTAGCATTGTGAACAGATTTGCGTAAGAATTGCAGGGACTATGTTTTGTTGGTGACTTCTTTGATAAGTAAATAAATAGAACTTCTTTCATTGACAGAAATGTTTAATATACTGACCATTATAACCACAGGAATGTAGTCTGTGTTGTTGTAGCTATGCAAGCGTTGCAAGTAATCAAAGCTCCCATACTGAAAATCCTTTATCATATCATGTTTACAGTACTACCGGCAGTGGTTTTGCCTGCTAGGAAATAGTAACTTTACAAACTGCTTTTAAGTCTTTAGACATGCAGAAAACGTGAGTTGTTCTTCATTTGTCTGTAAGCAAGTTCTGTGTCTTTTTTGGGCCAAACACCTCTTCATTTGGACACTTTCCCCACCTGTGACACCCATCCCCAGCCAGCCAGCACAGTGCGCAACAGGATAGGAGCAGTAGCTCCATACCTGTCATCAGCACTCCCTCTTCTGTCCTCCAAATGAGAGTGCAGACTTTGATGGAAGGGTGAGGGGTATACACATTGCCTTGGCAAGGACCAGGCAGCAAGGATGCGGGGCTTTTTTCTTTGCTCTCCCTCCCACTCCTTTCTTTGAGATGGGAAAAATAGGCCACCGAGTTAGTGAGAGCTGAAGCTGGCCAGGCAATGCTGTCAGCTTTGTGTATGCTGTGGCTGTATGCCATTTCCCAGACCATCAGCAGCCCTCCCTCACTGTTCTCCCTGGCTGCATAAAGAGAACATTGTGTCTCTTGGAAGTTCTGGCTCTCACCCTGCCCTCTGTGTGAGAAAGGGAAATGTTCCCTCTGTTCATGACTTAGCAATGGTTGGCATAAATGATGTCATATCCATGGTAGCAGCAAGACAAAAAGACGGAGAGAAATGGCTTTTTCAGAAGGATTTTACGCATTGCATTGCTCTGTGGAGAACTGAACAAAGACAAGGCATTGTGAAGCTTCATTTGGAGCAGAATACCAGGGTATTTCTTCATGTTGGAAAGAAATGGGTATTATTTACTACTTTGCTTAAGAGTCCCACTTAGTAATGCTATTGTATATGGGATTGTTTCTCTCTAATTTTCTATCACCATATTGTTTGCTACTGCCTTCTATTCCATGGTTGCGTGCTCCCCTTAATTCTCTATCGCTACTAAGTATATAATAATATCAAGTAAAATTATATTAGGAATTGTGCGTGAAACTATCCCACAACTACATTTTGTTTTTATGATCCCTCATTCTGTGACCACAGTGTGATCATAGCGTACTGTGGTATTGCTGAAGTATTTACATCGACTTCGATAAATTGAGGGTCAGTATGTGAGCTGTTCAGATACTAATATTAATGCTCCTGTATAATTCATGGTTTTTGGAATAAGTCTGTTCAGGAAGCGTGTGTCTCCACGTCTGTATATGTGTTTAAGACACTGAAGGATAAAGAGAAAGGGAAGCTGGAAATTTGATATTTCCTATTATTAAGTCAATGACTCTAACCTCCATAGAGTTAGTTGAGCAAACGCTAAAGCTGTTGTGAATCAAGTTAAGGCCCCTCCCCAGTTTTACTGCTGGTAATGCTGTAGGATCTAGCAGGCTAAATGACAAATCTTTGACAGATTTATAATGAAATCAAACATGTTTTATCTCCCACTCCACCTTCACTCTATAGGCCTTTCCTTGGAGAGCAACAGGTAATCTTTCTTGCTTATCAGCAAAATTTGGAAACTCATAAAAAGGCAAGTCCCTGGATATATGAAGTGCACTCATGCTGAGCATCCTTCGCTGACTTGAAATGCTAGGCGCCTTTTAGTGTAGACTGCATCCAGAGTGTGAACTAATGATCCCTCTATAAATCTCTGGAACTAAAAACTTTTTTTCCTTTCAAATAGCATCTGTTGGGTTCTACTGCTTTCTTTGCTGTGGTTTTTGCTGTGCTTGTTCTCTGTTTTTTTGTTCTCTATAACTTGTTAATATCGCTGTCACTGGGGTCTTACAACATTCCCAGATACAAATCATCCGGACTACTCAAGGATGACATAAGCTGTGGTTATTACTGTTGTGGTCACTACTTCCTTCATGACTTTGTCCAAAAATGAGGAATGCTGCAGTTGTTTTCTAGAGTCATGCTTTTGGGAATTGAACAAAATAGGATGCATAGCTTTAAAATCAAGTGAAAAGGCTTGCAATGGGCTTCTTTGAAGAATGTAACAGTGAGCTACGCTAACTATTCACCCAGTCTGATTTTCCCTTTTGCAGCAAGGTATGGCTTTTTCATGTGGGTGAATCAAATATTTCTACAGGCATCTTATTTCAGGTAGCAAAAAATTCTGTTGTATTCTGAAGTAGTGCCAGCCAATCTGGTATAGAGCTTCCTGGCTTCACAAGCTCCTATAGCATTTTGTTTATTCTTTCTGCAAAACTGCATAAACTCCTCGAGAATAGACATTTCTGGTCCTTCTAAAACGAGATTCAATATAATTTTTGCCACTGCTGCAAACTGATTCAGCTCCAAATTTTATTTCTATTTTCTGCCAAATTTTGGTGTCATTAATCTCTACTGACTGGAAGCACCATTTCAAGTAACAGGTCTGATAGGTGGAGGTAGGTGACCTCCCAAGTACACAAAGCACTAGGAATGGTTTCTGGAAACCTTCAGGCATCAGCTACAGATTAAGTAACACTACTTTTGTATTTGCTCTGCTTAAAAAGTACTTATCAATTTTTGGTTTGGAATGAGTTTAAACTGTAGCCTCTGTAGCAATCCTAATAGCATAGTTACTTCTGAAATATCAGAGAGAAATTGTGCAGCTACATCCACAGTAAGCATTTGAAACTTGGTAGGGGGTTGTACATGATTGTTATAGCTGTTTTAAGAATATTTTGCTTTTATGAACGGAAACACTTTTGTCTGGAAGTGGTGACTTCTTGGTATTTTTCCATTTTAAGTCAAATTGCTGCTGTCTTCATTAAAATTCTAATGTGGGTTTTTTTATGAATTTATGGTAGGAGCACAGATACATCAAGTTAAAATAAACAAAGGTTCTCAAAGTGCGTTCAGTTTATTAATTTGCTGTGTCAACAGCAGATGGACTTTTCTTGCTGTCCGCATGTCCTTAGGAACTGCAAAGGACTCCTTCATCTAGCTACAGATTTACTATCAGCCAGAAACCAAAGAAAGTACCCTGCTATTACAACATGAATCTTTTCTGAAGGATTCTCTGATGACAAAAGATGAGGTTATTTCTCTTAGCTGCCAGACAGACCTTGCGTGTTTGAGTAAGAAGCATGAGCTTTTTGCCTGTGTGTTTTCAACACACAGAAGTGTGGTATCCGCAGACATTCTGCATCAGATATTGCAAAAATGGGAATTTTTTAGTTTGAATTAAAGAAGCCTAGAAAAAAAAAAGGGGGGGCAATTGTAACATTTAAATACAAATGAATTGGCTGTTTTATATAGAGAGATTAACCTGTTTTTAAAACTGCAGAAAGGTACAGACTTCTAATTAATCTAACTTACAGAAAGAGTATGTTGTTCTCTTGAAGATTTAATTTGAAAAGTATTAGACAAATGCAACAAATAAATATAGTGGAGGTTGACCTGGATAGGGTCTTGGACATCCTACTTCTCCTAATGATCAGAGGTTAACTTTCTTGTGGAGGCCTCAAAGAGTGAATTGAAAAAAGGAGCACTTCTCATCTTATAGCATTCCCATTCTCATCTAATAGCATGAATTATTCCCTTACATAGACTGTGTTTGTGTGTCTGTCTTTTGTACATGAGCCTTTTAAGTTAAGCAACATCTATCTTCTCTACTGAAAGCTTGCTGCTATTTCTTTGAATCCAACCTCATGTGGAAAGACATTATCTGTTTTCCTCAACAAAACTGGGTCATGGAACTATTCTGGCCACAATGCCCTATATTTGCATCTGGGCCATGTGAATCAGCTGTTACAAGCAGGCCTTATTCTATCATCTGTAACTTCAGTGGACCTAGGTGCAATGACCCAATCTGCGTTGTGGCACAGTGTATTTATTCATTGATTTATTTATCCCCAAGGTTCTGCCTGTCCTAGACACCACACAATAATGAAAAAAAAAAAAAATCTGTAGTAAAAGAAATAAGTTTTTCATCAGATGAATATCATTAAAAAAGTAAGATACCCTCATATTTGGTAAAAGTGACCTTTACGCAACTGTTACTGCATACAGTGCTCCTATGTCCACAGGGCAGGATGTCTGAGCCAGCAAATACTCTATAAGGCAATTAAGATACGTTCACTGCCAGCATTGTTGCTTATTTTGACTCTACATAGCACAGGATAGTACCATTTAGATTTTACCTACATATGTGTAGGTGCAGTGAATCAATATCAGTCTGATGTCAATATGCTATTGTCCTGAGATATTTGATAGTGCTGTCTGACCTGTATAAGACTCCATAAGTCCATGCTCACTACAGCTGCATTCTCGATTTCTGCTTCATGTGAACTTTTGTGTCCTCTCACACAGACCTTAGTTTTTTTAATCTCTGTCTGTGTATAGCCCCCTACCTTCCTTTTTATGTTTACACTCCTCCCCATGGAATTCAACACCACATTTCATGCTTACTGTCTCACTCCTTCTGATCTTCTCTGCTATGATGCTCATTCCTTTTCTGATGCTGTAATAAATCCCTTCCTTATTAACATTCAAATGCTATGCTATGATACTTCAAAAATATTTGTTAGTAATCTGATGTGCTGGAGTCTGTGAGGGTACGTTGTGTATTTACTGAGGACATCGATGGTTTTTGCATTTCGCATTTGTTGCAGAAGTTCTCCACAGTGTAACAAAATACTAAGCTGCTAGCATGAATGTCAACAATTTGTACTTGGCTTGCTTTTCTTTATAGCTCTCACATAAGTCTTCTGAGCAACACTGCCAGTAGTTAACCAGCCATCTTACTTGGCAGGCATGTTGTTACCTTCACTAGAGGAGCCAAGAAAGACAATGTTAAGGAGAGTACACCACGTATGACTTGTGGTGGTTCCTAGAGTTTTAAATTCAAGATAAAGAAAGCCAAACAGTTTCATAGGGTTTTGTACTTACCTTGAGTAGGATCTTGCATTCAATGCTAGGTTAATTTTTTAAAAGGAGATCTCTGGCATTCTTCATGTTTATCTATCGTATCAATTATTGCTTCGCTGTTTAGTTTGGCTTCATAGTTGCTTAGCTTTAAATGCCTTTGGTAATTTTGTTTGTGTGACGAACAAAATTCATTATCAAGCTTTATCAAGTTGCCATCACGTATAGCTATGAGTTTAGTTAAAGTTGGTATTGAGTAATCTGTTCGCTTGTCATTTGCTTGCTGTGTACAAGACCTTCCAGTTGTTTTTCAGAAAGCTCACAAAATCAGCAGAATTCCTGCCTTTGCAGAGCAGGCTGTCACCCAATGCTTAATGCTTTCAAAGTCAGTATTGTTTGAAGTATTTATTTAAAACAATGTATTACCAACAGTTTTGGATTGCCCCGATAGCCATCCCCAAATCAAGCTAGCATTTCGGAAGAGAACTTGCCAGCATCTTTGGCATTCTGTTAGGCTGGCACTTGATGTCTATACCTCTAAGCACTTGATACCTTGGCTGCACTTTCAGTATCTATCAAATGTCTGTACCATGGCATCAAAGCAAATTAATGTTTTTTGGCAGTGACTTCAGGAAAAGCAAGAGTACCATTTCGTGAAATCACCAAATTACAAATATTGTTAAAATATTTGTGGTTCCTGCTGTTGGAATCAGGTACAGGACCTAGGTATAGCACAAAGACTCTCATAATTTATGAGAAATCATGTAAGCTTAAGTAAAAACCCATAAAACGTCTAATTTTTTGTGTGTGTGTTAGCCATCAATATACTATGACATTAAAATGAACAGATGTATAACTGCTTACAGGAGCTATATGCATTCCTGCCTTAATTCAGCTATTAGGTGGTTTCACATAGAAAAAGAAATTGCTCTGGGAGACAAAGGTTGCTATTTTTAAGAAGTAAACATTTCAGCCTCAATATTTAGTGACTCAGCTCTGTGGGAAGCAAATTCTGTAAATTTAATATTTGAAATAAGAGAAAAGCTCTAGTAGTGTTGCCAGGTGTGTTCAGCTGCCATGGCTCTGAAGTCCTTGAGTGAATTCAATACCAATGAGCACATGCTCTGTTGTTCCGCATCCAGAAATGAAAAACTATTGCAAGCATTGCCTAGATTACTGCTGAGTGCATCCAGCACCAGACAGCTGTCATTCTGGTTTTGTACCTATTAGCATTCTGTCCAAGTTATTCTGGAATAAGTAGTTAAAGTGTTAATATATATTTGTGTTGTTATAAGATGCATTTTAAGTGAAGTTCTTCCTGAGTGTTAAACTGGTGCTATTTAGTTTCAGTAAGAAAGATCTGTCTGAGCAAAATCATTTTAAATAAGGGTGAAAAGTCTGTTTTCTTGAACAGGTGGATTTGTTACACTTCAGGATCTATTTATTGGCTGCAATATTATTGCTGCTTCCATTTACACAGTTTAGAGGATCATTATTTGTTTCTCATCACAATTCCTTTGTGCTCATCATAGTTTTTCTGTCTTCACTTTACAAGTTACTGGTGAAGTTTATGCATACATATCATTTACCTTTGTGTTTGTACTCTTCATGAGTAGAGAAAGTAGCACTTGGCAGCAGTATGACTGCTGTTCAGCAGTGCACTGTACTGTTATCAATTTTAACATGTGTTGGTTTATATTGGATATTCTTGGTTGGGGTGAGTAGGGCAAAGAGTTCCTGCAGTTAATGTGAATACTTGCATGCACATCATCTGTATACTTTCAACAAACTGGAGTCATGCTTACATTAAGGATATGGGGTTACCTTTTTTGTCCTAGAAAGTTTTGATCCTTCTAATTTTCCTCCAGGGTTTCTTAATGTATTCTGTTATCTCTCTACTGCAATTTATGCAGAATTGCACATTTGAACATGCTTCTTGTGGCTCAGTTTGTTGGAGAAGAGCAAAAAGGATATTTTCATGGAATGAAAATGTTTGACTGCAAAAAGAGACTTTGCATTGTCTAATTTCAAGACATTATTTCTGTTTCTTAAAGCAATTCTGTCTGTAGGGCATGACAAATAAAAATATTCTTATTAAGAAGGTGTTGCTGTAGCTTTATATATAATCATAGAATCATTTGAATTGGAAGGGGTTCTTAAAGATCATCTAGTCCAAATCATCTGAAACGAACAGGGGCATAGTCAGTGGGTAACACTCGATTTACAAAGTGAAATAAGAGTAGGATTATGAAGTAGAGACTGAAAATATCTGGTGTTGTTTTGCTTTTGTTATTTGTGGTGGTTTTTTTTTTTTTTTTTTTTCTGTCAAAAAGCAAAGGATTGGAGAAACGAATGGATCAGAGCAGCAACTCCATATTTTTTTTTGTTAAATGTTTATATCACTCTCTGTTAGTAAACGTGTGCATGCAAAAGAGATTAGAAGCACATTGGCTGTCTTAGGTTCTTCACTTTATTTATGTGCTTATGAATAGCTGGGATTTGAAAAAGATGTAATTGTTACTGTTTTATTATGCTGCATAAGCTCAGTTGTTCAAACAAGTTAAGTCAAAAGCTAAACTCTCAGCTCCATTGCCATAATGATTTTAAAGCAATATTTTTAAAGGGTTTATTGATTTTGTTTGTTGTTGTTGTTATTTGTTTTGTTCTGTGTTAATTCTGTCTCTCCACATTGCAATCAGATAGAATTCTGCCCCAAATGTCAGATTTGGTGCAATTCATATTTGCATTGTGGCCAAACACAAATTGATGCTTTTTTTTTTTTTTTCTTAGCCACAGTTGCTGCATTCTGAAGTAGCAGTAGAGAAAATATCTACTTACTTGCCTCAAACTTTACTGAATCGTTGAATGTCTTGGGTTGGAAGGGACCCAAAGGATCATCAAGTTCCACCGCCGCCCCCCCCCCCCCCCCCCCCCCCCCGCCATAGGCAAGGCCACAGAAATAAAGATCTGTATTCCCTTATCCCACATAAATACTTGAATAGCAAGTAAGCTATTCAGGTGAGAAAAGTAAGCCACAGGTGCTGACTTATTTCTGCCTTTTAATAGCTAATAGGAAATATCTTTTCCAGGTGTAATTTTCCATCTGTGTATTTGTACGACTTTTCTATCACTACTCTCAAAATACACTTACAAAGAAGAGAATTATTAATAATCCTGCTTTACTGATGGGAAACTAAATGCTATGTCTTCGGTTTGTCCAAGGTGACGTAGCAAGCCTATGACTGGGGTGCTGTCACAGGGAGTATTTATGTAATTCCCAAATCTTGAAATCGTTCTTTTACGGTTCCTGAATTATTCATTTCCCATTGGAAATAATTACCACATCTAACTTATGCATTTCCAAGGATGTTGTTAGGTAGAATACAAACATATCATAGAAGAGTTTGTATCAGGCTTATATGTGTCTTTCTTCAAAACTGGCTAATCCTATTATATGTGTTAGATTTATGTGCACCTTATGAAATGGGCTTTTTTATTGCCATGTATTGAAGTACACGCATACGAAAAAGAAATAATACATATATCTCATCAAAAGGAAATAAAGCATAGGCTGATTAAAAAAAAAAAAAACCAAAAAAAACAGACTCAGTGGGAAATTATAATTTTTCAGCAAAAGTAGTCTAAATGAACAGAATTCCAAGATAAATTTATCCTATTTCTCTAACACTAACATTGCAAACTATTTTCATAAGTGTTTTCATAGTAACAGATGCAAATGTATCTCTGTTACTGAGTAAGCAACTGCTTGATCGCACAAACTGCTAGGGAATGGTTCTCTGATAAAGCGGGTTACAATGAGTGTGAAATATATGTGTCCCAAGTGTTCTGTTCTATTGATTTTTTTATTTTTTTTCTTGTAATTTACAGTACATTCCATGTGATTTTTAGGAAGTGTTTAAGGGTAGCAAAATTACTTACTAAGTGTAACACGTTCAGTGTCCTCTATTTCTGTCTCCTAATGAAAGTACGAGTGGGGAAGTCCTACATGGATAGCTTTTTATGTACATTTGGTGAGCTGTAAAGCAAGGATGTGTTGCATATCTGCACAACACAGAGTGCGACAAGAATAAAAGGAGAGTGTATTAATGATAGTGGAACCAAATATCTAAATTTCAGGATTGAAAATTGATGCCATAGCAAAGATAGTATCCAGAAGAGAATGTATGGACTTGCATTTATGAAAATCAGAAGATGGTTAAAAGATTAGTGGACAAAAATCTCTCTAGAAAGACAAAGCAAAGGTATGTCGTAGGTTTTTCTGGCCTTTGCTACTAAGGCTTCAGGAATGTTATATTGAACAATGAATTTGTTACGTTAATTAGATTATAATTATTCAAAGTGTGACATTTAGAAACACCTTGTTAATCTATTTGTTACAGAGAGTGTGTGAAAATAACTATTCTGATCTAGAGCATTTTTTAGCCTCCCATATGTCCATATGCCTCAATGAGATTGTAAATTTAGGAAAGTATGTAGCTCTGTTCCGACCTGTAGAAAAAGAGTGTCATGAACTCCTAGGGGATCACTTTATCTTCATATCACAGAATGGTAATACAAGTGCTGGCTTTTGTTTCAGTGTGCTATTCTGTACTTGTGGTTGTAACAGCAGCAAGCCATTCAAACCAGTTGTGATTGTGTGCCTGCTGACTGCTCTGGCTTCCTGAACTCTTAGTGTATTTAGATGAACAGTTGATGCTAAAGCTAGACAGTGGTGGCTGGTTGTTTCATTGGACATTTTTTCTGTGTGGCATAATTCAGTGGAAGTTAGCAATGGAGATAAAACATGGTATTATTGGCCAAAAAGGCCAATGGTGTTCTGGGGTGCATTAAAAAGAGTGTGGCCAGCAGGTCGAGGGAGGTGATCCTCCCCCTCTACTCTTCCCTGGTAAGGCTTCATCTGGAGTACTGTTTCCAGTTCTGGGCTCCCCAGTACAAAAAAAGACAGGGATCTCTTGGAAAGAGTCCAGCAGAGGGCCACAAAAATGGTAAAGGGCCTGGAGTATCTCCCCTATGAAGAAAGGCTGAGTGAATTGGTTCTGTTCAGCCTTGAGAAAAGAAGACTGAGGGGGGATCTAATCTAGGTTTATAAATATCTGAGGTGTGGGGGCCATAGTGGTGAGGCCAGTCTCTTTTCAGTGGTACATGGAGACAGGACAAGGGGAAACGGACATAAGCTGCAGCATAGGAAGTTCCGCACAAATGTGTGCAAGAACTTCTTTACTGTGAGGGTGACGGAGCAGTGGAACAGGCTGCCCAGGGAGGTTGTGGAGTCTCTTTCTCTGGAGATGTTCAAGATCTGCCTGGATGCCTACCTGTGTGACCTGGTGTAGGGAACCTGCTTTGGCAGGGGGGTTGGTCTCGATGATCTCTGGAGGTCCCTTCCAACCCTTATGATTCTGTGATTATTAAATAAATTTAATTTCTTTTATATATAATTTATTTAATAAATTATTAAATAATTATTAAATAAGAATTTCAGGCTTACGTTATGTTCTGTGAGTTGCAGTGCGTCACTTGAACTAAGATAAGTGCCCTTCATGTGCTCCTAGTCCAGAAGAAGACACTCGGCTTAATTTTGCTTAACATTTTTGAATGAGTGCTGAGATTGGGTGAGCGGGCAGTTACCACAGCTCAGGTGTCACAGATGACAGTAGTGTATCTAGATGTACTAATTTCATGATATGTTTGAAGCCTTGGACTGACTTCATTTCCTAAGATCTACTGTGCCCTAGAAGTCTAATTTTATACTTGGAAATTTAAACATTTTCAGTTGCTATATAGACAAATACACTCGTTTTCTTACATAAGTGTTCAAATGAGAAAAAAATATTCTGAAATCACTGCTTTAATACAACTATGCTATTTTATATTGTGGAGAATCAAACTGTTACATATATTTAGTTCATACTATAAAGTGACTAAATCAAAATTCTGCTTTCATTTACACTCATGTAACACCACTGAATTAGTAACTAAATAAGGTAATATTCAGAGTGATGCTCGAGGACCTTGTTGCATAAATTCCATTAACGTTAATTCATAAGCATAGTCCTGAAAATGTACCTTTAAGTGTGTGGAAGACCAGTGATTCTTATAAAAACTTATAAGGCAATTTCATTTTTAAGTAGAGGTCTATCAGTGCAAATATAAAGTTATTAAATATTAATGCTTTAAGAAATCAGTCTCATGATTTTCATTTATAAAATAATTGCTGCAAATACATCTTTCACTTTTTGCAACACTTACTACCTTCTGTGTTGGAGTGTGTCTTGTATCTATTATTTTATACCTACCCAAGCTGATCTTTTCTGGTGATTTAACATGTCTGTTATACTGCTTACTTCAGAATAGTTTTTCTCACTTCACAACTTTTGAAGATGTACAGAAAATATCTACAGAAATGCCACCTCTGATTTATTTGTACATCTTAAGCTGTATTAGTTAAACATATTTTTGAAAAGTGGACGGTGCTCAGAATTTAACCTTTTTTTTTTTTTTTTTGCTATCTTAGTGAAGCTGTAATTATTTACTGTACAACAGAACATGGTAACCCAACAGATATGTAGCAGTAAGATGATGCGAAGCTCAGCTAAGATGACCTGATAATTACTGTAGTCATTGTACTGAGCAACAAAGAGAAGTTCTAAATTCAGCCTGCAGCTGCAGGAGCATAATTAGGCTGATGTTAAGAAATAGCAGGTAAAAATATTTTTAAAAGAGAAACAGAATTGTAGGTTTTGTTCTGACAAGGTGAATATAGTGTTGCAGCTTATCCTAAATGAGCCTTTTCGTTACTAAGTCTGATTCAGCCCTAGCATGTGCCTCCTTAAAGAGGGAAAAATTCTGTTCGGTTGTGTCCAAAATTCAGTGAGCACTTTTGCACTATTTGGGAAACTAGGAATTTAGCAGTAGTTGAAATAATCTGCAACTGCTGGGTAGGATGGCTAGCTGCTGGCCTAAATCCCAACACACCCCAAGGGAGGCTGGTGGCCCCACAACAGGCCTCAGGCAGCTCCAGGGGGAGCTGCCACCCGCCTGCCCCATGGTATCCCTGCAGCACCTTCAGCGGTGCTCCCCTCCTGCTGCTGGGGAGAGCTTCATTGCAGAGGTGTGTTTTGAGAGGGTAGCTACTGCCTTCTCTTCTTCCCTGCCTTCAGCCAGTGCAATTTACATATTCAAGAAAAGCATGAGGGAAAGGAGGAAGATTTTCTCCATACCACTCTGTATCTTGAGGCTGACACAGCAACAGAAGTAGCTTGACAAGCCTGTAAATAAAAGATTTCCTGCCCATCTGGGTCTCCTGCCAATACTTCCCATCCAAGCATGTTGGATCTGTTTTTGAAGAGAGAGATTCCCAAGAAAATTAGCCAGATTGTGTCAGAGAGCTACTGTATGTATTTCTGCTACTGCTCTGCTTTATTTTCTAAAGCAAATTTATTTTACAGATCTTCTGATGTCCTCCATTTATTAAAACAGCATAAATGTTTTTCATTTTCTGTTTGGGATGTTGCAAAGGAATGATTTCAGCCTGAGCCTCTGGCTGCACACGTTTGCTTGAAAGGAGCTAGCTGGGAAGTTTTGCAGACTGTTGATGCTGACATATGCCAGTTCTTAGAAAACAATTTTGAAGAGATAGAAGGGAGCTAATGTGCTAAAATGATTCAGAAAGAAGACAGGAAAGTCAAGTAGCTGAAGGCCTGTTATTTTGCTCTCAGACTCAGATAATAAGTAGATAGCATTAAAAGCTTCTGAAAGTGAATTATGGAAAGTGTGTCTTCAAACTAGTCTTTATAATTGTTACAGTTTGGTTGGAAAAAAAAAAAGAATAATATTGAAATAGCAGGCTTCTAAAAGCCTTTTATCACTGTTTGGTAAGGCAAGACATCTTAATGTACTAGAAGAACACAAAATACATGTCATGACTTTTGGTTACGTAAAACTTGGATGCCATTGTAAATGAGCCGTCATGGTTAAACTGATAATAATAGAAACATGAAGTGTAGGAGAAATGCATTATTGACTGTATTTAACTTTATGAAGCAAACAGTTACAGAAAAAAATAAAGACTGAGTAAATGCAAATAATACAAAAAAAGCAACACCTCAGTAATAAAGAGCAATCTGACTAAGTTAATAAACTGAGTAAAAATAAGAAGTGAGCATTTAATTAGGTCAATATGTGTGAAAAAAGGAACATGAATCATATTTACTGAACAAAGTTTTGTGCGCTGAAAGCATGTAGTCTATAAAAGGCTCATGGAAAATAACTGTGGTAAATAACATGGTAAATAATCAATCCAACATTTGCCTCAGTGCAACAGCTATGGCGTATGGTACTAAAGTGATTGTGTCTGATCAGGTGAACATCATGTAATGAAAAAAAATGCCAGTACTCTCATTTTTGGCAGTGTTGTGAGAGTTTCTGCAGTTCTGAATTCCACGTTTAAAAGAGCTGAATATTTTAAAGAGTTAGCTAAAGAGTCCCATAAATCACAACAGAGGAGAAAATAGATGTCACAGGAAAATAGTTCCTTGGTGTACAATGAAATAAGTAACCAAGTCTTCTCAGTTTTACAATGAAGATCTTAAAGCATGACTTAATCAGAACTGTTGCGTCTCTGGGAGACAAGTTTGATAACAGTGGTTTTTCACTTTATCAGACTCAAATGTTAAAGACAAATAAATGCATTATTTTTAACAGCAAAGGTGGTTAAATATTGGATCAGGTTATCGAGGATTGTGAGGGGTTCTTCATCACAGGCATCTTTAAACTTAAAGCTGAATGCTTTGCTAAAAGAACAAAATTGTTTTTGGCTTGTAAAAGAGCTAGTTCAGGGAAGTTTTCTAGATGCATGACAAGTCATATGAGTATAGAGGTTCCTTCTTACTTTCAAACATAATCATCAACATAATAATCTCTGATTTAATTATTGCATATCATACACATAATGAGATATTTCATAGGCTTTCTCCAAGAAGTATATATATACTTGCCACATACAAATATTCAAAGTTTGGTGTTTATTAAAAATAGTAGGTGTTGTGTTTTTTTCTTTTTTTATCTCCTGCATGTTTTGTCTTCTGGAATATCCTAAGTTATCAGTAATAAAACAGTTACTGTCCATCAGAAAAAAAAAAAAATATCTTCCTGTGATCCACTAAAAAGCTCTTCTTAGCCTTTAGGTCTGAAACAAACTGTCCCTACTACTCTTTGTGGACATATTCTTGAATACTGCATATTGTGAGCAAAGTAGAATCTTCATTGTCGTTTGTTAAAATAGAATCATTCTCCAGACAATTTGTTACATGAGGCAGATGCCATGATATTGAAAGATTATACACAATGTTCTGAAATGCTTTTTCTGTTTATTATTATTATTTGGAGGGAAAAAAAAAAGTATACTTTTTTCTTACTTGCCAGTATAACACAGAGAGGTGAAATTACATGTCCCATACAGTAAAGCTTCCCTCATTCCTAGGACAGTTTCCTATCCACATGTCCCAGAACTGTGTCTTCAAAGGAAAAATATACATATTTATACAAGATACTTCAAGAAAGGTGTGTAATTGATGGATACTGGAGAAAGAAATGTTTCTGAATTTGTCAAGCATTCATCCCTTCATGCTTTCGAATTGTATATTGGTTTAACTCATGGGAATAAATCTTCTGTGTACGAGGAACATCACATGTTCATTGTATCTTATTTTAGCAATGCTATTAGACACAGTCACATTTATTTCTTGTTTGGTGAATTCTGCTCCTGTCCCTGTACTAGCAACTTCAGTTTCTTCATGTCATTTCCAAAATACTAGTCATAGACAAGACTGCTCATATAATTCTCCATCTTTCCATCTAGAACTGTTAGAAGATGCTAGCAATCCTTCTGTAAAGTAAACTGTACAACTTGTGGAAATGGTATTTACATGCCATGAACTCCCACTCAGTGCTTGCTACCTTTGACACAAGTTGTAATCATGCAAACTGAAATAGCATTTCTGAGGCACTTCCTCACTTTTTACAGCACCCTAAGTACTACTTGCACAAAAGCAATAACATAGCCTATTAATCTTTTTGCCTCTTAAGATATTTATCACTTGACAGGCATACATTTATCAAGATATCTCTGAACTTTCTTGGTTTCATTGAAATAGTAATTTAGTCTATCCAGATGCTAATTTATGAATAGTTTTGTTCTAAAGTGGGATTTAGATGTAGCCAACTTTGGTTACTAACGTCTCCGAAAAACTTAGAAACATTCCAAGGCAATAACATATTTATAGAAATTGGGAAGAAAAGCAAGCGGACTTTATTTTCTTGGACAGAAACACTGTATCATACTGTAGAACAGCTACCCTGTTACATTTTCACTGGACGCTTTGAATGAGGTATCTGGCAAAACAAAAAGCTGTTATTTTTTTTGAGAAACTCTTTGATTCATCTTTATTTATATATGAAATAGTGTGTGATAAAGGATTGAGGAAAATAATTAAAACAAAGCATTCTATAATCTTTAGCACCTGACGTCTGTGTTATAGTCTCAAGCTACTGCCAAAATTTAGCCTTTTTGATTGAACATTACTTTCCAAAACTGTTGTTCATAGAATTTTTCCCTTTTTGTAACCATGTCAAAGCTTAGGCCATGCTTGTGTTGTTACTGAAGTTCACCTTTCTTCATGTTTTTCCTTACCATTTCTCCTTTATATCACTGTAACTAGGACATGAGCACTATCCCTTCTCCAGTTCATATCTTTCAAATACAGCACACATTTTTTTCCACTGCGGATCCATTCGGCTCATTCCTCCATTTTCTGTCCTGAGAAATGTACTGTTTTCAAAGGAATGTTATGAACTGAATGGATATTGTAGCCCTTCCTAATTTGTCCATGAAAGTAAGTTTTAATGTTGAAGGCTCTGCTTGTTTACTCACCTCAGTGTGAAGCCTAGCAGTCATTTCTGGGAAAGGCATACTGTCCTGCTGATTACTGAACAGTTAGGAAAGATACTTAGCTGCTAAAGAAAACTGATATGATAAACTACAATGCAAGGCTTGTTCCAGACTGCATGAATTTACACTCCATAGTAAATTTAGTTTATATTTTTAAATACAGTTTTTATTTCTATATATTAAGCTGTGCGAGTCTAAGCGAAACAACCTTCATACTGATGAGAATGAGGTTCTAGTATGCTTGACTCCTAAACTTACTGTTTGGGGTATGAGACTGTCATGATGGTGCTGGCAATGGAACTATGTTTCTAACCAACGTGTTTTAGTGGATCCTGTTGGAGCTTTTGTAGTTATACATATCCTTGTAAATAACATTTTGCTTTAAACAATAACAAAATATTTTTGAAAGGAAAAAATATAAAACCAGAAGAGAAGAAACTTTGCAAGCACATAGCCCCTACAGTAGAAAACTGTTTTTCAGTTTGAAAATGATACAGTTATTATCTCTAGCTGATATTTAATTAAAATGCATACACAATTTAGTTTAAAATGGCTGCTCAATTTGAAGGTCATAGCAAATTGAGGGTTTTATAGATAATGGAGTACTGAAATGTGTTGTTTTTTTTTTAAGTAACTGTTACTGGTGTGACTCAGATTAGAGATAAAAATATGCATGCTGAATATACCATTCAGATACAAGTTTGGACCCCTTTATAGATTTCTTAGGGACATGGAATATAGGGATGCCTTAGAATGAATAGTGCCACATGTCACAAATGAATCTATTTCTGTAAAAAATAATGTTGGCATGTGGGCACCTAAAATTGTTCAGCAAACCCAAGTGAACTTTTAAAGCAAGCTTAAGGCCATTAGATTGCACAGCATAAGACCTCTGCTTTTCAGTGTTCTTGATAGCACAGTGTAAGTTCCTTGATATCCCTGTAGCTTGCTTGCACAAAAGCAACTATTTTTACTGAAATTGCAAATTCTACTCAAGTTTCTCTTCATAAGAGAAATGAGGCCTGCCGTCTATGGGGGGGATATTGTACACAGCAGAATGGTATTCTCTCTCTACTCATCGTATTTCCCATTCTTCACTGGAGAGTCAGGCCATGCTGCCTACTAGGTGAAACATTATCAGTGGAGTTGAGACTAATTATGAAGTTCTTCATACTCTGGTTTCTGAGAGATCCTTGCTTGCTTCCATTCTACCTTGTCAGGGAGGAAATGTCAAGCCTTTCTACAGGTATAAGATCTGTGGCTACGACTGACTCTTAGTAGGAATTGCATATCTGGGACTTAAAGACACTTTGTAAACTGATTCTCTAGATTGTTCTCAGCAGAGGCTTCTACCATCCCTCTGAGAACTAATGCAAATTTAAGTGTCTTCAGGAGGGAGGCTGAGAATTCTAGACCTAATTCAAATGGATTTTTAGTTCTGTAGTACTGATCATAGAATCATAGTTCTGTAATACCTAGCTAGTAGTGGAAAGGCGCAAAAAAGCTGGGAAAGAAATGAAAAATCAGGCTTATAGCTAGCTGCTTAAAATTATAAGAGCAAGTTAAAACTGTCAGTTGGTGGTTTCACGGACACGACTGCTTATCAAGGCTGGAGGCCAATGACAAGGGAGTATACTATGAAAATTTAGTTAATATAGTTACCTAAGTTTGATCTAAGACAAAACCCCTGTAATAAGTCTTCATAGAACTGCTTCTCAGTGCATTTGAAGTTGGATTTATAAGATATGTTCCAAAGGTAACTCAGAAATAGCTGCACTGAATATCAGTAAAAAATGTGTTGAAATTTGTGCACATTCTGCCTAAGACCTGAAGAGGTGATTCTAATTTTATTTTACGCACATTCAGACACACCTAATTCCCAAATATTTTTGTTAGTTTTACTTCTGTTCTAAAAGAGAATAATAAAATACACATGCTGTTCAGTCAAATATGGACATGTTGATTATTTTTCTGTTTCTGTGATTTTATATTTTATTTTTGAGCTGCAAATGTGTGTGTATATATATATTATTTTCTGCATTTTCTTTGAAAACTCATTAAATGGCCAAAGTTCTGTTGAAAAGTTTGCAAACAAGTTTACAAGACATATCATTGAACTTGATATCAGGTGTAAAGGATAAAATGCAGTGAAATTCTCTTTGCATTGAGGTTGCCTTGGCAACATTTCTTTAGTATTTTAGTACAGTGCATTTTCACAGATTTCTGTAGAGAAACAGAGATACTTAAGTCTTCGTCTAGAATTTCAAGTTTTCATTGCAGAAGCAGTGAAATTGATAGACTAGACTATAAGATGAAAAGAGGCTGAGTTTCGGTTTGTCAGGTTAGAAGAAAAATAAATGTTGAGTCCTGGAGGTTCAACTATGATCCCGAGAGCCAGTGAAAAAGAGAAAGGTGTGTGACATTTTTATTTTAGCTGAGTGCTGAAGAGGAACAATAGTTTTCAGAATTTAGTGAGAAGGTTTATAATGCAGCTGAAATTTCTTGGTTTCTTTGCACTGGCAGGTGTAGTGGAGTCTTTCAAAGGTCCTTTTCTATGCTAGGTGATATCCCAGATGTAGTCTTCAGAAAAGCAAATTGCTCCTTGTGCTTCTGCTTTCAGAAGCAAAAGGAATTTTAATATGTGCATTCTATGATGCTGCTGGCTCTCCATCTGCATAAGGAGCTGGAGAAGGCAGCTAACACAGCTATTAGTTCATCACTACATAATGAGGTATGCTTGCAAACCAAAAGCTGCCAGATCTCTCAGTATGCAGCTTGTGTGCTGTGCCAGGTGCATAATTACTGATAATGTTGCTTCATTCCAAAGTTTGTGTTACGATTCATTCATGTGGAGACATTAAGGAGTTTGTAGCCCATATGATACTGAACTATGCACCAAAAATTTGGAGTTTATGCTGCATCCCATGTACTATTATTGGACTATTATATGAAAAATAAATGAAACAGAGGCACTGCAGTACCACATTTGTTGTGTTTATGAGTATTACTCTGTATACTTTGTCTGCAGTTAAAAATAACATTTTCTTCATCAACAGTGAGTATTCAGTAGATAGCATAGAAAATAAAAACAAAGGTTCTCCAGATTCTCCTTGCTTATTGTTGCTTCCTTGCTTATAGATTTCTGAAGAGTCATTGGGGTCCAACCCTGCTTTCCTAGCCTGTCACAAGCCAGAAACTTTCTCCAGCCAATGCAAGGCATAGCAATGTAAGCTTTTCTCAAACATTTGTTTCTCCTACCCCTTAGCTTGGCCCAAGTGGCTTCAGCTAAAGCTTTAAAGCACATTCGATAAATGTAGGTAGATGTTTGAGAACCAGGAATTGTTGAAGTATCACTGGGTTAAGGTTTGAAAAATCTTTATGGCACTGGATACCTTGTTGTTTAACAGATTATGTAGTCATTAAAAAAGACATAAGGATTAAAGTAAAAACTAGAAAATAAAGATTTTTAATACTGGAATAAAATCTTGGAAAATTGCTGCAACAAAATCAAATAATTGCAGTTAGTATCAGTAGTGAAGAACTCTTCATCATCTTTACAATTTCAAGTCATTTCCTTTCTTCTTAAATCAAAAATTTGTCTCCTTGTCATAAATAAAGATTTATGCTGCATTTTTTCTATAATATAAACTCTGGCTTTTTCCCTAGTTCTCCAGGAGGAATGATGATTGGCAGAGTGCAAAGCAGAATTTCAGCCATTTTTTTCCATGTTGCCCAAGGGTTAAATAATTGCCTTGATGGTTTGTTTTTTTTTTTAAAGGCTGCTGTTCATTTTTTTTTTTTTTTCATTTTTGGCTAATGATCCCATTTACTTCCTTCACCTTTCTTAAGATTTCTATTGTAGAGTTTTCTGTGCTTAATCTTTCTGCGTATGAAAGTGTTCTGTCACAACATTTACACATCATACTGCAAGAGAAATTAAATTCTTAGTCTTCTAGGATTTATATGGTGTTTTTTCAATTTGGGGTTTGTGTGTAGGTGTTTTTCCTTTTTCTTTTTTTTTTTTTTTTTCTCATTACTGTTGTTTGAATACTAAATAGATATGAGGTGCAAACGTTGAATTACTGAGACTGGGAAAGAGGTGTTTATATTCAGTAGTATCTCCTACTTCTGCATTATATTTCTCTGGATTTGCAGAGATTTTTCTTTAAGATCTGTTCTTTTGACAGAAGTTGAGGCTGAGGCTGCCCAGAGAGGTTGTAGAGTTTCCTTCTTTGGAGATCTCCAAAACCTCCCTGGATGCTTTCCTATAGGATGTACTGTAGGGAACCTGTTTTATCAGGTGTTAGGACTAAATGATCTCCAGAGATCCCTTCCAACCCCTATGATTCTGTGATTCTGTTTTAATTACAGTTATGTTATTCTCTACAAAATTCTTTGCTTTTATGAGTGACCAACACACCTGTAGAGCTGTAGCAAGGTTTAATTCTGTATTTCTGGGGACAAAAAATGAAAGTAAGGTGGTTCAATCATCCCCTGACTGTGCTTCAGTAATGAGTTAAGAGCTAAAATCTAAAAGAATAGTAGGATCTGTATGAATTGGTTGTGGAACAATGTGAGTTTTGTTTGTAGTTACTTTTAGACTACAGAATTATACTTGGGAGGTTTTTTAAATCTCTTTAAATGCATCTTAGAATGGTGAATTCAATTTAATAAACACCTGGTAAAACTAGATTATTTGAATGCATAAACTGAATTTATGCAGTTTTATGGACAGAAGGAACTATTGCAATTAAAACAATGTGAGGTTTGCATGAGCAATTAGCTGTTAATTTCAGACATGCATTTGCTTTTGCAATGTATTTGAGAACCAACAGATGAGATCCTTTTGTACGTGTTAAATTGAGCATTCAAATATTTTTTCTTTTACAGAACAGTAACAAACAAATAGCACACTTACTCACGTAATGATAATTAGTTATGTTAACCACATTCATGAATGCACATTTTATCTTTGCTGCAAGTTTCTATAATTCCGTATAGTACTATAAAAATGTATCATACCTCGTCCTAGACAAATGATCTTATTGCTCTGCCTTACAATACAACAACAAGTAATCTTTGGACAAGTTTTAAAAATAACATCACAGTTCCAGAACTCCAAGTCTGGCATCTAATTTTTTTTTTTTTTTCCCAAAAGAATTCAGCATGCAGCCATTCTCATTGAATACAGTGAGACCTGATGAGTAATGAGCATTTTTGAAACACTATACACTTGTTCATATCAACTGAATTTACACTACGTTTGCCAAAAAAATTCTGTGGTTTATGTAATACACCTTCTCCTTGAGATGTAGTCTACCAAGCATTAGAGTTGCAGAACTGCTTTATTCTTTCTTGTTAGAAGAGGTAAGAAGGGTAAGTGATGGTGGGAAGAGAAGGTGAAGTAACTATTACGTACCTAGTCTGGAAAATGGAAGAAAACTGGAAAACAGTTTCAATTGAAGATGCTTCTTGTCCTTTTCTTTTGCGGAAGTATACTTGGTTTGTTCTTAAATTAAATTTTAACTGTGCAAATGTCCTTTATTCTGAGTCATTCTAATTCCTTTTTCTTTTTTTCGTTTTTTTTTTTTTTCCTCTCTTTTTTTAATAGATATACATAGTTTAGCCCAATCCATGTACGTCTGTTGCTTTGTAAAGCCTTGCAATTAATATCTGGGTTAGAAAGCTTAGATATTTTTTATGCAAATCTTGCATTAGAGGTTAGAAAATCTTCAGAATGAAGACATTCATCTGTTAACAGAAAAAAAAAAAAAAAGTAATGATCAAGGTTTTCCCAATAATTTCCCACACCATTCTGTAACTGCGTTTTCGCTCAGAACAAGAGGAACTGTCTTCTTCAGTAAAGAAATTAGATTATTCACAGTCAGTAGCTATTTCCTTCACTGAGTTGGCAACCATTGGCTTTGGAGGCAGTTTTTTGGCTAATGAAAGATGAGGAATGCCTTCAGAACACATAGTAAATTCAGTGCTCATAATGTAGCAGTGTATTCAGACTTAAAATGTCCTTCCATTTTACTTGGAAGTATGAAGAGAATACTCTGCCCAGAAGATTGTGGAGTCTACTTCTACAAAGATATTGACCTGCCTGGGCACTTTTCTGTGTGACCTGCTGTAGGAAACCTGCTTTAGCAGGTCCCTTCCAAATCCTACATTTCTGTAATTCTGAGAGTAGAAATTGGCAAAAACTGGAAGATCGGCATTTGTTGATTTTGTTTTCAACAAAATTACCAGAACTCCAATTTTGAGCTGAACCACCTTATTCTTTTCAAGACTGAGCTATAATAATGTGAAGAGCCTTTCTGACAATTATTATTTGTCTTGTGTCTTGCTGGGTTTAGCCTGGAAGCAAATGCATTGAGAAAGCTCTGAAAAAAATGCTAAAGAAAAGAAAGAAGTATCCTGAATTACTGACGGTGCCAGCAATTCCATTGTATGTGAAAGAAGAAAAAAAATTATGAAATAATTTATGAGCTTAAATTAAAAGATACACAGCTCTATACTTACATTGTGTAACTACCTTTCAAAAGTTACAAAATCTTTCTTTTCAAAACCACAATTGAGCTTATTTTATTTGACTCTCTTGCACTGTGTTTTCAAATAATTTCTCATTGTTGTTAATACTTTTCAATACAACCTATTTCCTATTGAAAAATTAGTATTGAATTTGTTGAGAGTTATTTCAGTCTCTGTAGAAAGTGCACTTTTCTTTATGAATAATTTTAACTGCAGTCAAAAATACAATTTCTTTTCAAGAAACTGGACATTGAGTAATTTGTAAAGTTTAATAGCTCTCCGTTTATCCACAGAAGGAAAGCAAACAGTGTGTCTGGATGTTTTATTTTAAATGAATTCATATCTTAGTGTTTTATGTGTTGATGGTCAGATGTGTGCCATACAACTAGGAAACACCAATTGGAGAGCCAAAATGAAGTGTTCAGAATGCTAAATTTTGTGGGACATAAAACATTTTGAATGCTCTAGTAGAAATAACAGTGACATGCATTCTAGCAATAGGACTAAGATTATTTTGAGAGATTCTAAGTTCTCTATTTTTTGTTTCCGTGTGTAAGAAAGTATTCAGCTGTGATAAATGGCAGGAGGAAGAACAATAACAAATTTAAATAGAAAAATAAAGTCTACAATTTGGAAAGTTTATATTCAACCTATGTGATATGTCTAAGCAATCAACTCCTATTCAGTACAGGAAATAAGAGTTTCATCAGTTGACCAAAACTAACTAAAGATTTAAAGATGCTTATTTACATGTGATATATTTGACAAGTGAAACTTAACCTCTTTGTAGTGAAAAGTGTTGTATAATTTTCTGCAAATTAATCCCTACATCACTGACTTCAGACCCTCAGAACACAAATTTTTGTGATTTTGTGTTTGTTTTTCAACTTAATTAGATGATAAAGAAAAAATAAAACAGCTAAAACAGCTCATTTTGAATATAGCATTACAGTTTCTGTAACATACAGACATTTTTCAACCTGCTTCTAAGTTTTCAGATTGAAAAGCACTAAAGTCTTTGATTGCTTTTATTAAAAGTTATTTTAATAAGATTTGCAATTGTATCTGATGCGTTCATTGTGTATCATGCAAAGTATGACCCCTAACTGCAGTGTAAACATTAGTGAATGAGATTTGTTTATTAACAGCCCACTCCAGAGTCACTAACTGGCATTTAGACTAAAAAATTCAGTAAACTAAAGGGATGAGAAGCTCTTTGTATACCCTACTGATTTTTCTGTTTAGAAAGGAGCATTTTGTGTCTCATGAAGCAAATATTCTGACATGGTTCTAATCCTAAGTACCTGGTTTTATAGGAGGCTCAAGGTAATGGAGCTTGTTTCTTCTTTTCTCCCTCTCTGTTGAAGATGTCCTTCACAAAATGCAAGGACTTTTAAAGTGGTTTCGAGGCTTTCAATCCTCCTTTATCAGCAGCTTAGTGCCTCAAGCTAATCTAACTATAATATATGGTAAATATTTTCTCTTGCAGGAAAAGTGCTTAAAGCTATTTCTATGCATTGATTGAGCACATTAGGCTAATATTTATCCATTTGAAACCTGGAAGTTTAGCAATACATCACTTAATAGCTATGTACCGATTATAAGAAGTAATTATACATATGAATATCAAAGAATATTAAGTCCCTTGTGGAGGAACCATAATAAACGGTTTAATGGTGTTTAAATCTGGAAAGCTGGAGTAGTTTGGAACACTTATTAATTTTAGGAGATGCATGGCTTTCTGAGTATTACAAATAAATAGGACTACAAACACTCATACATTTAATGGCATTTTGAGTTGTAGGAATATGGCCTTCAGGTTACTTGCTACAAAAGGCAGTATATGTTTGTTGCAGAGGCTACTTTCTCTATTAGATTCAGCATTTTTCAGAACCGTATCAGTGTGTCGTAGTTTTATATAGAGCAATTAAATGTATCCTTTTTTTTTTCTGCTTGATAGCGTTTCAGCCAGGACTTATGTGATTTTCTTTGAGTTCTTGAGACTCCTTCCTTTTCTTCTCACTGTTGTTAGCTCGAAACAATACCACTGTCTTGTATCTCCACTGTTACTGTGCCCTGTTTTCTCTCCTTTTTTTGTGTGAAAAAGAATTTTCTCTGCCTTTTTTCATACTAAAGACCTTTTACATAGCTAGTTTACGCCATTGCAATTTCTTCTCACCCAAGAAAAAAGAAAAAAAAAGTGAACAAACTGAGAAAGAAAGGAGCCCTGAGCTCTGCAGATTTCAGAGGAACGATCAGCCATATCAGCATGATGTCTGAATTACCTTTATTAAATGGGCATATGTTTATTACACATTCCGTTTTTGAAACTGTTTTCATGTTCTAAGTTCAACTTCAGTTGTTCTCTATGGAATCACTTTTTTTTAATTGTGAATCTTACTCAACTGTGGAAGACAGGTAATTTGGTTTCCCATATTAAAAAAATAAAATTAAAAAACCTTTTCATTCGCGAACTCAATTTTAGTTACTGTCATGGCATGTTGTGGAAGTGCCTAACAAAAACGTGCATTTTTTTTTTTGTTGAAATATTGTTAGGCTTTTGTTTTAGCTGGAGTTAGTACAACTTCCCTGGAAACAGTATTAAAACTATAAGCACTGTGGGAAGATGAAGATATAATGTAATCCCATTGAATTTTGATGTCTGCTTGCTAACTGACCTGTTTTCTTTGCCCTGTTTAACCAGATGACCCCTTGTGTAATTCTATAGCATTACATTAGAGATAAAATTGGCATGTGTATAATAAATGTATGCCCTTTTAATTCCCTTATAAAATGGAGGACACATTATTTATAATGTACAGTGATGTCAGACAATAACTTAATTTTTGCAATTTTATCTTGTTAGCCTTAGAAGTAGATGGAATGCTAACTTGCAATTACGGTCTTGGGACAGTGTATGATACAGTGATCTGTACTTCCACAGTTAATTTGAATACTCTTTCTGCTCTAGACCCTTTTTATGTTATTGTTTAAAATGCAGCTCAGTTTTCTAAAGCAAGTCTGTATAAACATTGATATGGAATACCAGGCTCTCCAAGAACCAGGGTTCTCAGATTCTTCAGGACAGAATTAAGAAAAAAATGAGTCATCACCATATAACTGTTTGCACTTCAGAAAAGGCATAGTGTTAGACCTTCCTGAGCTCAAATATCCTTTGGAAAAAGTATCTAATCTGTTTTAATCCTGTTTGTTCTCATCTTCCTTTTACAGTCTTAGGTACTGAATCCCAAACTGCTCTGGTAGTTTCTACCAATATTGGTAGAAACAGTTCTAACTTATGATTCACACTGGGGAAGATATAATCTCAAAATCTTGAGATATTTAATTGCATGTAGACAAAGAATTTACAAAACAAGGAAGCCAGTGGCCTAAACCATTTCCTAAATTAGAACTGTATAAATAACTTTAGTAGGTCAATAAAACAGAAATTAGTAAAAACAAAAAAATATATAGAGGTAGAATCATTACATGAGCAGTTCTATACAGAAAAGAGAGTTTGTCAGAGAACAAAGTATATGTTCATGATATACATGTGTAATCAAAGTTATTCAGTGTTAAAATCCCATAGTGCTGGTTTGTTTAGTTACAGAATATAATTTGCGAAACATTTGGAATTGATGTTGCTGCATGGAATTGACACTGGGAGCCTTGCACAGTTTTGGGTAAAAGAATGCTGGATGTGAAAATATGTAAGATCATTTATGTTGTCTTGTGTAATACTGTGTTTCTCTTGCAGAAATACTGAAAATATTTCCTGCATATTTGTTACTGGGAGAGGATTGAAGGATCTGACATTTTTCCTAGAAATACATTTTTTGCACTTAGGTGAAGTCATCTCAGTAGAAAGTCACTTCCAAAGGTTCTGACAGTTGTCAGTTAATATTAATAGGGAAGTTTAGAGACGGGGGCCACTTTTCTTTCAGATTGAACTCTGGACTGATTATCTTTCCTTTTCTAACCTGAAGTAATGACAAATCAAGACCTCCCTTCCTCAAACAGTAACTTAGGTACTTTTTTGGTATACCTCCACGTTCCTTGGCTACATAGCTTCTGTCTTACTGTCTGGTAAAAAGCAGTTCTAAAGCATCAAGTTTCTTAAAAGGTGTTAAACAGTACAGTAGACTGAGCAATATATTCATGATACACAATGGATTCAATGTGTGCATCTGTAGTTTTGTGTCATATTTTCTGGCATTATTGCCATCCATTAAGCTTGGATCCAGATATGAAATTTTTTAATCATTGGATTATTTAGTGCTAGAGGTCTGTTTCAGGTTATTTATGATTTTCTTAATGATATTAAGAATGATATTTGATAAGAATGATATAATGATATTTTTAAGTGCATAGTTTTTTGCACTCTGGTAACAGGGTAACTGCTTTTTTTTCCACTGCCTTGACTAATAATCACACTTTGTTAATTAATTAATTAATTTTACCTTTTTTTTTTCTTTTGGCATGTCTTCATATTTACCATTATTTAATACATTATTTAATCCCAGTGCAACTTCACTTTTTCTGCATTTTTTCGTTGAAGAAGTAGAAATACAGTTACTTGGAGGTACTTCCAACAATGCTTGTTCATTTCAGTCTAAAAAGTTTAAGCCAGTTATAGCAAAAGTTATTATTTTTGCTCCATCCTGAAGTCTGAAGATTCATAAAATAAAATGCAAAGTCTGTCTGAAACCAATGTTTTAATTACACTTGTCGTCTCACAACAAGAAAGCTGTCACCAGCTACAGGCTTGAAGAGGATATAATCTGACACTGGCAGGTAGTGATCCTACTGTAAGATCATATTGTAAAATTTCTAACCTCTACAATACTGATGTAGTGATCAGAAGAAAAGATTAATCTTTAAGCAATATGATAAACACGTAAAGAAAAGATTTTTTTTTCCAATGATTCATAAACAAATACTAAATCAGGATGGACACTTGTTGAAATAGCTCATCTCTTGCAGCTGTGTAGCTATTGCCACAGATGATATTACTTTTCAGGCAGATGGATGCCATCAAAAGGTGACTTAGAAATCCCTGTAGTAATTACTTGTATTTTCAAATACTTTTCTCAGTTTATTCATATTATAAATGATGTTTTAGATTTTACAACTTCTATTTTATAGTAACTGTTGTCTGTTTTTTCTTAATGAGTGAAACCAATGCTTACAGCTGTTAATTACAGAAAATGCAAGAACATATAAACATTTGTCATGCTAAAGTATAATCATCCTCCCATAGTATTATAAATTCATTAGTCTTAACTCTACGTTCAATGAAAATTAGAGCAAAAGTGAGTTCTTAGTCCATTGATCTATTTGAAAATATGTCTGTGCACACTATTTTCCTTGGCTTTTCTCTCAGGCTTCACTGAACCTGTGGCATCTCCTATGTATCTATTAGATAGAATGCTGTTCTTTTTGTAGTCTGACATTTTTGTACAATTGCAACAGTTACAATCACAGGAGAAACTGCCTTGCTTTGAGAGAGACAATTTCTGTATCCATTGCAGTTTTAGAGAAAACAAGTTTTGTTTTCACCAGACCACCTGATCATCTTTTCTCCTTTCCTCTTGAGGCAGAAATGGAGGCAAGAACCACTATTCTTATAAAGCAGGTACCAGAAGCAGTATGAACTACTGCTTCTTAGCTGACTAGGCAATACATGCTGTTTCTACAGCCAGGCAGTTGTTCCAAGGTCTGTGCTACTCTGAGTTTAGGGAACAGTGAATAATTCTAATCTTTAATTATACAAAAAAAACAAAAAGAAAGAATACCCAAATATATTCCAAGTCTGTGGATGAAAATGAAATTGAAACACCAGACAGTAAAAAAATATGTGCTGTATATACCCATGCCAGTCTCAAGTTGTTCATATTCCAACTCTGAGTTTATCATTTTTCTTCTCATTAAACCATTAACAGGATGCTATGATGTTTTCAGCAAGCAGTGTGAGACAGAGTAAGAATCTAAATTATGTACCATACTCAAGTAGAATGTGGCATAATATATGTATCAGAAAGTTGCATCAATAGGTAAATAATTTGTTAAAAATATTGGCATAGATACTTAGAACTAACTTATGTCCCCAAGTTGTGCCAGAGGAGATTTGGATTAGAAATAAGGAAAAAATTTTTCTCTCAGAGTGGTGAAGCACTGGAATGGCTGCCCAGGGAGCTGGTGGAGTCGCCATCCCTGACAGTGTTCAAGAGTTGCCTGGATGAGAAGCTGAGAGATATGGTTTAGTTCTTGTGGTCATAATTGTAATGGGAGAATGATTGGACTAGATGATCTTGTAGGTCCTTTCCAAACTTGTGATTCTGTGATTCTAACATCGTTATGCCTAATACTTAGCAAATATGCTAGTTTTTTCAACAAGAAAATGCACCAAATGCACGAAAACGCTAAGAAAAAATAAATTAAAATAAAAGTATTTATTTAGGAACCTGTTTTACAAATAACAGCAACTAATTGTGAATCTCTAAATCCAAATATTGTTCAGATTTGACATCTGCCCATCATTTAAAGTGCCTGAAAATTGATTGTATGTCTGGCAAATCGCAAAGTTTCAGAGTTTGGGAAACTGCTGTTCAAGTTAGGTTGTTTTTCTTTTTTATGTTTCCAGAATATCTATTGATTTAATTTGTAACTAGGGATGCTAAGAACACAGAATAAATCATGTCAAAGGATTTGTGTTTATCTGTTTTGATATCTGAGTTAATGACCATGTATCTTTAAATACACTTCCCTATGCTAAATTCTAGTGTGCACATTGACTGTCTGGGTTTTCCGGGAACTATGAGTTCTTTAAGTGCTTCCATTCCTATTCCAGACTGTTTGTTTCAGTACTTAGTAGCAGCAGATGTTTCTCTGGACTTCTGGAGAATTAGATTATTACTTGTAGATCCTATTTTCAGTAGCATTTATGAAATTATTTGACTTTTTTTTTTTCATTCATTATTTCCCCACAGTCAACAGAGTAAATAAATACATATAGATAAGTAAACATTTTCTAAATAAAAGAAGCAAAAATATGATGTTGATCCTTAGCACATAAGAGATTGATCTTGAATGTTTGTTGCACAAGGTCTTATATGGGAAAATTATTCTGTTGTATGAGTGAGCATAGAATAACCCCCCATGTCTACTAATCCTTCTGTTTTTCTTTTAAATAACTTGAGTTGTACATGGCTATTTAATACTGCTGTGTGGAATATTCATCATAATTCTTAAGCAAAAAGCAGAAGAAAAAAGGCTATAAACAAAATGTTCAATTTCTGATACCTAATATGTTTAGTTCCAGTTTAATTTTTCTGTTTGCCAGAAAATCAAGGTTTTCCCCCCACAGCTTTTGTTGTTTTGTCTGGTTTCCAAAGCTTCTGAGATTTAGTGTGTACGGGTACCACATGGGGATAGTTTTCTTTTTTTTTTTTTTTTTTTTTTTCCAGTGAGAAAGAAAGTACCATCCTTTAAATAAGCCTTGTAATGCTTGTCTCTGTTAGTTCTGCAAATCATAGTAATCCAGTCGTGATTTAACCCAGCAGGCAGCTCAGCACCACACAGTCATTTGCTGACTCCCCACCAGTGGGATGGGGAAGAGAATCAGAAAAAGAAAAGTAGAACTTGTGGGTTGAGATAATAACAGCTTAATGGGGCAGAAAATGAACGGAAAATAATAATAATAAATAGTACGCAAAGAAAGTGATGTACAATGCAATTGTTCACCGCTCACCAAGCAATGCCCAGCCAGTCCCCAAGCAGCGGCAACCCCCCTCCCCCGACCCCCCCCAGCCAGCTCCCCCAGTTTTATTGCTCTGCATGACATCATATAGTATGGAATGTCCCTTTGGCCAGCTTAAGTCATCTGTTCTGTTTCTGTCTCCTTTCAGCTCTTTTTGCAACCCCAGCTCCTCCACACTGGCATGGCAGCACAATAAGCAGAACAGTCCTTGATTCAGTATAAGCACAGCTCTGCAACCCCTAAAACATTAGTCTGTTGTCAACTCTGGTTTTCTCCTGAATCCAAAACACAACATCATACAGACACTATGAATAAAATTACCCCAGCCAAAGCCAGGTCATCCAGTTCATTGTAAACCTAAATATGTGTATTAAGCTATGACTTCTCTTTTTCTTCCCAAGGTGGAGTTCCCTTCAGAGAGGCAAAGCAGTTCACCTTTGTGTTCATGTCTGGTGATATCTGAGATTCTAAATTAGTGTTTGCCATTTTAGTACTCACCAGTGTATTCTGCAGCATATTCACTGTATTAATCATAATATTGCCTTATCTCTGAGCAAATGGGGTATACCGTCCCTTTGATGGGGCCAGAACATCCACATGGCAAAATTTATCAGCAATCTCAATGCTATACAACCATCTATTTATCCAGCATTTTCAGAAACTGGAGTAGTATTTTGGTGAGTTAATAGAGATCTGTCTGTTTATTAAGGTTTGCTAACATTTCCTTTAACTTGAAAATGGAAAAGGAGATCTATGTAGTGTTGCTTTCCAGTTTTCTGTAAATGATCACAAGTTGTAGTCCTTAGAATAAAACAGGAAGGCTGTATTCTACATCCTTAAAATAACCATGCAGTCATTCCGATGTTTTGGCAAGTCAGCAGATTACAAATAATTTCTACTATCTTCCCAGACACATGGTTAGAAAAGTATTTTTATGTCCCTGTGATTTCATTCCTTTTCTGGCTTTGGAAGATAGCTCGTGTCTCATAGGACAGAATAGAAGACAGCGAAGAGGGTACAAAATGAGGCAAGTGAAATTTAGGAGGGCATTTATGAATACAAGCATAGACAGCTTGGTTGAAAAGTATATAAAACCAATTAAATAATTAGTACTGTGCCCTAATGCTGTTACTCTTTGAGATTGCCAACTGTTCTACCATGAAATTCAGTAATAGGCATTGTACCTCTGGTGCTTTCAAGTTGCTACCTAACTCCAGAAGGCAAATAGTAACAAATATAATCTGAACAGCAGCTGATGAAGCATCACTGGTTCTAACCCTTTTCTTTTTGATGATTATGTCACCCTTCCTGTTGCTTGCTTACACAACTTCCTTAGTCTTCCTTCCTAAATGCCCATAATAACTATTCCCCAGTGATAGAGTTAATGTGATTATGACATTTTTCTTACATAGGACCACCTACACATAACTTCATTCTGCATTCATTCTGAATCTAAATCTGGCTTTGACATCATAAAAAAATAAAATAAAGCTATTACAGACATCTTTCAATTTGCATTCACTGTGTTTAGAAGCAGCTTAGGATTTTTTCAGTTCTGAAAGCACTTATTTTAAAATGAGGCTGTTTTTATATACATTAAAGTTGAGGACATAACATTGTCATATTGAGATATAAATAAATTCCTTTTATAATATTCCCTTAGACATGCTTATAGATTACTGACAATACTTTATTTATGAGAAGCTATTCAAATTATCTAATTTACAGGATTTAGACTGAATCATGCAACTTTTCAGTAATAGCTCTGTGTGTTCTTAAACCCTGATTTTTTCAGACGCTATTTTTCTCTCTACTGTTGGTGTAAGAAATCTCTTTTATATGTCCTCAGCAACTACTAATGACATTATTACAACAACAACAAAAAAAAAAAGTAGTTTATATTCTAGTATTCTGACAAAACATATAACGCCCAGCAGTTGGAATTTAATTGGTTTTCTTGAACCTCTGTTCTTTTTATGCATGTGAACCATTAGACAAAAGGAAAAGAGCAGAGGAGGTCTGGGGTCGAATTCATTCTGAATTTGCTTACTTCCTACAGAGAGATTTTAAGCTGCTTGATATCAAATGACTGTATGCTCATTATCAAGAGAAAAAAAAAAAAAAATCAACCACTTTAAACCACAGCACTTCTATGAAACAACTTAGAATAGAAAATATGTGGCAATGGAGTAGAAATGGCAGATGAAATCTAGACAGGCAGAATGTGAAAGCCTGTTAAATTTAGCTCCAAGATTTCTCTTTAATAAGCCCCTGTGTTTGACAGAATCTCTATGTATGACAAATCTGTATCACAACACTTCCAATTCATGATGTATCTCAAACGGAATAGAATTCTTAATACCTTTCATATTTTTATGAATTTACAGATCTATCTCTGCAGGTTTATTTTCATGCATGCTTCTCTAAGTTCTGCTTCATCCTTCCTCTTTTAAATGGACAGATGATGAGAAGGTCATCATCATAACCTATCAATGGAAAGGGAGAGAATTTACAGGGAAATATAAATGGGTCACACAAAAAGAAAAGAGAGGAATTAAAAGAGAAAAAAAAAAAAAACAACCCTAGAAAACACACAAAAAAAGAAGTATTTCAACGAGGATCCCAACTGCCAGATAAAAAACCAATACTTAATAGTTGGTAACACTGCCATAAACTACTCCTTTACCTATATCCACACGCTCACTGTCCTTCACATCTTCACATTTTTGTGCTCAGTTGTGCTGTTGTTTTCCAATGCAATCTCATGATATGCCATTTTACGAAACAACTGAAAAGCACCTAGATATCATTGAATCCCACATGGAATAATGTGGGGAACGTGCGCTATAGATAAATATTTAGTATTCCTTAGTAGTTAAAAACACATAATTAATTCTGATGTCCTTACTCTGAAATTTTGAAGTTTTATTTCTTGAATTCCCTTAGAACTTACACATTGCTGAAAAGGTGGCAATAGCAAAAAAGAGGAACTGTCATGCTGAACTAAAGTAAATCTGTAATCAAGGATCTGAGCTCCTGATCTGTCTTTATTCACTGGAGAAGAAGCCTCAGAAGATTTCATTCTGTACCTAAACTCACCTTTATAAATACTTTTTAAATTTGTATTTAATAATACGACACAGGTCAACTGATCTGCTAAGGCTATTTAATGCTACCTTATATCTGTGGCATTAATATTCATTCAATAAACTTTAAAAGCTGCTTTAGTTGGTTGCAAACAAAGATTCAGCTATTTACTGAGACTTGTGTTTTTAAATGGCATTGGAAATCTCTCTACAAAAAGCATTTGAGAAAAACCCATTAATTCTGCAGTTTGTAGGAGCATTTCTTACACGAAGAATGTTTAGCAACATTTGCAAACCTCAGTAAGGCTTCAGTTCCAAAAATGGAGAGGGGGTGGATCATAAATTTTTGTAAAAATGATGGAATAGAGGTTTTACTGTGTAAAAGATCTCATGGTAAGGCAGGACAAAAGAATGCTTTTATCTTATTTTTCAGACTTTTTTGCATGGCCACTCATAAATCAGAATGTTTTTCAAAAGATGCTTCCTTTCCAATGCATTCTGTATTAGTCCCCCAAAATTCATTTTGTTTCTCATCCTTTGATTTTTTTTTTTTTCTCTTAATTATAAAAATATTTTCTCGCAGAGATACCATGGGTCACTACCAAGGATAGTCTTGTTTTGTGAAGTCTGTGTATCTTCCTATATAATTAAAGATTGCAAGCCCTCCAGCAAGGATACAGAGCCCCCAAATCAGGCTTCTGCTTTGAGCTGTCCTCTGGAGGAGCCCCTCTCTCAACACTGTTCACAGAGAAAGACTAAAAAGGCTCATCTACCATATCTAAAGTTATGAATAGAGTAAATTAGAAAAGTATTTGTTAGCACTCTCACATTCAGTTAGTAAAAAAAGTGATCGTGAGGTTAACTTTAGAATCTATCTAGAATGATAGACAGGATCAGTTGGAGAAATCACAATGTTTCCGTCCGCATAACTGCAAGGGATACTTTTAGGCACTTGAATAATATCTCTCTTACTAGAGTTCTTACTCTGTCTAAATTAGTACCTTATTGGATATTAGAATTTCTTCACAGAGCAGATGGTCAGACACTGTTAATGCATTGTCTGTGGAAGTGGTTGAGTTCCCACCCTTGGAGGTAATTAAGAGTCATGGTTTGGTTGGATTTAGCTCAGACTGATGATTGGGTTTAATGATCTTGCAGTTCATTTTCAAGCTAGATGCTTCTACAATTCTACGTAGGTCACTCCAAAAGTAATGGGTCCTATTTATTCTCATGGAAATTAAAACAGACAAAAGGAGCACGATAACACTATTTGATAGAGCAAATTCTCAGCTATAAAACACTATTTTTCAGTATACACAGCACCATTAACTATGCATTTCTGCCAGCAGTGAGCAAGTCTGTGTGCTATGCTTGTAAAAAAAAATCTGCACCAGAGGAGGTGACCCACTGTAACCATTGCTGAAACTCACCACCTACCATCTCACTGTGCTCACAACTGCTGCTTGGTCTACATCACTGTTCAACTAGCACAGATGAATGTCAGTGTGTGCAATTATTTCTCCATGGAGGAATTCAATGACTTGTGATTTCCTTCATACGCTTTTCCACATCAGATGCCATTTGACAGCAATGTCCACCTCTGACATCGTAGGCTGACATAATAAAATAGGTGGCATTACTTTCAGAGCAGCTCTCATATATGTGACAGCAAACATATATTTTCATGTTGTAATTACAAGGAAGAATATCTTTTGATTGCAGTAAAAACTGCCAGAAACTGAAACTCATTTCTACTTGCCATCTCTCCTTAAATCTCTATGTAGTCTGAAGTAGATTTTTCATTAGAAATTGATTGATTTCTGCTAGGCTATCTGCCAGATAGTAATGCTTGGGGTTTGGCAGCTTCATTCTTCAGCTGTTTCTTGAGGTGCAGCACTTGTAGTTTAGTAACTTTAAATTTCCTAATAGCATTTTTATAAAGGGGAATGTAAATATCATGATTTTTTTGGAGGTTGTTCCCAAGGTCTTTAGACATACGTTGCCAAGCAAACTAGCAATGGTTGACACAAAATTTCATGATCAGCATCTGAGACAAAAGGTATCATGCATCCTCTATTGTCTGTTGAAAAATTACAGGTGTTTTGAAATGGGAAATAATGTTTCATTTAGTCTATGTTCCTCTTTATTATGATAATAGCTGTGCAGGGAAATGCAACATTAGAAGTTTTTACATTGTTTAACTCTGTGAGCCATTTCTATGGAGCAGTCCTTATACTTTATAAATAGGCATACAAAATATTTATGCTTGTTATGAAATGGGAGCAAAAGTAAATCACATGTTCATATAAGGCTATACAATGCGATGCAGAAAAATTATCTAAGTAAAATGACTTTGTGCTCTACCTTTGTAATTTGGTTTAGGATATTTTACTCCAAGTGTAACTGGTAGGTACGAGAATTTTTTTCCTCTAATAATTAAAAGATGATATTAGTTTTTTTCAGTCTATTTGTTGCCACCTTACATCCACTCTTTTTACAAGAAATTTTTTTTTTTTAAATATACAAACACCAGTCATTTCTGCTTAACAGTTAGGTGACCTGACTGGTTTTGTTAGGTGGAGTCTTAACATACTTCTTGTTACAAATACTTATTTCCAAAATTCATACACAAGTTATGTTATAGAATATTGTTTTCTTCAGAAACAGAAAGAGATTTCACCTTTAGAGGATGCTTGAAGTAACTTTTGCAATTCTGTTGAGGTACTTTAATGGTTTAGTACAGAAAGCAGGCCATGAAATTAATTTAAAAAAAATTAATAGAATGGCATACCTGATAACTATAATGCAGTATGAAAGGAGAAAGACAGAAAAGCATAATGCACAGCATAAGATCGTATAATTGAGTGCCCAGCAGATGAAGAAGATTCGGGGTTCCTGCTCTGCAGCATTGTCTGTAAACCTTGTTCACCAGCACAGTGCAACAAGTTTCAGTGATTTTATAAGACAATTTTTATTTTGATGTGAAGGCTGATGTTGAAGTAGATTCTTACTTTGTTTCCTTGGTGATAGTGCATGCTGTCTGATCGCATCATGAAACGCAGACTTGCAAGATGAGCAACTTCAGTGTAATATGTGAAACTCTTTATTATAAATGATCTGCTGATAAAGAGGAAGCAGTGATTTTGATAAATCCTAATTATAGGGACAGACTTTTCTAATTAACTCTGTGTTAGTTTGGAAACTTGTTAGGGATACAGATTACCAATTTGTGTTGAAAAAGTGCACAGAATGCCTTGTTTGATAAGACTATTGATAATCAGTTATTTGGGAATTTTCAAGGGAAGAATTACAAATCAAATCATATTAGGGCTCTTCATCTTAAGTCTCTTTCATTAGCAAGCAGATAAGAAGCATGCATTGTGATAACAAGGTGTATTAGTTCCATAACCCGATTAATCTCCGGTGATTATTTGGAAATGAATCCATAAACTGTTCTGATTATATCATCTCAGAGTTGTTTACATTTTATTTTTAATCTGTTTTGCTTATTTTATATTGTTAACATCTTTATTATGGTAAGATGAGTTGCTTTTTTTATTGTTTTCTTTTCGAGTAGAATGCCATATTGTCAAAGTAATGGATTTTTCTCTACCTCCTTCTATTTGCCCAACAACAGAGTGTAAAATGAGTCTTTCAGTTCTTAACAATCATGTAAAATTGCCTTTTTCTTACCAGACTCACACAGTGTCTGTGAACCACAAAGGAAACAAAAATGAAATCTTCCACATGATGTAAATTAGAAATGCTGATTGTTATTGAGAAAGTTTTGTGACATACATTTAGCAGGACGGGGAAGCATCTTCTACTGCAGTGGAATGTGTACTGGAAAATTGTGAATGTGAATTAAAGACAATAAACTGAATTTGATTTTGATTTAATTTGATGCCAGGAAAGTGCTAGTTATTTGAGGAAATGTGTAGCTGTCTAAACAAAAAATGTCCAAGTAGTAAAAATTGTGTTTCTTTGTTTAGTGATATCACCCTTTGCTTTACAGTGTCTCCACTTTTATTGTAGCTAGAGTTGCGGAGGAAAATGTTATCTTTTTATAGTGTAATATCAAAATTTTAATGCCTAATATATTTTGTGAAAGACTGTAGTATGTTTTACTACTTTGATCTTTTCAGTGTTCAGTATTTTGATTGGCCAGGCATTCTATTTCTTCCCCACGGGTTTTTCAGACTATAAACAGGGGAAAAATTAGAGTAGCCAGTCAGTCAAATTAGAGAATATTGAAAAGATCAAAGCCATACAGAGCTGTACTTATAGAATATATGAAACATTAACATTCTGATAGCTCATTCTTATGCTATGGGTTGCAACAAGAGCAAGAAATACTGCAGTATCGATTTGTACCTATGATTGTAACTGTAATGAAAATGGGAAATGGCACAAACATAGCTCGCTGTCACCATGACAGTCTTTAAAGTTTTAGCACAAAGACCTTTTTAAAACGTGTTCTGCTTGTAGATCTAGAAATATACTTGTATGTTTATTGGAACTGAGGTCTCATACAGGCCCAATCTAGCAGTCTTCATTATCATGCCCAAATTGAAAATAACTGTAAAAACAAAGTGACAGAACAAAAGGGTCAAACTGATATCTGTCATTCTGTAGAGCTTCTAAGAAACACACAAAATTGTGATCATGGTTATATAAATGAAATTCAGGAAAAAAAATGTCCAGTTCTAGTAATTTAATATAGTATCTTAGCAAAATTTTGTCTTCCCAGGGAAGATAAATTGTATCCACATTTTTGCAATGCAGATGTTTACCAAACACATGGCAAGGGAGATGCATGTTTATCTCTTAAGGGAGAACCACTTTATTTAAGAGTTAATTGTAAAATTTTATTTCAATTGTTTCTGAACCAAAAGAAAATGTTTTCCTATGTGAAATCTAACTAGACTCTCTTAAATTCCATCTTTACTACTATTCTTCTAATTCTTTTTTAAGTGTGGATAGTATGGTTCTCTAGCGTCTCCGTCTGTGCCTGAGTTGCAAGATGACGAGGCAAAGTTTTTTACCAAGCATGTTAGGCATTTTAAAAATACTTTTTTGACTTGCAAATTCAAGTGCCAGTGTAGGCAGATCAAGTACAATACTTCATAAAATCCTGATGCAATTAGATTATAATTTGCTTCCCAGTTATTAATTATACTGTCCTAAGCATTGTCCTAAGTGGATTTTACATCTTTATTCTCTCTTAAGAAATTGAAGTAATGTGGGAAAAGTAGAAAGGGATGAGAAATACAAGAAGTAAGGAAAAGGAGAAAGTATAAGGGGATTTCTAGCCATGTAAGTTATTATTTTCTACCAGTTCTTCTTGTGTTTAGATTTACTTTCTTGCATGGTAGCAAAAGCTAATGTTTCAACTTCGTAGTGATGTTTTTTATGGGGGGGTTAAGGGGGAGGAAGGGGAAGGATGTCGAAGTTTGGAGTTTGTTGTTGTTACAGCACAAATACTTCTGGAGTAAAGAGATTAATGATATATATATATATATTATTTTAATATTGTAATGTTACTTGGTGGATTGTGTAAGGATTGAACAGAAATAATTGATGTGTTCTGGTTCAGGTCTATTAAGTTGCAGACACTTCAAATTTTGCATGCCATTTTTCCACATTATTTTCTTCCCTACCCATTTCAATTATGCCCCTGACTGAGGTCTTTATATAAAGTGGTGGCATTAATGTTGGCTGACTAAATCTGTGCAATGTGGGAGTGTCAGGGACAGTATCTTTTGTTCATTAGAACTTTCAACACCTGATATAGCCATGGGTTGGAAAAAGACATGTCAACAGGCACTGTATATACGATGGTCTTTTGCATGGCCTGTCTTTTTATTAGAGATACACAGCAACATTATCTCAAATTAGGAAATAGGGTATATAGAAATATTTTCCTAGTGTCTGCCCACTTCAGCTGATAATTGATGTCTCTTCAGTAAAATATGAGAGTGTTGATGTCATATCATCATGTACTTGTTCTGTGAAAATACAAATTTGGGAGAATGGGCTTTTTTTTTTTTTTTTTTTAATTTCCATATGGTGCTTGTGAAAACCTACTTTCTCATGATGACTTTCCGAATCTGTCTGGTTGTGTTTCAATTTTAGTAATCTCTTTAAGCATTACCTCACTAAAGGAATATTCATAACAGTCTTCCCTTCCATTCTCTGTCTTCCCTCTCCCTTGTAGAATTAATGTAATTGTTTCAACTGTATTGTTCATACAGATCTAGCAAAATGGATCTTGCTCTTAGCTGACTGAAGGGCCCTTTATACATTATTGAAAACTCTTACCTTCCTTTTCTTCAGTCTTTTCATGTCTAGAAAGCAAAATCAAGCACAAACCAGATAAACGTGTAACCATTTGTTTTTGCGTCCACACTCATCATTTGTCTCTTACACTGCATTAGGCTAAACATGACATAGTTAGTTTGGGTCCATTTTAGCCAGGCCGGGTAGACTGGACAGAAGTTTTTTTCATGCTCTGAGCATGACAGTTCTCTTCACATAAACTTATTGCTTGTTGACTTTTTCAGCATGGCATCAGGTGTTGTAGAATTTGTCTTTGCAAATGCAGTGTTTGCAACTCCACAACTAAAATCAGCAAGCAGTGCATATACTCAAATATTCTGAATACTGGTTAATTTTATTTAAATTCTCAAGTGATGTAGAAAAAAATCATGCCGAAGAAGATGATAAGGCACTCAATAGACTGTTGGTAGAGATGTGGGATTAGCTGGAATGAAGGCAGATGAAATTCACAATGCCAAATGCAGGTTATGCTTACTGAAAGTAGTCTGAATCATACATGCAGCATGGTTCCAGATAGGATGTTTGTGCTTAATGTTGTTATAAACGTGCAGCAAGTATAGACATTTTAAGCCTAGGTATATCTGTGTCAGAAAAAATAATGTAGATAAACTTGTTTGCTAACCAGTAGTTCTTTTAGCTTTATAAGTTTCCTTCCCTGTTCAGTCTCTCAGAAAGATCAAATTCATTCGGTTTGGTATTTTAACTCAAATTTTAAATATAAAGGTATTTTCAGCAGCGTGCTAGGAACCACAGATAAAGATGTAATTTAATATTTTTCCTTCTCTGTAATATAGTGTTATGACAAATACCATTTTACTGAACTTAAATATTATTCTCAAGTGAAAGAGCAAGTTTTACAGTAGAGACATGATGACTGGATGTGTTGAGCTGATGGGTTATCTACACTGAAAGTATAAAAATATATAATATATGCCAGAGACATCCAAGGGTTTGAATTCTCTATAATTCTTCTTACAGCAGCAGACAAGCAATTTTCAGCAGTGGAAAAAAGTAGAAGCTTGCTGTCTTTAAAATTATGTGTGTCAGAGGGGAAAATGCAGTAGAAACTAACCAGTACTGTGAGAATTAGTAGTATTCAGACAAAGAACCTGAGAAGTCAAAAAACACTGGTAGTGTTCAAAAGCTACAATGTATTTCCAAATGATCCAAATGAAAGTATTTGGGGAAAAAAAAAGACATAAAGCAACTTATCTCTGAGATACTAATTACAGCGAGTTTCTATCTGTGGAACAAAAATGTTCACTAATCCAATATGAGTGTTGAAATCTAATACCTCTTTCCTCATACATTCCCAATTTTCTAATACTAAAATGAAATGCATAATTTACTAGCATATATCAGTGGTGGTGTTTGTAGAAGGTGGTCACATGTTGTTCAAATGTTAAAATAGTATATTCCCTCATTTCTTGAATGTGAAGCTACTGTTTTGGAAATCAAAAATTTAAATGAAGACAGACCTGCAGAAACTTAGAGAAAAATCTGCATTATGGAAATTTTAGAGAAGCCGAGTCTATTCCTGACAAAGTGTTTTGCCATTGCTGGAAAGTTGTATACAGGAACAAGTAAAACCTGTGGTCCTTCTGGGCCATTTTACTGTCCTATAAATGTGATTGGAGTAACTGAGAGATATAGTAAAACAGTGGAAGGAAACTGTTTGTCGCTGTAGTAGTTCAGCTTCAGTTGTAAAAGAGATGTTGAGTTCAAAAGTTCTGTTCCTGTGCACTGGTTTTGGCTGGACTATAGTTAATTTTCTTCATAATAATTCATACGATGCTATGTTTTGAACTTATGAGGAAAACAGTTTTGATAAAACCATGTAGTTGTTGCTGGGCAGTGCTTACACAGAGCCAAAGACTCTTGTTTCTTGTGCTACCCTGCCAATGAGGAGCTGGGGTGTACAAAAAAGCCTAGGAGGGGACACAGCCAAGTCTGGTGACCCAGGCTGACCAGAGAGATATCCCATGCTCAGCAGTAGAACTGAGGTAAAGGAGGAGAAAGAGGGATGTTTGGAGTGAAAGCATTTGTCTTCCCAAGCAGATGCTATAGGTGACGAGTCCTACTTTCCTAGGAGTGGTTGAACATCTGGCTGCTGATGGATAGTAGCAAATGAATGCCTTGTTTTGCTTTGCTCATGTGAACAGTTTTTGCTTTATCTAACAAACTATCTAAACCTTCACATTTTCTCACTTTTACCTTTCTGATTCTTTTCTCCATCCCACTAGGGAGGAATGAATAAGTGGCTGTGTGTGGATTGGCCACCTGCTGGATTAAACCACAATAGTCTGACTGCTCAGAATTATTAAAAAACACTTTTCAGTCAGGTGGCATGGTTATTAAAACCTAGGGTGTTGCTTTATTTCTTAAGCAATGGGTCCTGTAAACTGACACATTGAAAATACCATGCACGGAAGTTTTCTCTTGGTATTGCTGTGCATACAGATTGTGTTCTATGTGAGAAAAGACTTGTAAGATTATCCTCATTAGCCAGCACACTTCTGTTCTGAGCTGGAAAAAAAGCGGTTCCTACAATCTTGTAATCCCTTGCCTCCCTCTGGCACTGATGGAGATAACATGTGAGATACTTTGCAGGTAGAATTTTACCTGGTCTCATTTAATTTAGACTGAAAGCTCATCTGTATCCTGTAAATAAAGACTGTATTCAGACAAGTTTCAAGAGAAGGCTGTGGAGAGACCTCACTGTGGCCTTCCAATATTTGAAAGGAGCATATAAACAGGAAGGAGAATGACTGTTTAGAAGGATGGATAGTGATAGGACAAGCGGGAGTGGTTTTAAACTGAGACAGGGGAGGTTTTGGTTGGATATTAGGAGGAAGTTTTTCACTCAGAGGGTGATGACCCACTGGAACATGTTGCCCAAGGAGGTTGTGGATGCCCCATCCCTGAAGACATTCAAGGCCAGGCTGGATGTGGCTCTGGGCAGCCTGGTCTGGTGGTTGGCAACCCTGCACATAGCAGGGGGGTTGAAACTAGATGATCGTTGTGGTCCTTTTCAACCCAGGCCATTCTCTGATTCTATAATAAGTTACAGGGTAATAAAATGTATGAAACTGTCTCATCACTTAACCTTGAACCATCAAGTCTTTGTCAAAGCTGATTCTTTGTGTTTACGTATACTGGGGAAAACTTGCAGTAAGCATTTGTCTTTCGAGTAGATTTGGTATTTCTGAACCATTTTAGTATTTGTTTTAATCAAATATAGACCTGTGGTGGATAACCTTATGTAGACATCAGAAAGAACTGAGTAAATCTCGATGAGAACTGGAAGTGTTGTCCCCCTGTTCTCCATGCTGGTGAGACAGCCATCTCAAATACTGTTCAGTTTGGGGTCCTTCACTACAAGAACATTGAGTTGTGGAAAAGGGTCTAGAAAATATGGTATGTGCGGAGCGGCTGAGGGAACTAAAGCTGTTTAGTCTGGAGAAAAGGAGGCTGATGGGAAATGTTGTCATTGTCTACAAGTACTTGAAAGGAGGTTGCAGTGAGGTGGATGTCAGTCTTGTTTATCAGATGACAAATGATAGTGCACAAGGAAAGGGTCTCAATTTGCACTAAGGGAACTTCAGACTGGATACCTGGAAGAATTTCTTCATGATAGGGTTGGTTAGGCATTGGAACGGGCTGCCCAAGCGGGTGGTAGAGCCACCATCCCAGGTGATATTTCAGAGACGTGGACGGGCACTAAAAGGTGTAATTTAGTGATGGACTTGATGATCTTAAGGGTATTTTCCAACCTAAATAATTTGATGATTCTGTTTTCTTTTTGTCTGTCTACTTTGATTGCTGTTGGATGCACATTCACAAAAAGCTACATGAACAGGAATTGAAAGGAAGTTAACTAAAATGGTAGTAAATATGGTTTTAGTTATTGGATGTGGTTTCAAGACTGTATGTGAATTTTTCACTTGCTTTCTTCTGACATGAAGCCCTCAAAAAAGAGGTGGCTGTGGAAAGCAGTTATTTCGGGGATTCAACTTCTGCATAACCAGTTTTTCTGCTTCCCAACTTGTTATAGTTCAGTCACAAGAAGCTTCTTCTGTATTGAAAAGAAAGAACCGTGTGCCACTGCTTTCTACATTACTCCTTTTTGTTGTTTTGTTGAGGAGGGTGAGGTGAGGGAAGCAAAGGGAAAGGAACTAAATTGACAATGCAAAAGACAAATCTTTCCTCCTATGAACTCGAAAGCAATGAGATGTAAGTGATCATATGACAGCTGGAAAGGAAAGGCATTACCTTTTGGACATTCATGTAAAATACTTTTATGCATCAGACAAACTGTTCTTAAGCCATTTTACTAATAGTTGCCAGAATGCAATCCCTTAAGTCTCCAATTTGAGGAAAAGTCTTTCTGATGTTTTTTGTTTGTCTATCATCAACAAACTTTATTTTCTTTTCCAATTTAAAAAGCACAGCATTCATTTTTTATTTTGCTGATTGCTGTGCTTTATCCACTTAATCTTTTTATTATCACCAGGGGGCAGTTTCTCTGCTGCACGCTGCAACATTCATTAGGAACACTTTACTCCCAGAGGTACTTGACTTCTATAAGACACTGACTGCCCTCCAGCTGCTTCTTTCGAAGTTCTGCCTGTGTGATAGAAGATTGTAAAGCTTTAAATTTCATTCTCACAGTTGACACTAAGAGCACTCTGACTAAGTGATTAGTCTTTGAGGTATGTATTGCATGTCAGCTGGGTCACCTGATCCAATTTTAGTACCAAATATAAAAAATGTAGTAAGCTTAGAGGTCCAGAAGAACAAATAAAACAAACAAAATAGTTAATTATAATAAGTGGAATTTGTGATTTGTACACATTTACAACCACTATAATAAAAAATGTGACCTTTATCTAAATTCTTCTACATTGATGCTTAGAATTTCCTCTAAAGTGCAAGTTATCTGGCTGTTATTGCTATTAGGCGTAAGTGTACACAATTAATTTTGAAAGTATAATTTCTGTTTTATAATACTAACTTGGTCTCCCCACTGGAAGTCAATTGGTTGGAATTTGTGGTACTTGTACTTGAAGCAAAGATTTATAAAAAGCAAAACTGAAAGAGGTACAAAGGTGTAACGTAATATACAGTTACTGGCTGAAATTCCCAGTGAATATAATGGCCATCATTTTTATGTTTTTTAGTTAATTTCTTATTATAGCAGGGAGGATTATGTAAGAAATATAACTTTTACTGTCTGATATGTCTAAGCTCTGGATATACTTTTTTTTTCCTAGCAGAATGAATAAATCATTCTAAAAGGATAAAGAAACATTGCTGTATGATTCTATTTAAAATCAGATATGTGACCAATTAGAACATTTCTTAGGGCAGAAGTGAGTGTCGTGTCCCACCCGTGAAGGGAAGGCGGTGAGATTCACAAGTCTGAACTGGTTAGATTATACTAACTTGGCTAAGCTCGTATCTGTGGAAACTGAAGTCTAATTTATCTATTGTACAGACGTGTTAGTATTATAAGACAGAAATTATACTGACACTCAATGTCCAAATGAAGTCATCAGTTTTAATGAGAGTCTGTGTACTACAATTATGTTCAAAGAATTGGGACACTTACAGTAATATCTATCTAATATATGCAGCTAAACTATGTGACTTTGTAAGAAATTGAAATAAGCCTTAAGTTACTTATAAAAAGGTAAAGAGAGAGAGAGAGATGGAGGGGGACAGAAAGAAATGTATATAGACATCACCAGTCCAGGTTCCAGCACTGAAGTCCTTTTAGTCTGTGAGAGTGCTCGTCCAGAAGTATCAAAGTACCCCCACTCTTCTCTCAGGCATCCTTTTATTCCTGCTAGACTTCAACAAGTTCATCCAAAATTTTGCCATCAACAAGTTTGTTCATCAGAAAGTTAGTCAACAAACAAGGAAAGGCCAGCTATAGGGTTCCGTCCTTCAACCGCATCTTCAACCTTTAACCTGTTGTCATGGTGATGGTCTTTTATTGCAAGTGTTTGAGACAATTCCAGGCATACCTCAGATGAAGTGTTTTTCCTTGATCTGCTACAAGTAGTTCTGAAACTTTCTGCAGTGTTTGAGGTATTTCTCCTTGCTTAAATGTTTAGGTTGTTGGGGCTGTATGTCTTTAAACTCTTGTTACAATGGCTACTTAAAATTTTGGCCTTTAACCAGATATTCATGATGAAACATAGAAAATCTAATAGGATTAACTGTAATCAGAGACATTTATAGTTAACTTTATATTTAACTTTCATTTTTTCCATCTTATTAAACTTTTTATAAGTGAATGTAGTATTTACTACCAAGGCTAAGCTCATATTTGAGGAAACTGAAGTCTAATTTATCTATCATATAGATACGTTGCTGTTATCAATATACTTGTATCTGGAATGGTCATCTTCTAAAAGCTACTCAGCAAGCATCCGCTAATCTGTCCTTTAGGTCTGAAATGATGATTAGTTCACTTGGATTTGTCTAAATTTTGTTTCTGCAGATAAGAAATCCACCTTGTGCCAGTCACTGGTAGCATTTTCCAGATGATGTGATTATTTTTGGCAAAGAGCTCTAGAAAGACATCATAAATACATTTAACGTAGGATTTTCTGAAAATAACGTGAGAGGTAATCACATGAAACTATGGATTAATGTAAAAATGTAGAATATTTGGATCCTGGAACAAATATTAAAAATAATGTTAAATAGGAAAAAAAAATGTACTTACTGGAATCAATTGACTCTTGGAATTTGAGCCATAGTTTACTCTATCATTAATTCTTTCAGTTTTGTATTTTTTAGTGCTTGTACGTAAGTAGTAAACTACTGTATAATACCTACATATATTTACTATTGTTCTTCCAATAAGGTCAAATATTCTTCAACTGAAAAAAAAAAAAAAAAGAAACTATGACTCTGTAACTGCTCTCTCCTGAAGAAGCCAATGTCATAGGTTATCAGCATTATCCATTTCTCTTTTGTCGTGACCTTGAAGAAGAAACTGCACATCAATACAGTTTGACTCTAATTGCTCCAAATAGTCCACAGCTGCATCCAGAACAAAATTTGATACAGAAGAATTGTTTAGCTGATATTGCACTGCACATGATTAACCTGAATAGACCTGAACTTCGACTACTTGAATGAACAAAAAGCAAGTCCCTTTTTTCTGGGCATTAAAATACAAATGTTCACCTGTATTTCAAGACTGAATTATATTAACCTGTGTGTTGACATTTTAGTTGGGTCTAGAACTATTTTGCAGATGAGTTTAATTCCACTTTTATCTTGAGTAGTTTAACAAGGACAACAAGAGTGAAGGGAAATTCTAGGACACTTATCTAATGCAACCTTTCTACAGAGCCCCAGCTGATGAAGGATCATTTATATGAATATCAAAATGAACTGTAGTAATACTGAATATCTTCATTCTTACATTCTTATAAATATTCTTCATTCTTACATCGCCCATGGAACCAGCAAAAATTTATACCTGAAAAAATATTGCCCTGTAGAAAAACAAAAACAATGTATGAAGAAATAGATACATATTAGTTGAAAGGAAATGTTACAGTTCAGTGACCTTCTGTAAAGCCATTATTTTGTATTAATATATTTCTAGAAACACCAGTTAGCAGTAATTTATTAAATTGAGATTAAATAGGGGGTGAACTTAACCATTGTGAATTAAGCCAGAGCTCAGGGCCATGGAGTCTTGACAAAGAGAAGAAAGGGATGATGGATGCAGGCAGATACTATCTATTTTTAAATGGCTATTTCTCTGGTTTTGAGTTGTGAGCAGTTTTGTTCCTCAAGAGATCTGCGGAGAGCAGAATGATTTTTTTTTCCTTCAGTGCACCTTTCTCATTTGGAAGTATTGCTAACTATATTTGTCAATTCATTGTGCAGTAACAAAGATCTTAAAATAATTTCTTTAAGAAAGAAGTATTTGCTTTTGTTTTTGTTTTTAAATAAGTTTGCAGGCCCCATAGGATGCAGACATTTAAATAAAGTGTTCTGTTATTTGTTTTACTCTAGATAGTCAAAAGATTACATGTTGAACTCAACAGAGAAGGACTACTTAGGGTAATAGCTTGAAGGAAAATGAAAAGTTTATCAAACAAGTATGTTGATACAGGACTTACATCTTCTTCTCCATGCATGCATATGTCAGAATGTCATTCTGATGCCATTGCACTACAGAGTAGAAAAAGTCAGGGTTGCAAGAGCTTTCTGGGATGGACTCAGCAACCAGAGCACAGCAGAGGCACTTCTTCTGGCTTATAAACAGACTGGAGCACATTAAGTTTTCATGAGGAATTTCCTTTATATTTTGTTTTGTTATAGATATCTGCAGAGCGTTTCAGACACAGAATAAAAGGCATCACATAGTCACTTAGTTCACACTCAGGTGTGATGTCTCAGAAATGTCACAGAGAGGCAAGTTCAACAATTTCTGTGTAGGAAGGATCATTTGGGGGACTAAGAAGGAGAAGTTCATTATTCCTGCTATATGCATGTCCTTGTGCAACCTATTAATTTTTTGTGTATGTTAGTGATCAAACTTTGGCCTCTAGATTAACTTCCATATTAATGAGATCTGAAGATGTCAGTTGTATTTTTTCTGATAGGTTATAGAATTCAGTTCCTTCTTGAAGTTATGCAAATTCTCTCATGAACTCCCCTTTTTAATAAATGCATACAAATAAATACAGAAGGTTCCTCAGTATGACTCAATATAAGGTCCTTTTTACATGCAGCAAATAATACAGTGTACTTTATATTGTTCTTGCAATATAAAAGACTTCAGTATTTTTTGATGTAGAATCCTTAACAAGTTACGTGAAATAATGGCAAATGGGTTAGTTTTCTGAGCAGACAGAAATGAAAAGTAAAAGAGGGCAATTGTATCAACCATTACAAAAAAAAAATTGGCATTGAAGATGGCACTGGAGAAGGAACTTCTAGTGCTGTTTGGCTAGTCTATGTAAGTGTTTTATAAATAAGATAAGGTTATTGTCTGTCATGCTAACTAAGTTGTCTTGCTGACACTGTTTATTTCCTTGTTCTTTTATCATTGTTCATTTTTCTTCATTTTGTTGGGTTTGATTTTTTTTTTGCTTGAGTTTTTTTTTTTTTTCTGTGTGTTTTGTTTATTTTTGTTTTGTTTTTAAATAAGATTGCAGGCCCTACTTGATGAAGATTGCTGTTTTATTTGGTGCATGTAAAGTATGAGCTCCTAAATTTGTAGCTAGATATTAAGCTGATTGTAGAAGTAATAACCCAATAGCAGTAACACCATAAGAAATCGTTAATAATGATCAGTCATATTTTAGCACAGAAAGCAACTATTCAGGTTTTGTATTTTAAGGCATTAGTATGTGTTGTGGTTTAACTCCTTATCCCATGCTATTTACATCACACATAAGTCTCATAATTCACATTACGTGTAGGGGGGATCCTCACTTTGAATGCCCATCCCAGCACAGGCATTCAAAGTGCCAAGAGGGAGGTATACTTCAGTACCAACCACTTCCAGAGCAGCTCGAACCCCTTCATACGCTGTCAGTATATTTTTCAGTTGGAATGTAGTTTTTAACAATCTTGTTTTAACACATTTTGGTCAGGTCTGTCATTATCTCAACCATTTGAGTCCCACATTGACTGCAACAGGGACTGTTGTCATTTAACCTGGCAAGCAGCCAAACGTGTTATCAGCATTGTTTTTCTCCTAATGCTAAAACATAGAGTCATACCAGGATCTCTGGAGAAAAACTCTGTTCCAGCTGTAACCAGTGTGTATAGATTTTAAAGAGCCTTATAATTTCTGATTCCATCGATTTGCAATTAAGGATTTGGAATCCAAAGAAGTTAAAATCAAAGGTCATGCAACAAGTCAGAGCTTGGATGAGGAACAGTGCCTTTACTGTGAGATCTTTTGCCCCATATCTTACTGTAATTGCAAGGAGCCTGGCAGTTGCCTCATTATTCTATTCTAAGGAACTCAGCAGTGCAAGTAATACATTATTATACAGGAATAGGAAACATTTGTCCGTCTTGTCTCTTTAGATGATACCTTCACAAGGACTCATCACAAATGCACAAAAGTTTAAGCTTCATGTATATACTCATGTCAGATAAGATTTTGATTAGCAAAATATATACCAGATGACGTCTTAGTGTTCAACTTCTTACATATTTGCCTTTGTGCTGATGTAAAATCTAACAGTAAGTGAACTGAACATATGATATACTTCTTATGTCATATGCTCAGATAATGTATTCATTTGTCTTGAAATTTTATACCTCAGTTTATATTTATGTTCCACCCACCTTCATGTGTTACTGTTCAGGTTTTTGGAAGAAAAAATATGTATAGAAGTGCAGACACTCCCTGATTTCCAGTCAACTTTAAAGTATGGCATATGAGAGTGTTACCATAAATAATACTAGGAAATTTCAGCCTTTCTTGTTTGCCTATTTACCAGTGGCAAGACATGGCTCTCTCTGTTTCATGGCCAAGGTTGATCCTGGCCAGCAGCTAAGCACTCAATCAGCTGTTTAGTTGCTCCCTCAACTCCAGGAGCTCAAGAGAGAAAATAGGGAAGGGAAAAGTAAGAAAACTCAGAGGTTGAGATAAAGACAGATCAGCCAATAAAAATTCACTACTTCCTTTTGGCAGGCAGATGGTCAGCCACTTCCCAGAAAGCAGGAACTTGTTAACTGTTGTGGCTGATTTTCTTGATGAGCTGTATATTGTATGGCAGCTTTGATTTTTGTTTCAGGACATAATGTTGCACTGCAAACTGTGCTAAAAATGTCTGTGGCAGAGATTTGAAATTAAATATAAAGGATTATGGTTTGTAGCTAATGTAAACATCTTAATCAAGGCTAGATATGTAAATTATACCTTTCCAGACACAGATGTGCCAGACCAGTGTTTATTTATTTGTGTAGGCATTTAATATCTGTTTATGAAAATTTTCTTATCCATTGTTTCCCTGAAGATCTATTGGAAATATTGAGTCTTAGTACTTTTAAATACTGATTCAAAACCAGACTGCACAGGTTTTGAACCCCTTGTTCAAATCCTACTGAGTCTGAAGATTCATTGCTGACATGTTGGCACATTGGAGCCGTCATACACAGTTTGGCACAGTTGGAAGTCAACATGAGGGTAAAAAATTGAATGAACATGAAACCTGACTGGCCATTTTGCTTTAGAAGAGATAGCATCATCTGGTCAGATGTGAAGTGCATCTGCACCAGTGAAATAACTGTGTATTGTTTCCATTTGAACAATTCCTAGCTCGTGTGTATGTAGACAACACAAGCTTCTGTCCTGTCAGTTCTTCACCCATCATGAGCACCACACTGGTAATAAAAGCTTAAGTAAGCAACGAGAGGGAAAAAGCAAAACCTTATTGAATTGATTTTATTTCAGTGAGCTGCAGTGCCTATTAAATTTCTTGTATGCATGAAAATATTAGGATCTTTATTGCTCAATTAAATCATGATTATTCATGCTAACTGTGCTTTAAAAAAAAAAAAAAATTTGCAAGTGACATTTCCAAGAAAAAATGTTTAACACTCAAGTAAATAAACAAAAAGATTTGTTTGCTGAGGTTAAAAGATTAAAAGCATTAAACAGTTCTCTAATCTAAACGTGAATATCTGTTCCTGAAAACAAAATGCCAGCATCAACGTTTTCAACATTTAAAATCCTCCAGTATTTATACCGACCTAAAGAAAATACTATTTGCTATTGGTATTTGTTTTATCATCCCACTTACTATTCCTCCCACACCCATAATCAACATTATAAGCTGAAGTGATCAGTTCTTGGGGGAGGAGGGGAATTTAGTTGATTGTATTGTCTTGGCTCTCAGTGGCATCTCTGTTCAATTCCTTTTTCTTCCAAATACTCATTGATTTTGTTCACTGCTAACAGATGATTGGTAAAATTGTCAGGACTAATACAACAATGTTTATGATAACAAATAGAAAATGACAGCAGCTATTACTTACCTATCATTAACTGATTCGTGACCGTTAGTTATTTCTATTTTCACTCTACTTACAAACATTTTTCCTTTTACAAGGGTTTAGTGTTTGCAGTATTTGATGCTGCCATACTTAAGCATTGTTTTGTACTTTTCTGAGAATACTTTAATTCATTATTTAGTTGTGTCTCTGTATCTGCAACATTTCCACTAACAGTAGAATGTATTGTAGGACTTCAAGTTTTGAATGAATTTTGAACTTTTAATGCATGGAAGAAAGGCATTTACCAGCTGGGGTGTTAAAACACTGCAAATTTATTCATTTATCTGTTTGTTTATTTATTTATTTTTAATCAAAGTAACAAAATAATTAGCAAGGATAAGCTCTCCTCTCTACTTTGAATTGTGTTCTTAACTTCTTATTTCCAGGTAAAAATCCTATTCATTTCTTGACCTCTCTAAGGTGGTGCTTGAATCATGTTCCAGATTTCACGTGAACTCATGTTACACCACTTTCAGCTTTTGAACAAGGAGTGTATAGGTTATGTTATATATGTTATGATTAAGATTGTTTTAATGTGCATTGTTTGTCCAAATAATACAGATTTATTTGTGAAGAAGCATTTGCTATTTGCACACGGAATGCTATGGTGAAATGCTTTGCTTTTGTTTTGGCAAGCCATGTCTGCTTTCAATATACTCTCAGGCAGTAAAGGAAAATATCAAGTTCTGTGCTTTTCAGATGATGAATCTTAATAGGCTGCTTCAAGCTTATTTACATGCACTTAGTGGCTTTAGAAACACTGGTGGAAATACTCTTTTCAGACAAAGAAAGAATGCTATAGAATTTTTATGTTTTTCCATATGCATATTCACAATGCAGAGAGCAGGTGTGCAAGTGCTGTTAGCCATTATTGTTAGGATCTTCCTCTAATGTCCTTGCCTCTGCTTATTCTTCTGTAGTTCTAAGAGGAGTGAAGCATGCTGTTTCTGTTTCTTTCAGTATTCTGTTGAGTGGAAATAGTCCTTCTGTGTTTACCTAATACGGAGTGCCATCCACTTTTCGTTACTGTTGAAGACCTCTTACTGCTTCCTTGAGGACCTCACAATCATTAAAGTGGTCCGTCTTTGACAGTACCACAGACAAAGTTCTAAATTTACCTTTTTACTGTTTACTGTGGCCTCATTTTATTATCCTGTGGATTTTCATCCTGACAAAAGTCCATTTCTGTCACACTACAGCTCACTATGTGCCATTGCACCACCTCTCAGTGAAGCAATAAAAAAAAAAGGAATTGACTACTATATTGTAAGTGTTCACAAAGACCTCAGACTACTTTTTGTTTTTTTTTTTTTTTTTTTCCCCAAGAAAGCCTAATTAAATTACCAATAGAATGAGCACAAATTTGCATAGCGGCACATGATGCCTGTTAGTTGTTCTTGGAGCTTTTAAATATATCGACTTCATCTTTGACTATTCCACCAGAGTAGTCCTGTGAATAACATATGGTCTTGAGTCTCCATCATCACTTAGCTTCTAAATTTTTCTTGTCTGCTAGTGCAAGCCATTTGGATCAGTGTGATTAGTTTGATGTAATGCACTTTGGGAAGAAGGGGGAGAGGACTCAAGGTGAGTGCAATCCTTGATGAGATTTGCTGTAACTGCAACTCTCTGGGAACTTCCATACCTGCTGAGAACAAGAAACTTCAGACTTCAAATATTGATTCCTTTGTGGGGGAAAAAAAAAGAGTTTTCTGCAGCTCAGCTGCAGTTTCGAACTGCATGTCGTAAGGGGTTCTGAGGCTGTTATTCCATACAATTCTTGTTCACATACTGTCTTTTGGATTTAGTTTCCACTGTATTTAGGAATTCAGGAAAGTATTAGAATATTTTCCTTACAGACAGTCAGCTTGGAATTGCAGGTCCTTAAATATAATACCAAAGAAATTTTTTGCTTATATGTTGAGGCTTATGATCCTCCATTCACCTGGAGGACCATAGGCTATTTACCACTGAAAAGGGAAAAAATAAATATTGATATTCTGTTGTTTCAGATCCCAATATTCTGCCGTGTCTTCTTTCTTGCTGTTGAGGCACTGAGGGGCTGCAGAATCTGCAGGTTGTTTTAGATGTTGATGTTTTCTCTGAATGGATACAGCAGTTCTGCAGCCCTTTGAGATACACTTCTTGAACATGTGTGAAATAGAAGTGAAGTCCTCTTCTCTTCATCGATTCCCATGTAACTGAAAACTAATCTCTGGGAAGCAGGCTGACATATTTTTTAACTAAATTAGTTTATCTGTCACATGAAACAAATGTTCTTGGCAATTTCAGTACTGAAATTACAGATTGTTTGACTCTGCCACCTTCTAAACCTTCATTTCCTTCAGTGTCAGTTAGTCATAATTGAATCTCCAGTGTATTAGAACTGGTGTTAATTCATTTCTCAGAAAAGAAAACTCCACACAAAGTACTGATGGTTGCAGAAAGTAATGGGGGATGGAGGGTAGCACTAGGTATCAAAAATTTAAGTGCTTTAACTAGAAAACTCACAACCAGAAAGTGACCTCAGCAACAGTTATACAGTTGCTCAAGAAGAGAGATGGAATTACATCATTTGACCTGCAAGATACTATCAACTTGTTATTTTGGAGTATGTCTAATACTGGAAACAGTGGGATTATCAAATAAGAGTCCTTTCTCTAGATCTTTTCATGCCAGCCAGAATCTTCACAAAGACTTTGGCTATTATAGAACATTACGATTACTCTCTGTGCCTGACTCATGAAGTATGGCTCTTTTCATCATCTGATGAACACTGTCAACCTCGCTGTAGATGTTGTGGATTTACAGAATGTAGTTACTGTGAATATTATTCATTTGGTTCTCTCTCAGTACTCAGCATCTACAAGAGCAAAACTGACTTGAAATTAGCCTCTCTTTAGTAATTAGATCTTCTTTAGTAGAAGAAGCATTGTTACACTGTTTTTGCTCTTTATTAAATCTTTTCATATGATTGTACAAATGCCACTCTGTATATCTGACTTTCAATATGATGTTTTTAAGCATCATATTTTTTCGTAATTCATCCCTGAATGAATAAGCAGCATCAGTCAGACCACTGCTCACTTGATGCATACCACATATAACTACTGCAATTTGTATTCACAGTTCCACACATTGCTGAAAGATTCTATAGTATGTCTGCAGAAGCATAACTTTCGGTTCTCTCACTTTTTGCAAGATGATGACTAAAACCACTTGCCTTTGTTACTGAAGAGCCCATTTAACTGGACTGAGAGCTCAGGAACTATAAACTGAGCATGCTCATGGCAGTGTGATTGAAGATATTTTGGGGAGGATTTTTTATTGTGTATTACAGAATTGTAAATCCATAAAGTGATAGGCAGTACTGCTGTTATTCTGCTTCAACTAATTAGATCCCTTTAACTATGCATTAACTATGAATTTTGTCTCTGGAGGCCATCAAATTCATTTTTTAGTGTTTGACTATGCAAAGGTAAAAACTGCTGGGAAGAATTTAAATTTTTTGATGATGCTAGGTTATGTATAAAATGTGAAAATGATGGATTAGATTATTTTATTTTTATTAACAGCATTATTTTAGAGTTGGATCTGTTCTGAGGCTACTCTCTTTTTTTGCCTCAGGGATCATTAGAAAGACAAGAAAATTCTGAGCTAGAGCTATACTGTTTCTTGGTTGTCCAGGAGTTATTCTTAGTTTCATTGAAGGGAGAGATGGTGTACGTTTCCTTCAGTTCCCTTCCATTCCAAATTAGTTCTCATGGCAACACAAGAACAACAAACAAGAACAGATTACCAAATTATAAATGGCTCAACCTACAAGCCCAGAAAGTAACAGTTTTGAGACAGTTTGTGGCCCTTGATGCATTGACATAAAACCCTCAGTCTGTCAACAGATTTTTCCTTTAAGCCAATTTTCGGCAACTTAAACTCACCTCCACCTGAAAAGCTGAGCAGATGCTTTTCAGTACTGAAAAATCTCCTATTGGAAACATCCTTCTTAACATCAGGAAGTTTTCTAGAAAGTGTACCATGCAACTAGATGATACTTTCCTGTACTGAAAGCATTTCTAGAAATTCTTGCTTATTCGCTGGAGCTAAATAACTTTTATCTTTTACTGCTTTCCTTGAATTTAATTTAGGTTCCACATCTGCATCCTGAGATAAAACCCATACCCATTCATTTTTCTACTGGTACCTTTTAAGGTATTTTTTCAGTCTGATTTTACCTATCAGATCTATGTTATTCAATGAGATCTTGATCTTGAATTGTTTATTCTAACTAAACAGTCAGTTGATCTACTGATTATGTGCTCTTGTAGGGTGAGTCTTGGTTATGAGCACACTGGTGGCCAGAATGTCTGCCCTGTGCATGGACGCGTGTCCTCTGTATTTTTTCTTAAAATATTTTAATTAGGGATAAAGTAACTTTCACAATTCAATTTTTTTTGTGTTGGCTTTTTTTTTTTTTCCTTCAGGTGCTCTCAGAGATTTTTGTTTTGTTTTGTTTTGTTTTTTAAGGGGGTAATAAATTTTATATTGCTTTTTCAATCAAATGCCTTCACTGCTGTTTCAACTTTGTTTACGATGGTTATTAGATATAACCTTTAATGTCTAGCAGAGGATTTCTTATCTTCATAAACGTTTTTTTTCTTGCATCTGTGTTTTTGTCTATGGTCAGATACTATCAATTGCATATTGTCAGTCTTTTTGTTTCAGTTGGCCTGTTTGGTCACAGAGACTTCCTAGCAGGTAAACGATTGTTTAAAGATGTAACACAAGATACAAATTAATTCTCACAAAATTATCTACAGAAGTTGATGATTATTTATTTCAATCATCCCGGGAGTAGTAGTGTTTCTTGAAATCTCCAGTTATATATTTCTTTACGTTGACAAGGTTGATAAAGTACATGTTTCCATGATCCCTTTCCTCCTGTTTCTCTCCTGGGTGGTATTAACGAAGGACATTGTAAGGGCGAGTCCATTAAATGTGGAGGGTGAGCACTGAGATCTTTTACAGATGTATGGATCAGCTAATTGTAGTAGCTATTCAGCAAACAGGCTTTTCCTTTGAGTCCAATAATTGTGTTAATTTTCGTAGGTTGTCCACAACTCATTTTCACCTTTCAACTGAATCTTGTGACCGCCCTCTTTAAATCATTATAAAAAGGTTTGAGTTTTGTCTCACAACCAGGAAAGCTTTTTGAGCGGCAGTGATGTAAATGCCATGTTATGCTTAACATGAAGTATGATTTTGTCATCTGGAATCAGATCCTAAGTGGGCTGAATTCTCAATTCCTGCACCAAAACATAACAGATTTGCTAGGAATATCTCCAAAGGGAAAGATACTGTTCTCCATGAAATTTTGTCATGTATTTCTCAGCCTTGATGCTGTGCCTGACACATTTAGGAAGTCTCTCAGCTGTCAGAACTTTTAGCATAGGTTTCATATTGAACAGTTTTTATTGTTTGGAAGAGTCATGTCCAAAACAGGACAAGTATATTGTGTATGAGCTTCACAATTACATGCCTGTCTTGATGGCCGTAATGTTCTTATGGATGTGTCCCTCTAAAATAAATTTTACTTGAGCTCCTTAAATATTCTTCATAGTTAAACAGAATAGAAAAGAATACAAGAATCCGTATTATTTTATATGTTAAAAAAATAGACATATATTTGAAGAAAATATAGTCATGTACATAAGAAAGAAATTTGTGTCTAAAACACAATAACTTCCATAACTTCAGCTAACAGCAACGCTGTATGCGGCTTTACTTTGCTGTACACAATATCATATTCCAAAATCAAGAGTTTATGTATTGTTAATCATAAAGTACAGCTATCACTTTACACTGAATATTTGGCATGTCCTTTTATCCCCTCAGTACAGTGAGGGATCAGGAATCTGTATAATTTTAACAGCTGTTAAATCTATCCCAGGAAAGCTGCGCTATTGCTAAAAGGTCAGGTTTTCTAATAAGATTTAAAATGAGGGTCCTCAGAAGTACTCTTGTACATTCAATCTTAATTCATGTAGTTGTTTAAATCTGTAGTTTTTATTCAGCCACTGAAGAAGTGATGTCATTAACAAAGGCAGCACTCACTCTTTCATTTCAAACTAATACAGTCTAATTGGCTCTAATAATCACATCTGTTTTTTCAGCATTGCTGAGTATAAAATGACTGCTGCATCATTTGTTTTTGTCTCTATGGCCGTTCCAATATATTTTTTAGTGGTAATATGCAATTAGAATGCACCATAAAGTTCTCCAGACTTTTATCTCAATTTTTTCAATATATATATATTTTAATGGGGCTAAGGTTTAAATGCATTTTGTTCGAAGTACGTGTGTTTCTCTTACTGTCCTAGTTAACTGAGCAAGTAAAGTGTTCCACATGTTGAGTGTACGGAATGAGAAGCTTCAGAGTGCAGTAGAGAGATCTATGTATCTGTTCAGAGAGTTGAGGAAAGTCCTGTAGGATTTTCAAGCTCAGATTCAATGCCACACAGCGTGGCTATTAACTGTGGTGCCATAACTTCAGCTAACAGCAAATTCCCGCCCTGCTACTCACTCTCCTCCTGGTGGAAGAGAAAAAGAAAATAGGATGAGAAAGCTCATGGGTCAAAATATGGAGATATTGCTTATCAGTTATCATTGTAAAACAGACTCGACTAGAGGAAAATTAGACTGATTTGCAGCCAATTAAAATAGATGGTGATAGTGAGAAAGAAATACTGAAATACCTTTCCTCTCCCCTTATTAGTGCTCAACTTCACTCCTTCACTTTTGACCCTTTCACTCTCACCCTAACATTCAGGAGCAGCACAGGGAGTACTGAGGTGGTTACAATCATAGGAATAGTCACACTCATAAAGGTTGTTCAAAACTGAGTTAATGAGATAAACCAAGAGATGCCTAAGCCATAGTTTTCTCTCAATTGAAAGAAATTTGTTTTCTTTTCTCTTACATTATGCATTTAACTGTTCACTTACATCCTTTTTTTAAAGTATGATAACTGTGCTGTACTGTTACAGTGATTTTAGGCATTTCAGCTATCTACAGTAGGGCTGGAAGCTTTCTTTCCCCTTTCTTGTCCAATATTGTAGCCTAACATAGTAAGGACTTTGTTTTTCACTGCTGTTTGTTGTGTTGTGGAGGTTGCTGCTGGATACAGATACTGGGTTAGCAAGGTGATTGATTGTCTTCTATGTAGTCAGTTTTCTTTGCCACAGTTAAAAACTTGGAGTGCCCTACCTTGTACACAGTTGCAGGCAGAGGTGCCTGTGAACATCAGGGACTGAGCTCAACCTGCATAGTAAAACAGGAAGCAAAATAAAGACTGGAAACACAAACTGAGGAATGACCTAGAAGGCAAATCTGAAAGATCAGTACAGCCATATCATACTGTGCTAACTCAGAAGTAATTCAGTGCATGTATTAGCCTATTAACTAACACAAATCTACCTTCAGTTGTATTGATGTGCTTTAAACTTGGCCCAAATCAAAGTTTGTGCAAGAGTTGTAGACAGTGAATCTAACCTTTTGAAATTAGACAAAGGCACCTAAGTAATTAACTCAAGAAAATTAAGAAATTTCATGATCAGGGAGCTGCATAGCTGGGGCAGGAAGCATACCTGATCACAGACAGTACAACTGTAAAAACAGCCATTGGTGGTTTCTTCTTTAACAAATTAATCACTGTCTTTGGCAGGCTGCCTTGGGGCTGGGACACAGATGGGAGCTGCCACTCCTGTCATTCAGCAAACACATATTTTTCCACAGTATGGCATTGTACCTGAGCTGTCATTACTGTTCAAAGTGCTTTTTTTTTTTTTTTTTTTTTTTTCTTCGCAAAACAACGTGATTCAAGAGTTAGATCAGAGATGGTATTTGGGAAATAACCTCAATTAACTGCATTTATTGACTTAATGTAAATGTACTTTGCCAATTTTGATTATGAGAACAGGTGAGTTGGAGAGAGTTCCAGTTTGAAGGGCTTCATCTCCTTTAGTTAACCCTAAACTGTTATTTCCAATCCATTTACTTTTGACATTCTGTCAGTCCACTCCATCTTATACATAATGCATGACAAGAATATTTAAAGTATACTTGTGTTTTGACACTAATGACCAGTACTCATAATACTTGTATTTTCCACACAAGAATGAATAATGTTTGGGAATATATATACATACATGAACTGTATAAAAATATCTCATTCACAATTGTTAAATTGCTGCTAGAAATCATGTCTCTGAATTTCTATGCTGAATTTCAAAATGAATATTACCACTTAATCACATTCATATGCAGTTCTTTATGTAATACATGTAAAAGCACGCACCATGAAGGTGACTGCTTGAAATAATTTATTTTTTAATATTGTTCATTGCTATACCTGGTCATAAGAATGCAAAGGAAAATTGTCTTTTGTTTGAGACCTCAACCGATAACACCTCTCATTGACAATTGAGCATCTCACCTCAAACTCCATTATAGTCAAAAGTGAAATACAGATGTTTCTAGAGGACTCCCAGATTCTGGTGTAGGAATGATTTATAAACACCATTCCTGGAAGTACTTTCTCCACTTTCTCTATTTCCAGTGAATGAATTCTTTGAGTACACATAGTATGAAGATGTTGGTGTTTTGTGGATTTTAGTTGGGATACACTGGAAAATGAATACATGTATGTCTTTTTCTTAAACTGAGAGCAGAAAAAAAGTGGAAGGAAAAGGTTTGAAGATAGCACAGAGTGTTTCAAGTTGTGAGCACTAAGTATACCAGCCATTCAGATTTTTTTTTCCACAACTAGAATTATTTAGTCACTAATAATGGAGACAGTGAGGTCATCTTTTTGTCTCTGGAGTTTATCGATTCACTTTGATTTTATGCAAAGATCTCTCTTAAAATATTCACTTTTTCTTCACTCTTTTCCTCCCTTTCTTACTATAACAGGAATAAAATAAAGATTCACTCTTCCTGCATGTTCTTGTCCTTGACAGTTTAATCAGAGAAAATATATTTTAGCCATTTGACATTTATTTATGGTAATGAAATTGATTCAGACTTGTAACCTCCCAAAGCTCTTCAAGGTAATGTGCTTTCTGCTTTTATATATAGTAAATTTAAGTGAGTGAGTAGGGGGAGTAATATCAGCAAGATAAAAAGAATGTCTTGGATCCAGTTTACAAAAGTATAATCACAGTGTAGAAATGATCAACCAGCAAAACATGTCACAAAGTTGCAAGTTACTAAAACTCTTTCTTCTCTTTAAAAAGTTCAGTTTATTCAGAAATCCCATTTCAAATCTTGTTCTTGGTCATGCTCTATTAACTTCGAGGAGAAGCTGCATACTGAACCAGTTGCTGCTTGCTTCAGATGTTTGTGTGAGATGACATGGCACATTCAGTAAAGAGTGTTAATTCTGTATGCAATCTAATCTAAACATAGACATTTGTACTTTTAGCATACTGCATAAGTGTCTGTACGCTTTGCAGTTTTTCCTGTTTGCAGAGTTTTGCTTGAACATGTTGAATGTTACCTCTACAGAAAAAAATACTGTGGTGCGTTTCAGATTTTCAGAATCTGCAGTAGCTGTCAGGTACCACTGTGAGTTATAACATCACTAATGACAGCCTGACAGTCCAGTGTCAGGATTGCTTTCTACCATTCAAATGCATAAATACTTGATGCAGAGGTGCAATAGTTCTGTTGTATTTTGAACCTTATCCTCCTGACCTGATACATTCGGTTTTTCTGCTTTATATACTTTCCTGCTAAATATCAGAGGACATTTTGGACGAAACCTTGTTTGTGAAATGGCTGCCAGGAACTGTGATAGCTCTGACTTTCAAAAAATCCTTTCAACAGCCCTTCAGCAAAATATTCTCTCTTCTTTTTAAGCTTATCTGGACTTGAGTGCTCATGCAGCCCTTAGCCATGACTATCCAGTGCGCTCAGTGAGGGGTTAGCATTTATTTGTGTTGTGTAGAGTTCTAATCTCTAAAGTATTTTTATGGAAAGAAAACTCACCTTCCTTCCACCATTGTCATAAGCCATGTTTACTGCAATACCATGCAATAGCCAGTAAAAACTGGAATCAGCCACGGTAGTCTCTGTGCAAGAGTAACAAACAAATAGGCTCTTTGTGCTCTGATCAAAAAAAAAAAAAACACTCAACATGAGGGAGGAAAGAGGTGGGACCAAACTGTAGGCAGACAAAACTGTAGGTAGGTAGGTAGAGGATATCTCATATGTTAGAACTGCTTTTGGATGAAGATCGGTGAAGAAAGGAAACAAAAGCTAAATGAGAAACCTGGAAGGAGAAGGGATGATGGGAGAAGAATTGGGAGATGGGAGAACTTCCACTCAAGAAGAGTGGAAGTTACAATAGCAATTAAGGAGATAAGCATGTAACAAACAGTACATGGGATATAATGCATAACTTAGTGTAGTGAGAGATTAGGGTTTAAGAAATACGATATTGTAAGTATCTGGTCTTCCCTATAACACAACGGCATGGAACCTCCTTCAGTAGTTTTGTCCTCTGAAGAGAAATAGCAATGCAAACAGAAATATAATCTAGAGGGAAGATCATTGAACACATAACATTCAGTCTTCATTCAGCTTCATTCTTTTTTTTTCTTTTTTGCTCTTGTTGTTTCTTTGTTTTTATTTTATTTGAATCAGAAAACATTTTTAAAAGAAATTATCTTTGTGTCTCCTAGTTTTTATCTTTGATTTTCCTCATTGTGAAAAGAGCCAAAAATGAATGGAACTGCATGTGTGAGGTAAGAGAGCTAGAGGGGTACCTTCCTCATGGTACTTCTACCAATTATTAACGTGCAAGAACTGGAAATGTCTCAAGATCTTGCTTCAGTGTTTCAAATTTGGCATATATTTGCAGACAAAGGGGAATTTTGAATGCTTGATGACATTTTGAAATTTCTGGTTGCTGTTTGTCTGCTATCACTATTATCTACAAGCTTTGTCGCTTGAGAATTTGCACTACAAAGCAGTCATAGAGTGTAATTGTAACTTATTGATTTTTTTATTTTAAATCAAGAATGAATGTGTCAGGTAAATATTCACTACATCTGGATTTAATTAACATTGCCCTGCTGTTTTGTTCCATTGACTGAATACAGAAGCACATTACAGTATTATAGGATCAGTACAGCACTTAGTCATTATGGATGTCTGGGAACAGCATGTCTCAGTCATTTATCATTATGCAATTATGCGACATCCTCATTGACAGAGGAAGGTGCAGGAAGGGAGGAAATGCTGTTATTTTGACAGTTACTTTATTCAAAGCATATCTCATTTGATGGAATAGGACATTCCTGTGTCAGTTTATAAGCACATGGCAACTCTATGACCCTAAATGTGCTTTGCACTTGGAAGCCTGTCTGCTGCATACTCTGTGCTCCTGTACAGATATGCCTGTTACTTTAATGTGTGGTATTATAATCAGCTCTTCTCAGTCTCTGTTAAAAGTCCATAATGCTAATTTGTTTGATTAATTTCAAAAGAGTCCAGCCAGATTATTCCATTAAGTTATTAAGTTAATGCTACTGATTTTTAACAGATGTTTAAAATAGAAAATGCTAATAAGGGGAGTATTGCAGGAATTGTAATAGAACTTCAAAAGTCAAATTTTAGTTACACTAATCTAAATGATTGTAAAGCTTCATTATATAGGTGTTCTAGTGAAGAGCTAGTGAACTGTGGGCTTAGCTAAAATGATAACAGTTTGTCTTTAAATAATGTCTCATTTGTTTTGCAGTGTGAGTTAGATAAGCTTCTAAGCACCTTCAAATGAAGGTCTAAAAGACGTAGATCACTTACTGAATGTTTCAGCCTTGCAATGAGTGAGAATTCCAAAAAAACTCCAAATGGAAACTTTCCAAGGGCTGCCATGTGGGAAACCACTGGCACGTTCTGGAGAGGAAAGTGTGGGAATAGCATCAGAATTAGCAGATCACTTGGATAGATATTACTGTAAATGTTTCCTAAAAAGCAAAGTATTAAAATCATTCATGTTTAGTAGCATCACAATTCTAATTAGAGTGTAATGTAAAGATTAAATCTACCCAGAATTTGTATACATGCAGAATAAGAGTAATGTCTAAAAGGGACATCACAGTTTGAAAAGAAGCTAGTAAAATTAACCAGAGAAGGAAATTTGCACCACAGTAGTTATGGTAGTCAAATATAGACTGAATAGGATTTAGAGGAGCATGGGAGAGTTGGGTAAAACTGCATTATTTTGAGTAATTTGAGGACAGAAAGCAATACACTTTATGCGTAGAGGGTTTTCAAAGCTAATTTTTCTCTTCAAGGACTTTATTAAGATGAAAATATGTTTTACAGAGCCAGCTTTGAGTCAAGTCAGTTCTGTAAAGAAGAAAAATATCATACTTGCATATCTGTATGGAAGGAGGACCACACTGTAGTTGGGTGGTACTTTGTCATTTTTTGGAGCACAGTAAAGGAAAACAGCACTGAGATTAAGTCAGGTGCTTCAGATAACATGATAAGTCAACAAAAGGCCAGAAGTACAATATTGCAAACTTGTCCCCTAGGCGTTTCTGTCATGAAGTGGACTCTAAAACACATTTTAGTAAAATACATGTACACAAGCTCCTTCCGTTTTCATTTTGAAAAAGCAAGATAGAGCAAAGTTTGTGGTTTTCTTTACCATTAAGCTGAAATAGTAGTAGTTCAAGTGCAACAGTTGATAAGTGAAGGAGCTTTTCTCGCAGTCTGAGAATTCAGTTGTAACAGAAAATCTGTTCACTCAGGCAGCATACAAGGGCTGTGGCAGACACAGAAAAGTGATCATTATATATAACAACTCTTCTGATTATATAGACGTGTGTTTTTTGTAGTTCTCCATTTTTTTAATGACAAGGTTATTTACATGAAAATGATACTTTGCACTTTAAGTGTCAATATATTTTTTGGCAAATACAAGTTATAAAAACAATTGTTGTGGAAATATGTATGATGTCATAAGAGTATTGTTGCAATTCAAGTATTTACAAACAAGAGCAGTAGGAGAACTATCCCATTCACATGTGAGTATTCTTCAAAAAGCTATTGCAGTAATAGTAGAGAAAGAACATATACATTGTGTGTCTAGCATCAAAATAGTTATCTGTAAAAAGAATTTTGTTTTAAATATTTCAATTTTTACTAGTTTGTTAACTGTCAGACCTCTGCATGAAGAATGAAAAGTTCAGGCCAATTAATGAGCAGTGCTTCTAATCCAAACTTTAAAAATGTTAGCTTTAGCCTCGTATGAGAGGTTTGACTTACTCTATTAGAACAATAGTATGTTTGGCTAATTTAAGTTTTAGCACTAGGATTGAGGAAGAAAATTGGAAGATCCTTGGAGAAAATTGCAGAGGACATTCTGTCTTGCTAAAGCTCACGTCTGCCCCTACCCACGCCTCCAAAAAAAAAAGAAGTCCTGTGAAGGTTTGGATTAACCAGCTAACAAACTGTTCTGATAATTAGCAGCAGAGGGATTTTACATGACAAGACCTTACAGAATTTGGAAGTGCTCATATGAAAGTTAAAGAGCTGTTTTTATTTCTTCTAAAATGAAGTCTTTTCCAGGAGATATTGCCCAGACACAATTAAGTTTTACTTCTTCCACAGCTTTCATAACCTTAGGTCTCATCTATATTAATGAAAAGAGTGTGTTAAGGTGGAGAAAGGTTTTTAAACTGGATCTGTTGTGGGTTTTTCTGCTTGTATTCTTTTTCTTTTAGTAGTCTCTTCTCACTGTCAGCTTGTGAGTTTTGGGTTGTGGAGGTGCATATATTGGTTTTAATTGGTAAAGCAGTTCTCATGATTCTGTATACAGAACAAATACGGTCTGTTTTATTTCCACATTCATCAAATGTTTATGCCAGCAGCCTGTTGAGAATATTTTTCTTTCGAAAGGAAAAGATAAATATAAATACGAGATGAGCTGTTGGTTACAAGAACTGCCAGAATGTTACCTGAGAGTCTGGGTGTAGCTGAGGTAAACTGCTTGGAGTAGAGGTTGTCACTGCTACTTTGAATTCTGCTAGAAGTATGAGTTAATCCATACTCATAGAGCTCTGTAAAACAGAAATGAAAAACTTGTAACAGGAAAAAATAATATGAGTTTAATGATGCAAACTTAAACTTGTAAAGACCAGGAAACCTGATGTATGCCCTCCTCACTGTGTCATCCAAACTCTGTTGTCATATCTCCATGTTTCTTAATTATTACCAGATTAACTGGTGCAGACTGGTGTAAAGTTATAGCTCTCATGCAGTAAGTGGTGTATGTACCTCTTGAAGGACAAAGTATATCTAATTTCAGTGCTAAATCTAGGTATTGTTTCAGAACTGCTGAACAGATGGGATTTATCAGCAGTATGATGGCAAACATGACTGTCACTTATGGGCCCTTGTGAGGGATAAGTGAAGGTTGTGTCTTGAAATGAATTCTTAGGGCAAAGGGAAGCCAAATGATAGCTGCTACAGTGACTTTCTCATCTCCCCTTGTGATGAGATGAGATGATTTTCCTTTGCATTGGATTGGAAAATATTCATCACATTCACCATGCATTCAAATCCTTGTTTACTTATAAGAAAATATTAACTCTTTCTAATGTGAAAAACTAGATCATTTTTCCATTTGTAACAACCCAAATGCTTTATTTTATTTTAACTAGCATCCTTAACTTGAACTTAGGTGTCCTTTTAAGGAAGGGCAATATCAGCATGATGGATTTTTGTAAATTTCTTAATTAAACTCTTTATTATTGGGAATTTCTCAAACAACCTAGAAAGCAGTATTCTTGCTTACAAAAAAAAAAGTGAAGTTAGTGCTTTGCATCCTTGAATGTGCTCACTAGTCATCTTTATTAGAGAAGTGCAGATCATTTACCCATCAGTTCTCTTCCCTTTCAAGTGATTAGATGCATTAAATAGAGCATATTTAAGGAACAAAGATCTGGTTTTATAAGAATTTATAAGAATGGCAAACAGACATAGTATTAGATAGTGTCATGCACAATGTGTAACGATGCATAAATCATCTAAGAGAAAATAACAAATATCATATCATTAAATTTATGATTAAGAGAAAGTTCCAATGTACGCAGTTTAAGTTATCTATAAAATGGTGATCTGTATCCAGTGCCAGATTTGAAGCATGGCCAACCATTTGACTTTATGCTGCAGTGTAAACTTCCCAATACTAATATATGGACAAAATAATTTAGCAGTTGTACCTTAACCTTTGTGTAGCACAACAGTTTTGTTAGCAAGTAGTGAGATTCCACCATTTATAATAGCAAATGTTACACATGTATGCTGGGAAGGTCATGAGACGTCCTTTTTTCTTTAAACTGTAATGGTAAAAGAGCAAGGAAGACTAACACACCAAAAGCCTTTCATCTTTTCTCTAGTCCTATTCTTGATTGTCATCAAAGTTTCTTTTAGTTGCTTTGATTTCTGTCCTTATGACACCACCTGCTTCCAAATTTGGTAAAATATCCTGTTATTCTCTTCATCATGCATAATAATAGTCAGTCTTCCTCTCTCCACATCTCTTCCTCAACAGTTTCAATTTGTTTTAAAGCAGAAAAGTATCTGTTCTGTTTCTTGCTATTCCACACTAGAAGTAAGCGTGCAAAGCCAAGTAGATTTTGAAAAGCACACGTCAGTTGTGGAAAAGGAAGAGTAGATTAGATGTCTTGTGTTCTATCCCAAACTTGGGCCTGGAGTCTGCAGCACGAAAGGTGTCAAATAATATTTAGTGTCCTCTTCACTTTACCTCTATTATTTAATGCTATCATCTTCAATAGTAACAAAGCAACATCTGTGTCAATCTTTGAGCTGAAGAATTTATTTACTTAAATAAGCTCCAGCTTAAATTAGCTTGGCCTATTACACCCTGAGAGGCAGCAAATTTAGCTGAGTCAAGATTTTCAGACTTTTAGACAGATAGCAGCTCCCTTCAACTGCAGTAGTCAGTACTTTTTTGTAGTTCTGCTGAGATTCAGTTCTTTAAAACTGTGCAATGGCTTCTCGGTCCACTTAAATGGCACCATGTTTTGGTGACAGAAAGCTCAAAGAAAAGATTTCTACATTCTCCCAACCTGTATAGTGAAAACTATCAATTTACTGTGGTCTTTCTCTTTTCTTTTTTTTCTGTTTTTTCTTGAAGCGTACTGAGTCAAACCGCAACTCCTTTCCCTGATGATGTTCTATTACATTGAAGTGGCATAATTTTCAATCAGTGGACAGTCAGAGAAAGAACACGACAAAAGCATATTAGACTGTAAAAGGAATTCTGTAGCAGTCCTTTCTTCTGTGCAGCTTCCCCGTCGTAGCTGGGGCATGGCTTTCCAGCTATCTGCAGTATGGTACAGTTCCCTGATTAGAGAACCTGCTTTCACTTCATCTCACTACCACCCTTGTTATATCTAGCAAAATTAATTTCAAAATGCTCTGAATACCAGAGCTGGGTTTGTGGGCATGTCTGTGTTTGGTTTTGTTGCTGTTGTTTTGTTTATTTTATTTTCTAATCTTTCGTAAGGTGAATCATAGAATCATAGAATCACCAAGGTTGGAAAAGACCTAAGAGATCATCCAGTCCAACCGTTCACCTATTCCCAATAGCTCCCACTAAACCATGTCCCTCAACACAACATCCAGCATTAATCCATAAGTCAGCTACTGTGGAAGCTAGTCCCTGGCAATCTGAATATGAGCGTACATATGTAAATCCTCTTTAAGCATTATATCTGTGATCCAAATTTAATTGAGTCGAGATTTTCAGAGGGGGACTTTTAGACAAATAGCAGCTGATGTGGTATCATCATGTAGTACTTGATTAAAGCTGTAGACTATTTCATATTATTGACGACATTTGTGTTTCATTTGTTATTTTTTTCCACAGCAACTACTTTCATCATGAAACTGTGAGTTTTCTCTTGAAATATTTTTGACTTGAATATGTTTGAAATAAACTTAAAAGTTAGTGAATTCCCCCTTTTTCTTTGTCTGTGTCTTGCCATTATTGTGTAAAGGACAAATATCTCTATTTGAAGGGCAGAGCTGTAAATGATGAGATGTCTGAAGCTGGCAAACCTCACTCACTGTGATATGTGTTAAGGAATACTGTTTTTCTCTTAAGTGGTGTTGTCTTGTTCACAGCTTGCTCTTGGAGGAATTTCTATTCCTCTCCAAGCAACGAACTGACTCAAAGAGACAGTTTTGTACTGTGAAAGGAATAGAGAAGATGGGTATCAATTGTGACATCTCTTCAGTTTCTTCTTGGGTCATCAAAAGTTGAAAAGCTCATTATATGAGTCTTATTCATGTGGGTTCTCAGTGCTTCATTTACTACGTAGATGTAGGTCAATTTCCTGAGTCCTATTGGAAAATCTGTAATTATATTGCATGAAGAATATTCTGGATTTATGAAATTTTATAAATATTCATGGAAATGAAGAACTAAATGTACATATATACATGCATATTTATGTACCTGGGCTAGCATTTAAGACTATGTACTGTATAATTTTATATAATTTCCATTTTTATATACGTGTGTTCATTCATACAGAATTTTGTACTAATTTTATATAGACATCTGTGTTCATAGCTACTGTGCTACCACAGAGTAACAATTATTCTTGAACACCCATGGGTTCATAGTTCTGCTATTATGACTGAACTGTGCAAAAGTTTAGGTATTGCACAGGAATTGCACATTGCAACAGATTATAGAAATGCAAGAATTGAATACTGGGACAAAGTAGGACTCTGCCCTGTGTTCTGTCACTTTCAACTCTCTGCACCAGGTAATTTACAGAGGAGTGGATTTCTCCCCTGCTCTCCAAAAGTAAAATAGCCTGCACTGCATGGTGGGTGATAGTACATTTCTCTGAAAAATTTTGTTCTACACAAAATCAACTAGTGCTTTCTGCCAGACAAAATTCCTATGAAAGTTCCACCAAACCACACACAGCCTAAATTGTCTCCTACTGTCACATCTAAACATTCCCTTTTCCAGATTAAATTTAACCCCCAGCCCAAACTGTAGTACATGATAAAAAGTTCCATCTTGTAATTATGCAATCTAAAAAAGGGTTTTTTTTTCGTGTTTTATATCTGTCCTCTCAATTCAAAAGAGTGTTTTCTTTTTTCATTTTATCTATCACCTTCTGCTTTACGATACCATGTATGATTTTGGGGGCTCTATTATTGTGGATGCTATTAGCCAGCTTTTAAAATAAACATTCCTGATCTTAAAATCTCTGTTCATATCATAAGCTGCTCATGACCTTAATTATCTCTTTCCATGGGCAGAATTCACTTTTATGAGTTCAGTTGCCTTAACAGACATGGATCAGACAAAATTATAAGCTTGAATTAAAAAGTCTGTATTTTGTCATTGCAGTAATATCTTCAAACCAGTCCATAGCCAAATGAATGGGAATATCATATTCTGAAGAACAGAGAAATCAATCTTGTCACTAGTTTGTGTAGCCAGGAGCTAGGATTAGAATATAGATCAGGTTTATGTTTTCACCGAGGTTGGTTATTGTACCATAAAATACTATGGGAAATTATAGTCACTAGCTATACTGCATTTATTTTCCACATACAGGTAACCCAAGGTGTCTTTCCCCATAGGAAAATTAGGTCATTACCTTTACTCTAAGGTAAGAGCAAACAGGGTAGGTAATTACCTTCCTGACAGCTATTAGCCTATCCTTTCCTTGCCAGCTTTTGTTGTGGAAACTTGTTGGCTCTTACTCTAAATTCCATTTGCTACGGTGATTTTCAAATGGAGTAAACTATGGTGGCCAAAATAGACAAAGAGTGTTTACAGATCTGGTGCGGTTTCATGTCACAGCTTTCTGAACTGTATCTTCTTTGTGTAGATAAGACCTGAGACATTTTTAACTTTCTAACAACTAAGGTGAGAGAGAGAAATTTTTCTGCCTGTTATGGAGGCAAATACCTCTACCAGTGCCAGCTTCCTGTTATACCTAATTTTGATTTTATACTGCAGGTTCCATTCCCGTACAGCAATAAAATGATGCTGTTCTTTATTTTCCATAGGAAAGTAAATTCTACAGTGTACCCATCCACAGCCAGGAAGAAAAAAGACTAAGTGGCAAATTTGTGCAGTGAATGGTTTTGCTAATGGGCTTGGTTCCATTGGCTAAACACAATGTGTCATTGGAATGCTTTCTGTAACCCTTAGTGTCTTGAATCAATTCCAGATAATGTGTGAAATGCAAAGCCATGTATCTTATCACTAATGATAGGTATCTGATGTCCCTGAGTCCATTTTCCAGTCATCTCTCATGCTACCATTGCATGATATCTACTGGAAACAGTGTAGTATATTTCTTACCAGAGTCTAACAAATAGTTCAGCTTATAACACACTTTTATAAATCACATTTCTGCTTTAAATTGCTAAAACTCCCGATCTGTGGGCTGTCCTTCCCACCTCCTCTTAAATCTTCTTTCCTCATAATGATCTGCAGGGTCGATTTTTCTCATTGACTTCTTGAACATTGTTGAGGTTCGCTAGGAAGCTACGTCATTCAAAGTACCCAATTTCAGCAAAATTCAAAGATATTATGATGTTCAGAATCATGGCATATTAAGGTACAATACTATATGGGGAGACCAAATTTGAAAAAAAAAAAATGGTTCAAAAATCATGCAAATCAGCATGGAATGGCTTTTTTAGGATATGTCAATGGCTGTTCTGCCACTGAAAGGAAAAAAGATCTTGTAGCTGGATACAGACTCAGAATTTTTTTTCAGAACTATAGGAAAGTCCCATTTCAATATTTCTCAATTGGTTTATATGACATATTTAATTCATGTGAACAAAAATACATATTTCGAGTAAATAAATGTATGAAACCAAGGAGAATAAATTGAATTTGTGCATTGATCTACTTGTATATATTGTTAAATGTTTGAAAATGAAAAGTACTAGCTCAAGTATTGGATTAAGAATGTTGTTTCAGTTACTGTTAAGATCACTTTAAGTTTTCCTTTCTTTGTAGACATTTTAAAATTCCTTTTTATAAATTGCCTTTAGCCCTTTTTATTAGCTTTGGTTATAGCCATTGACTCTATTAATGGATTTTATTTGTTTCTGCTTGTGTTCCAAAACCAAATTACTGTAACTAATGTACCACTGTAACTTTTCGTAACTGTTTGCTGTTGAAAGCATAAAGCAAATTCATCAAGTCAAAATATAATGCCTTTATATCCTATTAAATATCAAGTCAAAGAAAATTGTGCTAGTGTCTATAGGACTCAGCATTAAACCTACAATATTTAATGTACTGTAGCAGATTGAGATTTGATGCAATTTCCAGCTGTGGAAATTGTCCTCACTATTAAAACACTTATACTAAGCAGCAGAGCTAGGACCAAGTACAAGAGAGATAAGCCCCCTTTGGAAAGGTGTATTACCCCCAGCAGATCAAGAAGTCTACTAACCAGTGTTTAAAATAATCTGGATTGTGCCTGGATAACTTTGAGGCTGTCTGTCTGGGTACAGTCATGGTGGCATTTCTTCAAATTTCATTTCTTCAAACCCTCTTCTGTATTTTTTTGCTCTTGAAGCTTTTTGGCTTTCTACATGAATAAACTCATTGAAGTATTAAGGAAATGATGGATGGATATACTATCCTTGTTGAGGGTGTATGCAGGTATTATCGTAATTGATGGGGAGAGAAAATGGCTTTCCAGCTCATGCAGCAGTGGCATAATGTAGGGTAATACACAGGAGCCTTGTAGAAATTAAACATAGGAAACGTTTGATTTAAATGTGATTTTCTCAAACTAAATTCATTATGCCCTATGACTGCTTTGTTTGGGTTTTTTTTGTTTTGTTTTGTTTTTCTCTTAGCAACTATTTCTCCAGCTCTGATTATGTTAGACAATAGCATTGAGAATAACTAGCCTGAAGGTATCTAGGATGAGCTAAAAACGTATTTCTCTGGTACCTTGTTTTTGAAACCACCTTGAGAAGTAATATTCTTGTAGGCTTGGCAGTATAAACTTGGTTCCCATCAGTTTCCCATTAATTTTTAACAAACCTTTTTAGAAACACATTGTTATTTATCACTGTAGTACAGACTGAAACATGTAAGAAGTCAGAAGGTTGGCATTTACCATAGGATACAAACAAGGGAGAAATTGCTGCAGATTTGAAGACAGTAAGAAGTAAACACATTCCCTGAATAACCAAGAGTGATATTGCTTATGCATGAAGGCTACTGTGGCTATTTCAAGCAAACTTGCAAGCAAGTATTTTTGATTAGAAACAGTTGTTTTGCATCTTTTCGTGCATTTTATCTTTCATTTGCATACTGACATTCACACTACAGCAAATATGGCCAGAAACAGTGCCTCTGTACAGGGTCCATTTTCTTTATTACAAACTCACTAAGAAGAAGAAATCCCAAATTTGACTGAAAAAGAGGTAAGGGGGCATTAAAAATTAGCTTAAAGTTTGAATTGGTTAAAAGAAAAAAAAAAATCAGTCCTTAATAAGCCAGACTAAAGCTGTCCCTTTGCAGTGTTTCAGAATATCTATATAAACAGTTTTGCACCATATTTTGTAGTTTAAACTCTAATTTTAAGCTTATGAATATGTCATTTTTCAATTTTGTCTGTTGTCTGTTAGTTGTCATACATACCTGCACATATGCACGTGTTTTATTTATATGTCAAATTTAAGAAATGCTCTGTGAGCAGTAGTGACAGGATTTTCCATATAGGCAGACGTGTTAGTATTCAGGAACATCACTGATTGTAAAGCTGATTTTCATACAGTTTGGATATTTGCAGAATAGACTGCTGACCATCAGATTGTCCCAAGAATGGTAGAATTTAATTCACACTTGGCACTTTGGTAAGGTTCAGCCTCTTGTAGGGATTTAACACAGAAAGTCACAAGCAAACTCAAAGAGGAAATTAGCAATTAGAGCTAACACTCTGTTTATAAAGCCAAGGAATCATTTTTATGAAGTTAGATCTTGCTAGTAATTTGTTAGCCGTTTCATGCTCACATCTTTTTGGCCTGGCAGAAGAAGGAGGCCAATAGCTGTTAAAAATAGAATTTTGCTAAGAGCTCGAGGGGGCTATTTTTTAAACATGCCCTTTCACAAACAGAACTGTCTAAATGAGAAATGTTTCAAAATACCTTTTGGGTGCTTTATTCTTTTGTTTAAAGAGCAACATATTTAAATTTTCTTCCCTTCTGTATCTGTACATCATTTAGTTCACAGTGACCTATTTAATTCAATATTTTATTGAAATCCTCTGTGATTACTTTAACTGTGCTTACATCTTATCAAAAATCTTTGGTGTAAGATCAGTCTAACCTCCAAATAGGTTGTTACAATATTTCTGCCACAATTTCAGAACCACTTCAGATGACTTTCAAACCAACAGATGAGCACATATGAGGGCACTACATTTTATCATTTTTAGCCAATTAAATATGCTTTCTGTTATGTGAAATGCAAACCTTTCCTATTTCTGTCACTCTAGACAACAAGATTTGCAGTCAGTAAGGTATGTCATCTTAGTATTCTTCTTAGACTGTAGTACAAAACCCACTCATTTACAATAGCAACATTCAATCAGTAGCTACCAGAGCAATCTAAGTGTAGAAGTATTTTTTTTTCCCCTTAGTTTTAAGGCTAAAAGATTCATGTTACTCAGCCTTATTCCTTACTGTCATCAAAAGTGAAAATGTCTTTGTTGCATTAACAAGTTTTGATACCCCAATTTTTGGCTGTAGCAATATCCTCCGTTCTGAGGCTGTAGATGCTGGAAGAATTGGCAAACCTTGATCAAGTTAGTAGCTCTTAATTGTTAAACTGGCAAGCAGTAGCCCAACTGGGTTATGGTCCTCAGGTGATCCACAGTGCTACGTTACATGCTTAACTGAAAGCAAAGTGTTAATTTTGCAGTTTTAAATATGAATGAATTTTGCAGTTTTAAATAAAATTGGTTCTGCTGGTCAACAAGAAGTTTGGACAATTGGTTAGTCTGTGGTCTAGGAAGTTTAGGAAGGACTGATTTTTAAGTTATTAAACTATAGAGTGTAGATTGAATAATTATGTTCCATAAAAACATTATGTTCCATCTAGTATTAATCTCATAACAGTACCTTTCCCAGTGTGATGAAGTAACTGTTATCAGCTCTAAGCAGTAAAAGCAGATCATCAGGTTCTTCTTGTCATAATTCTTTCTTTGGATAGGTATTTGGCCCTTCTTTCAACAACTGTATTTATGTGTTCTTTACTTTTGGCTTCCATTTCAAAAGTTCAGCAGATTATATTCTTCTCATTTAGATCCTCTGTCTGCCTCCCTGTTCTGTTTGATATCACTCATTTAAAATATAAATATTGAAGTAGATTTTAGGAACAGCAAAACAGCAAAGGAGGAAAATGTTCACTATTCACGTGAGTCTACCCTAAGGATTAATGGGGCCTTCAAGCACTTAATATTATCCATAACTTCTCAAAGTTTGTGAAGATACGTCATAGAGTACTTTCAGAAATGCCAGTTGAATGTTCACCTTGTTCCTTAGAGCAGTCTTTCGTGGACTCCTTGTATCATTTTGCCCTTTTATATAGCTGAGTCACAATGGTTTTACTGCCAGGAAATGTGATTTCCCCATGGGAGGTGAATAGAAGATAAATCTGCTTTTGAATCAAAATGTTGTTTGAACTGTAGCCACAAAGATCAGTAGATTTTTAAGTTCAAGGTGCATGATTAAATATAGTCTGCTCTCCGGTATGTCACAGAGCACTGTATTTTACGTAGTTGTATGCGTATTGTTCCTGAAACTGGCAAAGCAAAAGTATTTGGCAAAAGCACGCCCTTCAGAAAGGCATTGGATTTGTATTGGAAAGTCACAGTGGAAGTGCTTGTTTTCTTTCCAGTCGGCTCTATAAGGTTGTCAGACACCTTTTAAAAACAAATTGGGCTTTGCTGCTTCATCCTTGATTTGATTTCCCTGTCCTTATCTTCTACCAATAGTTATGTCATATTTCTCCAGTAGATTAAAGTATCATGTACTATCCAGTATTTTGGGTTTTTTTGTTGTTTCTTTTCTTCTTCTTATGAAGATACTTTGTAAGCAAGTCAGCTTTCAGTCTTCTTCTCAGTAAGTACAGCAGATCAAACTCTTCAGGCCATCACTGTAAGACATTCTCTCCACAAGAATTCATGTGTCAGCCATTCTTGTGAATCTTTACTTCACCCTCTCTAGCTTCTCAGCATCTCTGTAAGACCAGGTACACTTCATAGACATAGATTTTCAGTGTTAGTTTTGTAGCTGCTGTATACAAAACAAATCCCTACCCTCGCGCCTGTGAAATGAAATACCTAGAAAACCCCATATTGCTACAGCTTGTGTTTACATGGCTTTCCCTATCATATGGCTTTAGACGCAGATGATTGTTCAATGCTGAAATAAAAGTAAAAGCGATCTTCTTGTGATAGTTATCATTATATCACAGGACCGTAGGAGTTGGAAGGGAACTCCAGAGACCATCAAGTCTAACACTCCTGCTAAAGTGGGTCCCCTACAACAGGTTGCACAGGCAGGTATCCAGGCAAGTTTTGAATATCTCTAGAGAAGGAGACTCCACAACTTCTCTGAGCAGCGTATTCCAGTGCTCTGTCAATCTGACAGTAAAGTTCTTCTTTGCATTACTAAGAAACTTCCTGTGTTCCATGTGGCCCATGGAATTTATTATGATTCACGGAGGAGCCTCATAAGCAACAGGGGATCCATACAGCTATACCTTTGATTTTTTCCACTATGTTTAGATCAATGAGGTAATAGTCAAAACTCATAGTAAATAAAGAATCTTTAGGGGTTTCATGGTAATGCCAAATGAATGTAAGGCAGAATCTGGAGTAATCTTTGTAGTGGACAAGAAGGGATCGTCAAGTTCTGAATCCAAGCCAGCTATCAAACTCTTTATTGTCTTAACTTGAAAAGCCAGCAGAATTAAATAGCTGTTAATATTCAGCAGCAACTGAGACCATCTTCTGAAAATCTTTTATTTCATATGCTTTCTATTGGACTAGTGGTACAAATGAATGTTCACTTTTTATCAGCAGAAAACATGCAGATATTTTATTCATCTATTCATCTATGTATTTCACTGGTGCCTTTTGTTCTTTGTTTGTTTTACAATCACAATTTAATATGAAACATGTCCACACTTGTTTGAACTGGCAAAAGACTATACTTGTGTATGTATTTACATTTAGATTTTTAAACTTTAAACACTATTTAATCTGTTCTGAAATTTGGGGAGGGTCGTCTTTATTTGTGCAGTTATCAATCAATAGATTAAAAAAGTGAGAATCTGAAGAATTTTAATTAGTTTAATAGAAGTTGGAGAATAAGAACAGGGAGGAGACATTTTAAATGTCATTCTAATCCAGGCTAAAATTAACGATGTCAATAGCATTTCAACATCACATTAAAGTACATAAATAAATGCCTTTGTAATTCTCACATGCGCTTTTGTCCTTTTGATTTCAGAAAGATTTGGGCATATATTTAAAATTCAGAGCAAGTTCTTTGGGGGTGAAAAAGATGATTTCTTGGATGAGGGCCACAGCACTTTGTATCTTGGCATTCTTCCTGGAGTTATCATAGCCATTCCTGAAGATAATTATAATTTTTTGCACTGTTTATTATTGAAAAATTGATTCCTCTCTCCCTTTGAGTTCTAATACAAGTGGAATTAAATTTCCATCCTTTCATTTTTCTGTGTTTCTGAGACTTGTATTATGCAAGATGCTTCCTTACGTTTGTAAGAACTCCAAATTAGAGAGCCCAAAATGAAAGCTAGTAAATTGGAGTGCATTTCACATATATTCATGAAAAACTGCCTATATTGAACAAGTATTATCAGGTCGCCAGTTCTTATCCTTGATGTTGTCCCCTTTCACCAGTTAAGAGGACTGGCATGATGGGAGAGGCTCTAAAAACCGTTGTTACTCTGAGGAAGCCCATACATAAATTCTCTCCCAGGCAGTTTATGAAAATTCACAGGATCCTTCAGAGGGGTGCCAGGTTGAAGCAGTAGGCTCTTCCATTCCACATCCCACTTGATTGTGAGCCACTTTGACTTTTGCCCTTTTATCCCGTACTTTTCAGTATTTGTTTGTTTTTTTTTTTTTTTTTAATCTGCTCTTGTTTCTTGCTGATACAGTCTGTCTCATTCATTGTTTCAGCACTTTCCATCGTCGGTCACTGTTGTGTAGAGTGAATATAAACACTGCCTAATCACAATGCAACTGCTACAGTCATCAAAATGATTGTGCAGGTTGCAGGGCCATGAATATTCAGTACTTCTGCCTCCTTTATTGAAATAGGGACTTCTGCTGTTCCATAGTCCCTTTTCCACATTACCTTCATGTGTATAATAAATATGCCTTGCTCAGGAGGCGAGGGCAGAGTGGAGGAGAGAGAACAACAGAGAGCATATTGAATGAAACAATTTCTTCTAATATCTGTACTTAATAATTTAGGTTGACAGTGATATCAAGCTCTTTTTTGCATTACAATCATTCCTTCAAAACTAAATTTTTAAGTATCTTTAATTACACTTAGTGAAGGTAAGACATGAGTACTGGTTTAATCTTCTAGATGGCCTTGTGGATTAAAATTAGATTTATAGATTTGCATAGTAAAAGTAATGTTGTGAAAGAAAGCTGTTTGAGTATGTGAGAGATAATTGCATTAGTATGAGTTGCCTTGGGGCAGCCCTTATTGGATTGAGCTCAGCACCAGCCATTATATCACTGGAGCATTTTGCATTTTTATGTAGCAGTGCAATAGAATTTAAATTTTATGCACAATTAGTCTTGTATTGATGTACAGTTTGCAGGTAGGCTTAAGCAATAAGCTGCAAGTAAGTCTCTAATGTAGTTTTTTGTTTGATGAAGGGGAAGAGGGCAGAAAAAAAGTTTGTGAAGACAGTGAAAATTCTGAGTCCAGCAATATTAATGTATTTCTATTGGTTTCTGCGCAGTAGCCTGAATTACAGACCTTCTTCAGTGTCTTCACTGGTAAAGTATTTCATACAGAAGAATTTCAGTGTAAATATTGACAAATGTGGTGACAGCTTTAATGGCATCTCTTAAATTTGAATTTCTCCTATACCATTTGCCTTTATACACTTTGATATTTGTGCAAAGAGCTGAAGCTGAGGTATTTACTCATTCAGTTCATAAAATAAAATGCTGTTGCAGCACACTGTGTTCCAGTAAGCAAACAGTATTTAGCAGTTTGCTCAAATATGGACAACAATATTAGCAGTATTAATTTCAGAAATGATTATTAATAGATTTCCACTCAGCAAAGCAGAACACACAGATACAATGGTAGAAACAGAATGTTTTCTTTGCAACACTGATCTCTCTTTGTATTTTGCAATACCTATTCAAAGATGACCTGAGAACAAAATAACCTGATTATGTGTGACACAGTATTTTACACAGCATTCAGATTTGAAGGGAATTTTTGTTTCTTTCTTTGTTCTGATGGTCTTCAAGTAAACCACATACCTACTAAAGCATATATATTTACAGCAGCATGGGAATTCATAATGCGCTGAGACTTGAAAATACATTTTTTAGTCTATGCAGAAAAAGTGAGAAGGCTGATATATCTTCTACAAATTATGGTTTGTTCTTTATAATTTGTACTCATGACTCCAAAAGTCTTGTCTTTGTCAACTGCCCTGTTGATGTAACACCCATCAAATTGTTGGAGGATTCTAATGATGAGCTAAGAAACGACAGGCAGACAGAAGTCTCTCACGTGTGTCTGATCTTATGCTATTATGTTTTCTAAATTATCCTGTTGAAGCTAGTGCTGTTATTCTTCTGGACTTACTATCTCTGACATGCTTCATTGTCCTCTGCCCAGAGCAGAATATCTTCTCTAGAAATATTCAAGACCCACATGGACACTTTCTGTTGCCTTACTGTAGGGAACCTGCAGGGAGTTGAACTAGATGATCACAGAATCACAGAATCACCAAGGTTGGAAAAGATGTACAAGATAATCTAGTCCAACCATCCACCTATCACCAATAGTTCTCACTAAATCACTTCCCTCAACACAAAATCCAAACATTCCTTGAACACCTCCAGTGTCGGTGTTCTCGGGGAGGACTCCACCACCTCCCTGGGCAGCCCATTCCACTGCCTGACCACTCTTTCAGAGAAGTAGTAGTGATCTCCCAAGGTCCCTTCTAATTCCCACAGTTCTGTAAGATGCTAAGTCTTTTCACTTTTTTTTGCTCATCACCTCTTCCTTAAACTTAAATTTTAGCAATATGTGCAGAGCTTCTAAGGAATAATCTGTGATTAAATTTTGAATGCATGTGAAAACTCTTTTGGAGGATCAAGGGTGAAAGTAACATTTGTGGGAGGAAAAGTTGGTTTCCCTATCAGGGAAAAGTCATCTTTTCTAGATTTTGTGTATTGCCTGGCATAGTTTAAATGAAACACCTGTCACTCGCCTGCTCTCCTGCTGCGTTTATTTGCCCATAACTGTTACAAAGACCCTTCACTTAAGGCCATTGACTTCAAATTTGATGTCTTTTGTGTCCCCCATAGCGTAAGGGTGTACTTAGATGAAGTGACATTCAGTAGCGAAAACATCTTAAGGAATTCACATGCGTGCCCCTCCCTTCACATCAGCCACTTTTTACTCCTGCAGCTGTCTCTTGTGTTGATACAATTCCATTCGAGCCCAAGAATTAAACAAAATCACTGTTTTATTTAAAAATAAAAATAATAACTAAAAAAAAGATCTGAAAGCATTGCCATTTTCATGTATGCTTGTACTACCCGTCTCAGGATATCAATTCCCAGCTCCTTGCCATATCTGTCACTGGGCCAGTGCAGTGCTTTTGGGGCTGACCTAAGATGTTAATCAGTGAAAGTGGTTGAGCTAAAATCAATGTGGTTGTGATGAGAAGTTTGCAGTATTACTTTTAATATGCACAAGTCCATCATGTAGTTCCCAGTGTGGACTCAAAACAATTGTTCTTGCATGGCTTTGGGGCAGCAAGAGTGCTTAACCTGGCATTCAGAGATGGAACCCCACAAGTCTGTTTTGCCAATTAAAAGATGTTATTCAGTACAGGTTTTTTTCAGTCTTCCTCGTTTTCTATTCTATGCCCAAACCTTCACAGAGAAGAAAAAAGGAAAATTTTTCCAGTGACACGTTCTTTTGTAGCTGTCTTTTGTTTGGGTGGGAGACCTCTACTGGGTCATTTGCCCCTTCAGAAATTAATGTTAATTTTTATTGTGCTTCTCTTATTTTCTTCATAGTAGGAATAGCATAAAAAGGAGAAAGGGAGAAAGAATGGATCTCTTCTAGATCATTATAGACATGATAGAACCTAGTTGTCTTCCAAATTTTGGATGATCTTTAAAAATCTTCCTTTTGGAGAAATGCCCAGAGGGAAGGAAATTTAATTTCATTTTATTATGTATTTTGACAAGATAACAGCTAACTTAATGGTACCCCATCTTAATTTGGTTCTCCAAATCCTTACTGCATTATAAATTCATTATTATCTCCATTAAACTGAAATTTTCCAATGGCCAATTCAAAGAATACAGGTTATTGTAATGTTAACATTTAAAATAATGAGAGAAAGCATAGATTATTTTAAATGATGGTTGAAAATTTAATTTTTCTATTGAAATCATCTTTGAGAGTAAAACCAATTCAGTGTTGCATGCTTCCCCAAGCAAGCTTTATTCAGTTCTATACTTAAATAACAGGTTTGGAACTCTTTTGGAACTAATAGCAAAAATGTTTCCATTTTATGATATGAATTCTTTGTTTATGGGGTTGCAATATCATTCAGTATTTTATAAAATGAAAATTTAATGTACAAAGCATCATGGTTGCATATCCTATCCCACCAATAGGGTGGAGTAGATAAAGAGGGAGAATGGCTTTGGGGAAAATGTCAGCATCTTCAAAGTCTCACTCTGGGTTTTAATCTCAGGAGTTAACATATGGAGATTAAAACAAGGAATGTTTTTTTTGTTTTGGATATCTAAGAGAGAATTCAAGATCACAATTTTTGATGAGAACTTTCCTTTTAAAAATAACGTGCAAGTAGAGTCAAACGCTATCTTGAAATAATTGTCAAAATTTGGGAAAAATTTGGAACTATTTTTGAGGCATTCCAGCATTTGATGAACAGAACAGAAATGAGAATTGAATGTTCTTTGAAAACAGGTGTTGAAATATGTGGGTAGTTTTAGTGTAGTGCAGGGTTTTTTCTTATGTGAGCATCTTTATTAATACTTAGGAAAAAAAGTAAGTTAGTGAGGATTTTTAGCTTATTAAATATAGCTTTTCTCTGTGGTACTCTAAGAATAGGAATTCCATTTTCAATATCCTGGGTTTTGAGATTTTTTTTTTTTTAAATTTTACTGTTATGGTCAACGTATTTAACTTCTAATGCTGATTACGCAGTCACACATCCAGTGACATTTCTGAACTATCACAGCACAATAGTTGTTAGAGAACCAGCTATGATTTTATTAAAACTGCCCTTAAGACACAGCATAATCTGTTGCTTTTCTACTCTAGGCTAAGCTTCATCTTCTGAATTTAGATCTGTTCTTACTAACTGTGTTTTAGATTTCCCATTCCGCATGTATGAATTGTTTGCAAACTACAAAGACTCTGCTTTTTTAATTTTGGAGCATCTACTTTAAATAACTAATTCTTTGTATGGTTTATGATCAGTAGTAGGGAAATATTCATTACTACAAGTTTGAATTGTTTTGTTTGTTTGCAAAAAAATATGTTTTACTTAATTATATGTGTCTTTACAGTAGAATTTTGAATAGAGTTTCTTACTGGTGCAATTTCAAAACACACTTCTCGCTGTGTATCTGAAATTACTTTTTCACCACATCTAGTAAGCACACTTTCCAAAAAAGCTGTAAAATATTTGTCAACAATTGTTCACCAAATTTTGTGTTTCAGTAGAGTTCACAGTAAGATTACCATCATCATTTCATAGTAACCTGAATTATGGAAATCTTATGGTTTATTTAAAAATCAGGCACTGTAAACTGTAAGTTTGTATTTGGAGTAAAACATGATAAATACAGCTGAGGCATCTAGAAGCAACTTTTACACAGTAGCCATTCCATTCATAATTTTCAGATCATCTTTGAGAAAGTGCAGCTCTGGCTATGTACTAAAGAAATACATTACATATTCTAATCACCTTCCCCCACCCAACCCCCCCTCTCCATTCCCCCCCCCCCCCCCCCCAGAAAATCATACTTGAGTCCAGACTGTAAAAGGCAGTGTTAGTCTGGAAAGGTTGTCTCATTGTAAAAGCATGTAAACAGAATTTGTTAAAATACCAAAGTAGTATACTCAAAAAATCACCTACTCAAAAGCTTGCATCTCCAAGAAGCTGGCTTAAAACAGTGTTTTAAAAATATGCATTTTAAACAGTTTCATATACAGCCCCTTGACCTCTTGCTTTTCTGGGAAGGTAAGTAAGATCACCTGCTGGAAAAAATTGATATTTCACGTACATGTTGCTTGTTCTGTTAGCAAAGCAGCCAGATCTGCTGCCTTGCTTACAAATGCATCAGCATAAGCATCCGCAATGCTTACCTAACACTGAACAGTTCTGCAGTACCCTTTGCTAGTAGCACCTTCCTGCTTTCCAGTTATGTGTGTTGTCCTTTTCTTCACTTTAGTTCTCTGTGTTATTATTTATTTTTTTGAATCTTTTTTTCTTCTTCTTAGAAGAGCAACAGTAATGAATGCACTTCAGTGTATATAAAATTAATCTTTTTTAGTCGAGGGAGAGTTATTGGACTTTGTATTGGAGCTTCTACAGCCCTCAATTTCTCAAGTACTGGAGAAGTAGGCAAGTATAGAAGTATATATATATATAAGTATATATATATATACACACTTTTTTTTTTTTTTTAACATGCTACATTTCAATAAAACATACATTTAAGCTACTTTAGGAAATTAGCAGACATTTAAATGGTTTATATGGCTTGATTCTGCTGTGTATTTGCTGTACAGTGGAAATGAAGCCCTTACTAAGTCTAAACTAGTAAATTTCTCCTCTTTAATAAAAGCCTTGCTGTATAGACAACTTAATGTTAACAATTTGTAAGAGAAGATTTTAAGTCCTAACTGATTGTAAGTAATGATTTCCAAAGTATAGCTATACATCTACCACAGTTGAAGTTTATAAGGTCTCAAAGGAAAAGGAACTTATGGCCATTGAAATGAATAATCTGTAAACTGACAGTAATTCATACAGTTATTAAGACTAGTAATTTCTTTGATAGGAGTCTTTGAGCTAGAATATTAAAACAATTGAATGATAAGCTAATACAGCACCTCATACACATGAAGCTCTATTATATGAAATGATTTGTGTTCCTTCTTTTTCCTGCAGCCCTAGCAATTATTGTAAATCTTAGGTAGTACTTTAATCCTCGGGACATAATATAAATTAAAACCTGGATTTCAGAGACTCACAGCCAGCAAGTGAGTTTATATAGGATCTCGCCAATAGGTGTATACAGATAACAAATTCTATTCCCACTCTTAACTGAGGCTGAAATTTTCTTTGAAAGAAATTTACCATTTGCCAAAAGCACCATATCTATATTGATTTTTCTAAACCACTTCACTCTGGCCTAATTCTGCTTCCATTTTAAGACAAAGAGACCTTTGCTTACACTGAATTAAATTGCAAGTTAACTCTGATTTCAATTGAGAGAGGGAATAATTGATATTTTTTAGTCCAGGTTTTTAACCATGTTACAACACTACTGGTGAATAAAGGAGTAGATCTTTCAGGAGATTTTCATATGTATTGCTGTGCAGAAGCAGGAATATTTTGCTACAGATATGGTATTTAGAGAAGTGAAATAAAAGTGAAAACATAGGTACTGAAGCGCATAAAGGTTTTTTGATGTTAAAACAGCCTTTGTCTATGCTAGGGAATTCTAGACTCCAAACCAGGGCATGTGTATTCAGAAAGCCTTTGGGAAATGGCGCCTGAAATGTTACTGCTCTGAAAACATGCCCAGATATTTCTGAGGACACCAGAAGCCATTAACTCCACAAATGATTGCTGAATTTATCTGTGAGCATGGAAGGGGCCACTGAATTTGCTGTAGGAGGTCTTGAGCCAATTTCAAGCTGAAAAGCAGTTCGTATTTCTTAATCTCCTGGAATGTGACCTAAGTGTACTGATTCTGTACTGGTTTGTGGGTGGGTTTTTGAGATGTTGTTTTTTTTTTGGCTTAGCAAAAATATATGTATTAGTAGGCCTGATAATATTCCTTTAGCATAAACAGATTGCTCCAGCTCCCTTAGGTAGGCTTGTCCTTTGTCCAGTTGTAATGTTCAAGAAAAGCAAGGAAAATGTTGTGTCCTATTTCTTGCTCTCCCTGTATTCAAGCTTAGGTTCTGGCTAGGTATTTGACAGTATTTTGTAATATGAAGCCCAAATGAAATAGATTCTCTGTCTGCTCACAACAGTGCCTCTCTTCCATGGAGGCTGTTTCACCCTGTTTTATGTTACCTGCTGTCTTGGAAAGGCAGAGGTTGTCCAATGGCTTTTCAAGCACTTTTCAAGCACTTTCCAGCTGTATCAGCTCATTGCAGCCCTGCTCAGCACTGCAATGCATATCATAGATTTCATGCAGTAGGTAATCCTCACAGGATTACAGCAACTGTTTCCTCTGTTTTTGATCTTTCAGGATTTCAGTAAGGATCTGAGTAGGTTGGTGGATCTTCTCTTTAGTGTTTGATGTTGTGTTGTTTATTTCCTCTTGGTTTTACCATCGTCACTTACAGCAGGTACAATATAGACTGTGTGGTGAGTTCAGAAGACATTTGCGTGTAAAACAATGAAGTTACTCTGAAGCCCTAGCCAGAATTTGTCCCTAAAATGATTTCCAGCTTCCACTGAATCCCCCCATTTCACCTAAGAACTTCTGGAGATATTCTTCTATCTGGAAAAGGCAGAAAATCTGATCAGAAGGAGTTGACTTGCCATCTTACATCATCCTCTGTTATCTTGTAAATTCAGAAAGGTGCAGATGGAAATAATGTTTCTGATCTAGTTTTTAGGTGAAAGTATGGTTCCAATGACAGCTTTGTAGTCTGCTAAAGCTTTTTAAAAATTTCTCTGTTTATCCTGAACTTATCCAAGTTTGGGTTTGGAGGAATTTGTGGAGCAGTTTCCGCAATGTCCTAAAATAAAGAAAGTAGTTATGTTCAAGGGTGAGGTTTCCAGTCTCATGTCTTTCTGCTCATCTACATATCAGTACATAGGAAATTGTTCCAGTGCTCTTCATAGATATATTGTCAATAAGATAATAAAACAGTATTAAAATACTTTACACTTTCCTTCATATATGTCTTGTTTACAAATTATTCTTCCGGGTATTGTTGACAAGGTATCAAACGAAGGGTGAACTTTCAAAATTGTTTTGACTGCCTTCCTCAGAACTTTGCAGAAACACAGCATCCCTATAGAAATTCTAAATCTCCTCTGAGGATTGTGTCAGTATTCTGCCATACTCAGTCAATAATCTTGCCTCATCACTTTCAAGGCCTTTGTGCCCAGCTCAGCAAGGCCTTGATGTTACAAGGTCCTTTGAATTTCACCTAAGGGGAACTAAAGCCCTTTCACACTCCAGTCCTACTTTTTGTTTCATTTGACATTACTCAATAGCTTCTGCTGTGTCTAAATTAGAACAGTGTCTAATAGTTGTCTCATTGCATTCATCATTGCTACAGCCTGACAGGTCTGCAGCATGAAGGTCATATCAAATCCCAGTTCACATAAGGCAAAGTTCTGATTTATTTTCATCAAGAATTCTTGTGAGACAACCACAGCTACCAGAAATTCTTTATAAATATACACAGTGTATTATTACTCAGAATCAGACTTCAGAATAGAAGAGTTCAGGTTTATTTAGTCAAAAGCTTGGGATGCTCACTCTGCTACACATCAACAGTTGTCTTTATTACTTTGGGGAATTCATCTTCAATTTAATTTCTGCAGTATATTTTTTCATACCATAAATTTATTTTAAACCTGATTGATCTCTAAGTCAGTGATTTTCCCTTCCAAGAATCTTCTTTTTAGATGTTTATTAATTTGTCACCTTACACTGATACAAATGTAATTCTATTATCAATTATTTTTGCAAGGAAAGGTTTATTTGAGAATGACAGCATTGGCACAGGTTGCCCAGAGAGGTTCTGAAATCTCCTTCCCTGGAAATACTCAAAATTTGCCTGGACACTGTCCTATGTAATGTGATCTAGGGGACCCTGCTATTGCAGGAGGTTGAGCTGGATGATCTCCAGAGGTCCTTTCCAACCTCAAGCATCCTGTATGGCTGTGATTATACAGAGAAAAGCCTCTTGCAATTTTATTTCAACACACTACCTCTATATCTTCAATATGGCACTAAATAAGTTGTTCTTCCCACTCTATCTTGTTTGTCACACACATTTGGAAAAATTATTTTGAGTGTCTAAAAATTCCTAAGCTTCTTCCTATTCTGATGCATGGAGGACTGTCTCACTGCAGTGAAGTCATCTATGAAACACAGCAAAGAGAATTCAGACCTGCAAAATAATAAAGACTGTAGAGGAGGATTCCTCAGTGATGGGTAAACTCATATGCTTTGTATAGATAAGAAGTGGATACTATGTTACTCAGGTTTGTAGTAAGCAGCCTCCATTACCCTTGTCTATAATGACAGTGTTCTTTTCTTTTTAAATGTTGCTACACTGTCATGGAGCGTATCCATTGGTTCATCATGTTGAAAAGTTGAGGTGATAACAAATAGTCAACTGAAATTTCCTTTCCTGACTGCTGGCACAGAGCTGTGGTACTGCCATTAGGAACCAGAACCTACTGTAGGGAACCTACTTCAGCATTGTGTGATTGTGTAATTTAGATTGTGTGACTCTAGAGAAGTATAAGCAGAAAAGGTTTATCAGTTAAAGGCATTCTTAGAAATCTCGATGTCAAAACATGTTCAAAATACTGCAGTTGGCAAAAATTAAAATACTCCTTAGGCTGCTATGAATCATGTCATAAGCTGAATTACGTTCTGGCTTTAGAAGTAAAGGATGGACAGGGAAAAGGCTATACTTAAAACTTATTCCATGCTATGTCTATTTCCATTGAGGTTCCTCCTGAGTTATTATGGACCAAGTGATGCACAAATTTTAATAGATGACAATGTTGGAAAAAAATGTGTGTGAACTATGGAGAAATTGAAAACATTGAACAGAGACTGTGCAGCTATCACCATTAGCTGGATTTCACAGTGCATTGTGTGTGATAGATGGGCCAAAAATTCTTCTTAGGGGCAAGGATCTTGTCAACATTGAGCATATTCTCAATCCAGCTGTTATTATTTCATATAAGTCAAGGACTTGAAAACATTTTTCTCTGGTTTCATCAAGATGAACCTGTCCTCCCAGTGTTCTCAAAGGAATCTGTCAGAAGTTCTGAGTTTGCTTCACCCACTTCTTTAATTAACATAAGGTAAAGTTTGGGAAGTTGCGTTCATAGAACACCATTGCGTGGCTGAGAAAACTAATGATCTTTTTCATCAGTGCCTGTGCATCCATGTACTTACCTCTGGACCATAATCTGTCTTCACCTGACCTTTCACTCTCTCCCTTGAAGGGCAGAACCCTAGAAATCCTCTCTCCACAACTGCTCACAGAATCTCCAGCACCTTTTGATCTTTCCAAGATCATTTTTCAGATTAGCTGATGTCAACAGATGGGCAAGGATAGAGCATGCTTCTATGAGTCACAGGAATTTTTCATTCATGGTGTGTCTTCTTGCTTCTGAGAAGCAACAGATCACCTAGTGTGTTTAGCATATTTGGCAGGAGGAGTTTTCACTCTCAGGTTTGTCAGTGATTTTCGGCTCATTTTTAATTTGTTACTAGTTTCTTCAGTGCGTAAGTTCCTGCTAGGGAGTATAAGTCTCCACATACAGTGACCTGCCAAATTCTTCCCTGCAGAGAGGCAGTTTTTTTCCTGGGAGAAACTTTGTCTCAGTGAGGTCTCTCTTACCACAGATGTGTCTCAGCCCAGTTACCTCATCCTGCACCTCTCCTTGTGTTACTGAGATTATCTTGCCTTGTAGCTCCCTCAAGTGCTTTTCCTTGTGCTGGGAAAACTTGCAAATGTAGTTCAGTTGGGTTGACGCACCGTGGTCAGTGCACTAATGGGTTTGGCCCTGAGCTTTCAGATTAAAGATCTGACATGAAAAATAGTTTTGCTGGTGATGAGTGCCCTCAGTGTTCCATGCTTCTAAGCACCACTGTCCGTATCTCCTGCTGTACCCCACCTTCAGATTTCCTAGTGAAATTATCTCCACTGTGTCTTCTCTCTTTGCTAGCTATAGATGATTATTTAGGCAACTGTTTTCTTAGTCTGTTGTCCTGCCCACCTAATTCTTTCTTGCAAGACAGAGAGACTTTTTTTCTGAGCTCTGAACTCAGACTGGTTGAACTATCACTGAGAAAGGCGTAATAAGCTGCAGATTGCATCCTGACAATTAAACATTTTAGTAATAATATTTACTTAAAAGATAGAGCTACTGCAGGCCATAAAGATGGTTTATAAAATACTTGGGTTGCTATAGCATAAGAATCATAGAATCATGGAATCACCACAATTAGAAAAGATCTCCAAGGTCATCCAGTCCAACTGCCACCTACCACCATTTTTCACTAAACCATGTGCCTTAGTACAACATCTAAATGTTTCTCAAGCAATTTCAGGGTTGGTGACTCCACCACCTTTCTGTGCAGCCTGTCCAGCACCGGACTACTCTTGCAGAGAAGATTTCTAATGGCCAACCTGAATCTCCCCTCGTGCAATTTGAGGCCATTTTGTCTAGTCTAGGACCAAACACTTCTGGTCCTTTGAGCCGATAAGGAGCTTGTATTTTTTAAGAAGCAATACTAATTTTCAGTCTTGCTGAAGATCACTATATGTAGAAGGTTGAAATGGCTGTGAGGAGAAGACTTCAGCCTCTTGAATAAAAATTATATTAATACATAGGTAGCTCTGAAAGGAGTGCTCCTATTTTTTTTCTGTGGGAACTACAACAAAGTGTAAAATAACAATTTGATAGAGCAGATTCTCAACTACAAAGCAGTATTTTTCAACATAGTCACCAACATTATTATGCATTTTTGCAAGCAATGACTAGCCTGCATACTACACTAATAAACATCTTCACTACAGGAGTTGATTTGTTGTCACCAACGCTGAAGCACACCACCCACTGCCTCACTGTGCTCTTATCCACTGATGGGTCTCCATAAACATTCAGCAAGCATCAATGAATGTCACTGGGTGCCACGTTTCCGCATGGAGGAATTCATTTACGCACCTTTGCTTCATCCTCATTTCCATTTCAAATGCTATTCTATCAGACTACCCCTCTGTTGCCATCTGTCCCACACCAAAAAAATGTACTGGAATATTGATGGGAAGGGTCAGCCTCTTCTGCCATACCATCAATGTCCATCTCTGACATTGTGGGCAAATGTTATAAAATGAGAGGCGTTACTTTCTGAGCAGCCCTTGTATATATTCCATAAATATGTGGGATATGCATTTTTTAATCTTCATAATACGTGCATTAGTGTGCAGTGAGCCATATTTGAATACTGTTAAAATTTTGACAGGAAACGTAGAAAAGTCAGAAAATATGAAACTGACATTTTGTCATGCAGTTATAATTTTCTTTCTCCTCAAAGTCATAAACTGAGGTTTCAGAGACAGATGTTGTAACTTTCAATTGCCATTGCCTTTGGTAGAGATTCCCAAGGTAATTGCATGGCAGCGTTGCCTTGTCATTGTCAAACAAAGATTTGAGTCTGCTGTAGATTGTTGGTTTATATTCTGTAAATTCAAGACATGGGATTTATCATTTTCTGTTTGTGAAGTGTAGCTGAAGGATTACCTTTGGCAATGTAATATTTTTATATGTAAACTCACAAAGTGAGGCCATGCCCACAGCTGATGATGCTGAAAGACAACATTAAAATACCAGTTTGCTTAGGTTATTACATCCATTGCACAGAAGAATTCTCAGTTTTCAGCCCTCTCTCTTTTGGCATCTGCCAACAACTCTGTACCACCCTTTGCACATGACAGCCTCTGGTAAACTTACAGATGACCATAACATCTGTTCCATTTCATGCCCACTCTTAGACACGATGGGGCTAGGAGCACAGAGGAAGCTTTCAGCTCAGTGCTGATACGAATAAAAACAAAAATTGCCTTTGCACTTCTATATGCAGCATACTTTACGTAACCAGGATTTTCAATCACAAAAGAGCTTATCCTGACCGCTCCTAGAAATGAAAAAGAATACTTGGTAAATAAAAAATAAAAAATAAACAACAAACTGTGGCTAGATCTGCAAATGAAAGATTAAGCTACAAATGGAGATTTCATTTTCCATTTACTGTGGGTCAAATGGAATATAGGTTTGAGGTCCTACTATCACCTTCCACTGTCAGGACTCATAGGGTACCAGACAAATAGTCTCATCCTCAGGAGCTTTCTGCCTGAGTTCAGTCAATTCTACATAAGCAGCAAGTGCTCCGCAATGCAGGGTGCACTGGTCAGGCTGTGAGGAGCTTCTCTGTGAAACTCAGACAGAACTCATCACATTTTGAATTTTGAGAAATCTTTCTTCATAGTTTTTAGATTCAGATCTCTGAGGCAGATATGCAGCAGTATTTTCTTCTTCTATTTCTCTTAGCTTCGATGAACTGAAAAGAAGCTGAGAATATCTTACTCAATACATAGCAGAATGCAGTGCCTTTGCAAATATTGTGCAGGTAATAGTTACTTACACTAAACTTTTCCCACGTTACTCAACATGCTTTGGAGAAAGTTGGGAAGTTCAACTAAATATCAGTCATTGTCCAGCATAGAATTTTCTATTTTATGCCATTTCATCTGTCAGAAAATAAAATGTTTGTTCTTGTTAGTGCATGATCTTTGTAATGAAAATTGCAAAGCTGCTTATTACAGAGTAAATACAGTGCTCTTCAAGAAGTATTTATCTTTCAGAAGTTGAAAAGGAGGGGGATGATAGTGCTTTACTTTTTTCTCTCTATTTGTTTGCTATCCTGATCTTTTTTTCTTCTGTTTCGAATTTCAGATAAAAGCTTTTAGTTGTTCATTTTCATGTGTTAATTCCCAATTATAGGGTTTTTGACTATTTTGTTTTCTTCTCTCATATCTCACACAACACCTTAAGGAGTCTATAGCTCCTTGGTGATCCTTTAGGTGATTTTGCAGTGCAGTACAGTGACTGCTTACTGGCAGGATGTGTGAAGCACACTGCCCCTGGGGCAGCAATGGGGCTGACTGAGCCATGCCAGGATCAGAAGGGTAACCAGGGTCCCGTAGGGTCAGCAGTCACATTGTAATCACTGGGCAAGTCTCAGCACAAGGGCAAGTTGTGCTGGAGTCAGGAAAGTTAGATAGACCCTGGGAGTCCAAGTTGATGGAATGTACATCCATGGCCCGGACTTGGCTGCAGTGCTGCAGTGTAGCTTGAGTGCAAGAACAGAGTTAACAAACTGTTTCAGTGTACAGACCTGTCAGCATGATACTGCTAGCACTTTCCAGTAAGGCTTCTTAGGAAGGAGGGATGTCATAATCTGGAATATACCAGAGACAAAGCAAGCCAGGTGGTACTGGTCTCATCCGCTGCTTTTCATCTAGTTGTACTGCCTGAATAGTTTTCTGGAAATACTGTACCATCTGAGCACTTAGTGGAAGTCATAAACACAATTAAGACCTTAGGAACTATGAGGAAGAGCTAATGACAAAATGTTATTTCTCTGTGATAAAGCAAGAGCTCATCCTCCTTTGTACTGACCAAGTACAGTTTTAGTTATTGCTCCTCAGAACAAAAGTACTAGCCATTACTTAAAGCATAGAGCAACAAAGAAGACAAAAGGTATGGAATGGTTTCTGTACAACAAGGTACTTATTTTTTGTTCTGACAGGGGACATCTGAATGGAGAAGTGGTAGAGTTTTCTAAAATCATTAGGAGAATGGAGTAGATCAACAGAGATTTATTTGTTCTGGTTATGTAAGAACTAGAAATACCTACAAAATAAGGCAGCAGATATAAAACAAGCTAAAGAAACTCATCTGCTGCAAGTTAATATTATGGAATCTATTGCTTGAGGATACTGTAGATATTGAAAGTATTCAGGGTTCCCAAAGTGATTAAATAAATTAATGGAGGAGTCCGAAGTTGTATAGGTAAGATGATTTGGTGATATCCCGTATCTCAAGATGTCCATAAACTGCAGTCTGTAGATTAGTATAGCATACAGAGACATTTAATTCTTTTTCTGTTTCTCATATCTTCTCATGGTTTCACTTAACTTTTCTCATAGCTTCTGCTACTGGCCTGCACCAAACCCAGGATCCTGTAAGAGATAGATTTTTTGTAAAGTTCAGTGCATTTGTTTAGCTATAGTACTTAGTGCTTGCTCCAGTTTCTCCCAGACTAAAGATATCACTTCTTTCCCAGAATCAGTAAGAACTGGAAGAAAGAGGAGAAGGAAGCAGGGTGATTTCTACCTTTCATTCATTGTAGATCTCGGTGTTGTATCTGTGTCACAAATATGTATTATGTCCAGCCTGTATTGTGAAGGGCACAATTCAATCCAATCTTTTTTTGCTCTTGCTGACCTCTCAAAGATTGTTTTACAAGCATTTTCTAGCAAACAGTAGTGCTAAGGGCAACTGTTCTACAATATTGTCAAGCCTATTATTTTTGTGGCCAACACAGATGGATTACTGAGACCTAAGTTTGAACACAGTTAACTTTTCAACTATTTAGATGGAGGATTGGCTCAGCTGGAGAGAAAAATGCAGGCAATTATTTCTAACACTAGGTTTCTTCTTTATCTAATGTTCAATTTTCTCAAATACCGCTGTGTCTTTTATCAAGAAATAGAGGCTAACTGGCTTGGAAAATCTAAGATAAGGAGTCTTTGATGCAGGAATAATTGGTTGTGGTAGATTGGGCCAAATTAGAATGGTGCTCAGCAGAATTGTCTACTGTACTGTGTGCATATTACTTATTTCAGCCACTTCCATCATATTTTCCTTTGTCTCTACTTATTTATTTAACTATTTAATATTGATATAGTTGTTGACATTAGCTTACTTTCCTACATGAGACTCTCCTGAATAACAAAGACACAGAGTATTAGCCTGAAACATAAAAATGTCACGTCCTCTAAGATTATGCATAGGCTGTCTTTAAATGTTAGCATTATCCTTCAGTTCAGTGGTATCTGCAGACAGAAGATTGAAAAAAATGCAGACTGACACTGTGGTGTATTTTTTTTTCACTGTAAATATTTACGTTTGTCTTCAGATCATATTTTCCAGGTGCAGAAAGAAGTTAGGCAACTATTATTTGAGTTGCTGGAAATTCAGTTGATTAAGCACCTGTCATCGATTCAGTTTTATAACACAAATTTCTAATTCCATGGTGATAGTACAGAAAAAAATATTCTATTTTTCAGATGTTTGGTTAGTTGGTCTGTTATCATCCTAGTGAAGGCAGAGATGGTCCTAATGATCTCATGTGTGTTGTATTCCCACAACCCACTCTCTATCAAATTCCAAAAGTAACAAAAAATAAAACTAGATAATGCTCCATAACCTTCAAAAGGGAACAACAAATATATAGAATGAAAGGGGGAGAGAGAGAGAAAGAAGATGTGCACGCATACTAAAGAATTTGCTGTAACAAAGTTAACTTTCGCTCTGGATGATGCAGTCTGCTTGATGGCAACCACGCTATTGTCTCTTCTCTAACAACTGCTACAAGGGGGGAGAAGAATTAGAATGAGTAAAATGGACGAAAAACCTTGTTGAATGAATGTAGCATCATGTCACATGCTAGGTAAGGCATACTACTTGTAACCAGTAAAGCAGGGAAGAGCTCTCTAAATGGAAAGTCTCAGGTAGCTGTGGAAGTAAAGCTAGCAAAGTGATCGGTGATGGCAATCTGTACCCAAACATCAAAAATCCTGCTTTGCTCTTTTTTCTATCCTCCCCTGTTTCCCTCAATAGACATCCATCAAACTTCAGTAGGATTTCTGCTGGCCAGTTTGTGTCTTGTAAATTGACATGAGGCAGGAGAATCGCTTTGCTTGGAATCCCTGCTAAATTACAAGAAAACAGGATTTATGCTGCATGTAAACTGTGTAAATCCAGTCAGCTTTTAAGTGGAAACCAATTTTGTAGTGTGTAAGTATCATTGATTTGTTAATCTGACAGTTTTTTAAAACAAGCTGGTGCGGATTAGCCAGTTCTGATTATTTGTCTCCTGCAAGTCATTTTGGTGCTGGATAGCTCAGTGACAAAAGCACTAGAAATTAACCTTTGAGGCCTGCCTATAAATAAATTATTGATCCTTAAAAAAGGATCAGATAATCTTATTAAATATAGTTTTCTGTAGCTTGAGTCTAAATCCTGCCATAGAGTATCGTTTATCATAAGTGACAATCTTTCTTGCTGAAGCAGACAGGAGCTGAGCTACAATAGAAAGTAAATCCTACAGGAATTGTTACAGTATGAAGAATTTCCAGATGATTTAACAGTTAAGGGATGTTTTGTTTCCCCTCCAAATAATTCTAAGGGCTTTTAGCTTTTATGCATATTTTTATAGCTGTATGCCCAATCATTCTCAGTCAGAAAAAATGTCTCTCTCTAAAATTTCATGCATGATGGTATTCTGGAGCCCAGCATCTTTGAGAAGGAATGAATTTCTGATCCATGACATAACAGACACAAGTAGAAAATACATAGCAAGCAATATAATGTTGAAAGGCAGAAGTGATACAGAGTTCAGTACTTAACATATAAATGACTGCTCAGAAGTACTCTACAGAAAAAGTAGTTAACACAATGTCAAAAGGTAAGTATACAAGTGATGAGACCTAGCGTTGTTATTTTTTATAACTGCAGCTCAATGATATACTGAAATGCAGCAAAGTCAAGTGAGCATTTTAATGATCAGAGAAAAAAGTCTGAACCTTATGGGTAGTTTCAATAACCTGATTTTTCTGATTTGCAAAAGTGGAGTAAAACAGGATATTCACACCTGTGTCTTTCTGCTGCTAGTGGATGGGGAGGCAAGAGAAAAGGGGGATTCCTGGGGAGATCCAAGTTCTGACTTGATTCATCAGCCTGCTTCAGTGTCAGCGTCAAGGTCAGAGATGTCCCAGTGCTGATTTCTGGTGTCTATATCTGCATTCATAGCACCAAGCTATGTGACTCTAGAATCACACTAAATATATATTTCCAAAATAATTTGGTTCCTAATTAGGAATGAATGGTACGGTCTTACCTTTACTCAAGGGGAAGAAGAAGACATCCCCCAAAAAACAGTCTGCAGTTGCATTTCATATCTGCAATTGATGAAACTGGAAATCCTCCATTTGTCTATTCTGATTTTATGTTTATGGCTTAGAGATGCTGTGCCGTTGAAAGAATACAGGAGAAAAAAAAAAGATGTAGCAGAGGGAAAAAATGTGCATGCTCTAGATATGGGCTGAGTAATTCGTAGATTAGAAGAAATAGTACCTAATAGAGTGTCTAATTCAATAAGGATATATTGGACTTTTGTGATAAGGGAACTGTTGCAAGTTTAAGAAAAAGTCAGACAAGACCACCTAATTACAAGGCATAACATATCTCTCTCCGCTTAAGGTGGTAAAGATGAAAGATGTGTGCTGTTGCTCTGGATTAACTCAGAAGTTATTTGTGGCCATGTAAGTAAAGACTAGGAGTATCCTTCAGTGTGGAGCAGCAGCTGTTCTGTACTAAATTGCTAGCTTAATCTCATGAAATTGCTTGCGCTAATTCACTTCAGCGTACCAATGAGTCTGTGATGGCATAATGCTGAGCTATGGGGGTTTTCTGCTTCCCTGTGCACAGCACAGTGTCTGTCCTCCTCTGTGTTCCAAGCCCAGTGCCACTCTTGAGCTGGAGATGAATTTTAACAGCCTTGGGGACTAATGGCCATAGTGCAAGAGCAGCAGCCTTCCCTGAGCTGTTGCAAGATCATGAGGTGACCTAGCCATCATGGCAGCATCCAGGTGGCAGAAAGCACATAGCAAGGATTGTGTTTCCTCCTAACGAGAGGGATAAGATGAAGTCAATCCATACATCAGCACAATGACTAGGCAGAAGAGCATATTTCTCATTATTTTGCAGAAATTTGTGGATATTTAAAAATACAAGTTCTTCTACCAGGTGGAAATTGTTCTGTATTCCTTCACTGGTATTAGTGTACCAGTTTTATCCTTTTTATTAAAACATTTATCCCTCTTGATAAAGGAAGGGCACGGTTGACTGGACTTTTAGCTGTACAGTAAAAATGATTAGGATTTGTTTTGTTATTCTCAGTGTTATTTTTGAAGTGTTACAGAAAGAGTGCCGGGTGTTGAAGTGTTATGTTTATTTTCACCCTAATAAAGCGGTCCCAACAGCCGAGGTTGTGCTGCTTAATTTGTTTCCACGGGATGATACTGTAATTCTGACGTACTGAAAAATTGCCTTGCAGAGACTCATACAGCATTTGTAGCTGAGTGCATCTTTGATATAACATTTGTTATTGTAGTGCTTGGGGTGTCTTCAGAGGAGTAATATACTAAATGAACCTGGCTGAATTATCCCTTTAATGTAAAATAGAATTTTGCATTAAATTTTCAGCTTATTTCAAATGTGTTTTGCCAGCTATTGGTCTGTCCAGGAATAGAGCCAGTATATCAATATAAAATCAGGAAAAAACCTTAGCTCTGTATCTTTGGGGAAGCTCTCAGGTCGTTCCGATTCTTTTTTGTTAGACGAGCAGACAGCATGAACTCCTGTATTTATGCCTGCCTGTCAGGTTTTTTATAGCAGAAACACGAATGACTGTTTGTAATGCAGGATTAGCCTGTCTCACAAAATGTTATTGGAATTAGACCTGACTAGAGAATGACTTTTTTTCTGTATTTAACTTTAGATTGTATCCCACATCAGCTTTTGCACTCACAGGATCACTTTTCCTCTTATGTTAGAGTAAATATTGAAAAGTGTATGAATTTTTCTGTGTCTGCAGAGATAAAATGAGAGCTGTATACACCCGCCTGCCAGCAAAATGTTAAAAGATTGTACTATGATGTCCTATTAGACCTCAAGACTAGAAGGACAGTTTGTCTTGAACACAGGCATTTTTCATAATTATGTTGCCTGCAGGGTTACCACCTGCCCTAATTTGATCTGATTAAGGTAAATGCAAAACTGTCCTCATTTCAGAAGTGGAACTTTGCCATGTTCCATCACAGAGAACGATAGTGCATGCATATATTGCTAGTGCAAGGGAGAAAGAAAAATATTAGAATTAGGTAGCAATTAAAATTTCAGTTCCATTACTAGACTGCAGGTTACTCTTTGGCAATTAGCTCATTCTTAAATATTTTTGAAATGATTTTCTGTCATGAAAACACAATGAAAGAGAGAAAATCCTAGCCATTTGTCCAGAGATGTCTGTTCTATTCTGTGAGACATAATATATTCCGTGGCTGTTTTTAAATTATTTTTTGGTTGGATGGATTTATTGTCCATGAACATTTATTTTTAGAGTAGCCTAGGCTTGCCATGTAGTCTGAGTCATTTATGTAGCAATTTAAATAATTCTCTAAGCTCTCAGTGAAACAGTCTTACAAATGTTGCACAGACCAAAGGTATAGTATTTTTAATGTACTTTTTGTACAGAATGACATCATATCCCTGGAGAAAAAAAAAAAAGGATTCCAGAAGTAGCAAGAAAAAGCATTGTTTATGGGTCACTGAATATTGTTTTCCATTCTCTTTTCTCCGGTAGTAATTTTCTGCATGCTTATGCATGTATAGGAGTAAGAGAATGAGACCTGCACGTGTACATCTTTTTATTTTTTTCAGATATATTTTATACTTGGCATATTGATTTTCCTTTACTGTGGATGAAAAATGACCTTTAAAAAAATGCATTTTAGTATAATTTAGCACTATTTTGCAATTAAGGAGTGTGTTTGTTTTCTGGCATCTGACCACGTCTTTTTTGATTGTACAATGGGTATTCTGCATTACATAGCCTGCATAGTAACTCACTTGGTATTACATGAGTGAGAGAGAAATGTACTGCAGTGTGAATTGCTGATGCTGTTCTATTTCTGAATATCAAAATTAGAGGAAAAGAGTTTTCTTAATTCAAGTTTTAAGGGAGAAAAGAAAAAATATTATCTAAATTTGATTCTCAGCACTAGGGCTTTACAATATACTTCAATTTCAAGCTGTCATCTGCAAAATGCCAGTGTGAACTTTGGTTTAATTTCAACGTAGAAATCTTCTAGTGATTTCTACATTGCACCTTTTTAATTCTAGCATTCAGAAATAAGTCTCTTCAGAACTTGCCCATCAGTAGCTGATAAATGAAATTCTTCTACAGGTTGTGGGTTTAGGGTTTTTCTTGCCTCGTGTTGACTTTTAATCGGGAAAAGTTGGGTTTTCCCTGAGAAGACAATCTCCTCTTATGTAGTCTCTAACACATGCTGAAAGCTCCTGACCTCTCACTTGCCTTCTCAAAAGGACTGATCATCATCAAAGGCCAGTGCTAGTATGAAGGTGGGAATTTGAGAGAACAGAGTTTGCTTTGGAGATTTAAACTACTTTTTGAATAAAAGATGAGAAAGCCTTTCATGAATTGAGCTGATTGAGCTCAATTCAAAGAACGTACTATACTGAGAGTGAAGACTTCCTCTCAGCCCAGATCCCTGCAATAAGATTTCCATGACCAAGTTTCACATGGCAGAAGGTAATATGCCTTTCAGAGGAAGTTTAGAGCAAGTCTGCTGTATCTCAACTGAAAAAAATACCACCAGGGTTGTCTTAGAAGTCTCAGACTTGGTGATTTTCTGACTCTTTGATGTTATAGTAATTGTAGGATTAACTTTTGCTAATTAAGGAGCTTTAAAAAAAGAAATTATATTTCTGTAAAAGCTACTTAAATTTGACATGTCAGTATTTGTGCTGAAAGAAGGAAGTCTCCTTATTTCTGCTCTTCAAGCTGCTGCATTTGAGCAGTAACTGTCCTTGTTCAGTTCTCATTACTGGTAGACAGTATAGCATGGATTTCATTTTGTTGCAGTAGTTCAGTATTCACTGTCTTCACTGACAACTGCATGGGTGAATTTACACCTATAATTTAAATTGGAGTATTGAACAACCAGATGGTAGACTATTAGTCAAATAAGTTTGCACTATGGCATGGTTGCCATGAAGTCTTTGACTATTGGGCAACACTGAATTTCATTTTAGAAAATCCCCTTCCTGAGACAGATTCTTTTAACAGTTCATCTTATAGTGGTGCAGCATATAGAAAACTGGCAAAAATAACAGTGCTGGCATGCTGGCATTGTGCAGCTCTTTACAATTCAGGTTTGGAATGCTGTTATGAGCAAGCATGGCTTCTTCATGTATCATCTTATGCAAAAAGCAAGCAAGTAAACAAGTTCTAAACTGAAATGGCAGGTCAATATTCCTACTGATATTTTCTGTTGTAAAGATTTAAGGAAAGACTCTAGGAGGAAATTGCTAACATGGTTCATTACTTTGGATCATTTGGCTTTAAAGCGTCATTAAAAACCAGTAGATTCACAATGAAGGCCAGAGCTGTGTGCAATGTGAGACAGCCAGGCCAACAGATTTTTCTCTAAAGCATCTGAGATGCTCTATTTGCCACCAGTAGTCAAATTTATGTGATCCTGTCCCATCTCTGTTGCAGTCCTTTTGCAGATTTTTTGCACTAGTGCTTCAAAAGAGCAAAAATACTTTTTGTGTCGCTAGAGGATTTTGAAGTTAAGACACAGATAAAACAAACATGTTCAGCTGGGGAACTAAAATCTCTGGTAACTGTCAGAAATTCTGCCCTGGAAATCAAGCTTTTATGAAACTTTTCCTAATATTAGCTTTAGTAGCCTTTTTGGTGGCAAAATAATGTATAGGCTGTTTTTTGTTTGTTTGTTTGTTTGTTTTTGCTGAATTCAGCTATTGGAAGTCTGTCAAGACAAAAGAAAATGATAATACTGTTTGGCAGACCTATTAATAAGGGCAAAAGGCTATATAATTCTGAATTTTAACAGCACCTACATAAAGAAGCAAGCAGACTTCTTATTGTAGATTATGCTATGCAAAAAGGGCACTTGATCTTTATTGTGTCTTTATTGGCATACAGTCTTTTAAACAAAATATTACATTTCATATATAAACCCATCTTCTTGGTAGAGTGAACACATGCAAGCAACATTTACTTATTTGTACCTAAGCTAGTTTGCTTGAACTGAAGAACTCTGTATCTAGAGACTTCAGAAGAGCTATAGGAAAGACCTGAACCATGTTGACCTGTGGAGATGTAAGCCAGATGCCAGAATTTCATTTTTTTGATTGTTTTGCCCTCTGTTTTAACATCAAAAAGTGGCAGAGCTGAGCTTTGCAGACTATAATCATACCTGTTGACTTCGGAAGGACCAAAGTCCATACTCATTACTTCTGAAAATGTCTCCTTTTATATCTTCTTTTTTTTTTTTCCTTTAAGAATCTTTATTATTTAAACACTAATTCATTTCAGATTCACATTTCTTTTACTTTACTTTCTGCTTATCTGGAAAAGTATCATCTGGTAACAGATGTTGTCAAATGACTTGTACAATCAAAGAACCCAATGTGACTTTTTAGTTTCCAATTTTACTGAATATGTTATTTCCTACACCAACTGGTGGATAGTATCAGATATGTAGGTACCAAAAGGTTGTCTCCAGATTAAACTCTGTAGTCAGTACCATATTTACAAAAATAAAACAAACAAACAAAAAAATAATAATCAGGTGTTCTAGTATGCCCAACAGGCAAAATGCTTGCAAGAATCATAGAATTGCTCAGGTTGTAAAAGACCTTAAAGATCACCAGGTCTCTTTGACACATATCTATAGCTAAAGCAGATTCCTGAGAAAAGTTCTGTTACCTATAGATAAGTAGGAAACAACCCATGCATCCATTGAACTAAACATCATTTCCTTTTCTTTCTTGGTGAAATATTCTGCCTGAACTTCTCTCAATCATAATAGACCATCAAAATAGATATTGGAAGAAATGTGAGTTAACGGGTCTGAGAATTTAGTTTACTCAAACACATAATCACCACTGAGAATTCGGAAAGTAAACAAATAAGATATTTTATTAATAAATGAAATCAGTAAGTAAACCTAGTGTTTGCAAGCTGATTTCATGAGAGAGTTCTGAGTCAGACTTGCAGTTTTACCATTAATGGTGGTTAGCACCAATTCATCTTACAGATAAAGTTGTGTGCCCGCATGAAATTTGTGCATTTTAAGATCTGCATTTTTAAGGCTTGGGGCTTGACATGTAAAATTATTCACAGAACGGTTCTGTCACTTTTATTTCTTTAAAAATTAAACCTTTCTTATACAAAACATGGTACAAGGAAACTGTAAGTCTAGAAAGTAATGAAGCTTTAAGCTTGGTTACATTCAAAAATTATCTGGGTAACACTTCAAAGAGAAATAAAGTCAGTAACTTACTATTTACAAAGATATTGTTCATTAAGATTGTGAAGAAAATTTGGAAAAAATTTGAAAATAATGGTACAAATTTGAAGAATCAGTGGGAACACATTTCCATACTTTTCACAGTACATAAGTACAAACAATATTCCAAACATAAGGCTTATGTACTTATGTTCCGTAAACTACGTAATTGATATTCTGCACAATTTTCAGTAAAAAAAATTGTGCATTCCAGACAATCTCTTTGGCTTTGTGTTTCTTCATGTTCACATAACTTCAAAGATGAGAAAAGGTCACCTGCAACATCCAAACATTTAATTAATAAAAATGCAGTGAACAGACATCTTGCTTTGAAATTGTTGTCTGTTCCCATGAGAGTGACAGTACTGTCACCAGCATGGGATTGCTTTTCTCTGGAACAGACTCTGACAGTATAAAGGCTTATTTTTTACACCAATATTCCAATTAGTTGAACAGGTTGGAAGAAACTGAGAAAATGACAGATCAAACAAATGCATGCTAATTGTGGGATTTCAAACCTGCTGAGTCTTGTTCTGAGTTTAAGTCTCCTCTGACTCCCTCTTTGTGTTACTCAGTTACCATTCCTGTTACTATCACACAAAATGGGGAGCTGGGCTCTTTTTGTTGTTCTGCTGCCCTCTTATTGAGCAGAACTGGCTGTGCTGTACTGTGCCTAGCAGTGAAGTTTGTTTGCGGGCTCACATAGGAGCTGGCTGTGCCCTGGAAAGGGACCCTTTGTAACAGGCACCTCAGAGCTGCATACTTCCTTTGCTACTTTCCTACACACATAGTCAACTACAGGACTCATCACTACTATGGTGCAAGCACTGCCCTTCAAGTGCTGTTTTGCTGAATATTTAGAATGTATACTTTTTTGAATGTGAAATATTGTTCTTATTTGTGATCATCAAATATGATTCAGTGCAATCAGAAAAAAAAAAAAGGCACACATCCTTTAATTTTCTAAGCACATGGTTATTCTCATGTATTTGAAGCATTTTTCAGTTGCAAGCTTGGTTTAGCAATTAGTGCTGTGGAAAGACATCCTTCAAAGGACACTGATAGATGTGCTTACACAGTTACATTCAGAACTGAAAAAAGGCTATGCACTTTTCAGAATTAACAACTTTTGGCACAGATATAAAATTTAAATAGGAAGAATTGAGTTATGCTGTGTTCATAATACAAGTGCTCAGCTTAGTGCAGGGAGCTAACTATTGCGGAAAACTTACATGCCCAGTGCATGTGCAGAAATTATTTCGTTAGGGACTGTTGTGCAGAACCAACCCATCCAACCACAGAAATCCAAAAGTTAGTTGTATGAAACCTAATCATCTTAAGACTCCACAATCAATGGGGGGAAATGGACACCTCCATTGTGTCTATCTCATACAGAGAGAGTTACCCTTTGAAAGCGTATGCTTCCTTTTATTGAGTATAAAGGAAGTGTGCAATGAATAAATGGACCTTGGATAACTAGTATTTAAATGTTTAAATTCCAAGAATTGAATCTCACCCAACTGTGTGGTTTCAGGAAAGATGAAACTTCACAAGCAAAGAGGGAAATAGCGCTACAGATCTATGATTGAGGTTAAGACGTAGGGTGCAGTTGTAAAAGAGGAGTGTATCTGCCTGTGATCAACAGATACTGAAGACATTGGGTCTGAGGAGAATGTTCACCCCTAGAGATGAAAAGCAGTACATTTATCATCAACATTCTCTTCAGTTTTATGAAGATCACCTGTTTCTTTTCTTGGGAGTTTATAGTTTAGAACCTCTTGCTTCAAAGGCCAGTGAAGTGCTGAAGCTGTCCAGCAGTCCATCAGAGCAGGGCCAGCAGCTCATCCCCTACCCCCATCCTACTAGGGGCAGGGCACTAGGCATCCCACTGAGGCCAACACCTCGTCTCTTGGGGAACTGTAGCATTGCTCTGCTGTGGCCTCATGGGGGGGTTGGAGCTGGTGGCCCTGGGCTGACATGGGGACCTGGGCCTGGGGGTGGGTGGGACAAACAGGGCTGGTGGTATCCTGTGCCACTGGTGCATACGTTGGCTCTCCCAACTGTATATGAAACTGCTGTCATTTTATTGTTTTTATATTGCTAGTATATGACAGAATCATAGAATGGCTTGGGTTGGAAGGGACCCTAAGGATCATCAAGTTCCAACCCCACTGCCACAATCAGGGCTACCAACCTCCAGATCTGATACTAGACCAGGTTGCCCAGGGCCTCATCCAACCTGGTTTGAACACCTCCAGGGACAGAGCATCCACAGCCTCTCTGGGCAGCCTGTTCCAGCACCTTACCATTCTCTCTGTAAAGAACACTGATTTAAGTTTTCCGTTGCCTTCTCGACGGAGAACATAAACCATACAAAGTGATAATTTTAAGTAAAAACAAAGCCAGAAGCTAGTTCTGAGAGAAAATATATATATATATGTGAAGAATTGGGTAATTAAATTGGTGGTAGTTGGAATCACAGTTTAATTACAATTTGAAAATGTATGTTCAGAGCTATTCAAATCAAGGGATTTGTGCTGTTAGGAGGCATTAAACTGGCCTTCTTAAATTCTGCTTTTTTTTTTTTTTGTTTTACTTTTCTCACAAATGTACATTCCCTTATAGGAATGGATTAAAAATGTCTTTGTGTCCTTATGAAGAGAATACCACGATGTAAACTGTAAATGTACAGTTGTAAGCACCATTTGGAGTGAAATAATAATGCAGTGTGGGATTCAAGCAACAATAAAATGGTTAAAACAAATAATCTGGTATCTGATAGAACACTTAGAAAAAGTAATAATCTTTAAGCAATGAATAAAAGCTTAAATAAAAGGAAAGAATTTGCTTGCAATGGGTTTATAAAGCTACTAGGGCTTTGAACTGGGTATCACTTTTGTGACTTAGTTTCCTGCTTAGATTCAGGCTCATCCTTAAACCATAACATTAACATAATGAGCCTTATCCCTTTGAGGTCAGTTATGTCACAGGAAAAAGTGGTTATAAATAAAACCTAAAGATCTGCATCAGTATTATATTTCTTGTATCTTGTTCTGCCTCTGTAGCAGGCAAAAGCCTGTAACAGCCCTTGTAGCCAAGAACATATGAAACATAGAGGCTTGAATGTCACTTGAAAGAGGGAATTAATAAGCCCTTTAGCTGTCATTTTATCAGTCAGCAGATGTCCTCAATCCTGAGTTTTGGCTTCTGATTAAAGGCAATTGTTCATGCCTATGGATCATTTGCTTTTAACGCTCGTGTTTAATTGTTGCTGGTTTTTTTCTGTATTTTCTTCTTTCTGTTTTTGTCTATATTTTTGCTTGTATGTGTAGAGATTTCCTGTATATCTGTGTGTTTTTCAAGTAATAATTGGGAGAAGGGAAATGAAAGTTTTTGATTAATTGTTTAGAATATTGAATGTAAGGGTTTCTATCCTATGGAAGATGTATAATTTAATACTCAAAGCATCCTATACAAAACAGCAGAAACCTTTGAAGTACAGATTGTTTATTTCACATAGCAAGTACAGGTTACAAATCAGAAAGAGAAAATGCATTTTTCTTGTAAGCCTTCAAATGCAATTTGCCAGTGAGCCCAGTGGGTACGATGCTTAACTTGTAATAATTTTGAAGTTCCCATGTATGTTTGCATCTACATGTAAAAATCAACAAAGGTATGGTTGTTTCTGTGGGTGTGATGAAAAGTATTTCCTAATGGTCTTCATTAAAATAGGTATTTTTTAAATTCTTTTAATTTATGGAATGGTTATTTTCCTGTAGCCTTTCTCTCTAGTGCAGGAACTTAACATAACTCAAGACTTCTTCAAATCTCCCAGATCTTTGATGAAAATGGGTTATTTTACAAAGGTCTGCCTACAGAACAGAAAAAAGCTTAAGTAGAATCACCAAGATTGGAAAAGAAAAGATTACCCAGTCCAACCATCTGCCTATCACCAGTAGTTCTTAATAAACCATGTCCCTCAACACAGTGTTCTTGAACTCCTCCACAGTCGGTGACTCTACCACCTCTCTGGGCAGCCCATTCCAGCGTCTGACCACTCTTTCAGAAAAGTAATGTTTCCATGTATTTCCTAATGTCAAGCCTGAACTTCTCCTGGCACAACTTGGGGCCATTCCATCTACTCCTTTCACTAGTTACACGAGAGAAGAGGCTGACCCCCCAGCTCACCACAAACTCACTTCAGGTAGTTATAGAGAGCAGTAAGGTCTCCCCTGTGCCTTTTTTTCTCCAGACTGAACAATCCCAGTTCCCTCAGCCACTCCTTATAAGACCTGTCAGACCCCTCACCAGCTTCGCTGCCCTTCTCTGAACATGCTTCAGGACCTTGATGTCTTGCAGGGAGGGAGCCAAAACTGAACACAGTACTCGAGGTATGGCCTCACCAGTGCTGAGTACAGAGGGACAATTGCTTCCCCACTCCTGCTAGCAACACTGTTTCTGGTACAAACCAGGATGCCATTTGCCTTCTGGGCCACCTAGGCAAGAAATAGGAAATATCAGAAATATATCCAGAAATATCCAAAAGGAAAGATGTTTTTATCTTATTTCTTCTATTATTTTCCATGCGTCTTCATTATTTCCATTTTTTCCTCAAATTATTTTTTCTTCCAATTACTTCTGCAATGTGAGTTTCTAAAAAGACAGCAAACTTTTAATGTCTTTCAGTATAATTCAGCATCACACACATTTTGCATTTCTGAACTGATTGCTGCTGAAGTCCATCTTGCCAACTGTGACATGATTTTTAAGTCATTTCCCTTCTTTGCTAGTGACTTATGTAATCATCTTATGAGATCCAGTAGAAGTCTGGACTAAGAAAAGATTGGAAACTGGATTGGACAAATCTGAAAATTAGGCTATGGAAAGTATTCTGTTGGGAAGAGAATGTGTCAGTAGCCAACCAGTAACAATAATAAACATATGTATAGATGCTCACATACATTAACAATTTTTTTGTAAATGTCATTAGTTCCAAGTGTTTATAAGAGAGATAAATGGAGAAAAAGAGGATACAGGTAAACAGTTCATCTGTAGGCAGCTATATAAATCATGCATGAAGAGAGCAAAATGGAATGGACTTCTCGGAGAAGCAGGCATTTGCGAAATATGATTTCAAGGAGTAGATAAAAAATCTTTGCTAGGCAAGAAAAGGGGAACTTACCCATCTTAAGGGTGGGATTACAAATTGGGAAGGATAAGAGTGGAAGAAGATTTGTAGAAGAATCTGAGAAGGCTGAAAGAAGCAGAGACAACTATAAAGCAGTTCAGCTGTTGGAAGAAAGTTATCATCTGAAAAAGGTTATCATGCGGCATTATATAAAATCAGTTGTCTGCAACAGTTAGAAATTCCTATAGAAGTGTACAATCAATGCAGATATTTTCAGAAAAAAATATATATGAAAAAAAAAAAGCAATAATTACATAGGATCTTGAGGGTGAGAAAGAGGAACTTTATTTTAGGCAGTGATTTTTTGATCTGACCACACAGGGACTGTGGTCATAGAAAATGAGAATAAAAACCTACTAATAACAAATCACTCTGAGCTAAACTTGCACATTCAAATATATGCATATCCTTCTGTGAGGGGATGGAAATGGGTGGAAAGGATAAGGATATCTTGGGTTTCATTAAATGGGAAGAAAGTAATATTTAGTGAGAGATAAGCAAGTAACAGGAAATTCTTACAATATGCTTAACTCTTGACTGCCTTTTAAAGGGTTCAGTGGTGGAGTTATGTTGATGTTGCATTTTCCGTATGTGCCTTCTCTGAATGAAAGTAGAACCATTTCCAGCAAGAAGTGTTTAGAATATCATTTAAATCAGCTCCCTATGTAGAAGAAGTTAAACCACTGAAATACTCACACTGTTACAAATGTGTCCAAAATAGGGTTTTTGCTTTTTTTAATTATGCGCTTGCAAGTATAAAGGCAATACCCTTTGTATTCCTAGCACAGCCATGCCAGCAGGAATTGTGAGTGAAGGCCATGCCTCATTGCCTTTGAGTGAAGCCATGGTGCTGATGGAGATTTCCTGACAACTGTCTCCAAATTCATTTACATCTTTTTAATAGCAGTCATTAAGTGTGAGAGGTAGCTGTTCGCACTTGCATCAGCAGAAAAACAGGTTGATAAAAATTTTAGTTCCTCCCATATTCTGCTTTTAATTCCTTTTAAGGAATTTTCTCTGTTCACAAGCAGATGCTTCAATTTATAGTAAGCAGAATAAAGCCCAGATTGCTTTCACAGTCTGCATTTTTATCCCTTACCAAACTAGTAGTGCACAAGAGTGTTAAGCATACTTGAGTTTCATCACCAGGCAGGTAATGACGGTCTGAACAGATCAGTAAGGTGCATGTCATGCAGCAAGATGTATTGTTTCTTACTGGCTGATACAGATGTAAAAAATGTTTAAACTGATTACAGAATTCTGGCAAATCTCTCTCCTGCCTGTGTAGTTGATTTGCGTATCACACTTGTGGGTGACAAGTACATATATGCGTTCGTGTCTGGAACAGCCAAAACTGAAGTGATCTGTGGTACCTGCAGAGACTATCCTTCAGGGAATCAGGGAAAGCCTTTATAACACTCAGAGCTGAGTCCAAACATGGTACATGAATCAGAATGCAGCTTTGGGCATCAGTAAGAGCTGCTTTTAACCAACCTCTTGGGTTACACTAAGAGGCTGGTAGTATCTGGCAGATGGTGCTGCCCTTTTCATCTTGCTTTTTGTTTCTTGTCCTTTGGGGAAAGGGCTAAAATATACAGAATATAACCTTTCTACGTGTTCTTGGTAGCATGCTCTGAAATGTGGAGGGATTATTCAATAGACGGTTTTCAGCATTCTGTTGCCCACAGAACCATGGCTTATCTTTCTAATCTTCTAAATCCAACATAATCTGTATATTCTATCCTCTCTGTGTGTATGTATCTTATTGCTGAAACTGCACTGGCAGGGAGTTCTTAAGTGGCTGTATTTGTTTCTTTCTGACAGCTGGCTGTCCAGGCTCCTTGATTAAAGAGGTTCATCACTTCAGGATTCTGGGAGAAGAACAGGTGAGTAAGAATCTCAAAGTTAACATCTTAATGTCATGAAAGATAGACACTAATGAGACAGTTTTGCCTCTTTCCAGAGAAGCAGAGTGTGTCTCCTGACCCCCGAATGACCTGAAATATGGGGGAAAATCCACACAGGAGATATATGTGCAATTTTTTTTTTAATTCTGTCCATCAGCCTTGACAGGTTATTAATTGGTACATCTGCTATATGCCACAGCTTTTCAGCTTTAGACTACAGCAGTAAACAGGCTCTCTAAAACAGCAGATAGACAAACAATCTGACTAAGGGCCTGAGATTTACAACTGTTTTGTATTATCCATCTCTTATTTTTAGCCTACGGAGTCTTTTAGGAGAATGTTTCTTATTCATAATTATAGCTGCGTTTTGCACTGACAAAGCTGTTTCTATACGGAGACCTTACAAAAGCATGGGAGGTATGCTTTACCACAGTCACAAGATGGTCACAGTTAATGTTTTGTTAGCAATGAAATCGATGTATGGAGATATTGAGAAAATAGCCTTAAACATTGAGAGGCAAGTTGAATTGTCAGATAACTCAGTGCTTCTGAAATTCAAGTTGTCAGTGTCTCAAGTATCTTTCCTACTGTACTGTTATGAAGCCCAACTGCCTACCATAGAGTTGCTATATGTACTTAGGGACCAGTTGCCTGAAAGCTCAGCATTGGTGTGTTGTACCTCAGAATGTCTGCTTCCATTAAGGAACATAGCCCCAAGAGTTTTACAGGAGGTTATATGAAGTCTATGACAAAGGCAGAAACATGTCCCGAAATGTTAATTCAAAGTCTGATAACTTAGCTGTTAGATCAGACTATATTGACTAGAACACCCTGTTCTTTCACCTTTCCTTTTCACTATCCTACAGGCATATTTTTCTTACAGTTAGGACTGCTGGTACATTTTCCAGACTTTCAATTTTCTTCCACCAGTCCCTCACTTCAGATGTTATAGAAAATCAAGCATGTAAGTCCTCAGGGACTAAGTTTCTTCTTAGCAAGAAGAAAGCAGTAAGAGCAGTGTGCCAGGATTTGTCTAGCAAAAATGGAAAAAAAGACAGAAAACAGGGTAGGCCAGAAGAGAGACTAGAAACAAAAGTCTAGTGAGACTGAAAGTTCAGAAAGAAGAAATAGAAGAAATAAAGACTGGGATTGATGGGGCTGAGAGACTGCTGAGAACCAGCTGACAAATGGAGAGCAGAGCAAGATGAAGCTTGAGGTTACTGGAGGGATGTGGAGCTGGCTAGTCAAGAGTGGCAGGGATTAGGATCTGACAAGGAACTGGGACCAAGAACTGGAAGGGACCAAGTACAGAAACTTGCTGGAAGAGACTAGTAAGTGAAGGAAGTATATAAATCTGTATGTAATGAGCTGTCAAGTGATGAAAATAAGTGGGCTAGGAAGAAAGATAGAGATATGAATGCAAAGTAGGAAACAGCTAAATGAAAAGACTGTGAGTAGGAGTGAGAGGTCTCAAGCCAGACACAGATAGATAATTCCACTGGTAGTGGTCTGAGTAGTACATCCCAGCCTTGGTAGCAACCACTGACAGAGCAATAGAATTTAGTTGATGAACTTTCTGTTGTGGGTTTGTTGGGGTTTTTTTCCTGTTTGCTTTTTAGAAGCAGAAGTGGTAGGCATCAAGATGAAGGCTTAAAGAGTTAAGACTGTAAATCTGATGTTAGGAGATGTCAGACTGAAGACTTACCAATGTAGTCTTTCTTTCTTTATTCCACTCTCCTACCTTTACATCTTTTCAGTATTGAACTAGATGATGTTATACATGACTGTCAGAAGTGAGATGTTATGTAAACCATGAGGAACCTTAAAAGAAAATTATTTTTTACCAATGATAAGAAAATGCTTGAAGAGAGTGGTGAATTTTAATGAGTAAAGTTTTGCTAATCAAGCAAATACTATATTTTTGCCACTCAGAATATTTGAGGTATTTTTACTGATTTTCATAATGAAATTGCTCTTATTTTAGTGACTACACTTGATTGGATGAAAAACTGTTGTTAGCAAGCATTAGGAGTGTAAAAATACGCAGCTAGAAAGATCCATTACAAAATGGATCAGACCTGTGAAGATTTGTCTTTCTTTTAAACTGGCTGCACTAACAGGTTATTCAGGTACAATGATTATCGTTACAGTCTTAATAAGTGCTTTGTGAAGTAGTGAACATTGCTGTGCTACTTGAAATATTCCCTGAACCCACAAAGGCGTGAAGAATATTGCAATTATGTTGTGTATCTATAAAAGCTTTGTTGTCTTGAATCTAGTGATGACCACAGCAGCTCGTTTGAAATCAGCATGCTCTTTGATAGTTAAGGAAAAGTAGGTGCAAAAACAATGTTTAAAAAAAAAAAAAAAAAAAAAAAAAAAAGCCTAAAATGCATCTAAATGAAGAGAGGAAGAGAGGAAGGAATTTCAGGAGAAAAAGAAAATTCTAATGACCTCTCATATTTTTGTTTTGTATTTACTTTTTTAAAGGAGTTTTTTTTTTTCTGTTTTCATGCATACTAGATAGAAAATTCATAATTAATTATAACACTGTTTTACTTAGACTAATTAGAATTTCAGCATTATCAATCAACAAATCTTCAAATCCAAGCAACAGTCAAGGAATAACAGAGGCAGGTTACTGCTACATGTCGAAACATGATTTATTTTTAAAATGCTTATGTATTTAAGGCCAGATTATAAAAGCAGAATGGACTATTGTGATAATCTTTTCTGATCTCCTTTAGAATCCACATTACATGAATTTCTTGGATTAATTCTTGTTTAAATGGGAGTACATTGCTGAGAAAAACATCCATTATTTGTTTACAAATCTCTTAAAAACATTAAATCCTATTATACCTTTCAGCAATGGAAGATAAAAATTGCCAGTCTCTTTTCTCTCCACTACTCTACCAGCACCAGCACCTTTCCTACTTTGTGTAACTGCCATTTCTCAGTGTCCAAATATTTTATATTTTCAGTTCACTTTTTTCTATCAAAAGGCAATAAGTGATCATACAAAAAAAAAACAAAAAAACAAAAAAACACTCAAATGTATGAATGTGACTCAGAAAGAGTTATCATACCCCTAAAACAGATCTCAACAATTTGCTATCACAGCAAAAGGCAGCCAGACTGACAAATATTTCAGACAGAATGATGGAACTTTTTAGTTTTACACAGGCATTTCCAGTGTAGCTACTTGCTGGTTCCAGTTAAAGTAGTGGCTGCCCAATAAGGAACATAATTTCCCTTCTAGAGATTTCTAGAATGTGAGATTGTGCCCTATGCTGGTTCTCCATAGAAAAATAGCTGAAAAGCTGTTTGATTAAACTTACCTGACCAACAGCTCTGACAGCCCTGTAGCATGGATTCACTTGTTCATTACTCCTCTTCTGAAATTATTGCAAACTTTTTCACTGTGTTCTGTATTCCTTGGTTTTCTTCCAAGTCATTGATAAAAATTTTAGATGACATAAGTCCAGGAATCAATACCTTCAGAATCTTTTTGGAAATATATCTGCCTAATGATGATTACCTATTTACAATTATATTTCAGACCTGCCAGATAGCTAAATTTTAATCCTCTTAATATATGGCATATTAATTTTGCATTACTCTAGATACTTAATCAAAATGCCATGCAGCACTAGAACAAATGTCTTAGAGAAGCCTGCTTCATCAAGTCTCTTACTTTTATCAACAAAATTTCAGTCAAAATCAATAATCTGTTTCTAACAGAAAGCAATGATCTCTAACATTTCTTCACTGCATATTTTTTCCAGCAAATAGTGAGTTTATATATATTTTTATTCATGTCGGTGAGGGGTAAAGTTGTTGAGCCACTTTAATGATCAGTCCACTAGGAAATGTGCCTACCTACCCATCTGTCTATCCAAATAAACTGTTTCTTTATCTAAACATAAGCACTGAATGAAAATGCTCAGAAATAAATACTTTATATTTTACTTGAAGTGTGAGGAGTTACTGATAAATATTTGCTAAAAGTTCTATAATAATAAAATTATTTTCCAAATAGTCTAAATTCTCATTAGTCTCTTTGACATGTAAATCTCCCACATCTCCTGTTCCCTCAAGAAAATGTGTGGTATAGGAAATTCATTCTTGCTAGAAACTCTGTCTTTTAACATTTAATTGGAGACATCAAGGTCTCCAGTTTAAACTTCCAAACAGGGAATTGTTCATAGATTTTATGAAAAGAGTCTATATGGTGAAATAGAAGAGTATAATCTCCTCTGGTACATCATATGCATTGTGGATATCTAATTTACCAGATATAACTGGCTTCCAGAGTAATTGATTTAAAATGCAACATAAATACATTTAGCAACAAATTGCTACCCCATTCAGTAATGGACACTTTGAGAAGGTGCCAGAGACTATGACCTAGAAACGTCTCCAAAGATAAGCCTCTTCTAGACTGGGGAAAATAAAAAGGCTTATTCATGTTTTGGATCATTATTCTTTTTGTGGTTGCTGGTTTCCTGATACATTACATGAATGGAAGAGATGCAGGAAAAAGGTTCAGAAAGCAGCTTTGATTGAGTTGTTTTGGATCTCCTTTTCACAGACAGTCCCAGTGCACAAAAGCTCGCACAAGGCACAGAGAGTCTCCTGGATGTGCAGTCCCATGAAGGGTAAAACCTGAAGCCACCTAACTGGCCTTAGTTCTGTTGAGCATTTTCTTGCAGTTCAGTGTCGCTATCTGTAATCCATCATTTTCCCCTAGCATAGTGGATGCAGTCCAACCTGCTGTCTAACCGCTTCATTTCATAGGTACCTTGAGAGATATTCGGGAATGGGATGAAAGATTTATTAACTGGTGAGCTATTGAGAAAGAGCACAATATAAGAAAGTTACAGTTTCCTGCAGCAACCATTTGCCCTGTCAGGCTGGCTGTCTCCAAGTAAACATAAATGATTCTACAAGTCATGATCATACAAGCTGCTTGCAAATACATGTTAAAGATGCAGTAAATATGGGCTGTGTCCAAATACAGTGTATGGCCCTGGTAATTCAAAAAGCCAGTGCCAGAAACAGCAGAGAACACTTTAATTCATGCCTCAACACTATGATATACAAACATAGCAAGATGACTTGCAGTGAACGTTAGAGAGTCTCCCTAACGACTCTCTGAGAAATTTCCCTCTTCTCCCCAAAGTGATACAAAAATCTTGTTTAATTGTTTAAATGGAATATTGTGATTCATGAATAAAATAGCAGCTACATCTGAAGGCTGGAAGGGAAAACAAATAAGAGCAGTCTGCTGCTGTACCTGAGTGCCCCCAACAGGTCACAGAACAGATGAAGCCGATCACATCCTAGTGGCAGGAAAAGAAGCTGCAAAGTAATGTATAGCTACATTTCTCTACTATATCATCTGCTCTGACAACTTTGCAGAATGTATTGGCCAGTTTCTTGATATTTTGACAGGGGAATGATCAATTTTAACAGATCTCTTCTATCAGCTACTACTGCAGCTTGTAGCACTGCTCACTTTTTCTTTACAAATGTCGTGGGTGTTTATATCCCTGAAATCAGACACAGCCTGAATGGAGACACTCATTCCTTATGAGCTGGGGGAAGCTTTTGCAAAGAGTACTCTGTTTTGAAAATCAGCAGGTGCACATTCCCATGCTTTTCAAAGGTGATGTGGGGTTGTGCTCTTCTTCATATGAGATGTAACTTTAGAAGACATGGAAATCTAGTGTGAAAAGAGTACAATATGAACAGAAATCGTATAACATGAACTTGGATTTTGTAAGGATTGTGAAATACATATGTGTGGCAATGATTTTTTTTTTTTTTTTTTTTTTTTTTTGCTTGCAATATTTACTAGAGTTTGGGTTTTTTTAATATGTTACAGGACATTTGTATTTTTTTTGTCTTTTTGCATGTCTCCTAACACTCTTCTTCCTGAAGTAACTGACATCCATGTGAGTTCCTCAACTTTGTTGCTTCTGGATTAAAGAACTTTGTACTCTTTGTGTTCTTGTCACAGACAGAGCATTCCTTTCTTACTCTTTTTCTCCTAGTTGCCTGTGCACTAGAGTAGTGAGAGAAATAAAAAATGAGGGAGAAAGAAGGGAGAAAAGTACTTGTGATCAAAACTGTTATTTTCTTGTCTTATCAAAATCAAACAAAATTGTCATTTTGCATAGGAACCAAATTTCCATTGTTTATTGCTGTATAGAGCCTATCAATGAAAAAAATCCTTCTAAAAAAAAAAATTCTCTTCCACCCAAGCTTTTATTGAATGCAGAGGAAATATTTGAACTACAGTGTTCAGGGTCTCAGGCAGGTGTAACAAGTTAGAATTCTTATATCCCTTAGGTGAACTAGATCTACTCTCATGGAATATGCATACAGTGACTCTTGCAGCCTGAGAAGTGCAGTTCCTTTGAGCCATTCTCTACTTCAGTGAATCTCAGTTACGCAATTTATAAAAGCATAAGTTATGAGCCTTGAGGTTTGCCATTTGTAGGGAACAAAGGAATGCTGACAAGGGTCTGGAGGAATCAAATGTTGATTTCCAGCGTTCAGTCTATTCACACTGATTCCATAAATACCTGCTGTAAAATAATATAACTTTCACTAGTTTGTTAATATGGTGTCAAACCATACAATGTGCTTAGTCAGCTTTCTTCCCTGTATCGTATTGCGTCTCGTGTGTTCAGTTTGACTTCCAATACATGCTTCTCCAATGTTCTCTCTTCATAGTATTTTTTCTTAATTATTATTTTCATACTCCTCACCTTGTGCTCTTGTGCTTTCTCCCATCCTGTGCCCTCCAGTCTTTCAGAAATTTATTTCCCCTTTCTCTGTCCTAGTTTTATTTTGTACGTAAACTGTGTTGTATTGGTCTAGTCATGGGTTGGTTATGAAGTATTTTCTTGAGACTGTCTTACGCACTTTCCCAAAGTCATTCAAACTGCAGCCCTGTGTAAGATGATTCTCTTTCTGTTCTCCTCTATGGTGCTCAGTGATCCCGAGGGAGTAAAAAGCTGATGCTTTGAACTTGATCTTCCCATTCTATCCAGGCAGTGGAGCACAGTAACTCAGGAAAAATAAACTAAAGGTAGTCCAATGAGCCACAGAATGATGGACAACAATCACAATCAACCTTTTTAAATCTATTTTAAAGTCATTTATATGCTGCCTTTTTTATAAGTGCTTTTGCTGTTCCAATGTGTGGTAAGGGTTTTATACTTTAAGTTACATAATTGCATTATGTAACTAATTTTATTTTATTTTTGTATGTGTATAATACATATAAATAAAATGCTTAGTCTACATTATGGACTAATAGGCCCTACAATCTAATTTTGAAACACACAGATGGTTATTTGATTTATATGAGCAGTAAAAAGAAATTGACTCCAGAAAGTAGATTTTCTTTCCTCTGAGACCATTGCACGCAGATAAAAAAAAAGCAAGTAATTAAATTATCTTGTAGAGATTAGAAATTTTGGCTTTATATCTACCTGTTTAACTTTTGTCCTGAGTTCTCTGTGAAGCTGCTACTGAGAAGATCCTTTTAGGCTTAAGGGAGGAAAAAAAAAAAAAAAAAAAAAAAGGAAAATAAAGAGAAATTTTAAAAGTGAGTTAAAATACATAGCAAAAGGCATATTAAAGCATAGCTGGCAAGTTACATAACATAGCAAGAAAGCACTATATTCACAAAGTTTATTTCACAAGGGTTTTGTGCATCCAGGTGCATTGCAAGTTTGTCTTAATATCTAAATCTCAGTGAACCTTAAAGTAGAGCAATGTATAGTTGACCCTGTTTCATTCTTCTATCAGGCCAGTGATTTCAATTATATTATCACTGATTTACAATATTAAGTGATTGAATTTCCTCTGGTTGAAAACCTGGTGCTATTCAAACTCTCCAGGGATATCATCCCAATCTGCAAAGTGGGGAGCAGGGAATAAATGGTTACTGTTATCCAATTTCTGTGTCCATGTCATAATATAATTTATAATCATTTATGAAAATCATTTCTAAAGGTCCTGGCAACTCTTTTTGAGCAAAACGTGCGTGAAAGATCTTTATGATGTGGTTAAAATACCAGAAGTAGAGCTGGGAATTTTTTCTACTCAAAATTTTATTCAGTGGAAGGTATAGATTTGGGTTGGCTGGGACAATTAGCAAACCAAGGGGAAAGTCCATGGCAGAATGTTGTTTTCACAGAAAAATAAATAAATAAATAAGAAATTTAAATATATATATACATATATATATAATTATCTTATTTAAGTACCTTGTTTATGTACCTTTATCTGTCTTAGCACTAAATGTTTGGAGTAAATCATATTTTATAAACTTATTTTTCCAACTACATATTAAAATACATGATTCTGTGGTAAATCTGGCAATTATATACTTACCTATATTTTTAAGGCATATTTCTAATGCCTTGCATGCTTTGCTCAAAAGCTGATTTCTAGCAGCAGTAGACAACTGCTGATTTCTGTGTAATGCTATGCCTCTTATTACCATAGTATTTGATGTCCTCATAACTATTAATGGATTTTGCCTCTCAACACTACAGTGAAATCAGCAAGTATCACTCTACCTCCTTACAAATGGGGAACCAATGAGAAGCATAGATTAAGTGACTTACGTGAAAACCACAGGAAGGCTGTGCTGCTGACAGGAATTGAAATCAGGTGCTATGAATGGCAGTTCAGTCAAATTTTCCATATATTACATTTTTTCAGAAGTTTGTCCTAAAAATAATTTGCAATATTTTTCATACTTTTAATATGCAGAACACTTTTCACTTGGTGAGTGCATCACTAAGTAGGGTGCACACTCTAATAACTGAGTAATAGATAATGTGAAATATTTTGAATGAACAGAGGAATTAATCTTCCGGTGACAGCTCTGTAAGTGCTAGGTATCTAGCTTAAGTTAGTATTCTGAGCTTCAGCTAAAACATTTATTCAGGGTGATTTATCCCACCTATCTTAGACATCACACTTAAGTCAGGATAAATTCCCTTACTGGGATAATGGTCTCTTCACATTCTGTATATTTGGAGCCAATATGATTTGCTTAGGTTGAATGTTTAATTTTTGAAGAAAGAATGTTGTGTAGGTAATTCACATTCTAACTTATTTGGATATTTAATCCTTGAATTCAAAAACAGCTTGGCCCAGTGACTTAGGATCAGAATTACAGCTTCTGAAGCACCTATTATGGGAGTTACATAATGTCAGGTGTCAGAATCTGGCAAATTATTTGATTTCTCTTTATTGTTAATACAACAGGGTGCTCTAAGACTTGGTTCTTCTCATACTGAGGTATATATCTAAAAGAGAAAAGACAAATTGCATCCTCTCTCTCCCTGTCAAATGAGTTAAAGCAACTCATACAACCGTAGGTATCATCACTGTAGAAATTGAAATTAAATTAAGTGAATACTACTTTAAATCTCCAGACAAGTGATGAAAAACATAATCACATATTCCAAAGTCATTTACATGCTTTTGCAACTTTTTTTAAAACTTTTTTAAGCATATTGATTGTGTCAGGGCTGTGTGATATGTATGGCTGTGTTGTATCAAGAGGAAATATCTCTGATAGATGTAATCTGTCACTATATTAAAGTTGCTAATTAATAATTTACTAATGGTGTTTTGGTTCTTTACAAACCTTTTGTAAATGCTCCTTTACAAACCTTTTGTAAATGCTCCTTAATGTAAAGTGAGACATTTTATTTCAGATCACAGAATACAGGATATAAATCAGCAAATTATGTACAGTAGAAAATGTTTATATTCTGCTATTACATGTTTTAGTCAATTGCTGAGTTTAACTGAGCTACTATGCAAGCACAAGGAATAAGGAAAATGGCTTCTTATGACAGATCATTGGAACAGGTTGCCCAGAGAGGTTGTGGATGCCCCCTCCCTGGAGATGTTCAAGGCCAGGCTGGATGGAGCTTTGAGCAGCCTGGTCTAGAGAGAGTTATCCCTGCATATAGCAGAGGGATTGGAACTACATCATCTTAAATGTCTCTTCCAACCCAAACCGTTCTATGACTCTGTGATCTTGTAAATGTATCTGAGCTTTGAAAGTAGGAAACTGGCTGATAACTAGATATCAAGATGTGCAAATGCACTCTGTGTGGTCTTTCCAGCCATTGTATTGATCCACTCGTTTGGCTTTTATTGTGTGAAAATCACTGATAAGAGTGCTATAATTATGCAAGAATTCTGTGCTGATATCCTATAAAATATCAAACTTTTCAGGCAGAATAGAACTTCTTTGTCCATCTTGCCAAGAGGACCATTTCCTACCTGCGGCTTAAGAAGACTGATTGATTCCAATCTTACCTATCCTGTCGTTTTGTGAATCAAAAGAAAGGGAGAGGTGACCAGAGCAGTCTCTTCATGACCTCTATTTTAAGTTAGAAAATAGAAAGAATATATTTTTTTTTTCAGCTGAGAATTTATTATGGGAATGCTGACAAAATCGCAACCAGGTTTTTGTTTGTTATCCAAGAAAAAGGGAACAAGTGGATTTTCATGAGCGGTTATAAGAGAAAAAATTTATGAAGCACTAAATACTGTTGTGAGCACTGTAACATAAAGTTTGTTTTGTTCCTTCAGCTCACCATAAAGTCATTCTGCTCTAAAAGAAAATTCATGCTACTCCCTTTTTCTTTGGCCTTTTAGATTTTCCTGTTTTCATGGGTCTGTTTAAATGAAATTCTTTCATTTATTTCACTCTACAGTAGACCAGATTTATAGGTGAATCTGTAGCAGTGGTTTTATAGCCACTACGATGGAACTGAGCCAGCACAGAGCCCTAGAGTGGATGTGATTTACATGTTCGCAGCATGATTTGGACTTGTTCAGTTTATCTCAGTTTGAAAACACGATAAGTTAGACCAAGGAAAGTTACTGCTATGTCATCAGTCATCTTAGAGTGGGCGTTTTTTGTCTCAGAGGATAGAATGGGTGTGTTATTCAATATTCCTGTATGTCAGTGTGTCTACCATCAAATTGGAGACATTTCCAAAGCCCATACCAAGTTATTGGTATGGGACTAGATGAAAACTGCAGAAACTAAGAGAATTTCCTGGATAACCCTGGAAGTAAAACCACTTGCATCTGATATTAAATTAAGTGGATGTGAGACAACTATTTTATCAATGAGTATCATGAAATGTTTTTTGAAATGGAAATCGACTGACCGAATTTTTGCAACCGTTTGGCTCAAAAACATTATTCTGGGTCTTTCTGTGGATTCTTTTCAGTGTGTACACAGCATTTATCAGTGTTTGTTGGTGAACTACATTTATGATGTTTACAATCGTGTTTTTGGTATATCAATATAAGAGTTCTCAGCATTATCCACAGGAACAGTCTGCTAGTTTCTTGATTTTGGTGTCCCATACATTTTTCTAGTTGTTTAAAAGATAACTGAATGATGCATGCAAAATGAATTGGAGCAAAATGAGCAGTCTGGGCAGTCTGATCTAGTGGGTGGCAACCCTGCCAATGGCAGAGGAGTTGAAACTGGATGATCTTTGATGTACCTGCCAATCTAAGCTATTCCATTACTCTATGATTCTATGACACCTCTTTTAGTGATCTACACAGTTTGAACCGTTTGTCAAATAAGCTGAACTTAGCACATAAGCCCTTCGGACAGCTGACTCTATATGTGGGATAGATGCAAACTCTAAGCTTGTGGGGTTGTTTTTTTTCTTTGCAGTTGGAAGTTTAACATCTGTCTGTTGTGTTGCAGTACAACCGCTACCAGCGCTATGGTGCGGAGGAGTGCGTGCTGCAGATGGGCGGCCTGCTGTGTCCAAGCCCCAGCTGTGGGGCGGGTCTGCTACCCGAACCAGGAGTGAGGAAAATTGTATGTGAGCCAGGCAATGGAATAGGCTGTGGAGTAAGTACATACATTTTTCTATCAGCTCTGTGAAAAACAAATGCTTTTTTAGGATGTTAGAAAAATTGGAAAAAAGGGCTTTTTGTTTTTCCACTGGTGACTCTGAATCATCCTTTATAAAAGAATGGGATGCTGTATCTCTATAAACTATTGAAATACAGCACAGTGGCTTAAGAATGACTACTTCATTGTGCAGACCATGTCCATTCCAGAATGTGTTGCTTTAATTGGTTTTAGAAGCTGCTGAATATTTAAAGTAAGAAAATGAGTTGTACAAATAACAGTCCAAACACACTTTGGTTTTTTCTCCTTATACTCAGCAAAAATGAGCAGAATCTTGACTAAATCATTCATTATTATATTAACACCACCTTTCTTCATTCATAAATGAGAAAAAGAAGACAAAAAGAATAACCAGTTGGTGATACTTCAGTAGCATTTATTACATACTTTAAGATACACAATGAAAATAAACACACTTTTAAGTAGAGACTGTACACAGTTAATGGTGAAATTTTGGAAAACGGAAGCCAACAACACTTGGAAGTGTTTTTGCTAATAAGTCATATCATACAGGTCAGTGATTTTTTGACAGTAGAATTAACAGTAGTTTTCGAGAATTGGTCTGCAGCAAAAACAGAAATATGCAGAGAGAAATCTATATATAAAAGAAGCTGTTAAACATTATGTCAGTGTGACTGATATTTTATTAAGTGACTGTTTCTCTGTTCATGTTACTGAATTCCATGCAGGATGAGAGAAGAGAAAATATCTGTATTTATAAAATATTATCATGCTCCTGCTGTTGTCTTTCTTGTGGAAAATGTACTTTTTATTGCAGTTTTGATGTTGCTTAAACTGATAGCATGGAAGAATAATTGTTTGCCGAAGTAGAAAGTTGCAGTAACTTGTCTTCTCTGAGTGGGTTAGCATCTGTCGACCTTGGTAAAACTTTCTATATGTCCATGCAGTGGTGCATGTAGAAGAGAGGCTCCCCAGCCTCACTGAGCAGATATAGGGCAATAAAATAAAGCAGAAGGTGGGAGAGTAATAAGAAACAAGACTGAGTAAATGAGAAGAAATGCATCTAGATTAACCATTAGGGATTGTTTAAGAAAGATAAAATCACAAGTAATTTTTACTCTACTTTCTGCCATGAAATGATGGAAATCAAACTGTGTTTTGCAGCTTCATTCATCATCATTTTGAATCTGCAAAAGCCCTGTGAATAAATTTCACAAAGCATAAAGGATCGGTGTATTGCTTAGCTTAGCTAAGTGTTCTGTTTCCTTCAGTGGAATCTGTGTTGTATTTGCTAGTGACCAGATCTACAGTCTGGAGTTTAACCTCACCCTTTGTTTGGACAATGAGCTACATTTCACTGGGAAATGAGAAGCAAAAGCTTGGTCTGTAAGCAATTGTTATAAATATTAAGGCCCTTCCTCAGAATCTGTAATGGAATGTGGTGAAAAAAAACATGTCATTGAGTCTTTCGTTGCCCCCTGACAAATGATAACCTGAAAGAAGACTCGTGACAGAATATTGCCTGTTGTGAGAGTCTAAGTACTACATATATTATGTCCTGCTTCGTGGAACTCACGTTTGTCTGCATGCTATCCAACTAGAACTTGTGCACAGATTAGGCTTTTTTCTTCTTCTTCTTTTTTTTTTTTTTTAATGTTCTTTACAGTGTCTAATGCATAGAGTTGTGGTGAACAGGAACTGTTCTTAGAATTACAAGCAACTAGTTCTCCTTCATGAGAGAGATGAAGGGGATTGCTGCTTCTCTCAGGTGTTTCTGAGCTTGCTCGGGGTGACAGAGTCTCACTCACTGCCTTCCCAGAGGCTACAAGCCCAGAGCTGGGAATGGCAGCACATAGACAAAAGCAAGGGAGAAAAAGGAATGCCATGGCATCGGAGAGTGATGGCCAAGTCAGCTGCTGGTGAGAAACTCATTGTGCTGGTAAAAGGTAAGAATTTGCCTACAAGGACACCAAGACAATTAGGAAAGCTCTTTATTTCTACTCCATCTTCTGGAGTCTCTTTGGTTATTTCTACTCCATCTTCTGGAGTCTCTTTGGGTGTTTTTTATTTAGAAATTTAAGCTGTGATGATGCTTTTTTTCCAGACAAAGCCTGGTCATTTTATTGTGAAGGCCTTCCAGTCTTTGTGGAATAAGTGTCATAGAAATCCAGGCTCAGACACATCAGAGCTCTGGGTTCTTTCACAAGGAAACATAGTTCTTTACAGGCTCAAAGAAGGAACATCCTTTTTGTTCATCCAAATAAATTCAGCAAAAGATGTCTTGCAATATTTACCTCTGCAGCTAGGTTAGAGATAAGTTGCTTGTTGAAGCAGCTAAGGAAAGAAATAAGGCAACATGAATCTGGAGATCCTTTGTGAGTACGTGTGTCATCCTGTAAAGTACACTTTAGATGCATAGAGTCTCTTCTGGAGTATATGAATTTCTGCCTATTGGTAAAGTTCAAATAAGTGATGACATAGACTTAGCAGAAGAAAATAGACCTTACATGAGTCGTCACTCCTTCACCCCAAAGCTACCTTAGATAAATATGTGTCTGCTACACAGAACAAACAGATTTCTTTTGACATAGAAAATAACATGCTGAAATATTTTTAATGATCGTGAACAGTCATCAGCCATATCCATGTTGTGATACTATGGACTGACTTCACTCTTGCCTAGTTTTTTTGCATTTTTTATTATTAGCCATTAACATATTAACTGATTTATCAGAATGTTATCATTTTATACTGTTAAATTTGCCTTCATTAATATGCATCAGACCTACATTACTAACTTTTATTGCCAAGATATAAAAGTTTGACATATTTAATACAAGAAAGCAGCAACAAAACATAGAAGAAAGTACATATTGTGCCAGTTGGCCTTAGTACAGGAAAAGCTGTAGTAATCAAGGCATGCAAGAGCTCTATGAATAAAACATTTTTGAATTGTTTTATTTTATACTGTGATGTTATTTCCTACATATTTTATACCAAAAAAAAAAAGGAGTTAAAAATAGGTTAGAGTGGAGCTTCAAGGAGGACTTTACTGCTTGCTTATTAAAAAGTTTGCTTTGAGATATACATATGTATAGCTCATCTGTCCTAGGAAACTTTCACTGCTAATATCTTTCAGTGGGATGATAACTAAGTAATGTGTGATTGCATCCCAACCCTTTCTTCACAATAGCAAAAACATTTTGCAGCATGCGATATCAGTTAACTGATCCAAGCAGAGACTTCTGCTATAAATACAAGCTGGGAGATGGGAGGCTAGAGGACTTGGAGGTACTGGTGGATGGGAAGCTGGACATGAGCCAGCAGTGTGCCCTCGCAGTGTTGAAAGCCAACCATATCCTGGGTTGCATCTAAAGAAGAGTGGTCAAGAAGTTGAGGGAGGTGTTTGTGCCCCTCTACTCTGCAGCCTTTCAATACCAAAAGGAGGGCATTAAGAAAGAAAAGGTCAGACACTTTAGCGGGGTCTATTGTGATAGGACAAGGGGAAACGGTTTCAAACAGAAAAAGGGGACATTTAGGTTGGACATGAAGTTTTTTGCAAAAGGGTTGTTAGGCGCTGAAACATGATGCCTGGAGAAGTGGTGGATGTCCTCATCCTTGGAGACACTCAAGTTCAGGCGGGATTGGGTAACCTGATCAAGCTACAGATGTCACTGTTCATTTCAGGGGAGTTGGACTAGATGACTTTTAAAGGTCCCTTCCAACTTAAGCTATTCCATGATTCTATGATTCCCTTGAAATGGGAGAACTGAGATTATGGAGATAGAGCCTCTGACAGTCTTTCCCCTTTCAGTTTATTCATTCCTAGCTAGCATAGTGTATATAAACAAGAAGAATAATTTAGTTCCAGTTCCTCTGTGTTTTGTTGATCCTTTGTTCAGGGATCTGACTGCTAACATTACAGCTAAGTGATATAGTTCATGGAAGTCCTGAGACCACTCCAAATTATGCTAAGAACAAGCTATTATCACTGATTTTTGTGGTCTTTCATTTGACTTCCCTCAGCTGAAGCTCCAGTCCACAAGTGAGAAAATAACTGTAGTGGATTGCATTATACAGTGATAATGGAAGTTTTGTAACCTTGCAAAGGCAGCAAAAATATTGGGGTTACTTCAGCTCTTCTATACCGTACTTACTACATAATTTACACTATATGTGTAAAGATGGTGCCATTGAAAAATATGAAGATTTCACAAAAAAAATGTATTGTGTTCCAGAATGGGTGAAATTTTAAGGCTGCGGACTGCAAGAGTTCCTTGAAAAATCAATAGATGTAGATACCCTGTCTTCCTTATATATAGTGTTCCTAGGCCATTTTACCACATAGAACAAAATCTCAAAGGCAATTTCACTTTCCCAGCAATTTTTTCCTCTTGATTTCTTCTTGCATTCTTCTTTCATAGCTAAGAAATCATATGTTAATGCAATCAATTGCAGTATATTTGTGGATGATTGTCTGTCCTTTCAGAAAGCTTAACAAAATAGAAGACACTCTAAAGTAGTTGCAGGAGAAGTGCAGTGCACATTCCTATGGATTGCAAAGTTTTTTATTTTGGTTCATTATCTCTTGTTCATACATTTCTTAGCATACATACTTCATATCTGTGTTAAGCATAATAATATTTACATGGACAGACACTACCTAATTGGGAAGAATATTTTGTTCTGATGAAACAAACCCGAATTATAAAAATTCCAAGCAAAAAGTTCTCAGTCTTTAAATTTTGATAACCCAAATGAGTATTTTGTTAGTTTGGGGTGTTTTATCTTTCCAAGGCAGTGTTGTTTACCTTACAAGTTTATATCTTGCTTGGAGTAATGTGTGAAAATGCTTAAACTCTGAGGCATGAACTAGCTTGGAAATATTGTTTCAGAGCTAATTCATACATATGAGAGCATATAATAGTTTGTAAAATTCCTCGATCTTGAAGAGAAAATTTGTTTCAACATCTGGCAGTTTTAAGTCTGTTGTTGAAAAGCTTACCTCTAATGCAATATATTTTCATGATCAGCATGTACCTTCTTTGTGCAAATTCTCACTCTTGCATCTGTTTTTTGGCAAAAGATTCTATATATACTGCCTGATCAAAACATTTGAAAGTCTCACTAACCTAAAAGAGTTAATTTCTAAATAGAAGTGCAGATAGAAATGTTTGATTCTTCATTAGCAGCAGTGGGAAAATCTTGAATGTATGCAAAAAGAAAATAGATACCTCAAGATTTAAAGATAGCAAGATGAGTATTGGTAATTCAAGACAGTCTTTGAAGATATTTGGATTGAAAAAGTTTTACTTCTCTAATCAGATTAATAAAATGTTCTGAGTGAAGAAAGGCTGTCTGAAAAGCAATCTGAATTCTTGTCTCAGTTTTACGATTGGAGTGGCAATGAAGGCAGTAGCATAAATAGGAGATTCTGTAGTTTTGAAAAACAGAGTAATAACTCGAAAAAAGAGAAGACCTGAAGGCCGTTATGTCATTTGCAATATGCTAAAATGGAAATAGGAGATAGCCACTATCTAGTACTATCTGTAGTTAAATTGCTGGGTTACTCTTTGTTATTACATTTCAGGTATCTGTCCTGGTTCCATATGTCATTAAATTTTTGCTTCTAAGAAAATTCACTGGAACAGTATTACCATGGATAAGGTAATAGCTGAAAGTATTGCTGAGATTAAGAAACTAACTCACAGTAGGAATGTTTCATAATATACTAGAGGGAGCTTTTTCAAGGGGAATGAAAATGAGACAGACATTTTCTATTATGGCTAAATGCTGAGCTGCTAGCACTGCGCCACCGACTCTAGCCAATCATCATGTATTACTTTCTTCTATTGAGTGGGCACTCTGTAGTCTTCAGAAAGTGGAATTCCATCTTGTTGATGTGCTGTGTTTCAGTAGCTAAGCAAGTTGTTTCATTGCTAAAATATGACAGGCTTTCTCAGACTGAACAAAAATTCTTTTTGGATTTTCGATTTTTTCTTTCTGTTAATGTTTTATGTGATTTAAAATGAAGTCTAAGCGTGGAACTTTAAAAAATGCCAATGTTTTAATAAAAGCTTTTAACTAGAACAACACTGGGCAATTAACAAATTGTATGTATTGCTGTCAAGGTCCATTATTTCTATTGCCCATATCTTGCAGTGCTGCAATTCATTGATCTTGTGACTGATGGGAAGCTCAGCTGCCAATGACTGGATAAAAAACCCAGAGAATGGTTCCATTATTGGTATAATAGATCATGTTCATTCATATAACTAGCAAAAACAAAACAAATACTATCCATGAGTAGAATAAATCAATTACTTGTGCTTGGTTCAATAGTTGAAAGAATAAGTGCTGGGTTTTTTTTACCTCCCAAATCAGAGAACTAGCTCATAAAAACAGTGTTAGAAAACAACATGTGACTCTTCAACTCTAACTGAGCTGGACTCGAAACACCATCAGCTTTGTTTGCTAGATGTCTAGGACAATGTAAGATGTGCCATATTAGGTGATCACATTCTGTATCCCTTCATGTACGTAAGGTATAGCTTTTTCCGTATTTCTGCATCATGCAGACAACTGGAAAATGGCTATTCTACATGAACACTGAACATTTTGTATTAAATGTGCTATGTCTTCAATGCATGGACTTGATTTGTCATTTAGTGGCTTACCTAGTACTTCACTATTTAAAATCCGCCAGGTGGGGTCTGAGGAAGAAGGACCAAGGAGTTAGAGACACAAGGTAGTTACCTGATGAGGGAATGGAGGCTGCTGGCCTCTGTAATCTACCATGAGAACACAGTTAGCAGAAGTGCGTTACTTTTGAGTGAGGGAAATTGTATGAGAGAAAACTAGGATAAAATCACATTATCGCTTATAAAGCAGAGTCAAACCTGGACACACAGACCTATGACAAAAGGGGATAAACTTGATCTGTGTGAACCTAAACTGGGTCAAACTGTGATTTGTAGACCAATGTTTTGCTGAAAAAGAAATGGTCCTTGTTTTAGTGATTTAGCTGAAACTGCAAGTGTGTCAGACCTGTTTTAAACTGAAGGCCGAGATAAAATAAGAGTAAGATTTAAAACCACATTGTTGCTTTTATGATTTATCAACTGAATCATAGTTCCTTGTAAACTGTTGAATGGAAAAGTCACCTAGAAGGGTGTGGGAACTTCAGTTTTAGTGATGCCAATCAGTCAGCTTTGTCCCTTGCTCTGTGTTTAGATTCCAGAGCTGAAGCTGCCTTCAAATTTCTTCATCTTCAGAAAGGGTAAAATGGCATCTACAAGAAGAAACATGAGCATTTGCATGGCTTAGAATATTCACTGTTTGCTGTAATTGATATCAGCACACTGAGTTGGAGGAACAGCTTCACGAAAGTGCATTGTTAAGTGGACTGTGATTCCAGTCTTTTGATGATTGAAGTGCTCTTGTCTAATTAAAATAATTGGGCTCCATGTAGCAGTATCTGGGTGATAATTGATTGTTCGTGATGCTCAGATTATATGAGATGAACTCACAATTCCGTCACGTCTTATATATAGTGGAAATTTGTGACTTGGAACTATTTTTTTCTCATTATACGTGTCTTGTTCAACAGAGTGCCTGGAAATATCTCTGGCAGTCTGGGAACAATGCTTTATCATGTGGCCCATCAGAAAATACAAGGAGTGTAACATATGAAGTAAAGGAGAAATAAACTGATTACAGAAATATCCATTAAATTCTACACTTATGGGAAAGTAACTTTTGTCTTCTGGGTTCGTATTCCATTTATATATAGAGTAAGATTATTTTTGCTTTTATGACACAGGGGAAATGCTGATGGAGAAGTACAACCATCTTAAACTGACCTGTATTTCCTTCAGCTAATGGATTAAAACTCCTGGTTGTAACAGGCATGCTTATACAGTTTATGTACTGACTGCAGCTGTGTAATAGGTCAGATGAATACAAATAACTTGCAAATTAGCAGAACTAGGGGTTAATGGAAAATTTGGTATGGAGAAAAAAAAAACCCCAGCAGATCTATCACTGAGACACTGGAGAGGGAACAATAATGCAATCAGCAAAGACTGTACTTTTTGAGAGAGGCAGCAACCGAAAGCGGGATCCTCATTGTGTGAGAGGCTCATTTGAGCAATCTTCTTAAAACTTTCTGAATTTGAAGAGGAAGGAGAAACACAGGCTGAATGCAGAAAATTGCTTATAAATGAAAAGGAAAATAAATGTGAATCAAGGTAGGATTATTTATTGCCTTTCATATAAAGACCTCCTGAGGCACTTTGGATTCTATTACTGCATTAGTGTAAAATGCAAGAGCTACTTAATCAATGGGAAATGATAGAGTAAAAAAGATAGGAGCTAAACAGTAGGCTCTTAGATTAGAATGAACCTACTGACTGGTAATTGTAGCTTAACCATGGAAAAAAGTTCAAAGTTCTGAATGCTAAAGGAAAGATGTACTCTTTGGGTGGCACAATACACAGCTTTTGTAGCACCTGTAGCCTTTGTTTCATTGAATATCAGACTGAAAATCTGCACTAGAGCATTCGAGATGTAAGTCCATTCTGCATAAATTCTGGATGTGGCTCAGGGCAGCCTGGTCTAGTGCTCGGCAACCCTGCCTGCAGCAGGGGGTTGAAACTAGATGATCTTTAAGGTCCTTTTCAACTCAGGCCATTCTACGAATCTGATGTACAAATATGGAAACTAGCTGTGTTAGCATGGCACTCATGAGTAATTCCACTTCTTTTTTTTTAATAAACATTTACTAAAAGGAGTATCCCAATAAAAAATGTTAGCTTTATATATATATTTCTCCATTATCTGATTAAAGAAATGTCCGAAGGATTTCTTTCCGAGCCTTGCCTTGACTTTCTGAAATGGGTAAGTTCCCTATTGGTCAGCCAGGCTCTTGGCTCATTCTTCCAAGATAACAACAGCATTTTTCAAGTAATAGGGCATGAAATTATTATGTATTGAGACTGTGAGACTCTGTGATGAAAGGGTATTGCATAAAATCCACACTACAAGCAACCATGGAGAAGAGTCGTAGAAAAGGTGAGGGTAGTGTGCATTAACACTTCCTAGCTCAAAATCCTTTCTGTTGAAAGCATACAAGAACTTGTCTGCACCTTACCATTGCTTACCTTTGCTTAAGCTTGGGTTTACAGCTCTGTAGGATTTTGTGCTATATCTGCAGACAACATTTTGTAATTATAACAGTATGTCCATGGAATAAAGAGTGACTGTTTCTTCTTTTCACCAGTCTAAGAAAAATATTTACATTATTTCCAGATACTGTATTGAACCCAGATTGACTGGGCACTCTGTAACATATTTAGTTGCATACAATCCATAAAGAGTAAGGGAAAAAAGACAATAAAAGATTTAGAGATAAATAATTTGATTTATTTATAAAATATAAGTAAGCATAATTTCCTTATAGAAAATAAATAACCTTTACAATTTTTAGTTAGTGCTGTTATTTTGTGATCAACTTCCCTCACCACCACTGCTTCAGAGTTTTTTAATAATGAAGTCACGTATATAACTTTATTATTTCCAAACAATTTCAAAGAGCTAGCAAAGCCACCATTCCACAATCAAAGTTGATTTTGAAGTGCTGAAACAAAGCTGATTTTCAATTATCAGAGTCCAAAAAATAGCATCTGAAAGCTGTCTTGACTGCTGCAGAACTGCTGTCTTTTCATGTTGGCTAAATCAAAACAAATAGATGATGCTTACGAAGCTTCAAACAAAAAGCCACTTCTAACAAAGCATAAGTGTAAAAAAAAATTCAGTCTGAGAGAGATTATCTGGGGAAAGTTTTAAGCTTGTGCAAGTGAGTTTGAAATAGAAGTTGCATTTCAACTTTAACAATGATGTTAAGGTCACTAAGCTGTAATGGAATAAAGAGAACATTGTGAAGTCAAAGGCAAATTATGAAAATAAAGTGAAATGACCAAAAATAAATTGCCAAATTAAATAGAAGATATCCTTATGCTGTAAAGTAATAATATCCTTACTGAAAAGAAAACATATAGATTTGGAGAACAATGACTAACTGTAATTCAGTGGGAAATCGTAGAAAAACCAGATTCAGTATGTGCTTATAAAACTGGAAAAGGCAGAAGAAAAGGGAAAATTCTGAAAAGCTTCCATTCTGTGACTAAAGGCCTTGACTAAGGTCAGAAAATCGTGGGTGAATAACCAAGTCTCAGCTACCTCCACTTTATCCTTACAGTTCTCAAAAATTAGAATATTGGTACCGTTCTTTTTTTTTTTTCCAAAAGCTTTTATGTTAAATTGGGTGATAATCACTACCATGATAAAGTCTATTCTTCAGGCATTTGCAAGACATAAATGAAGAGATTAAGAGTAAGATTTTATGTACTGGTGGTTCACTTGTTCAGGCTGAGTCACCAGTAAAATAGACTGGTTAAGCTTGCAGCTGTTTCCATATCAAATAGTGATAGGATGTTTTGTATTTAATCTCTGTCATTTTCTATTTAATACTAGTGGAAATGCTCACATTCGTAATACCAAGTAACAACAGTGATAAGTCCCTTCTGCACACTTGGAATGGCTATATTAAAAAAAAAAAAAAAAAAAGATTGATTTTTAAGTCACTACTTTAAAGCCAATGGCTAACATTACATATGCTGTACAAAGAAAAAGTAGTAACGGATTGTCTTCTACAATAGTACCATAAGTAAAGAAACCTGACAAGACTTAGTTTTCTCCTTACTTTTCCTTTCCAACTAAACTGAATGTAAGTTTTATTGTCCTATTTTGTTTAAGAAACTTCGTGGCTGTTAAATATTCGCTTTGAAATTTCTTAGTCTTTATCATGAGGATGCTTATGTTGAAAGCTTATTAAACAGAGCTATTCTTTAAAAGTTTTAATTAGTTGAATATGCCTGTTGATAACATAGTCTTTCAGTGACATTTGACCTAAACAAAAAAGCCAAAATCTAAAAAAAAACAATAAAAGGCAGAAGATCAAAGCTGAAATCCTCAAGATCTCCTTTGGAAATAGAGAAGGAGTAAAAAAGGAAAATGAGAGCAATAAGGAAGCAGTCTCAGGGTGAGGGCTCAGAAGACCTCGCAGGATCTTAATGAGCATTGAAAATTCTCAGAGTAACACCAATATCTCCACTCTCTCCCTTGACCTGTAGAGTGAGAAATATCTCCTGCATTTTGTGAGAATAGCTGGGAGGTAGAGAGAAGGAGCTTTAACTTGCTTTCTCTGTTGGAACTCGTGACTCTGCATGAGGCACTACGACACCTCTGAATGCCTGCACTGTGCTCAGTGACCAAGCAGAGGTGGAGCCCAGGCAGAAGTAGGAATTTCTCTACAGATCCTTGACAAGGTCTGAAATTCTATATTTTATTGGAAAACGTTTAACTTATTAAATCCTTTGATAGGCAAGCCTGGTATAAATGAATAAAAGTGTTGGTTAAAATATGTGCCTTGGCTGTGTGTATTCAGCGCACATTGAGAAACTGCCTCCTAAATCTGTGTAGATACAAAGACAGAATTGGGATGGTTATATCATAAACTGTAACTAGGTGGAATGCTGTAGGGGTGTGAGAGGAGCAGTGGGAGTAGAGGGAGAGGACTATTAAGTGGATGAAAGCTTTAAATGTGCAAGAGCTGGATGTACAAGGAGCAGACCAACCACATGACCGTGCTGTTTTACATGCGCTCCTGTTTACCGCAGTGGATTTATGTAAACACAAATTGATTACAACCTTTCAGATGTTATGTTTTCAAGCATCTACAGATATCATATTGTAAAATTATTTACAGTGACAGGAGGTTTATCTAAGCATGAAGTACTTCCATAAAGTTATGTTGGAAAGCATGCCACATTGGGAGATGGGAAAAAAAATACAGCTTCCAACAAGTTGCTTTGCTCTAAGGAAGCATCTTATCAGATCCTTAAGTTTTATGAACAGAGTGAAAGCAACTGGTGGTTGGTGAGTTAAATAAATCAGACATCAAATAAAGCTAGCAGTAATTGTACAATACAATATTGGCTTTTATATGTTGCTGTGGTTCTCACCAGTGGTATTTTCATAATATGCATCGTAAGCTTTCACTGTTTGGGAAATACATTAGTGTTTTTGAATTGTTTTTGTTATAAACCATGCAAATAATTTTTCTCCCTGTGGGAGATTACATTAATTATTAGCAGAAGATCTGTTACATGATTTCAGTCAACAAAGAATGAACAGTTCAATCGCTATTTTCAAAATATGACATATAACTACTCAAAACTGTATAAAAAACATTTAACCCATGCTGAGTATTACTGCTGAAGAGATAACGCATGGCAGAAACAAATTGCCCTAATAACATTTGAAAATGTTTCATAGTCACAAAGAATTTTATCTGTATAATGCAAACATGCTCCCCTTCATTATTTTTCAGAAAAATTAAAAAATATTAAAATAATTTCATATGGATGACTAGTGGTCAACTCTTGAAATGAAGTTTGAATTTTTAATTTTCAGAATATGTCTCCTAGACAAATACAAAAAAAAAAAATAAATAAAAAATAAAAAAAAATCAAAACATAGTTCTGAAAATGATGCAAGAAGAAAACTAGACCTTCGAGAAATTTTAAAAATACAAATCCAAATATTTGAAAGGAAATGAGTGTAACCAGAAGGAAGTGAAGAGTTCAGTAAGTAAATTGCATTAAGGGCACTATGGTGAATTGTCTTAATGTAAAGGACTAGAAACAGTCAGGGAAGACCTACTTAGCTGAACAAAACCCTTTTTTATAATGTGAAATTAAGAAAGAATTGCATAAAAAAATTCAGCAGCTGTGATTAGATAGAACAATAAATAATACGTGGTAGAAAATCTCAGGAAATGTGGGACATGAAACAGAATACTTCTAATGCAATATGGAATCTATGAAAGAATATTAAGAAAGCTTTCCAAAAAGAAATAATATAAACTGTAGCATGCAAGATCAAGGAAGTTGTTAGCAGACTCCTAATGGAGGAGGAAAATGTTATCATCAAACAGTTCCAAGAAGGCAAAAGCGTTTCCTTGTTTTCTTTCAACCTTCATTCAAAATCTCAAACCTGCTCAGGTTAGCAGATCTATAAATAGTAAAATAGGTTAGCAGATCTATGAACAGTAAAACACAAATACAAGCTATAGTGGGAATAAGAGGCGCTAGAGACATACTTTCAAGTTAGTTGAGGCTGAGGAAGTTTGTCTGAGTGGAATGGCTGAATAAAAACAAGAACATGAATGGTCACTTCTAAGAATATGGGTAAGGAAGTTTTGGAAAAAAGATGAAAACATGATGTTTTAATTATTGGGACAAAAAACAGCTTCAGAAAATATGATTTTAACAAGACTTATCACATCAATCTAACCCTGCTATGTCAACTAACCCTGCTATGTCAATATAGTCTATAATTCTATTCTGTAACATGTGGGTAGGATGATATCATTCCCATATATTGATGCCAGTAAAAGTTGTGATATCGTTTCATATGAAATTCCTTCAGCCAGACATGGAAAATACAAAATTAGGTGATTATTTCATTAGGTATGTGTGATGAGTTGGAAAACTGTATAAACAATTTATCAGCATTTTGCAATTGAAGTGGAGGGATGCTTCAAATCATGTTCTGCAAGTGTCTGTCCTAAGGTTGGCAGTCTTTAATATTTTCTCTGATGCCTTGATGAATGATTACAGAGTAAGATTATTGCATTTGCATATAATATATAGCTAGGGGGCAGGAAACAATTTGAAACTTGTTAGCAATTCAGTCAGGACAAACATAAAGTTTCTTTACTTTACAAGTACAAATGACAACAGAGAGAACTGAGCAAATTTTTACAGAAAGACATTGCAGAAGATAATCTGAGAACCTGGAAATTGCAGTGAATTGCAGTCTGAACTCAAGTCAAGAATAGTGCTAAAAAGGAAAATGCTGAGACAAGTTTTATAAATCATATTAATTGTGTTCCCTACTTCAAAACTGCAAATTAAATATGCATCGAAGAAACCTGAACTACTGATTAATGAAAGAACAGCCATGCTTTTCTGTCTGATGTTATGATTCAGTTACAAAGGAAAGATGACCATTGCATTAATGCTTCTTGTCCAAGGAAAGTTTCCTTTTTTTTTCTTTTTTTTTTCTCAGTCCACTTGGTTCTGAAGAAAATAAAGTAATGACATGGACCAACGTATCTATTTCTCCATATCTGTTCAACTCTGTGGTAATTCTAATCTCTAGCAGGCTTTGCTTTAGAAATGGAGTCCCAAGAAAAGCCAGCTGAAATTGATTAAATCAATTAAGTGCAGTATTGCTGAATGCGTATATGCTTTGGCAAATAACATACATAAACCTAAAAAGGGTATATATCCCTAGAGACTTTATAAATACTGCTTTAAAGAAAGCCAGTCCTACCTCAGAATGCCATTACATCTTTTTTGTCTCTTGTGAGTTCCAACAGCCGGAATTGGATTAAAAAATTTTTTCCTTAGAATAGCCATCTGCTTATGAAATGACATTGTTGATTACTTCATGATAACACCAAATAAATCAGTCTCTGTGTCACAGAATCACTGCAGACATTTTATGAGGAAAGAAACATGCAATTTAACCTTAAAAAAAAGAAAACTCAGTCCCATAGTCCCCAGTTTCAGAGTTTCCAAACATAGAATCATAGAATCACAAGGTTGGAAACAACCTATAAGATCATCTAGTCCAACCGTCTCCTCATCACCATTGCCACCACCAGCACTAAACCGTATAACGCAGCACATCATTCAGACGGCTCTTGAACAATGCCAGGGACGGTGACTCCACCACCTCCCTGGGCAGCCTGACCACTCTGAGAGAAAAAGTTCTTCTTTACGTCTAATCTAAACCTCCTCTGATACAACATGTGGCCGTTACCCTGTGTCCTGCTGGTTGCCTGGGACAAGAGGCCAAATCAATCTTCACCACAGCCTCCCTTCAGGAAGTTGTAGAGTGCAATGGTGTCTCCTCTGAGCCTCCTCTTCTCCAGACTGAACAATCCCAGCTCCCTCAGCCGCTCCTCATAAGCCCTGTGCTCCAGACCCCAAGATATTCTGATAAAAAATATCTGAGCTATCACTCAGCTATTTGGTTTGGATATATATATAGGAAAGACAAAACTGTAATTAGGTTCATTCTACAACTTACTTGCTTCAAAATTTTCATTGAAATTTTACATAAATTAGAAAAGGATAAAAGGAAGGAAACCGTCTGGCTACCTCCATATGCAGCATTAATATTAGAACAAGTAAGTGAAAGTCAGGGAAAGTTTCAGTAACTAAATCCTTTTTCTTCTAATTCACATTTTCTGCCCCATAAATCTCCCAAATATTTTGTTGAATTTTCCCTTGAATGGGAAGGTAAGTCACCAGTTCGTTCATTCTCCTTCCTTCGTTTTTTACGGCAAATTTTTTTTCCTCAGTAGTGATTCATAGTATGTGGTTGTGTGTGTGCAGGTGTATCTTCATGTGTATATTTTTTCTATAACTAGTGGGATGAATTTACTATTTTCCACAGCTTCTTCAGTCCTCTCACCTCTTCCTTAGCAAGCTCTATGAAAACCACACTTGTGGTAAAGCCTCCATCAAGCTGTTGTCAAGCAACAGAAATATTTTTGTCTTATTTTTTTATCAGGCATTTTCAGATATTTTGTATTGATTGTAATAAGTTCAGTTTAGAGTTCAATTCACTCACTCTCCTTCTTATTTTATTTGTATTACATTGGTGATTGTTCCTTTCTACTCTACCCTTCCCCCATGAGGCCCCATCTGGAGTATAGGAAAGATGTGGAGCTCTAGGAATGGGTCCACTAAGATGATCAGAGGGCTGGAGCACCTCTCCTATGAAGAAATGTTGAGGGAACTGGGTTTGTTTAGGTTAGGTTAGAGAAGAGAAGGCTCTGGGGAGACCTCATTGTAACCTTCCAGTAATTCCTTTAAGAAGAAAAGAGAGTGATTTTTACACAAACTGATTGTGATAGGAGAAGGAGGGATGGTTTTAAACTAAAATAAGGGAGATTTAGGTTAGATGTTAGTAAGAAATTTTTCCCTTACAACCTTAGGTCCCTTACAACCTAAGCCATTGTGTGGTTCTATAATTCTATGATTATTTCTAGATAACTTAGCTATTCACTTACTATTTGAATTTTGTGTGTGCATATTTTTTTTATCTTTCTTTGTAAATAGATTATTTTCTCCGCATGTACTTCCCTCTTAACTGCAGCACTGATCTGGAGTATTATTATTACTGTTTTGAAATAGCACTGTTCCTGCTGCAAGAATTTACTGAAGATATTTTTCAGTTTCCCTATTTTATCTCTTTATAGAGGCTTTCCTGTCATTTTACATGGAGAACAATCTATGCATTTACACAATGCAGTAAATGATGGCTTTTAGAGCATTTGTAGACAGCACAGAAGTTGTGTTCATTGAAAAGGACTTTTTTAATACAACTGTGTTTTCTATTTCATTTTACTTTGTCATATTGTTATTTCATGAATAGTATAACATCCTTTTCACAGTCCTTCATTTTGTTTTAGCATTCATTACACAGTTTAAATGAGACTTTGTCATTACTTTTTCATGTATTCCTACTTTTCAGACTTCTGCAGCCAAACCTTTCCATTTGAATAAGCTGAGTAAGGAAAAGTATTAGGTTTCTAAGAGTAGAAATATGTTAAAAAAAGTCACCCAAAACATTGATTGGGAGACAAAAACTTCTTATTCTACAATAAGTTAAGATGTTCTTGCCTTGCTATGCATATACCGTACATATGAACAACTGATTTAAGTGACACAGAATATTAGAAACAACAAAAACCCTCTAAACTTACTTATATCAGTAATTAATCACATGTTACAAGCAAAAATTATACTTACGAATTGATTTAAAGCCTTAGTTTTTTTTATGGATGCATTTAATTATGTCTAAAAATGCGTACCAAATATGTATTTTTCTAAATAATCTGAAAATATTTTATTTTATGTTCCAAAGAAGAGTTGCAAATGGTATTCCTAGAAATATAAACCTAACTTCTGAGAAGTATGGTTTTAATATTTAACAAATATTGTGTCACATTATTTCTGATCGCGTTGTTGTGACTGGTATTTTAAGCCTTGGTCATCAGAAAGAAGGAAAAACATAATGGGAATCTTAATTGGAAATTTCCTTTTGCTGTAACATCACTTTTGGCATTGGCTACTCACTCATTTGGTAATCTGCTTTGATTGTCTGATATTCTAAGCAATTCACCGTGACACCAACAATGAATAAGATGAAGATCTTTATCGTGACAGAACCTCCTTGCGTGCTGTGCTAACTAGGCAGTAAAATCTTTTTCTAGAGAATTATTAGCTGCTCATATTTGGCCTTTATTAGATCTAATCTCTAGTGACCAGTTGTGGAAAACCTTTTTTCTTTGTTCTTTTTTTAACTTTAAAACATGGTATAATGAACAAAAATTAAAATAGACAATTTCTGGCTTGTGTTTTTGATTTAAAGCTTATAATTTTTTGAATGAAACCAAAGATACTCTTTCTGATCATGATAGGTACAATGAGATCAAGCAGGTACATTATCTGGCTCGGTATTATCTTCAAGTAGTACACTTTAACTGCAGCTGCCATGTCATTGGAACTTGTTCTGCATTGTTTAGTACTTGATTATGGATCAAGGAATTGAAAATAGCAACCAATAAAACAAGCTGTTTTATAAGATTAAAGAAAAAGGATGGAATAACTTTATATGCTAACAGTCTGTTTTGTGCACACAAGAGAGTTCTGTAAATAGCTGCAGAGATAAGTGCATGGGATCATTCCAGTAAAAGATTATCACTGAAATTTACTGTTCCTAATTTCCATTATTAGAAATATTTGAAAATGTTTCTGTTTGTATGCTTTCAAGCTGGGTTTGTCAGCAAAGAAATTTTTTTAAAATTGTTCTAAAGTATTTAGAATTAAAGTATTTAGGAATTAAAGTATTTAGGAATTAAAGTATTCCTGTACCACATAGCTAGAGTTTGTGAGTTGAGTACCACTTTGATTTGTTTTCTCAGATAGCCATTTCTGTGTATTTTGAAATATGACAAAAAAAGCCTGGTAATATCACCAGCATACTGATCTGTATCTTGCTTCCTGTAATGTAGTAGTTTCATTTGGAATATTCAGATCAGTTGAGATTGAGGAAAGTGTTGATTGCTGCCCATCCTAAAATGTTCTAAAAGGCAACTGATTCATTTTCTTACAAGGAAAGACGATTTCAAGAAGGGCTAAACAGAGTTTGGAGAAGATTAAGGAATCACCTGATGTCTAGACATTTCTTCCTCAAGAAGACTAATTGTTAAGAAAGTTCAATTTGAATTTATATAAGATTGAAGAGACTATCTGACTTCTCTCAAATATAAAGACTAATGCGTTTAACACACTGGAGACCAGAAACAGCAATAAGCAACAGAGCTTCTAGTAAAGTCAATTTTGTCATCACAGTCAAGAATTACCTACATCTTCTTTCTTCTCAGTCTGCCACATCTCCCTTGTACCATCAATTGGCTGTGCAATGGACTTGCAAAGAATTACACTGCCAGAGTATTTGACCTTCTATTTCCATGACATTTTGAATGAAAAAATAAAGGACAACAAAGAAATGCAGTCAAAAGTGCTCCCTCTGCTTAAATTCCTGAATACAGTCTATATCTCCAACTCCTACTCTACTTTGTCAGTCTTAATAATTACCCAGACATCATGAGATTGTTTCCTAGAGTGGCCACTTGTCAATCAGTCAATGCTGTTGTTTCTGTTCATACAATGTTTAGATGGTGTGCAGATGAGCTAGTCAGAGGAGGAACCTTTTGCAGGCCCCCTGAAGACAGAGGACTAGATACACTCTCAGCACTTCTGTGAAACAACACTAGCCTTGAAAATGTAAAATAGTGTATAAAGTGTTAGGAAGCATATTTCCCTGTAACAAAATGTCTTGTTGATACCAATTGCACATCTGGACACACGTTGTTGGGCCTGCTCTAATAATGGGAATATTTTCAGTAACAGTGTACTAGAACCATGCTTGGATCTGGATCTAGTAAGCTGGAGTTTGCCTCATATATGATCAGGAAATACTTTCCCTAAACTATCCTTGATCAAAATATCACAATAAGCAGTCATGGTTTTGATTTATTTTCTAGGTGGATCTTATCTTTGTGTACAGTGTTGAAGAAACACCTCTTTTCTGGTAGAGAGGTAGAGACCTTTGTTTACTCACTGCCTTTCTCTCGTATCCAAACCTGTGTGCCCTTTAATGTAAGTTTTCAACTTCTTTCTGAAACTGCCTTCCAAGTCAAATGATCTACAATGCCGCTTAATCCAGAAGCATCTTCCTCAGACTTGACAGATAAAGGAGGTTTTCTTCCCAAAAAGACAGATGCAAGAAGACTTGTAATTCCCTTTACCACATGATTTCACCATTCATCCATCTCCTCCCTTACCTCTTACAATCTTCAAATCCTTACCTTGCCAAGCTAGTTAAAACTTGCAGGAATGCAGATGGTGATACCTCAAGAAATCCCATCTTTTCTTTCCATATGGTCATGGAGACTTTGCCCTTCTACACCACTCAATGGGTTTAGAATAGACATCTACTTTATTTTCCTGTTTAAACTTAACTGGAGATTGCATATGTGACTAATAAAGAGTGGATTTGTGCAAAAACAAAAACACAGTTCCTGAAAACAACTAAAAATTTTAAAAGCATTCACCTCATTCACTATCAGAAAGGAAATATTGTTTCTGTGTTTTTCTGTTACTTAAAACTGTTATGCTACAAAGCTGCCTAAATTGGCTTTTTCTTTTGAAATTCACCTCCACCTGAAGATGAATTGCCTGCCACCTAGTGTTATTCCTACTCCTCAAGGCTTTTTGTCTTTTCTTTCCCTGCAAACTTTGCTGCAGTTCTCTACGGAAATGAAAGGCCTTCAAATTGAAACTGATGCTCCTAGACAGTACAATGCTGTTGTCATCTATGCATTTAGATTTTCCATTCTCCTTGGCTTGGCTATTTACTAGAAATACCAGCTTTCTATAGCCTTAAGACAGAAAGAATGTCTTACACTATGTACTTCCAGAAGCTGTTGCAGTGCCCTGTAGGGCATCCTAACTGTTGTCCTAAATTGAGATGACAGTGTTGCTCATATTAAATTGCCTTCTTGCTTGGCTTGGCATGCTGGGATCCATATCTATTAATGCAGGAGTGTCCAAATGTCCTGCTAGGAAAGCAATTTGTTCCTCAGTAGGGTGTCAGGGAAGCAGCTGGTCTAAGAAACTATCAGAGGTGATGTTAGGGGCAAGTTGTGTTTTTCTTGATTTAATGGAAATTTTTACTGATCCATCTCTTTGATTGTCCCCACCACTTGTCAACAGAGCAGCACATATCCATCTTCAGCCATTTCCTTTCCCTCCTGACAGGCCTGTCATATCTCTCTTGTGGAGAGACAGGCTTTCACACAGTCTGAGTCTCATAATAGACATTTCAACAGCGGCAAACACGTTATCAATGGATTTTTTTTAATGCCCTACAGAGACAGCACTTCAGAACATTTTTGCTAAGTATCAGTTTTTAAACCTCCACTTGGAGAGAGACTTTCAGAAGCTGAAGCTTATTTTTGTCCCTCTTCTCCCCTTTTGCATATTTACTGTGCAGTACTTTTAACTCTTTGATTAACTTCTATCAATTTGGTTGTTTTCCTTGTACATTCTAAATTTGCTTTTAAGTTATCTAAAGAAAGAGAAAGGTGGGTGTTCGGGAGTCAGTAATACATTAATATATGTTAGCCACTCTGAGAGAATTATTGTGGAAGAGCCTGCATTTATGAGGTTAGAATATGGCTATGGTGAAATCATTTTCTAGTGATCTTAAGAACAAGTAGTGTACAAGTAGGGTGTGACAGTCTTTATAGCCAGTATGACTGTCATTGTATCACAATAAAGATACAGACAGCATAAAGCTGTATAAGAAAACTTGCTAGCAGATAAGGAACATGCATATTAGAATATGCCTCTTAATTAGGTCTACTTGAAAATCTCTGAAGGTTCCACGTTTTTAATAATATTCTCTATGTAGGTTAAATTATCAAACTACTTTACTTAGAGACAGTAATGTTTACATCACAGGATGAATCAATGTGAAGTCCTGCCAATAAATTCTGGATTGAGGAGTATGCATGCTTTCACTTAGGACTGGACTCAATGTAAATTCACTAAAGGAATCAGCACTAACCTTAGCTTACTCAGTTGTTCCTCAGCATTTCCAGGTTGCTCTTAGAGCTTCAGACTCCATTTTTCCAAAAGAAGTTACTGAGAAATCATTTTTTAATTTAAAATCAATTGTCAGATTTTAATCTTTTCCTGATTTTAGTGACAAAGATTTGTTTGTTTTTACATCAACTGTAGCTGTATCTTAGTTTGGAAGTGTTGTAAGCCTTATGGTATTGTACAGCATGAGATGGGAAGGACCTTTATTTTGGCATGGAAAAATGGGAAGTGAAGCTTACAGTTTGTTCCAATTAGATGGATAAATGCTCTTTTAAAAGCATCACATGATCTCCTTTGTCCTCTAAGTACTCTATAATCATGTATTTTGGTCATTGGAATGGATTCATTGCATATGAAAAATGCCAAATGTTGCCAACCATAATATTTCATCTGCAAATAGCTTTTTTTTCTTTTTTCCAAATTACTTTGTTTGTGAGATTTGTCGGTACAAATATTAGGACATTGAAGTTTTGCCAGCATGAAATAGATTTACCTGTCGCCTCTTGAGGGACTTCTAGTATCTTTATGGTCTGGATCTAGGATTAATATCTTGGCAGGAATTGATTTTAGATTTGGCTGAGTTATGGATATCTAGAAATTATTATTTACACAAATGTTGTTGAAGGTTTTCTTCCAAAATCTGAAAGGCTGTGGGCTTTTTTCCCTTGTTTCTCCCTATGGAAATTGCAATGCAAAACTGTTAAATACATCATTTATTTCACAATGTCACAGTTTTCATCTGTACTCTCTGATCAGGACTTTTCTGTGTGTTCTTTATTCATAGAATACTTAGAAAAGCATGGTTTCTAATCCACAGAGTAGTCCTTAGTGAACTAAGAATTATACATATACATGAAAGTATAATTGAGTGCACATAACTATATAAATCATCTCTGCATGTATGATTTTCCAGTAGATCTGCTAATGGAAAAACAAACTGTACAGAAAACAACCATAAAAACAGTCGATTTAATCAAGGAATTTTGATCCTTCAGCTACCAGGGCAAGGATGCTCTTACTTATAATCCCAAGAAATGAAAATAACACACAGAAAGTAGTTTGGTGTAAATATTATGAGGATTTTTTTTTCCTTTGGTGAACCAAGATGTACACTGAATTGAAGATATATGTGCATATTTTTATATTATATATATTATTATATTATTATATTATAGCCACAAGTGAAGAAAAAAAAAAAAAGACTTCTCCTGCAGGTTTCTAGTTCCATTCCAGATGACTTTTACTGTATTACATTATTGATGTTACTGCGCAAACACTATATTTACATTCATTTTTATATTTTGCTTTGAAGATTACTCAGGAACTTAACGTGGAATCCTTTCTCCATTATTCAGATCTTGAATCTTATTGGAATATATCAGAAATGATTGGCTTGTGTGTCAAGAAATCCATGAGCCATAATTTCAAATATACTTTCTACTGTTTGCCTTTTGTCCTTTGTGAAATACATGGCTTTATAGATTTTCCATTAATACTGGAGAATGGCTTAGAACTGAAACTGTTGTGGAGAAACTCAATGAGATTGATGTAAAGGTTTCAAAGTGAGGAGATAACAGCTTGAGGAAATGGTGGGATGTCCAAGGTTGTAGATATTTACTATATACATGTATGCATATGCTTTTTTTTTTTTTTTTTTTTTTTTTTTATTTAGAAAAAATGTTAGATGTTGTATAAATATAAATAATCACTTTAAAAAGGAGCTGAACTCAGACACTGCATATGAATACTTTGAGTACTTTCATTGCTTTTAATGGAAATTACTCCTAACTTAATTTTATATTTGCATGTACAAATTAATGGAATATGAGAATCTGAAATATATGAAATTTACCAGGCCATCTTCTTAATGTGTCTGCTGAACTTTTTTTATTAATCCATCCATGTGCAGCAATAAAGATGAATTAATAGCGCTAAAGAAAGTAAATTTAAGATACAGTAGTCACACTGAAACTTTGGCATGTCTGAGATTGGCCTGAAGGTGACTGAGTCATGATTTGATGGAACATTAAGTTATCTTTTTCCCTCATCCTCATTTATATCTGCCCTGTTGTGGAAATTGATAAGAGTGAAAACAAATGTTTTCTGCTAAATTGCTTCTCCAATGGAGGTTGCTCTTCTCTTCTTTGGAAATCCTTAAAATGAATGCAATATGAAGCTGACCTCTACCTGTTAATTAATGTTGGCAGGAAAAGCTTTAAGTCACGTTGAAGGTGTTTTGTTTGTTTCTGAAGGGCAGTGAAGCAGGTGAGGAGTCTGGGCACAGGCCTTATGAGGAGCGGCTGAGAGAACTGGGATTGTTCAGTCTGGAGAATAGGAGGCTCATTGGAGACCTTATTGCTCTCTGCAACAACCTGAAGGAAGGTTGTGGTGAGGTGGAAGTCAATGTCTTCTCGCATGTAACAAGCAATAAGACTAGAGGGAATGCCTTCAAGTTGCACCAGGGGAGGTTCAGGTTGGACATCAGGAAATACTTCTCTGCAAGAATTGGGTGCTAGAATGGGCTTCCCGGGGAGGTGGTGGAGTCACCGACCTAAAGGTGCTCAAGAAACATTTAGATGTTGTACTGAAGGACACAGTTTAGTGGGAAATATTGGTGATAGGTGAATAGTGGGAGTGGATGATCTTAGAGGTCTTTTCCAACCCTGGTGCTTCTATAATTGTATGAAGTAATTAAAAAGTGAATAATGAGAGTAGGAAATCTTGTCTTATCTGAGTGCAACTGAGTTTCTGAACCAAAACTCTTTAAAAATGTACATGAGAAGGAAAAGTAGCGTACAGACATTTGTCATATGATTCTAATTTTGGAGTCTGAAAGTTAAAAAATAGATAAATAATTGAGGAATTCATCTGAATTGTGATAAATGGTCTGCACTTACGCTTGTGTGCAAAAAGCTGCCCTTCCACATACATATTTCTGGATATCACATTTTCAGTAGATCTGCTGATGGTGATAATTCTGCTAATTCTTACATTTTATTTTGTTCTTTTTTAAGGTGTTTCAATTTAGTCATTGATTTTTCAGAGTTTAAATGTTGCTCTTTTACAAACTGCCCATTCAGTATGAACATATTGTATGATATTAATACTCTCAGTGTTCTCAGATAAATCTCCCCCTCCTTCTTTCTTAGGCCTTCCTTACTGTTCTCTTCTTCCCAGTTTCCTATGTAGCAGTGAGTAGTGCAGGCCATGTCTAAACCACACGCCTGACATAAAGAGCTGTACAGCACAAGGTATTTCAGTTTCTGAGATGTGTGACACTTCCTTATGTAAGCCAATATTATTGCAAGCTAAAAATAATTTCCACAAGAAATGTAACAATGCATGTAAATTTTGTCCTTATTTATTCAATGATTTGTAAATTCTTGTTGAAATAATAGCACAATACTGTCTTGAAATTTTTGATTTGTAAAGAGTGAATTTCATTGCTGGCCAAACTTCTGACACTGCAGTTGTCCAAATCAGCAAAAGGTACCTGTGTGTTAAACCTTATTTGAGAGAGACCGTGAGTTGAAGCTTTGGTAACTGAAGATTGAATAAATTGAGCATATGTGAGCAAATTAATATTAATGTGGGATTTAATTTAGTTAATTATTGTGGTGACACTGAAGATGTGGGTTTGTGCATGAAAAAGAGTGAGGGAATGAAAAAAATTATTCTTCTATCTCGTCATAAAAATGAATGCCACTGCAGGAGCTGTCTCCACAAAACTGAGATATTGTTTTCTCACTCTAACATTTCTCCTGCCAGTTGGCAGATTTTTTTTTTTTCCGGAAAGCTGCCCATCTGCTACTTGAACCAGACAGTAACTGCAGCGCACTGCTTGCACTGTTGTTTCTCATCTTGACCTGTGATCACAAGATATTTGTGATTCAATGATGTCTCAACTAAGCAATCAAATCAGAGTATTTTAAGCAAACACCATCCAGGGAGTAATTGTATGTGTGTTTTTGGAGCAGGATGTATGACAACTGATGATGCTAGTAAACATCAGAGCTTACAGTGGCTCCAAGAAATTATTTTTCCCCCCAAAGTGTTAACACAGCTTGTCCTTTGTTCCTCTCTAAATGCAACTCTCAGAGCATTTCTGTGAGCTTTCTGGGAACAGTGACCAAAAAGGTTAATTAATTTTCCTTGAAAATTGGGAAAATGAAACTGAATAAAATGAAATAAGTGAGATTATTTTTGAGATTATTTCCATTTTTCTGGTAATATTTCTTATTGCGACACATGTAGCAGTGGATCATTTTTACTGTCCTTGTTGGAGAATTTATTTCATTGGTGTAAAGAAAAATTTGACCTCTTTACTTTAGACTTTGTTACAAACTGATGTACTTAAAAACTATACTGACATCATTCTGTTCCCTATAGACTATTGCTTTCTTTATCATTCAGAAAAAAATTGATGCTGTCTCCTTCAGACTGAGGCGTTCTCCTTACATGAGAGAAATTGGATCAATGGAACTTGATACTGGTACTACAGTGTCAGGGTTCACTTATCTTTATAAAGAGCGGTCAGCATCTGGATTAAATTGTTAAAGTGCTTCTCTCCTGCTGATCAGTAAAGGGACTGCAACATTGGCAAATCTTTTGGTTCAGCCATCTAATAAAAAAGAGACTTTGAGCCACCAAAGGGAAACAATATAGTATCATACAACAATGTTACATTTGGCCTTGGACAGTATGTTTCATCACTGTATCAAGAAACATTTATGTTATAAACACAGCTACAGAAATGCTAGGCTAAATTTAGTCTAAGAAGAGGAACTCCATCTTCCCTTCAGTAGATGGGAAACACTTGTCCAACACTGTTCATCTGATGGTCTTCAAAGTGCTTTTCAGGAGGTTTCTCTAAACATACAACAGTGCTTAGGGCATTCTGGGATAGATAGAGTTTATGGCTTTTCAAGAAGAAGAGAGAAACGTGTATTTTTTCCTTGCCCCCTTCAGTGCTTTCTTGATTTTGTGAGTATAGGTTGTAAAATTCTCCAAGCCTGACTAGCCCATGCCAAATCCAAAAATGGTATTAGCAGGGCTAAATCATATTTTCTAGTCGTCAAGGAGTTAACTAGTTCAATCTATGCCAGTGACAGGGGGGCAGTAGGCCCCTGCCCCTGTCCCCGGCCCCACAAAATGGGAAGGAAGGAAGGAAAAAGAAACAGTGGTAACGATCTATGGAGGAAAACTTATTTTGAATGCAAGATAAAACAGTACGATACAACCTAATTGAAATTGAGACTAATAAATAAGATAGGAGAGAGAGTTCCTGAGACCGAGTCAAACCTGAAAAGCTTGGAATGGCTAGGAAAGCACCCTCCAGCACCCACTGCAAGGCAGTAAGAGACCACCTCACCCAGAAGGGCCAGATCCCATGACTTCTGTGATGTACAGGGATAGGTACCTGGGATTGGAGCATTAACACTTTATCTCCCAGTGCACTACATGATGTTATGATGCAGAATACTGAAAACGAAAAAACATAAAACCATGACACTAGTAAATCAAAATCATACCTCATGTATTTTCTTCCCATTTGATGTGTAGAAAAGGATTTTGGCTTTTGTTATGTCATACAGTATAATTGAAAGGCAGAATTATTTCTTCCATAGTTCCAGCAGGCAGCAAAACAAACAAAACTTTCTGACAGCGGTGTCTGTCTAGTAAATATCCCAGAGGTGTCTAAGAAACATAAAAGAGGAGCAAATGAGAGAGACCGTGCTGAATTTTTTAAATACAGACAGATGGCATGAACGGGAAAATAGCTTATTCTCTCCCTCTACTATAATGTTCTCAGCAAGTGACTCTGTTGAAAGGATAAAGCATGAGAAGAGATAACAGGATCTTAAGAAAACTAGGAACATATCAACAAAGCCAGTCTGGTACAGAGTTATAAAGAAAAACTGTCTTGGTATTGTTTGATGGCCCTCTGCATACTATCCTGCTTTCTTGTCTGGAAAAGCTATTCCTCAGATTACTGGATAGAATCAGTCAGGAAATATAGCCTGTTTGATTCACACTAGGTTCTTGGATGGGATCTGTTCTAATATATTTGTGAGAAATTTTGAATGAGTGTTAAACACCCACTTTCGTGAAGAAAATAGCACTGCTAAATAGTTTATCTAACTGTTTTTTAAGAGATTGTTGGGTCAAAGAAATGATGTAATCAGTCTTTTTTTTTTTTTTTTTTTTAAATTCTAAATTCATTGAAAAACTACTGGAAGGAAAACAGAATCTCATGCAGAATACAGCAGCAGACCATTTAAAACTGTATCCCCTTAGGAAAGATTAAGTGGCACTTAGACATGAGGGACAGAGAAATCTAGTCATCTTTTAATCTATCTAGAAAATCATTAATTTTTTCTGAATCCCCCAAAAATGCAGGAAATTTCCGTGACACTCAATTAATAAGAAGGAAATGTTAAAAGTTTATATGATTTAATAAATCTATTGAATGAAATAAAATCAATATATAAATGAGTTAATAAAAATAATCTTAAAAGTAAATCCTAGGTTATGAGTATTTCTGAGCTGCTGGAGATCAGTTCAACAGAGTTGCACAAATAGTCTGAGGCACACAACTACAGGGACATGATTTAGTGGAGGGTTGTTAGAGTTAGGGTAGGATGATTAGGTCACGACTGGACTTGATGATTGTGAGGGTCTTTTCAACTGAGCAATTCTGTGATTCCAAGGATGTTGGCAGTTATCATAGGTGGTCTGCAGTCACCGCAAATGCCGTCTGAATTCTTGCTGCTAGAAGTTGAATCTGCTCTCCTGGAAAGTATCAAAGCTTCAATGATAAAAAAAAAAATAATCATGTCTGCGTTTTTAATCCATTGTTATAACTATTTAATTAGGAATTGGTATTGGTTAAGAAGTGGATGAGTACTCAAATGTTTTAGTAATAAAACATTTTTCTCATTAATAATTCCGAATGGTGAAGGTAACAGAATCTCACCATATCTAATGTTGTATGTACAACATTAAGACAGTTAACCTCAGTGCAGTGTAAAACAAGTGTTCGGCAATCTAGATGCATAAGGTTGTCTCTATGAGACATGAGCCATGAGGTTGTCCATATCTTTACAGGCAACAAATCAAACTCTGTGCATTTGGGAAAAAGAAAAAAAAAAAGAAAAAAAAAAAATTCGGGAATAAATTTCATAATATCCTGAGGTATTACTCGTATGGAATAACCTGTTGCTGAGTTAATACATCAGAGCCTTACGTTTTGTATCTGGTGGTCAAGGAAACAAAACCTATTGTGAGAGCTAAATAGTTAAGTATGTTTTTCTGAAGCCTATCTTTCTTCAGAAAGAGAAAAGGTATACTGCTATCACTTGTTAAGTCTCCCATATCATGGAACATTGCCTGTCTAATCAATCACCTGGCAATTTTACTTGTTATTTGAAGAATGTGTGTACTATCTCTTTGGGCAGTTTGTGCCAAACTGTTAACTGCTCGTGCTCCCTCTTCTTGCTCATTCTTTTTCTTACTCCAATCACTCCACTGCATTTGAAGAGAGGTCTGCATCAAACCTAGAAACAGCAGCACAGCTAGCAAAATTATACCGGAGCCATTACTTGCATCAACTATTCCCAGGTTATTTCCTTAGTATCTCATAAGAAGCGTTTTAACCATTTGAAACTGTAGGTTTACATTTGTTCACTTCAACTTCTAATTGATCTCACTTAGAAGTAGCTTCATTCACACTGTATGGTGAAAATTCAGAATGATGAAGGACACATTAGGCTCCATTGGGCTAATTTGTTGCTCAGTGAATGTTCACATCTAAGTAGAGATCTCGTATCAGAAGGAGCATAAGAGTGTCTGCTTTCATTTAAAAAAAAAAATCTAACATCAGTCAAAATATTTAAGAAAAAAAAGATAAAAAGCACAAGAGTTGAGGCGATAAATTATTGCTGAAGAGTTTACTATCTAATTTGGCCAACATTTACATGAGTACAAATGTATGTTTCACTGGTGAAATTTCACTTGCACTGTACATAAGTGAGCTGAGTTTATGGGTTGAAAATGTAGTGTGAATATATTTGAAGAGTATCAGGCCTCTGTCACTGGTCATAGCCAGGCCATAAACACACTGCAAAACTCTATACCTCCTTCATTGAGGTTGTCTTTATTTTAACTGCTGCCTCTACAATATTGTAGAATATTATATAATAGTGTATACTATTATGTTACTGTGTACTTTTTTATACTACATATGTAGCATAGTACTACATAAATGTACTGTATTTAAGTGGATAATAGTATGTCATGTGATAAATTACTACATTATATAATATTATAATCCTTGCCTTTGAGTTGAAACTTTGCCAGTGACATAATGAAAGGAACTGATGAATAGAAGAGAGGGAGTAAAGGGAGGAGAAAGAGAGCTTTTAAGTGATGCTGTACTCAATCCTTTTTTTCCCCAACTTGTACTGGTAGTGGGGGTTGCTGCTAACCTAGGTGCAAGACCTCGTGAGGTTGTCCTGGGCCCACTGCTCTAGCCTGTCTAGGTCTCTCTGGATGGCATCCCTTCCTTCAGGTGTGTTGACTGCAACCCAGTTTGATGTCATCCACAAACTTAACCAAGGGTGCACTTGGTTCCACTGTCAATGTAATTGATGTTAAAGAGCACTGCTCCCAGTACTGACCCCTGAGGGAAACCATATGTCACCAATCTCCACCTGCACTTTGAGCCACTGACCATCACTCCCTCTGAACAATCTCAGAACCAGTATCACATCCATTGAACGATCCAAACATCAAATCCATATCTTTCCAATTTAGAAAGAAGGCTGTTGTGGGAGATCATATCAAAGTCCTCTCTGTAGTCAGGTAGATGACATCAGTATCTCTTACCTTATCCATGGATGCAGTTGTGCTGTCATAGAAGGCCACTTCATTGGCCAGGTCATACTGGTTTTAATATCACCTCCTTCTCTTTCATGTGCCTTAGCACATGTTACACAATCTTCCTCAGCACAGAGGTGAGGCTGACAGGTTGGTAGTTCCTTGGAATGCCCTTTCTGCTCTTCTTAAAAATGAGTGTGACATTGGCTTTTTTTCCAGTCAGCAGGGACCTCACCTGACTGCCATGACTTTACAGGTATCATTGAGAGTGACTTGGCGACAACATCAGCAGATTCCCTCAGGAGTCACATTTTTTAATAGCTAAGACCCAGATCCTCAACTTTTCTCTGCTTTGCAGTATTTTGCAGTAAAGCAACTGGGAAATTTCCCAAGGAAGACCTCTGACATGCTTTTACATTTTGGTTGATTCTTGCTTATATAATGGTCACTAATAGATTATTATGGTTTAAGCCAAATCAACCCTGTTTATCATCTGAAGATACTCAGAAGATTCAGGACAGTGGTTTGCAAGTGTTTTCTTTATTCCAATATAGGAAATTAAATTAAAAGACCAACAAATGATTCACAGAAGCTGCTTTAATGAATAATTGGAGTGGAGAAGCAAGGACTCAAAGAGAGGAAAAGTAGCTGTCTTTATCTATCTATAAAGATAGATGCTATCTGTCCCCAAAGATAATAACTGATGCTATCTATAGAAAGCATCATCATCTGTAACCATCTTTCTCTCAAAATTTAATTTGGTGCTCATAATTGAATCTGCAGTTTACAGTACAAAATATACAGACCTGACAGTCTGAATGAACTAACAATGCTGTTGGATCCTTAGTTGGGAATTTCACAGATTTTGCTGTTTTAAGCATGCAAGCTTAACGCTGCATCACTGTGTTTGCAGCATATTTGTGCATGTGACAAAACCTGCTACATACTGAAAACTTTGCAATGTCACAGCTGCTGGTTTGTCAGAAGAAAAAAAAAAAAAGAAAATTTGCAGCAATATCAAGTCTCTGAGTATAAAAGAGAGAACATGAGCAATACAATATTAATAATTAGATAATACAGAAAAATGTCCATACTGCTGGTTCTCTCTTTCATTGGAGGGATAAAAATTTGGTGTAATATATGTTAGCTTTAATGTAGCATCATTCAGAAACAAATACAACTGTAAGGAATGGCTGTCACAGCCAGAATACTTTAAACCATGGTAAAATAGAAAATTGCTAATGTTACTCTATTCCCTGTGAGTTTCCTGTGGTTTCTAAGGTAAAAGGATCAATGAAACTCCAAATGTTAATGGCTAGGAGTAGGTATTTGACCTTAATGCGATCTGAGACAATGAGTAGCTTGGAGTGAGTATCCTCAGACTATTTTTCCTTTGTTAGATGACTTGTCTTTGTGTCCTAATAAGGCATTAGTCTTTCAGGCTGGCAACCTGCTACAGGAGTGCAGAGAACAACTGGTTTTAAGAAACCCTTTGTAAGTCTTTCATCGTAAGGGAAAAGCTTCTTAAATGTATGAACAACATGCAATGTCACAGATATTCTGGGCAGTGCGGTAGGTTATGAAATAGCCTACAGAATCCTCTATAATTTAGAAAGGTCCATATTTACATGTTAAATGCCCACTGCATGTGTTTTGTAGTTTGTCTTTAGAAAGGCATCTTTCTGCTGGGTCATATTGTATAACGAATAGCTAAACATATATCAAGATAATTACGTCACTAACTCACTGTAAACTTGCTTGGATTTGCCTGAATATTTGGTTCTTCGACTGTCATCCTCTTTAAGATAGGGGAAAAGTCAGTTATCAGCATGGGCACATAATAGCACACTGACAATAGTGTCCATAGAGCAGGGGAGCCACAGATGCCCAACCTGGATCTTCACAACCCTGTTCTATTTTTGCTATGAAGGAGATATTCTCTGCTCCTAAAAGAATAAATGAAAGGAAACTCCAGTGATGAGAAACTGTACTTCATGATGTTTTAATTATATATACCAGAAGAAAGTCTTTCACAAAGGTATCTTTCGAAGATATTTGTTTTGTTTTAAAAACTTAACCAGATTCTCATTTTCTGTAGTCAAGAAGGGAACAGGTTTATTGAATGCCCTTTAAGAAAGTAGAAGTTTTTTGGCTTATGGAAGGTCATCCAAGTAATTAACCTCAATCAACAAAAAAGTGCCAGAAGTCCAGGGGAAATTTTGTGGTAATTGTCTAAGGAGCTTCTAAAGATAACTGAAAGAACTTCTTGCCTGTTGAAAAAAACAGCTTTGTTATTCTGGATCTGACCTAAGACAGTGCTCAGTAGTTAATTTACTTTTAATTAGGAAGTTAGTGTTATGCTGATGTATAGTCTAAAAGAATATTGTCCACTTTGATGATGGCTTTTGATTAATGAGGCATCAGGTACCATTATTAACACCCTGATCTTTAAAGCATTAGCTTACATTGAAATCGTGTTTTCAAGCTTTTTAAAGAAATATTTCAGTCAAAACTAATCAGCCAGCCCCTGATGCTAGAGCCTAATGTTTAGAAAAACATTACTCTTTCTAGATTCCCAATTAATCACACATTTGTCAACCCTGAATAAACTCAGAGAAATTATTCAGATTGTGAAGCACCACCCCTTTTCAAATTTAAAAGTAAAACCCAAGTAGAACATTTTCTGCTTGTTACAAACACACTAGGCCTTATTCTGTTTTCTGCTGGAGATTTCCCCTTAAAAAACTGTCTGGGTTCATTTAAGCCTTATACTTGTGACTTAGTCAGTACTCTTTGAACATGGAGGGTTAATTACTTTGAGTGATCTTTTGTCTGCATCATGATTTTCACGCTTGTATGTAGCAAGTATGCATAGTGTCCTGCTCTTTTAAAAGGTTACTAAAAGTAATTAATTACTAAAAGTAATTAAAGTTAATACCAAAAGGTTATTAAAAGTAATACTGAAGTGTCTTGCAGTTTCTAGATACAATTTGAAACAGTTTGCTAAAGTGGCAGTGAGGGAGACCATGTTTGGCAGCACACTAATATTTTGGAAGTAAAGAAATGCCTTTACATTTCACATCTGAGAATGTTGCCTTGGAGGACACAACCCTGACTGCCCCCTGTAACTGCTCCTCCTACTGCCATACAATGGTATTCATTCAGGGAGCAAACACCTTGAACTGATGAATCTGTGTGCGTTGCTAACTCAACCTGGGTTCAGACATCCATGTGAATATCCTGCTCTTGGGCCATTTCTTTTCATTGGAAAGAGCAGGCAAAACATTTCCTCAAATGTAATTTATTGTAGTGAAGTGAGTGAACTATTTTATTTATGATGCACCAGGAAAAATTGAATTTATAGCTCTGATCTCTTGTAGTAGCCATTATTACCATTAGCTGTGTTGTCTCCTAAAATTCTGACAGCATTAAGCAATAGTTTTTTGTTGGTTTGTTGGTTTTTTTTCCACTGAAAGTAGATGACATCAGTAAATATCCACAGGGAATGATTCAGTTGAATGACTGTCTCAAAAAGTCAGTTTAAATAGTACAAGCAGAGGGTTAGAGTTATAGAATTTATTCATCCAGTCTACAAACCTGTAACATGTAGCATAATAGACAAAATATGTATAATCAAAGAGAATTATACGGAGAACCACTGCTGCAAGTTAGCACGGTATGCCACAATGAAATATTAAGAAGCTGACAGGAGTGAGTTTTACTTATTGGAGTTTTTATTATGTATTAAAATAGTAAAATTTAAAACCAATTGGATTAAATCTTAACTTGGAACAAAAAGGAGCAACTCTTCTTCTCCCCTCTTATGCCCAAGTCCAAGTCTACAGCAGACATCTTTCTGATGAACCTTGTGTTAAAACATAGAGAATCAAAAGTAAGTTGCCTAGGGAGTATTATTAATGGCATTTTAGATCCCACACTTTCAAAGAGTAAAGGTTAGTTAGATAGTTTTTTATTAGCAGTACAGAGAAGCTTTAAAAGCCCTTCTGTATTAAATGACTGTTAATTTCCTGGCACTCCCAATGAAAAATGCTTTGTCAGATGTTCACTTTTATATCCATGTTTCCCTGGTGGTTCTTTTTTGTTAGTACAATTACAGTAATTTTGTGAGTTGCTTATACTTTGTGTGTTTCTATGGGTGGAGGAATATTTATTTATATTCTTTTCTGGAAAATGTGTAGAGGTCTGGCACACACTAACTAGCAGAAGCTGATGCTAAAAATAAGTTCTGCCAGCTCAACCAACAAAGAAATGCAGAAGTATGCATATATATTAATTTGTTGAAAGTCTTGCTCCACAAGTACGTTCTATGGAAAGAATATCGAGATATGTTTAGGAAGAATTTCAAAGTTATGTGTCTGTGTGTGTGGAGATTAATACCATTATCAACATTAGCATATGAAAGAAAAGTTAGGTGAATAATAAAGAAATTGTATTTCATCAAATTTGTCTTTGTGTACAAAACAGAGAATCTGATCTTTGGTCTTTGAGCCCTAAAGAGAAGGACTGCTTCTTTTTATGGCTAAAAATAAGAAACTGCTCTTCTGTTAAAGGTAAACTAAAAAAAGGAAGAACAAATTCATTATTCTTATGATAATGATGCATCAAAAACAACAAAGTCATGGTAAAGCAATAAGTACAGATTTCAAGTGGCTTCTAAATATTCAGAAGAGAGCAAGTCAACAAGATAAAAAATAAAAAAAATGTAAAATATACATTAAAGAGTAAAATTGTAATTATTCTGTAGGAAGAAAACAGTAGTAGCTTCTAATTCTTGAAACAAGTATCCTTTATGTAACGCAGTTTTCTCACTGGAAGAGTGTAAGTAGATAATACCTATTGGTTTTCACTACCCTACCACTAAAGAGAAATGCTAAATTAAATCTTGTTCTAGAGAGAAATTTAGAGCATAACCGTTTCAATTAATAAATGTAATGAAACTGACTTTTACTCCTAAGATAAATATATACTCTTGACATCTATGATATTTACATTAGTCTTCTACATAATGGAAAGCAATATTCAGACTTTCTTATTATGAAATGATCTACTGATAGATTCTGTGATTTCAGTAGAGGAAATAATGAGGAGAAAAATAAAAGCTTCGAGTTACTCTGAGTTCCTCATCGCTAAGGTTTTAATTAGAAAATAGTATGCTTTGCTTTTCATGATGGTGCAGATGTTGATGAACAAAAGCAGTTCCTAGCATCTGGTCTATTTTGTGAACTTACATAAGTTATATAATAAATAACAGTCAATACACAGTACAATTTGAATCAAATTTGCTTTGTTCAGTAATGACATTTTTAATTGTTCTTCACTGTAGAACTATAATGACTCATCATTTGGACTTGTGTATCTTTAAAAAAAAAAAAAAAAAAAAAAAAAAAAGTTCCAAGTGGATCGTAGTTCCCTTTTAAATATCTTGTTTAAAGGTAATAATTTATTTTTTCTTAAATTTTGTTTCTGCCTAATAAGCTATTATGAATACTGTCAAATGACAGCTATGGAAAGCAGAAGTCATGCACAAAATCAGCTGCCCCAAAAGTCTAGCTTAGTCACAAAGTTCTTTTTTTCTCTTTCTAACCTCCAGGGATGAGGCAGCCTGTTCCAGCACCTCACCACTCTCTCTGTAAAGAACTTCCCGCTGATATTCAACCTAAGTCTTCCCTCCCTCAACGTAAAACCATTTCCCCTTGTCCTGCTGTTATCTACCCTGTAAAGAGTTGACTCCCTTCCTGTTTGTAGGCTCCCTTTAGGTTCTGGAAGTCTGCAATGAGTTCGCCCCACAGCTTTCTCTTCTCCAGGCTGAACAAGCCTAGCTCCGTCAGTAAGGTTGTAGTCTTGGGTTGTGCACACTGTAAAGCAGGTAGACTGTAATGGCAGTGGTGGGACTAAGCTTGAAGGAATGAAAGTTGAAGATCCGTGAGTGCAAAGTACACTTTTTTAACCTGAAAAGTTAGTCGCTCTAGTTAAAGCAGTAGATTTTAGCAGTCATACACAGTTAACAATTTCAAGACGATGGACTGAACTTGAGATGTTTCTTGGGTCTGTCAAGTAAACATAGTTCCTTCAGATTTGACATTCAAGTCATCCCATTCTGTTTACATTTAACAGTCACACACTTATTCAAGCTTCCGTTCTATTTCTGTGCTTTAATTTCCTTAAGAACCTACCCTTGTGCCCCAGAGGTTTTATGTAGTCTGACATTTTCTTCTATGCATGTACATCAATCTACAGAAAAATGCATTTTATCATTGTTTATCATGTAGTGGTTCAGGGGCAACAGGCAGTAATTTATTTTATTGGGTCTTTAAAGAACCAAAAAGATTCCTTGTTAGTCTTATTTTACTGGATGATTTATAAAGAGAGAGAGTTCAGTAATTTATTCAGGATATCTTCAAAGATTTGCTTTTGGTCCTCAGTCTATTCAATTTCATTTTAAAGTGTTTCTTTGTTTAAAAGGGTAGGGTTTGAACTTTCTGTTTTCAAAATAAGTGTTGAAAGCCATACTAATGAGAAAAAAGCTCCTGTCTTTGCACATATTCATATTTTATCTGCTTTGTTAATATTGTCTTTGTTCAGTGATTATTATTAATCACAGTCACGTGCACATGGCTAAATGTCAAAGACATGCTACAGGTGGCAAGATCACCTGAAAAAATGGTGACAAGCATGACCATGGCCCTGCTTCACCTTTCCCAAGAGCAGCAGAGCACAGTGCTGGCTCTGGGACAGGTTGCACTCTCACAGAGGGAGGTGGAACATCTACATCCTTCCAGCTTTGCTACTGCTTCTTCCCACAGTACTTTATAGTATGGGTTTTATAGTTTCCCTGATGTGTATAGATGTATCTGCATTGAACAGAATCCTCAGGAAACAATCAAGAGAGCGGGAGTTAACTTGCAGACTTGAAAAGAATTTTTCACATCTCACTAATTTTGCTTATGGTGAGTTTGCAAATCAGGAAAGAAAAGCCCCTATTTTTATTTCTGTTTTTTTATTTTAACATCATTTAGTTTTACTTACCATATAATTATGGGAAGGTCACTGTAATTTTTGACCTTATACAGGTACTAAACATTTCTTATTTTTTGTTCTCCTTCCTCCCTCACTTCCTTCCTCCCTCCTTTCCTTCCTCTCTTCTTCCCTCTCTTTCTCTCTTTTCTTTTTAGTGTGTGTGTCTGTGTGTATATGAGTATTTCTTAGCGCATCTTTCCCTGTTGCTGAAAGGATGGGAAAAGTCAGAGAAGGAGGAAAGGTGGTCAGATGTATAGGAGTTTTGTGGACAGAGGTAGGACAATAAGAAGGTACATTTCAGAGATTTTCCATCCAGACTGATTTTTTCTTCAGCATCAACAGTTTTATACCAGGGGAGACATTTATTTTCTTTCTACAGCTTTTCTCTGTAAATTCAGAGCAGTTTTCTATAACACCATTAGAGAGGCTATACTGTCCAGGGATCAGAGCTCCATATTATCATGAATTTATGTTTTAGGGCATCTTTGTGAAGTATTGGAATGCTGTTATCCCTGTCTTACAGGTACAGAAGTGTTGTGCAGGGTGTTTTGAGAAAAATAACTTGCTGCATATTTTGGTGCTCAGACATCTTTAAAAATTTGTTCTTAACTGATCTGTTCAGTGAAATATAGAAAATCTTCATCAGGGCAGTGTGAAGTTAGTGGTAATCTGCCTTCCTTCTGTCTGTCAATGCTATAAGCTATTTCGTCATCACATCCGGTAGCTCAGTACTTGATTAGGAATATGGCATGGATTATTTGTTTGGTATTTCTTTTTAAAACACTAAATTAAAAAATCAAACAAGAAATTGAACTATTTGTACTATGTCAGAGAAGTCATAATAGTTGAATAGCAGTTTCATAGAAATCCTGGTTTTATCATCAGTTAGATATTGGCAAGCTGAGAAACCCAGGAGTATGTGCACACCCCTGCAAATAATTGAGGACATTGCCTTATATCAGTAGAAGGTAGAGCTTGAAAGAAATATTACATTATTTTCTGTTCAATTTGCTCTCATACTAGTATCCAGCAGTATGGCAGTACTCCAGGGAGGATATTGCAAACAGTATTCAACTGAAGTGTACAGTAAGTTATTGCAGTTAAACAAAGATGAACTCTGCTTGATTTCAAGGATTTCTCCATTTTCTTTATATCCAACTTAATGTAGACTTCTCAGCATTATTATCATAAAAGTACTCTAAAGGGACTAGGAATGAAGCCTGGCAGATAGACTTAAAATGAAAGGAGACCCTTGATAGGATTTTGTGACTACAAAAGAATTTAATAAATAGTGAAATGATGATTCACTGATGTAGTGGAAGTTATTGAATTATAAAATTCACAAGAGTTCCTGGAGAAAGGCAGCAGCTTCTACTGATAGAATGATTGCCTGCTGTTATTTCCTCTCCCATTTCCCTGCTTAATTTGCACCTGAACAGAAAGCTTTTATTTTTTTCATTCCTTTTAAAAATTTGAGTCCTGGATTTTTTAAAACACTTGAGGTTTCAAAATATCTCCTATCCAGTCATCTATCTTCCTTAGGGCCTGGAGAATCTCCTCTACGAGGAAAGGCTAAGCAAATTGGGTCTGTTCAGCCTTGAGAAAAGAAGACTCAGAGGGGATCTGATTAATGTTTATAAGTATCTTAAGTGTGGGAGTCAAAGAGTCGTGGCCAACCTCTTCTCAACAGTCTGTGGGGACAGGACAAGGGGAAATGGCCATACATTGGAGCTTAGGAAGTTCCACACCAATAAGCAAAGCGTCTTTTTCTTGGTGAGGGTGACGGAGCACTGGAACAGGCTGCCCAGGTAGGTTGTGGAGTCTCCTTCTCTGGAGACGATCAAGATCTGTCTGGACGCCTATCTGTACAGGCTGGTGTAGGGAGCCTGCTTTGCAAGGAGGGTTGGACTCAATGATCTCTGGAGGTCCCTTCTAGCCACTACAATTCTGTGATTCTGTGATTCTGTGATCTTCAGGTTTGCTAAGAAGCCAGCAAAAGTTTATGAGTTATGGAGATACAGAGTTTCAACTTCTTCAAGCTCTGTGGGGTAATTGATTGAGAGGGTAATTTAGGCAATCTTCATACATCCAGTAGTAAGAAGGAGTTATTTGTCAAGTGTTTCAGGAACTGAAAAATAATTAAGCGCTTCATGATAGTGGCAATTTTATGTCATGGCTTTGACCCACACAATCTAAGAACAAATTAGACTTAAATCAGTCACTTTGGCAAGGTCCCCAGTTCTGACTGGAAATGTGTTGGCAACTTCAATACAGAAAAGAAAAAAAAAAAGGATTGAATATAAATGCTAAACTAAAGAATGTGGAAAACAACACACTAGCACATGGAGTTCCCTTTGGTGTTTAACACAAAAATCAGTAAATGTGTTTCATGGCAGTGGGGATTTTCCAGCGTGCTGAAGGTTTCAGTGCTGGCACACGGTAGGTATCAGTCAGCTTTGCTGTAGAATTTAACTCAGTATTGTTGTACAGTGCTCTACCTCCTTACCAATAGAAGGTTACTGCATTTACCATACAGCTTCTCCTGGCTCTGGAAGGTAAACACAAGTCTTCTACTCCTGTGATGTTGTCAGAAAAAAATATGCAGGAAATTATTTTCTATGCCAGAGGAAACAAGCTGTGATTACCACTCCAGAAGAAGAGCCAGTACAAATACCCAGCTCCTTGACAATAACTACTGAGCTAATGGGTTTCTTTAATGGATCAATCTTTTCACCTTTGTGATGCTTTGCATCTTAGGTTTCACTTTGTTTATGGTGCCTAAGTAGAAATCTGTCTCAGGGATATCAGACAGCGCTATGGTGTGGTAAAGCTAAAATGTGAAAGAGTCAAAAGCCAACACAGTGTGCCACATAATATATGAGGTGGGTTTTTTTGCCAAGGTGTAGGAGATAATGTGTGAGATCAAATATGTGAGTTGAGCATATCAAGAAACATCTGATGTGAGTTAAGAGACTTGTGAAAGCATTTCTCAATGGTGCCACCCAGCTATGACTCAGCATGAATATATGTAATGCTTAAGAGGCAAACATGAAATACACGTCCCTCAAAATTTTAAGAACAATTAGATCAAAATGGTAGAACTTGAAAGTAATAGCAAGATCAAATGTAAATTAATGTACTATTTTTATACCACAAAAACAGTACTTAGTTCAACCTACATTCTTAATATGTTGCATATTTGAATTACAGAAGGGCATCTGTGGTAGGCATTGTAAGCGCAAGCGTTGGTAAGAAACCTCATTTCTTTTCTTGGCTCAAGCATCAGACACCTGTCCCACAGTAGGAGGCAGCAAGCAGTCTCATTAATGTCTATTTGTTGCAGTACAGGAAAGTATTACCCCCAGTTTTTACAGATGGAAAGACTGGAATTACAAAATTAAGAAACTTGTTCACAGCTTCAGGGGTTCCATACTCCCATTTCTGATTTTGAGCACTTAAATTACAGGCTCTGCTTTGGAAAAAAGGAAGTACATCTGTCACGTAGAGATGAAGGGTATGATATTTCTTTCATGTACTCTGTTGTAATCCACAGATCATTCCATTCCAGTGAGTGGGATTGACTAGGTAACTCTGAGAGAATTAAACCAAAACGTCAGGAGATTTTTTGAAGTGTGTAAGAGCACAAATCCTTCTGAGCCTTATGTCTTACGTTCATAACTGAATTTGGTGCTTCAGAGCCTATCACTTCGTATTGCATTCTTGTATTTCTTTCTAGGTGAACAATTTTTCATTATGGTGATTATTATTTAGTTCCAATCAAAACAGACAGAGCCCAGACAGAATCAGAATGGTTTCTCTACTCACTTCTAAATTTTCCTTCCCAAAAATGATAATGAAAATATATAGTATTGACGTGATGAGCTAAAGATGTGTTCTCATCTTGGGAACTGATTGTACCATGCCTATTTCAAAGAGCAGTTTTTTCATACATACATAATATATTTCTGTGTGTTTGCGTGTATGTGCAGCTAAGGTATTTTTTCATTATTCACTTCTAAAAATCATGCTGTTCTGCTGCTCATTTTAGCAGAAATAAGCAGCTACCGCTCTGCTTATCATTCCTCCACACAGTCTCTGACCTTGTTTTCTCTGTCACATGTATGAATCTCTGTTAAGATAAACAGCAAAATGAAAATCTCTTCTGGAACAAGACCATATACTCTGTTCCCTGTGGGGATTCTGTATGAAAATAAATATGTACAAAACATTAGCTGCACTGTTCCTTCAACTTCTGAGAGGTACTCCAAATCTGTGGTGATTAGCACTATATAAAAACATGGCAAAATGGAAGGGAATTGCTTGAAACTGTATTGTTTTGCACTGAAAACATTATCTGTAATTGCAGTAATATTTAAATTCTGCAAATTAGAAGAATTTAAGGGTAGGTAATAACACCTGATGATCAGTCCTTTAATTGCCATTGTGTGTCTGTATGTAAGTAATGCTTTTTAAATCAGAAAGTATGATTTAAAATCTTCCCAAAGACAGAAATGCTTTTTTTCTTATTTTTTCCCTGTAGCTAAAAATTGTGCATGATGCTGTCTTCAAATAGAAAAATAGTACTTCTATCTGAAAATTAACTGCATTGGAATATTAAGTGCTTTTGTCTTGTGTGTGACAAACTGAAATACATAAATAGAAAGTGAGTACATTTTGTTGCTATTAGGGTACCTCCCAATAAGAGTCAGGAGGAAGCATACTGAAGTTACAGTAATTCTAGTTTGTCTCCAGCACTCTTAAAATGAATTACTGTGTGATGCCAATAGCATGGGTCTGTAAGTCATCAGCTCTTTCCTTCAGTACTGAAAACTGGGAAGGATTTTGCGTTAGCTAGTTCATTTTTTAAACACAAACATTGATTTAAAGTCACAGAGCTTTTCTGTTTTCCTGTTCTCCAACAGTTCTCCATTTCTAAGAAAAAGAAAAAATTCTCTTTTTTGGGAGGTTTATTTTACATTGTTTTTCATTGATGCAGACTTCTCTTCCTGAGGAAGTCCCTTTGAATTTCAGCTAGTTGATTGGTAATTATGGAATTTTTCTTCCAGATCCAAGAAGAACTAACTCAGAGGCGCCATTTTATTTACAACTTATTTGAGTGAGTTTGTAAACTGTCCAAAGGTGGATGTATCTGTGTCTTTGATGGGAAGGTAAACAATTTCTAGCAGCACAGATCTTTTCTGTATTGTAAGATTAGGCACTCCTTTGACAGCAATGATTATAATGTTTAACCTATTCCTATATCACACACACTTAGGTGCAAGTAACTTCCTGCATCTACATCTGCATCTACATACAGACCTGTCAGATACAAAATAGGTGACTAAGTGATAGGAACCACAGTAATTAACTTTTCTGAGTTCTCACTGAATGCTAGGAAATGGTATTTGGTTGCCTTCCACTGAGTGACTTAATAAGTTAATCACTTTGTAAAGGAAAAAAAAAAACCAACAATAATAATCCCAGAAATGTGCATAAATAATTTGGCCAAAATTTCTTCCTATCTGTAGTCAAACATTTTCTGAATCATTGACAATGTTGTATCTCTTCTGGGCACTTCTTCTACCAATGAAGCGTAATCTGGGCTGTCCAAGTTTTACCAGGAAATAAGCACAGGTGGACAGCATGAAAGTTGTGGCTAGCTAAATGCTCTGTTGATATCATACTACAGTGTTTTGAAAAAACTGCTTATCTTAATTGGACTTGTCACAATGAGGTCAGAAGTACTGCAAGAGTCTTGTTGATTGTACTGAGTTCCTAGAGACCTTTTTCTTTTGAAGAGACCTACTTATTTCTAATAATAATAATAATAATATATTATTATATTAATAATATTAATATTATTAATAATATTAATAATAATTAATATATTATTATTATTATATTAATATAATAATAATAATAATATCTAAGTAGAAGTTTAGTGTTTTTTAATTTAGTTGGTGTATGAGGACCTGTCTTGCCTCACACCATTTGACTGGTCGTTTATTGCTTTGAGGATCTGGCTGGGGGAAAGAGGGTTTCTGTAGACACCATCAGGTGCATTCAATGTTGGATTGCAAGTAAAGTCATTTTTTTAGCATTGTCAGAGAGGATAGGATTTTTTACAGAAGAGCCAGCATTTACGATATTATGTATGCTGCCTGTCTAAACCTGCAGTCGCTTGGCACTGAACCTCTGATGGTACTGGCCAAGTAATTTAGATGGCACATGTGTTCAGATGGCACAGCTCCACCTAGGTTCAGAGTCAGCCAAGAGATCATCCATCCAGGAGAATCAAGTAATGCTGCAAAAACTAGGATTTCAAGCCAAAAAATGCTTCTAAACAGCTGCCTGGCCTTATATCATATACCTACCTATAGCTGAGATGGTATGTGATTGATAATCTAGTCATTGCTGATTATTCTTCAAAGTATAGCTCTCTATAGTTGTAGATACCTTAACCCTGCAGTGCAGAGCTGATACTGGGTGGTTAAGGAGAATCAATTATAGTCCCTGCTGATTTCATATTTTTAGATAGCTAAGGAAGTAAAATAATTCCTGTACCTTTTCTAGAAAAAAAGACAGAGTATTTCTGCTTAAGACTTCCCCATTGCTATCTGTTAGAAGAAACTTGGAAGACTGTGAAACTTTTAAAGTAGTTTAGGGGTTTGAACAAAGCTTTTTGCAAGCCTTGAAAATCCAAAGGTGTTTCAGTCATCTCTGGTAAACAGTGAGGGGTCAGTATAGCAGCAGCAGTCATGCCCATGAGATCAACACTCATCCTTGAGAAATAAAAGTTGCTAAATACATCCCTTGAGAGCTGCCTTTGCTGTGCAACCCAAAGTTCCAGCTTTTTGTCTCGAATTCAAGGACTTAAGTGCTTGATTTTGAGAAGGTCAAAATCAGCGGAGCTGCATGGACTTCAGCAAAATTGTATAGTCCAGGCAACACCCTGATGCCTTAACAGTGAGAGACAAAAGAAAGTGATGAGTGAACAGATACATATGAAGAGATATTCACAAGCCCCTTTGAATAATTCATCTGCCCCTGTAACCAAAAGGATTGAACATTCTCTATAAAGAAAAATGCTAGCATCAGGAAAGTTCTCTCTGTGGTTACTTTCAAAAATTTCTAGAAAGATTAATTGATGGTATCAGAGGCCCAAGCACAAAATATACCAGGCAGAACATCAACTGGCCACAACCACAGAGAAGTGAATTATGGGAAGTTTCTTCTTTCTTCTGAAGCAAGTGACATGGCCCATTGCTGGACACCTCTGCAGAGTGCAATGTGCAAGCCATTTCACACAAGGTCTGCATATGTGTTCCGTTACAGCCTTCTCCTTTTAGCAGAGCACTAGAAATACCAGTTTCCCATATAAAAACTGTATATAAAAACAGAAAGTCAACAATGAATTGATTGCAACTGATAGGAATTAAGCTAAAGGCCCTAATCCTTAAATCTAGGTGAAATCAATGAACATAGACTTAGAAGTTAGCTCTACATTCCGAAGCTTTAAACATAGGAGCTGGGTACAATTTAGGTAGTTAGGTGATCATGCTTTGAATCTCATCAGACTATGGCATTTGGTGCCTGTTTTATCAGTGATCACCATGCAATAAGGGGAACATATGTTTGTGAATGTGTTCATTTACTAAATTTGAGCTGGTTTCTGTAGTACCAGATAGCCCTTCATAACTGTCCAGGTGTTCTGGGCAGCACTGAGTGGACCAAAGACAAGCTGAATCATGCCACCATAATTTAGATCCCTTAGCTCATGTAGATGAAGGGCTATTTGAAAACTCAGAACCATGAATCAGAAAGTACCAATTAAGATATTTTCCTTTCATATTTCAGGATGCTCCAGGCAAACATAGTTTTTCCATTTCTTTATCTGTTCGTTTTTTTTTTTCATATCAGAAAGATTTTAAAAATTAAATGTTTAAAATACCTCACTGGTATAAAAATATACCTTTTCTTTCATTTAGTTAAATGGTTGGCCAATTCAAAACTTTTTGCAAAGTAGCAGCGTGCTAAGAGTGTGAAGGAATAGAAGGAAGATAATTCTTATTTGCATTAAATAATTACAACCTTCAGATTGGAAATGAAGTTGTTAAATATTCACAATATCACAGAATACCAGAATGTGTGTTGGCCTTTGAGTTTTCATCTCAGAAGAGCCCTTTTGAAGCAAATTTCTCAATTATTTCAGCTCACTGCACTTGGATTCACATTGTAGCATGATCTCAGGGCACATCAACTGGCCTTTTTTCCTCAAGAAATTAAACTGAACAGCGAGGTCCAAGAGTTCATATAATGCATTTCTGCTTCCAGTGAGTATTCAGTCCAAAGACAGACTAAAACTGGTCTTAAATAATCCCTTTGGAACATGACTGTTGTGGATGTTGTACCTCTTGAACCAATGCTGGACTTTTCTAATCTTTTTATATCACATTGCACTACCAAAGAATGCTTCTCCAGAGGAGAAAAATTGAAGGGAAATATAGTTATGAGCTTTTTCTGTTGAACAAGAATGTTGGAGGGGTTTTTTGGTACTTTTGTTTCTTTGTTTGTTTCGAGGTTGTTGTGCTTGCTTGTTGTGATGGGTTTTTTTTTGTTTATTTTGTTTTGTGGGAGGTTTGTTTTAGTTCTACAGAAAATATTACTATCTTTTCTTTTGTATATTTTTACTGCAAGCGTCACAACAGCAGTACTTAAGAGTGTAGTTCAGATTTCAGGATGTTTTTAATGTTTGCAACAAGGTAAAAGAGGATTTCCCACCTCCTTGTCAGAATTTTATAGAAAAGTAATTTATTAGATGAAAACTTTGGGGTAGCAGTTGGATAGACTGCTAATGTAAAACCAGACAACCATTTGGCTAAGATGTTTTTCTTTCCACTGAGAGACACTTTAATGACTGGTCAAATGTACTAACCATCCAGTCCTTGCCTTAGGCCTTCAGACTAATTTAGAAAGTCATTAGCCATTCAGTAATAGGAAAGCATATGCTACATTATCCAATGCATGCAAAGCAGATAAGAATTTTTACTCTATGATGAGGACTAGAAAATAAATAAATGTCTAAATCAGCTCACAGTCTTAAAATAAGTCTGTGTTTGGTTAATGTGTAGCTGCAGCATCTGTGATAAAGTAAAAAATGCATGTATCTCCCATTTGGTTCATATATGTAATTAATTGTGAGAGAAGTTCAGCCTTGCTTATGATTTTATTAATTCAGCAAGAATGCACTTTTCACAGTACTTTACACATTGCCATCTCACAGAGATTGCCCCTTTTTTTTCTTTCAATTCTGTGAATTAAGAGATGTGTACTTTTGCATCTTGTTCCTGATTTTAAAACCAGTATTCCCATTCTTCTAGAGACAGCAAACCTGTTCAGGTCTGGTGCTCTGCATTTTATTTGTACTTACCAGGCAGCTTGGGTTTTCCCGTGAACTGAATGAGAAAGTGGTATCACGTGGTCATTCTATTGAATTGCATAAAGCAGCACTCACCCTGACCTTGCCGTGTCTCATGGAAAATGTCAGCAACCATACAATCCATACAATAGAGAAGTACACATGAGCAGAAAGAGAACAAATTATATTAAAAAGTATCTGCCATTTAAAGCTTTAATTTCCTCTCCTAGATCCTGTTTATCAGAGCATCTTAAAATGATTTTTCGAAGAGACTTAGCAAATACTAATTAAGATGTTTATTCAAGGAGAAATATGTTTTGTTTCAAACCAGTTGTATATTAAGTGTAGAACTGAAAACAGTTTTCCTCCACAGATGAAGCATTAATAAATGTTTCAGTTATTAATTATCTAGAGAAACTACTTACTGAATGAATATCATTATATATTAATTATGTATCAAAGATCCAAAAATGCTTTACCAGCTGTATTTACAATTCCCAGTGGATGTAAATTGGCTTTGCTTCTTGAAAAAAAAACATCTATATCAGTTTACACCAGCTCACTCACATCTTACAAATATCTTACAAGATCTCTATAAGTGGAGGTTGATGTTGAAATCTCAGACCTGCTAAGCAACATGCAACTTTCCATATTAAAATATCTGAAATATTTATCATTTTTCCAGAAACGCCAGAAGGAACTTGGGTTTCTTTAAAAAGCTCAAAAGCAATGTCCTTTTAAGAAGTCCATACCAGCTGAACACTGAACCATTCAGATATCTGAACAGGAGAGGAGAGTGTTTACAGTGAAGCCTGCCCTGTGCTGCAGTGTCCCAAACTCTTCCTTGCTCTCAGCATTTTCCTTTCACTCCCTGAAAAGCAACCTACTGTTTCCTGAAGAAGGAAGTGATACATTAGGTTACCTAAATTTAAACTGATAGCAGTTTGTGAAAATGAGAATCAGAAGTGGTTAGCCAACTCCAGCATGGATACCACTCTCTTATCCTTTTTATTTTTTTTTTTTAACATCTTATTATTACAAGTAAAAGGTCTACCAAAATAGGAAGTTCTTTAAGACCCTAAATTTGTAAGTTTGTCTGTGACTCATCACTTATGTAATTTAGCTTTCTTCACAGAAAGAGGCTGGCATTCTACCTTCTCAGTAGCTTCTGCCCTAGAGGTAAAAGAGAAAGCTGGACTGTAAATAATTTTCGAAAGGTTATGTGATGTAAACAAATAAGGTGTAGTCTTATACCACAAAAAAGAAAAAAGAGTTTGCAGAACTCTAACAGGTCTGATGTCTTGTTCTTCCCCCTTTCTATTTCTGGTATTTGTTCAGTCTTTGTGGCTCCAAAACATGGGGCAGTACTGAAATGGCAGTATGGCTTGTCACAGTGCTTTGTGAGAACAACTCACTGAGAAACTGCAACTTGAATTAGAAAGGGGCAAAGCCCTCACTTAAACCAAAACAGTCCTATTCTATATGTTTCCTGTCATAAAATCTTGTCTACATGATTTAAGTCAAATACAGGAGAAGAATACATGGTAACATTCCAGGATCTGAAATGCAATAGGAAGTGTGACTAGGTAATATCTCACTAACTAGTGCTTTAGTACTGAAAAGTTGTTTTCCATCTCTTTTTACTTATTTATTAATGTTTCAGCCTTCCTTTCTCAAAAAGATGATGAAAATGAAAGGGCATTTCGAAATTCTAAAGATACTGTTAGAAGTTCCTTACAGTCAGTCTGCCTCACAGGACTCCCTGGGGATGGGTGATGGTGTTTATCACCTGGGCATTGCAGTGTCTGGCTCACCGTGGAGCTAAGTGCTGCATTTACTAGTACAATGATACTGCACATACAAAAATTTTTTGAAAGCTTAGAATAAGGAAAAAGTGTTTCTCATTCTTCTATAAAGCTTTCCAAGCAGTAAAGGTAATACTGAAGGTAGTCATTTTCCATATGATAGTTCTCCCTGTGTCAGATAATGATTTTGCAGTCTTTGAAATCCTGTCTCAAAATTGCTCTATATGTTTTTATTATTATTATTTTTTCTAGAAAGCTTTACTAAGGAAACGCAACATGAGCACACAGCTTTTATTGTGTGGGCGTGTGGTTGCCTCTGTATAATAGACTCCCTAATGTTCTTGGTTATAATGTGTAGCACTGACAATGTAGAGATGTGGATTTCCAAACTCCACTTTCCGTCTCCATAACAGCCTTTCATTCGGCCAAAGGATTTAGACCTAATTATAGAGCTGTGTGCTTTCTGTTCTGTTGTTTGATCAGAAAGTATCCTAGGCATCTTGTCACTGTCATTTTGGGCAAAGAACCAGAGTATGTCAATGTGCTTTGGAAAGCTTTTGATTTTTCTAAGTATACAGCTATAGATTTTAAACAGTGATTCCTATAGGCTTCCTAATGATAGTGACAGGCAATTGCCAAGGCAGTACTGCTGGAATAAATCCCTATTGAATAGCTGCTAATATTCACTTTCTATCTTCAGCAGGATGGGGAAGAGAGTGGTATGTTTTGGTTGGTTTGTTGGGTTTTTTATTTATGCTTTTTAATAGTTCAATATTTCTGGAACAGTTACAGTTTTAAGTTATTTTGAAATTAGTTTTAAATGTGAAACAGCAATAGTACAAATATAAGTACATATACGAGTTTGAAACTGTTAACTTCATTAATCTATTTCTGCTCTCCCTCTGATCATATGTACACCAACTGTACAACCAACCTGTATTCAGACACATCAGTTGTTTTCTGCCGTCCAATTCATATGTGTTAGCCAAAGAACAAATGCCACTTCAAGAATGAGAAAGATTGTAACAAAGCAAAAGAAATAAAAAGAATAAGACACAAGACAACAGCTTGAGAAGAAGTATGGATAGATGGGAAAAGCTATGAGAGGACAAGAAGAACGAGTCTCAGTAGATGAGTGTCCTAATTATTCTCAACTATTTTCGCTAAGCAGACACTAAAGAAAGCTGATGCTTTACTGTCAATGATTTGAAACTGGAGAAAGAAATTCCTTGTGGCTATTTATAGGGAGCTTTTGTGAGCTGGAAGGGCACTAAGATAGAAAGCAATAAGATGATTGGATAATTGAGGCTGACATTATCACAAAGCACAGGTTGGAATCAGAAACAGAGATCTGCATTGGTGAAGGACAACTGGTATGTAAAGAAAGAATAGTCTGTGAAAGGTTTTGAAGGAGATGACAAGAAGCTTTTGCTGAGTAAAAAATAAAGAGGTAAAGGAGGATGCAGAGGCAGAGTGACACACTTAAAGGTGCTGGTTAGGTGAATGATCGCTGAAGCAGCAATCTGAATAGAATCAAGGGGAAAAAAAGGATATTTTAATTTATAAGAATACATGCCAACACAGCTCTCCTCAAACATCTCCAAATATGTATATGGATAAGAAAAGCACTTCAAAGCATCATGTAGAAATGAAAGATGTAAAAATGAATGGTATCAAGTTACGCATCTCAGGATGGTTCTCTTGCCCACATTAGTGAAAAGATACGGTAAGACAAAAATAACATGTTCTAATTTAAATATACATTGTATTTAATTTATATTTAATAAATATAATAATTTAATAAAAATTATATTTAATGACAAGACTACAAATCTATAAGCAAACATCAGAATTGTATCAGAAGTGTAGTATGGTTGGCAGAGACAGGTATGCAGCAGAGAAGATCTATGAATTAACACACTAAATATATGTCTATAGATTTGATCACTGAAAAAACGTATTATAAAAAAGAAAATGGGGTTAAAGAGAAAGTCCTTACAACTATTACCAAAAAAGTTTAAAAAGGTGAGGAGGTTTGCTCCAGAGATTGCACGGGCTAAAGGTGTAAGTGGAGATTTTCCAGAGAGCAAAGGAAGGACTTGAGGAGAAGAGTCAGCAAAATCTGAGGTCCCAGCAGGAAAAGGGAGCCAGAAGTGGAAATTCAGTTTTCAACACAAGCTATAAAAAGAGACAAGAAGGAGGTTCTGGAGGAAAATGGGAAACATGGCAGCAGGAAGGAGAAAGATTATGATAAGGATTTAATGAAGGCTCAGAAGAAGGCAAGCTGAGAAATAGCTGGGGGAAAAGATTTGTATGATGGTGAAAGTGAGGGGAAGTTTATATTACATTTTGTACAATGCAAGAACATTGAGTGAATGCCTTTTCTATGGGAGAGAATCTTAAATAAGCAGTATGGTATTAACACTGAGTGCAATCCACCAAATGTGGAATAATTAGAATAGAAGCACTAATAAGTCAGAACATATTGCACCACAAAGAAAGCAGGGTTAAGATCTGATTTTCTTGTGATTATATAAAGAGATACAGTGCATTAATTTTCTTTATTACTTAGGATAATAAAACAGTGTCATGCTTTATACACTGCCATGCCAAAATGAATGCCAACCACAGATGTCAATATATTCAGGTCTAGTTTTACATACATCTGTAATAGTTACTTCATTTTATGTTATTAATGGTTGTCTAAGAGAATTAAAGAAAAAAAAAACTGTTTAATTCAGGAATCATCAAAATAAGGCAGTTCAATATGCAATAGTGGTGGTAATATTAGTATGAATCAAGTACCAGTAGAAATAGGAAAAATATCTAATATAGAAAAAAGATGAATAGGAATATTTAGTTGCCATATTAAGCCATAAATGATTATTAAGGGGCTGATCAATAAAAAGATTTTGCTTTCATGTGTTCTGTCTCTCAAAAGAAATGATTCAGAGCAGTCAATTGGCTTCTGTGCACAATAGTTGGCTTGGGAGGGGTGATGTGGGGTATAAGTGATGTATATTAACCTGGAAAGTGGATCAAGAGTCTGTGCCACGGAAAAGTGAAAGGTTATAAAAGTGTGAAGATAGTTCTACATCTCTAGCCATTTTCCTCTCTGGAAATAGAAATTGTTTGCTTTGGGACTTACTGAGGCTGGGGGAGTCCTGACAATTCCATCAAAACTTTTAAAGAGGATGCAACAGTAAGCATCATTACACAAGAAGTGTTTATTCCAATCAAGTATCTGTAGGGTTTTTTTTCCATTTCATGTATTCTATAAAAAGTAACTGAGTCGAAACCTTCTATGTAGTTTCTGTTCATTTGATACAGAGATACACATTTGGTACAGAGTTGTAAACCAGGATCCTCAATCTTTAATACGATACTGAGGAGTTTGCACTGTAGGTATGGACGTGTGCATCTGAACACAGGAGCAGAACAATTGAGACAGCAAGCCAAGGCCATGCTGATCCCTGCACAGCAGCTCAGTAATTTCCATTGAAGGAAGCTGCACCCAGCCTTTGTTTAAGTACACAAAGATTAAGTCCATTTATGCTTACGCTACGCTATTGTGATTGATAAAGAAATACGTTTCAGATTATCTGTTTCTCTCTTCCAAACTAAAGAATTGCTTTCTCATGGTTTTGCTAGGATGTTCGTTCAGTTCACTCTGAACAGTGAATTGGCATGAAGATTTCAGTAAGACTTAAATGGTAGCATAGATACAGCAGACTTCTATCTTTTTTTTTTCTTTGTTTTTAATTTGTTTTGTTTCATGATAAACTTTTTTGCCTTGCTTGGCAAATTGGTTTGCCCCTAAAATTATGCTACTTCCCATGTAGATAAAGTTGAACCAGCCAAACTAAGGAAGGAATTAGATTTTGCTTTAACATGCCCAGACAAATGAGAATGCTGCCAAGATGTATCTGGATGGGAAAAGTTTAATACTCCAATGCTAAGGCTTACCAATAGCCAGCACCCTCTTTCAGGTTTAAACAGTACACACATTGTCACTCTTTGATGTGATAGACCTCAGTGTTTTCTGAGCACACACTGCTGTGTGACCTTGCTGTTTCAAGAACACTTTTCTCTGGGGCTTCTGGGAATCTGTTTTCTTTTTCACTGCCGACCTCTAGTAATAGATGTATCGGAGCTTACGTGACAAGTATTTTCAAGTCTTGCATAAGTTTGTAAACTGTTTTTGCTGGGTTTTCTATTACTTCCTTTCCAGATCAAAAAAAAATGAGTTTAGTATAAATAGGTAGTTTTTTGTGGTAGCATTTCTTTGATACTTATTACCATACGTAATTTCTTTTTCATTTTGCAGTTAGAGCTGCCTGGGGATAATATGAATATAGTTATATATTTTTGTCCATTTTGACAACTTCACCAAAAGAAGAATAAAATTGCATACCTATCATATTCTTTCCGAATACATGAATACCAATCTGTACTATCTAACGTATTGTTTGTTTTTTGTTATTACTGTAATTGAATAATTTATTATTTTAAAATCAGGAACGCATATTTATCCTTCTCTTCTGTGTTTCTGTAAATTTGCAAATCTTGAACTTGTAGCTTGAGAGTAATAGTATTGAAAAGTAAATGTAGAGCTAAGGCCTGGTGTAAAGGTTGTGGACTGTGCTATTACAGTCAATGTATAAACATGACAAACATCTAAGTGACATATTTTCATTTGAGTATCTAAAACAGTCACTAAAATCCAAATGTTGACATGAAAAATAATAGACTATTATTCACTGTTATGATAAGTAGATAGTTCTCGGTAGCTTCTTGGTAGCATTTGTTACCTTGGCATAGAGAAACATTCCTCACAATAATACCATTGTGAGACAAAGTCTGTGAGAAAAATAGAAACAAAAAGCAGATGTTCAGTGTTCTGAACAGACTTGATTGCAGGAACATCCTCTCCTAGATAATACTAATTCACATAGCCCTGAAATACAAATGTGGAGACCAATGTTCATTAGTTTCAGGTGCTCCTATTTAAAAATCAAGTCTTAGATATCCTGTGCCTCATTTAATCTGTCTTAAAGTGGAGATTAAAATGTATGTAAAGCCCACTGAGTTTGTGAAGGTTCTTTTTCTTTTATCTTTATATATTTCTCTTTTAATTGCATGTACAAGGGCTGCTCAATCAGTGCCTCCTGTTTTATTCTGTTGGCCTACAACATCAGAGATGGACGTTGGTGGTATGGCAGTAGAGGTTGAATCTTCCTGCCACTATTCCATTATATGTTGTTGCTGTGTGACAGATGGTAACAGAGGGGCAGTCTGACAAAATGGATCTGATGTGGGAGTGTGGATGAAGCAAAGGTGTGGCACCGAATTCCTCAGTGCAGAAAAAATGGCACCCATAGATGCCTGCTGAATGTTTATGGAGACCAAATAGTGGATGTGAGCACAGGGAGGCACTGGGTGATGCATTTCAGCAGTGGCAACAGTGGGTCACCTCCACTGGTGCAGATTTTTATGCGTGTGACGTGCAGGCTGTTGTTCATCACTGGTAAAAATGCATAGCTATAGGTAGTGAATGTATTGAAAAATGCCATTTAGTAACTGAGGATTTGCTTTGTCCAATAGTGTTACTGTGCTCTTTGTATCTGTTGTAGTTTCCATGGAAATAAGCAGGAGACATAACTTTTGGAGCAAACTACACAGAAGACAGAAACTGTTGCTGCTGTTATTAACTCAGATGGGAATGCTGGAGTTGTCATTGCTGTCTGCGAGTGTGCAGTCAAGATCAGGCAGCCCCTCAGCATGGGTCAGGGTTGTCAGTGTGAGAAAGGACACACTCTCTGGTTGGTCCCTGCAGGCTTAAGTGTTTGCCTTTCACTCCTAGAGCATCTTCTCCCACATTTCATATTCAGACTTTGGTTTGGTTTTATTTTGTTTCTGATTATCTTGCTTGCATTTACTTGAAACCTTAATTCCTGAATGCTTGGGATTTTTCCTGCAACTGTGAATTTATCCTTAGATCTGAAAATATAAAGCTCTCTCAGTCTATTTTGCAAGCCAGCCCTAGTGAAACAAAAGAGAAAAGTATACATACTTCAGACTATTTACAAAATCCAACAGGTAATATTTTGAAATACATGTTTTAATATGTATTTAAAACTAAGAACTAGGAAAAAAAATGAAGCAGACATGATTCTGGTTTCCCAGAATTTCCTCCCTTTCTGTGCCTCCCTTCTTATGCTTTTCTGGAAACACAGCTTGGCCAAGAGTTCCTTTCCAAGTCCTAGTGTTTTTTAATGTATGGGTTTTTCAAGGAACAGGTTAGATGAGGGTTAAACCATGTAGCCATCTTTAACACAACTCAGCACCTTTTCAAAATTACTATTTGAGCTGATCACAATATGGGTTTTCAAAGAAAATTATATGCTAGAAGCCAAACTTAGTTAAAAAAGAAACTGCTTTCCCTGAAGGAGTTGATTGCACAGTAAAGAAAAAGGACAGTTAGAGAGATGACATATATCAGAAAAATACAAAACTGCAGTCTTTGCTGCCCATTAATTATTAGCACACAAAATAAATGTTGCCTTGTTGCTTGTTATCCACAAAACACTCTCACAGTGAAATAATGTTTCTTTTTCCTTTCTATAACTTTATCAGGATTACACCACTTTATCTCTGTAATAGGCTGTTGTACAATACAATGTTTTATTTCTATCTGTAATACCTAGACAACCTAGATCACATCTGTTTAGATTCCAGCAGGAGAAAAAGTTTAATTTCTCAGTTGTAATGCGGTGGGCACAATAGGTTATTCTAGATAGGATAACATTGTTCCTATCAAAAAGGTAGGATTGTATCTAGAGGAGGCATTAGCTGGAAATAACAATTGAGTCCCTGCTACCCCCACCAAGTACTTCTTTTGCTAAGCTATATAGACATGTCATAATTTTTTCAAGATGTTGTTGTGATAAAGAGACAAAGAAAACAGCTTCCTACTTAGGCATTCTGAACAACTCAGGAGACACTGAGAGTGTTTTATGTTGAGCTTGCAGTGCCACAGAGAGGTTAGATTAAAAAATGGAATGTAAATAAAATAGCTCCCTGACTCAAATATACTTTGAAAAAAGTTTTGTACAATTATATATATATATATATATCTTAAGTAGGTACATTTAATTAGGTCAAATTAAGCTTAAAGTGCCTTTTTAACAACCTTACTGTATAATTGAACTCCATTAATTCTCAGTTAATCCATCAACAATGCCAGTGACTGATCTCCCAAACACATTTCGAAGCCCATAGAGTTTTCCTGTGGACTTCACCAATAAAGAAGCCCTAAAAAGGGAGCTGCAGAAACTGAGATGTCTTCTTGTTTAGGAAATTCTTTCTTCTCCTTACAGATTTCAGCTCTGTATATGTATGACTTAAAGATACATTTCTGAAACTCTATAGGCTCTATTCTGAAGTGAGGGAAGTTGTCTCTTCAGGGTAAACTGCAAATTCTGCTAGTAGCAGTTGCAGCAATTAAATGTCTATTCAATACTTAATAAGAAAAAACAGATGATGATTTAATGAGTAGGTCTTTTAACATACAAGGGTTTTTGTGAAACCCTTTCCATCAACTTTTCTAGGAGAAAAGTTTATGTATTGGATGAAATCTGTCTTACCACTTTGAAAGAGAAGATGGTAGGAATAGTAATGTCCTTGTGCCACCAGCTGCACCTCAGAAAAAGAATACAGTCAGGAGGGTTGACTCTGGTGGGAAGAAATGAGAAGCTCAGTTTATTGTCCTGCTGATGGCTTATTTTAACAACCACTTCAAAGCTATTCTGCATAATGTTTGTGAAGACCAAGAAGGAAAATATTTTTAGCATGAAGTGAGTAGTCCGGGATTGCTGAGGCTCTCAAAAGCATGAAAAAGAGCTGGGATATACTCAGCAACTATAAAGAGAACGGTGCTCAGGGAGGAGTTTGAGCCGAAGAATGTATTCATCTCTAGCTGGTGCCCTTCAGATCAACAGATACCTACAACCCTGCAATCATCACTTTATATTCCGAGGGGGAACAAGAGCATAATATCTTTAAGGGATATATGAAGAATGCCAGAACCACAGAATGACTCCCTTCTGTTTTTCACCTTTTGAGGGCACTAGTTGTGGTAGAAGGCTTTGATGACTAAATGTAGCATGAGAGGTTATTTCATAGTGTTTTTCAGTTTTTGAAAGAGAAGTATGTGTTGAGGTGGATCTTCAGAGTATTATTATTATTATTATTATTATTATTATTATTATTATCATTATCATTATTATCATTATTATTATTATTATTATTATTATTTTGGCACGTTTTGAGCTTCTGGCTAGAAAAGCAGCTGTTAGAAATGAAAAGACAGCCCTTCAGAACTGCAAAAGTATATGTATACAAGCAAAGGCATCAATAGTTGAACACACTTAAAAACTCACAGTAACTTAAAGGCCTTCAAGACTGCAGTAAGAAGCAGGCTCTTTCAGAACCATTGCTGAACATCAGAAGCATCTAGTGATATGGAGCCCCATCTGTTAGATCAGCTAGTGTCACGCTGGGTCTGTCTGCTCCACCCAACATCTTCATTTAGTTGTCAGCAATTTTTCCAAGCTAATCTTAATAGTCTCCCAGATCCTCTATCTTAGTTGATTGTCCTGTCTTCCTCACGTTTATCTTACAGAAAAAAATAATCAAAATCAGGTCTTCACTGATAGGTGCCATTGTATTAGTGAGTCCTAAGGTGTGGACTTAGTAGGAAGAAAATCACTTGGTAAAAGCTTTCCCTGTAGCCATATCTATTAAATTCCCTCTTTCTAGTTTTTAAAATAAATTTGTTTTCTAATCTCTAAAAAAAAAATATTGTTACTATGCTGAAAATTCTGGAAATTGGATCTTCCTCTCATTAAACAATTACACAGTGATATCAGTAGTAGTGTAAGGTCACCTTGCTAAAACATCTTACATCTGAAAAAAACAAACCTCCGGATTGAAACACCTGTCTGTTTTAGCCCGTTTGCCACTAGGATAATGTTTGTAACAGTGATGTTCTTATTCATTTCCACTAATCAATATTAGGCAAGCTAGATAACTAGTTCATGTGGCCCAACATCCTGGAGGTGTCAGGTTTGCATAGCTATGAGCACTGGCCATATGTAGTTAAACTTTTTCAAAGAATATAATATAGCAATCTGGTAGGTATAAACATTGTGTAAAATGTAAACGTAAGTAATTCAAGAGTTTAGCCTTCATTTCTTTACTCCAGCATTACCAGACAAGTGCTCCTACCATACTCTACATAGTTATAGTTTTGTATGTACCTCATAAGAAAGGGCCCACTATGTAAGTTATAAATAAATCACTTTAAACTGTGTTCCAAATGGAAAGAGGTCTTTATTAAATCATGGTCCAGCCAAGAGAAAAATGTGGCATCAGTGTTGAATTCATTCTTGTCTACCCATACACACTTTTGAACTGGTTTAAGAGGATGAGGAAAATTTTACTTTTCAAGCAATGAAAGCCAACATAAAGGCAGGAAGAGATCTCAAACTAGGGTACAATTTTTTTTTGTAAAGAAAGTAGCCTGAAGTGACTCTGGAAACTGAGGAAACTGCATAAAAAACAACTTTTATATCTCTTGCATTAAGAAAGAAACATGAGATTGAAGATTAAACTGAGGAAAAGCATATCTTTTAGGCAACTTGAAAGGCATTCTTGTCATGTCACTCAGATTTAGAGCACTGTAATTATTTTAAGAATACCAAAAATTAAATATTAATTTTCAGTGCCATATCTCTTCCCGAAGTTGCTTTTAAGGCTATGTACATCTGCAGCAATAGATCAACTTTAAAGAATACATCTTGAACTTAACTTGGATTTCTGTGAAGCAGAAATTTGTACATTCTTCTTGATGGAAACATAGCCCTACCTTTACTGCATGAATAAGCAGAAGCTTTCATAGCATATGATATCAATTTATCATGGACATTTTAGTACATAGGACAGCACAGCAGACTATGGTAATACTCTTAGACAACTGTTCAGTTGTCTTAAGAAAATCTGAGCTTGACACTGAATTCAGAAAACTGATTTTAATGGAACAAGACTGCAATTTTGTGGGCATCTTTTCTCAGCTGAGGGCATTAAAACCACATGAAACCTATGAAGGTGACTCTAAATTAAAGGTTTTCATCAAGAGCAAGGACATTAGGGCTGTCAACCCTTTTCTTCTTATGCCACTATTTCTGATGTATCAAGGAGAGCTGTCTTTGTCTATTGGAGACTTAATTTAATAAGATACTAAATTTAGATGGCATCATATGCAAAAATCCAGTGGTTTAAGCAACTAGGGGAGCATTAATCCGTTTTATACCTTTCAAAATTTGATTTCTACCTAGAGAACAAACTGATAGTGCACAAAAGTCTAGTCACATTCATGTGGTGACCTAATGCTTATGCATTGGATAATGGCTGTGTAAGAAAGTTTCTTATCAAGGGATGTAGTCAAAACCTGTAAGTGCCTGCTTTGTTTTCTCTAATGCAGTGACAAAAGTGAGTGTTCATTTTAACTGGGAATATGATCCCGGCCAAACAAGCCTGAAATCTGGGAATTTTGAAACTTGGATACTAGACATGAGAATAGTTCCCCAGTAATTCTTATTTGGAGGAGCCTTCCAAGTAGCTCAAAGTTGTTCAAAACTAAAACAACGTGCAAAAACTTCTAATTTTGGTATTCTTTGTTTTGCTTTTAAATTTTTTACAATTTTTGATATTGGTCAGATTTCATTGGTTTCAGATGTATTTTCCAGCCTTCAGGCAGATCAATTGCTAAGAGCTCATATACTGCTACTTAAATATCAAAAGGATAACACTGAAAATAAAAATGTTTGGCCTGAAAAATCTGCTCCTCTGCTTGGGAGATACGGGGAATTGTTAAGAAGACTGTAATTATAAAACATAGGCAAACTGAGAGAGCACATTTTATGCAGGCAATTTCAGTTGCAGCTGTTTTAACCTTTAGTTCTTTTCAAACTGAAGGAAGATTCTTTCTTCATCTTGCTTGAATATAACGGTGGGTAATTATAATTCTTGAAATTTAGTTGATAAGTGCATATATTTTTTTATCCTTCAGAAAGCTTTAATTTCCTCTAAACTAAGTGTGTAGAAGGATTACTGTCCGTCCTGCATGTCTGTGCAATTGATTAAAAGCAAAACAAGCTGCCCTGCTTAATTCTCACTGCTTGCTGTGTAGACCTTACATAGCAACAGGGGAAGGAAATTCAAGTTTGTGGATCACTTTCAGTTTTGTTTTTAAAGCAGCATTTCTAGAGAGCAACATAAATTAGCATGGATTGTAGAAAGTAATCAGTGGCAGGGCTTAGTTCAGTCTGGATTAAGATGTGGGACAGGTTAATGAAGTGCAGCGACACAGTCTCAGACTCGCTATCTTCTCTCATGCATGAGACTATATTAGAACTATGCCAAGTGCTCTTTGTTCTAATTATTGAAGTGCATTTTATAGCATGCTGTCCCATTCCAGACTCATAACAGTTTTGGCACTTCATTAAAGCAGGCTGTCATGAGCTGCTCTTACTCTATACCTTAAGCAGCAAAAATGTTCTGAAGCTACTTTGGATCTGAGATGCATGGCTAATGATCATGGGTAAATATGACTGTAAACCTTGTACATCAAAATGCCTTACAAAATCAGGAAAAATGTTTCATCTTTATGAGTAGTGGTGATGAGGCATTAGCACAGGCTGCCTAGGGCAGCTGTGGCTGCCCCATCCATTGAGGTGTTCTGGGTCCACTTGAATTGGGCCATGGGCAGCCTGCCCATGAGGGAGGTTCAAAGTGGTCGGGCTTTAAGGTTCCTTTCAATCTAAGCCGTTCTATGATCCTATGATGTGTAGGCACTCACATTGATTCTCACAATCACTGCCTGTATTAGCCACTGATATGCAGACTTCAGAGCTTCTGAAGTATAAGAGCTGGGAAATGCTACCCAGTTCACTTCTCTACCAGCACACATTTCATGCACACTCATTTTAAATTTCTTTGAAGGCTGCTCTTGCAGTTACGTTATTTTGTAGTTCTCTGTGGTCTGTCCATGGAGGTTCTCAAAAAAATGTCTACGGGCGCTTGTGAGAATTTTGGTTGAGTTGCAGTCCTATTGCTGATTTCTGTGTGGTTGTGGACAGCTTGGAAAGACAAATACTTCCAAGGACCATTCATCTCCAGAAATGGATAATGCTTGAATATGTAGCTCTACTCACCCACAAGCTTCAGAGCAGTATTTTACCAGAATTCATATTTGGTAGCTGTATGGTAACTGCTGAGTCATGGCCTGAACCACTGATTGAGCACCTGGGGAAAGGACCTGGTCAGCTCTGGGAGCACAGGTGAAGGCAATTCAGGTGGAGTCTGGCTGCACCTCTCTTGGATCTATTTAAGGGCTGACTGCCACTAGGAAGGATCTTTACTTGGAGATCCTTACCTTGTGGTGTTTTCCCTGTGAGCCTTGATCTACAGAGATGGGTGAGCACTTTTCTTTTTCCTTTGTAACACCTTTTTCATTTGTGTAAGTCCCTTTGTCATTACATCTGCATTGCTATTCCACTGCTTTGATCTTTCTGATTGCTACAGTAGCCATGTAAACATATGTAATAATCAGTTATATGTAGAAGGAAATACACAGTTCCACTCATCCACTTCACTAGAATGCTTAACACAAGGTGTTGTGACTGCTGCATTTTCCCATACAGATGCTTCAAGCTCAGTTTGGAGGTACCAAATTGTATACATATATGCAGCTGTAATTTTATTTAATCTCAGGAAGCCCAACATCAATGTTACTGTTTTCTTGGTTCAAACCCAGTTGTTGGTCCTTCTCAAATCCTGACCAGCTCCGTATCTCACTGCCAAATCTGTGCAAATTTTGCTATGCCCATGAATTTGTCTTTAGGTTCGTGGAAAACAAATTCTTTCTCTACTATAATCAATTTTCCATCATTGTTTTTAAAAAAAAAAAAAAAAAAAAAAAAAAAAAAAAAAAAAAAAAAAAAATTAAGAGAGAGAAAAGTCCCAATGAGACTAATAAGAAGAAATGGCAATATGAAAAGCAATGCTACCATCTTCAGGTGATGATGTAGATAAGGAAAATGCTAATTGATTCCTTCTGAGATTTTGCGAGATGTACCCAAAGTATTTACCCTTATTGTCAACATAGACATATCTTAAGAAAGGAGGAAAAAGAGCTGGGACTTTGAACAAAGTCCATTGAGAAATTAAATAGAAGAAAGAGCGATAGAGGTATAAATGAAGGAAAAAAAAGTTAAAAAATTGTGGTTTCGGAGGAAAAAAAGCAGGAGGCAAGGATGAACTGATGAACTTTTTTTTCCCTTCTCTACAACTCAAGTAGTAAGTAAGATCAGGCAATAAGAGTCTCTGAAAGAACTGGGTGGTCAAAGGTTAGTGAGGGCTTTTACTCTGATTTTAATTAAGTGAATGTTGAGTTTAAACATAATCAAGAAGAGAAATAGCTCATGATGGTGGCAACTAGAAGCCACAGAAAACTAATCAAACCCATTAAAATGCTGTATTTTTATATACTGTCTGAGAAAACTTCGTTATCATTCACAAAGAAACAATGTAGTTAAATTTCTTTATAAATAATTTTGTCTCTATGCCCTGCATTTATATTAATTTTTAATGAACTAGTTTCATTTTTAATGAAATACTATTGTTAATTGGGAATAAGGTATTAACTAGATTTCTCAACCTGTCATCCTGACAATAACCAGTGTAGTTAAATTCTTCATGGAACTTACAACAAGGCTGAATTAGGAAGACACAAAAGAAAACCATTTTAATTAAATTGTAAAAGACTTTAGTAAGGAAGCTGGCTTACGAACAGCTTGAAAATTATAGTAGGCACTTATAATTAACGATAAGGAAATGCACATGCCTACACGGGCCAAAATCACAAGGGTTGTCCCTGTTTTCCTAGATATTATTCTGCAGGGTTTTGTAAGTATGATTGCTTATGTAAACGTGAAATGATACAAAATGTACCATGTGTTCGTTTGAGCACAATGGAAAAGGGATATCTTTACAAAATAAAGTAGCTAAATTTACGATGCTGTTGTTATATGTTTGGAAATATAAATATTACATAAATACTGTTCTTGGAATGAAAAATAAATCCTTGAGAGGTGGGTTAATGGTACTTGTGATTGTTCAGGAAACATAATTCATTATTGACCATAGGAGATTCTGTGTAGAAGAGAGCTTTGTATAGTTCATCTGCAGAGATTTAAAAAAAAACAAAACAAAAAAAAAAAAAAAAAAAAAAAACAGAATGAAGCAATAGGACAAAGGAAAAATAGATAGTAATTAATATCAATTAGAAGTTGTCAAATACAGAAAATCAATAAAAGGAATTAAAGATTGAGGTAAATAAAAAATTCATGGCTTTTAGAGACATTAAAAATGGAAGAGAATAACAGATTAGTATGTCTGCTATTAAAGAAATCCCAAGTTTAGTGCAATCTCATCTTAAGATCCAGTCAGCAAAGTTATTGATAGTGCATGAAATGGTAGAAAATGTTCTAAAATTGTTCTGGGTCTATATTTGGAAGTTTAAAGCTTTTTTTTTTTTTTTTTTTTTTCACAAGGAGAATTTATAGGCTTTAAATAACTTGAAAAGACTGCAGAACTCTGTATTTGGCGTAAATATTTTAGAGTAAGTAGATTCGGTAACATGTATTCAGAAGTCCTGAAAGAGACAGATAAGGATATATATATATATAGTGTATTGATGCTCTTTCTAATAAATCTCAGAACAGAGGAAATTCTGGTAAAATGGAGTAACAGCAATGATGAAGTAGTAGTTGTTGTTACAGTACTTAGTATATTCTCTCTATTAAAAATGTTAAGCAGGATGTTTCAGATGACTATGTACTGGTTACCCTGACATCTGTCCCTGACAAAAATGAGAATGCCAATGACATTAAATTAATAGTAACCTTGTTCTTTAAGGGCAAGAAGATAATCAATTTCAAAAAGCACAACTTTTTTATAAAGAGACCATGTCAACACATTTGATTTAAATCTCAGATCTAATGACACGTCTCATTGATGAAATATAACAGGATAGAAATGATGTGCTATGATGTATTGTAGGGATTTGACTTAGTAACTTAAAACAATCTAATGTACTGAAGAGATGTCAAAAAGCTTCTGCCAATGAGGAATTATCATGGATGGGGTGATTTCATCTGATTTTAGCAGGCGTTGATACAAAGCCACATCTTAGCCAGTGTTATGGAAGTGAATGGAAATGACCTATGACAGAACTTACAGATGATGCAAAAACTGATGGGAACTGTAAACAAAGATGCAGTCATCTTGAGCAATTGAGATCACAAACAAAAGGCACTTATTATGTAGATACCTGCACAGTTATGCAGCTGCCTTCCAAATGAAGGAAGAGGTCTACATTTAACAAAGTGGCAACCTTGACAAAGATTTGCAGGTCATTGCGGTTGCACAACTACCCATGCATTCACAGTATAATGCAACAGGAAAAGGTGATCCTAAAGTGAGAACAGGGATGTCATGACCAAGAACATTTGAAAATTTGAGAGGAGTCAGATAAGAGCCAAAGAATTTATTCTAGAACTGGAGGAATTTTCTTAAAATGTGAGGCAGCTCATTTCCGTTACGTTAACAGAAAGGAGACTGAGGGGTGATAGATCATTCTGGGGAATGGATATTATAATCCATCAGAGAACTGCAAAACCTGGAAATGTAAGAATTTAACAAGAAAAAATGTCTGAAATTTGAAGCTGGACAAAACTAAATTGGACTAAGACTGGAAGTACTTGTGCAGCATATAGATTTTTTTGAAACCACAGTAGCTATATTTTCATAGTTACTGAGTCAAATATTCCCACCAATGGTAATACCAATACTGTAGTCAGACAATATACTGAGGTTGGAAAGCAGTGAATTTTACAATGTTATTGCTTGTCCCTTCTACATTATTCTCTGTGAATTAATGCTGACTTACATAAGAACATTAAAAATATTGCCGTACTACCCAGCTGAGTTCTCAAATTATTGCCCAGTTTGAAAAGAGGACTTTCATGGTAGGGATGGTATTTCATATTGGAACTACAGTACCATTGAAAGCTTTTTCCTCAAGAAATGACTCAGTTTTAAAGTGAATATGGCTTGATCTTAAATGCATTTTGGGCTTGCTCACTTTCCCATTCAAAACGCATAGTGCTGTCAAGTTTTATTTGTGCTGATGTTCACAAAAACAAATTCTGTAATATTTCACATAAAAACTTGCAGGAAACATTAAAATCTTCAGCAGTAAAGATTTTCAAATAGCAGTTTCCATTCCATTCTGAATGGAAGTGACCTCTAGTACAAAGTCAGAATTTAGAGATTTGTCTTTAGTTTACTTCTGGAGAACATTTTTGCTGAGATGCAACAACTAAATGTTTGCTTTCTCTCTCTTCCACTGTTTGGAAGAACCAAACAACTCTACTAGTAAAGGCTATAACTGAGTTCAGTCTTTATGACTGAACAGCACTGTAATTTTTAATGCCTAATTACAAATGGAAACAAGTGATGTCTTACTTGGCAAAGGTAGTGTACAGAAAAATGACATTGTGGCCATGAAAAAAGATCTATGAAAAGAAAGCCCAGATAAGTCAAATTATATGAAAAAAAAAAAAAAAAAAGGGGGAAAAGTACATTTTGCTTGTCAAAACGATTGCGGTTTTCATCTATAAAAAGATGCTTCTGGGTGGTGACTCAAAACCTCTACATTTGCTATTTCAGATGTAATTTCCCTCATTCTGTTCTCCTCTGGTGTCAAGAACATAAAAAGAGACACGGATTGCACGCTGCCTCAGCAGGCATTCTGAGAGCAAACAACCTTTTCAGAACTACTTTCTTTACTTTCTTTACTTTCATTGTATTTTGGGTTGGCATGAGCACAGGATTGTTGTGTTTATAAAGGTAAAGATGTGCTACTGAGTAGGGAAGGACATCCCTCTTGGCCCTTCCTAAGGCAATTCCTGCCAGCCTAAGCTACATAAACTTGGGTTTGGGTAGAGGTAGGTTGGTGCTGCTAGCCAGCTGGGGAAGTCCCCTTCCCCTTCTTTTTTTTTTTTTTTTTTCAATCCCTTGGCACAGGGAGGATGTTTTTTATTTTTCTGGTGTCACTGGTAATTCAAAGGCCTTCCCTCTGGGTCCAGAGTTCCTCCAGGGTAAACTGAAGTGCTTCTGTTTCAGATTTGTGATCTAGGTGTATGCTCAGCTACTTGTCTGTTTCCTAGCTGTGCCCAGGGCTGTGGTCATCTTCTGGGAAGATCATTCTTAAGCTCTGCCTTTCTATGAGGACTTTCTAGCAGCTGGTACCCTTGTAAATTCAAAAGCTGCCCTGGGCATGGAAATGCTTGAGGCAAAAAGACAAATTCTTGTTATCTGCTTTCACACTTATTAAATGTCTTCATAGGAGCTTGACCAGATCTTGTAGGGAAGACAGCAAATGCCTCACTGCTGCCCTACAGCCTTGTCTAGACAAAGTCACCTTGCTCTGTCTGCTAGGCATGGCATGTATAGGAAGGGCTGCAGAGTCAGTCCAGCATGTGGGCAAATGCATCTCTCAGAATGGAGACAAAAACTGATAAGTAGAAATAAAAATGTGTCATGAAGGAGAGACTTTTCTTCTTCAGATAAGCTGCTTATATGTATGTATTTTTTTCCAGTTTGTGGTTAGCATGTTCTGAAATTTAAGAAATGAGAATGGTTTCCCTATGAACATTGACCCTACTTTAAAGCAATGGACAGTGAGGACTGTAAATAAGTCAGATTTTGCTTCTAACTTGCATGCAGTTTGAAGTATCCCTTATAACATTGAATTTTACAAAGCAAAAAAGGAAGTTTCTACTTTATTAATTAAGATACTTCTTTCCTATATGGGTGCCTAGCAGCAGTGTTTTCTTTTGAGAAGGAAAATGATCTCAGTCCATATCAGGAATGGGCATTTTGAGAGTGATTGTATTTATACTGTATTTCTTTAAAGCCTTTGGTCAAACTATAAGTGAATAACAAAGGTAGCCAGTGTATGGCTTTGACATTTGAATAAAGCCTCACATATGCTGTGGTCTGTAGCATAAAATCTGTGAGTCAGGTCCGCAATCGCAGACAGCTTGATAAACTAAACAATACAGTTGTATGCTTTGATTGTACAAAGAAATCTTTTCAAAGATTATTCCTTCATGTTATCTTATCTGTAGTCATAGACACTTACAGCTAAGCTCTCTTAATACTGTACAGCCTCAGTGGAGTAAGAAATCATAATTAAGACTGTTAAATTATCCCTGAAATGACAATTCTGCTATAGAAAAATAAGGTCCTTTTAAAAAGTCTGTTACAAAAATATTATGGATGAAGAGCTAGGAAGTCAAAAGTTAAGAAAATGTCATATTAGCATACCCAGCCTTGACTCAAATGCACAGACATAGCTAATATGTACTCGTTTTACTCACAGCCATCGGCAATGTATCATAAGTGAACAGGAAACAAGCTTTTGCGTATGCGGATGTTGTTTCCATTAAAGGTCAGTCCAACCATATGGCTTTATTAGTTGTGTGAACAATACATTAGAAATCTTCAGGTGACATGGCTGCTGTTGTTTCACAGTCTTTCTGAGGAATGACAGACTGTCAGATAATTTTAGAAAGAAAGTGAATACTCAGTATTTCTCCTTTTTGGAATCCGTTCAATTTTCTGTGAATGGGAAGAGTGTCTGTATTTAGAAGCAAGATCCATTAATTTACAGCCCATGTACAATGTAGTCTTTGACAACTAAAGAATTTTACCACAGTTCTCTGATATTCCAATCTGCAGAGGCCATCCTCTGTTGGGTGAGAGAATGATTTGCCTTTCATACATAATCAGCCTTGAGCATTGTTTGAAGAAAAATTACCTTGATGCTACATACAGATGCATGTATGTGTATATGTACAATTGAATAATCCTTATTCAAATAACTCCCTTTTCTCTTGTATTAGAGTAAGAATGCTGTTTAAGGAAATACTCTTTAACAACTCTTTTTGCACGGTGTCTGATCTCTGTTTTCCTACCACAGTACTAAAAGTTCAACATCTACTGTAATTCAGTGCACTGTGTATCGCAGAGCTGACATTTCCAACAATATTCAGCACTGAGATGGGGCTTGGGAGCAAATTTCCCCATGTATTAGATTACTAAGTATTACAACCTAGGAGCTCTTGTTATAAGCCTACAGCAGAAGTTCAAATCCGGATCCAAACTTTGTTACAATTTCTATTGTTTTGCTTACAATCTTTGAGAAGTCTTTGCTTCATTCGATTGTAGGAAATCTTTGATATCTGGTTTTATGTTCGAAGATATAACTCCAAGTTCTTGTTTCTTATATTTCAGATAAATGTGAACGTGGTTAGGACGCTAATATTTTTCCACTTCAGGGTGAAGGAAAAAAAAGACTGAGAAAAGTATGAGAGGAATATCTTTTCAAATGAAAATAGAGATTCTGGTACTCTACTGTATTATTTTGTGATAGACAATCATAGGATCTGTTCCTGGTGGTTGAATTGAAGAAATAATCACATTCATGAGTATCTTACTTCAAAAGTGACACCATTGAAGGCAAAGAGAATATTTGCAGTCAAGGGTGTTGTTCTGGATAAGTGAAATTGCCTGAACTGTGTTTGCAAAAGACAGAGACAAAAGAAAGTTTTGCTGATAGGAAATGTCTTAGTTGAATAAAGATTAGCTGAGAGTGAAGGATGTATGTGGCTAAAGGGTATTTAAAGTCAGAATTATTTGATGACACTGAAGCAGGTTTCTTGATCTTCAGCTTTGGGTCTTAAAGATATTGGGTAATGCTTTCTAATTTTTTAATGTTTCTGTTCAGGTTAATAAGCTTTCTCTGATGAGTAAATTTGGGTGCCTCTCACACCCAGAAATCTGTAGAGGGTGAGGAGAGTAGGGTTAACAGTGAACATACTGATGCTTTGAAATTCAGAATTGCTTTTCATAAAAATAAAACCAGACATCAGCAAAAAAAGGCCACCGTATCCCTCTCAGAGTAAGGAAATCTATTTAAATACATCCAAACTATGTACACTTTCTTTGCATGCAGTCTGCACATACCATTCTTTCTTTTACAGCTCTTCTGTTCAGTGTGTTCTTTGTGGGTCGGGGGCTTTTTCTAAGGTTTTGTTTCATGTGTAGCTTGTAATACCATTTTTGAATAAGTGCTAGTGAACTTCACTGGGAAGTTGAAAATGTGCCATTTAGAACAGAACTGAATTCCATGTTTCCATTGGAACCCCACTCCCAGAATATACTGGAGCCCCAGATTTCTGCTCTACAAAGAGTACTTCCTGTCCACTGAGCAGCCATAGGCTAAACCACTGCTTGTGTTTTTTATTCCATTTAAAAGTGCATTAGTGAGAAGGCACAGGTTTTCATAGTCTGAAGCGGAATTTCTAGATGTTGATGTCTATTGCAGATGTAACTTTCACCATGGTTGTGTTCACTTACTCTGTGGTTATTTCACAGTGGTTTCCTTGGTTACAGTTGGCTTCATTTTGTTGCCAGTTATAGCATTCTTTGAAAAGCTGAAAAGTAATCACATCCTCAGCATCACCTCAGCAAGGAGGTGTCTTTTTGTGTGTCCATTTCCTGTATGCCTTAGAGAGCCCCAATGCAGCCAAGCTGTGAAATGTGAAGGAAGGTTCTGCTCTATCCATTCTCAGCAGGGTGCAGATGTTCATTTACACATCCCAAAATCTGCACTACGGAGCTCCATCTCACAGGTGTTAGGAAGTACTTAGATACACGGATCCCTTGCTGGAATTCTGAAGTTTTGATGGGCAGAGCAGTAGAAATGATTGGAACAAGGGGCATGAGTGCCATTTCCATAGGCAGAATTGAAAGGGATCCATGTTCTGACCAGACATGGGGATTTCAGTTTGCAAGTTTAGGAATTTTCTGAATTACTTCCCACAAAAACACGTTCAGTAATCAGGGATATGGTTCAGAAGTTTCAAATTGCTGACAATTCCACAGTGAGTCAGAGGCAGAATCAGAAGTTGCTTCAGTCTCCTCTTCTTCAATCGCGAAGATGTGTGTTTGGGACTACTGTTGGCTACCTTGGAGATTATTTTCAATACACTATGTCACCAAATAATGTTAGAGCATAATTTTGTTAGCAGAGCCTATGATAATCAACGGCTGCAGCCATGGATGTGTTACTTCTGTAAGCAAACCCTTACCTCCAAGATGGACAAAACAGTCATAATGGCTTCCCCGCAAATAGGGAGCCTTAATAGTAAGCTAGCTTTACTAGCAGATCTGACTGCTTCAATGTCTTGTGGAAAACTCCTCTGTTGTCAGTGGAAAGATAACCTGTTTCATTTTTAATGCTCCTAAAGAAAGGAATATTGTGAATTTTTTTTTTCTCATCATTTATTTACAATCAATTTACATTCAAGATGTAAATTATCCTGTATTTCTAGTTAACTGTTATATTCATCTTGCCTTTGTCTGTATTTCTTGTTAATTATGTACATGACTTTATGTCCATGCTTTTTGTTTAAATTGTCATTGTATAAACATGATAAAGATCCTTCAGAAGCCTTAGAAACATGCAGGAGCATTCAGGTTTGTTGATGTTGTATTCAAGTTGCTGGTGTTGTAAAATTGATTTTAAGACATGGTCAGTGAAAAGTTTGTTTTCTTTAATTTCCATGGTAGTCCTTTCAGCACAGAATGAACAGCTATCTACTGCTATGTTGGTATAAAAGATCTTGAATACAACAATTAAAATTTATGGAGAAAAGCAGATTCAGGTACCCTCTTTAATTATCCATGCTCTTTCTAAAAGTAAACATTTTTAACCATTGCGAAATGTAGAAACAGTGTCAGTTTTGTAGACTAAAAGGCTTTAATTTTTTAATAGATTAAGAAATGTGGGTATCTTTTTACCTGGTCAATTCGCATTACAGAACCTCCAGAGCTGTGAAAAAGCAATGTAAGAAAGGAGTGTGGGGGGAAATAGTAAATAATTTTAATCTCAGGAATTTCAAGGGGGAAAAAAATGTGCCAAGGTATGTAACATTTATTTTGGGGTTTTGTTCATGGTATAACTAAGAGGGAATTTGATCTCCCATTTCAAATATCCATTAAAAATACTATTTGATTCAGCTTTTTAGCAGAAAAGAAAAATAGGGTCAACTTTATGAGAATGGATGTGCTACTCAGATTTATAAAGATACAAAGGAGCATTATTGATCTGGAGCAGCTGCCAGAGCTCCAGTAATGAAAAAAGAGGCTAACTGATGTCAAGAACTGCTGTTTCTTTAAGATGATACTGAAGGCTGTGTAATTTGCAACAGACTGGGGAGGAAAGTTGTTTTTGAAGCCCTTGGTTAAATTTTGGTTTTAAATTCTTGTTCCATATGTAGTTTGTTATTGCTTAATGTTATGCCAGGTCTGTTTTCACTTTGTCAGCATCTTGTATATAAAAAGTGAGTTTCAGTGCTGCCTTTCCAGCATGGGCATCCCAGAAGATGCAGTTGAGTGCAAATGAAGCTGCAGACTAGTGAGCAGAGCTTTCCACTTTAGGTTGTTTCTGGCATAATGACATGGCATAGCTTCAAAAGCCATGGGACAGATGAGCTCCTGTTAACTCCATGCAGTCAGCAAACAGAGCTGACATGTGCTTAGACCTCATTGTTGTCTCTGCTGCCTGATGAGTTCCCACTGCCGGGGTTTGCGGGCAGTCCTGATGGCTGGTACCAGCATTGTGATAACTTCTGACACTGACATAAAGCAAGTATTGCTGTGTTTCTGCCTGCTTCACCCTGGACAGCAATCATGTGGCCTCACCATGCCATGTCTGTCCCTGCTGTGCCCCCAGCCCTTGGCCCAGGATGAGGACCAGAACACTCCTGCACCCTGCACTGAAGCAGAGGTGGGACAGGCTCCTCAGAGGGCGAGGGCCATGCTGTGCCAGGCCTGGGGCCTTCCAAACCCACCTGCTATCACCAAGCAGTCACACACAAGAGTTCAGGAGAAAGTTGGATCAGAGCAGTAGATTCTTTTATTCCTGACTCCAGTTTTTCACTGAAGAAGTTCCCTGAGGTGTATGTACTTGTAATTGTTAGCTTTCTTTTCCATGTATGCAACCAGTTTGTGTTGAGATGTAGATTTTTTTTTTTAGCATGCTTGACATCCATTGGCAATCAAATTCACAACGTATTGCCCCCAGCATTGAGGACTGCTTACTTCTTAGTCAACTGCCTTGAGCTGCATTCCTACTGTCTTCATTTGATGGCTCCTAGATCTTGTATTAGATGAAGGTGAAAAGCCACGATATACACGGAATATAACTTTCCATTTTATCATCTGATCATGAAGTTTTGTATGGCTCTTCAGTTCTTCATGGTCACCTTTTGTCCTCACCTCTCTGAACAGCGCAGTGTCATTTACAAATTTTCTCATCCTGTTGCAGATTTCCATCTAGGATGATGAGTGGTGGCTCCCTGTATGCATATCAGTGGAATTCCATTCATGCCTTACCTGCACTGCAAAAAAGAGAAGGAAAAAAAAAAAAAGCTGTTCACTCTGTTTTATGTCTACCTCTGAAATTCCACCAATTCACTTCAGTGGAGGTCTAAGCTCCAGTTAGTCTACCTGGTAGACCTCTCTGGGCTCTTTATAGGCCCTGACAGCTAACAACACCTCTCTCTGTCAGCAGCTCTGTGCTGCTCTGAAACACCTAAATCAAATTGCTGTGGATGCACAAGATCCTAAACTTCATTCCAGAACATTAAGTACTATACTATTTAACTTTTGTGCGCATAGATCCTTTATTGGATCTAGCATAAAGTACACACCAGCACCATGTTCTTTTCTACAGAAACAGAAGGACAGAAGAGCATTTAAAGGTACTTCCTTTTCCCAGTCCTTTGCTTGTCTGGGAAATCCAGATACGTTTCTGAAAGAGTGACAAACATTGGGCTAAAGATGTCAGCACAGTAAGGAGGCTGAAGTCTTTTTTTCCAGCTTTTCTCTCGTGTATTTTTCATCAGTAAATCTTCAGATCTGTGAAGATGGCTATCACTGAAATGAGGAGGGTTATGTGGGAGGCAGAATTAAGACACTATTTAGAACTGAGATGGTGCCTATCTGCAGGCATCTGGTGCTTGAGGTTTTGTAGGTGGGTCTTGGCTGTGCCCACTGCACTTGAAGCTTCAGGATCCAGCTCATGGGGCCCCTTCCCAAAAACACACCAGAGGTGTGTCCTCTGCATAGATGCATAGTCCTGAATGTTGTGTTTTAATAAATGATTCCTCTTTATGCCAAGGATGTGATACATCTCTTCAGTAATTAGATTTGGTTCCAATACATTTCATTTATTTACTTAAATATGGTTCTCATAAGAATGGTGGAAGACAAACACTGTGGAGATTAGTTATTTCAAAATGGTAATTACAAAAAAAAATCCCGAAAATCCCAATTGACAAAGTCTTTTGAACTCAACAGGCATTTTTCCTAACCATATAGCGATGCACTCTTACTGTACGTTATGGTTGGACCTATAGAAGCCACAGAGCTAAACTGCCCCACTTTTTCTTGCAAATAAGCATCATGCTTATTTATTATAGAACAGGAAAGTGTTTTCCATCTGTATAGGTATATTTCTATCCTTACATATTTATTACGCATTTTTAATGCGTGGTAAATGAACTGTTTGCCTTTCTACTGTATATATTTTCCAATGCCCTCATCTGCATTCAGTGTTGTACTATATCAAATCATAGCCTGATCAATAAATAAACCATAAAATGTATATTTTTAAAATGTTAATGTTTTGTCATCTCTTGCTGACACTCTTCATATGTTAAAACACAGACACAGCTGATTCATGGCTTACCACTGTTAATGGCATGAATAAAAGCTTTTTTTTTTTTTTGTTTTGATTTTTATAACCACGTATTTCTTGACAGCTTGTGTCTGCAAGCTCACTTTTTTTTTTTTTTTGGGACATCAAAATTCTCTTGGAAACAGCTGTGGTGTTGTGAACACTTTGTTGTTGTCTTTCCACAAGTGTATCAGCAGGGAGATTGAAAGGAAACAGCAAAGGAAGCAACATTCAGTTACCTTGTAAGTAAGCACTCACCAAAAAATAAATAAATAAAATTAAAAAAAAAAAATCCAGTACAGAATGGTGATTATACAAGTATGCATAAAAGCAGGGAGAAATTTGGGAGTATTTTTATAGAAAAGTCCCTACAGCTAAAATACAGCTGCAGTGCTGAAAGCAAATCAGATGCTAGATTATTTTGTGAGGGTAAACAACGTGAAGCAAAGCCTGAGAGGAGATGTTGCTATTACATAAGCCACCAGTTCAACTGTATAAAAGTGTTGTAACCCCTGTCCTGTGCCTTGGGGTATAATTACTCTTGAAAAAAGAAGCAAGGCAGAACAACCAAAATGATAACAAGTTTCCAATATTTAAGGGCTAAAATGTTGAAAAGTACAGCTTTCTTTCCATGAAAGAAAGAAAACCGTCTTTATAGTACTCAATTGAAAGTGTTTGGGATTACAATACAAGAAGCTAACCTAGGTGTAGGTGAATCTTTCTTCATGTTCAGAGAGAAAGAAAAAAAAAAAAGAAACTAAGTAATGTGAAAATCAAAGGATGAAAGCATAATGAAGAACTTTTAAGAATAATATGGAGGCTAATGATCTCGTAAAATAGGTTACCAAAAACCTATTGAGGGACTTTAAGAGATATCTCTCTGCCTTTCAGAACATACAGCAGAAAAAGGATAGAGAGTTACAGGAGCATGAAAGAAAGTGATATAGAGAGTACAGAATGGAGCAGATTTAACAATGGGAGATGTTGCTCCGTTTTTTATTATGTAAGTCCTTACCCTGTGCTCATCACTGAACACCTGCTCCACCTTCATGTTCCCTTTATCAGCAGACTCACTCTGTCAGAAAGCATGAAGCAAGCTCACTTTTTTTTTAATCCTGATTCTGCATGGAAACAAGTAAGCCTAATGCAGTAGTGCAATTGACATGGGTCTTTGTTGATCTTTCATACCCAGTTAGTAACTTTTGAACATACAGGCCAATTTTAACTGTAAATTACCGCATTTCCAATTTTGTGAACAGGTAGAATCACAGAACCATAGAATATCCCATGTTGGAAGATGCCCATACAGTTCACTGAACCCAACAGCTGAGTAGTGGGTTAGAAATAACAGAAAGGTCTTTCAAAATTCCTAAGCTCTATTATGAGCTCAAGCCTGATTAAACCCCACAAAATCCATATGATCTCTCAAACTCATTATACAAATATCTGCAAAGCTATCTTCTCCATTGCTAATGCTTGTAGAAAAGCTTTCCCGATTTCTTTCAATCCTGGGAATGTTTTGTTGTTGGATGGAACTGAGGAATGTTTATAACACGAGACTCTGTGTGGTATTCCAACTGTATTGACCAGCCCAGTAAAACATATTACCAGTCTGCAGAGATCTTGGCCCTTGAGCAAAGTACTGGTTTTCACCAAATTTACTATTCAGTAAGTTATATGACATGAAATAACAAGATAAATATTAGGGATGGGTTTATCCCTACAGCTAAAGGAAGATTATAAGGGACTGTACAGTCCGTCTGTTGCGCACTTTTTATGTTGAGGTATTTGTTCATTCGTGTGCCCTTGTATCAAAGCTGTATTTTCATCATCTTGCTTATGAATTTTAAAAGACAGTTACTCAACTGAATTGCAAGAGGAAGTCTATCTTGAATGTGAAGTGTATTGCAAATATGGAGGTTACTGCTTCACGAAAACATTAAGACAAGAAGTCTGGCAAGACACTTTCAAAAGTGGAGTTGCAATCCATTCTTTCATAATGGTGGCAACAAACATTTTATTTTAATCGATTGCCCATCCAAATAATGAAAGCTTTTTTTTTTTTTTTCCTGAGAAAACTTGTTGACTGTATTTTTGAAAGATTGATGCAAGAGAGACCTTACTCTGGAACTTACTATCTTAATATACCTTAATATCTATATCCAAAATAGCTGAACAGGTTGCATGGTTTGGTTGATATTTAACACAAATACAAAAGGCAAAACCCCATAAATTGTCCCTTGTACTTGCTGAAAATTATGCTGGACTGCGGTATTTCAGGGCAAAGTGGTAAATTGCTTATCATTGTTTAAAAAGTAGGCTTGTTGAAAATAATGTTGAGTGTTGGGATGTTATTTAGAAAAGGATTCTATGCTAGAAAGTGCGAACCCACTAAATTTTGTATGATGTAAGTATTATTGGAAATACTGGATTATTTTAGTTATAGATATCTACAGAAATAAACTTAAAGGCTGCAAAATTTGATTCTAGATGGAGCTCTAGCATGGTCCAGTAAAGTAACTGTGGCATTCCAAATGCCAATCAGAACGATAGAAGTATGTGTTGGGAAATATTAACGTACTTGAAAAATATTTCCAAAATATCTCTTCCATTATTTCATGTTGTGTTTTAATGAAGAACCTTTTGGGGAAATTGCTATGCTTGAATAGCATGAAGAATGTACATGACATTTTATTTCATTCACCTGTGACCTTGCCTATTATTCTCCTCAGCAGTTCAGAAATGAAACATTTCATAAGCTATTTGCTCTTTACTGGCCAATTAATTATTATGTACCTCATTTCTTTTGTTTAGAGGTTAAATTAAAATAACATATTTAGTTTTCTGTGAGTTTGGGGCTACTCTATAATTTTCTAGGCTATTCCAAGGTGTGCATGTTAGTGTAAGATAACGCTGGCAGGTCACTAAAAGCATTTGCTTCTGCCTCTTACTTCACAACACCCCCAAGGCATGCGTTATCTCGCAGTACCACACATCTTGTTAAGCCTTATATTTTCTGCAGTTGATGGACAAGCTTACTGTCAGGGTCTTAGCAGAAATGCTACTTTTATATGTTTATAGCTTTCCCATTGTCTACAGTTCAGTGCTACGACGCACATCCATTGTATATCGAATGTGTATAATAGAAAGGCACTTAGACCGAAGTCAAGAAAAGGATCAGGTTAGTAATAGTTTTCTTTGAAAAACCATACAATTGCAGATAGATTTTAAGTGCAGAACTGCTAGTGCTGTGATGGCCCAAAAGCAACACCAAGACCACCACCAATATTTCAAATTATTTTCTCACTTAAGAAATAATTTCAGTATAGAAGACACAAGTAAAACACAATTTACAAAGACTTGGCTGTAGGTTGACTTCTCAATTATCATGTGCAGAAATACCCCAACTATTGGGAAGGCCTCACAGAAGAAACCAGGTGTTTCAATTAATTGGCATTTTATATTTCTAATATAAGATCTTAGATAAGTTGAATTAAATAAAAAGATCTTTTCAGTGTGGTTATCCAAATGGCTTAACTGAAGGTCATTCTTAACATGGTGATTCTGTGATTCTGTAACATGGACCTAATGCCTGACTTGTTGCTCTGAGGCGTTAGATACTGCTCTCCAAGAATTATACATCTTAAATCTCTATATGCTGCTATGTGTACACATCCTTAGCCATCATTATGTAAGAATAAAACCTTTAAGTGGATCCCATAGAAACAATTATATCAAAAATCAGGGAAACACATTTTCTTTAAATGAAGGTTTCTCAAAAAATACCAAACGTGTGCATTCATTCCTTCATTACATCTGTTGTAATAACACTAGTCCAGGTGGTCTGTATTATAAATACATAAAATCATGTTTTTGTATTATGTAATATTATTTCCTTTTGGAAGGTTGTCTGTTTTCATCAGGAAAAGGTGTTGTGTAATTCTTCTGGTATGTGTGTATTGAGCAGATGGCTAGATAGTTAATTCAAGAATCCAGGATGCTGGACAAGCTAGTGGAAATAGTTGTTAATTTTGACTTTCTGATCTTACCTTAAGAAGGAACAGGCACAAACAATATTCATGGAACTAGACACTGACTCCTTGAGTGCCAGAATCCCTGAGCAGTGGCTCTATAAAATGAGGTAAACATAAGCATGGATTTAGTTTCTAAATTGTTCCTGAAGCATGAGATTAAACAAAATGTTGCTGGTTGAACTATAGCTTTGAAGTTCTGGACCATTTTGAATTTGAAAAAAAATAACATTTTGTTAATGGAAAATACAGATAATTTGAATTGCAAATCAGTTTCCTTTTCCTTTAATATCTATCAAGTTTTCATGAAATACAATTTTCTCATATTGCAGCTGAGAATCATGATGTGCACTTGATTCTCCAGTGAAATCCTCCAGCACTTTACAACATACGGAAACACATTAAAGTCTTTCTCCATTTGGCAAACATGATTTTTCCACTTTAGTACAAGCAATCAAGCACTACTTCTTTTTATTTTGCTGCTTATAGAAAAATTCTGACCTTTTGTGTATCCAGTAATCTGATGGAAGTCAGAAGGAGCTTGTGGAGCATTGTTGTGGCACATAGCTGCAGTAAACATACTCCATAAATGTAGCACAACATAAGAATCAAAACGAGGTTTACTAATGATCCTTATTTAATAAAAAGCTACAGTAATAGCCCCCAAATACTGCAGTAAGACAATCGGGAGCTGTAGTGGTTTGGGGCCATCCATTATTGTTGAGTGCTTTTAATACAGTTTGCAATAGTAACCTTTCTTTGTTTTCTGTGTGAGCTGGCAGGTTGCCTTTGAAGCAGAAGAACAAAAGTACAGTGGAGTCATACACTAACAGTGCCTATTTCCATTTTTCTTTCTGCATTAAATTCCCAGAAGCAAAGAAAGTCAAATTTTTAGAGGAAAGGAGAAAAAAAAAAAGACATTTTACACCAGATTATAATTATTTCAAGGTAAATGGTATATTGCTATTTAACTGTAATCCATTGGTATATTTTTTCTTTGGTTTATTGAAAAACTCAAAAGGCCAAAATATCATAATTAATGACAGAATTGAACCACAGGCACGTGTGTTCAAGTAGAGGAAATAGACACAGACTAATAATTTCCTCAGGCTGAGTTTTATATAGAAAAAAAGCAAAGATTCTCTCTCTCTCCCTTCCCCCTCCCCTCAATTAATTATCTTCTTTTTAGGATGCTACTATCTGATTTGCATATAAGTGCCTTCAGGATACCTCCTGAGGTGGAAAAGGTGAATGTCTTCAAACACATACATTTTTGTTCCTACCCCATGAGCACTCCGAAGTCATGTGATTTCATAGCTGGAAGGCTTCCAGGTGTGAATGCTTTAGAGCTCTTTGAGATTAGGGAAGCAGATCAGAGGAAGAAATGGGACACCATGTATTAGACAGTATTATTATTCTTGTCAATGTTGGTATAATAACATTGTTATTGTTGTTACAAGCATATTATTACATTCATGAAGTGATTATGAGGTTGTTTTTATGGTCAGGAGCAATGTGAGAGGCTGCTTTCTGGTACGAATAAAAGGAAAGTGAAGATATTTGGAGAAAGGGAGCAAAAATGAAGAGAAATTTCAATAACTCGCTTTGTGACAGTGAGGCTTTAAAGGCATGGAAGAAAAGATTTAAAAAAAAAAAAAAAAAAAAAGAGAAGAGAAGAGAAGAAAAAGAGAAAAGCTTGAATTTTGTTTCCAGAGTGCTGTGAAGAGAGTCAAGATGTAATTGTAGCCAGAGAAATGAGGGAAAAAGAATATAGATGGAATGCATTCGAAAAGTAATGAAAGAGGGTGGCCCAGAAGGAGGTGAATTACTGCAGTGGAATGTCTCAAATGAAAAATACTGAGATGTGCGCTCTGCTTGTCTAGTGACACTTGATGACATAGAGCTGTATGAATTCACATAGTAGATGTCAGAAACCTGCAGGTAGGCCCTGATTCTGAGCAGCTGTAAATTAATATATCTCTGCTGGAGAAAATGGAGCCATACCCCTTTCCATGATCTGGCCATGTTAGCAAGCAATTTCACATATAATCAGATTATCAGAATGCAACATAACTATTACAGAAGATGAATTTTTCAATTTACTTGTTAAAAGCAAACAATAAGCCCAATAAGATCTGTTTCTTAGAATAGTAAATAAATGCTGTGCATGTTTATTCTAAAGAAATACATCATTTGCACTGCAGTCATTAATTCCGTCATTAAACTATGCCAGTTCAGAGTTCTTAAAAGCAGACATGTCAGAAGGCTTCAGGTAGTGGTACCTGGAGGGACTGAGTCAAGCTATCCTGACATGTCAAGAAACCTTGCTCCTTCCAACAGTCGTACTCAGACACACTGTGATTTGTCTTCTTGCAGAGGTTCTTTTGAGTCAAGACTGAGTTATGGATGTGTTGTAATCAAGCATAAAATATTTTTGTGCTGAGGTTTGTTCTACTTCCATGTTGTGCAAGAGTTACAGCTTGGAGTGGTCCTTCTGAACTAGAGCATGTGCAGATTTTTTTTTTTTCCCTGGGTCCTAAGTCTTACATCTGTTTTGCTGACTGTGCCAAGAAAAAGGGTGAACAGCAAGGGCTTCAGCTTAGTGCCGTCTGGTGTTTTGCTCAAGTTGTAGTCTTCTATTATGTATCTATTAGCAGTGGGGTTTACGACAGTTTTGTGTCCTAGGAGCGCACTGTACATCTATACCTGTCTGTGTCAAGACTTCTGTACAACTATCCAAGATTTTATGGTCTTTACTGGTAAATCATGTAGATGTTCAGAGAGCAAAAAGCTGGAGAACCTTGCATCTATACTGAAAGTAACATGCATTTCATGGTGCCTTGTTACATGATTTCATGCTTGTTTAAACCAGACAGAAGATGATTCATATGTATAGAACCTATACTCCATATTCTGAATATGGAATTTCTGTTGCTAAAGTGTTTATTGTGTAGTTCATCAGAATGATGCAGAGGTGGGTGCCAAACTAGGTTTGTTTCCCTATAAACCAGCTAACATCCTGAGCTCACATTTCAAGGGTCGTTTTTGGTAGTTTGGATAATCAATCAAAAAAAGTCTGTGATCAACAAACCAGAAAAGGATCCGTTTGAAAGGTCAGGCAAGAAGTCACAGTATCGACTAGATGTATACTCCATGAACACCATTAGCACAAACTGTGTAGCTATTAAAAAACTTTCTTTTTTTCAGAAGAAAAGAACTTGAAACCACATAGCTAGCCTTTGCACTAAAAACAAGGCATATAAATTGAAGGATCCTTAACGGGTGCTCTGGGTTGTAACAAGGGACTCGTGGCATGAACCAGCCCAGCTATCATTGATTTTTGATCAGCAAGCCATGTTTCTTGAGAAGCTATCTGCTTTTCTTCCTTGACAGGTGAAGCGTGATGTTTTCATCATTATTCCAATGCTTTCTTCAGCAGTGTTTACAGAACATTTTGCACAGATGATGCCCCATTCAGGAGAACCAGAACTGAAGGTTTTCAATATTTGCTTCAATTTCTTTCTTGCTTCTTTTCTGAACAATTTTTTAATTTTAATTTATACATTTTTCAGACAACTCTGCATTGCAAAGCTGGATTCTAAACCTATCCTTCAGGGCTTGGAGATGATGATGGTGTAATTTTGCTACATCTAACATTAGGCTGAGGCTTATCACCAGGTTTTCACTTGGTTTTGCAGTTTGCGCAAAGTTTCTCTGTATCATTTGGTGTCATTATTCCAGCTTAGAAATATCTCTAATTAGAATAATCTAATGCAGATTTTTATTATTATTATTATTATTTTATTTTTGTAGCCTTCATGTTCTGTATTTGAACAGCAGTGTGCAATCCATGGTCAGTTCTTGAACTCAGTCCTGAAAGGAGCATGGGTTGAATTTGCTGACTGCAGTTTCAGTTACTCTCAGATTTTTTCGCTGGAAGCAGGACAGACATTTAAGGTCACTCTCCTTCCTCCCCTCCACCCACCCCCTAAAACAATAATTTCTCTCAGAGACAGATCCTCATACTATGCTTAATCCAGTTACGATGAGGAAACGCACTCTCACTGGCGCCTTGTGCAGAAGCGAGGCGTTCCCTTACAAGATAGATTTATTCATTATTTTCTGTTCTGCCTGGCACGTATGCTGTGTGACTACATACAGTTGTAAAAAGGAACTGATATACATAGGAGATAATGTGAAGCCAATAAAATGCTTAAAGCAACACCGTAGTTGTCTGAGATATATTATTTATGCTATTTTACTTCCTAGATTGTCGTATTTATGTTCTTTTTATGGAGCTTCAGCTGTTGCCAAATTCAAGAGAAATAAGGTGCAATGTCCTTGAAGCAAAGAATGCCCCTTGCTCCTTTTTATGAGTTTCAGTGCAGCTGAATACCATTTCTTCTTTATGAGACTGTCATGTCAGGACTAGTTTTGCATGTATCAGCTGTTACTAACCTGGACTGGATCTTAGCTGTTGACTGATATTTTCAGAATCTTTTTCAATCTCATAAGCTTAGCAAAGTGTCTGCATTGATTCCTGTTTCACTGCTGCCATCTTCTGGAAAATTTTTAGTATTGTTAGGTGATTTTTTTTTTAATTATTTTTCTATTTTATTGTTATTACTATTTAGATTAAACCTGACAATCAGGAGGCGAACGAATACATGCTTCTTCTGGGTGGCTTCTGGAACACAGTAGCATGGAGTAAAGTTCATGTATGTAGTGCTGAAGTTATACAAAGATTTTAAAAAAGAATACAGGGAAAGGTGGGGCCTAATTTCTGTTGTAATTTGGTGTGAATTAGGCACTAAGTAATTGCTTAACTCTCATCAGCTTCCCAACCTTCATGTTCAGTAGTTCATTCCAAGAGCCATGTTAATGAATCCATCAGAATTCCAGGTCTTTCTGCGTATATCAGTGTGCAGATGGATGCTCAAATTTGCAGGGCATGTATGCATAGCAGCAATATTATCAAAGGGAAATAGGTTTGTCTTACTGTGTGAGGGTGTATTAATTGAGCTCCAAAGCTTCAACAGGCAGAGCTAAAGCCACAAGCAATAAAATTCCTTCTTTGTGACATTTGTTATGAACGGATACATGCATTCAGCAATAACATCTTTTCCAGACTTGAAATTATTTTAATGTGGTTTCCAACCACCTTTTTTTTTTTCCAAAAAAGTCAATTTTTGACATCATGCATGTAGTGTGCTACATCTTCTGTAGTATAAAAATATTTTGAAAAGATGTGCTGTTCTACACATTATAGAATGCTTTGTCTCACACTTTATAAAAGCTTCTCAGAATAAGTATAATTTTCCCCATTGTTGTCCCTGTGGTATGACAAACTGGAAGCCCAGTTCTCTCTTCAGCTCTTCAGAGCTCTCACACAGGTGAGGTGAATATTAGGGACAGGAGCATCTTGCTGTGTTTATCAGCCTGCTGCTGCAGCCATCTGCCAGCTTTTAAATTTATTTGGCTTCCTTTTTTAAAGGTAGCTTGGTCAGCATCAGTCTGGGCTTCTCTTCCCAGTGCTCCAGGGGGCAGGATTGTTCTCCTCATAGTAAAAGCTGTGCATTTCTTCTGAGGGAAGTACCTGGGCTTCTCTCAGCTTCCTACTTCTGTTCTGTCCTTTGCAGCCCACAGAGCACAGGGCATTTCAAGCAGGAGCTGGATGAAGGTTGCCAATCCACATAAATCAGCAAACAGGAAATCCAGGGAGGTCTGAGAGGGGTTGTCTGCCTGTTTCACCAGATTATCCCTAGGTTAATGCAGCCTGATGCAAGGCAAGCTCCAGGAAGCTCTGTCTGTCTACAGACACCAACTCACCATCACTCACTGCAGAGGCTCTGCGTGTGCCTGCTGCCATTTAGACCTGAGGCAGTGAGCCCGTGGGTTGTTTTGGAGAAGTCAGGAGAGGGGCTTTCACTTTTATATTCAAAAGAAAGGTATTGAAATCTCAAAGACATTTTGATGCAGACCTACTCTTAAAGCTTTTAATGTTTATAGAAAATTGCTTCTTATAATATTGATGGTAAATTGCTTTTAGATTGCAAAAGCTACACAAAATCTGCAGCTACGTGTCTGATACCATGTTTTGACAGATTGTCATGCACCTCACAAAGGTTTAATTTTAGATGAAATATGAATAGTAAGAGAATGTACTTCATTGTAAGGAAAAAGACCAAAATTACTCTGTGAGCACTACCGTGCTTTTCAGTTGCATTATATCTGTTAAAACAGGTGTCATTAAAAATGGATGCTTTTTCTACTGTGGCATTTATCTTCATTGTTGTATTTGCTGGTTTTCTGTAACTGACAGTTGGCAAAGCCACAAATCCTAAGTGCATGTAGCTGCTGCAGATGGTAAATATTCCGATTTAAAAGGTTATTGCTTGTAAGCACAAAACATATGAAAAGATAGGGCACGTGGCTGGTGGTCACACTCTCAGTGCTGGATAGAGAAGTGCCAGAGGCAAAGTCAGCCCAGTATTTAAAATGTGTGGTTCACAGCGGTGGCACAGCAAGGAGTGTGACATTTGGTTGTGTGGTTTTTGTTCAGTTGGTGTTTGTAGTTGTTTTTTAAGGATTGACTGACTTTAGATGAAAATAAGTAATAAAGTACACTGTTTCAAAGTAAAAAATGCTTTGTAGTTGTTTCTGGAGATTTGAACTCCAGCCAAGAGTCAGATTGCTTACTTACTCAAAATGAGAGTATATACAAGGCTGCTCTGAAAGTAACACCTCCTATTTTATTATGTTGGCCTGCAACATCAGAGGCAGATGTTTGTGGTATGACAGTAGAGGTAGAATCTTCCCACCGATACGCCACTACATGTTGTTGCTGTGTGAGAGACAGCAGCAGAGGGGCAGTCTGACAAAATGGCATCTGACACAGAGGTGCAGATGAAGCAAAGGTGTGAAGCTGAATTTCTCCATGTGGAAAAAATGGCGCTTACTGACATTAATCAACACTTGTTGAATGTTGATGGAAACCAACCAGTGGATGTGAGCAGTGGGTGGTGCATTTCAGCAGTGGCGAAAGCGACAGCAGATCACCTCCTCTGGTGCAGATTTTTGCAAGTGTGGAATGCAGGCTCTTGTTCATTGCTGGTGAAATGTATAGCTAATGGTGGTGACTGTGTTGAAAAGTGTTTTGTAGCTGAGAATTTGCTCTATCAAATGGTGTTGTTGTGCCTTTTTGTATCTCTTTGTAGTTTCCATGGAAATAAACAGGAGGCATTTCCTTTGGAGCAACCCATGTATGTGTGGTAAAACCTTTTCCAGTCAAACATGATGTCAGGATTGTTTTTTTTTTTACAGAATCACAGAACCACAGGCTGACAGGAAACTGTGGGTCCACCTCCTCCAACCCCAGCTCAAGCAGGGACACCTGGAGGAGGGTGCCCAAGCCTGTGTCCAGGCTGCTTTTGAAGATCTCTGAGGAGGAGACACCTCAGCCTCTGGGCAGCATGTTCCAGCACTGAGTTACCTGCACAGTATGGAAGTGTTTCCCAGTGTTCAGAATATCTTGTGTTTCAATTTGTGCCATTGCCTCTTGTCCTGGCATTAGGCACCACTGACAAGAGCCTGGCTCCATCCTCTTTGTCCATAAATACCTTCAGGAATTTGTAGATATTTATGAGATCTCCTGAAGCCTACTCAGTCCCAGCTCTCTCAGCCTTTCCTCAGAGCAGAAATGCTCTGTCACCTTCACTGGGCCTTCACTGGACTTTTTCCAGTAGCTCCACATCTCTTGTTTTGGAGATCCCAGAACTGGACTCACCGGCCCTTGGTAGAGAAGGTCACCTCCCTCACCCTACCAGAAATACTTGCTTAAGGCAGCCTGGGATACCGTTAGTCTTAATTGCAGCTAGGGCATGCTTTTTCACCAGGAAGAATTCTTCTCTAGCTATGTATCACTTAGTATTGGGATTATAACTCATCCTTTGTAAAGTGTAATTGAAAGCTATATTTTTTTTAAACAGAAATACACTATAAAGAGAGATGACATCGAGTATTATTGGCAGAGCCAATCTATATTGAGACTTTTTTATAGCTTTGATTTCCTTTAAAGCATACTCATATTTTTTTCTATGAATCATTTCTCCAATCAGCAGCCTATAGTTTGACTGCAGAAGTTTATTTAGAATTGAACCTTGTGCCTTGTATGCTTCTACATTTTTAAAGGCTTTTTTTGGCCAGTTGATCATGTTGTCTGGTGAAAAAAAAAAGGAATTCATTGCCGTTTCATTGTTTTATTTCTGTTACTATTCAATAAATCATTCTCAAGGCAAAATATACATATATTTGCAGTATGCATATATACAGTTTAAAAAAAAAAAAAAAACTGCTACTATGATGTGAAAAAATAAACAGCCATACATTTGCTCTGTACAATTTTAGAAATTGCTAGCTGGAACTTGCAGGAGCTTCTGAGTTGTCAGTGTCTACTTATTTGCTCTCCCCTGTATTATTTTCATTTACTAAAAAAACAAATCATGGACATACTTTACTTCTACTAGGCTGAGTTTTGACTGTATGAAACAGGGTGTGGTTCTTTTGAGTAGTGATCTGAGATTACTTGCAGGGTGTCCAATGTTTAAACGTCGGAAATTTTCTCCCTTACAGTGCTGCTTTGTGATCTCAAACTGGTCTTTTTGAAATCTGTCCTCAATGACATTCAGGTTTTCACATCAGTTTAATTGACATCATTGTATTTTAAGGTTTTGTGACTGAGGGGTATTATGAATTAGGCTCCAGTCAATAAGGTAGAAATAGTAGAGCTTTGTTGCTTCATGGGAGTAGGGTAAGGTTCACTTGCAGTTCCAACGTGCTCCAATGCCCTGAAGTTCAAAGCTTTACAAGTATCATAGAATGAGGAAATTTTTTGTTTTGGTGTATAATATATAACCAAAAATGTGCTAAAATACATAAAAATGAGTCTACTTAGTTCCATGTATGTCTTAGTTTATGCATTGCTTGCTGTGTATTCCTTTTTAAATTACTTCAGAGTTCTATTACAGTAGCATTGCACATGCATTTTCTGACAGCTCTTTAAATAATGAAGTTAGCTGCTGTCACCTGTGGTTTATTTCACCTTTAGGTTGAATTGTGGTTGTAACGTAGTGCTCCTCTGTTTTGTTTAGAGGTCTGGGGGGACTTGATTTTAGAGAAAGGAGTGGGTGGGGGTTTTGAAGATTGATTTCCTGAAATACATGTTTTCCTGGAAAAGCAAAATAAAAGTAGTAATCCCTGCATTTTAAATGTAAGGTGATGGATCTGTAATTTTTCTTTGTTCATACGGTCATAGTTTTGAGAGACCTTTGCCTCTCTTGCCTTCTAGTTTTATGCTACGGTCAGGGTGTTGATCCTGCCTTCGTTCAGTAGCTTTAATTTTCCTGATTGTCATCTGTAGTGATTGGCCGAGACAGCCAGCACTGAATGAGTAAAGGAAGATCAAGAAAAAATGCAGAACAGAGAAGCAAAAACAATTTTGATAAGGCTGGTTGTCAGTATATTTGCTATGACAATAGGTCATATCAGATTTCATTCTATGACGAGATTACAAGTTTGATTAAAAGAAAAATTAATTACACAAAAACTTCAAACTACAGAATGTTCTGATAAGGAAATCACCACCATAATATATCCATAAATATATCCACGGGGGGACTGATTTGTAGCTGAAATGTTTAGGATGTGTGCAGCAGCATTGTCTCATTGCTGTCAGCTGGCAGAGTATGCATGCATCACTGGGCAGTGGTCCTGAGGTTTAAAAACTGTCAGATCACAGAAAGTAGTCCATGATCAGCAGAGTATTGCTAGCAGAATTCAATAAGGACTGATAGGAAACCTGTCACAATTCAACACTTGACAGTGACCCAGAATAAATACAAAGACTCCACTGATACAGCACTGCAACAATACAAAGATTAGCCAAATATAATTAATGACAAAAGCCACTCCCCAGAAAAGTGCCATGAATATTATTTGGGGATGGGGAGAGAGAAGGGGAAACTCAGAGTTTCTCTGCTCTGTTGAAGAAAATTATATATATAATGATTATAATACGTAAGTACTTTCACAAGAAGAATATAGGAAATACTGAAAGACTGTTTTACTCAAGAAATGTGGGCAGAAAGTAGTAGTTGGAAGCTGAATGCATAAAGAGTCAAAGTAGAAATTAGATGCAATTCTTAAAAGTGATTTTGAAGGGCCATTAGAACACTGTACAAGAAGTATTAGTCGGTCTTCCCTGGATTTGAATGTTTGTTTTGGCCAAACTGTATGTCACACACAGTCTGTACTCTGTCTAGCTAATAGCAGTGGATGTCGGAGGGAAAACTGAGCATCCCAAAGGTAAATATAGACTGCACAAGTCCGGTAAGAAATCTGGGGTGCATACCTGAGTTCAGTACACTGAAGCCCCTAACAGTGCACCCATAGTGCTGCAGCTTAAACCTCAGCTATGACTATGTCAGTAAATTTGCCTTTGTTTTGTAGACTCAAGAGGAGGTGAAAGTGTGAAAGAAAAGGAGCCTTCAGTTGAGGAGTAACCTAAAAGTAACAGTAGGGAGCCAAAACTTGAAGCTTTGTGTAGGGATAAGAATGGAAGTATTGAATTGAAGTTGGAAGAAATCTTATTTTAGCAGGAATACTTCACAAGCGTTATAGGGAGATATTATCAGTGCTAGAAAAGAAAAATGAGACATATGCAGTAGGCAAGAAAATGAGAGTTATGGTGTGTAATACAAAAGAAAGCAAATCTTTGAAAAAGAAAAAGACAAAATCCTGTTTCCAAAAAAACAAACAAAACAACAACAACAACAACAAAACAATGAACAGCTCAGCATATCAATGACAAACTCCTTTTCCTCTAAAATAAGAGCTACAGTCTGCTCTCTCTTCCAGACTTGAAACTTTATAAAAGGCTTGATCAGGAATAACTCTGTCTATAGCTCAGCTTCATCATCCAGTGTTTCTTTCAGCACCAGTTGTGGCACTTTGCACAGGTCACGTCTGGAGTGCAAATTCCCTTCAACTGAACAGAGTTTGGACTGATTTTACCTTTTGTTTGAGTGATCATAGAGATGGGAGAATTTTAAAAGCAGGATCTGGATCCCTGTTGAGATTTTTAAAACCTCCTGTTTTGAGGTCATTTGGATTCAGGGTTTCTGCTTGGACCTATCCATACATTTTTGCAGATATTCCAAAGCCTGTAATAGCATGCACACAGGTTATATTAATTTCCAGTGTCCAAATCCCTTAAGTGCTGCAGGAATTTTCCTGCTAATCCTCATTTTAATGCATAAACCTAAAGGGTAGGTTTAGGACCTTTGGGATTTATTCTTTGTGCTAGCTGTTTTACAACTGAAGAATCTTTCAAGGGTAACAATAGTAAGTGCTAAATACACTGTTCTTGAACAGTTTGTGTTATCATAGTAATCTGCCAGTTTTTCAGTAAATAAAGGAAAAGAAAGTGTGACTGTTGTTAGTAATTGCACTACTTACAGTAATTTTTAAACACATTGTAATATTAAACATATGCAAAAGTGTTAATCCTGGGTGAACAACTTAGATCTTTTTATTTCCAAGGGCAAAATAACAGAGTTAGTGTTAATCAGCCACAAAATACAAGTTAAATGACAGCATTTTTGTGGTTGCTGTATTTCATTACTGAAAGTTTATTATATTTTTCATGTTTGAATGTAAAAACTGAATGGAGCTACCACAAACTGCTCTTTGTTGTAAATGATGTGCATTTTCTTTATGATGCATGCTTTGCCATATAAAAGGCAGTGCTTAATGTGTTTCTGTTGGGAGATGCCTATTTATTCTGACAAACCGATCAGCCTCCAGGGTGTTCTTTTGCCACAGAACTGATTTTACATCTCATCCATTATCTAATCAGATGTGAAAAAAGTATCCTGGCTCAACAAAAAAAATCAAGCTTTGTCTCATCACAAGCATGTGACAGGGTCACTCATGGGCTTACTTGCAAGATACAGAGTGGTTAGTGGAGAGTTCAGTTTACACACTTATGCACACTTGCACTAGAGCAGGCCTCTGAGGAAAATGCTAGTAAACACATTGATCCTGCTCGTGAAGGGTTTTTGTTTAAATGTAAGAATAGAAAGTGGCCTCTTTAGTGAGAAAATGCATTTCACATCCTTAAATAACGCAGAATGAGATTATGGATTTTATTGTTGTAATAAATAGCAACACTTTCTAAACTACATTGTGAAGCAGCTGAAATATCTTTGCAATATGTATGTCCTGGTTTGGTTTGGTTTTTTTTTCAATCTTTCTTCAATACATCCTCCTTTTTAATATTTATGAAATGTTTAAAACTGCAATTTTAGGAGATTGGAGAGAATAAAGGAAGTGAGGCATTCTGTGATCATGCAGTGATACTGCGACTGTATACAAAGCCCTTTCAGACAAATGTTTTCAGTCTGACGTATTCATAAGAAATAAATTCTGGAAGGAAAAAGAGAATAGGACTTATCCAAAGAGGTACAGTTAAGCCAGCCATAGCTTCAGTTGCTACAAGATAACAAATCTTGGAGATATTAGATATTCAGAGAGAGTACATCTCTACATGCTTGAACAATGTTCAACAAAAAAGAAAAACTTTTAAGTGCAAATAGTTGTAATTGCATGATACTGGATTATAATAGTGCAACCTTCATATAGCATACCTCGCAGAAGTGTCTTCCTTGTTACTGTTTGCTAAGAAGCACATAGGAATTAAGAGATCAATGTCAGCTGGAGTAAAGGAAAACATTTTAAATCACTGACAAAATAGTGAGAGAAGTGGCAGGAGAGCAAGTGATTTGATTCGATACTTTTGGAAGGTAGAGCATTCACTCCATTTCTTCACTCCTAATTTCCCTGGCTTTTTGAATAATAGACTCAACCCTTTTGGAATTGCACAATGCTGCTTTTTGTAAAAGCATCATTTCGTTAGCATGACAATGAAATACAACTTTCAGTCGTTCTTAGAAAAGTGACAATAAGGCTTGAAAGACTTCAAAATGAAATTGGAAAAGATGGAATTTTTGTCAGACAAATGTCTCAGTGTCATGTTCTCCTGATATCCTTTATTCATTACAAGCGAATGCAGCTCTGTATCTAAAAATCAAAGCTGTTTTATCAGTCTTGCTTATAATACAGGTCAGAACAGCTTACTGCTGAGAGATCTTTCAGAGTCTAGACTGGCATCAAGACAGCGTGGCTTTAAAACAGCAAAAGAGAGACTCATTTTACATTATTGACTTTCCCTCTTACCTGCAAGGACACAGAATTTAATGCAGCAGTGATGAGTCAAAGATTTTGACACATGTCAAGACAGATATCTTCATTTCAGAGTTTAAAAAAAGGCATTGAATGTGATATGTATGAAGCAGTTTGGATAGGAGAGGCAGCTCAAACTGGTAGAGGAACAATTGTTTTATGCATCTGCAAAAGAATGAACTCTTATGTAAAAAAAAATGTTACTGAAGGTAGATGAAATCAAAACAGTTGCTAGAAATCTAACAAGGGTCTCATGGGAGTCCCTTAAAACCCACGCTAAGTAACCTATCATTGCACTCTGACTGTGGACTTCTTAAACCAATTTATAGAAGTCCATATCAAGGGTATAATTCTCTAGAAATCAGTGCTTTTATATAACTTCTATAAAGTGATGATCTCCTAGTAAATTCAGTAATGGTTTTCCATAGAGAATGCATTTGACTCAGAAGTACCAATAGGCTGCTTCCTTTAGCAAACACTATAAAGCAGAGCTGCCTGTTTTAGCCACCACCCTTCTTGTATAGATTTTGTTACAGCAGAAACACACGGAGAGGTATGAGTATGATTTTGTCCTGAAACTGCCGGTGTAGCAAAATCTCATTTTTAATAATGGCATTTATTTTATTTCACTGAAGAAGTGTATGATAATAACTGCAAAATTGCCATGTTAATGATCAGATTGTATAAAGAGACGCACAATTTGGAGGATTATGGGAAATTAATGGGATGAGGAGGCCAAGAGATCGTCTGCTGTATAACTCTTCACGGCTGTAATCTGCTGTCTGCATCCCTAATGTGTTTTTATCACTTCTGTGTTTTGGCTTGTTTTCCAGTTTGTGTTCTGCCGTGAATGTAAAGAAGAATACCATGAAGAGGAATGCAGCTCTTTCCTCAGCACACAGGGAGCTGTGACCCAGAAGGTAGAGATACCCACAACTCATTGCATCTTGATCATTCTCCTTTGCCCAGCAAGAGTGACATTTGTTAAGTTGATCCTAATTATAATCCTAAGCCAAAACAATTTTGTTCATGATGAATTATTCTGGCCATTGGGGTTGATTTTGTGGTAGATTTCAATTGCTTTGATTGACAGAGTTGTCAGGAGCACACAGAGGTCTGCCATCAGTTGATAAGGAGAAGCTCTTCCCAATGGGCTTCTGGGGCTGTCTCTATTTAATGTGAACACCTCTGAAAGGCTTTCTTTAGTCTTGCTGCCTCGCAGCTTATATTCAGTGCACCAGCCAGGAAATCACGTGGGTTTGGACTGAATAACAAGGTTTTTGTAGAGCCTGTGGGAGAAAGTGCTGTTGATAATTTATGTTTTAGCTTAGAGAAATAAAAAATGGATTGCCTAGGCTAGAAGCTGTTAGCTGATAATTACTCTAGGCAGTTCTGTAATGTTGTGACTATTGTAGCTGTAGCCCTGGACAGGAAATTGTTTTTCTTTCCTGGCATTTCTGTTTGAGATTGAAGTGACTGAAGTTTCCCTGCTCTCCATGACTAATCAATCACAGTCAATTAAAACAAAACAAACAACTACAACAGCAACAAGAAACAGGAGAGGTTCCCCCTAAGTATCTAAATATCTCACAGCTTGATGGCCAGGCTGATCTTCTAGGAAATAAAACACTATAATTCAGATGTCTGGAATGCTTGATGTTAAGAGGTAAAGCTAACCCAGGCCCCAGGCAGTTCAACACAGTAGATGCAGGATTGTAAGCAGGTGCTGACAGGGTGTGCAGCCAGCTCTCAGCTATGCATGCACAGCTCCTGTCAGCACCTACTGGCAGGCTCTGTCTTAAGCTGGCATTTGGGCCTCACTCTTTGAATGCAGAGACTGAGATGGAGCTAGGAACCTGAAGGGAACCTTTCCCATCAGTTACTATGAGGTGGTTCTTTTACTATACTTTGGAGACAACGCAGGAGGCTGCGACCGATGTAGAGATGTTTCTCTTTAACTTTTCTTAGTGAAGCTCCTCTACTTTATAAAAAAGAACCAATGCTCATCAAGACAGAATTAAACAGATGGTATCCTAACACGCAGGACATCTGTCTCCAGTGCCCTGCAAGTGGTGTATAGTAGGAGGCTCAAAATCCATCTAGCCCAGAGCCCTGTCTCTGACAGCTCTCAGTTACTGATGTCTAGAGAAAAGTGCATGACTGTAATCATGCTTCATTCTCTGAATGTTTTCCCAGCTTCTCGAGACTTATGATTCAGGTATAGAATTTTGTATTTAGCAGCGAACAGCGAATTTTTATTCCTTAAATTTGTGCAACCTCCTTTTGAAGCCATATGTATACTTCTGTCATTCACATTACTTTGTGATAGGGAGCAGCTTGCCTGTCCTCTGTGAAGAATAAGCTTGCTTGTTTGCAGCAACCTTAGAAAAGTGTTCCAGCTCCCATTCACATCTATGTAAAAACAAACAGCTTCAACAAAGACATTGGAAGATTCTTAAGTTAAAGTATCCAATAACTTGGTGAAGTAAATCTCAAAATCTTACCCAAATTATACAGAGCTAGAAATTGAACATGAATAGTGTACCTCTTATCCACCAAGCTATTTATGTCACTGTACAAAGTACTTCAACAATTTTGAGTCATTGAAAATTAGAGCGTGTATAATTTCATGCTGCATAAAGTTAGAAGACCATAGGAAAAAGTGGTTTATTTTAAAGACTTGCATATTGCTCTAGCTTCTCCTAATATTAGTTTGAGTGCTACATCCATCTAATCCCAAGTCTCGCCCAGTTAGATCTGTTAGCTTAGGGAAGTTGATTACTATTGATGTTCCAGTGTAAAGTGAACATTTTAGCTGCTCATGAAAAACTTCCATTTTCACTGGTCTTGAAAAAGCTGTTCCAAGAATAGTTAAATGGTGTCAGGATATCTCTTTTAGCTGTGCAAGTCTGTTCCCCAGTACACAGAAGATTAGAGACTACTCAAAATTCATTCCGACGCTAACTTGTGTGGAACACAATTGACTTACATCAGCCTTCTTGTTCTTAGAAATGCACTGATCAAATTCCTCCACAAGATGGTGATGTGCTACTAGAGAAATGTTTTTACTCGCTTCTAGCAAACACTTGAGCAAACTGGGATCTAGCTAAAGCAGTACCAGCCGAAGTGCTGGTGAGATGCTCTTTTCATCTGAATTGCACCAGTAAAAAATTGTCTTGCATACATCACAAGTGTATAATGCATACAAAACATTCACAAAGCTTATGTGGAAAGAGGTGCATGTGGGACTGTTTCATCTGTTTCACTGACATTGATTTAAATATTTATCCACCTGTATTTTCTGCTTTTGTCCTTTTTGTCCTCTTTCTGTGTGTGAGAGCTTTTGAGAATTTGCTATTATTGTACTATTTTTCAGACTATTATAACTTTGACCATGTCTGTCTAGTTAGGAATAATACATTTCCAGGGTTGCCTTTTAGGGCTTAAGTTCCTCCAGTTTGACTCTTACCTTTTCCCCTAGTCAGGATCCTTTCCATTTCATTTATGTTACAAACAGATCTTACTGCCACAATAGCTAGTAGTCAGATTTAAGAGTCAACCACACATGCAGTCACCAAACCATTCTGCTCCAGAACTGATGGATCACAAGATCACAGGATGTGTAGTTTTGGGAAAATATCTTCTATCAGAAAAATACAGTTTTTATTTTATCTCCTGGCAGCTATAATAGTAAAAGGAATCTTCCCTTTCCTTAGTGTTTCTACACTCACTTGTATGTCTTGACATTTCAAGTGTAAGAGGAAACACTGTGGATAGGTTTAGGCCTAAGTCAGTATGGTGGCTATGAATGTAGGGGATCATGAGGAGTGGAAAAGAACTTGAAGCAAAGCCAAAAAGTGCTATTGTGGAAAAAAATGGATGGGCAAGGATTGATGGCGACATTGAGAGTGAGAAGAGCTATGCTGCTACCAAAGCATGCTCTTGTGGTCCCGATATCAGAGCACCAAGAGAGCCATCTGCTGCCTAGGCACTGCCCATGCCATTCCCCTGCTTCACCAGGAACAGGGAAGCATGAGACCTGGCACTGCACACCTCCCTCCTTGCTGTTTAGGTTAGAAAAAGAGAAATCCAGCAATGGGAATGCAGAGAATAAGCTAGCATTAAATACTGGCATATTAAGCTCTTACATATTTGTGTGCAGATATTGTGTGGTCTATTGGGATGGATAAAATGTCCTCTTTTCTACAAACGTTTCCATTTTTAGCCCTGATCTCCTGTTGAAAACTCATCCTAAGAATGTACTGATTATTTCTCATCTTAATGCATAGGTTACATAATTCTAGGGGAAAAAATATATATCTGAGCCAACTTCGATTGACAAGCTTTCTTTTAAGAACATTGCAGTTTCTTAGGGCTATTTGAAGATTAGAATGTGAGAAGTAATCATGTTTGATGGATTAAAAGGCACAGTGTGTATGATGGAATCAGTGATACAATAAAGTGACTCCAGCCAGATTTAGATTTAGAAATAACTGCTTAGCACCTGCTACCTACACCACAAAACCTGGATCCTTTTAACCTCGCTCATAAATAGACGGAATCCAGCTGTAAACCAGCTTCCTCTCTTAATCCACAATTTAAAATTAGACTAGCTAAACTGGCACAAAACCGTTCTGAACAGTTTGGTTTTTAGCACTAACACTAGCACAACAACTGCTGTAAACCTAAGCCTGCATGCAACATCCTTGGTGGCTAATGTCTTAAAACTTGCCAAGTTGTCCCTTCTGCTCCAAGCTTAGCTATTAAAATGGTATCAAGTCATATGTACTCTTAGTCCCAGCCTGAATTGCTGCTTTGCTAGTTCTAGCAGCCCCAGCCCTGCAAAGTGTGTGATTCAGGAAAATCTAGCACTAAACATGAAAGTTTAGGTGTTGGTGCAGCTACAAATTAACAGTTTCCATTACATAAGTTACAGAATAGGTTGTGTGAATGTCTGCCATTTTCTTAAACTGAAAAAATCTTGCTCCCCACTGAAGGTGCTCATTTTAGACTAGGTTCACTATGTGTGCAAAGTCAAGATTTTATTGTCTGTCTTATCAAAATATTAACAAGCAAATCAAAGAACTATTTTTAGTCCATTTACAATAACAGCAGGACTTACCATTCAAATTTAGTCTACCTGGACTTATGCAAGGGTTTTGACATGGTCTCCTACAACATCCTTATCTCTAAATTAGAGAGATATGGATTTGAAGGCTAGGCTATTATGTGGATAAAGAATCAGTTGGATGATCTTAGCCAGAGGGTTGTAGTCAACAATTCTGTCACAAGTATCCACCAAGGGTCCATCACTATGGCCTTCCAATACTTAAAGGAAGATTATGAACAGGAGGGAAATCAACTTTTTACACATGTAAACAGTGATAGTACAAGGGGGAATGGTTTTAAACTAAAAAGGAGGAAATCTAGGTTAGACATTAAGAAGAAATTTTTTTCTCAGAGGATAGTGAGATGCTGGAATAGGTTGCCCCGAGAGGTTGTGGATGCCCCATCACTGGAGGCATTCAGGGCCATATTGGGAGGGGCCCTGGACAGCCTGATCTGGTGGGTGGCAGCCCTGCCTGCAATAGAGGGGCTGGAAATGGATAATCTTTATGGTCACCTTCAACACAAGCCATTCTATGATTCTATGATAGTTAAAATTATGGATATGCAAAGTTTCTGATGTTTTTCTGGCATTATGTAGGACTTATTCAACAACTTTTTTTGCCTCATTCTTCACTGACAACTGCTCTTCATAGCAGCTTTCCTTAAGCACATGGGTCGGAAGGTGAGGACTAGGGAAGCAATGTCCATCCCACTGTAAGCAAAGATCAAGTTCATCTACAGAACCTGAACATTCATAAGTGTATGGGTCTGGATGACAATCTTTCCAGACTGCTGAGCAGATTAGCTGATGTAGTCACCAGTCCACTCTCAATGATATTTAAAAAGTCATGGCAGTTGGATGAGGTCCCTGGTGACTGGAAAAAAGGTAACGGAGCACCTGTTTTTAAGAAGGGTAGAAAGAACAACCCAGATTCTGACCTGTCAGCCTCACCTCCATGCAGGAAAAGATCATGGAGCTATGCTAAGGTACATAGAAGGGAGATGGATGATACAAGCCAACCAGCATGGCTTCACCAAGAGTAGGTCCTGCCTGACCGACCTACTAGCCTTCTAGTCCCCAAACCTGCCCTTTTCAAATCAAACCTCAGTTGCTTGTTGCTTGGGTCCCAGTTTTTACTATGCCCCAATAGTTGTTGCAGGATCCAGTTGTCAACTGTTTTTTTTCTACTGGCAGTATATGACTTACCTAGAGCTCCTGCCAGCCCAGGAGTCTCTCAGGACAAACCGCAATTAGTCCAGCTCTTCAACTGAGATGCAGCAAAGCCTGGAAGTACATTTTTTTCCAGATCTGATTCAGTTCATCAGTACATGCTGCCTGGATCCTGACTACAGATGCAGGATTCAGACCTTAGTCATACACCTTCAAGCAAGTGATAAGCTCTGAAGCAGAGCCATCTGATAACTTCTCAGAAGTGCTCTTAGAGGCTCTGTGCTTGCAGAGGTGTAACATGAAAACATACCCAGGCACATTAACATCCAGGAAAGCCTGTAACATCATCTGGCACTTTGCTGAAGTCTTTTATGTTGTTGTTCCTGGAAAGGCTCCCATCTTACCTGGGTTGGAAGTGAACCATCCTTTATTTCCTCCCATTGCCTCATGTATGCAGATCTTTAAATTGCCAGTAGGTGGTATAAAATACTCAGCTGTGTCTTGCTAGATTTCCCTTCCCAATCACTGAACATCTGTCTCATCTCTTATGAACTTTTTGCTGTAGATTTCCAGCAAGCACAAAGAATTGTGAAGGCTGGTCTCTGTATAGGTGGCAGCTTTCTGTAGTTATGCAGGAAAACATATTGGCTCACTGTGAACAGGAGCTATTTCAGAATTTAATTCTAATGTGGAATTCCCAAACAAAGGCACTCACATAAAATTCTTAGCTGAATTACTGAAATGGTAAAATCCTAAATATTAAGCTAATGCTTCACGAAAATCAGGTTTGATGCAATGTATTTCTTACAGCATTGTAAGTGGATGTGAGCATAGTGAGGCAATGCATGGTGCATTTCAGTAGTGACAGTAGTGACAGTAGCTACAGTGGGTCACTTGTGCATTGAGTATGGCATTCTGGCTCTTGTTCATTGCTGGTGAAAAAATGCATAGTTAACAGTGACTATGTTGAAGAGTAGTTTTTGTAGCTGAGAATTTGCTCTAGCAAATAGAGTTGATGTGCTTTTTGTATCTGTTGTAATTTTGATGGAAATAAATAGGAGGCATTACTTGCATAGCAACCTGCATATTATTTTAAAGAAGTAGTAAAATTTTTTCTTTGAAAATTCAGCGAATGGTGAATTAGTAGGGAAAAACATATGTATCACATTGGTCTCCACTGGTATCTGAATCAGCTCTTGGTTATGGATATTTTGTGTTTATGCTGTAGAATACTACAATTATCACTTACACAATTGTTTATTCACTATTGCAACAAACCTTCCATAGTGCTTTTAGAATAGTGGAAGACAAAAGATGTGGTATTTGAAATGGTATGTGATGACCAAGAGTTAAAATGAAAAGCATGCAGTATCATAGAATCCTAGAATGGCTTGGGTTGGAAGGGACCTCGAAACATCATCAGGTTCCAAACCCCCTGTCATGGGCAGGGCTGTCAATTGCTAGATTAAGTACTAGATCAGAGCACCAACCAACCTGACCAAGAACACCTCCTGGGATGGGGCATCCACAACCTTTGTGGGCAGCTTGTTCTAGTGCCTCACCGCCTACTTAGTGAAAAACTTCCCTAACATTTAATCATCTGATCTAAATCTCCTTTCCTTTAGTTTAAAATCATTCCCACTTTTCCTATCACTATTTACTTGTGTAAAAAGTTGATTTCCCTCCTGTTTATAATTTCTCATTAAATATTGGATGAGTCTTCTCAAAGCTAAACAATCCCTACTCCCTCAACCTTTCATTGTAGAAGAAGTGCTCCAGCTCTCTGATTATCTTCATGGCCCTCCTCTGAACCCACTCCAACAGTTCCACATCCTTCCTGTGCAGAGGTGGGGGCAGGCCTGGACACAGTACTCCAGCTGGGACCTCTGGGGCAGAGCAGAGGGGGACAGTCACCTCCCTCTCCCGGCTTGCCACCCATCTGCTGATGCCCAGGATACTGTTGGCCTTCTGGGCTGCAAAAGCACACTGATGGCTCAGCAGATTTTTCCAGCAGGGCTACTGTCAAGGAGTTCTTCTCCCAGCCTGTACACAAACCTGAGATTTCCTTGACACAAGTGCAAAACCTTGTTGTTAGCTTTGTTGAATCTCATTAGGTTCACATGGGCCCATCTGTGTAGGCTCTTTTTTCTACTGGAAAAAAAGGGGAAAGTTAATTGCAATGCTAAATGGTAAATACCGACCTCAAAAATATGAATTATTTCACTGCATTTTAGTGAAAGAAAAGGCTACTCAAGAAGTGCTTCGTACAAAATATCTTTCAACGAGTCTCGAGTCACAGTATGAAATCTGGAACATCTATTATTAGACTATTGATTTTTTTTCCCATCAGATAAATTTAAAAAGTTAAATAAAACATGGCTGTACAAAAATGGTACATGTAGCTCAATTTCTTAAGTATCTTACACAATGGAAAAAGAAACTGAGGCTTGGATTCAGTAAGTGGTGTATTCCCAGTGTCAGGCACAGGACTCTTCAACTCACAGATGACTAATTAAAGGAACAAGAAAAATAACTATAACCTGGAAATGCCCTGTAAAATGAATCCTTATGTTAAAAATAAAGGTGCACTGGAAGAAATCTGAGAGTAGGTCTTGACTTCCTGTCTAGTGAGGAATAGATGGGAACTATACAGACAGAATTTAGCTTTCATATTTTGGGCCAGAGTAAAATAAAAAGATGTGACACTCTGCTTTTGTTTAAGAGGTTAAACTGACCGTCCGTTGCAGCTGTGTTGTCACTTACAGGAAAAAGCATATTCTTCCTTCCATTGGTCCAAAACAGTTACATGGAAATGACCTGTAAAGCAGACTAGATGTCTGCTTTAGAATGGTAATCATTCAGTATCTACTAGCTGCTTGAGTTTTGTATTAAACAAATCTTCTGATATGAACGGGACGTTCACACACAGGATGCAGAGTGAGAATCTTGATGTGCATTGTCACCAAACTGGAACTCTCTAGTTTTATTTAGTAAAAATTTTTTTTATATCAGATACAATACCCCATGTATAACATGGAACTTGGATTTTAGCTACTTGCTGCCATCACAGACCAGCTCTTTTTTGCAGTAGAGTTCCCTAGGCACATCAGGCCAGTTGACTCACATAAAGCTGCTTGGTGTGAGTGTAGCTGGACCTGAGTGGTACTGATACTATTTTTCCTGTGAGTGAAACATAATTGCATTGATGGATATCTTTCCAGTTACCATTTTAGTGTTTTGATTAGTTGAAGTCTTTCTCTAGATAAGAGCACTAGTCCCATAGATGAGTACACCTCTCTTTACAAGATTTTTGTCTCTTAATTTACTCAATTTTTTTTCAAAGCTCCTCTAGCCTATCTGATATCCTCTGTGCATGCTATTTTACCCCAGAACTTAAATAAAAAACATCAGTAAACATGACAGGAGATTACTCATGCAAAGATGTTCATAAGACAGCCCAGTAGAAGCTGAGAAAACAAAAGAAATTGAAGTTAGGCTGTCACCGACCCCTGCAGATCAGATTTCAAAAGATGAATCTGCTTTTGCTTGGTGCTCTAACCCAAAATAGTTATAGGCAGTGTTAATATAAATATTATGGAAGGAACAGAAGGAACAGTATTTCTAATGAAAAGGAAACTGCTTTGGACACATTTTTAAAATACTGCAAGACCAGCTCTTTTGCTTATCAGAGTCGAAATAAACAGCAACAACAAACAAGCAGGAGTCCAGCTACTACATTTACCGAAGCTGAGCACAACATGGTGTTTACAGCTTCATATTTATTTTGAACCACAGGCTTTCAGTTTTCAGATGTTGTTTATGCTATGCGAATTAAGTATGGTTGTAAAAGAGGAGTGCTTATATGAGACAATTTAATATGATGGCATCTGAATTTAACGTTATGTATCTAAAGCTTCTGATGCTTTTGAACAAGTTGTTCCATACATGTTTTTACTCTGGATGGTACTATTCAATTGCTGACTGAACACATACTTCAATTCCTTTACATAATTCTACTGACAAGGTGGCATGTGCCCCATTACCTGTATGAGCTGCTACATTAAAACAGGATGCTTTGCTTCTGTTTGAGCATGCTTTCTGTTTGATGTTTGATCATCATGCTTGATGTTGGTTAACTGTATGAAGAACTTTACCTGTACATGTTTTGTTGTAATGTTGTGTGGAGCTCAGCAGTCTCTGTGGTCTTTTTATCCCTCTTAGTTTTTCCAAAAGACTCAGTGTAGGAACAGAACAGAAGTAAATCTTCATCCTTCAGTGTGACCCAGAGATAGCAAGGTGAATTCTCTCACCGTCTCACTAAAAGGTATTGAAGAAGGGAGGCTGAAAAATGCTTGCAACAGCTCATCTGGAGCTTCCTGTTATTTATGAGTATTCTCTCCTTGTCATCATATGCGGAACGATTTGTAATCGAAAAAAAATCGTGAAGTGGAATGGATGGAATCTAGTAGCTTTTCAGTAATTATTTGACAAATACCCTATAATAACTGGGGAACTGGAGCATACTGCATCACAAGTGTAGCAAAGTCTGCCATCCATGTGGTGCATACCTGGAGTACTGGCAAAGCTTCCAATCCAAGCCCAGGCATATGCAAACCACCTCTGGCTGAAAGCTGTGGACTATTACCTATCCCATTGTCAAGGAGAGGTCTGCTAGCTTAGGGTGAACGAAGGTGATACAAGTAGACATTGCTAACGGAGAACTGCCATATAATTTTTCCTTTATTATTTGAGGAGAAAATGAAGATAAGTACATGTGCTTGCAGTCACTGTATGTGGAGCACTATATAGAGCACATGAACACTACAGTCTCGTAAATCTGGGAGGTATGATTTTTTTAATGAATTAGAGAGACTCTTATCAGTGTACCATTTTTCTGCATTTGCTTCCTGCAGCAGGAAGTTTTTAAACTCAGCATTCAGCAATACTAGGCATAAGAGGGATGTTTCAGCTCTAATGGGCTGGAAATAACATGCTGCTGAATCTATTTCATTCCAGAGGTTTTGCAAAGGAAAACATTAGTACAATAATTCACTCTGCTGTTGTCATTAATTTGTTCTTTCTCAGTGAATTGTGTATATGCAGTTTGCACTTGTTTATTTTAATTATTTCTGAGTGTTCCAAAGTTTGTCTTTGCTTTTAGAACTAAGGTCAAATGTCTTTATACAAATCCAATTAGCAATTTGGTGCGTGAAATTTTGCCTCAATGTCATCTGCTATTATGGCACAATAAAGTCATTTTCCACAATAAAGATGTGGAAAAAATACATCTCCAAGTCCTGAATCACATCATTTGGATTTTGACTATTTGGGAAAAAAATGGAGCCACTGTGGAGCTCTTCTGAGTTGAATACAAAAATTAAAATTGCATCTGGTCTTCTCTTATAGCCATTGTTTTGAAAATAATAGCAACATTTTTTTGCTGCGATAGCAATTTTCATCTTGTATTTATGGATGCTAAATAATTAATCGCTGTTGCAACAGAAGACATTAATATCCTCTTCCTTCTGTCACTGTGCAAACCGAAGTCCCACTGCTGTTCCTACCTTCCACATCTTCTGTTCAGGCCCCTCTGTGCTAGCTCAGATCTCTTGCTAAAATCACCCTTCTTTAAAGATCAAGGTGCTGTGAGATCAGTATAGATTATATTCTTTGCTATTAGCCTGAGTAGCATTTTCTATTTCCCAGAAGTTCCTAATGCACCATTCAATGAATGTCACCATTTGCTATGCTGCTCAATAACCCAGCAGTGTGCAGAACCTAACTCCACACTCAGAAGCAGAGAGGTAAAAGTAAAGATCACTTTTAGGATAGAGCTGAGACAAATTTGTTCATTTTCATTGCCTCTGCATCAGAAATACTGGCAAATGGGAGAAAAGTGAAGATCAGTAGAAGTATTTAAAGGCTCAGGTGACTGATACAATTAATAAAATAAAGGAAATGAGAGCGTAAAAGCATTTTCAAGGTTTTCTGATTAGAAGAGGCTGATTGTTTTAGATGCATGATGGAGCGACCACTAGATGAGTGTTCTTGAGATGTTGCTCTTTGTTACTCAATCTGAACTTGGGTGACTCCAGCCAAGAAGTAACCAACTGCATGTTGCTCACTGACACTGGAAAAAGTCATGTGTTTTATCCATAGCAGCTCAGTAGAAATCAGAGTTAAACTCATATCACATATTTCAAAGTTGGACCAACTTCTTTTTCCTGACTTGTTATAAATAAATATCTTAGAAATTCACCTAAGTGGGTACAAGTTGATTCACAGAGTGATCTGTAGTTATCCAGAAGGCAGAAACACAAAGAAACTGTAACAATTTTTACAAAGGATATAATTTAGTGTAAGGTCATTGTTTTTCCACATACTTGAAAAGCAAGAAACACAGTATGAGCAGATAGAGCAGCTTTTCAAGGCTGGAACCAAAACACAATGTTTACTTTGAACATCATTTCCAATCCTCTATGATAGAAATTACCCAGGGCACTGCCATCTCTTTTGTCCTTGTATTATCGTTCTAGGTAGGAGATTGCCAAGTAGGACACTTGTGTAGATTATGTAATTTTGTCCCACTCATAAATAGGACAAACACAGGAGTCCGTTTTACAGCCCTATTCATGATGACTTTTGCTGTCTGTGTTGTTCTAGCTGGGAAGATGCTTGCTTTCATTATTCACTAGGACTTTGTTACTTTTCCTCCAAAACCTTTGTGTTTCTTCTCTGTAGTTTATGAAGCCTTACACATGTGCACAAGATTATATTTGAATGAAATCTCTATCACAGAAACAAAGGAATATGCTTTCATCATTTTTTGTGATGAAAAAAACAGCTTTCTTCTAGGAACCTTGCTTGGAGGTATTGCATTGCCTCCAATTTGTTTTGCATTTCTTGCAACAAGAGATTTAACCCCTGAAGCAAATATCTCAAACCTGTATAAAATGTCAGTTCTCAACGGGATTCGTCTGATTCCAAGCTTCGCCTTTTGCTTTACTTGCCTGGGCGCCTCCGCAGCACGTCCCAGTGCCCACTGTGCCCTCCTGTGGGACTGCTTGGGCAGGGATTTGGAGGATGCCATTGATCTCTACCTGGCTGCAGAATCTCCGTCAGGTGGCACACACTCCTGCAGCCTGAGCAGGGAGGGCAGCCTGTGCCACAACCCAATGCATGTGCTGTGCCCACCACAGGTAAACAATCTGTGAGAGCTGCATAATTTTTGCTTCAAAATACAAAATGCAGCTTGCACTCATGTGTAAATTTTTTCTCTTTGCAGGGATATATAGTTGATGAAAATGCAGCCCTGCAAGCCCGATGGGAAGAGGCATCTAAAGAAACAATCAAGAAAACAACCAAGCCATGCCCCAATTGCCATATTCCAGTGGAGAAAAATGGTAAATTTATTAAACAACTGGTACTTAACTGTCATGTAGAATTAATGTTACAACATGTATATATGTATGAATGAGCATGTGCGCGTATGCATGCTATTAGGACAAGAGAGGAAAGGAACAAAGCTTGAATGTTCCCTTTGCCACTTTATCTAGGTTACCTTGAAAGCAGTCACTTAGTTCTGAAGCCACTGACTAAGTCTCACAAAACACTCGTGTATGTGATAGACAAGGAAAATGCTGCACTGGCTGTAGCATTAATATGTCTGAATGCCCAGCTAGTTGTATACATTTTGGAATGGAAAAAAATAGACATTTACAGGGCAAAACTCATCTCACACTGAAGCAAAGCACGAGTCTGATGAGGTCCAGAAGATTCACATCTGAAAGTGGAATTTAGGAGAATTACATGTGGTCTAGATGTCTAGATAGTATACAGCTGAGTTGAAATGAAATGAATCTCGACCTATTGAAATGCCCGCAGTAGAAGATCGAGTCTGAGGACGAAATGTGAGTGCTGACAAACTGCTTACACTGATCAGTGTCTTCCCTGTAGGGTGAAAAGTAATCTATTAGTAGTGGATTGGTTAAAGCAGGGAACAGGAACAGCAAATAGGCTACACTTTTTAGAATGTGCTGTTCTGAGATTTAGTTGTTTTAAAGTGAATTAATCCAAATACCTTAAAATCAAAATACCTAAGTATTGTATGAATACTGAGTATAGAGATTTCTTCTCCATTTTCCAGCATCAGTTATACAAATGAGACTTTGAAAATGCTAAGTGAGATACTGCAAACAGTAAGGAATGTTTGAAGCAGTGATACTGTGGAAATATTACTGAGGAAGAAATAGGACAAAATCCTGAGATCTGGGGTATGAGGAAAGAAAAGAAGGTAGCTGGCAGATGGAAAGTGGGAGATTTCAAGCACAAGGAGCAGAAGGATTGAAAGCATGAATTCAGGAGTGGGAAGGGGAGATAAGATTTGGCAAAGTATAGTGAGCAAGGTAGGCAGCAAAAGAGAGAGAACAGAGGAGTAGGTCAGAAAAGTTATTTACAGGCTTATAAAATGAGCTGGAAAGCCAGAAGGTTGAACTGGGTTACAAATAGACAGAAATTGTGGCTGCTCATACTTATGGCATGTGAATGCACAAATAAAAAATCTTCTGGTTAGGCTGGAAGCAGTGCTAGGAGCTTTACTTTCTCCTACACTGTGTAACTTCATTGTTAATTTGTAGGCAGTTGTTGTAACACATCATAAATAGAATATCCCTATTTGACACTATGATATAATTTATATCATTCCAACTAGGGAAATTGCTTATAAAAACTACCAGTGTATCAAAAAATAAAAAATAAAGGCCATTATATTTTTTTTCCCCTGGAAGAAAATAATTATTTAAAACATTGTAAGAAGGAACAGACCTTTCCTTGACAGACCCATGACAGAACAGTGCCTCATAATGCAAAATGCCGAAGACACAGAAGCAAGGTAGGAATATTTCAGTGTACTGGAACCAGTTGGTAATGCTGCCATTCAGAAGGACCTTGACAGGCTGGGAAATGTGCTGAGTAGAACCCCATGAATTTCAACAAAGGTAACTGCAAAGGTCCTGAGCCTGGGGAGAAATAACTCCATACACCAGTACAAGCTGGGGACCAACTGGCTGGAAAGCTTTACAGAAAAGGACCTGAATGTCCTGGTATACAAGCTGAGCATGAGCCAGCAGTACCCTTGCAGCAAAGAAAGTCAGCCATCTCCTGGACTACATGAGGAGGAGCATAGCCACCAAGTCACGGGAGGTGATCCTTCTACTCTATGCAACTCTGATGAGACATGTCTGGAGTAGCAGGTCCAGTTCTGAGCTCCCCATTTAACAAGTGGATATAGCAGAGCAAGGCCAGTGAAGGGGCTACAGAGGCAATTAATTTAGAGGAAGGAGCATCTCATGAGCAGCTGTGAGAGTTGGCTCTGTTCATCCTGAAGGCTGAGGGGAATTTTACCAGTGTGCATAAGTACCTGATGAGAGTGGTAAAGAACACAGTCAGATTCCTCTCAGTAGTGTGGAGTGGAAGGACAAGAGGCAATGAGCCCAAATCCAAATGCAGTGATAAAATGTATATGAAAACACTTTTCACTGTGACGATGGTTGAAGACTAGGACAGGCTACCCAGACTGGTTGTGGTCTCCATTCTAAGAAACATTCAAAGCCTGACTGGACATAAACCTGAGCAGCCTGCTTTAGTTGACCCTTCTGTGAGCAGAAGGAGGTTGAGTTGGATCATTTCCCAAGGTCTTTTCCCACCCCAGTGATTCTTTGAATTAAGGCATGAAGGTTGAAAGATGCAGTGCTTGTTGTCTTCTCTGATAATGGGTACTGCGTGTTCCAGCTTCCAGACTGACATTTGTAAACTGCTGGCAGCCCATTGTTTCCCATGTAACAATACTGTGGTGATGGTATTGATGTGTTTCATTGAGTCAGAAGATTAAAAGGCACCTAATGACTTCTAAAAAAATGCCTTTGTTAATTGCATTCTCTCAAAATATATACCAATTTTAAATAACAGATTTTCAAAACAGAACGGTATCTTAGCATTTAATTTAGTTGTACTCCCCAAAAAGTTGTAGTCATGCACAAATGACAGATTTTCAAACCACCACTTACAAACCAAACTTGTGCCTGCTTGTTAGTGAAAACTAACTTGTTAACAACTGTGAACAAAAATGATTAATGTCCTTGAGAAGACAAACTGACAAGACTTCCTGGGAACTGCAGTAATTTCCTTGCTTCTCTGAACAGAACAGAAAGCCAGGAGGTCCTCAGTGGGCCTGGCTGCTGTGAGGCCATGGTTCCATTGGCAGTCTAGAACTGGTTGGGAAAGGTGTACAAGTGTTCTGGTAAAATCATGCTTGCAGAAGGCATTCTGCAACAGAGGATTGGCTCTAAACTTTAAGTAAAATGTATTGTGGAGGCTGGCCACCAGTACACTTACGTTTAAATAATATAGAAAAGTCCAGTGAATTGCATCTTTTACATAAATACAAAATGTTTGATGTGTTGAATAGACCTTGCCATCACAGCTAGTTTTCTCCCTCTGACAAGTGAAGCCGAATGGCCTATTTTAACAGATCAGTTCTGGTGTCTGTTTTTACCTTCTGGAGTGGCATTTATGGGAAAAGTTTTGTAAGGGTAGCAGGTCGTACAGTAGGAAACACACACTGCTTGTACATCCTATCACCATCTGGAGTCAAACTGAGATGACATTTCAGCATTTCTTACTGCATGGTTTTTGTTCTGTTTGAATTATACAAGAGATTTCTTTGTGTGGTGAGCAACACAGTTTCCATTTGAAGTACATTTTTTTTAATGACCTTTGACAATGTTAATGTTTTATATATTACAAACTAAACATATCATCAAGGCTGTGAGCAGAGAGATTAAAGCTGCTCTCACAGTATGGGCAAGTTAGAAACCTAACACAAAGGAAACATTGATATGATCAAAAGACTGCTTCAAATATTAAGAAGGTCAAGTCGACTTAAATTACTAATGCCATTTTTGTATAATCGGCAGTCAGTCACTAAAATCTGTCTTCTGATTTACTCTTTGCAAATGCCTCCAACGTTGAATCGAAATTTTAAAAAATATAAACTTTAGTTCAACTTCTAGCTCATGATTCCACTAGCATACATTACTCTGAAGCAGACACCTCCATGAGTGTTTTTTTAGAGCCTGCCGTTCTGTCCTGTGTCCCTTCCACAGTCTCTCCAAATGTCAGACAGTACTACAGTTCCTACTTCTGCAGTCCCTCAAACATCACCAGCATGTTGCATCCTAATAGGACAGGGAGTAATGGGATTTAGAAAGCTGAGGAGAAGCAGTCTTCAGATTTTCATTTCTCTCTTACTAAGTGTTTTCCTTGGTTAGCAATTGAATGCCAACAAAAGTTGATTCTAAAACTGTTAATAGCTGATTAATATCAGTAAGTGTTTTCCAAGTACCAAAGCCATTATTTTGCTGTTTTGCAGGTGGCTGCATGCACATGAAGTGTCCTCGACCTCAGTGCAGGTTTGAGTGGTGCTGGAACTGTGGCGTGGAATGGAACAGAACCTGCATGGGCAATCACTGGTTTGACTGATAGCACAGTGGCCCAGGGGCTAGCTGGTATTGCTGCTGCAACTGGCTGTCATCAGGGTCACATTCTGAATTCCTTGCTTAAACAAAACTCCCAGTGGTTTCAGAGATGTTCAGAAGTTAGCTCAGTTTGTTGTTTTTTTTTTTTCTTGCTTGCCTATGAAATCATACTAAACTTATATTGAAGGTATGCCAAGGGTTTTAAATCCACTAAAAGAAAAATTGTTTTAATGGACAGGCTTGGTCACTGTGGTAAAAGGGGAATAACTTTCACCTTTCTGAATATCTGCAGCCTGTCAGCACAGAGAGAGACAGGTTTACCATGAGGCGCTCACTTGATATTTCTAGTCATAAATCCCTAACTCCTGCAAGAGAGCAGCAGGTGCTTGTGTGTATCAGGGGCTATGGTGGAGAGTCTCAGAACCAACTCCTTTGGTCAGTTGGTACAATTTTTGATTTTAAGACTGAATTTCTTAACAGCTTAATAGCTTCTTAGCAAATGAAAGACACTGGCTGTTCAGTGTTTACTCAGGGTTCTTCTGAACTTACTGTGGGGTTCTTGCTGTCAAACCAAATTCTCATAGAAATAGTGAGCTTTATGCCAGTTTTGTGCTTGTGTATTTGTAACACACAGCATGAAATCTGCCTATATCACACAGACTATATTACCTCTCATAGATTAGTTGAGGATGTATGCAGTTTGAGCTCTAACCACGAGTGCTGCAGTGATGATTGGGTATGATTAAGTGGTGCAGAATCTAGACTAGGTTTCATTTTTCTTGTGCTTACAGCTATACTTTGGATGTAGCAAGGGGAAGCAGGAGGAGCCTTCTCGGGGATTCCCTTCATTATCAATCTAAATTGATTCAGAATATGGTTATACTTCTGAAAATGTATTCACAGCTCAAACAATGAGAAACTTCTTTCATTTTACAATGTTTACACAATAAGTAAAGCCTTATAGCATTTCCAAACCTGAACAATCTCACTGTTTCATGTTCTTTACATTGCTGTCCTAATCTAAAATGAAATTGGGTACTGCTCATTTCAACATGTCAGGTAAGGATTTCTTACAATACATTTGAGAAAAAGCACACAGTAAATAAAAGTGTCAAAATTGACTTAATTTCTCATGTATTTATTTATTTTTATACAATGTGAGTACAAAGATGCTGGGTGTAATGGATAATGCATTTTCTTGACAGATTAAACTCAGCTGATTCCCAGCTGGGAGACTAGCCCTTTGATTAAAGCATACTCTTAGAAGAAAATGAATTCCAGGGCCATGAACTTTTTGTGTCAAGTCTGAATTAACAATTTGTGTGGTGAGACTGTAGACTTCTGAAAATATGGGTGTGCCTTGTATTAGTCAGTGCAGAGCAAAAATCTTGAGGTACAAAGAAATCCCAGACTCTACAAGAATGCCCAACTGCTAAAAGCAGTGGACTGCTCATCTGTCTCAGCTGGAAATCACCTTAAAAGTCTGAGGAGGAAAAAATAACGGTGAAGGGGTAAGGTACCAAAAATGAGACTGAAATGATGGAATTAAGAAAATGCTGTGAGAGAGAGAAAGAAAGTGGCAAAGAGAGCACAGTGGCCACCTGGTAAAAGCCATTTTCCTTTTTAGTACCAGTGAACTAAAATGTGTGCAGAAATGGTTTCATTAGAGCACAGGAGTGCAATAGAATGATGTGATGTAGTTCATTTAAGTACATTATCTTAATGAGGATATTTTACTGTTAGCTCTGATGATTTCCTTATTTGATTTCCTTCACCTGGGTCTATTTTATCATTTTATGGCTTTTTACCAACCGGCTTGGGAAAAATCTCCATGAATAATTTTACTTTTATACTAAGTTACATGGGAGAAGTCTGGATCTCTTTCCCATTTTTGCTTAGTGCCTTTCTTACAGAGAAAGAAAAACTTGTCTACTGGAAGACATTTTCACTGAGACAGAGCTATCCATAACAAGTTAATATTTTAATGTAGATACCTATAACACAAGCTCCTGGATCAAGGTCCATTGAAGTCAAGGGACCATATAGATCAGCTCCTGTATTTCTGGTCTGAGCAGGGCACAACTGAGCATGAGTCATAAGGCTACAACAGAAAGATCTCTTTCTTGGGAAGAATTCATCAGAAGATGGGAGTATGAACATTTATCAAAGCCATAAGCAAGGGCAAGAAAGAAGAATAAAGGAGTTCAGAATAAAGGCACTGACTCAGTATTATTCACTTTTAGAGTGTGACTTTATAGCCCCTTGCCACGTAAGACTTCTTCACACAGTCCAGATTCTCAGTTTGCAACCATATGACACCCACTTGCCAAAAAAAAAGTGTGGCTTCTGCAGATTTTGGTAGAACACATCCTGATCTTCTCTGTATTAATATATATATCTGTATCTGTATACACACAGTTTGAGATGGTACAGCCATCTGTACCTCACTTCTGTTTACAGTAAGATTAATTTTTATGGTTTTTACAAGGTAGAGGGCATGAAAAAATAAGATTAATGCTCTGCTGACACAGTAAGAATGCTAGGATGCCTACAGAAATGTGTGAAGGGGACCTAAAATTTCCTATGCTGCTTTTTTCTTTTTTATTCTGCATGGAAAAATACCTTTAAAGAATGTAAAATGTTTGATTTAAAACTTACTGAAACTGTGATTTAAACCAAAGTGAAACAGAACAAACCAAGTCTTGGGTGTCTCTGCAGTCTGTTACTCTAATTTCAGCGTTGGGCAGAAAGGGTGGGATTACTCCCCCCCAGCTTTAGCTGTCAGTTGGTTTGATAGCCTCAGAGGTTTAGATATAGACCTGCTGTGCATGTGGATGGGAACATAGTAAGTTTCAAGCACATTTGGTCATGGCAGAAGTCTGATGGAAAAGTTCCTGCCAAGGACTGGGTGCAGCTCCAGATGTATAAACAGGACTGTGGGTATCCTCCTTGTTCTGTCATTATTACAGAGGAGTGGGGAGGTGGAGGGGCCCTTTTCTTAAAACTTACAAACTCTTTTTTTTTTTTGCCAGCATTCATTTGCCTGGTAAATGCTCCCTTTGACTGGGTATTCATGCCTCTGGAAGTACTCCTGTCAGCCGCAGGGTGAAGAAGGGAAACAGGACTCAAGCACAAAGCAAGAGGCAGACTGAGGGCATAAGCAGATGCAGAAGTTTCAAGAGCTTGTAGGTTTGTGTTCACTACTGGCAATGCACTCTGGAAATACTAAAACTTAATGTTGAAAGAACATGATTCATTACAGTGATATAAAGCAAAAAAAAAAAGTCTGCATCTTTTTATGTTTAAGTTTGCCATTGCTAATTGAAGTTGCTTCACCTCGAACTTTCTTCATCTTTTGGATTAATACAATTAGAGACTTGCTCCTGATTCTGCAACCTGAGCTCCATTTAATGTGTGTTAAATGGATTAAGTACGGAATATATGCTGAAATATTCAATTATAATTATCTCTAATAATTCAGCTCTATAACAATACAGAAAATGTCTAGTATTCAGTTCCAGCTGGCAGTGAAATCTGAAGACTGAGTAGATTAAGAAGAAAATATGTAACATCTTGGCTCCCTAAGGACAAAGCATATCTCAAAGCTTAGCATTAATAATATTTTAGGAGCCGTGATGACTAAAATATGTTTTGTATGTCTGCCCTTACCTTTTTGCCAACTACAATCCAACTAATTTCGTTTTAAAATGTAAACTTTAAAAAGAAATCAGTAAGTGGCACTTCGGAAGAAAAATTATACCACTATTGTAAAAGTCACACTTTCAAAGGACAGTTAAGAATTGAGTTTTGCCTTTTGCATATGAATAACCTACAAAGCAATGGAGAGCTGTGGTCTGATTCTTTAAAACGAGATTTTGCTCCCAAGCAGCAACATTCACATGCTTCTTTCAGTTCCTCCTCAAGCAACAGCAAAGCCTGAAAAAGAAAGCTCTGGACCAAGGCAGCCAACAGAAGGAAGCCTTGTGTCTGCTTATCCTGGCAGTACTTCAGCAATTTCACCCATTTTTAAATTGCTCCCATTTTTAAGAAGAATAGAAACAATGACCCAGGGAACTACCAACCTGTCATTCTCAACTCTGTGCTGGGGAAGGTCATGGAACTGATCCTTCTGGAAGCCGTGCTAAGGCACATGAAAAAGTGGGAGGTGATACTTGGCAACCAACATGGCTTCACCATGGGCAAGTCCTTCCTGGAAAACCTAGTGGATCTTAACACCCTGGCAGTATATTGTTTTGATGGGTGCACTGTTCAGTAGATGAAGAACTGGTTGCAAGATTGTACCCAGAGAGTGATGGTCAATGGCTCAGTGTCCAGATGAAGATGGTGACAAGTAGTGACCCTCAAGGGTCAGTACTAGTCTTGTGCTCTTTAATATCTTCACCAATGAGATTGACACTCTGGTCAGGTGCACCCTTGGCAAGTTTGCAGATGACATCAAACTGTGATGTGCTTGACTCACCTGAAGGATGGGATGCCATCCTGAGAGACCTAGACAGGCTTGAGCAGTGGGCAATCTTGAAACCCCTAGCTGTAGGGTGTGCTCATCACTCCCAATGGACATCATCCAAAGAGACCTAGGCAAACTGAGCATTGGGTGCAGGAGAACGTCATGAGATTCAACAAATCGAAGTGCAAGGTCTAGTGCCTGGTTCAAGGCAACTCCCACTGTCAGCACAAGCTGGGGGATGAAAGAATTGAGCACAGCTCTTCCAGAAAGGACTTGGGAGGTATGGGTGGATGGGAAATTGGACATGAGCCAGCAATGTGCCATCACAGCCCTGAAAGCCAACCAGATTCTAGGCTGTGTCAAAAGAAGTGTGACTAGCAGAGTGAGGAAGGTGATCCTCTACTCTGCGCTGGTGATGCCTCACCTGGAGTAATGCATCCAGATGTGGAGACCTCAGTACAGGAGAGGTGTGGACCTGCTGGAGCATGTCTAGAGGAGTGCCACAAAAATCACCCAAGGGATGGAACATCTCTGCTACAAGGACAGGTTGAAAAAGCTGGGGCTGTTCAGCCTGGAGATGAGAAGGCTCCATGGGGGTACCTAATAGTGGCCTTTCAGTATCTAAAGAAGGGCTGTAAGAAAGAACGGGAGAGACTTTTCAGCAGGGTCTGTGGTGATAGGACAAGGGGAAATGGTTCCAAACTTTAAGAGAATAGCTTTAGGCTGGATAGAAGGAAGAAGGCTTTTAGAGTGAGGGTAGTGAGGCACTGGGACAGGTTGCCCAAAGAAGTGGTGAAAGCCCTTTCCCTGGAGACACTCAAGGTCAGGCTGGACCACACTCTGAGCAACCTGATCGAGCTGTGCATGTCCCTGTTCATTGCAGGGGAGTTGGATTAGATGATCTGTAAAGTCCCTTCCAACTCTAAGGATTCTATGATTCTATTTTCAAATTCTTTTATCAAACAGAAAACACAGCTGCATATTCTTTGCTGTTCAGAGCCCTGTGTTTAGGCAGTGTGTCAAAATGCATACAGTTATGTGCCATCACTTGAGCCAGCACTGCACTGCACTGTACTGCCTTCCCCATGCCCTGCTTTCAGTCGACACAGAGTTAATAGCGCACTGACAGTTTGCCTATTGCTGAGCAATGACACCACGTTTACAGCTCAGGGTGTTATTGCCAGCCAGGCCAGGCTGCATGTGGGCCACAGGCCACAGGTTGGATATGCCTGGTCTAGGAGTTACAAAAGTACATGCAATGAGTAGCCCCCTCTCATATTTTGGGCAATTGCACCAGAAAAATGTTAATGGCTTTAAGCAAGCTGTGAGAAGCTTGTTTATTATATGGAGGATCAAATTTAACGTAGTGGCCTTTGTATGTGCAGGAATTACTTTGCAGAACTCAGGTCATACACCATTTTATTTTTCTTCCTTATTATTAATAGGGCTTTTTTCTTTGCTTTTAATTCATTTTTTTTCTTATCTGTGTCATCTTTTTCTGAATAATGGAACAGTGGTTCTATGCCAGTAGATAAAATATGAAGCAAGACGTCACATGTTACATTACTTGTTTGGCTTTTATCCCTTGAAAGCTTGAGGAATCCACAAAATCCATGTCAGCAGGGAAGTGCCATTATTTGCATTTTACAGTCAGGGAGTTCAGCTCAGACATAACAACCAGACCACATGTAGACAAGAGGCCAGGCATGTGCCAGTCCTCTCCCCATGGCTGCATTCCCACACAGGGGAAAGCTGTGGCCACACCACAGTGGGTGGCAACCTTATGCCAACATAACGATGATGTTAGCCCAGGGAAGCAAGAAGCACACAAAGAAAGTAAAATAAAATTTTAAAAGGTTAGGTTTTTCAATGGCCTAAACTGTGACCTAAAATGACATCCTGTGTAACCACTGGGATTTTCAACTACTGGCTTCACTGGGAGAAGGGTAATTTAGAGGCTTTGAAAGCACAATTTAGTTTGACTCTTTAGCAGCACATAAGAGATCTCTGGGAGAACTTAATGTCCCAGCTTTCTCCTTGTTCATTTAATATTTCATCTTTAAAACATATTTGTGCCCCCACTCTCCACCTCGCTTTAGTGCTAACTAAAATCCATTAAGTACCGATGTCAGAGTTCTTTTAAAAAGCTTTAGTTAAGTACAGCTGAAGCAATACACTGTATACTCATTCTTAGTTGGTTCATGACTGTATTGTCTGCCTCATAAACAATAATCTCTGTAGTCTGACAACTTTATTTTCTGTACACCAGCCTTGAAACTAATTGGATGAGGATTTCAAGCAATGATTAAAAGGCACTGCTAAAATAGAAAGCAGCAATCAAAAAAACGAAATAGTATTCAGACACTACATCTACTGGGGCCAATGTAATGTGGGTATTTTTTTCTTGTAATGAACTGTAAATGCTCCTGGATAAGATTAGACAGCTGAGTTTGTTTATCCCTGGAAGTTAATACTGGAAAACTCTGCACTGCTCTTTTCCAAAGTACAGAGATCACAATATGGTAAAAAAATTTACATTTTTTTTAATTAGTAGCCTAAGTCTGTGTGTTCCAGAGGTAATGGAGTTAAAACAGAAAAAACCAAACCACGTCAGTAAGCCACATTGACATTTCAAACACTCACTGCTGCAATAAATGGCAGGTTTGCTTGTCTTTTTTTTTTTTTTTTAATTTGCTTCTCGAAGGCAAAAATGGCTGTGATATTTAAATTAAAATTAGTTAATGAAGCTTAAATCAAATCTGATTCAAGATCATGAGTTTTAGCAGTGATGTAACTGATTATAAGGCCATACCAAAATATTATTCAGGCTGTGCTTAGTGAATATTAAAGTACTTCTTGGCTAACCTGCAATCATTCAGGTATTTAGTTTATTTCAGAAGTACAACAACATAGGATATTTTTATTGACACAGTTTGTTAGATTTTAAAGAAAGCAAACATAGGCTTCTAAACAGCATTAGCAGCAAGGTAGCATGGTAGGATGTCTCCTCCTGACATTAATGGTCTCTTTTCATGCAACACTTGCTATGTACAAGTTAAAAACAATCAGTGGCATTTCATTTTTAGTCCTCCTTTTTGTATAGCTTTGGGCAGGATTGAATAAATAAAAATACAAAGCAAACTGAAACTTTTTTCTGATTCCTGATGCTGAGCTTTCTGAAAAAATGTGGTCTGAGAAACTTGAAATCAGTGTTGGCTTCTTCAGAAAACACAAAATATCCATAATTTAGAGCCTGCTCTAATGAATACATCCAGTGTCTCTTGTTACATTTCCAGCAAGCAGTACATACATCACATTATTATTTTGCCATTTGTAAATATTATTTACTTACTTATTTACACTGAATTATAAAAGGTCTTAGCAGAGCTTTACCAAGTCTCAAATAAGTTATTTCTATTTACTGTTATGCATCACTGCTTCATCTGAAGAAAAATAGGTTTTGCTGTTGCCTCACTCCACTATGGAAAAGAGCATGAAGAGACACATGGGTCTTGATGTTCCAGGGGCATCTTATGAGGTCCCTCCATATATGTTCTCCCAACTTTGTTCTCCAGGCTTTACTTGGCCTACTCTCAAATGAAGTTTCAAACTTTGAGGACTGTATGATCAATTATTTAACTGCTTGCAGAGAGAAATCCCGAAGTCTTTCTTATTAATGCAGCCATTGTCTCTGATTCAACAACTCCTCCAGTTTGTCAGCTATCTACACTTTCTGACTATTATTTCTCTCTCTCTCTTTTTTTTTTTTTTTTTTTTTTTTTGCATTTATACAGTGCTAGTTATTTACTGCTGTGTGTCACAGGATACAGGCAAGTTACTGCAAATTGAGCAAATATAGGTAATCATCCTTTTGGTAATCATCCTTGAATGTGTTTGTGAGTGTTGTAAATGTTTTCTTCAAGTGCTACAAAAGCTTTTTTTTTTTTTTTAAACTACTTTGCAGTACTGTAAAGCTTCTATTTTCAGTGAATTTGATAGCTTGATGGGCTTGAATAACTCCAGATTGATGACTTATTTGTTTACTAAACTTGTTTCAGTCCTTGAGGTTTGCCTATAGTGCTACTGTAGATGTAGATCTCATGTAGATGTAGATGAATACAGTGGATTGATTCTGGGCAGCAACTAAGTACCTACCTCAGTGATCACACCCACTCCCACACTGAGTGGGATAGGGAAGAAAATAGGAAGAGCAAAAGCAAGTAAAAAAATACACGTGGTCTGAGGTAAAGATAGTTTAGTAACTGAAGAAAAGCAATCAGCACTAGAAACGATCAAACTGATGCCCAGTCAGTCTCCAAACAACAGTTACTTTAAAAAGAAAGCCACCCAGTTTTTGTTGCTGCAAATGACATTATTCACCATGGAGTAACCCTTTGGTCAGTTCAGGTCTGTACCTTCCAAACCCCTTGCCTGTCCCTGGCCCACTCACCAGGGTACAGAGAAGCAGAGAGCGCTTCAGTGCATCAGCAACAGCCAAAGTACTTGTGTGTTAGCAACACTGATTAAATCACAAATGCAAAACAAATCACCATACAGGCTGCTGTGGAGGAAATTAACTCCCTCCCAGCACACTCCATACAACAAACTTGGTCTGAACTAGGTGGCTCAGATACTGCTGAACATGTGATGATGGCAGCATAAATTACCTTATCCCTTGGCCTGCACAAGTGCTCCAAGGGCTAAGAAGGGTTGTACTCATGGTGAAGAATTTTCCTCAACAGGCATACTAGCAGTTTTTCTGCTTGACTAGCAGTCTGTTTTTATAGATGCAGTATCTTCTGGATCTTTTTGCCTTGGCCAAACTTTGTTGAAATTGGCTAACATTGAAAAGCTTCTGTAGGAGGGTTGATAGACAGCTCCACAGACAAACAGGGTCAGACAGATAAGAAACTAGGAATAAACAAATAAACACATATATGTACATTAAATTCTCACCATGCTATCGGGGAGTAGAGCGAAGTCAGAGAGGTGAAGCTAAGGAAGCTGAACAGCCTAATTTTATCATTAAATCATGTCTACATGAATCATTGAGCATCCAATCTTTGATTTTAATTCCCACATTGAATTGAAACCACAAGTTCTCTATTAACCTAAGGGAAGAGTTGCATACATAGTTGGATAGACAGTAATAAATTGATTCATTTCTGTGCATTCTCTTTTTGAATGTTGGAAAGGAGCTACAAGATCATCTAGTCCAACCGTTGGGCTATATAGGAAGCATGAAGTTTGTTAGATTTCAAGGCAAAACCTGGGCCTTATCCTGTAGTGTTAACAGATGTTGTTTCTACCAAGTTGTGGGGAAAAGGAAGCTGGCATTAATTAAAATATTAGTCACATCAGTGATGAAAATTGCAGAAATCATCTAATTCATTTTCACCAAATGTTCCCTGTGTGTCTCTTGACTTCTGATGAAGTTTGGAGCAATCCAACTCTTATCTCAGGTATCTCAGTTAAATATCTTGCACTGATGGGATTACACCAGCTGTAGACATCTTGCCTTTTGCTATGATTTAAAGATCACTCAAGCATAGGCAACCCAACTCCCTCATCACTAGGGAGGACATTTGTCACAGGTGATTGCAGTCAAACTTATTTCTGTTGCAGCAGCTTGGTTATAAATGGATCATTGGACCAGCCTTCTTACCTGGTGCAGCTTCTGAGCATGTCATGCTCCAGGGGGGAAAGATGAGAGGAGGAAAGACACAAAGGGAATTTCAATAGTCTTGATTTTTGCTCTGCTAGATTCCAGCTCAGACCCTATTTATTGTTAAGAGAAGAATAGAGAGAGTTTTTCCAGAGGGGGTTCTAATGGCTGTTTATCAGTAGGTGACAGTGTTTGAAAGAATGCAACACATTTATAATCACAACCTTACATTTTCCTATTTAGTTTATCTCGTGGGGATTCTTAAACCTTTTTTCTAATTGAGGTTATATACTATGATGTCTGATAGAATATAAGCTGTATTGCTAAATAATAATTTTAATATATATAAATGAGGCACATTTTAAAAGAACTATTTTCACTCTCTACTGCAGGATCTAAAAATGCTGAAGTTTAAATAAGATGTTGTCTTCTTTGCCATTTATGCATTTTCTAACTTTTTTTTCCCAGTGTTACCACCTAGCAGCAACTAAATAAATAGCATTCTAGAAAAATTGAGTAGAATATTAAGAAGGTATTTCGCATTTAGGAGATAAAAGACATACGTGCCATATACTTCTTGGAACACATACTAATCTGTAACATTTATAGAGTTTTCATTTCTGTCTGTAGGAATAATAATAATAAAAAAATCTCTCCAACTCTTTAACAGTTGTTTTTTTTTTTAGTAAGGAAACAAAAATGAAATTCTTTGTGGTTGTAGTGGTTCTAATAATAAAGCCTATGTAATGTGGGTTTCAAAAACACACGTAACATTTTAGCAAACTGCTTAATGGAAAACCCAGCAGCAAATGTTAGCACCACCAAGTAAGTGCCCTTAGGGCATCCTTTGTGTAAAAAGCAGTGCCTTGTCAGACACCATTTCTCCAAAATATGTTTTAATGTTTCTGGAAACCCTAAGAATTTTGTGTTTGCTGAGAAAACATAATAATATTAAATCTTCCCATATAGCTATAAAGCCTTTGCAGTTCACTCATGTCCTACCCCAGTAAGAAGGGGAAGAAGCATTTTGGTTTTATTTTGAATGTAAAGCTTTATGCCATCTTCACTTCTTAATTACAGACATTGTGAATTTTTGTTTCGCAGCTGCTCAAGGTAACAGTAGTACCATAAAAGCCTACTGATCTACCACTAACATTCTGATCAGGACTCATTCAGAAGTAGTCTTTGCATCGATAAAAGGTAGGAAAATTAAATTTGAAAGCTAAAAGTTCATATGCAATTGAAAGAGTTTTGCTGTGAAGGGAATTGCTAGGGATGCTTTTCCCTTTAGGGGTTACTCTCTCGTACATGTTGACTCTACAGCTTTTGTTAACAGTGATCGTAGCTATTACATCTAATTGACAGTTGTCACCCTGTACACAAACAGCTGCATTATCAAATGTCCTGCTCTGTAGCACAGAGGAAGTTGTTAAGCAGGATAAAATCACAATTTCATCCTCCTCCTTCTGTCCATTTTTAGGTTACTTCTGCACAGGTTATTCTCTGACAGCAAAGAGTGCCACACGTTATCACTGAGAGAGGCGATGTATGAGGATATATGGGACTAAAAGTTGTACATAAGGTAATGGCAGAACTACATATCCAAAATCTGGATTTAATGAGACATCCTTCTCTAGCTGACAATCCAGATTCCTTGGTTTGAATTTCTTACTAAGTTCAATTACATTTCTGTGATGAGAATCTACCTCACCTCAGATGAGGAACGTCACTCTTCCAAATACCTTTTTGGTGCGAGGATAGCATTTAAAGGAAGCACAAACAGAACAACCATAAAAGGGCCCTGATTTTTCTTCCCTTTTTTGGAAGTGCAACGCCAGTAATTATGAAGGAATCTGCTTACTGACTTCAGCAAGGATGACAGAATCAGACTCATTCTCCTAACCTCACTTTGCAGGTAAGTTGTGAAAATAAACTTGGACACTAGAAGAGTCAGTACCATTAAAAATGCACATGAGGGTTTAAACATGCAGTTGGTGTTAAAAAAAAAGCCAGTTTTGAATAACTTCTCAGTAAGTGAGGCCTGCTTCTTCTGTGCTTTGAAAAAGGGAAGGGGCAAGCCATAGAAACTAAAACCAATGGAACACACAGGTAACATGTGAGTAACCTGAGTAACATATGAGAAAGCAATCAGTTTGCACAGGCTTCTTTCATTCTGTCATTTTCACCTTTGACCTTGTAGCATACTTTTTGCTGTTAGTATGTGTAGCATACAAATGCAAACGGAAGCAGTGCATCAAAGCACTTGCCAGCTCTGGGAAGTGCGTCATCTCATGCTGTATCAACAGTTCGCTACTCAGAATCATTTCAAGATCTGTCACATGCCTCTGTACTGCCACCTCCTTAGGAGGGCTAAGTGTTGCGAGGAAAAGCAGTCACAGTGCCTCTATTACCTCTCTGCACAGATCTGGTTGCAGTGAAGACCTTGGAAAACATCCTCTAAAGAACTTTGCTGATGTGGCTGAAGACATAGCCATGGCTGTCCTTGTGCCTTGCCCTTCTTCTGTGACTTGCCTCATCCCCACAGGCAGTAAGCAGTGAACAGTTAGCCTTTGGAAGTGTCTTTGTTGAAAGTTTGGGCTGGGCCTTGGCACAGGTAAGACATAGGCATATATTGCTCCTGCCTCTCCTATAGGAACCATAACCCCAAGAAGACAGAAGGGACAGCCAGGAGAGACCAATAATACCTGAAAATGCCCCTGCAAGATTTGCTGGAGTCTGACTGATAAGAAGTCCCTTAATTATCTTGGTATACATTTGAAGGGCCACAGTCTCCTGTAGTGTAAATCAGTACCCAGTGCTGTGGAAATCTATGAATCTATGCCAGGTTTACATCAATTAACTCACTCCAAAATTGTTCATAGTTTATCCCCTGGTGAATATTTAGAGAGCAGAAGGCAAGGTTCCCCATACTCTGCACTGACCAGATGCACTTTAGGACAGGGTGTATATTTCCCTCTATGGAGCTGCAGGTCCACCCCTGCCTGCCCTCACATTACCTCCAAAAAGAGCACCCACAACCTTCTCCAGTGTGACTTGCAGTCCCTCAGTGGGCTGAACGCAATGTTAGGGGAATTCAACTCTTGCCTAATTAAGATGATGCAATCAACTGGTCCACAAACACTTAACGATCTTCTTAATAACTCTATTTTTATCAGCTTGAGTGCCAGACACTGTAGCATGAGGTGATCATTAATGCAGATATTTGAAGTGTCAGGGAAGTTTTTCTGTTGCTGTATTTTCTTCCCTTGTGAGTATTTGCTCTGTTAACCCACTCTGCCTTTAGTGTGCCAGCTCCCATTTGCTGCTAACATCCAATATAAAGTAATTTGCTCTAAATTACTTTAAAAGTATAGATGGCCATGCTTCCAAAAATACATTCTAAATAGGCAGGTGTGATTTTAAGAAAAATGAAAGAAAAAAAAATTAGGACTGCTTTAAGTGGAAAAAAAAAAAGGAAAGAAGTTTCTTAGGAGATAATTTTTTATTTTTTTTTTTTTTTGTGGGAAAATGTATCTGTTTGCTTTCGTTTCTTAATTCATATGTCTTTTAGATTCCTAAACACACCTATAATAAAATAATGCTTACAAAATTAAACAGCTTCGGTTACCCAAGCCTATCAATGGTTGCCTCTTTTTAGCTGTGGAGTATTATTAGTAATATTTTAGCAGGTCCTACAAAGTCTCATTGTGCTTCACATCAGTCAGAGTTATGAAAAAGAATACTGTTCATGCCCAGTGCCTCAACACAGATGGTTGGCCTTTCCTTCCTTTGCTCCCTGTAGTGTAGTGAGAGCAATAGTCTGGAGCAAGTTGCTCTTGTTGATGTATCAGATTCTATGAGGTTCTGTTCCACCAAGAGAACTGGAACTCAATGGCAAAATGCTATGAAGGACATCGAACTCCTCCAGCTCAGATATACAGTGATTCAGTGCATAGCCTAGAATCTTGTTTGGCTGCTGGATAAGCATTCCACTCAAGGCAGAAGCCTTACAGAGGGTTTGTGCAAACCTTACTTGTATTCCCATGTGATGGAGGGCCCTGCAAAAGCAAGTTACTGCTATTTGAAACTCAGTATATCTTGGCAAATGGAGCTAGCTATAAGTTGTCTTCATAGAAGCTGTATGGGAACTGCTGAATCATGGCCTGAACCTCTGATTGATCACCTGAGGCGAGCAATGAGTCAGCCAGAGGAGCACAGGTGAAGGCAATTCACTTGTGCTGCCGGAAGGGGTGGAGCCTGGCTCCATCTCTCCTAAGACCCATGTAAGAGCTGGCTACCAGTGGGGAAGGATCTCGTCTGAAGATCTCTCCTCTGGAGTTTCATAGTGAGTCCCGGATATGGGTAAGCATTCTATCTGTTTTCTTTTGGTATAATAACTGCTTAGCCAAACTCTCTGGTATGTTTCATAATTATTACACCTGTACATTCATTGATTATACAGAAACTTTCTTAATTTCAAGTGGACTTTAGAAAGGTGCCTTTGGCACAACTCGTTGCAGGAGGCAGGGTTCAGCTGGGGTTGTTTAATCAGTGACAATGTAGGTTTATTTTCTGAGTTCATTTCTTTGCCTACAAATGGTATTTGAATTAAGATGGGGGTAAAAAAAAGTTTTTTTTTTTTTAAAAAAAAAAAAAGCAGTTTCTACCTAGAACATAAAATGATTTTCCTCCAAAATGGGCTTTTAAAATCATTTTTTGTTATGGTAACACAGTAGGTCATTTAATGGTGCTTCTGTAAGATGTAGATTTTTCAGCCTTGAATTTTGGAACTCCTTTATATGTCCTGAAATGAAGGCTTTTTTTTTTTTTTTTTTTTTTTTTCTTGATATTCCCCTCATTAAGAAAAAGAGATGGCAAAAGAAGGTTAGAGGACATAAGAGGACACTTTCAGTGTATAAACAAGCTCAGACTACTCTGTCACTGTTGTCTTAAATGCTTCAACCCATTGTGGGTGGCAAGAGAAAGCAAAGGCTTTGGAGTCAGCTGCGGCCATCTGTCTCGAAGGAGCAGCTGGTGGTGAGATGCTGATGTTAATGAATTGGGATTGCTCAGTGCTGTTGATTTACTGCAGTTAGTGTAGCTAATTCTGACTCATGCTACCATTATGGCTACCATGCCTTGAAGGCAGCAGGCGGTGCTCATAGTGACTTTTGATAGTGATGATAAGACTTATGACACCAGCGGTTCAAAAAAGGTGTGAAAAGCAGTGAAGTCAGTGTGTTTATGTCGACTGTTTTGTGCTTGAATTGCCAAGTGACAGACCCCAGAGCTCAGACTCGTGATTCTTAGTCATCCAGTTGTTGGTGAGCAGGAAATGACATTAGCTGTTACTCAGATTGGGAAAAAAAAAAATGACACAGTGGGGTTTCTAGGATTAATAACATTGCTAGCATGAAATTGAGAATATGAATAAGCCTGTGTCAAATTGCTCTGAAAACTGCTGTGTTAAACCTGTTGCTGTGTCAAAGGGCTAGGATTGAGCTGGCACTTCTAGGGTGTAGGTTTATCAGGCTGTATGTGTACGAGACTTTTGCTAACATTTGGTGCCATGAGCTCACAAATACCTGAACTTGTATGATAAATGACACTGACAGTAGGACTACATTGAAGATTCTCTGCAGAGCAAGAGGTGTCTTTTAGTAACAGTTGAATTCCTTTAGCCCAATCAATTTTGAATACATGAAGCAGAAAAATACCCGACGTACTCAGCTTTGGTACTTCTGTATTTCCTTCTGCATTTCTATAAAAACTTCACTGTTGATGTTTCTAATGACATTTTTATGTCTTCTGACATAAGCTTGTGTCTTGTCAATGTAATTCTGATTCTGGGTTATTCTGGGTCAGTATTTCCCAGAAAACAATCCATTCTGTGTACCATATATAGTAGTTTCCAGGAGGGATTATCTAAGCTTGCGATCGTGACATCTATCTGACATAAGGCCCTGGGTACTTGAGTCCCATCTGTGAAGCAGACAGTCTTATCATGAGATGTGGCTTTGCAACTGTTCGAAGGTACAGCCTTAGTACTGGTGTTTAGGTGGTAATCTTCAGGACACTCACCCGTCTAAGGCTGACTGGGAGAATTTTCCAGCTTCTGACTGAGCCTTTCAGGCATTTAGCCATCGGGTCACTTAGCATAGTTTCCTACTGGACAGGTATTTGGAGCCAGGCCTTTGTCTCAGGCCTGAGGAATGTATCAAATGGTGAGAGGGAGCCAGCTGCCTCAGGCAATGCAGTGCTCTGAAAATGTGAGGATTGGTTTCAGGACAGCCCGCCAATAGTTTTTAAGAGATTGCTAATTACTACCAATTGCAGTATTTTTCCAGAGGAAGTGGATTGCAATTTCAAATTCACAATTGCAATTTCATGTAAGCCACAAAGGAATCATCAGAATAAGCAGTCATTAATTCATCACTCTCCTGTGCTGGATTCAGCCTGCTGACCAGCTCCAGTTGTCGTACCCCAAGCCTTTCAAAGGATCACAGAACAGAGGGGATGAGGATCCAGCACAGCAGCTTGTGCTGTGAAGCAAAGGCAGAACGCATGTGGAGGATAGTGGCCCTTATCCCGTAGCACTGTGGAGCTGTTGCTGTGGTTTGTGCTGAAGGCTGTGCTGAGCACTAAGAGACAAAAATTCAGCAGCTGGAAGCCAAAGCAAGCTCTTGTGCAAATAACCTGACCTTCTATGTCCTGCAGTGGTTGTGGCTGTGCCACTGCACCTTGACTGGTGGTGTTTTGGACAAGGTATGCAATTGTTGCTTGGTCTGCACCTACGCAAAGACATCCCTGCACTACATGGCCTTCATACATCCCTAGCAAGTCGTTTTCAGCTTTGCCCTGTACACAGGCTGCAGGCCAGCAGAATATAGTATGGAGTTGAAACCAAATGCATAAAATTTTACAGTTAAGTGCTCAAAGGTAAATTGTAGATGCCAGCAAAACAATCAGAATCTTCCAGATCAAGCCAATTACACTTCAGGAAGTATAACATCACACTTCCAACAATGTTTCCTTTACAGCCTCTCTTAAGAGCATTGAGGAGTCTTAAATACTCCTACTGCTTCAAGGCTGGTGCTCCTGGAAACTACTCTGTCATTTTTCTTGCATGTGTTCAGCCTGATTGTCCTTTCAGGATCTTATTTAGTCACAGTACCTTGCTCCCTCTTGCCAATAAATGACCTGACGTCTTACTATGATTTCCAGTTATGTAAAACCATTCCTTTTTCAAATAAGGTTTCCGTTCTCACCCGAGTGTTTTATATTCAGGAGCTATTTCCCCTTTTCTCTATAACTCAGCATTTTTCTGGATACAGCATTCTTATGCAAAAGGCAGGAGCTGTGTCCACGTTCACTGAAATCAATGAAATGCCACCAAGAGCAAGATAAGGACAGATCATGAAAAAACAAAGGACTGAGGGTGTCTAGGCAGGAGACCTGTCTCCTGCTGTGACAGTGCAAATGTATAGGTTCCCCAGACTGCGGTTTTAGAGGAGTAGAATGATTAGCTGGGGGAAAATAGAGGAAAAGTAATGCCCCGTATGTTTTCCGTACAGAACGCACAGATTCTCTGTATTTGGGAGAATAAGGCTGTCTAATTATATAGTGTACTGTATTTTATTCAAAGATACCACAGGCAGACTGAAGCAAAATCAATACATAACCTTCTCTGAATCTTTCATCCCCTTTTCTCTGACCCTGGGCTTCTAATGCTGTTTGTCTCTGCATTCCTTGTTACTACTTCTTATACAATCTGCTTCTGCAGTTTGGTATCAAAGATCTTGTCCCCACTTTATTTAATTCCTTAATGTGCATAGTAGACACTAACAAGAACTGTAAGCTTTCACCCAATTAGCTTTTAGCTAATGCCTTTTTTAATATAAAAAAAAATTATATTTTCCTTAACCACTGCCTCAATTTTAGAAAGTGATCAACAATACTGAATGTCAGTCCATTTTTGAGGAGTCAACTTCTCTCTCACTGAGTACCTTGCTTTATAAGGTGCACCACTGAAATGTAACCCTGAAGCCCTCAATAACCATACTTCCCAGAATCCTAAAGCATGAGGGTTTTGTGAATAATTATTGAGTTTCATTGAAATATACAGAATAAAATCTGACAGATCAATTCTTCAAATACATCAGACTGCACAAAAGTACATTATATCTACTCCCAATAAATTATATCCATGTCTTCACTGTGTGAAGTGTTGCACAGTGGATATTTCCTGCCACCTAGCCAGGGTTTAACCCACTGTTTTCTTTGGGAAGCAGACAACTTCTTGATGGCCCTTAAGATTTGGCAATCTTTACAGAAGAAGCACATAAGGGAACACTGGATAGAGACTGCAACAGCTGAGGCAAGGGTTGTATCCTGCCTTCTATCTCCAGCGCAGAAAATGTGGTGCATAATTGGTGAGAGGTGCATGTGGGCAACACATAAGGATGAGTGTTTTGCCTGCCACTTGTTAAAAGATTGTTTTTTAATGACCTCTCAACTTCTGTGTAGTTGAATGACAATGAGATAATCAAATGCTAGCTTCAGTGTAAATTTGGCAAGGGATCTAGAGTTGCTCCCTGGCAGAATAAAGATGAATGCTTTAAGCATGGCTTACAGCTGTTGTCTTTTATGGGCAGAGTGAGCATGAAGCCATCCACAGGAGAGGATGCTTCTACAGAATTCATTACAAAACAGATCAGGCAGTATATGCTTATTGCAGCGATTGTCCTTTCTAGTAAGTTTGCAAAAGTTCCAAGTAGCAGGCTTACCAAGCCCATCTCTACTCACTACTAAAACATAAAGCAGCCTTGCCCCTGAAATAATACTGAAATTTCATTTTCTAGCTGAGGAAATGTACAAGCCAAAAAAGGATGGCTGCGTGGATTTGTTCCTGACTGCTAAAGTCTGCATAGCTATATATTCAGATCAGGTACTGCCCTTGAAAACCTGGAGAGCAGCCAGCATATCTCTTCCCTGGTAAACTCAATGTAAACAGAGTTGGGCATAAGCAGCATTTGTTTCTACAGAGTCAGAGCTTCTCTGACTTCCAAGTTGTTCAGACAAAATTTTTTTTTTTTCTATGCTGTTTCTTCTCTGTGCTTCTGGAAGAGCAATGTTTTCCCAAGTACCGGCTAAACAGCACTTAATTTGCAGCTGCAAAGTGATCTTTCCTCTACGGTCTTTGAGGAATTTCACCCCCAGACACATACCCATGACCATGACAGATATTGGCATCTTTCTGTTTTCAAGGTCCCATTGAGTCCTCACATTTTTGGTTGCTTAGCCTCTCCTGTGCATGTAGTTTTGTAGACCATGTCTGAATAATGGCAGCACAGCCACCTGCACATGCAGATACTCTAAAGCTAGTCACCTGAGCCAACAACTGTGGGCCCAAGGTGGTATGCAATGATGTCTTCATTGCTTTCAGGAAAGAGTGAAAATAATCTGTGATACACCGTATTACATTTGTGTTTAGAAGGAAACAACCCCTCCTTTCCTTATAGGTAGGTTCATACTGAACTTTTAAAACAGACATGGAAATTCTTGCACTTGTGTAAGGAATGCTTATTTTGTGGATGTCGGTAGTTGGGGAAAAAATTGAGTCCAGTTCTGCAAAGAGTAATTTTTTAAACTTTTTAATGATACAATCCTTGGAATTTCTTAGAGGGATGGTATTCAAAATAAATGATTGAGTCCTTTTTTTCCCCACAACTTTGCATGGCGTTAATTTCTATATGTACTAGACTTTGTAAAGGGTTGGGTTAGGCAGTCAGGAGCTGAAATGCCTCTACTGCACTTCACACAGCTTTCTTTCTTGCTAATGCATATTCAATTACAGAATGAATCTTTTAAAACTAACTGTGGACTCAAGGCTTAGTTTTAACAGGATATTTCCATTTATGGGTACTGTATAGTTTCTCTATAAGGAAGTGGTTATTTTTTTCTGTGAAGAAGGTGGAATCGCTACATAACTGAGGTAGAAAAACTTACCCAGTAAAGCTAGTTCCTTGGGCCAAAAAAGAGTGTTTTTGTTTTTGTTTTTTTTTTTTTTTTTTTTTTTTTTTTCCCACTGCCATTCCAGACTAGCATATTTAAATTGATACACCTGCATGTATGTTAGCTTTCATTTTTGTTCTCCAACAGTTAACATTTATTGGCTGGTGTAAACTTATTTTCATCTGGTTTCACAAGTTTTTAAAAAAAAAAAAAAAAAAAAAACTGTGCTGTATTTATTAATCATCACCAAGACACTTGTACATGTTTGTTGATTTTAATGAAGCCCCAAAAAAGAAGCTGAGATCTCAGATACAATTACTTTCCCACAGATTTCATAAAGACACATAAGTCAAGTACAGGAAAGACTTCTTGTTATTGCCCACACAGAGGGATAGCTGGCAGTAGTCTTTATTACATTTAGCCTACACAGAAGAGGAACATTATGAATGCTTTAAATGAGGAAAATGTGTTGTTTATAATATCTTATTAGACATCAGAGAATCTAACCATAAGACACACAGCAGTAGCAAACTGGGCTTCCTGAGCCTAGCTGCTCACAGCAGTGCATCATCATATATTCCTATACAGTATATACTCCATCAATCTAGCAGCATCAATGCTACGTGTGCTGCTTCTATCACTAGGCTGCCATAGCTGGAACTGCAGAGCTTCCAAGAATAGATAAGCACTTCACTAAATCAAATTTCTGAAATCAGATTCTTAAAGCACTTAAAAGTGTCAGTAGGACTGGGGTCTGTCTGTTAGAACAAGCAAGCAATTTCACTTCTATCATGTGAGATACCTGGATCCCTTCTTGATCTGAGTGCACATGTAGCTCAGCGGAAGGTTTTGGTTTTTAATTTGCATGTTTGCTTGCTGTTTCTTGCAGAAAGATTCACTGAAAGTTACCCATTTTAAGCAGTGAGAAATGGTCCTGGCATTGCAGCAGTCATCACCTGGTATGAGTTCCTGACTCAACTCCTGAGTCTTGCCCAATGCAAATAAGCTATTTATGTGCCCACAAGCAAGAAGGAAAAAAAACTGCATTGAAAGTGCAAATTCAAGCACTCAAAAGGAAATGCCAGAACTGAGACCTGAAGATACTCAATTTAGCTGTCCTTGTCTGTATGGGGGGATTTCTTAACTGTACATATCTTAATCCACTCTATTCTCTGTTCTGGAGGTTAGAGCTTAAGGAAAGTTCATCTGATTCGTTTCTATCATCAGTGTTGATAGCACTTTAAAAAAAAAAAAATACACAGTGAGGACCTGACAAACCTTGCTCTTAATTATAGAAGCACTGCTTGCTATAGGCTTTTCAGTTTCAGTCATTACCATGGAATCTAACAGCTTTCTAAGATTGGCATACTTTTCTTCAATTACAAAATATATACAAAAAAAACAAAACTTCAATTTAAATAAAAGGGTTACATTATTCCCATTTTCCTGGTTAGATTTTTTTTTTTTTAAAAGGCACATTCTGTCAAATTGAGGATTTCTTTCCCCACTGTAGATTTTTCTTAAGTGTAAAGCATTCACGAATTGTTAAGCTGCAGCTTAATAATAATGAAAACAAGAAGCCAGATTTTTATTATAATTTCTCAGAAAAGGAGGAATGTAAAAATAGTCAGCTGCAGAGATTTTGTTCTCAAAGCCAGATCAGAAAAGATATATGGGCACAACAACATTTAGTATGAGATGCCTGATTTCTGAATACTTGGCTCATTAAAAACAAAATACCTAGATCCTGAAGGAGATGCCTTCAACTGAAACCCAGAAAAATCTGTATGTGTAGCACACAAAACTGCTTAAAATAGCTAATAGGGGAAGCTTAGCTGAATTACACACTACCTCACTTTGGGATTACAATCTCATCTCCCTACCTAGAAGTGCCCCGTCCTAGGATGTGTACACAGTATCAGCCTTTCACAGCCTTTGTGGATGTGCAAATACCCTTTACTAATCCTCAGTAGTTAGACCACTACTAGCCTGAGTATGTTAGTGAGCTGGATTCAACGCTTCCATGTCTGAATGGTGCAAGCGTGCTAAATCTTGGCCTCCTTCAAGAGTACATGTATTCACCAAGAAGAATCTTACAAAGCCCTCAGGTCACTGTCAGGTCTTAACAGCCCAGACCAGCCTCATGTGAGACCTCCACTCACATGCTCTGCCCTCAGAAATTGGGCCCATTTAAGTTCAGGTCTGGACATTAAGCTTCTGCATGAGCTACGTAGGAGGTGGATGCACTGTCAGTTCCGTCTCTGGCCTTGTTTCCTGACTGAACCCATGTTGCAACCTTGACCCTCTGACCTCATCTCCTAGTTAGACTGCCTGAACAAACTGCACCACTTATTGCTTCTTCAGGAGGTCATCAGCAGAACCTGCTCCCTGCACTGTGCTCTGGCTGACAAAGTTACTGCTAGTGCTGTGGTCAGCTCTCTGATCTGGACTTGTCCTCCTTTGTGCAGCTGCCTTGCCCTTTCTGCTCTCTGATAGATACAGCATCTTGCCCTTCCCATGTGTAGCCTTCTTAGATGGGATGCTTCCCTGTAACTTGGTACTCAGTGTGCTCCTGGAACAAGCTAGAAGTCTTGCTTATATCCTTCTTTTGCCTCTCCATAAACAACTTTGAATCACAGAATCCTTAGAGTTGGAAGGGACCCTTAAAGGCCACCTTGTCCAAAACCCTGCTGTGAACAGGGATGCCTACAGCTAGATCAGATTGCTCAGAGCCCTGTCCAGCCTGACATTGGATGTCTTCAGGTATCCTCCACCTCTCCAGGCTGCAGCGTCTGATGCATGGACTCAGATGTGAATGATCCAAATCATTTATTACAAGTTCTCACATAACTTATATTCCTTCACAAGTTTTCTAGCTTTCCAATCCACCTTTACATGTCAACAGAGCATTCTACAAAACATTCTTCAACTGCTCATGCAGGCACTTGTCCAATCAGAGCCATGAGATGTTCTTTCTTCTTCTAGAGATGTCCTTGGTTCTCATGCTGTTTATCTTGCTCCACAGCTGTTGCTCTGAGCAGTTTTTCCTGTATTCCCACACCAGGCAGCCTGTCCCAGTGCCTCACCACCCCTATTGTAAAAAAAAAAAAAGAACTTCTTATCTCCAGTCTAAACTTCTGTGCTTTAGCAATGGCTTGAAGTATTTAAAAAATACTTTTCTACATTCAGGATGAATAGGGATGCTGTATGGTTGCTATGGACCAGGATGTCATAGATCATGACGGAGCACTCCAGCCCCAGCGTAAATGCACGACCTGCGGAGCTGACAACGCCACCCGAGATGACGCGTCATCCCCAGCATGATTGATCGCCTTCTGATACTCTGGGTATTTAACAGACGCGGTTCTTGCTGCTCCCTATTCAGGAAGCCACTTGCGACTCCACAGCCAAAGCCGAGCAGCAAACGTTTGTGCTCCCACAGGCGGCGATCACAGCGCGTCAGGATACCCGCTGCTCGTTTGCATGGCTACCACCTGCATCTCATGGTGTCCAGGCGGATCAGCCGCTATTCTATTCCCCAATTTCTCTCTCAAGCGGTAGATGCACACAGGTGCCCTTCATTTCGCAGCCCGTCCCCAGACGGCCCGCATGCCGCCACAGCCCAGCCCGCCCCATCTCTGCCCCATTGCCAAGGCTCAGCCCGGCGTTCCGTCTCAGAGCCATCCCAAAGCAGACAACCCGAGGCGGGGGGAGAAGTCTCCCCCCGGGTCGGGGAGGAAGTGACATGGCGGCGGAGAGGGAAGGCGAGGGGGCCAGGGAGCCGCCCGGCGGGTGGAGCCAGGCAGCCCCGCCCGAGCCCGCCGCCTCCCGGCGCGTGCAAACTAGTGGCAGTTGGCGAGCCGCGGCTCGGCGCGGTGCCGCCCGCTCCCGGCGCCTCAGCGCGCGCCCATGCCCAGGCTCGGCGGCGCCAGGTACGTGCTCTTTCCCTGGCGGCCGGAGGGCTCCTCAGGTGCGGGGCTGCGCCTCTCGAGCCGGCTGGCGCCCGGTTTGGAAACAAACAACAAAGAGCCGTCTTCCCCAACCCATCAGCGCCGGCGGCCGGGCGGGGTGTGGGAGTGTGTGCGCGGGGCGAGCCGCGGCGGGAAGCGGGCTGCGGCCACGAGTTCCTCGGTTCATCCCCCATCCGCTGCCGCCGCCGGCCGCGCCGTGTCTGCCGCCCAGAATCTTCCGGCGCCTCGCGCCGCCCCGGGGTTTCCGTGGAAACGGGAGGAGAGCGGCGGCCTCACCCCGGCGGGACGCTGCAGCCCGGCCGGGTGGGGGGTTGGGGGAGCGTCCTCTTTCCTCCATCCGTCCTGTCGTCCCGTGTCGGCGTGGCGGGGTTGTTAGGGAAACGGGCGGGGGTGGTGGTGGTAGTGGGCGCACAGCCCGGCTCGGCCGCAGGCACAGGTAGCGGGGCTGGTTGATGTGAGCTGAGGCGTGGCGAGCGCCGGGGGACGGAGGACGTGAGCCCCTGCCTGGCAGCGCGCTCGCCTGTAGAGCTCTGCTGCCTTCCTGAGGAGGCTTCGGTTGAGGGAAACAATGGCTACGACCGAACCGAGTGTTGTGGCTAATAGCAGGCGTGGGGGGAGCTCCGAGGAAAGGTTGTGAAGCTAAGGTGCAAGCCCCTGTACAATTTTCTCACTAAGTGTGTGCGTTTAGGGCTGAAAAGAGGACAGAATAAAGAGTCTGCTTAAACGATGTCATGTAGAAGGTTTGGGTCATTATCATACGTTCCTAAGTTATAACTATTTCAGTGCTACGTATAGAGCTCTAGGAGCGATGTGCCTTACGCAGGTGTTTGTGTGGGACAGCGTAACCTTGTTGCTGCATGGAAACCGAAATTCTTTGCAAATGGGAGGATACAAGAAGGTCCTTCTCATCCCCACCCTCTCCCAAAAAATCCCATGAGTGCTTCAGTACAAACAGCCGTGCACCCAGCCCGGGGAGCTGTATGGACACTCATAGCCTCAGCTGCTGATAACCACTTCTCCCTGAGAGTGAGTTGCAAGGAACTAAAAGCTGGCGCAGTGGGGAAGCGGTAGGTGTGCGGAGCAATGTAAGCTCAAGGCTACAGCCTTCTTTCTTCACTAACTTCTCACATGGATATTAACAGCACTTTAAACACACACTAATTGGCTTGTAAGATGCTAGGGCTGCCTTTGCATAAATGCTGACTGCAGTGAGTTGATGTGCTGTAAATGTTTGCTGTCATTTACTGCCCAGCAACTTTCTCTAGCCGTTTGTGACAGATACAATGCTGCGTTTTTCCAAATACATTCTGCTGTACTATGGATTTATGTTCATTTTAGGAATTTTTTATAAATTTATGCATAGCTTTGCTTTTTCCTTTTAATGTTCTACATAACAATGCCTGAATAAGCTGTATCTAAAAATGAAATGGTAGCAGTGTGTTATAGAAGAAAGAGGGCCAGAATTCACGTGAAAAAATATATCTGAAAATATGCCTGCAACGAACAGAGGAGGCATTGTAAGCTGTTGGTGGGTAAAAGTTGCTCTTAAGCAAAGTTTGGTTGTATTGTTGGTAAGCATTTAAATAACAGATATTAGTACGTCCTTCCCAAGAAGCTGTAAGCATTGTATTTTCTGACTGGAGAAACTGCACAGAGGGGACAGTGCTGGCCCGGAGGCACAGAACAGGGGATAGGTCCAGGAGCAGCACCTCGTCATGCAGTTCTTGAGACCCAGTAAGTGTTGGTTTGGGGGACAAACCTTGCTCTGTGCAGCCAAAATTGGGAGGCAGTGAAACTGAGTTCAGCTTCTCAGGAAGGAGCCGTGCTTTCTTGAGGTGATGGTTGTGCATCATTTACAGCTTAACATAAATATTGCAACATAAAGAAGAAAGGCTGCCTTGGGAATCCAATGGCTGTACTCTGTCCTGCTGAAAAGACGTGGTTTATTGTCTTGCTTTGTAAACCTTGATTTTGTATATTGCTGAAAGGTGAAGGCTGGGAAGAGTGCCCTGGAAATCTCCTCAACCTAGGCAGTTACTGTTATGACTCTGCTAGGGCTAGCAAATGTCATTCTCGCACGTGTGTCTGCAGCCCTTAGGACTTGTATTAGTAATGTTGGTCTTTAAGAAGTCAAATGTGTGCTGCTTGATGTAGACGAATACTTCCCTAACCAGCTGCATCACTACTGTGTTTGCTTGTATATTCTGAGAAGGGTGAAGAGGAACAAGAGAGCAGCAATGCATTTTAGTGCGCTGTGCATATCCTTTAGTCAGGGAAAGCTTTTGCAGCTGTGGATCTCCTTAATTGGAGAGAACTTTATGCAGGGCAGCTGTCTCCCCAGGTGTGTTTCTTTAGCTCGGTGGGATGCATTGGGTTTGTCTGTAAGAAAGGAATGTGACTGAAGAGCAGTACCTGTATGCTCACTTGGTTTCAGCACTGGTGCTGGGCAGCTGATAGTGTCTTTTTCTTGACTGCTTCTGGTGAGGGCTGGCTTTCTGTAGCTATTCGGTTTCAGGGGTTTGGGGAAGTGTTTCCAGCAGTCTGTTGTTCAGTCGCCATTCACATCTCGCTGTTGCTATTACCCTTATCACCTCTGACTAATGCTCCTGTGCTTCCCAGAAACTGCTGAATCATTTCATTTTCTTGCCTTTTTTTTTTTTTTTTTTTTCTTTTTATTCCCCTTTCCTCCTCCAGTGCCTCAGAGTGGAGATGTGGTAGGGTCAAGGTGAGGTCAGAAAAAGAGGAAATGGAAATGAGTGAGAATAACTGTGTTCTGGTGCAAGGACAATGATGCTGTAAAGTCTGCTCTTAGATAATGCCAGGAAAAGATAATGGCCGTAGTGGTTTTCCTGAAAGGGAGCACGGGGAGTATTAGGGGCTGGATGGGGAGGGCCAACAGCTGTAGTGAACCCACACTGGGAGATGTTGGGTTGTGCCCTGATAACAGTTGTCTGCTCTTTGTTTTGAACTTAATCTTCTTATTTCTACAACTCCGCTTTCGCCTTCAGCTCTTTTGTGTGCTTTGTTAAGCTCATAGTGGCACGGTGTAACACAGAAGTCATTTTCTGTTGCTTGCAAATGAGCTGACCTGGCTTGGGGTTTTTGCTGTAGCATAGATAACAGGAACAGGGAAAGGCAATTAACTAGTTCTAGGCTGGAAGGAAGTCAGAGATCACCGAGAGAAGGTTTACTTGCCAGAAGTTCAAGAGCTGCAGGCAGAGACTCGCGTTGTGCTCTCATGTACATGTGTGATTCTTTACTGTATCTCCAAATTTTTGGATAAATATGTCAGAATATGACATTAATTGCTTTTTTTTCTGATCAACAAAACCAAATTTCAGTTGTATATCTCCAGCAGGGTCTAGGTGAATGGGAAGGCTTGCCTGTACAGATTCAGTTGGCAGACCGTGCAATCTTTTTTGTCTCTCAGAGAACAGAGGGACACCTAACTGAAAGCTCGTTTTTAGAGGCAGGAAAAAAAAAATCTTTGGGGGAAATCCATACATAGAAATTGCATGTGATTACACAAAAGGACTACTGTGTGAAAGTCAATCATGTCCCACTTCTGCTTCTTTCTCTGGGCTCTTTCTTCATGTATCATTGTTTTTCTCAAAGTGCTGAAAAGCATGGTAATACTGTTATTGCAGATGCTACTTTGCACTTCTGGAAGCTCTCTGTGTAGCAGCTGACTCTTGAAATAAAATTGAGATTTTCCCACTTTGCCACGGGTGGTTTGTCAAGGGTTAACAGTGCTTTAGTTGATTTTATGGTTCTGTGGATATGTTTAGACAGTGCTGAAGCTTGCACAGAAATTTAGTTTCTTTTCTTTGATCTAATACTAGTGAAAACTACATTGAAAACAATTCAGTAACATCAGTGTCACCAAATCAACAGGCACTAGGCAGCAGGGATACCACTGTCTTCCCACAACCAGCAAATGTAAAACAAGCATCTAGAGGAGAAAAGTAATTGAAAGAGACTGTCCTGTCTTGTCACCTAATGGTGGCAGGCACAATAAGGTTATAAATAAGCAGAAGGATAACGAGGAGTGTATGGATCCCAAATTCATTGAGCCTTTGTAGTGTTGCTGCTTAGTTTTCACATGGATATGCATAATCCTCTGAGTGCGTGCATAAGTACTGCATTTCTTCTGACCTGTGACAAAAGAGCTTCATTCCGAAATGAAGCCTTGTGAAACTGTCCTATGTTCATTTGAAATTACCAGGACAAAGACTCAAAGCCAGGCATTTAAAAGGGTTTAGGCACCTGAAGTTGTGCAGAGAAAATCCAGGTTAGCTGTTGATGTACTTTATTTCCTTCCTAGAAAGTTTGTAAAAATGCTACTGGATTCTTACCAGAACGTTTAGGAACTGTAACATCTTGGCACACCTGCAAGTCAGTGCAGGTCAAGTAAATGCACCATTGCCAAATAAATCATTTTGTTGGAAGTCTACGGTGGCTTTGACTAGCTGTAACTTTAAGTGCTGAGAATACATTGATTAATTATATGACACTTGGCAGTTTCTGGGGGATAATGTTTTCCAAATAACAAGAACGAGCAAAGCTTGTCGAGAGATTTCTTTTGGCTTCAGCAGGATTTGAATGAGGACCAAAATGAAACTTCCCTTTATTATTGGACTCGATAAAGCCCATGTCTGTGATAAAGGCTTTTATTCTCTGAAGTTCTCTGATTATATCAGTCTTCTAGGGGACTGATGACAGGGGGAGGATGAGGAGTCTGGTTAAGTTCTGAGTTCACTGTGTAGCAAAACAGTTATGAAGCATATGTCTTTGAGGCAGAGATAAGTGAAAATTGATGTAGAGCATGACCACTGAAGCATGCATAAAAAGCAGTCACCATTATTTATTTGTTGTTTTGTTGTGTTGGTCTTTTTTTTTTTTTAATCTGGGATCTGAATGTCTGATTGCTTGGTGTGTAGGTGCAGCTGAGCCTTTTGCTGATGCTAGAATATTTTTTTCTTGGGAGGGGAACATGCAAAAAAAAAAAAAAAGAAAATCTCAGCTGTAAGACCCAAGTGTTTCTAAGTATTGGGTGTTACCTCTGTGAGGTAGAAGTTGCTTTTCTTGGAACAGTGCATCTGGATGCTTCCCTGCTGCATGCATGGAAAATACAATAAAGAAGTATTTTCCTGTGCTTGCTATGGGTTACATCTTGTGCATGCATTGCCATTTCAGTTGTAGTATGTGATTTTCATAAAGGAGAAATTCATATTCTTCAGTGTCATGTGCTAGCATACAGCCACATTTAATTAATACTTGGAGGTGAACAAAGATAAGTCCTCTTAAACAGAAGATTTCCTTTTTTTTTTTTAGCGTTTCTTCAGTATTCAAAGAGCATATTAATGAATACTTTCTCATATTAATTAAAAACATGCAAATGGATTAGTTGAAAGATCCAGTTCTTCAAAATCACTATCAGAAAAAGAAAAAAATCCAGCCAACCTAACAGCTCACTGAAGTTGTAATCAGGTGGATGGCACTTTCCATTTCCAGCACTCCTAATTGCATCTTGTGATTTGTCCTGGATGTTTTTGGATCCCCTCACAAAAGAGGTCTGAGCTATTCCCTCATAGCCCTGCGAGGAGGAAGCACAGTGGGTGCTGCGAGAGGGGGAGAAGGTGGTGCTCTCTTGTTTTAATTTCTTCTTGGATACAAACAGTGACAGAGATTTGTGTTTGTTGTGTGCATATGTGCACAATGCTATCAATTTGGTATGAAAGATGTACCTTCTAGTTTATGGTACAGCTCCATCTAAATTGCTATATACTTGATTCCTATTTCTTGAGGAACAGAAAAATGGAGGGAAAATAGAGGCCATTAGGTGAGTACACACATCCTAGTTTGAGCAGTCTGCATTTATACTTTTTACAGTACCTTTTGCTCTGAAGATGCCAGGCATGTTGGGTGCATTCTTTTCCTCTCTGTCATGCATACCTGGCCTGCCAGAAACTGTTGAAGGGAAGCTGGAGCTCGGGCAAGAAGGCAATTAAAGGAGGATGGACCCTGGAAACCTGGCAGGTCATGGTTCTGAAGTTGGTTCTGCGATGTGACTGTCAGGCTTTGCAATAGCCTTGTAAGCTCCCAGTATCTAAGATGAGAGTAGCAAGGTAGATCTTGTCAGGCCTGCTGAATAACTGGAATTATTCCTGGACCCATCCGCTCCTTCCACCTGAAATGAGTAACAAAAATCTGCAGTATTTTCTAATCCTATTAGTAAGGAATTTGATCTTCAGTATGTACAAATGGAGTTGCTCCAAGTCCATTGTGAGTGGACGCAGAACTTCTCTGCCTGCATAAAACAGTGTGTTAGTGGTGTCTGCTGCTGACCTGAAGTTAAAGGTAATAATTTTGTATAATAATTCTTAATTACCTAACTAGGGGTAAGAACTGGAATATTAAAGCTTTAAACTAATGGTGTGAACTGTGTTTCATTGGTGCCTTGCACCTAAAGCTGGTTTGGATGCAGGGCAAGGATTTCGTCTCTCAAGAGCATAGGCAGTTCCTGTACCTCGCACTAGCCCTTGTGGTGTTGTGAATGTGATTTACAGTCTTTTGAAAAGACAGCAGTGATCAGTGTTAGGCAAGGAAAAAAATGGTGAGTCTTCATAGAAGAGGTTTCCCATGAAGAGTGGTCCCAGCACTTTTTTTTTAAGTTAACCCTGGTTTAATGCAAGCTACTGAATGCGCCTTTGTCTGTTGTCTCCAGCCCCCACCATCCCACTTCTTCTAGCTCTTTTAAAAAACTTTTTTATAATAAGCATTGTAGAACTTGCTAGCTACTCTTGTGCTGGATCTATTCCTGAAACACAGAGCTTGTGAAGTGTGCCCTTGATGCTGGGTAAGTGCCACGATGCAAGTGGCAACATTCTGTTCTCCTGGCTCTCCCATTTTCTTAATTTTTAATTTGTTAGTTTTCTATGCATGTAAGCAGTGTTATGGGTCTGACCACTGAGATATTTCCCACAGGCTGTGTGCTGTCCCTCAGATAGGGAATTGCTTCATGTGCCTCATACAGCACCTTGAGTGTTCTGTGCAAGTTCATTAATTAGGGCAAAAGTATATGTACATGCATATTTATATATATAAAATATATTAATAGATACACTATGTCTATATACATAGAATCACACAGAATCACAGAATTGTAGGGGTTGGAAGGGACCTCCAGAGATCATCGAGTCCAACCCCCCTGCCAAAGCAGGTTCCCTACAGCAGGTCGCACAGGTAGGCATCCAGGCAGGTCTTGAACATCTCCAGAGAAGGAGACTCCACCACCTCCCTGGGCAGCCTGTTCCAGTGCTCCGTCACCCTCACTGTAAAGAAGTTCTTGCGCATGTTTGTGCGGAACTTCCTATGCTGCAGTTTCCAGCCGTTTCCCCTTGTCCTGTCTCCACTCACCACTGAAAACAGTCTGGCCTCGCCATTCTGCCCCCCACACCTTAGATATTTATAGACCTGGATCAGGTCCCCTCTCAGTCTTCTCTTCCCAAGGCTGAACAGACCCAGTTCACTCAGCCTTTCCTCACAGGAGAGAATAGTATATATGAGAGAAGGATGGGTTTGCTGCAGACATTCAGATCCTCTTGTTTGAGCCTCTGGTACTTTGGCAGGAAGCTGATCACTCACCAAAGTGTGTTAGTAGAAGTGTGTTTTGAGGGTTTTGCATATTTATTTGTTTTTGCAGGAGGAGAGTGCCAGATAACAGTAATACACGGTCCTAGTTACCTTTGACTAAGCACTTAATGTTGCCTATGGTGACTCACGATTGAGTATGGTGTTGGCCGCAAGCACATGATACAGATACTTGTTCTGGACTCTGTGTGTTGTTCACCTCAGTTACATCTGAAGAACTGTCCAGGTCACTTACATCTGTCACACAGTCTAGTTCACCCCCTGCCTAGATTCTTACGTATTTTCTTGTAAGATTGTGTTTATTGTTTAGTTCTGCTCTCTTGCTCAATTCCTAAATTTGGCCAGTGTTTACATTGCCTTGTTGTCGGGACACGTAACTTGTTGGATTGGTGGATGTAGAGAAAGTAAGAGGAATCAGGGGAACTCTGTGGTATACAGAACTGAACTCTGATAGAGTCCTTCAGCTCTTAAGTATCTTCATGCAGCTCTTTCTTTTAGTTTTTCCCGAGGAAACAGCAGATAGTTGTGATTTTGAGAAATATGTATTTTGTAAAGTATTAAAATCCAGGAGCTTGGGTGGGAAACTGCTGAAGAGCAACTCTTGGCATACAGGAAAGGAAGCAGCTTGCCTTCTACTGCCGTTTTTGTGGATGTCCTATCCTGCACCCCAGATGACTGCTGTGCTTCACCCAGCCACATTTTTTTGAGAATTTCTTTAGAGGCTTGGAGAAGAAGTGCTTAACTTCAAGGAGTTTACCCTTATCAAATAAATGCTTCCCTCAACATCAAGCTCTGCTGACCCTACGTTCCCTAATCTCAGCACCCCCAGGAGTTCTAGATTGCCTAACTTTAGATTTAAGCCCAGGTCCCTTTGGTGCCCTCTTTCAGCTTCCTCCTCCCTGAATATTTAATTCTCCTGGAAGAAGAAGCAGGATTGAGCTGCTGTTCACCTAAACTTGGCAGTAGCTCTCTGTCTTGCCCTCCCTTTTCTGCACTGTGCATGCCTCTCCCAAATAGCCAGCGTCCCCTTGTATGATTCCTTTCCATGCAGTAAGGGGGCAAGCCCTGAGGCTGTCAAGGCAAACTGCAGTGTTTTACAAGCAGACAATATGCAAGCAGGGATAAAGAACTCATATTCTGGCAGGCTTGAAGGGCTGGCATGGCTGTCTTGCCCTGACATTAGTTGACAGCAGGAAGAAAATAGAAAGGGGGGAAAAGCCTGGGTTACTTTTGTTTCTTTAGTTTGGACTCTGTTATGCTAATTGTCTCTGTGCTTAATAGAAGATAAATTAAAAATTCAGTTTTATAGTATGTTGACTTCACAGTGATGGCTAAAGTCCACCACACTGCTCATTCACTCCCCCTTCTCAAAGCAGTGAGGGAGAAAATAGGATGCAAAGAGGTTCAAGGGTTAAGATGAGGGCAAGGAGATCATTCAGCTGTTACTGTCATGGAGTAAACAGACTCAGTATAGGGTGATTAATATAATTTATTACCTAAGTGACTAGAGCAGTGTGAACTGAAAGTGAATTAAAGACTTCTCCCTCCCTGCCCTCCATCTGTCTCCCCCCATTCACCCTCTTCTACCTCTTCCCTCTGAGCAGTACAGGGGAACAGGGATTGGGGGCTGTGGTCAATCAGTAAAGTTCTGTCTCTGCCACTCCCACAGGCTGTAGCTTTCCAAGCGCAGCCTCAACGCAGCTCTATACCGCAGGGCATATCCTTCAGGACTGCAGTGGTCTCCACGGGCTTCAACCTGGGGCTCTCCGTGGGCTGCAGTTCCTTTAGGCCTTATCTACTGCTGCACTGTGGGCTCCTCTGTGGCTGCATGTGGAGATCTGCTCTGCATGGTGACCATAGGCTGCTCCACCGTGGGTACTTCTGGGCTCTGCTCACAGAGGCCTCCCCACCACTGCCAAAATCTTGCTGCATGAAGCCAATACATATGTCAAATCTCTAAGCTGGAAATTCTGAAACTTGCTGGTAGATAATATTCATTCTTCAGCCTTTAAAACAGCTAAATGGAGTGATTTCTCCTTTGCAGCTGTGCAGGTTACAAAACAAGCAGTTTAGGAACATGTGACCTCTAAGGAAAGCTGAAAAGCTTTCTGGAGTTCCTGTAAGTGTAGGGAAAAGGTGTTAGATATGCTGAAATGTTTCCCCACTCTGAGACTTTTGGAAGAGGTGATACTTTGGTAGTTGCCTTTGGGGGAGAGGGAGAAGCGATTCAAACCTTGATTAAGCATGAGGCACATAGGTAACTCTTCAGACTTTTTTTTTGCCATGGCATGTATAGATGCATACCCTTTGAACGCAAATACACCTGTGGACACAGCCTTGCTGTTTGCTGACTTTTGATGCTCACTGACAGGAGGAGCACAAGGGCTTCCTGTGGCTGCCTTGCCTATACTTTCCATATACAGAAACAGTGTTTAGATGAACTCTGATATGAAATACAATGCCACTATCTCTGCTGTTCTGATGGCAATTGAAAGGCACTTAGAGGCCGTTCAGAAACTGCTGTAATTTGACCTGTGCTTACTCTTCTCTATCCGAGAATCTGATTTAGACAAGAAAATACAAGAATAGGCGTCATCATTGTATGCTTGTTTTTCCTTAACTTGCAGCAGAGCATTAAGTTTTAAGTGTTAGCACTTTATCAAACAGTAGACATGGGCAAAAACCTTTGTGTGGGCTTGAAATATGCTTTTCTGAAAAGAACCATTTCCAATGCTGTCCTGCCGATAGTTGTAAGTATATACAGTATTAGCTTAGCCCAGATGCCAGTGTGAATAAATTTTGAACAAGGTGGGTGATAGTTCTCAGCTTGTTCTCATGCTTTCTGTGAAAGTGCAAACAGTTTCGTTCTTTAAGATGAGCCCTAGTTGTAGTCTGAAATCTCTTGCAGACTTTGAAGCACTACGCGGTGTTCTTAATTGGCAGCAGCCTCTGCCAGAAGAGAGATGTTCACCTTGTTTATCACTAGTGTAATGTTTTTGTCTTTTCTGTTTCCTTCTGACCATTTTTTTTCCAAGCCAAAGGGAATGGAGAGACTAGTTGAAGTAGAAAACATAGTGGACCTTGCTGAAGAATGGAACTAGGGGAAGAATTGGAGAGAATGAGTGATCATGGAATCTTCTTTTAAACCTAATTTATGACCTTTTAATCACATGAATAGATGCTTGTTGACTTGTTCCCAAGACAGACATTTGAGGTTTGAGTCTTTTGTTTTGTATCCAACTGAAAACTGTTGTTAAAGAACATTCCTATCTGTTTTTGATGCACTGGCTGGCCATTTTCTTCTAACTTATTTTAAGGGGTGTCTGATAGAAGAGAGCTTCTTGGCAGCAATCTGATCTTAATAGCTTCTGAGAAAATGCATCAATTGCCCCTTTTGTTTTATAGAAGATTGATGTAATTTTCAGCTATTATCTATAAGGAAATCAGTGTAGTTCATTAAGCTAGCATCATGGATTAAGAATTAAAGAGCTCATCCTTTTATCACTTAGACCAGCGTGACACTGATGTTACCCATGAGGAACTTGAGTAAGGCTGAGCACATGGGAACTCTGTGAACTCTTTCTCTGAACTCTTAGAAAGCAAGCTTTTAGATCTCTGTCAAGATCAGGCTTGATTCTTGAAAATTAATTTTCAGCTACTATATAGCCTGTGCAAAGAATGAGCTGCTTTTCTTGGAGTATGAGTAATGGAAATAGTCCTGTCATATTGAAACAAATCTTATAAAGAATAAGTTTATGTGAGCAAATAAAACACTGAGCTAGCGCTAGGTAGGAAAAATAAATTTCATTTAATCAGAGGAGAAAACTAATCTCTAGTCACATTTGCTTCTCAGAAAACTAAAATACCAGCAATGTCTCTAGTGTCGTCTTCTTTTCTGGCAAGTTAGATTACGTTCATTTCAGTGGTGCTGCTTAAGTAGTTTTAGTTTGCTAAAACATTTCATGGAAGCTTTACAGAATTGAAATGTCATGTCTGAAGTATGAAAATGAGGAAGAAATGAGTTTTAAATATTCCACCGTGGCTTCATCAAACAATAAGGCAGAAAATACATTTTATCACAGTCAGCTCATCAATGTCTCTTTTAATTCTGTGAAGCTTTCTTTATAGACTTAACATGAAGTAAATGATGCACATAAAATATAAGATTTTAATGTAGTTTAACCACTGTTGCAGGGATAAAAGCAAACTGATGTACTAGCGTTCTGGTGAGTTCTTCCTCCTCACTGACTCTGTCAGTCAACTGCTTTTCCTCTTCTAAATACTGTCAATCAACTGCTTACTACTGAAGAATTTTGTTGATCTTATCAAATAGTGAGTTTCCAGGTCTCCACTGTAAGTAGGCCATGCTTTCATGGGTGGTTCTTTGGATACATTCTCTTCTGATCTTTGTGAATTAAACAGGCTAACTAGCACAAAAAGCTTTTGATCAGTTTTAACCAAGGACAGTAGGGTAAAACAAATCATTGTAGTTTCAGGCATTTTGCAGTCTTTTAAACCATTCATTTGTAAGCCACTGTTTTCTTTAAATCTAACAGTTTTATTTAAATGATCTAATCCTGATACTCAATAAAGTAATATAGTCTGAACTAGAGATTTTTTTAAATTTATTTTTCACTGTATACTTATTCAAAACATTGTTCTACTACTGTTAATTTTTTCCCTCTATTAGGTATTTGATTCTATCCTGATAGTGTGAGACAAAGGGCTCCAGGATGAATCATTAGAATGATTCCTACTAGACAACGTTTCTCATTCTATTTAACTTTCAGCAAAAGCAAGGTGTTCAGGCAAAGCCATGCTAATAAATTGCCTGCCATCCGAAGAAGCATATCTGTAGCACACAGTTGATCAAAGCTTGAAAAGTTTTTTACAAGTATAATGACAGTGCTTACTACTACAATGAACACAGGCCTGCTCTGCAGTTCTGAGCTACAGATGGTGTCTGCTTTGATATTGAATAGTATGGCAAGATAAAGGGAACGGTGTCTGTAATACACAAAGGACACATTTTAACTACTAATAATAGGCTTGGGACTGCCATAAACACTTCATATAAATTGTCCTACAGCACAGATTCTCTTTCTTAATTTTTGCTTCATCTTCCTTGCGGTTGAAAACCTGGCTGAATATCTTCCTGTTGCTTTGTAGCAGTTCTTGTGTGTAAGCATATTCTTGTAGTAAGCATAGTCAGCAAGGACAGTAAAACAAATGTTTCAGGACACTGATTTAGACTCACTGCTTCACATAATGCAGTCTTCTATAAACTAGAAGGATGGGCATTAAGATTTTTTTATCAGTTAATTCCCTGGGCTGCTGACAGCTGCTGTTTTGTTATTGCCTGTGATTGGCATATTCGGAAATACTGTCTCAGGGCTTCCTTCCTGAGCAAACTCCCCTGTGCCTCACAAGGAGAAATGGTTTAGGAAGGGAGCAGCGTGGCAGCACCTCCTCCTTAACCACATTCGAAAGACTAGGGTATTGATTACTGAGAGATCATGTCTTAGTGTTTTTTCTCCTAGCAAGCGAGCCAAGAGTTGGTGGTAGCGATGGCTGCAGAGGTTCAGTACAGTTTTTGACAGGCTGGTATGCTTGGAAAGAAGACATTTCCTCTGGATTCTCAGCTGCTAAGGTTGGATCGTTCATTTCCAAAATTGTACAGACCTTTTGAAATAACCTAAGAGCCGGTTTTCTGGAAACACTGCTGGGTCAGGGGTTAGTGCTGCTGTTGATGTTTCCTTTCTGGGTTTATGGAGAACAACTGTTAGAATTACAGTGTCAAGGAATAATTGAACAAACTGTATATATTGTGCATAGTCAAGCTTTTGTTCTTCTGCCAAAATCAACTGGTATTTGGATGGAACGAGGGAACAAGCTAGTAAAGCCGGAAACTGCTGCTACCTCTTGGTTTGGGAGCATGGTTGGAACAGCACAGAAGAAAGCAAAAATTCTAACATAAAGCTGCCAACCTTGTATTTATTTTCAATAGACAAGAATGAAGTGGGTGTGCACAGAAGCTTTTGTTTGTTTGTAACAACTTTATGTGAATGAAATGAGTCATTCTCTTCTGCCGTGGGGCAGAAAACTTCTGGATTTTTATCCTCTTCTGATAACACTAGAGTCTTAGGCTGTGTGCATACTGAGGAATACTGCTCCAAATCAATAGAGTTACTCCTGTGCCTATCATTAGTGTACGTCTCTGTTTTCTGGAGTGGAAACACACACACAGTGGTGTATGTGTGTGTGCATTTAAAGACCCTTTCTTTATTATGCATGGGATATAACTAAGAAAAGCGACACCATGAAGTATATTTCAATTTTTATTTATATATGTTTAGTTTAAAACCGTGCATGTGATAAAGAATTACTCTGGGTTGCGCTGAAGTCATGGGACCTCTGATACATTGGATGTTTTTCCTAAATCAAGTAAAAGAAGAAAACTTTGTTCTTCCCCCTGCTAGTACTGTACACTTGTAGTTAAGCTTCCTGGTTTGCTAGTTTCCTTTAAATAAGGTTGGACAGAAATCTCACAGTATCAATCATTAGACAAACGTGGCTTAAAAAAATAAAAGCCAGCAGTGTTTTGGACTTCCGTATGTATACACAAGTGAAGCAAACCTTTCATTAAAGTTATCTGAAAGTAAATAGTCCCAAATAGAGTGAAAGTTGGAAACACCTTTTTAGAGTGTTGCATTGAATAGCCATGTGAGGTTACCTAGACTCACACACACACAAAATCGTTTATAAAAACGCGGAAGGTAATGTGGGCCCCCCTTGTTTGTGTGAAATGTATGGAATAGTTCTGAAAGGGAAGTAAATTTCATGTTAAAAAAATAGCAAATGTTGAAGAGAGGCCATGGGTCCATAATAAAGAAGTATCCTGTGGGTGTGATAAAAGTCCCAGCAGTTCTTTGGGTAAAGTATCATTAACACTAGCAAGCTTTTGTTGAAACGGCACGCTTTGAGACTTGCAAATTTTGGAGCTGCTCTTAAATATAGCAGAGGCCACAGCATGTGTCTTATAAAGTACTGGCAATTCAAAATGTAAGTGGATGTTTTGCTCATTTTTTAGCAGTGAAGGCCTGAAAGTGGAGCATTACACTGCATGGAATAGAGGCGCATGCTTTGTGTCTTGTAGAATTAGAATTGAAATGTGAAAATTTGTTTCCAAAGCCAAATGTAAATTGATACAGTAATATGATGTTCTCTTTCCATGCTTACTCTTGGAAGTATTTTAATCAGGCCTTATTCTAAATAAAGACATTAAGTTTCATTCAGATATTTAAATGTACAGTATGACATCTGTATTAATCTGTTTGTGGAAACAAATGCACTCTGTAACTGCTGATACTATTTGATTTTGCAGGTTGTCTTCTGAATTTTGGGTCTGAAGGTACCCTCTTGCTTTCTCAGCAAATCATGGACATCGTTGGCTTTCTGAAGTCTCAGTTCATTTGCCACCTGCTGATCTGCTACATATTTATAGTGTCAGGACTGATCATTAACTTCATTCAACTCTTTACACTTATACTTTGGCCAATCAACAAGCAACTGTTCAGGAGGATCAACTGCAGGCTGGCTTACTGCATTTCAAGCCGTAAGATTTTGTTTTTGTTTTGTTTTAAGCTATTTTCATATTTTGTCTTGAGGGAATTGTTTAAAAAAAAAATCTGAAATGGTTGTCAAAGTAACATATATAAAGATCATTACTGCTTCCTACAGCGCTTGCGTTTGTGTGGAGAGGTGTTTGCATTGTTGGAATGTACTGTTCTGCTGAAATGTTTTGTTCTTTGATATTGGGATACTTGCTTGACTCAGGATAATGAAGAAACACTGCCTCTCATTTGACTATCCATCATGTTGCATTAAGCCAAATGAGAAATATTGAGCAAATAAGAGCATAACTCAGCAACATGTACTGTTTGTAGGTTTGCATTGCTAACAAGTCATTTCCGATAGCACTTTCAATCTCTTTATATTTTGTTTTTGATCTTTGTAAAACTTACATATGTGAATGCTATTCAGAAATAGGAAATAATTTAAAAAAAAAAACAGTGATTCAATGTTGATTTCTTAAGCCACTTGTAAACTGTTTGCTTGAATGAGCGTTTCAGGCCTTAAGCTGCATCTCAGTGTACTCAGTATAAGCATGTAGTTCACAACGTATGGTACAACAGGTAGCCTCTAAGTTTTGAAAGAAATGGGAGTCTCTAGAGGAGTAGATAGTATATGCTCAGGATATAAACTGAGAGTCGTGACAACTCACTGACTGTTGACTAATCGTTCCAGTACAAAGACTGAGATCTATATCCTTTTATATTCTCTTCTTATATTAACTTCTCTGTTAAGAAGTGGGTAGAATCTCCACCCATCAGCAGTGGATTATCAGAGCATCTCAGTGATATCACTAAGCTTATAGACTTGTTTCTGAAAAGCTATGGCTCCAGCAATGATTTATTGCAACGTCTGTCTTCAACATAATAACTATCAACTTACAGCAGAGTGCAATCTCACCAGAAGCTGTTAACAAATACAGAAGTGTCCCTTGTCTAGTAGTTATGTATGCTGTTAAATGTGTCCGTGTTCCAGAGTAACTGATCCAGGCCTTTCTGAAACTTGAAAGTGGATTCTAAAACAAACTGTTAAAAATTGCATGCTTTATGAGGCTCCCTAAAGATGATCTGAATATAATGTTACTGTCAATGGGAGTAAGTTATGGGTGGTTTCATATGAAGAAAACAGCTATCCAAGACAACGATTAAGAGCTGTGTTGCAGGAGTATAGCAAAATGGTTTCCTCCACGCTACTTAGTCACTACTTGGAACCTGAGAAGGAGGAAGCATTGTTAATGATCGTAATTAACCACTTAAGGGAGAAATCTGCCACATATCTCGAGCTGGAGGCTGTTGGAGATTGTTTGTCTCTCATCAGTGAGTCTGCCATGAAACTCATCAAGGCATTACTTTTCAAACAGACTTTTGATTCAGATTTCAAAGCTGCATCAGGACCTATGAGCCCAAATAAATTGCAGGTACTGTTTTAGTATTTCTATGATAAAGAGACAATTGTCATAAAGGAATTTCACATTTGTTGTCCATGTGTGTGTCCCTGAAGTAGTGAGTTTGCAAGTAGTATTTGTTCTGATGTATAAACAGTGCCATGAATGTGGCCAAATTTTTACTTTTTTTCTGGTGGCACAGAATATGTTTGAAGCCATGGAATATAGGAAACAGCATGTGTAAATTTTCCTTTAGGGCAAAGGCAGGTTTTTGTATCTATATTATTTTTAATGCAATACCTTCTGCCCCATTCAGCCATTTGGCTACCTGATGGAGAGACATCAGACTTGCGAGTCTTCAGGCTGAAGCCTTTAGCTGCCCTCAGCATAGTCTCATCTGTATCTGAGGCCGGTCACTATGTAAATACGAGCATGTAATACTGCATGCTTGCCCTTGTTTGGGAGGATGGCTTTTTATTCAGGGTTGTTAATCTAGTCTTCAGTCTCCACTGAAACAGGTTGTGTTGTGAGATTTTTGCCTCATCATGCTCAGAATAGACTAGCTTAAGGATAAAGACAGCTATTTGAGCTGTACAGAACAGCTTTGCAAACTGGCAAATGATTCACCTTTATCTGAGTGATGTTTGAAAAGGGGAATGTGACACATCATTAAAATAGGTATTTGAAAGAGCTGCAGTAGATCAGTTAGTCAAAACTGATGTGTTTTTGTAGTAGTCTATGTGTAATATAATGACTTTTGTGGGGCATTGGTGTGCTGATGAACACGTAACATAAGCGAAAAGTATTTGAGATTCTGAAACTTAGCCATGGAGAGCATACAGACTCCTATGCATTGCACTGGGGGTATGCATCACATTGCCTTCAGTGGCTGTTAAATCCTGAATCAGTAAGTTAACCCAACTGTTGGAGCTGGAAGAGAGCATTTCACCCTTGACACCATGCCCTTGGGAAAGTATTCTTGTATTTTGAACAGTGGCGAAGTTTTCTTCTATCCCTTTTCTTCCTTTCTCATTTCTACTATGGGAATGTAGTAAACTCATTTGTGCAAGTGCAATGTCTGCTCTCATACTGTATACAGGAAATTAGTCTATTCTTCTGGTGAATGCCTTTTCCTCACTACGGTAGTTCAGCCTGAGTTGGAGATGCTTGCATATCTGCTTATCTGAATTAAGTCAGACTAGCTCAAATAAATGTATTCATGCTGTAAGAAGGCCACATGGAATAACTGTGGTTTGATAGTTGGAGACATAGCTGTGTGAGCGGCTGCTTCTCCACTGTGAATATGACCATATCATACTGACTGACAACCCAGCAGGCTAATGTGATATAGTATAAACTACTGCTTATTGATTAAAGTTAGAAAAGAAGTAAAAACTTGGTATCCAGTTTGAATTTATAGTATTTATTACTTGGTAATTTATTACTTGGTATCCAGTTTGAATTTATTGTATGTATAGAAAGGATTTACTAGAGCAGCAACTTGGTTTTAATGGAAGGGAACAGAACTGCACACAGTTGACTCCATTACTGAAGGTGTCTTCAAAACAATTGTGAATTGTGACTTGGTCAGACAAGGAGAGTTTAGCTTCTGTTCTGACCTAATTTATTATGTTTTAGAGATGGGGATACTTTCTGACACCATTATTATTGGCATCAATATACTGAAAAATAATGGTTCTGTTAAATAGGCTGTGGTTTTTTGGTGGGGTTGGTTGGTTTGTTTTGAAGTGGCATTTTATGAAATTGGAACTGGTGAAAAGTTCTTAATTGCACATTGGAAGCTTTGTTCGGTCTTCTTGCTCTTCAGATAGTGACTGTTCATCAGACTGTAATTTAGGTTGCTTTTAGAAGTCCAAGTTACTTTATGTGTTTTACTGCAAATAAACTCTCTTTTTTTATCCATTAACTCCTTTGACAGCTATCTGCAAGGGAGTGGTTAGCTGTAGTTTTCTTTACCCTGTATGCCTCAGTGCATACAGGGGAATGTTAGTTGTGGAGAGTAGATAAATTCAGCTAGCCAAGAGGAAAACTTATTTATTTTTTTGTCAGTGTTGCACTTGAGAAGTGCCAAGAGTTGCACAACTTCTGTTATATTTCAAATGTTAGAAAAAAGAAGACCTTTAGGCTTAGAACTTTCAGTCAGTGTTTTCTAGCTCCCAGTGTGTATTCACTGACTGATTCAATTATCTGTTAACCCGCTTTTGTAAAGTGTCAGCCCTGATAACTTCTTCCTGATACTGAACTCTGCAAAGTGCAGCGCTAGTGGGGAAATTGAACACTGCAAACCTGTGCAAGATGGTAATAAGTTTTAAAAATAAGTGCATTTGGAAAATGGTGTTGGAATGCAGGTTAGGCAAGCAATCAGTATTATTTTCTGTTTTTAAATAATTTAGGGGCACTTTGTCCTCAGTCTCTTCTTCCAAAAAATGGAGAGCTAAGGACTATGCTGAGGAAGAAAGTGCGGAACGCATCACAGTTCTTGCTGATGCTTGTACTTAAATTGGAAGAGATGAGAATACTTTTGCCTCCTTGTTATCTGGGGAAAGCAAACCATGCACAGCTCTTCTGCACTAGCAGAAGAGAACTGTGAAGTTGGCCAAGCCTGTTGAGAGAGCAGGTTATCTTGGCTATAGTGCTACGTGTGCACATGGCTGTGTGGCTTGTGGAGGCAGTGGGAGAATGACTTGTATATCCAGTACTAGTTTGTGTTTCGTAGGCTGATGCAGTGCTACTGCCAGGTGAGCAGAGTATGCTGGGCACCTGTTGGCTGCATGGGACATAACTGCTGAGTGCTGAGACTGAGACATACACATTGGATGAATGGCTTCTTTAATGGTGTTGGATGTGCTTATTCAGGAACGTATTTGGCTATGAGTGAAGCAGCGGTTGATAACTTGTCCTCTTGCTGCCTCTGTCTTGGTGGAAAATTAGCTTCTCCTTCTATTGAGAAGCAGCCTGTGCTCCTCACTTGAGTGGCTAACTGGCCTTCCACTGACTCTCAGCCCAAGACGAACTTTGCACTGCATAAACAGAAGATCTGCCAATGAGAGTATGACTGTGTGGAAGGATGCATAAGGGTTTTAAAAACAATTGTCTTTGCTTCTAATTTGCCTTTATAAATTAATTATAGTAGTACTAATAGCTTTCTTGTGCTTTGAAAGGGATGTTATTACACCTCTGGGTAAAGTTACAGTGTGTTGGCTGCAGTTTGTAAATCCCTCTGAGGGGAAGGCCCTTCTTTGCATGCAAATGGGCACCCCCTGATGCCTGCTTACAGACTGCAGAGAAAACGAGATGGAAATTGATTCTTCTTATAACTGAGCTTTCTAGAAACAAAATCAGGTGAAACCAAGAACTGCTTCAGGCTCATCATCTTAGCTGATTGTTATGAAACAGTGAAATTAATTCCTCCCACATACAGCTGTAAGCATCACAGTACAAGAAATGGGCATCCAGATGAGCATGTGTGATAGTACTGAGGCCATGTTAATCCTCAATTTTTTATTTGATGGCATGCGTTCCCAGTGCCCACATAAAGTCCTGGATGCAGTACTCCAGATGGGGCCTCACAAGAGCGGAGTAGAGGGGGACAATCACCTCCCTCTCCTTGCTGGCCACCCCTTTTTTAATCCAGAGCACAGATGGCTTTCCGGGCTACAAGCACACACTGCTGGCTCATGTCCAGCTTCTCGTTTACCAGGACCCCCAAGTCCTTCTCTGCAGGGATGCTCTCAAGAAGAACTTCCCCCAGTTTGTATAAACACCTGGGATTGCCCTGACCCAAGTGTAGCACCCTGCACTTGGCCTTATTGAACCTCATTAGGAGGATGGGTGGGCTGGATGATCTTAGAGGTCTATTCCAACCTTCGTAGTTCTATGATCCAAGTCACAGCACAGAATGAGGCATTAATGTTTACAAGTTGCTTGAGTTGTTGCCTTACTAAGGGTGAATATTACACATGTGTTGTCTTGGGGTTTGCTGTCAGTTGGCTGCATCTCTTACTTTTCTGCTCCCTTTTGAGCAGTGTGCAGCACTAGAAGCACATACCACGGTGTTTCTCCCTCTCTCAAAAGCATTAAAATCACATAGGAACATATTTCGGAGTAGATTTTTAGGCTCTTTGTACATCAAGGATTTCAGCAGCTGGTGCAGTGATGTCTTACTCATTTTGTGCAGGAATCTTTTGAAACTAGTGGGAAGCAATATTTCCTTTCAGCAGTTGTTTGAGGTCTTTCATTATGATTCTTGAGTGGAAAGAGCTTCTGATTGCACATGCTTGGTGCTCCTCCATGACAAGATAGTTTGTGACTTGTTTGCAAACATGTTAAATCTTCTTACTTGTGGATTATGTTGTTTTCTCGCTTCGGAGACTGTTGTTAAGGTAGCAAGGTCTTGTTGGGCATTATAAATGTGTGTTGCTGTGTTGCTAAATATCCTACATCCATCTTGTAGAAATTTTTTCTTAAACATGTTTTTTTCAACATAATATTCAGAATTCTGAACATTTTAATGCTGGATAAAGAGGGAAATGAAAGTGTATGCAAGACAGTTCTTTAGTCTGCTTGGGCTTGGGAGAGGCAGTTATTATTTTGCCAGACCCATTTTGGTCCTTGCTGAAACAATGTTCAAAGCAAAATGAGAAACCACAAAGAGAGAGATAATAAAGATTACTGTCTAATTGTTTGTGGGTAGGTTGTTTTATTCTTCTGTTAGCCCACTTTTATTGATACTCTTAAGTTGTATGCTCTTTCTGTACTCAGACTACATTAGGGTGCCAAAAGCAAACATTTGTGTTATCTCATGGTGTTGAAGGGGAAATTGCACTTCAGTATGATTATTCTTCAGTTCTTTTATTTGAAATTTGATTTAGAAATGCTATATTGCACCTATGAGTGTAGAGTTTTCACTGAAGGTTAAAACACAGGTGAGTATTCTAATACGTGAGTTTTTTTCCCCATTCTACACAGATTTCTCACTACTTATTGGTACTTATGACCAAAAATCCAGGAATCAGTATGTACTTCTAATGAACAATTTGGATGAATGAATCTGCCGCTTGAGATAGGTAAGATAATAGAGTGATTGTATGGGCTTAATTTTTGCCTGTCACTTCTAAAACAACTTACCCTGGTTTTTTGGAAAATGTGGGAGATCTGCAGCTGTGAGGCTTTTGACAGTAGCTCTTCTTGATATTGCTTTGCTACTTTATAGTAGCACCTTTCCTGTACCATCCTTAAATGCTGTGGAAAATCTCTTATTGGATTTTTTTTTCTTAAAGCAAACAAACTCATAGTGTTCTCTGACATTTTCCAGACCTTTTCCCTAGCTCAAATAGGGTCTTAACCAAAGATGTGCAAGGTACTAATGCTGTACAGTTTGCTGGAGGTTCTATATAGGCAATCTAGCTATAGAAAACAAAACCCTTCAAATTTGAGCCATTTTAATGGGGTTCATCTGACCTTGCTTTTTTGCAGTGCTGTTTTTCATATGAATGACAGGATATATTAACCCTTCAGTATTCAGAGTTCTTTTACTGATTGAATTTGGTTATTTTTCCAGAAACTGAATGCAAACTGATTTTCTCTGTTGAATTTTTATGAAGAAGTTTTCCTAACCACAAAAATATATCAGTGTTTTATTAATTGTACACGTATTGCCTTTTTGTTCTTATAAAGAAGGAAGGAGTTACACAGGCAAAATAACTGTGATATTTCTTTAGTTTTCATATGTTCCTTGCTTAACTAAAGTTTAAAATTGAGACCATGGTACATTTTTCTTTTATTAGGAGACTACTTGTTCAATATATTTCTAAATGCTAAGAGTTCGGAATTTTTCTGGATGAATTTAAGCTTTCTATGGAGTTTGTCTTCCTTGTGTATTCGTAGGCTCTGACTCAGTGTTAGAATCTCCATTAATTCATGCCTAAAATTTATGGTTTCCTAATTGGTGATTTCCTTGCAAGTGATGTCTTGGGAGTGTCCCAAACCTTGTGGGTAATACTGTAGGACTTAGTGACTTAGACCTAATGTTTGGTGCTACGGGATGTGAAAGCCATATAAAGAAGTAACTGAAAAGTTCTTTGTTGGAAAGATGTAAATTGAATCTTCTTTAAGAGTAGTGGTATGCTAGGTTCTTCCGTTTTGTAGGATATTGGAGTGCCATGATAATCTTTAGAGCTGTTTTTCAAATGTTGCTCCTCTGAACACTGTGAGAAGGCTGAAAGTACTGTTGAATATTTTGACATAGATTGAATAGAATGTAATGTCATTGCTGACCTTCATAAATCATTAAAAGTCAGGATACATGACTCTGTGCTTTGTTTCTAGCTCATGTCCTTGACTTGTTGATATGGGAAAGTCCAGTAGTCATAATCCCATTTTTAAATGAAGAAGTCTAAAAGGGGGATAGGAAGCTTGTCTGCCATCATATATGCACAGTCTATTGTACACGGATGCTTTTGGTGTAGGACAGCTTTCTTGAAATATGAAAAGTAAACTTCAGTAGGAAAAAAAAATAGAATGGGATCAGCTTGGACAGTTTGCTGAACTGCAGTGCTGCAATTGGAAGGTCATTCCTACTTCCCTCTTTGATGCCTTATTAAGTTAACAGCAAGGAATTGCATGCCGGCCATTGGGGGCAGCTCTGGTGATTGTCTGCTTGATTGTTATCTGCGCTGACTGGTCCTGTTGCCACGAGGAACTGCTGGTTTGTTGAAACATAGGAGTACTGCTAAATTCCTCGGGGAGGAAGGATAAGAGGAGTCCTCAAATGTGAGACAAATCTCTTTGACACGTGGCTGTTAAATAATTAATTTCCCCAGAGGGTTTGAAAAGAGCATTTCAAAGCAGTGACTACTGAAGTTCTGCCTATGTGTTAGAGCCATTGTACTTGCCAGGCTGGCTTTGTTCCACACGCACAGAACTTGGAGAGAAGAAGCTGTTTTGTGGGCAGCTTGTCTGGGGATAAAAGATAGGAAAAAGCTGTGAAATGAGATGTGTGAAGTGTGCAGCTGTTTTTTCCGTAGGAGAGGATTGTTTTTAACTTTCAACATGGAGATGGTTTAAAAGGAATAGTTACTAAAGAAGTTGTTGCTGCATTAGTTTCTGTATTTCTCCATCTCTCTAGCTCTGGGTTATGCTAGAACAGGCAGCACAAGTTGAAACCTCCTGTTTCAAGAACCCATATGCAGACTTAATGTTTCTTCTTCATGTGAAGGAAAAATGTAGTTTATGTTTTGTGGGCCAGAGAAGAGAATCCATTTGATCAAACCTGAATGATGCACATTTTGAATGGGAGGGAAATACAGGAGTGAGAGATGGGGAAGCTGGCGTGAAGTAGTGATGAGTCAGCACACAGTGGTTTGGGCCAGGGGTCAGGACGGGGTCTGGGCCAGGGCTGGCTTGTGGCCGCAGCAGAGCTGTTAGCTCAAGTACGAGAGGTGTGCCTTGAGGTACAAAGGTTCTGTCCTCTTAATCACTAAGTTCTCACTGCCTGTTGTATGCAGTACCCCTGTGAAGATCTGAAATACTCTGTAACTTCCAGGATTCTTTGAAAGCTTGTGCACTTAAGGCCTTTCATTAAATGTGGTTCTGATTTGGGTTCCCAAAGCAATTATAGCCTGGCTGCATTTCAGCAGTGCAGGTGTGGCCGTAATAAATCATCTGTAGATTTGGACCTAGTTCAGTATGTTTCATCTGAGAAAATGTTGATGCTCCTACAAAGAGCATGAAACACTTTTATCAATAAAATGCTTCTCTTCATTCTGTAAGAACATGAAATGCATCACATTCAGGGAGCTGAGGCAAAGAAAGCACCAGAACTGCAGTTTGTAATGTCTACCATCAAAATTTCAGCCAGGATGTTTCAGTGATGTCAAGTATTTTTCACTTATTACGTTAGCCAATTCCTGCATATGTATGTGTAGTAGGTTTTAATTCAGTGACTAATCAAGCATTGAGATCAAATTGCCAAGAAGAACAAACCACAGATAAAGCTCTAGCTTTGTAATAAGTGCAAAGAGCCTTTCCCTTATTTAGGGTTACTCAATTTGCTGTAGCAGTGACTAAACCAAAGTTGAAGATTATTTTTATACCAATTTAAGAAAGTGTCGTTGTATATTAAATTAAAAAAAAAAAAAAAAGTGGGGGAGGAGAGTGTATCATCAGTCTTGAGGAAAAAGTATTTAGTTAAGACTAATGCAAAATTCACATTTGGGCTTACATTGCACTTGTAATTTGTGAACTACAAATTACAAAACTAGATGTGGGTAGGATTGGGTTTATTTATTTTTCAATTTGATTTTTAACTTCACATCTAATGCATCATCCTGTCTCCAAATCTATAATCTTAATCTTAAAAGTTAGATTGGCAAATTACTGAGCGTGTTGGCAGAAGGGGGGTCGTTATTGTTTTAAACTGGTGGTTTGGTTTGTACATGTTCCAAAATATGCATTTATGAACTGTTCCTTTTAGTGTATTACTCTTTGCCAGTCACTGGCTATCTCAGCACAGAGCAGGCCTTTGAGCAGCTATCGTTGTGCTCTGCTTACAGCAGCCTGTGTGTGAAATACCTTCCCACCTGCTCTCCTGAAGACTCCTTCTTTGCAGCACATACAGTGTGCTGCCTTTGCTCTATTCCCTCCTGTGTATCTTCCTGTGAGAGAAGGTGTATGTCTTGCATAAAGTTCATAAAAGTAGTCTTCATTTAAGAACTTCAAGATCTGTTTTTGTTTTATTTATGCACTGTGTCAAGGAGTGATTTGATGTGCTGCAAAACCTGGATTTTCAGAATTTTAGGATGACTTCATTCTTGTGGAAACTTCCAAGTGGGCATCATCTAACAGGACCAAGCTTCTGGAGGAGGCTTTGTATGCTATCTGACTCGAGTGTTGTATTCTGTCCCTGTTCTGTGTTTTCACAAGCTTCCTGGGCACACCCTTAGCAGTCAGAAAGAAATAAGGAATGATAATCACAGCAACTCAACTTATGAGTGATTTCTGTCCTTCAAATGAACTTGCTGAGGTTGCTTCTTCCAGTGCTATCAGCCTATGCTGCAACTGGAAAAGGATCTGAACCGGTGAAAGTTGCAGTTTTCAAAAAGCAGGCCCGTAATGAGAGAGGACTGGAGCACCCCTACGTGCTTCCTCTCCTTGATTCTGTTGTGGTGCAAGCTATTTTAAGTACATTGAAGAAGCGGTGTAGGTACCAGTCTTATTTGCCGAAGCTTTCAAATAAGATCATTAAATTCATATGGTAAACAGTGTTTATTTGCACTGACTTTCCAGCTTTGTAGAAGCTTCAATAGTATTTTGCAGACTTTAGAGAAGGTCTAAATGGCTTGTATGGAACCTTGGAGACCTCAGGCGCAGTGCCAGCTTGCAACCTAACATCTGCAGCCTGCCATTTGTGGATCCGATGCAGCAGCCAACTGCTACTACTAGGGGGCTTCTACTATGTCTCTTGTAGCTTCAAGTGGCTTACCACCTGTGAGAATCTAAAGGTATTTTATATTGTTTCTTTGATCTTGTTTTGCTAGAAATAATTGTGATAAAGTCTAAGAGAAATGCTGCAGGGTGTGCGCATCCAATTTGATGATACTCCTCTGCTCCCAACATGTGCACACCATGTTTGCATGATAGGTCTTAATTTTACTACTTCTGTGAAAAGTGAGACCTTCCTCCTGTATCTACTTGAAATTGCATGTCTGGCTGCTACTTTTCATTTGCAAAGCATTTAGTAAGAAAATGCCTTGGTTGCCAGAGAGGAACAACTCTGCTTTTTGTAACTGATGAAGCCTATTTTTCTGGTAATGGAATAGAAGAGCATGAGCCTTGAGCCTATTGATTATGTTGACCACATCAGCTAAATCATGTGTTGCAAGGAATGCTATTCTGTGCAAATAATTCCAAGAATATGGCAGTAGTCATTCAAAAGAAAGAAGCTAGTGTGCTTAGAAATAGCACATCTGTGTGTCACAATTGTACTAGTTGGACTATAGAGCAGAAAGCTAGTAAAGCTTCTTTTGCAGGCACCCTTTCAATTTGAGCAGATGACAAATTGGTGGAACCTTCACATCCTCTCCTGCTGGAGCAAATAAGCTGCCAGCTTTCTGAGCAGGCCTGAATGCACGTAGATTCTTCTAACTTTCTTCCTGCACTTAAGCTTGAGGAGATGTTAGAGTAAGCACAATCAAACTGTGAATGTTATCTGAGAGGCACAGGTGATCCTTACCTATGGTGTTATATTACTGAGTTTTTGGGAGCACATCTGTCTTAACTGAATGTAGTATTTCTGATATGTACTGCATTATTTCTTTCTTTGTTTTAAGAAGTATTTCTTATGTATTTATCTCTTTGGATAACTTCAGCTTGAAGAGTTAAACTCTACGCTCCATGCAAGTGTCACAGCTTTATGAGTATTTGATGGGTATATTTGATCTGTTGTGCTTTATTTTTAATTCATGAAAGCCATTTGTTTGACTTGTAGTTTGTGACCTTATTGTCCCTTTGAGGCACACTTGGTGAAAGTCACTGTTAAGAATTCAGAAACTAAAATAAGCATCAGGAGACATAGCTCTTTTCTCTCAACACGTGATGAGATGCTGCAAGATTACAGGCAGAGACAGGGAATTCAGGGAATGCAAGTGAAAAATGAGTAATGGTTTTGTTCTGAACAATGTTCTCAAAGTGATAGAGGTTCAGTGGCTATTTGCCATTAAATTAATGCTGAAGTAACTGCAGTGGTACAATATAGGTACTAAGTCAACTTGTTTCCAGTTCTGAAATTCAGACAGATTTGTTTTTCATAGGAAGACTTATGTACAAGTTATCTGCCTTAACTCCTAAAAATATGTTGTTTTAGCATATTACTTCTGGTAATAAGTGGCTATTTCTTCAGAAGCACACTCATTATCTGAAATCAAAAGTAAGTGGAAATATGAATGGAACCTTGGCTGTCATTACCATGGTTTTCTTGTTCTGCTGTTTTGTGCAGACTTTAATTCTTTCAGTTCTTACAGCTCTAGGAAATGTAGCTATTCCTAACTAGAGGGTTTAAATTACTTTTTGCTCAGTTTCCTAATTGAATTCTCTGATTCTCCTAATTTGTGCTAAAGATTACTTTCTATTGCAACTGATAGTGTCTTTTATCATCAATCATTCTTCTCAGAGATTAATTCCCATCCCTTTTTATCAGGAGCTGGAAGTGAAGGTTAAACATGTTGAAGATGCGAATCTAGAGTAATGAGAGCAATAGGATTTTCTCTCTTGATGTGCTTTCTTGTTCTGAACTAAGTTTTTATTTGATTTGAAACTTGGTCTGTGTAGAAATGAAGACTTTTGTTACAACAGATGCTAGAAGGAGAGATTTGTGAAAATAGCTTCCACTCCTACATGCATTAAACACACAAAATTCACTTGAGTCACATAAGTTTTCTAATTGTTATATGATTTAATTAGTACTTCCAAACAATGCATATAGCAAAAAAAAAAAAAAAAAGTCACAGGAATGTGTGAGCTGTTCTGGGTCCTAAGAATGAACACTGATCATAGCCCTCTAATTAAGGAAATGCTAATGATTCATTATGTCAAAGAATTCAGCTGTGATTGAGTAAATAATAGGGAAGATTAAGACATCCACTAAATAATTCATGTTTACTTTTTTTGCATGCTCAGATTTTGAGATCTTTATCCTGGAAGGTGATTCTTGACTGAGAACTCTCTTAGGCTGACACCTCCCTCCTTAAGCCAGAAGGCTTTGCCTGAGAGATGCTGGCTTCCTCCTCATCTGTGGTGGCATAGCTTTGCAGTGATGGAAGACAGGAGGTATTGGTGTATAGTGCAGTCTGTTTGGAAAATACTGCACTTCTTTTCTACTGTTAGGAAATAGGAATATCAGTTAAAGGAACTAGAGTAAGCTTGAGAATATACATATATCTGTGCTTCCAGTCATTTTACACAGCTGTTCTTGTGACAGTGGTATTTAGCTTAAATTTCTTTCTTTCCCCACTGCTAGCCTCCCAACATCCTTAAGTGATATTTGTGAGGGCTACCCAATCCTCTTCCTGCATGTTTTTTGATAGCTTAAGTGAGCCAAGCTGTTCTGGTTTCCTGTCATCGTGGTAGCCCTGGTCTACATCTGCTTTGTTTCAAGTTTTATTTCCTGAGCATGAATGTCTGTTACTGATGTGCGGGCCCAGAGATGATCTGACTATTGCAAGGAGCCATTCCTTTTCTCTCCAGGAAAGAACATCATAATGACATCTTTTTTTTCCTTCTTAGAGCTGCATAATAAGAGTAGACCAGAACATAAGCTAATGTTCCCAGACCCTTCTGTCTTGCATCATTTCTGTTTTATTAGTTCTGCAAGGCTTGTTCTATCAAAATTAATGCAGTTTCTGTTACCTTGCCTCTCAAAGTTATCTGATTTGTAAAGTGTGTTCTGATTTTATGTCACTGATAAAACTTATTAATTTGTATTGAATACTTTAGTATCCCATGTCAGAAATGTTTCATGGAGATCCTTCTTTACCTAGGTTGAGTAAAAGGCAACAACAGATAGTTCACAGAATCACCAAGATTGGAAAAGACCTTCAAGATCATCCTGTCCAACCATCCACCTATCACCAATAATACTCACTAAACCATGCTCCTCAACACAAAATCCAAATGTTCCTTGAACACCTCCAGAGTCGGTGACTCCACCACCTCCCTGGGCAGCCCATTCCATTGCCTGACCACACTTTCAGAGAAGAAATATTTCCTAACATCCAGCCTGAATCTCCCCTGGCGCAGCTTGAAGCTGTTCCCTCTAGTTCTACTGCTAGTTACACGAGAGAAGAGGCTGACCCCCAGCTCACTACAGCCTCCCTTCAGGTAGTTATAGAGAGTAATAAGGTCTCCCCTGAGCCTCCTCTTCTCCAGACTGAACAATCCCAGCTCCTTCAGCCACTCCTCGTAAGGTCTGTGCTCAAGACTTCTCACCAGCTTTGTTGCCCTTCTTTGTACCTGCTCCAGGTCCTCAATACCTTGCTTGCAGTGAGGGGAAACTCACAGGGGATTTGCACGTTTTGGCATGGTTCTCCTTTACAGCATTGTACTAATCTTCAACATCTCTTTGATTTTATGGCAGTTTCTTTTACCATACCATATGAATGGCTCAGTGTAGCCTGGATGTGTTGGGCTCGGTGTATCTCTTTTGTTTGTAGAACGAGAATTATCAGGTAATGTCATATAAACCTGCTTCTGATTATGGTGAGTGGTCAAAGCAAGTCCTGGGGATTTGATGATCAGAAGGCTGGAGCACCTCTCCTATGAAGAAAAGTTGAGGGAACTGGGCTTATTTAGCTTAGAGAAGGCTCTGGGGGAACCTCGTTGTGGCCTTACAATACTTGAAGGGAGTGTATAAACAGGAGAGGGAACAGCTGTTTACAAGGGTGGATAGTAATAGGACAAAGGGGAATGGTTTTAAACTGAGACAGGGGAGTTTTAGGTTAGATATTAGGAGGAAGTTTTTCACTCAGAGGATGGTGATGCACTGAAACAGGTAGCCCAAGGAGGTTGTGGATGCCCCATTCCTGGAGGCATTCAAGGCCAAGCTGGATGTGGCTCCGGGTGACCCTGTCCATGGAAGGGGGGTTGAAAGTAGATGGTCTTTATAGTTCTTTTCAACCCAGGCCGTTTTATGATTCTATGATTTAGCACAATGAAATTTTGAAGTCTTGCTCCCTTATGTAGGAGTTGTTAGCCCTACAGAGAACCTAAGGAAATGATCTGAGGAAGAGGAGATGCTTTGACATCTTATGTTGTCTTTGCATGGTTAACAGTAGGCCAGACTTCTTCCCAATGAACTGCTTGGGGTTACTTGTGAGCTAGATTTAGTAGCCTTTGGGCTGTCACCTCCCTCCTGGTGTTAACTAATTCCAGTGAAGAGCTGAGCAGTGACGTAATTGTTTTAAATGTGATGGTCATGTTGTACAAGTCTTAACAGTGAAAATATTTACTAAAAACAGCTAAGTGGAAACGTGTAGCTTAAATTTAAGATACGCTGGCTTAAAGATTGTAAGGCCTAGGAAAAAGAAAAAAAATATATTTTCAATGTGTTTATTCAAACAGGAAGTCGCTTTAAAGAAAATGTTGAAATAAGGCTGGTGTTCATTTTGCACAGAAACTTGCAGTGAGTGGCTTGCTACCATTTCTGATTTACTAAGCAGTTCTCCTACGGTGGTGTTCCTATATGCAATATTAGAGAGGCAGTGGTGTTTTGGACAATAGGAAACCATATCCATAAGAGATGCGACTGCCTGGTTTCATGTCTATACAAAGCATATGTTGGTGTCATGGAAACTTGCCAAGCTGCATGTTGTTTTTCACTGTTGGTTGGTACTAACTCCTTTGATCATCACATACTTTGTTGACCTCAGTTACTTGTGGCAAAAAAAAAAAAAGCACAGTCTTTGCTGAAATATAAGATTGGTGAAGAAAACTGCATTAAAGGAACTTCCTGCAAGCAAATGCTGAAATAAATGAGTCTCTCTGCTTGAATATATGAAAGGACTGGACTGCATTTATCTTTTGCCTTGAAAGCACATCCAGTAATTTACTGTGGTGGGTGGGGAATTAAATCATCATTTCTGGATTCCTCTGTTGGTGATTTCTAGCCCTAAAAGCACAGCCATGCAAGTCTTTGAAATGTTATTCAAGGGAGTTGCTGACAGGATCTCCCACAGGGAGTGGGGCAGAAATCTTCAAGAGCGGACCTGCAGCCAATAGAGAAAGGGTTTTTTGTTGTTGTTGTTGCTTTAAATTTGTGTGCATGATTCTCTGCCATCTCATTCCATCCTTTTGCTAAAAACAAGTCCAAGGGTAAAAATGATTACATCACCTGATAGGCTAATTGGGGGAGGGCAAGGGGCTCAGGCAAGAGAAGTGTGAATTTTGCTTTCCTCTTCTATTTAAATGTTCTTAAACATTTTTGTACTGATTGAAAACCAGAACCTCTGTCTTGGAGTGGTCCAGATTTCTCCATTGTATATCACTGTTGCTCCCATACTCACCTGAAGAGAATGAGAATCTGCTTGGAGCAGAATGGGGAAGGCAATGCTAGACAGAAAATGTGTGTATGCTTTTTATAATACATCATCTCCTGGACATTCAGTAATGTTCCAGCTCTGAGCTCCAGTTATTCCTGTACCTAATCGTTGCAAGCTTATAGCAGAATGCTGAACTTCAATTCTTTCTTTATAATTACTTGCTGCAGGAAATGAAGTAGACAACCAGAATAAATGAGTAGTGAGGCTAGATGATGTAGTGAAGCACTGGAATAGCCTGTGCCAGGAGCTGTGGAGTTGTCAGTACTTGAAGTTTTTTGAAAACCTCCTAGGTGTCTTTGCAGTTGAGATGGTAGGTAATAACATCCAAGGTTTCAAACCTCAAGTCCAGCTAAAGAAATTTACTAATGAAAGTCATACGAGGTTAGAAGAATAGTGATAGCTGTTTTAATGACTCATTCTCTCAAAACTTTGACATGGAAAATAACGTCTGGGTAAATTCTTTGTGTGTTTCCCTTAAATGTTTTTCGAGTAACCAGTTAGCATCCATGATGGTCTCTTGTCAGTTGTTTGTTCTTTAAGTGCAGGTAGTGAGGCAAATCAGATTATGGTACTGATGGGGCAGGAAGCAGTCTAACCTCACAAAGGGTAGATGCCAGTTATCTGTAGCAGGGTGTAGTTGTTTTTTTGTTTTTTGTTTTTTTCTTTCGGAGTAGAAAACCTAGACATTCTCAGGGAAACAAAGAATCAGTAATAGAGATTTGAAAGCATGTTTTCTCCCTCGTCAGCCCCTCCTGAAGCTGGTTGTAGCTTACTGCAGGAATGTTCCCTTCCAAGCAGACTGAGAGATTTCAATTTTTTTTTTTTTTCTTTTCCCCTATGCATGAATTGTGTGGAAGTGTCAGTGGAAGAGTTGTTTGTAAGCTGAGAACTCCCATGATGTGGGTGAATGTGAATTGACCAGTCTAGTTGTGAAATTCAGCCTCTCAAACTTCTTCAAAAAGGGGTAGGAAAAAGACTTACTCTAGAAATTTTGGACCAGCCCTGGTTGGGAGCAAGAATTGTATTTTAAGTTTTTTCCTATGTAAACTGATGTTTAGTTACGTAGCCTGGCTGGTGTACAATGAAGAGGTGGCTTTCACTGGCTGTCTGCTCTGTGGAGTTGGCAGGAGTGCATATATGAGTGAGCTTGTGCTGTTGAGCTACCACAGGGAGTTTCTGGGTAATAAATTTCTGTGTCAGATTCTGGGTGTACGCTGGTAGCATAATGCAAGGGTACTGTAAAGAGACATTACTAGTCACTGCTGAGAGCCATGAAGAGAAGGGATGTGGCGAGAAGGGAAAAGAAAGAGCAGAAAGATTAAAGAAAAGCAAGTGTTAAAAACTGAGAGGCTGTAAGATGTTATTTACAAAAGCATTCAGTTTCTGCTTCGTGTCCCTGCAGCAACTGCAGGATTGCACCAGCGAGAAATAGGCATGTGAGGTGAGGAGTAGGGACATACTTCTGCAGTACTTAATTCAAACACAGATCCTGGTCACGTGAAGCCTGCAGAATCAGAAGTATGTACAGAATTATTTTTGTCTGTGCTTCTTTGAAATGTACTTGAGACTAAAAATATGAAGAGCTCTATGCATGTGGCATACCTGTATAGTGAGATGCCTGATACATTATTCATTTTGTTCAAATTGTTGGGAAAAACTAAAAAAATAGACACTTGAAAGGGAATGACTTTGAGGATATATTTTTCCCCCTCAGGTAAAGTTGGCTTTTTCTTCAAGAGCCTCATAGCCATCATCTCTGTATTTATTTATTTATTTGTTTGTTTGTTTGTTTGTTTGTTTGTTTATTTTAGGCAATAGAATTAATGGCAGTAAAGATGAAAGAAGAGAAAATCCTGTCTGGGAGTCACTTGTTCTTTCATTAGCTAATGTTGTTAGCAAAGTAACAGACAAATAAGAGGTTGTTTCGAAGTTCCTTCTCAGTGTTCTGTCCTAAAATGTGATTGTAAATTCTGTAAATGTTTGCAAATGTTTTTTTTTAATTACTCAGTTTCCCTGTGTTTGGGGAAGTTCTGGGCAACTGGTGAAGGATTTCTCTGGCTATGAAGCATCCTAGGTCCAAGAGATGCTCTCCTGTTAGTCAGGCTCTTACACAACTCCAGAGTGGCTCCACTCTGTGTCCATCCCTTCTGGTCACAGGGAGGGTGCAGGTGCAAACAGTGTGCGTGTGCTCCTTAGGCTAGCCACATCCCTCACCAGATGCTGAGTTACCAGTTCAAGCCATGACCACATAGTTCCCTTATACCTGCTCTGATCAGAAATAAACAGGGGGCTGATGAGTCAGTCACTTGTCTGTACCTTGAATGTGTTTATATTGTGTTAAGGTAATGTTATTTGAATAGAGATTGTCTGTTAGCCTGTTTTAACACTGTTAGATAAAATTCATTCATGTCACTAGTGTTCTTCAGTGTACAGCAAAATGTCATATAAAAGCTTTTTAATTGAGCTAATAATGACTGAACATGTAGAAAACTTGTTCCTGACTGTTCTCTGTTTTCATTCACTAGTTGAAGCCAGTGGGGAATCTAAACAGAAAGGATTTCAGAAGTTGTTCAAAGACTGGCCTGCTTTTGATCTTCTCTGAGGTGAATGAGGATGTGTGGTGCCCTGGGATTTACCTGAAGCCAGGAGAGCACCTCAGATGTCTCACCCTTCCAGCAGAGACATATGCTCTGAGAAAAGGTTGCTTTTCTCTGAGCATAGAGCAGTGCCTCACATGAGACCTTTGTTTGGTGGAGAAGTATTATGATAGCTTTGACAGAAAGCAAACATGTCTTTTATCACCCTTTAGATCTTCCAACGACATGGGTTCCTCAAGGACAGCCACTGCTTTTTTATTTCCCTCGCTATTGAGATAAAGCTTCTTGCCCGAAACAAGAGAAATTTTCTTAAATAAAGGTTAAATTCACAAGTCCAGTAGTCAGGCTTGTAGTTACAAGCAAAACAAATATGAAGGCTGTGCTTGGTGATAGGATAAGCAAATAGGAAGGCAAAACCTGTGTGATTGTCACTAGGAGATTGCTGAGGAATGACTCTCCAGCTGTTAAGTACAACTTTTTTTTAAAATGCTCTTACTGTCTTATCTCTCCTAGTATTTGTTTCTTAAAGTTTTAGGAATAAATCTGAATGCTAATCCAGAGCAGTTTTGAGGCATTTAACACTGATTTTCTTGGTGCAGGCTTTTTCCACACCTCTATCCACTCCCTTTGCTTAACTATTTTATCAGGGAAAGTTGTACAGATGTATTTCATATTAATAATTCCCCTTGGCTGTGCGCATTTTGCCAGCCAACCCCTTATCTTTGCCCTAGGGATGGTAGTTCTGTATCCTGTCTGAGCTATTGACTTTGCTATGAATGATTGATACACTCGTGCCAAACGCAGAGCACATCTGCTGTAGCGGAACATACAACCGCTACTTCTGACAAGTTAAAAGGATGATGCATAAGGTGTACATGCAGCAGACCTCATTGCAGATGTCCAAGCTACTTTCTAGTCTATAATTGTACTGTCTTCAGAAGTTCTTCTGTTTATGGTTTCTTACAATCGATTCACAATTGCTTCTTTTTCACCTGCTTGCCACTTAATTCATGATTTTAGGTACCGCTTCTTTTTATTATTTGTTTGACAAACACCATAGTGAGTGGCAGCGTAATTCTCAACAGAAAATCAAGAGTTTTGCCATATGATATATAATTCGATCTCTGTTTAATGATGGGACATTGACAGTGTAGTATAGAATTAGGAGAATGTTCATGTCAGAAGTTCTTCTGCTGGACAACCCCAGCTGGCAGAAGCATGTCTATAAAGAAGACGTGAATAGAATTAAAGAAATACAGTAAAACAAAATTTTAAATTGATCCTCTCAACATGCAACTTTTGAACACTGCTCCAGTTCTCTGGCTTGTTCCTCAAAGCCTGTTTCTGGGCTTGGGAGAGAACTTCTCTAAATGCTGAAGGGCCATTTTCAAAGTGTCTTGGGTACTTAAATGTGACTGAACAATGGTGACATTTGGACACCAGTCTCACTTTAGGCCAAATCAAAATTGTATTACACAGAATACGTAAAAAGCAGAAGGATGAAGCAGTCTGGAGGGGTACTCATGTTACACTTACATGAACAAAGTTAAATGACTTTTGAAGGTTAAGTGGAAGTGAGAAGATTGACCCTGTGCCTCACTGCCTGCTGGAGGCTGGTGTTCTGGGTTCTGCTGGCTGGCTTTGGGCAGCCCAGCCCATCACAGGCTTTATGTTGGGACAGACATTTGTATGGCAGAGGAGACTGGGGGGCAAAGTGCGCTAGCTTCAGTGTGAACGTTAACCTGTATCTGTTCCTAGAGCTGACTCTGGGTGGCTTTAGGAAGGCTCTGATGTGTCTGGGCTGCTTCTTTTGCCAGAGTTTGTTAACGCCAGTTTCATGTAAGCTCTGGGCATTTTAAAGAGACTTGAAAAGTATTAGAGCAGAGGAGGGAAAACAAAATAGAAACACCATCAGCTGAATAAAATAAAGCAGTGACATATCAAAACCTTACAACCAGGAAATCCCACTGAACTAGGTGCTTACAGGTACCATTCATGGATTCATGTCCATGTTGTCGATTCCAGCTGTCAAATTAAAATGTAGCCTTTCAATTTACTGTGGCCACATTTGAATCCACGCCCTAATTCATGTCACCTTGAACAATACAGACGTTTTCAGGATGGAGGATTTAGTCCTGACACAGTGTAGCAAAAGCTGATATCAATGTTTTCTCCCAGTTGTCTGGGATGGGCACACTGCTTTGGAAGGAACTTTCCCAGGCTGTAGCTCTTCTGTTGCGTAGGTGCTGAAGTCTGCTATGGGCGCAGGGCACCTCAGACACCAGTCCCCTTTGGAATGGATGAGTTTTTCTGGGTGAATTTGAGGACCAGTACCTTCTCTGGGTATGCCTTGAAGGGGAGAATGCTGTAGGTTTGCCAACTCTGGCTCTTTGCTTGGAACTGTCATTGAGCTACCAGCATGAGCAGTCAGACTGAATACAAAATGCAGTCACTGGCTGTACTATCACCTATGCTACAAGTAAGACTTTCTGAAAGCACTGCAGTTTGAGCCTACCTTGCCTGAAGCCAATTGAATCTGACATGGTTTGGGGTCCTGTTTGCTGTCAGTGCTTTACAGAAGTTTTGTGTGCAGAACTCCTAGGAGTACAGGAACCTGTGTACAGGGGAAATAGGCCTGTTTATTCCTCCTGCAAGCTTGTTTTGATCTTCATGTGATTTTTTTGTAGTACTGTAAACCATAAATGCTAATTTTACACGTATTTTGATGATACCACTGTATTACCACTTTAATATTAAATTTGTAATTTTCAAATGAAACTCCTTTTCTCAGAGTCGCTGTGGAAAATTCCTTCTCCTGCCGTGCTACCTCCTTATTTCCTTTTTCTCTCCTGCTCCCTGCTGTATCCTCTCCTCCCCCCCTTTTTTTTTTAACCGTGTGTTGTTGAGGCAACTGGTGTTTTTTCAGTACATTACTAATCTGTGACTTTGCATATAGTTTGTAATTTCATTTATTTTTTGTTCTTTATTTTAGAGATGGTAATGCTACTGGAATGGTGGTCAGGCACCGATTGCACCCTCTACACTGATCCGGAGAGTTACCACAAGTATGGGAAGGAGAATGCCATTGTAATTCTAAATCACAACTTTGAAATTGACTTTCTCTGTGGCTGGAATTTCTGTGAAAGATTTGGAGTCCTGGGGGTAAGTTTTGATTAGCATTTTAAATAAGCTTCCTCTTCTTGGATGTGGGAAAAAAACACACAAGTAAAATGTTTGGTTTGTTTGTAATTGTTGTGGCTTAACCCCAGCAGGCAATGCAGTACCACACAGCTGCTCACTCACCTCGCACACTGGGACGGGGTGAGAATTGGAAAGATAAAATTGCAAGAACTCGTGGGTGGAGGTGAATACAAATTACTAGGTAAAGCAGAAGATATATACACAAGTAAAGCAAACGAAGGGATTTATTCACTACTTTCTGTTAGCAGGTGGATGTTCAGCTGCTTCCATGAAAACAGGTCTTATTACATGTAATAGTTTATTGGGAAGATAACCGCCATTCCTCTGAATCACTACATGTTCCCACTCTCCTTTTTATTTCATCCAGCTTATATTGCTGAACACAGCACCTTCTGATCACTTTTGGTCAGTCCTAATTGTCCACTCCGAGCTTCTTTTGCATACCTAGGCTCCTCACTGGCAGGGCAGCATGAGGAGCTGGAAAGCCCTTGACACAGTGTAAGCACTGCTCTGCAAGAATTGAAACATCTTAAATCCAAAGCACAGCACCATACCAGCTGCAATGAAGAAAACTAATTTTATCCCAGCCCAAACTGGGACAAGAAGGTAATATATCTGTTCAAATGTCATTCAGTTCTTGTGCACACTAACCAAGATGAACTTAAATCAGTGCAGCAGGAGTACGTGAAGACCAAGATTTCTTGAATGTTCATAGAAATTTTTATAAGTATTGCAGTTAAAACTGATGAAGATTTTTAACCTGTGGAGGTTTTACTTTTGTTTCTTTCTGTGCACTTGCTAGGTACCTATTGGTTGATGGTGTTGCAGAAAGGTGAGCTGCTCTGTGATTCTTTCCCAGTGAACTGTAGAATTTATTTCCCTTTAGAATCATCTTGCAAATCTAGCAAACATGCAACTAGACTCATGCACACTCTTTTGTCTCTAGAATGAAAGAGATCTGGTGTGAAAGCAGTAACCAAGTGATAACTAATAAAGAGTGGATGAATTAATTATCAACAACTGAATATACTATTATGTAAGGCTAGGACTACGTGTGCCTTTGTTTTCAGTTTTTCTTGTTTCACCTGTCAGGTCATGGAGATGATTCTAGCACCTCTCTTTAGTTAGTTTAACTTAATTCTGTGATGGTAATGATAATCTGGATTCAGAAAACTGTTTTACTCTCCTAAGAAAGCAGACTAATGCCTCCTTTTGGCAGTCTTCTATAGCATCTTCTTCCAATTTTGCTACTGGCTGTTGTCAAAACTCCTGAACTTGGTTTGTTTGAATATGACTTCTTTGAGCTGTTCTTCTCTGAGCTTTTCCTTTTAGCACTTTGCTTTTTCTGTATGTTTAGTCACCACTTTGGCCCCTTTAAATTATAATCATGAGGTCTGCCTTAAAGCAAACAAACCAAAAACATAAAAAAAACCCACCACAGAACACACACATTTTAAGGTCTTGCTTATTGCTGAGGTGGCTGTTGACTTCAGGTTACTGTGGAACAATTCTACCTACTATCATGTCTGGGGCCAAGCTCAGAGCCTGAGAATATCATCAAAGGTAGCAGTAAATGTAGGGAGATCTGTTCACGGCAGACGTGTATGCTAAAAGCGTTCTCCCACATTATTCAGTAGTGCTTGTTATACAGTGGTGCTTTAGACCTACAAAATTAAACAGGCAACCCCAGTGACTGCAATTTTGTAGATAAAGCAATTTTGTAAATGGTTAGGACCTTCTTCACAAAGTGCCATTGTAGGAAATTAAAGGATTGTTTCTGTACAAACCAGCAAAGGCCTGCAAGGTCAAAGTTCTTTTGTTTTATGTTGGTGCTGTCTGGTTGGATTGAATTTCATTAATTTTAATGATATTTTTAAGTAATTTTCCCAAGGTAATCAGGATTATGTTTTAATTCTGTGTATTGCTGCCTACACATAGGAAAACCACCACATAAACTATTGTACAATTACTATACTGTATTAACTGAAAATAGTTCTTCCTGTCTTTAAATGTTGAGTTATTATTCAATTTGTATCTTTGCTAATCTTAGAATTTCTTTTAGGAATTGATATATCTTTATTATAATTATTTTTAAAACTATTTCAGTCTTGATTAATATACCGTGGTTTTACTTCCCAGAAAATGTTCTAGGAAGAAATTATTCCCATGTGCTCTTACTTGCGTAGATGTCTTGACACAGGAAAGCAGTACATTTCCCTGTAGGGGTAACCAGTCAAGGTTCATCACAAGCTAGGTTCACACCAAACAGATGCTAAAAACCAGCACCTCCCAACCCCAGTTTTCATCCTAGGTTAGTTTCCTAACTGGATTTACTGCATTGGTTTCCCAGTACTTGGTTTGGTGCAGCACAGGAGTGGGTGGATGCTTAGGGATGAGGGGCATATCTTGGTGTGACTTCATGCTGCCTTACACCAGCTTGCAGGGTACAAAACTGCAGGATTTGTTGTGGCAGCACAATTAAGGATGTAAGAGCCATTATGCTGAGGGCTAGTCTTGCCCTGTCTTCTAACAGAAGCAAGGAGCAGATGTGTGGGAAAGAGTTGCAAGAACAACGGGAGCATAGAGAGAGATTTCTAAGGGTTGTCCTAGCCTTTAGCAACATGTGGCTCAGGGGCTTTGTGAGTCAGTGAGGCTTTCTATTTAACGTGGTTTATCTTTATACTCTGCAAAGTGTCTGTGCAGACTCTAGGTGTCTACCAACATCTCACTAAGCCAATGTTGTGTCCCCTGCTGCTGAAAGTTTGTGCATTGCACCTCCAGTATCAGTTTCGGTACTTGTCTGCCTGGTACATCATAAGGAGAGATGGCTGGGGAGGATGAAGAGGAAGAAGATGAAGACCAAAGGAGTGGAACTGTTTGTACTTAGCTCCAGAAAGCAGAGAGAATGGTGGTATTGTAGTGCACTGCTGTATGTTGTTACATCTGCGGTACACAGTGACCGTGCTGTTACCAATATTGCAAGTGTGCGTTTAAATTCTGTTTTATGCCTTGAACTTGTGTTAAATGAAACCAATCAATTCTCATTGTTTTTTGTTTTTTGTTGTTGTTGTTGTTTGGGTTTTCTTTGTGTTAGTGGTGGTTTTGCTCACATCAAAAGAAAATTAAACTCCTTAAAACTTTCTAGTCTTTCCTGACACACAAAAAATATTTACCTTTTCTTGTACTTATTTATTTATTTAAATGGAATATGACAGCTATCCCTGCTGGTATTTTTTGCAACAGACGTTCAATTTGCTCATTGGTCTTCTCCTTTCATCTCTCTTCTTCATACTGGCTTTCTCTTCTGTCTTTATGTTCCCTGCTGTCTTTATGGCTAAATTGATACAGTCCCAACAGGTTTATAATATTCAGTTACTGTGATTTTGATTGTTTGGGTTTTTTTTTCCACTTTTTCAGGGAGATGGGGAGAGGGGAAATTTTTGATGGAGGGAGCTTAGTCTATGTATACCGGTGTCAGGTTTGTGATACAGTGTCTTGTCATTATTTGATCCTTATGCCTAGATGGCACAAGGTTCTCTACTTTCTTGAAAATTTCTTTGTCTACAGAAGAAAACTTGGCAAAAAGACCCAAAGGAGTTGCTAAGAACACATGTACATATGTATGTTTGGGATGGGATGGAACAGGGTAAAAAAAAAAAAAAAAAAAAAAAAAGAAACAAAAATCATTTATTTTACTTTTTAATTACTTTCTTTAATATGATACTCTTGAAGTTCCCATTCAAAGTGCTAGGAGATACTGGCTTGACAGTGCTGAGTGAGAGCCAGAAACCTATTCATTTAGAATGGTGAAGGCAAAAACCACATCAAGAAGCATCTCTGTGCTTGCTTTTTCTCTTGCAAGTTAATTTTAAGCCACAGATTATCTTGCTGCTTACAGTTAGGCTCTGTGCTGCTGAATCTACTAGCACGTGTTAGTAGCACCAAACTGTGGAAGACTTGTGGTGGTTGTGAGAAATTAGGAGGAGAACACAAACTTCATAAAGCCTAGAGGTAATTAAGACAAAGTCACGTTCTGTGTAAGATGTTATTCAGGACTTGCACTGAAAACATACTGGTATACTCCCTGCCAGGGTACGCCGGGCTCCTCTGATTCATTGCTTGATATAAACAAGCAGCGACAAATTACCTTTTTAGTCATTTTAGTCGTTATCATCTCTTTTCCTGAGATGATATTTATACCAGCAAAAATTACCTTCAGTTTAAAGCTAACTTTGTTTTATTTTCCTCTGAACACAGGTATTGCTCAGCCTGTGTCATCATTTCTAACCCTAGTTATCTGTTCCATATGCCAGGAAAACCAAATTTTAAATAAAAGCTATTTATATTGAAGCTTGCTGTTGGAGAAACTGAGCATGACTGATAGGTGTTTTTCCCTAGGTTGCTGTAAGGGAATGATAGATGTGTGAATATTGATTACTTTTTAGCACTCATTTGTTTGTACATTTCAATATATTAATAGAAGTTACATGATTGATCATGCAGTTAGACAAGAACACATTGTTTGCATTTAATACAGCATCTTAGCATATACTTGGGCTTAGATCCACTAGAATATTGCTGTTACCTTTCTTACATGGAAAAAGTGTGGGTCTTCCCTTCCCCCTAGAGAAATATATCTTCCCATCTTACTGACCTAATACTGTAATTTGAAAGAGTGCTGTATTTCAAAAATAGAGCAAACAATTATCAAAAGTATGTCAGCAGTGAGGGCAGCCGATAGAGAAAATAATTTACGACATAAATTGCCTGCTGCTACTGGCTTGCAGCTACAATAAATTTGTTTTGAAATTGCAGAACAAATTTTGTTAGACATTCTCAGCTTGCAAGTAGATTTCAGACTGCTTGTTGCACTCTGTGATGAAAAGATGCTGAATAACTGAGGCTGGAAACATAAATCAGCAAAGCTGTATGAACGTATTTAAAATGACCTTTTAAAATTAAATTTTGTATGTGGCACTGGCACACAAGGAGAATTTCACGGCTTTCCAAAGTAACTTGGTAAAAGAAATTTATCTGTGTTAAAATGCTGTGACCATAGATAAGCTGTCCCTGTCCAGCAGTGATTTCATAAGATGTCTGTTGGAATTACACTGCTCCGAGCAGTGGAAATGTTTAAATTCCTTCAGGAAGGCCATGTACTTTTCATAAAAAGTGAAGATTTGCTCTATTTATTCTGTTTAGTGAGCTGAATTTAAGGGTTAGAGGTGACTGTCACATATTTTCCAAAGCTCTTTGGAAAATTGGTAGCAGAAGTGAGCCACATCCATGTTCTTCCTGTTGTATTTACATGGGAGCTGTGTACACGTAGACAGCTGAAACATAGCAGACTGTAGCTGTCGTTGTTGTAAGAGAGACGAGAGCTCCTGAGGGCCAGGCCTAATATGTTCCTCCCACTACCAGTGTAGTGGCTGCAGAGCTTCCTTTTGCCAAATACTTCTGTGCCATCAGCCTAAATTTTATTTCTGGGGTAGGTGAGGTGCACGAAGAAGCATTAGGTGATGTAATTCCTTTTTATGTGCATATAAGGAGATGTGCATTCGCATTTGTCTAAAGTGCACTTCTAGACTTCAGAAATGCTTTGGCACAGAAAATGCAGAGGAGTGTGACCTGTGGAAGAATTCAAACATCTGCTCTGCTGTTGTGGTCATGCTGCACCCTGTGGCACTGCAGCTCACATCAGGCCTGTCTCTGTTTCACTTTGTTTTTGAGGGTGAATTAGGTGTCACTGCTGCTTTTTGCCTGATGAACTGGATTCTGCCAGGATTCCAGTTGAGCTGCTGGCTAATGGCTGACCTGGTTGTGACTGGGGTGTGGGAACACTTGGCATCTTTTGGGCTTTTAACAGGGCAAAGCTTTGGCTCAGATATCTTCCTCAGTCTTGCACAGGAGAGGGGAATGTAGGAGTTTCTGTACTGGTGTGTGTATTTTCATTGGGTGTTCTACATGATGGCCTATAACAAAAACTGCTCCATGGAGATTTTTAAAAGTGTATACTGAAACTGTTTAGCTTTATTCTGGAAATAAGAGGATGACTCATATTAGAAGTAACTGAGAGAAGAAAAAGCAGTACTGTGGCAAAAAAAGTTTGAGAGCTAAGGAAGGTGGTGGGAGGAGAGCCTTTCCCTGTGGCTGGTCTGGGGAGCTGGAAGAGGAGGCTGGGCTCAGTGTTGCTGCTGCTGTGCAGCGTGGATTAACGTCCAGGAAAAACTGAAATTGCAGAAAGGCTGCCTCAGCTTCAGCTACTGAGTCTTCCAGCTGCTCCTTGTGGGAGAGCAGGCCTTAGGGATACAGTCTGGGCCCATCACTCAGTCTCCAAATGACTGAGAGAGATAATTTTATTATAAAGTATTCAATTATTTGAAGTGTAAGTTCTTGCATTCTTAGGAATTGAATTCTCATGTCTTTTTTTCCACTTCTTCTGTGTAACAGTCGCTTGGAAGCTATTTATGTGCATTTGCCTTCCACTCTTATAAGCCTTTAGATAGCTTAATTATTTAAGGTATTTTCCTTCCTCAAGGAAAGAGAGTAGATGAAAGAAGTGAACTGAGATAAAGAATTAGGTCAAATCTCTTCTCCTAGTAACCAAATGAACAACAGCAACTAAAAAAGGAAATAAAAGCAAATAGTAGTTGCTCATAATTTCTACCAGTAAATAACATCTTCTAGTCAGATGCCATGTCCTGGAACCCATCTGCCGAGAGCAAGCATGGTACTGCTTATAATGATATCACAGATAGAAACTGGATTGTGTAATTGCTCCTGCTGTCCTCTAGGAAAATACAACTATCTCAGGGATTGCTGAAATAATTTTTGTGTACACACGCACTCACAGTGGCATACTTTTTTGTTCACTGAATGGGAAAGTGAGACAGCTCACCAGTGCAGAGTGACTTGAAAAGTAGAAAATGAGCAATTGGAGTCAAATGTGCCTAAAGCAGAATTGTTCTGAGGTAATCACAGGACTGAAATCTAGAGTAGGATTTGAGATTTGAAATGAGTTGAACCCTTGATAAGCAATAGACTTGTTATGCATTGTGTGGATAAATCACTTCAGTGTCAAACCTGTGAGGCAGGAATGGTGCTTATTTTATTCCAGAAGAATGCTCTGAAGAGAAATTCGCTAGTGTAAGTATTTCTGCCTTTCCATTAAAACAAATCTGAACACGCAGGAAGTATTTGTATTACTGCTGATATTTCTAGTACTTAAGATTTCCTACATTGGGAAAGCATTTGCGATAGAGATGTATGCCTCAATATGCTACTGTACTATGCAGGCTTTATGAGTGTTTAGTAGATTTGGCTGTTGTGTCATGCAAGGAAAATTCTTCTTTGTTTTGTTTTCATACTGATTTTGAAGCTGGAACAGATCCATATATGATTCCATATTACTATCTAGCTATGCATGTGCCACGTCCCAACAGAACTCAGTAAATGGTGTGATTCTGTCTTACTTCCTTTCATTCTATCTTGCAGAGTTCCAAAGTGCTGGCAAAGAAGGAGCTCTCCTACATGCCTATCATTGGCTGGATGTGGTATTTCCTGGAGATAGTCTTCTGCAAGCGTAAGTGGGAGGAAGATCGGAAAACAGTTATGCAGAAGTTGCTGAATCTCCGGGACTACCCTGAAAACTTTTGGGTGAGTGATGACTAATGGGAGGAGTGGGAGGTGCTGCAATGCCTGGAAGAATGGAAGCGTAGGTAGTGTCTATTGGTAACCACGTTGCTTCTGAGAACTTTGATTTGTGAACTTCCTAGCAGTATCCAGAGAATACTATGAGAGAGCTGAATTCTGTTTTGAATTTCTGGTACGATAGTCTAACCTGTCTGTTTTCTACCTCTATGGAGCCCTACAGGTGTTATTTGAAAAATGTCCCCGCTGTGATCAATAATAATCTTTCACAGTATCACAGAATTGTAGGGCTTAGAAGGGATCTCTAGAGATCATCAAGTCCAACCCCTCTTCTCAGGCAGATTCCAGTTCTCTAAATATAGGAGCTGGAGGAGGGGTGTGTATGCTCTTTCACTTGCAAAAGGTGTTGAATGCATTTTTGCAGAAGTAGGCAGTTCAATGCTAATTGGTAAACTCAAATTACCACCATCTTTTATATGCTGCTGTGAAAGGATTTCTAAGAGGAGGCTATGCCTGTAATAGAAAATATTTAGTTGCTGTTGTACAGTTGGATTTATTCTGGTGTGGAATGATATAATGTCAAAAGGCATAGTGGTAGCACCTTGTACATAGGAAGGCAGAGTGTGCTAGATGTGTTAGAAGCGTTTTCTCAGCAGTTTCTGTATGTTTCATCTGACTATTTAACATGATGCACATTATAAGTGAGTAAAAGTGCTCCTAGATAGGCTGGATCTAAAGTTGGAAACTTGGACAGGTTTCTTCAGGTTTCTGTGTCTAGTGGGCTAAATTTTTGCTGTGGGTTACTGAAACTTTACTGATGCAATATGCACTGCTCTCTGATGCATTAATTTGGATTCAGGCTTGGCAGAAAGCACATGAGCATGTGCTAAATCTCTGAATATCCCTATGGTCTCCCTTTCCTGACACCGAAAAAAATTGTAATTCATATCTGAGCAGTTAAACTGTGTGGTTCACAAGGGATTGAGACTTAGAGTTCTCTTGCATCTACTGCCCTACCTATGTTATCAGCACCATCCTTGTCATCAAAGCTAGTATCTGCTGTTGCTTATGCTCCATGTGCTCTAGTGCAAGCAAGTGGGCTAATGAGGCATTTCCTAGAATTGCATTTGGTTCAAACACTTCACGAGTTTTAGATACTGGAGCACCTCTGCATCACTAGGAGACGTGCAATAGAAAATGCATTTTGACTGCTTCCTAACATCTCTTTAGAGAAGGAGCGACCCATTAGAGAAATCAAGTCATTTAGTCATGAGCAGCAAAGCAGATGTTAAAAACCACAGGGTGGTAAGTTACATGGGTGGAGGCAATTAAGAGAGTTTTTGGTTTTTTTTTTTAGTAGTTCCAGGGCAATTACGTTGTAGTGTATTTGTCTACGTGTGTCCCTGCTAGCAGTGTTTGTTTGGGCCATATTGGTGGGAATCAGTGAGGGCTCTGGTCAAGCATGTGTAGAAAACCTGAGCTGTTTTCTGACTGCTGTTCTTTCTTGCTTTTTAGTTCCTGATTCATTGTGAGGGCACAAGGTTCACAGAACAGAAGCACCAGGCTAGCATGCAGGTCGCTGAAGCCAAAGGCTTGCCCAAGCTCAAATATCACCTACTGCCACGAACAAAAGGATTTGCTGTCACCGTGCAGTGTTTGAGAAATGTAGGTAAGGAAAGTCACAAGGAACATGCTAAATGGTTATTTCATGTACCTGCTCTCACTTTGCTGTGCTCTTCTTTTCCCCATAGTGCATGTTTTATCAGAAGAATGCTGGAATCTTTTCTGAGCTTTCTTCCACTAGTCTGTGAAAATTAGAATCAGGTTTGACTAGCAAAAGCTGGGGGCAGCTTCATTAGTTTCTTGTTTTTGCTTTCTGCTCTGTCATTGTATTGAGGAATCCTCAGCTCTGGATTTTCTATATATTCACAAAGGATAATGATTCTTAGTTTTTGCTATACTATTAAGAATTCCTATTCCAAATGAAGCCAATAAGTCAGGGAATCTAAGAATGCATCCTAAATGTTTTCTTATGGCAAATATAAGTATCATTTTTTATCAACAGAATGTTACACTTTAAAATGTCTGCCTAAATATACTCCGGGGAGTTTTGGTAACCTTTGTGGAGCAGAGATGTGGGAAGTCAACCTTTTCTGAAGATATGTGTAGGAGAAGTTTAGAAACAAATTACAAAGTATGAATAAATATTTCATTGTTAATGTTGTTTGATACCCCCTACTTCCCTCCTTCTGGTTACCTGAATTTACCAATTTAGAGTGCCATCAGTAAGAATACGGCACAAATGCCTTTGAAGTGATCTTGTTTGACTAAGAAAATCCAGCTAAGTCTTCCGCTGTGTACTTCAAGGACAAGGGAAAAATAGTGCTAAATTGCACCCATTGCTAAATTGGGCTTTGGTGGATTTATGTGCTGTTAGAAGGCTGATATGTAAGGAAGACAAAGTAGTTGGTGGTTTAGAAGAAAATGTTCTGGCATGACTGAAGTTAATGTCAAAGCTTCTTTTGTCTTTGAAGACGTGTTTTCATCTGGCATATCTGGGATAGCTGATGTAAAGAAAAAAAAACAACACAACAACTTTGCAGTCAGCTGTCTTGCTGTCTGTCATGTCTCTTCTTCATATCCTCTCTCAAGTCAGGTAGATTATATCACTGTTGTAGCTTGTCAGGCATCAGTGATTTCCCACCCCCAAAATGGATGGCATTGCTTGGATCTTTTCTGATACATGAAGTAGATGGAGGTAATGTGCAACTTCCTGAAGGGCACAGTTTAACCTTCCCTTTTAAGTAGACTGTTTTGCTGAGGAGGAGGGGAGAAAGACGTGAGGCACTGAAGAAGATCTGAGTCAGAACTCTCTGACCTCCAGTATCTTGAGCTGGGGAGTCAAGGGCAGGTGATTTTAGTGGTGATTTGTTTTTCTTGTCGCTATTCAGTATGAAGAAAACAAAACGTAGCGTGGCTGTGGACAAGCAGCTGATTTATGGGAAAATATTCCAAAAGGAGATAATTTCAGGGTACTCGGGTTATAGGTTTATAGGAAGTTTGAGGTATTCATGAGATAAGCCACGGTAGTACTTCTAGAATCCTAAATATTCGATATACTTTCAGGACAACAAAGACTTATACTGTTCCCTAAATAAGTATTCTAGGGAATCTGTTACTACCTCAATCCTTGCTGGATTTATCAGGGTAAAGGCTGAGGAGGTAAGATTTCCTTTGTGAGGGTTCATAGGTAGTTGAAACTATGTAACTTATAAACAGCCAACAAACAGAGGAAAAAGCCTGATGATCCCTGATAAGTGTTGCAGTTCTGGTGGGTATGTTGCCTTACTTGCACTGTCACTTTCTGGAGTGAGAGAGAGGTAATTAGATCTGGGTTACTATTTGTTTCTCTGTTACAGAGTCAAGGGGTACATTTGACCGTCATTTTAAAGGCCATGTAGGCCGTGTCTCCCTTGCTATAAACAAGGACACCTGCAGCTAGATCAGGTTGCTCAGAGCCTGACCTTGAATGTTGCCAGGCACGGCGCACATACCATGTTACAAGTGGTGGGGTGCACCCATGTTATAAGGAAAAAAAGTGTTGCTGTAGGTGTCAACATATGCAGAGGATTTATGATGTAGTAATTTGGACATTTTTTCTTTTGAATATTTACATTAGTTAGTAGTATTTCTTCGCTTGTTAACTTGTTCACTGTTCCTTATGTGGCACAGTAACTGACTGTATCCCTCATATTGCAACCAGATTACTTGTTCCAAAGAGCATTGTTGTGGCCACTGTACTGATGCTTCTGTGTGAAAAAGCCCATTTTGGGATCTGCCACTTAGGCTAGTGCACTTTCTGCTCTTCCAGAAGGGGTGGTGGGCCTAGCTGGAGTATTTTGCTAAGGGAGTTAACTGCAGCTTGTTATAGCAATGAAGGAAAACTAAATGCCTGTTCCAAGCTGGCTGTGACCAAGGTCAGCTTTTCATTTTCCTCTTTTCTTAGCTCCTCTTTCTGAAAATTATAAGATTCCAGCTCTCTGAAGCTGAAATACTGTAGGATGAGTGGAAGGTGGTTGCTGTGGTAGTAGAAATATAATTCAGACACAAAAGCAGCGATCACAGGTTGATGCATTCCAAAACTTTGTTTCAACCTCTGATGCTACTTTCTGCGGTAGTTTTTTGTCTGTTGGAAACAGATGCAGATGAAATCAGTCTAGTAAAGTCATGTTTTGAAAAATTTAGCCTCAGATGGGGTTTATTGTGTATTATTGGTATTTCATGTGTATGTATGAGAAATTGTCTCTGCACCAGTAGACACCACATCTGTCAATATAAGCAGATACATAGTTTGGCAAAAATATCTTTCACACAGATAACAAAGAAACTTATCTCCTAATTAATTTATTCCCCCTCCTCCCACTAAAAATTAAATAGAGATAACTTTATACGCCTGTGTGAGTGAATGCATTTGTATTGTCAGAACCTCTGGTGTAGAGGTTTGTTTTCCATCTCTAAGGAATCACAGTGACCTTTTTTATAACAGGAAGAGTATCTTTGCCCATGGTGCCTCTGTAGAATACCATAACTTCAAGAGGTTGATACTACTGTAATGGCTGCAAATGTCATTCAGAAAGTCTTATTCTAAAATGGTCATTTAATGAAATAATCCCCTCCTAAAATATTTCACATATAATATAACATAAAATAACCAGGATTATTTAGTCTCTTTCCTTCATAAGAAATAATGGAATTCACTTCCCTTTAGTGACTTTCACAAGTTCAGGTGTCCTTAAATAAGGCTTGCTTCCAGTATTTTCAAATTAGTTCTGATATTTTAATGAGTGATTGTCTCTACCAGCTCACAAGTAACAGACAAAGTTACCAGCTGTGTCATTTCTAGAGGTTGTGTGGTGTCCTAATAAATTGTTGTTAGATTATAATGTAGAATTTGCTGCCTGTACAGCTCAGCTGGAAGCAAATGAAAACACGGATCTGTTTCTAAAGTACCTAGTCATTACTCACAGTAAAGATAAATGTCATAAATACTGTAAAATATGTATTTAATGGTTATTTGTGTTGTCTTGTCTATACATCAGGTAGTTCGTTACAGCTGTTCATGTTTAGGTAAGGCTACCTCATAAATGTACCTCAAGATGGATTGCAGATAATTCCAAGTTGTCAACTTATTACTGTTGTGCATGCTGGAAACTGCTGTCCTAGAGGCAGTGCACAAGAACAAATTCCACAGTGATGTTCTCATGGAGTTCATTATGGCAATGCTGACGAATTTCCATGAGCAGCTCTTCAGTCCTGGAATTCTTCAGTGCTTAGATCTGAGCAAGTTAGCAAGTTTGAGCAGGTAGATTATTTTAAGTAAGATAACCAGAGCTATTAAATGCTAACGGATTGTGCCAAAATGTACAGTGAATTCCACCTTCTTTTCCCCACTCTGCTCTGTAATCTTCACTTCAGATTGTTATTTGCTAGAATGAGGTTATGTTGCAGGCAGGTTGATTTGTTGGACATTCATTCAGCCATAGTTCTCAATGTCCACAAAATAATGTGTGAAATCCAAGAGGCCAATTAAAAAAAATTCTTTTTTAAAGTGTATGAGAAGAAAAGTAAAAAAAATTCTCTAAATACACAATTCAAAGATTTCTTAAACCCCAGGTCATTATTAATCCTAATTCCTTAATTATATAGTTCTTTGTCAGAATTCTGTATAGAGAACCAAAGTAGATTTAGATTAGAAAACAAAAATGAGATTTACATCTTTATCTAATGTCAGAAAATAGCAACTGAAATGGGGGAAAATGTTGTTCTCTCAAGAGGCTCCACAGTAATGAGTTATCTTTCTTTGTTAATGAAAAAAAATGTTTTAAGGTAATTTCTTTGAGAGATATATCATTTCATAGTTAAAGCAAAGCTTGTGAAGAACTGGTCTGAGACTGAGACAGATGGAATATTTTGAAGGTGCTGTGAAAGGTATTTTTTACTTGATTTAAAACATGAAATTTCTTAAGCTTTTGGATGTGAAAGTCATGAGATTTCCAGTTCTACTATATACAAAAATGTGTATAATTGTATATGTGTTTATATATATATATAAATACATATGGAATAATACATGCAAAGTACTTGTTTAGTGGAAAACAATTTCAGTATGTCATAAAGTGTACTAGTATGCTGCTTTGGCAAATGCTTTCTGGCAAATTTTAATCCTATGAAATCTTTTTCTTTGACGCCTCCACAATACGTCTTTTCCTGCACTTTCATAATGGAAAAGCTTAGCTCTTCAGTTACTTTATATCCAGATATAATAGGGGCCTATTTACTCCTGCATATGTTGTTGTTATATTGGATTTGATACTGCTTTGCCAGCAAAAGATTTCTGCATGATATGAAAAAGAGCTGGAAAGAATATCATAATACAGGCTGGATGCATCATGCTTTCCTTTATTGTTTTCAATTTGTTGTTTTTCTTCAGTAGTTTGAGATTATTCTAAACTAATGAGTCTACCTTGTACAAACCAGATTAAGGTTTTTTATTTTCAGTTACACTGGATTAGTAAATTAGAGTGGATTAGTAAAATCTTCTGCACTTCAGAGATTTAAAGTGGAGGTAGATTACTTTTTCTTTTCTTTTCAAAATAATTGCCTATTTTTATTGTACATTGAAAATAGTGTACTTGAAGCAGATTTTGGCTTACAATTTGTAGTTTTGAGCTGAAGCCAAAAACCCAACTGTAGTACAAAAAATAGACTTAAGTCTGAGGGATACAGTCTTCATGCAGTGACAAAGTTTAAGTCTCTATTTCCAGGATTCCCTTGCAGCACTAAATTGGATTCTGTTCCAGGATATGAATTTTGCTTTGTGGGGGAATTTCTGCTGGACTGAATGTTATGACTAAGCCGTAACTGTCTCGCATAAATAAATTTCAAAAATAAACCCAAATCTATTCTATGTAACAGAACACTTCCTTAGGAGGGGTCAACACCTTTCACAACAAAAGTCCACCATAGTGTTCCTTACTGCAAAACTCTAGAGCAGAAGATATTAAACAAAGCACATGTTAGTCAGTTTGGTTTTTATTGATGCAATTGATCTTGGAATTCCTAAAGTGATGCACAACCAGTTTCAGTTGTTTTCTGACATATTAAAAAAAAAAAAGTTTAGGATATTTAGGGATATTTTAGAATCATAGAATGGTTTGAGTGGGAAGGGACTTTAAAAATCATCCAGTTCCAACTAACTCCCTTGCCTTAGGCATGTTGGTACCATGAATTCGTCAAAAGTTTTTGTCTCCTGTGTTCAAAGAATCTCTTCTGAAACGCTTTTTCTGAGTTAAAACAGAAAACTCTTTCTCTGTAGAAACTATTTTTTGGCACTGTCTTAGTTCAGCTAAGAAAAAACCTCACTTGCCAAGTGCTTTTACTGTTTCTATGCAGTCCTGAAATGCAGAAAGCGTTCTCTTTGGGCTACAAGCTTCATTGCAGTTCAGTTCTTTGGAACTCAGATACTATATTCATCATATCTGCAGCCTTAGCAGTAGTCCAGCTCTCATAGGTCAAGTTCTGTTAATCTGTCCCTGCCTGTGCCCTTTAGCAAATGCCATTGTTATCCATGAATGGATGTGAAAGGGAGATTGTTTTGAACCCTAAGCAGGAGTTGTATCCAGCCCTCTGGCTGCAGGATTTATCTCAGGTGAACTTTACCCATTCTTAGACAAACTGTATATATTGTTCACTGTTTGTGTGTTTTTCTGCCTGGTTATTTGCCCTGTTTCCTGTAGGAGAATGGGGAGAGGAGTGTCTAATCCAGAGAGAGTTAAGAAGGCTGATAGTTTTCCAACCACAGGGCTTCTAGGATGCCCTGTGATGTATAAACAGTCGTTATGTTCCCCACACTGTGTTTGATGTCTGCTGGGGGAAGGAGACAAGCATGGAGACCAAACTCATCCGTTCTACTGGTATAATTCCCGAGAGGTTTACTGGATATTTGGCTTCTGATAACTTGCAGGTTGAATATTCAATCGTTAACTTTACTTTGGTGGTAGCTCAAACTATTGTGCTCATGACTTTGTGTGTAAGTATTCTCTTTGTCTGAGAGTGGATGACTGATTTTTCCATTCTGTTACTTCTCTGGTCACATAACCTGTTTTTCTTCTTGTAGTTTCAGCCGTCTATGATTCTACCCTCAATTTTAGAAATAATGAGAATCCAACATTGCTGGGCGTTCTAAATGGAAAGAAGTACCATGCAGATTTATATGTAAGGCAAGTAATCTACATTTCAATTCTTTTATTTTTTTGGCGTGTGAGAGCGTATACTTGCACAAATAAGGAAATATTTTCAAGCAGGTAATGGATGTAGCAAATCTCTACCAACCTGGTGTCAGAGTGCTCCAGATAGAAAAACTCATATGGATTCACTCAGGGTTTTGTGTAATGTTCTGCAACTGTAAGGACATGAGGACCCTTTTGGAGCTGTACAGGATTTTATTATTATTTTTTTTAATTGAGGCCTGCACCAGAGGCAGGAGTCAAGAAACCTCGTCTGCACACTTCCCTTCTGGCACAGTGGTTTGTTTCTAGATGGAAGCCAAGCTCAGAACTGTTCTCTTATCTGGTGTAGCTGTTTACCAACAACTGACTGCCTCTGCCTCCCTGCCTAGGACAAGCTGTGTAATGATTATTACACAGTATTCTCTCTTTTGCTAAAAGAAGTTAATTCAATGTTGTTCTCAACTGAGATGAATTAAAGTATATATAATACTGAAAAATATAAAATCTATTAAACATTGTTATTGGCATTTCTAAGTGGAGATGACAAAGGGATTTTTTTCTATCACAGAATTGTTGACCAAAGTTCACATAATTTGTTGAATTATTTTTTTCTAAGTGGGATTTTTCTGTGAAAGAAGCCATTTTGCTAGAAATTATCTAAAGCTGCATGCACATTAGAAAAATTTTAATGAATCAGGAAAGTTACCTGAAAAATATTAGATCTGCTTTACTCTAGTTATGAGAACAGTGTGTTCTCTCTGGTGCCTAGCTTGTTAAACACAGCCTTGAGCTACTTAAGTGAGATGGGAAATCAACTCATTCAGTACCTTTCTTTAGAAACAGAAAATTGCAAACCTTTGGCTAGAAGGTGAGCTCAGATGGAATGCATTACTATTTCAGAAATCAATATTTGAGTTTCAGATACATATGAGAATTCAAGGTAGCTCTAGAAGCAAAACTATGCTTTTCTGATCTGGAGCTGTTACCACAAATTATTTAATAAATGAAATAGTGGTGGGATGAGTATAGTGAGTCCCCTGTCAGGTGAGTGATCTCCCTCTGCAGTGTATGTGCTATTTGTCACAGCAGAACTATTTAATATTCTTCAATTTCTCTTGTTTACTATTGGCAGGAGGATTCCATTAGAAGAAATCCCAGAAGATGAGCAGGAGTGTTCTAATTGGCTCCACAGACTATATCAAGAAAAGGTTGGTGTTTTGTCCAGAGGGTGGCTCATGAGCCACTGGTGCTCGGTTCTTTATAGTGTTAGTAGATGTTTACAGTGTTCATATGTAGTGGTTGTGCTCTGGGGGTTTGTGGGTTTGTTGTTTGTTTTTCACAGACAAGTGTTCTGCTTCTTCAGATGCAAAGAGGTCTTGCACTGCTAAGTTGCCTTCTTTTTTTTTCTTTTTTTTCTTAAGAGCAAGAGGAAGGAAACTTATGCAAACCTCAGTGAAGGAGCAGTTTTAAGGCTCTATTATAGAGGAAGTATACAGAATAGTGACTGCCTCCTCTTCTACAGAAGAGGCACCTCCTTAATCAAGAAGAAATTAGTGGGCTAAATGATGTATATTTTGCTTTAGTGTATTAAAATGTTCGTCCCTTTTTGTAGCCTATCTCTTTTACAGGGCAAATATCCAACATTAACCAGGCAAGTTGATAAATTGCTCTCTTATTTGCACATAGCAATGGGAGCGTGCATTTCAGATTCTTAATCATAGGACAGTTGCAGAATAATAATGACTGTGTGCTTGTAGATGCCCGTTGGTTTTTTCTAATGCTTTTGTATCCATCCTTCAGATTTTCAGAATCTGTTTGTCGTGGGTTTTGTTTTTATGAGCATAAGAAATAATGGTTGGGTACGCGCTCTTTGAATACACACAGCGCTCCCGTTTCAGTCAGTGGGAATCATAGGTACACAAAGCACAATATGGTCTCAGTCATCTAGACTGGAATACAGGAATGCTTAGGATTTAGAAATTTTAAACTGTAGCTAAGTTCTGTTTTCCACTCATTGCCATGCAGCTGGTTGTACTCAACCCAGAACACCACGCTAGCATTTCTATATTGACTATGCCATAGTCTTTCTCCACTTCAAATCATGACTACTCCTACTTTAATCAGTGTTACCTCCAAGCAGCTTGTATACAGGAATATGCAAAGTAAATGTGTATTGAATTTCCAGTTATAGACCTAACTGCTTCTGGTGCTCCCTTTCTGTAAGTTGTGCCTTCCACAGCTGATTCAGTCACTGCCTCTTAATGCATTTCTGCAGAATGGCAGCATGTTACCTATGGGCCTGTGTGCTCTCTCTACAGGAATATTAATGAAAAAGGTCATTTTGTTGGACATTGCAAAAGTCAGTTTCCTGTTACTACACCTTTATTTCTAACCATGTTTCACGTTGCTAAGATAATATTGAGAGATTTGCAGGAAGGAACATAAATTAAATGGGAATGTGGGAATTGTTTTCTTGAATTCTCTATGACATCCTTTGCAGTAATTCACTTTGTTGTATTCTGTTATTCTCTCTTTGGCATTTATTTCTAGTGCAAACAGAGTGTACATCTATCCTATTTTTTTCCTAACAGCTTGGTTTGCTGGTTGGTTGAATCCATAGTTTCCCATCGAAGCATAGGAGGAATGAGCTTATGTTCAGTTTTTCTTTTCCTGAGAAGCTTTTAGTTAGTGTGGATGTCTTGGGATTTGTTTTGTTATTTTTGTTGGTTGGTTGGCTCTGGATTGGAAGATGGCATTGTTCCTCTTCAGCTGTTTTTTGTTATTTCATTGCAATCATTCATCTCTGTGAAATCAGTCTGTTCAGGATACAGAGCAGGGATAACTTGTTAAAGAGTTCTGAGATAATGAAGGCCATTGTGCAGAGTCTGCTTCACCTTTCTGCCATATTTCTTTTAGACAACGTTTGGCTCTTAAGTGAGATGATATGTGGCATTCATACAGAGTGTTGCTTCCAAAACTGTGTTAGGCTTATATCTCAAGATAAATATTAATATATATATAAATATATCAATAGTAAATATTAATTATAAAAATTAATGAAATTTTGTTCAAAGGACACTAATTTATCGCAAGATATGCACTCACCAGCTGCTTTGTCTATTTTGGTTGTAGCACTCCACTTACTGTTTTAAAATAAGACAAGGTATGCACACTACTGAAAATCAGATTCCCCGTTTTATCTTGCATTCCAGTTGCATGTGCTGTTGCTTGTTCTCAGTGACATTTGTAATTTTGCAATACTCCCTCAAGCCTTATGGGGGGAAAAGAGCATGCAGCACGGTTGGTTCACGGCAATCTGAGCTTTTTCTGCACTGTGCACTGGCTGCCAGCTCTGGCACACCTTCACAGATGAATTATGTGCTCTTTGCAGAGTTGCCCCACAATGTGCCTCTCGTTATGCAGGTGCACTCAGAGGCATTAATCAGCTGTGAAGCTCCAAGAGCTACCAAAAATTGCTGCCCTGTCTTTTTTGCAAGGCCATGGTAATAAAAGGGGTGAGCAGAAGCAGGGTCATTCTGCAAGCTGTGATTCAAACTGCTCTAGCTTATATGTGAAAAAATCACTCCTGAAGAGTCCTGCTCTCCCCAAAGCATGGAAAGATACATTTTGCTTCTAGTATCTGAGTGTGGGATTAAGTTAATGGTAAGCTCCTCTATCCTTCCCTTCCCTACTGACCAGAGCTGGACTGTACTCTAGTAGTGTACACTACTCTAATAGTGTAGTGTAGCAGCTGTGGCATGGAGTAACGGGCACTTGTTATCATCAAGGACACAAAGCTGTTTGAATGAGGGAAGACATATGATGTTAGTGGGCATCAAGGGACATGACCCTTTTTAATCATTAATAAAGGAGCTGGTCTTTGAGAAAAGCTTGTATTTTTTACCTCGCTGCCTGGTCTCAGTTACACGCTCCTCAATCAGAGATACTGCTCTCTGGGAATCTGCCTTATGTTCTTTCTGCTTCAGACTCCTGTTTGCTGATGTAGCCATGCTGCAAATGTGCCAAACAGGTCCTCTACGGATGAACAGTGGCACCCCCTATTACAAACCAAGCGCTGTTCTCCTTCCTATGCTTCCAGGCATACACAGATGCCATGCCCTTGTGCTTCTTCCTCTGCTGAGGGTGATTTTTGTCCTTCCACAGACAGGCAGCACTGTTTCAGCTAATGCTGGCTCATGACAAAGGTGCGACTTGGGATTGCAAATTGGCTTTTTCTCTTTTTTTTTATTTTTCTTTTATTAAACTGTTCCCACTAGAAAGGCTCCCTTTGACTTTAATAAGAAATAGATTGAGCATGTTAATGCATGTTAGTGCCCAGTCTGAAGAGGTATTGTATAATTGTCACAGCTCTGCTAGCCCTGCTAGCCTTTGCATGTTTTGTTTCTTTGTACCTCTTTACAGCTTCAGCTCCTGAAATAAAGTTCTGCTTGAGAATCTTAATTTCCATTAAAAAGAAAGTGAGTTTTTGATTCTTCTCATTTGTAAGAGAAAACAGGGCATGAAAATATATGCCAAAATGCCTCAGGGAATTAGTAAAGGGTAAGCGAAGAGGGAAGGAGTACAGAACTCAAGTGTTTGGGAACTAAGGGTGTATTTTTGGATACTTGTTCTTTGAGGATTTCTTTGTGGAAGAGCAGTGGCATCGTTTTGTAGCTAGACCTCCCTGGTGGGAGCAGGGAGCAAAAATCCAGTTAGATTCTTGCAAGATGATGGATTTTCCCTGCCTTTTTTGCTACTGCATTATTCACCTTGGTGTCTGAAGAAACTCAAGTTTGGTGGAATCATTAGGATCAGCATTCTTCCACATCTGAAAATGATTCTTGAGTGGGTGGAACTTATTACAAATGGAAAACAATCTCTGCATGCAGGTGAATGAGAGGAGATGATTGTGGGGGAGATGGTTGTGGGGATTATTGGTGTGTATAATGGATTTAAATACTGTCCTGAGCTGTACGTGGGTACCATGGGCACCCTCTAAGTCTCAGAAAACAGATCAACACATGAATCTGTTCTGTGAGGAACAGGAATGTTTTTAAGGGCAAGGAATCCTAACTGAATTAAGGAGCTGATCTGCACAGTGGTGTGTAATATGTTAGTGTAGGTGAAGACAGTGACATCCATTTGTCCATTATGTATTTCTTATATCTCTCTCAAACATCTGGGTGAGATAGGGTCAGTGGTTTTGCTGACTCCAATGCTGTGCAGAGCCAACAAGGGGGAAAATATGCTGCTGCTTTTCAGTGTCTGTATTGCAGTCTGTAGTAATAGGCCCTCTAATGGTGTTACCAATAACAGTCAGAAATTGTTCATATTTTTGTAGGTAATGCTGATATTTAGAAGGCCCAGTGTATATAGTAGAATTCAATTTGCCAATGATAAATAACTGTGTTAAACCAGTCATAAGCTGAAATCCTCAAAGCACTGTAAAGAAGACTTCATACATTGTATAATTTATTGAAGGCAACTAATTAATTGGTCATAATGATCCTAGTACAATCTAGTTCACTTGAGCAAAGCAATCATAATTTTTCTAATCTCAGTAAAGAGAGAGCAATGCTTTAATTACTGTGTAATCTCTTAGAAGCTAAATGCTCCCTTTGAATTAGAGAAAATGGTAGCAGCCTGTAATTGCTCAGATTGCCGTTAAATAATTAAAGAATTGTCCATGTCAGCTGGAGCATAAGTAAATGTAAAATCATAGCATAGTAGACGATAGGACGATATTGGCTTTGCCAGCATTTTTTGAAACCATCATGAAGCATTCCTTTCTTTGAAGAAATTTGGCTCTTCGTTCTGACTTAATTGGGGTTCCTTATGTTAGTCTAATTCTGTCTCAATTAACTAGTCTTGTGTTAATCAGGTTAATAATCTTTGCTTTGTAACCAGAAGGAAGATGTTTGTTTTTTTCCCACCAGCTTTGATACGTTATAGTGATCACACTTGTTGAAGGCAATGCTGTTCACCCACGTTAGAGAAAAGTACTGAATTCTAAACCTTCTATGCTTCAAAAAACAAAGCAAAGCACAACAGCACATGTGCCCCAAAACCACAGAACAAACCAAACCCTACCCTACTATCTCTCTGTTAAACAAGACCATCAAAAACAGTGAAAGACACTTTAAACTATTTGTATGCTCAACTGTCTATAGACAGACCTTTCTTCCATTGACTGTATGGGAACAAGATAAGTAAGACTATCTCCATGGGACAGAGTGATCAGGAGTGGGAGGTGTCTTTGCCGGATGATACAAGATGGTGTCTGCTCATCTTTTCTGACTGGGCTGTTTTAGAGCAGTGGATGGAAGAACATTAGGGAGCAGAGCTGCTGCAGATGTAGCCCAAATACTTCTATGGTTTACCTCTACTATTTATCCAGTGGCTGCAGCTCTTGCAAGAAGTGCAAAACAGTAGCTGCAAGAGTGTTCATCTCCTCACCCATTTTTCCTTACTGGATTTGTTGTACTCTCTAGGCATGCTATTTTTCAGGCTTCTGTGTGTAAGAGAAAGGGAGGATGCATATGCATCCTTGTAAGCTCTTTTTTTCTGATTATATGCTCATGACTTCAAAGTGCATGTTTTCCAACCATGACTTGGTCTTTGATCTCTCCCCATGGTTACAAATGCAGACAAAATATCAAAGTCAGGAATGTATAGTTTTGTTGGCAGATAGGGATTTAATTGTTGCCCTCCTTTGTTCTACCAGGATGCATTCCAGGAAGAGTACTACCGAACAGGAACCTACCCAGCAGTCCCTATAGTACCACCCCGACGACCGTGGACGCTTTTGAATTGGCTTTTCTGGGCCTCATTGCTGCTATATCCCTTATTCAAGCTGCTCGTCAATATGATCAACAGTGGATCATCACTAACATTGGCTAGTTTTGGATTTGTCATTGTAATGGGTGAGTTTTCTCAAGCAAGAAGTTTTTTTTACAGAATAATTGGCTTGACTTACTGGTCCTTACTAAAGCTTTGTGACTAAACATATGACTAGTGAATTTAACAGACCATGTGAAACTATACCCACTTTTGCCAGAGCAGGTTAGGTAGATCCTTGTCTTATCTGTCTTTGTACAGTTGTATTTTGCTATGGGTTTTTTTTTGAGAGCTACATACAGATTTTTCTATTTCTGTAGAAATCAGTGTGTTTCCAGTGGGTTGCCTATGAGAGGCTTTCTTCCTCTCTGTAGTGTGGTGCTGGATTTCACTTTGAATGTCTACAAGTACTGAAAGCTTATTTACTCTGAGAATTCTCTAGTGTGACTGTAGTCTGTTACATAATCCATTTTAGGTCCATAAACTTGTGATTTAGGGCAGGGGTAACCTGTTGTGGCCATCTAGTCTGATTTATGCAGCATAAGGCATAGTCTGCCATAGGTGATTCCTACAGTACCTGTGGCAGTTCTGGGCTGTCTTGGTTTGCGGTTATGGTGACTGTGTTACCTAAAAAGAGGAAGGGAAACAACACAAGGAGCTGACCCACAGAAAAGGAGGGAAATCTTTCATGATGTTCTTCGTGGAAGGAGGAACCAGACCAGTTGGGCAGACAAAATTGCATTTGTGTGTCTGTACTTTTTGAGGTATTGAGTACGTGTTGGATGAACAAGTTCCTATCCAGAAAGAGACATAGATTTATAAAGCAGGTATCTCAGATGGCTGCTGTCCCATGTACTTTTGGCTTCCTCACCTTAACATCTGAGCATATTACAAATATGCTTTAAAAAAGAAACAGAATTTCAGAACAGTGAATGGGACGAGGTATGACACCACTGCAAGTGCTACTTCTCTGGCAATAGCACTTGATATTCTGCCTTTGGAGGAAATGCTGGAGTAATCTGTTTGGTTCTGGGCAGTGGAACTGTGGTGTAATGAAGCACTGAAGTTCAGCTACTAAATTTGTTTAATTGCTCATCATTTTTTCAGCATTCTCCTCTTAATTCAGCTTCTCCACTCCGGCGGGATTGTCATTCCACTGCAATTCCAAGGTGCCTTATGCCCTGTAGACCCTCTACAGGGAGCCTCACTGCATAATTCAGGGGGTTGGATTTCAACTTCAAGGCCAAATGCTTTAATGTGTTGTCATATGTGATGTTTCCAGATTTAGCCCTTAATAACAGCATCCAGCCTGCCACCAACAAATCTAGCACCATCTTAACCATTTAGTGTCTCTTGATAGTAAATGTAGGTTGTCCTTACAGTCTAATCACATCTGCTTCTTTATCAGGAAGGGAGGGATAGACCCTATAAAAAGAAGGTATAGCGCTACTAAGAAAAAGCAGGAAAACAAACTTTTTTGGGGGGATATCTTATGCCCCACTTACCTCATTCTTCTGCTTCTGGCCACAAGGCAAGATTAATAAATAGACTGCTGTGAGTTCTCTGAATCCAAAAGACTTTTTCACATTGTTTGTGATGCTGGAGCTAAGAGTGAACTATAGCAGGATTTGGCTTCCAAATTAATTGCATTAGCATCCAGACTGCAAAAGCACAGCTGAAGAGCACATTAGGAATGCTGAGATTAACAGTCCACTGTATGATTTGCATTGATGCACCATACATTATCAGCAACATTTGTGGGATGCTGCAGGTTGCAGTTCCTCTATAGGGATTTGAAAGACCCCTGTGCTTAGCAACAGCTCTGTTTTCTCTCTGAATACATGGTGTGATCATAATCAAAGTGCCTGTAATTGGCCAGGATTTGCAGCGTGGCAGAAGGCACTGAATTGCCTGTAGCAGAGGGCATCATTTGATTAGATTCAGCCAGCCACCTCTTGCTGATGAGCTGGCAAAACAGAAAGGTGATGTCACTTATTAGCTGATCGTCTCGGAAAAACTGTGGAGGGCAAACAGTCTGTGGGAGAGGAAGAAAGCTCAGCCTTCAATAAAAATAAAGAGCAGAGCTGGTAACCCTGTACACTTGAACATGGATGTGCCATTACTCACTAAAAGGACAGTAGTTCCCTTCGTACATTAGTCTCTTTTTTTTTTTTTTTTTTTTTTTAACTTATACCCCTTTGAAAACATCAGCTTTGCCAGTTGGAAATTTTTGGTCTCATTCTGTGGAAGCATCAGAACTTCAGTCCAAGGAGTTACACTGCCTTTTGTAGCCAATAGCTGAGTCTTTGCAGCCGGGCCGTTCTCCCCAAACCGTGCTTTTTATCTTCAGGGCTCTGTCTGTCACAAAGGTTGTGGATGTGATGCAGCCATGCTGTCTGTGCTAGTCTGACAGCTCACCTGCATCAGGAAGCTTACTGTGGTTCCTCATTGCCCATTATAGATAGACTTCACTGTTTCAAAGGGCAGGCTTCAATACGTGATAACATTACCTTTATTACTGTGCTGTCTGTTCCTATGCTGAGTATTCTGCGATAGGAAAGGGAGGAGGGACTGGGAGGTTCTACAACCTGATCCTCTACTTTTCGGTTTTCGGAGTACTGTTTGTCTTTCCAGCAGCCCCTGCAAATTGTGTTCTCCAGTAAAATGCCTACTGGCTTGTTAGTGGCTGTTCAGGTCAAACAATCTGTAAGAGAAATGCCCCATGGCAGTCAAGCTGGAGTGGAAACACAGTAGTACCTCAGAACTTAACTTTCAGGTCTGAGAAATGAATAACCATGGTATATATAGCTCTGCTGGTTCAGCTCAAACCCTTTCAGCCCTAAATAAAATGTCTCCTCTTTATACTGAGAATGCTGAGCCATCCTCTCTTGCCTTGCTTTGCAGCAGTTTGGCTATTTATACTCATAATAATCATTGCATTGTGCTAATTTCTAACTACTGGTCTAGGACCAGGAGTCCTTTGTGATGCTACTTGAACTGACACAAGGCAGTCCCTGCTCCAGAGGATAAATGCTCAAGCAGCTCAAAAGACAGAAGTCTCTTTTGATTCATAGCATCACAGAATGGCTTGGGTGGGAATGGGTGCTAAAGATCACCTTGTTCCAAGCCCCTGCAATAGGCAGGGCTGCCACTCACCAGATCAGGCTGCCCAGAGCCCATCCAGCCTGGCCCAGAACACCTCCAGGAATGAGGAATCCACAGCTTCCCTGGGTGGTTTGTTCCAGTGCCTCACCTTCCACTGAGTAAATAATTTCTTCCTAGCATCTACTCTAAATCTTCCATCTTTTAGTTTAAATCTTATCCCCCCGTCCTATCAGATGGTGTATAAAATCAGTCTCCCTCTTGTTTATAAGATCCCTTTAAGTATTGGAGGGCCATGATGAGGTCTCCCCAGAAGTCAAGTGTTTGTATTTGTATCTGACAGTAGCTCTTACATGTCTAATGCTAAAAGCATAATGACATCTGAGCTTATGGCATGGCTCCAGCAGTTAAGTATCAGTTGTAGACAGCAGTATTTCATTTGAAACAAACATAAGTAGTAGTGAGCCAGCTTTGATTCTGCAGGAGCTGTTGTGTATCTGCTACACAGTGCGTGGACAGTGCTATCAGAAAACCTGCTTCCATAGATCACAAACAGGGATGAGTCTTGATCTGACAGTGATGTGACAGGGTCCAAATGCAAAAAGCAGACCAAGGGGTCAGAGGACGATGTGATCTGGGCGGCAAGGCTGAGATGAGTGGATAGTGAGTAGAAGGTGAGCCAGCAGTGTTGCAGGAGGCTTTACAACACCAGGAGGATGCAAACTGTGTGCAGGTTTCTGCCTGTTGGTGGAGCTGCCAGACAGTCTGGCCTTTGAGCCTGGTGCCTAAAGCTGCAGGGTTTGATGTTTGTTGTTGTCTGTACTTCTTTCTTTTCTGTTATAGAAAATAAGATAGACACTAAATAAAAAAATTCTTCAGTTATTATAAGCTTTAATTGTACAGATTCATTTCAGTGTATGGCCTATACAACACATCTGTACAGCAGACTATATATGGGACATTTCTGTACCCCTCCTGCAGTTGCTGTGTGGTGCAAAACACAGGAAGCAGATAAAAGCAGTTTTGAGATGTGACAGAAAAGGAGAAGTCTCTGTTCTGAGCGAAGGTTTAAGATGAGCGATGTGGCACTGTGATGTGGGTGCATGGTGGTTTTCTTGGAGCTAAAAAATGTTCAAGAAACAGATTCCATGTTCAGAGCTATGTTGATCTGTGTTAACTCAGCCCTTGTTCAGCCCCTGGTGTTCTGGCAGGCAGAGCAGGTCTGTAGTAACATCTGTGACAGTTGATGAGGTAGGCAGTGATGGGCAGAAAGATGGCAGGAGCTCTGCTACCTCCTGCAGCTTGCCACGGAGCATCATGGGGATGACCCAGCTGACAGCTTCTTCCTCCTGCTGTTCAGGTGGGGGCTTGTAAGTCTCATAGCTGATGGTTAGCAACAATTTCTCTTTGGTTTCTTTGTCTTCTTCCCCATAACATATTCAATGGAAGAGAAGTCCTTAAACATGACGGTGTTACTGGGGCATACGATAAGGTAAGAATTGTTTCTAGGCCTGAGGTACTGTACTGACATACTATTTGGCAGCTTCCCTTTAGCACCCTGCAACAGTAAAGAAGAAATCTGTAGCTTTCCCTCTTAATAAACCAAATAGAAAGTGATTCCCTTTTATCCTTTTCCTTCATTTGCAGTTCTGATTTGGCTGACCGAGGCCTGTTTGCTTCAGGAAGTTGTCTTCATATATGCTGCAGCAACATTCCGTAAGGGGAATGTAGTTAGTCTGTCAGTTGCCATGCTGCAGAAGAGGTTTTGCCCTAAATCTGTGGTCTTTTTTCTTTTTTTTGTTTTGAGTTCTGCTATGTGGTACTCTTTGTAGTCACAAAACCACTTTGGGACTATAGTATCTAGAAAAGTTTGGTAGATGTTGATGAGAGCATTCTATCTGCGAGTAGTAATGTGATCATCCTGTGATGTTTGATGAGGTTTTTGAAAACAGTGTAGAAAAGCTTTTGTTTCCAAAGTTGGACTTCTATTTAGTGTGGAATGCCAAGGCTTTGTCTAGTGCAGCGCTAGAACTGAACTTTGTGTATTGAAGAGACCCCCAGCACAGCTATCCCACACCTGAAGAGCAGTTCCTGTGCTGTTTCTCTCATCCCCAGTGGCTCAGTGATGCTCACCTTTATTATCTAATGCTTGGAATTGGGTATTCCTCAGCCATAATTGTGTTTTCATCCTCTTTTTAAAGTGTAGCCCTCTCACCCGGCTTTGAGCCCATCAATTTTCTTCTCACCTTCCCCATCATCAGGTGAGCAGCACCCTACCATGATGGGGATATATTTTTGGGGAAGAACATTGAAATGCTGCCCAGCAGCTGCTGGGGTTAAGGAGAGTATGGGGGGAGTTCAGCTGTTAGAAAGGAGAAGAGGCAAGTCAGCATGCATGGATAAGCACCTGCAGCACCCTAGCACTTGTCCCTGCTGTGCTGCCACAGGCTTGGCAAATATGAGCAGTCTTTTCTTGCACCCAGCCTTCCCCAGGGTGCCAAGGACGGTGGGGTGAATTAAGATTGAAGGGCAGTGGCAGTTTCCATCAGACAGCAGAGAAGGAAAAAATCTCAATTGCTGACTTCAGTATTTTTTGGTGTCCAGGCAGCAGCATTCCTGGAACTTTATGAAATCCCCACTGTGCTGTGTGGTTGCTATAACAGTCACTCTTATTTACACTCCATGTCACTCTCTAGATGTGGTTTTTACCCCTCTGGTAAAACTTTAGTCTTAATGATTTCATGCTTACTGTTACATTACCATACCAAACTGCAGGCTCTGTGTTAGATCCTGCCCTGTCTTCTAGCTCATGTCAAATGTCAAAGACTTCTTTTTTTCTGTTTTTGTGAGTGAAATCTTTCACTTGTTGCAGTTGTTTGTTTCAATTCATGGACTAACAGTGAGCAACAGTGAACTTGCTCAAAGCCATCTCTCTTTCTGCATTGTGTGCTGTACGATGCCTCCAGACAGTCTTGGTGCACAGGCTTATTCCAGTCAAGGTATTTCTCTTTGAACTTCTGGATTATCCACTCAATCTCTTTCTCCAGCCTGCTGAGGTCCCTCTGACTGGCAGGGCAGCCATCTGGCCTAAGTCAAGACATAGACCAGAAAAACAAATGTAGGTTTTTCCAAAATGAATTAACTGTGGGTAAGTTATCTGACAAATAGGGGTATGGGTGTAGTACTTCAGTGGTGTTAATGCTGTAACCCTGTACTACACGGTGCTTTACAGCCACGCTGTAGAGCAGAGAGTACTGATTGTCTCTTTAAAATGCTGTGTATGTGCAGACTTTCAGTCTCTGCCTCCAGGAAGGCTTTTAACTTTATCCTCTTTCTATTTTGCAGCTTCCGTTGGTGTCAGATGGATGATAGGTGTTACAGAAATTAACAAAGGCTCCACCTATGGCAACAATGACAACAAGCAGAAACAGAATTAATATCTTCAGAGACTGCTTCAGCCCAAAGGGAACAAATGCAACCTCTGAAAACTCTTAAGTGCATATCATGGTCCTTCAAGTGAAGTCAAAGGAAGGGTAGGATGAGCAATTGCCATGCATATCTGAATTTGCACTCCTGTTATTTTTCTTGTGGGGTTTGGGCTGGATTACGCTCTTGAACGAGGCACTCCTTCGTACACTCTTCGCAACAGGTTTGCATTTGTTTGGTTGGTTTGTTTTCGTATAAAGTGTCTTAAGATTTGAAGAGAAAAAATTCAGTGTGCTGGTATGATGCGACTCTACTCGGAAACTAATTGATGGTTGCTGAGGTACGGGCTTTATCTTGACTTGCTCTAAGGAAGGGATTAATGTCAGAAAACTGTTACAAGATGATTAAAACTGATAGCTGTCTAGCTCACGTTAGCAGTTTAAAAAACAGTAATTTGCCAGTGTTCAAATACAGTCCGATGCGCTGCTTGGTGATACCACTATTGCAACTCTACTAAACTGACAGGAGTGCAGTAGAATTTTTTTTTACATCTAGAATTTATCCTCACAGTGAGCACCACATCAGCCCCGGTCAGACTGGCTAGGGGCCCATTTTGTTGGCTCAGAGCCTTGCAGTGGCATAACCTGGAGAAGAACTTGGGCCTGTGGCCTGAGCAGAGAGCTAAGCTACCCACTGTCACAGCCTAGGCAATACTTAGTGGTAGAGCTGAAACATCTTATCCTTCTGAGAATAAATGCCATTCATAGTTTGGAAAATGAAAAATAGATAACAAATTACTTTCAGCTTTAAACACAAATTCAAATTCTAGGCCTTTCTAACAGCGATGGAAACAGAAAACAGCTGGGTGTGCTGTAACAAAGTAATACAAAGCGTGCATTAAAAGTTATTGCCCTGCACCCATACTGTTGTGAACCTAATTAATCTGTTGTCTGTCTTTTTTGAAAATTACTTTATGTAGTGCCTCTTAACAGTGTCTGAGGTAATATTTAAATTACCTTCTGCTTTTCTTTTGGGAAAAAAAGAAGGGAGTGGGAGAGGGACCTAGGACAGACGTATGGTGTGCAGTTTTTTATGCCTGGGTGGAGTTTATTGACACCCTTCTGAATTTAATAAAAGTAGGATCAAGTCCCCTGGGAAAACCATGTTTCTCTCACATCCCCCTTGTACTGATTGCTATAGACGTCCTCCTCTTGGTTTGTTCTTGTTTTGCTCTTTAAAGTAAGAGAGGAGCCTTCCAACTGCCCTCAGTTAAGGGAACAAAACAACATCTAAATTTAAACCCCAAAGTTACTGATACGGAGCAGTGGGAAGTATTCTTGGCATGTTCAGTGACGTTACGTTTTCTTCAAGTTATATGTCTAGCAGCTCATAAAAACCATTTATCTTTTGTTACAATAAAAATGAAGCCAGAAGCAACAAAGGCTAATACAAAAGCGTATGAATCATTCAATGAAATATGCATTTGCTGTTCTGTACCATCAGATCATCTAGAAAGTAATCCTTTAAATGTGCAGTACCTAAAGAGCAGCTATGGTGCATTTAGCATGCGGCAGCAATAGTTGTTGAGAGTGAATGCAGTTAGTAAGAAGTACGATATGAAGGAAGAAATAGGCCTTGCATCTTTGTGAGGGTCTGGTTTTGTAGGCTTTTGTCTCTTGTGCACATGCATTCCCTGTGCTCTGAAGCATACTGGAGTAAGTTGTGTAATGTGTCATAAGAATAATCATGGGCTTCGGTTTATTTCTTTAACACACAAAATATAGCCAGAGCCCAGAGGATACTGTCATGCATATAAAGCAAAGCTGTCTCTTAATAAAGCATGTGCCCTTCTGTGCTGAAATGCAACCACGCACCTGGATTGGCTAAAACTATCTTAGCAATGGACAGCACCATTATAGAGTGTGTACATCTGAGAGACTACAGTATTGCATTAGGAGTGGAAGCTAGCCAGCCCTGAAGACACTGTATACAGTTCTTTGCAAATGGGTGGGAAAGGAAGATGGAAAACATCTCTTCCAGCTAGCATTTCGTTATGGTAGAATGAACCCATAAATAGGTAGAAGTTCTGAGCAGCAAATACATACTCATGTGATAAAAAACAGCTCTTTTTTTCCCCCTCTGTAAAGAACAGTTGACTTAATGTGCTACTAGAGACCTCTAAGATCCCTTACCAATCTTAGTCCATTTTTCTGTTATTGCACACAGTACTACTTCTCCAAGAGGAAAATACCAAACACAGTATCTCAACAAACTATCTCAACATTTAGGATATTTCACACAGGTTTCTCTTGGAGCAGCCCTTGTAACAGGGCCAAAGATGCCAGTCCTGGATCTAAGTCCCAGCAGACAAGGGCTGCAACCCAATACCCTTCCAGTGTTCACTGGCCAACAGAGAAGGTTTAATGGTACTTGCCAAAGGTAAACTAGCCCTGGTCACTGTATTAAAAGAATGACCTATGTCTGTAGGAATCAGTGATTGCCCTTCTTCACCACAAACAACTGTATGGTCTACAACTGCCTTAACAAAAGTAGTCTTACATTTGTTTATACAAAAAAATAAAAATATAAAAAGCTGAAGTGCATTGAATGAGTTTTCTTTTGGTCTGCAGTAACAGCCTCCTCACAGTTGTCATTTTTCTCCTGACTCCTGAAAACCGTTCTCGATTCCTGTTTGTGTTCAAGGACACCTGAGACAAAGGAGGAGACAAACTACCAAAAAGCGAAGAGCACAGCAGGCCAGGGCTGCACCTCAACCTCAGGTATGTTCCTACTCAATTGCCTAGGACGATGATGGCAATTCTGCTCCTGCCATAAATGAAGGTAGAGAAGACAGGAATAGTTCTTTGCTTAAATTGAACTGTATTTTTTGAAAGCCTACATATCCAGCACTGGTGACCCACACAGAAGAGGATGGTGCATCTCTGGATTTAAATTTTCTTTCTCAGCAGCTCATCCAGCTGTGTCTCACCTATAATAAACCAGGGATTTCTACAGTAAGAGGAGAGAGACAGAATATCAAAAGGGAGTTCCATGCTTAACAACTTACCCAAGCATGCACTAGAACAAGTAACAGCTGTAACTATTTGAAACAGCAAGCCAAACAAAATAATCATACCATCATCTCTTCTAACTGCCAACCTCTTTTACTGTCTCCATTTTTTGAGATTGAGGACTATTAAAAAAAAAAAAAATACAGGGAAATTGAAGTCTAGGATCAGAAATTGATTTTTAAAATTCTTAAAAGCAAGTTCTTGTTTTAGCCAAATGCTATACAGGAATAATCTTCACCGATTCTCCTTTTAGTCAGCACGACACACTGTGGCCACTTTCTGTAGTTCAGGTGTCCAAGAAGAAAATGAATGTAGCCCTGGCATCTATCCCTAACATAACAGGTAACATAAGGAAGTGCACATCATCTTATTTCCTCAGGAGAGAGTGAAGGGAGACCCTTAATTCTATTATCCCTTGTGCAGTGCGGAATGCTTCCTACATTTGTCAAGGTACTGACTACACCAATGAAAGAGATGCTGATTCCTGGCAGCTCTGCAGCCTTAGGAGTTGAAAATTCAACTTGACAGTTCCCCCCCATCTATTGTTCCACAGTCACTTTCAGAACAAAAACCCATCACCACCAACTCCTAAAATAAACCATTTATTGAGAAAAAAACTTTTTTTTTTTTTTAAATTTCATTAATCAGCCTTGTGCATAACAAATCCGAAGCTTGCCAAAAACAAATAAACAAAAAAACCAGTAAAAGTTCACAGTCAGTGCACTCAACAAACATTTAAAAAACAAGGTCCATAGCGCCTGATAACACTACAGCATTGTTCTGAACCTAAAGAGTTCAAAAATACTACATATTAACATTACGGTTCTCAATCAAATGAGAAACAGGAGAAAGAACAAAAAAAGGTATGGTCCATATACAGTAGTAATGGCACTTTCACTGAAACATGCAGCTTCTTTCAACTTGCAGACACCGTCACGTGAGCAACATGTGCCAAGTAAAACATACAGGAGCAGCAGAGAAAAGTGACGCTTGTCACTTGTGCAGTCTTCTTGAGTCAACTTTTATACTGTTTCTCAGCACAGTCTTTATGTAAATATTACATACAGTAGTGTTCAAAAGGTATTTTTTGCCAGAATAAAAAAGGCCATCGATTGAATAACTTCATTCTTCATCTGTGCAAACCTGTGAAGGGGACATGAGGCAATGAATTCGGTTGTGTCTGTACTGCAGCAAGAACATAGCAGTGGTTCAATCTCTTCAGCAACTTCCACTGAACAGAAGGAATAAGCAAGTTTTATTTCTCCTTTGTTATAGTGATATAATGCATTACAACTGTTCCTCTCTGACAACTGTTTCCACTGTCACCACAACAATTCATTCTGCCTCTGTTGCAGATGGGGTTTAGCTACAATTACTACTACACCCAAATGCATTGCTTAAGAATAGGCAAAAAACATTCTCAGCTAAAAATCAAACCAAATCATGCAATGACTGCAGCTTGTTAAAGTAGTGCCAATTGCCAGGAAAATGGTCAGTAACAGTGTGAAATTAAAGGCTGACCCTTTTACTGAAGGAAAGCAGCTGTCCCAAGCATTTCTCATTCTACTTTTTATGAGAGGGACTCACTTCATTTCATATGTCTCTGCATGCATACTTACTGAAGCTCTAGACACATATGTAGCCCTCCAAATCCAATTAACTGCCATGAAGTTTGACAAGTCTTTAACATAAGGGCTATGCACCTCAGGAGCAGCAAAGCATACTGCATGGTGCCAGGTTCTTGTAGCTAGATGTCTGTGAGCAACAACACAGGTGCCACCTCAGTTTTCCACACCTTGCTTTCTTTCTGTTGGGCATTAACTTAGTATCAGCCTCCTGCCATGATACAAAGCCCTGTGGCATAGCTGCACATTACACAGCCAACTAAAGGTGGTCTGATTCCCATCTGCAGTCTTTGCAGCCAAAGCTGTGAGACAAACCTTGACAAAAGGATGGTCGAGGAGCTGGCTGGCTGTCCACCTCATCTTTGGGTCACTTTCCAGGCAGTGGCAAAGGAAGTCTTTCCCTTCTGGACTCACTTTGTCAGGAATAGGAGGTTTATGACCCATCCCCACTCTATACATGATCTGGAAGTTGTGCTCATATTCATGCCAAGGCCTCTGCAACAGGGAACAGAATGTGCGAAGTTTAGTGAGTAACTCAGTATGGAACAAAGGATATACTTCTGTGCCCTGGGAAATTAAAAACCAACCTGATACTTGCGGACTCACAGCTGGGAATGAAGTCAGATTTTAGAGAAACTGCTAAGGACATTTTGTGTTATGTCAGTAGATGACACACCTACCTTGCCAGTGACCATCTCTATGACAACGCAGCCCAGGCTCCAGATGTCCGCTGCACGCCCATGCCCTTCTCCTTTTGCTCTGGTAATTACTTCTGGAGCCATGTATGCTTTGAAACAAGACACACCGTGTCATCATTTTATACAGCAGAAGGAACTGAAGTGATTAAGTACGTAAACAAATGCTTTTCAATACATCTGAAATGAATTACCAGTTGTTAGCTTTTCTTGATAAGTTTTGTCATGTGCTGGCTTTACCTTCTTGTTGTTTGACACATTAGTAGCATAACTGTCTTTCAATGTGAAAAGCAATAGTGAAAGTACTGGTATAGTTATCTGTTATTTTTGTTTTTTAAAACACAGAGATTAAGCAGCTGTCCCCTAAGAACACTACTGTTTCAGAAAGGCCGTAGAGAAAGACAAAATCCCAGAAAACAGATCTTCAGAACCTTTATAGTTAACCAGACAAATAACATTTTATCTTTCCAGTTACATTTACCGACTTTTTTTGGCTAAAGCACATTAAAGCACATCTAACTAGCAAAGCTTAAACCAATTTTCCCTGAGCCATACTGTTTTATTTTTGACAGAGGTATTATCTTCTTTTATGGTAACTAGCCAAGTTTCTGCCTCACACATGCTTCCTTACCTGCAGTACCCAATGTACTGTTCACTTCTCCAGGCATTGTCTGAGTGTTGTTCTTCAGTTTTACTGAGCAGCCAAAGTCACCCAGTTTAATCAGTCCAGATGAGGTAAGAAAGATGTTGGCTCCTAGGAAACACAAAGAGAAACAGTGACAATTGTTAAAACAGCACTGAACTGAGGCAGGAGGACTTCCCAACATGATGTACTACTGGAAGAAGTTACACTGTAGACAATAGCTGAATTCACGCTTTGAGAATTGTACCAGTGGATTAAGTGTGGAATTTGATAGCATTAGAGATGTTCCCCAAAGCGTATCCTACATCAGTCAGGTGGCTGGATTTCCAGTGAGTTTCAGTTAAAACTAAACATCCTGGAAGCTGACAACAAGAAATGTTCAAAGTACAAAACTACAGCACACTCCCCTCACGTATGTTTCATTATGAGAAAACACTCCTCCAGAAATTCATGAATGTCAGTGCTTATCCTTGTGAGTGTTGCATCACAAAAAAACAGCTCAGTGGCAGAGACCATTGATGCATTCCTCCCAGTGTCCAACTTTTCAGTTCTGCTGAGTCAAGACCGATGATACATCTGTGTCATCATGACAAATGTACAAATATTGAGCTCATAGCGTTTATTCCACGTAGCACCAAATGCCCGCTCCTTTTTCACTCTGTTTACAGACTGATTTCTGGAGGAGGGCTACCATTACAATCTCTGGCTACAATCCTAGCTTACACAACAAAATTTCCCCTAGCATAGTTGAAATTCTCTAAGAGAAACCTGCAGTTGGCTTGAGGTCACTTGCTCTACATGACACTGCAAAAATAAGCCGAGCGCTTTTAAGGAACAGGTTTTTCTTTCATCCAACATCCTGCCAAAACACATGCTGACAGGCAAGAGAAAACAGAGCTGAAGGAGCTCCCTGTACAGGTCAGGCCAATCCTGCAAGTATCACAATGAAAGCACAAGTAGGTTGCAAGTCACCTGGCAGAAGTGCAGCTCAAGCTGCGAGTTCTCTTCAGGAAAGATTAATGGTATGCACAGAACACAACTGCCCGCGGGGCTTCGTTACACAGAGCCTTTTCCCATGTCACACAGAAGATTCTTTTAAAAAGGGCTCTTCTGAATATAATCGCTCAAAAGAAGTTTCTCACTTCTGTTCCACCTTGAGCAAGGGTCAGTGCAGGAATTGTGGGTTGCTCCTCCTTTTTATTATGTGCGTTCTCTTAGTTATTGACTTACTGAATGCCCAGCTAGTATGACTGTGCACCTCCAAGATCTGAATGGAAAATAAAGAGTCCTTACACAGCTCAAGTGAAAAAAAGGCAGAGTAGATCTATGATGCCCCAACCTCCCCATTTCCCAAAGGATTCTCCTTACAGTTCTGAGAATGCTCGATAACTAAAGCAAAATGTATTCAGTCCAAGAGGCGTTAGGCATTACAAGGAGGAGAAACAACAGAATTTGCTAACAGAAATAAATCCTAACCTTTGATTACCGTAAGAGAATTAACTTTCAGTAAGTACTACTTTTCCAGTCCCAGCATTCAGGTGCCTGCACATAGTCAAGATCAGAATTCTTTCTGCTGGCAAACTGCAAAACTCAGCCAGGCACCCACAAGGGTCCCTCCCAACCCAACCCATTCTATGATTCTATGTCACTGTGGGCCCTGCAGTCAGGAACACACACAAAACACAGAGCAGCCATCAGCTCCTTGAATAAAACAGGAACCTACAACAGCATTACAAGAAGGCGGCTCAATAGGACTCTAAGTATAAGCACTGCAACAGGTGAGTGACCATTAGGAGTACCAGCAGGTTTTTCCCTCAAACAACTGCCCACTGCTTTTCAAATGATTTGTCACATAGGCAGTGGGTACAGTAAGCCCACACAGAGCACAGGAATATTGGCCACTAGCAAATACTTTACAAAAACATTTTTGAAACAACACTGGTTCCTCAAGAAAGTAGAATGCAAATAGCACAAAAGGCTACAAAGAAGGTTCTGAAGCTACTCAAGTGGGTGCAAAGGGCCTGAGCTGAAGTCCAACATCTCCCTTCTGACTGGATATGAAGTTATTGTGATAACTTGCGTTAATGCAGTCTAGAAACTACAAATAAAAGTCTTTCAGAACCTTGAAAAAACAAGAAAAATGGCACTTTTCTAGCATAAATGTTACTGCAAAAGCTCCTATCAGCTGTCCTGAAAACATCCAGAACTGTCAAATGCAACAAACCTAAATTTCAAAATTTCACCAGGAAGAAAGAGGGAGAACTTGAAGACTCGCATTGCTGACATTTTCTGGGTGCGAATGAGTCCTGCACTGATGCACTGTGTCCTGGAGCCTCAAAGTTCTGGTCTGTGCTTTGAAGAACAAGACAAAGCTCTAGGGGTTTTAAAAAAGGATCTCATTAGAGAGCAGACACATGCACAGAACCCAGCAGGGCCTGGGTAAGAGAGCAGGGGATGGAAGAGCAGTATTTTGAGGATGAATGATCCTTTTTAACCTTTACAGTCAATGTGATTGGAAATGTAACAAAATTCCATATCTGTGCAGTTAATGAGCAAAGTAAATTAAAACCAGAGACCCTGGCTAAAACAATACAAAGGGTCAAGACTCCTACCGTTCCCTCTCTCCTACATATGTACTATCAAAAAGTAGCTCCATTGTACTTAGTGAAGGGAAGGAAGCAGCACAGCTCTGCAAAATACCACTGCCATTTACACCACAAGACCTGCCTGGCAAACTGCAAGCAGAGCAAACACCAAAAGTGGTACTTTTGCTAGTGCAAACAGCTGTGACCCAAAGCATTTAAACTCAAGGTTAGAGGATCAGTCCCAGATTAAGCACAGTGAAAACTGACACTAGTGTGATATTCCAGAGGTGCTGGTCTCATACTGAGAGCCCAAACAGCGGCACTGAAATCCCCATGACTAATGTGGCATAATTTCACCAACAGGGCAGCTCATAGCCACTCCTCACAGTACTTTAGCAGCAAAACAGTCACATTCATTTAAGAAACAACTTGCTTCAGGCCAAATGCTACCCTTTGATGAGAAAATCAGCTTTATCATCCTCTTTTTCACACACAGAAAGCATGAAATGCTCACAGTCTCTTGTTGAATAACCTTCTGCCTCTTGTTGAATGACCTTCCTTCCCTCTGCTCATCACAAAGAGATGAAGGCAGGGATAACAGAAATTCTGAGAGAGCTAACAGAAGTAACTAACAAGAGTACAATAACACTTTGATGAAGACTTCATGGCCTGGAGCATCTCATTCACAAGTTTCTGATTTACTGAAGTATCAAATACAATGCCTTCATTTTCTGTATTCAGGTCTAAATGCAATCTGAGCACTCTAAGTAATATGCCCTGGTCTCCCAAAGTTGAGGGCACCAGGCATGACCTTACAATTAACTTTTCTCAATTCAGTACTTGGGAGACCACACTTGGAGTTCTGCGGCTGCTCAATATAAGGCAGATGTCAACAGACTGCATCAAGCCCAGCCCAGGGTCATCAAGATGGTCAGAGGGCTGCTACACATGATGAGGAAAGGCTGAGAGATGGGTTTGTTTAGCGTGAGGAAAAGAAGGCTGGGGAGTGCGTAGAGAGAGGGAAATTATTGCTGTTTTCAACTTCAGCAGCATCAGAATGTTACAACAATAATAAAATTTTCCTCCCTCAAGGACACAGAGTGGAATGGTACAGGGCAACGGACACCAACAAAGCATCTGCAAATTCCAGGGAGGTATTAGGAAATGGTGTTTTAGAATGGGGATGGTCGGTCACTGGGATGGGACCCAGGAAAGAGGGAGTCCCCATCCCTGGAGATACTCATCACTTAATGAGATCAGATTGCTCAGGACCCTGTCTAACTTGCTATTGGATCTGATACTGAGGCAGGCCCTGCTTTGAGCAGAAGGCTCAGCCCGAGATGTCCAGAGATTCTCTTCAGCATTAAACATTCCATTATAATCATGCTGAGGCACAGCTTCGTCACAAAAAGAGAAGTAATTATAACTGAGGAAATCTGGACTTAGCCAAAGAGTTTAAAATCTGGTAGGCAGGATAAAGTATAAGCATCCAAAAAGACCAACTCACCTACCACATACAGGCACCAGCTACTTTGTGCATAGATGCAGACTAACAAAAAGCAGCGGCCAGTCTGCAACCAATGCTAACCTCAGCATCTCTCACAACCACAGTTTGAAAAAGAATTCGCCATAGCTGTGTCTTGCTGCATCTTTTACACTCACAGAATCGGATGCCATAACAACATCTGAAGGGCAGTGGTGGCACCAATGGACACTACTAAGCTAATGAATGAATTTCTGAGCACCAGGCGCTTGCCAATGCCAACTGCAGGATGTGATGAAACAGTTTTTAAGAGTAATTATTTATCTGATGCTGAAAGAAACAGATCCACAGTGATATTTGACAAACTGGCCATGAGAGATCTACTGTGACCTGTCAGCGAGATTCCCATAGAAAAGCAGTTTTAACACAGACTGAATAACAAATCATTCTTCCCTACAAGAAAAATAAGAGTAATGAACTGTAAGTAAGTGTAAATTTTCTGGCATTATGCTAAAAATAAAAACAGAGTTTTCTTTACTGCTGTTGTCTGAGAACTTGAGGATGTAATTTTAGCATAAAAAGAGATGGAGCAAGAGGTTTGCAATGCAACCATAAGGCAGCCTTTATAGAAAAACCCTCTCTGCAGTCTGCCTTCAAATTCTGCCACTAAGATTAGAGAAAGTCTGTACACAGTTCTACAGAGGGTCACTTCTGACAGCTGTTACTGTTCTCAAGGAATACCCCAAGGTTTGCTATGAGGAACCTGTTGCAACAGTAACGCCTTGGATAATGTAGCCTTACAGTTCTGTTAAACAGCTCTTCTCTCTTCAGTGTGTTTCTCTGATGAGAGGAAGACCTAATTGAAAACATATCCAGAAATCAGCAACAACACAGAGGAGCACAAAAGAAATCCCTATCAGTTAGCCTTGAATTTGGATCGCAAGCTTCCAGGAGAGTGCGATCCAGCTAAGAATAACACGGATATGGGACGGTCAAGTAAAGGATAAGGAAGGCACTGTGAAAAGCACAGAGGGAAATTCACAATTGCAGATAAATCTTTGGTCAGGAAGGAAAAGGCAAGACTGCTGGGGAATGGGTGTGAAGGAAAGTTCTTTTCTAGGGGAAAAAAGCCGAAACTGACTCAAGAGTGGCCTACCTGGATGGGAGGCCTCTGGATCGTAGATAGTTCTTTTCCCAAATGAGAAGCACGAGGCCAAAGGACCAAGAGCAACTGGGAACCTCCTACACTGCTGCGATGGTTCAAAACCCTGTGAGCAAGAGGGACATAGAAACCCAGCATCGTTGGGTTGCACTGCCTTGTCATAAAAATGAACATTCACGGGGCACATTGTGTGCACTGTTCCCCTAATTTCTGTTAAGTTGCTGCCAGAGGTGAGCAAAATATGTCAAGCTAACAAAAACAAGAGAACTAAACACATGAAGGATGTTCTCAGAAGGTTCAGGAAAAGAAAAACAAATGTGAAATGCAGACTGACACCGGTACCTTAAGCAAATACCAAAACCATCTCCCCTTCAAGTTACTGTAGTTCCATTCTGCTTACTTTGTAAGCAAAACCTGAGAGCCAGGCATGAGTACATACATGTATGGAAAAAAAAAAAGAAAAAAGCCATGATACATAGTTTTACCATATCCATTAAACTTCTTTTAACAAAGCTTTCAGTATTGTGCTTAATCAACCATTTGTCTGAAAGACTAAAACTCTTCTGCAGTATGACAATTGCTAGGAAAAGTTCTGCTGGACCACTTTAGCATAGTACATTACTTGTCAGCTCCCAGAAAATGCCACAGTTTCTTACACAGCTGAGAAGAAAAATAGCATTACATAACTCAGTAATGATAGAAATACAAGGACCAGAACTTGAGTTTGGAAGAATCCTCAACAATCCTCACCACCTCTACAAAAACAAAACAGATGATGGGCAGAAGTTATGAGTTCACAATGCCATTGGTGAATGCTTGTTGTTTTTTTGTTTTTTTAATGCTCTGTGCTTAAAAAGGAACATTTAACTAGACAATTTGTAAACTGAAAACCACATGAAAGACTTTTTACTCAACTCTTGTATAGATTAATGTGTGCTATATCTGAAAAAGGCCTTGTCCCATCCTCCTCTCCCCCCACTTTCTTCTACAACACCAAAACAACATTACCTTTTTGGTTCACATTACCTTTAATGTCTCGATGAACAATACCATGTTCATGTAGCACATTGATAGCAATCGTGATCTGCTTTGTGTAGAGCCTAATGACATGCTCCTGAAGGCCCAGTTTTGACACCTCCTCCAGAGTGCCCTCATCACAGTACTCCATGAAGATGTACATCTCTTCCTGTGGTGGGAATCAAACCAAATGTCATTGATTTTAATTTTCTTTAACTGCTGAATTAGAACTAAGTTTTTCTTCTGTCTTTAACTGCCTACCAAAGGGCAAGTCTTAGTAGAAGTACCTCTGACCACAGAATATCTAACAAATCATCTCTTCAAAACTCTATTTTCTTGGGCATGCTTCATCCTAACATTCATTTGCACAGCTCTGGAAAATCTCTTTCCATATCTATCTGTGTCGTTTGTATGCAACTGATGCTATGTGGTGGTATGACATGGACATCTTGCAGTGGAAATCTTGCAGGCACATTAAGCAGAAATACAAAAAGGCCCCCTGCATATTTAGCAAGAAGTTAGAGATACTTATTCCCCAGTTCTGCACTAGCACGTGTTCATGTCTGAGAAAGGCAAGGTTTTTGTTGCTCTTTCTTCTTCAAATAAGCACGCCAATTCAAACTCACTTTAAAGAAAATTTTGGTACTTGCTCCCTTTGTCTCTCTCTCCAAGCCCATTTTGGAACCTTCAGCCAAACGCAGCCAGATTTAAAACAAAAAGATGGCAAAGATGCTGAACTCTTAGTACTTGCCTGAGAAACTAACGACCCAGTGGCACAGACACCCAAAGTTGTGTCCCAAAGTAAAGAAATGCAACGAGAAAGCAGCCTTTGCCCCTTTCCAAAACAGCAAAGAGCAGGCAATCAATACATCTATTTTGATCAAGCTTGTCAAACACGCAGTTTTCCAGCTTGACACTCAGTATCCTGCTCCCTAGCAGGGAACAGGTGGAGATACAGGAAAGGCATACAGAAATCAGAGAGTAAGAAAAAGTCAGGTATCTGAACACGCAGCTGTGGGCTGCAACTCTTTAGGACAACCAGATTTTCGCTGCTCAGATAAGAAAACATTGCTGCTAACAGTGACAAGTTTTAGACTGAATCTCTAGTCTTAACCCACAAAAGTTACCAAAAAGTACATAACACAGTTTGCACTTAGAGCAGTCACACAGAGCTGCAGCATCACTCACTCTACTCACTGTGAATTCTCTGTTTACGTATCAGTTTCAGCACATTTCTGCAAACTACTATTTTACTACTACTATTATTAACTAAACTACTATTATTACTACACTACTGCAAACCACTATTTTAGAGAGATCTTAATATTCATGGGCAGATAGACACTGCAACGCAATCCACAGAGGCATCCAGACAATTAAGTTAAACAAGAATGATCTGAAGTAAAACCTCCAATGAACCAAAGCTTTTTAAAATTTTCTCAGCCCTATATGCAACCCTCCTCCTCTCTCCCAACATAATTGATATTTTCTTACCCTGTGGAGCTCCACACCAAAATACCGAACAAGATTAGGATGTTTGATGCCTTCAAAAATCTTCAGTTCATCAGCTGTTTCTTTGATGGTTTTGTGATCATTAGGTTGAAATCTTATCTGCAACAAACATTTTTCATTATTTCACTGCTATTAAGTTTCAAACTGTTAAAGAACAAGAGAAAATATAAAAATCAAGAAAGCTGCTAAAAGTTGGATTTTTTTCTCCAACACAGTACAATCACAGAAGTTCCAGAATTCCATCTCCATTTACAAGTAAAAAAGCTGAAACTTAAACGTCACACATGTATGCACATGTGTGTATGTCTGCAGAGCTCGCCTTCTAATGTAAATGTGGTGGTACAAGAGGATCAGAGAAAAGCAGTGACAGCTATCTTTCAAGAAAGAATAACTGCCAGGTATTTCATCAAGAGTGATTTAGGGATTTGCTTTGAGGTTTCTTTACTGAGAATGAAGCAGCTGCAAAGAAAAGGTGGGACATGAAACAAAAACAATTAGGAAGCTTTGATTAAAGGCACAGTTTTCATTAGTTCTCCTACAATGTGCTGAGATGCACATTCTTGGAGGGAAAAAATAAAATAAAATCAGCAACCATCTGCAACTAATTTAAGGCTCCCATCCACACATAAATAAGCAAAATCCTCAGGAAGTTATGGGAAATGCTATTTTTACTGTTCTGGTAGAACGCAGAAATTTCATTAATTGTGTACAAGACAATATATATATATTTTTTTAAACAAGGACATTACAACTGTTTTGTTCTCTACAACAATTCCTATTACAGTTTGTGGAAATGGCATTCAAGTATTTCATGTACTCCAACTCTCCAAAGTCACAATGCTGTGCATTTGCAATAAACCTTTTTCATTATTATTTTTGTAGAGATGTTATCTCTGTAGAGATGTTGATGATTCTGTGGCTAAAACAACTGTATGCTGTATTTCAAGAAGAAGCGGAGCACTACTATCTGATAGCAGGAAATGTCACTTCAAATCTTTAAAGCTGGTCATTGTGTGACTACAGCACAAAAGTAGTCAAGCACAAGCCCACCTTTTCTTTTCCATGCTTTTGTGAGCTCAAATACATATCATATGTGGAAGAACTGGCACATTAAAATGTAACTGCACCAAACGGCTGCCATGGTAACCGCTGTGAACACTTGATGGTTGTCACTGTACAAGGATATGGAAATGCAGTAAAACCAAACAGTATACATACTTTTAAAAACAAAATGTTGGAGGGGAGAAGGATCTCTACACCTACACAGCTTTACTTGCTTCTGTAATGAAAATCAGGTTTTCTGTAACTAACAGGTTAATCAACAGCTTTGTGGCTCACCCTAGCTCACCTAATATACAGGAGAAGCTGAAAAACATCTGAAGTGATACTTCCTATCTTTTTATCTACGAAATGAAGAAAGAGTAAATCAAATGTCAAATACTGTAAAGTAAGAAAAATTTCTTTCAAAAATAATATAAGATCTCTTCATGAAGGTTCACACATATTAAGGAAGTACTCATTCAATATTCATTCTGGAATTATCCATATTCTTTAATTTAAGTTCATTTAAGTTCAAACTTGTACACTGAAAGAAAAGACTTATGGAACATAAGCAAAAACAAGCAACAAAAAGCAATTGTGGCCACATGAAGAAACAATTTGTCTTCCAATCTTTTTTGAGCTAGCTAACAACGATGTTCAGAAGACCTTACTGCCCTACAACACGTGTATATTTGGTTTGGAAAAAAGGCAAGAGCAGCAGCGATTCTCACATACTGAATACTCACTTCTTTCATAGCCATCAGCTCTCCAGTGTCAACACTAATACAGGTGTATACCTTCCCATACTGGCCTTCACCTGCAGTTAAAATAAGACAAATGAATTACACTACAGTGAATAATACATCAACTGATCTCACCTTGCCAAAGTCATTCAGCTGTATTTTCATTTAAAATTTCAAGTAGCTTTTAACCTGTAGCACCTAATCAAATACCCATAGTCCTGAATTCAATGCAGTGATAAGAAGTGAAAGCAACTGAACAGGCTGATCTGAAAGAAAACCACTCAAGTGTGAGGATTTTCCTACAAATCCTGAACCAAAGAGGAAATAATAGTCATACGTGGGAAGAAACAACAATGTTGGTGAATGAAACAAACCCTAAAGATTGTGGTAATTTCTACTCATTTTTGTGTTTCTTCCAAAAGCAGAACTCAACAAATCAAAGTAGATTTGAACATGTGCAGGAACTGAAGGATCATATATAAGTAATCATCCTGACCAAATCCTTTTACTCCTTTGCTTCTTATTTGGGCAGGGAAAACTTCACTGAACTTCCACAAAGTTCAGCTGCAACTGTATTTTGTATTTCAAGATCCTGATTTCAGTGATGCTGGTATTACCTACGCAAAGATGAAATATCTCAGAAGACAGTCTCAGACTGCCTTCAAAAAATTTACGTTTTCTTTCCCAGTCTGACAAATGAACAAACAAATTTAACAAACTTACCAATTTTGTTTCCTCTTTGCCACTTGAAAGTCACTTTTCTCAAACCTACATGCATGACATTATCATAAGATTTTGGTGTGTCACAAACTTGGCCAATGATATTCTTCCTCCTCATCTCTCTGTATCTCCTTTCTTCAAACAACTGAACAGACTTTTGAACAGCTTCAATTGGTGCTTGTTTGGAAACAGTGTCTAAAAGGAAGAGTGATGAACAATTTATATGACTAAAAATGCTCTCTGTTCTTATATTTTATTTTGTTACCTTTGGATATCTGTACAATCAATGAATGTACAGATGTTATAGTTATAAGATATACCAGAGAGCTTGGCTACGCAGTTATTACACCAAGACAGAATAGATAGGATGCCTACCCGTGTATCCTGGGCTCGCTATGAAAATCCAATTGAGGGAATCTCCAGATGAGATCCTTCCCCACTGGTAGCCAGCTCTTAAATAGGTCTAGGAGAGATGGAGCCAGGCTCCACCCCTTCCAGCAGCACAAGTGAATTGCCTTCACCTGTGCTCCCATGGCTGACTCATGGCTCACCTCAGGTGATCAATCAGAGGTTCAGGCCGTGATTCAGCAGTTCCCATAGAGATATCATACCAAGGGACTTGACCTACAGGATAACTTTTGTGCACCAAATTTCAGAAGTAGCAAAAGGATAAAGCATTTTAGAAATCACGTATGAATCAAATATGAAACTAAAGGAAAAATAATTTATTGTAATAAGTTTTTTTCTACTCATCTTTTAATTGATTAAAGGAAGTTAAATGTTTGAAATGCAAAGATCTATTTTTTTGGGGTTTTTTATTTGTTATATCTCCCCTGTAATTAACCACAGGTAGATAATGGAAATGTGTTAGGGTTATTAAGGACAGAATGGCAGTTAAGTTTTTTACTCTACTGAATTGTAAGAGAGTTCTGTTATTACAGATACTTTGAGGTATTATGTAACTCCAGATTTGAAGTCTCATCATGAAACTGAATCCTAGCCAGTGAAGCTAAAAAAACATTTCAATAAAGCAGTCATTTATACACTCCTTGTTAAGAAGAAAAATTACACGTCTGTCTAGTTTAACCTTTTTCAAACAGCTTCCAAAAGATGGAGATACTGAAATATCCCCGTATTCTTCTGCCTATGATTACTACCAGTTTTTAATCCTTTTGTTATCTACAGTAGATAGTAAGAACAGTTCCGTTGCAGCATTCTTTTAGAAACTTTGTTTGCTCCTCACTCTTCTTTTCCTTCCAGGTTAAACCAATTCCATTTATTCACTGTTTATGTTCCAAATGAAAAAAAAGCCTTCTAGATTTCTGGGAAAAAAAAAAAAAAATCCCCTTTCCAGGAACAAAACTGTGAAAACCTTTTCAAATGAGCATTAAAATTGAGCATTAAAACATAGCAATAGCTTAGGATGTGCCACACTACGGGTGACTCCTAGACTCCTACCTTTGGTCTGGTTGATTAAGGTTCTGAGCTCCCAGCTCCGCCGGGATGAGCAACTTGAATCTCCTTTTGGATATGATGGTTCTAGAGAAATAATACTGTCAGCATAAAAGTGGCTTTATCTCATATTAAGGATTATGCAGTCATATGCAGCAGAAACTGAGATCTTACATATCAATACCCTACAAGTATATAAAGCAGTGTAAGCTCCCAAATTAAAAAATGATTTGTTTTTAAAAAACAAGTTATGAGAGACACGGTTTAGCACAAACAATACTGGTGGTATGTGGGTGGTTGGATTAGATTATATCTTAGAGGTCTTCTCCAATCTTAATCTTAATGAATCTGTGATTCTATGACAGCTATTCTGAAATGAGATATAATTTACATAGGAAAAGAGCTCTCCTTCAGCAACTGAGGTAGCATTTCAAATCAGGAGAATCATATGTGGGATATAACTCAGCAGGAAAGCAAACTTTAAACTTCCTCAGAAAAAAAGACTAGCTTCTTTCCAATATAAGTCAATCTTCCATTCAAACATATATATTGAAAAGAGAATAAGCCTGTAATAAACAATAATTTCACTGTCTTCTTAAAGCAAAATAAAACACACCACTTGGGATAAATTTCCACTATATTTGTTTTGCTTCGCTTTGCAAAACGACCGCAATACCAGCTCTGCTTTGTTTGTGATTTCATACTTCATTCCCATTTGCACAGAACACATCACCTTACAAGAGGAGGCTTAGGGGGAGATCTTCATTAACATGTAGGAATATCTGAAAGGAGGATGCAAAAAAGACACAGCCAGGCTCCTTTCAGTTGTGCCCAGTGCCAGGACAAGAAGCAGTGGGCATAAATTGGAACAACAGATGTTCCATCTGATCACCAGGAAGAGCTTCTACCTGCTGTGCAGGTAGCTGAGCACTGGCACAAGTTGTGGAGTCTCCTCCTTGGAGATCTTGAGAACTCACCTGGACATGGGCTGAGGCATCCTGCTCTGAGTGCCTCTACTGGAGCTAGGCTGCAGCAGTGGACCCAGAGGGCTCTTATAAACTCAGCCACACTGTGATTCTGCTTTTATTACCAAAAAATACCACACAAGTGGGGGCCGGGTACACCTAGAGGAACCCTGATTGAGACAAAGTCACCCACACTGTTTTGCATTCAAGTAACAGCAAGTGTCTGTAACATGAATGCTGCAGTGGTAGTTAAAGAATTTGACTGGAAGCTCTTCACTGCCCCAGTGGGTCCAGTTTATTTTATGTTTACTTAGTTAACAGCACTTAGAAATTCACTATCTGATGGGGTATAATTCAGCAACCATGGTACTCAGTTCATTTAGCATAATGTAACTTCGTGAGACACCAAGAAATTCTTTTAGGTATAATTCGGAAACAATATGGAAAGCAAGAGAACAGTTATATCTGAAAACAGAAGAACTTAAAGTATAACCCTGGAAGTTAAAAATGTAAGTCTGAATGGGAAAGGTGAAAAAAAAAAATTGAGAGGGTTAAGGACTGGGAACTGATAAAAATATGTTAATGGCATAAATCATCAGCACATTCAGGTCACAACCTAATATTGTGACAATCACCTTCTCGCTCCTCAGTGGGACTGGAGTGACGGCTAAGGGATCTGAACTGCAACTCGGCCGCTATTGAAGCCAGTCGATCATTTTCAGGGACACTGGAACCCCTGTTAAATAGAGCCATCGTACCAATTAACATTGCACTAAATAGCTACTAGTGACAATTTAACTGCAGTTTAGAAGAGAAAAAAAAAGCTATGAAGCCTAGGATATGAACCACGAAAGAAAAACTGATGCTGAGATGCAAATGGAAAAACTCTCAGTTATTTTTTCCCCAAAATGAAGACTTTTTATATAATTTTCACTATGCCACTATCTATGATAAAAACCTCCAGCTTTTAAATCATTAACTATGTGAAACCGTTGTTGGTCATAACAGACTCTTCTACTGATACGTAACACACTAACAAAGCAGTTGCTGCAGGACATGGCTGGTGCCAGGTATGGATATGCAGTCAGAAGTGATTCAGCTTGGTGATAACCTGAGCCACATTATCAGATGAAGAACAGTGACTTAATTCATATGCTTCCAGAGCACGACAAGTACAAAGTCAAGGCCCATAACCGCTAAATAAGAACCAGCAGGTAGAAGCACAATTCAGCAGACAAGACACAAAGTGTTAAATTATCCGTAGTCCAGGCCCTACCTCCTTCAAAAAGCAGAGTGCAATTAGATACCTCAGAATAAGACCCAAATGAATAAGCATGTTGAACAGAAAAAGAAACAGTACTGAGAGAAATGAGTTTTAAGACCTTAAGTCTTCAGACACCTTTTTCCAGCTACCAAGATATTGACGAAATCACCCAGGTTTTACACTAAAAACTGCAAAATTTTCTATGGTAGATCTCTTTTGCACAAGGTTCTCCTCTCATTTTTTAAGAGGTGGAAGAGCTGTGATTGATACTTCCTAATATTTTAGAGTATGGGCTAAACGTTACTGAAAATGAGGAACACTATTAAACCCTTCACTGACAGTTGATACAAGAGCTGTATGAGAAGTCCTTCCTATCCTACCATATGTTTTCCTAATTAAATATTTTTTTAAAAAAAAAGCAGCACACACAACCTTGAAAAAAGAAGCCGAAGACCAGGACACTCTTTCCCATATGATGTTTTCAGTATGTTTGTTCTATAGTGCCTGCAACTTCAAAAAGCCTGTTGAAATTTGAGGAGTAACTGAGCAAGTGAAAATCCTCAATGCTCTTTGGGAAGTTGAGCTTTTAACCAGTAATACTAAGGAGATAAAGAACAGGATTTCTAATAGTACAGAGCTCAAAAACTCCTGATGTCACTAAAATACAGCAGTAACCAAATAGAAAAGTCTAAGTATCGTAACTTTGAACGCGAATGTTTAAAATCCACATTGGTCCTATCCTATCCACCCAAATTCCTTATTGCCTGTGACCATAAAGACTGCCTGCATGTTCTCAGGCACAGAAATAAAGTAAATGAGAGGTACTTGCTAAATTTTTTCCCTGATCCTGGATAAATATAAAATGAGGATTAATATCATCAGCTAGCTCAGAAATTAAACATTTATATACGTCATTAGCACAAATGCAGGACAAATTTATACCTATCATTAAGCTCAATGTGAATAACTAAATATTACTACTCCAGATTTCATTTTCCAGCTATACTGAACAGCTGTTATTTGTGTTTTTTTTTTTAAAGCAAAACTTCAACAGAACTACGGCAGCATTTACGCACTATGCACTGCCCAATTCAATTGATGTATCTAGTTTCTACATTCAGCCCTTTATGGTTATGTAATGCTTATAATCATGCCATAAATGTCCAATGAGATTCTGGAAAGTGCACAAAGTTTGTGCACTTAAGTTAGTGCTTCTGCACTATTTCAGCATCTGGACCTCACACCCCTTGCATACAGAGCCAAATGCCACTTACTTGACCCAACAGATTCCACTTTTCTACTGAAGCACAAATAAACAAAATCTGTACTTAAGACTGCAACGTATTACAAGTTCTTCCGACTACATTAACAGCAGAAACTTGCTTTAAATGTATTACATTGTAATATTTGGCCATCCTTTTAACAAAACCAACTGAATAACAATCAGCAGATACCCTGTGTAATAAAAAAAAAAACAATCAAACAAGTTCTGCATTTGATTTTCAAAATCATAAAAACAAATTAATCTTTACCCTGTATGCATATAAAGGTGCCAGAATCTCCCAGAGTGAAAAGCTCTAGAATTTTACTTACTTGAAAGGGGCTTTTCAAGTGCATAGCACTGCAGATTACTGCCTGCTTTGTCTTTTTTTCAAGAGTGGGCTTAAAATGGAAGCATGAAGGATAAAAGCAGATAGTATGAATGACAAAAATTCAGGCCTTTTGTCAACAAAAAAGACTTGCAGGAAGGATACTGTATACAAAGCTGCAATTTAATACCCTCTTAAGACCTTAGTATGTGCTTTTGTTGTCCAGTTGGTATGGGTAGCAAATGAAAATCATTTTTATTGAATGAAACATTTTACTTGTCTAATCTTGTTTGCCACCATCTAATGTTTCAAAATAATGATGGCAGATAATCACAATGCCAAAATTGTTATCTAACAAAACAAAAACAAGGATAAAAACAAAACAAACAAATATCACACCTTGGGTTGATTTGTATTAAGAATCAACTTAGTGCCAAGTGTTAGTTATCAATACAACTTAGTAAAGTTATACCAAACTGACTAGATTGTGTTAATCTCATGGAAGTTTTCAACTAAATGAGTTTGTTATCTACTGACTCCAAATGTCAGAAGCACATGCTTAAACTACAAATTTGGTTGAGAGATTTTAATTCTGAGAAGGGGTTTATCATCAGTATCTACAATATAAGATCCTACTCAAGTCAAACAGGAATGAAGAAGTCAGTGGAACATACGATGGGGTGGAAAAGCACGGTGCAAATGATCTACTGGAATGCAAGTAGGTGGAAACAGTTATATGGATGATGTAAGTAGAATGAGACTGCTACGTCATGGAGCTGGGCTACCTGGTATCATTTGTACTGCTGACAGATTTGGGTTGAGCTGAGTCGCTACCGATGGGAGCGGGGCGACTGACAGTAACGTTGCAAGGGTTCCGTGCATCACAAGGGACATTCCGTGTGCTGTGGCAAGAAGAAAAACTTCAGGAAAGAGTTCAAAAAAATAATAAAGATGGAGCTGAAAGTTTACTTGAAAAAATGAAATTCTGAAGCGTGCACATTGAGGCATGACTTTAAATGTCATCCAAATACCTACAGACTTTCCTGTGAAGCAATCTTGGGTCTGAGAAGCCTCAGGAAATGTCAGTATGTGCAAGAAAAATCATCCTTAAAGTAATGACCTCCAAGTCTTTAGATTAATGCCAGCATCAGCCAGCAGCTAAGCAATTCTGAAAAAAGACAAGTGTGTAATTTGACTGTGCTGCTGTCCTTGAAAAATAAGACCTTCTGTATAAAAAGATGCATGATGAGGTCTATATGAAAACTTTCACGTCAACTCTTTCAAAGGGAAGCAAACTCATTCGTTGTTTTTAGGTTGTCAAAGATTGATAATGACGCAAAAATTCCACCAAATTCCAGAATACTACATTTTTTTTAAATCTTACCTAAAGCTAAACTACAGAAACCACTGTCACAGTCATGTAGACAGAGATTCTAAGTAGGGAAAGAAAAAAAAAAGGAAGTCTTGCTATCAAATAGTTTTCACTGAACTGAAACTTATTCCACTTCTACAGGGTTTTCAGGAAAGACAAAAAGGATGAGTGACTTCACAGTGGGGAAGCATGCACCAATAAAAACTGCAAAATAAAGGGGCAGAAGGAGAGGAAAAGAAAGTAGTTTTATTGTCTTTAAAAGCACTTCTATAGAAATTGAGATCACTAACACACCAGTTCTGTCCAACAGTTTTGTCTTCAAGAAGAAAGATATGATGTTCCACTCATTGTGTTTCAAGAGTCAGCACAGCCACAAGATGATTGAACAGTTTAGAAACATAAACTAATGCTAAATACCTGAAGCCTTCAGGAGTGGGGATGATAAGATGAGGATTTGGTGGATCACTATGGCATCGAGGTACTTTCACAGGACGGGGACTGTTTCGATGAATAGCTGCAAACATCAAAAAAACAAAAGTTAAGATCTTAACTCAAATGGCAGAAAAATTCTGTTATGAACATTTCAAGACACAAAAGTAACATTAACTGCAATTTCACAGAATTATGTGCAAACCAGCACGTATTTTCTTATCCTTTAAGAAAATATCCTAATCACTCAGATTTTAAATAAAGCCATTATAAAGCTATGAATAATAAACATTATTCACACTATATCGTGTAACACTTCATTAGAAAATAATTAAAATTCCCAAGAAAATGAAAAACCAGCAATTTGAAGATGTATACTTACTCGAATAAAAGTAAATCCTCATTATTTCAATTTCATAGTTGAAAGAATGTTTTATTATCTTACTTCAAAGTAAATACTAGCGAATTGAATAATAATTAAAAAGCAAACAACACTACTATGTCCATTTTGCATAAAAATTAGCTTTCTCAGACAACAGGAAGCAAAATGAACTAGGGAAAAAACACATGCGACAGTTTTACCAATGCTAATGCTCTTCCCTTGGCAGTCTGCAAATAAATGGTGAACAGGGAAAGGGTCACACCTAAATCAGCCACACTGACCTTCATTCATCATCATCAGCTCTTTCAGTGCCCAGAAAAGTAGTTAACAGTGTTTCCCCATTCCCCAATATCTCCCTAAGTAGTCAGACAATTATGGTGACACAAGATAGCTGATTGCTCATCAAAACCTAGACAGTTCCCTTTCTGCAAGGCCGGATTAATCATGGCAAGTTTGTTTTCTGCCTTATTTGCACTACCATGCTTGTCAGGACCAGTGCTGGTTTTCCTGCTATAATTTGCGAGGACAGTAGCAGAAGGTAGAATCCAGTCCACAAAGGTGGATACATGCTGCTTCACAAAGGAAAAAGACAAGATGAAACACCAGGAGACTCCCTGTTGTGTATCTATAGGCAACAGCATGAATGCAACTGAATTCTAAGCTTTAGGAAAGAGGGCAAAGATCACAGTGGGTTTAAGTCACTCCATACCGAATACAAACAGAACTAGGAATTCTTATTTTCTTCCTGATCACGAGACAGAAAGGAGTATCTTCAATAACTGCAGCTAGGATATAGTTTACATTCAGTTATGTTTATTTACAACACAGTGTAAAAAGTGAAAGTGCAGGTTTTGCATCACAGTACAGAATTTGACTAATATATATTTTAGGCAATACTCCTATCCAAGGAATTCTGCTGACTTAGATTGTGAAAGGTTTCTCAGTTACAAGAATTCTTCATAAAAAGTAAAACTTTCCTAAAATAACTGAAAAACTTCCTCTTGGCCAAATTACCTTCCCTTCATGCTACTGACCATCAACCCTATCCAGGAAGTGGGCATCAGGAGAAAGACAGGAAGATGTGGTATTTTGAAAGTTAAACCACTCAGTGGACTTGGGAAGAAGAAGAAAGAAACAGTGCTGAGAGAGAGGCGTGTAAAAGAGAAACACAGCTGAGGAAACATCCTTCTTCTCATGATAAACAATAAAATATCTTGATCTTTTTCTTATGCCAAACAAAGGTATTTTTTAAGCCATGACAAACTTTGATTTTGGAGAACTGATTCCCACAGCTCTATCTCATGCCTCTAAATGTAACTACTCTATACTTCAACACTTATATAAAAGTCTGTCAGAAGTGTGAACACCTGCAGCACCACAAAGAAAATTTGGGAGAGGGAGCTGTGAATGTCTGTCTGAAGTGAAAACTGCTTCTTTAACCAACCTTTAGAAAACACAATCCTCCAGAAGATCTGCAAAACTTCACAGGGATCCAAGGGCAAAATCAGACAAAAGCATCTGTAAAGCTTCTAAATTTCTTGAGTAAAACCACCATTTATCTACATTTCCCTCAGACAATCACGATTTCCCATCAAGGATCACAAAAGCTTTGAAATAAAATCTTTATTTCTCTTTCTAGCTTTTAAAAACTAATTTACAATCAAAATTATATAGCAATAGCAGCAAAACTGAAGAACCAACACCAGTAACTTCTGCCTTACCAAGGTACAGACCTGTAACAGGACTGTGAGGCTTTCCAATAACATGGCCAATGCACTCATTCATCAGAGCTTGTAAACTCTAGAAATGCAAACAGAAAATGTTGTGATATCTTACATTTCTAGAGAGTTCATAACAATACGGTAAATCTTATAGTAATAAAATTATACTGATTAAATATGTAATATCTCAAAAACTACACACTTCATTCTCCAGTCTACCAACGATATTAAACTTTAGGATGCATATAAGGTTTTGACTGTTTTTTTGGTTTTGGTTTTTTTTTTTTACATAGAAAGTCTTAATTTTGCTGTCTGCTGACCTTGGCAAAACTCAGTAACCATGAGAACTGAACAATGATTCACCATAAAAAATATTTCACAATATAAAGCCAGTGAAACTTACAATTATCCATCACTAATAAAAATGTACAATCAAGCATGCTGGAACAAAGAGAATGTTGCAACAACCTCTGCTACCTTCCCTCCATACCCTGACCCCACTCCTCAACAAGAAACAGTGAAAGAATATGGGTGAGAGTATGACAGCCTGAATCATAAGATGAAAGTCTGTAAAACAATGAATATGATGCACTGCACAGTAAAAGACATCCACCTTCCTAACCTTCCCAAGAAGTAAGTAAAACTTTTGGGAAAGAATGTTTATTAGTCAAATCATTGAACTTAGGCTCAGGCAATCTGAGCTTGATTATGAGTTGTACTCATAATTGTCCATGTAAGCTCACACAAACTATTAAATCTGACTCTGATTCAATTTACTTGTCAGAACACCAGGGATAAAATTTATCTTTGCAATAATGGAATAAAATCATGTTCTTTGGTACAGTTGCTATGAAAGCCACTTCTAACTACCAGCCACTCACACTGGTCAACATTTCTTCTAGAAATTAAAAAATGTACTGAAGACTGGAACTTGAAGCCAGATGCTACACTAACTGAAAGAACAGTGATTACATTTTAAAAAAAGTGTTTAGTCTCTGATTGGCTTATCAACTTAGACTGAGCTTAAATCTATCTCAAACTTAAATCTAGAGCTTCAAATCCAGACCTCTTTTTAACGCCATCAGGTATATATATCAGGTATATATACATATATATATATATGTATGTATGTATGTATATCTATTATATATATATGTATATATATATATATATATGTATGTATATCTATTATATATATATATATGTATTATATATATATGTATGTATGTATTATATATCAATATATGTAAATATATAGATATATATATGTATACATACATATATATACACATACATATATATATGTAAGTATATACATATATAAAATAATAATAACAATATAAATTACATATATATACAAAATAATTTCAGTAAGAGATTAAGATTGACATAGGCATTTCTAGGTAAAATTCTGTAAATTGGTGTTATACAGCAGTCAAACTAAATTATCATAAGGAGCTTCAAGCACTGCTCTCCAAAACTGAAATCCAGCTCTAACAAAGCAAAACTTCAGAAACGCAGTGAAGGTTTTGTTTTTTTTCCTCTTTCTCTCGTACTTGTTCCATGTCCAAACTTAATCTATATTACATAATATTGGCTTTGAATTTTTTTTGTATATGTGAAACATCTGTCATAAAAACCCGTTTGAGGAAATGTCAAGGTATATTAGATAATTACCAGTCAACAAACTAACTCATGCATGATTGCTTGTTAGCACAAGCATGGTCACAAGAAAGTATCAGTTCCACTTACAGACAAAATTACCAGTTTTTAATGTCATGGGCCACATTATTTCCTCCTTAGAAGCTTCCTCATAAATAACAACCTCTAGCAAGATAGTAATACCAAAATACACACACATTACTCTTCAGAATAGCAGGTACCTCTGAAACTGCATCAAATCAGATAAGTAAAGCTGAGGGGCTACTTACTAAAACTACAGTATTACTGTATTACCATCGTAAGCTTAACCTTCTCATTCAGGCAGACAACTCTTTTACGGCAACATAGACACAGAAGAACAAAAACATACCTTAGTTGAGAGCTGTTGGCAAAAATATAAGTAGAAACTATAAACTACATAGTTTCTGTATTAAGCAAGACTAAAGTGGCTAGCATAACAGATCTTGAAACTAAAAATAAAAAATAAAAAAATCAGAGAGACTTTGTGGCAACTGTACTTTTACTTCTGTGTAGTACTGTATCAAGATCAGAAATAAATCCTCAGGATTTTATTTCCACAGAAGAAAAGGGAAGGCAAAGCAATGAAAAAAAAACCAACAGTATTGGTTGCAGTCCAGTTAGTTACATAATAGTTACAGTCTATTGGTATTTTCACAGTAAAAACAAAAGAGACATTCCTTAAAATCAATTTGATATCATCATAATTTGAAGAAATACACTTAAGCGATTGTGCTTTTGTATTCATAAGGTCAGTGAACTTCGGGTGCTAAGACTCAGAAGCTTGTATTCAGAAATGTATTAGGATATTCACTTTTTTTTTTATTAACTCTGCAGTAAAGGCCCTATCAAATTCTCCCTCCCCTCCAGAGACAGGCCTCCCAGGACAGCACAGGCAAACCGTCAGCAATTTGAAAATATTAATGCCAGTGGTCATAACCATACACTGTTCATAACTTTATGAACTAAAGAGATGTCATCATCATCATCATCAGTTATACACAACAGCAATTTCCAGAGCATCTGTAGTCAGATACAGCTTCATAAAAAACCACCCCTGATAACAGACAGTGATTGAAACACTTCCCAAATGCTTAGAAATAAATAACAATCAGAATAACTTATTCCATACCAAGAAATCATCTTCTGGGAGAGCCGAAATAAATGCTGGTTCAATGGCTTGAAGAAAATCAAAACCTTGAGTTGCCCACCTATCTCAGAGATAGACAACAGGAATTAGACAACATGAAAGCCATCACAAGAGTTTCAACAACATCAAAGAAAAGCAAATGGTAGCTATACAGATTTTTTTTCATACTTTTAAGAGGAAAAATAAGAAAACAATTTAATATATTAAAGGTAACATATTTAACTCATACTAATATTTGCTGAGTTACATGCAGATAAAGCCTGATTTTAACAAGGACACTGTCAAATAAAGCAAGCAGATGGCTGAATATTGATAAATGTACTATATCAACCCATTGAATGCTCATATATGTACTATCTTCAGGTATGGTACAATCAATTCACTCACAATGTTTTAGAGTAACAAGCCAAACCACAATGTCCCCATCCTAAATTATCATTTTGAAACAAGATAAAAAGACTACCAATGATTTTTTAAGAACCTGATCAGTACGAATTGGGCATCACTGGTTTCAGAGCCAGAGATTGGTAACAAATAATTAACTTGGCTTGAGTGACTTGTGCCTTTAGCTATTCCCTGATACTGCTAGCTAAAACTGGCAGCTGCAATCCACGAGGTACAAGTAAATTATAGCAGCTACCTAACTAGGCTATTCAGACATGCTTCAGACTATTCAATCTTTCTTCCTCTTCTGCCTGCAAGTAAAACAGACCACCTCTAGGAAAGACTGATCAGCCCTATTCTTCAACAGAAAAATAAAAATAAAAAATAAATAAAATAAATTTAAAAATAAAAACATTGGCAAGCACAGATCAATATAAAGCATCTACTATAAAGCAACAGAATTCTACAAAATTCTGATCTGTCAGCTGCAAAACACTGCAAAACCACGTAAATAAATCAAGCTACAGTATCATTCTTGTTCAGTCATCCCAGCCTCTAGTTTACATCCTCAAGATAATGAAGATAACGCAGATCCTCTTTTTCTTCTTTTTTTTTCTTTTTTTTTCTTTTTTTTTTTCTTATGTTAGCATCCTGCAATAGAGTTTCACAGTACTAACTCTAACTCTAAGCAGAGTTTGAGAGATCACTAGGCCCAACAGTACTCTCAACAGACTGAGGAAACATGCATTCTGATATCTGTAATGTAGTTCTAGATATAGTCAGTTTAACTATTGCTTCATATAAATCTGAAGAATTTTCACCAGTGTGGAAACACTTCTTCCTCATCTGTGGGCCATACATTCAGAAAAGACTGACAGAAAGGACTTGTACAGGAGGCAAAAGCTCTTACGTGGACATCATTTCTGCAACCACACAAAACAACAGTTCTTTCTCTGTACAATACTCTGAGAACAACTGTTGCATACACAGCAGTCTTTATAGACGCCTGGTCGCATACTACTTTCGTCCAGAGCTAATAGCCCACACCCAGTTTCTGAACTGTTTGAGTCCAATGATCTCCACTTTTTCTTCCTATCAACTAATAGGAGGCAAGATGTTCAGCAGAAGACTATGCGAAGCAACTGAGGGCTTCATTTGGCTTTATGTATTTACAGTTCAATTTACTTTCAAAACTCAAGTACCAGAAGCATTAATACTTCAAAAGAATTGCTTCTAAACAATTAATCAGTGTTCACAGCATGAAGAATCCTCCATATTATTTAAAAGTAACACAAATTACTGTGACATTAACAAGTTTGCTGTTACCTGGGTCGAGTGCCTCGGCCACTCTCACATTTTGTTAGCACGTAGTTCATCCATTTTCTGGCAAAGCTGATATACTTGTCTCCAATTTTCTGCCTGAATTCTCCAGACATCAGACGAACAACTTCTTTATGGTACTGTAAGAAATCAAAGATTATTTTTCAAATAATAATAGTAATATCAGAAGTATTATTTGCAATATTCACCAGAGTATTTTCAGGCTAAGAAAACTTTGTGCAGGGTAACAATCACATCCTATTATCAGACAAAATGATTTCATGCAAGCAGTTGCATAATTATAGAAAGAAATGTAAACGTATATGACACAAAATGTATTATAGTGAGGGGCAGCACTTAAGCCATAATGTATTATTGTGTACATATGGGCATATGCTGATGTTTAGTAGTGTACACATTTAAGTAATATCCTACGTATATGCACAGATCCATAATCAGAGACTGAACTTCAAAGTAATGTTTATTTCCAGTAGCATTGCAGATAATCCAGAGAAAAAAAATGAGTTGTATATAAACATTAAAAAAAAATCAGAAGTACCACATGTTTTTTAGAAGACTATCCTTAGAAGTATGTCAGCATAAAAAAATATATATATATCTAGAAACTTAAAAGGTCACAGGAATCAAATAAGGAAACATTATACACTGTATAAACATGACATTTTCTCATCAGCACTGTAGGGAAAACACTCAAAAGCCATATTCAGTACATCAAAGAACCACCATAAACTTCGAAAGGAAGCTCTAATGTCTTTTTATGCTACTCCTGGTTGAAAAACAGTGAGAAGCCAAGTTACACAATGACACTCAATACCAAAGATTTCTGATTTCATCTAGAACATAACTAGGTAGCAGAGCTTGCAAGACTACATTTGAATTTAGCAAGTTCTTAACACTTTTTAAGTTTCAGACATTACTAATTGGAGTCTGTAATATCTCTCTGTTCTTTTTCAATCTTTTTCATTCATAGTTTTTAAGTGTTCTGATAGTTTCACATCAATTATGCAAATCATATTATTATTCTTGTCATTAACTCTTTGTTTTCCTTACCTCAAACCCAAAATTGTAAGCCTGAATCATGGCTTCCCGGTAGTACTGCTGCAAAGTCACAGATTCAGATTCATCAACTTCAGCATCGAACTCAGATGTGAACATATGATCAACTCTGTCAATGGCACTGCTTATCTTATTGCATAGCTGCAATGCATCATTCTAAACAACAACAACAAAACAGGATCACATTATTTATATTTGACTGCTGAGTAGTTTATGGCAAGCACAAATCTGATGATTACATTATTTTAAATGCAGATGTACTTTAACGTCACCACAGTTCATTCAGATTCACAATAACGAGTACTAGTCAGAATTTGCACTAAGCAAGTCTTATAATTAAATGCGGTATTGCAAATTCATTTTGTTTGCTTGTATGAGATCAACTTTAAAAACAAAGAAAGCAAAGGAAGAAAGAAAGAAAATAAGCTTTACTATCTACAATATGACCGAGTCATTGGTGATACTTTAGCAATGTTGTGTACATAGCTTCTACTGAATTCAAGAGGAAATACAGGGCCCTGATACTGAAAATTCAACACAGAAATATCTTGGTATTTCTGGATCTTTAAAAAAAAAAAAAGAAAAAAAGAAAAAAAGAAAAAAACAAAATAAAAATCAAATACTTTCCTTCCATTCACAAATCCTCTCAAACACAGACATTATTTTTTCTGTTACTATATTTCTACTGCGTTACAGACTTGTTACCCACATAGCTAATATAACAATGATTATACTAACATTGCTCAAAATTACATTCACACATCCTTAGCAAAAACAGAATGAAAACTGTAATGAAAATAAATTCCAATGGTCTTGTACAAATTACAGCTGCAGAACGTCATTAGCCTTGCAGTCAACTCTCCTTACACATCTCTACTTACCAGTGATCAAAGTAAAATCATTTTTACTGAGATAATCTGGAATACTGCTTACCTTTAGTTGCTGCAGAGCTTTGGCAATGACTGGTTGGCTCGATGTCTGTTCCTGGTGGAGAGATATGAGCCCTTCTATAGATTGTTGGAAAGCTTTTCGCTGACTCACAAGGTGGGCAGACTGAATGACTACGAGAAGGAGGTTGTCAACCTAGGAATATGAGATACCACTAGTCCTTATCAACAAAACCTTCCCTCTACAAGCACGTCCTGCATTGGCAAATTCCAACTGGAAATTTTTGGAATTTTAACATATTATATGGTTTCTCTCTTTGCTACTCATCAGAATTCTTAATTCACACTGAAAAGCTTGATGCTGGCAATAGAGCTTGATAAACACTCATCTTTCAAGCACAGGTCTATAAGGTTAAATGCCACAAGAAGTTTTCAAGGGGAATATACTACTATTCGTTTCTGGAAAGATGATTAACTTGTTGAAAATTGGGAAACATCATGTTAAAAAATTATCTTAAAAATATTTATACAACGGCAATATCTAAGTGTAAAAATTATACTTCCTCCAAGCAGACAGAGGTAACAATCAACATAAACAAATTTTATCCAAGTGAGGCAATATATTTGAGAGGAACTGCAAAAAACATTGACTTAACCCACAGTGTTTGCTCAGATTTTGAAAATTACTAAAATATAAGAGTATGTTTGGAAAATCAGAGCTCTGATATTACAGGCTTTTATAAAAGTACATAGAATAGCAAGTGGTGCTATCTTTGCTGTGCCGCTGTCAATTTCAAAATACAGAAAAGGGAGTTGAAAAATGTTACAAAACAATATGTATTTCATCTGCATTTTTTAAATCTCCCCAGTAAACAATATTTTCAAACTCAAATTTCTTTAAATTTTGATGGCACTCTTCTACTTTAAAAAAAAAAAACCACCTTTTCTCAAGTTTAAATATTTTCTCTAGCTTGCAATTAAAGCAGTGTGCAATTCAGAAGAGATTATTAAATGTTACGTAGACACAAACATAAATGCATCCATATTATATTATCTAAGTCAGATGTGATGCCATTTGCAAACTGAATTCTATCTTCTGCTGTTTTCATTTACTGAATGAAATGTTACCTTCACTATAAGTCCAATGAAATTCTAAAAACTTAATTAAAAGCCTTTTTGTTTGTTTTTTACTGTTTAGTCTTGCCTACAGATAAACAGTGTTACATACAGAAGTGGTATTTTCTATTTTCAACTGCCTGTAGCTGCTGGAGGCCCTCAGAACATCTGACGCCACACCCAGTGATACGGAAAGTCAGTCTGTCAGTAGACAGGAGAGCCCATTTATGGTAGGGATCCAAGGAACTGCATGACATACTAAAAGGAAAATTCACTTAGCTTACCATAAGGGCATGCAAACAGGATGGGCAGGGAGTTGCAGTTGGCTCAGATACTATAGCACAGCAGAACTACTGGCAGGAACCCCCAGTGGCTTGGAATGAAGGGAAGTATGACTGGAAATATTTCTTCCTGAAGAGCCACTGAACATCCAGTAACTCCACAGATATTTTACTTCAAATGTCACAATTCTCTCAAGACTGAAACTAATTTGTTTCAGTGTGTGGAAAACATGCAACTGACCTACGTTACTGAAGATTGGTGAGTTCTTAATAAAACATGAAAGTCAACCCATCTGAACACCAAATAAGACTTTAAAACGTCTTACTACAAAAATCTATCCCTGAAAAACGTACACGGTAGAGATTAATACTTTCAAGGAACATAAAAATTCAGTGGAGTCTACTAACACAGCTAAGAATCAATCTTGTGCTCTAATTTAAAGCACTACACGTAAAATGAAACATGCCTCAATTAAATCATTTTGGAAGGGGAAGACTTCAAAAAAGGGTGGAGATCACACAAACAGGCAAAACCAAAAGAAGCAACCCACCTGCATGCTTCGTAGCGTATCAACAGTTTCCACTTGTGGCACTACTTTGACGGGTTGGCCCTCCCATGCACTCCACATGTCACCCACATCATGGTCTTTGTCACTGTGTTTGGTCATTATTAAATAGGCCTCATACGCAACCTCATCTGAATCTTTTGAGCAATCTTTTCCAGCAGCCGCATTTAGGAGCTGCAATATCACAGACTTTTCACCTGCAATACTATTTGGAACAAATACTTGTAAATTCTCGAGTCCAGAGATTTGTACCTGTAGAAGGAAATAAAATGAGATTGAATGAATGAACTTCAGTTTCTCTGAGATAAATAAAATAGGGACATGTCATCTAATTTAAACAACTTATCTCAAGTAGCTGTACAATATGCATGCTAAAGCAATATTTTTAACCAAATCAGGAGTCAGAATCGGACTCTGAAAACAGCAAAACAGTTGATTTCTGTGATCCATCATAAGGTAACTGATGTAGAGCTTAAGTTTAGTTCTTTCTTTTAGAGTTGGATACCATCAAGCTAAGACAAAACACTGCACTCAACATTTTTAACATAAGGCAGGTACATTTCTCAATTAAAATCACTATTATCCATAGGTCAAAATGAAAACTGCTAACATTGTTAATGAAATCTAAAACAGTTTCCCAAAACACTACTGTGCATCTGACTGAATAGGTTTTTAAAAATTTCAACTCCCTACACAGTGATAGAAGGCAGCATATGAAGTGTTCATCACCAAAATATGTCTTACTGAGAAACTTAAAAAAGGGGAGAGTTAACACATAAAAGCAGATAAATCTTAAAGACTTCACAATGGATTATTTAACCCACATGCTCAAACAAACTTTTCAAAGTCAAGATCCAACCTTTTCTTCAACAATGTGCAAAGGAACAATGATACTGCCTTTAACAAAATTCAAAACTATGTCTTAGAGCAGCAGTGTAAGAAACAGTACTTTTTAAAATTAAACATAAATTGAAAATTTCCCGACTACTCTCTCTTTTAAACAGTTCACAGACTAGTGTCCTGCTAAACCAGATGTTTTGGATTTTTTTTTTTATTTTTTTTTTCCTTTTTCTTTTCTTTTTTTTTTTTTTTTTTTAAACAGATTATAGCTTAGGCTGGAAAGGAGTTATAAAGATCATTTGATCCCTAATGGTTTTATCCATATATTTAACAACACCTGATGTGCTTCTCTCTTACGAATTTGTCTGTCTTCCCTTGAACCAATGTCCTCTTTTAGCAATCACTCATTCAAATACAACAGGAAATTTCTCACGTAAAACTCAGTCAATTGTTACCCAATTGGAAATTATGTACTTTAAACACATATAAGGAAAAAAAAATAGTGCAGCAGATCCAAATAAATATAACTCACGGAAACAGTTGATTTATTTAAATTTGAATTAGAATAAAGACTAGACCAAGGAATAAAGCATGAAACCATTTGTGTGGGAGTTTTATAATGCAGTCAGTATTGGGCACCTGTGCCAAATGGAATTAATTTAATTTTGCTATTAAACTGTGCAACAGTTTTCTAGAAATAGTTAATAGAATCATAGAATCATTAAGGTTGGAAAGGATCACTAGTGTCATCTATTCCAACCACCAACCCATCACCATATGCCCATTCCTTACTAAGTGTTATTGTTCCTCTCTCACAAGATGGGGAAACACTACTGCAGCATTGTTGCACTTCCTAAACATAAATATATAACATATAACATAAATATGCTTCGGTGCTTTGCTTAGCATCCCCACACTAATTTCATGCATTTGAACTCAATTTACCTTCACATACTCTTTTGTTTTCAGAGCATTCAGAAGATCTCCAACAGGGGCTGACAATGCAAACTCTGCTGCTATTTCAAGGTCCTAAAAGCAACATCAAAACATCAAAAAAAAAAAAAAAAAAATCAAAAGAATATACTTTCAAACTAAATTTATTTAAAGCATATAAATAATAGTGAACATCAGTAAATCACGTGAAACTCTACTGTGAACTTACCTTCCTTAGCATTTTAGCAAATCCAAGAGCCTTAGAGGCCCTTTCTCTAGCTTCATGAAACAGTTCTTTGAGTGCTCGGCTGGTCTCTATGACAGACCTCCTGAAACATTGGTAGGAATGAAGTGACAGTGTTTTAATAAAGCATGTTAACATTTAAACAGCTATTAGAAGATTTTTTAATTTGTCTATCAATAGAAAGATCGTAGAAAAAAATATTTACAAGCAGATGATTAATATCAATTGAATTTGTCCAAGCACGTTTTTGTTAAGGATATAAAAACAGAATTTAAAGATCATTAGATAACAATTTCTGACATCCTGAATTAAAAGAAGGTTATTAGGTTTTAAAAGAATGATTCAATATTACTACATGCAGAAACATCAACAAAAAAGTCTATGGAATGTCACATTCACTAAGTTTTCATTCTAAGAATTAAAATGTAGTATGTACCTGTCAGGGGTAAAGAAACACAAGTGTGCTTATTATTATTAAGCCAAAGGGCTTAATACCTTATTTCATCTGATGCAGTACTGTCATCGGCACTGGCCCAAAATTCATCACAACTGTCTTGTAGTCCAGAATCTAAAAATATTCCTGTAGATTTCAGCAGCATTCCTGCAATATCACTGTAGCAACAGAAATGGTGGAATTTCAGTCTTATTCAGTGTAGCACGGCACCTTAAACTTCTTCCAACTCTATCCAACGCAAGAGAGCTATGTTGCCAAGTTCAACTGAAGAAGCAAGCAGCATCTTGGGCGACCTCTGTTGTTCTACATGTGCAGGCTAGCAGGAACAGGGACCTTCCATTTTAGTAGTCATTCCAGTTATAGCTAGAGTAAGCGCACTCTGCACTTACTGGATCCTGTAGCTACACTTATTGCAACAATCTAATAGCTCACAGAAAGACTATTATCTGCTTACTGAAGCCTCAATAAGTCCAGTCTGGGAACCCTGAACAAGTACTAACTTGCATAAAAACCTGGTACAAATTGGCGTCATAAACAGACTAATTAAAACCTACCAGAATAGTTTTCCAGCTTGAGCTTCTCCTCCTCTTATATAAGGAGTTATTTCTTTGGTGAAATTCCATTCTTCCTCTAGGAGATTTTTTAAACTATGAGATGCTTGAGGTAACTGCTGTAGCATTTGGATCCAGCTTCGCATGTAATCAAAGTAAACCTGCACGTGGAAAGAGATCATTTAAGCAGAAATTGTTACACAGCCTGAAACTAAGGACTACAACTTCCCAAATCAACAAGCAAACCTAGTATTATACAATTTGTAGAAAATATTTCTACATGTTTTGTTTGCTAGGAATTAAAATGAGTTATGTTTTTCCACAAAGATGGTGAAACTTATGACTCAGGAAATAAAAAAGTGGAGCTGAAATACACTCTCTACAATACTTTTCTGAAAATACTTGTAGAGTCATCACCTTACTTGCTGTGCTGCTGTCCACCCCCATACTGCTGAATACATACTGTAGTTAGAGCTAGTTAAAGCAAAACTACTGAAAAAAAAAAAAAATAAATAAATAAAAAACATTCCTAAATCTTTTATTAACTGGATTATTCAAAAATATTTGGATCCATACTCCTGGATATGGATAAGCGCAGAGAACAAGCCTCTCAGATTCTGTTATACCTTATATCCCTTTATGCCAACCCTTACTGCTCTTTTTTTTTTTTCATTACTACAGTTTTAATCTAACCAAAAAATCCAGGTAAGTACAGTTCTTCAAACACTGCCCTTAACCATATGTTTTGTTGGATCATCCATAAAATCAACAAATGGCCCTCATTAGAAATGGATAAAATTTCCTATCGTTTTCAGGTATTTTCAGATCATGATGTTGTAATACCAAGTTATGGAAAATCTTAAAACTCTACTTGACGGTGGGCAGACACTGTGGTGCTTTTCTAAATTCGGATAAGACTATTTCAGCTTGCACAGTCCTGTCACCATCCCTTTCATGACTTACAAAATGCAAGGTCCTCATACAATTGAAACTGCTGTCAAAGTTTGAGCTCTTGCCTCACAGCACAAAACATGAGAGCTACGTAACAAAATAAGTAAGGAATTTCAGAACAGACAAGATGAATCATTTTCCTTTCACCTAGACAGGTCACTTCTGCTGGAAGTTTCTTGAAATCTCAGATGGCAATAAAAGCAGACATTCTGCATAAGAAAATTCAGGTGTAACAGCATATTTTCCCCATTACAGGCAACAAAAAGCTGGTAACAAGAAAAAACTATGTATCCTCAACAACTGATAGTACCAGCAGCTCTGCTGATAAAACACTATTTAAGGAACTGAAGTAGACCTTATTGTTCTTGCTTTTATTTGTTTTCTTTGTTTGTTTTGTTTTTTTTTTCCCAGAACTGCCAAGACTAAACTCATACAACTCAAAAATAATAAAAAATAAGTCACATCCAAAGGAACAGCAATTTAATTTACTTGATTTAAATATTACTTTTAGGATTATTCAGAAATAAAGCACTTACCTTTAAGATACTTTTGTGCTTCGCTTATTACAACAATGAACAGATTAAAATTAAGGCAACTTTCATGGATGAACATAAGGTATTAAAGTATTAAGACACAATGTTGATCAAACAATTATATTTTTTTATTCACTACTAAAAGATCATTAAACATTTTAAAAAGTGTATGCAATTGACAGGTCTATTTACGAAGCATTTTCTTTTAAGTACCTGCTATTTACAGATCTACTGTTCCACAGTCCAGTAAACAAGAATTAGTATTATCTTTAAGAGTCCTTTAGAAGAATAACACTACGTTAATGCAGCAGAATAACAACAGGTTAGCAATATCTATACCTAATAGGAACAAAACACATCTGTGAGTATTATTCAGATCAGTACTCTTAGTAGATCTCCAAATGCCTTCCCTGGTTTTGAAGCTTACCATTAACATTTTATGCAGGTCCTCTTCAAAAGCATCAATGTTGCAATCAATCTTTTGCAGGTCATCTAACACCTCACGCAACATAAATTGGTAATATTGCTTCATTAACAGGCCACCCTTTAGAACCTCCTTACACTCTCTCACTAGCTGCAAAAGAAAAACCCAAAAACCAGAGTCAGTCAAGACACTACTCGGAAATTGTCTCCAAGATATGAAAACTTAATTTTGTCAGATGTTTGTCTTAGTTTATCACTGAGCAATTTCTAAACGCTTTTAGAAATGCATGCAGGTCATTCTGTATGTCTCCAGGAGAGATCTGTGCTAGTTTGCCCGGATTACCTAACTGCCATCGCATCATTTGCCACATCACTGTAAACGCAGATTGGAGCTGACATTTCATATTCTGTTTTCCACCCAGGGCCACAGTAAGCACCTCACTGGATAAATATTTGGAAGTGGGCAAGAGGTCTCATGATAACCAAAAACAACTTTAAACAGAAGCAAGTCATGAATAATATGCAGCGTATTTGACAGACACTTGGAGACTTAGAAGAAACATGTTACTACACAGATTTGATTTTCAATCTATTGGTCAGGTGTCCACAACTCCAAAATCTGTACCTGAAAAGCAGTTGATACTCATTCTGCTGTTTCACTGGAAATGGCTAATCTTAGGCAAAAGATCTTCTGACCATTACACATGTTTGGTTTTGGTCAAACAGTGGTCATTCTTAACCTGAAAGCTTACAACTTTTGTCTAAAGAAACATGCACAAGCACAAACACAGGAGTATATAACACAATAGATTTCAAGAGTCCACTAGCAAACGTCTCTCTCAAAATCTCTTCCAGAGCAAAGTGTGTATCTTTTTGAAATTATCATCAGTCTCCAGGTCTGGCATCCCGACCTTTTTTGAGCACCAAATTCATTAAATTAAGAGTCTGAGATCAAAAGAGGAAAGAGAAGGGTACATTTGGGTGGTCAGAGGGGATGGAGTTGTTGGTTGGTTAATCTTTTTGAATTCCTTTGTAATGGCTGTCCTGGCAAAAGAAAATATCACTTTCTCAATATATGAAAAAGTACAATGGCATGAAAGCAAAACACCCACAGCCACAATATGGCAAGAATACTTCTGAATCTTTTACAGCCCAGAACACAATACACAATGTCCTCTCAGCATGCAGGAGAAAAAACAATGGTAGCTTTCTAAACTCAAGTCTTAGATCTGTTAGCAGTTAAAGGAAAAAAAGGGGAAAAAAAAACCCACAGTAATTTACTATAATGTGGAAATCTAAAAATCAGACATTTATATCCCTAGTGTCTTATTTAAAAATGAAAGTGTCCCACTCTCCACTCATTCACATACACTGTACACAATGCTAATCTATCAATATTTCATTTTGCCACTGGACCCACAAAGGAAAGCATCATTTGTTCTAAGAACTTAAAATTGGTATCTAATAATCAATCTGTTATTCATAGAGACAGGTGGGACTCAGCACTATCACTTGTCCCTAACACTTTACTTTGTATTACAGTACACTTCACAGATACTTGAAATGTATTTCTAATCTTCACAGAGCATCCCTTGTCTATTCCAAGATGAAATACTATTAAAACACCATTAAAAAAAAAATTCTTATTTAAATAGTACTGCCCATACAGTAAGGTACAGTGTTATTCAATAACAGAGCATAGGATTTACAAAAAGAGCAAACTACAAATACATAATGCTAATTTTAAATGCCAGCTTTAGGAATAGAAACTTACAAGGCAGTAAACAAATCAAAAACCTTGTCTATAAACTGAAAATATTATCACAATTATTGGTTTGTTTGACAAGCCATTTTTTTGTTTATGGTGCTTGCAGAAGAATTTCTTTTCTGCAGAGGAGGTGGGATGGGTCAGAACCTCTGGAGTAACGTAGTTTAGAGCAAGCTATTTTATAAGATTTTTCTTTTCCCCTAATGAATTTGTAGGTCAAGGAAATACTTATCTGTTCCCAAACATTTAAATTTATCCACTACGAATTTTCAAAACTTACATCAACGTCTACTCCAAATGACCTATAATTATACATAACACAAAATCCAATCAAGCAGAACCAGTCAACTAGTCAGTACATTGTGCCTCCTCTCCAGACAGAATCAGTCACTTAGCAGACAAACAGGTAGCTGCAACGTTTTCTTTTCCAGCCAGGTCAGGCTACCTACAAGTAATGTGTACTACATGACAGCTAACAGTCAATACCTAAAATGTTGTCAGCTAACTTCGAGGGACTGCTGACCCAAAAATTTCAAGAAGCAACATGCTGGCACAGGCTGCCCAGAGAGGCTATGGATGCTCCATCCCTGAAGGTGTTCAAGGCCAGGCTGGATGGAGCCCTGGGGAGCTTGGTCTAGTATTAAATATGGAGGTTGGTGGCCCTTCATGCAGCAGGAGAGGTAGGAGCTTCATGATCCTTGAGGTCCCTTCTAACCCAAGCCATTCTATGATTCTATGTGCTGTTAAGGCTATCCAGAGAGAGTGCTGATAGATGCTGTTTTTACACCTAAACACAAATCCTTTGACTGCTTTCTTCTTCAATTTTTAACATGTATTCAAACACTGCCTGGTTAATAAGTGTGTGGATAACAGAATTCCTAAGAAATAAGCACCTGCATCAACTTACAGTATGCTTTAGTGCTTCTGGTTACAGATCTAAGGGATCTCGAAGAAGAAGGTGTGTAAATTGCACTCTTCTAATACAATATCCTATAATCTGGAAATAAAAGTCTTCAGGTGTACTGATCTAATTTCTCCGCTGAATTTCATAAGGAAAAAGCTTTTATGACAGTAAATCCACTCTCAGGACAAACTCAAGACAGGTAAGAACCATCTTGAACTACTGAATATTGTGTGGGATAGTAAGCATTTACTCAGTTAAATTCATTTTTTTAATGTAATTAGTGAGACAGTAAATACAATCAAAACAGTTTGTAACAAATATTTTGTTTTCCAGGAAGAAATAGGCATTTTTGCACAACTCAAGTTTCATAAATATAACATCAGGGCAAAAAAATATAATGTCGCTGGGAAAGAAGGATGTTGCACTTTATAACACAGTATACTATTCTATAAATATGACTATTAAGATTGAAATTGTAAGTCCCTCGCTAAAAGAGTTGCCAGAAATTTATGTGGCTGGGACGATAAGGTGCCCTGGCAATTGATTTTTGAGTTCTGAATAACTAGAATGTGAAATCATACTGTCAGAAAGTGTATTTAAATGTTTACCCTGAAAGACCACCTGACAAAGCCAAATTCTGGTTATATTCACCGGGGAGCAGGGACATGAGTTTAGATCAACATTTCTCAAAGCCCAGTCCAAGATATACTGATACTATCTGAACAGCCTTTCTCGTATGAGGTAACTATCAGAAGAGAAATCCTCATGGAAAATTCTCAACCTGTGACAGGACTCACAATCTGGGGTAAGTACACTTAAAAAGATCAGATACTTACATAAAAAATATTGCACAGTAAGAGCATTTTTTCCCCATTTAGTTTTTGTTTTTAGTCAGCTTACACTGTGAATCCATACAATATTGGTAGAAGTCTTTCATGCACAAGGAAAAAAGGATCAAATGAAATGTATAACAAATATACAAAGCCTTACATCTGTTCCCATAAAGCTGGTTACTCTGCCTAGATTGTAGCATATATTATTTGTAACATACAAATAAGTGTGCTGAACAAGATTACATAGCTTGTAATGCAAATGGAACAAACACTATTTACCTTCGCTGGCTGATAATTCTTTAATCACCAATTTTGATTCCTGGATGTCTAGATCAGAGAGGTATACATAACCAGTTGTTTACCATGCAAAAACCACATCTCCACACGAAATAAAGACAATTTACAGAAATTATTACATAATTATGTACTCTCATTTCTTAAACAAATCCTCTTTAAATAGATGAAAGAAACAAAGTAATTTCAAATAGAAAAAAATTAAAAACACTTGAAGCAAACCTGTTTAATACTCAAAAGAGATGGTTCCCCAGCAGGCCTTTGTTCCAACCTTAGCTTGAGACATTCATGGATAACATTGAGCAGGACTCGGCAAAGGACCAAGAATGCAGGTTCAAAAGACGGCAAATCCATGGATTTCAGCTCTTCCCATGATACAGTGCTGCATTTTTGCTCACAGCAAGGTGGGGAATTTAATAACTGCACATAATCTGAACACAACATGGGATCTGGACATTCTGAAAACTGTAACAAGAAATAGGTATCATAAAAAGGATCCCCAAACTCTTTAAGATTTAGGGTCTAATCAAAGCAGCATACAAAAAAGACTATTTTAAAAAGGTAAGGTTCTACTACAGCTGCCTATTAATTAATTGGCAAATCAACCACTGAAATTTCAATTCTATTTTCGTTTTTTGTTTAGGTGGTTTTTTTGTCATCTTGTTATTTTTACAGCTAACACTATTTTTTATTTTGTTTAATTTGAGGATCACCATACTGAGGTTAACACTAATGTACCCTTGGGAGTGAACAACACAATTTTTTACTTTATGTTATTGATTGAAAATAATTAAATCACTGATTAAACATCCAAAATCACTACAGAGGAGGAAACTGATATTTGAGGTTATCACAAACACAGCAATTAAGCCTAATATAATATAGGAATATATATACTTAAATCCTCATAAGGTACAGTACTTGAAATTTTCACAATACATTAAAAATAATAAGAAATAAAAAGGCTTTACACTAATGACTACAAATTAGGAAATAAGTTTGCATTTGTTTAGGTCAGGCAAGTAACATCGTTCCTTTTCAAATACACAGAACATCTACAATTTTTATTTTCCAACTGTCTTATCTAAAACTACACATTATAAAGTAATGCAGTTTTCATAGAACAGTCACTAGCTAAGCTGAACAAAACTTATAAAATAATATGCTCTGAATTTTGGTAGAGATAAGAAATTGAAAATGAAATTTAAAGAGGAAAGTAAAAAAAGAGATCAAGCTGTTTTTTCCCATTATTAAGCTTACTTTTCATTTAAATGAAATGACATTTCTTATTAGTGATAATAATTGAAAAAATCTGAACTGTACACTCTAGATATCTAAACTACAGGTCTTTTGATAATACTCTATGAAAAACTGCACATGTAGTCACAGTGGGTTTTAATCTAGGAAGAAAATCCATATCTCAACACGTATGCAGATCTTACTAATAACAACACATAGTACACAATATAAGATTTGTATAAGATTGAGTCCATTTTATTCCAATTCTTATTTCATAGCTTCTATGTATCAATATCTTTTATTGGTATATTAAATATAATTAGCATTTTCTATGGTTTTTTTCAATGTTAAATTGAACATCACTTCAAAGGAAAGGAAAACACGGGAAATAAGATTGGAATCTTACAATGAGGCCTACAAGGATTAAAAAAATTTAATTCATTTCTAAGCCCCTTATCTAGGAGAAATTTTTTTTTTAAGTTTCTTATTTTATGTTCCCACATTTTTTACATTTATGCCTGCATAAGCTCTGCTTTCTCGGAAGAGCCACACAGCATTACAGGCACAGTCTGTTTTTTAGTGTATTTATTTTTTCAATTTAATTTAGTCTCTCAATTGGCAAAGGGATGGGATAGCATATTCATTACAGTCTAATGTTAGAACAAAATGTTATGAGCTGCAGATTCTCATGTGGTTTATAAACCACTAGCTCATTATGCAGACAGCAAACGTGCATGAGTGGGATTTCCTCTACATCTAGCTTAGCTGAAGTCTAATCGCTAGTTGATCAGCTGCTTAAGAGGTATATTAATGTCTTTTTGGTATTAAAGATCTTTTGCATAAATCCAGCTTCTGCAGAATAGCACAAGTGCTAAAGGCCTTTATACAAGAGGCTTTCATTAATAATAAATTATGAAGATGCTTCACCTCTACAGAATTATAAAATATTTCAGAAATACAATCCTCATAGCGATGCAAGCGTAGTGTTGAAAAAATCTAGCTTTTATGAAAATATTAAAGAACTAAGATATGAATAAAAGTAATGAAACAAAACTGAATAAATGTGCTATTTCATTTGCTAGCATTAGGACACCAGCACATGACATTAGGACATTTAACCTTCTGTTGTTAAGCTTAATCTAATCTTAATCTTCAACAGGTCCAATATCAGCTTCTCTCAAGAGTCTACACTTCTTTAAAACAAACAAAAAAGAGAAAACAAAAAACCCAAGCCATTTATTAAGATCCTGCACAAAATTAGAAACCAAAAAAGTTCAAAGTGTAACTATGATGAAAGAAACTTGTACCTTAAAACTTCTAAAAACATCCATCTGTGTTATGGGTGTTATAAATATGGGTTATAAATAAGCATTTGTGTATATTTAAGATGAAATTACCATTAAGCTACTCATTTCTACTTTCAAAATACTGCCAGTTGCAAAGACCAATTCAAAACTACGAGAAACCACTCTTCTACTTCAGTGTGGCATCACCTTTTGTGACAGTAGGTACCACACTTCTGACAAGCACCATTTTCTGTTTTTCACTGCCTTCATTTAACTTTGGAGCAGGAAAGTTTATGACTTAGTAATGTTCAACTTCAGTCACAATATCATTCCTTAAATGAGGACAATACTCCAAAGAAAATGGAATAATTACAGAAAATGAATGCTCAAAGTCATTAAAATAGAAAAGGAGAGGAAAAAAAGATCATCCTTACATCTTACATAAATCAACCATTGTTAAATTACTAAGTGGTTTATTTCTGTGACTCTTCAATAAAGACTCCAGTTACTGGTGTTTCATTAACTTGCTTTAAGAACACTCCAGTCAAGATATTTAAGATATTTAGCAATTTCAAAAATATGCTCAAAATAATTCTCAATCCCTCCAAATTATATTTTATTCCCTGTCTTTTTTAAAGATAGTTCAGCCTACACATTAAGCTAAACTTTCCATCTAAGTATTACAAGGGTTTTATTTTGGTTACTGTAGCAGGCACCTTCAAGTTCTGCTTATGGACATTAACTCTCCAAAGGTGCCAATCTGTTTTAATGCAAAACTTCCTAAAGTGCTCATAGAGTTGAAACCCATTAGAGAACAAAAATTGAATAGCTCTGTTTTTTACTGTAATCAGCAAAAGCATAAATAAAAACATTTTCAAAATCCAGTCAATTTATATTTATAAATTCAGTTATCCTCAAAAATAACTTCCAAGAAAGTTAAGGATCCCTGTTTCTTTTGCAAATGTGACAGTCACACTTAGAGATCAGTGATGTGTTTCACACCACATACAATATCCGTATTAGAATGGGAATGTTAACTAAGAAAACCTTAATCCAGAATCCCTTGTTAGACCCCAGACTTTTCCACATCACCAAGGAGGGCAAATAATCCGAATTACTAGTTGTTCCTAACACAGAATTGCCCAGAAGTTAGATAACAGTTTAAGAAACTGCATTTTGCCACAAGTTACCACATTAAACCTAGGCTATTAACTTTCATTTACTGCTTATCTCATAATTTTATTAACTCTCAATTATTCTTTATTAAGAATGTAGCATCATACAAAGAAAAAAAAATAAAAAAATCAAAGAGGTAGTTGAAAAAGGCAGTATGCTAACATGACTTGCTTTGGTAAATTTGAAGAGTCCATTTACTTATCCAGTATGGCCTTACGCATAATGCACCACCACAGTGTTTCATTCATTTAGGTAATTAAAAAAAAAAACCAAAACAGTAATTATGTTTTGATAAAGGATGTCTCGCGGAGAGACAGTCGAGACTGAAGAGAAGTAAAAAGTATCACTTCCATAGCTACCTTGTTCTGACTCGCAGCTTTGGCTGTTAGGAAATTTTATGAGCTTCACACATTCTAATTCAGGTCAAATAACAGATTTGTTTCAACAGAAGTAGAATAGGGCTTTTAATCATAATATACATTATCTTCTAAAACCAGAAAAGCAATCAATACTTCTGTATGGCTCTAATTCCTCCAGTTTCAGTTCAAAACAAAACTGTAGATGGAGGCCCCCATTTACACAATAACAACCTACCTCCAGTGGGCAATCACTCCTTACCAATGCCATACGAGCCCTTTGCAATGACCCATGCATTAGCTTGTGCAGTCTTAAAATTAGCTTCCTCAACCCCATTTGCTTCAGTGCTTTGTCTACAAACGGCCTGTAAATAGAAGTCAAACAGTGTTTGCTGCAGCCTGCCTCAGCACTGCATTCTGGAATAATCCAAGAGGCAGAGTCATCCCCAGATTGAAGCCTATCAAGCTTCCTTGAAAAATGGTCCTGAAAGTCAAAATTTGGCTGATTAGTAAAACTGTTCTGGATGGCTTGTCTAAGTTCCTCAACATTCTCCTCAGAGATTTGTTCTTCGCCATCACTCTCCTCTGAGCATGTTCCTGAGGATTCCTTTACGTCAGTTTCCCTATCTTCATCCTCTGGATCATCGTCCTTAGACGGTCGAGGAGAAGGAATTTCAAACACTGGCCAGCCAATGTCAGAGAGATTTTTAATACCCAAAACAGTACCCATAATCCTTAGTTTTTGATTTAAGTCTTTCGTAATGTTCAACCACAGACAGAGTGCCTGCACCCTGTCTTGGAAGTCCTTTGCAGCATATTTTTCATAGTCCTTTTGAAGAGCCTGCAGAGATGGATAAAGTGCTTCTATATACTCTAGCAGCTCCATTATTCGCTTTACTTGCTCAAACGAGATCCGCTGGCGATGGAGGTGTTCGTGGTAACTTGAGTAACCCAAAGCACTAGTTCCATGTGTAGCTTTGCAAACTCCTTCTCCTGGCGTACCATTGAGACTGGCTCCATTTTTTACATAGGAGAAGCTTCCATAGTTCACTTTGAACGTAAGGATTTCATTGATAATATCAGGGATAGCTTGACGGGCTGCATAGAGATAGAGGTCTTGGTCATTAATGCTCCGGCCAGCATGCCAAGCTTGCAGCTCCAGCCAGATCAGTTCATTGGATCGGTTCAGCCAGACGGAAGAGGTGCTTTCCTGTCCTCTTTGCTCCCTGTCCTTTTTTTTTGAGACTGAGGTAAGTTTTAACAAAAGCCGCAAGGTTTCAAAGAATTTTAAGCGGTCTGCTGGGCAATCAGTCCTAGAAGTCTGGCGTGCAGTTCTGGAGATTGGCATGGGCACAGAGACTGGAAGCTTAGCATTGCTACAGCCAAGGCTGAGGTAAGGCTTATTGAGATCAACATCTGGAATTGTTTTTTTTGGCAGGGACCCACCAACAGAGTCTAACATAAATGAGCACTGCACATTTTTCTTGTGATCTCGTTCTGTTGTCCTTAGGGCGTCACGAATTTTTTTCCCTTGTTTATAGCTGTGCTCCTCCACATTCTCAACAGTTTTCCCATTGTCTTTATGCACAGATTGAGGTGGTATACTCATCTTTTCTGTAATAAAAGAAAAAAGACAGAAAGAATCTGACTCAACCAACACGAAAATGCATCATTCAATCAGCTTCCAACCATATTTCTTGGGCGTGCACATAACATTTCCTAATACCAGTGAAACAAAAAAGGCAGGGGTAGAAGTAAAATGAAGTCTTCTAAATTACTACTAGTATAGCAGAATCAATAGTAACACCAAAGGTTTTTTTCCCCTCTTATTTTACCTCTTACGTGGAAAGGACCTCAAGAGAATTTTCATCATCCTGAGTACGTCATCTATAGAGAACTGAGTACAATCAAGAAGGAAAGAATGTTTCCAAAATTAAAAATAAGTCTGGATCATCATTCCTCTAACCAAGATATACTGGAAGAAGCATACCACACAGCTGATGACTAACAGCATGAGTCTCTAGGTTCAGCATCTGGACTACAGGACAGGTGGTGGGGGAAAAAAAAAAAATGCCTCTAGCCACCTGCAATTTAGAATTTTGCTTTAAGCATTATTTAATCTTTCTAATTTAGTCTGCAATCTGAGTTTAAAAACCAGAAAGCAATCCTTGCTGAAAAAGCTTTCAAGTTCAACTCTAACATCGGAGGCTCGGAGGACATGGGTAAGGCAAACAAGTACACAGACACTCCCATGAAGTGTGCATTTTCCTCCTCTCTTTCAAGTTTTCTGGGAACCCCTGAAAAGTATGCCCTCTCAGTTTCCAAGCAAAGCATGTCTGGAAGCTCTGGTTGGAGGAGGAGTTCTCATCAGGCAGTACAGAAAACCCTTCAAGCAAGTGCAGGAAAATCCATGCAGAACAAATTCTGACATTTGTTAACATCTTTCTTTGGAGACTTACAGAGATCTGCCAACAAAATCCACATTTGAGCACAGGTTAAAGGAAAAACCCTAAATAAAACAGACATTCTGCCAAAGGATCACATTCAAGATAAGGTTTGCTGCTGAAGACAGTAACTTCTATTAATGCAACAGGTAATTTGGAAACTCAGACAAGTTTGTGGATTACTAACCATTTCTGAGGTCTAAAATAAAAGAAAGAATCTTCAAATAAATTTGAAAATAAATCATTACAGACTTCTTCCAAGATGCCGTCTATTTCATTCTTCTCATCTCTCAGCTATTACAGTAACCCCATTAGGCAACTCATTGACAAAAACAAGGGATTACTAAAAATAGAGCATTAAAAACACAACAGATCACTCCTTATCTGATCTTCTGTTCAGTTATCTTCCCCTCCAGATTCCATTCTCCATCTTCCTAATCCCCAACCAACTCCTGCTCTACCTATCCACCTGTTTCTTCCACACCTCAACCTATTCAAACTCCTTTCACTGGCAATTAACCTTTCATCCCATTCTGCAGGATCCTTGTACATACTTTTCACTGTTCTGGCTCATGTGCCTCTTACACGTTGACAGCTTCATTCTCTAAATCCCCTACACCCAACAGTTAAGAGCACACAAAAGTTTCTCGATTTCCTAGTCCAGGACATGAACAAAGCCCAGAATGTTGCAGAGATGATGTTCAAATTTCTGGAAAGTTTCTGCTTGAAGATCAAAGCTTGCTTAGGTCTGCCAAACTCCTATGGCACACATGAATGGATTTTTTAATTTGTATTTTAATCACACACTCACGGGAGTTAATATATATTACAACTAACCTATTGCTTAGAAATAGCATTTCACTAGACCTTTTCCTTCGAAGAATTAGTTCAGAAAGGTATCTTGATAAGGAATATTGCCAAACCTTAATCTTACAATCTTAAAATCATTACAAACCACATTTTCAGCTGTTAATGAGCTGTAAGTAAGTTAATAATGGTGCGACTTGCCACATTGTTTCCTTCCACTCTTCATATAAAAAAAAAAAAAAAAAAAAAAAAATAAATTAATCCTTGCCAGAGATGTACCATACCCCCCACAGGATTGTGGTAGGCCACAATGTGTATAACAGCACTTCATTTTGAAAAACAGTATCTTCTGAAGGATGTAAGAAAGAAAGGGAAAACAAAGAAGAGGACAGCTGAAGAGCCTGGTTCTCACTGAAAGACTGAATAAGAAAAATAGCTAGAGAGCAGAATAGACAACAGGGCTGTTACTTGTACCTTAAAACCACCATCTGTATTGTGATAAAAACTGAAAGTTTGGCACGGAAAAAGTAGGGACTTGCAAAAGGAAAAAAAGAATTTCAAGGTTATGGCAAATGGTTGCCATTCTAGAAAACTGAATCATACTTCTAATTCCAGACAAATACTTTTCTCAAGAATGCAAACCAAATCAAGCTTTTCAAACAAATACTCACTTTAAAAAAAAAAAAAAAACGCTGCTCAGTTTCAGGTCTCAGTACTCGGATGCAGTAATTATACTGAGAATTGTAACAAAAGTAATGTGGAACTCTACTTTCAAAACAGACATTTCTATTAAATAACTCTACTGCCAGGGAGTGTGGAGCATGCAACATGTCAGATTAACCACACAAAAGCTGAAGCAAGAATAATTCTGCGGATAATTTATTTCCATATGCAAAATACTTACGAGAAACATAACAGTCTATGAGACTATAGGTATTTCACTTAGATACCATCTGATTTGTTTATAAATTTGGAATCTGGAATGTTATAAGAGGTCTATGAGGGCAAATAGAAACAATGTGATCAGTAAAGCAGTTTTAAAGCATTCAACTGCACCCTGCACCTGTAAATATTTTTTTATCTTAAAATGCTGTAAGTTCTCTATCTGTCTTATAACACATGCTGGAACTGAGAAACTTTCTAGTAGTACGTATATGTCATCATAAATCCACAATCAAACACAATTCAAGATTTTTAGCACAGAAACTTCTCTTTCAAATACCAAGTTTACTAAGAATGTTTACAGTACTTTCATTTCAGGCCTTTGTGTGCCTTTCTCTCAATAGGTACCAAGTACAGCAGCTGACAACACACAAAGAATACAAGCACGGTTATGCTCCTGAAAATGGAAAGCTATCAGCTATGAAATTCACTGTCATTGATTCTACATTTATCTACTCAAACACTCTGTGTTGGACAGCAGCACCAAATTCTTACTGGTTGCTAACTACTCATATTAGCCAGCACCAGTCTGACTGAAAGCGCTGCTGAGCGTTATTAGCTTGCATTCCACGCCACAACTGGTGCTGCTGCAAAGAGACAATAGCCCAAAAAGCTAAGACAAAGCAGCAAGAACACATGCTCTGCATTTGCAGGAAAGGAGGATGATTAAGGAAATTAGCAGAGATGAAACACACACGACCAAACCTCCCAAACTCAACAGATTAGAAATAGATTGACTTAACAGCACTTTGATATTAAAGATGTTGGTAACCAAGTAAAACAAATTAAATCACTCACTGAACTTACATTCTAGTTACCACAGGTTCAAAATCACTTTGTTTTTTTTTTTAACATGTTATTCTCCTTTTATACTCATCTTCAGTTTCCCATCTCAACAGAACAGAAAAATAAAAATAAGTTAATGTGATTATGAGACAACTAAAGTGTCTTAATATTTGAATATTCATCAATCCTAACAAAGCCCTCGCACAATAAACCACAAATGATTTCAAAGTACTCTCAGGTTTCTGCATAAACAAATGCTAATGACTTGAATATATCTGACAATTCTGCAATAAATGTTAAAGTCAATGATACAACTGAATGAGTTTCTACTGGAAATTTTATTGTAGTTCTATATCATAGGTATGACATAACTTGTAAAGCAAGTTAGGCTATACTAACAGTTTTTTAGCTGCCATTATCTGTAACGCTGGATGAGGCAAGGGAGGCTTTATGACCAAGTAACAACTAACCTAAGGGGAATGGAGAGGCTCATTAGAGTCTGGGATCTTAAAGACCTCACTCAAAAAATGAAAATAAAATAAAATTTAAAAAAATCAACTGATCAAAAGTCAAAAGACTCCCTTAAGTCAGTCTGAAATGCAATAAAGTAGTAAGATGCAAAAGGAACAGTACACTTATGTGCACACTCTTGCTAGCACCTTATTTAACATATAGCACTAATTTTTATACCCCTTATTAAGAGAGACAATACAAGCTGCATCCAGGAACACATCCTAATATATAAATAAGCAGCAACTTGAATTAAAAAATGACACACGGCCAAAATTCTTTTGAGTACTGAGTACATTCCCATTGTATGAATCACAGTCATAACAGAAATCACGTAGGTGGCCGCAGTCAGCCTCTGCCTCTTCCCCTGAGCCTCCACAGGCTCTCTACTGTTGAGAAGTCCTTCCAAAACAAAAGGGGGATAAGAACTGACAGCTTCCCTACAAAACAAAATTATGAGTTCAGCTGAATCAATGCAGACTGAGGTGTAGTTGTAGAGAAAAGACAAGGAAATTGTGTTTGGGACCCTATCAGCTAAACCAGCTGACAACTGGAAGTTCATGTGTGCATAGGAACAGGATCTGAGTCAGAAAAAAAAACAAAATAAACAAGAGTAACCAGCACTCAAAAGCAATTATTGCCCATCCAAAGTGACAGATCCTTGTTCTCTACTTAGCTTCTGATTATAGCATTCATTCTCTGCCAAAGAGTATACTCTGTCATGGTTCCAGAATCTCGTGTGCTATCAAGCACAAAATGAGGCCATTCAAAGATGTGCAACTGCATAATTCCCTCAAAATGTTATTTGCTTATGTAACCTCAACTTCAAATACTCTTACTTATAATTCCCATAACTTTAATAATCCTTCCTTTTCCTTTCACAGACAACTTCTGCTCTTAGTTCTGTGCCACCATAGTTTTCACATAATTTCCTATCACTTGTGCCACGTGAGACAGATTTCTTGCATATCTCAAATTCATGAATTCTCCAGTTCAAGCTAGAACACAAACATTTGCCCTACCCTTGATCCTTGACTATGATTGAATATCTGTGACTAGTTTCAGCACGTAACTTGCTTTGTTACTGTGAGATGATTGCTATAAGTGACTTGGAAATTAAGGTATGGCACTGTTCACCAGAGTACAAAAGCAGATTGCAGCTGGTCTGGATGGCATCCATTCCATAGAAGTTCCCTAGGCAACCTTAGGTGTTGGCAATATCAGGGAGCCCAATGTGCTGACTCTAAGAGGAATGTAATGGAGGGTGGAGCAGAGTGAAGACGCCATGGCCAGGTTCTGTGACAGACAAAAACTTGATGGTACTACAGAACTGTTAAAATGCATATTTGCTCCCTCAGGCTAACAGTTTGCCATCTCTGCCATCTCTTGACAAAGTGCCATCCTTTGGTGAACTATGCTCACTACATGTTCACTGTAATACCAGAACACATTTCTACCCCAAACACTACCTGTCTTCAAGGAGTGACCACTCCTCACTGAGCCTGTGCTCTTTACTTTTTAGCCTATTTCTTTAAAAGAGAGGTGAGATAATTACACACCAACCATAAACAAAGGTATATATGATAGAGTCACTCAAGTTCCACCCGAAAAATAAGAAATAGTATACAAATGGCTTAGGAGAGGGGGGATGTCAGGGAAAATACCATTGGATGTCAGACAAGGAGCATCTTTGATTTCTGGGATCAGTAAACAGGCTGAGCCTCTTTTCCCCCCCCATAGGGATGCCTACTGGGTAAATTCACATATTTGCTTATAATGAGTGCTTCCCAAGGAAACGTAGAAATTTCTGAGCGGTTTATAACTTAATGCATTTGTAGTCAGACATATTATTCATGTTCTTCATTAAGCTCATATGCTTTGCGCACAGTGTATTTATCACCAGCAATTCAAAAGAACCAGTAATCTGTTGCTTTAATAAACTGCACTATTCATTAATCCAGCCATGAGCACTCTTAGCCTGGGCACAGCTCGAACTCTTTAAGAGTGGTCATGGGAGCCCATAGAGATGTTGCTAGATGAATTGGGCAGCAAGCTATTTGTGAATCCGTAATCGTGGTATTTCTTTAATAAACTGAACTATTCACTAATCTAGCCACGAGCGTTCTTAGTCTGGGTGTGGCCCAAACTCTTTTAAGAGTGGCTGTGGGAGCCCATTTGGATGCCGCTAGATTAACTGGGTAGTGCCCTCATATACTGAACATCCCCAGACTTACAGGGCTGGATTGGACATTACTCAGAATCTAAGCTCAGCCACTCCCAGCCCTTCTGATATCTGAGGACAAGTTTGGAATGCAAGGGGGTTTGATTTCTTCCAAATTATGTTGTTCTTTATTGCGACATTTATTCTGAAACACTAGAGGATGGTAGTTTAGTGAGATGCTTTACCACTGCGTCCAGTTTTCCATGAAGATAAATCAGTGAAGTGCCTTCCAATCAAGGTAACTCTACTTAGATAAATAACAAAAACTTCCATTTCATTTCTTTTCCTGGAAAGAAAATAACCTCTCCGATAATTATGTGCTTTATCATTTTTTTTCCTTAAGAGCACAGAACTTTGAAATACACAGAGACGTTCTCGGCCTTAGTTAGCTTTAAAAACTCTTCCTTAATTTTTGGCTTTTATAAACCTTGGCACTTTATAGCACATATATCCTATCCGTTTTACTGTTTCTATGCAGTGATAAATTTTCAACTAACTGGAGGACAGAAAAGCATTTAAAAGATACAAACAGACAAAGTTGCAAAAGAACAGAAAATCCCATTCTGACATTAAAACATATGGATCTCATGTGTTTAGGAGTCAAATGACTTCTTTTTTTCCTCCCAACAGTAACAGAAAGGACGTGGAGAAAGCCCATGATTTAAAGTATTAACATTCAAATGTCTTTGTCAAGATTCAATTCCAACTTGCTGGATTTTCATAGCTAAAGATAAATAATATTTGCCCGGATAAAGGCTAAGATTGTCTACTGTTGTTGTAGAATGTTTTTTATATACAAGATTTCTGACTCTCCGGAAATGCCCGACTCAGATTCAAAGAGAACTCTATAATATTACAACTTGTGAAGCACCTGAGAAATAAAAGATTGAAAATGCACAATGTATAATACCTGTAATGCCTGGAATTTGGAACTCTCATTACCTAGACAACAGGTGTCGGGGAAGAACAGATTCATAAGATCTCACATTTACTTATCAGATTTTACTATCAGCTTCTAGTTTCCAAGTTTTCTCCTAATAAACAGGAGCACCTACTTAAGTTTCCTTATATTTCAAGAACCACTGCCCAGTAAGAGAGTTGCACCCCCAGCCAAGCTCCATCTCAGCTCCATCCAAGAAAGCACTCTCTGGTTCACCTCCAGTGACCTTGGAAATAAGAGTTCAATAAATATGTACAACAGGTATGAGATTCATTTATAAGAAATAGATTATATTCTATTCAGCGCTGATTTCATCTCTGACAACTAACAAGGATATTTTTTAGAACTGGCCACCATCCCATAAGCTGCATGAGAATGCTGCAGTTACAGAGGAGAACAATGTATCCACTAAAATGACTCCAAAAATTATCAGTTCAGTGCAGCTTTTCTTCAAGACTTCTCTACCAAATCCTCATCCATTACATCAGAGGTGCTATTTTTTTTCTGTGTTCAGAGAACATGAAAAAAAATAACTACAACCAGGGACAGTTCAGGAATTTTAAGGAACCTAAACATTCATGTTAGGCATTTCCAAAGGGCTTTGCCAGGACAATAATTACAACTTTTGACAAAAAATATTTACACACTGTGTGATCCAAGTGGTGTTTACCACTTTCTGTTTGTGGGTGTTCTGTACCTCCTGCTTCTATAGTGTTTGATTTATCCTTATTCAGTGCTTCAAATTCTCACTTAAGGTGAGAAAGAAGAACAGGAAAAAAAAAGAAAAAGAAGCATTAAGGTGTCCTCAAAGGAAAGGGTGGAGGTGCAAAATACCACCTGATGTTCATGTTTTCTTAGGAGTACCAAAAGACAAGTATCTTTCACCTGGTTTGATTTTCCATTTTCAATTAACAGTCCTGGTATTTAGTGAGTCACAGAGCTTTCTAGTATCCTCCATCTATAAGAAAGACCAAGTCTTCTGTTACAGAGGACTAATGTAAAGATTGCTAGACTCCTTACCATGCATTCAATTAACTAGAAGGCTTTCAGAGTTTCCTGCTCTGTGAAAAAGAACTCACCCTAAATAAAATTCTTCGTGAAAAGGCACTGAGATCCTAAAAAAATAAACTGAAATCTAAGCCTCTTCTTTTGACTGAAAAATGACTTAATAGCTTGAGATAAACTAAGAAAAAGCTTCCCTTTGTAGGCTCCAATATTTCTCTAGTCTTCAGCACATTGGATAGCCCTTAATTTTATAAGGAAGGAGAGCTTCAGGAAGTAGGGGTGGAGTGGACAGAGGTTTCGGTTTAAGCATTATGTTGCGTTAAGTTTCACACATTTCCAATGCACTAAAAAGGGAGAAAGACATCCTGTTCTTTACATAGTCCAAGTTTAACACTTCAGAAAAAAGGAAAGCATCACTGAATTGACATTTTATAACATCTGAGTCAAAGAAACAGGTAAAAGATATGGCTGCATCTTTTGAAAATCTCTGAAATGCATTCATTAGCTTAAAAACTTGAATCAGTGTCATTTTGTTTTGCACCTCAGAGTCCCACTCCATATTCTGTATGTTTCCTTTTTTTATGAAACAGAAGGCTGCTACTATGACATCTTATAGCCAAAAATGGAAAAAAAAAAAAAAAAAACCAAAAAAAAACCACCTACCTTTCAAAGTAGATCGGCTAGCAGGTCTCCCAACATTGTTTTTCTGATGCTTTGTTGACATACGTTTCATCTGGCGGGGTGTACTAGGAGGAGAAGTTCCATAGAAGGTGTCAGCACTTGCTTCATCTGATAATTCCTCGGGTTCGGATTCAGAGATCTTGCAAGTAGCATCTTCTGATTTGCACTCTTTCCTGAAAAGATCAAGTTAAACCAAGGCACTAAAGATTCTGTATTTTTTTACTTGTAGTATCTGTTTAGAAAGCTAATCCATCAATACATCTCAAGCATTCTGTGAACCAGCGTGAATCTTCCATGATTTCCTGCAACGACAGTCATGTGAATTTTCTCCACCTCTCTTCAGACTCATTCAGGCAACATTCCAACCATCCAACTCCTACCCTTTTGTAGGCAACATGCAGTAAAGAGGATATAGTCAAAGAGTGTCACTAGGAGAATACAAAGTAAAGAAAACCTTAAATACAATTTATTTGTTCCTCAGAAAACTTGTGGCAGCTCTAAATCAAGAGGTATATTAAACAAAGATTGCAAAATTCAACAATTCAAATACAATACAGGAAAATCAGTCTACTTAGTGGCAGAAATGACAGCAAAGGACTTCCCTTCCACCCTCCGTGCCTCTAAACTGCAGACACCATACAGATAACTCCCAATTTTCTGAAAACACTCTCTACCATTCACAAAACCAACATCTAGCCGTGAGACCTGGATGCATTTGATGTATTTTCCACTGATCTTTAATATGAAGTAATCCCAAAGCTTTTTTTTCTGTAACAAGAAGACAACAGGTTCTTCACAGTAACTTTTTAATTAGCCTCAATGACTTGGACCCTTAGGAAAGATGCAGATTTATATACTTTAAAAGAACTCAGAGGTTATGCAAACATGAAGTTAAGATAATGTATAAAAGTTTTTCAAACCTGAAGTTAAAGATGGTTAGCTTAACAACTGGATGCTGAATCACTGAGTTCAAAACAAAGCACGTATCTTTGCAAAGTCAGCACAGAATCAAGCACAAGAGCTTTTCAGCCCCAAGTGGTAACTTCCACTGCCATTTACATTTTATAGAATCACCGAGCCACAGAGTTGTATGTGTTGGAAGGGACCTTAAGGATCAGCCAGATCCAACCCGCTGCTGTGAGCAGTGCTGCCAAACACCAGCTCAGGCTGCCCAGGTCCCATCCAGCTTAGCCTTGAGCACTCTAGAGACAGAGCATCCACAGCTCTCCAGCAATCTGTTCCAGTGCCTCAGCACTCTCTGAATAAGTAATTTCCTCCTAACACCTAATCTAAATTTCTCCTCTTTTAGTTTAAAGCCACTCCCTCTTATCCCGTTACTATCTAACTGTATAAAAAGTCTGTCTCCTGTTTACAAGACCCCTTTAAGTACTGGAAGAACACCATGAAGTCTGCTTAGAGACATTTAGGCAAGCATTGTAGAGTAGTCTTATGTAAAGTATCACAAGACAATCTTTTTAAAAATGTTGACTTATCTTTTAAAATGCCCCAAATTCTAATATACTTTGAATCCTTCAATGATAAAACTACAGTTTTCTCCTTCAGCAAGGAACAGGCATATTCCAGAAACCCCTGCCTGGTATCACACAGCTCTATTGTAGAATGATCCAACCGAACTCTGTTTTATAGTGATTTTGGTCTTCCCTTCTCCCCTTCAAAAACTCCCAGCCTCTCCTTCGAATCACTTCTGACATAAGCCCATGCCAGGAGTTGGTCTGCCCCTAAGCTAATATGGCAAAAATAAACAAACCAAAACAAACCAACAAAAGAAAAGAAACCACCACACACATCACTTTTCATATGTAAACTCCAGGCTAGATTCATACTAAACTTCCAGTGCGAGTTTCGGAGAAGAGGTCAGAAGTAAAACAAGCATGATGGGGCAGGCATGCACCCTCAAATAAGGGTTTGCTTTAAAAATAAAGCATGACAAAGACAACAAACGACTAGCAATGTTAGATAGTCTTTCACTCCTCCTGGGGAACACTTGCTCTGTCCCACCATACGATTACATCAGCAGAGTGGCAGTTGGGCACAGTAACATTACCAACTCCATCTCCGCTGAGCAATCAAGTGATGTACCACAACAACACTATTCTCAGAGGACAACACTAACAATTAACTGAACTTCAGTACATTTTCTGTTCCACACTAACTGTGTGGAACAGTTAGTTATTAGGAGATTTATAAAGCAAATTCACGCGTTAGAAACAAAGACGGTCTGTTAACCGTCTCACTGCCACACCAGTAACATATCATTTGAATTGTTCGCAACCTGAAAAAGTACCACTAATAATAAAATATTTTGGACAACTGAAGCTTCAGGGGAACGTAAATGTAAATGGCAGGACAGGGTATTTACCTTTTTGCTATTCCTTTCTAGCCATCTGGTGTTTACCTACACAGGGTAAGAAGAGAGAAGGAAAGAGGAGAGGACCCCAAGGCCAGAACAAGCCTGTGATGGACTGAATGCCACAGATGGGCTGCAGCTCAAAGCACAGCAGTTTCTTCCCTTCTCTCCTTCTCCCAGGAAACCAAGATCCCCACACTCCTCTTATCACCACCAATCCTTGCTGATGACACATCTGCAGATAGTTTGCTTTAACATACAGCTGGCAAAGCATGCATCCCTTTAACTTGGAATGAGGGGAAAAAATGCATGCTGTCCCCAACCCCTCACACATTTTATTTCTGAAGCAGGCATGCAAGCAACACCATCTTGACTCTGAGGAAAGGCATGAAGGCAAAGAAATGCTTGGCCTACATCAGACAGAATAACTAGCATCAGCACCTGATCACTTCCATGACAATTCCACCTGAAATACAAGGAGCATTTTCCTTGTTATTTTTGAGGCAGACAAGGAACATTACTCATGCTCTGGCAGAGTGAGTCTGAGTGACTGCACGAAGAATATGTCAGAATAGTGCCAGCCTGTAACACAGCAGCAAGATTAAGAAAAATCAGATACTGAATCATTTCTCTGCCTTAGGCTACAACCAGAAATAAATATCCTAACGCGCAGAACAGCCTTGCTCTCCCCAAAGACGTGGATCCATTTAGTGTGTGAAATTACTCTTCTCACATTACAGCTTCAAGAAGAAGGCAGTCAAGGTTGCTAATTTCTGCAAATAAACTTCAGAGGTTACCAAAGAAAAACTGAGGTGGTACCGTAGCACCATCTGTAGCTTAAGGAGACCCTACAGTGAATTTGGCCATAATGATAACCACACAAAAACCAGCAACACTTCTAACTGGTTCCCTACCCCTGAGAAATCACACTGTTTGTGTGTCTTCTAACAATGCTATTTGAGTAAGCACCGTTGGTCAAATACAACAAGGAAGCCTTTTTGGATATAATTTACTCTGACAAACCTTGTAAATGCTGAGCTGGGAAAGCAGAACGCAAGTTTACATCTTTTTGGACACCAAAAGGATTTTGTTCCCAAGAGTTCTTGCAAACAACGCTACTGCAGAAAAAACTTCAGGCAGAGCACACCCCTCTGAGTTTGCCAAAGAGAGATCAACCACAAGAGACCAGACCACATGAAACAAGAAGTCATTACTTCCAATGCTTATGGAACTATTTATTTGTCCAGTGATCTCACTGGCTGTTCAAGGCAGAGGGTGGGGTGCTGATGCTCTGTGGGGCCTGGCGCTTGTATGAGGGCTCAGTGCCAGAACAGTTTTAAACAAGGACAGCTTACCTTGCTGTAAAAGACCAGTGAGGACACTGTTTCCCTTTTGTTTTTAAATGAGTAAGCTCTTCTAAGAGCATAATGACTACACCTCTTCGCCAAGCTGGCTGAACTGATCTTTAAGGCCCATTAGCCAATTCCTTCCTTAGAAGCCAATGGCTCGTCTTTCCTGCTATGCCTGATGAGAGGGCATGAAGGCCAAATGTATTCAAAAAGCCCTTCAACCTCACACCTGAATTATATGCATATGTATACAGTGGGACTCGGTAGGCCTTACTTACAATTCAGACACATTTTTCTGGGTAAGCAGTTCTTTAATTTATAAAAAACACTGGCAGATTTATCACAAGATATACAGAACCAGAAGTCACATTGTCAAATAGCAACCACGCCCAACCACAATGTTAGCAGTTGACAAGATGGGCTGATCTTTTCAGAGGGAGGAGAACATTGGCTGCAACTCAAGTGCAAAAATCCAGCATGCACAGATTAAGGTTTGTGTGCTTGAGAAGTACATAAATAAAGCCAGAGCTCCAATCAATGCCAGGGAACACAAGGACTCAGTTTCATCAATGAAAGCCTCATTGTACAGCACTGCACTCAATACATAGGTTCTGAACTAAAGGAAGTACACAGGTAGGACTAAACTGATGTAAGGATTTTTCACCCACACAAAATCAAATAGCTTGGAGACACACATGAACACCAGTAGCAACCCTCTGGCATTAAGAACAGTTGTCGCTTTAACAATAGATTTAGATGTGTTAGATTACTAGCGTAGCATTTGTAATGCTAGTGCACTGCTTCCTTTCACGAATCAAAGATTAGTTAAATCCATGCACCTTTAAAATGCACTACTGGCAAGCCTAAATCAAATGACAGTGTTGGTTATTACACAGCATTGTTGCTTCCTAGGTACTGTTTTAACTGAGTTTGGCAATACTAGAAAAGCAGATTTCTTGTCTGCTCCCAAGAACTAGACCAGGCTGGATGTGGCTCTGGGCAGCATGGTCTAGTGACTGGTGACCCTGCACATAGCAGGGGGGTTGAAACTAGATGATCATTATCATCCTTTTCAACCCAGGCCATTCTATGATTCTATGAACTCAGGTCTTCTCCCCCTACAGCCACTGAAAACCATCTTAATTGCAATTAAGGGTACGCACGAAAAGCAAAATCTAGATCGATGTTAACTGAAGTTACTCATTTTCAAATGTACTTAGGACAGATAAAGCCCAATGCTTAGGAGGAAAATTGGAAGTGCACAGTCTTCACAGTAGACTATTTGCAAGCTGCTTCCATCCTCAATTTTAATGAGCAAAATGCTTCTCAGCAGGTTTATTCTTGGAATACAGAAGAGACCGTGGCCAAGAAACATAAATCAGGAATATTAGGAAAGTTGCAAGAGCAGTGTGGTTAAAAAAATAAACACATGCATACATAAATAAACCCAACAGCTTTGAAATAACTAAAAATAAATAACCAAGAAGATTCCAACAAGTAACTACTGTGTGTTACATCACCATGCACTTCAACCAGTATCTGGGGGGAAAAAAAAAAAAAAGATAATTTCTTCAGCTTCTTGCATGTGTCTGACACCAGATATTTTATTTTTAAACTAAATAAAAGTGTTGGCAATATATCTAATATTTCAGCTCAATCAGGAAAATTGAGTTATATCTTCCAGATTTTCAGAGGTCTGCAAACAAAACCAGGAGAGGGAAGAACCGGGGTACGAAGTTTGAAGCAGCATGATGGGCAGCACAAGGTCTGGGAGCTTGCTTCAGCAGTAGGAAACCAGCAGTCACACAGCACCTCATCTCCACTGCTTTATGGGCATGTGCAGTCACCCCGTATCCTCTACATTTTAAGAGCAAGCAAAAGTCAAGCTAAAAGGAGATGCCACTCATTTCAGAGTTTAAAAATAAATTAGAAAAATTATTAAGAATAAATTAACAAATGAAAAGACTGAAGACCACATTGGAACAAGTTAGAACTGAGTAGGCTAAAGACACGCCAAAAAGATGTCACACCAAAGAAACAATGACCAAAGAAAACAACGGCATGTTAAGAACTGCGAGAGCAATACAGAGATAAACTTCCTTTTTCTCCAGCTGCCCTTGATCCTCATCAGCAGGAGTCCAAATACACTAGGCGCTTACATGTATCAGGTAAGCCACCACTTACCATCCCACACCCAGCTTAAAACTTCTGGGAATCTAAGCAGCAGATGTCACCTGAACTCTCAGCATTCAGCAGTAACACAAGGCAGCAGTCAGAACAAGGCCACTACAGGAGTTCCCCAGCCAGGCCTTTCCCCAGGCTGCTGCAAACAGCTCCTGAAGAGCTTACGTCTTTCATATACCCAGGGGGATTCTCGGTACTTCCCAGGGCACGCTGCCATTCCCATGCACTGCATTTCAAGGTCTGTACAAAGTCCACCACCAAACCACCAAGTTCTTGACACTCAATATCTTTGTTTTTAAGGTAAAGAGTTAATTTCTCATACATACACTCTTTAACCAGAATACAGTCCGGTAATTAAAATATGTAGGAAGAAAAAAGTTCATTAGCCTGCTCTTTGTTTTGCACATTTTCAATTAGCTAAGGGGATAGAAACACAGTCACCAGACACAGCCAAGAGAACCTTCTTTAAACTAACATAGCTACCCCTAAATCCAGTTGCAAACGTTTTATTTCCAAGATAACCACCATACTGACAAGCACAGAATTGCAAATCGTGATGGTGCTGCAGCTGCCAGCAATGCAAACGCGTGCTTTTAGGGAGCCATCTGTTGAAAGTGAACAACAAAGGAGTCTGCAGTCAGAGCTGCTAAACACAGCACAGCTCCATCAGCAGCAGCTCTAATTTCTTGGTTCTGAAAAGTTTCTGATGAATGCAGAAAACACTATAAAACCATTCTTGCATACAATTTTCTCTTACTGATCTACATGTGCAAATATTAGATGCAAGTGATTGCAGATGGTGCATTTTAAGCATATATTACAAACAGATCAATGGCAACAAAAGAAATATAAAAGACATTGGTAAAAAGGCAAGAAAAAAAAAAAGGTGTGTTTTTTTGTTGCTGTTGTATGGTTGGTATTTTGTTTTTTTTACAGAACAGCAGGAATTTGTTCGCAGTTGAGACAAATAAAATTTTTTGCTAAATAAATCCTGTGCAAATTTGGCTAAGTGCTAATGAGGAAAAAAAATAGTCTGGTCAGCAGGACATGAAAATTCTGTAACTAGCACAGAGATTGGAATGGCATACATCATAATTCTATTGTGACTACATCTAAACACAGCTAAAAAAAAAATTAGATTCACACTAAAGCATAATAGTGACAGACAGTAATGAAGATGTTTGCTTGCTTTTGTATTCAGATTTGAAATTTATATGCCTCAGCTCAGCATTTCTGAGCAGTCAGCACTGAACCTTAGTCACCAATAACTCATGACTGCTGTCCACATGATACTAAGGTTTATTGTTCCAAACTTGGAATTATATTATATGAGATTTTAACAGTATAATTAAATTGTACTTGAAACTAAGGACATGTCTGGCTTTTCAATCTGTTATCCTTAAGATAATTTGGGTAAGCATCAAGCTTTTTGATTCCTTTTCCTGAATGGGAATCACTACCACCAAGATAAACAGCAGATAAATTCAACTTGAAGGTTCTAATGCAATAATTTTGTAAGAACAGAAAAGTCTTCAAAGTACAAAGGGCAAAAATAATTAGATTTCCACCAAGCACCATCTCTCTGTTAGGCCTTGTTTAGGGGAAAAAAGAAAAGAAAAAAGGAAAACTTCACTGCATGTGGAAAATATTGCTTCTTGGCAAATACCTATGTTTTTGTGTAAAGAACTGGAACGGGCATCTGTTACCTTCTGCCTTCACACATGTCACAGAAAATAAGAGCACACAGACACCTGTGCTTCATCTCAGCACTACAACAAAAAGCACTGAAAGCAAAATCAATCTAGTGGAAAAAGCAGCAAGAACTTTGTTTCCAGGTCGTAAATCTTGTAGTCATTGCTTTACTCCAGAAAAGAGGCATCTGGATAACTAAACTTGATAGTAAAGCTTGGCAGAAGAGCTTCTGTTAGAAGACCTAACAGAAACTTTACAGTGGAAAAAAGGGAACTTCAGCTTATTGCTTCTACTGGCATGAAAACGATATGAAAAAGCACAAAGAAAAAAGCACTGTTCTCTAAAACACTGTTTGCCCTTGCAGCTCTTCTTCCAGTTGGTAAGTATAAAGCAAGACTGCCAATTCCTTCCATTTCTCAGGACCTTTTTCAAGCATGTTTCTCTAGCCCTATTTTTGTATATCCCTACTACCACCTTTCCACCTGCAGCATTCTTCCTTTCTAGAGGAAGTGGCTAACCCTTGTCTTGCTAAAAGCATCAATTCCCCCCTTTTTCAGAAAGCAAAGAAGTAAATATTTACTTTGTCACATTGAACCTTTCATCACTTTCTCATAAAAACAGATATTATGTAAAGCACATCAAATTCAAGGCTAATACAAATCGGTAAAAAACGATCCTGAAACTTTTGTTAAAGCTAGAAGAAAGTTTGAAAAAGAGATAGCACTGACAAAGATAATGCCAATAAGTTATTTGAGGGAAGGGGAAAATATTTCACTGTGTTGCCACCTTAAAACATCTTAAGGCAGAAATACAGCGCATTTCTATATTTTTTTTCAAATTGCTAAGCACCTCCAAAAGACATTTTAAAGAAGAAATAATACCACATAGTAATTCAAACTGAGCTGTATATCATTCTGGTTTTTTTCCTTTCAGAGGAAAAGAGAAAGGCTTAGTATGCGCACAGAAGCCAGCAATCATAAGCTCAGCAGTTGACTCGATGGGGATCATGTTAACTTTTTGGTACATCGGCACATCAGTTACCCATTGGATCAAGATGCTCAAGTGAAAACTATACAGCCACATTAGTGCTAGATCCAGAAAGAATTTAGGGAAATCATAGAATGGCTTAGGTTGGAAAGGACCTTGAAGATCACCTAACACCCCTGCCATGGACAAGGCTGCCACCCACCAAATCAGGCTGCCCAGAGGCCCATTCAACCTGGCCCTGAATGCCTCCGGAGATGAGGCAGCCATAAGCTCTCTAGGCAATCCATTTCAGCACCTCACCACCCTCTGAGCAAAGAATTTCTTTCTAACATCTAACCTAAATCTCCCCTCGTATAGCTTAAAGCCATTTCCCCTTGCCCTATCTTTGTCTACCCATGTAAAAAGTCAGACCCCCTCCTGCTTGCAAGCTTTCTTCAAGTACTAGAAGGCTGCAATGAGGTATCCCTAGAGCTTTCTCTTCCCCAAGCTAAACAAACTCAACTCCCTCAACCTTTCTTCATAGGAGAGGTGCTCCAGCCCTCTGATGATCTTTGTAGCCCTCCTCTGGATCCACTTCAACACTTTCACATCCCTTGTGTACTGGGGGCCACGGGCCTGGACACAGTACTCCAAATGGGACCTCGTGAGGGCAGAGTAAAGGGATATGATCACCTGCCCGTCCCTGTTGGCCACCCCCCTGTTAATGCAGCCCCGGATACTGTTGGCCTTCTGGGCTGCAGGAGCACACTACTGGCTCATGTCCAGGTTTTTGTCTATCAGGACCCAAACAAAGTCCCTCTGCAGAACAAGTTTGTCTTTGTCTCATGAAGAGACCAAGGGAAAGAAAAGGCAACTGCTGATCAAACACACTGAGCATGATGTGAAATCGTTCCCTCAGTCACACTCTTCTGGCTGCACATGAAGCAAACTGGAATATGTCTGTTCCTGCTGGTTTCCAGTGACACTTTGCCAGAGGTCACCAGCACCCAAGATACGCAGGTGTAATGGAACATACCAACCCTGGTTCTTCACTTCTTCTGTCAAAACAATTCAGCTTAGCTAGAATGCCTTTGTCAGCAGAATTTTTCCAACTTCAATCACTTTGAATTCATTTGGGCAACAAAATACACATAATACTGTGCTAGCAAATTTCATTACGGCAGAAATCCCTAGTTTGGGAGAGTGAGAGAAGACAGGGCTGTTGGGAGATGAGAAATGGAACTTCCAGTCTGGGTCATCTTTGGAACTAATGTGATTCTATATCCACAGCAATGACAAATGCAGAAGATGGTTAAGGTAATCAGTCCAAGAACTGGTTGAATTACACCATGCCAATAGCTTATGTATAAACCTATGAACCAGTGCACTGTGGCACAGAAAATAAATGCAGAAAGAATGTGACTGCATTAGTAAGTAGCCAGAATACGTTAGCAGCACTGTAATAACATCTTCTGCTCATTATTTATACCTTATTTCCACTCAAAAATTAACCTATTGCATGGCTGCACAAACACACACTTGAAGCTGCTATGAAGGCTATGGGCTTATACTGCAAGAGCCACACTAACAGTTAAGCACCAAGGACAACAAATTCCAGATCAGCTACAGCCTAAGAGAAGCACAAAACAAGTATTTTTGCTGCAAGATCAACAGCAGTTTGTAGCAAGACTTCAATGCAATAAAACAAAACAGTATTTCCACATAAGTTAAGAAGGAAGAAAAAAAATTACTGTGGGGAAAAAAAAAAAAAAAAAACACAACCAACCTAATTCAAAGCTTAGAGCCAACCAGTTCATCTCTGACTGATTTCCACTGACATCTTTTCCCCCTTGGCAAATCTCAGTTTGAGCCATTTAATAAGAACAGAATGGCACAGCAAGCAAGAACATCCTTCATTTCTAGTGCAGACCTCAAGCCCATTTGCCTGCAGCCAGCTCTCCCTCACACAAAGATCTTCAGAGCACTGTACTTGAATGAAGTCACTGCAGAACGAAGCCACCAGAAATCGGTATCAAGACCAGCTACATTTATTTGAAAAGAGAAACTCAAACTTAATATTCTGCTTCTGAGGACACAGAAACTCCTGCAGCTGGTTTGGTAAATTGATAATACTTTGACACTTTTCCCAAAATTATTAAGCAGACGCTTCCAAGCATTTGGTTTTTGTATGTACAGCAGAAAGATGTACAGTCACAAGAAAAGGCAACAAGAGTTACAGAAACAGCAGAGAGGCACCAGGTACTGACAGCCAAATCTGATAAATTTGAAAAAGACAAACTGACAAACTGAGTTAAAAATAAATTAATCAAAAAGCAAACTACTTTTCACCATATCTTTCTATTACAAGCAGAAATAATAGTTTTTGGGACCTATTTAAATGAATTCAGAAAGTGATTTTTTTTTCCCCTGTACATTACACCAACTAGAAATAAGCATAAAAATAAACAAAATGAAGCTCATAACATTTTTGGCAGTTCTTCATGTTCTCATCTCAGAAAAAGAAATAATTATAATCAGGACTTCTTGTTCTTTTTTACTAGTAAATTTGGAAACGAAAAAAGGTTAACTGATTTTTCCATCTTGGACTATTTAAAGTTTTCATGAAAATCTGGATGATAACCTAACAGCATTCACAGCATATGCATGTACATCGTGATCTGAGCTTCCTCCCAGTGCTCTTCCCATACACAAAGGTATTACTTGATTAAAACCATGCCAAAAGTTATTTTAACAAAAAGGAGAAACCATTTAATTCTGGCATCACTCTGCAAAGCATGAAAAAAACAACCACAACTGTGAAAATGCTGATGGCTTTGTTAGATTTCCACATTCACTTTTAAGCCTAGGAAGAGAGGCAGCAAAAGAATCAAAGGTCAGAAGTGCAGAAACAGGAGAGAAAGTAAAGAGAGCTTCATCCAGCCTATCCAGTATACGGTTTCCTTATCTTCAATGTCTCAGAACAACTGAAGTCAAATATTAATTGGTTTCAGTAACTGTGTTTCTTTCATTCTTCAGCAATTAGGCTTGTGCTACTTTCTCAACCCCAAATATACCCTAACTCATCTCTGGGAAAAGAACAGCACTTCACCTTTTTATTTCTTTAAATGAGAAGTTCTGAAGTGTGATTTCATCACCAAATTAAAGATGTCTGAGCAAAAGACATCACAGTACAAATCCAAAGGATACATGCTGCAGTTAAGTACTTGGCATCAGAGATCCCAAACCAGTTCCTAAGGACTGCTCATAAAAAAAGTAACAGTGATAAATTGGGAAGGCACAGAGCCACACTAAAAGATAATCAGAACTGTAACAGCCACTGATTTTCATCAGTCATTTCTCTTCTTCCCCAACACTTTCTGTCAGAATAGTGAAGTTTGTAAGCAGGAATGTTCTACTCCTAGAAGAGAAAAGCTATCACCTAGTTTGGGTCCCAAAATTTCAGTTCATCTTTTTGATGAAGTGCAAGTCTGCAAGAAACTCAAAAGTGAAGCACTGAAAGTTAAGTACATTTTTAGTGGAAGTTGGTACCTAAGCACTTTCTAATTCTGGGTGCTGGATGGTCAATCCACAGCCTTTGGAAAATGCAGGCAATGCACTGAAGCTACAGTATGCCATACACAATTTGGAGCACTTCACATCCACAGGCAGCTCCACCATGCAGCTGAGAAGTAACAGAGACATCTCTAACTGTGACCTTGTTACTACTTCCCTGATGGATGTTTCAGAACTAAAATGGTAAAAAGCTTTATAAATACTGCTCTAAGAGAAACCATCAGCAAGTAAACTAGCAACATGCTAAGCCAAGGGCATAGCAAACCAGACACCGGATACCACATCAGAAAGCAATACAAACATTCAGCACAGCTAAGTGGTAGCTGGATGCAGGAGCAGAACAAATCTCCTCCTCCAACTCGTGACAGCATCACACATTCATCTTGGCAATGAAGCTACATCCCACTTGTCTGAATCCAAAATAAAGGTGAAGGTTCATGGCAAGCTGCTGTGCTCCTGCACACAGAGTTGCTGGGCTGCATGTGAACCAACATCAGACAAGTCAGTAACATACAAATTGGGATGGTAAGAGCAAACATTTCAATTTGGTTTTATGCTTGCAGCTGGTCAAGGAGAAGTACAGAACAATTTTCACCTTTTTAAAGGAATAAACTATCATTAATAGATTACAAGCAAAACATAGCATTAACATAGTTAATACTGAAAAGCAGAAGAAACCTTAAGGAGAGCAACAGCCCTGCAAACATAAATGGCACACACACAACGGTAAATCCAACCACACAGCTGAAGAACTAAAGCTGACAGACTTGTACCCCCCTGTGCTGACACAGGTCAATGTGCTATTTAACAAGCAGTGGGTAGTATAAAAACCTGTCCTCTGTTAAACTGTATCTAAAATACATTTAAAATGGTCTACGATATGTGGCTGTCACAGAAACCAAACCTTTAAAAGATTCCAAAACTCCCAACTCACTCCCTAGAATAAGCATTGCTGCACACCCCTCAACCTTTCCATTAAATTTAGTGGGTTTGTTCTTCTCAGCAGTTTGCATTCCACAAGGGCCAATACCTCTTGCTTACATAATAGTAAAACCAACCTTGACACAGGCAGCACTAATTAGCAGACAGAAAACCAACTCCAGTAGCCACACAACACAGAGTAATCCTTGCTCCTGTAAATACCATGGATATCTCAGCAAGCTCTTCATGTATTTGCATGCAGGTGGAGCAATCATTCATCCCAATCTTTCACATGTAAACAAGAAAATTCAATACATTAAAAATGGAGATTACATCTTACCTCATTTAAATGTAAAAGGGGAAGAAAAAAAAAAAATCAAGAAGAGGATAGTGGTAAATGTTCCAGTGGAAGCTATCATCCTAAGTTAATAAAATAATTTTAACTTTTTTCACTGCTGATATGCAATCAATCATACAGATACAGACTGGTAGCCAGAAAAGTATGTTAAGCACAATCCATGTCATGACCTCGAGTTTCCCCCAAACAGATGCTGAAGACTAACAGCCCAATTCACTGTCACCATACAGCCACAACAAATCTGAGAGACAGAGCACTGAAAAACATCCCAGTGCAGAGGAAGCCTCCACCATCATTCCCCATTCTGTCCTGCTCTATATTCACAGCCATGCTCCCTTGTCCACCCCTTGCGTTGGATTTATGCCAGGACAAAAGAGGTCTTACAAGCAACCAAGGACAAGTCAGAGTAGCTCTATGGCTCTTCACACCTTTACAGTGTGCCCAAAAAAATGGCATGCTGACAAAGCAATTGCTTAAGGCCTCACTTATTGCCACAATGAATTTTGTGCCATAAAGCTCTCGTGAATGCCTAAGTTTGAGGTGAGAAGATTTAAAGCCTATAAGCCACGAACAAGGAGTACCAAAGAAACACCTGTTTTATTTAGTGTTCTACACAACCCGAGGGGAAATCTTGAAAACTTTCTGTTTGCTTGGTAACAAGAATCAATACCTAAATGTGAATACTTCACAAAACTTTCTAGGAGCATTATTTCCCTTATCCATAATCACAGCAGCCTTATGCAAGTGCAATCCTGTCTCAAATTCAGCACCTACTCTCTGGCTTCAAGCGCACCTTCTTTGGTTTGGAGCTGCCTCCCCTCTCTCCTGACCCCAAAGCATATGTTCCAGAAAAAAAAGGAAGCCCTGGGGGAAAAAAAGTTTACTTTCAGAGAGGAGTTTGCAATTAAATGCTTTGGAACATCTTAGAACAACTGTATCATTCAAATAAAGCCACGAATGTATTGCACGCTTACTTTATGTATACAAAAGGTACCACTGCATTTCTGTTCCGACAAGACAGAATCCTCACACAAAGATCAAAAGATTTCTGACACAAAAGGCTGTCTCACAACAATAAAGCAATCAACTTTCTTTTTAAGCAAATGTAGCTGCATTGCAAATGAGAATGGCTGAGGACTTGCCCAACAAAATTACATTTAACTTTAAAAGAATGCATTATACTGACGCAGTGCTAGCCAAAGAAGCATAAAAACACATTCGTATGCCGCAAGCAGGCCTGAAAACAATCAGCCTATCCAATGCCACCAAATGAATTTCATACTGTCAGCCTGGTGCATCACAGCGATTTCAACAAGATTCTGACCTCACAAGCAAGAATGACATACTTAATGACAGCTCCAAAATCTAAAGAAACTTTGACTATGTTGAAAAAGGCCTCCAACGCTTTTTCTTAAAAGTAATGCAGAAATAAAGTATTGCACAAAGTCAGAGAAGCAATTCCAAAGCAGCTGTGCAGTCAGTACACCAACTGCACACAGAAGTGAATCACAGCAAAGTGCATGCGTTGCCCCACACCAATTAAGACTACCTAATTGTTTTGCGACGTTTCCTTCCCACCCACCAGCTCACTCCGAAATAACTAATTCTGTTTTCATTCTCCGGGTGAAGTTGCCACCACACCATCCACACCCACATCCGACTCACATAAACTGTCTGTTAAAAAGCAGAATCCAGCAGAGGTCAGAAATGGCCCCAGACAGGAAATGCCTGGGTGTATTCCAGCGAGGCGCTGCACTGCTTCTCTACACGGAGGCAGCCCAGGTCCCAGGGTCACGCTGCTGTGCAAACTTCACTTGAAAGCGTTTTCCTCCTAACTTGCACTATCGTTCCTCGAAGTTACTGTAAGAGGGGACCTTGACACTCACTCACATCTACTCGCCCTGCTGGCATTCGTAATCAGATATCGCAAAAGTATTTTGAAATAACTTTTTCCACGCCTTCTGCCATGCAAACTGCGAGCATCCCCACGTCCTTTCTGGTCCCTCCGGAGCAGAACAGCAGCTCAAGAAGGCGCGGAGCTCACGGCAGCAAGCCGCCCGCCTCCAGCCCTGCAGAACTAATCGATCACCCGAGAGCTTCCAAACGCTTCCTGAATGCCTCCTAGCGAGGAGCAAAGCGCATCAACGGGATGTTATTTCAAAAAGAAAAATAAGTGCCAGCGAACTAACAACTCGGACTTACGCAACGCTTCTGCAGCCGGTTAGAAACGCTAAGCCGAGAAGTAGCCTGCACCCCCAGCTCTCAGCCGGGCACAGCCACGCGGGGTCAGCCAGCTCCGAGGCGGCGGCGGCACAGAGCTGGAGGAGCGCGCACAACGCAGCCGCTGTGCGGGAGCCTTTCCCGGAGCCGCACCTCCCGACCAGGATGCCGCCAGCAGCGATGCGATGCGATGCTCCGACCCCTCCGCCCGCCCGCCCGCCCACAGCCGCCGCTCGCAGCGCTCTCCTCCCTCCTCCACAGCCCACAGTCCCCGCTCCGGCAAAAGTTCTCTCTAGAGCCGTCCCGCAGAGCACCTCACAACGCCGGTCCGCTCCGCCGCCCGACAGGGGGGAGGAGGCGATACACTGCTAATTGCCGAGCGCCCACAAAGCACTACCTTACCCACCCGCGGCCGCTAGAGATTTCTTATCGGTGCGCTTGCCGGTTCGGTGGTCGCGAGGAGAAAGCGCTGAGGCTGCAGAGCCGGAGCCCCGTGCACGACGCGCACCCGCCGCCTTGCAGCAGGGCTCGGCCCCCGCCCGCCGCCCAGCCACAATCTGGCAGCTGCCGACCCGCGCTCCCCGTACGCAGCTCCCTATTTGGCAGCTCCCGGCACTGACCTCCCCGGCGGCGGCGGCTCCTCCATGGCGGCGGCGGCGGCAGGGAGCGGTGCGGCGACGTCTCTCATGCATGCACCAAGGCCGCCATGGCGGTGGATCGCAGTGCGCGGCCCGATCCGGCCCGCTGCGGCGCCGGAGGTGCAGCGGCGGAGGAGGGGACGGGGGTGGGAGCTCTACCCGGCTGCAGGGACCCGGCCGCCAAGAGCCGCCCGCGCGGCCGCCATCTTAGAATCAGCCTCACGGGGCAGCGAAGCCGGGAGCATCGCTACGGCGCGCGAGGAGGGACTCGCCGAGCCACAGGCGCTCTGTGCGCCGTGGTCGGACGGGTGCGGAGGGGGCAGTGCTTCCCGCCCGGGACGCGCGGTGCTCTCCGTCCCGCTGCCGCCCGCCCTCTGGCCGGAGGCGGGTGGAGGGAACAGGGTGCGCCTCGGGAGCGGGGCGTTCTCGTCTGCGAGATCAGGGGACGGCGGAGGGGGAACTGCCGGGGACGGGAGGACCCGATTTCTGCGCCAGCTGATGAGAGAGCCGGTTTATGCGGGTTGTTTTGGGCGCCGGGGGATGCAGGGAGCTGCCGTCCCGGCGCTTGTTGGCCTCCCGGCGGGATGAGTAGCTCCAGGTTGTCCCACGGCAGCCTGCCGTGAGGCGGCTCTCACCAAGAAAAGAGAGGGACGCATCCCTGCCTCACGCTGCAGTATTATGCGTGTTGTTTCTTCGGTTTTTTGAGGAAATCACGTTGATCAGCGTGCTCGCTTGTTCCCTGTTGGTTATCCCAGAGCTACTGTCCTTCAGGTGGTTTACGGAACTGTTCCTGACATCTGCAATTCACAGTGAGTGAGCAGCACGGACGTTAGTATCCAGGGACAGAGAGAAAGTCAAAGTTAGTGATAACTGCGAGGAAGGCTGCAGGGTTTACCTGAATATTTACCATCTCTGGGTGCTTGGGCGATGACCTACACATGCAGAGGTTGGAGCCACCCAAATAGTTCAAAGGCATCTGAAAGTCTGGAGGCCCTGCAGTGACTTCCACTCTCACCAAAGAACAATCAGGAGAGAGCAGTTATACACACAGGGGGAGGGGTTTGGGGGAAAGCAGGCTTCATGCCCCTGGAACAGCTTGTTTCATTTTACAAACATTCTGAAGCCTACAGCAGTGCTGTTTATCAGCTTAAAACAAAGACCTGAAGCCACATGATCCATTTGGAAATATAGGGAGGAAAAATGTAATTTCCTGAACTACATCTATAACTTGGCTGGAATACGGGCTAACGCCCTTGAAGTGCAGAGAAATGCAACGGGTTGGTTAAATATTCCAGTTGGTGAGAACCTCATCTTTTGTATTTTATAGGACTGGATGAAGAGCAGCAAACCCTGGCACTGGTAATACAAGTTCAAATATTATGTTATTTCTGAAGAGTGACATTTGAACTCAGAAAGGACTGGAATCGGTGCTCACTTCTGCTTTGTGCTTAATTCCTCAATTAAATTAATTATACAGTAAATTTACACTGATTTCTTTCATTGCATGGCAGTGGCTTTTAGCATTATTTTCAGCTATATTATGGGTCATCATCTGACACCAGTCACTGTAATCTTGTGTTAGAAAAATGTTTTCCTTAGCTAGCAAAAAAAAATGTATACATCTGATGTCTTATGCCATACGGGTGATGATGTGATAGTATAGATGTGTTGACACTCCAGGGACACATGACAGAGGTGGAAATGGGGACTTCCCACCACTGCTTTCTATGAACATGTAGATAATTTACTGAAGTAAATCAGGGTTCACTGCAGCCTCTCAAATGGGGAGAGCCAGAAAAAAAAATTTCAGCATGCCTCTTTTCTTTTCCTGATACTGCAACCCAGCATCACATTTCTGTGGTGCACCAATGGAGAATATGCTAAAACTACAAATAATGACAAGCAAGGCAAGCCTGTAACTTTGATGTGACAGCACTTCCTTGCATACAGTAGGCCATAGCGAGCAACAAAGCTGCTGGCATCAAAAGGAGAGTGTGTAAATCTCTCTCCTTATCTCCTTGACAGAGAAGATTCATGAAAGGCCTGCAGAGAACACAGATGGACAGGAAAAAAGATTCAGGAGTGTATGTAGCTGATACATAAGACTGTCAGAGCTTATCTGTAGATGATATTTAGACATGCAAAAATGAAAGAAATTGCAGAGATCTTTCAAAAATTGGTATATATGAAGTTCTTTTAGTGATTTTCTCTTCACTTAGGGAATGTTCTTTTATATCAAAGGCTCAATGACTGCCATTTTGTGAGTCTAAGTATACCAGGTGCATGAAAATTGATAAAGTTGTTCAGTTCGATTCTACTGCTAAAACATAGAAAGGTACAAAAAGAGTAGAGACATCACAATAAATGTACCCAAAAAATGAGTTAAAAACATTAGAAATTTTAATGGATTTCAATTCCTGAGGTGGCAATTAATCACAACCCTGGAATTATAATATCAGTCCAGACTTTGCATGCAAGTGTACACTTGTAATCTGTGAGTTCTACAGCTATATAAAAAAAAAAAAAAAAAAAAAAAAAAGAATAAGGAAAAGAAAAATACAGCCTGTGTAAATATTTAAATCTGTTATAAAAATAACTTTCAAGTTGTTGCAGTAACTGTCATAGGCTCAGACTTTCATTTTTTTTTTTTTTTTTCAAGCAGAGTTAATGAATTATGAATTTACTATGAATTCGCAATGAATTTACATGCAAAAATAATATCCTGGTCAATAACAGTATTGTAGATTTAGGTTTTCTTTCCAAGAAATTATTTGATTTCCATGAACAGCTATTTAAAAGCAAAGGGAAGTTAATTAAATGTAGTCCCACCCTCAGCAGCAGACACTGGAAAGCAGCCTATTAGATACAATTAGTCCAGCTCTAGTTAAATCTGCTGAAGATAGAATTGTCATTTTTTCTTGGTCACAGGTTAGAAATGCTCTTCTGCAGATCTATGAAAAATAAAGCATGAACCATACCTGCATTTGATATGTGGCAGACCACGTGACAACATTTCTTTCTTATGTAGATATTGCAGCTATTCACCCCAGAGCCAAAATAAAATACCGAGATGCATTTCTACCTGGAAATAAGCAGATTTGTCCATCTACAGTTTTGTTGCTTTCACAGAAGATCAGGATGTTTGGTGTAGGTTTTTTTGAAAGAAAGAGGACTGTGTTTTCAGTGTCATATAGCTTGAGATTTGCTCCAATTGATTTGAAGTGTGAACCTCTGAAAGAAATTAAGGAATCACACTGTATGGCTCTGTTCAATCATCTGTTAACCACTGTGATTCATTCACTTCAGAAGCTTGCATAATAACTGCCAAAGCTTGTTCAGCAGCATGATTTAACAGCCATGCTATAATAGGAGCCAGCAAGCTTGATGGAGGTAGAGTATTTCTGTCCAAACACTGTCATCTCACATGCTGCATGTCAGATCACACAAGGCCTGATATCATTGACTCATCACTATTAAAAGAGTATTTGTAAGTAGCAGTGGCATGAGGTCAGAAACGTTCCTGGGATTACTGTTTTATCACTTCAACTCTGTTTTTTTTTGTTGGTTGCCTTTTTTTTTTTTTTTTTGGTACTTCCTGTCCTAAAAAGCAACTGTGTGCAGCTATTATTAAAACAAAATGACCCATGAGAGGAAGATGAGCCTGAGTTGTGCTTAAAGCAGTATGATTTTGGTGTGTAGAGCTGGCCTGGGGCTTAGTGCCTGTACTGCTGGGCAGAGCTACAGTCACGGACAGATACTCAAAGTTACCTAGAGACTGAGCATGGGAATGACCATCTTTAGATATAGATAGACTCAAAAAAATTTCCGTGGGTACAGTAGCTCATATCTTCCCAATATCTTACTTTAGACCCGTCAATAAAACCTGAGCTGAATTTAGTACAGCTTGAACGTATCAGTGTGAGTTCATTTAAAGCTAACTTGTTTCCTGTTAATCACAGTATAATTCTTTCCCCAACTGTATTATAGACATACTCAGTAACCAACCATGGGATATTCTTAAAGAACAACCAAGATCATGGCAGTGCTTTGCCTGTGTTTGAGTTTGATATAGTATAATAACATATCCAAAGAAACTCCACTGAAGAATCCTCTGAAGCCACATTTTCTAGACCTAGAGCATACCCAGTTGCTTTCTATGTATGTCTGGCAGTGCAATTTAGTGCTTCATTGCATGTAACACTTGGTATTTTCGTGGATTTTGTGTGTCTGAACATTTGCTTATATTAAAAGTTCTAGAGATGCTATTTGTTTTGGGTTTTTTTTTTTGTCAGCTCAGAAAACAATTTAAAAGTTCCATACTCTGTCTTTTAAAATAACTAGTTGTGCATCTGAGATTCTTCCTATATCTGCCTTACAGCAGCTGCAAAACAGCTGTGAGATCTATATCAAGCTTTCCTGCCTAGCAGTATCTTCTACAGCTCTGGTCCACTGCTCCTCCATCCAACAGCTTTGTGTAAAGTGAGAGTAGTCACAGGAAAGCAGTATAGCTGGTATATTCCTTCATCTCAGTAGGTCATGGCTTTTTCATCAGCTCTATGATGTTATAAGCAACTATGAGAAAATTTTAATCTTCATTTAATGTTAATCTCTGCAAACATTTACATACGTATCAATTCATTTATATAATAGGCATATTGAAATCAGTGGGACAGCCCCAAGAGAATAGTTACTCATATATACAGCAATGTTTAGAGGATCTGTTTCCACCTTCTGCTCTGAATCATCTGGAATAATTTAACACCCGTGATTTCACAAGGTGAATTAATCTGTCATGATTTTATCCTGTTGATAGTTCAGGCACTAATGTATTCTCCCTTTGTCACAATGCACCCCTGTCTGGGGGATGTCAAGTTTGTATCTCATTCTACAACTCCCACTGTCTCAAATTCCTCTGTGTTTCTTTCTTACCTTACACTTACATCTATCCACTTCATTAGTTAAAAAACAAAACTGTTACCTCATTATGAACATTACTATTTCCATGCTTCTAAATAATTGTACACTGATCCTTCACTATAAACCACTAAAGAGATATTCACCTGCCATTTTATGTTATTTCAATGCATTCCAAGTTTTTTTTCTCATTTGTGTCTTGTTGTTCCCTATCATTATTTTTATAATTGTTTTGAGTCTTCTCATCTTCACAGGTACTGATGATTATTTTAAGACACGTCCTCGGTAAGAAACATAGCACATAGCACTTGAAATAAGTGTTGAATGATGGGAGCTAATCTGCTTTCCTGGCAACAGGAACCTCTCCAGCTACAGCCAGTTGAGGAATCCAGTTTGTGACCCTTGTACCATGGAGCTAAGGTCTCTGTGACACACTCTGCTGAGCAGCTGCAGAAGATACAGCATCTGGGCATTTAGCACCTTTATGAGCCAGTTTGGAAAGAGACCTGGAAGTTAGTTATGAATGCTACTTCTGAAACTTTCCTAGATTAAAATAACAGAAAACTATAAAGGAAAAATTTGGAAGATCTATGAAAAACTTGTTGTCAAAGCTTAACAGCTCTTTCATCATTTTTTCTTTACTTTCCCTCCTGACTTTCAACTAAACAAAACTCATATCCTATACAATTTTAAAGAGTCTATTTTCCCTATCCACTATGTATTTTGGAGTTCACACATCCTTCTTTAAAGAATCAGACATACAGCATTTGTTTGACCTACTTAGCACCTTTAACTGAGATGAGAGATCCCTAGGATCTCCGTGTATGTTATAAATCCATACTAGTTGTTATCCAGGCGATGAATTGTAAAGCAGTTTTAGGCCTGTTTGCTTGACTGGCAGTTATATGCCTTTTCCAAGACAGATTCCTGAATCCTGAAACTCAAAACAGCTTTGAGAAGCTCTTATTTCTCAAAAGCATGAATCTTACCCCATTTACACCTTTTTTCTGTCATCCTCCTTCCTGTCCCCCATGTGCCTGAATAACGTATATGCATCCATCACAGTTGCAGAGGCTGCACACAAGTGGAATTGCCTTTGTACATAGTTTGAAAAACTGTCTTTTGGCAATGGACCCCCTGTGAATTTCTCTTTCCTATGTAATCCTGTTATCTCACAGATGACATAAGAGTTCATTCTTTCTCATTAGTTGACAAGAAAATGTGTTACAGATAAAGGAAATATAATCTACTTCCACTGTGTTGACTACCATGTGATTTAGAGCTACCTACGTAACCTCGATTTGGAAAGAGGAAAATTAATTTTTGCAAAATTTGAAAACTATTTGGTTTTGTTTTAATGTAACTCTCTTCTATAACCATAGCAACAGTCTTATTGAAAGTGTTCTGTTCATAATTATTGAAAGGGTGCATCATTTTGCTTTTTTTCCTAGGTTTATAATTGTCTAAAAATCTTCAAAATAATAGTTTCCAGATTCAGGCCTTCTCCAAGAAAAAGAGGTGACCTAATTTCTACAAAGTGCATCTAGCAATTTCAAATCTAATTAATGTCCTCTCATTCCCAAGGAAAAAAAAAGATGGATTGTTTTTCCTCTTTTTTTTTTTCCTTAAAAAAAAAAGAAAAAAAAAAAGAAAAAGAAAAAGAAAAAAAAGAGAAGGGAAAAGAGAAAAGCACACAAAGTGATTTGGAATTAGTTTGGATGAATAATACGTGAGAAAAACCATCATTCACTGAGATAAACACGCATGCATCTGTAACTCAGTTGAAGGGCTGTGCAGTCACTGCTTCACAGTCGGTTCCATACTGAAGCTAAGGGAAGAGCAGACTGCCAGGGCAATATTTATTTCTAATGCATCTGCCACAGGATTGTTCAGTAACATAATCTGAAGCAACAGTGTTAATTAACAAGCATTATATGTTTATATTGGTTTTGTTTAAAACACAAAGATAAAGTTCCTATTACCTTTATGGATGTAGTGTTAGTCTTACAATGCTGTCACTGATATATCATGACTGTATTCTCCATGAGACCAAAAAGAAACCCAAAAAGTCAAAGAGAAAGCTTTTTAAGCGATGTCACCAATTTTAACCAATTTTTATTTTAGGATGTTATGTATCCCAAACATAACTTGTAACTGTAATGTTTTTCTTAGCACTGCAAATGCCTTTGCAATTGTCATTTGTTTTGTTTTGTTTCTTTAATATGATTGATATTGTCACCTTTGTGTGGATCTCACTGTGACTGTGAGGATAAAACAGACTTTGTTTTTTAAGAGCAGCTGCACTTTAAACATATTCAGATCCATAGCTGTTGCTTGCTACTATAGTGATAATCAGAAAGAAAAACAAAGATGACAAAATTTTCTTAGTTCTTGTTTTTAACCAAGAAAAATAGAATTATATAGTGTATTGATGGAGAATGGTGTGACTGTTGAAGCTGAGGATCTGTCATTGCTTCATTCTTGCTCTCTTACTGGCTGAGTGTTGTTACATGTTTTTAACCCTATTTCTGACATTTTCCATATTTTGAAGTCTAGATTTCTTCCTTCTTAATCTAAGCAGAGACAGCAGTCAATTAGCCCTGCTACTTAGGCTGAGCATTAAGATACTAACACAAAGCATCCTGAACTCAGTTGAAAGACTCCAGCTTCCTAATGGTTCGTGGAGGTTTTGCAAAGCTAGGAAAAACTGCTTATCTGGAGATATTCAGCAAGTAGATTTAAACTGGGTGAGCACATATTATTCTTTTGGTAGTTCTGGAGAGGGACTGCTGATGAGCTTGCTTGTTCACCTGTTGGAAGCATTCAGTCTGGGTCAGTTACAAAACTTTATCACACATTGCATAACTGCAACCTGCTTGCATGAGATCATAGAATTATTTATCTTCTAACTAGCTCTTCAGATGGACCTTTGAGTCATAGCCCATCTGGAGTGGATCCATCAGTGATCCATCAAGAACATTAGCAGTGTGGAGCATCTGAGAAGAAGCTGAGAGACATGTAATGTTCAGCTTTCAGGAGGACAGAAGGCTCAGGAAGTATCTTACCAAAGGGAATAAATACTTGATATCTGGGAGTGGTGTCCAGTGAAAGGACAAGAGGCAATGGGCACAGACTGGAACACGGGAAATTCTGTTCAAACATGAGAAAAACTTCCCTTGCCACTAGGTTGGCTGAGCAACAGCACAGGTTGCTTAGACAGGTTATGGAGTTTTCATCCTTGGAGATATACAAAACTCCACTAATGGTGGCCCTAAACAACATGCTCTAGCTGACCCCTGCTAAATTATTCCTTATCATTCACAATACTGTTAAGCAGCCACTTCTTCTGCATATTAAATAGTAACTTCCTGTCAGAAGAAGTTGTGTAAAGACTGTTAATATAAGATATAAGGACAGCTTTGTTGAAAATCTTTTTTTTCCTCCTTTATAAAGCTGTGTAGCTTCCTACTGGTAAAGGTTTGCAGTCAGGCTGACATCCTGCCTTTTCTGAATTTTATGCCTGAGCTGTTAGTAAGGTGTTTTAAGAAACACTTACAGAAAAATTAACATCAATAATGTATTTTGCTTTCATACTTCAATTAATGAAAAAATCTTGATATTAAAATTCCATAAATAATAAACCTTTGCATTTTACATGTCAAATAAATCAAGTCTGTCTGATGTATTTTAATTATCATAGTCTGCATTCAAATAATAATCTGCAAGCGTGTTTAGTGTGGAAAGTACCTAAAATTTATTTATGCTACTAAAATTATCTGGTTACCTTTCATGCTACATTTATTATAGCTCTTCCAAATGTCTGTGCCATACTCAAAACAGCCTGCCAACAAGAGTGCTGAATAAGAGGATTTCACTATGAATGGATCCCTCTCCTGGAGCCACTAGCTCAGAAAGGGAAGTTCTGTGTGTGTAATCATTTGTCTAAAGAGGGTAAGGGCAGAGCTATCAAAATTACTCTCTGATGCAATGCAGTAAGTATGAGTCTCCTAGAAAGCTGCAAGTTGTAGGTGTCACAGTCACAGCCAGTAGGATTACCATGACAGAGTCTCAGTTCCTCTAAACTGTAAGGTCAGATGATCTTTCTATTAATTTTAAGTATTTCTGCCCGAGGAAGCAGTAACGAGCAAGCAGCCTTTTAAATGTGAAAACAAAGGTCTTTCCTATTTGAGCATTAACACTTTCGTCCACAGTTCACGGAATGCTACTAGCAATTTTTACTACAAACCACAAGTGGATTACTAGCTTAACAACCACAGAGCCTTATAACCATGTATCAGTCCAAGGATTCAGCATGAAACTGTATTGGTTTAGAAAGGTTTAGAAGATAGGTTTAGAAGCTGATTATGAAAATGTGTCCTTCCGCATATAAAAATAATCTGAAAGACACTGTCTAAAAATGTACAGTATCTGTACTGAAAACCACATAAAGAATCAGCCAGCTTACCTACATGATGTTACAAAGTAGATCTGTTAGTCTTTCTACCTGGTTCTCTTCAATATGATTCATTCTTTGCCTTTATTTTAAAATTTAATTTAGAAAGATACTGTATAATATGGAGGGGTTAAATTAAGAAATATCCTTAGATAAGTATAATTACAACCAAAATATGTCCCATCCAGATGTAATATTAAATGGTAGGTCCTGTTAGCAATAGCAGGTATATAAAGCAGAAACAGAAAGTGCAGAAGAGAAGAAAAAAAGAGGAGAGTGAAGATGCTGCTTTTCTAGTGTAAACAGCATTATACTAACCTGGTTGAAGTATTTGTTTAACAATAGCTGACTGGACTAAACTTAGCAGCTACCTTTCAAAGCAAGAAGCCTGCCTTGAAAATAACTAATTGTGAACTAATTTATGTCATTTATTACAACATGTATATGAACTATACTTCTCACTTCTGTATACTGCTTGATTTTTCTGCTCCACATGCTTGAATTACTTGACACTTTGTTCAGTAGCATTCTTACTTAGAGTGCTCTATTTCTTATGATCTGCAAAGCTGAAAAAGGCTTTCTTAGTGTATTTATATTGGGTATAAACAAGCAGAACAATAGATACAGCTCCAGTAGCACTTGTGAGCGCAACTGAATCTCTTCCTATTGCAGTATGAAACTAATAAGGTGCATTTTCTACCAGAGTAGCTAAATCAATAATTGAGCTGATGCTGTCGTACGTTATAGACACCTATCATTAGCTTACTGTGAAATATGCATTTATTGTGCATGCAAATAGGGAAAACGTGCATTCTTATCAATAGACTAAGACCCAGTTTCAGTGTCAGTAAGCCACATGTTCTTTCACCAAGAGCAAAGAACTCAGCTGCCTGGGTTGCCCAGCCTAATTGTCAATACTTAGCCAGCATGCTCCCCATCTGCCAACCACATTATCAGAGCAGAACCTGGACTCACTGGTTATAAACAGAAGTCTGCATGTTCTCCTTAGCACCACCAACAACCCTAATATTCAAGGTTCTTTTTTCTTTAAATAGCTAGATAGGGAAATAAATCTTTCTAAACCCTTAGACTACACCTAGAAAAGTTAATTAATATAAACATTTTTCAGTCTGGCTCAAAATCATTAAGCCAAGAGAGCCTGTTTTGCATGAAGAGCAAAGATACAGAGAGAATTGTTAGGCCCACTATCTCTGAACATATTTGCAAATGTATGTAGATATGCATTTAATCTGCATTTAGTAGGGCTAAGCGTCAAATAAAACATAGCAAAATCCAAGACCTGCAAATTCAGCAGTGATCTGGCAAGAAATCCCTGTGGCTTTTCAGGAGGATGAGGTCACTGCAGATGGTCAGACACATCCCAGACCAGCTCATTTTTGCTGCAGGCCTCTTTGCTCCTGTTCTGTAGAGTCCTGACTTGCCATGAATCTGAGAGTGAACTGCACTGCAAGGCTTCTGCTTGCTTCTCTCTTGTTCAAGAGCTCCATCTCCTCACCTCCATGTGTAGCAGCAGCATAGCCCACACTGACTTGACTTTCAGGTTATTGTGATGTGAGTCATAAGCATGCTACATGCTGCATTATATCTGCAAGGGTAAGGGAAAGGACAATGTGACTTTTGCTCTTGGTTGGACTTCAACAAAGCCACAGGAAGAAAACTCCAGAGTAAATTGTTTACGGACTCTGGTTCTCTCTGCCTAGCTCCCTAGTATAGTTGCAGGACAATTCAAGTTACACTTGTTTATGGAAGGTGTAACCTCTGACTTGGGCTGCCTAGCTGGCTCAACAAGCAGGAACGGGTCAGGGTGATGCAAGCCCTGCCCATGCCCTTCCCTGCCAGACTATTTGTTCCCTCATAGGTATCAAGTAGACTGCCACTTTCAAGTGTGGGAGTAAAAGAGGCGCACAACCTTCTTTGAGAGCTACTGACAAAAATAGCTTGGCATTATTACAGTATTTTTAGTACATTTACTAATTTTATTTAGGTGAAAGGAGGCAAAATAAGGAATTCAGGAGAGCAAGCAGAAAATAGAACAGCTGTTTGGTAAATGACTGCTGAACCAATAATTGACTATTATGGTGCTAGAACAATTTAATTGCCAGCAAAGACCAGTTGAGAGCCTTACAGTAGTAAAGGATACTAGAAGGAAGAAGGGAAGCTTGCTAATCTGTACTGGTGAAAACGCCAATGTATTCGCTGTGTATGGAATTTATTTTTGAGGTGTTTCCAGGAAAAGTATAATAGTGAATAAAGTGTGCTTCATCCACAAAAATATAATTTCAAGTGCTTGTAGAAATGGAACAGTCACCAGCTCTTATGACACTGATTGCCTAAAAATGGATCCTTTCAAGAGAAGGAGGACAATAAACCATTCTTGCAGGAAAACTCAGTTGCTAACAACATTAGCCAAGCTTAAAATTTGTTAGAGAGTGGGAGGTAAGGATGTACAAAATCATACTGGGCTTAAGGTTACAACTGGACAAGTAATGTATTATTTTCCTTTCACTGAACAAAGTCAAATCCTTGTCCTGTTTATGAGCTGCCTATTAACAGCTTTTAAAATTGCAAAACAAAAACCCTTCCAAATGCGTCACAAATTGAAATTACTTGTACAAAACATTCATCAAACAAGTTTAAGCTAATGCCTGTTGCAAATATTCCTTGGAGTATTTGACATTTGTGCTATGATATTTGTGTTCTGAGTGACATTCATTATACATTTATGCTGCATGAGCAAGTGCTTCTTCACTCAGAATACTGCTGCTTTTCTACACTCGGTTGACTAATGTACAGGGAGCCATTGTGTTCCCCTTCTGCCAAAGCTCAGAAAACAAGGGAAGGTGGGAGATGAATGGTGCACTGATCAGTCTTGTGCTGGTCTGTTTGGTCAGTGGTGATATTTCCCTTTTTGATTAAAGAAATTTCAGCTACCAGAATGGCATACACTTTAGCAGATAAGCAAAGAAAATCTTTTGACAGTTGTTAAAGAGCTAATAGGAGATAAGAATGCAAGGATTTTGTTTTACACTGCTTCCAAGGTTTCCATTTGTACCAAAGCATAAGGAAGAATTCTTTAAGTCCTGGCTCTAAGAGCCTGCAAATATAAACTCAGATTAAACTTCTATTTTCAGTTTTGAACTAAAAAGCCTGAAGACATGATCCAGAGACATTCTAAATTTTCAGTAGGCAAAACAGATAGCAAGCAAAAAAGGATCTACGTACTAAGGCCAGCCTCCTCATTCTGGGGACCTGAATCATGACTTCTGAATGCTTGAGTTAGCAATTCTGTATTTAGCAGTGAACAAAATGTTCAAAAATAGCTTCTCACTATTTGTACAGCTATATTTATGCTTGCTAAAAGCCATGCTAAGCTGTTAAAAAAGGAAACCCAAACCTTGGCAGTTAGCAGAGCGTGCCCACAGAGATCAATGCGCAACAGTGTCTCTTGAAACTGAAGTTCTCAACTCTTTCTTCTCTGCAGTGAATGGGACTGATGGGCTGCTCTGATGAACTCCTCCTCTTCTACTACTTTTCCTTTAAGCCTGAAAGCAAGAGCATAGAAATTGAACTTCCAACAAAGCAGGCTCACCAGGCAAAACAAATATGTCCTTTTTAAAGTGAAAACCTGTGATCTCAGAACTTACGTAATTGGAAAACTGCAAAGTGTTCCTGATTGAATGCAGACAAGTTTTAACCAATTACCTGCATTTCCTACTCATCTGCTCCAGTCTGATTTATCTCTTGATCTTATCACATCTAATCTTTCAGACAGCTGGTTGTTTGGAGCAGAGACCATCTCTTTCGTTATTCTGTTACAATAACAGAAAATAACCAGACAGAACTTTTTTCACTCTGCTGTATTGTAAACATTAAATAAATAACAATTTTGGTCAATTTGTATTCTCAGTATTGTGACTAAAGCCACGATGGAGTACGCAAAGTGCTGAAATCAATTTGTTCGGGCCTCTCGCTGGGAAAGTTCCTCATTCCAGAACACAGGCTTTAAAAGCTTACAAGAGTAATGCAAATAAGTTTTCTTCTCTAGCATGTGTTTTCTTTTATACATATGTATTTTAGATGCAAATTGAAACTATTATGTTAAAACAATGTCCCATGTGTTCTATGTTGTCATCCTCAGTGCTATAGAAACTCTACAGCTACTCCACTCCAAATCCTTGATATAAACACTTCACCTGATGTCCAGAATCAGAGCCTAGCCAACACCACCTCAAAGCAGGCACCAGCCCATTCTTACCCCAACCTGCTTAAGCAAGTGTCAATCAACCACAGCTGCACCTCCTTTAGGGCACCAGCTGTTCTAAATGCGCTGGTCTGGGGGAGCAGAAAAGGAGTGCAGGGTATGTCTGTCATTGTACTTAATAGCACACACAAATAAACAAAAAACCCTAAAATTCTTAAAACAAATGCCACAAATAAACCCACAAATTAGCAAAAGTCTGTAAAAAGAGAATGTATACCTCTCCAACAGTGGTCTCCTGTATTTCTCAAACTGAAACGTGGCAATACTGCAATCCACTAACCTGTATGTGGGCCCATGCCTGCATATGGAGGATGGAAAATCCTCCATGTCTCATTTTAATTTTCAAGTGACTTATTTGCCCAGAATTCCTGTATGTCCTCCCTCTCTAGAACTTGTTACATCTCTGTGTTGTAAAGTCACATTGCATTATTTGAGTTATTTACTGCTCTATGTAATTTTCTTATCTGTACATGATTACACGAATATGTTGCACATATTTTAATGAGACAAACTTATAAAATATGATGGCATGTGCAACTCTGGTAATGAATCTAAAGATTAACAGATTTTAAACTATGCAAAGGTGTTCTGAATGACTGCATGCTTTGACAAATGTAGCTAGTTGTATAATGATGTTTTGATAGCTTCTGCAAGGCAGATTCTTGCACATTATTCAGTAGAGCATAACTTAACATTTCATTAAATATGTAAAAGAAGGACATGGAAATAACTAATCTCCATTAGTGGCCTACGTCCTAGCATTCTCTCACTGATACATCATTGATCTGTATAATCCAGAAAAAAAGGCACCTGGGCAGTGAGATAATATAAGGACACATTGCCAAGTAATTTTTAAAGTTAGTTTCAAAAATGACACTTCTGTGTAAGAAGTAGAATACATGCTGGGTGAACTATGTGAGTAACTATGCAGTGTGATCTGCCCCTGCGCTGGCTCTGTATCAGTTCCTCCTGTCATGTAGGAAGGGCATTCACTTTCTCCCCAACTGCTACCTTCCCTCCTGGGCAACAAGCTGTCACAGCAACAAGACACCAAAAAGAGAACAGTCCCATGAGAAACAAGAGTTTTTCTGCTTTTCTACAAATTCTAGCTCTGCAGAGGTGAAATCTGCTCTTCAGTGAACATTCAGACCATCTACCTGAGGAACTGCCCTTTCAGGACTACCAACAAAAATGATAGTGATAGTTTTTTCAGTTGAGCTCTTTCAGCTTTTTGCAGAAATCAGTATGTTTGTTCCTAGCCTGATCTGATACTGATTCTTCCTTTTCCCAAAATACTTGGTTCTTTTAATATAAATTTGCCCATGCTCTCGTTCTGTTACTTTATAAAAAAGACAAAAACTTTTCATTAATAGGAGCTGCTATTATGCTACTCATTTTCCATATAAAATGCTTTAGAGTGAAATGCAAAACCCACATGCTCTTCCAGAAGATCTAAAAAATGTGATTATAATAACACAGTCTGTTTGTCAGTCCAGCTTCCAACCCTGTACTCAGCAGGAAAAGTCACAGCAAACGTAAGCACGGAAAAAAATATGTAAAAGGTCCTTGCTAAATATTACATTTGTGTATCTGTAGGGATAAGGATGACAGCTAGCCAAGTGCCCTGAGCATTCAATTTCTCCATTGAGAGAAACTGTGTTCACAGTATTTTCTCTACAAAGACGTCTCTTAGCTTGGATTCTTTCCTACAGTGCTGAATGCCAGCTTGTTCTGGAAAGAAAAGGAAGGGATTTAAAAAGGCATGAAACCAAAGGGACTTCTGGTTAGATGAGCAATTATAACAAAAGAAAGTTTGTATTTTTTAGGCAGGCAGAACTTGCTTCTTTACAGTAGACACACGAGATAATTTTATTTCTGTTAAATAACTTCCTTTGCTTGTAATGCCCTTCTTGTGTACTAGGTAACTCTTCTACCTGTGAAATTAAGTAACTATTAGAATGGCAGGAGAAGCCCTCATAAAAATTGTATGACTCAGCTCTTTTTTTCTGCACTGACACCAAATGTCCGAGAAAGACTGGCTGAAAGTAGAGAAGCCTTTTCTGCAGTTCTTGTATTTAGGGAAGTGTTGGCACTGTTTATTTTATGGACCCCATTTGACCTCTTGATTCCCTGCCCTTCTGCTCTTTGCTGCTCATCCCTGCAGAGGGATGTTCTGAGCCAGAAACTGTACACAGGATCATAGGTTGGCTTAGCTGAGTGGGACCATAAAAGCCTCCCAGTTCCAACCCCCTGCCATGGGCAAGGTTCCTACCCACCAGATCAAGCTGCCCAGGGCCCCATCCAACCTGGCCTTGACCACCTTCAGAGATGGGGTATCCAGAACTACTCTGGGCAATCTGGTGAAAGACTTTTCTTACCAGTAGGTGGTCAGATGGGCCCACTAATCCCACTGAACTTCCCCTGTCTGTCCTGACTGTTCCTTCAGTCCCTGGCTGACTAGGGCAGGCTGGCAGGCTCTAAGTCCTGCAGCTCTGCATTTGGACCCAGAACAGCTGCACCTTTTTCTGTTTCTTTCTAAACCCACTGCATGACAAGCCAAGCTACTTCCTCAGACCCTGAGCCAAATAACTGCCAGGCTTGCTGAACATTTGCTCCTTACACAAGTGGAATGATTTACTGCTTTGTGGGCAGCAGACCACCCAAGTGGAGAGCACCCCAACAAGATGGATGCCTCCTCGGTGTCAGGGCCTGGTCCTCACAAGACATGCAGGGCAAGGACAACCAGCAGCAGGGATCTATGAAAAGGAAACTGCTTCTTCCCACACTGGTCTGTACCAGGAGGTAACTTGAGGGTGGCCTGCAACTACTTCATGGAGGAAGCCCACATCAGACAGTATCTGCTCCCCTGACCAGAGATATTACAGGTACCAGCTGAGTAGAATAAATGATGTGGGGTATTTCTCAGCATTTGAGGGAGCTCTGCAGTACAATTTGAGTTTGAAGTTATTTCACCTCCATTGCCCTTTGGAACAAGCCACCCTGTCACCTGATAGAGACCACATCTGGCAGCAGGTCTCTATGGTTAAGCCATATGCGCACAAGTCAAGGACTCGAGAACACTCAGATCAGTCACGGTGCCACTGGTATGCAGCAAGAGGTGTGGGAATGAGCATGAGCATGCAAGAGAACGAATACACAGGAGAGGTGTGGGAAGGAGTCACACCTGGGGCTTTTAGCAGATGGCTTCATCCATCCCTATCAACCTGAGTCATGCAGCCAGGCGCTGTGGCCAGGAACTGCCACTTTAGTCACCTCTGTTACCACAGCAGGCCACATCACTCGATCTCTTCTGCTGCCTATTCATTTCAACCTGCTTTGTAAAGAGAAGTCAGATGAACTATTATGATGAGCTGGATTAAAAGGTTATCATCCCAACTATTTGCTATGGCTTGACCGCTCAAGTTCAGCTACTTTGTTCTGTGAAATCATGCAAGCATCAAAGCAAACCAACCTGCTAATGATAGCATATGGAGGAGTGGGTTAATAGAGTGAAAGTTTTGAGGAAATAGTCTGATTTCAGGGACAGCTGAAACTTTATCTGCTTGTGATGTAAGTAAAGTTATAGATATGTCTTACATGGAAATAGCAGTTATTTCAGTCCAAGCACATGGGAGCTTTTATGCTGAGGCCACAGATTGGTATGCTCAGATGATGTGCCCTTTTCAAAAGGTGATCACTCTGAGCAGATAGCTGAAAAACAGTGGTTGGTTACAGGCAAAAATATTAAACCAGCAAAGGTGCTTGTACTCTGAATATTAAACTATCCTATCTGTTACTATAAATTCCAGATCATCTGAAATGTCTATGCCCTTGTAAAAGGAGTATTTTAATAGTCAGTCAAACTAGATTAATAAAAGCCAAATATATTGTGAGTACAGTTTCTCTGCATTGAAGAGGGTAGTCTGAAATTTTCAGATGATCCCATCTGATTGCTTGTTCTCATCCATGGCATAAAAAATATACTGCCCAAACATCAGGAAAATGAAAGTAAGAGAGGATCACAGTTAAAGTCTGTCTTCCCTGAAGAAACAGCTCCTAGTTCATCCTAGCCTAAAGCCCCTCTGGAAATGCACCAAACCATCAAGGCTTCATGGAAATATTTGTCAAGTGAAAAATGAGAGCTCACTTTTTACTGGAAATACAGAGATTCTTTTCCTTGTAAGTTAGACTCAGTCATACAGTGATCTAGGCAATGTCAGACATGCTAGGTACTTGAAATACCAGCCCTCTAGCCCTCTGGGTATTCAGGTCTCAAGGCAAGATTTCTGCAAAACCAGGAAAATCACTCAGCTCCATGTGCATCACTATGTACCAAACTACAATGCTTTGGCTGAAATAAGGACTTTCACAGTTTTCCAAATGTCTTTCAGTAGCTTGCAGTAGGAACATGCCTCAAAACTAACAAGTACCTTACATAACTGCAACTCTTGGAAGGTAGGCGATGCTTTTCATTTTTAAAGTTGTCAGCAAGCTCACACTCACTTCTCAGACATGGAGGAAGAAGATGGGCATATGTTGTCACTGTCATTTTAATCACAGGGAGTGTGAGCACTGCCTTAGCCTAGGTGCGTCAGATGATAGGATTAAGACACCAGGATTCAGCATGGTACCCACCAGCCCATGGAGAACATCTCGCACAGTGCCCAGTCCAGGGACATACAGTGGGCAACAGCTGCCCTATTACACCCCGGATTCTTTCATCCAAGAGGGGAAGGGAGAATGCACCCAGAGTCCAGAAATGCTCTCTGAGAAAACTGGACACAGCCCACCAATGAGAAGTGATTAGGGTTTCTGGTCTTGCCACACTTTTCTTCCCATCTTTGAACAAATTGTTTTTATTCTTTGTACCTCTGTTTCACCTCTAAGGAACTTTCTCCTGGTTGGTCTGCTCAGCTGTATGGCTCTGAGCCCTGGGTCCCAATCTCCGACAGGAGGACTCACAGTAGTATGTAATACAGTAATAATGGTAATAGCAGTGATCAATAAGTGATGATTCTTTTAAATGTGACATCTCATAGAACAAAGTAACTACAAAAAAGAACTACAAAATAATCACCTTCCCCCCCCCAAAAACAAACCCAACAAACAAACAAAAGAGGCAAGACTGAAACCCAAAGAAAACGAAGCACAGAAGTTGAAAGGAAGTTTCTCTACTTACTCCCAGTATAACAGACTCTTCCAGAACTGTGCTGTGCTGAACATGGCCCAGTGGCTTTGGTGAAGCAGCAGTGGGTAAGAAATACAGTGCAGAAGTAGCAGGGACAGATTTAAAGGTCACCACGCTCATTCACTTCAGAAAACAACTGCACACTGCGATACTGTGAGCAATGCTGTGCCTACTGTTATTACATCACACCCCATGACTGTTACGCTACTCCTTTTTCACTGTCATTACAATATTTTTCTCAATAGAGAACTATGAAACATCAGATATCAGAGGAAAAAATGCAGAGTAGCAAAGGAAATAATGTGCGTACGTGCCCACAACAGAATTGAGATTTGCAGGTACTCATATTTCACAAGATCATGACTTGCTGCTGGCTGCGTTTAACAAGTCAGTCCAAGAATGTGTGACGAGTTGGGTATTGAAAAGATTTTTCCTACCCTAACAAAACTATTGTTAAAATGGAAGCTGTGTGTCTAATTTTCCATTTTCATGTTTAAAAATACTGTCATTTCATTTGATTCATTCTCTAGCCTTATTTTCAGTCGAGGATTTGTAGCTCACTTCTAAGGCATACGCACCTGACAACAAAAAGCTTAGCAGAAAGTCTTTGGAGGCTGGTGGAAGTAGGACATTGCCATAGTTTTTGGGTGTTTAGTCTTTGGAAAAGACCTGCAAGTGTTGTACAGAAGCTGCCTATAGCCAAAATACTACGGTTAGTTTCTTAACTGCTCTCTTAAGTATGCTTCAAAGTGTTGTCGTTGTGTGTTAAAAGGCTTACCCCTACAGACCCAACAAAGTACAGAAGCACAGTATCAAAAGGGGGAACACTGAATAACTTAGTAATGGAAAGGGAATCTCTAATTGGATGAACAGTGAGCTGCAGAAGCTGTGTCTGGCTAGTGGGTTGGCAACCCCTAAGAAAGAGCATGTGCATATGTGTTTGAAGTCAGCAAAACAAGGCCAAACTATATTTCCTATTGATAAATTATTCTGAATCTTTGTCTTTCTCTGTTATATGTCTCATCATAAGCTTTACATTTTCAATTTGCTGCTTTTATTGGGATCTTTACAGAATTAAATTTTGTTTGCACATTGAATAAAATGTTAATGCACCTTGGCTAGTTAATGGAAACTTGGCCTTGGTAATGTTATCTTCTGGTTCAAATTGTCACGAAAGCTGTATTTTTGGTCTACTGTTTTCATAACATTTCCTATTTTCTTATCTATGTTATTGAAGCAGGAACATTCCAAAACATTTACTAAGGTCAAACTTTTTCAATCTCAACAGTAGGATGAATTCAGGGAAGAGCAATTCTGAACATTTATCATTTTGATTATAAATTACTAGGGACATAAAACAAGTGTGAATTACTTAGTCATATGCTCCATAGCTGCACTAAGACCTTGAACTTTCTTATCTTTGGTGATACCTGTTGTTTACTCCATTTATTGTTGCAAAGGGGTTCAAGTTACCAAGGCACAACTACTGTTATGGGAGTGATCCAGCTCTGGATAAATTTAGATCAGTGGAATGGGTGAGGAAATAGTGAAGGAGTTGAGAATTAGCTCAGTGTGCATATGAGTAACAGTGTGGTTACTAATACCATTATAATGCTGTACTTTGTGCTGTTATACCCTTCTTTTTTTCCAAATAAAACGTCATAAGCAGCACACTTCCAGACATTCACAGAATACCATAACTTTAAAAGGAAATTCATACAGAAATGTAATAAGTTCCAAGGATGAATTGGATCAATGAAAATTCAGTTTCCATGCATAGCTTACTTTGACTTCAATCCTTCTGACTGATCTGAAGACCAAAGGAGATTCAGCAGCAAGAAAGTTCCTGTACTATATTCTGCCAAAATTGAAGTATGATCTCAGATCACGTCTATACTTATACCTTAGGACTTTTTTGCTGCCTGAAGACAAAAGACTCCTACATGTGTTATATAATGCTGAGATAATTGCAACCACAGTAAAATATTTTGTAAATTGTAGGCAGATCAATTTGAAGGTACATGCATTTTACTCCTATTTTTCCTTTCCTTTCATGATAATTAAAATTATTTGTGAAGAAGGAAGAGTTTTTCATTACTGTTATACATTCTTGAGCTGTGATCTTCATTATCTCAGTCTTCAGTAGTAAACAACAGATTGAGCACAATAAGTAAGAGAATTTATTGGGTTTTTTTTATAAATAAAAATGAAAGAATTTCAACAAAATTTAGTGGTATTTGTGTTAATCTTAGTGTGCAGCCTGAAATTAAGAGATCTCTTGCTTCCTTGAAAGAAGCTTGCTTACACCTTCCACAAGGTGCCTGCTACAGAAAAGACAAGAAAACATGTACAAGAAAAGACAAGAAAACTTGTGCATGTTTCCACTGGAAAATGTGTGTATTAGTTTAGACATGGATGCCATACTTTCAGTAGCAGATTTTTTCTAAAGAAAGTAGTCTTATTGCTAGCTGATACATAATAATGATTTCTTAAATGTAAAAAAGGAAGTTATATTGCTATATTGATGTAGCACTGCGATTACACCAAGTTTTATTCAGTTACTTTTTTTTTACATCAGTACATTTTGAAGTCTGCTCAGCTGTCTTTACCTCACTGTTGAGGATATTTTAGCTCCACTGAAGTCAGTGACAACTCCTCATGATTAGAGTACCATTTGGTAATTTCATTAGTGATAGGACTGGTAGGCCAAATGTATGGTTGAACTTGGTGATCTTGAAAGCCTTTTCCAATATAAAAGATTTTATGATTCTCTGACTCTGTACATTTTGAATGAAATAAAGTTTATTTAGCATTTTTAGTTTGATTTGTGCATAAGAAATGAATTATAATATGGAACATATAGGAATATAATGAATGTTAATATAAGGAATGTTATTAATATGATAACAACTACTAAATGAGAAAAAGAACAAAGTGATCCACTGTAAATATAAAAACTGAGTAGATCAAAACAGTAACTGTTTTCATGATATGAATGTATCAGTAATATGAAAAATGGGTAAAGTGTATATGAATGCCACTTGCATGGAAAATCATGTGAATTGCCGAAAGGTTCATTGTTTTTCCCATCCTATTAGTGGTGAGTATGTCAACATGGAAGGAACGCTTGTTAAGCATATTCTTAAGAACAAATGGAAGTGAAGCAAGCTCTGTTTCAATTGGACCATATACATTGTAGGTGGATTTATCTGATTAAACGCAAAGATCTACAGTGTAGATGTCTCCTGCTAAGTTCATCTCACTAAATTTGTGTCGTAATAAATGAGAAAAATAAAAATTCCTAGTGTGTGGCTCATCCCAAAGTAGTCTTGTATGTTTAGTCAGACAAACTATTTCCAAATGTTTATCTCTCAGTTGGAAAGTGAATCTGATGGGTGAGTAGTTATAGACTAGTTAGAAATGAGTGTTTACCTAGTAACTTAACTTTATCTCAGTTCTGTTCTGCACATTTCTTTTCTAGTAGGAACAGGACACAAGAAAATGTTCCTGTATATTCCTCACAAATTATGCTGCCACTTGACCTCACTGCATGCTGTAGGGGACACGTACTGAGTTTCAGATAATCCATCATCCACTGAAGTATTCCTCCTACTGCAGGGAGCAGTTTCTACTCAGCCAAAAGCATCTGAACATTTTTGAGGTGAAGTTCAAAATTCATGCTGTTGAAAGCTTTTAGGAACTTTCTGTATATTGTTAAAAAAAACTTTTAAATTCCAAATTCATCCTCTCTATCGGTTCAAAAACACAATTAAAATACTTGCCTCTGGAATACTTTCCTACACTTTTTATAAAATTTATCTGCATACTTACTGGTTCATTACTTTAACTTGAATTTGTCTTGCAGTTTACAGGAAATAAAATTCCTATCCCTACCCTTAAAAAGCTTCAAAATTCTCTGCATTCTGCCCTACTTCAGAATACACATAGCAAGCCAGCAACATCCTCTTCATTTCATATTGTTTATCCCATTTTAATCCCAGTCTTTGCTATTTGAACTTGGTGACTGTGGTTAAAAAAAAAAGAAGCCATTTTGACTGTCCATTTCAAAGCTTAAATTCAGAGGTACACCTTATTTATTTCTGCTAATTTAATTTCCCTTGTATCCTATAATGCCAGTAATACTTTAACATTTAAATATTTAAGAGCACTTGCTGTAAGTGCAGAGAAGGTGAAACATCAAAATGGCAAAATGAACTTGTAGAATAAGAAATTAGTGTTATCAGAGAGTTTTAAAACATAGAGCTGGGCTTCTTGAAAGCTATTCAAAAAGATCTGAACTTTTTTCCAAAGGCGCAAACTTTGGAGTTTGAGCTTCAAACCAGAATGGGAAAATGGAAAAGTGGGCAGAGACAGAAAGACATCTGCTTTGGAACTAGCAGTGGAAGTTGACACACCCTTGTTCCAAGTGCTACATGACAGATCATCATGGACTGTTGAAAGTAAAAAGAGCGGAGGTCCACAACTATAGAAAGTTTCAGAGAAAAACAGAATTATCTGTTCTACCCTTCTGTCCTTCGACTTATTCCATATCAGCATTATCAAATGTTGTCTAACCAGCCCTTAAGAGACCTTTTCAGATATTCTACTCCAAGACTTTCTTGTTCTGAATTAGCAGGTTGCTTTTCACATTTATCCTGAGTCCTTCAAACTTTAAGTTTATCCATCATGAGCACAGACACTTTTATCTTCTGAAGGTTTCTATGAAGCCTACCAAAGAATTGCAAATTTTCCCTTGACTACAAAAAAATCTACCTCTTTCAGCTTGCCTCACAGATAGTATTTCAAGGTATTTGAGCATTCTTGATACCCTCTTTCAAACTGGAAGTTCTATGCCAAAACTGTACAGTTTTGATCCCAAGCAGGACCATGAACACTGAGTATTGGTAAGTCTTGTTGGTAAAGAAATGGGACCTCTGAAGTCAAATGCCAGTACCACTGTATATTTTTCAGTGTCTTCACTTCTTCCTTCTTGAAAATGGCAGCATGCAAAGTATTGTCTAGCCTAAGGACAACTGGACTGCTTTTTCTCTCTCTGCTCAGGATTTTTTTCCCCCATCTGTGATGGCTATAACCATTTATGCCTTTCAGCTGTCAGCTACCTCCCTAGACTACAGCCTTTCTTTTTTTTTGTCTGTGGAGCTAAGTACTTCCACAGCAGAAATTCTGGTTTTCATCTGCTGCCGGGACTCCAGGCAGAGTCTGCCTTAAGGAGACTGTGTAGTTCTAGGCTTTACCAGGTGCTTTCAAATAGTTTTCATGGCAAACAAACTTCTGTAAGGAGATCTTTGACTAGAAGCAATTCACTCTAAATCCTATGAGATTTCACAGTTTTGCTAATGACAGTTCATCCACTCCTTCCCCATCTACATCACTTCTCGCTTTCATGGGTTTTCCAGAGTTGCAAGGGTTAAGAACAGCCTTCCTGGTGGAATAGTGCATAGGAGATAAGCTTTCAACATACACAGTTTTACACTGGACTTTGATAATTTTGCACATGTGATAGCAAGGTACAATTCTCCAACTACAGGGAAGTAGACTGAAGGTCCTTTTCAGATCTTCATTCCTTGTCTTCTTAGTAACCCTTCCGTAACACAGACAGTGGGGGCTGAACATGCAGAATCTGAGGTTCTACCTAGAGACATCACCCTTAATTTCCAACAATGTTATCTACATCTTCAATTAGATAAAAACAAGGCATAAAAATTTCAGAGTAACAGCATGTTAAGTAAGATGAGAGTGCCTTTACTTTTCCCATTAGTCAATACAAACACGTAAATATTATTCTGTAAGTTCTTGGTTCCAAGGTAATGTCTGGAAATTAAAAAAATATGTAGATTGAAACTAAGAAAATGATTAACTTCATTTACCACATTTGTTTGTAGATGCATAATTCCAGTGGGAATCAGTAAAGTACAGTACTGTGCTCTGACACAAAAGCTTTCAGCCTCAGCCAGCTGCGCCAAAATGGAAATTAGCAAAGGCAGAGTTCTTTCTCTTGCATGTCTATGCTCTGGTAAAATTTTTATGAGTTACATTCAAATTAGCAAAATCAGGTCACGATTTTCAGATTTGCTGATCTGCTGCAATAGGTGCTGTAGGAGCATCAGACCCATGATAGCTCAGGATCGCCAGAAGTGAAGGATGTTCATTAAGGTGCCTGACTGGCACTGGCAACATGTATATTTAAATCACAACTATTAGTAAATTTGTTCCACATTAAAGATCTTTAGCGAATTAAGAGAATCTGTAGCTCTCGTCTCATATTTGAGAAAAATCTTTTGTAGGGACTGGTGCAAGCGTGCCAACAAGTGAATGCCCTGTAATCCACGGTAACTTTGTAGTTACTATCTTATCGCCTACAAGAAGTAGGAGCAAATTAGATGTCACAGATTAAAATGTTGTTTTCAATTGCCTAGGTGCTAGAGGATTTGTTTTGCAAAGGAACATATGTGGATTTATAAAATTCTAAGCAATGTGGAAATACATCTTTTTAAATGTATGCTACTTTTTTAGGGCCTCTCTAAAAGTTTTGGGTATTTAAACTGAACATTTCAGTGAACACAATGCATGATCAGATCTCATGTAACACCAAATATGATAATGTGGTCATGTCTTTTAAATCTGCAGTTGCGTTTTTAAGGTATGTTAACAAGCACATCAGTATATTTTGTACAGTTTTGTAATGTATCTCTAAGACAGGCTGGTTTATTTTTCCTGCACCATTCCTCTTCTTATAAAGGAACGGTCTTCAAACCAGAATGATACATATCAATTACGTCTTAAAAAATCAGTATTTTTGTTTGTTTGTTTTGAAGTCCTTGTCAGACAGTTAAGCCACATTTCCTTTTCTTGCTGCTGCTTAGAGATTCAACCTGAGTCTCTCTCCCACCTGAGTACGTATGCCACTGAAACTCTCTTCCATTCAGCTTAAACAAGTTAGAATGCACGTCTTTATGAGCAAAAATGTATGAGCAGCTGAATTGAGATTGTTTTGAAAATCATAAGGAATTTGGATGAGAATTGAGAGAATTACAGGTGGCTCTAATTCATTGCTTTACACGTAGATTGCTCTGAAAATAATGCTTCCTAGTTATTTCTGTAGAAAATACAACAGATAAGACGAGCACAATAACAGCATTTGGTACAGCAAATTCTCAGCTACAAAACACTATTTTTCAGCATAGTCAACACCATCAGCTATGCATTTTCACCAGCCATGAAACACAAGCCTGTGTGCTGCTCTCTTAAAAATCTGCACTAGTGGAGGACCCGCTGTCACTGTCACCACTGCTGAAAGACACCACCCACTCCTCACTGAGCATTAATCTCTCAAATCAAACTCATGGAAAAAATACAGTTTATGAGTTTTTAGATCTGCATGTGAAACTTTCCTTTCCCTAATGAAAAACAGATTTGGTGTGCAAAAGTGAAGCTTAAATGCAAATGTTCCTGCCAGATGCCATCTGGTACATGAAGTCTTTCCAAATACCCTTGCAAACGCCTTCTGATCTTTATTCTCAAGTATTCCTGCAACTGCTTACTAATCTGTCTGAATTTTGTAACTTTTACCTATTTCCAGAAGGTATTACTTGTTTATTTGTTTGTTTTAATTTATAAAGTTAGACACACTAAAATTAAGTAACTCACTTCAGTTGCCCATTACAGATGCAGATATGCCAATGCAGTCTCCCAGTGCTATTGAGAGAGATACCACAATGGGACACCTCCTTTAATTACCATTGAAAAAAACAAGCCAAACCTGGAGCTTACTGATGATGTATCATCACTGTAGAACAGCAAGGAATTCCCCAAAGGGATATGAGGTGGTTTTTTTGTTTTGTTTTTTTTTGTTTGTTTTTTGCTTTTTTTGTTTTGTTTTTTTTTGCATTTATATGTTGTGTTAGCCTGTTGTTCTACCCTTTCCCCATAGCTGCCTTCCAATACTTGAAAGTAGAAGAGGATGTGTGTCTTAGTTTCAGCTGGGATGGAATTCTTTTCTTCAGTGTCTGGTATGATGCTATGTTTTTGGTTCTAGGAGAAAAACAATGTTGATAGCACACCAATGTTTATCATTTCTGCTAAGCAGTGTTACACAGGGCCAAGGACATTCTCAGCAAAGGGTCCAAGGAGCTGGGAGAGAACAAAATTAGGATAGCTGACTTACACTGTCCAAATGTATATTCCATACCATATGACATTACGTGGAAGGAGAGTTTTGAAGGGGGTGGGTGTTCACCTTGCTCTCTTCCACTGCTCAGGAGCTAGCTGGGCATTGTTTGAGGGATGGTGAGCAAATGCTGGAGCATCGCTTGTTATCGCCCCCCACATTCATATAAATATAAGTAGCTATAACTATTTTATTTTCCCTTTTCTCTATCACATTAAATAGTTTTATTTTATTTCAACCCAAGAATTCTACTTTGTTTTATTTTCCTGATTCTCCCCTCTATGCCACTGAGAAGAATGAACAACTGAGTGGTGCTGAGCCACCTGCTGGGTTAAGCCACAACAGTGTGTTTGATTTAAAAAAAATAATAATAAAAAAAATAAAAAAAAATCCAAACTTTTAAAATGTCTTTTTTTCCCCCCACAAAACTCAAATTGCAGATTAAGTATAAATGAAGAAGGTCCCTTTAAATCACCTTTGAAAATTTAAAAGTTGTCATTATTCTTTTGAATTCATTGAGAATTGAATTCATTATTCATTGAGAACATGCTCAAGAAGAGTCATTCATGAATATGGTAAAATAGCTTTCTGCTGTCCAAAAGTATCTCTTCGTAAACATCAAGTATCTGTAATAGTCATTAAAGTGCTTCAGAGAGTAATAGATGGAAGAATTAAGCAGCTTAAATATTTACCAGTGGTCAAGAAGGTGTTTTACATGACAAAGAAATCACAATGGCTATCAGGTCTACCCTTAGTTGTAAACTGCAATGGAAATGATGAAACCAATACAACTAAAGTGAGTTCTGCCTTTTACAATTCCCTCATCTCTCATTTTTTCTTCAAATCCATTACTGCTTCCCACATTAATCCTTGTTCAATCCTAGTAGGAGCTCATCTCCTATTTTCTCTTCTATCCCAAATTACACATTTTTGATCAACAGATTTAGTTTTCTTTTTTATCGTGAAAGCTTTCTAGCTATGAAGATGATGTACATTTCATCACTGTTCTGAACTAAGGCGGAGAAAATAACTGAGTCTGGTCTCATTTCTTTTCATTTGGTAAAGATCTATGTTCCGTGATATATAGTAAAGAAACAAATTCGTACTATTTATGTGCTTTACACATCATCTGTTCTGTGAAATGTTCCCACACGTGTTTGCAGGGCTTCATGAGCCAAGGTGCATCATACTTACTTTTCTGGGGTTTTGAGAAAGAATTATTGCTGAGATCCAGGTAGTGATATAGTCCGATGTTGATACATATGGTAAAGTGTTGCAATGGCCAGTCATGTTCTGAAAATAAAAAGGTAAAACAAGATTAAATCATAGTGCTGCAAGATACCAACTACCCTTTGCAAAGCTTTGCAGGAGCCATTTTTGAGCTTATAATACACCTACAAATGTGCACACACCCAGATCCCTGCCTCTTATAATATTGAGAGCTATCTGATTCTAAACTTCGGTCGCGAACTTTAACTTCATCCTCAACAGCACAATGGAGCCTTCTAAATATTCTTGTAGTATATGTGATGATTGATAGCAGCACCTACAAATCAACATAGTCTTTGAACTGGTATTTTTAACAAAGCAATATTTTCTCAGAATATCATCAGAGCAATTTTTTCTCAGAATATCATCAAAAAAACTTCATGTAAGCAGGAGAGAATAAAATACTTCCATCTGCTTAATTCCACCTATCTTGGAATTTAGCCCAGAAAGTTCCTCAACAATTCTGTTTCTTCTTCTAGCACACTTGAACATGCCTTATTCCAAGCAGAGTCTGCAATTGATCTGCTGTTTCATTTTCAATCTTCTGCTTGATTTGTGCTGTTGTGTGATTAATTTCCCCTATGATCACACAGTTTTGGACTGCCTCAAATTCTAAAGGAACTGGTAGAATGTGGATTTGACTGGAATACGGGTAAATAGAAAGACAATGCACTAACATCAATCTAGGAAAGATATCTTGATTCAATTTACAACAGATACAGTGAACTGTACTCCAGACTTTTGCAAGTATTTCTAATCTATTAATGTTAATATTAATATTTTACATATTAGGATACAATATTAGCCTGATATTTCTAGCCTTCCAAACGTAAACATTTGCTACATTTCTCTCTCAATGAAACTGTTTTTTAGCTCTGTAGTTTGAACCTGTTCATCCCAACATACTACGTTTATCCACAAAACCAATAAAATAGTTTTAAATAATCCACAATAACTAGAAATCTTCTCACTCCCTTCAGATCTAGTAGAGGAGACAAGCAGAACACCTAGAGGACTTTGCACTTTACCTGGACACTACTATTTAAAGCACTGATGAGATATGAAGTGGGTGTGCCATCCATGCAAATGAAAATTTAATGGTCCTCAGCCTTTCAAAATATGAGTTACATTGCATATATCAGATCAATAACTTTTTCAGCTTTTCTAGTACTACAAAAACTGGACTAAGTGTTCTTAGATCTGGTCTAAGGAATTCTCAGCATTGACCTAGTTGAATTCCATTGAATTGACAGGCATCAAGACAGGGCCAACAATAAGGAAAATCCCAATCTCTGTCTTGTTCTCTTAGGAACACTTAAAATCCTGCATCTTCTGCCTCTTCTCCTATGTTTATTAAGTTTTCTTACGAATTAATGGTTCGGAGATAAATAGAGCACATAATAAATAAATAAAGTTCAGAAGATGAATTGCTCATAAAAGAGAATGTAAAAAAAACCTGTGCAAAAGTTAGATTTTATATTAATGGTAGAAATTAGGAAACCATGAAGCTGAGGTTTTGTGTTCTTCATTCAGTAATTTTAAGAGTACTGTAGAAATCCTGATGAAGATGTTAATGGCCCTTGGTGTTTCCTAACAGACTTTCAGAAAACTTGGGAATACAATGAAATCTTCAAGTGTGGTAGTTATGTCAGTACCATAGATTATATATAACTCCTGGTATCTGGACCACTAAAAACAGGTCCAATCAGGAGCGACTTTGCTTCACCAAGGCCCAAAAAACAAAAAGTATGGGTAATCCACAGTTTCCAAGGGATTTCACTTCCATGCCACAGCACCCTTCTCATTAACTTTTTTCCTCATCTGCAAATCAAACTATTAAAGCAAATGTGTGACCATTTCAACTTGTTATCTCGTTAGGTACTACCAAGAAGAGTTTGTCCGAGTTATCTTTGCTGCTCTCCTTCAAGTAGTTGTAGGTCATTACAGAATGTTCTATTACTCTCCCATTTGGAAGGATGAGCAAGCCCAACTCTCTCAGTCTCTCCTCTAAGGTCATGTACTGTGTGCCCTAACCCTATTGGTTGGCTCATCTGGATTCTCCTCACATTCTCAGACTCCTTCCTGAATTGATGACTCACAGTCAGACACAGGATTTCAGATACAGCACCATCAGCTCTGGATAGAAAGGGACAAAACCTCCCTTGTTCTGCTTCTTAATTCTTTTTAAGGCACTGCAATATGCAATGTGCCCTATTCCTACAGAGAGTACACTATTGTCTCATATTCATCCCATATTCTCCGCAACTCACATGCTCTTTTTGTGACATCCTCCTCAACAAGCTTCCCAGCACAAAGGCTTCTTGTATCTCGGTGCAGATACGGGATCAGCACTCCCCTACTTCAATGTCATCCTCAAATTTGATGATAGAGTCGGTTACATCATTTGTTTCACTAGTGAAGATACTGACCATATAAATAATAATTTTGACCCTTGGGGACCTCAGCTTATTGTGGCCAAGGTAGATACCAAGTCACTAATGATTTTGAGCCATACAGTCCTCCCAGCAAGTCACAGAACGGCCAGGGTTGGAAGGCACATCAAAGATCATGAATCTCCAACCCCCCTGCCACATGCAGGGCCACCAACCTCCCCATTTAATACTAGACCAGGCTGCCCAGGCCCCCATCCAATCTGCCCTTGAATACCTCCAGGGACGGGGCATCCACAGCCTCTCTGGGCAGCCTGTTCCAGCACCTCACTACTCTCTCTGTAAAGAATCTCCCCCTGACATCCAACCTAAATCTTCCCTCCCCCAACTTAAAACCATTTCCCCTTGTCGTGCAGTTATCAACCCTTTCAAAGAGTTGATTCCCCTCAGTTTGTAGGCTCCCTTTAGGTATTGAAAGGTTGGAATGAGGTAACCCTGCAGCCTTCTTTTCTCCAGGCTCAGATTTTGCAGTTGTGCAGTAGCTTCATTTTCAAATAAAAGCACAAAAGACAGGGAGCTTCAGGCATAAGTAAAAACATGATGTGCACAGTTGTGTGCTATCTCATTTTGTGCCATTGTGTCTGACAGTACACCATTTCCCAAATTCCTTACCTCTTTTGCTCACAGTTTGGCTACAAACTGGAAACACTACCCTCTTCTAAGTGGCTATTTACAGCATTCACCAAAAGAGAAGAAACAGGTATTAAGTCAAATTTGCTCTTGCAAGGTTGTGTGATATTTTAGTGAAGATTCTGCCCCATTAGCAAAAAAACATTGAGAATTAAAGCCCCATCTATGAACAGTTGGCATTTAGCAAAAAGCTCAGTTCAATATCCAAATTTTCTAGCTGGAAACTCACTGTACAAAGAATTGAATGATTTGAATGATTGAATTCAAAATCAGAACCATTCTTTCCTCAGTCTTTGATCCAGATTTCATACTGAGCCCACATAAGACGTTTCTCCAGGATGAGAATTTGTCTTATTTTTTGTAGTGATATGGAGTGATATTTCTATAAGCTTGCAACAACCACTCTAGCAACCGGAAGACCACTGTGGTATCACTACTTTCCTTCTGATTTGGGTAGATTTTTCCAAGCTTAAGTTTAATAACTTAAGCTTTGAAAATACATGTTAATTTCCTTCACCATGCCACTTCCAAATAAAATGTTTTCTGATATCCTTTAATAAATTATTTACAAAGATTCCATCTCAAAGCCTGTGAAGATGCCTATTAGGGCACAAAGTGCAAACAGGTCTCACTGATTCAAATAAAGAAGGGGAGATAAAGTTAGAGAACAAGAGCTCCTCTCAGCACAGAACTTTTGATAATCCCCTATTTTGTATTTTAAGGTGTGGGCTTTCGGGAGTTGGTTGGTTGTGGCGTTTTTGTTTAATTGTTTATTTAAGATGATACAGGTGCAGATTCACAGATTGCAATGTCCTAAAACAGACATAATCACTGTCACTGTAATTGAAAATAAGGTATGCAGTAGCTCTGAATTTTTGGATGAAGCTATTAGAAACTTTAATTTCTGTGCTGAGACTATTGTTACACAGATACCTGTCAGGTAAGAGAAGCTTGGGATCATGTAATCAATCATTTTCTATTTTTATGCAAGCCTACCAAAGGGAGATTGCTCTTAGAAATTTACTTTCCTTGTTCTTTGGTCCTCTCAGTATATTCACTGCTTCAAAGAACTTTGCTTGGAGAATAGAAAGAAGGCAACAAAGTTGCTGCATATCCTATTGTGACATTTGTTTTGCTACTAACCCATTAAGAAGACGTACATAGAAAGGGATTTGTCCAAAAACTAATTAGCCATCAATCCTCAAAAGTAACCCAGAGATACGATGAGAATTCAGCAGTATCAGCAACCCTTGTCCCTCATGTTATACACCAGTAAGTCTGACCAGGATGCTTGGACGGGTAGGTCTTGCTACTTGTATGCATGCGGCCATAAAACTGTGAGTAAATAACATCTATGACAAAATAAGTGTGAACGAGTAAAATCAACACCTTTAGACTTTTTTTTTTTTTTTTTTTAAACTATCACCTTCTCCATGCTGAGTTTTTCTCCCCCCCCCCACCGATTCCTGCTGTGTAGATTACAATGCAGTACAGCATATTGTGAATAGGCCAATTTAAGTACCTGAATAGCTGCTATTGAACAACGCACTGATGCTGCTACACCACATAGGATCCACTGATCCACCACTGGATAGGATCCAGTCTCCCCTCTAGATTTCAATAACCCTGGAATGTATGACATGAACATGGTATCTCAGACAAGCTTAGAAGCTGAGCCAGATGCTTTTAAGGTAAACTATAGCAGATGCAATTTCTTGTCAATATGACTGCTCTGCTTCTACAGCAGAACAGAGTTCAAGGCTCTTTTGGATGAGTCACATCCATGGCAGAGACAGGTTGAGAAAGGACAGGGAGGATTTCAAGAGAAGAAATGTAAGCGAAGTGACTCACTGCATTATGTTTTTGCAGAAATAGCCCCTCACATCATTCCATAAAAATATAAAGCATAAATTGAAATGAATTGAAAAATGAAATAAGAGGTCAGTCTTAACTCTGCCTCCAGAGCTCTTCATAGCATACCAATTTATATTTTCACAATAGATAGGGAGAAGTCTTCCCCTGTGAAAGTTCAGGTTGTGCTGTTTACTTACACTTGTGCAGCAGTGGTGATATATTCACTTCTGTGCCCCCTTTCTGCACATTACTGATTACCAATGTGATGTCACTAACATTTACATTCTTCCTTCTTTCAGAATACAGAAGCAAACTGATGGTTTTTCTTTTCCAAGACAGATTTTTCCAATATGGAATACATTTGGGGGCCTTGATTGTTCTCCATCTAAGATATTTTCTCTTTTTATTGGAATTCTTGGTTACACTTCTTGGATTCACAACACAATGGGAGCCAGCTGGTCTTGGGAATGGACTGCCCTCTCCTGGAAAGCTATATGCATATTTGAAGCATGAGATCTTAAGTACTTTGTTGAATTTATATTCTAAAAATTAAAAAGAAGTGTAATCTACTATAAATTACTGTAAATGAATACTGAGAAGTCATCAAACTGACAGCTTGCTACATCTGGTATGCTCAGTTTTTCAGTGAATCCTATAATACATGGGAAGAATCCATTCAAAACATCTTGCTCTGTGTGTAGCTGAACATCACACAAAAATAGTTTTCATGGAAACCTACAGAAAGGTTGCATTGTTCTAGGTCTTTTGCATTCTCAATATTTTCACTGACATCCTGCATTATCATTAATGGCTACACTTCAAGATCTCTCCCAGTGGCTGCCAGAGATCATAAAGGCATGAAGGCTAGATGCTAAATTTCTTCATAGTTGTGAAAGCCTCTTTCAGTCAGCAGGACATAGCACTGGCAGTTTACATGCTTTGGAACCTACCTGACAGCCATCACAGGGACTGCTAAGAAGGAGAATTATTGCCTTTCCCAGATGCTGTGCATATGCAAGTAAGTTTACTGCTTACTGATAATTGCAGACATGCAACAGAAGAAAATAAAAAGAAAACAAATCTGCGATGCATTTTAGAACAACTTACTCTTTGCCATGCTTTATAATATTAAACTAGAAAACCATCAGATCTCTGGCTAATTTAATGTTTCATTTTGCACTTCTATATTCATTCTTCAGTAGCTCATTCTACAATGGTCATCTCACACAGCATGATTTCTCCCAGTATGTGTCAAAAAAAAAAAAAAAAAAAATTAGTTCTCTGTCTCTGTGAGCTGCAATCATCAAGACAAAGACTGTCAGCCTGTCAAGAAGTGTCAATAGATCCAAAAGATTATCTGCCATTCATAGCCCAAGGAATAGTTTTCACCCAGTGAGCAAATAACAATTACCTTGGACTAGACTCAAACATTCATTGCACAAGATTTTCACCACTCTGCTCTTCTCCCTGGAGAGCAGAAAATAGACTGAAATCTGTTTTTAAGGACTTCAGGCTATTTGAGCTGTGAATTTTGGAGCCTGTGATTTGGTCACATTAACTCTTTAAAAAAAAATTAAATGCTTGCTTTATGTCTTTGTAGTCAGTATAGATTTCAAAGGCCAATGCAACTTTCATCTCTTTTCTTCAGCATCAATTTTCCAAATTTCAATTAAAAAATTGCTAGCAAGGACATGCATGACAGAGCACTCTTTCATCCCTGTCCTAAAGGCACTTTGCCTGTATATTATCAGTTAAAATGTTCCTGTGTCTTTTACCCCATATCCCCAGTTACTACTTTTGCTCTCTCTGAAGACCTGAGAAAGCTTTGGAGCAAATAACCCAAGTTATTTCCCACACTGGATATTCTGTGCAAATGAAGAAGGTTAGTTGTAGATTTGCTCCCTAAAAAACTGTGTTGAAGTTACTAGATTTATTATAATAAATCTACACATACACAGTAGAAAGAGAATAATGACATGAGAATTATTAGTATTGAGTAAGTTTTCTTACAGAGTATAATCCTAACAATTAATATCATGCCCACTATTTTGGCAAGAGCTAAGTAGATGATATATGTCAGAGAGAACTGCACAGAGTGAACAGTTTCTTCTTCTTCTGAACAGTTTTTATCATTAAGATGTGAACTTCACATATACATTTAAAAGTAATATCAATTAGAAGATATGTGCAGTAGACTTTAGCTGGTTTTTTAATTAATACTATATATATATATGTATCAACTCATTGGAAGAATAAGAATAGTCTGACGTCTGACATGAATTTTACAAGTGTTTTGACTTACACTTCATGAAAACGAGACTAATGCATCTCTATTACTTTACTTAGAAAGCTTTCAAACCCAATTAAGATAAACAACACCCATTCTAAATCTATTAATACATTATAAATGCAGTTGCCAATATTGCTCCCCTAAAAAAAAAAAAAAACAAAAAAACAAACAAACAAAAAACTCACTTTCATTTCATCTCAATCATTATTCACTTGTGTCTATGGTTTCATCTCTGCTGTACTTAGTAATCCTATAGATACGTCATAGTAACTGATAACGTTTTTATCTAGGTCTTTCAAAAATCAAATTTATTTCTGTGTTGATTCCCTCTGCCGTTTTTGCTAGAAGATTTAATCTAAATAGGAAGTATGCTACCCACGTCTAGTTACTGCATTAAACACAGTACATCTAGCCAGTTAAAAGAAGTGATTCTCCGACTCTATTTAGCATTGTGATGGTCTCACCTTGAATATCATGTGCAGTTCTGGTCTCCACAATATAGGAATAATGTCAAGATCCTTGAAAGCATTCAGGGGATGCACTAAAGCTGGTAACAGGGCTAGAAAGCATACCCTGTGAGGAGAGGTGAGAGCACAGGGGTCGTCCAGTCTGGAGAAGAAGAAGCTGAGAAATGACCTTATTGCTCTCAGCAGCTCCACGAGGAGGGGAAGCGCAGAGGGAAGCGCCAATAAGAGACCATGAGGGAACAAAGCTGTTCCAGAGGAGGTTCAGACTAGATGTCAGGAGGCCTTGAGGATGGTCAAACACTGGAACAGGCCTCCTAACAAGAGGATTGATGCCTGACACCCAGTATTCAAGAGACATTTGGACAATACCCTCATTAGTGTGCTTTAACTTTTGGTTAGCCCTGAACTGGTCGGGCAGTTGGACTAGGTAACTTTTACAGGTCCTTTCCAACTGAACTATTCTCTCATATCCCATTCCATTCCATTAGTAACAATCAGAAGGGTCAGTGTGGAGGAAGGGCAGGAGTACAGGAGTGCAGTAGCAAAGGGACTAGTACAAATTGAATGGTGTTACAAAGGAAAGGTACTTACCCATCTCCAAAGATCTAGGCTCACAGTGAAAACTCCACAAGAGAGGGATCTCCAACCAAATATCGTTCCCCAGTGGCAGTCAGCCCTTAAATGAGGTGAATTGCCTTCGCCTGTGTTCTCAGGGCTGACGGGTCCTTTGCCCAGGTGCTCAATCAGTGGTTCAGGCCCTGACTCAACAGTTCCCATACACCATTCCATCCTACTCTTTATAGCAGCCATTGAACTTTACAGAGTTGTTCAAAATATCGATTTGCTTTTAAAAATAAATTTTGCAGCATTATTCTCTGTCAGATGCTTTTTTATCAGCCCAATTGACACAGCTAGAAATCTGTTTGATTTCCTAAAAAGAGGCCTGTGGCTGGATACAGAGCTGATTACTCACTTTTACTGGGGAGAATGAAGAGATATGGGTAAGAAATGCTTTCCTCAAATAAGAAAGAATAAGATTTCCCTTAAAGGGAGGTCCTTCTTAGGGCAAAAAAAAAAAAAAATTTCAACACAGTACCTAAGACAGACTTGTACAGGGGAGACAAAGAAAATGTAAGGCTAAATAGTGCAGTCACCGTGCATGTAAGATACTGGCCAGTATGAAGCTCGTTGTGACCTTACATACAATTTTGACATTTACATTCAGGCCAGTAAAACTTGTACTAAGAAATGTCATAGCAGATTATTATCTCCTTAGTTAACAAAATGTCTAAGAGGAATGAGTAAGTTTGTCCCAAAGTTTCCGAGAGGCGATTGCAACAACATTCCCTGTGCCAACCCAGCTCCCAGTCCTGCACCATGCAGGAAGGGACATGACGAATGTAAGCATGGAAAAAAATCATGGAAAAGGTCCTTATGAGTGTTATATTTGTACATTTGCAGGCATAGAGATAGCAGGCAGCCAGGTGTTCTGAATACTCAGCTTCTCCATTGAAAGAAACTGCTTTCACTGACTTTTTCTCTCCAATGCCTCTAGCCTTGGATTCTTCCCTGCAATGAGTGCTAAATGCCAGCTTGGCCTGGGGAGAATAGGAAGGTGCTTAAAGGATGTGAAGCTAAACAGACATCTTCTGCACAGAAGGTATCTATAACAAAAGAAACTGCACTGTTTGCAGAAAAGGGATTTTTTAGTTATGACAAGGTGCAAGATAAGGGGAAAGCTCCTGTTGTCCCAGTCCCTTAACCTGTGGTTATCAGCATTTCAGAGGCACCACCAATCTTGCCCATCCCTGTCCACCCCCAGGCCCAGTTCCCACATCAACCCAGGGTCACAAGCCCCAGTGAGGCCACAGCAGGGCCATGCTCCAGCTACCCAAAACCCTGCCCCACTGCAGGCTTGTGGCATGGCACTGGTCTGTACCCAACCTCAGGGAGGTGCTCAGTGCCCCCAGTGCCACGCTCCTGGTGGAATGAAGGGGGAGGACAGGCTGCTCACCCTATCCCCAGTTCCTTAAGAAGCAAAATGGTTTTCTTATTGTCCTTGCCATCAGGAAAGCGTTTGCAGCTGTCTCCACAAAGCAATTCCTGTGGTGGACAATATTTTGAGTCCGGGCCACAGAATGTGCAAGAAGTGGCTGTCAGTAATAGTAGGGTAAGGCAGCACAACTCATTCCAGGCTTCTGCAACTCACTCCAAGCAGAACTGCTTCACAGCCTTCAATAATTGTTTATCTTCATTCACCCCTGTAGAACTCACGCTGCTTCCAGCCCTGCCAGAGTTTGTTTCACAGCTGGAGCTGATTAGAACCCCTCCATGCAGAGTTGACTTAAGTCAAGTTTTTCTTGTAGCCAAGGATCTGGAAGGATGCACTTAGCCTAAGGCTTCCCATCTGTCTAGTGTGTTTATCACCTGAGGTGTCAGAGCAGGTGCAGATACAGCAGGTCTAGTTTTGGCTTCAGCTATATTGAAGACACTCTAAGACAACTTACAGGAGAAAAATAAACATGAACAACATGGGAAACAGAGATCTGTTCTTCCCTTTCTTGCACTGCCCACATGCATACTTTGCTCAGATAAGGAACAGCTAACTCGTACAACTGGACCAGAAATGGAGGAGTAGATTCTGGGCACAGGGGTGGCCATAAGACAGTGAACCAGCAGAGGCCTATGAGGCATAGCATAAGTAAGGTCAGCTCAGATATTTGCTCTCAAAAATCTGTTTAAGACATTACTGCTATAGACATACATGCTTTAGCAATACTGAAATGTATCATTAATTTCTTATGAATACATATGAGCCAAACGTGTTTTGCTTGAGGTATTCTGCCTGTTCAAATCTACTATTGTATCAAGTTGAATGATTCCTTTTCAAAAAAAAAGCCTGCCATCGCATTTGTTGTGCAAACAATCCATTCACACCAAGGAACTTGTAGAAACTACTGGGTTTTTAATGTCCTGGGTTATTTTTACAATTCTGCTATTTTACTTGATGCTTTTTAAATTTTTCCATGTACCGTAAGAGAGGAAAGGACTACAGTACAGCAAAAGCTCTAGATTAGATATCTGTAACAACCTAACTGCAAGGATAACTGTTAGCTGTTTTCCTGAGAAGGGTGTAGAGACACCAAGCTGGGAGATCTTCAACTGGTGACTGTTCAGCAAGAGAATCAACGTTTTCTGGCTGACTATTAATAGGGACATAACTCTGACTATGCTCCATTTGAATGATCTGTACTTCGAGTGGTCCATAATCACATACAAAAATGATTGGAGCTCATGCAAGCTAAAACAAGGCCATTTAGGTCTAGACAATTTTCTAAAGTGTTTTATTATCTGATAATTCCTTATCTGGCTATTCCAGGTAAAGAGTTTTCAGCAGGAGCAATGCTGGGAGCCTGGGAAGGAGAGCAGAGCTGGATGAGAACCAGAGCTCCACCAGCTGCAGAGACCAGGGCAACACGCCTAAACAAGTCTGACTTGCATGTATTTCTCCTCATAGCTGGGGGGCACTCCTGCTAAAAACAATTGATGTATCAAGGTGAGGCAACACCAGCAGTCACGAATTGTGAAAAGCAGGGGCAAACCAAGAGCTCTCAGTACGCCCCAGGGCAGAGGGAGCTGTCAGTGGAATGAAGTGATGCTTGTAGGCTCAAACTGGAAACGCTTTGAGAAAGATTTCTGTATGTTTCCAGGGCAGTTTGGAAAAGAGGAAATCTTTCTTTAAAAAGAGTTATTCTGCTCAGGAAGTCTTCCTCCGAGTAGGATTCTGTGTCTTGTTCTCTTTCCACAGGAAACCAAAATGCTGAACCAGATGAGCTGCAGCACTGCAGCCTGCCAACTGCGCATAGCATGTGGGAAAAGCGAGGGTGGTTAGCAGGGATGGTGGCAGCAAGATCTTGAATTTGTAAAGCTGGAAATTGCTGTGGAATCCTGCAGTTACAGTTCCTCTTTTTATGTCTACAAGTTGTGAGGAGACGCTAGTGGAGGAGAGGCAGAGGGCAAGTGCAAAAGCTTTGAAGAAACGGACAGCAAAAAGGGTTACCTTGTTCAACCACAGCATGCTAGGAACATTCTAATTTGGAACATCTGGTGGCTATTTATCAAACCTGTTCTTGAAACTTCCAGTCGTGGAAATCCCACAAATTCCTCAGGCACAATTCCAGTGCTTTGTTTTTTCTTCAGTGTCAAACAGATTTTTTTCTAACCACGATCTTAAAATTTCTCTTGTATCTTTAAATCCATACTGACTGCCTTATCCTCCATATTTATGATGAACTGACTATCTAATATTTCTTTGTGATAATCACTATGTAAAATATACATATGTTATAATAGACATATATTCATATGCCTGTATTTGAAGGTTCTTAATCTGTATTGCTTTAACATTATCTCTACACAAATCAACCCACACTTTTTTGTAATCCTTCTTTTGTTTTCTGCAGCCTACCCCACATGGCTTCCCAGCAAGTTTTATTTGATTTGCAGAGCTGTTTAACTTAGAATGAACAAGGTGTTGCTGTAACAAACAATCTGAAGTCATTTTTCAGGTGTCTGAATCAGGCCTCAAGTGTCATTTATATGATCTAAATAAATACCTATCAATTTTGACCCTTATGTGACTTACAGCCTGGTAAAATGATTAGGCTTAGCACTTAGTGTTTTCTTTATGTCACAAAAGAGGAACAGTGAAGCACGCTGTCTCTGTTTTATAAAAAAGAAACTTGCTATAATATTTTGTTCAGGAGACATCATAAATGGGGCAGGTGTTAACACGTAGCTGTGTCAGAAATAGTCCTGAGCTCCAGGTGCACATGAAGCAGACTCATTTCCCCAGGCAGGGAAGTCAAGCTGCTTACCTTCTCACCTCCATTCTCACAACTACTTACAAATGCAAGCAACAGGCTGTTTAGTGTGATGCCCTACACCCATCAGTTAGCCCAGTAAGCAGAGCGTATGAATCTCTGACCATGCTACTGCCTCGTCCATGACATTTCATTTCTTCACCTCTTGCTTGCCTCCTTATGGAGTACACTCTTCAGGGCTGAGACTTTAATGTTTTGCCCCTGGTTTCAGGAGGCTCTAATGTTAATAATAGTCATCATCACAAGCATCCTCTATGAAAAAAATAAATAGATAAATAGATAAATAGATAAATAAATAAGGAAGTATCAACTAGAACAAGTAAATTATAACCTTACCAAAATAAAGGTAGCAAAACTAATAAAAATGCTTTTCACATGTACTGGAGGAATGGAGCGAGGTCCTGCTCTGAGCTTAGCATATCTAAACAGTGCACTAACAGTCTCCTTGATTAATTTTTGTGTACTGACACATTAGGGCAGAAGCAAAAAACCATTAATGAAATTTAGAGGACACTGCATTCACTCCCCTTGGAAATCAGCCTGAAACTGAGAATGTTGTGGCCAGACCCAGAAAATACAGAGTATAACACTGAAAAACAAAACAAACCAAAATTGGCCACTAAACATTTAGCTGTACTGACCACTCATTACATACTCTGTGGCTTCTTGTAGTTGAGTTCTCACTTGTTGCTCCTATCAACGTGTCTTTACCAGGAAAGAATAACTAGGGGTTAGAAAAGTACTTACAAATATTATGAAGTACTTTAGGAACTGGTTCTTTGAAAGGAATTTGCATCTGATGGGAAAATGACAACTTATCCATGCTTCATAAAGGTTGTGACAGGCAAGTATAAAGAGCCAGGTCTCAGATAAATTCTTCCATTGTTCCTCACAGAAGGGCCTCTCCTTGACAAGAAACATTTGATTTCTCACTCACTTGTTGGGAAATGAAGTCATTTTCTTTTCTGTTCCTAAACTTCCTACACAAGGAATCAATTTAGAGAATACACATAGCCTTTCTAAGAGCCCTCTGCAACCAGAAGAAATATTTCTATGCCACTTATATACTTCACTGAACTGGTAGTTTGAAGCACCTCTTTGATTAATGGTCTTCTGTTCATCAAAAGAAAAATACACACTCCAAGCCAGTGCAGCAGAGCTGCACAATTTTCCCAGTGAAGATTTAGAACAAACAAGCGTGAGCCAATCTGTTTCTTTCTCCAAGCTCAAAGCCTGATTAAAGTATTCTGCAATTAGGCATTAAAAACCATGTTTGTGGGTGGTTTTTTTTTTTTTTTTTTTTTTTTTTTCCAGTTGTTGAACAATTCTATAGCTCTGTTTTCCTAAATTGATTTAAAAACAAAGTTAGGGCTCATGACACACTAGTTTATTTTACCCATATTTATTTTTAAGGGAATTTTTCTTCTCATTCTAAGTTTTCTAGGGTAGTTGAAATCTGTGCTGTGATGTCACAAATTTTGTTGTTATTCCCAAAAAGTGCTTTTACTTTCCACTACATCTTAATCTTTATGTTTTTCAGTGATAATATTATGCTTGCCTTTTTTCCTACTATCCTTTCTAATCCTATTTTTACCTCTGTTCTTAATGTTTTCATGGTGTCTTTTGTAGGCAGAATGCAGCTTTGAGAAAATGAAGTTTTTTTGAACCTATTTAGTAAGTTAAAAATCAATCAACTTTAAGTCTCTTTTATTTCAACAATCTTCAATCTTTTATTTCAACCTTCTTTAGAAATACAATAATTTCAATAATACAATATAATAATCATTCAATAATTACAAGAATACAATAACTTCTTTAGAAGTGCAATAATTAAAATTACTGTAGTATTTGGGAGGCTATTTAAGATCATCTTATCAATGCCCTGTTATCCATCATTTTGTTGACTGCCAGGCTAGTGCTGAAGGCTTAGAAGTCTCAGTCTCCTCAGAGGGATGCAGCTATGGAGGTAAAGGTTAAAAAAAATAAAATAAAAAGTCAGTGCAGAGTTTGTGATACAGTGGTGCTGGAAGCAATCATGTTTGCAAGTCACTCCCTAGGTTGCACTGTTAAATCTTATTACACATTTTTCTGCTCTTCTTCCATCAGCAACTGAAATTTCAGTCTTGAATCATCCTCTTCTACTGTTTTCATTGTCTATTGATATACTGTGGTGGGAGGAGTAGAGGAAGAAGTTGAGAAAGCAAATAAGAAGTTATTTGCATCAGACAAATTTCCTTAAGAGTGCTGTAAGACAAGGAAGGAAATAATAAATCCCTTGGGAATTTGTTCCTCAATGAACGCTTGACATTTCTCAGCCTGTACTGGTTTAGACTCACCTACCTTGTCAAAAAAAGAATCATCTACTGCACCCTTCTGGACATTACCAGAACAACACATTCTATAGAAAATGCCAAACAAAACCAAGCAGGACTAGAGCACAGCTTTCATGAGCAATGACGTAACTTTTCTTACTTTTAAAAGAAAATAGGCACAAAAGTCTCATTTAAGTCTTAGATTGATCAAAGCTAGAGAGATTCAAGAGAGAAAGCTTTTCCATTATGCTTGCTTACAGATCTAGAGCAGCTTCAGAATTCTGCATTCTGTAGCAATTACTATTTGATAGAAAATCAAGTAGTGGTGTTGGTAGCAAAACAAGCAAAGTTCAGCTTTTGTTTGTATCCCTGTTCATCATGCCCTCACACATCTCTTGGTTAACTCACCTCTCACATATATCAAACTTGTAAATCTTCAGGTCCTCCATAACTACTTCACTGAGGAATGATTCCCTAATCCCGTTTCTTCCCATCCCCACATGGCTGTTACACATACCATTTCCCAAAACATCATTCTTCTAACACAAGTAGAAATAGCTTCATTAAAATAAACAAATAAAAATAAATAAATAAATAAAACCTCACAACCCCAATTTCATCTAACTTTGCCTTGCTAGCCCCAGCTAAAGGCTTTATCAACTTGGTAAACCAGCTGAAAGTCATAAGGCACTGATTGCCTGATTTGCCTCAGCTGAGCCCCATATGGGGTAGACATGTTGCTGAAATGTTTGGGGCATCTTGCAAATCCTTTGAGGTCTATGTAGTCCTGAGATTTCTAGAGATTTCAGGAGCTTTACATGGTTAATATATGGACATTATACATTGTACCATAGTGAACCATACTTCCCAATTCATGAAGAACAAAGAAGCACAAATCAGAAATGGGAAACAACTGCAGGAAGGAAGCTTATTCCCTTCAAGAAGGAAATGAGATGGTTAGCATTATCTGGATCTGATATGGGGATGTATTTTGCAAAGCACTGTAAATCCTAAGTAGTTCTAAGACCATGCAAGTCTGAGGCTGAAGATACTGTTGCAGCCTAAGGAAGAATACACTGCATTGTGTAGAATAAAATTGTGTCTAGAGGTAGTTCATATACTTTCCACCACTGCGATCTCCACTTTTGCTTTGGTAAAATGAGGCCAAGCAAACTAAGAACAAAAACATGCCCCACAAAATCAGAGGGTGCTTTCACATTTCCCAGCATCCAATACAAATGACTGAATCTGATTTGGTAATATCCAATTCAAGGTTGTTTGAACATGAACTGTATGGCAAAGAGGGATCACAGTATGGGAGAATCATTAACTTAATCTACCTGCACTGTTTGTTTGATGCCTCCACAATCCAGTACAAGTCAATAAAACTTTGTGCACTGACAGACACAACTTCCAGCACCCACCAGCTGGCCAAAATGGGATTTACTAAAGCCAATTTGCTCCTTCTTCTCTTGCTCAGCTCAGGTAAGAGTCTTTTTTCTTCTGCTTGTGTGGGTGAGATAGGGGCCAAACACTTGAAAGCTTCATGTTGTGCAAGTGGGTCACCAAATCCATGAGTCCTCACTTGTATGGATGATGGTTGATTTGGGGTTTTCTGGACAGCAAGAGCTGCTGGTGAACAAAGTCAGAGCTGTGGTCTATCTGGTGCTTATTGGAGGTACCAAAAGAGCAACTAGCTTGGTTTCTGCACAGGAAACAAATGGCCAGCATTTGCCAACATGCCAGAAATGGAGACACCTTCCGTAAGTAGTCCAAAAGCCTCTGAGAAAATCCACAGCAGTCAGTGAGGCTGTACCTCTAATTCAGCAAGCTGTGGATCAAATTCTGGAGCTTTTTTATACTGCCAGGCATTGCCAAGCATGGTGATCCTGATTTTCATCTATTATGGCAGGAGTTTTAAAGTTTTTTTTAAAGTAATATTTAAAACAAAAATAAAAGAGAATGAAGAAAATCTCCTTGATATTCCATGGACATCACACTTTCTCTTGTCAAATTCTTAGCATAAACTGCCCTTGGGGGCAGTAGGTAAAAATTTAATCTTCAACAAACTAGTTTTTCCAGAAGTAAACCTAGAATTCTTTTTTTAGCAACTTCTTAAGAAGCTAGGAGTTCCACTAAAGACAACATACGAATTTCAAGAGCATCTGCAAGTTGTGTGAACTATCCAAGTATAAATGATGCTGGGGCTAAGAGAAAGCAGTTTTGACTTTACCATGCCTGACAACAATAACCTACCTTGAAAAATGAAATAACTAAGCCACATCACTTCTGTAAATCTGTAACCTAATACTAGGTATGGAAACAAACTGTTCTTAACATTAGGAATGGAACATGGAAACTTTGTGGTTATGAAAAAACTTAATTAGGTGACAAATTCCTTTATGATTAAAAATATTTGAGAGCAAATTGCGAAATATATGAGCAAATACATCATTTACATCTGATGCACATGTGTCTTTCAGATATAATCACACTAATTGATTCACTAATTTATAATGGAATATTCTGTTGCACCAGAGACGTAGCCTGACAAATTCATTATTAAGCCTGCATAAGCTATTACAACAAACTTAGTGGTGGTCACTGTGAAGGATTACACTGTCTTTTTATTGATTGAGATTTCTTATTCCAGGGCAAGATATATGGGGGACGAATTGTTCAGTAACCAATGAAACTGTGGTGATTGTGGTTTCCCCATAGGCTCATAATCTCACAGTCTCCCAGTTTGCAGTTCTCCAAAATTTTAGTGTTGATACTACTTCCCATCATTCTCTGACTGACATACTCTGACTCTGGCTTTTTGACAGCTTTAGATAAATGGTGACTTCACCTGCCAACACTGTGTGAAAAGTGGGACACAAAGTCACAGATCTTCGTAACTGCAGAATTCCAATTTTTAATGCCTGATTCCTTTTCTTCTCTTGTAGTGAAAGGAGACATACTGGATGATTATTTAAGAACAGATGGTGTTTGGATACTTACTAGAAATAAGGAGTTTTACAGTACAAATAATGAAAAAGAATGTGCAGAGAAATGTGATGCTGAAATAAATTTTAATTGCAGGTAATTTCTGTTGAATCTTAATCTGCTGTTGCTTAGAAGTAAGTTTACATCCTCAAATTTGGACAGAGAGCAAACAAATAAATAAACCTCTGCAGTATGTAGCTGGAAAAAAAAAGAAAGTATGAAAGAGACAAACAAGTAATGCTTTTGTTTGTTTGTTTTGTCATTTCAACACATTAGTGAAGTGGTGCGCATTTTCCACAAGAAACGTTGTAATAAAATAATACTGAGTTTTCTTCAACCCTTTTGCTCTACACATCCTCTTCAGAAATGTGCTACTCAGAAATCAGGGTGGGAGCTTTAGCATGAGATGTACATGAACACATTTGTGTAAAGCAAGTCCATAGCCCTTAGGGAACACAAGGGACTGTCATTCAGGTGCCAGCTCCTGCGAAGTCCCTCCTGGGAGGACCCCCTGTTCTTCAGAGGTCAGAGCTGGTGGCTATGCAGACAATAGGGGCTGTCTGAGGAGCTGAAGGCACAATCTGCACCTGTAGGTAAGCCAGGATGGGGTTAGGAGCCAGGTGCTACAGCTGTTCCCTCTACAGCTTTTCCCACACCAGCATCCTCATGCTCCTGCAGCTCTGCTTACTACAGCATCATCTATGCCCTTGCCTTGTGGCTTATCTCCACCCATAAATTAGCAAAAGGTCAATTAAAGGGTGAATCTGCAATGCATCTGTCTTTCTCTACAAAAGCCCAAGTTCCTACTCTTATACAATGCTTCCTGAAGGGCTGTTTGCATTTGTTTAGCCTGATGTTGCCTTGTTTCACAAAAGAGGAGTGAGATGTTTTTAATGCGTTGTAGGGAAAGGTACTAACTTAAGCAGCTAGAATGCCATTGGCAGTGTTTTGCCAATGCTGCAGCTAGCTTCTCACACAGTAACTTACTGACATACTCTCACATCTTGAAAATGCCAGCTACTTCAAAGCAGTAGAAAATGTCTGCGTCTCAAGTATTGAGAACAGCCTCTGAAAGAGCCAGATGGATATCAGAAGTGCTAATAAAATAATAATTTATAGAAAATTAATGAAAATATGAAAATTTGAACTGAATTAAAGGTTGTTTGCTATGTTCTTCTCAACAGGGCCTTCCTATTCACCAAGAAAAAGCTACAGTGTTTGACATTGGCTGAAAATACCAAAACAACAGTTGTATTCCACAGCGAAGATGCAGTTCTCTATGAAAAGAAAAGTATGTATATAGTATGACACTACACATTTATACATTAAGTCTATTTTTACTGCATCCCCTGCTGCAGTGCTGGAGAAAATGGTTGAAGGTGGTAACAGTTTCAGCGAGGTGAGCTTGAACCCATTATGAGCTTATTTGGAACTGCCAGAGAATTCCCCGTTTAGCACCAAGGATTCTTATATATGACTTGGACTGGAATCAGTCAGATCTCCTGTAGTTGTGTGTTACTATGATCAGGCATAATAAACATACTACAAAGCAAAAATCATGCTTTTTTCTTCCCACTCAGTATTTATTGTGTTTACTTAGAAGAAATCAGTAGAAATGAAGACTGTAGCCAGTGCCTCAACATTTTAAATCTGATACCTTTTACAAAAGTAAAAATTGACCTGTTGTCTTTTAAATTAGAAATGGATAAAAGAGGAGTTTCTGCTGTACAATTCTTCAACATATATATTGAAACCAAATATACATATGCATAAGTAATTAGATATTAAATTGAAATTAACTCTTCTAAATTAATAAATAATATTTGACCCAAATTATATTCTGTAACAGGGAGCAAGAAAGTAACGCTGGCATAAACTAGCATAAATCAAGACACATCCCTAACTTCTTCTGTTCTTTACACCACTTGCCATTGTCCAAGCTCTTCTAAACTTCTGAAACATCTGAAGAGATATACTTGGTCCTCATGTTTTTACCAGAGGATGTGATTTTTGTATCCAGGAGCCTTCATCTCTTCATAAAAAGAGGAAACATCAATTTATTTTTTATATTTTATTTTTTGATGTCTCCAATCCCAAATTTTATCCCACTGACCTTCCTGAACTCAGATATTCTATGTTTCTATGACTCTATAATTTGTAGTCCCTTGAAGGAATAGTTGCATGACACTTAAGCCATGAATGTGCTTATGAAAAATACATTTCAAGGAATCTCCAGAGGTCAGTGAAAGACCTTGTTTTATATCCCAGTATTATGATAATGTAATATGCAATTCGTAGTTGTAACTTTTTACATCTTCTTTTCTAATTTGATTTTATTAGCTTCATAAAATGCTTCAAGAATTTTCTTCTCTAGTTACTTATTCACTTCTAACTAATGCATTTTTAAATACCTTACAGAATCACATCTCTGTGTTCACATGTGTGAGAGGTTCAAAACATATCTAAATTGATTAACTTCAAAGTTACATCTGCATACTCTGAGTTTTAAGAGATGTAATGTTGTAGCATTACTGAATTAAAAAAAAATCAACAAAAAACAATTCAATTTCAGTTTACCTTCTACAATGTAAAAGAGGGATTGGGGAGGACTACAGAGGAACAGAAGCCAAAACTTGGAGAGGTATTCCATGCCAGAAATGGGCAGAAAAATCACCCCACAATCCAAAGTAAGACCTTATTTATATTTGTTTTCATATTGTTCTGAATCATTTCCAAGCTTTCCCAACTTTACGTGCATAAACAACTTCATATTGCAAGTTATTAAAGTGACATTTTAAGACAATTTTCAGCTCTTGTATTAGTTTTGATTCAGAGAACTGTAATGGTCTAGATAAGAAAAGGCTGCATTGTCAGCTGGAGAAGTTTTGTCCACTCACTGTGCATCTTAAGAAGGTGAAATGCTTCTTCCACCAAAACTGAATGAATGTTTTATTACCGGTGACACAGAGGCCAGAATTTCTTTCTTCTGTTGGAGATGTGAAAACAATGAGCAGTGGTGTCTTTCCAGGTCTCTGACTCCCCTGCCAGCCCATGTTCTAATGAAAATTGGAACCACTTACTTAGATTTGTAGTTTAAAAATCTTTTAGTCTTCCCAGGAGGACTGCTATTGGAAAATTCATCAGAAGACTTCCTTCAGTCTCTGCAAGTTTGGATCCAGTTGCACTAGCTTGCTAGCCTCCAGAAATACTACACTTTTCAAGTAGGTGTCTTAGGAAAAATAGATCACAGACCCCAGGTTGCAATGAGTTGATTAGATAGCTGGATTCATGTAGTAGAGATGATAATATTTCTTTGAGATTTGCAGAGTTCTTATAAGCTGTATGCTTACTCATCATTGGCAATTGGGGTCTATGAAGAGATTACTTGAAGAGATTACTACTGATGATAGTTTAGAAAATGATCTTCAGATTTCATTTATGGAGTAGAATTTGGAATATGTTTCTCTCATTTCTACTATGAATGAATAGAGCCCAAAAGGAGCTGAGTATGTTTGACATATCCCTTCTGCTCTACTGAGAGAATTGTATTAAAATATAATTTTAATACTATTACAGCTTTACACCTGAAACACACCCCAGAGCAGAGTTGGAGGAAAACTACTGTAGAAATCCTGATGGGGATATAAGAGGACCCTGGTGTTATACAACAGATCCTGCTACCAGATTTGATTACTGTAACATTCCAGAATGTGAGGGGCAGGTCATGCAGACTGGAGAAGGTATATTTATTTTTCTGGGAATGGGTTTTCAGCAAGGACATAATATTATTCCTGCTGTTTTTTCTTATTTTATTATTGCAGGTTGGTTTCAAACATGATTTTAGGTCAAGCTGAAATTTTAGAAGATACAGAGGATTATTATTATTATTTTTTTTAGTGATTTGATGGTATTGTTTTGCTCTTACCCCTACTGATTTATTTAATTTTAACAAGAGTAAAGATTAACCCAATTTCTGTGTTGTATATAAAGACTCCAGTGCAATCAGCACATGCAAATACATGACAAAGCACTCTCAGCAAATGATATCTATCTCTAAAGCTTGATTCGTCTGACTAGGCTATCATTCCGAGTCTTCTGGATTCCTTTAATCATTCTTTAGGGCAAAACCTTCTAGAAGAACAAAAAATTTCTATTATTTCTGTTTTCCTGTCAGTGTAATCTTTCATGAGGATCAGAGTTCAAGGGCTGGTGTGAACCTTGCTTTGTTTTCATTCTACATAGATCCTACAGTCGAGTGCATGGAGTGTAATGGTGAAGATTATCATGGAAATGTTTCCAGAACAGAGTCTGGACTTGAGTGTCAGCGCTGGGATGCTCAAGAACCTCATATGCATGGATATACCCTGAAACAGTGAGTCATTCTCAGTGCTGTGTTGCCCCTCTCATTCCCACAGTGCTTGGGGGACCCTGCCTGCAATCATACTGCCACAGCTATCCACAAAGAACTCATAAGCTCATCTTTCATTTTCAATGTGCAGCTTTCCAGGGAAGGACTTGAAGATGAATTACTGCCGTAATCCAGATGGTGAACTTCGGCCCTGGTGTTTCACCATGAGCCCCACTAAGCGCTGGGAATATTGCAACATTCCTCGTTGCAGTGAGTCTGACTCCTTGAGATCGCTCCATAGGGTAGCTCTTGCAATTAAAATAATGCAGAGAGAGGAAAGACAAGAGGTGACAGTTGTGAATATCCTAAGGATGTCCTTGTGAATATGAGAAAGTGTACAGAAATGAGCAGAATCATTCACTATGCTACTATTGCATAAAATCATATATAAGGTGATTGAGAGTGCAGGTGCACAATGCCAGAGGTGTTATGGAAACTGATTTTCTTAAACAACCATACTTTCCAATTCACCTGAAAGGCAGGGCATTCTCTCTTCAATCACTTTGCTTTTCCAGTTACCTGAGAAGGCAGAGTCATGAGAAATACATTAGCCTCCATGGCTGTATTGCGATATTTTATCTGAGTCTGACCCACAGAGGTAGAACTGCCTCTTTCCAAGAGAGGGATAAGTCCTGAGAAACAAGTTCAGGCCTCAGGAGAAAACTTAATTCAATTGTTAGCTAACTTGACCATGAAGAAGAACACACTAGTTCTGGACATTTCCAAGGTACTAAATAATGATATTAGCACTGCCATTATTAGAAGTAGACTGCACTTTGAGAAAATACTTTGTGTTTGTATAAGTAGAGCTTGCTTTCTTAGCATCTGCTCTTGCCAGTGCTGTAAGCAGCAGCATTTGTTTCATAGTTCATTTCAGCAATCACAATTACAGGTATGATGAAGTTGTGAAAGATACCATAGCCTCTCCATTTTGTGCTTAAAACTTTGAGTTTAAAGAACAGACCCATCATTTGAGTCCCATTTTTTCTGCTCTGGGAATTACCTATACAATGGATATGTAATATAAATATGTTTCCTTTTCTTTTACCCTCTTCAGGTTCTGTGGTTCTATTCACTGCTTTTATTTTGATGTTCCTCATATGCCAAGCCAATTCATTTTCTCCCACTCTTTCTTCTGTCTCACAATCCCAATCCACTGACTCCAGAGCTGTACCTCTGAAGTAACCTCATTAGTGACTGTTGTAAAGGGGCAGACACAGGGCAACCATTAGGCAGCCTGACTGCTAGTGAAAGTGCGTGCTTTTGATTTACCATGGCTTTTCACCAGCGTAATCTCTGCTGAAAGAAAAATTTGCATGTTACCATAGTAGAAAGCATAGATTTTTTTTTTTTTTTAATATAGTTGAAAGCATTGTCTAGCTGCAATTTTTCTGTTCTTCACTTTTGTTTTTTTTAAATCCTGTTACAGCTGTGCATCCACCAACCTCTGGCCTGGGCTCCCAGTGTATTTCAGGGAACGGAGATGACTACCGAGGCAGGATAGCCATCACTGCATCAGGAAACACCTGCCAGCATTGGAACACACAGTTTCCTCACAAACATGGCTGGATTCCTGATAGATACCCCTGCAAGTATGCTGAGCCTCCTCATTCTAGCAAATACGCAAGAGCGTGGTTTTCCCTTAAGCTGTTTTCTCTCTTTTTATCACCTCTCACTACTGCTATTCAGGCCTTGCCCTTCATTTTTTTTTTTTCTGCACTCCTTTTTTTTTAACCAACTTAATTCTCATGTACTTATGTCACCTATACTTGCATTCCTTCTCATCCCACTGCAGTTGTAAGTATTTACTGGTTTTACATTAACAAAACCCCTGGTTGTGTTCTTTGACACACTTTTGATGTGCTACGCTTCTGAAAAGCAATGCTCCAAGGCTCAAGATGCTCTAATACTTCCCTGTACTCTGAGGTCAGTGAAGCTGGGTCTGAAGAGCATTATCAATGGGCTCAGGTAGCTGGAACCAGCCAGGCTTTTAGCTGTCTTCCTCTTTGGGACCAGTAGGTTGTGAAATGGATCCTGTGAGATTTTCTGGGCATGCAAAACCCTGTCCATCGTCACTGCAGATGGCTGTTGAGAGCAAAGAGCTCCTTGCACCATGTGACATCCAGCCTTGCCTTGTTCTTGCAGTAGGGAGTCAGGTGCACTAATGGCTTGCATTTTAAAGTCAGCTATTACTGCCCTTTCCTGGTCTCAAGAAAAGAGGAGAAAGTGTAAGCATCATAGAAACTCTTCATAGGACATCATCATTTAGACTATAAATTCAATGGCTGTTGACTAGCTAGGAATAGTGGTGAATGAGGTAATGTACCTGTAAAAAGAATGAATATAATCACTGACTTCTGCATGCACCAATTGTGAACAGTCTTGTACATAACTGTTTTTTACTCCAGTGAGTTATTTAAAGTGAATGTTTCTGTTTCAGGGGTTTAGAGGAAAACTACTGTAGAAACCCTAATGGAGAGAAGAGGCCTTGGTGCTACACCATCAACAGCAGTGTCCGGTGGGAATACTGTGCAGTTCCCCAGTGTGATGGGATAGAACAAAGTGCTGGTATGAGTAGTGGAGTGCACTTAAGGACATCAAAGCAGAGACACACTCCTTGCTTCTCATTGCGGAAAAAAAAAAAAAATAGTAAAAGAGGGGACAGTGGCTTCCAAGGTCCAATTGTAACAAAATCTCCTGTGAGGTACCCATTGATTTAAGCAGAGAAAACAACAAGGAAATTGTTCAATTAAAAGGATAAGAGGAGGTCAGAAATTTAACATAATCTGTATTCTAGAAATAGAGACAAAATCACTAAGATCTCTCACCTTTGAGGAGTTTTCATTTTCAACTCAATCATTTCCACAAATGCCAAAATGAAACAGAGGAATGCACCCTCCACTGGTCAGCATCTGATGTATGAGGATAATCTATGAAAGTTCTAAATAACTTTGGAAATGCCCTTCTGTTTTTCACACTGGCTAACGTGCTCTCGTAGGAAGTCCACTGCAAAAATGAGTCCATCCTTTTTCTTCTCTTACAAATTCAATGTTTTCTTGTGCCTACTCAATACAATCATAAAATCATGACGCAAGAGATCTGTTTCTGTTTTCTGCTGCAGATGTGTCTACACAGGTAGTCTTGCCAGAGGAGTGCTATCAAGGCAAAGGCCTGAATTATCGTGGCACAACTTCCATCACTGTATCAGGACGGAAATGCCAAGCCTGGAGCTCCAAGTCTCCACATGACCATGGAAAGACCCCAGAAAAATTCCCAAATGCGTATGTTTATCTCACTTTTTTTCTCTATCCGACAGTGACCAGTGCTGAAAATGAGACCGATTTTGTTATCTCAGAACATCTATGCTTTAAAACACTGATAGGGACTGTATCTATAAAAGATAGTTTCTTTCACTGTAATTTTACCAAGATTCAGAAAATATTTCCTATTAGCCTCATGTTTCTAAACCTGTTATTTTCCTGTTATTTAAATTCTTATTAAAATAAAGTTGTGTTCTTTTATTCATAAATCTGAACTGGTGTAACCAAATCTGAGAGGCTTGTATCCAGAGTTTAGGCATCTGCTGAAATATGCATTTTATTTAAGAATTTGAGAGCTCTGCAGTACTTGTTTTCTACTTGTTTTACCTGGGGAGAACAGAGCATGTATGTTGCAAAACACACGGACAAGAACATCGTGGTTAGAGATACTATTTGAAACTTTCTTTGTGGTTGGAACTGGACATCCCTAATTGAATTCCCTGAATTTTCTCACTTGACTTGTTTACTTTCTTCTCCAGAATAGAAATACTGGATTAGCAACAGCTTAGAGAACTAACCATAATTACTAATGTGCCGGTTATATAAGCACGCAAAAACAAGAGAATTGCTATGATACCCATAATTGCTTGATGGATCACGAGTATAGATGGGAGCCAAATGTCTGGGGCCAGGCTCCTTTTGGTGGTGCCCAATTGACAGAACAAGGGGCAATGGGCACAAGCCCAATCATAGGAAGTTCCATACAAACACGAAGAAAAACAAGGACTGAAACACTATGACCAGAGAGGCTGTGGAGTCTTCTTCTATGGAGATATTCAAAACCTTCATAGATGCTTTCTTATGTAGCCTGCTTTAGCAGGGGTCTGGACCTGATGATCTCCAGAAGTCCTTTCCAACTCCTATGATTCTATGATGGGCAGGAAGGTTACTACTTTTAAAAAATTTCTTCCTTCTTTTTTTTTTTTTTTTTTTTTTTTTTTTTTTTTTTTGTGATGCCATTCTACTTTTTTCAGCCATATTTTTTTGTCATCGAAAGTACTTACATAGTGAAACTGAAACATCCTCAGAGGAGACACTGTTTTTCACAGACATTTTAAATAATTGAAAAGCAGCTGTGAAAATGTGGAATCAGTGTGTTCTGGAATTTATTTTTTTTTTAAGTATTTCAGTTTTTTGGGGATGGGAAAATATTGCAACTCTGCAACTTGCCGGAGAGAAGAATTCCAGTTTCATTCACCCCAGCAAATACTGTGCACTCCCTGAATTACCATGTGTTTGTTTATTATTAAACAAAGTTAATAATAATAGTAATAATTTGCATGAGTATTCAATTTCTATTCTTCTTCATTTGAGAAAGAACCCTTTGACATTAAAAAAAGAAAAATCTTCCAGCATATTTATAGCTAATTTGCACATTCACATGATCATGTATGCTCATATATATGTACTTTGAAATAAATTCATTGTCATAGCTGCCATTTATTTAGCTACTCAGCATATAAACATATTGCAGCCAGAATTTAACTCCAATTTTATCTCAGTCATAGATGTTTTTGGTGGTAACAATATATCTGGCAATAAGTAAAAGAATTTAAAAATGTGTTAATCTCTGTGTAGTAGATAGCTTTTTGGAAAGGCGTTCCTGTGATTAATTTCAGTCTTATGCAGCATGAATATTTGTACTTATTTTTGCAGGGATTTGAGGGAGAACTACTGTAGAAATCCAGATGGTGATAGCCGCCCATGGTGTTTCACCACAGACCCCAGCGTTCCATGGGAGTACTGCAGTCTCGAGAGATGTGATGATCAAACTGAGGAAGCCACGCCAAACGACCCCCCTGCAACAATGGCACAAACTGTTGGCCTGAATATCCCCCCCATGACATCTGGTAACAGCTGGCATTAGCTGTCACCTCCTCTACAGTCTATGGATCAAACAAACGGCAATCTAACACAATTATTCTTGAGTAGTGCTACAACAAAACAGGCACATCTGTCCTCCAACAGTCACAACTGTGTTGCTGAATTTTGCAGCAAATTCTCCTTAACCAGAGTATATCTTGCAACCTGTATCATTTTACAGTGCATTCTAGGAGATATCATCTTTGTTTAGGAGAATGAATGAAAATAGACAACATTTCTAGTGTTTCTGTAGCTGTGTGCTATTGAAATACAACGATAATAAATTTTCAGGGAATTTTGTTTGTGCCTCGCTTTATTGTTTTTAGGAGGTTGTTCTAATCCTCTTGTATTGGTCATAGGCAACTGTGTTTGTGTTTGTGTTTTTCAAAATGTGTACACCAACAGAAGTAGGCTTCTGCTCTATCCTTCCTTATTGCTTCCTTAATTAATAGCCTATGTTGGTCATTCACTTTTCTGAATGCTTCTGAGAGCTCCACTGAATAATTGTGTTGCAAAGGAAGGTGACAGGGCTGGATAAAAGATTCATTTCTAAAAGGCACTGTGTACTCTTACACACAGAAGAAGGAACTATCTGAAGCAACTTTCTTGGAGACAACAATTGCTTTCTCAGTGTAATGGGCTGCTAACTCTTAAAGATGATTTTCTCATCAAAGGTGCTTCCTAATTTTAGTTTAACCGGGATCTTACAGTCTTCAGATATTACAATATGCTTCAGAAAAATGTCAGCCTGCAGTTCCTTGAATATATTGTTTTGCAGTTCATTTACTCTATGTGTCCAAGAGAACATCTTGACAGGCAAGAGATCACAACCCTTTCTGCTAAAGACAGTAGAGAATGAGGAAGTCCTAAAAGTACTTAATCTGGCTTAGTTCTGCTTTCCGCAGCACCAGCACATATACATTCAGTAGATAACAATCATCTCCTTTTCCCTTTTTTCACAGACTGCATTAACGGCAATGGTAAAGACTACCGTGGCACAGTAGCAAAAACTGGAAATGGCAGAACTTGTCAAGAGTGGAGTTCTCAGAGCCCTCATAGCCACAAATATTTCACTCCTCTGACTCATCCAAGAGCAGGCCTGGATAAAAATGTAAACATCTTCTACTGCTACTGGAATTGTTGAACATTGACTCCCTTCTCCATGACTCCTCAGCAAACATTTCACGTTGAGCCTAAGTGTACTTGCAAATCATTATGCTGATAACCCATGCCCATAGCAGTGGTGAAGAGGGAAAGATGCATGTTATAGTACTTAAGATGTTGGTATTTCAAGCGTAGATGTACAACATAGAGCTGATAAGGACTTCCCTTATTTTTGCAAGCACCAGAGCAAAGATTTTTGTTGTCTGTCACCAGCTGAGCAGGCTTGTGGCAAACTCTCAGGACTAACCTAATTTGCTCTCACTAATTTCAGTGGAAGAAGTATTAGGGCAATAGTAAACGCCTTATTTCAAAACACTTAGTCATCCTATGTCAAACTTAATTTAAAAAGCACTAGAGTTAGGCTGACTCCTGATGGATTCAGAAAACGATAGCTGCGTTATCATATTTGTCTAATTTTACAGTTGGTTTTGATATACAGAAAATAATGAATTTTGTTGAGAGGGTGGATTTGTTTAGAGGAATTTTGTTTACAAAGTGTTTAACATGCAGTGAGGAAGTGATTGGGGAACATAGTTCAAAGTTTCAGGTTAATATCTTTAGAAAACATGCACTTATAGACTTCTTCATAAAGTGGCTAACATTTGCAGTCTTCATTCTTTGTTTTTGTAATTGTTACAGTACTGCAGGAATCCTGATGGAGATATAAATGGTCTTTGGTGCTTCACAACAGATCCAGAAAAAATATGGGAGTACTGTGAAATCCCGCGCTGCTGTAATTATCCTTAAAGACTTCTCTGTTCATGGCAATTACAAAAAGTTTTAAATTTAGCTACAAACAGCTGGAGTAGGTAGTAACTTTAGATTTCAATGTAGGGCAGTTAGACCAAACCAGATGTCTCTAATATTCAGCCGTTTAGATAACCTGGTGTTGAGAATCCTCAATAAGATTTCATAGATTCATAGATTCATGCGTTCTTTATTATCAGAGAAGCTGAGCACTTAGGGCTGCTACATGAATTTTAAATACCTAATGAAGCTGTGAAAAGATGTCTTTTTTCCCAGGAGTCCTCAAACAAAGGTGAGGATTTCCTTGATATGCATGCTAGTTTTACCACGCACTTTGTGGCAAGACTAGTGCCTTGAGAAATGGCTAATAACATTTCTGTTAGTTTGGAGAACCAGAGATTAAACAAAAATCATTTTCATAATCCGCTGACATAAATTTTCTTCTGACCTGGATGTAAAAATAATTTGTCCCTACACAGATTGCTTTTCTTTTGGGGTAGGGAGTGAATTTGGTCCAAGATATTTTATGCAGATTTCCTTAATTCAGTCTTTCTATTTATTACACTGAGCAGCTGTAGTGTCTGCAGAAAATTCAGCAGCAAAAGATGTCTTAATTTTTGTGGTGCCCTAGGAATTGATGTCAGTAATAGCTCTGGTGTACTGATAATGCTACTTAGGTCACAAAGGCAACTCACTTGCTTCGCTCTTCCCATCTTTGCCTGAATTTTGACAGATGTTTGTGTATCTATATACCTATATACACATATATATGTACACACCCATACATGTGTATATATGTAATGAATCCATACATATGTATAAATATAAAGATAAATACGTATGCATAAGTGTTTGTGTGTGTGTATATATATATATATATATATATATATATATATATATGTTGGGGATATGGAAAGTCTATTTCTTCTTCATCTCATGTATTATTTGTACTACTGTAACTCTAGAGGCCAGGACTCTACTCTGACTGTGTAGCAATGCATAATAGTGAAGACTGATCACTCCATTACAAGTATGTAATATTTGTCAAGCTGGCCATCTAGTGTATTCATCTAAGCAGTGATAAGTTACAATTATGCACATCAATTTTGCCAACCAGACCTAAGAGCTGCACAGATAAAAGATTACAAAATGTTACACAAACAATAGGTACCACATCTTATAAACAAACTGCTCCCTGGAATTGCTGTGATGGAACTTCACTTCTGAAATCCGATTTCTTATCAAAAGAACTGTGGGATACTAGATTTTTAAATTAAAATGTCAGTCTTACAGTCTGTTGCCTTTGATTACTAATTGTCTCATAACATTTCACATCCATATAAGCATGTAGCTCAGGAAGGCGTTACTTGGCTCCTTAAGGAGAATCCAAGCTCAATCTATTGGATTAACAGGAAACAGAATTAGAAGTGTGAGAGCAAAATCGGAAAATTTTGTGACAAGGGGACAGAGAGTGAATTTCTTTTATAATTCAGTGATTGGTTTGAACCCAGTCAGAGTGTAGCCTGTAAAGTTTAGAAGAATTTAGGAATTCTTATTGTATTGAATTAACCTGGCCAATAAACTTACTTCATTTAGCTCTCTCTTCCCTTCAACTTCCTACTAAAATTTTTCTATTTAGGTAGGACTCATTGTAGTTTTACTTATGTTATCTGACCATACCTAAATCTTTGATGCAGCTGATAATTTTTGTCAGGGAACTTGATTTCTTGTCAGGTCAAATATCATGTATTAGCACCATGTTGAAATGTTCCAGATAATGCAATCCAAACCAACATAAACAGTGAAAATCCAAAGAAGATATAAGAAGCCTGATCTCTTTCTCTTTCCATCAGATTACACTGTGATTGGCATTACAGAAGTAAACCAAAATTCTTCATTGTAGCTTTTTTTTTTTTTTTTTTTTTTTAACATTGTAGCTTCTTCTGAGCATGACTGTGGAAAATTCTCAATGAGAAGTGAGCGGACCTGTGAGCAACACAGCATGTGTGACGCATCTCCAGGGTCTTGGCCTTGGCATGTCAGTCTCAGGACAAGGTAATGATACTCCAGACTGTATCACCATCCATGAACACCAGGGTTTCACAAGGAATAGCATTAGAAAGGGATTGGTACAAAATAATGTATATGATTCTGGAGACTAGGTTTGGTTTCTATATAAAATACCTTAACATATAAAATTAACTTTTTTCTTTCTTTTTTGGGGGGGCATAATGTTCACAGAAAGTTTCTGTTGGGTCTTTGGCACAAAAATTCCCACTTTCTTCTGAATATCTAGAGAGCAAACTTGAACTACAGATACACTTACATTTACTGAAATGGAGAAGGACTAAGTCTCATAGAAGGTAATGACAGTTAATTGCATTCTGCAATGAGGGGAGTTAAGCCCAGAAATATTCAAATCTAAATTTCTATTGTGTTAGAAGTCATGTGAAGATTATCACCGCTCTGTACAAAAATAAATGTAGTATGACATTTCCACCACCACAGAGTGGTAGAACAGGAGATGAAGAAGTGCTTACAGAAAGGCTAGTGAAAGTTTCTACACAATTGTTGACAATCATTATTATAAATAATATCCCAAGAAAAGTTAAAAGTCTATAGCAAGATCCATGCAATGATCTAGTCCAAGGTAATCCTACAAATAAATAGGATGTAGCATTTTCTTAATTGCTTCTCAGGATAAACCCAGCACGTCACATGTGAAATTGTTAAGAAATGCTAATTACTTTTAATAAATTCCTGAAAGCAAGAGTGGCCTGTCAAAAGAAACATTCTCTTGCAGTTCACATAAGGCAATCTCTGAACAGTAAAATATTTGAATGTGGGGCATATTGTTTGTTTGCTAGTTTTTCCCACTGCACACAGCACAGGTGGTATCAAATTGACTGTGCGGTCTTAGATTAATAAGGTTATTGTATTCTCTGTTCTAGTACCAACATGCATCATTGTGCTGGCACTCTGATACATCCACAGTGGGTCCTTACTGCAGCTCAATGCTTGCAAGAGTAAGTATCAACTAGAATGAGGGATAGGTATTTCTTGCAGCTGGATGAGAAAATCAATCAGAGGCACAAAATGTAACTGATTGGGCACTTGTTGATCTTGAGGGATGGTTGCTTGGCCTGTGCTGCATCTGCACTATAGCTCCAAGTTAAAGCAAGCAAGCAGTATCTCTAACGTCTGAAGTAAGCAACTGTGTGTCTTGGGGAATCACTTTCTAAGTTAAAGCTTTTATAACATTGATGACTGATGGCTGAGAAAGATGAAGTGGCTCTTCCTAAATTCTTCTTCTGAGATGTAAGGATTTTCTGACGGTGCAGTTAATGTCATTGCATTGACATAATTGCATGTCATTCTTGTTTTCACACTCCAGTATGGAGGGATCCAGTTCTTTTTTTCTTTGTGTTTACTACTTTTAGAAGGTGTGATTTAACTGCTTCATCACCTTCCTCTCACCATCATTCTTTGGTAGTTTAAGGAGAAATGAATCTCTTTGAGGCTGGATAGAGTAGAAAGAGGACTTCCTTAAGAAATTTCCTGCTGTTTGCTATATCATCCCAAGCAACACCTTACTTCTTGTCTTTTATTGCCAGCAAGTAGACTTTTCTGCCACTTACATTAAAAAAACATGGAGAGCAAAACAGAGGCTACTTCCTCCATCTGCCCTTTCCAAAGTACACTGAAAAACATCTGTGATGGTATCATCCAGAGAGACCGGCACAGGCTTGATCAGTGTGCCTGGAAGAACTTCATGAGGTTCAACAAAGCAAAGTGCAAGTTCTTGTACCTGGGCCACAGCAACCCCCACTACTAATAGTCAGCCATCTTGTAAATTGCAATTCTCTGAAGAAATCAGGAAATTTTATGAGTGACATTCCTGAATACATGTATAGATGTGTAACATTGCCACTGTCATTTCTTCCAGGTCAGTAGAGCCCTCTTCCTACAGGATCTTTCTTGGAATACAGAACCTAAATGCAGAAGAGCCATCCCTGCAAATCCGAAGCGTTCACAAATCACTGAAGGAACCCAGTGGAGCAGACATTGCTCTGCTAAAGCTGAACAGGTACTGTTTCAAGCAAAGCTTTCCATTCTCTCCTTTATTCTGAAGTCATGAATTATTTTAGCCCGGATTTGTGTGAGAGTATATTATCTTAGGGATCTGCTCAATGGCAAATGCTAGCATCTCTCCTGCTGAAAGACCTCACTGGCAGAACATGTGTGAGCTCCCTACACAGCTTAGCAAAGAATCTCAGGAAAGGAGGGATTTCCACTTAGCACCATGGGGAGTTCCACTTAGCACCTGCTGACTGGAGCTCCACTGAAACAGAAAGTATAGAAATAAATCCAAGTAGAATTCTGCCTGGAGGATCTTCTGCTTGGAGGATTTTCCTTCTGAGCTTTGAGAACCAGTTGAAGTTTTGGCTAAGAGGCACCAGGACTTCTTCAGGGAGCAAGTGGAAATGTCCAATTTCCCTGCCAGTGCTGTAGGCCAGGCCACATGCATGTTTCATAAGCATCATAAGCTTGATATACAGGAAAAATTCACGTGCATAATTGTCAATTCCTGAAGTCCACATTTGTGTCTTTCTTAGACATCTGAGCAGTCTGCTCTGAAATCCGTGCATTTATTTCAATTTTATTTTTTCCTTTAGGAATGATCCCATACATTTTCTTCTTACTCATCAGTTTTCCTCTTGATCTTCTGCTCACCACTTAAGTTGAAGAGCATGAAAACTTTGTGTTTGACCTGAGAGGACTTTTCTTTTTAAAACATCCACCATAATATTTTCAGTTTTAATGAACGTAGAACAGTTACTTTCACTTAAATTTCAACTCAGACTCTCTGTTTCTCAGTTAATGACAATCCCACTAATTTCAATTGAGTATAAAGATCTTGTGCTTCATCAGTTTTTTAATTTGCTATTGCTTGTGACTAATTTGTCCATTCCTTCTTTGATTGCATGCTCTGTGCACTTATGCATGCTATAGCACTATCATCAGTTTTGCATCGATAATCATCACCTGAACACTTCCTGCATGCCATAAATAACAAATGTGTCTGGATAGTGATCCATCATTTTCTATCTTCAGACGACTTTGTCTGAGAGTTGCTGAGGGACTGAACAGCCTAAAGCAAAGACCTCCATATACAATGTCTTCATTCCCTGAATAACTTTCCCAGGTCCCTGTCCATTCCTTGTCAAGCTTTATTCCAATGTTGAAGCTTTGAGGCACTATGCTATGATAAGGAAGAGTTTTATTTTCGTATTTATTTTTTGAAGGAAGTAGGGTGTTTGACAGTGTGTGAGATCCAAAGTTGCATCAGCCATGTAACCAGAAAAAAGATTTTTCTGTAACTTTATCTATGTCTCCTTATTTAATCCCTTATCGTTCATTCCACTTCTTACGAAGTCCCTGGAAATGTTCACAGCCTCTGAGTTAAAGAGGATCTGAGAAATCAGGATCACTGCACCTGCAAGAACTGTCACTGTTGGGCTTAAGATTGTGCATGTTCTTTTAACTCTGACTGAGTAACTTGCGATCAGCTCTCTAGCACTGTGCTGCAAATACGCTCACATTGTGTCCTTGCCCACAGATGTATCTCAGAGACTTTCAATTGCTGGTAGGTAACTTTTTTTTCAGGAGCTGATCAGACACCATTTTATAATCGTCTGTATAGTTTCAAAGTATCATCATCTTCTTTACCTTTCCCCATCTCTCCACTTTCTTGCAGAGCTTACTGAGTTTGAAGACTGGATGATCATTTGTCTAAGTATCTGTTTTTTGTTGGTTTGTTTTCCAGTCCTATAACAATTACTGACCGTGTAAAACCAGTTTGTCTGCCTGAAACAAGTCTGATGATGGAAAGAAACTCTGTATGCTTTCTAACTGCCTTTGCAAAAACAAAAGGTAAAGCATATTCAGTGGGACTGAAAATCAAAGGGGATTCTCAAATCTTTTCCTAAAATACATATACTTTTGTGATCTGAAAAAAAAAAAAAAAAAAAAAGAAAAAAGAAAAAAAAATTTTTGCAGAAGGCTTAACTAAGTCAGAAATTACCAGGCAACGTTATTCTATTTCTTTCTCACCACGTACACACATTTTGCCTCTCTGAACATGTGAGGAATGCCTTTCCCACCTCATGTGCCAGGCAGCACCTTAGCAATACTTCACCTGTAAAATTAAAAAACAGAAGTTTCTTAGTGCATGCGTTCATAAAATTAAAAGAGAAAAAAATCTCAGCAGAACAGGTTTCTGTGTTTCACCATAATAATCTTTCACACAGGTTGCAATGCTTCTTTCTCCTTCTTGTGTCACTTAGCTCTAAAGCTGCTATGAAAATAGTGCCTAGCAATAATCACTCTATCGGTGGCGTGGTTCATCAGCATTACCAATAACACTTTTCTTCAGTGCAGACAGGGTTTTCTTGTTTATCGTGCCACACGGTGGCAGCAGCTTCTTACGTTCATTTTATTGATCACTGCCACAAGAGAAGGGTACAGTCTAGTTTTCAACAGGCCATTGTAACATTTAAGCTATAGCAGAAAGAGGGTCCTGCCATATCATGAAACTAGTTATTGAAAAGAGGAACAGAGCCAGAGCCCCATACCTAAATACAGCGTATTCTAGGAAAATTCAACTGTTTCTCCAATCTGGTAAACACTACATTAAAATAATTTGAATTCTTTCAAGCCTCAGAGTAAATCCAAGCTGTTTCCCTTGACATAAGCCATAGCTACCACACCATAATGAAAGCCTAAAATAAATGTGATTGTTCTGCATACTAAGCATCTGTCTTTATTTTGTAACACTTTACAAGCTGGTTGTTGAGAGGAATGAACTAATTACTAAAAATGTAAAACCTTTAGCGAGTCTCCAGCATCCTGAAGTACCTACGACCAAGCTTGGGACTGATCCTAGCTCTTTCATTGCTCAGGCCTCACTGCACTGTCACAGTGCCTAGGTTGCTATTCATAACTGTTCTATTTTCTTGGTCATTCTCAAAGGTACTGATACAGGCAAAAGATTAAAAGACATTGAATTCCCCATACTTGAGAACAGAATGTGCTATCGTCCTGGATTTTTCAATGGAAGCATAGATAACCTTGAATTTTGTGGTGGATTCACTTTTGTAAGAGTACATCACTGCGAGGTAAGAATAATTTAGCTCTGAGTGTGAGCAGGTCGAATGTAAATTTTTGTTTTCAATGCTCAGAAGTAGCTTCATCTGTTCAAGGTCTCTGCATGAAATGTGAGGACTGAGGCATACGTAGCATCTTTCTTCCCTTACTCTGTCAAACAGAACAACTGCAAAATTGTGTAGGGTAATTTCTTCTTCCTCCACAAAGCGTATCCTGATGTATCCCGTACGTACTAGTAGCCCAGCATTGTGAATATTCCATACCAGCAGAAAGTAACCCTGGGATATGCCATTTGGACTTTCCTTTGTTTGTAGAGGCAGAGGGAAACCAGTGAATGTTTCTGGTTCCCACTTGACATTCATTTTTATCATATCACTTCTTTATTTTATTCCCTGATCTAATGTTCAAAGTGTTCCCAGTTTTCAGATTTTCACAAGCTTAATATAAGACTTCAAATGTGATTTTCTTTATGGAGGATATTGTATTGGGTATTTTTCAAAACAAAGCTGATGATTATTTGGAGGCAGTCAGCAGTCAAACGCTGATCTGTCTGAGCAGGTAGTCAGTGCCACTACAAATGCTACATTCAAGAGTTTGGATGGTGAATTCATTGATATATACACAAATCACTAAGCATACGTATTCGTATGCTGCCTTGCCTGGGTTTTAAGAAACATAACCATTATATTCATTTTGTCTGAAATCAAGTAGGCTAGAGAACGGAGAAAACTAAGTACTTCCTTTTGCTGCATAGCCAGTCTCATGCTGATCTGGGGATATTCCTACACCCATGATTTGTACTTGGATCTCTCTTCTTCAAGCAAATGACTGTGTGCTTGGAAAAAAAAAAAAAAATCCTCTTCAAATTTTTGTTAAAAAAAGGAGAAGAAAACTCTTTCTACAGCCCTCACCTCAGTTATATTCTGAGGCCTTCAAGAGTTACCACAGTGTTATTCCTGACAGTATTTTGTTGTTTGCATGTCAAGTGCCTTTACTAGAGGAGTTACCTTATTCTCTTTTCTCATCCCTAGGCTGAAGTTGGAGGACCTCTAGTCTGCCAAAGAAAAGATAGATTTGTCCAATATGGAGTCACTTCTTGGGGACTGGACTGTACCCAGCCATCAAAGCCCACTGGTTTTGTCCAAATTCCTAGCTTTCTGTCTTGGATCAAGAATGTAATGGTTACCCACTGAATCTGGACAGCATTCCAAGCATGGTTTTAGAATAGAAATAATTCGTAAGAATCTTAAATAAATATCATTTTTTGCTGAGAATAAGTAGTTACTGCAAAGCAATAACCACGTTGACCAATTATGACTATTTTAGTACTGCGCATGGATCAGTCGGGCACATTGAATGTGGTAGTGGCTGTCAGGTTCCTTCTTCAGACATCTCTTATGAGACACAAAGTTCTTTCTGTTCAGACATCCATCGTTCTCCTTTGCACACGCAAGTAATTAGCCTATTTCTAGGTTCAAGGTCATCCAAAAACCAGTGCAAGAAACTCTCACCCAGACAGGCCTGGTCCCATACCTATCACTGGCATCTTTCTCCCCTTCTGCTGCTCTGGAAGCAGGAAGCTAACATCCAAACCCAGCCCCTGTCTTGAGTGAGAAAAATCCAGTCTATGCTATGTCCATGCTGCCAGGAGATGGATGAAGACCTTGTGGGCTTGCTTCTCCCTCAGGCTAATTCCCTGCACTCTCACCAGCCAAGATAAGCTTTGAATTACACTGTTACAACCATTTCAATTTCCTAGGCTATATGTACACATGGAAAAAAATGACTATCACTAAACAACTTTGTGTTGAACCAAAACTTGAAGTATGCCACAGAAAGAGTTCAGTTTGCTGTCATCCAATGCAACACACTCTCTAGTTGCAGATGTTTTATATATAACTATAGTTCTTAGCACTTCCCTACATAGCTCTCCTCTTGTAATAGTCCCTACAGTGTTTTTTGAGGTGTATGTTTAAAATGGGCTCAGTAAACTTGTCTACTTTCAGAACCTGCTGAGTGCAGTGCTTCCTTGAGCGCATGAAAGGTTTGCTACTGTCTGGCATATTTTGTCAATTTCCTATGCATTGTTTTTCTGCCAGTAGTGCTAGTCCTTCAAAGAACATTGGCACAAATCCTTGGTAATAACTTCCCAGATGTATGAATTGTTCCTGTTTCTCTTGGTGCCTGTAAGCCACTCCTCAGTGCCAGTAGGCATTGCCTAATGAACATCTGAGGTATTTTATACCTGTATTGGTATATGCTGAGCCTCCTGATGGTCTGCCTCCCTAAGCAATACAATTGCTTACAGAGGTTTTGTACCACCTGCCTGTAATTTGCAGATCACTGCAGCACAGATATGTACATAATCCATTTGAACCCAACAACACTACTGTTTTGAATAAACCAAAGGTTACTGTCCTTGATTTCAAGACCATTTTGCCTGGAAGCTCTCATCAGATTACTTCTTAATACTATTTGGATAGATTTAGGTTGATGTCAGGGTAGTTCTTCCTAAACACCCTACAAATACGACAATTTTAATGAAACTAGGCATTACATTTGGAAATAGGGTTTCTTTCCAGAAATCCAAGCAAGTGATTAGTAAATACCTCTACAGGATGTTTTCACACTTTCTTTGCAAAAAAAGATAATGGGATATTGTAACAATCAGAAAGACCAGTGTGATGGAATGGTAGTACAGGAGGTATAATGACAAAGGGACTGGCATGACAGAAAGGTGTTATAAAACAATAAGTGCTCACCCATCTCCAAAGATCTAGTCTTGCAGGAAAAACTCCACATGGGAAGGATCTCCGACCAGAGATCCTTCCCCCAATGCAGTCAGCCCTTAAATGAGGTCTAAGAGGTGCAGACAGGCTCCAGCCCTTCTGGTCACACAGCTGAATTGCCTTCACCTGTTCTCCCAGGACTGACCAAGTGCTTTCCCCAGGTGCTCAATCAGTGGTTCAGGCTCCGACTCAGCAGTTTCCATACAGATACGCTGCAGTCTCTTGGACATATGGCATGTGTAAGTGGCATATCTTTCAGAAATTCGAGTTAAAACATAATAGGAAATGATAAAGCTGATCAGCACATTTTCCATGCTTTCTAGTGCAAAACTCCCTGATCTTAGTTGAGGAGTCTGGGGAAAAATATAAAAAAAAAATTTAATGTTACTTCCAGCAAATGCATGCATACTACAAAATCTTTTTTAATTGTTTTGGTCTCTTTTATATGATAGAAGTATACAAAATCCTTTATCATTTGCACAATGTATATTAAAATGGAACCATAACAGACTATTTATAAAGAGATATTATTGCTAGTTTTAGGCACTGGAATGTAGCTGTGGTTTAGCAGAACATCAGGTATTGCTAGATAATACATCTAAACTTCAGTAAGTGACTTCAGATCTTCACAGGTACAGAGTATAAGATTCTTATGAAGCAAGTAGTTATAAATGCTCATCCTGTTTCAATGACATTTCTAAACAGCTAATTTTATCACTGGTTCTCAGACATTGAAACCATCAGTAAACGACACACTACTTCAGGAACCAGTGTATAATATAATGACACAATATAAATGTGTAAGTCCATAGAGAAATACCAAAAGTAAACTTTACAAACGGTAGATATTTGCAGGGGTATTTGGAGGAGCTTGAGCAATTGTTGGGTTAAGTGCAAAATCTGTTTCTTCACATTACCAAATTTTCCCAATTATACTCATGGTTTTTCCTTCTTTTTCTCTTACACATTTCATTTTCAATCAGTCCTAACCCTCATCCAAGGACTCCCAGTAACAGCAAACAAAGCTTAAGCAGAAGTGATGGAGATGAGCTCATCCACAATGGATTCTGCACTCTGTGTTTGTGTGTATGTCTAGAGCAAGGATGGAATTTGCTTTTAATGTGGCTGCCTCCTTCTTTCCTGAAGAACTTCTCTTCCTGCTCCTGGCAGTTTCTGCCTTTAGAAACCATCTATGTCATCCTCTGAGTTTGTTGCACAAAATGCTCTTTGGCTCTGTTACTCAGGGCAATGCCTCTGATAATCTCTCAATTATGTTATATAATAATCTCTCAATTATGTTCTGCTTTCCTATGAAAACAAAGAATATCTTCCTCTATGTCCCAACTGGCCATGTGTCTATGACACACTATTACTCTCCGGAGCTCAAATAAGAGCTTTAGCTCACCCTCACCCTAGTCTAACAGATGTTTCCTTCCTTACAGTTGCCTTTTGAGAATTTCCCTTCAAAAAATTGAATCTTCCCTTTGATCCTTCCTCAAGCAATTGACATCTAAATGGCTGTTTTCTGTCTCTTCCTTATTCTGATATTTAGGAACACTAGGTCCATCTGAATTTAATACATTGTAACCCATGTTCTGACAGTGTTTGCAAATTCATTTCTAGGGGATTTTCTGAGCTTACAGTAAACCCAATTTCAAGGGTCAACTTCTATTTAAAAAGCCTTCTACCATTGTTTACATTTTAACCACTATGCTAACAAAAGTACCCTGACTCTGAAATGAGATCTGATAAACTTCCACACAAGGCCCACCTCTGTGGGCCTCACAGAGGTCAAATAAGCGAGAACAAACACTACAGAATCAAAACTGGGAAAAGATTTAGAGGACGTATGGATCTTATGAGAAAAAGAGAGAAAAAGGGGGAAGACAGAAGTAGACAGATGAATCAACAGTTCACAAGAGCGCATTTTAAACGCAATGCCATGAGAGGTCATAGCGTTGTTACAAAACAGCAGCGAGGAGCATCATTCTGGGAGATGAAACACTTCTCCCATTTTGACATTTTCATGTTGAGAACTCACTCTTATACCAGAATTGACTGCTGGCAGTAGCTCCGCGATCAATTTTCCATGATCAAATCTGTTGAGAGAGATTATATTTCCACAAACTTGGATTATCGTATTTGAAAGGAATGTAAATCCAAGTTTTATTTTCTCAGGAGCAGCTGCAGTGAACTAGATGTGTTTTAAGCAGATTTATGACAATGAGACTGAGAGGAGAACTGTACCTTAGAGTCCTTTTTTACTTCTTCACTCGAGCCTTATCCCAAGACCTCAGTACAATGCAGTTTTGACTTAGATTAGGTGAGACAAGGTCATAGATAGCCTAACTGGTTTTTAGACGGAGCTCATAATTCTATGAACTTTTTGCCTTCAGTTGCAGAAGTCTGAACTTCATGACCCAGGACGGTCCATTCAAGCCTGTTTTCCTCATCCAGCATTCAACTCCTCCCTGCCTCAGGCAAGTCACTAGCATATTTGATTTAAGCTGTTTTGAAGCTCCACCAGTGACCTGACATGCACGAGAAACCATGAAATGGTGCTGCAGTGCAACTTTTCCAAGGCAAAGGCCACCTGGGGAATGCAGAGTGGGGCTGATGTTGAAATCAGGATAATATATAGATGAACAAAGTCTGGCAACCTCACAGGATGAGTTTAAGCATACACTATGAGGTTAAATGTCTGGGAAAGAAAAATGGCTATTCACAGATCTTAAACAAAAAGTAATAACATCCACCACTGAACCAAGATGAACTCTTACTCTTAAATTAACAACGAAGAAAAGAAAGAAAAAGAAAAGAAAATCCTAAAGTAAAATTAAACTATCTTTCAGAGCTAACTGAATCTGATAAGATTATTTGGATCTGATAAGAGTGCTTTTCCTGAGATTAAATGGAAGGTGGTCTTCATGCATCAGTACAAGTGTGAATGGCTAAAATTGGCATTGAGACTCTAGTACTGGGAGAAAGAAAAATTCTGCCTGGACAAATAATTTCCTATGCTTTCCAGCAATAGTGTTCTTGTTTATTCTCTAGCAAAGAGAGACCTAACAACTTAAGAACAAAAACATGCCCCACAAAATGGGAGAGAGTGCCTTCACATTTCCCAGCATCCAATACAAATGACTGAATCTGATTTGGTAATATATCCAATTCAAGGTTGTTTGAACATTGTGCCACTCCGTGGCAAAGGGGGATCAGCATGGGAGAATCATTAACTTAATCTACCTGCACTGTTTGTTTGATGCTTCTTCAACCCAGTGCAAGTCGATAAAAACTTTGTGCACTGACAGACAACTTCCAGCGCCCGCCAGGTGGGCCAAAATGGGAATTAGCAAAGCCACTTTGCTCCTTCTTTTCTTGCTCAGCTCAGGTAAGAGTCTTTTCTCTTCTGCTTGTGTGGGTGAGATAGGGGCCAAACACTTGAAAGCTTCATGTTGTGCAAGTGGGTCACCAAATCCACATCACCAATTACATGGACAATGGGCAAGAGTTGCTGGAGAACAAAGTTAGAGTTATAGTGTTTGCTGCAGACACTAGAAAAACATTAGCCTTGGTTTCTGCATGGCTACCCAAATGGCCAGCACTTGCCAATATGCCAAATGGCCAGAAATGGGGACACGTTAAACAAGTAGGCTGCTAAAAAGACACGAGTATCTCTGGTTTCAGCCGGCTTTTTATCCTAAGATCATTGGTTGTTTTTTTTTTTCCCCTCTGTAATTGATAAGTATTATGATATATATTTTGGTTCTTTGTTAAGTATACTACAAGTAGAATCACACACAAAAATAAAGTGAGATGGAGGAAAGTTCCTTCACGTACTGCAGTTTCAATATTTTTCACTGCCACGGTCTTAACAGGAAAGTTTTCATTCTATGTGATAGAGCGCTTCAATCAATGATGTGATTTGTGCCCTATCTTATTTCAGGTATTATCTATAACTACACAGTGTGCAATAAATGCAACTAGAATATACTCCCAAGTATGCCAGTATGTGCCAAAGAGAAAGGAACAATAAAAAACAGTAACATTTTTCTTACGTGAATGGAAAATATGCAATAGGTCACAGAAAAATATATTCGTTGATTTTAGCAACTAGAAATACTATAGACAAGCCCCAACCTAACATTAAATAATATCAAGAATTTGCTAATAATGAACATTCATTTAAATTCTGATTTCTAAGCTATGTTTTTGTAGAACAGCCTCACTCAGATCAAAGAGACCTCTCAATTAATTAGGAATGTATATGAAGGAGGAAAAAAATAGCACTTGGACTTCTGTCTGCAATACTCTGCTTTTGCTTGCAAATCCTTCAATTTGCTGTAAATATTTGCATTTCTGAAAAAGGCAGTAATACATCTTTTTAACAATGAAAAATTCTGCAGACACTGGAAAAAGGGTAGCAAGAAAATGTATCACATTTCTATTCTGATTGCGTGCACCCTATTGCTTTCTTAAAGCATTATATATGGCCATGTAATTATAACAGAAAGTCATGACCCAATCAATATTTTTTAAAATAACACCATAATTACAATTAATAATTACATTTTTATAATAATTAATTATAATTAATAATTGTCAAGATGTCCAAACATGGCAGAATTAATGTTGCAGAGAAGCATAGTTGGAATTCTTGAATTTCTTGAGCGTTGCAACGTATGACTATTTTAAACCCAGTTAGATTTTTCTTTCGCAATTGGCTACATCTTAATGTCATTGTTGGTTTGAAACATCTAGGATAGTAAGCGAGCCTGACACATGAATTTTATTGTATCATTTTCCGCTTTAACTTCATTTTACTTTTAATCATGCTTTCCTTTAATGCATAATGTTAGTCAACCTTTAAAGCCAGTATCTTCAGTAGCACACATGCAGGAAAAAAAAGACATTCAGTAACCTTTCTGAGTTTGCAGTGGTATGAGAGGAAGTTGTTTGTCAGAGCTAGATGGTTTTTAAGGTCTATTCCAACTTAGGTCATTCAATGATTCTAAGTATAGTCTGGCTCTTGGTTCCAATTTATCAGCTATCCATTGTAGACATAAAATGATCATAAAGGACAATCAGAGAGTCACAGGTGTTGCAAGTGATCTCTGGAGATCATCTAGTCCAACCCCCTGCTACAGCAGGTTCCCTAGGTTTGCTAGTCAACTGCAGCCTGAACTAGTACTCAGGTGAAGACATTTAGCTGTACCAAGAGGTACGCGAGTCTGTTCCACACTATAGAAGTTTTGCTCAGAAAAGGGAGAAATAGTTGCCTAAAAGACATTTCCTCAGTTTAAAAAAAATAATTGAAGCCCTGGGAAGTTCCCTACTCAGAGGCTGTAGGCTAGAGCAAAATCAAACTGCCTTCTTTCTGCTGCCACTGGGCAATGGCTCAGAAAAAAAAATGAGTCCAAGAAGATGAAGAAAGACCTTCACTTCAGCATGTTTGCACACAAGAGCAGGAAGCTGAGGTATGCATGATTCACACCCTGTCTGCCTTTAATTCAGCAATCACATAAATCAGAACACAAAACAGCACGCAGAGCAGGGCTAGGATGTGTTGCAAAAACCACGAGTCACTTGCCTGTTTGAGGTTGAAATTGAGGAGAATGGACAAATCCCAAAGCCAAATCAGTTTATAATAAAGTCATAGGCTCGTTGGATAAAGAAACTGCAATAATCACAGGACTCTTGCAACACTCTGACACTGCTGCCAGAAATCATGAAAGTCATGGTTCTGTGATCAGTATTTAAGCATTCAGAAATAACATTGCTGTAAGAGGAGGAAAAAAAAAAAAAAGCACCAAATGAGAGGATTCAAGAGGATTGTACTTCAGCATATTTATTTTTTTCTTTTTTAAATATTTCTTGGTTAACGTAGGCATATTTTTTAACATCGCATATATGTCACATGCAACCGTAGCTCAGGGGCTATATGACTAAGGTTATTTATCAGTTCATTCTCTAGTGTCAGTTCACTGCAATAAAGAAAAACATCTGCTACCTTGATTATTAAGCAGATGTCAAGTCCAGATTAACTGACAATGCCCACAGTGAAAACAACAGTGATAGAGAATGGGCTTCTCACAAGAACATTTGGAAAAAAAAAAAAGCCATCTACAATGTAACTGATAAAACTGAAATGGTTTTCTTTTTTTTGTGGATAGGTATCAGCAATCAACAGTTGTTTCATATATTTCCTGGGTTTCATTCCTCCACTTTCTCCAAACTATGGAAAAAAAAAAAAAAAAAAGTTCTGTCACAGAAAGCACGTCACTTTCTTTTTTTCTTTATTCCCATCACCTTATGCACCAGGTCTGCGACATTTGCAATGCCTTTCAGAATCACCAAAGCACTGTTCAAGTCAAACCCTGCTTGCCCTGGGTTTTTTAGTGACACTACCATTTAACAGACCAGACAAGAAAATATTTCTGTAGCTACTGATTTATTACTGTAATTAAATGATGTGTCGAAGGATTTAATATGAAAATTTGATATTAACTATGTCAGCATTCACATTCTTACCTCTTCCTCTCTTTTTCCTTTTAGTGCAAGGAAGCATACTAGACAGCTATGTGAGGACAGAGGGAGCTTGGCTGCTTAACTCAAAGAAGCAAACTTATAAGACAAGTAGTAAAGAAGAATGTGCAGAGCAATGTGAAACTGAAACTAAATTTTCTTGCAGGTAATTTCTGCTGCTGTTTCTTGTATATGTATTTCAGATGTATATAGATATACAGATCATGGAGAAGTCAACCTTATTTATTGACTGGACATTAGAGGGATTTCTTAGGAATATATGCTTCTGCAGTCTCTTGGAAAAACTACAGAGACATAGAAAGTCAGTGCCTGAGAGACATAGATGAAGACAAGCAGAAGTAGAAAAAATAAGAAAACTATATTGGATTTTCATTGGAAAACAATATCTTTTGATGCACAGTTTGGCACACAGAGAAACAAGGTGACATGGTTTTATCAGGACACTTTTCACAATAAAGACTCATAAGTAATTCTTGAAAATTTAGAACAGCAATAATTACATGCCTATGCCTTACCTATTATCCTGCAGACATGTTAATTATTCTGAATTTTACTAGAATTCAGACTTGTGTATCTTCTATTTACCTTGAGAAAAGGACAGCCATTTAAACCTGTGCCCTATTTCCACCCAAGCACTCCCTCTGCACTTGCATTTAAGACACTGAGGAACAGGAAACATGAACCATTAAGGGTGTTAATCAGTTTATACCACTGGCTGATCACCAGTGGCTGATGCTGTCTAAGAAGAGCCTAATACTCTGAGCTTCAGGCTTCCAAGCCTTCCACATCTAAGCCTCAGAAGCTCCTTGAAATCTCAGCCATAAAGCAGACAACTGGAATGAGAACAGTGACTGCAGTGAGAGGCTGCTCTCTTGTATGAGGCAGGGAGATCACGAGCCCTGGATCTATTGCTTCTGCAGGATACCTTTCTGAACTCAGAATGCTGAGGAACTGCAGGGCTCATTCCAGCACTTGATTCCCTGTCAGGCCTTTATTTAAGGCAGGAATGCACTGGTGCAGACCTGCCTGCTCAATGCTATGTTGCTACTGCTCTTTGTTGAATCAGAAAAGTCAACAACAGAAATTACTTAGCCTACCAAGAGTTTTCCTTAAATACCGCTGTAAAGGTTATGCTACCTGCTCTCATTTTTCAGACTTCCATCCTAGGCCCTTGCTAAAAAGACAGATGAGCTTGCTATCCAATGTGCTTACATTGCCTCAAGTAATGGTGACTTAAGACAGTTATCAAGAAGTAATTTATGATGCTGGCTTGTTGAATTTTATCTGTTCCTTGATAACTGTTGAATACTGTAAAATACCCTGCTTCTTGCACGATCAGTAACATTTTTGCATGTACCCTCTTCAACATATTCTCTGGTGTCTCTGGCACATTATAAATGCTCCTTTTTTAACCCGTGTCATAGTCTCCTCGTATGGCTCACTTTCAACCTAACTTTGAGATGAAGGCTTAAGAGTTAATGTCAGCACTGAAACTGGGAGATGGAACACTTGGGGCGCTGCAAAGCACTGCTGAATCTTAAACCTTGCCAAAGCACAGCACTTTCACAGTGATAACTTAATGCTAGAAACAGTCTTCAGGAAAATAATGCATATATTCATCTACTGTTTCTTACCTTGCTCTCTCCTCTTAATTTTAACAGGGCCTTCTTATTCACCAGTAAAGACCAACAGTGTATAACATTGGCTGAGAACACCAAAACAGCAGTGCTATTCAGAAGAACAAACGCAGTTCTTTATGAAAAAAGAAGTACGTTTACACACTGATATCATTTCACCAAGATATTCTTTTGAGAAAGACTACCATAACACTGTTGTAACTGGGACCACGTCATCACTGGGTCATGCAATGTGATTAGAACAGCCCTTCTCTGATATCTGGTTTCTGCCACATTGCTGGAAATGCAGTTCCAGCTTTTTTTCCCAGATTAGTGCTCCAGCATCTTTCCTGCTCCCTAAATTCTGGGCATCCACAAGGCTCAAAAAACTATTGCTCTGAGAGCACAGATAGTGCTGGGAGTAAAGAAGGTGCTTAAGTGTCCCTAATCTACCTCTCCTTTTAAACCAGCCAGTAACCTATGGCTGCATCTTCTTTGTTTCTGCTGGGAGTAGTAGGAAAAGCTACTTGTACAGACTATGGATCCTGAGATAGGCACTTATCCAGTGGAAAACTGATGAAAACAAGCAAAGATTTTGCATATATCTCTAAACAAGATTTACTTCTTACCCTGGGGGGCAGTCAAATCAGTTTTTTCTTAGTTTCATGCATTGTTAGAATTAGAGTGTTAACCACTTTCCAGTTATAAATGGGTGCTTTTGCTCATATTTGTGTATTTTAAATGATGTTTGCACATTTAATTAATTTCGTGAAGCTTTTTATCCTAATGTTTTTATGATATAAGTAGTTGGTGTGGCAGTACTTTGGATTCCCTTTTTGCATATGTGTTGTTTCCAGTCAGTTTTGCCATGAATGAAGTCTTTTTGAGAAAAGTATATCTGATTTCCTATTCTATTCAGCAAATAGTGAGTCTTTAAGAAATGGCAATTATCCTTTTTTTTTTTTTTTTTTTTTTTTTTTTTTTTTAATATTCATCACTTTATGCTACATGCAGAGAAATGATTGGATTTAAAAGCTACTTTCAACTTCCATAATCACTGAGCTCTTGTTACATAGATGGAAGAAGGAAATTATTTTGCTTTTAATGCAGTGGAAGATTCATTGTATCATTCTCTGACTTAATAACACACGAAGGAGAAAAGATCTCCTTACTGATTATTCAGACACACAAGATAATCCTTTTAATATAACAATACAATAAACCTTTCAACAGAAGTAGTAAAGCTCTCTGTTAAATGACTTTGTGAACATTCCATCTCACCATTTGATGATTTCTAATTTTTTTTCTAATTTTTTTAAACATTAAGACACTTTTAAGAGAATATTTAGAAATTGAAAAGGCACCTTTCTACATCCTTACTCCTCTGTTGACCTGCAAAGCCTTGAAAGATATGCTAGTATTATGCAATTAGCACACACAAGATCTTACGTACTTATTTATTAGCTTTAGCTGAATCACAACTAAGCATCCAAATAAGATTTTGTTCAGACATTATGGAGGATGTAAGGAAAAGAATCTTTCAAAGAAGGATGGGTAAGCACTGAACCACACTAACAAGAAAGGCTATGGAGCACCCACCCTTACAGATACTGATGGACAAAGCTCTTGGAAGCCCCATCCAGCTCAGAACCTGAATAGGGAACTGGACCAATACCTCTGAGTTATAATTTCAACCTAATGTTTTTCACAGTTCTTGTAGATTTTCTTCCTTATATAATCCTTTTCACTTATACAATCTTTCTTACTCGTATAACCCTTGAGAAGATGAAGGATTTTTTCTTCTGACTTTCATGCCAATCAGTACTTCAGTTTTTACTGTTTCACTCCCAGAGCTGCTATCATTTTGGATATAATCTTGGATAACTTTGAGGTCTTAGCTAACACATAAAAGTAGCTGAGAGCAATTGTGCCAAATAGTTGCATAGCCCTTTATTACAGAGTGTTTTAAATAATTATGGTCCCTATAGCAATTGTGCAGATCAATACAATAGGAAAGGCAGTACAAGAGGTGCAACGACAGAAAGACCAACATGATAGAAAGGTGCTATAAATGACAGGAAGAAGATTGCTCACCCATATCAAAAGATTCCAGGTTCACAGGAGAAAGCCCCACCAAGGAGTGGCAGTCAGTCCTTAGATGAAGTCTGAGAGAGGTGCTCTTCCGATCACACAACTGAATTGCCTTCACCTGTGCTCTCAGGGCTGACCAGGTCCTTTCCCCAGGTGCTCAATCAGTGGTGCAGGCTGTGACTCAACAGTTCCCATACATTCTCATTCTAATGACAGTATAATTTTAATATACTGTGACAGAAACAAAGCAAAATGTAGCTTTCACCTAGATGGATCATATCACTGTTCCTAGGAGCTGCTGCATTTCAAAGAAATTCCTATCACATGTCCAACTGTTTTTTGTTTTTGCACTGCTATATTGATGAAACCTGAATTTTTTCACTTTTTTTTTGTTGTTTTTTTTTTGTTTGTTTGTTTGGTTGGTTTGGTTTGGTTTTTTTTTTGAGTGGAAGCAGTTGCTATATGAGACCCAATTGGTCTTTACTATTGTTTTCAAAGAAAAGTATGGCATTTGGTACAAAATTTACAGCTTTCAGAATTATTTTTCCTATGGCATATAGTATAATACAGAAAGTTAAAATTATCTGGGTTATTGAAAAAGCTATAAGAATTAAAACCAGCTTTTGCAATTTGCTCTCTGCATTCCAGTTTGTAAATAGTTAACACAAAGGGACAATGAAACGGTCAAATATTTATACAAACCAGAAAAATCAGAAAAAATCAAAAATTTAACTGATTCAGTTTTTGGGTTTTTTAATGTTAATTTATTGCAAAACTCTTTGAGGGATTCCTGTTAAAGCTTTTAGAGAAAACTTGTCCAAGTATGCTTATCAAAAGGAAGGTAAGACCCATAAATCCAGTTCTAAAATACCCACCAGCACATATATGGATCTATTTTCAGATTCATGTATTCATTCTTTTCATTTTTGTCAAGGTAGATTTGTGTAAGTTGACATTATTCTTGCAGATTTATGTTAATCTTGTGCTCATACATCACCTTTGCTATAAGAGATGCTGAAAAAATCTGATGCATAACTGGGTCTCCAAAAATATCATGTTTGGACATTGCATAAAGACACTGAGACAAACCAGGTCACAACCTAAAAGAGAGATTGCTTTATTTCTGCTAGAAGAAAGGAACTGGTTGATGAACTACACCATGTGCATTAAAAAATGTTGAATGGAGGAGAGAAAAGAGTGCTGAAGTTATTGAAAAAAATGAACTTAGGTTATTGTGTCAATTCAATCCAGAATTTTTAAGAAAAAAAAGCCTACTGACCAGATCAGGGACTAACAAAAATCATTTTTTCATCTGCTAATAAATACAAAAGGTAATAACACTAAGAAAGATTTGGTAATACATTGGTCATTGAGTTTGGATTTGAGGGGGGTTATGAATAGATTTTAACATTTAACTGTTACTGTCTGAGAAGTGAACAAAGTGGATGTGATTCTCAGTTTAGAGATGGTGAACGCAGCTTGAGACTGCTTGAGTTGGCACTATAGGCCAGACTTGAAACAGATACTTATTGTGATGTATTTTTTGATACATTCCCTTTGCAATGAGGGGTCCCACAAAGAGTACTGTTTGGAAAAATAGTGTACTAATCTGTGTTAGGACAAATGCATGTCAGTTTGAAGTTTTGCCAGTTTTCTTTGGCTATGGATGCCTGATATTCCTCACTCACTGTTTTGCATTTTTTTCCTATAGCCTCACTGAGGCTATATTTTTGATATAGAATATGAGACTTTTTGGAAAGTTTTCTTTCACGTTAGGTCTTTTTCACATCATATCTATGCCAACAGTTGCACTATTGCAGCTGCGAAGGCAATGTGATGAATCCTTGGGAAAATAAGATGCTGTGGATAGTCAGGAATACTTCAAACCAGTATTGCTGCTGAACCATATCCTGTCCTACCTTCTCCCCTCCCTTCTCCCTCTGCCTCTTCCTCTTCCCCTTTCCCTTTTCCTTCTCCTTCTTTTCCTTTTCCCTTCATTTTATTTTATTTTGTTTTATTTTATTTTATTTTATTTTATTTCATTTCATTTCATTTTATTTCATTTCATTTCATTTCATTTCATTTTATTCCACGAAGGGACTACTAAGTTTCAAAAACCAAGAGTAGAAAAGCGTGTATAATATGACATTTCAACCATTACAACTTTTCTTTATCTTGCAGAGTCGTTGTTTCAGCATACTATCATGATTTAATTAAATCTCATTCATGACACAATTAACTTTAAAGAAAAAATATTTTTATATGCTAAATTCCAAAGGATATGTGATGATACCAATTAATCAAGCATGTATAATTTCAGTTTATCTTCTAGAATGCAAGGAAGGTAGAGGAAGCGATTACAGAGGAACAGAAACCAAAACTCAGAAGGGTGTGGAATGCCAGAAGTGGGCTGATACTGCACCCCATAAACCTAAGTATGGACTTTACATATGTGCTCATGTTTTTCTGAAATTCTGCTAAACCGTTTGTATGTGCTGAGTAGTCTTATGAGCAATTCATTAAATTCTTAATATAAAATAATTTCTTACACTTCTCCTTCTTTAGTCTGAATTATAAGTGGAGCTGCATAATCAAAGGGACTTTTCAGTCTTGGCACTTGTGTTTAACTTTTTTGATCCTTACGTGAGCAGAATGCTGGAAAGGGAAGCAGTTGGTTCTGTTGAAACAATTTTTCATCAGTCTCAGGACAAGAGTATCTTCTCTTGTCTGAAAAGTATAATATGAAGCCAATGAGACAGACAACATCACTCTATCAGTGAATCTGTAGACAGTAAACAGAACAGTATTTATTGTATTTAAAGAAAAACACTCAATCGGGTTTACTTTGCAACCTGCTATCGACATAGCATAGCATTCTGCTCACAGAGAACTCTCACACTTGAGTGAATGAAAGTACCTGGCTGAATGAAAATTATTGGAAACTGAATCTAGAGTAAATGTTAGTATTAAATACATGACTGGCCATAAAAACAACAAATTTCTTGAAGTCTGCTGCTCTGACACTTCTAACCCTTGACTTACGGTACTCAGTAGCAATTACGAGACTTCTGATGAATGAAATCTTCAAAATGGTCCTCAGAGAGATTTCACTTCTAGAGTCCTCAACTGAACAACTGTGACATTTCCCTTATTCTCTAATCTTTACTTCTGTTCCAGTTACACACCTGAAAAATACCCTGAGGCAGGGCTGGAGGAAAATTACTGCAGAAATCCTGATAATGATGAAAAAGGACCCTGGTGTTACACAACAGATCCTAATACTAGATTTGATTACTGTAACATCCCAGAATGTGAAGGTGAGGATACATACATAATTTGTTTCCCTTGTTTAGAAGATTCAAAGTTCAAAAATGAGTAGTTATACAGATATTTTTATTTTCATTTCAGATTTGTTCCAAACTTGAGGTTAGTTCAGCCTGGAACTTTCCAAAGAGATTTTTTTACACTGACTAGAAATACGTCTACCAAGTCAGCTACACAAGAGCAATTTCCCTAGAGAAAAGAATGACAATGTATTCTCAGATCATAATCCTAGAATTGAACCAAATGATGGTTGCTAGTGCAAAAGTCGATAGGAGCAACAGATTTTCAATTATAGATCAGCAGTTTAAATTCATCTCTTTTAGAAACTATATTCTATAGCATATATATTTTGATAGAATACTATAACCAATTAGTTCAAGTCATCAACAAAAAGAAACTTTGACAAAAATGATTGTCTTTCAGCCTTGTGTTCTGATTAGACTCTTGAACTTCAAGTGAGATGAGTGTGAGTGTTTACAGACAAGTTCCGCATGAAATCTCTGTCTCTTGTCTTCATTCTAAACTTGTTCCTACAGTGGAGTGCATGCACTGCAGTGGAGAAAACTATCATGGAGTAGTTGCAACAACAGCATCTGGGCTTGAGTGCCAACGCTGGGACTCCCAGCAACCTCACTCTCATGGATACCTCCCTGAAAAGTGAGTTGTTTAACACCATGGTAACCCTAGGCCACTTTATCACAGACAGGCTAATTGTCACAGCCAGCCATTAGTGACTTGTTTAAAATCTATTTCTCCTGCTCAGTTTTCCAGAGAAAGATCTGAAGATGAATTATTGTCGTAACCCTGATGGTGAACCTCGGCCCTGGTGTTTCACTACCAACCCGAATAAACGCTGGGAATTTTGTGACATTCCTCGTTGCAGTGAGTTTGACTTCCAGGCTTCTAGACATAAAGACATGAAGACATCTTTTATTCAGAGTAGTGCAAAGAACTAGAACAGGTAGATTAAGCCTCCAAAATAAAAGAAAGAATACAAGATTTTGACTTTTATCTCATAGGAAGGAAGGAAAGGAAGGAAAAGAAGGAAAGGAAGGAAAGGAAAGAAATGAAGGAGAGGAAGGAATGGAAGGAAAGGAAGGAAAGGAAGGAAAGGAAGGAAAGGAATAACCCTGAAATGAGCCTCTAATGGCTCTTTTGAGACTAGAATTGTCTGTCATCGGTATTTCTAATGTTTTTTTTTCCTGGAGCACATCTCTCTTCCTCCATGTGTTTCTCCAGAACAATATTTTTCAGTGATTCTGGTACTCCTTCTGTATTCCCCTTTTGATGACATTTTCATTCATTCTGAAAAAAATTTTGTTGTTTTTAGGGGGATTTTTGCTCTTCCAGTTCAATTTCCTTCTCCTTTGAGGGCCTGTTCTTGCCACAATACTTTTCCCCTGGGTCTTCTCACCAGACCTCATCCTTGCTGTCCCTAACTCTCACTAGGTTGTGTACACATCTTTTGGTTTGCACCTAAACCTGTATCTATCACTGACATGCCTGCCACATTCACCCCAGTTTTCTTCACAAGTGTTGTTTGCTCACTTTTTAGCTGTGATCTGATGGGGCTGCTAGTACTGGTTGTGCTGTTTCTGGCTGCTGTAAAGGGGCAGATACAAACTCCCTTCTGGGAGTCTGAAAGTTAAAATGGAAAAGAGAACAGAAGTTTTCTCCACGTTTTGGGCTTTCCAAACATTTTGATCTATAAACCTTACCTGTAAGCTAAAATTCCTACCTCACTCTAAAGCTCTTAAGTGCTTTGATGCCTTTGTTGTTGTTGTTTTTCTTATATTTTTAGAAGGCCACATATAATTTCAGTTCCTCTTTCTGCAACAGCAACACCCCCACCTGTATCTGCACCAGGGCGTCAGTGCTTGTCAGGAAGAGGAGAAGACTATCGAGGCAAGATATCTGTTACTGAATCAGGGAATACCTGCCAGCACTGGAGTGCTCAGTTTCCTCACAGACATGCTCGCACTCCTGAAAACTATCCCTGCAAGTAAGTGTAACCTCTCCTCTATTCAGTATCCATGAGAAGTACCAAGGCGCAGAATCACTTCATTTTTCTTCAGCTGTTGTGCAAAGTCCCTGTGTTACACCAGAGTTCGTTACCTGTGGGATTGCATTTTTTCAGTTGATTTTTCACACGTTTATCCTCTTTTTATTCACTTTGTTTTTCTTAGGTATGAGCGTCTCCTCTTTTGACTTTCATGCTCTGCTTAGTTACCTTTTTCCCTCTTCAGTTCATCCTTCTGTATCGTTGCTCAGGTGAAGCAAAGTAGAATGAGAAAATTATTACTATGATATTTGCCTGTGGCTGGATTATTTTACCTTGTGTTTCTGCTTTCCTGCTCTCTGCCTCAAAGTACTGCATGAAGTCGTATGTCCATCTAGCAGACATCTAATTTAGCACATCCAAAACACAGGTGCATTGCAATTATTCATCTAGTAAATGAACCAGTAAATGACAGCAGCAGTTACTCACCTGTAAATGCAACAGTGAACTAGGAAGCAAGACACATTCCCTCCTTGTTCGTAACCATTATCAGGTTTCCATGAGAGGCTTTTCTCAGACAACTTCTCTGTTTCAGGAATTTAGAGGAAAACTATTGTAGAAACCCTGATGGTGAGAAGATGCCATGGTGTTACACCACAAATGCAACTGCTCGATGGGAATATTGCACCATCCCTTCCTGTGATGGGAAAGAGCCAGACAACCCTGGTAAGAACAACAGGAGATATCTGCAGTATGGAAGTGCTGTGTCATTGTGTTTGGTTGCAAGAAACTTGAGGTGACTGCTCAGTTGTATTATTGCTCTGCCACTCTGTGTAATGCTAACAGGTTTCTACTATTCACTACAGCTGTTGATCAGCCTGAGCAAGCTCAAGTAACTGAGGAGTGCTACCAAGGCAATGGTGTGAGTTATCGTGGTACAGCTTCTTTCACTATCACAGGGAAGAAATGTCAAGCCTGGAACTCAATGTCACCACATCGTCACAATAAAACTTCAGAACACTTCCCAAATGCGTATGTGCATTTCTTATTTCTGTATTTCATTCAAGAATGATCACTCATGAACTCATTTTTATTTGCAGCACCTTTACACAACAATGATTTGAAGTTGGGAAGGGGATATACTTGTTAAAAGTCCCTTTTTTTCCTTTCTTTTTCTAAATCTGGAAGTATTTCAATTAATCCCATCTTGAAATGAACCCCACTTATCACTATTATGCTTTAGAATGCCAATTAATTGTGTTTCTACATTACTTTTAAAGAAATTAAGAGTTTTCATAAACTTTCTCTTATACTGAGATGAACTGTTTCTGTACATGAGATTCTTCACAATTTTAAGTCTTAGGCTCCCAGCCTGCCATTCAGTAGAGCTTTGTAGAGAAGATGAGTCATTTTCTTATTCTAATTTTTGTTATTTATTTATTCAAAAAACCTGTTAAATTTTTTTTTGAAAAATTAAAAGGGTTTGATATATACTAAAATGTGCATTTACTTATCAGGATTTGTAAACAGCATTAATACTATATGCCTTAAACAGCGAATAATACCTTTCAAAATTAAATTTTCTGTAAATGTTCCTTGATTTCTTTACACTGAAAATAGGATTTCTGTCAGACATTGTACATTATCCTTGTACCAGTCCTGCTTTCTAAAATGTTCTTTCAAGTTTTTCTCAAGCCTGTGGCACAGATAGGCATACAATATGTTTGCATTTGTAGGGACCTGAGGCAGAACTATTGCAGAAACCCAGATGCTGATAGCCGCCCATGGTGCTACACCACTGACCCGAGTGTGAGATGGGAGTATTGCAACCTGAAGAGATGTAATGACAATGTACAGATGACCCTACCAAAACCTCCTCAGACAACTCTGGAACCAAATCCTGGTGAGAAGACGTTGTGCTTTCCCCAGGAACACTTGTAACAAGAAAGATGTTTTATACGTAAAAATCATAGAATTTAATGATGAAAGACAGAATCCTAAACAATCTCAGAATTTAACATAATACCTTATCCACTCTCGTAATTTTCTGAACTTTCCTATAGAACATTATACAATAGTTTCTGTATTTGATTTTAGATTAATATAGGATTTTTTTTTTAATCTATTACATCTGGCAATACTGGAAGCACAAGGAAAAAAAATGACTGATAGTAACCACACTCTGGTGGGAGTGCTATTAACAATGACAGCAAATATAGAAGCGAATGCATTTTGCTGGCAAATGTTCTGAAAATGTCTTTTCACATGCCATGCATTCACATTTTCTGAGTTCCATTTACCACCAGAGGACAGCTGGCTTTTTGAATTCAGTTCAGATGCAACTTCATTGTCTAGTAGATGTTTAGAATGCTGCAGCTTTCATTTTTTGTTCTGTCACTTTCTTCAGTCTGATAATTAATAGTTTTGCCTGAATGTGCATTACAACCTATTTACATATTGAAAAACATGATGGGTAGACATTAATGTCCATAAAGAAAAGATTTTATGACTGCATGGTCTTTGTGGTCCTGGCTCTTGAAGTCAAAAAGTGTCAAGTGAATCTAAGCTTCTTTGACCTAAGTCTATAATAGTAATGAAGAAAATTTTGCAAATGCAAGCAAATCAAAATGTGATTGCTAGTTATCATTGATACTACGTTGTCCTTCTTTCCTTCTTTCTTATATAATGTATATACATTAAGGAAGATACGTAAGTTCAAATAGCATTTCCTCAAATTTATTTCTGCTTCACCATCATTAAGTGTTGGCATGACCCAATTGCTGACAGCTAACAATTTTTTTCTTTTCCTCATTCTTCACAGATTGCATTCATTCAAATGGTATAGATTATCGTGGCACAGTAGCAAGAACTGCAAGGGGCCGGACTTGTCAAGAGTGGAGTTCTCAGACACCACATAAACATGACTACTTCACTCCAAGGACTCACCCAAAATCAGGCCTGGAAAAAAATGTAAGCTGTTATTCATTTAATACTTCCTGTCATTGAGTTTTCCTGTCTTTTTTTTGTGGTTATAATTCAGAGTAGGGAAGCTAATTAGAAAAATATCTGTCGTTTAGTTCTGGGCAGGACAGAGAGGATGAAGATGCTCTGAAAGATCAGAATTGTGCTAAGCCTGTAGAAGTGAGATCCTGCTGCAGAGCCAAGTGGTCTTGCTTGCTATATAGGGTGATCAGTGAACACACAGGCAAATGGTGGGACTCACTTTCAGATGACAGTGACTAAACTCACATTCCTCCATATGAGTGCATGCAATTGTGTGATGTGTCTGCTCTGAATGAAGATCAGACAGCATGGCCAGGGAACCCTAAACAGAAATTCAGCTAACTAGGCACCCTGCGTGAAGATGAAGACTGCATTCCTGTCCTGGGACTCGTAGACATCACCAAGTTGTGCAAGAGCAGCTTATACAATTCCTGCTTGCCTTACAGTCATCAAACAGGGTGGATGTGAAAAGACCTGAGAGCTGATGTTATAGCTCCTACCAACTGCAGTGGGGGTGGAAATAGGCACTGTAGTCCTCCAGAAATCACCATTCTAGGACAAAATCAATAAGTTTTTTGTCCTCTTGCTAATAGCTAATATCTTCATTATTCTTTACAGTATTGCAGGAACCCTGATGGAGATGTGAATGGACCTTGGTGCTACACAACTGACCCAAGAAAAGCCTGGGAGTACTGTGACATTCCCAAGTGCCGTAATTATTTCTTTTAAGACTAGCATCTCCCTTTCTTATCACCTTTTATGACTACTGGACAACACTGAGTGATTAATCTGAAAGACTACTCTAAGACAGTGCAGTAGCTTTAGATAGGAAATTAAGGCTGTGGTAAAGTAATGCTCAACACCAGGGCCTGAATTCTTAAGACCAATGGTTATTGCTTGGAATCCTCAAACACTTCAGTGGATTTACCTGGATTCCACAGAAGCTCATGGAGGTTTTGCCAGATATTTCAAAGTAGGGCTGGTCCTGAAGAAATTACCCTGCTTGGTCATGTGGCACAGCTGATTGGAAAACATGCTTCTATGTTTATATACCTCTGATCAGAATCCAAATATAGAACAAACAAGAATAAGAAAGCTATTTTATAGTACATACAAACCAGAATTGTAAAAATACTACTGTGTGGAAAGTCTTGGGCTGGGACTCTTAAGGGAAAATAGCATTTACACAAAATCACTGACTTCATCTTGAAATTCCAATTTCTTTTTAGAATAACTTTCCAGTCTGCTTAGTTAAAGAGCAGAGGAAACATGGCTTTTGCTTTTAGCTTCGGTAGTTAGTTACTTTTGCTGACAACAAATCTAAATGCATTCTTGTTAGGTCATCTTTCCATGGCTAACCAAAATCTACCCTTCTGGAATAGTGCAGAGTCATCTGAAATGCTTAAAAGAGCATGGGATAAGAGCAGACAAAGTGTTGTTCCACAGAGACAGTGACTGAATTTCATGTGCTTTATCACTATATTTAGTTTGAATACAGTTGGCAGTGCAACTTCTGCACTTCTGTCATCTGTAAGAATTTAAACACGTTGGGAGGATTTAATTCTGTTGCCTTCTTGTTCCATTCCTTTTTCTTTTTTCTACCTCATTGTACTTCTATTCAATTGTAATTTGCTGAGAACCAGGAAGATGTGCAAAAAAAAAAAAAAAAAAAAAAAAATTACCAGGCATTTTAAATGTCCCAGAAGAAGACAAATCTAACAAAACATAGATGATGTATAGTGTATAATTTACTAGAACCCATGAGCTGAATAGAAAAATGTAAGAGTTTAACCTTTTAGTTTTCTGAGTGCATAGAGAATGTATAGCAAATACTCTAAAGTTCCTCATCTTGATTCTTTTTTCTTATTCTGTAGCTCCCACTCAGTATGAATGTGGAAAAGCCAAGACCAGACCAAAGCTATGTGCTCAAAGGATTGTTGCTGGCTGTATTTCACATCCACACTCCTGGCCCTGGCAAATCAGTCTCCGGACAAGGTATAGCCACTCCCCATTGCATGAGGCTTTACAATCAAGAAAGCTTAGCATCTCGCAGAATGCTGTATGTATGTGGTTATAACGCTCTAAAGATAACTGACTTATGTATTTAAAAATAGTAGAAGGGTAAATGCCTCTAAGTAGTAAAATACTGATCAAGGAAAAAAAAAAAACTAGTTATTTTTGTTATAAAAGGAATTGGAAGGATTACCTGATGAACTACAGCGATCTACAGCTGCTTTCACCACCTTAAACCCATGTTTTTTTTTCATGCCTGTCTGCTCTATTACAGTTATGGCTTGCATTTCTGTGGGGGAACACTGATAGACCCACAGTGGGTTCTTACTGCTACTCACTGCTTAGAAAAGTAAGTATTTGTCACAGACTGCAACAGCATTTTCTTACACGAGATAGAAAATAACAGGAGAAATAAAACCGGCCCAATAATCAACCTGAGTTGTCTCTTGACTCAGTTTGCACAGTCAAGAATTGAGCCAAAACTATTCATCATTCATTAAAGCAGTTCTGACTGAAAACCAAAGAGTGCTGAGTAGAACTATCACCAGCTAATGCACATAGCAAGCTTTGATTTCACATGCCATGATAAGGAATTACAAAAACAAGCTTACTCCAAAGCTGGCTTTCTTTTCTGATTTTGAAGAAGTAGGTGCCCAACATTATCATAAGTGGCCTATGTCCTGGACATGTGTTAATGTGCTCACTGTGTGCAATCATTTTCAATAGGTCATCACGGCCATCTTCGTATAAAGTATACCTTGGATTACACGAAGAAAGAGCATTAGAAACATCAGTGCAGAAAAGAGATGTTGAGAAACTGTTCAAGGAGCCTCACAGGGCGGACATTGCTCTACTAAAACTGAGGAGGTATCCTTTCACCTGAAGCATTCTGACAGGAAAATTTTGGTTTGCCTGCTTTTTAACTAAGCAGTGGTTGTTTGCTGGTGCTATGGAAGTGTGTGTTTATATGCATACTGTGACTCTCTCTTCCCTTTCTGCAGAAACTCTAGTGGAAGCTAGGGCGATTCATTTGCAGGGCTTTAGAAAGGGAAAATGCTGCTTTGGAGAGGGAGGAGGGCTAGATGGTGACCTATGCTAGCAGTGCACTCAGAGCCAGCTGCTGTGAAGTATGGTGGAGGCAGCAGAGCAGGAGGAGGTTGTGCCTAAAAAAGCTTTCACTCCGTAACTTTCCCTATACATTTCAATCTTGGTAATGTAGCGAGATTGAAAGCTACAGTGGCAGCATACTGTGACCCCATACTTTCTCCATGATAGAGTTGGGAGAGTTCTTCCAGCAGGTTGTCCTGCACTAGCAGGCAAGCAGTACACATTTTTGATGCAATATCCAGGTTAGCACTTCTTCCATCTGTTTCCATTGGTCTGAAACTCCAACATGCTATGCAATTGATAGGAATACATCTATATAGCCACAAGCAGATATGAACACCTGCTTGTGCTTTTCTTTCTCTGGCTGCAATGAAAATCCAAAACACAGCACAATTAAAGTGGCTTATTAATTGAACCTATCTAAGAATCTGCATACAGAAGTAAGTCAGACTGACTGAGGTTCTGCTTTACGCTAAGAGTATCCAGTTTGAAAGTAACCTATAAATAATGAGACTGGGTGCAGGCAGAGTAAGGTAGGCTTTGTTGTCTATGCTTTAACCATATGTGAACACTTTCTTTTGGATTTACTTTAGTATTTTTAATATTATTTCCTTTTAAACCATTCTCCATTTCAGATCTTTTCCTTTTGTGTACCGTGTTCTGTGGGATTAGAACCTAAAATATAAGTGGTTTTGAATTTCAGAAAAAAAAGCATTACCTGAAGCTCAGAATTTCAAGGAAAAAAAGGCTGACTGTATAAAATCCTCTTAGAAATATTAAGGTGGTATCATGGATAAGTGATATAATGACTGACCTTGTGTGAGTCTTTTGTTTGTTTCTTTCAGCCCAGCAATCATCACTGATCAGGTAATCCCTGTTTGCTTGCCGAAAGAAAATGCTGTGTTAGGAGGAAGAGAGGAGTGCTATGTTACAGGCTGGGGAGATACAAAAGGTGAGACAGAATTAACACTCCGTTTTTGGATATAAATATATACCGCTCCAAAGTATACTCACTCTATGCCACAAACACCCCCCAAAAAACTTGCATGCATGCATTTTTCATCTAGTTTGTAAGGTGCTGCCTTTCTTTCTAACACTTCCTTCTGATTTAGATTCTTTAAAACCTCTCAGAGTGACAGGCACTGGAACACGCAAAACCAATACAAAAAGAGAGGAATCAGACCTAAGCACATACTTGCTTTTATTTCTCAGTCCACTCTGCTTTTCCCCCGAGTAGGCTTTTACACAGTCAGAAGGAAATTTTTTCCAGACTTACACAATTTTCTTAATACGTGATGTGAGTTTACTCGTTTTCTCAAATGATTTTTCTCACAATCAGACTGGTTCAGAAGATCTCATTTGAATATGAAAGTGCTCCCATCTTCAAACCTCCCACTTTGTCTTGGCTGAGAAGAGCATCATAACTTTTCCGCCTCCTTGCTTCTGTCCATCGTGACATTTTCAACTGCCTATTTCCTTCCTCCTTTCTTACATAGAGAGGTATTCTCAGACCCAGAGAAATAAAATGGTTTGGGAATGACTCCCACAACTCCCACATACAGTATGGGTACTGGACCCATATCTATTCAGTGCGAGAACAGTAAGGGCAATCAATGCATTGTGTGTTTTGATGGGTGCTAAAAGGTGATAAGCACTGTGATAATACTGATAATGCTTACTGAGTATGCATAGAAAGTATGTTTGTTTACTGCTTATTCCTATCCTGACATTTATTTTATGAAGATGCTAATTTATCTTTGTAATTTAACACACTGGGTTTTTTATTATAATTTACTTTGTTTACTTGCAAAGGAACTCCTGGTGAAGGCTACTTAAAGGAAACTGGCTTCCCTGTAATTGAGAATAAAATATGCAACCGCCCTGAATTTTTGAATGGGAGAGTCAAAAAACATGAGCTCTGTGCTGGAAATATTCATGGAGGCACAGATACCTGCCAGGTAAGAAAGGGCTGTGAGCATCAGCATTGGTTATAAGAGCATGCATTAGAAAACAGCATGCATTAGAAAACTCCTCTCTGGCCAAAGCTCTAGTGCTTTCTGGTAACATATGATCTCTCATTCAAGAGGCAGTTTCATTTCTGTGCCTCTTGGGAGAACACCACTCTTCACATCTTGAGCTCTCATTTTGCTTTTTCTCACTCTATTTAGGGAGACAGTGGAGGACCTCTAGTTTGTCTGGACCAAGATAGATTTGTCCAACACGGAGTCACCTCTTGGGGCCTTGGCTGTGCTCAACCCATGAAACCCGGAGTTTATGTTCGAGTTTCTAATTATATTCCTTGGATTAAGAGCGTAATGGAAAACAACTGATCCTGGGTATGGACTGCCCTCTCCTGGAAAGCAGTATGCACATTAGAAATACCAGATTACAAGTGCAATATTAAAGCTACAATCATTCCTAAAAAGCAAAATAAATATGATCATCCATTTAAAATTGCTTTAAGGTAATGTTTATTGCCATAAAACCCATCTGACTGCATCACCCTCTTTCTATACATTCCATGGTTTGCTATGTTTGACAATAGACCAACACACCTTTGAAATACTTGTCAAAAATTCCAACATCAGCTGTAACTGAATATCTGCATTTCAATCGTGAGACTCTACAATGACTTTTTATTCTAAGTTTAAGATGTTATGTCTCCAACAGATGAAGAAAGGAGAATATTTGTCATTTTCTATGAGCTGTTTGATCTTTTCACCAATCCAATGATTAAAAAAAAAAAAAAAAAAAAAACACTGTATACATCTGTTATGCCTATGGTGTTTTATTAGATATATCTGACTACATTAAGTACGTGGGATGAAAAAATAAACACATTTGGCTTGTATTTTTTTTTTTATTGACATGGAAATTTGTGTCAGCAGGAGTACAAATGTTGCATAAAACAGTGAATAAAAAATACCTTTATCTAAAAGTTAGTTCATAGTGAAGACAGAGAAATAACTGATGTCAGTCATTACAGTGAGTAATGACGATGCATGTAGTGTATTATAAACTTCTGTCATCCTCAGGACCAGTCTTGTTTCACTATATAACTTGTCTTACCACTGCATACAGCTTTTTCTTCTCTAAATGAAGAGGAAATACATATGCCTGTGCTTACAGGAAATTAAATCTGTGCCCATAAGACCAACATCTCATACAATACAGCTGTGCATTTGTGATGCTACAATGGCAAATTTCCTCATGAAGTTTGAAAGAGATTTAAAAAAAAACAGAAGAGACCCTGTATAGTCAATGAATATAAAGATGTTATAACTATGAAATAAACTAGAGAGTTTGGCAAAGTAGAATATAATAACAAAAAGAGAATAGATAGAAAGCTTACCCGCATCCTAGGCTTGCTGAGAAACTCAAAGAAGGGATCTTCAGATGAGATCCTTCCCCACTGGTAGTCAGCTTTTAAATTGGTCTAGGAGAGATGGAGCCAGGCTCCACCCCTTCCAGCAGCACAGGTGAATTGCCTTCACCTGTGCTCCCATGGCTGACTCGTGGCTTGCCTCAGGTGATCAATCAGAGGTTCAGGCCGTGACTCAGCAGTTCCCATACAGACCCCTAAAACTCAGTGCTGAATGTACATGTGCATATTCAGTAAGGAAAAAAAAAGTACTCTTGGCACTTTCTGAACTTTCTGAACTGTGAAGCAGTTTTGTCTCCTTTTATTTCACATTTAAGACTTTTTCTTTGTTCTCAATTTTGTCATTTGTTTTCCACTGTACAAAAAGGGATTTTTTTTCTTCCAAAACACATTGGAAAAATAACTTCAGTAAGTTACTGCTATTAACATGGCAATAACATTGCCCCCTAGAAATATACTCACACTTTTCCATGGCTTCCCCCAAGAACTAGTGCCCATGGAGGAGATAGGTTGCATCCTAAGAGTTGTCATTCTTTTCTCACATACACTATAATGAGAGATTGTAGACAGAGTAGAAATACGCAGACATGCCAGAGAAGCTACACACATCCCACCTAAGAGCCAGATTTTGGGGTGGAGACACAGTTAAACTGAATAGCACATCCACATGGTTGCTGGTCTAAGGAATCTTTTTGCAAACAGGAAGAATTTAGCTCCTGGGTTTCTGCTATCATATTGAACATGTGCCTTAAACAATGGTAAGGTGATCCATTGTCTTCTAGGCAGATCACATTGTTCACTGAGCCTCTAGAATGACCTGTATAATACATGCAAGACAGCTAAAGCTGACAATGTCTGGTCCCTTCAGTTCACTGCCTCTCTCAGAGTGAGGTGGTGCGTGACACCTTCTTGCCCATCCTAGACCAGGCCTTCATACTGCTGACAAGGTTTCCAAATCACCTTCGGCTCTGAAGGTGTACAGGGGATTGTTCCAGGCAGAAAATGCTGAAGCACTTTTACCATTATTCCAGCTGTATTCTGGAGCCTTCATTCCTCTCATTTCTCAAGCACTTTTCAGTCACCTACAAATAGCAGATGCTGGCAAATAATATTAACATTTCCTTGTCAAACCATAGTTTTAAATGATCTCCACAATCCTTCTCAGAGTGCTACAGTGATTATGAAACTGGTTAAAAAATAAAAATTCATGAAGGAGAAGCATTAAAAGTAAAGGTTCCCCCAGGGCAGTGGGGCTGGTGGGCTGCTGGGAAGGAAGAGCTGAGCTCTGGACACTGAGACGCTGCAGTGGGTTTGCTCAGGTCCAAGCTGTGAAAGCTCATGACTTCCAGTTCAGGGCTGTTCTCTGCCAGCCAACCTGAGGAGCTTACAGCTGTCTGTAGAAGAGCATGTTGGTGTAAGAGGGATTTTCTGCCTGCAGCAGTTGCTCCGATTTCAGGTCATACTCTAGATATCACCAATTTGACAGATAAATTATGAGATGTTCATTTAGTTTTGTATTTCTCAATCACTGCTGACTTTTGCTAAGCATCTTACTGGCTTCTAACTATCACTCAGAAAATTAAGAATAGGCATGAAAGAAAGCCCTTCATTATTAACTGCTCAGAGTAGGCAAACGTGAGTTTGAGATTACTACTGTCTTAGTTGGTGGTATGGGCAGCTGATCAGAAAAGACAGGGAGAGTCAGAAATTCTTGAAATGACTGGTAAATTCACCACAGGAAAACCCCATGCACGGGAAACTATTGGTGCTCATAAGATAATTAGAATAGAATAGTAGCAATTCATCTGCATTAAACTTAATGTTATCATCAGTCATTTGTGGCATGAAGTTTTAAGACACACTCCTAAATTTGCTCATGCCAAATCTGTTGGTTTTTGGTCTTATAAGGTTCTACAACTCAATGATTTTCCTTTGTTTGTTTAATTCTTCATTGTCCATGACAAGATATGTTCAAACACCACATCTTCTTAAGTTCTTCACTATAAGGAGGGTATTGTCTGTCTCTGGCCAGGACCCAGCACTAGGTGGAGGTCACACAGATGAAACGGAAGGTGAGGTGTCCCTCTTATCTGCTTGCAGAGACAGAGATCAAACGTTTCTGCTACAGGTCAACTTCAAACAACCAGATTGAGTTAATGCTTCCCTCTGTAAACAGAGCTCTTGTCTCATCCTTGCTCATCTTCCCAAGACAGCTTAACATCCCTGTCAGTATCCCAAATAACTTATCCTCAACCAAAAAGATGACAAGTAACAATGAGGGGAAGAAGGAATTTGGAAGACACCTAGGTCCAGGTCAGGGTGAGATGATTTGGCTTGCAGAAATGGACAGAGTATATTTTAGAATGGAAAAAATTAGCATGTCTAGGACACAAGACCACAGGTCTGGAGGGAGGCACCAATGGGCAATGGGATGATCTGACCTGCAAAACTAATGCCCTGAGTAAGAAGTGACAGCTATGTAACAGAAGAGGAGTGCTACCACGTTTGACAAAGACCTTCAATGGACAGAGCTTTTGCTGCAGTGTTGCTGGGTAAGAGGAGCAGCCCAGGGTGAATGGATTCCCAGTCTCATCACTTCTGATCCAAAAAGGGCTGCCCTGATTAGTGCTCTCCCTCATGAGACATCAGTTCTTCTGTTTGTCCAGATGGTCCAAGGGCAAAGGCTCACATATTCATCTTTTCCTCTCCAAAGTTATTCAAAGTCATCCAATAAACATCTCAAATGTATAAAGAAATAAATAAAAGCTCATTGAGCTGGATAGTGCAATTAAGCTGATCTGCTCTCTATCAAAATCAAAAAGTGCTTCCTTCCTGGAAACAACACACTTAGAAAAAATGAATTTATTTCACATTTACAGAAGAATACACTGCTTTTTTTGAATGTCCTTATACTTGGAAGAAGAACATGGATTTAATCCATACCCTGGAGCAAACTTCAAAGTGGTGGCAAGTGAAGAAGAAATTCCCAGTATGGGATCACAGTCCTTTGCTCAACATCATCCTTTAGAGATCAAATATAAGAATTGGTGTTCTGGTGTTTCTTCTTCTTCTTCCCACATTTACCACAGTGACTGAAGGAAAAAAGAAGGCATAAATGAGGAAGAAAAAAGGAGTTGTAGTTCAAGCCACAGTACTGACGTTCAATTGTGTTTGGTTTTTTTTGGTTGTGTATTGAAGTGGTAAAATGCTGACACAAGATCCAAACGCACTGTATGAAACAGTAGTCTATGTCACTAACTCATTAAGAAATTTGCTGTCAGGCAAGCCAAGCTGTAAATTTTCCCTATATGCCTGTAGTGCATTGAAGATTCTAGTTCATCACGTGCTAGGAATGGGGAAGCTGTGCCTATATGTCTTCAGTTATAAATTCATTCAGTGGAAGCTGTGGAAGCTTTCACAAGCTATGGACTTCTTCACAGCACGCTTTAATTGAGGTAATGTCTGGTTTTCTTGACCAGAGAACTGCAGAATATTCTTTGCAGTCTATCTCTTGTACACTATCATTTTCTGCCTCCAGAAGTACACAGGAAAAATTTATGAGAAAAATACAGATTATCTCCCAATGGTTTTTGGGGGTGGTGATCTGTTTAGCAACCTGTCTTAGTGGTACTGGAAAGTTCACACTTTTATTTAGGAAAAATTATCTGCTCATAGTATCAACCTGACTAGGGAATTTACTTGGATGCTCAAAACACATCTATAATTTATGGTGGTCAACAAGGTTGGAGAAGAATATCCTCAGGAAACCTCGATCAGGTAAAAGTTAGAAAATACATAGCATACCCTGAAAGTTGCTCTACATCCTCCACTGTCTCAGGTAAAGAGATTCCCTTTGTCTCTGGTAAAAGTAATACTAGGATCCCACAGACAACTGCAAGAATACCTGCAATGGGCATGAATGAAAAACAAAAAGAATTTTAAAAGGTGTTACTTTTTTATATTCAGGGTTCATCAGATAAGGAAAACTTACTCAGACTAAGGTTAAAGGGATATTTTTAAAGTACAACAGGTATTTCTGATTAGTCCTACTCCTATTGAGTACCTTCATGTGAATTTAACGAGCATCTGTTACAAAAACAAACGAACAAACAAAAAAAACAGAGCTGAAAAAAAAAAAGAGGAATATGACTTCATTTGCAGCCTGAATTGCCCAAAATAAGAGATCTTAGAGGTCAAATCTTATATATCCTTCAGCAGCATAAGTATTTCAGCATTAGATAATGTAATCGCAGTACTTCTATATGCTTCTATTCTTAAATTAATAGGATTTTTTTTAAATATATTTTGTCTTTCCATTTATGTTTCCAAGCTAAATTTGTCATTAGCATCAATTTCACTTCTTACTTTATCCTATACCTTTTCCTTTTTTTCCCCAGCCACACATAGCTCTTGTAAGTCTGGTTTACTTCCAGCCTCCTTGTTGGAAAAAAAATATACATTTTTTTTTCTGCATATTTATTCTGCAGGGTTTATTTTCTCAAAATTAAACTAAGGAAAAGAGTTTTTTTTTTACAGGAAAAAGAAGTTACGGCTAATACAACATCCACATCATAACCGTGTATATCAAAATAAAAATTGTTCAAGGACATTAATTGCTACTGTCCAGAGGTTAAGTTTACTCCTCTGCCATTACACAACTTAGCTGCAAGGTTTTTTAGTCTTGAAACACCGCACATAGCTTCATCCTTCAACACAGATACCAAAGGGAGCCTGAGATCTTCCAAAGCATGCTGTGAAACCACCCAGATCTCGACCATTTGCTGTTCAGCCTCTTGCACTAGGCATGATGGTTGAGAAGGGCTGGTTTCAGGGGAGATGAGGCCACACACTACACTAGTGTCCTAAGCAAAAAGCTCTTCTAGGAGAATATATCAACCAAAAGTCTATTTAAAATCAATTCTTACTGAAAATAATCAGAGGTAGCTCCAACCAAATGGCTGCTAATCGGAAAAGCAGAAATGGGGCTATGATCCCACCTAGGTCACACAAACTTGAGCACAGGGAGACACCAAAGTTTCTGCAAAAGAAAAGCAATGCCAGATATTTAACAGATGCTAACAAGCAGATGATCAAATACAATTAACTCCAAAATTGTCTCATCAGTATATGCCACCTACCTTGAAGCGTGGTATTCAGTTAGGAAACTCTGGATAAAAATGAGTTGTACTAAAAATCAGTGAAATAGGGAATGGTGAAAAGCAGAGCAAAAAAGTTTTGCCTTACCTTAGTGTTGTTGGGTACAACTCAGAATTCACAAGGTACACGATTTCAAAAGCGATTGTGATGCCCAGCCTTCCCAGTGTGGCCACTGTGGTTTTGAACCATGGAATATCTGTCCATTCAGAAAGAAACCCTGGTGAGGGAGACTTTACTTCATCAGCAGAATGCTGTAAGCAGGGATTTCACCTTGATATGTGCACTGACTGCAGCACAGCAAAGGATTTTCCCAATTAGGCTGAGGTGGGATCTACTGAGCAGACTCTGGTTGCTACAGCTGCTTCTGGGTGCTCTGAGCTCACTAGTAGTCATTGGCAATGCTCCCATTCTTCCTCACGGACAGAAAAACTCCTGCCATGTGAAATCACTGACAACAGCAGCTTACCAAGCTTGAAAAAGGGACTGGAGAGTCAACTACTCAGCTGGGGATTTACAAGAAAAAAGCATTTTGGAAAGCTGTTCCTACCCCTGTCCAAATCAGCCTCTATAGTCATGACTGTGTGACAGGCAGGAGCAGAACGCATCCTCACTGCCTGTCTGCCCAAGTTATTCCTTGTCAGGACTTAGGTGGGACTCAGGTCTCACTCAGACATGCTATTTCTATTCTCATGCTCCTAAAAGCTCCAAGCCCTATAAGCAAAAGCTGTGACACAGCAACGCTGAATCAGTACATGCCAGACTGAAAGTTAAACTGCTGCAGATATCAGCCTATATTGGTGTTCACTGCTTTCCAGCATCATAAGATGTTGCTGTGGGGAAACAAATAACTTCCAACTAATTAAATCAGGAGAGCATATCATTCTCCTTAGAGTAGGCTAACTACAATTCATAATTTTTTTTTTATCTATTGCACATTGGATACACTCCTAACACTGATGCTCTCAGGCATCCTCCTGCTCTGGCACTTGGCATTGTATCTGTCACAACCAGCCCCAAGCCACTCGAGCAGGCTCTCTCTGCTCAGGCTCTGGCCACTGCCTCTTAACAGGGAGCCAGGTACAAAGAGCATGATGGCCACATCCACGCCACAGGGCAAAGCCATCCCAACTCATGTGAAACCCCTCAGCAGTCCTCCAGCTCCATCTGGAAAGCCAACAGCCTCTGATGGAGAGGCACCTAGAACATAATGTGGAGCACCTCAATGTCCTTGGAGGAGCATGGTCTCCTGTGTGGACACACCATGAGTGAGCAGACTGGGAGGATAGTAAAACAGTAACACTGAACCTGGCATGAAGGGGAGCTCTGCTTCTGGAGAGGGCTCTGGCAGAGATTGTATTTTCTCAGAACTCCAATAGGAGGAACAAGAAAACATTTCAGTTCTTTCAGAACCAGCAAATGGATACTTAGAGGTTTTTCCATTCCAAAATAATCAAACAAGACCCCCAACAAATTTCATCCTACATTGTGAAACTGCCTTTGCCCTGCAAAGCTCTGTTTTCAAACACTTGCCAGAAAAGCAAAGGTTGGAAATAACAAAACAAACCCACATTCTCATCCTGGTTCCCCTTCAGTCCATAGGGACCCCTCGGGAGAAGTGTAGCTCCTCCCTGAGCCAGGGGTTCTGACCTGTGTGACCACCCCAACATGACTAGGCTTTCACAAACTGCTGGTGCAGCTTTTCCCATCTGTGCAAACATTTTACTTGAAGCAGTACTGGGACCTCAGATGTCCTATCTGTGAGTACCTTAGCCACCAGGATTGGGCCCTCTGTGCCCTAATGTCAGTGCTCCACAGCAGAGAACTGGCCAGTAGCCAAGCATAGCATATTGGCTATACACAGGGGATCCCAGCAGCAGAAACCTGAGTCATGGTGGACAAAATCCTAGGGGAGAGCAGACCCAGCATTCAAAGACTTCAGTGGTCCTCAAACATGCACTAATAAGTACTTTTGGAGGAATTGCTTTGCAGGGAGCTTAACTGAGAGAGAGATGAGCAAACAGTCCTCTCTGAAGGATTTCATTTTGCACTCATTGCAAATCTGCCTGCTTACGTCAACATATTACACCCTTGAAACGGTTCCTCATGCTCTTCTGAAGAAAACTATTGTCCCTTGATAAAGTCTGTGATTAAAACCTCTTGGTTAGCAGAAACTGCCGCTTGTTCTGACAGGAACATCTCTGGGAAAAATGAGCCTCTCTAATGCCTGTTTGGTTGCCAGTTCCTTCTGTTCTGAGGCAAAGCACGCTGATGTGGTAACACACAGTACACAGCATCTCCAAATGTCCCTCTGTGAATATGCACTTGAAGGTACAATATAACAGCTATACAGGAGGGAAAACAATTTAAAGAAAACGAAGGAGTGCTGGGAAACCTTCAAGTGATATCAGACCCTTTACATGCCTTTGAAATCAGACAAGAATTACTTAATTGAAACTCATAACATTCCTCTACCCCCTCAACATTGCCCAGACTCCTGCTGTGTGCCACATCCCCTACTTCCTTGGATGAGGATGAAAGGGAGAGCATGAATGAGGGTGGACAGAGCACACAATAACCTGGCACCACTGAGCCACTGTAACAGTCTGATAAAAACAGGACAGCCCTGACGCCAGAGGAAGATCTCAAGAGGTTAGGGCCATAATATTTTCCCAGGTATCGTTTTATTTTGTAATGAGGGGACTCCAAACAGTGTCTTAGCTAGACCACTGATTTCTTCCATCATGAGACTTCCAAGTCAAAGAATGCATCTTCCCTTCCTGTGTGTTCTTCCTTTGCACGTGCCTTCAAAATTGTACAGGGCCTTTATACACATTTTCCAAGATCACACCCATCTGCTGTTCGCTGTTTATTAAAGATACAACTGTGCCATATCTCAGGACAGCCTACGAGCAAATAAATTGTGTTGTTTCATGACTCTTAGTTTTGCCTGCATCACTAGACCCCTTTTACTTTTGTCTACACGCCCTTGTTTAAGGGGTGTCAGAGAGAAAAGCCACTGACCTAAATAAGCCAAGGTAGTGAAGAATTGGAAATTACCTTCTGGCAAGAAGGCAGTAATAAGGCATGCAATTCCTGCCACAATGTTGCCTATTGCGAAGGGAAGGCGCCGGCCAATGCGATCAATTGTGATTAAAATTAGGAGAGCAGCAGGCAATTCAACAGCTCCTGAGATGAAGAAGTCCAGGTAGAGGTTTCCTCCAACAATTCCCAGGCGCATGACAAGCCCTTGGTAGATCAGGGCACTTGTGAACCTAAACACCAAAGACAAAATAGTGCCGTGAGGCAAATGGCTGGAAATGCCCTAGAAGTCAGCAGAGGATTACTCTTGATGATGTCCCACCCGTGTAACAAGCAGCACTGATTATGGCCACTTACCAGGCGTACATCAGGATGAGTGTGTTCCTCCTCATCTGAGGAGTCCTCACCAGGTCAAGAAAAGAGGGATTGGTGACCTCCACGTTGCTAACAGTGATCTGAGGAGAAAGGCAAACAGCAGAACCAGCTGTCAGGCATCTGACAGCACAGTATCAGTAAATGCAGTGCTCAGCAGTATTTCAGTGAAGTGAGAAAGCACACTGACAGCCTGGTTTGCTGCTTCTAGCACTCCGGAGCAGTACGTAGTTATTAGAAATAGCTTATAACTGAATTCAGCTACTAGTTTTCCTTAGCAACGACAGAGCAAAAATTGGAAAAAAAAAATCTCAAATTTTGACCTGAGAGTGGAAAAATGATTTCCTCATAGCAAACTGAAAGAGATTAACTTAGAATCCCTTGAAAGACAACGAATAGCTTTGTCCACACGATGGTCATTCCAAGCAGAGAATGCCACAGGACAAGCAAAGCAATGAGTTGTGGGATGGCCACTGGTGACACAGATGGGCAGCAGGAAGTGCGAGAAAAATAAGATCTGTGAAGGGGTTGCAAAATGTAACTGGTGAAATTCAGAGGCACTTCAAGTACAAAGCACTATGCTGATCAAGGCTTTTACCCTGAAACAACAAAAAAATCCTGTGAAGTATGGATTAATGTGCCTCAGAGGTTAAGTCTACTCACACTTCCTCTAGCACGATTATAATGAGGCAGATGATGAAGTAATTAGCTGGAAGGTTTAACAATAACAGAAAAGGGCTGGTTGATTATATCATGGCTATACTTTGGAGCGCATTGCCATAGAGTTTTGTGGAGCCAGAACACTAGCAGGGACAAAAAGGGATTATTAAGCACATCCACAGAGGCAGACTTGGCCACCAGTTTTTAAACGTGGCAAATCAGAAGGAGAACCTGGTCAGGAGTTTCCTAAGCCTGCCAGGGACCAGAGGTTGAGGAACATATCATGGGAAGGATCAGGCTACTCCTGCCCGAGACACTGCTCTTATTTTGTTCCCTAAGCATTCACTACTGATATTTACAGACATAACATTACGACACATGCTGGTGCCTGAGCCAACAGGCAGACCTTTGATTCTTATGTTCTTTTTGCAGGTGAGGAAGAGAACATACAGGAGGTTTTAAGCAGAGACCAACATGGATCTGCCTAAGGACTGGCAACCACAGTTGGAACTTCCATCATCTCACAGAAAAGCTGAGGGAAACATGGAGTTAAACCTGCTGCACATTTTGAGGGGGACTTCAGGCAGCCTGGCTGCTGTGGCTCCCAGAAAGGCAACCCTGGCCTGCAGGGAGATAGGGTGAGACAGAGAAGTACATAGGACCACATGCATTCATGAAGAGGCAACAGGTAAAGGCCAAAGCACTGTCTGAACACCTCCTCTGCTCAGCCAGGGCTGTGCCCATGGCTGTTGCTCTGCATTTGTTGTTCAGACCACAAAGCAGCACAAATGTTTCCAGTGAGATTTATACAGCCATATTTAAGCACAACTTTTCATAACTGAGTCACAAAACTTTTTAAGTAGAGAGAGAAATGCCACAGTTGTTTGAGCTTCCTTTCTGCTCCCTCTTGCTTTTCTTCTGCAGCCAGTGCCTTGAGTTTTCTTCAAAGCACTGCCACTTCTGCTGCATTCCAGAGCATTTTGTAGGGCAGGCTGAGGTTGCTGGGTTCCTGCACTGCTCTCAGACTTGCTCATAATATGGTTACAAAGCTGACATGACTGATTTATAAGAGCAGGCTGCCAGCCATCAGCTGTGCCTTTGTGCAAATATGGTTTTAGTCCTCCAAAGGATGGAAGATAAATCCAGCATGGCTGCTACCATACATTTTAATGACTCAATAAAGTCATAATAACCCCAAGCATAACTGAGCATTCTGTATAGATGAAGAAATAAAACACTGAAGAGTCAACAATTTGTCAGGAAGAAAATTCTCTTCTTCTCCCTTGAAGTCATGGAGAGCTTTGCTATTCACATCAGTGCAGCCAGGAATTCAAAGACAAGAGCCCACGTTTCCAAAGATACACAATGCGAAGACTCTGTGGGAAGTTTTATAATTAACTTCCATGGCATGTTTATGTCCCATCGAATTACATCTCAGTTTTTCAGCAACAAGTATCAAAGGCTACTCATAGCAGAGACATATAAGTCTGCACATACTTAACTCTGCAGAACAACGTGTGCACATGTATGAGACACATGTAAGCTAATGTATATACTGGAAATGTCTGTGTGTAAAGGGAGAGAGTATTTTGATCCATGACTCTCTCAAGAAGCAGTTCTTACTCAACTAGTCATGGCTCATTCTCCTTTTGGATAGAGATCAAGTATGAAACAATTAGCATGAAAAATAAATAGTAAGATAATTATAAGTCCTTTTTCCCAGTTGCTTGTAATATTCAACAAAGTTAATGAGTTCTGTACAGAGCTGAACTGTGCCAATGTCATAACTCAAAGAGCAATAGAAAGTAATGTTTATCTGTTTTTATACAAAGGTCATCTGTGTTCTCTGTGTGCCAGTAAAAACACAAGGCTGATGCATCCAGAGCCATACAAGGGATGCAGGCAATGAAACTGCTGTATAGGGACAGGATAATCTTAGCCAAAATATGATGAAAGATAATGCTTCTCACCCCCATCTCTCCACACCTGCACTTCTCTACCTGAAATTCTGGAGCTGCAATGTGAATGAGAACTCTGATGCAAGTTAATGTGAGAAATGCACTCACTTCTCTGCTAACGTGCTTCCTGGAGATACTGTCTCTCCTCTGGGCACAGCAACAAAGAGGACACATTGCATACTGAAAAGGTCCCAGGAACAGATTCAGCTTGAAGCTGGGATAATTTGCTGCAGCTATGAGTGCCTCAGGGTCATGAGGTGGAACACTTCTGAAAGAAATTAAATATGACTTACAGCAAAAAGTAGGAAAGACGTCTGCATTCTGATGTGACACTTGAATATGCTGATATGTCCAGAGAGGGGAAGGAGGAAGAGGGTGCAGGAGCTGCATGCAGAGGGAGAGCTGCAGCAGCAAAGCTTTTCCCATCGTTGGCCATGCTCAGCGCGTCTGGGTAATGCTGACCAGGACAGGTGAACCTCACTGGGCTATCTGCCCCAGCCAAGCACAATGAGCAGAGTTATCCATTTCTTTCTCATTAGTTAGCCCTTTTCAGTTTACTTATCTCTCACTGGTTTCAACCTGCACTTTTGTTGTACCAAAGGCTAATTCAGCACAGCTCATTTTGCTTTGTAGGACAGCTTAGGGTGATTTCCTGATCTTGGCTGGTATTACATTCGTGCTTTGGCTTTCACTGGTGACTTGGCTCACTAATCGCTGGCCTAAGCTATTACTTCTCCTCAAATCTCCCTCAATCACATTGTTTCACTAACATACAACAGTTTTATTCTGTATATTCCATTTCTTGGCCACAGAAGTTAAGTATAACTTTTTCCCTGAAAAACTCCTCCCTCCTCCCCCCCAATCATTACTGCTCCCCTGAACAATGTAACATACAAAACTTAATTACAGCAACACTATGGTACTTAAGTTGCTTATAAATAAAGCATCTGGCTATGGAAATGTGTGGGTCAGCACACTAATCCCTGATAGTATGTCTAGTTTTGACTTTAGAAAATCATTAGTCTAGAGACATATCTCAAGAGGCACAGCATAGGTCATGGCCCTGCTTCTCTACAGAGCCTGCCGTGTTAAGATTAATTTGCCTGAGCTGTCATTAACAGACACTTAATGAAGTGGAAATACAATGGAATATAAAGTACAAACCAACTGGCATTTCTATAATACTTCCATATTTGCAGACTTCTAGTATGCTTCTTGCAAAGTCTGTAGTTATGGGGGCAGGAATGCTCTTGAATTAGCAGAACAGCTTCAGCTGAATGACCGATTTACAGAGCACATTTCTTAGCAGATAAATAAAATCCTGTGCATTTGAAAGAGATGTCTGGTGTTTAAGGAAGAAAGTATTAAACTTGCTTGGGGTTCATCCAGAACAATATTCTAGGATTTTTGTGAAGTGTTTCCACTTTTTTTTTTTTTTAAAGCTCAGATAAATCTCAGTTCCTCCCTTTCTAAAGGAAAGCAACAGGAAATAACTTCGTGAGATACCAACCTGTCAGAACCCAGGATGCCAACTACAAAGCACAGATTATAACCCTTCCTGAGAGGACAGGACAAACTAGTCCTCTCTAAACACTACCATCCTAACGTCTTCTTCCTAACGAGACTTCATTCATTGTTTTTCAAACTTTTTTTCAGCCCTTGTCTTTCTAGCCAGTAGCACTTTCCAGCACTCCTGCACTTAACAACCTAAGTATGGGGACTAAAATCTTGTTCTGGTGTGATGCTTCGAGTGTTGTCCACCATACAAATCACATTGAACTTTCAAAAGATTAAAAAAAATCCTAGGAAAAAAAAAAATCTAGCTCAGGCAGATGACAGTACCTCAGAGTAATGCGGCGAGAGATATTTTCCATTGTGTTTTGCAATGTCGTGCATGATTTTTAATGCTTTCTCTCCCTTTTTGCGTGTCAAAAGCCAACGTGGAGATTCAGGAACAACCCTGTAAAAACAGAGAAGTCATTAACAGGGGTTTTGCCTGTTAAAATCTTAAGCAAAGAAAAGTCCTTTGACTTTTGCCTGCTTTTATACCCTTTTATACACTGATTTTTCAATCTTTAGAAGCGAAAACTCCTCAGTCTCTCACACAATATGTCATCCTTGAGGGGAAGAAGGGAGGAAACAGACCATGTCAATGCTTAGCAAAGTTCAAAAGTAAGAAATCTAACTTATCTGCACCTTGTACATCAAGTGCAGTAACCAACAAACCAACAGGTTGTTGGTAGAACAGCAAGGTACACTGAAAGTCAACATTAACCATGTGTACTTTCAAGAACAGGCAGACCAGCAAGCTTCTAGCTATATTTATACATATTTTATAAACTGTGCCCAACACAAGACCATAGATTAGTGTTTCAGTTTCTGCTTTCTTGCAGTTAAGATTAATCACAGTCTAAAAGTGCCATGGCAATGACAGAAAACTTTTGAAGAAACAGTACAACATGCAAGAGAAGGATATATGGCTTAGTATGTACATGTGAGTACATGTATATACATACAAGATCTCCTTCCTAATTTACATCTTGCACACTAGAGATTTTGAGCCGCTGCGGTGGTCTCAAGGTTCTAATAGCAATAGCAACAAGAGCAATGACTGCAATGTTACCAGTAGTAGAGTAGGAAAAGGAAGTTGGGCAGTGAAATGGCCAGCTGGATCCCTTGCCAGGTGGGAACCAAGTAGGCAATTCCAGGGAGAATCATAATTCCCAAGGTGAAGAATATCTGTATCACAATCCCAACGATCCGCTGATCAGAACCAACAATCTCTGTCACTGAGCAGATAGAAAGCCAAAATGAACAAAACAGAAACAAACCTAGCTCAAAAAAAAAAAAAAAAAAAAGTCAGCAGTGGAGCATAAAGAAGAATGGTACTGTATCAGTTCAGGTCAGTCTGTCTAGCTAGCCCAGCATTTTTCCTTCAGCTGTATAAACTGTCACCAGGTATGTCCAAACATGAGTGGTACTGGTACCACCCCATTAACTTATCCACCATTCTTTGGCCAGAGGTCTCTGACTGCACGTTTACTAACAAATTAAACAGGGACAGACCAAGGTCTTGAGACTGCATCACAATTAGTAGCAGTTGTTTGCATTCTCCCTCACATAATTTTGGCTCATGCTCCAGACCAGAGGGTCATTCAGGCAGGGGCTGCACTTACAGTCAATATGGACAAAAATTCCATGGGGAAGAGAGTTTAGCTCCACCACACTGATTTCTCTGAGGGCTAAGATATGGTCTACAGTTTGCTTTATTTACTAGAACAAACATAGCCTTTTTTTTAATCCTTTGCTAGACTTTTTTATTTTGTGAATGTGTGCTTATGAAACATGTGCAAGCCCATATGTCAGACAGTATTCCTGTCAACAGGAAAAGCTGCATTGCTTCTGAATTTCCTATGACCTGCTACACACAAATAGTGTGGTGACACATATGAAAGGAGAATCAGAACAGTTCTGAAGGACGTCACTCTTTCTAGGCTGCCCTTACGCATTATTTTTTCCTTGCTCTTCTCCATGAGATCTCATGAGGTCAAGTAAGCATGTATGCTGCTGCTCATACCCATCTCATATCTGTACTCAGTATTGAAACAAGTTTGCACTTGCAATCGTACCAGTAAGTGAGTAGACATTGTCAGGTAAGGAAACTATTTTGTAGAGCTTCTATAAGGGTTCCTGGCATGTTTTGCATGCAGACTATATATCTGGGGAAACAGTCATTAGTTCCAACACGAGCCCAGCCCAGGATCATACCAAGTTACAATTTGCATGCATCCACCTTGTCACTGAGGATAAATGCATTAAATAGAATGGACTTGGGTTATTTGTCATCCCTTTTGATCAAGGAAAAATTATCATCAAGAGCAGGGATAACCAGACTCCTTGTCCTCCATTCCTCATTCCCTCACTTTTCTGAGTCAGAAAAAGAAAAATGGAAGATAACAGTTCTCACCAATCACATAGCATGTCATCCAGGTTCCCTTGCCAAAGACACCTTGGAGAAAACGGAAGATCAAAAATAGACTAAAGTCTGGTGCAAAAGCCACTATAATACCACATATCCCAACCCCAAGGCAGGAGAGCAGGTAGATGAGGATTCTGCCATATCTGTTGAAAAAAAGAAAATAAAAATCATGATAGTCAATAGAGTGTACCATCTCATTTGACTGTTAAATTCAAAGGTGCCTTTTTGAGATGTGCCTTGTTCCAAATGGAAGCTGCCTGAAACTTTGCAGTCTTGGCCCTCTTTTCTCCGTAGTAGTTATCACTGAATTTTAAAACTGGAGATGTTCTCATCAGATTCTCTTTTATTTTAGACAACTGCTGATCATATTGTAGCTAAACTATGGCCCCTAAGTCACAGTTTGTAGTTTTGATTTAGTTGAAATAAGGGAAAAATTTGTGCGTGTGTGTGGAGGGGGGAGGGAATTCTGTTTACACAGATTAATCTCTTAGTTGTAATTGTAGCCAGCTCTGTGGAAAAAAAGCCATTACTTCCTTAATCACCTTATCTGATTTTCCAGTGTTGCTTTTTTTTGTTTGTTTGTTTTTTCAGGTTTAAGACCACTTGGTTCTCAAGTCTGCCTAACTTTTTCATGACTCTCATTTTCCAGCAAAGTGTCATTGTTAATGGGTGTGCTGAAGGTAAGCCACAATTCCAGAAGAAAAAAGGGAAAAGCAGCAAAAGAAAAACACAATAAAACCTCCCTATAATTTTAATAGCAATCACGTCCTTGGAACACAACAAGAATTTCCATTTCTGTCTTTTCTGGTGTTGTTAATGCTATGGTTTTAAAAAGAAACTGAAAGCTGATACAGTTGTTTATATTACCAGAAAGGATTAGTATGTTTGTTCATTTTGTTCAAAAGATTTATTGGAAAGAATTGCTATGGGACAATAATCAGGATAGGAAGTTATTTTCATTTCAGTCAGTTCTTCTCAGTCTAAGTTCTTCTTTTTCAAAAAGAAAAGTCTAATGCCTTGGGTAAAGCACATTCCTGCAGTGCCTCCATCAAGGCATAGCAATCATAGTTGCTCTGTAGTTACATTACGATTAATACATGGGTACTCCTGGACATAACGTAATAATTAGCTGCAATATCTCTCATATAGTCTTAAGGTACTAGTATTACAACTGCACAACCAAACACTGAACAAACATACCCGAAGTCGCCCGTGCCATTACATCTCTTCCTCTTTTCTATATTCTTTAGTACTATATCCCTGGAAAAGATCAAGTTTTTCTTAAAAGTACTCTTGTTTGCTAGGTTAAAGTTTGGTTTCTGAGTTTACATTCCGGTTAATTCTGTAAGTGTTTCTGCTTGCTGTCCACTTCACTGGCAGAGCATATTTCTTCATAAAATACTTTATTTCTGCCTTTATTTTTCTTTGATAACTGATAATAGTGAACAGGGGTGCTCGTAGACAAAGCATAGGTTGCCTATCAATGAGTAATTACCAACACAAAGCAGAAGCCAGGCTCCTTCTTCCACTTTAAGAAAAAAATAGGTAGCAATAGCAGGGGCTCCCTGCTCTAGAGTGGGCTGCTGCCCAAGCCTGATTGTCAGCCACATCTTTTCTATGACATTCATCCAGCCCTAGCACAGTTAAAAACAGTACAGAGTTATGATCTTGATGGTCCACATGTAAGTCCAGCATGTGAACAGTTACCCTACTGCGCTCACTCCTCTTCTCCTCAAGTAGCTGCTTTCCTCAATGGTTCCCTTACATATTTTCCAGTAATCACTAGCCTAGAAAGCTCTTATGAATACATCCTTTTCATTCTGTATCCTTCTACCCTTCCTGGGTCCAGATGTGTACAGAAAACACTGGAAACCAATATTTTGGTTTTAAAGTCCAAGTATGATCAGGAAATATCACTGCCTGAAGATTCCTCCCCAAAAAAGAAGTCAAGGTTTGGTTAATCCAAACTGAAGTAGTTTACCCGAAGTTCACTAAACTTCCAAACTGGTCATGTGTGCTTACTGCAGTCACTACAGCTTATTTCATCTCCAAACAAATAGAAGGATAGCAGTGTTAACACTTTACCTGTCTGCTGCATAGCCAAGGGTGAAGGCACCAGCCAGAAAGCCCAAGTTGAGGATAGCCTGTGAGAGATCCAACATCCAGGCATGGCCACACACAAGGTTATACTGTGGGAACAAGAGAGAAGTGTAAACATCCTAGGTAGACTATCATCATCCCCAGAGCATAGCAGTACAGAAACAACATAAGCAGGAAGGACAAAGGTGAGAAGATGAGGAAGGAGATCTCTGGAACTGGAGTTTCACTTACATTCAGGAATCAGTTCGTTTTGATGGTGCATCACTTGTTACATACATTCACGTGTATATATATATATGTATATATGTATATATATGTATGTATATATATGTATATATATATATATGTATATATATTATAAAGTATAACTCTTTTTCTTTTCTCTATCTTAGTAAACAGTTTTATCTCAACCCATGAGTCTACTTCTTTTTCCCCCGCCATTTTCTCCCCTATCTCACAGGGAAGAGTAGGAGTGAGCAAAAGGGCTATGTAGCGTACAGCCATCTGCTGGGTTAAACCATAACACCTGGTCAGCAGGTCCTTTGGTAAGGTTCCTCTGGCCAGCTGAGCCTTCATTTCAGGCATAGGCAATATGTTTAGGCTGGAGCTGAACGCTGCTGCTCAGCTGAGCTTTTGTACAATGCAGCAATCTCTCTCACAGGACCCCAAAGCAGAAAGCCAGCTTCAGCCTGCATCTGTGCCCCAGCTCTCAACATGACTTCACATGAGCCTTCACACCACTTTATTCTCCTTCCAACAAATGCCTGTGGAGTCAGTCTGAATATGTCATTCTCCAAGAAAGGCAAAGTCCTCACACTGCTCTGCCAGCAGTCCCCAGGAATAACAGATAAGTTGACTTCATGGCCTGCAGAGTGAATAGTCTCTCCTGTGAGGGGTTAAGAATACTTACCACCACACAAACAGCTCAGCTCCTTCTGATTCAGACCTTGGAAGGAAATATCAGGCTGACAGATTAGCAGAGAGAGGTTAATTCAGGATGAGATTTAAGAGCCCCTCGCAGAATTGCCCGAGTTAGAGATCAAAAAGTCCTCTGATACTTATTCCTTCAGAAGATGGTCATGAGAGAGGATTCCCCTTATAAGCCAGAACAGCCAAAGCGAGAATAGGGAAAATAGGGAACACAAGAATAGAAAACAAACTAAGAGCATTATTGCCCTGCCAGAAACACCCATAAAATCAGTGTGAGAAAAAAAATTAAAAGATGCACATAATAAAACTGTCAAAGCAATGTCAGAATGAAATTATGCTTACACAGACATCAAAATCCATTAAGAAAATAGTTCTCCCTTGAATTCGGTTGTTGATTTCAGAGACCAAGCCCAAGATTTCTACACTTAAAAGCTGTATTGGTATTACTGTTTTCCCTAGCTGACATACCAGTTCTCCCAGGAAGGGGCGAATAATTGACCTCAAACCTGTTTACAATTGTACAGCTACTGACACACATGGAGCTCTGGCTGAAGAACTGTTCTCTGAAAGCAAACATGACCTCCTTGTTGACATTTGGTACCAAAATCCCCACTCTTTACAGTAAGATTGTCTCACCCCAGTGTAGCAAGCTGGCTGTCTGAATCAGTCATCAGGGCACTGTCAGAGCAGATGCAACCCATCCCAGGGGAGGTGTCCATAGTTAAGAGCAGGGTACTTTCCTTTGGGGCTGCCTGCCTCCTGCCCTTGACCATGCACAGGTAGCTCAGCAAGGTGCCTGAGATGACAATGTGCTAATGAGGTGACCCCCTCACCCCTGTTTCAGTCATTTCCTTCCCAAAGTGCCCCCACCACACCCCTTGATACATTACAGAGCTGTGATCATAGGAAGGCCATGCCAACCTTCGAAGCGCGGAGAGAAATTTCCAAAGATGCAAAGGTAACTTAGGAGCACCACAGTCAGGGAAGAGCGAGCTCCAACATGCCAGCTGTGAACTAGCCACCAAGCACCATCACCTTGCCCAAAGTAAAAATCCTGCGAGGCCCACGGCAGCAATGGGCCCTTGGGTGGCCATGTGGAGCAGCACCATGCCCTACCCAGGCCCTGGTTCTAGAAGCATGTATTTTTGATATATACTTTTGTAAATAATATATATTTAATCTTTAATTAATTTGATCTCTCTTTGCTATAAACAGGCAGTGTGAATAAGCAGTTAAAAAGAGTGGGAGAACACATGCAGAAACATTCAGAGAAAAATGTATTTACTGGAGAACAGTCTTTCATCTCAATATCACTCTCAGATGACAGAACAGATGAAACCAGCTCTGGCTAACAATATAGTCAAATATTTTAAATATTCTTGTAAACAGGAAAACAAAACTTCTAGGAAACTGTGCTCTTTCTGAAGAAATTAGTGAAGACACCTGAATTAGTCCCATGCCCTGTTCATTTTTAATGTATTTACATAACTTCTGGTACAGATAAGCACTCTTGAAGCTTTTCTTTTTGCTTGACCTAGCAGCTAGCAATTAAGTGATTATCCTGTAAATGTCTTCCTTTTCATCTGCAAACTATCTTTAAAGGAGAATTTAACAGTTACAAGAGAATTGCATGTCCTCTGGAAATCTTTTTACGTAATTGCCTTCAGACATTTAGTTCTACCTAATAGTTATTCCCCTATTTATCACTGGAAAAGTATTTGCATCTATATGCAAATATATACCCAGGATTTCAGTGACTCCATTTAGCCAGTAGTACTCCTGTATGACACCTCCTTGCTAAAACGTCTCCATGTACCTGTCTAGCAGCCTCCAAAAAAAAGTAAAGGAGTGGTGCCATCTCTCTGCTCCAGCATAGGACATGTGCCCCTCCAGGCACTAGCTGATGTTTGTGCCATCATCACATAGGCCGTGCCCATGCACAGGCAGATAGGGTCCACACTGAGGAATCTGCCAACCAGGAGCAATTGCATTAATACATCTGGCAACATCAAGGAATCCTTGTAACGAAATCAGTGGAGAGCCCATTCATTGACAGTACACATTCTTTTCATAGCAAAACAAAAAAATCCTAACTACCCCCTCCTGTGATCTAGCATGTTTTTGAAAACTGGTAATGTTGAGAATCAAAAACTCCAGAGCTCTATCTGTCTAGACCACAACTGACTGGTTGTTTTTTTTTAAATGTTTTGTTTTCCTGAACTTTCAAGTTTAGGACTCCCAGGGAAGAAGAGCTATAGCTCACATCTGCAGAAGAGATGCAAGAGCGATAGTTCATTGCTGAGTGCCATACAGACCTCAGCAAACTAGGATCCATGTGGGGTTTCCTTTCAGAAGTGCTACTCCATGGCTGCACCAGCATGTCTCATCTGCTGCAAAATTTGGGACAATATCCTAGAGAAACTTTTGGGAGACATCAGAGTGAGCAGGGCTGTGTTCAGTCCTCCTTTGGCATTTGAGGGTGAGACAAGCAATAGGAACTATCTTCTTCAGGATATCCCCCTCCATAGTATCCTTAAGAGTGGGGAAATAAGTCCCTCCTACCCTGATGGCCTAGCAGTACAGGCAGGTGGATGTTCTCAGTCCAGCTTAGAAGAACATCCCAGTGATGGATGTCTTTCCAGTCATTAAGAACTGGAACATCCAGAACATTAACATGAAATTGCAAGGCAGAATCGCCCCTTGGTGTGACTGAAGGAGAAACACTGGTACACTTTTTCACTGATCTCCAGAGTAGCACCAAATTACCTTGGCTAGATCATTTTGTGATAAGGAAGAGGTTTTGCACTGGACCTCTGCAGTTCATCAGAGAATAAGTTCTCATAAAAGGAGTGGGAACTGGCTGAGATGAGAACAGAATAAACACTCATACTTGACTTAGAATCACAAAACATAATTTGTGGCGACCTCTTATTTCCTCGTAGGCTTGGCAAGAGACAAGCTTTTTCCACTTCAGCTGGACATGAAGGCTAACAGCAGACTTGTAATTCCTTGTATTTGAGAGATGTAACAATTGGACAGATCAATATGATGGGAAAGGTGTTACAACAGAGGTGCAACAAAAGAAGGACCAGCACAATAGAAAGTTGCTATGAAGGAAGGGATGAAGATTGCTCACCTGTATCACAAGATTTCAAGTTTGGAGGAGAAAGCTTCATCAGGAAGGGATCTCCAGAAAAAGCACCTTCCCCACGAGCAGTCAGCCCTTAAATGAGGTCTAAGGAGGTGCAGCCAGGCTTCACCCCTTCTGGTCACACTGCAGAATTGCCTCCACCTGTTCTCCTAGGACTGACCGGGTCATTTCCCCAGGTGCTCAATCAGTGGTTCAGGCTGTGACTCAGCAGCTCCCATACAAAGAGGCTTTATGCACCAAGTCCCAAAATGTTTCAGCACACCTCTACCTGCAGAGATGCACTGTTTTAAATGACAACATTTCATTAAAAGCTCCTCAAAGCACTGCGCTTTTGTGTAGGAGTTTGGAAGTTCTTTTTTTACCTGTCACAGTAAAGTTCCAATGAGGAGTTTCACCCATCATTTGATGAAAGAGACCTACAGTAATCCATCAGCCCAGTTTCAACAGCATGGTTAAAACCTATACATGTGAGTTAAGTGGCATCCATACAAATGGCTAAACAGCAACAAAGACTTTAAGACAATTTACTGCTTATTTGCAAAAGGAAAATTGGAGTTGTTTATTTGCTGTTGGGCAGTTCTTCTCTCATCTCTTACATCCTCTGGACAGCCAGAGTGCTATCTTCAACACATATTTAATACAATGAAAGCCCTGCAAACACACACAGAGGAAAATCCTTTTGTAAAAGATTCTGAAAGAGTGCTACAGAACACAGTCATTTTCCATGTCTTATTTCAAGCTGAACACCTAACAGGACAAATGGAGCCAGCCTCTACTCTGCTCCCAGAGAAACATATAATCTCTTAAGAAACAGCATCTGTACAAAAAAAACAATATGACAAACCGAGGCCCAAACCCTCAACCAGCACCAGCTAGCTCAACTGAGACAACAGAAACACGGCCCCACAGATGTAACAGCAAGGAACAGCTCCAGCCCCTCTCACACAGGGAAAGTGGAGAGTTTTGTAGGAAATTTAGCTATTACTTCTGTCTGAGCTCGCGTCTGCTTTTTTCCACCTTCCCTTCACTGCTTAATATTAATCCCAGAGTGATGGTGGAAATAAGACAATGTACTATTGTGCCAGCAACAATGATCACACTAGATCAGTGCTTCAAGGGTGTTGTTTCTTGCTTCAGAGAGGGAGAGCAAAAAGACCAGCTGCGCTATCTCCAGCCAGAGCTGGACTGCTGCATTATCCCCTGAGATAAGAGACTGCAGAAACTGAAACAAACATTTCTGGCCTACTTACAGGTTCTGCAAATGTTGGCTGACTTATTTTCTGAGGCAAGCAGAGGAGTAAAAAGATTTATTCACAGCAGGTGCAACAGGATACATCTGAATTATCATTTGTCCACCTCAGACCTCACACTTTGACTATAAGTTGCTGCCAGGTCCTTAAACAACATCATCTGTGTCATGGAGACTTGCTGCAGGCAAGACAGATTGGGATCAGTCCCTTCTGCTGAACTTTTGCCAACCCAGGCTGCTAATAAGCCCAAAATATACCAGCTGTGATGTAGCTGCTTATCTGAGCACCCAGACTTTCCTCATGCTTTCATGCACCTTGACAGGCAATCCAAGCTACAGGTGTGACTGTAATTCGTGAGCATGCCTGAAGAAGTAAGTCATCATCACCAAAATGCCTGAATAAAATATTTAGTACTTTGCAAACCATTACGCTTTCATCATAGGTACTCAGCATAGGTAGCAGCTGTAAGACAAATGCCAGTCACTCCAAACATCCTCCTTCTTTACCTTTTACTGCTGAGCATAGGATATTCCTCTGGTTAGCCTGGGTCACCAAATCTGGCTGTGTCTCCTCCCAGCTTTTTGTGTACCCTCAGCTCCTCGCTGGCAGGGCAGCAAAAGAAACAAAGAGTCTTTGGCTCTGTGTACCTCTGCTCAGCAACAACTAAAACACTGGTGTATTATTATCACTATTTTCATCAGAAATCCAAAACACAGCATCATACCAACCTCTACAAAGAAAATTATGGCTATGCCAGCCAAAACCATGACATGATACACACAGTTATGCCTCCCGTTTATACATGGAGTTGCACAAGACTTCATCAAGTTGAATGGGAGAAGATTATACTTGGCTCAGATATCTACTCAGACCCATCATCAAAGACACTACCACATTAGAGGGATCTCAGCCAAGTTTCACACAATGTGAGGCCTTTGCTGGTATCTCAAAACCTTTAAATCATCCCAAGTGCACTTTGCTTAAGTCTCCTTCAAGCACCGCAGTGCCAGTGGATGACTCCACCATGACCTGGGTGGATCACCTCTCAGGGCCTGTGGACATCAGAAGATTTTAAAAGAAAACCCTTAGCATTGCTCTCTTACCTGTCACTAGGCCATACTGACAGGCTTTGCTAAGCACTGCTCCTATGATGATTGCTGAATAGATTTTGCTCTTCCCAAATGTGGAAGGACAAAAGCCCTGCTCTGTTCCCCAGCAGACACAGGAGCAGATATAAGGTACCGGAATTCTTCAGATAGTTGAAAGAAACAAAAAAATTTCTGCACATACATAGACAAAATGATGCATTTAATAGCAGATGCATGAGAAAAGGAGAAGATGTTTATTGATCTGGTTAAGCAGATTACAGATCTACTTAAATTCAGTCATTATTTGTTAGCACCTCAGATGAGTAAAAGGAGATTTAAGTCCCAGTTTTAATTTAGTCATCTCAAATCAAGATCCTTTAATAGCTGATCTCAAAGCAGCTATTAAACTAGGATATGCATGTCACAGGTTTCCTTACAACATGAAGAAACTGCGCCTCATGGGCTGTGAGTTGTCCGGCAAATGTTGCAAAACTGTGAAGAGCACAAGCACTGAGGTGTCCCAGCACCCTGGAGCTGCGGTGACACTGCTAGTGTGATCTGATGTCCCTGTGCAGGGACAGGCATTTCTGCCCCCTGCTACTCACAAGCCCTTTCTTTCTGTTTTTCTCAATTTGTTCCCTTGGCACATTAGGAGTGCTTCCCCAAACAACTTGCGTCCCTCCTGCTCTACACAGCCCTGGCAGTGCCCCAGGACAAAGGCAGGAGAGTGCACGGGGAAAGGAAAGGCACAGGAAAGGCAGCTGTGCACAGGGTTTGCCAGTGAACATTCAACCTTTCGCTCCCATTTACAGTGGCAGCACAGACATTGGTTTCGTTTTCTCTAAGCCATGCCAAGTGTTTCAATGCATCTGGAAAATTGAAAGGGTGAAGGCCATAAACAACCTCTGAACACAGTCCTGTTGGCACAACTCACATGCCACAGCAAATCTGAAGGGGCAATCTCCTTTTTTTTTTTTTTTTTTTTTTTTCCTTAAGCTACCAGGTAGCTGGTGAGCACGGCTTCCTAGGTAGGAGACAGCCGGACCTACACTTGTCCTGACACCAGCAGCATGCCTCACACCAGCAGCACAGCCTCCCTGCCACAGCCCAGCAGCATTCACCTTCCTGTCACTATTACCACCAGCCAAGACCAGGTTTAGACACCAGCTCCCACCTGTCACTTGCAGCCTAATTTTGGTGGTGGCACACAAAAACCAGTGTTCAGGGCACAAAACTTTACTCTGAAGACCCTGAGAACTGTGAGCAACAGTGTCTCAGCTGGACTGGGAGAGTAGCAAGTTGAAAGGTTGAGGTGGGCACCACTTTCTGCCTCATGTTTGCTCAAGGCTTCACTTGCTGTACCCTACTCTGCAATTCAGGGGCACAGCTCCAGCACAGTCAAAGCTGGTGAATCAGGCAGGAACTACAGCCAGCAGCTATGTTGCCATGTTTTGCACTGCACCTTGATTATTTCCTGCTCAGCTTCCCGAAGCACACTAGTAATTTTTCATCACTGCATTGGTGACACAGTTGGAGAGGTCTACTGTACACTTACTTCACTATTACAGACTGCACAGAGGATTTTCTAGGACAGCATTGCACGTGGCTTTTCACAGCCTCACGAATGTCACCTACACGTGCTTACCAGCAGTGGTAACAGGTACTTGGTGGCACTCTGACATTTCAAGAGAAGCTAAATGATAGCTTTGAGCATAGATGTGTTGCTTTTTTCTTTAGTATACACAACAGTCTCAGCTGATTCCCATTGGATCTCAGAAGGGAGCCAGCTGCCAGTTTTCACTGCTACCTGCAGAGCTCAGCATTCATCACTGGAGACATGGAGAACACATGCTGCTGGACCAACCTGGTCACAGGCAGCCCCAGCCACAAGGGTATCACTTTGTTTTAACATCAAATCCCTCCAGCAAAAGAGAGCAGTAAGAGGAGGCACCATCCAGCTCAGCTCACGTTTCCCTGGAAGTTTGGCACTGACACCTGATCTCACTCTTTGTCCTGATCTGTTGGTGGGACCAAAGCCAACCCAGTAAGGAAAATCAGTGCCTGAAGAAGTGACTCATCCTCAGGTCCTCCTACTGCAACCCCACCCTGCGAGGGAAGCGCTGAGGTGGGGACAGAGCCTTTCCTTACCTCGCTGACAATGGAGGCGTGGGGCTGTTGGTACACCCAGGAGTCCTGGCAGGTGGCGAGTGGTGGGCTGCCCACTCTACCATCGAGGCGGTGGCTGAGGGGGCTGGCACAGCCGGCAGCCGCATCCCAGGTCACATCCAGACGCTCGCAGCGCCCACCGGAGGAGCCATTCACCAGCAGCAGCAGAGGCAAAACTGTGAAATTTCGCTCCTCTTCCAGCGTCCAGCCGCACTTTTCACTTAAATCAGCCGCCCCAGGTATCCGGCACCAATAGTTGTCCGGCACCTGCCCAAGGAAAACCACGCTGGCAAATAGGAATGAAAAAGTGATGCCTGTCTGACAAAGGAGGAAAAAGACCCTTTTCTGAAATCTTCCAAATTCCCCGGCTTCCTTCAACACCTCATCGAAGGAGGGCATGGTGCGAGACAGCTTGCCCTCTCAATGTGCCCGCAGGGCTTCCGCTTTGCAGCAGCTCTGTGCTCATGTCCCACGGGTGCCCCCGTGCATGACCCTCCGGCGACATGCAGCGTGCCAGGCTGCAGGCAGCCCGGGGCACAGAGATTTAAAGAGCACGAAAATACTGTCGGAGAGGAGGGGCGAGCCGTTTCCTATTCATCCTGAATGTCAAGCAGATCGTGTAATAAAAGCAGTTAACTCCTTAGGGGTGAGTGAGGCGCTAATGCTGATGTAAATATGTAGGTGCAAGGGCAAAGCAGTGAGTTAATCGGAAAGAGCAGAGGCTGTTGCAGAATGCAGCAATGAGTGATGCAGCCACTCAGCAGGAGAGAAAGTTGCCTCAGAGAGAACTGTGAAGTCTTTCTTCAGCAAACAGAAGTGAGTACTGCAGTAATGGTTTATTACTTGTCCAGAGTGCTACTTCATCACTTGTACAGATTTAATTTGGAAGTCTTTCCTTTCCATAGCATAATTAAAAGAAGGCTCTCTAACTGTTCCAGTCCAAAATCCAGGATTTTTTTTTAAAGTTGGCTCCATCTATTTATAAAAGACTTTTACATGTCCTTGTTCATTTTATTTTCACAAAATCTTCCCCATAAGTAAAATGCAAAATGACCGTTTTCACTTTCTGCCTATCAAAAACAAATCGTTTCACTTTTCTTTTCTGCTGGATTTTTGAGTGTGAGAAGGGAAGGGAGAGCCAGATCTGGGCTTCATTTCATGGGCACATGGGCACAACTCATATAGAACTCTCAGTCAGATCAGAGGCAACAATACACATTCTGCACTTTATTTGGATTATAAGGTCTACAGCCCCACTCTCCCTTTGCAGGAGAGACCACAGAGCCAGCACCTTTGAAGCATATCTCCAGCAATCCCTTATCTACTGTCACTTACAGCTATGGTTTTGGGTAGAACTACAATTTCTAAAACAGTTAGTTGCAAACTAAGGAAGACTCTGATCACTATACAGTCTATCTGACATGGGTTTTATACCAGATGTGAAACCAGGCTGTACTGTGAGCTTGGCAAAGATGATTGCTGTAGGTAGAAGAGCTACTGTGCTTGTATCAAGAGATGCTTTTGAGGAAATTTCACTTGTCTGCCAGTTAAATTGTTTTGTAATAATTAAGCTTAGAGGTGATCTTTGTGTCCAGGTCTGTGCCTAAGGAAGAATAGCAGAGTCTGATGGCTGGCTTTGAACACAAGAAATTGTTTTATACCAGCGGGGCTGAGCAAGGGTTGATCACACTGGGGTGCCAAAGATTAGATGGAAGATTCTGACAGCTGCCATGACCAGGGAAATTTCTGTGTAGGACCACCTCTAAGTTAAACCAACAGGGACAGAGCTGGATGCAGGCTCTCACAGTGCACTGATGTGCGGTGCTCTCACAGCTCTGCTTGAGTGTGTGAAACATTGGCTTCTTCTCAAGCCTTTCCCTAGTAAGAAATGTGGCTTTCATGTTGAGTGTTAGCTCAGTTCTGAACCACAAGTGGTCTCCTGTACACCATATAACAATATATCCCTGGTCAGCATTTCACCTGTTTAAGAAGCCATCCATTTCCACCTCTAAGTTAATCAATGGAGCTGATGTATGTCTGATGTGATATCTGAGCAATATTTGAGCATTTCCTCAGGAACTACTTTCTTTTCCTAAAGTAAGCATGGTCTAGCAGCTGGTTGACAAAATTTCATTGATCTCATCCATTATGTTCCTACTGTGCACAGGATGTGCACCAGAATCTGAAAGAAAACTGGCAGTTGGGAGAGATCAGTTCAAAGTCCCAGCAGCAGAAATCTGGGAACATTCCTGATATTACTTACTGTAATTGTTGGTCATAGACATAATGATTCATTCAGTAAAGTCAATTCAATTGTCTGGCATAGACAATGTCAAGGTGACCTGACCTCCATAGCATTCATACTTGTTTTCATTCCTTGTTCCAAAACTGAATTATCAATATTTGCCACTATATCATATCAATGTTCTGCTAGGCTACAGTTTGTGAAAGAAGTCTAAAACATCCCAGTGAGAGATTCATGGGAATGAGCATTAACATTACTCTACAAGTAAAGCAATTCCCATTTTTTCCAAGGCTTTCCTGGAACTTCAATTTCATGAACTGCAAAAACTGAACATATTTGAGGTCAAGAAGATGATGGGTTTGTATACAAAGCCTGCATCTGCATCCTCTTTAGAGAATGCCTTCAACTCTTCTTTGTGGACAGATCTTGGGGTCAAATTAGCATTTCAAGCATTTTGTCCTCTGCATATAATAAAATAAACAGTGCTCTTTGATATTGAGAGATATGCAAGGGAATACATAGCCGAGGAAGATGTTGACTGGTGAAGATGACAGAAGCAGAAAAAAATAGATGTGGAGTAGTGAACAAAAAAAGAAGGAGGGGGAAGGTGGGAAGGCAGCAAGCCAGGGAAAGAGCAGAGGCAGAAGCAGTGATGAAAGGGAAGCAGAGGAGAAAGCGATATGGAAGTACAGCTAAAATACAAACACAACAATCTTTGTTTGGAGCTGTCTTTAGACCCCTAAATGTCACAGCTATTTCAGAAACAGAATGAAAACTATGTAGTCTAGAGAAGACATACACTTCCTGCCTACTTATGGCTCAAACAGTACGACTTATATATGTCTGGGTGACAGCATAAAAGACTTGGATCAATACCTACTCTGGTCGAATCCTAGGAAATTCCAGTTTTAGCATAACGCTCCATATAACTTACCAGTGCTTCAGAGAAACTTAAAAACCTTGGTATCCTCTGGGACAACGTAAGCAACGTAGCAGTGACATCACTGAATACGCAGACACTTTAGGACACAATCATAGATTCTAGCATTGTTTCTGCGACTAAATTGTACAGAAAAACATGTGCTGTAGAAAGCCAAATAAAAGAGGGCCTTGGGGTGTGTTCGGGCAGCCATCATCCACCCTGCTCATTATGCAACTTGATGATGCTGCTTCATACTCCCAAATGTTTGTCTCCCATACGAATCTGCTATAGATGAGGTAGCCTCAAGCAAGAGGAGTGTAAACACATCGGTATCACCCCATCCTAGGGCAAGAAGACTGCCCACACCAGTCTTTTCTTCAGCCCTCCATGCCAGGAAAAGGGGCAGCCCTTCTGCTGGACTGCAGCATTTGGGGATTGTCTGTACCTCCACTACCTGGTGGCTTCACAGCAGAGTCCATGGTGATGAACTTGGTAGTAGTAGCTCAAATTACAATATCTTAATGGCAAAGCTCAGTTCAAAGCAGAAGATGAGAGAGTCCTTCTTAATTCCTCTCCAGTTGCTTCACCCCCACTGAAAGCCAGCTGCAGTGGTTCTGCGCCGAAATCATTGCTCCTCCATGTTGAAGCAAAGAACCTTAACCGCAGCCCCATAAATACTGCATGTTCATAGAGCTCTTGTTAACATCTCGTTCATACATCTCATTAAGAAACCAGGATGGAAAAAATACAAGACTTCAATCTTGGAGATAAAATAGTGGATTTCTTGAGATCAGAGTAAGATCTCCTTTGGGGTGCAGTTATAGAAGTTTATGCCCCCCTCTCCCACACGTGTACAATCTCATTCCAAGTCAGGATACTAGATTACATGCAGCATTTTCTCTGACAGCTCTTTTGTCTGGTTTGGGTTTTTTTGGCTTTTTTTCCTTACACTTTACCAAGCTTTTTTTTTCCTCACTACCCATTTTCATCTTTTCTCTCTCAATTATTTTTCTTTCAGATTTTTTCTCTCTGCCAAGAGGTGCAACTCTACTCAGTGGAGCATGTCCTTTCCCAGGCCTCCAAGATCAACTTAGTTAGCTGCAGGCTAGCTTTGAGACATGGGAAAAGTCAACATCAAGCAATGGGGTTTCCACCTTTTGGCAATCCATGAAAGCAATGTACAATACATGTACTCATCTCCCTCACTATTTCCATGGCTGTTAGACTATTTTTACTATCTGGTTCCAAGAACAAATAGACATAAGTGTAGTTCTAGGAACTATAGAGCACTACAACCAGGGGGATCTGTACTCATCACAAGCACAGCAGCTGAAATAGCAGAGAAAGATAGAGATACAGGGAGAAATGGGAAAGTCCAAGTGAGAAAGAAAAAACAAAGCATGAAGGGAAAAGCAAAAAAGGAACAAAGAGGCACACACAGGAGAGGGAGAGAGCAGTGAGCACAACTGAGATAGCCCATGTTTATGGACCATATTTATATTTATTTTGAGCATGTATAAGCAAAAAAGTTAGAGCAGAGCAGGAAGACATCCTCTAACTTACAGCCAAAGACCATCCTCACATTCTGCTGCCTCAGTGCAGAGAGTGGGAGTTCAGGTACCAAGGGCTGTTGAGAAACAGTACACTCCAAGGCCTGGATGGCTGGCTGCACCACAACAGCTGTACGCTGCACCTGTCATCTTCTGGAGACCATGAGGTTCTAGGCATTCAGATACCCCTCTGATAAGGAGGGTCTGTGCCTCACTGACTCTAATGCTACTCAGGAAACAGCAAACACCTGCATCTCTCTAAGCACTGGAGACCAGTAGAGGAGCTGCACTATCTTCCTGTTCAGGTAAATATGCTGTAATTTCAGAGTATGCTTGAAAGAACCTTGCTAATAACTTTAAATAACTGGATTTTTTTGGTCACAAGATAAGGAAGCCTGAATTAAACAAGGGTTACCTCATACAGTGCAACAAGCAAGAATATTTCTAGAGATAAGAATGAAAGCTTCCTCCCCCCCCCCCCCAAAAAAAAAGTACCACTGTTATCAGGCAGCTGTGAATTACTACTTGCCTTCTTTCTCAGGCTATACTTGCCTCAAGTCCTGCCTGGAAAACGTGGGGAAATGAGATCAGTTTTGCTTGTGGTGGTTTTTTTTTTGTTGTTGTTGTTGTTGGGTGTTTTTGTTTTTTTTTTGCGTTTGGATGGTTGGTTCGTTTGCTTGTTGTTGGTTTTTGGATGTGAACCCATAATTCTTCAACGCCTTCCTCTAATCTCCATCTTGTTGTTTTTGGAAGCTCACAGTGCTAACAGTCTATTTATAGTTGACTGGTTTTGTAGTTTATCTCTGCTATAACACTGTGTCCTTTGTTCTCACTTCACAACACAAACCAGAAGGAATCCTGTATGTCTGGGTTCTTACCTTCTATTTGATGAGCATGCTTTAATAATAGGAAGGACAAAGCCACTTCCATGTGGCTGTTTAACTGGGCATACACCCTCACTGTTCATGCTCCATCACCTAGCACACTACCCAAAATGGGCATTTTTTGTACGTATGAACCTACCACAGGTTATTTTAATTACTTTCAGTTGTTTTAAGGCTCATTTGCTTTGAAATGTCATTACATTTACTACACTAAATTACTATATTTCACCTTCTTTGGTTAATGCTTCTGAGCATTTAAGAATAATTAAAAAAAAAAAAAAAAAAAAAAGCGCAAATATGTAAATAGATGATGTGAAGACCCACAGCAGGACTGATTCAACAAACATTTGAAAATCAAGGCAGAAAGGGAACAGCTATTGAGATCCTGAAATTCTGAGCAAGCAGATGAGCTGAAACAAAGGCCAGTTCAAGCCCAGTATTTCTCAGAAGTTGCAGCATTCACATCCATTTTCCTGTGAAATAAACCATGCAGTGACTGGGTGCAAAGTTTGTCACCTGTGTCTTTGGGAGCTGGACTAGACAAAATAATACAGTGTGAGTCTGGGGCAACAAAGTGATACAGGAAACCACCAAGACCAAACAAGGGGTAGTAGGTAGCCCAGCTTCACGCTGGGAAGCAGGGAGGGGACCCCTACAAGGCAGTACCAACAGCTGCTGTGTCCCTGCAGAGATGCCTACAAGAGCTCTGTGGGGCAGCTGGCATTCTTGGCCCCACCTATTTGTGCGTCTACACTGAGCTGAGGAGATGGCAAGGACCAGCTTCAGCAAACAGGCTTTTACTGGATTAACTGTCAGATCCTTGAAACTGAGATTTCGGAGGCTCATCCAGACATGAGCTTCATTAAAAGATTATTTAGAGGATTATTTCATACAGTATTTTTAGTTCAGTAGTTTAGTATTTTCATATGCTATTTTTTCTTCCCATAGCTGAGGTGAAGTAGAAGAGGTCAACTTCGGTTTTGTTTAATACATAAAACAGCAGTGTTGCCATATCATCTCCACATAAGCATCAGCAGCATAGCTTCTGGCACCATCCCAACCACTCAACTTCTAAATACCCAGCTGCACACAGCACCAATCCATGCTGGGCCCACATAGCTGCTAGTATTTCAGCAGGGAGTTAGCAGCTCAAAGGAGTTGCTGACCCAGGCACAAAACACAGAGGCTACCATACCACAGATACCAAATAACTGCAAAAACCAGCAGAACCGGGGATGGCAGGTTAGGCTCAAATGGGAAAGTCTGTGAGGAGATGAGGATGGTGGGGAAAAACAACTGGTCTGTGGCAGGGGAGCTGCCGTCCCAGAAAGCATTCAGGATCTCCCTGTCTGCTGCTGCACAGCCTGTGACACAGTGTCTGAGTTCACCTGGTGGAGGTAGGTGGACAGCAGCCTGCTTCCTCTGCACTGCTCACCTTTCCCAGAGGAATGCTGTGTGCTTGTGCAAGCCTTAGACTGAGGGTTCAGAGAGGCTGCACTGATGGCTGCAGTCACAACTGGCCCAGTGACATGGCTGCTCCCAAGGGGCAGCTGGGGTGATAGCCTGCACATGGAGTCCTGATGCAAGATGAGGCCTGAGGTAAAGGTCACTGGCTAGAAAAAAATTGATTATAAGTCAGTGCTGGAAGAAGAAGCAACAATACATGGCACCAAACTCAAATGGGAACATGACACACAAGCGCTGTGACCTCAGAACCAAGGAGGAAAAGAGGCTGAACAGGAATGGACCACAAAATCTTCACCACAGCACACTCTGAGCTTACTGGGAGCCATGAGAATGGGAGTTTGCATCACCAGATGCCACCATAGTGTCACCGCAGTGCTCCAGATACGGCACAGGAAATTGTTTTTCTATTGAATTCTCTGTAACTGGAAACCCCAAGATAACCACAGTAAACCAGAAGTTTAAACAATGTTCTTGTGTGTTACCATCTGACTTAACAGTTGCCACCTGTAAATAAGAGCACATACGAGTCTTACAGGATGTTCTAGGTAAAATCAGAGTTTAGGAGGCTGACATGTATTTCTCCCCACTGGGTAGCTGTCATATTTGATTTGAGCTGGGTTCAGATTTGTGGCCTCATGGTAGCATGGTTCAGCCCTACAGAGGACCAGCATGGAAGGACAGTTGTGCTGAGGTTTGCACACCCTACTCTGTCCAAATTCATTGAAGAAGATGCTGTCACCTGCCTGGCACATTCCTTGACAGATGTATTTCTATCCACTATTCCTCTTGTGTCTTCAGAACTCAAGGAAACATTTCTCAATGACTTCAACCACGTGTATAAACTTGCATGGTTTGTCCAGAAAGTACTGAAGAGACTTTCTGGTGAAGTTCCTCCTGGTCTACTGGCTTGGGTATCTCCTGTCATCCTGGGGCTGGCAATGAGACCCATGTAAAAGCAGAAATCTGGCATACACCCTATATCATGTGCACTAATTCAACAGAAGCACGTGTTTATTCAAAGGCAATGTCAGCGTTGTGTACTGTGCAAGCTGGGAACTAGTGCTGGCATTATTGGTGTGTTCAATTCTGCTGCAGGTCACAGTAAAGACTTATCCAGAGATCAGGTAGAAAAGTTGACATCCCAGAATCTTCTGCTGCATTCAAGGATCAGGTGCAGTTAAATATTGACATTGCTGCAATGTAGTTATGACCTGGTCTGAAAAAGCCTGCAAAAGCACATATTCTCTGTGAATAGTTGGTAAGCTGGATGCTCCCCACAGATATAACTCACTGTCCTGCTAGCAACTTCCACTCTCAGGGACTCATAAAAATGAAACTGAGGCTCTGAATTTCCTGGTACAGTCACAGTCCACTTACTCTTACGTGTCATCCTCATGGGAGCAGCCCAATAACTGACAAGTCACTGGAATCCTGCATTAAATGGATGTCTTGCTCAATAGAACTGTCACAACACACATTTTATGAGGTCATTCAGTCCAAGATACTTTTCTGCAGAACAACCTGTGCACTGCAAAACTGTCTGCGCTGCTGGTTCCACCACCTCAGCCTGGGGAAACCACCATGGGTCCAGAGGGATGTACTGTTCTTCTGCTGTCACTTAAACTAATGTGCATGACTTGGCACCTCCGCTCCATTTACTCAAAGAGGGTCTTCCACTGGGAGCTCTCCCAGCTGCAGCTATCCAGTTCCTCATACCTCAAAAGCAGACACACTCCAGCCCCATAGTAACTCTATGCTGGATTTATAGTACACTCGTGCCAAGTCCAATGATCGCATTCTGCTCACTCCCTCTGATGTAAATTGGCTGGGGTTTCCCATGGCTGATCACTTCAGAAGCTCAGATATCTCACAAGCTGTTCATTCAAGAAGGCAACCAGCCCTACAGATGCTCAGGGGTACCAATATGATCTCACTGAAGCTCATGGGTAGTTTCTTCCCACCTACCACCACCCTGAAGGGGATGTCTAATGATGACCAACATCTACCCACTGCCTTGCTTCTTTCACCAGAGGCAGTAACTGAGGCACCTGATCAGTCAGAAGGGCAGCTTCTAAGCCTGCTGGGCAGCACAGCAGTACTAGTGGCCACTGGGGAAGACTCAGTCAAAAAACATCTGTCTCAGATTCCTAAGTCATATTCCATACATAATGTTTGGCTTCAATGCTGCCTGCTAGCAAGCTTCCTTGCCTTTCATTGTGGACAACCTTCAATTCTCAGCCCAGACTCTTTAGTCTAGTCAGTCACACTGAAGTTACAAAGCCCTGGGGATGAAGGGAAGGAAGGCTGTCCACATTCATAGAACCATAGAATGAATCATAGAATGGCCTGGGTTGAAAAGGACCATAATGACCATCTAGTTTCAATCCCCCTGTCATGGGCAGAGTTGCCAACCACCAGACCAGGCTGCCCAGAGCCAAATCCAGCCAGGTTTTTTGGTTTGTTTTTTTGGTTTTGTTTTGGTTCTTTTTGAAGCTGCCCATAAACGTGTCAATTCCACCAATCATTTGCTATAAAAAGTTCAATGTCTCATCTTTGGTGCTTGTTTAACTATAATTCTGTACATATATATACAAAACCACACAGGGATAGCTGCTAGATTCTTCCAATCCTTGTCCTTTCGCAGTGAAGTTAAAAAATATTTTAAAAACAGAGTCTGGATTTACAAATAGTGCAGAAAAACAAAGAAGACGGTGCCTTCTCTGATTGTAACAGTCCTAACAGAAATTTTTTGTGCTATCATTATCCCTCCAATAACTGCTACTATTAAACCAATACAAGGCTGAAATACAATTCACGATAAATCTGTAGCATTCAGCTGAATAATTCTTTATATAGGTGTGTCCATTTTGGCATTAAGCTCCTTGGCAGCTTTCTTTATCCTTCTAGATGCTGTGAGATTACATTTGCATTATCTCATGTGTAGTTGCAATAGGATTTGTGGCACCAGCATGTTTTATTATCTTCCAGAAGTGCAGATGGACATCTAAATATTCACTAAACCAAACTAAAAGACACCAAAACCCAAAAACTAAAGCTAAGGTATGGAAATGAAAGAGTGTGATCTCTCAACTTCTCTAGTAGAGAAGACTTACGAGCACCTTCCATAAGAGGTAGTGTTGGAAACACCATCCTCTGCTGGGGCAGCACCTGTATGGTGCCAGAGGCAGCAGACCCAAGCTGAGCATCTGGTCAAACTGCTTTCATAGCAGCCACCTTAAAAGCAGGGCTGTTAGAAATGCAGAAAATCAGGTCTCAGAGTGTTATGCCACATTTTATCCTAATAGGACTGGCTTGAGACAGTCCACCACTCCAGGTACTTGTATATTGTTGCCTCAAGGATTTCATCTGGATGCCCAGGACAAGGGCTGCAGGAACAGTCAGTAGGATCTGCCACAGGTTGAAACAGAGCAAGATGAGTTTAGGGTCTCCAAGGAGGACAAATCAGTCTTGAAGGACAACAGCAGCATCTTCCCATGATCCCCTGATCCTCTCCATCTTTCTGGGGTTGGGGTATTTTGCTCCAGAGCAGTCTTGTCTTGTGATTCTGCAGTTCAGCCTCTCCTCCATGCACCCTCCTGTCTCTCAGAGAAGCAGCCTCTTCTCCACCCCCAGCAGGGCAGGTGCTGTCCCTACTCTACAGTGTGCAGAGTATGAACTGTAAAACAGATACTGCCTCAGCCCTTGCTGTGTACCTAAGAGTGCAGTTACCCAGCACATTGCCTCTAACAGCAGAGTTGGTGCAAGCTAAATTTCTCCCAGCAAAAACCTATGTTATGCTGCAGTCTCTACATGTCCACTCCATCCTCACTCATTTGTCAAGATCCGTGTGTAGGATCTAGCTTTGTAATATCTGTATTGTTTGCACTGCTGGTCTCATGCTGAGTTCCGTTCCCCTTAGAGCTGGTATCAGCAGTTCACATACACAAAGGAAATAAACCTGAAACTTAGAATGCAAGCCCTCTGGAACCAGGCTAGTAATTTTCCAACCATGAATGGCAGGTGATCAGGAGACTAAAGCTCAGCACCAGCATGCTTCCCAGCCATGTGGCTGGATGTGATAGCAGAATGGGCTGAAACACAAGGATAGCTGCAAACAGCCCACACTGGCCCATATCAACATCAGGTACAACCTCACCTCTGTCTGAAAAGAGCCTCACCCTCCATGCAGCTCTTGGACAAGTTCTGTGAACTATATGGGTGGGTGGGCATGTGCAAAAGCTCAGATCACCACTGAACAAAACCCATGTATTTTTCCTGAAGTGCGAAGCACACCCTTTAGACTCTGTACCAGTAGTTACCACCAGAACTCTTTTCTCCCCATAGAAGTATGTTATCTCCACCCCCTCCGATAAGAGCAGCTGCCCATGTCCCAGGTGTGCTGCAGGGTGACCTTGCTGTCTCCTTGGTGAGCCAGAACAAAACAGCAGCACCCCCTGGCACAGGTGCTCAGCATGCTGAGGTGCTGTGGTGCAGCATGAGCATCCGTCAACCCAGCCATGTGTGGTCTCTGTGCCCCAACACCAGTGGCAGAGTGATTCAGCCATGCTCCCACCCACTGCAAAAGCAGAAATGCAATGTTCAGAGGGCAAACTCCAGCTGCAGATCACACTGCATGCCACAGCAGAAGCTGAAGAGTGAGGACTGTGCACTGAGTTGTCATAAGCAGAGCTACTCCCGCGTTGCACAATACTGTGTGGTAATTAGTGATGAGAAAATGAGCTCATGTAGAGACTTGTGGATTTAGAGGCGGGTAATCCAAAGATAGAGGGTTTTTTTGCCAAATACAGTGTAATTATCATCTAAGAAAAATGTGTTAGTACTAAGTGAACCAACCATAAGGTACATTCTGTTTCTCTTTCTTTCAGTTATGTAATGCATTCTTTAGATGTAAATAAATACCAAGAACAAACACTTGTTTCTTCAAATAACTTAGCCTAAAAACAGAGGTGTGTAGGCTCCCTCTATAGTCAGCTCTTGGCTTTTAGATACCTAGTTCTCACCTCTGGGTCTGAAAACCTGAGATCCTGTGACGGAAAACACTGGTGAGTTATGACACCTGGGCTACCCAAAATTTTTTTTTTTTGCTTTTTTGCATTTTTGACCTACACCTTTCTCCCAAAAGGATTCACAACAGATCAGGTGCTGCGAGCAGTCAGCATGTCAGCATAGCCCCACTCTGAGCCCAGCACTTTATGTCTTAGTTAACTTGCCAGAAATGTCTTCATGCGTCAACACCTCATCCAGATGGCTGCTAACAGCTCTGGGTGCACAGTTCTTCTGTCAATCACCTTTGAAGGCTTCTACTATACACCTGTCTTTCTCTGTTGACTAGACAGGCATGGACAGCAGGCATGGACATCTAGCTCAGACTGTATTGCTCAGCACTGACATGGCTGAAGTCAGCTGAGGTGAAGCCCTACTGAAAACTGAAGCTATGTGACAGCTGGGCTTGTCACTATAAGGAGAACATCTAACAAAGGGCTCTAAAATGATGAAGGGTCTGGAGCATCTCTCTTATGAAGAAAGGCTGAGGGACCTGGGCATATACAATCCAACAATGAGAAGGCTTGAGGTGATCTTATGAATGTCTACAAATATCTGTATGGAGAGTGTCAAGAGATTGAGGCCAGACTCATCTCAGTGGTGCCCAGCAATACGATGAGAGGAAACAGGCAAAAAACTGAAACACAGGAAGACTGAACACGAGGAAAATCTTGCGTACTATGTAGGTGATGAAGCACTGGCACAGGTTTCTTAGAGAGGTTATGGTGTCGTCTTCTCTGGAGATATTCAAAGCCCACCAGGATGCAATCCCGGATAATGTGCACTAGGGGAACCTGCCTGAACAGGGGCTTAGGCTGGATCTCTTCCAACTTCAGCCATTCTGTCATTCTGTGACCCTGTCCTTTGCTCCATGTTCCAGCCTCTCTCTACCAGTGGCTCCCGGCCATGTGGTCTGGTCCCTTCCCTTGTGCTGACTCTGCCCCTCCTCAGCCCTTCGCTAAGCCCCTATGTCTGACTACTGCAAGATAAAACTATCCCAATAGTTACTAGGATCAGCATTTACCTAATCAGTGATCTGGTTTTGTTCATGATGTACAGGACTAACAAGAGCCAGAGCTGGTCAGTGGAAAGGGAATAGGAAGTGAGACCTTCACACTAAGAAGTCTGAGTGGCTCTGACTGTCTCATCTACCTCCTCCCTAATGCATAAGCAATGAACCCCAGTGGCAACATGGCTCATTGCTTGTTTGAATGCAGTGATTCTCAAAGATACTCCTGTGAATATGGCATATCTTCCTTAAATCTGATCCTTAGATCAGTACTTGATTCTGGCTCGTAGCATCTCCTATAAAGATCCCTGTTAAATGCTTATCTCCTAACAGGAAACAGAGTTGCAATAAAACTGCATACAGCAAAGCACTAACCGAAAGCACAACTAAGTGATGTGGATAAAAAAATGACTCACCAGAAGGAATTCAACACAGCGATGCTTGCATATAGGTGAGCACCAGAGCAGGCACCTTAGTGGAAATGACTGTCTAAGGCATCTTTAGTAAGTCATTTTAGCCTGAATTCTCAAAGACCTGAAGGCTAACCTCTCTAGAACGCTAGCCTGTTAAATCCTTCTATTTCAGTTTTGATCTTCAGGAGTGAGAAGATGCTTTCAGTTCTTTGATTGTCAGGGCTATTGTTTGACAGCATATATGCTATAATTATACATTACTATTGTGGATTAATTAGACCTGGCTTGCATCTGTATCTAATTTTTTAGAGCAGAATTTTAGGCTTTGTTTCATTCCTATTTCACCCAGCCCTGCAAGCATACATCTAAAGTCAGGAGGGTCAGAGTACAGGAACACATCTTTTGGAAGGCGGACATCTGTATAGTAGGGCACGGTAATGTTTCACTGCTGTAAACTGACGAGATTACTGATTATATGCAGAAAACCTGCCACAGCTGATGCTTTGCTTCATGGACTGCAGGGCAATATGGTTCTTCTGCAGGGCAATATGGTTCTTTTGCCAGATATTCTTTGCTAACAGAACAGCTCCAGCTTTGTTTACTTTGCTCCCTAGCTGCTGTTACACATTATACACTGATTGACATTGTACTGCATCTGCACTAACAAATAAAATGAGCAGGGGCCATTTTTGTTGCTGGAGGCATGTAGCATGGCTTACATCTGAATGCATCATCCTGAACCAGGGTGATCTTTTCCATCCTGGCCACTAGTAGCAGGTTTTGGCCTGTGTCACTGCTCCAAACACATCTGGGCATTGTGAGGACCATGGTAATGAGAACAAGGGAAAGCAGAATGAGGTGGTAAAGATTAAGCAGTATGGGTGTGGAACAGTGCTTTAGGCCAAATAGAGCCTTGTTTAGGTTCTCAGTACAGATGTCACACTGGTAAGCTATCATGCTGTATGTTCATTTGCACTCGGATCTACCAACAGAACTGCATACATGCTTGCTCTCTGCTCCATCCCCCTCAAAAGTGAAAAAAACTCATCTGCAAAACTTCTTAAAGTGATCAAACAAACACACTCTGATGTGCTAAAATGACAGAAGTCATATGTCAGTGAAATTTCCATTCCCTCGTGTTGATGGAATGGACTAGCCAAGGCATGCCCTGCTCCATCTCCTCAACTGGAAGCCCTTGTCCCACCAGCTCAGACACCAATACGTACACTGAGCCCTGCTGAGCTATCAGATGAATTGTCCAACAGGATGGAGGATGGAGTTCAACAGGCTGAGGTGTGCCTCAGCCAGGGAACAAGGCTGGATGCAATGGCTGTTCTTCTCAGGAGTTACTTTCCAAAACAGTTACTGAAGAACTGGAATGTGAGGAGGATGTTCACACAGTGTTTGTTAGAGAAAACCCCTCTGTTCCCCTATGGCTGGTGTCACCAGTCTTATAGAGTCTTGCTAAGATATTTGAGGGCAGCTCGATAGAAGAATCCTCCAGGTGCCATGCAATATCTAAAACTAGCTTACTGGCAATACAAGAGAATTTCTAAGTGCCACTAGAGGTTTTCCAAGGAACACTAGTATACCTTACAAGTGGAGACAACCCTCTGCCAGCAAAACTGGCAGATGAACCCAATAACTATATCAGTCTTCCTCCAGGATGAAACTAAACCTGGCAGAATCAGAAAAGGGAGTAAGCACACCTTTGGGATGCTTTATGCACTTTCGTTGCAATTAATTGGGTTTTTGCTGGCCCGAATTTTAGCTGAGAACAGATGTGTCAAATACATGCACTGAGAAGCTGTGTGTGTGCAGCTGGGAGTACAGTTTAAGGGCTGCTTGTGCACTGAGGTCCTTTCCCTCTGACCTGAAGCATTCACAAGGGAAATAGCCTGTTCCCTGCTTCTGATGTAAAACAGAATTAAACACAGATAGGTGAACAGTTAAGTTGTAAATGGTCAAAGGTTTGTGCTTTTCTTAGCTGTAAAAGATGCTTATTGCAAAGTAGCAATCCCATTTGGGATTCTTGACAATTTCCAGGTATGATTTCATTGCAACTCAGCAGGACTTGTTATTAATAGCCCTACAAAATATCACATTACTTATCACCTCTGTTTACCTCCAAAGTTCATCATTTAGTTTTGTGCTTCATAAACCTGAGAGGTCACTGAGTGCTCCTGGGAGAGACATTAACTCAGTGACACCAACCTGCCCAGGGATTCCCTCCAGAAGTACTAGGCAAGCTGCAAAGTGGTTTCATTTTGACTAGAAAAGAGAAACAACAAAACCTGTTTTCAGAACATTCACCAGTAGAAATATGCTTTAAATGGCCGAAGCCTTTGCCCACAGAAGTTTTTGTCCAAATCCACACTTCTGATGCTCAGATGCAGTGCCCTGAATCTCTTCCAGTTCTCCATCATTACTTACATTACTTAACACAAGCTAATTGTTTACAGGGGAACCATACGGGGAACATCATGAAAGCACCTTATGTAACTGCAGTTATGAGAACATGAAAGAAATCATCCCACGCAGTAAAAGAGATTGAAGATGCCTCCGTCTCCTAAGCACACATTTGCCCATTAACACTATCTAATAAATCCACATAAAACAGCTGGAACATGTTTGACAGATGAGGCTGTAGCTTGGGACAGCCTCCTCCTACTCTTTCCCAGGGGCACAGGACAAGGAAGGGCCAGTGCTGTGTCCTGGGGACACTCACCGACCCTCAATCCTTTCCTTGCTCCTTGTGATAAAGCAGTCACCTGTGAACCATGGCAAGCTTGGTCTGGGTACCTATAATTAAGAAATGCCAATCTGTACTTGTGGTGTCTTGTCTGCTTCCTATGTGGGATACAGTCCTATTCTTTAGCTCTTGAGATCCTAATAGAAGTCTGCTCTGTTGTGCCTTCTTGGAGTTGTCCTTTTCCATGACCCCAAAGTAGCAAACAAGCTGTTATCTATATTCAGGATAATTCTGATAATAAGGCCCTCCAGTCACACACATACAGGGGAGAGAATAACAGTACTTTCATAATAGTTATGCCCTCAGTTAACTTTAAAGCACTGGGAAAAGGAATTATTGTCTACCCCGTACTTTATGCTGACAGACTGTCAATGACAAGAAAGGACTGTCTGGGAATATGAAGGTTGTGGGCAGCTTTGAATGCAGCAACCACGAGATAGTGGAGTTCAGGATCTTACATGGAAGAAACAAGGCAATAAGTGGAATTGCAATCCTAGACTTCAGGAGAGCCAACTTTGACATCTTCAAGGACCTACTTGCAGGTATCCCATGGGTTACAGCATTGGAAGGTAAAGGGGTCCAAGAGAATTGGTTAATATTCCAGTACCAAAAGTTTGTTTAGAAAAGGCTCTTGAGAAACAAAGGTTGCAATGCATGGCTTGACAATTGACCACATTCTTTAATTATTTGTCTACAGGTTTTAAATAAACACCTCAGCTGTGATATAAGATCACGGTGAAGGTAAAAGCTGTGAAAAGCAACAGAGTTAGATATTTTAATTTTTAATGAGAAGCAAGAGAGAAAGATGCCAACACTGGATGACATTTTAGAGCACATCGGAGAATTTGACAGGTTCCAGAAACAAACCTTCTTCGCCCTGTGTTTGCTTTCTGCTGCCTTCACTCCAGTCTATGTGGGGGTCGTCTTCTTCGGGTTCACCCCCGAGCACCGCTGCTTCAGCCCTGGCGTGGCGGAGCTGAGCCAGCGCTGTGGCTGGAGCCTGGCGGAGCAGCTGAACCACACCGTTCCCGAGTGGGGCAGCCATGGGGCCGCCTACAGCAGCCGCTGCAGCAGGTATGAGGTGGACTGGAACGCAACGGCTGTCAGCTGCACCGACCCCCTTGGCAGCCTCGTGGGCAACCGGAGCTCTGTCCCACTTGGCCCCTGCCGGGATGGGTGGGTCTACGACTACCCTGGGACCTCCATAGTGACTGAGGTAAGGAACAGTTTGTCCAACAATATCTGTCTCACCTGCAGTCCTTAAACTTACCTGGGGTAGAAAGTGGGGTTAAAACAAAATTTTCAGGCTGAATTCTAGTAACATTTGAATTGATATTTTCATAATAGTTTTTAAAAAGAAAAAGGCAGTGCATTCATTGATTTACCAAAGACTCCTCTCCAACTTTTACGAAAGCTACATTTGGCCACGTTCCTGGCTTCTTCCAGCTCCTGCAAACCATATTGCTCAGCCAAGGCTGGGAAAACTCACTACCCCACAATGCCGTCTGAAGGCAAAGCACAGCCATAGAAAGCTCCATGGATGGAGATCCTTGCTCACAGCCCCTGCACACAAATTGCCCCGCTGGCCTAGCGGTAACCCCACCACCTCCTACACACTGCACTGGTTTCACACAGTGAGATAACACATGGCTAGGAGTAGTCCTTGGCATCTGAGAAGGAAACCATGCTCCAAGCATCTTCTAAATTTCAAGCAAATATGGGAGAGGAGAAGGTGACATTTCTCTGAGCTTTTTTATTTTTCCATTCAAAGATTCTCTGCCCCTGTCATTCTGTTCTTTGTCATTCTGTTCTTCTGTCATTGTGTAATTATTTTCCAGGGCATAACTTCTCTGTAAAGTCTGGAAAATCTGGATGAGATATATTGCAGATGTTGGCTTTAAGAGATTACATATTTTATTTTTCAGAGCCTGTTTCCTAGTTGTTTTTTTCATTTCACTCTTTTCTATTCCAAGTTGCTTCCTTCCATTACCCCTCCTTGAAAAAACATGGTTTGAGTTGAATGTTCCCATTCTTCTGTGACTGTCCGTGCAGTTTAACCTGGTGTGTGAGGACTCCTGGAAGCTGGACCTCTTTCAGTCATCTGTGAACGTTGGGTTCTTTATTGGCTCCGTGATAATCGGCTACATAGCAGATAGGTATGTAACATGTACAAAGGTATGAGATGAACTGTTTCTTTCAGCCCTCTGCTTCCTCCATGTCACTGAACAACATTCATGACTCAAAGAGGAAATAAATGTGCCAAAAACTTGTTTCAGAAGGCCCATGTATCTCTTAAAAGTGAATGGATCGTGGTTCCTAAGCCCTGGCTGCTGTGATCCAGGAATCCATGCAAATGTCACAGTGTTCACTCTTTCAATGGTTTTGTGTGGAATTTGCATATTCACAAGCGAAGAGGTTTTTTTTTCTTTAACAGTGGCAATCTGTAATATGAGCTCAGAGTTTTAAATGAAATTTTATCTCACGCACCAACAACCATTTGCCCATCTCATAATAAATTTGTTTCATGTTAGTTTTAACACTATCCAGATGGCTGTAAATCAGCTTTAAAATAGGAATGTTTTTCCCAGATGAAGAAAAAAATAAATCCTAAATCTTCTCTTGTCCCTCTCTCTCTCAGCTGACTCTGTACAAAGCTGGGATTTCATTATTATTAAGATCTCATTATCTCTCACCTCCTCTTTACTATCATAAATGTCAGTGTGCCACATATCTGCTCACATTTTTTTTAGGTTACACTCAAAACAAACATGCTTTGTAGCTGATTTTCCTGTGCTTCTTTTTTTCTTTTTTTTCTTTTTCTTTTTTCCCTAGTATAATGATAAGAGAGGCTGAAATTGGAATTTGGAAGAGGTGAAGTTAATAGGAGATGAACGGTCCTACAAAGGCTTCCTTCCATAGAATCAGCCAGTTTTCCAGTGTACTTGAAAGCATTCCATCCTTTTTACATTTCCGTAATGATGTACAGCTTATGGAAGTAAAGGAGGAGATATGTAGCAGCCTAGGTATGATAGGACATGAAAAAGCAACGAGCAGATCCCACAGCTATCAGGGGAGCCACTGTTCAAATTACCCTTCAAACACAGAGATGAACTAAGCAAAAATGACTAGCAAAAGAATTTCTTGACAACATATGGTTACGTGAACCGGCAGAACCAAGGATCACAGTCCCAGAGCAAATTATATCTGATATGCTCTTTCTGTTTAAAAACACTAAATAATCAGGCAAATTATAAGACCTGAGGGTCAGATATCATTGCTGTTAAGATAATGCAAGTACATGTCATAACACTGAGTATTTTTCTGCTGCTGTATTTACTGACACCCTCTCCCTATTTTCTATGGTCTTAAACAGTGCAAGCCTTGAGGAGCAAAGCAAGATCTCGTATCCAGGTGCTTAGGACAAAAAACAACTCCAGAAGCCTAAAAATTAGTAGACAGAGAAAAAAAGGTCTATGAATTATGTGTTTCCTGAATTTGAAACATCTATCATCTATCAGGAGTGCATACAGAGTGCGCTGTTTTTTCCATACATTAGGTGCCTGAAATCTGCTGTACTCTTGAGAACGTTTTAGGTGCTTCAGGGGAGATTTCATCAGCTCTTCCCAAATGCGCCTCTCTCAGAGGGATTAGACCGACTCATTCACTTGACTGGGCTCTGGGCACATTTCCAAACACTGGTGTCTTGGAAAGGGCACTCCTGTTTCCTTAGACAGCAGACAAGGTCAGTGCTAAGATTCAGTGTTTGCACCTTTGTCATTTATTGCCAGGCCTCTAAGAAAAGGCCATCTCAGGAGAGGACATCCATCTCTTGTGGTCTGACAAGCTCCTCATGGGCTGGTCTTTGAAACAGTCAAAAAATATCAGTATGTCAGACTCATGAAAGAAAGAAAGTATGAGAGATTTGATCAGCTGCTTATTGTGGAGAACAGAAGACATTTATTTTGGCTGGCATTTATTATAATGCTGTTTTTGCCAGTGCACACTAACTAATTTAATGGCTTTTATAAATCGAACTTCTAACTGAATATATGTCTCTGTCAGCTAGAGAACAAATGCCTTTCTAGTGCTCAAGTATGCTTGTTTCTTTTGGAAACATTCTATTTCTGACTATGTACGGGTGAGTCACAGTGAATGACAAATAACAGGAATACCCAAGACCCCCTTCTAGAAGAGCTTAGCAGGCAGAAAGATTAAATGAGCAAACAGGTAAAGAAAACAGTAACCAAATACGATCTACATTAAAAAAAATATTGCAGCTTTGAAAGATGGGATGAAGGGCCTCAGTAGAGCATTTATTGAACTCATTTACTAAGTCATTAACCAGAAGTTGTGACCTGATAACACAGGATGAGGGAGTTCCCTGAGCTTCTATTGAATGAAAAATGCTGCGAAGGGAATAGCAGATCCAGACTCCTACTCAGAAAGAGTAGAGAAAAGGGGGACAGGGAATATCCGCAGTCTCTTCATACCCTTTGGTCTGCCACCTCACCCTGTGTGTGCAGCAGGTGAGCATAATGGCAGGGGATCTTGGCCAAAGCCAAGCTTTCTTTCTGCCCAAGCACCATGGTACCTCTTGGTATCTGTCACCAGCTAATGCAAATGGGAAAAGCACCAGAGCTCAGGAACAGAACAAAACAACATGGCTCCTACATTCCTCCTGCTTTTCAGGTCCTTTCTGTGGTCCCTCCACTTCCAAACATATCTCAGAAGAGGTATAGTCCCTCTTCCTTCTATTAACTCTTGCTTCTGGATTTGGCCATTGTACACACCATCAGCCTGACTGACTCTTCAGGCTGCTGTGGTAGTGGCAATGCTAAGCAAACACAGTAACAACTTGTACAACTTCCACCTCAGCTCTTCTCCACAGGTCTGTGCCCCACTGGGTGGGAAAGTAGATGAGAGGAAAAGACCAGGGAATTGATTTTGGAAGGAGAGGTCAGCTCCCTAAACACACCACAGGGTAGATGATCAAAAACTTAGTATTCAGGTCAGGACTCAGGATACTAATAAAGGTTTGCATTCCTTGTACCTGAGAAAACACTTGGAACAAAATCTGGAAGAGGAAAGCAACCTTTGTTTCATAGAATGGCTTGGGTTGGAAGGGACCTTAAGAATCATCAAGCTCCAACTCCCCTGCTGCATGTAACCTCTATGGAAGTTGGTGGCCCTGAATGGGTTTGTTTCAATGGGTTACTCATGAGGAATCTTTGCCATTCAGATGGAGTTTTGTGCAGCTGCGAGCTGAGCCTTTTTTCCTCTCTTTTCTTCTTTCCCTCTGCAGGTTTGGTCGCAAGCTCTGCCTCTTGATCACAGTCCTCATCAATTCTGTCTCAGGGGTTCTCGTGGCCTTCGCACCCAGCTACACGTGGACAGTGATCTTTCGGTTGATCCAGGGGCTGGTCAGCAAGGGGGGCTGGCTGACAGGCTACGTCCTGAGTTACGGCACCTTGCAGTTCCTCTCACCGGGCAGGAAACCCGAGTTAGCAGCAGGGCTGGCCACTGCTGGTGCCCTCTGGGGATCTGTGGAGACAGGGACAGTGTGCTATTTACTGCACAACCACACTTTGTTGCTTTAAACCATCTATGAGTCAAGCTGTGTTTTCTTTTGTGAGCTGCCTGTCTGAGGGTTTACAGGCCTACAGACTTTGTTATCAAATCAACATTTTATTCCTGGAAAGCTTGCACCAACTTGTACACATACATAGAATAATTAGGAGGCAGCTCTAGACGCTAAGGAGCACTTGTATCCGAAGTGACACGTCAAATGAGAGGGCAAAGTCTGGGGGCAAGAACTGAAAATGTTGCAAAGACATTCAATGCTTTTCCAGGAAAGGCAGCAGCAAGCAGCACTGCGGGAGATAACGTTTGTGTTTCACAAACCTTGTGCCAAAATGGCTTTGCTATGTCAGGAGCCAGCAGATGCCAGCAGGCTGCTGGTGTTGCAAGCTAGTCTTGGTTAGGTGGAATGAGAGATAGAGAGCTGTATTTGCCCTTGTTTTGGGTGAGGCCTGACAGTCCTGGTAGAGGGGCCAAGCCCCTAGCTGACTGATGGAGACTTCTGCAAAGCTGAGTCATGCTACACGGTCAGCCACAGCTGCAGCCACACTGTCAGTTGCTTCTAAGCACAGCAAACCACATCTTGTAGACAGTCAGAAAAGTGGCACCAGTTGTCTCCTGTGCCGAGGCTGCAGCTGTACACCAGGCCAATTCTGCTTCCCCAACTAAACCCATGTCCTCACACGATGCCATAAGGTCCCTGTGCCTCACACAACATTATCTTTGTAGCTGCAGAATTCGTTGGCTTAAGCTTCCGGAGGACAGTGGGCATCATCTACCAACTTGCCTTCACTGTGGGACTCCTCATCCTCACTGCTGTGGCTTATGTGCTCCCACGCTGGAGATGGCTTCAGCTTGCTGTCACCCTGCCCAATTTCTTCTTCCTACTCTACCACTGGTAAGTTCCTAAGTTTCCAGTGTCACCACTCCCAGCTTCCCTAAATCAAAAAGATAATCCAGTGGACTACACCTGGGAGTCTAAGTTTCTTTGAAGAGATCAGAACTGGACTTCCGAAACAACATCAGATCAGATCTTCTGTTTTTCTTTCATTTGGTTCCCCCTGCCCAGGAGTTTATAGTTTATTCCAAGCCATCTAGGAGCAAGGAACAAACTGTAACATGCGCAGTTGCCTTTTTCTGTCCCTTAAGTGTCATGCTTGTATGCACTGCAGGTGTCTGCCCGAGTCCCCCAGGTGGCTAATAACTCAGAAGCAAAATGACAAAGCTATGGAAGTTATTAAGCGCATTGCCAAGAGAAACAAGAAGCAGCTACCTCCCTCTTTCCAGGTGACTGTACTGCATTTACTGAGTGTATGCAAAGCTCAGGCAAGCAAAGCTACAATGTTAGGATTACTGTGGGTTTAGAATTGGGAGCAGCTTGGTGACCGAAAGCACTGCAGTTCCCCAACATACAACAAGTGGCTTTTCTTTGCCTGCCTAGGACTCTAAAGACCATGTTTGAGAAAAGAGGCTTGCAAAAATAGCCAACAGACAAGAAACATTCTTCCTTTAATTAGTACCAATCAACATGCAGTAAACTCACCCAATTTCATGACTGAGCATTCCAAGACATCCTCATTCATTTTTTAATCTACCACTTCACGTCATGCAACAGCCTCATAAATATGGCTGCACAGACATGGGAACTGTCTACACACATTTTCATATTTTCTTTCCCCAAAAGCCTTGGAGAAGTTATTTTGCTTTCATAACTGATAAATCAATACTAATATCTTCCCATAAATCCAGGGAAAAATATTCCTTGCTTACTCTTGCCTGCTAACTCTAATTTTTTATCCTTCTCTCACTTGTGTTTCCAGAACCTCAAATCTGAAGATGAAGATGGAGAAAAGCTGAAACCTTCATATCTAGACTTGGTCAGAACACCTCAGATAAGAAAGCACACATTCATTTTGATGTACAGTTGGTAAGAGAATACTTTTGCAACCTACGTGGAGGAATTGTATTCAATTCCTTAAAACGTCATGGTTGGACCAGCTATGAATCTGAGTCCTTTACATATGCTCTCTCTCAAAGAGTTTGATTTCATCTGCCTGTTCTTTGCATAGGTTCACAAGCTCCGTCCTCTACCAAGGGCTCATCATGCACATGGGACTAGCTAGTGGGAACATTTACCTGGATTTCCTCTATTCTGCCCTTGTTGAGTTCCCAGCTGCCTTCATCCTCTTGTTAACAGTGGATCGCATTGGCCGTCGCTACCCATGGGCTGTGGCAAATGTGATGACGGGTGGTGCCTGCCTTGTTACGGCATTCGTCCCAGACAGTGAGTCATTCAAATCTCCTCAGTCAATGAAATCTCTCCACATCTCCATGTTATTGTTCTGGAAAATCGAAAGTAATCTTTGCAAACCTAGCCCACATCAGTATTGTGATCCAATGAACACAAATGCCATAGAAGCCTATGTATGCCCGGTATCACCATTTATACCAGATAATGAGAGGTTTGAGGAAGGTCAATTACATTTTCAAAATAGCACCAAATAAGATGGCAAGTCTGCCTGTGCTAGACCACAAGAAATGCCCTGTTATTCTTTAATTTTTGTGTGGCTTAGAATTTGGATGCTCTGTTCTGGGTGTTCATCCTCCAAAGTCCATCTTTTCTGTTTCTAAAAAGTTAAAATGTGGTGACACACACACTTAAACACCATCTGGATACATTGCTTCCTGCAGTGTAGGATGTTGAGCAATCACAGTGAAAGGCACTTGGCTTTTATTCAGCTGAACATTCTCTACAAGGCTGGAGTCTCAAGGAAATGTCCCACGAGAGCCACTGACTGGAACATCTTTCCTTTCTTTTTATGGAGCATAGTTAGACTGAAACCACAGAAATAATAGTGCCAAACAGCTATCAGTTCACAGCAGAACAAGGACAGAAAACAGAAAATGTAATGGAAAAAAAATAATAGGCAAAAATAACAAAGCATTCAGACAATAGATATTTCACACACAGCTGGGGATTGCAGGGATACAGAGGGGACTGATGTGCTTTTCCAAAGCAGCACTGGTGCAGGAGGCTTCCAGCTGCTGCCCACAGCTGCAATTGCCAGCCATGTGCAGCAGCAGCAGTCTGCTCAGCTCTAGAGGAGCTCTGCAGCAGTAGTTATCAGCAGCTGTCAGTCTGCATTCCTCATTGGGGTAAATGAGGGAGAGAGTCCATGCTGCACATGCACTAGTAGCTGAAACAGCTGAAACCACCATCCGAGGTCAGATTGGGATCTAAGAACCCATGGGGCATGCAGCAGTACCCTGGACTGGCACCCACTGCGGGGCTGGAATATTCATTCATTTGCAGCAGATGTCTCTGCCTTCAGGTCTGAAAGCAATCACAGAGCATATATACCAAGAGAGAGGGGTAACAGCACCAGCTTGTCCCCGCCAGAAAGCCATCAGACATCTCTGTGCAAAAGTGCAGAGTACCTGGCAAATTAGCAAATTTTGGCAACCAGAAAAGCAGCTGTGAACTGCTTAGTTTTATTGCATGGAGGAAATAGCATTTTTGCATAAGCTTTCGGTTAATACACCAAAATACCCAATTTACTTAGTATCATCATTTTCTCTCTGTGACAGCCTCAAACTTCTGTTATTTACTTGAATCAAGACAATCACATCATAAATTATTTGAAGAATGAAAGAAAACACAATCATGCTCAGAGCTCATGACAGTTCATGACAGTGAAGTTCTTCTTTTCTTAAATTAAATCATTAATGCTGTTCTGTGTTAACAGCAGAAAAAAAAATGGTTTTGTATTTCAACCTCAATATACACAATGTCTTTACAGCTCTCTACTGGCTTAAAATGACTGCAGCATGCCTGGGCAGGATGGGAATTACCATGTGCTATGAAATGGTTTGTTTGGTAAATCCTGAGCTGTATCCAACTTCTCTCAGGTAAGCGTACCTCCTTCTGTTAGATTTAAGCAGTGAGTATGTTTATGCACTTGAGGCTGTCGTAAAGAGTCACCATTTAAACCTCAGAAATGTCTCGTGGAAGAAAAAGAGGACCTGTCAAATAGCAGAAACGTCATTTAAAATAGAAAGCCCACCAGTAAGCTGTTCTTATCACTGTGAGGAGCAACAGAGAAGATTCCCTGTGAGGAGAAAATACAGTGCTGCTTTTCTAAGCCCGGCACTAAGGCAGGAGTCCCTAATGGGATATATAAGGAACTTTTTCAGATAGCCTTCACATATCCCTCTTTGAGGGCAGTTTGGTGAGCTTGGAGTCAAATGATCATTAACACCTCTATCCCATGATAGGACTACCATCATATTCTCCCTCCTCACCTCTTTCACATTGCAGTATTCCTCACAGGAGAATGCACAACCTGTGCTTTTATATGTTCACACTGATAAGGCTCTTCTCAGTTCTTGCCTTGCTGTCTCCACAGCTTGTTCCTCTGCCCATCAGCTGCAATACCCACTGCAGGGTGCTGGCCCCTCTCTTCTACCCTACTCCAGCCATGGGTGGCAGCAGGGGGGTTCACAGCCCTCCCTACTGTATGGGGCACTCCTAGGCAGAGCTCCTGACGTGGGCCAGTGTCTGTCTCTTCCAGGAACCTAGGGGTGCTGATCTGCTCATCCATGTGTGACATCGGTGGAATCATGACTCCCTTCATCGTGTACAGACTAGCGGAGCTCTGGCACGAGCTGCCCTTGGTTCTCTTTGGTAAGGGAGCTAGGAGGTGGTTAGATGGCCTCAGCCTAGATGAGTGATTTTGGTGACCTATTTCCCCACTGTTAAAAAAAAAAAAAATGCTAAGAGAAATGTGCATATCAGATCTAGCTTAAGTTTCTCCCATCTGGCAGTTGGGAATTGAGCTGAATACACTCCCTTAGTCCTTTCAACAAAGGGAATCTCGTGTTTTGGGAGCAGCTCTCTCAAGCTTTGACTTGCTCTTACTGAACCTTCCCATGGTAAAAAGGTCTTTGGGTTCAGTACTACACATCTTCAATGTAGTCAAGGGACTAGAGGTCAGCACAGGCTGGCCTCTCTTCTCCTGCATCTCTTGCATACACCTCAGGTGCCTAGCCCTTCAGTGATCCCACTGTCATTTAGGATCAATGCTCCTGCACATATTCATTCTGGTATGCCCAGCTGCACCTTCTATCCTGCATGTGGTCATAACTAAACAGAATGCAAAATAGGCAGGATAGGCTGATAGTACCCTTTCTTTCACATCTTAATTATAGCCCAAAGTAGGAATGGCAGCTAGCTAGCATCACCCCCATCACATCCCAGCAGAACAAGTAGAGCCAAAATCTGTTTCCTTTGCACTGCATGCACAAAGCAAGGGAGCCAGACTGCTTGAGGACCTATGGACTAGGCCAGTGTTCCAGGCCTCCTGTGCCTCTCAGAGATGTTTGCAATCACTGTTCAATCATAAGCTGTGTCTCAGTTAGAATTAACGAGAAATTTGGAATAAGCTGAGGCCTGACCCCTGCATTGCCTTTGTGAGCCTTGTTCTTGCTTTCTCTCTGCAGCTGGGATTGCTTTTGTTGGTGGTGGCTTGGTCTTGCTCCTACCTGAGACGAAGGGAAAAACTCTGCCTGAGACCATTGAAGATGCTGAAAACATGCACAGGTATGGTGCTTCAAGCACAGGCCCCACAGATCAGAACAGCTTTCCTTCATGGCATCAAAGCCCTCTTGTTGCCATTCATCATCAGAAGTCCAGTTGGGAACCTGACACTTTCTGGCCAGGCCAGGTTCTGAGTGCAACACAGCGCAGGACAGGAGAGGAAGAAGTCTCTAGAAGGAAGTGCATACAGGCAAATACACACCCAGAAGTTACTGTAGAAACCACCTAGAATAACAGCTTTAACAGTAGGAAATGACAAAGTTACTAATGCAACTACTAACATGATTTTCAGACATCCATGCAGCTGCAGTCAGCCTACAGAAATTCTTCAAATTACTTCTTTTCTTGCTGTTCTCTCAAATAATTTGATCTCATTTGAAAAACTGCCAGTGATGGGAGAGTTGTTAAATTTAGTCTCCAGTGAATTTAAGCAGATGGGTTATTTAGTGGATAATGTTCTTTGCCACACCAGAGCATCATCTGTCTTTCCTTTATTCCTTCTGCAGACAAGAAAGAAGCAAGGAAAACACAATTTATCTTCAAATTCTGACTTCAGAAGCTGTACCCAAGTAAGGCTCCGCTTTTATTCCAAACCTGCTTTCACTGGGCAGCAGTGGAGGGGCCAGCACAACAGCCCCCACCCAGCACTGAGGAAAGGACCATGGAGACATAGCCCACCCTTTTCCAGTTTGCTCTCCCACTACCACCAGCCACAGCCATGGCAGTTGACTCCATGGATTTCCTATTCAGGCTCTCACAGACCATCTTCCACTGAATTTCTCTATTCATCTTCTCAGTACTTTCACATTTCTCCGGACATTTGACAACAGTGACTTTTGCAGCCCAGGCAGGACACTCATGAAGTAATGCTTTTTTCACACTTGCAGCTCATTTCCATAGCAAGCAAGAATGTATCTGTAGTTCCATCCCACCTCCACACTGCACTAATTTTACATGAAAGAAAGCATGTAGATAGTGGCTGATTTATGTTACTGCCCATATACACCCCTGAAAATCTCAGGGCCCGATGCTGAGCAGGCTCAGCTCCTACCACTTTATAGCAAACACCTCTGCAAAGCACGCTTAGGGAGTCCATGAGTAGCCACTAGAACTTCCCACTTAGTTCTCCAGAAAATGTGGAATAAACCTGGTGAGGGGGAAGTCTCGTTCCAGACGAGTTTTTAAGCTTTGGCACCCCAGAATTTGATTAGCTATGAGACAAGCTGGAAAATTAAAAGGAAGGGAAGAAAGAGCTGCAGGCAGATGAGCCTTAGGCCATGATGTTCTGAGTGCTACTGCCCTATCTTGTGGGATCAGTGATGGGACAAGGAGACAAAGCCTCATCGCATACATCCACTGGGAGCAGCACAAGCAAAAATACACCACAGTACTCTGTACAATAAAGTCCTGTTGTTCTAATATGTATTGCTTTCCTAATGCTGTAGATTGGGCTTTTTGCATGGCCAGGCTCCAAAATATCTATGAGTGATATGAATTAAGGAAAAGAAGAGGCGCAAAGGATCTAGCTTTCTACGTACACTTCTATTTATAACATGCTGAAATATAACAACCATAGGTTTAAAGTCCTCTTCTCTAGCCCTTCGGAATTTCATAAAGTGGTTCACATCACATTCAGCAGCTTTTATTTTGATTTGCCTCCTGACTAGCCCCACTTCTTGGATCCCCTCACCCTATTTTTTGTACAGGGTTTTTGACAGGTTTCAAATCAGTATACTACAATAAAAACAACTGTTCTGACAGACTTCTTTTGGTATCAAGCTGAGACCTTGGCAATCACAGCAGGAGAGCAGCTCCATAGACACACCCAATTGCATCTTCACAGCCCCTCAACCAAACTCAAGGCTAAATTGTTCACTGCTGACCCTGCAATAAATGTTAATTTTGCAACTGCCTGGGCCAGTGTCATCTGAAGGCCGTGCTCAGCAAGACAAAATACTTCCCTACCATCAAGATCCACACAGCAAGACTGAACATTAACTGCTGCTCAAGCCTGGTGAAAGCAAAGGTAAAGACACCACACTGACAACCAAGTAGTCGCCCTGGAGCAATTGGACACTGCTGGTGAGTCTAGCAGTATTTTTACTCAGCTGAGTGCCCTGTCTCCACAGATGACCATTAAGCAGCATCAGTATCCTTACCAGAAACCAGTGCTCTCCAACATTGTTAGGGGCCAGCAAGGCAAAAAACAGTGACGGAAAATCACAATACCTCATGTCTGTTCTCCCCTGAAACTGCAAGATGTAAAGGTTGCTCAGTGGGGTGGAAAAGGAAAAGCAGAACATGATCAGGAGAGATGAGCAATTACTGCAGTGCTACCACAGAAAGCAGAAAGGGGAACAAGGCACAAAGAAAGGCAAACCCAATTCTGAAACAGCTGCAAATCATGAAAGGTGCTGAACTGTCCCTAACAGATCCAACTTTGCTCCTAATGCTCCCTGAGGCAGAGGACTACTTGACAAACCTCAGCTCAGAAACTCTGCCCTATGTAATAAAACTAGATAAGGTTTGTTCTCATCTCAGTTCTACAACAGAGGCACATCTCTGTTATGTTACGCTACCCATGCGAGACAGTTAAGTCAGATTGTTTATAAATCTGAGGTTTATAAAGTTCATTTGGAATGGACTCCACAATCCCCAAGTTAAAAATCTGCCCCATGTTGAGATCAACACAGTTTGAGTGAAAATTTTCCAGCCCTAAAACATTTCTATTATAGAGTACAGAGAGGGAACAAGCTATGCAGCACCAGGGACAATCACATCAGAAAATCTCAAACATTCAGATGAAAGGATAGACAGAAAAAAAAGGGAAGGATAGAGTATAGTATTCCTATCAGTGGAGACTTTCAAGATGCAATTGTGCAGCATGCTAGATAATTTCATCTAGGCTCCCTTTTCCAATAAAAGGTTGGACCTGATGATCTCCCAGAGGCTACTTCCTGCTTGGGTTGTTCTGTTATTCTATGAACAAAGGGAAGCAAGACAGAAGAGAGTATTCATTCTAATTTTATTTTTTACGGTAGTGCTCTAAAGCAGACTGCCCAGAAAGTTATGCCTTCTTCAATCACAGGCTACTTCTGATGCTTGGACATGGAGATAGATCTTTTTGTCCTTTGGAGTGATTCGCCTGCAAGAACATCAAAATGTGAGCAGCAACCAGCAAGAAATGCATTCAGCTAGCACCTGATTTCAGGTTCTTCATTTGCTCTGCCTCTTCCCCAGAGAAAACAAGCAGTTAATTCTGAAGTCCTCTAGGGTTGCTCTGGCTCCTCAGGAGATACCAATGCTTCACTTACCATATAAAGTAGCTGTTATTAACACTGCACTTTGTTCCACAAAAATCAGCCAATTTCTTAAAGCACAAATTACAGTTATAGTAGGGTTGCAGCCTTTTTAAGATACCAGCCAAGTTATTCACAGACCAGTAAAAGTATCTGTGGTGCTTGTTTTCAAATGCCTAGATGAACACTAAAGCAGAGTCCAAACTCTCCTAGAATGGAGCCTAGGAGCCAGCTATAGAAACTTCTTGGAAGCATAGGAGGCAGCAAAGTAACAAATGGGCTTCCCCAAGGAGTTCTGTTGTACGTTTTGTACAATTTCAAGTGAAACCTGACAGCCTAACTCACCTGTGAAAGTTTTCAACATCTTCAACGGTCTCAGGCAAAACTCTTCCTTTAGTTTCAGGCAGAAACAACACCAATCCACCCGCAATCAAACCAAGAACAGCTTCAAATCAAAGAAACGCACAAAGAACTTGTTAGCATATACATCACTTTCTGCTGCCTGGCATAAAGGACTTACAAGTGGTATTTTATTTTGTTGGGGTTTTTTGTTTGTTTTTGGGTTTTTGTTTTGTGGGGGTTTTTTGTTTGTTTGTTTGTTTTAAGAAAATGAACACACAAGGCTTGATATGCAAGACCAGCACACCATTTATGGAGAATCTGGCAGCTACATGGAAATAGCAAGGAGTCAAGTTCAGTTGTGAGTTACACACTGAGCTGGGTGGGGTAATGATGACTGGACTGACATCTGTAAAGAGGAAAAAACCCTTTCGATAGCCTGAGCATAAATCAGAAAATGGATGCTGTTTACATAACAAGCTTTAGAAAATACATACCAAACATATTAATTCCTGCACAATGTGTTTAACTTGCTCACTGATATTTTCATTTACCCACTTTATACATGTTTTATGTCTATATTTTGAATCTGCTAAGCACTCTCCCAAATGTTCTGTCAATTAAGAACTGCATATTGCCATTCAAGACATTTTTCTTGAAACAATGTTCTTCTGATCCAAAGATTCAGAGAACACAGACCTTGACCTGAAAAGTTCAGGTCACTAGTTTGCAAGTGCTCATCTTGCATTTATTTACTAATCTCTTTCCAAACAGGTGGAGAAGAGCCAGTTAACAGTGTTAGAAAAGCTGAAGTATAACAACTATGCTTGTACTCCATTAAAAAAAAGAGGGGGGGAGGGGGAAATTCTGACTTTGGCTCCAGGACTGAGGAAGCACACCTCATAGAAGAGCAACAATTTATCAGATTTAAATACAGCAAAACAAAACCAAAACCCATTTCATCTCATCAGAATGTTGGAACGTTGCTCAGCATTTCACCATCTATCCAGCCTGTATTCATCTCCAGCTTCTTTTAAAATGCAGGGAACAATAATGACACAATTACAACATTGCAGGTACAAATGCCCAGGCTAGTCCCAGGATGCTACAAACTGAAGGTTACAGCACATACAGATGTGAAAATGCACCTGCTGAATTTGGAGCTGTCCCAGCTGTTTCTCCCTCTCTTTGAAATCTGGACCCCATTACTGCACCCCAGAAGCAGCTGGTGAGGAAGTAATGTGGCACTTACTGAAGACTATCAGTGGCAACTCATGCCAGATTTCCACCAGCCTGTAGACGATGAATGGGACAGCAATTCCACCAACATCACACAAGGCAGAGCAGACCATCACACCAAGGTTCCTGGTTTGACAGCAAAGGGATCATATTAGCAAGCACTGCAAATGGAAGAGGATAGGGCACAACTCTGACTTCACACACAGCATGTGGCTTCACAAACCACAAAATACCAAAATAGTGTGCAAAGCTCTAGTTTTCCAAAGGTGGGCACATCCATGAGTTACTTAGACTTAAGTACTGCAAGCATGAAAAGCTTAGCAAATAGCAGCAGTATAGTACACCTGTATTATCACAGTGTAAGAAATTCCCCAAGGTTAAACACAGAAGAAGATCAGGCTCAAAGTGTCTGAGGGGAGTCTCCAAGCACTTACTATGCAAAACCATTAGCTTCACCTCTTAAATGATGATCAAATTTGATGCACAAGGGGCATCAAATAATGCTTTCGTTTGGTATGTACCATTAATAAAAGTTCAACTATTTTCTACTATGTTAATTGTGGATATAGAAATGAAATTAAGAGTCTCCAGTGAAGAAGGGAGGATTGAGATTCTCTGGTCAGTTCAGACACCTTCCCTGCATGCAGTGGCCAATGGTCACTCAGGGGAAGGAATTTTTGAGAACTTTACTCCCAAGCTTCAGTTACCTGCAGTGCACATAGCTACTTCTGAGCTATGTATCCCACAGTCCAATAGGAAAAAAAAAAATCCATTCTTCAGGTCAAGAGCTCAAGTTCACATATTCTCCATAGCAACAGCCACACTGGACACATCCATTTGCATGTAATTTTGACTCAAATTAAATACAAATTAACCAGTATGCGAGACTTCAGATTCATTGCCTGCCCTGGTTCTGTCCACTTTTCCCTTTATTTCATCTGCATGAATTTTCATCTGCTTGAACCATGTTGGTTTTCTTTATTAATCAATGTTTTACAGCACTTTTCTCCCACTCTACTTAATGTTAGGCAATAATGATATATGTTTGAAAGTATTTGGGAATTACTTATTTTAGTATAAAACATAAAATACACATTGGCTTCAACTATTTGTTTGCTGGTCCAACAGCAGAAAGATACACTTACCTGATGTACGTTGGATATAACTCAGTGTTTACAAAGCAAACCATTTCAAAAGCTATCGTGATTCCCATTCGCCCAAGGCAAGCAGCAATTAATTTCAGCCAATGTAGGTCTGCAGGTAAAATGCATTCAATACATTTAAATTATCCCAGTGATTTAGCAGGGATTGGTTAATACCACTGCTATTTTAGCTAGACCTCTGATCCCCTATCATGTGATGTTTTTTAAAGAACTCTCTTGTGTGAATCAGGAAATGAAAACAGTCAACACCACATGAGCTGTGGCACAACACAAGGGACCCAGATGCTTTGAGATTTATTATTAGCAGTGCTATAAAATCTGTTTATTTCACTGAGGAGCAGCTGAGGTCCCTAGGTTTGCTCAACCCAGAGCAGAGGAGGCTAAGGGGAGCCTCTGCAGCTCCTTGTAGAGGGAGCGGAGGTGCAACACTGAGCTCTGCTCTCCGTTACAGCAACAGGGCCAGAAAGAGCTGCATCAGGGGAGTGTCAGGTAGGAGGTTAGGGAAAGGTTCTTCAGCAGGAGTACCGGGGCATGGAACAGACTCCCCAGGACAGTGGTCACAGCCCCAAGCTGCTGGAGTTCAAGAGGCTTTTGGACAATGTGCTCAGATATACAAATGGTTTGAGTTTTGTGTGTTTCTGTGTGGAACCAGGATTTGGACTCTGTGATCCTTGTGGGTCCCTTCCAACTTGGAATATTCTATGATTCTGTAGTGCAAGGAGCACCACTGAAATTTGGGAGGGCAGCACCCACTGGTGGACATGCATTTGCAGCCCTTCAGGGCTGTAACTCTTTAAGAAGGGAGACAGAATCGGGTGCTGATCCTAGGAGGAAATTCAGGGACTGGAAGCCTCACCCAGCTGACTCACCCTCAGGGATCAGGGCTGTGGCAAGGCAGGCAGCCCCAGCCACCAGGTTTGCTGTAGCCCATGGGTAGCGACGGCCAATACGATCAATAGTGACGATAATGATGAAGGCAGCTGGAAACTCAACGAGAGCAGAATAGAGAAAATCCAGATAAATGTTTCCACCCATTAGTCCCATGTGCATGATGAGCCCTTGGTAGAGGATGGAGCTTGTGAACCTAGGCAAAGAAGAACGTCCCAGCTTTGTTAATCAGAAGCTCACATTCTATCCTCCTAGAGCATTCATACCCAGAGCTTCAAAATGACTCACCAACATTATCTTCTTACCAGTTGTACATCAAAATGAATGTGTTTTTTCTCATCTGCGGTGTCCTGACAAGGTCAATGAGTGAAGGACTCTGCTTCCCACTATCTTCATCTTCGAATTTAATATCCTATGGAAAAGCCAGCAGAGTGTTTGTAGGAGCTGAGCACTCACTACAAGCCTTAGACTGGCAGATACAGTCTGAGGCACTATGACCAATCACAACAACAACAGCCCCTGAGGGAGAGGGAGTACTGATCCTATCTCCCCATGCAGAAGGCCATATCAGGGCAAAGTTCCCTAAAACTCCCCCCAAGGCTTAACATTGGTCCCTTCTAGCATTCTCTAGCTTATTTCTGCAGGAAAATACTGGGTTTTTTGCTTAGCTATAAGACTTATGCTGTCTCACCTCCCTCATTAGTACAATAGTGCTCATTACCTCTATAACCACAAGACTAGACTTTCCAATATTCAAAGTACAATAAGATTCCACTGGAAGGAACTGATAGAAGTTACTAGCAGGGCTCTTGTTTTTATGTGTATAAGCAAATACCAAGCTCACCTCAAAATGGGAAGGCATCTTTTTCCGATTTTTTTTAGCTATATCACTGACAATTTTCTTAGCTTTGTCAGTTTTTCCCTGAGATATCAGCCATCTGGGAGACTCTGGAAGGCACCTAACAACACATGAGTTAATGCTGTTATACTAAAATGCAACGTGCATGCAGTGTTCCTACCTGCTAGACTGAGGAGAGAATATTTTGGTTGACTAAAGACAGTTATTGGTTTGTTGTTTGTTTCATATTTGTTGTTTTCTTCTCTCAGGAAGAATACAGCATCCTGCTGCTGAAAGGGGAAGAGCAGCAGCAATGGCTTTAGTCAGAGATCAGGTTTACTAACGAGAAATTGGGGCTGGGCTTTGAGTTAAAGCAGCCTGTTGACCACCAACTGGCTCCTCACAGGGAGCCATCGTTCAGCTTTGCCTTCACAAGACAAAAGAGTGAATAAGCTAAAGCTGGCTTACCAATTCACAAGAAAGGGGAAGGGAAAACAAAACAAAACATTCTATTAATCCTAACAACTCAGCCCATCTTGACAATTCATAACTTAGAATTTGGAAAATATTACTCATAAGGTAGGAGAGATCCAAAGTACAAATAAACTTGTATCACCTTTTGGTTGGATCACAAACAGCTGTTTTTCCTTGTTGCTTAAAAGAATGCATAAACCAACTTGTCGAATGTATACATGTTTTCACAAGCTTTCAATTGCCATTTTTCAATGTAGGCTCTATTTTCTTTTATGAAATATTTAATACATTATTAGATCACTCTCTCATTTTCAAAGTGATTTTTTTTTTTTTTTTTTTTTTTTTTTTTTTTTTAAACAGAAGACTGGTGTGGTGCACAGGCTAAGATGCAACAAAACATTGGCTGCTGAGGGATCCTATTTTCCACCCCTTATTGCTGTGTACCTCCTCTTTACATTAACATGCATCCACATCCAAAAAGCAGTGCCAAATCTCCCTCAGTATCAAATCTCGGGAGCAAAGATGCTGCTTTTAAGCTGATGGGCGAAGATGCAACAGAAACAGTCTTACCAGTAGTAGAGCATTAAGAAGCAGCAGGGTAAGGTGACAGTGAGCTGCAGCCACCGCCAGTGAGGGACTGCATAAGAAATGGCATCGAACACCAGGAGCCCCACTGAGAAGGCTGCCTGGTAGAGGATCCCCACCGTCCTCCTGTACTGCGGGCCAACAACTTCCGTCACTGCAGAGACAGAATGACAGCTCCAGCAACCCCATGCAGTGCAAAATGCATAAAGATTTCGCTGCAAAACCAAACGCTAACCTACATTATATCTCCAACCCAGTAAAAGCATATTTTTTTATTTTTCCAAGTGCACATTTTCAGCCTGTATCTCAACCCAAGCATGCAAAAATGCTCATACCATGGGATGGCATACAGATTTCCCCACCCTGAAGGCTTCATCATCTATCTGCGTTTTGAACCACATTGTCACCATATAGGCCTAACAGGGTAAGTATTGCCAACACAGAGCTGAAGTAAAAAAAATTCATTTATGAATCCAGTAGCATCATTTCAAGAAAACTTATTAGAGAAAGAACAGAACGTCATCATTTAGCAGCTCAAGGAGCTCCTTGGTTTAGGAATGACAGATTAACTAATGTTGCTCAGGCATAGGATGAGTATAGATAAAGACATCTCTTTATCACACCTCAGGCTCCATAAAACTGAGTCAAAAGCAGCTGCAGGGTAGATGAGCCCAGAAGAACAGAATAAGGAAGTTGCTCTGCCATTGTACTCTTCATTGAGCACTCAGTATCAGCCCTCTGACAGTAGACAAGTTTACATGGGCTTCGCAGTTGATTCTACATGGCCTCTCTCACAAAGAGATTTCAAGGAAAATCCAGAAATAACAAGAGGTAATTGAGAGTTTTGGGCATTAGCATTTACATTTCTGCCACCATCACAGTTAACTGGATCACTTGGAGCCTTTCAGTAGGGCCACTTGCCATGCTAATCCAGATATAACTCAACTGGGCAGCATTTATATATTTCATTGTGATTTCTTCAGTGATTTCTTGGTGGGGCTTTGTGCCTTTTTTTTTTTTTGACAGGAGTCTGAACTCTACCAACGAGCAGCCAGTGAAGTCCTGCACAGCTCCACCATGCACTAGAAGGTGGTCCTGAGCTGGTCCTGGCCCTGCTGCCACGCAGCTGCCAGCCAACATGCTGAGAGAAACACCAGCACAATGTGGCTCTTCCCATTACTTCACAGTGCCATGGCTGGCCTTCACTCATGCAAGTGCACAGACACCCAAACAGCTTGTCTTTTCCTCAGCAAGTACATGCTGTTCCTCAGTTATTTTTAGGCTGCAAAGCCTCTGTTTGCCCTTTAGTACTCTTTGTATCACAACGCTTACAGTTTTCCCTACCCTCTGCCTGCTTCTTTCATATCCTCTGTCATCACCCTATCTGCAACTGGGCTGCAGCAGGGCAGTTGCTGCTGAACCTGGGGCCACTGTCTTTCCCCTGCCAGCACTGACAGGAGAGGGCACAGCCTGCAGCAGAGGGCTGACCCACAACAAAAAGCCGGCCTTGGGGTAACAGAGTTCCTATGCCAACCCTTGATCTTTGAAGGCCACTGCCATTTGGAAGAAAAGAATCCCAAGTAGTCAGAGGGAGAAAAACTCTTGATGGTTTTCGTATGATTTCAAAAAAACTTTAGGAGGTGTTTTTTTTTTTTTTTAAAGAGGTCTTTAGTTCATAGTGTTTGTTTTGTGGGTTCCCCCCCCCCCCCCCTTCATCTCTTTTGCAGCCCATCTTACTCCTGCAAGAAGGTTTAGACTCACCAAGGATGTAGCCTGCAGTCCAGCAGCCCTTGCTGACCAGCCCTTGCAAGAAGCGAAAGATCACAATCCACAGGTAGCTGGGCACAAATACCAGCAGGATCCCACAGACCACATTTGCAAGAATTGTGGTTAAAAGGCAAAACTTACGGCCAAACCTGGATTAGAAGATATTAAATGTAAAGCAAAACAATAGTCATGAAAACGTAGACAAATACAAACTACGTGCATTTTGAGGAAGAAAGAAAAACCACTTTGCTATAGAAGAGGTACACACTGACTTTTAGTCCATCACTCATTTATTTCCTTTTGCTTTTCAATTCCCTAGAAGTTTCTCAGAGGAAGAAAAACTTCCCACATGAGAGAGCAATGAAAGACCTATATTTGCATATGTTTGGACTGTGTTGCTTTCAAGTTCAGAACAATTACTTAGTTGTCTACTAAATAAAATAGGGTGAAAAATATGAACAGATTAGTTTACGATTCTGATACATCTGCACATACCAGAGTAGCAGATTTATATATTAGGAACTTAATCCTTTAAAAAAAAAAAATCTTATGTATGTCTCTTGCTGTTGATGGGCTGTGGTTGTCATCTGGAGATGCTTGGAGCCTGCTTTGCCAACCATCTCCGGGCAGGAGGGAAAGGAGAGGGAAAAAATACCTTCAAATATCAGCATTTGCTTCTTTTCAGCCCCAGCTGCCTGAAAAAGGATGGCCCTATACAGGATGTTGAAGATGCCAGGACTCACTGATTTCCAAACCAGCCATATCTGTCTGGCAACCTCTGCATCTACTATTTCAAAGTTTTTCAAAAGGAAAGATATTTCCAGGCTGTACCCACACTTAGTATGGCAGATGAAGCAATGGCTCCAACAAGCACCTCCCAGCTTTGTTAACATCCCCAGGACTCCAGCGTGGCCCAGCAGGGAGGTTTGGGTCTGTCATCCACACCGACTCCGCAGGACTTGCACAAATCTTTTCTGCTCCGTAATATTTGTACAAAATACCAGGGACGGTTTGTTCACTTTAAGGCAAAGTACTCTCTTCTGACCATGACTGAACAGCCAGTGGATGGCCTTATTTTGAAGGGAGCAGCAACGATACCCATTGCACAATTTCTCTCTGTCTTCAAGTTCACCCACTCACTAAACACTGATAAGGGAGGCCGGAGGGCTTTGCTGTCACTCCACACATACCTGTCTGCTATGTAGCCAATGTTGACAGAGCCAATAAAGAACCCAGCATTCACAGATGACTGAAAGAGGTCCAGCTTCCAGGAGTCTTCACACACCAGGTTAAACTAAAGGAGCAACCACAGTTACAACCAAAACAGTGGAACCAGGAGCTTGCTCACACCCACAACTCCTTTGATTCATGTGAAGATGTAAACATGTTTCTGGGCCAATGTTCATCTTATTGGCACCCCGGATACTTGCTAAGTATCCAAGACCAGAAACGAGATCATGCTCTTGGGCAGTATAAACATCTTCCTGACGCTCTATAAGGGCAAACGAGGCTTTTCTTCTGCCTGTATTTTTTACTTTTGAGCAAAGTGACTTGCTTTACTTTGTGCTACCTTCTCTCTTTTGCTTGGCTAGCAGGCAGTACATAAGGAGCTTTAACAGTCACAGTCAAAAACAAGATACATTGCTAAAATGCAGACAGAGGCATGTGGCATATCAGATATCCTGTGGTGAAGGAAGTGACCCGAGGGCCTAGCCCTGCACCACCTCTCAGAGAAAAGGGGAAACAGCTTTAGTCTGAGAGGACTGCGCAAATCCACACAGGCTGAGTTCTTCGGTGCCAGCTTATCTCAAGAGTCATCTGGAACTGGACAATCTCAGGAGATGACAGTGGGGCCATCCAGAGCACGCTCACTCAGGTCTTTGCAATAAGGATGCATTTGTTGCAGTACTTCTTAGAATCATTGAACTGTTTGGGTTAGAGGGGACCTTCAAGATCATCTAGTCTCAACTCCCTGCCATAAGCAGGGCTGCCACTGACTAGATCAGGCTGCCCGGGACCCCATTGATTCTGGAGCTTGAATGCTGATGGTGAGACCTTATTGCTCTCTACAAGTACATAAAGGGAGATTGCAGTGAGGTGGGGAATCGGCTTCTTCTCTCACATAACTAGCAATAGGACTAAAGGAAATGGCCTCACGTTGCTCCAGAGGAGATTCAGGTGGGAATTATGAAAAACTTCTCAAATTGAGTGGTCATGCACTGGCATGAGCTGCCCAGGGAGATGGTGGAGTCACCATTCCTGGAAGCATTCAAGGAACATTTAGATGTTGTATTAAAGGACGTGGTCCAGCAGGGAAATATTGGTGGCAGGAGAGTAGTTGAATTGAATGATCTCGGAAGTCCTTTCCAACAGTAGAATCAATCTGAAAAGAACTGTTGGCTTATCTCCTTATCTTGATGTCACACAGCCTCTGTGGCAAGAAATGGACTTAGAGCAAACGCTGTACCACAGGACTACAGATGCTGACATCACCTGAACACAAAATGGACCTGCCTTTGCATTCATGCTAGAAAGTTCCATGAAGAGAGATCACACAAGTCAGTTCTTTTACCCACAAAAAATGTAATATGAAATCAAATTTCTCATCCCTGATAACTCTTATCATACCAAATACTTTAAAACCTGAAGTAGATTAAGTAGCTTCAGTATCTTTGTTTACTCTCAGATGTTCTGAGAACGCAAAAAAGTCACTAGCTTTTCTGCTGCTTATTCCTGAACTAAGCTGTTTAATCGTGAGAGGCACTTTTCCCCACCCCCAGTCATTCAGTCATATCCAAAACTAAAAACCAAACTCGAGACTTTCACATCTGAGTGTGGATCACAGAAAGCACACGTAGTTTCTGAAAGGCACCTGCTGAGATCAGCCACTTCTGTTGAAGTATTGCAGGCTCTTGATTTCTTACACAGGTTGTTTACACACTTCCGCCAATAGGATTTCGTGTGGGATGGGAGTTTTGTTAAAAGGGACTTTATCTACCTTAGAGTTTATTTGCTGCTCAGCTGGAGATACCTTCTGAGCACACCAGTGCAATACTTCAAAGCAGGGACAGAGCAAAGAGGATTTGCAGAGCATTCAGACGAAGTCCACAAAGAGAGGAGATCCTCTCTTACAGGTAAGTGCCTGTCTCTCTAATACGGTTTAGGCTACGTCAACCAACTCCAGCACCCGTCAGCTTATCAGAAACAACACCGCAAGAGAAGACAGACACATGCTTTTACCTCAGTCACTATGGAGGTCCCAGGGTAGTCGTAGACCCACCCATCCCGGCAGGGGCCAAGTGGGACAGAGCTCCGGTTGCCCACGAGGCTGCCAAGGGGGTCGGTGCAGCTGACAGCCGTTGCGTTCCAGTCCACCTCATACCTGCTGCAGCGGCTGCTGTAGGCGGCCCCATGGCTGCCCCACTCGGGAACGGTGTGGTTCAGCTGCTCCGCCAGGCTCCAGCCACAGCGCTGGCTCAGCTCCGCCACGCCAGGGCTGAAGCAGCGGTGCTCGGGGGTGAACCCGAAGAAGACGACCCCCACATAGACTGGAGTGAAGGCAGCAGAAAGCAAACACAGGACGAAGAAGGTTTGTTTCTGGAACCTGTCAAATTCTCCAATGTGCTCTAAAATGTCATCCAGAGTTGGCATTTTGGCATCAAAACCACCTCAAATCCTTATCACTCTGGTCTGCAACACTGACACGTTCAGTTGGCAGCAAAGCTATTTGAGTAACAAAACATTTGACCAAAAGTCAAGATTAACTCCATAAATTATTAAACGACATGTTGCAAGATTTTTTAAGGTTTCATTTGAAATCAGACCATAATTCACCCAGGCAGAATTTGCATTTAACCCCTACTGAGAGCACATATGGTTCCTTACCTCTCACAAAACATAAATAAACAGTGCTGTGGCTGTTCTGTATTCTTTTTTGTTATTGACGCCGTTTGTTTGCTGGTTAGCCATTACTAACTTTCAAACATTAGCTGTTTGAATTAACCTTTGTTGATGACTTCCTCCTAATACAATGGTTAGAAATCTATTCTTGCAGAAGGGTAGGAAAAGCTCCAGTTCTTCCCATTGTGCATTAGGCCCACAGGAGCCGCCCACAGGCCCCCAAGAGCATGCGCAGCCTAGTATGAAACCTGCTCTGTGGATCAGCACTTTGCACACAGCTCTTCCTGTCTTCAGGCACATCCACTGGAGCCAGGTAACCAGACTTTTGCTCCTGCAGCCACCTAAAGAAGTATTCCAAGGCCAGCGCAACATTGCCCACAGCTACTTCCAACCTGTGGCAGATGTCACCTCCCCAGCTGCTGTGCTCCAGCATGGAGACAGAGGGACGGGTGTGCAACACTCACCTTGCTGACAGCAGGTACGTCCGCAGACAGTGAGGCCAAGCAAACAGAAATCAAAGCCTGCTGGAAATTGGGTGAAGTTGGAATCTGTTGGTGAAAACTGTCGGACTGTTCCTAAAAACACTGCAGCAGCAGGTGAGAGGCCTCCTTCTGAAGGAGCAGCACTGTTGTCATCTAACACACAGCCATTAGCACCTAAGACTTGTTTGTACTCCTCTGGTCCCCAGTATTTTCATAGCCCTTCCTTCCTTATGTCTGAACAGCATATTGTGCTGGAAAAACAGCTTGGTGAAACAAGTCACTCATCTAGCAATGAGCATAACAGTTGGTCTACCTACAGTGCTTAGATAGCAAGCAAAAGTCCCAATACCAAACACCTCAGTCAGTGCTGTCAGCTATTTATTACTAAGAAAGTCTTACTGTTATACTTCACCTGAGGATGCTTATCTGAGCAGTATCCGTTCTGTATAAGCTTTATTATGCACAGTCAAAATAAAGCAACTATTTGGTGTTATACTAAGCCATTTCATGCAGCAGTTTACAGATCAAACAAGTCAAACCTTGAGTATTTGGGGAGAAGCAACATTCTTCAACACATATTGAGGCAACACCTTCAATGATAACTGACAGCATTAAAAACACATTGTCAAGCCTCTCATACCCCCAGATTAACTTAATGCTAACTATGAAAAAGACTACTTCTGTTTTAACAATGATAAAATGAAACTTCAGATAAACTCTTTTAGAGACTTCTCTGGTAACAGTGCAGGAAGAAAAATATCAGTCTGAGAAAGCCAGAGTAGTGAGACTTACCTATATATACACACACATACATACAAACACTTTCTGATCTTTGATAAAACTTCATTTCTCATTTTGAGTGATGGGATTATTAGCTATGCCAACAGAGAAGAACGTAAATCAGCAAGCTGATGAGCAGTATTACACTAGCATAAGAAAGATTCCAGACTTGAGATGTGGGATTTGGAATACCCACGTCATATCTTTTATTGAAATTGCTAAATACTTTATATTACACTATTTTGATTCAAAATGGAGTTTTTATAAAAAGAAACCATTGTTGAAACTGAATAAGCCTGCCAAAATAAACAATGAAGAGTTTCAAAAAATTCTAAAAAATACAATTGTAGAATTTTTTGAAGCCTTAATATTGCCCATAAATTAAACAAACACCTGGAGAAGAGCAAAACTGCTAGAGGAAATCTGACTTCCATACATTGCCAGCAACACTGCAAATCAATGACCACGGCCAGGAACTCTGTTTAAGAGTCTTAACTTAAGCTTTCAGAAACAGTAGCCCAATATTTTTTTCATAATGAATGACAGAGAGGCATTGTACTGATTGGGGCTCCTCTAGTCGTTGAGGTTTTCTTTCATGATGACAAACTGGGCTGTATCAGGTTGTGTTCTAGGAATTCTGCTTCTATGGTTCTGAACATTGATTCTCTGTAGTCACTCTAATCCACTCATAATCTAGAGGAAAAAAAAAGTCTTTGGATGCTTGTCAGCTGCTTAGGCAAACACTGATGAAGTCAGTCGTATGACTAGTACCAAGAAAACATCATGCAAAGAACAGCAGTCATCTCAGGCTAAAGCTATACAGAATCGTACCTTTCAGTCATTACCTTTGAACCAATGATCTGTTTAAATTAGAATGTATATTCAAATTTACAGGATAAATTAGACCAGTTCTAAAATTTACATCAAATTATCCCAACACAGAAAAGTTATATTTTTCCTCATCTTACAATGGATGAACCCACTGAAGGGTGAACCCATAGAATAATACCCTGCCGGCAGGAAGAACACGTTGCTATAAGCAAACCTGAGTAGTGAGGACCAATAAATACAAGGAGTTAAAATGCTAGTAGTCATCTAGGTAATTTGAATCTCAGGAGCCAGGGGCCTAATTCACCTTTAATCTTGACCTTTGAAAGGTTTCTTTTTTTAAGCAAGTATTTCATATCTCTGTTGAAGCTTAAAAAAGTTGTCCTGGCTAGAGAGAGTCAACATAACTCAGCCTACTGGATGCTACAAATCCAGTCATTACTGAACAGATCATTGTAAACAACAACCAAGACATCTTTCTCTCCTTCCCTTTTCAATGGTTTCTTGTTAAAGGCAAAATTCAGAAAAATCTTTCAGGCTGAAGTCCTCATATTTGGTTGAAAGTTTTTGTCCCATTTGTATATATAATCTCTCCATATATATTTGATTAGGCACAAGAGGGGGTTATTAAACATTCAACAAGTCCTCATCACTATCATCATGAAATGATACTGAATTTGTAGAGTTCTGTGCCTTCTGCTGTTGGCCAGGCTTGGCTTTTGCTTTCCTTTCCTTTCCCCCATTCAGCAAGTAAGCTTTGTCATCACTGGCAAAGCTTGGTAGCTTCTTTTGTGGGTGCTTGCTTTTGTCTAGTCGTCTTCCTGTCTGAATCTTTACATCTGGGATGGTTAACACTTCATCCTCACTGTCCAGGTCATCCACATGGAGAGATGTAAGAGCATCAGATGTAACAGACTTGGTAGTAACGTGACCATTCTCCTGTACTCCTTTTACTGTTCTTTGATTTGGTGCTGCAATTTCCTCCATAAGCCACTCCGTTTCATTCTCATTAGCTTCTTCTTCACTGTTTATCTAAAAGAAAAAAAAAAAATACAAGACTTAGTATACCACTCCATATGTTTTCACATACTGATCTCCCCAGATATGAAACCCACCCCACATAACCTTGAGTTTAATTTAGATATAACAGCATATTCATGCACGGTATTACTATTGCTTTTCACCATATCTGAAATATACCATCTCTTCCTGCAGATTTACACATTTGGTTATTTATGGACTGTTCATTTCCTCAATTCCTCCTTTCCCATTTCATGATATAAATGATACAAAAAGCTATGTGACGTCCCATAGTTTGTTTCCCACACACTGAAGGAGCTAAGAATTAAAGATTTTTACTTATTAGAAAAGCTTCCCCTTAAAATTATTGACAAGATACAAAGCATTTGATTATGCCACTGTATTACCTTTGTGTATTTGTAGGAAACACCCGATGTTCTTCTGCAACAGTTTGTTATCTTGTTTACCACAGTTTCCCTTAAGAAAAAAAAAAAAGGAATATTGTATTAGGAAGGAATGTGTTCCCTTCATCAGCTTTCACCTCTCTCCAGGTGATTCCTATCATCAACAAATCATTTTACCAAACAAGCTGCAAGCTATCTTGTTATCTTGACTTTTGGCTCTAAGCCACCGTGATTAGTACTATTCAGTTCATGATGCTGCACGTCTTCCCCTCTACCACAGCATCAAGGTGACTAAAACACCTGTGCCTTTATTATCTTTGTAATGCATGCCTCTTTATATGGACCTTTAGACAATAATAGTTTGGAAAATAGCTGTTTGACAGCTGATGATGCCAGCTGAAAAAACAGAACTTCAGTCTCTGGAAACCAAACCCTATGAAAGACTTTCAAAGCTTCCCAATCACTTACCTTCTCTCTTTTTTGTAGAACAGCAAGATTATTAGGCATGCAGTGAGAACAACCAGGAGGACACTCAGCACAGCACCAACTGCCTGACTTCTCCTTGAAAGGCCTTTATATACTTGGGCTTCCTGATCAGATTGGCCCTCGTGGATTCCTGGAGCAATGGTTGATCTAATAATATAAATATGGAAGAAAAAGACTAAGATCTACTGATGAATTATATCAGACAGAATTAGAAACGTATTCAAATTTAAAACATCATACCATCCTGTCAAAACTTATAAACTCCCCTAAAATCTGTTTATGAGTATGAAAAAAAGGTATGTGCTGTTGTCTACATTCTGGTATGCTTTCAAACAGCACATAAAACTGAGATTACAGTTGAGACTTAAGTACGATTAAACACTTTAGAGCTTAGACAGCAGGAGCTACTCATTCCTCACAAAGCTGCTGCTTTGGAATCAAAGCTGTACCTGAGCAAGCTGCATTAGCTACAGCAATTATTTCCCTTCCACCTGACAAAGGCAAAACATGGACCAAACAGTCTTCGCAGATAATCCCTTGCTTAAAACAGAATGAACAATTTCTGTGTTTTTAAAGACAGCAACCAGAAAGTGAACAGTCCTAGAATTATTTCATTACTGCTGCCCAGTTTCAAGAATACGGGTAAGCACTGAGACATTGTTTGGCTTTTAAACTACTGCCAGACATCACTTCATTACTTCCTTTTTTCTACAGATCCAAAAAGGATCAGTTCCATTGGAGAAACGCCTCATTTTCCAAGACCTGCAATGATTTTCAGTCTGGCCTAAAGAAGCAGGCAGATAGAGGGGAAAGCCATTTTTTCTTGCCCTGGCTTTGAATTTTTGCAGAGGAAAAAGGCAAGGAAGAAAAAACTCACTTAAATGCTCGTTACTTCTCTCAGTAGATTAGAACAGCATCTCAGCTACCGTACTTTTTGCTTATTGGGAAGAAGAGTATTCAATTCCACTGCACCTCTTCATTATTTTCAGTGCAAATAGGAAAGTTTGTTTTGTTTTTAAAAGCTTCCACTCCTGCCAACTGCTGTGGTGAGACCAAAAAACCCCTTAGCTTAGAAGTGCTACATTCAGAAAAAAGTTAACTACTCACATTAGTGGACACACAGCAGATGTATACCATGTAAATAGATACTGACAGTCTGCTGTCTCATGAAGAAATTCAGGGATGCCTTCCTTTACATGAGGACTGCAGTGGAATAAAATTGATGAAGAGACAAACTTTGATTTATCTTTACCACATCTGGAGTCTGATGAAAATGTGACATCCAAGTCATCGTCTACAAGAAGAAAACATTAACAGTTCAGTGCTTCCTTAAAAACAGTATTAAGGCCATACCCTGTCTCGCTATCTCCATAGCGAACAATTTTTTCATAATATCAAAATTACTCTTTTTAAAATAAATCCTGGAAGAAAGACTTAAGACAACTTCACAGAAGTCGTTTAGTTTATATATCATGAAACATGAATCATTTTTCAATGAAGTAATTCAAGTAGAGGATCAAACACTTCCAGACAACAAGTACTTACCTTCAACGTAATATTTAGCTTTTTTGGCCCATGCAATTTTCCGAAAGCGGCGTTCACTAGTTTTAACCTGGCAGATGTTTGCTTCAGAGCACTCTGGGAAACTCGAGTTCGTGATACCAGAAAGTTGTATTTCATATACATATTGATCTCCGTTTGTTCTTATGTCACCAGAAGCCATGTACAACCTGAGGAGGCAGAGGGCAGGTGTATGCCAAGTCTAAACATGCAAATTTTGGTAATTCGCAAGCCAACACACTAGCAGTAGTGGTAACTGCTACCACTAAGGTGAATACAGATTAGTAATAGATTCAGCAGCCAGAAGAAATGCAGGACTGAGGTTTCTTCTGAGTATTACAACTGACTATTATATTTAGCAGTAGGCCTTTCAGGAATGAACCAAAAGCAAACTTTTCTAGTCCTCAATGGGTAAATGAACACTTAAACCCAATACAAAAGTATTGTTCAGCAGCTCTCACACAAACTACCATACTGACCATATAATCCATACTGAGTGCATTCTGTAGCTCTAATAAACAGCGTGGCTTAGCCTTCATGAACTAACAACAAACCACCTTTTCCACGAGGAGAACTAGATCGACTATACGCACTACCAACTGCCATTTACAATCATAACCCTTCATGCTGCTGGTGAGACTGAGAATGCTCTCAAACTCAGAGCTATTTCTTCTAGACACTGCTCAAAGGCTGAGCTTTGTGAAATTCAACTTGACTTTAACCTCATATTACACCACACTTCTCATTTCATCCTGACTTCCTTTACTCCCCCTTCCAAGCAGGCTTGATTGTAGTTGATAACATTACAAGCACAGAGGAACACTTTTGTTCAGCTGCACCAATCCTGCAGCAGTTTATTCTTCCTGTAACATTCATAGAAAGATTTCCTTCCATAATGATAGAATTGATGCTAAACACAGTAATTTATAAGAGTTTTTGTAAGAGTTTTTGAAGCAGAAAAAACATGCAGTGTGCTGTGCCATCAGTGTAACTGCTGGCCTTTCTTTCCCTGCCTTGTCAAAGTTCAGTCAGACTTCACTATTCCTCCAGAGCTGTACTCCTTTAAGGTTTCTGAAGCAGGGGTTCCTGTTTCCATATAGATCTGCTGAGCAAGATGAAAGGCACTATATAAAGAGTGAAGGAGCACTGTAGCTGAAAATTAAGATCTGACACTGACCTGATGACTATACGTTATGGAAAAGAGAAATAATCCCCAAAAGTGTATTAAGGTCAAGATAGTATACGTGTAGGCATTAGATTTGTCTTAATTTCCCTATGATATGCTCAAAGCTTTAAGCTCAGCTGTATGTTGCAGTAGCAACCAGACTTTCAAGTCAGTTGTAGTATAAGGCTGACAAAATTCAGAGGTATCCCTGTTTAACAACTTGGAATGTTCAAGGCAAATCAGAATATCCACCTCAAGCTTTCATTTCTTGTAGAGTTTTCATTTCTTTCATTTCATGTAGAATTCTACAGGACTATATATATATATATATATATATATATTTTTTTTTTTTTTTTAAACTTACTTGTTATAGACATTCCCTAATGAGAAGTTTTTCCCAGTCGCAGGATTAATAACTGTTCCATTCACTACTTCCACCTCCTGTGGTTTCAAAGCACAAGCTGCACGTGTGTCCCAAATGATGTAGTAAGCACAGTTTTCCTCATCAATCCTGCCAAATAACAAACAATTGATCATTCCAGGAAGCAGTAACAAGCATTTACTATCTTAAGAGAAGACACAGCTATTGGCTCATGAATGAGAATCTCCTGCATAAGCATCATGCACACTGCAGTTACCTGATTGCACTTAAATTCCCTGCTTCAAAAGTTTTAAGTCACACAGTGACTTCTTGATACTGAAACACCTTAGCTAGCAAACGTGCCAGCTTGCTCTAATGCTCTGCACATCATCTGGCCAGAACAAGAAATTAGTCAGATTTTGCTGCCTGGTTCTTTGCCTCGTGTGGAGCCTCTTGTTCAGTTCCTTTACTCTACAAGGAATATCCTGTCAACCAAAACCAGACAGCAAAATCCATCAAGCTTTCTTAGTACTTGCAACCATGCACATATACCTCAATTGAGACAAATTTATATTGATGCAATAGGAAAGCTTTGGTAAATAATAGAGCAAAATCATTTTTTAATCAATCTAGCTAAATAATCAAGCTAAGAGCTGTCTGCTAAATAGATTTGCAGTAAAGTTACGAGCAGCTGTACTACTACTGACAACAAAAGAGTATCTCAGCCTAATTCATTAGTAGAATACCTAGATTTTTGCCTAAGCCATTTAAGACATACAGAATATAACTGTTCGTGAAAGTGAACAGGCGCAGAAGCTTCAGAAGATTTGTGTCTTACAAATATAGACTAAGATTACTGTCACAACCCTGAGACTCAGCTTATTAAAAAGTACAACAGACTAAAGCAGCCAGCAATATACTGATTTGTTACTCACCTCTGCAGCATGGGCATGCCAACAGTTTTCGCACACCTCAATTCTATAATTGTCATTATTTTCTTGTTTTTCCTACATTCCTGTCCACCAGAATAACTAATATACACTCTATCACCTAGAAGAGAAATAGTGACACTCAAGTTTTTTGTAAGCAGCTGTCAAATTCCCTTTGTGCATTCCCCATACTTTGTTACTTTACATCATGTTCTAGGTCCCCCCCACCTCAAAGATCATACATCAATTACAGCACTTGTGACACTTGAGGCTTTCACACTGATGATTTAAAAATCACTCCCCAAACCCCTGTACTCACAAGTGCCTTGAGTTCAGGATGCCAATACGAGTATAACATTTTTTACTTAAGATGTCTTTTTTGACATCTTGAAAGTACACAGATCACTCTGAAAGTAGTGGCTCTTATTCATTTCTATGGAAACTACAATAGATGCAAGTTTTCAGCTACAAAACACTGTTTTTCAATGTAGTCACCAGCACTAGCTATATATTTTTACCAGGAATAAACAGGAGTCTGCATGCCATACAAATCTGCACCTCTGTCACGTCACTAACATTCACCTCTGATATCATGAGCCAACATAATTAAATATAAGGCATTACCTTCAGAATAGCCCTCATACTTGCCCCAACCCCACATCCAGGCAGCTGCTGAAGATCTCCAAGGAGGGAGAACTCCACAGCCTCTGGGCAACCAGATGAGCCAGTGCTCATCACCATATCACAGGAAAGGAGAAAAAAATCTTGATATTCAGACAATTCCCTTATTATAACTTTCATGACACTGTTTGTTTTACAGTTTTTTTCATGGCTTAAATGCCTCTTTGATGTGTGGCAGAAACTACTGTTGTTTTAAAACAGAAATAAACAGAAGACTTACTGACAAAAACATTTTGAAGATGAGTAGAACCCTGTACTTAAGAACCTTTATGCCTAGGTTCTATGATATAGCTACCTCATAGCCCTCTACAGAAATAGGAACATAGCACTCTACAGTAACTGCACCTGTCACATTCAGCTTCTGTGTATGAACAAGCCCAAGAACTTCAACATCTCCATTGTTGCTTTTCCTACAAATACTGGCTCTTTCAGGGCAGCCTGTGGGTCCTTCATATACCCTCTGACAAAGATTCAAGTAGTACCTAAACAAAGAACATAATAGACAGAAACTTTAAAATTAATTTCAGCTAAACTGACAAAATGAAACATGAACTTTGTAGATTCCTTACAGGAAGCTAGCTATACTAAAAGATCAAACACCCAAAGTAGCTAAAGAACTGATCATATGCTAACAACTAGCAGATTATTCCTGTCATTTTCAAGTAAACAATTCTGTAGAGATTAGTATACTAGTTAGTTTTGACCTAGGGCAAAAGTAGAAATTGAAATAAAGTAAAGAAATAACTAATCTTTTCAGCTACAAAGCTTGTAGCGTTCTCAATTTAAATCTCTTCCTTTGGAGTTATACCAATTAAGATTTATTGTAACAAAAAAATTTAGGAGCAAGACAGTAAATGAAAGAGTTTTTCAACCTCACAGTTTACTATACTTTTAGAATTAGATGCTCTGATTCTTGCCAGTTCATTTCTATCTGCTAACTGGAGAGGTTGACTGACATTTACATTTTCTTAAGTTGATACTGGAGAGATCTTTCTACCCTGCCTTTACAATTGAGAACAAACCCTTCTTCAGCTTTAAACAAAATATTACATGCTTGACTCAAGAGAGAACAACTGAATCAGTAAGACTTTTTATCAACATAAGAGTCAGAAAAATTGCTTTTAAGGTACATTATAAAGATAGTCCTTTAAGCAGAAAGCCTGTAAGAAAACTTTTAGTTTAGATTTGCTTCTCCTTTAAAGAGGAGTACAGTATAGGTACAGTGTTATATAACTATATATAACTATATATAACTATATATAACTATATATAACTATATATAACTATATATAACTATATATAACTATATATAACTATATATAACTATATATAACTATATATAACTATATATAACTATATATAACTATATATAACTATATATAACTATATATAACTATATATAACTATATATAACTATATATATCTTCAGCTATATTGACCAGTAAGCTACTGCCCAAGAGTTGCTTGCTACTCACGAATTTCCATTGTGATAAAAGACCCATGAGCCCGTCAAGGAAGAGAGCATTCTCAAGTCATATGTTCTGTGTCTCTGGACAAACTTGCACTCCATCTTCTTTGGAGGACAAACAGCCTGTGTCCTCCATTCAAATGTCACAGCACAGCCAAGCACGTCACTCAGAAGGTGTGGACTCCCACTGCCAGCATTTTCATCACATACAAAAATAATAGTAGATGCCCTTCTTGCAGTTGCTATAAGTGGGGAAATTGGAAATAAGAGTATCTTGCAAGAGGCTTCCATACACAGATGGATTTTAAAGTCTGATACCTCACAATTGCTATGCTAATCAGATACAGTTTCAGAAAAAGCACAAATGCTTTACCTTGCAATTTTCCTTCCTAGGATACATTTTCATGCTTTTTAGGAAGTTATGTAGCTCTTCCCTCAAAAATAAAGGATCTCTGTCAAAGCAACCACCACTAATGACTCAAAGCCACACATTCTGAAGGCACTGATGTTTTTCACTCATTTGAGTAAAACAGGTTTATTCCACAGATTCACTGTCTTGCAAATAAGTGAATTGATGGGAATGTGCATTACACCCAAAGTCTGCTGCCCTCCCACAGTTAACTCAGATCATTATAGGTGAGATATAAGAAGTTCTTACCATTCACACAAAATCCCCACTTCTCATCTCCCTGGTAGTCCACAGTTGTAGCACACCACGGCCTAGTCTTTTCTTCTGTAATACATTTATCATAGCTCTTCCCTTTGTACTTGAAGGGAAACACACAAAGCTCTCCTTTTTCTGTCACTGAGAAAGAAAGGTAAGTTCTCTTAACAACATACACAGCAGAACAGCATGCACATCCAGATCCAAGACAATATCTAACGCCTGTACTTCAATACTATCCAAGAAGAATCACATGCAGACAATAAGCACTGAAACAGTCTAATTCCAGTCAACTCTCAAATACAGTATGCAGTTAGCTATGATCACCCCTACAAAACTGTTGTACACTTTTCTAGGGGAGAAGTGTTGATGTTGCAACTCAGTACGGTACACACTACTGAACAAAACTAACTTCCTGCTAAGGCATGGAAAAAAAAAAAATCTATGTTTCCCTCATTTTCTGCAGTGAAACTTAGATTTAGGGGTAAGAAGAATGACAAGACTTTACATAATGAGACCATCCACTGCAATCTCACCTGGAGGGCACCGATCACCTCCTGTATACTGCAAGATGACTGTTTCGTCTTGGTGGCTATAATCCATTTTCATTTCCTTTATGCTTCCAAATGAGGACACACCACTTCCAGATGTCATGCACACTGCCCCATCTTTGCATTTTCCCTGGGACAGATCTGCTGCTGCCTTACTGCACACACTAATGTGGTATCTGCTGGATCCAGAAAGTACCTATGGGGACACACCCAGAAGCATCACAAACAAGGCTGCCTCTTGGAGTCTGGAAGTCAATACACACGAGGAACCACCGAAGTGCTTCATTGAGACTCATACAGTAATTGCATAAATGCAGATAACTGATTAAGTCCAAACTTCATTAATGCGGCAAAGCTTCAGATAAAAGAACATCCACAGGGACAATGAAACAGCACATTCAGCAGGCCCATCAGCACGTTCAAAGCCAAATTAGTACTCTTCAGTGAAAAGCTCTCCTTCCTTCATGTATTAATAAATTCATGAGCTTATCTCAAAATCACTAACAGCCAATGCTCTACTACTTTGCCCTCTGTTGAAGGGCAAATAACTACAAACATCTCCATTTCTTCTCACACCCCAGAAATTCTAAAAAACATTCTAAGAAAGTGTTACCTCAAATGATCTTCCAGAAAGGCTGGTCAAGTTAAAAGTATAGTGCAGCTGTTCATCAGTCACAGAACAGCCCAAAGTTTTCACTCGATCAGGGCACACAACTGGTGTTTCCCACTCAAACACAAAACTGCAGTCAAGTTTTCGTATCATCTTCGGCTTCCCCTGTTGCCAAAGAGCACAGCAAGAGATAAGATTAGGCTTAACGTTGGAAAATTTTCATTATTTCTACATTACTCTTATCCCTCCAGAAATCCCTCGTTTATTACTGAGGTTAGATATTCCTGACTGTAGGACAAATTCCATACCTTAATATTACAACTATTACAAAAAAAAGATGAACTTTCAAACTTATCTGCAGAAAACAAAATAGCAGTTGAAGTAAGCTAGCTGTCTTATTAATTAGGGTCAAGATTTTGATGTTCAGCTTAGTTGCATACAGGAACAAAACATAAAGGAGCTGTGTTTCTTCACAGTAACGAACATTCAGTTCACAAAGTTAAGATACAGACAGAAGGCTGTTTATTTTGTCATCCAATTTTAAATAAAAGCAAGTATGGCCTGTGTAACACTCAAAGCTGCCTTGTTTCAGCTCATCTTCTGTCTTGATAAAAAATGGTCCTACTGAGCACTTTTAACAAGCTCTCATTTGTCAAATATGCTCAAGTGCTTCTCCACCGTTTTTCTTAAATGTTCTCAAAAATCAAGAAGTGTCAGATTCACAGCATCACGTGGCTTCAAAATGTTTGGTGTCAACAGAAAACAATTATTAGTATCTGAACGTAAATTTTGAGAGCTGTGTATGATCAGGAATTGCATCACAGGTGAAAAATTTCACAGTAACAGCTTAATAAACAACTACACTAGTTCTTGTATTAGCTCATGGTACAAATTTCATTGCGCTGTTGTTTTGGCTTTTTTTTTACTTCAAGTGTAATAGAACATTAAGTTTAATGCCAGCAGTAAGTTATCACTATGTCATAGTGATATATGGAATGTAATCCTTACAGTGGAATGTAATCCTTACAACTGTCAGTACTTGATACTTTCAAGCCTAAAGTTCATGCTTTATGAAATTTTGCCTAGTTAAGAATACAAATATTCCTTTCTTGAGTGCATGAAACAAGTCCATCCTTATACGCTAGAAAAGTTTTAGTTTTAAGCAATACTAATGCTAATGGTTAGTATTCCCCATTGCACTCCAATATCAACATTAGTTTAACAAATGTCTTACCAGACTAGTTCCTTGGCTGCAGTGAAATACAATAAGAGAAGTATAGTTCAATTTGTTGTTTATCTGACAGGGAGTAGTGCTGTTGTAAGTGATGTAAACTTCATTTACTGCCTCATTTAACTTGGGAGGTTGAGTAACGCGACCAATATCCTGCACAAGCAAAAAATGCATGTTAGGAGACCTATAGGACATACCTAGATTTCACAGCAATTCAGAGATTCAGATCAATTCAGAGATTTATCTGTTTGATTGACATAGGAGCACAACTACTACACACTTCTGAAAACTGTGTACCGTACTTAAAGAATAGATATTATATTTCAATCATATCAAAACAGAAGCTGTGCAGCTAAAGACTCATTAACCCCTTTTGATTGAGCTTGATGAAAGCCAGGAAGTTTTTGCATATTAAAGCATATATATATATATATATATATGCTTTAATATGCAAAAACTTTATATACTTTATATATTTATATAGTATTATAAAGTATATATTTATATACTTTATATATATTTAATATGCAAAAACTATATATATATATTTATTTATTTATTTTTTTTTTTTTAAATCATTGTACTAATACTAACAATTGAAAATTATGTTAATACAACGCACTAAGTTCCCTAGATCAGAATGGTTGTTCATGGGAAACCATCCCAACTTTTTACTTGCATCTTCTAAAGCTCTCAAATAAGACCTCAAAACATACGAGCTTCCAACATCTCTCAAGGTAACAGATGTTTCTCAATATTCTGTCACTGCTGTCAACTACTTAAAAATTCTGAACACATCTGGGAGCATGCTAGGACAACAGCCTGCTTCATATCACAAGCATGCTATAATGGAATCAAATGCACAATTTATGCACCATAGAATAGCAGACATTTTGCTTTCCAGGCTCAGTACATGGCATGCAGCAATACACAAGATTGCAAACAGTTTTTTCACATCCATCAAGGCATGGAACTTCTCAACATCCAAAAAGTCACTTAGGTTCAGGATAGGGAATTACCACACTTCATAAGTAAAAGCAGTGAAAAATAATTGAGATTTTAATTTTGTAGTCCTTTTTCATCCCCTCATCAATCCACTAGGTTCAAAATCAGTATCTGTGATGACAGACCTGTTTTAAACTAGCAGGAAAATGCGCATTCCCACAATTCTATACATAATACTTACTATTGGCAATTCATTAACAGGAACCATACAAACAGCTGCTCCAGGTGGGCAATTAACATCTTTGATAGGATTGAGAGGCTCACAAATGTTGATGTAGAAGTCCGGAGAAACATCTGACACATCTCCATCCACAAATGCCTCATAATAACCAGTGCGATGGATCAGAGGAGACAGGTCAATCACAGAACTGCCATTCAAAACTGAGCAGCTCACCTATGAGAAAGTATGTTTTAGTGCTTTTATTCTATTATTGCTTCGACTTGTTAACAATCATTCTTTCCCTTCATAGAGAGAGAAGTAGAATTGCATTTAAAAACAAAGTTTCATTCAAGTAAAGCAGCATTTCTTAAGGCTCCTGCTTGGCTGTAGATACTAAGCATCTACAAGCTACACATGAAGAAAAAATAAAAATAAAAATAAAAAAATCAAGCTCTTAAAAATAATTCTAGGATTCAGTCTGTACCAGAGTAACATTGAGACTTAAAACTCTGCCATGCAGCCTCCAACACAAACAGCCACTATGGTCTTCAGAAGGGTAATGGATCTTACGGCTCCATTGATGTGGGGAAGATGGCAACAATTTCCAGTAAAAATGTTCGGTTATAAAAACACGAAGTACTGCAAATTGATGGCTTGAGCACTGTTTCCTCAGAACCCATTTCAAGTGTTCTTTGAAGTGCGTAAACTCACTGACACTTGAAATCTTGGAAGGCTATTTGTGTTTATATACTGGAAGTTTCATTATTTGCTCCATTTCTGTTCTGTTTTTGTAAAAGTGATCATCACTGCTACCTAGCCATTACTATTCTGAAACAAGTTAAAAGTTACTCTGGGTGCACTGTGAAATGATCAGAAATCTGTAAGTGATAACTGAATAGAATTAACAGGCTAGAAAATAATGTTTTCAAATACTGATTTATATTGTATCATATATGTGAAACATACTGAAAAAGAAACCAAAGTTGCATAAAGCAGAATTCCTGTAAAGACTGAAAGTGGGGATATTATCTGTCAAGGAAGGGAAAACTGGAAAAAACAATCGTAACAGACCTAAAGCTACAGCAGAACTGAAATATTTGTGAAGGGGAGGAGGAAAACTTGCCTGAGAACAATGGTCACATTAAGTATTTAAGTAAGAAGAAAGATCAGAGATTCTTAAATGTAGCATTCAAGTGTTAAGACATTTGTGTTCCCTGAGCTACAGTGTGAAATTAAAACATTTAACCTTCCACTCCTAAGGCTAGCTTCTACTCTGTGCAACTGGTAACAGTAACAATTTAAGTAGATAAAATTCATTACAGTACAACTAGCTCAGACTACTGCCCGGAACACCAGTTCACCTAGAGTTGATCAAGTTATTTCACCTTGATAACAAAGGATTTGCCTTTGCAGCATAATACAAGGCTTATCAGATAGTCATTGCACTTAGCAAAACCTGATCAGACTTGCCTGGCCTTTCATCACTCACTTAGCATCTCTCTGCCTGGGACTTGTCTCATTTTCTATCTTCAACTCAGCCTGATCACTCTTAACCTTTTCCTGATTTCTGGAGAATCTTAAGCATTCCTAAGAAGTTGCCTATGGCTTTCATTTGAGCTGTACAGAAGAGCAGTTAAGAGATTCCAGACTGAGGTTGATCTAAGAAGGTAAAATTTTAACTTAGCTCACCATGTTCACAAGTTTGCCAAGTGCTGTTCATCTCTGCAGAACAAATTTACGAGTATTTGAGAATAAACCCCGGTTTCATACTAGATGAAGAAACCTTTCCCTCAACAAATTTAAAACACATACCACTATTGTGTCTAAATCCCTCCCCTCCCCTCAGAAATTTAGTCACACAAGTATTTTACAAAGAAGTAATCCTTACCTCTTCCTCACAAGCCAAGAAAGTATGCCAGGAAAAGTAACTAGTGCATGTCTGCTCATCAAAAGACAGAAAAACAGGCTGGCTGTCATCCCCAGAATCAGACTTGCACACAAAGCTAAAATAGCTTTTATGTTTCATTCTGAGGTCTGTAGGACAAGGATCGCCATCTTCATAAACAAGCTTTAGTACTTGATCTTCATAAGTTAAAGTTTTACTTAGTTTTCCAGCATTCAATGTTTTTGGACCATCAGTGATGCAGACAGCTACAGTTTATAAGAAAAGAACAAAACAGATCAAGTCCTATGCAACTACCTTTCCAAACAGTGCTACACATTTACCTTACTGATCAACAGGGAACTTAAGGCTCTAGCCTTATTTTAACTTCCATAGAAAATACTTTTTTCACATTATCTGGACATATCATTAAACTAGTTTAGTGGCACTGAAACGAGTACTGTCTTCAATAATTTAATCAGTAGAACATATTATAACCACATAGCAATCAAAAGCTGTGCTTAAATGTACTTCTCTGAAAATGAAGATATTAACAAAAATATCTAATCTATACATAAATTCATTAAGATGCCTCCAAAAGAAAAACTGCTACTATGTAAAAAAAAAAAAAAAAAATCTTAAATTCATAAGCAATACTCCCATTTCAGCATTTACAAAACTTAGGTAGAGTCATATATATAGTTTAAGACAGAAGAGCTAGCAATCCAGCCTGCCAATAAGAATCTTAAGATTCTAGTTAACCACTAGTGATACTTCAGAAGCATTCAAAAAAAAAAAAAAAAAAAAAAAACCAAGCTAGAAAGAGGACTGGCAAGAGGCTGAAGGCAGATGCATTATAGCAATAGATAGCAGGCAGCAGTTACTGCTGTCGGCTCGCACCATCTTCCTTTTCATAGGAACCCTGAGGTTTAGCAATAGCGCCAGTCTCCCCCTCACCTCCAAAAACACTACTCATCTTTACAGATGTAACGGAGACTGGAAGAGAACGCATTTAAGGTTCAAAATGAAATTTGAAAAAAAAGACATTGCTTTACTACTTATAACAGCTTTCGGATCTCTTTCTAAGCCAGTCAGTCACGCAGCTCTCTCCAGTCCTTATGTTTCCAGTAAAACTTGCCATGCACATTTTACTGTAAGCTTGTATATAAATATTTCTTTCAGTTATGTCAGAGTCCACTACTACAATAACAGTGGTATGAGATGCTTACCAGCTCCATTAGCACATGAGCTTTTAGTTTCAGCACAAACATTCAACTCAATTTTTCTGTTGTGTGCATCAATGATTGTATAGCCAGACTCCCGCTTCAGTGATGTCAAATCAAAGAGGTGGCCTACAGACAAAACAGGGTACTGCTTAATCTTTTTGCAGATTCAAAGTAACGACATTACTTTGTATTAAAAGCTTTCAGTAACTTCATTTGGTAGTAAGGTCAAACAGCACCTACTTGCTTGCTAACTTAGAAGGCTAGCAATTATGAGATCATATCAAGAATTAGAATAAAGCTAGTTTCAGAGCAGATGTATTGCAAACTTTCTATAGATCTTTTCTAACAGCTATTTTAGTACAGAATATTTCTACCCACCAACAGTAAGATTGTTGGCCACTATTCAGATGTTTCACACTTTCTTCATTTAATAAAATTCTTTGAGAGTAAACAGTTACACTGCTTCCAGCTGCCTCACTCACATATGCAGTTCTCAGGCTCTCTCCTTACCTGTTGCAGGATTCGTTACCCGGCAGTCATTTTGCACGTTGCTTTTAAGAGGACACGCAGCAGCAGTGAACCATAAGAAGCTGTATTCACAATCTTCAATGGCCATTATAAGTTCTGGCTTTGATTCCTAGACACAAAACAGTGACAGATCCATCTCTGCAAAGTGATATTGTAAGGTTTCGTGTCACAGGGTCAGACCTAAAACCTCTAGCTGAGCTCAATTCAGACATGAGTCCTAGGACTTAACAGCCCATTTGGGACCAGCATATTAACTATTATAGTAGTTTGCCACAGTGTAGCTGTGCAAAGGATGCATCACATGCACAGGATGGTACAATATCCTCATCAGTTTTACTGCTACTGATAATGAGGTAAAGGCAGCCTAGCTTAACAGTGGAAAGTCCAAAAGCTGAGGATGAAACATTTGAAATGGGAGTAATTAGTGACTAGGCATAAAGATGAGCAACCAAGGCTTTAAAACTACAGACACTAACACTACACACTGGCACTGCTCCAGGTGCTTCCCAAGATACAATACACTCGCCTTCAAGATGCAAACATTTTGAAGGCATTTCAGATGATAAAAACTGCTAGCAGATTGAGCAAAAAAGACATCTCTTAAGAGATGCTCATCATTCAAAATATCATTCCATAAAGCTGTCTCACAAATAGCTGACAAGTAGGGAACAGCTAAGAACTGCTCCACCACTCTCCACACACACAGTGGCACAAATAACTCAAAAAATATAAAACCCTATCAGGAGAAGCCTACTTACAATTTTGCTTTCATCACACTTGAGGCGCAATATCGTTGTTTTCCTGCGAATTTTATCTGGACAAAGCTCCCCATTAATATATTTCAGAGTGGAAATGCCATTTTCCCACCGGGGTCCTTCAGCCACTTCTCCAAGGCTTATACATTTGATACCTTCCACAAGGGAGGCAGCAGCATCAGGAGGACAGGAACCTATACAGATGAACAAAACCACTGCATTATTATTTCAAAAGTTAAGGCCAGTTTGCCGGGAATAAAAATCCACCTACAGTTACACCACAGCTGATCTACTTCCAAACCAGCACCCAAATTACATTCACTGTAGATTCCTCCCCTGCCTCCAACCCTAACCACCTCTACTTGTAGCTAGAAAACATTTCACTCTTACGTGCAGCACCATATGGTACTAAAGGCTTGCAGACATTGATGTAGTATTTCTTTGTAGAAGTAGATATATCGGTTGCCTCCCAATTCTCTCTATGCCGTGTCAGAGATGAAAAGTCATAGAAATTTCCTTCATCATCCCTGTGAAACAGAAAATTTTAATTAAGAGGTATTAAAGTAATTCCAGTAACTTTAGAGTTGTTATTCACAATAAACTTTATCCCAGAAACTCTACAAAGAGCGTTGTGACGGAAGAGTCTGCACCAGATTCACTGGTCCCCCACAAGCCTCAAATTCAGTACAGACAGAAGTCACCCAACCTACAGCAAATTGCCCATGTACACACAGACCATATAATGCATGAGTAATTTTTAATTTCACTGGAGCACACACTATGCATGCCAAACACACAATTGACTCATTTTAGGGTAGAACCCAAGCAAGGTATCACAGGCAACTACTAACCATATTTGAGTACATCACTAAATCTTTTTGAGTTAATATTTGAGAATAAAACTGGCATTTTTTCCTGGAGTTTTGTCTGATGGAAATTCTTAAACAAGAAAGCCAGTGATACTTATTAAGTTACTATAGTTGAATATCCACACTTATAAAAAGCTAGTATATTCAGATTTCTAGCACCAAAATCAACATAGCTAACAGTTCACTTTAATACTGAATTTATTCCTCAGGAAACTCCCAAAAGTATTTTTCCTTAGTGAAATATTAGTTTGAAGAAGTACAAATAACATGACAAAATTACTCAAAATATTGCTTTAGGATTAAATGTCACTTCAGCTACTAACAGATGAAGTCAAAAATACAATAGCTAAAGTAGTGGTATTGCATGAGCCTGCAATAAGACTACTCATTTCCACCATCACACAGTCAAACTTTACTTTTGAGAAAACAGCTTACTTGTAGGAACACTCAGTAGATTTAACAGGCGGGCAGGCATATTGCGTGTGCCATTCAAACATGTAGGTACAATCTGGAGTTTCCTTCAAAAATACAGGCTGAAAGAACAAAATTCAAGAGGAATTTTCTCTTATTTAAACACAGAAATTACCAAAAACATCTCAGTCTTGTTTCAAGAAGGTGCAGCAACTTCTATTTACATACCATCTTAGAAACATACAATACTTCTGATCTGAAAAATATGGCTCAAGAAGCTCAAAACAGTTTTTTTCCCCAAATCCAAATTTATCTATGTGCACAATTCTGATTAAAGAGCAACCACTAAAAGCTACTAGTTCCTCTATGAGACAAGGAAAAGGAAGAGCTGGAAGTAAACCTAGGCACCATTCTTTATGAACAGGGAAGTAAGCACAAGAATAAAGCGCTATTAAAAACATCAAGTAACCCAATTATTTTTTTTTGTCTGGCCATACACTTCTTGCTTTTCTGTGGATTTTTCTCTTATCTTTTACTTCCAACAAACAGACTGCTCTGAGAGAACATCCCTCACCAACATCTCCAGGAGTTTTGCTAGGAGCAGACATTTCTTAAACGCTCTGATTTTTCTTGAGGCATGAGGAAGGTTCCTTCCATAAATAGCTAGTTCAGTTATTTATTAAAGCCTCAGAAGAACTTCACATCTCCCGCCTAGTCTGTAAGTGAATAAGCAGTTCTTGAAGGAAACCAGTTCACATTCTTCATCTTACCCTCCCGCACATTATGAGGAGAGCAGTTCTGGAAGACAGTATATGCAGGAATTTAATGTTTTGCAACTAACCTCTGATGTAGTCTTGTCACAATAGAATAATATGGCAGTTGATCGTTCATATATTTTATGACATTGTTCTCCACTGGTGTAATTAATCATTATTAAACCATTTTTGAAAGTCAGTTTCTCTGTAAGCAAGCCTAGAAGTAAGGAGTGGAGAGAAGAAAGTTAAACAGCTAATCCAGTAAACACAGAACTGCAATAGCACATCTGGCAACAGAGTTACACAGGCAGCAGATACACGTATAATAAAGCACAGACAGAAAGACCTAGATATTCCTCTAAAACAACCAAGTTATTTCTTATATCCCAGTATAAGAGGAATGAACTCAACCCTTTTTACATGGTAAGATAAGATTTCTCACTCTCTCTCTTTATACATAGATTTTACTCGCACATGAAGTAGAAGCGGTAGGGTATTTTACCTTACAAAACACACAGGATGAACCAGCATATAACTGAAGCCACTATGTGATAAATTAATAGCTCTTACTATTCTTTCACTCTTCAAGTTCCTTTCAATCAAGTGCCATACCTGCTACTTTTCTGAAGGCATTGTCCATCTTCTTTACTTGACATGACGACACAGAACGGGCCTCTGGTTTGCACTGTTTTGTTATTTCTCCACAAACTCTGAAGTAATAGTCATATTCATCTGTACTCACTTTTATGTCTTTATTAGAAAGTGGCTTGAGATTGTAAACATGACCATATCTTGGATCTTTCACCTGGCAATCCTCTCCTTTAAAGGAAAGTTAGAAATTTAAAATACAATATCTGTGAGCCATAATTACCACTAACACAAAATGTAAGTGCTACACTATATTTCAAAAACCATCTGAAGCTGTCCTTACATGCTCTTCCTTCACTATAGAAGGTTATGGGCAGAACCACACATACCAAGTCCTTGCTTAATTGTCTGGAAAGAACAGTAAGGTCAAGGCTGAAGCAAAAGTTGTCATAGATGTCAGTCTTGCATTTTCCTTGAAAGTTATGAGGTCTGCAGAGTTAGTAAATAATCAGTATAGGAATTGTTACAGCTTCAGGAAATATTAAGGTCTATGAAGATAAGAGGTTTGAGGAAGTTCCAGCTTCATGGGTGTAACCAGTGGACAGAAAATTCATAGTATTATTGCTGATTGAATTCTAGCGGTCACTAGTGTCATATGATTACTGTTTTTTCATTAATCCCCTAACAAGTTGGTACAGAGACATGACGACACAAGTTTCTCTCCCTTCAAAGTCATGACTCTTGTCAACTGTATCCTGCACAGTAATTGCATATGACAGAGCAGCATCTTAGCAAGCATTCCGCTTGCACCACATGTAGGTAACTGACAGTGTCAATTGCGTCTAGTACAGCTGCAAACAGGTACTTCACCAAAAGTCTGAATATTATACAAGGCATTATCTGCAAGTTATAAAACAAAGCCTGTAAAGACAGAAGATATCTGCATGTTCAGCTTTCTAAGAGCCAATTGACTACCAGAACTAAAACTCAATTCCTACTTGCGTGTCCTAAGTCAACTGTAAACTCATATTGTCCTCTCTGGTCTCTCCACCATCATCTACTAAGAGTCACTTTCACAACACTTTCCACTTTTCAGGGAGGATGCCTTGACAGACACAGGATCAATCACACTCATTAAATCTAGCACCAATATTTGCACGACACAAGCAAGTCTCACTGTGATTGAGATAGCACTATGATTTGGTCAGAGAACATTCTTGCATGTTTTTTTCCTCCAAATACAAGAGTCCATTTAATTATCACCCTAAATTGCACTTTAGGTATTTCTGGGCTGGACCTAGGCTCCAAAGGGACTTCAACACAAAAGTCAGCATCTATCACTGAAATATTTGCAGGTCAAAAAAAAACAAATATAGCTTCACTAGGTATTTGCTTCTTGTACAGATCTGTTCTATATTTTGAAGCTTAACTACAGTTACCTTCTGCTTTGTGAACAGGACAGGCTGCCAAGGTTCTCCAAACAAATACAAACTCACAGACATCTTCTTGCTCCAAAACTGGTGATCCCTACAGAAAAATAAGTTGTATGAAGGAGATGTATGAACAACTATATTGCAAGTCCCAAAACATACAAGAGATAACCCTTTATTGCAGTTGCATAGTCTAAAGACACTTCTATCAAACTTCAGTACCCTTTTTGCACAAAGCTGCTATTGGTGGCTCAGAAATTCAGAGACCATTGTTGTGCACAAAAACTCCAGGAAGTAGTTGAAAGGAGAAACAAGAGAAAAAGCCTCTATACAAGACACTGCCTTTTAGAACCAATCTCTCCATTACAAAAAAAATAGTAAAGTGTCTATGTTGAAAGTCCAAGCTCAAGTCTTTACTAGCAGCTATCAGCATAGCAAATTACCATTGTTTGATCGCACTGGAATATTATACGTGTAGAGTAGCGTTGCTTATCTTTACACATATCACCGTTCAAGTAAGTAATGCTAAGTGACCCATCAGTAGCAGCCTGTGGATTTATCTGAATGACTCCAAGGTTCTTGCTTTTATCAGCATATTTCACACAGGATCCTATGGCACCACCTACAGGAAAGCAAAAGAAAACTTCAGTTTAGTACAAAGCTCTGTCAGCTAGTTACCTTTATTGATCATAAGACAAAATAATGCAGTAGTTTGAAGAGAGCTTCAAGCACTCAGAATGGTTCAAATGCCCAAAGCATAACACAGCAGATGCATTTTTATGAATGCAAAGACATTGTTTGCCTAAAGGCTTTGAAATAGAAAGTAAGTCACAGTCCTGCATTCACTGGAATTTTTAAAACTGTACTGATCTGTTACTTAGATTAAAGAAACTTGCTAGAAATTCAGAATTCATTCAGATAAGAGGCATCAACTTTTAGCTTGCCTTTTTAAAAGAAAAGATACTTGTAAATACTGCTCTTAAAACATTTACCCCAAATGCCTCCCTACAAATCTCAGTGCAAGAGCCCTGTTTAGTATCAAGACTGCTCTCAGTCTGAGAGCTCTGTAGTACTTTTACAGCCTTGCACAGACTTAGGTGAGGTATGTCAAGTTCAGCAACTTAACAGGCAGGATTTAAGTAATCTTTTTTAAATAACTCTGCATAGAAGGTCTGGCATAAGAACTCAGAAAGTCAAGTAGTGTTGGCCACTTGGCTTACCAGGGCATCCAGGCACAAAAGGCAAAGGCTTGCAAACATTCAAGAAAAACGTTCGCTTCTTCGCATTCTTTGAAGTATCTATAGCAACCCATGGTTCATTCTCTTTGCTCAGATCACTTAAGTCATACTCATTACCAGCAGCATCTGGAAGATATGAGGCACATACAGTAAAAACTGGAAGACCTGCTAAGATAGGTGCAACAGCACTGAGTTTCAGACAATACATTTCATTGATAAATCCAGATAATTCAAAGGGTTGTTCAGAATCATACTGGATACCCACTGAGAAAGGGTACTCCTTGCATGAAGAAGCAACTATACTGAATGAAAAAAACAGAGTTCCCTTGATTATGAGCAGTTTAGTTACCACAAGTAGCTACTTTAATTCACAGCTTCATTTTCTCTGGAGACAATACAAAATTAACCCATTTTCTTCAGTTAGACTGAAGTGACACCTATTTTTCACATTAGCTTCCTTCCCCTTCAACCTGCTTCAAACAGATTAGTTCTCCCTCTCCACCTTTATGAAGATCTCAAGTACTGACTTACTCAGACCAGGCATCCTTAAATCTTTATCTAAATGGCCTCCTCCATAAAAGCCTGTGGTGATTAGTTAATCCTTCTAATAATTACTGCACAGAGCCAACCTGAATCTCAGGTACATACTTACCTGTAACCTGGCAGTCTACAGGAGCAGGAGCACAGGCCAGAGCTGTGTGAAACTCAAAGAAAGTATCATGAATGTTCAGCCTACTGTTGATCTCTTCACGCACAAACTTAAGCTCTCCAGGATACGAATCATTACAAATGAAAGTCACCGTGAACGTGTCTGATTTTCCTGTAAAACAAACACTTAGCTTCAACTTCAATTTAATATTCTCCAGTGAAGCAGCAGCAGGTAACACTTGACTTTAAGATTTTCTAACAGCTTCCTGTTAAACTGCTTCAAGGGCAACACTACCTTCTGTTTTTACATTTTCTGAATGACAAAAAAACCCCACCGTCTTTAGATAACTGTCCTAAAATTCATAGCAGTCACTGACAACATTGCAAAATAGAGAATAGAACACAGACGCATTCTAAAGAGCTTAATTACATTCACTGAACTGTACTTCCCACATCTTTGACAGATTTATGGAAACAGAAAGCCTATAAAACATCAAATCCATTGTACCAGTAACTCCTAGATTACATCACACAAGGAGCAGTTCTTTAAGTTGTGTAATAACTAGAGAACAAAGAACACTGATGCTTTATAAGCAACACATAATTATGGGCTTCTCCACAGCCCATAAGTATTAGTAGGGAGAATATTTGTCATTATTGTATCCTAAAGCAAACAAAATGGTAGAAGCTCTCACAGTGAAATAAATGGTAGCTCAATCACTTCCACGGCTGTGGAAAATAACATAACCATAGTAATTTGTACAGAGATCAACATTTTAGCAGCATCTTAACCCTAAATACTATCCTGAAAAAAAAACATTTAAGATGCTCTATACCTCCCTCAAGACTCAGTTTCAGTACAGTTGGAGAGCTTGTACTTAGCTTACGGGTTTTACCTCTTCTCATTAGTCTTACTTGAGAAACAAACTAAAATTCACGTGGCAGGTACACATGAGATACTAGAGCACTTATTCAAGGAACTCCTAAGAACAGTGTAAGATACTTGAAAGGTCATTTTTCATTAAAATACCTTAAGCCTTGGTTTTGTGAATAATCTCTAAAGCAATAATTTCACTTAAGATCAGAGCTCATTTTGCTTGCTTTCTCTATTTAACTACCTATTTCCCTTTCTAAGGGAAGGTATTTTTCATCCACTCAGTAAGGGGAAAAACATCTTGCACTGTAGTTTGTCCATTTTCAGTTTTGAAGTGCACATTTACTTTTGAAAACTGAACTATAATTATATAGCATGGTTTGATTTCTCACATGAGACGCTCATATGAGCTAAGCCACTTAAGTTCTAGCATTAAACCCAGCATTAGTGATTAGAATTAAACCCATTAAACTTACACAAAGTGTGAAATGAAGACAAAGTACAATATTAGTGACAAACTGCACTGCACATTTCCTGAACTCACCTGATTCAACAAGAAGACGACCTCTGTAGGTAAGAGTTAGAAACCCTTCACTAGACAGATAAAGAGTTTTATCCAATTCTACCATCCTCACTGATGTCAGATTGTCCGCTTCACATCCAGCAGCTGGTTTTCCATTGATTTTACCACATTCTGGCATAGGCCCACAAATGTTTAGCTAGAATTTTTAAAAACATACAGGTGTACATAATGTTAACTGGTTCAGGAAAGTTAGACTCAAAAGTAGTCTTTCTGCATCAGTGAAATTATCTTGTTAAAGCCTGATTTTTGAAGTTATATCATACTTCTTAAAATGCCCATCACTTCTGAACTGCAAGACAACTATGTACAGAGGAGCAACACCCTCAGGGTCTACAAATTCACCCCACTGGAAGAACAGGATGTGGATTTAGCTAGCCAAAAACCCTATGATACTATCTGTGGATAGCCTGAAACTAAAGAGACAAATAAAGCACATTAAGAAGACCGACATGGATAAACTGAATCACTCATAGGGTTACACTGCCCGTTTTTTGCATTAGTAAATAAACCAGTACTATACAACTGAGTATATAGCTAGCCATGCAAAGCATAGAGGTGCCTCTACAGCATGACTAGTTTTTAAGCTTTGCTATACAACAAAATATTATTTAAATACTATTTTGAATGATGAATCAATTTATCTTCTATTCTTCTCTTCAGTACAATGCTCTTCTGCCAACTTAAATCTCACAAGAGGGTAAAGTAAAAGTTGTAACTCACTAAGTATGACCTGAAGAAAAAAAAAAAAAAGCAACAGCAGAACCCATAAGCAACAGATTGTACAGTCAAAATCCTTACCAAGTAGGTCTTCCCAATGCCAGTGGTTGTATAGCCCTTCTCTGTAGCTAATGGCTGCAGATTGAACAAAAATCCACTGTCTGGATCTCGCACAGAGCAGGACTGTAAAAGAATTATAACAGTATTATTCTCTACCTCTGCATTTTTGTTTTTGTTTAACATTCTATTTCTACCTTGCTCAGAGAGCCAAAGAAATGATTCACACGTATATCTATCCTGTGAACCAAGCAGCAACTTAATTTGGACAATTAGATTACAGCTTTGGTAGTAGCAACTTTTTATTTAATTCTTTTGCACAGTTGTCTATTGACATTGGTCAAATGCCAGAAAGTGCAAATTAATCCATGTTATTTATCAGGTTAGCTAGAGCAAACGTTTTAATTGAAAGTAGTTGTACACTAACGTGATATTTTAAGACTTGTAAAACAGGAACTGTGTGGCTCATTGTACAAAGTGATCCTAATTTGATTAGCTATACACAAACAAGAATAAAAGGATAATACTTAAAAAAGCTCTCAACTTTACTAGCAGCCTATGTCCTCCAAGTTGCTCTTTAAGTGAGCTCTGGAACACTTTTATCCAAAGTTACATACTTTGTGCACGCTTCAAGAAAACAGTAAGATGGCACAAAGTTCCACCATGATGAACTTCTTATTTCACTGCAAGTTTTCTCCTAGAGTAATGAAAATGCAGCAAGTACTAGAAAAAAAAAAAATACTCTGCCCTGGTGAGGCTATATTTCGACCGTTGGGCTCAGTTATAGGCAGCCCTGTTAAAAAAAAAAAAAACTCCTAAAAGAAATCCAGTGGAGGACCACAAAGATAAGGGGCCTCAAACATTTCCCACATGAGGAAAGGCTGAGTAACCTGGGTCTGTTCAGCCTGGGGAAAAGAAGATTAGGAGGGGATCTGATAAACATTTATAAATATCTAAAGGAAGATGGGAGGCCAATGGATGAGGCCAGGTTCTTACCAGTGGTGTGTAGCACTAAAAGAAATGTAATGGCCTAGAACTTCTACATAGGAAGCTCCATACTAACATGCAGAAGAACTTCTTTACAATAAGGGTGTCAGAACACTGGAACAGGTTGCCCAGAGAGGTTGGGAAGTCTCCTTCTGTGGAGACATCCAGTCCCTATATGATCGCTTCCCACCTGTGTGACCAATTATAGGCAACCTGCTTTATCAGGAGGGTTGTACTTGATTTCTTGAGGTCCCTTCCAACTCCTGCAATTCTGTGAGACCATGAATTTTGCTTTTCTTACCTGAGAATCATCTTTTGTTTCCTTAACTGGACAAGCAGCTTCAGTTTCCCACAGGAATGTAACCACACATTCTTGAATAGATATAAACCGGGGGCTGCTATTCTGGAAATGAATTGCGGACAGAAGACCAGAATCAAGTAAAAAGTAACAGCCAAGACCTTCACACGTTTGTGAGATTCTGCTTTAAAAGTAGCCTACCAATGGCCCTCAGCCCTAGGGGGTTTGGGATATATGGTATAGTAGATTATAAACAAAAATCTAGCACTATAAAATACTGTTGGCTGACAAAACTGAAATAACTTTATTTCAGTGCTTTCATACAAAACTAAAGTAGCTCATAACTGCTCTAAGCCCAGGGTTTTCACCATCTCTCTTGGGAAGACCACTAAAGTAAAGAATCAAAACTTGCAGATTCACAAGCTAACAGGAAAAGTCTTAGGCAAACTTCACTAGTGTCCCCCGCTCACCAGTAGAGTCTGAACTTTAACATGTACACCTGTATCAGTAGAAGTTCTATAGAATTGAGCTCACGTAGAATCAAGCTGCAGAGATGCAGAAGCTCAGTCTAAAAATGCATTTTCAAGATTCTTCCTCTTAAGATGTTCTGCAATGTCTTTAACTATAAAAGGTACTTTTTCATGCTAATTACACTAGTCTGAAACATCAGTTCCCCACAAGGGTTATTAGCTTTTAACTAGTTCTTGTTTATGATAAAATACTCAGTTTCAGAATCCAGTAAAATACATACCCAATTTAAAGCAGAGATGCAAAAAAAATAAAGGTAAGCCCTCAAGTTGCCTCCCTTAGTCACAAATCTTACATGCTATAAATTTTCAGGTAGCTTCTTGTTATGTGGTGTTATGTGACAGAAAATCTACTATGATAAAACAACTGAATGATGATTTGTCCTTACAAGAGTGCCCCTGGAACACACAAAGTGAATGGTGGTGTTATAAGAAGTTCTCTCTCCGTCAGCATTGATGCATACAGAGCCATTTGCATACGTTAGAAGAATGTGACCAAGTCTTTCAACTACCAGTTCTTTGCTGGCAACACCAAGATTGCTGATAGATGTAACTTCGTAGTAAGAACCCTAGAAATAAAGAAAACTGTCAGCAATTTTGTATTCAAAAGGATATTTCTTAAAATATCTAATGAAAAAAAAAAATCAATAATCTTGCATACAGAAGGTACTCTCCATTGCATTCACAACTCAAACCTAGAAATCTCTCAAATATGAAGCAGTAGAAAAAATATATAGGTCCACATCTTTAAAACATAAGTGCTACAAACCAGTTATTTTATGATAAGGTGCCTATTTTGCCTCAAAACAACTGCCCCATCACATCAGCTACACAGCTTAGAAGTTCAGGAAGCCCGATAATCTCATGTGGCAATAAATACAGCGTAATCTGTACAGTTGTTTAAAACTATGCTGAAGCCATTCTTAGAGTTGACCTTGCATGTGTGCATGATCAGCAAAGCTTAAAAGTCGCTTCGTAAGTAGAACACTACCAGCATCCTTTTTGTCTTGGCAACTTCTGACTAACCTATTCAAAAGCCTAAACATTAAGAGCAGAGTGGCAAATACTCCAATGCAAGCCTTATGCAAGACAATATCCAGAATAGAATGTTCCTAAAATAATGCTACTAGTCTTTGAGCCTGCAGCAGCATACATGACAAAGAACAGCCTGTCTGCTTTTAAAATAGAACAAAGGAAGAATCATATATACCCCAGATACCACTGTATGTTGTAGCAAGGAGTAAAAATTCATGCGTTCATCTTGTAGACCCCTTTATTTTAATCACCTGGCAAATCACCTCTGAGCTGGGATGGATGGAAGGGCTACTCACATGATCGTGCCGATATGCCATCTGACACACAGATGCTCGTCGGTCACATCCTGGAACAGCAAGTAGAGGTCGGCAGACATTTATGTAGTACTTTTTGCGCTCATTTGGTCCTGAATTATCCATGGCATACCAATTTTCACCTCTCTTCTCTGATCTTACTAAGCTGGGTAGAAAGAGAAAGTTTTATGTTAAGAATACATGTTATTGATTTTGCTTTATCGGTCTCAATAGAGACTGACAGTAAAAATCAAAGAGTCAGCTTGTATCTTGGGAAATAAGTCAATACACTAGATGAAATACCTACATTTCAGGATACTTACAGTTCACATTGTTACAACAGATGACTTTTCTAATGCCACCTATATACAAAGCCAACATCATGCAGTGCCAAGGTATAAGCCAGAACACAAACCTAGAACAGCTAAGCTTACACAGAGGCTCTTTCTTTTACCTTGACAAGTCATACTGGTCCATAGTGTTGGGATCTGTCACGATGCACTCCAGTGGCATTTCAGGACAGGCATATTCAGTGTACCATCTGAAGTTGTAGGTATAGTTGTCTTCTACCTACAAAAAAAAAAAAAAAAGTCAATTGATGCTTTCATACAGACTACTACTTGAATCAAGGATACTCCTTTTTATGTTAAGCTTATTTCCCTTTAGTTTGGATGATATATTTTCTCAGATTGATTTGTGTTCTGTTTGTCTCCATGTTGATCCTGTCATTATTTCCCTGCTGTAACACCAGAAATACTTCAAAAAAAATCCCACACCAGAAAAAACAGAACCAGAACAATATAACTGCTATGTTACAGGACAGTCCCAGTACTTGTTACTTCTTCAGCTGAAAATATTTACATTTGTTCTTTTGACTAGAAACATAAGAGGATGGAAAGCACTTCTAACTACTAGAAACTAGAGAATAGCAAGGCAAGAGTACCCTGACAAAGGTCAACAGCTTACTGTTCACTAGGCAAAACAGGTTTTACAGACACTGACAGATACACCAAGAGAACTAACTGCCTCCTTTATCAGCTTGCTTTATAGATGTGGGTATTTGCATCCATCAATCTCCATCCACAAATCTCTTCTGCAATAGCCTAACAGTGGTTATTACCAAGATCTACGGACAGAGAAACTTCCTTTTTTCATACGTAACTTCTTACCTGATATTCAGGCTGACCTATTCCAGCCTGACGATCACACAGGAAAGTTATAAGGGTAGATCGCTGTGTTTTCTTCTCGTTGTTATAAGCAGTACCATTTTTGTAGGTCAACTGAATCAGACCATCATAATACGAAAGTCTGGAATTAGGTAGTCCAAGACTCCAATACTGATCCTTTCTAAAAAAAAAAAAAAGAAAAAGCACAGGCTTTGGGACTGAACCAAATTAAAATTTAATTATTTTAAAGAGAAGTATTCCAAACAATAGGCACATAGGTATGTTCATAGAAAATTCCATAATAAGATAAAAAGGATTAAGTTATACTGATTAGACAAAGTGCGCTAGGATAACTAGGATAAAGAGTGCCACCAAGAGGAAACTTAAAACATGAATAGGTGACCTTTGGAAAGGAAACCATACCTTAATTAAGATATCTAACACACTAATCCTGCATTCTCTAAAGCAGTGACAGGAAATTCGTATGTTCAAACTACGTATTTTAAATATTAAGCTCAGTTTAGTTCCATGCAATTACCCAAGGACAGAAGATTTAGGACTGCACAACAGCAAGTCTTCCCACTTGTTGACAGCAATTACATTCACACGCTCTTAGCTCAAAGTCCAAGTTTGGTCTAGGAGGCTTTCTTTACTCTAACTTAATGCTAGCCCTGTCAGATTTAGCTCATCTTCCCATGAAGTGTAGTTTTAGTGCCTGCAGTGAATTCTGCATAGCCTGAGTTGGAAGGATCCCACAAGGATCATTGAGTCTAACAACCAGCTTCCCATAAGACCACCCAAAAAAAACTCATATCTGAAGGAGTAATGAACACTCTCAGTTTCAAAAGCTAAATGCAAGCAAGATCACATGTGCACTTTGCTTGAAATAGCTGGAAGCCTAACTACTGCACTACCACATGCTATTTTACATGTTTTATATGCAAACTCCCTGAGTTCTAGTAGAGCAATAATAATTTTAAATGCAAATTGTTACCCAGACCACACATCACACAACAGGAAATCTATTACAGGCTAGAAAATTAGTTACTCACCCTTGTGTTACCTGGCATGCTGCTGATTGTGTGCGACACAAATCATCAGGCAAACTGCCACAGATGTTTAGGTAGAACAAATATTCTGCAGTGTTAACTGTGTAGTGCCCATTTTTCTTGGTCAGGGGTGATAAATCAAAAGAGAAGCCTAACATGGAAGAAAAAGCAATGAGTTCAATTTTTTCCTGCCATCTGTCAGATCTCAGTTCTACTGGTTACACAGCCAGTTGTTACATACAGACATGATCACCATGAACATGTCTCCATTCATGTAATTGTTCCAGAAAGGCACAAGTTCAAATACAAAACATGTTTCCTACACAAAAAATTACTACAGTCAAATAACACCCACTCTCCCACATACACTAGCAGAGTATCAAAGCTCATGCTGTTTTCCATACATATGCAGTTAAAACGGCTGTGCTAAAGTGTTAAAGGTACTTAGACTTGCACTGAACTCACTCCAGTTTTGCACAGCAGGAAGACTAAGTGTGATGACAATTTCTTTCCTCAAGACCTTTAAATGTAGCCAACACATAGATAATTAACCTACCTGCCTGAGGATCAGAGACTTGACAGTTATCTCCTTCCGTTTTAGACAGGACACACGCAGCAGCAGTATACCAGTCAAAAGAAAATGAACATTCACCCTCAGAAATCAGGATCGGAGCACTTTCTAGATCACCTGGTATCATAAGAGCAATGTGTTAAACTGCACACAGTACAGTCAGAATAACTGAGTTTAAGGCTAGCAATAGACTCCTTCCCAACATCAGACTAGAGTTAATAGCTTAAGTGCCTCTCCTCTAAAAACGAGAACCACACAGAATCAGAAATGCTTTACACAAGTTCCTTGCACCCTGTTCCTCCTCGAGCTTAGCCAAGAAGAGGAAGATGGTACTCAGGAACAGACTGAACAGTATATCTCACACTTCCAGAGGAAGTTTCCTTTTATTTGCAAAGCTGGAGCTTTGCTACAGAAGCAATAGCTTTATCAGGAACTAGGGCATGACCAGATGACCAGCATACTTGGAAAAGTTATCTTCCTCACGCTGAGGTACAAAAATCCAAGATTCCTATTTCCCTCCCGGGCTATTACATGGAGATGAGCAATATTAAAAAGTCATGCAAATGCTTCAGTTTTCTATACACTACAAGCATTTTAGAGACAAAATATATTTACTAGAAAAGACTGTTAAAGTATACAACTGCATTTCAAAAATCAAGTCTTTTCCACCAATACAATCTGGAAATAGAAGGTGCCTTTTTCTATGGTTTCCAGGTGTTTCCTTTAATCACTTACACTTGCATTTTGTTTGATAGAATCTCAGCTTAAGAGATTGCTCAAGAGTCTTTAAAGAGTACTTATATAAAACATAAAAGCATTTGTTACTATTATCCTGGCAAACAAGCCACATTTCTTCTCCTTTTGTATACAAGAAAATTAGAAACATACACTTTATTTAGTACTCATGCCTAGGAATACAAGATGACCTCCAGTTTAAGTGGATCAAAGAACAGGGCCTTACCTGGTCTGCATATAAGAGTGATGACAGTTTTGATTTTTTTGTTAACACCACAGCTATCTCCATTCGAATAGGTAAGTTCAATATTTTCTCCAACTTTCTTAGGTGGAGAAACGAATGTTCCAAGATTCTTGCTGTTTTTTTCCTGATCTACAGAGACAAGAAAGTCACTTTTCCCCCCCCAGAAAGCATTTTACACTAAGAAAGTATTAGCCAGACAAATGGAAAGACTAAGTATAAAACTGCAGGGTTTTTGTTGTTTGGTGGTTTGTTTGTTTGTTTTTTTAAACCTTCCCAAAACTATACTACAAATCATGGAAGAGAGCACAATATTCTTTAGTTACAGAAAAGTCTACTAATATCATGTCTTCTACAGTCTTTAGAAGAACAATGAAAATACGCTCCCAACTTTTTTCCTCAAGCAACTGGAAACACTCAGAGCAGCTGCTTTACAGAGAATATGCAAAACCTTCAGTATCTTAAAGAAAAGCAAAAAAGGACTCACCTACAGAACAAATAGCAGCATCATCTGGGCAGCTGGAAGCTCCTCCTCTCTTCAGCACTTTATGGCAGACATTGATATAATAACGCTTCCGCCCTTCCTCTGAAAGATTACTGTCCACAGCTTCCCAGTTCTGGGCCGATTCTAAAATACAGTCATTATGAACATGTCATCTAGTTTAATCTTTCCATCCTCTGCACCCTAGAAAGCCTTTTATCATATAGAAAAAAAAAAAAAATCAACCATCCCAATTGTCTTTAAATATACGTTTACTTTCCTAAGGTGCTTACTTAGTTTGAGAAGAAGGGATTGATGTGTCCCAGAAAAACACTAAGAAGAGTGAAATTTGATTACTGTTCAACTAAGGAATTACTATGACACATGGCATATAAATCCAGAACATAAGTAACTGAAAGCTAGTTTTCACTGCCATACCTGAACTGCGGACCAGAGGTGACAAATCGTAGTGCTTTTTCTTATCAGCAACTCTGCAAAGAAGATCTTCTCTTTCTTTAACACACGCATATTTTGTATGCCAAGTAAAGAAATAGGTGCAGTCCACTTCACCAGTAAACACAGGATTTCCTCTACCCTCATTACCTTAATATTGATAACAGATAAACAGAAGTAAGCTTTCCAGTGGGGGAAAGAGGAGAAAAGCAAGAACACTAGAAAATTAGCAAGGATAGAAAAATCACAGTTCCTGTGCAACAAGCTTTCTTAGCTAAGAGTTTATAGACAAAAAAAAACCAAAATAGAAACAAGGTCCTTTCATGACTTAACATTCTTGACAACTGAATGCAAATTAAAAATCAGTGCTACTGCACAGCACAAAACAATCCTGCCACACAGAATTAAGTGCTTACTCTAACAGTATTTTTTTGCATTAACTGTAGCTCAAAGCATGCATTCCTTTTAACACAAGGTCTACTAGCAAGCTCAAACTCAGAGCAGAGTGATCACAGCTCATCACACTCACCTGCTGTTTCATTGCACTCAAAGTTTATGACAGTCATTCTCTGAAAGCCGGAGCTACACGCATCCCCATTTGGATAAATTAAAGTGAGATCCCCATCAGAATATCTGAGTGAAAAGTCAGTTTTAGATGGAGACATAGGATCAAACACAGTCACACTGCTCTCCATGCAACAGAAACCATTTAAAAAAAAAAAAAAACAAAAAAAAAACACCACAACATTTCACTCTAGGAGGAATACAGTTGGTTGTTCAACGCTAATATTGGCATTCCTACTGCAATACAGGCTTCAAGTCATAGACTTTTATCTACTTTTCATGAGATTTGCACACAGGTTCAAAAATACTCTAAAGCTACCCCAGCTTTAGTGGAATGTTTCTTCATATTAGTTTATTTCATGGCTATTTTTGCAGGTGGAAGAAGTCATACTCTCTAGAGAATAGCTCCCACAGGTCAGCCACATGCATACAGACAGAATAGAAAATTACACCTACAAGAATTACTTCTGGTTTGCTATTATTCCAGTATGCCACTCGGGAATCCTGAAGTTCTTAAAAAAGAAAAACATGCTAAATTGCAGATTCCAGTAGTCTTGAGTACAATTAACTCATGCTCCTGCAAATGAGCTAGAGATGCTCTTTTGTTGACGACAACTTCTAAATATCAAACCCTAATGTCACACTGCACGCAAAACTTGAGAAGGGCAAAAAGAAGCACAGTTTGCAGCTCTGATAAAGTCAGTGAAGTTTCTTCCCCACCTTGGCAATACACCATTAATGTTTTTATATACAACAGTGAGCAAAAATACTTGCATTCCATATCCAATGTTTCTTACATGACAAACAAGGGCACCAAAGTAGGAAACAAAGATCAGTCATTCAGACAACTCAGCAGAGCTGAAGAGCCCGGCAAGCATTTTACACACCTTAGAGTCTGGTTCTCAAATCTTCCTGTCACCTTATTCTGGTTAGTCGAAGATTTTACTTGGCAAGCTGAAGCATATCTTGTGCTGTCCTTGCAGTTACCTGCACCAGTTCTCCCACATACATTCAAGTAATAATAATACTCCTCTTTATCATCTTTGGCTACATATGGTGTAACATAATCTAAATAATTAAGAAAGAAAAAAAGGAAAAATGTTCCAGACATTAAAAAAAAATTTACTGGTCAGATATGACTGAAGTATCTAGAGAGGATATTTTTCCTTAACTCTACACATCAAACCAGAAAACCAATTAGTAGTAGCACACACTGAAAATAAGAATAGTGAGTTTACCTGGAGATAGAGTAAGTGGTTTCAAGTCAATGGAGACATCATGTTGCTCATTAGTCAGAAGACAGTTCTTACTTTCCAGGTAATCCCTGTGACAGGCATACTCAGTAACCCATTCAACTTCATACCGGCAATTTGTTTTTGCTGTGAGTTTGGGACCTGCACTCTGACACAAAAAGGATCAAAACTGCAATTATAAATCTAGAGATATATTGACAGCATTATAGTCATTTAAGACTTGTAATGACTAGTTTCATCTACAAACTGCCTAAGATCTGCAAATGCTGTCTCTGGCCTCTCATTAATTATGTGACAAACTACTGAAAGCCTAAACAGAAGCAAAGCATCAGACATTAGCAGATGCCTGAACACGTTGGCAAAAGCAGAGAATACAGAGCTACAACTGCTGACAACAGCTTGGACTGTATTTGTCTAAGGGGATTCCGTGAAGACAAGAACAGAGATCAAGCAATCCTTCAAAGGCAAAGCAGCCTTAAATAGTGGACTGTTATAGCAACTTTCATCCTGATTAAAGGAACAGAATTCTTTAGCCAACACTTAACAGATGTCAGGTAGTGAAATATTTTTGTACTACTTCCTGCAGAAGTGAAATATTTAAAAACTCTCCAATTCATAAAACTAGAACAGGCAAATACACAGGTAAGCATGAGAAAAGTTACAACACAGTTATAAGGTCAGTAATACCACTCATACTGCATGCTCATAGCTATGCTGAGGTATTACAAAGTGTCAGTAGAGAAATCTCTATGGTCTGCTTCTTCAGTCACGAGTAAGATACATGGTACCTATCTAGGTTGTACGGTATGAAAACATGAAATTCAAAGTTAGCAGGGTAAGAGTTTCTCCTTCATAACCCTACAACCAAAAGCATCACAGCATCAAGCAGCAGAGCACTAACAATATATCCACTCTGGTCCAGCTAGAGGGGTGCAGGTTGCTGAAGTTACCTGGCATCACCTCTAACAATGTAATGATACAGTACTGCCAAAACATTGCTTAACACTATAGACTAAAGTAAAAGGAGTTCATTAGCCCGCTTAGCAAGTGATAAACTTCCACTAAATACAGTTGCTAGTTTTTTTCCCTGAGGAAGGTCAGGCTAATAGTTGTTCGTATGTAACTTGTTTCTTTATAAGCATGTCCAGCCTCACTGAGGATGAAAACACCCTCAGCCAATAAGACTTCTGTGCCTAGGATTAACACTGTAACAATTCCATCCCCTTCTTAGAGAAAAAAAATTAACCCAGAATAGGACAACTAAATACATCAAAACACGAGTTCTTGTTTCAAGTTTCAGAAGACAGTTTTTCTGCAGAGTATTTTATTTTGAGCATCCTACACTCTCCACAAGCTGCAAAACTGAAGAATTTTCTGTTCCCTTTAGCTCTCAATAAAAGATAATGAACAACAGGAGTTAGAGAACAACCATTTAACACAAACTAAAACAGCAAAATTACCTCTTCTCCTCTCTTAGATGGGCAAACAAAAGTGATTGTTACTGCTGGGTTATGGCCTAAGCAGAAATTCAGTTTTTCATCATTGTACGTTCTCTCATAACTCAGAATCAGCCTAGAAAAAGAGAAAGGCAAATCAAAAAAACCAAAACAATACATAAAAGAATACTCCAGGAGTAACATTTATCCTCTGCAGAATACATCAAAACAGTCCCACTTCTGAAAGTTAATTTTACAGGTGTCCTTACTTCATCTTAAGAGTTCAGCAAGTAACTACTAAGAGAGTCCCAGAATTATTTAACATAGCATCCTTCCACACAGCAGTTAAGATGACAAGTTACAAGACAGGGAGCATACAGGAGTAGGAGCGTGACTGATAGTTATAAAAATAGCTTTCTTCTCAGACTGCTGAAGAGCAGGTGCAATAAACAGCTCTGCCACTTTGGAAGTAAAATACAGTAATCTTTTGCCACATTGCTAACTCCATATTTAAAATTTCTTTCCATCCAGCTCCCAGAATTGAGAGTGTGGCAAACTCCTTAGCTTGTTGACAGTAGCAAGACAACTGGGATGGATCAGACAAGGTGGGAATAGGACAAGGAAGCACAGCAACTGACGAAAAGACAAATGAAAAGTTGACTTGACCAAGAAGGCAAGGAAACCCATACAACCTCCCAAGCAAGCGCACCTGATCTGTGCAACCTAACAGGCAGAAAACAGCTTCAGGAGGAGCAACTATCTGGCTCCAGCTTAGCTGCACCTCCAACTGGCCTCTCTATATCATAGGATTCAGATATACCCAATCACGTTACTCCTTTTCCAGGCGACCCTAGTTTGATTCAGGGCACACAATGACTTCTCCCTCAAAAAATGAAGAGCCACATCACTGAAAGACTAGAGACTTTGGTCTCTTTGTTATAAACTCTGGTTTGTTTTGGTTAGGCTCAGATATGACCATGTTAGATCTCACAAATAACATGAGATTTTTTTCATTTTATTTTATTTTTAGCTACACTTACAACATAAAAATGCAGCAACAAGAACAGAGTCAGCATCAATATAAGTTTCTACTATTCACAAGTACAGTTACCCTTCAGCCTCATACATTAGGCAGACAGAGTTAAAATTCATTCCTCTGCTTGGAGAGGTAGAACACTACTTTCGCTTGGCTTCTCTGAACTATGCAATTTTGTAAGGAGGAGTCTGAGAAGGCAGAAATCTGTTCCATTATGACAGTAAAATGGAACATCTACAAAAAGACTGTTCTCCCAGTATTTGAAGTAATAGCCTCTGCCAATGCCTCAACACTGAACTTGCATCAATGGCAACGTGACTCTTCTGGAAGTGAATGTTTTATTCCATCCAGATGACTAACTGGTTCACAGAAGTACCATTAGATAAATCAATCACCTGTCTTTGTCATGACGTTTCAGCTGAGCCTGTGGACGACCAACATCATATGCACGACCTTCATGTATCAAGCACGCTGCGCTGCCAGCAGGGCAGTTTATGGTTTCTCCACTTGACCTTCCTGTTACAGAACACAGAAAATGAGATTCAGCATCTAGGCTCAGCTCTACAGAGTACTTTGCCATTCTATTTGCAGGCTCACCGTTTTACCTCTTTCTGAAGATGCTTTTAAAATAGATTACATCAAGAACATGAAACTGGCAAACAAAATCTGAAATGCTTGTGATATTCAATGGGGGGAAGCTCATGCTTTCTTGTTTAGGACAGCAAGTACAACTTCCTTGCTGCAGTTAGTTTCCAGTTGCTCATACAGCAGTTGGATTAACTTTCTTTACACTTTCTAAAGTGTTTTAACTACTTACTCCCCCCACACACCCTCCACAACAATGAAATAATTCCAAGGAATCAGTAACCCCTTCTACCTAGAAAGGATTTTTTCTCCTCCTTTGTTTCTTACTAATTACCTTATTCAAAGCTGTGAGCAAAGTTGCAGACATTTTTTTGGTGTTGTGTTTGTTGGGTTTTTTTTGTTGTGTTGGTTTTATTTTGAATAAAACAGACCTGCTACTAAAACTGGAAGTATTATATAAAACTTCTTGATATGGGCACAAAATATAAATTTAATTGTGCAGATTAAGAAAAAAATCAGTGCAAATATACAACTAAACTAGCATTTTCAGCAAGATTCAAAGGAACGCTTTTGCTATTTTAATTTCTTACACATGTAACTCCCAACTGACATGAAAGTGCTAGCTAGTTGCTACTACTTACCAAAGCACCTCAATGCCATTTTAGCTGCACCACAGGATATTCAACTGAAACAAAGCAGCAGCTTGAATGGGAACCCAAAGCAAGTAATAAATTCAGAGCACAAGAAGTACTGTAAACTATTTGGGTCTTATCTGGCAGCAAACAGAAGCAGCTGCAAGACCAGCTCCAGTGGAAGAGCTTAAGTAAACGTCTCTAACAGTCCCCACCCTTTCAGAAGAGGAGTATCTCTAAACAGCTCAATAGTTAAAGAATGCAAGATGCAACTTCACACAAAGCAGCCTTCAAATCATCAGAAATAGTTCTGAAACAGAAGCACAGCTTCTAAAACACTAGTATTTGGTCACTTGACAGCCTCAACTGGAAAGCTACCATACTGGTAGAAATGTACATACTGACAGGTAAAACAAGCAGGTGTTCACACCTATGTCTCTGCAGATGTTTATAAACAAGGAATCATCATCAGAATCATCCACCAAGTAGTATCCTGGAACTTTGATGAGAGGACTCAAGTCATGTTTCTTCAAATCTTCATCAAATACATAACAAGGCACCTAAAAGGAAAAAGTTACATATAACTCATGTTAATGAGGTAGAGAAGTTATGAGCAGGCATTTATAGAACTACTTCAATAAATGGAAAAGGCTTTTACTTCTTGAAGTACTTTCAGACAGATGTAAAGCTAGATATGCTAAACAAAGCACCCAAAGTTAATCTGTTCTGCTCCAGCTTTCACAGGAGTTTTACTATAAGCCACAGAGATAACAAAAAAGGGCAAAGAGCTGCTTAAAATCCTCAGCTCCACCAACCTCCAACAGCTGTTTTATATGCCTATGAAGAAGTTTGTTGAGGTTGTTGGGATTTGTCTGAGTAGGAGGGTTGGTAAAGTAAAATTACTAGAAGTGTGACAAGTAACTTCCGTATGGACAGTACATAGATTACCTCTTTCACAGGTTTAAACAAGTTTTTCTTGCAAGCAACAAAGGTCCTCCACTCAAAATAGTGCACACACTCTGTTGCTGTTACAAATTCAGGGGTACCCTATTTAAAGGAGAAAAAAGTTAATTACTTGAAAAACAGACTTCCATTTTATATGTATACACACACTCACACACATACATGTATACACACAGTCACCATTAAAAACTACAAATATATGCCACAAATCAAAAACATGCATTCTTGTTAATAGCAAGACCATTGGGTTGTATGTTTTCAGCAGTTTTGTTGGTAAAAGCAGCAAAATGCAGACTGCCAAAATCCTTCTCACTCTGCGTATGTAAGCTCTCAATTAACATGTGCCAATCCTAACATGCAGTAATTGTACTGTATCTTTCAGAAGCGCTCACAATGCCAACTGCTATTGGCAGGAGCACCAGCATCAACTACTAAAAACGAAAACACTAAAATAAGAGTCTATAAAGAAATGAACAGCAAGGCAATGTGCAGTTTACCATTTCTTTATCTTTCATCCCACAAAGAAGGCCAATTAGCAAATTCTTCAGCTACACAGAAAGGATACCACTGATGTCCACTAGTTATAGGCTCACATTGAACATGTATGCATCTATTTTGAGACAAGAATTCTACCACAGTTCATGGCTGGAGGCTCAACTGAATGACTGCTTACAAAAAGACAATCACATTTTTCCCATTGTTCTTTCATCACTCCAGCTAGAAACACTATTTATTCCCCCCTCCATTTAATCTTGGAAACAAGTTGTTCCAGACCCTATGACTATGTCATATGGAGAGTGTCAAAACTATGCTAATTAGAAGTTTGCAGGCAGTTATGATGTGGTGTTACAGCTCAAGTTGAGCAAGAATTTTTTTTAAGAATCATCTACTAAAACAGCACAAGAAGCATTTAAACATCTCTGGTGCACAGCAAATTGCTTCAACTGGCTATGTTTCCAAGAGAGGGGAGTGCAGTAGTGTTCAGCATGCCCTACAAGAGCAGCCTTAATAAGCATTAATCAGATACACAAATACACACACTGATCTGTATAGAATATCAAGCTGTGGTATCAGTTAAATGTTTGTTAGCTGCAACTCCAACAGCACAAAATCAACTGTATACAAACACTTTCTAAGTATTGGCACTTGCAGTGGATACCCATTAACAATTGTGCCTCCAGAAGCCCAGCTGATGTACAGGCACTGAGTTCAGCTATACGCAGACAAAATCTAACACTTACTACACTGACCCACACCAGAGGTCAGTCATGTTCTTCAGTACTGACAATTTAGGTTCACAGCTTTGGTACACCAGTATTGAAAAAACAGCTCTCATTGTTACAGCACACAATTGATTCATTCATCAACACTGCGTTAAGTGCAATCCCTTTGAAAATATTAAAGGCCCACAAGAGACCAGGATCAGAGCTAAGCTGCGGATCTGCAATTATTTTCTAGCTTGACTGTATTTTGGAAGCTGCTTTGGATCACATCCTTAATTTGGTACTAAACTGTAACTGATTCTTCCTTAAGCCACAAAGCTCAGTAATTACTGCACCCACTAGAAAAGCAAGTCTCCCTGCAAAGCAAGTTAAAAGGACATGCTACTTCCACTGAAGATAAGAATAAGTGATTTAGACTTACCAGTGTTTTCCCACACAGGAAGTTGATGTTGCTTTGAATTTGGTGCTGACTGCCTTGCTGGGAACATTTCTTTGTAGTGTTGAATACCAAAAGAGTTTTAGAACTTTCTCGCAGAGTTAAGCTACCTGGGGTATGAAAAAAAAAAAAAAAAAGAAAAAATTATCACAGTACTGCACCTTCACAGAAGCTCGCAGACTCCAGGGTCAAGCACAGAGCAGCACGAGACATACCAGTCTAGGTGAAAACAGTCTTAAACAGAATACAACTGAAGACTTTCCTTCGCAATTCTTGTGATCTTTAAAATATAGGTCCCAGTTAAGACAGTATTTGATCTTTCTAATCACTTCTACTTCCTCAAAGGCTTGTAACCAAACACTGTTTTGAACTAGTTTCAAGCATCACAATTCACTCCTTCCTCCCATCAGCTTCTATCAGCTTCTCAGCCTTTGTGCCTCTTATAGGGATAGTGTCAGCACAATATCAGAGAGAATCTACTTAATGAAGAATTCAGTGGTGCCTGGACACATAGGCTGTACTGGAATTACCTACTGCTGAACCCAGCACAGTCCCGCTATATCAGCGCATGCCCTCCTGGGCAGCTCTCATCTCCTTCAGTGCAGTCCACATGCTGCACGTAGGCTGGGGTTAGTGATACATCACTGCATGTCCCTCTATACCCAGCACCTGACAGGAATGGAAAAAGTGAAACACATTTCAAGCCATGTCAACAACCAGCTCAATCCACTGAAATGTTCCTGCTCAAACGTACTTTGGTCAGCATTAAATACCAACTCCTTTTAGATGTAGCATGCTAACTGCTCATTTTTGCTGGTAGATTTTGCTGCTGCAGCACATTTGGGTTGAAACAGAGAGCGCTATAAAATGTCCGTATTACCTAGCTTCCTCCTTTCTGCTTTTATGCCTGTGCTAAAGAATGACAAATCTGCCATCACTGCAGACAACAGCTTTGTGTCCAGGTCTCTTGCCATTTCACAGAACTTTGCCCAGCCTATTATCTCCCCACTTAGAGCAGGAACAGGCAAAAACAATCAAGGCAACATTTCACAGGCATTCCAGCCACTGTTACCAGCTGCAAGTGCTTTCCCTAACAATGTGCTCTTTTGCTTTCTTTCTATCAGGTTACTCAGCACTATCACCCAAATTCCTGCAGACTGGAAAAAGATGCATTTGTGATAGTTTCTGATAGCTATCAATTACTTTGAAACATAGCAGGGAGAAATCTACTATAGTCATCAAGCCGAAATGGTAGCAACCAGAATGCGAACTTGACAGCCAACCAATACCACAGTTCATCAGTACTGCAGGGTGTGTCTATTGATGCTGTGTTACAGAAAGCCACATTAAGATACTAACACCTAAGCAGCCACTCAACAGTATCCATCATATATATAATCATGGCAACAAGACAGATATATCACTCCCTACCATCTGCCTTCTCAAGGGAAGGTAAGAATGGAGACTTGTCAACCCAGAAGAAAGGTAGCATAGAGTAAACCTGCACATAGCCATGGTGCACAGGATTTGTGTCAGGCTGAGAACCTGCTGCAGTTCCGTACGTTAGCATAGCTGCAGTTCAGAACCAGTTCTTCAGCACCTAGAGGCTATCGGCAGTTCCTGCCTTTCCTATGTCTTGGCACTCATTACCAAAAGATTGCCTTCAAGTTTTAAGGCTTCCAGTATTGATGCTGATTCATGTTTTTTCTTCACGAGGAGACTAGAGGGAAAGAAGGCAACATAACTTTCTAGTCTGCTTGAGGACTCAACTTAGGCTCCTGTACACATTAGTTTTCTCCCAATTCTGAGAATATGTTAAATTGCTCTAAAGGTTTTGTTAGCTGACTCCAGTTTCCACATTTAAAGTAATATTCAAGGCAGGAAAATATAAGCAAAAAAAAACAAGCAAAACCAGTATGTCTTGCTTAAGTCAGGCTAATATGATCACTTCTGTTCTTCCTGTGTGAATGCTTAAATCTAGTTTAAAACCTTAGCAAGTTCCTAACACAACTCTTCAGCTGCACATTACACATAACGTGAGCAGGGCTGGGAGGAACAGTCTCAAACTACCCAAACTACCTCCTTGCACTGTCAGCTTCCCATGAATGTCATTCCAGAACACCAGTTCTGGAGCAACATTCACCTCTTCAGTCAATCACATTTCATCATGATTTTAGAGATGCAGTCCTTCCATTAAGCATCACTGAAGTCAGCTATTACAGCTTACCAAAAAATATAGTATCAGATTCACTTTAAAAAGTTGCACTAGATCAGTAAAGGCACTGCCCACAACAACTTTTACTTACTTATTCCTTAGTCTTTTCAGCTGCCTGGAAGGAGAAAGGCTATCATAGAAGGCATCCAAATAGCTGTCCATAAGAAAAGGACATTGGCAGCTATCTAAGCTAGTCTAAGAGAGACTTATTTACAAGCAAGAAGCTTGATAATCCACCAGCATGGCCTCAACTCAGTGATGGTGCTGAAGTTTCAATACAACCCAGGGCAGTATGTTGATGAATAGCAGATGCCAGTAAGAAGTTTCAAATCATGAACAAGAACAGAACTAGCAATCTGGACAGAGAAAAAGTAAAACTCCATTTCAATGTTAACTGTACTGCTTTGATTCCCTAGTTTATTGCAGAGTGGTTAAAAAACCTCGAGCAGTATTTGCAGCTTAACCGTTGAGTCTTATTTCTGTTTGGCCTCTTCAGGACCAAGTCATTACCATTGTTGCTCAGTTCTTTTCCATCCAGTAGCAGTCAGGTGATAAGACACTCTGCTTTGCATAGAATGGAATATGTGCTACCATTCACAGTTATGATACAGCTCTCTACTCCTCCTTTCAAAAAGGAAATGTGAGATCTAGAGGCCTGTGTAGGTGTGACTCATAACACTTCCCTGGAGAGAACAATCGTCTTCAAACTGCACTCAGGCAGACACATTTCAGTCCCATTAAACAGAAAATACTAAAACTGTAGCTCACATGATCCTTCACTTTGTGATCCACCTGCAACTGAATGCTCAGAGGCGAGACCAACTTCGGTAGGAAACCAAGTTCTTACATATTTTGTGAATGAAAAAACATTAGCAGCGTCAAGAGGTCTAGTAAAATATCATGCTTCTCAGAATGGAAGACTGTCACACACCTAAGTACAAGTGGCAGTTTTGTATCTAACCAGTCATTCCAGAAAACTCTGAGGCTTAGATATAATGCCCCACAAAAAGATAATAAAGCCATGAGTTGAGACATGCTTTTTACTCATCACACCGTGATTTGAAGTTGCAACTAGTTTGAAAAGTACTGATTGTATCACTACAGCTAAGAGAGAGGAGTGGCTTACTAGACACTGTCTGCATGCATGTGAGAATCCTTTTTCTCACTATCTTCCCGCGATCCAAGCTTATACACTTCTACTGATGACTCAGAGCTTCTCTTAAGAGCTGTCTGCCATGGAAGGCAAGATCGGTCAACATAATCAAATTCACATATCAAATCTGTAGGAACAAAGAGGTGGTCTGAAAAGATAATACTCTAAGAAAGCTACCACATTACTGTCAGAAATAGCTATCAGCAAGCCTCTTCGCTGGTTTCAGTAGCTGAAGAAGTAACATCTACAGTGATTAAAACTAGGAAAATAAGTACGCAAGTACTGTTCAAACTATGAGCTGTTTCTAATTGAGGACACCACGTGCAAGCATGCACCCTGGAATATGCCAGTTTAACACTTATCTCAGCACCCAATAGTCCACCACACACTTAGGATATCAAGGACATCTCAGGATTACTACAGCAGCCACCGGACTTGAAAAACTGAAAAACAGAGGGCTGTACATCATTCACTTCCTCTGTGTCTAACAACCTAAAGACATCCCAGAAAGTTAGCAGTACTCTAGACTGCATATGACATAGTTACCTAACTCTGTCAAAGAACTAATACAACATCAAGCTAGTTTGTAATTTTTTCCAGTGTTTAGTATCAAGTTTCAAACAAGGGTATGCACACTGTATATCCTACCACAAGTAGACATGCTTATTTCTGCTTGAGATAGTGTGGAACTGTGCAGCACTAGGTCTCCAGTAGTGAGACCAGAAAATAAATTTCAATGAATTACATGAAATTATGGATTACACATTAAACCTACAACAGAATGAAGTTCTGAACTGTTTGGAAAAGAAAAATCTTCACTAATTTATTACGAAGTTCAGAAAAATACAGATATGGGACCTTGCACTAACATGACTCTGAAGCACCGCCAAGGAAGGACACTTCTTTACTTACCTACTGACATATACGCTTTCTTATCAACATCATAGGCACAGACTGCACTTGATCTTCCACAGTCTTCAACACCAAAACAGAGGTTTATTTTATAAAACACACGTTTGTCTGTATCAATTGCTTCCCATGTGTAGCTGAAAAGAAAAAAGGTTGTTAGTATCCACATTTATGCTGTCATCCTCTAGACACCAGTCCCTGAAATAACCAAGTTGTAAAGTTCAGTGTACCATTACATTAAGTTCCTTATTTATGTTCTAGATCATTAAGTATCAGAAACAGTTGTTACTGAACCAGGGCCAAGAGCTAAACCCATTTAGCCACCTGCGAAGCATATATTTCATCTTTCTTGCAACACCCAACCAATCACTTTTTCCCCTCAAATCCCTGCAAAGGCTGCTCTGAACAGGTAGATTACAGGCGGTGAGTCCTTTTCCTTGAAAGCCTGATAAACCCGTCAAACATCTTGGGCACGCAGTATGCAATTGCCCTTCAGCAATACCCAACAACAGTGGAAGTATAAGACTCAGAGGACTACAGCAGCAGTCCACATCCCATCCCCATCAGCTGCAGATCCATTCACCTTCAAGTGAAAAATCAGACTTGAATTATTATTTGCATCTTTCTGTCTGAATACTGTAAGAATCTTAGGACTTTGCTGCACCCTTACGCATTTTTCAAGTAACTCAATATTCAAAAGACAGTTCCTGTAGAGTAACATCAAAAGCTGGAAAGCAAGCAGAGCTATCTATGAGAGACTCAATGAAAGGGACCATGCTAGTACAACCACATCGGGGGAAAAAAAAAAAAAAAAAAAAAAGAAATCAGCTGACCAAAATCTGGTAGAGGAACATGAGCCTCTGGTTAAACACAATGGGGAATAAATCAGAGTAACAGAACATAATAAGATGTAGCGTAGTAGCTCCAAGGACACATTTAAGGACTAAAGACACATTTCCCTCCTCACAGTCACTGAGATAACAACGCTGACATGATCAGTTATACAACATGGCACCACCCAAGTTAGGACTATGCCCAGTTCGACTGGTCTGGAGTCAGGAGCTCCTCAGACAGGCTGATTTACTGGCATAGTGCACTGTCCAAACTCCATCAGGAAGGCCCAGCTCAGTAAATAATCACTATCATCAGCTTGGCTCAGCTACATCTCCTCTAGTTCTGGCAGGAGCATGCATCCTGGGGATTATACTGATTTTTGCAGTGTAAGAGATTCCCTAGCTTTTTCATCTGAAATGGCAACTTCATTAGGATTTAATGCAGATTCATCACATCAGGAAACAGAAGGCAACACAGCAATTTATTAGGTACTCCAGATATTTACAGCTCACCTAGGGTTTAATGAATCTGACCTGCACTACAGGTTAGTAACAAGTCGAACAAAGAGGCAGCCTTCCTCTTTCAGCCATTAACAGACTAGAAGTTGACCGGAAGCTTTACCCTTACAGTTCATCTACCTTGATCTCTAGCTCATAGGTGCTACTTCCCTCAGTGCTGCCATACCCTCTATCCTCCCAGGAAGAAAATCCACTCTTGTTTCACTTTGGAAGCCTAATTCTTGCCTAAGGATAAGACAGCAGCAGCTCAGCTACTTTGTTCTAGATTTCTGAATCCCTCAAGATCTCCTCTGAAATCCATTGTACTGCATCGCTAATCAAAGTGCCAGCAGTAAAATATCACACTATTTTCCATTTAATCACTGACTACAGGGTTCTTGGCTTCCTTGTACTACAGCAGCCCTAATTTTAATCTGCTAATGAGAATGGCTGGAACAAGTAGAAATGGTTTCAATTCACAGAAGGAATTCTTTATTCTTATTACAGAACTAAAAGGCTCAAAAAATAACATATCAAGTTCTAAGTCATACCTGAAACACTAATAAAAACTACTTTTTATCAGCATGATTAGACTCGAGGACTGTGTCTCAATCCTAGACAAATACTTGCCACTATTCTTCCCTCACAAATAGTAGAGCTGACATTTTACCATCATACTGGTTAGCTCTTTCTTGCATTTCTGAAGAGGTAAAAAACAACGCCTATGCAGGAATTAAGCTATAGTACAGGAAAAAAAAAAAAAAAACAGGAAGGGATTGTTGTACAACAACATATGATCCCCCCTCCCCAAAATTGGAAGAACTTGGCTCTGGCTTCAAGGGCTCTGAAGACTGAGATCAAGACTAAAACATATTCTTTTCCTCCAGGAAAATGTATATTTCAATCATAATACAATTTCCTCAAATACAACCCTGGAAAGTTAATATTCTGCTGAAAAAAATCCCAAAGGCTCCAGTGCTCTTTTTTGACTGATTTTGAAAGACTACAGAAGTAGTAATATATAATGCTAAGATGATAAATTGCTGATCAAGTAAGCATGGTTATTCAGCACTTTTAGATGATTGGGAAACTAAAATTTATTTTCAAATTGAACTAGAATCTGACTCCTTTATACAACTGAATTATCATCTATTAGAGATTAGTTTCTTGCTCTTCCAGCTCCATGTTATGAAAGAGAAGAAATCAATACCTTTAAGCCAGTTTATCAGCGTGCCAGAAACAGAAGAGAAACAAGATGAGAATACTCACAAAACAGAAACAAAACAGCCCCCAAAGTGAGCCTCTCTGTTCCTTCAGACCTCTACACAAGAAGTCTGAGGAATTTTTCTAAACAATCCAGGGAAGTAAATGTGGGATTTCTTGCTTCATCATGTTCCAAACCACACCTCCAATGGTACACATAAGCAAACACCTACAGTAGTTTCTGAGTACCATCACTTTCAGCTCTGAGGGAAGCTCAAGAGCCTTTTCTTTAAAAGAAAGCCAAAGGGGCAGGGCTTATTCACTGGACTGCCTGAACACACCAGAGCACAACAGCAGGTTGGATACCATCTAAGCAGCTGTTCTAAAATCAGATGCAAAATACACATTCACAGTGAAAGTCTGAACAATTTCCCACACAAATAAAGCTCCTGACATTAAATCAGTGTCTGGGGATAGGTTCACATACAGCCCTGCAGCATATGCTTTATGAATACTGTATAATCAACGAATATTAAGATGTTATAATTACGAAATAAACAAGAGAGTTAGGCAAAGCAGATTATGATAACAAAAAGAGGATAGAAAGCTTACCCATATCCTAGGCTCACTTACAAAACTCCAGCAGAGTGGATCTCCGGAAGAGATCCTTCCCCACTGGTAGCCAGCTCTTACATAGGTCTAGGTGAACTGCCTTCACCTATGCTCCTCTGGCTGACTCAGTGCTCGCCTCAGGTGATCAATGAGAGGTTCAGGCCATGACTCAGCAGTTCCCATACAAATACAAACTGATCTCTGCCACATCCAGTAATGGAAACAATCTACTCACAGCCTCACCGCCATCCCGACTGCAGCCCATCCACATGAAGGGCTCTCGTCCAGCTGCCCAAAAAGTGCCTCCTGCCTGCAACTATGTCATGGTATCACCCTCCCCTTCCCAACCTGCTCTGGCCAGTTAGTTATCCAGCTAGCAGAGTAACTTATGCTTACGACATCCCAGATTCACCCCAACTTTATAGCAACAGCTCTAACAAGACAGAATTGGTTACAGGGGTGAGGACACAAGCAATTAACTCACTGCCTGCTGTGGGCCACAGTCAGAACTAAAGGAGCAAGCACAACCTGAGAAGCATGTTACTTCTGAAGTGTCAGCTGCAGACAGATGTGAACTTAGTCTGTACTTTGTAGAAGGGAAGAACTGGAAAAACCCTCAGTACCACTGCACCAAAGACAGAGCAGCAGAGGTGGACACAGTGCAGGCAGACATGCAGCATAGATCTAACCCCAGCAGTCCTAATAGGAGCCACCGCACAGCTGATGTGATATGGGGGTGCCCTCTGTCCCATGAGTGCAAGAAAGCCACCTGCTCACATACCACACCTCTGAAATGGCCATTTCTGGTGCAGTTCATAAGTATATGCCCTGAAGAAAATTGCAAAAAAATCATCTCTACTGAAATCATAACATAATGCCTTGTTTATAGATAACATCCTCACAAACTGTCTCACCATTAGAGGCCCAAAATACATCTCTACTTTCACCTCTTGGGACAAGTTCTCCTCGTTTTCCCTCCCTATCTCCATTGGTTATTTCTGGCCCCCGCTTACAACACAAGCCACATTTGCCTCAATGTTAACATAGTGACAACAACAGGCATTGCACAGCAGAGGAGGCCAGGCTAGCTCCATGGCTTGGCACAAGGCAGCTGCAGCAGGCAGCTCCCACTGAGGCAGCGCCAAGGCCTGGCTGAAAGCAGCTGTATAAACAGCAGCAGCAAGCACTCAGACTAGGCCTGCCTTCAGGTCAGCCTTTGGTCCTTCATGGAGCCAGGGGTTGGACTTGATGATCCTGGTGGGTCCCTTCCAACTCGTGATGTTCTGTGATTCAAGATGCCAAAACAGTAATAAAGCAGTGAAAATAAAAATCCTTTCCAACAAATTGTAAGACCTTTATGCATTCTGTTTATATGCCTTTACTGTTTCACAAAAGAAAGAAGTGAAAGTAGCATGAAAAAGGGAAAACACATGTGCTTCAGAGAGTCTGGTTTACCTTCTGGATGAGTATCTCTGGCACTGCAAGTTGTCAGATTTCAACAAGGCAGCGAGCCAAAGCACATGCACCAAGTTAGAGCCACAAGCTGCTTCCAGGTCTGAGTACTGGTAAACCACCTCAAAGGAAACAAAGCACTCAACAGACCAGGGCTGCCTTTCTCACAACCACACTGCACTTCCTGCTTCTTCAGGTCCTACTGAAGAAGCGGAGTATCCCCCTCCCCAACAGCTATAAAGCAGCTACAAGTAGACCTTGCTCTCCACGCATACCATACCAGCTGGTTTTCTTGAAATGGTATGACACAGACCTCTCAACTCCGAGACGAGGTAACCTAAAAATCACTGAACTATACCTCATTAGACATCCAGCAACTTCTCTGCTGGAACACACTGCAGGGACTGACACCTCTGTGAGCCTTCTGCAAGCAGGCTCAACAAGCACAAGCAGACAAGCTTGGGAACAGTCTCCAGAATGACCCACCCTAATCTTATGCCAGCAATTTAGATCCACTACTTCCCATGGAAATCACTATTAGGTGTGGCTAACGTTTTAACATAAGCATGCATGGCACAAACTTGTTCCTCTACTAAAGACATTTTTCTTTAGAGAAAGAGAGCGCTCAACTGGCACAAAGTACAAAGCTATCACTATGCCTCAAGAGATGAAAAAAACACTGATCTATCACTACTCATGCTTAGCTCTACTCACGTTTACTCATCACTTTTTCCAGCCACCACGCACAGCACATGTCTCCAGGCAAGGTTTTATGCATCATGCATAGCAGTCTTACAGCTACACCATGAGCTATTCAGCTTTCTCAATCCTTGCATACGCTTTGACATTTCATCTTTTGTGATGCAGTCTAATTCTCATCCACTACATCATGTTATAGAATGCATAAAAAAGAGATAGTAATTTGAAGCTCATATGCTGAGAAATCATATTTAAGCCACTACAGTGGCAGCTTCCCAGGCTTATGAAGCAATCATGTACATACACAATTAGGTCTGGTAATTAGTTACTTATGACATCTCCCACTTAAACATGTCAAAGCACTTAAGAGAGCCAAGTTAAGTTCAGCTACAGGTCATCTCTGCCCAGCACATGCTCCTGCACTGAGGCTACACCAACACTAAACCCAAAGCTTCTAGTGGTGCACAAGAGCACATATGTGGTTTCATGACAAATACTGAGAGGAACATACATACAGTTCTGTTCATGTCAACGGCCAAGCGCGTTATTTCAAAATTCAACATTAGGCTTTCAACTTGAAAGACAGCAGTTCTGCCTAATAACAGACCTGTGACTTACAGCTAGTCTGAGTATTCCTTTCACTCAGGAAATCTAAATTATACAATCTATGCACTGACTCTCATCCTTGCACAGGAGACAAACATTATCTGTCACCAAATAATCTACACTAGAATATACGCAGAACAGCAGAGGAGCTTGCATACTTTTCCTACTACACCACTACATTCAAAACATACTCTTTGTTTTTTTTTCTTTTAAAGAGCATAAGAGAACTGTCAAGCTTCATCTTGTTGATATTGAAGCACACTGATTTAAAGAACAGATGACTAGTAACTTCCTATATCCAACCAAAAGCTTTGTATCCTTTCCCAGATTTTGACATTGCAGCAATTCCAGATGCACCTTAACACAGAAGATAAACACTGCCTCTATTTATAAGTCACATAGCATCACAGTCAGCTTTAGGAGAGCACAAGCTGTGACATTCAACAAAGTTTCAGCAAAGGAAAACTTTTTCCTATTTCCACTTCCTTGCTCTTTCTCTAGGCTGTCCACAAATACCCACAGTAAGGCTACAAGAAACAAGCAATATAAGCTACCCAAGGTTTAGGCAGTCTCACGCTACAGTTCCAACAGACAGAAGATTTGTCTCCTTTTTTTCCCACTACTAGAACCCAGATTAGGTGCCTCTCTGCTACTACTTAAAACCTTAATGACCTCTATTCTCAAGTCCAAGATTTTCCTTCCTCATGCAGCTTTTGACATTCAGGCACTAGAGAGCCTGCTGCAGCTTCACCAGCCTAACCAAAGGCCACACAGAATCCAGTACACGAGACAACAGTTCTTGTAAAACTAGTCAAAATCTTACTTAAGGCAGCACAGGGACAGATTAGACTAGCCCAAGAGCTGACCTGCAGATCCACATCAGATCTTACAGCTTACAGATGAGACCTCAAGAGAACAGTGTATGTGCTCAAGCCACTTAACCACATCATCCCCCCGTGGTGTAGCAGTTTTCCTGCAGAACAGATCTCCACAGCATCTTCAAGAGCTTGCAGTTTGACAGGTTTGCCTTTTCCTTTGTCCTTTCTACATAACTAGCCAGAAGTTTTGAAGCTTTTCTTCAGGAAAAAAAAAAAAAAAAAATAGAAAGAAAGAAAGAAAAAAGCCAGACAGGACAGCCAGCACAGGTTTTTAGAGGCAAGCGTGGCCCTCAATGGCATTCCTAAAAGTTTCTCTAGTCGCAAACAGACATGGAACAAAACCAAGGCAGATGCTGACACGACTTCATACCATTCTCAATATGGGAGCAATCAAATCATTTAGGGCAATTAAAGAAGGAAAGAAGAAAAAAAAAAAAGAAAATACACTTTAAAGCCAGAGGAATTGAGAATTTGAGAGGCACAATAGCTTCTCACTTCTGTCCCAATTTCACAATTAGGGCAGTTACCCCTCAGAAAAGTTTTATGCTCACGTGTTGACCTCGTAAGAAAAGCTATCTTCTCCCCTCCTCCCTTTCACCACTTTTTTTTTTTTTTAATCGCTGTGGCCACAGATTCTGCCGTTCGCTCACATGACCCAGACCACCTTCGCGCTGTGCTCAGGGGCTACACTGCTGCTCGCCCGGTAACACTGGTGAAGATAAAATACTCCTGTAAGCACCGCAGCATAGCCCAGCTCATTACTGAAGAAAGGAAGACCAGCAAGACATATTTCCCAAGCCAGATTCCCAGCTGAACGCATTACCGGAACAGGCCAAAACACGAAGAACAGTCATTCCCATGCAGCGGCTCTCGTTATTCAAGGCTTTCGCAACTAAATCAATTACTGGTATGCGGCGGAACCCCCGGCAAGAAGCCGGCTGGGAGGCGACACACGGCGCAGCAGACACGGGCACGCTTCCCAAGGGACAGCCGCACGCCGGAGCCCGGCCTCGGCCGCAGCCCCCGCCTGCAGCTTCCTGCGAGGGGCGCTCACGGCGCCGCCCATCCAGGCACCCCGCCGAACGCGGCGTTACGCCTGCGGACAAACGCTCGGCAAGGCGGATTCGAGCCCCTCCCAACCCGCGCCCCTGCCGCCCACCTGCACAGATCCTGGAAGAAGGGCTCGTCCAGGGTCGCGGGGGCCGCAGCGCCGTCCCCCAGCGGCAGGCAGAGGAGAATGAGAAGCAGCGGGGCGAAGGCGGCGGCGGGGCGGGCCATCGCGACGGCGCGAGCCGAGCCGGGCCGAAGCGGCTGCCCCGGGACGTCAAGGAGCGCCGGCCGCCAGCAGCGCGTCATGTGATCACAGCCCGCCCACCGCCCGGTCATGTGACTGCCGTCATGTGCAGGCACGGCGATCACGTGACTTATTCCTTTCCTCCCCCCCCAGGCGGTGGGTGAGGGGGTTTCGCTTCTCCTCCGCCCCGCGGCTCCCGGCACGTGCTTAACGGTCGTAGGGGAGGGCGGCCTGGCTGCGTGTGGTGCGGTTTGCCCTCCGCTGTGAGCTGGGGGTTGGGCGAGGCATCAGGCGGCCCTGTCTGCGAAGCGTGCTGGGTGCAGCGCGTGGCTGAGTTGGACAGGCGGCGCCTGGGAACGTTAGAGGGGATTTTAAGCGTCGTTCTCAGAACGCTGCAGAGAAAGCACAGAATTATACGTCTCCAAGGATGAGGACGGAGCAGGCGGTGGCAGCCTTGTGGTGACAGGAGTATTGCTACACCAGGAGAGCTGTGTGGCAACGAGCCCGGCCGCAGCCCCCCAGAGGAGAGGCTTGCATAAGGCTGAGAAGCGGCAGCTCTGAGAGTGGGGAGAATGAAAAAAAAAAAAAAAAAAAAAAAAAAAAAATTACATTTCTGAAAGAGAAACAGCTGTCTTACAAGTGTAAATAAGTTCTGCCCAGGAGTCACTGATACAAAGAAATGCAAAAGGCCTGTAACTGAAATGGCTTCTACTTGTCCCATCTGGTGGCATCCACAGGAATAAGGCAGCAGTAGAGCTCTGCTTCTGCAGCAGTTCACTTCCATTCCAGGCTGCCCTCATGTTTTTCTCCTCTTTACCCTGAAGTTACCCATTCCACTTCCATCCTTTCCAGCTGCACTCAGTGTTGTTACAGAGCACCAGCTGGCTCGAGATGCTTGTCTGGCTGAAAACAGGCATGCCTTTTGAGGCAAGCTGCTCTCCGTTTACTCACAGCTCTGTCACAGCCTAAGTCAGCTTGCTGCAGATCAGTACCAACACCTGCACAGGTTTCTGTGTGTTCAACAATAGCACCTCCCAACACGAGGGCAAATGAGCTAGAGGGGAAGGACCATGTTGGTGTGCCTGTTCATCAGCAGGAGCAATGTTTAGAGTTTATAATGAACACAGCCTAACCTAACAGTAATGTCCTCAAAAAAAGAATACCAAGTCTATTATTTCTGGGGATATTTTCCTTAAACTTTGCTGCTCTCCTGTCTGTACCAACATCACTCACTAGACAGAGCAAACACGTTGCACTTAACTGTAAATTCTGCCAGTTTCCTAAGTTGGGTTAAAGATGTATTAATCAGGAAGCTCACTGCAGACAGCAGCGTAAGCAGACACACTGGGTCTTCTGATCAGATTAGCTACCTATGTTTCTGCAAATAGAACTTTATTGCTGAAGTGATCTTCTTCATTCTTCTGTGCTTTGTATGCACAGGCCCTTATGTTTGCACAAGGCTCTGCAACCAGAGCAGTGCCATTCCATACTCAGAAAAATGTGTGCAAAGGTACTGAGCAGGGAGGAAAGACATTGAAAAGGCAGAACAAGATCCCAGTTAGGGGGAAAAAAAAACCCCAAAAAATAATAATAGTACATATGTATTCATCATCCTAACTAGGAAGGAAAAAAAAAAAAAAAGCAGAATAGAAATACTACTCTGATTTGAAGTACTAATGCATATGCATTCAACCTAGCAATGAATAAAAGTTGCAACATAACAAGGATAGCTATGGAGCTGCATAAATACTGAAATATAAGATGTGAATACAAATATTTTTAAAAAAAATTAAAAAGTAAAAGACTGTCTAGAGGTGAGAAATCTTGCATGCAGACTCTGAGCTTGCAAACTTCAACGTTTATAATCTGGGGAGTTCAGTGGTTCTCTCCTGGTCCATGGGATTTCTTCCATGCTTAAAGCTAAATGCATACATAAGCATTTGCAGAATCTATGTCAGTCATTTATATGTCTCAAAGTATGTTCTGCAAATACAGAAAGGCAGGAATGCTGCATTCAGGGTATCTTTTATAAATAACAATTAAAATATTCACCACCCGTGTTAATTGATATCAGCTTCTCAGTTCATCCAATACTGTGAGACAATATTAAAATATTCTGCAATGTAATTTCTTAATCCTACCTTTTCCTTTGAAGATGCTCGGAGTGATAGCTGATAGTTACACTTCACTGTATCCCAAGGATATGCTGAAGCTTCCTGGCTGTGGATGGTTTTCAGTAGGCAAGGTATGAGATGAATAAACAGGTCCTCTGCCTCTCGGATTCTCTTTTGCATCTTTCCTGGTGTCAAATGTTGGAGTCATTTCATGTTCTTTTTGACACTTTCTTCATGTGGCCAGCACTGCATGTGAGGTATAGGCTATCTTAGAGAAAGCTTGTCTCTGCTCTTGCTGTCTCCATTCCTTTTAACACTTGTATCTGATCTCTGTGTTTTCAATAAATAGGAACAAAAACTATTTGGGAATCCAAAGTTGTGTTTATATTTGATTTTGGGAAGTTCTCTCTCCAGTGAGATTTGGACAGTTTATTTCCAGCTGTCTGTATAATAAAATAATTATGTCTATACTTTGTGAAAAGTCTTCATAAGGCCCTTCTGTGGAGCAATGCTGCTCTTCAGAAAGCATAGCAGCACCTGCGTTGTTCTCCATTCCTTTTTTCTTGCTTCCTACATTTAAAGCCCTAATCTCATGCCTGTTGTCATTATTTCTCATTTCTCCTTGTTCCTTTTTTGCTGCTCTCTCCATCTTTCACCATCTCTCTAGTTCTTTCTACTCATTCTCTTTCCTTTTCTGCTTCACTTCTACTCTTAACTGTTCTTCTCTAGCACATTTCTAATGCAAGCATTTGTTGAGAATAACCTCCCGAGTTCTTATGACAAGTTTGCCTACTTTATAGCAATTTGAAGTACACTGTTGAGACAAAAACAGTGTTTGATGACCTTGTTTTGCAGACATAGGTTTAGGCTTCCCTATGTAGCTACAAAGATAATGACATTTCCTAATCTAGCTGATATTGTTCAGTGAAGCTGTGAAAGGATATCAGACATAAACATATTGACTTCTTTCGAAATCTCTGTTTTGCTGGGCAAGTTCTTACACTGTGTACTCAGCATGTGCTCTGAAAAGGGCTCTGTTTTGTGTTGTATCCTAGAAGATAGCTCTTGTCAAGGACATTGAGTCACAGCCTGCTCAAGTCCACGCAGCAGCTTCTCTGTATTCCTCCTTCTCTTTTCTCTTCTTTGATCTAGCTTTCAAGGAACATGGTTCTTGACTGTTTGTGCTTGGGCCAGAACTCCATATTTTATTATGATAAAGGATCTGAATTACCACCTACTTTTGCTGGTACTCAGTGAAATTTTACTCTCACAAATCTTTGTATTCAAAGGAATTATGAGACGATTTCTTTGCTAATCCTCTTCCACCTGAAGCGCCTACTAGACATTTAAGGTAAATGATTTAACCTCAAAGTGCCTTATCAAGGCAATAAATGTAGTGTGAAAGACTGTTCCATATTTTAAACCTTATTACCCTCTTGTGTTTTAGCTTCAGGGCACTTTGACTTCATTGGGTTTCCTCACACTTTGGTCTGTTCTCCTACAGGCTCTTGTCTCTGTGTTCTGACAGTCATTTCGGAGGTAACCAGAAAACATCTTTTTGTTCTGTGAGCTATGCTGGTACTGAACGGGCTTGCAGCACTAACCTGCTCCTGCTGACCTCGTTCTGCTCTCAGAGCACATCATGTCAAATCTAAGTGTGGTGTGGTAGCAAACACCCTCCATTTGTCAGGTATGCATGGGAATGAAAAATGCCCAAAAATCTGTTTGTTATTTCTGAATTATTATCCTCTATCCCCCTCCTGACTTACATTACAATTCCTGAGGCTATTCTTCTTATCTGTTATTGTTAACCGTGTACTCCAAATATATCACCAACTCTTTTATCATATTTCATATGATAATTTATCATGTCCTGCTCTCCATTTACATGATTTTTCCCTTTTCTGCTTCTGGAGATATAGCGTTGCTCCTTCCTGTGTGTGAGACCTCCTCCCTAATACAGTTATCTCAGTGTAAGCTGCAGCTCTGCACAGAAGGATGTGATAATGGGAAAAAGTAACCTCTTGCACCGACTACTACAGTACCTAGGAATTACTTCTGAACTGCCCAAAACCTGTTGTGGTTCATCTGCTATGAGTGCAAGGTGTCTGTTGCGAAGCTAACGTAAATAAATGAAACTTCTTACATCTGGAAGACATACTACCCCATGGTTTCATACTTTTATCCTGAGATAGCAGCAGAGATAATGAGCAACTTTCATTTTTCTAATTCAGTAATTATGTCGTCTAATTCATTAGGACTATATTACAATAAGTTGTCATGTGTTCCATCTTGGTTGTCATGAAGTACCTGATAAATTTGTGTTTTGCTTCATTTTTCTTGGCTCCATGTGTTGTGACTTTTTTGACTTGTAATAGAAGGAGACTAAAATGAAAATGCCGTCTCCATCATAACAGCTAAGAATTTACAGACTTTATACACAGCAGAGGAATAACAAAATTGATTTTCTTTAAGCATCAAAATGCAACCTACATTTTGTTTCTTCATGTTTGTCCCAGAGGAAAGAAGCTATGCAAGACATTTCTGGCATAATGTGCTATTTGTAGAAGACTAAAATATGCTGTATAATTTGTTCAGTTGATTCTTCTATCACCCTGTCTTGCTAGGTTATATTTATATATTAGGTCTATATATACACATTTGTTTTCATAGCCACATTCATAAATATGCCCATGACTATGATAAATGTCTTGTAGATGTGCATTTTATTTTCATTACATTTGTCAGTATTGTAAAATGTCTGAAAGAGAAGAATAACAAATAAGGCTACATCTAAACTCGTTTAAAAGTAAAGTACCAATCCATTTTTTTAATCATCCGTACCACATTTCCCTGTATGTTTTATATGCACAAGTTGCTGAGGTAAACAGAGTAGAAAAAAGTAAATGCCAAGAGCAGTGTATATATGAAGACACAGTTAAGCCATTATATGATTAATGTCAAATAACAATATTGTATAAATGATTCAATTAAAGATTCACTTTAGGTTATAACAGTAGATTACACATGTAGATTGCAAGACAAGAAGGCCACATCCAAACTGATGCATTAATCTGAATCTGTAATATCTCTACCTAAGTCAGTGGAATTAATCTGGATTTCCCTTTTTTTTTTCAGTCAGAACCTGCTCCAAGAGTAACAGGGCTGGAACACGTGTCAATATTACAGCAAATATGCTGAGAAATATGCATCACCTCCAGATGGAATGGCAACAAGTGTCTGATATTTTTTTTTTCCTTTTCTCAATTACTGTTGTGAGAACTAAAGATATGGTTATGGGGAAGAAATCTTAATGGTCACTTCTACTGAACTGAATAAAAAACTGTATGTGGAAAATTTACCAGTGCTAAATGTTATTTCCAATAATTTCCTCAGCAGTTGAAATAAAGTAATATTAGGAAATACTGTGTATGTTCTCTTCCAGAATGGCATAGATGGTTTGTGCCACACAAAAGAGAAAATAGTTTTCTCTGTATATTTTCACTGTTTTTCACTCTGTATATTTTCAGTGTTTTGATTTGCACTTGAGCTTTATGACATGTGCTATGAAACAAGCTTTCTGCCACTAAAACTACTCAAAGGGATTTTCCACATCTTTTCTTTTTGTTGCTCCACAAACAGTAAAGAATAAGGAAACTGACACTGTGTTTGACAAAGAACAGCAGTATGGAAAGCTTGTTAAATCCTTCTGGAGGTGTTTTGTTATCCTAATGCTACAGGAAAACACAATCCCAAGAGTGTGGCCAAGATGAGGACAGTAACAGCTGCGGTCTGTCTGAGTCAGTGGGGTGGGATGCATCCAACCTCTGCGGAATTGTAGAGTCTTGTACTAAGCATCAAACTGGGGGAAATCTGAGTGGAGTACACAGTAGGAAACTGAGGATGGATAGAAAGCTGAGAGATGCACTGTACATGCTTTGCTGTAACTACCCACAGACTTAAGGGCACAGTGCTTTAGGCTTCCAGTCGTCTGCTGTAGTGATTTAACTAGGGAAAACCTGCAGGGTAGAATGGTCCTTTGAGAAGGAGTGTCACTTTCAGACTGGGAAAAGTAGAGATACACATTTCTGAACACTGCAGGCTGCTAAGAAACAGAGGCCAGTGTTGTGCTCGTAAAGATATGTGCTAATGGATAAATTAACCAGAGAGCTCATAATAAATAAATGGTTGGCAGGGCTATGTTTGCAGAGGACCTCAGCCATAGCAAAGTTAGCAATAGAAACATTGTTCATTGCTCAGAAGCTGGTCTGACTGGCTTAGCCTGTCCCATGGCTACAGCACAGTTACATTTCCAACCAAGTACAGGGAAAAAAAATATCAGACAAAACAACAGTTGCTGACTGTACATACTTACTTTCACAAAAATCATTTCCCTTTGCTATGGTATGTAATTGAATGTCTTTAATGAGCTTACAGTTTGTGTTCATTTGGCAATATTCACTTGTAATAGAGATCTTTTTTTTTTTTTTGCTAAAAGCAATGCAACAAGATAAGTTACATCTATCAAGCATATTTTGTTGTTTCAGCCCAAAATAAAAATAGAAATAAAATATCCAGATAGACCAAAGGTTGCATGGAACATAAAACATCCTCCTCTGATTAAAAAAAAAAAAAAAATTACTTTTTTTTCTTCTGAGGTAAAACAGTGACTCCAGGGTGTTCAACCCATCTTCTGCATATCGTTTTTAAAAGCTTTTCATCTCTTTATAGACACCTTATACATAAAAATACTTGCTTCTATAAATATTTTAATGTATTATTTTTCTCAACAATCTATTCCCATATATAATGAATATTTATTTGCTGTAATATACAATTGTGAGGGTCCATATTTGGTGTAAATACTTAATGGGGGAAAGAAACACCTAAATTAAAATAATCTCTGCTCTAGAGTAAATCACTTCTCTCTCTTCTTGACCTGCTGCCACTTTGTGGCAATACAGATAGCTGTCTGTTGGGTGAACAGACTGGGTTCTGTGACTCCTCCAGGTGCGGTGATGAAAGCAATGACCCCATTGATTCTGAGAAGAAAGAATTTAATGAAAAAGTAAGAGAAAAAGAGGGTGTGCACATCTTTTAACCAGTTTCAAAGGAGGTTTTATTAAAGGGTGCATGCAGGTTGGCAAGCTAAGGTGATGTGATTTATAAGTGATTTCCTTAAGGTCACACAGTAAGTCAGTGACACAAGTGGAAAGTGAATAAAGTTTCTTGAGCTCTAGTGCAGCAATCCAACCTATTGAATCCAACTTCAGGTAGCTGGAGTTCACTTTGTTACCATCATCTATATTTCAACATTCCCTCTGCTGTAGTCTTTCCAGTACCTTGAGGAAGCCAATTCCTTGTGGTAGACATTACAGCAGTGACAAGGCACTGTGCCATGAGGTTATTTCATAGCACATCACTTCTGAAGTCCATGAACCTCCTGGTTTGTTCTTTCCTTCCTCATTCCAGTGAATTCCAGATCATACCTCCTGCTGACATGAGTGAAGGCAGCATCTTCAGCACTGTTTGTTCCCTACTGGGAAGTGGTTTGTGCCAATTCAGTATGGCAGCATTCTTAAAGTTGCAAACTATCATATTCAAAAGTTAGACCATCCTACACTTGGTGCATAATTACAATTTTTTAAAGATAACCTTGCTTCATCCTGCTTTGCTTTGTTTTGCCTTCTGTGCCTGCTTCAGTGCATAAGCATACAGTCACATAAATCAGCACATTTATTTGTTTTCTGCTGTTGCTCAAGGAGAGATTCAATCCTTGTTTATTGCATGCTACTCTTAATCATTTCAAGGTGATCTCTTCATTGCAACTTATCACTGACAACTGATCTGCCCAAGAAGACCTGTGTCCTGCTCAGGAGGAGGGTACTGTTAGCACATTTTTATAGAGAGAAAGTTGCCTCAGATAAATTAAGTAGAGAAGTAACTGCACATCAGTTTGGAATGCATGGGATCTCCTCATTAGGATATTTATCATAATGCAGCACTTCATCCATTCAACACACAACTCCTGTTGATAGTAATCCGAACTATGTGCACTCAAACTAAGAATTTCATTCCGTGAATTCAGAACTCATTTTATCTTAATAAATGAAATAAATGAAATCAAATGAAATAATGAAATAAAATTTGCTGAGGATGATTTCTTGCTTGGTAGTGTTAGAACAACAGTACCCAAGTAAAAATGTATTTCTCTTAGCCCTGAGGAAACTCCCATAGTACGAATTGTAGAGGAAAGGTAAGTACTCAGTTAGTGGTGGAATAATTACAGCAAATTGAAGAAAGTTTGGGATAAAAACCATTGTAACAAATTAACACATTAGTTTATGTTTCAAGCCCATAGACTAAAATTCCTATTAGAATAAGAAAGGAACATTTTTCATCTTTTCTCTATCACCTATTGCCCAGCCACAATGCAGAGGGAAATCAGAGGCTGTGAAGGCAGAGCACCAGCTCACAGCACCAGGCTGGGTCTGCATCTCAGCAGAAGGGTCTAACATTCATCTGAGGATGGAGACAAGGCAATTTTTCAGACAGTTGGCAACTGTTCCACGAATGAGATAGCTCAGGAACCCTGAAAGAAAAAATGCATCTTTAAATGTCATTGTTTTGACGACTTGACTAAATAGCATATAGGACTTGGTTCAAAATGCCAAAATGTCAAAACATTGCTGTGTAGTAGCTACTTTAGATCCTCACAGATTTAACAAAACTGGGTATAACTGCATGCAATGTTAAATATGGAGCATCATAAAAATGGAGTTTTTTTTAAAAGGAGGGTGAACTGCTTTTGGTAAGCACACATAAATCTGCTAAATCACAAGTAACATAGGAAGGCTGGTTGGAGTAAATTACTCATGGATTTTTCCAATGCAAGAACTGTGGACATTAAAAGATCTAGGAAGTGGCAGCTCAAAACAACCAGAAGAAGGATATTTTTTCAGAAAGTGTTAAATTAAACTGCATAACAGAATGCTGGAAATACCAAAAGCTTGTGTGGACTCCATTGACTTCCTGGCAATATGGGAGTCCTCATGGCTGTAAACATTACAAGAGAGAACAAAGAGATGACTCGTCTTCTAAAATGTTTGCAGTTTAAATATGAAAGCGCATATAAAATGTTATAACCCTCATTTTACTAGTAGAAACATGAGAAACAGAAAGATTAGAAGCTAGGAATGCATTAAAACAGAACCCATATATCTTGACTCCATGAGTACAGCTTCACCTCTAGGACATGTTTTCCTATTTCAGATCAGTGCAAAGTGTTTGTTAACAGTGCCTGACCGACATGGGGTTTTTCACCCTCTCACACAGTTGCAAATCATTTTCAAAAAGTAAGGCTGATGGAGAATTACTTCTTGTGCAACAAATGAAATGGCACATTTTCCTTGATGATTATTTAATAGTGGGATAATGTGCTTATCAGTTCCCCTTGTACTGCAGCCTGTCTGCACAGACAAATCATCAGTCACCATGATAAAGAAGAAAGAACATCCCTAAGATATTTTTATCCGAGGGCTGGGAAATGTTAATCATTTTTCAACTGCTAGCTGTTCATTCTAATTCATACTTCTGGATGTTCTTCTCATGATGATTGTTAATTTTGTCTGCTCTGTAATATGATCTGTGGACAGTTGTTCAAATTCTGAAATGTTTGAGGGCTTGGGCAGGCAGACAAACAGGCGAAACGGAGTAGTAAGATAAACACCCTAAGGCACCACCATGCAACTCATGAGCACACAAATTGCCCTGCTGTGTATTGTCACCTTGTTGTATATTATTGTCCTTTCAGATCTGCTGAACTAGCTGCATGCATAGTGATCCTTCACACAGATCTGGCAAAAAAAAATGGCTACGTTTAAGCACAGTGAGTTACGTGTCACCCGAATTACTTTGAGAGAGCTAAGTTGCATGTGAGGTTACTGCAACTTTGCTCCTCTCTCTGGTTCCCTGATTATTGTAAATGTATTGAGGTAAGGAGAGGAAGCAGCTTTAGAGAGAGTCAGAATTTATTCTTAGCTAAGTCTAACCTAGTATTCCAGTTAAATTTATCCACTTTGACAAATCCCCTAGGAGGCCTCAGCCCCCAGCTGTACATGCACACACATGCTACATGTACGTGGACATCACACAACTTGTTCCTTTTGCTCCCCAGGGTGTTCACAGGCCTGCTTGCTGTATCCTGCTCTCACCAGCAGTAGGTGCTCTGCTGATTTGTTATTCCAGCAGTTCAGTAGATCAGTAGACCCAGACAGAGAAGCAGACTGTGCTCATCTGCTGTCTAAACCAATGCAGACAGCAAGCATGGGACTAACGTCTTAAGAAATAAACTTGGCCAAGCAGAATGGCTGTCAAGAGGGAAGGTCTTGGTGGAGTGAGAGAATTGGGAAGATAACAGAGGTAACCTTTTTATTTTCCCAAGTCCTTCTGCAATATTACAGTGCAATGATTTAACGTAAGGAAGGAGGGGAACATGCGTAGAAAAAATATTTATCCTTCTGAGATCTGTTCTCTATGTTAATTCCCATACAATCCTAGGTCTTAACCTACCATTTTCCTTATTCCAAGGCTGGCAATCTTTCAACAAAGTAAGGGTAGGTTGTATTTTTCTTTCCCCAGTCAGCTATTAAGTGAGCCAATGGAAACTTGGCGGGCAGCTGAAGATGCGCCTCTGCCTGTGGCAGGAGCTCTCAGCTCCTGCTGAATTTGGAGCCCCGTGGGGGCTAGAAGCAAATGCATCTTTCAGACATCTCTTTGGAAGTGCCACAGTTCCCTAACTGTCTAGATCCCACTTCTATGTCTGTGTGATAAAAGTGACGTATCCCCATCCTTTCCTTGCTGTCATCTTCCTCTACTTTCTGCAGGTTGGCTATAGTTTAGCAGACACCTCTAAGAATTAAATTCCACAGCATACCATGCCTGACACCCACTGTACAGAACAATGCAGTCAGGTGAAACAGTGTTGCTGAGGTATAACCTGAGTCATGCATTGCTAGAGGCACTTTTCTGGATGTTATGAAACAGAGACCACAGGGGGAACATATATTCTCCAGAGAACAGCTAATTACTGAAGACATGACTGGGACAGCAAGTGTTGAGATGACTTTCTCATAGACTCCTTGACTAAACATACAAGAACACTGGTGTCTGTGGGCTAAGCCAGCCCCCTCCTTCACAATTAGGGCAAAAACTCTGTGTGAGTTGACAGCATCTGTTGGTTGCCAGCTACTCCCGTATGTCAGGTATGAACTGTCCAAGGAATGCTGATGTCTCTGGAAGTTATGCAATGTATGTTTTGACAACAAATTCTGAAGTAGCCCCTTGACCAAAGAGGAACTTGATCACTCAGTGTATGCCTACACATTCTGCTAGACCAAGGAAAGCTACACTGTATGTCTGTGGGTATATATGGGGACCACATGTAGGTTTCTTCTTCTGTTCTCCCTGGAGAGCAGCTCTTTTGTGAACTTGTACAATCTGGAAACAGCTGTAATAAATCCCAGTGTGTAATGTGAATCCCGTGTTTAGTGGGTTTGACTTTTAAAAATGCGAATACACGCAGGCCCTGATGACTTCAATAGCATTTATGGGTGCTCAGTGCTTGTATAAATGTCACACTATTTATAACATATTTCTGTGTCCTTTTTTTATATTCTCTGTTGGCCTGTCTCTTTTCCACTGTGGTATCCTTGACTGACATAATCACATCAGGATGTAGCATGTGTTTGAATAATTAAGAAAATAGAAATAAAAGTTATCTTTATTCTGGTCTTTGTTTTTCCATTACTCAACCACCAAAGATAACAGTACCATTTTTCTTCTGTTTTTTTACATTCTATGGAAGACAAATACCTTTCGTTTTGCAATAGTTTATTAAATCTTACAAGTCCAATTATTTGCCCCTGAATTTTCCCCTCTAAGCCTTAGAAAATTGTTTCTGCTATATCCAAGCTCATGCCAACTTCTTGGCTTCTCGGACGCAATCCATCAGCAAGTGCTCTGCTAAGAACCACTTTGAGACTCTCCTTAAACCTCTTCTTCTTGCTGCTTCCTACAAAGAAGTAAACAAGAGGGTTGATGCTGCTGTTGACGGTGGAGAGAACAATGGTGACATGGTTCTGCTGGCTGAGCAAAGACGACCAGTGGTGATAGTTCAGAAGGTACAGCAGCCTCATGGGCATGGCAAAGATGAGGAAGACGACAACGGTGGCCACAATGATAATGTAGAGCTTTGATGAATGAGGTCTCAGAGAGTTACGGTGAATCCTGATGACCAAGATCAGGCTGGACAGAATCATTAGAGGAATGAAGATCAGGAAAGTCAGGATCCACGTGAAGATGAGCATTGCTTGGCAATGGTTGGCATCATCAAATTGTTCCTTTGTTGAATCATCTTTGCATGTTAAGTATTCGGCTATTGTCATCAGAAAAGACAGAGTCCATAGAATTGCGCACACAATTGCTGATTGGTGCTGTGACCGATGGCAGCGGTACCAGATGGGGTAAACAATAGACAGACACCTCTCAATACTGATGGCTGTCAGGAGATAGAGACCAGTATTATATCCGAGAAGAAAGACAATAGACAGTGTGGTGGTTATATAGTAGTAAAAGCCATACGCGAATCCAAAGCCAGCAATGTACTCAATTGACAGAATAAATATACAAAACAGTAAGGAGATGTCAGCAATGGACAGGTGTGTGATGTACGCAGTGAATGGATTTCTTTTGATCTGGAAGCAGAGGCACCAGAGGACAATTCCATTTTCACAAAAACCCAGGAAGGAGATGATCATAATTACCCAAAGTGGGGTCAATATCTCCCAGACTCTTTCCTGTGTAGAAATGTTTCTGTGCATTGAGATGTTCTCTGTGCCTTCACTGGGATGAAACGTTATGTTTGACTCATCCATGGGGAAAGCTCAAGTTTGGATAGCACAGCTCTTCCTTCTGTAAATATGTATAAAAATATACTGTGAATATTGTGTGTTCCTTCCCTCCCCTTGTTCTTTCCATTTTGCGGACCCTGGTTTTCTGATCAGATCTGAAAGCCTTATCAAGGGAAAACTGTCTCTGATGTACTAATGCTTGCTGAAACCCAGCTGGAACTATTCTAGGCAAGTATTAAGGACTGCTAAACCCATCATACTAGCAAAAATCCAGTTTTCCTCTCTGTGGGGTTCAGCTTATGGATGCTAAACCACAACTACAGAGATGCGCTCAAAGAGCTCCTGAGCATGCAATCTCTCTGTCACATTGCAAAGTTCCATAATGCAGTTCCATAATCACAGATAGGATTGGTGGTTCTTACTAGAGCATGAGATTGTTCCCAGACAGGTCTGTTCAGCTCCCTTTGAAGCTAGTGATGATAATTTGAAGCCATACATATTTCAGGTGAATCTGGTACAACACAAAATGTTGCGTCAAAAACTTGATACCAATACCTTTTCCTGAGGATTTTAATTTATTAAGTAAAATTAATATGTAGTTACTCAGCTCAATATTTCCTCAAAGTGAAAAGTTGCAGGAATGGAAAATGTCTTAGCTTTGAGGCAGTCTCGTATTTGTCCAACTTTAAGTGTCATTTATCAAAGTATACACTCACAGAATCATAGAATATCCTGAGTTGGAATGAACTCGAAAGGATCATCGAGTCCAACTCCAATTTAGCCATGTTTAAAGACAGTGAACCATTTAACAGAACTGCAAATACCCTGCAAACATTACAAACACAACCCACCACAAGAAGCAATTGTTCAGGTTCCCTGCTATTGTTATAATGGTTAGAACAGTTGCTTTGGAACAAGGTCTCCCTTCAAAAGTCTCCTTTTATCCCACAAGAGAGAATAAGTAGCATTGGCTTCCGTTGATTTTCATTGATATGTAGAAATGTGTCATGCTCCCTTCTCTTTTAACTTCCTACCTGTCTCAATGATAATGTAAATTAGAGCACTTGCTGATTTGCTGCTGTTCCAAGGAAAAACTACTGGCAATAAGCTTGCCCATCTGCCTCGGTTCATCTGTATAGGCTGCCCTGGCTGTTAACATGCCGTAATGAGAATTTACCTACATCCTCAAGCAGTCAAGAACATCAAATGCAATGGAAAGAAGTTTTACTGGGGATAAGTCTTGCAATGATTACTGAAACAGAGCCACTGACTCCAATCATAAATTTTCCCTCATGAGCCCTGGGTTTCCCATGTTCACAACAGCTTCTTCAGACAGGACATCACAGTCTAAAAAAGAGCATTAGTAAACAACCTGGGAAGCCTCAGGGCTTGCCGGCATTTAAACCTGCACAAAAATGGTAATGATGATCTCACCTGTATGTTGACTGTGCCACCGTCTGAGACTCAGTCGGAAGGAACAAACAACATAGCTGGAAATGTGGAAGACAAGTGAGCGTGAATGAAGCAGGTAAGTGCAGTGACTGGAATGAGTGGCAGAATTCCCAAAAGCAGCATTCTGGAAAAGCTATAGAGGGAAGGTAGCTCAAACACTGTGCTACTGGAAGTGCAGTAAAAATTCATAGGAGAAAAGGAGAGGAGAATCTATCTTCTTCATGAGTTAAAAGAAATAGGAAAGAACAATATGTAAAGACTTGATCCCGTGTTTGATTCATATATCTGTATCAATACACTATTTCTCTCTGGAGAGTGAAGCGAAGAACAAAAAGTTCTGGACTTACTACAGTCATTCCCACATGAAAACATTCAGAGATGAGAATGGAAAGAATCTTCTCCTTCCAGATTCATCCATGGTCTGTTCAGATTTCCATGAAGCTGTTGAGGAATTTCCTTGAAGAAGCTGAAGTTTACCTTTTCCAACCATTTGTCTTTGGTAAGAGGGAGAGCGGATAATCATTCTGACCACGACTCCCTCAAAAATAAGTTGTGCAGTTATCCCATTGCTCAAAATGACTGAGGCACACCAAGGAAAGAGCCCTACATCTGAAGCTGTGCTTCAAATGGCATCACTCAGTAGTTGGCAAGACATCTGTCTGAAAGCCTGGGAGTTAACTATTGTGGGAACTGAATGGCAGTATATGGAAAATTGTCCTGAGCTGTCACAATACCAAGAGACATAGTTTAAACAAACAAACACAAAGTGAGCAGGAAATCTATTTGGGGAAGATAAAATCTGAAGGAAAAATCTCAGTTTAGAACTGTGCCACCAAATGCCATCTAAAAAAATACAAGCTGGTGTGGAAATGTGTCTTAAATTACTTTTTAATGTAAGAAAGCAAGAATAGAATGAAAAGAAAGTGAAAAAAGAGAGGGAGAGGGAGAGAGATCAAGGGGAAAGAATGAAATGAAGAGGGAAGGAAGAGAACATGGAATGAAGGAAGGAAGGAGGGAAGGAAAGAAAGAAGGAAGGGAAAACTAAACCACAGAACAAAGAAAATAGACAGGTCTTTCGAGTTAGTCTCATATATACATTTCTATTGGTAAAAATTCTATCCCAAGATTATTCTAAACAAACAAACAAGCAAGTAAACAAACAACAACACCAAAAAACCCAACAGCACAGAAATACAAAGCAGAAGTCATTCCTTGAGATTTAAACGCTCTCCCCTGAAAAGTTCAAATAAGCTTAGCAGCAGATGGAAGTCCCCCGAGGATGTCCCCTGCTTTTGCCCCAAGTATTAGATTGTTTTTTTATTCAGATATTAGCAGAACAAACATTCTTCGCCAAAAAAGGAGAGAATTTGCTTGGTCTTCTCCTTTAGATGTTTCACTAAAACTACCAAATCCCCAAATGGGAAAAGCTACTAACTAACATGAGAAATAAGTGACCCCAAAGGGAGGGTCAGAATAAAGTTAGGAAAGTAACGGAAAGAAGTGAAAACAACTTCTAATTGCCCTTTTGTTCGTTTCAATTCTAATGTATCTCACGTAGAACAGCTATGGTTCTATCAAAAATTTCAAGCTGCTTTGGAAAAGGAAAAAACCTGTTCCTTACCCATAAAATGAGATGTGCATGTGAGTAGCGAGGATGATCATTGTAGGAGTCTGTTAGTATTGCAAATTACTCATTTTTATAGCCTATTGAGTCTGCTGCACAAAGTGTTCCAAAATCAGGGATGTGCTTGCCTCTGTGTCTCTGGGTGGATGGTGGTTTCCGATAACTCAAACACACACAGCATTTCTGTCATGACTGATCCTTAGGGCATCATCAGTCATCATCATGGCCAAGGCAGCAGCGTGAAACCTGGTCTCTGGGGGAACAGATCACAAACCCAGCTCGCACCTGGTAACTTAAGGGGTGAAAGAAGGATTGAATATGGCAGGGTGATCCAGTGCTTGCCAACCATTGGAGTATTCATATCAGATACTGCCAAGAGACTGAGTGGTTATTTCTGAATCAGTTTAACTATTCAGATGTTGAACAAGGGGACTACAATAGCAAAGCATGGAACCCCAGCGCATCTCAAAATTAGAAATGAATATCGGACGTGAACTCATGAATGCCAATATAGACATTCTATCCATTTCAATCTAAATGGATTATGCAGCAAAATATGGTATGAATGATAATTTATCCTCAAACTTTTCTGTGAGACATCAGCTTGGTAGGACAAAGCAGCCTAGCAATAGATGTAGGTTGAATGTACACTTTCAAATACCCTGTATGTACAAAGCTGGCAGTGCTGCCTTTTTATCATTTTGCTTTGAGACTTTGAACCATTTCGCATTCTTCTGTCTTCAGTTACTGGAAGCAGAAGACAAGCTAAAAAGAACTCACAGTCCATTCATTCATTAGATAAATATATATGAATTATAAACCTAATTAGAGGGCTTAATGTGTTGGGTACAGGTGTCAATATATAAAGGATTCTCTGGAAGTTGCATGTCCTAATTATATATCTGCGCAAACCATGTAAAGAAAACCACAAGGGATGAGTTTTGGCAGCACCTGCAGGTATCATTCAGTCTGTGGACATTGTCAGACAGCCTGGTGCAGCCTTCAAAGTGTGACGCTGCTTGTGCAACCCTACAGCCAGAGATGAAATCAGCCATTTTGGATAGAGAAGCTGTATGCGTGCATTTCATGCGATATCACGTGGAGGGATGTATCACATGTGATGTTCTGAATAGGTGCTTGTGCCTCTGCATTCTGACAGAGCATTGGTGAGGAAACAGACAGGAGGCAATTGCAGGGAGTTTCCCAAATCAAAGAAGGGTGAGAAATGCAGGAGAGTAGGGGAAACTGAGGGGCTTTTAGCGATGCTGTGAGATTGGAAGAAGCTAATGTCAACGAACATGGTTTCCTATTGTTCATCTTTCTGCGTTTTTTGGAGAGGGGGGAAGGAAAAATATAATTTTAAAAATTATAAGGAATAAAAGGAAAACATACCTTGGTCAAATAATTGCTTTCTCTACTAAAATCCTCTAGCATCTAACTGTCAAAGAATCTCAGTGATCTATTTCTGAACTATTGGTTTAGTGTTCTTTATGAGTGGAAATGTGTTCCTGCTCTTCACCTGTACCCCATCAAGCCACAGAGAGGGGGAGCCTTGTCATCCCTTCTGTTTTTCTCTCCAACCTTATTAAAGTACAAAACAGCTGTCTCCTTTCTTCTCAATCAGGCTTACTTCATTCTGCACTCTGATCTGTTCTTAGTTGCTTTTTGCCTGTCTTTGGTCAACAGCGTTGTGTCCCTGTTTCCCTCTTCACAAGTAATCACCATGAGCCCTTCACAAACCCGTCTCATTCAGATGGCTTCTGTCTTCAGACACACTGAACATGAGGAGTTGTCTCTTGCAGCAGAGTTGGGTTTCTGAGGCTGCACAGGCCTGTCCGTAGCCTACCTGCTAGTGCTGATGCATGCAGTGGAGTTTGTCCACACCAGAAATCATAGTTTTAGTAAAGTCACACTAAATTTTATTTCCCTCTGGGGACAGTCACTGGTGGGTCAAACAGTAGCACCAAATCCATCATGACACATCAGATAAGAAAATACACTGCATCTGACAGAAGACAGATCCAACAGCTACCAAGCATTAGGGCCATCTGCTACATTGTGTTAGATATTACAGGAAATACTTTATGATAACCACTGGAGAGAGAATGCTATCAGAATGTAAGTAATAGCACGGCATGTATGAGTACCTGGTATAAGTAGTTTAGACCACTTCAGCTTCAGTTGTGCAAAGCAGAAGTTGTAGGGTTAGAAAGTACCTGAGATACATGAAAGATGAGTCAGAGCTTTCCATGATAAAAGGTTAGAATAAATATTTTGAGTGCCAAGTAGCCAATAAGCTTCATTTTCATGTTGTTCAGGTTGGGATAAGGTGCTGTGATCATATCCTGTTACCTTACATCTGGACACTTTGTACTACTCGTCAAGACAATGAAAGAAGGGCCTGGTATGCTGGTGTTCCATCCTTCAACCTGCCTTTTTTCTGGAGCTTCCCATCTACAGATGTTCAAAGCATTCTTCAAATAGAGTTGCTGGTTAGACTTCTGAACTGCCTGCCCTAGGGAAAAAAGAGCGCCCTGAAATAATCTTTACTCCTGAATGTACTAACCTGCTTGTCTTCCTTTTTATTTATATACAGTATCACGTAGTCACCACTTAGAATCATAGAATCATAGAATTGCTCAGGCTGGAAAAGATCTTGAAGATCATCAAGTCTCATCGCAACCTAAACATACTACCCTAACTCTAACAACCCTCTGCTAAATCATGTCCCTGAGCACCACACCCAAACAGTTTTTAAACATAGTCAGGGATGGTATTTCCAGCATATCACAGAAATTGGCTGTTGTTCTTTCTTTATTCTCTGCGTTGCAGGAATAGATGGTGAAGTAAAGCCCTTGTTACCGGTAACTATGAAAACCTTAGTCCCTTTGGCTGTGTTCACTGAATACTCATTATTTTTCAGCTGAAGTCTAGTGGTCCACCTGTCTCCTTGTGCTCTGCTCCTACACCCAAGAGAAATAGTTCTTATGCTGAAAAAATGATTAAAAGGGATGGTAACCTCTGTAGGCACCAGTATTTCAAAAAATCAAAGAAGATGAAATAGGAATTGTTGACAGACTTTTAGGAATACTCTTTGTGCTCAGACAAATGTCTTTGGCTCCTCAGGGCAACCCCTTTGCAAGTCGTCTAATAACATGCTTGCAAATGCGACTGCTGCGTATGGACATGATTAGACAATAAGCAGTAAATAACGAAAGCTATGTAGTAACTGGAAGAACTATATGCTATATGATCCTACAGTTTAATAAAGCAGTTTCTTTCCCTGGTGAAAGCAGTCTAAAAATCAATGCATTAATTAAAATCACAGTATTTTAAAATCAAAATTGTGTTGTGAATATCACATTGTGTGTTTGCAGGGAAACTGCAGCCCAGTTTTCTTAAGCCTCATTTCTTCTCTATAGAAATGAATTCCCTACTGTACACTGTAGAACTGGACTCTGGAATAGAATACAATGACAGAGTTGAACTGGAGCGCAATGTATCGTTTCAGAAATAAAATACCTCTACCTCGTTCAGAATTTTTCACCAAATGTAGAACTTTTAAAATGGAGCCACACACTTTCATTTGAGTAGAACGTTTCTGTTATTTTTAAATTGTTACTAATACCAATCTCTTTTCAAAGACAAATTACAGACTCGATTAGTATTTTCAAGGTGATCCAGTAAGCTAAATGGATGTTTTATTTCATAAGACTAGAAGGTTACTGAACAAAAGCACTGAACTCTCTCACCCTTCTATCAAGGGTATGCACTTGGACTGGATTTAGAATCTTAAAATATTAGGAAAAAAACATATTTTCTGCAAAATTTTATTTTTACAGCACAGCAATAGAACAAAACAATGGTTATAAGAGTAGAACATCATGGGACTTGCATTTACACTGTATCAGAATTCCTCATCAAAATTTCTCCTATACAAAGTGGAAGTAACATGGGAGCACTGAGAATAACTTCAAATTCGTGAGATGTCTCACTTCACACAGAAATATATATTAAAAAAATACAAGGAATTCACCTACTACTTCAACCTCACTAGTGCAATGAAGAACCAAGTTTGATTCCATTACAGTAATATCAAGTGGGCTTGGTTTTTTTCCCCCACATTTCCCGACTTTTTCCTTCAACAGAAATTGAACAAAACATAGCTCTGTTAACTCATCACAAATCCAAAGAAATCAGTGTCGGTAGCCAAGCCTGTATACATGAACCAAGACTGCTCTTTTGAAGATTCTAGGCTCAGGATTTTTAGTTCCCACAATGACATGGTGGTGCATCTTGTCAAAACTTCAGCATGAGCAACAATTGGCTGATTGGCTGTGTCATCAGCTTGCTTCCAGAAACAGTACTGACTTGTCCTCTTCTACTCATAGATTGTTTTGGTAACAGAATTTGCACTTCAGGGTTGTGATAATACAAAATACGTTAGATAAGGAACAACAACAAACTGAAGTTAGAGATAAAGAAACTGAAGCTCTGTGTTCTTTAGGAACTACTCTCCTTCCTGTATCAGAACCTCAAGTTCTTTGTTGGAGAGGCTAGAGAGGCCACAACAGTCTTGCCCCCTGTAACAGTGAGTTTGGACTCATTTGAGCTATTTTAAATTGGAGTCTTGTATTAATAAAAGATATTTTCCTCAGAAGTCTATTCTCTAAGTAGTGGTGTTGCCTCTATTTCCTGCTGCACACATTTCCTAGGACTACATTTTTATTCTTTGGCATGACTTCCCTTTATCTTTCTGTGCCAAGGACATACAATTTTCTTGCCCTGCGGGCAGCGCCATAAAATGCACGCCACCAGCTGCAGTGGGGCTAACCACAGAAAGCACTTCAGGGCATTTCCCAAGTGGGCAGCAATGTCTCTTGAGCAGCCCACAATGGCACAGAGCTGACCATGCAGTTAGAAACCAGAGTAGTACAGAAATACTGTTTGTCACCAGCTCCATCACCAACATTGCTGATGTGAAAATTACAGGGTATAGCCCCAGAAAGGAAGCTGCACGTAGGTTAAAAAGCAAGGAGGTTGGCAGCTCTCTGTCACCTGTCCTGTTTATCTTCCTCACTGACCTATATTTCTTTCTTCCAGTTCCTGCCCTAATCTCTTAATACCTTGCTGTGTTTTATGTGCACCCACATTCCCACTGATAGGAATATGCATTATCATTTAGGAGTGGAGGTCACAAGCATGACTCAAGGCACACTTAATACCCATAACAGGTTAGGTTTTCACCACCTACGTTGTCATGCAGACTGTCTGCTGTGGTACGCAGAAATCACCTCTGATCTAGGGTATTTCCTTGGTCCTCCTCCAAATACCGATTGACTGTAGGAGATAAAGAGACATCAGTCACACAGGTAGGCAGGCCTCCTCATCAGGGTGCACGTACCCATACTCCAGAAGTCTGTGTGGTATACTTTAATGTTCATATACTTATCATGCCAGAAGTAAACTTTCTACTCTCCTGACTGAAGAAAGGCCTAGTTTCTGATGGTGTTTTGCAGGGAACAGGTAGTGGGGAAAGAAGACACAACAGGTGACTAATGCATAGTTAATGGTGTAGACGCCATGCTAGCAAGGACCCCAGGAGCCACACAGAGCACAGTGCCAAGCAGTGGGACCCATCTCCTGTGGTGGGCAAGTCACTGCAGCCTGCGTCTGCTGGATCACAACCACCAGTTTGATGTCTGCATTGTGACAGAGGAGGTGATAGGGAAGAATACAGGCCAGGACCTGTAAACATGCTTTTTTTTTTTTCCCTGATACCTGTGACAGTTACCTGTGGTTCTGGCGAAGTTAATAAACTGTAGTACAGAATTTGCTAGCCTGACAACAGGGAATGAGACCCAGGTTACTTAGTGCTACCCCACCAGCTTGGAGATCCCAGCTAACTCGTTTTACTGGGAGCTCTTGTATCTTACATGCTACTTAAGAAGCTGCTAAGTGTCCCTGAGTGTGAGATCTTGATGGAGCCTCTGGTACAAACTGCTAACAATTCTGAAAGGCAAGCTCAGTTCAGCATGGCTTAAATCACATCATCTGTGTTGATACATGTGTTCAGGCCCTTTGTTCGATCAAGGCTTTAATGTTTCAGTCTTCACATTTTCATTAGCTGGAAAGAAACAGTTGAAAGGATGGCATTGTCATGTGCCTGCAAATGCAAATCTTCCTTGATATTAAATTTCAGGTGCAGGTTTCCCGAGGGTGTGTTGTGCCAGGCAAATAATGCCAGGCTTTTAAGCACTCAGCCCATTGTGTCAGTGGTGAAACAGACTTCCCCGGTGGAAACAGGTCATTAAGTGTAATTACACCTCCTAGCTTCAAAGAACAGGCCTTCATTTTAATGCAACAGGAGGCACATGCTCTACTCTAACTCACAGCCAAAAGCACTCTCAGCTACAGTAACCCGCTCAATCTTTGAGTGACAGTACTCATATTTTTGCTTGTTCCACACATATCTCAAACACATTCCTGTATGACAAGTAGATCAGCCATTTGTATCAGTCTCAGACATTCTTGTTGTGGTACCACCACGCAAGTTACGTGCTTGTGCTTTGAAAAGCCTTTCTTTCCATAGAGAATGTTGCATAAAAGTGCTCCTGGAATAGGCACAGGTGGCCCCTCCCTTCTAGGGTCATTTCTTTCTCATATGCCAAAGCCAAGCTGTTTGTCTCAGATGAGGAATTGGAAACACTTCTGGGGAAAAGGAGGGAAACCATTTCCTTTTTGAGCCTCTGCCCTAGACTGTTCTACTCTTGGGTAACTTCCCAAACTGATGGATGTAGAAGCCAGAGATGCCCTCTTGGGGCTATGCAAAGGCCTGGATTGCCAAGTCTTCTCTTTGACAGCTGATCTGAAAACAAACAGAAACTTAAAATAGTATTTCTACCATTGCATTGGCTTCAAGTTTTCAGCCCTGAGTTGAACTGGACCAGGAAAAAGGGGCAGAATGAGCAGTACTAAAATGAGAGTTGTGCCTTCTTTGTCCTCCATTTTACTCCTTTGTCCACAGCTTCTATTTATTATTTCCTCTCATCTTCCTTTTGCCCCTTTCTTGACTTTTTTGCTCTGCCCTTCCTCTCATTGCATACTTGGGCTGTAGTTTTCTCAAGATGATGTTAACTTCCTTCTTGTGACCACTCGAATTGCCAGACAAGGATTGAGAGACTGGGAAAATAAAATGGGAAGAATAATGGAAAGGACCAAAAATGGTGTGCAAAATCAATACAGAGAGCATGCATTTTCAGTATCTCTCCGTGATCTCCTATCACTGCACTTCTACCAGCAGGTTTCTGCATGCAGTCATACCTTTCTCCTTAATACCACCAGCAATAAAAGCTTTTCTCTTCCCACACACTCCGAATATTCCACACATGCCAAATATCACCCACCAACTCCAAGGCTGTCCTTACATTCTCTTCCACAGTGCTCTTTCTGCCACAACCATAAATGCACACTCTCACTATGAGCACGGTGGCTGCTATCGAACATGTAATTGTTTACATATGCAGTTACTGTTTTCTTAAAAAAAAAAAAAAAAGAGAGAGAGAAAGAAAGAAAAGAAAAAGATAAGAAAAGAAAAATGCTGGCATTATTCAAGATAAAAGAACCTATTTTCAAGTGAGCCTGAGAAAAGAGCAGTCATGCCCAGCTTGTTTTCCAAGTGTAGCAGGAAGGCTTAACGAATGTTTTCTGACAGGGGCATTGGGTAGACTCTAGTGAGGAATAGTTTCTGAGGTGATTGTGAGAGGATTTTCTTCAGTACTTACCAAAATCAAGTTCTCACCTAGCAGTGGTCAAGGGGACCACTTGGGATCCATGTTCCTCACATATGCATGAACGGTTGTCTTTCTCTCTTCACAAGGCAACCTCAAACAAAATTGTGAGAAGACAGCTTGTCTCACCCTACCTGCATTGAAGCCTCCAGCAAAGCACCAGTCAGCTTGACTGGAAACGGGACCAGCCTGAAACTTGCTTACATCTTGACTTACATTTTTGTTCTGGATTATGAAGGACACTTCTTCCAGTTAGGAAATGATGTGTCACATCAGGCAGAATTTAAAGTGTCAGAGAATATTGCCCTAGATGACAAGATTGTATCACCTCTGATATAATCCTGTGCCTAAGCTGCAAACTGTGCTGACTGTCAGAGGAGCACTGTTTGGGGCGAGCTGGGAAAAGAATGGGAAGAAAATCCTGACCACTTTTAGTATGATGGGGTTGGATATAGGAATTTTTAATGTAATCATAAGTTGGACTTTTGAAAGGAAGAGCTCTCTCCTGGTCCCATGTTCCCAGTTAGTGATCTCACTCCAGTTTTAGTGAAAAGAAAAAAAAAAAAAGAAAGAAATGAGTATATTTTCATTTTTGTCTGTTTCGGAGAGAACAGTTTCTGCTCTTGGGAATTCCAGATTTGAATGCTGTGTCTGTGGCACTGTTATTAATAAAGTCTGCTTATTTAATCTGTTCACGGGTATGTCTGGGACTTTCCATTCCTCTAAGATCGGTGAAGCGTTCAGTTTTCTATTTGTTTGATTTAATGCATCTTGTAAGAATTGTCTGAGGAAGAAAAGGGCCATCTCCTGGAGATTCCTGGAGACTGGAGCTGCCTTAAATATTTACAAAAGCAAATGTATGCCTTTGTGCCTGCAGCTCCTCTTCGTGGGAGCTGAAAGAGCACACAAGGCTTCTCAGAGCCCTGCATCCCACCTCTGCAGGGACAGCAGTTGTGGGCACTGCCAGCACAAGATGGGAACTGCAGCAAGTACCTCCTGTCTGACTTTGCTTACAAAAAGAAAATGATGTTGGTGATGTTGGTTTGCTTATTGCTTTTAAATAATGCAATCAAGCACTCAACTGTCTCTGAGTCTTTTTAATTAATTGAGAGTACAATTGAATGTATATAAGCAACCTAAAAGGGTTTTGCTGTTTCTTTCAAAATTCAGAGATCAAATGCACCAAAATGAAACCCAAGATCTTTTTTTTCTTCCCCCCCCCCCCCCCCCCCTCCAATTCTCATTTTTAGAGACTGATGGTTTTGCCCTTACTGACAGGAGATGGCCCGGGAGGTGCTGGGAAAGGCAGTGCACGTACCCAGCATTTCCTCACAGCAGGAATGTCGAGCCCCACTGGCTGCTCTCAGGGGCAGTATGCGTTGTACAGGATATGACTGGCCACACTTTTCGGCATGGCACCTCCTCACATCTGGGCAGGAAGAAGGGCTTTCTTGCTTCCTGCTTCATGGGTCGGTGCTGAGCATTTCTCCTGTCTTTTCCATGCTGGAGACATGGAACATCCTCTCAGTCACTCCGACTTTGCAGAGCCTTTCTTCCTGGGGCCCAGGGAGGACTGTACCTTTCACTTGAGTGAATGAATTCATTTTTTTCCTTCCACAGCCACAGCATGTCATGCTGGCACCGTACTTCAAGCACACTACGCTTCCTTCTTTCTGCTGGCTTAGCCTTGTCTGTTATGAGACAGATCCCCCAGTCCAAACAACCACCAGCAGAGCACCCAGCACGGTGACACAGCCCTCAGGACTATGGATTCCTCCCAGCCAACTCCCATGCTTCTGCACACATACTACCATCATTTACTTTCTCAGAAGCTGATGCAAGGACATGGCTGCGCCTCTTGGACAGGCACTGGCAGCAGGCCAAGACAGGTCCAAAGCACAGTCTTCATTTCCCTCCCAGCTTTTGTCCTGTGAAGCTACCATTGCCTTCCTGTTGCTGTAGCTGTGTCTGTCTGAAGTGTGTGCTCTCCAGGTCAAGTAAACTGATCCTTCGGAGAAAACAGCAGGAGCAAGGGGCAAAGCCCAGGCTGGTCCCATGCAGGCGCTCTGCTGATGGAGGAAACATGAGCTTTCCCTGCATTTCTTTCTCTCTATCATCTCCAGAGAGGTCTGGGTGAAAGAGTCTCTTTACTTTGGAGCCTACCTAAAGAACGAGTGTAAGTGAGATGTGCTAAGTCTGACTTATTGAAGAGCAAATAATAGAAAGGTTTCCTTCTGAAAGGGAAGATGTGGAAGGATCACACAGTGCACAGCCCCGTGTGTGTAAAGCAAAGTCCAACAAGGCAAACAGAAGAGAAGTGGCTGGAGGGAGGACCGTGCCTTTCTCTCTTCCCCAGTGCCTCTTGATGCTGTGTTAGTGCACAAGGTAGGCTTTTCAACAGGACGGCTCTGGCATTGAAAGGCATTTGCAAAGCAAAGCAGAGCCATCAACAGAAATTGTATTCATTCTCCATCAAGACTCAGTTCTGCTGACTTTTGTGAATATTTTCAGTTGCTACAATTAGCACCAAAGCGCACCAGAAATTTCCTTCTTTCAAGTAAAACTTTTTCTCTTTTCCTAAGGAAACGAATTTTAGAGAGCACAAGCCAGTAACACAGTTGAGCTTACACAGATCTGCGAACTTCCCTCTCCCATCTTCTGTTGGATATTGAGAATAACTGAAATCAGCATACCATAACTGAAGGATTCTGTGCTGCACACCCAGCCTGATCCTGGAGACAAATTACAGCAAAGATCAAAACTTACATGGAAAATGTAGGTCCTCATCCTGCAAAGTGCTGAATGGTATTGGCTGTTCTTACCATGAAAGCAATAAAGAGATGCTTAGTGCTTTGTAGAATGTTGGTTTTTTGTTTTTTGTTTTTTCAAAGCCTGTGTAAATATGAGCAAACTACACTAGACAGCAAAGAATGCAAAATCAGATGAGGCCGTTACGTATTTATCCCTGGGTATATGTACATATTAAAATAATGCATTAATTGTCATTTTAACACTGGTGACCAATCATTTTGCTTTATGACTTTGTGTGCTCCGTAAAACGACAAACTTTTGGATTACATAAACATGGCTATAGAAAACTGTTGTGACTTTTCCTCTGATGGCAGTTATAATATTATCAGACTGGTTTTCATTAATAGTACATGGTAGCTGACTAAATGTGTGGCAATATAGATAATTTGCTAACATTTTCACATTTGCTGGGTTCTTATCACAAAAGAAGTTTTCTTTATTGTCTCAGGGCTGTGGGTTATTAATACCTATCCACAGAAGTAAGATCAGTAGGTCCACATCATACTTTTTTTTAGTAGTTATTTGTTTGCAAGCACTGCTATTTAAATGGGAATATCTGCTGTGCGAATCAGCTCAGTACTGTCAGCCTGGGCATTTATGCAATTTGCAGAATTTTATTTCTAACCTTTGCAGCAGCCCTCTCTAATGAGTAGATTTTTCTCTGCAAGGAACTATTTTTACTTTCCCCCTTTCATGCTTGAGATGAGATCTTTGTAACCCAGCTGCAACAAGGAACTGGGAATCACTCAGTACAATATTTGTAACAGAATATGCAGAAGAGAATGCATATCAGCTTTAGCTCTGACGTGTTCAATAAACCTGTCTCTCCTTTGGTGAAGTGATTTAATTTACATAATATTCACAGACTGTATCTGTTCTCTTCCTAATGCGTGGGACTCATAAGAAATTAATTTATTTACAGTCACTCTAAATTATAATACCTAGGAACCTAAAAATTATCTGGCATGTTTCCACTAGCTGCAGTAATGCAAACTGCTGGCAGAATATTAATTCCCCTCCTGCTCACAGAAAAGAGCTCATGTTTCAGAGAACATCACAACAGAGTCACTTAATCACATTGTACCTCGTTAGCAGATGATCAGCAAAGCCTAACAAGATCAAATCCAATGCCTGGAAGATGGCACATTGTTTCTGAAGGCATATTTGCCATTTAGTGCTTCCCATGGCATGTTGGGATTAGGTGGTAGTGTTATCATTCTCTGATTTCTCTGTTTCAAGATGAAGAGGAGGAGACCTACTGCTTTTCATTAAATCATAGAATCATAGAATGGTCTGGGTTGAAAAGGACCACAGTGATCCTCTAGCTGCAACCCCCTGCAATGTGCAGAGTCGCCAACCACCAGACCAGGCTGCCCAGAGCCACATCCAGCCTGACCTTGAATGCCTGCAGGGATGGGGCATCCACAAAACCTCCTTGGGCAACCTGTTCCAGTGCATCACCACCCTCTGTGTGAAAAACTTCCTCCTAATATCTAACCGGAACCTCCCCTGTCTCAGTTTAAAACCATTCCCCCTTGTCCTATCACTATCCACTCTCGTAAACAGCCGGTCCCCCTCCTGTTTATAAACTCCCTTCAAGTACTGGAAGGCTTTTGTCTTAAAACTGTCCACCGAGTTCGTCATTCTTTCCAGCTGTCTTGTGCTATACAGGCTGACTCCAGTGGACCTGCAGTCACCTGTTCAGAAGAATTTCTCAGCTATCACTACTCATTGCTGGGCATAGTTTTCTTTCCACTGGGGACAACACCGGACTTTCTTCTGACAGTCTTCAACACAGAGCAATGTCTGCACACCCTGCTCCCACGTGGAGCCTCTCAGCCTGTGGGTGTGCTGCTTTCCTGATCACAAGTGGGATAGAGCACTTCACCAACTGAAGGTCTACCAAGCTTTGCTCTCTGAGGGCTCTGGGATAAGCAGTGCAATAGCTACCTCCTATTTTTACCCCCTCCTCATGGTTCTCTCCAGTCAGATCTTGTTCACTGCAGCCCAAAAGAACCTGCCGCAACAGAGGCCCCAGATAAGGTTTGACATCACACATCATTGTCACCATCATGGCATTCCTCATCTTTGCCATGCCCATAAGACTCAAAAGCATTTTGAAATTTGGGACTTCTAAATCAGTGTTGTTCAGACTGGTTTACGCTTCTGCCTTGTCCAACCCTATTAGCAGCATTGCAAATACTTTGATCTGCCTCTGTGTGAGGGATGGAGTAGGTTGAGGTCTGGGAGCCAGTTCTGACAGCAGTACGGAGAGTCCTGAGAGATGAGGCAGAGACGGCCATTTGAGAGAAGGAGCAGAGTCAGGACTGAGTGGGAAACCCAGGTCTTCAGGCACGAGGTGGGTGTGCATTTCTGACTTCTCAGGACTATAAAGACAGTGAGTCACTATGCAAGATTGTCTGGGAAAACTTCTGGCAAAGCGAGGGCCTCGCTCCAGGGGCTGGGCAGTACAGTGGGAGCACCCACCAGCTGCATCTCCCAGGAAGGAGGCAAGGAGCAGCAGGAGGAGGACAGATCTCTAGCTGGGCTTGGGGAGGCCAAAGTGCAAAGCCCATCTTGGGCTGCAAAGTCTCTGAGAGTAACCATGGAAAAAACACCTATGTGCTCTAACCAGAAAGACCTGTCCAAAAGCTGGACCACAGAAAGTAAGCATAGTGCTAAAGGGTGGGAAGGCCAGAGAGCAGCAGGAAAGAAGCCCTGCTCCTGGCTGCAGGCTGCCACTCCTTTTGGGTGCTATGCCAGCCCTCGGGTCTGTCTGCTCAAAGGGGCCTTGTGCTGGTGTGGCACCTTTTGTCTGGTGCAGATCAGAGGTAAAAGGTGCCTATGGGACTAGGGAAGAGCTCCAGCTGCCTTTCTGTCCCCCATCGGCATGCTTTTCAGCTGTACTAATCATAGAATCATAGAATGGCTTGGGTTGGAGGGGTCCTCAAGTATCATAAAGTTCCAACCTCTCTGCCACTGGCAGGGTTCTAACTGCTAGATCAAGTACTTGATCAGATTGCCCAGGGCCCCATCCAACCTGGCCTCAAACACGTTCAGGGATGAGGCATCCACAGCCTCTCTGGGCAACCTGTTCCAGCACCCTAGTATTCTCTCAGTAAAAAGCTTCCCGCTGACATCTAGCCTAAATCTCTCTTCCTTAGTTTAAAACCATTCCCCTTTGTCCTATCACTATCTACCCTTGTAAAAAGTTGATTTCCCTCATGTTTATTAACACCTTTTAAATACTGGAAGGCCACAGTGAGGTCCCACAGAATCACGGAATATCAAGGATTGGAACGGACCTCAACAAATCACCCAGTCCAATCCCCCTCTGGAACAGGAACACCTACATCAGGTCACACAGAAACACGTCCAGGCAGGTTTTGAATGTCTCCAAAGAAAGAAACCCCACAACCTCTCCCTGTAGCCTTCTCTTTTCCAGGCTGATCAAGCCCAGTTCCTTCAGCCTATCTTCACAGGTGAGATGTTCCAGCCCTCGAATTATCTTTGTGGCCCTGCTCTGGACCCTCTCCAAAAGTTTCACATATTTCCTGTGTGGGGGGATGTAACACTTGGATGCAGTACTCCAGCTGGGGCCTCACGAGGGGCAGAGTAGAGAGGGACAATCACCTCCCTCACCCTGCTGGCCATCCCTCTTCTGATGGAGACCAGGATACCATTAGCCTTCTGACCATGATACACCCAGGATATTCATCAAAGTATGAAGCATAGGCATCCCCACTCCATTGTGATGCCCCCAGATGCAGACACCCCTCACTGTGCCCTACACATATCCTGTGGCATCAATTCCCATGACCCAGCAGCCCTATTGGAGCAATGACATCAAGCAGCTGCATCCCACATCCCAGGGGACGGGTAAGTCTCAAGTGTTGTAGGCAGCTGTGGGAGCTTGTGAGTTTGCAAATCCTTTTCTTTATGTGGGAACAACTACCTCTGCTGAAGGTGTTTCAGGCACAGAACAAATCAGTTCTGTCAGGTAAGCAAATGTTGCATGTCCAGTTATGCTGGCTGTGAGTAGTTTTTTAAACAATGGGAAATTATAGCCAGCATGACCTTTGGTAATCAAAAGCTGGAGGCAAAGCAGAAATTTCTAGCAGTGTCTTTTACAGCAAATCTAGAACAAGCCACAGCTGCACCCGATCACTAGTGCCAAGTCTTCTGAAACAAATAAAATATTCTGCATTAGTTCCAAGTACAGAATGAAGGGTTACTGATGATTCTTCCACTGATTTCAATGCTTAGAAATTCAGATGAACCTCAGGTGCGTCAGCGGTATTACTATTTAGAATTGCCACTGAAACCATGAGCCACAAGTTTGCTTCTTCCATTTGTGGCACAATAGATTGTTTTCTTTTTTGCATAATTGAAGACTATTTGGGAGTTGGGCTCTTTTTTTCGTAAGCCCTGCTATCAGTACAAGCAGGGGGATCCAAGTATGGAGCACAGCCCTGCTGAAAAGGAACCAGGAGTACTGGTGGAAGGCCATGAGCCAGCAATGTGCTCTCACAGCCCAGAAAGCCAACCATAGCCTGGGCTGTATCAAAAGAAGCATGGCCAGCAGGTTGAGGGAGGTGATTCTGCCCACTGCTCTGCATTGGTGAGACCTCATCTGGAGTACTGCATCCAGATATGGAGCTCTCAGTATAGGAAAGGCATGGACCTGTAGGAGAACATCAAGAGGAGGGCCACAGAAATGATCCAAGGAATGGAACTTCTCCTCTCCTCTACATCTCTTCTGGGGCTCTTCAGCCTCAGAAGAGAAGGCTCTGGGGAGACCTGATGGTATTTCTTTTAATGTGAGAATGCTGAACTCCTCTGCTGCCAGACTTCCACTCTGGGAGTTTGGCAGCAGGAAATGCCCTGAGAGGATACCCAGTGGAACAGGGACATTAACTCAGAAAATAAAAGGTACCTAATCATGAACATTTGACAAAAAGGAAGCGTATCAAAAATCAAGTTGTTCTTAGAAACAGATAAATTCTGATCTGAAATGCTCCATTTGCAGGGTTAGATATTTATCAGACATCTTTACAATTGTTTCACTGACTGTTGAAATTCTTCTTTCCAGACTTACAAGCTAAAGTAAAACCTTCTAATGGTGCTGAGGTTCACAATAACTTCTATTAGGGACTTTGCTGTGGTTTCAGCACTGACTTCAGGAGGCAGCAGGTTTGATTTCTGAGCTGACAGCCCTTAGAGCCACTTGAGGTGCACCTCTTGAGTGCTGGAATGACAAGGCAGGTTTCATCACCTCAAATTAGTTTCATAAGAAGTGCCCGAACTCCCTGTAGAAGGCATACAGGAATATGCACCACAAGAACTACTTCCAGTACTTCTAACTTTGGTTAGTAACAATTTCCTGGCCTGGAGAAAAAACGACAGCTGAGGTCAGAATGGCCATGTTGGCATGCTCAGGGAGATTGATCTAGAGCTACTCAGAAAAAATTGAAAATCATTTCCCACAGCTAAAATTTGCTGCTCTGATTTGTCGGTCTGGCCCCCAGCTAAACCGTTTCATGGGAATTGACTGCTAGTACATCTAACTGATGTCTTCAAAAGGCTCTGAGTGAGTGACCCTGGGTTATTACAGTCTGGCAACTTGATTCTGAAAGTCCTCCCCCCCAAGGGAGATCAGAATGTATTCAACCTGTCCGCATTTCTTATGTATAAAAGCTGAACACAAATTTAACTGATACGTAGTAGGAGTATCTAGTGGATCTACAGTGTTTTATGTTCTCCCAACTCTAATGCAGGAAAGCCAAGCCTTGATTTGCTACAATATTTTACTTCAGGAGGCATGTCTGTGCCTTGGAGGAGGGGAAAGCATTGTTGGACCTAAGGGCTCTTTCTCAAAAAGAGGTGAGAGAATCTCTGTTTTACTCAGAATTGAAGCTTGTTTCTGTAGAGGATGAACTGAGAGAGAAATCAGTAGTGCTAGGAGCTGATTTGCTGCTTGTCTGTGTGTCATTTGGAAAAGGAAACAGGAGAAAGGAAGCCAAATTTAAAACAGCACAATCGATTTTTCGTTACTTAAAGTGCATGCTCTCTTAAAAACTGCAGGGCTTCTCAGAGGTAATGGCTTCTATAACATCACACTCCCTAGACTGTAAAGATGAAAAGCAAGAGGCTTTATCTCCCCCACATTTAAGTAGCTAGCTGAAAGTGAGAACTTTCCCAAACCACACAGTTCAGAGCCTGTGCTTTCCTTAATACAAAGGGGATCTCTAGTGATGCTAAAAGACAAGAAGAATGACAGAATAAACAGGGAGATACTTGTGCTGTTATTTAAAGGAACGCTGTGACAGAAAACCCCACTACTGCAGGGGTTAAAAAAAAAAAGTCAGATCCGTTACTTGCCTGGCTGGGAGCTATCTTATGAAATGAGAGCTGCAAACCACACGTTCTGCTGAGATCAGGAACCACAGCTGAAGATACAGTGCTCTTTTCTCCAGCACATCAGCACAGCAGCTAACCATTAGTAGCAGAGTGCCAAGCACACCGCAATACTGTCGTTGCTGTAAGGTCCTCCACAGCAATAAGCATTTCAGAGTAAGCTAAATGCAGATTCTATATATTATCTGACTACCGACACCGTTAAATTAGGTGCTGAGCAATGAAATCTAAAGACCGTTATTTGGACATCACGGATCAGCAGGTTGTTTTTAAGAAGGAAAATTGTTTTAAAAAAAAAAGTTCTTAAGCTTGCAGTCCCTGGGCTGACAAACACAGCAGCTGTATCAGAGAAACTGATCAACAACGCACACCTTGTGGTATCTTTGGATAAAGGAGCGCTCACATGCTGAGCACTAGAAGCAAATGCAAATCGATGCCAACTCACCTGACCTGTGTATATTCTACAAATTGGAAGTCAATAAATTCCCTTTAGCTGTGATTAGCTTCAGCTCTATCGCTGAAATACACGACACTCACAGCACTGCAAGTCATTTTATATTCTCCATAATACTTCACGAGCCTCCAGAGTGGTTTCTGCCCATTTCCAATTGGTAAACAGTGACATTTCCCCTGCTTTACAACTGCCGTTAAAAATAGTCTCGTTCATTTCATAACTTCCAGAACTTCAGCACAAAAGTGTTCTATGCAGCAGAGCAAGCACTGAGAACAAACTGGCTTATGAATAACTGCAAAGCACCAATAGAAAAATCAAAGTAAATCAGTCATAAAAGCAAAATCTGCACCTCTGTGCTTCGAACAGATTACAAAGGAACACAAGCTGGACCCAATACATCCTCTTCAAAAACACTTTTCCACAAAGGCAGTTACAAACACTATTCTTTTTGCTCGTACTTTATTGAATGTAATGAAAATGAAACAAAACAAACATTCAAAAAAAAAAAAAAAAAGAAAAAAGGATCTGTTCCTCAGAGCTCATCTGAGAGAGTCATTTATGGTGAACGGGAAGGAGATCCTCCAAGCACAAAGGCCAACAGAGACCAAAGTGCCACAATACCAGAGACTCTAAAGGGGAAGAATGATAAAATACTGTTAATTTTGCTCTTGTTCAAAACTGACTCTTTTCCAGACTGTGTCAGGCCATAAATGCACCACTGACAAGCACTGCTGTCACTGCCTCTCCAGAGAGACATACTTTGAATCTAGAATTCTCTCCTACTACTGAGTTTTCAACTCTCCTGTAGAAAGAAACACAGCCATCCCACACCTGGAGACTCTGCCTCCTCCTCCCAGGCCCGGAGCTGGCACTGCAGCTTATCAAGGTCATCCTCTGTCTGTTACCATGGCACATAGTTTTGTGCTATCCGTGGGGAAACGTTCCTTAGTTAATGAAGATCAAGATCACTCCTGCTGCCCAGGAGTGAAAGCTCACAAGCACCAACCCACAGTCAGCACAGGAGCCTGCTTCTGAATCCCCTGTTCTCTGGGACGTGGCCAGAGAACAGCACACTGCTCCTGTGACAGGGCCGAGGCACTGAAAGAAATGCCTTTCTTCCCTCCTCCCCATTCATGTGATTTCCGTAACTCACTTTAACAGGCAGTTCACATGAGGAGAGTGCCTCCAGTGGCGATAGACAGAGATCTGCAGCTTAGGGTGATTTTTGTAATCACGCAGAACACGAACGACACTGTAAGGAGAAGAGATGTCATTAACCATGACTCCCAGGCTGCTTATGAAATCTCACACATCAGAGCAGGAAGCCCTCTGTCTAAATAGAGTGATACAGGAGAGAGTGGGAGAGAACTTGGATGAGAGGATTAAGGTAACAGAAAGTAAGGATTTTCTGGTTACTTACTGCTTAAATCTATTGGAGAGCAAAATGAATTGATTCTCTGAAAGCCGTCTAATATCAAAGCGACAAAGAGGCTGCAACTCCTGGTAGATCTGCCTTTCATCCAGCCGTGGCCAACCTCGTACACAGACAACCAAGGGAGGGGGGTATCGGCAGGAAGCATCTTCCCCAGAAAAGTTCTGGAAAATGTGCAATACTGAGACATATCTGCACCCAGCAACACTGCAGAAATACCACTAGCAGAAAACATGCAAAATGCAACACAAAAATAAGACAGTCCTCTGTACAATACAGCTGATGGTGTGAAGTTATGTTTCTTCTGCCCAAGGATTTTTTCTAAATGTGAGTCATAAAAGCAAACTCACAATTATCGTGTAGAAAAATAAAACAGAGAAACAGCAAGCTCTCTGCCAGGGCCCAGCAAGTCAGCGCAGCATTAAGGGACTAATGCCATCTTACAGGATAACAACATTAACAAACTCCATAAGGCAGAACTTGAACTCAGTGACGTTTTGAAAGGTCATTAGTACCACCCGCACGGAGACAGCTTCTGCCAAGGTGGGCCCAGGCAAGGTGTACTGTTCTCTAATGAATGCATCAGCTGAGCTACAGACCTACATATCCCACCACCTGGTTACAGACCTGCAATTCATACGCACAATGCTTGAGACGCCACCTCGGATGACATTCACCTTGTTCAAATACTCGGCTAACATGGTGAGATACTGAGAGAAAGAAGAATTGGCCTTCGCTGCATTGCTATGTCAGAAAACAAAACGGAAGAACGTTTTGTGAGAAAATGGGTTTTTTGAACCTTAGCATCATCTACAGAAGCCAAAAAGCTGCAAGCAGAGGGAAAGGATTTTTGAACAGTGGCTTAACTGAAGTCACCGAATCACAGAGATTTCAGAAGTGGAAACTAATGGAAAATGAATTGACCCTTAACCAAGTGAACTGACCCTGAGAGAGCTGATCCAAGGATAAAGGATTCACTGTGCCATTTCCCAACCTCTGAGCAATTTCATGGCCCCCAATTTCATTTTTCTAAATGTCAGCTTTGACATAAAGCTACTACTTTCAGATTTATAAGATAACAATCTAATTAGAACAGTGACATTTTCAATAACGCTCTTTTACCCAAAAGGAAGGCCTGAATACAAAACATCAGCCAGAACCAACTCATGACTTGTATTCCGTAAAATCCATCTACGTAACAATTCTTAATAAACCCTTAAGCTCCACTCACTCTGTCAAGCTGCACAACAGCAAATGAGCTGACTTCAGAAGAACTAGAAAGAGGAACAACGGGGTGCCATTAGAACAAAAACTGTAGAAACACCACTAATGGAAATTACTTTAAGCACAAAACTCACTGAAGTGCTAAGTTACTAACAGCAACATTATATAAACAAATGCTTCTTATCACTAAATAAACAACAGAGCCACAAAGCAGGGAAGGCATTGTCACATTCGAACAACAAGTGTTGAAGAAGCATTTTACCTGAACCACAGAGAAATGCATCATACGCTGCCTCATGAGGAGCCGCCTTCTCAGCTGAAGCGTCCAACAAAATCAAAAAGAAACAAACACCTCTAGCACACTGTGGAAAATGCTTGGCCACAGAACCTTAATGTCTGTAAGATCTATTCTGCTGTTTATTCCTCCACTGCTCAGCTGTTCCCTCCCTCCCCTTAAAGCCCTTACAACCTATGGCACATCTATGATTCTACCGGGCATTTTTAAATGACCCCAGCAAAAAGGCAACACTTATACCAATGTCTGAAGAGTTTAGTGAGATGCACATAAGAACAAAATTAACTTTCATGAAGACCTGAACCAAATTGTGTTTAACGCTACCGATGGCATGGGAACTGCGTACCAGCAGCTCGATGTAAAGTCAGCAGTCCTACTCACACTCACTGATGCTGTGCCTGTGGACATCCACAGAGTAAAACAAAACTCCCAACTTGGAAGGTGTGCTTAAAAACTGTACCGTATCGCACAGAGTCACTTGCAAGAGCAATCACTGGACACGATGGATCCATGGGATTTAAGTCGCTGCTGAAGATAAATGGACATGTAAGATTTTTGTCCTTCCTCGGTATGTTAGAGACAAAGTTACATGCCTGTTCTCTAGTAACCTGTGGCTTCATTTTAGAAAAAGCTACTGAACATGTTAGAAGCAACTTTTAAACTACTGCATGAGAAGGGTGAGGTACTTTGCTGAACGCAATCTTCCAGTCTTTCTGAAAACTTAACTCCTAAATACCACTTCAGTCTCTTCTTCCATTCAAACCTGCAAAGGAGCATATTTGTTCTGACTGCACGCAAAAATGTAAATTAAACTGAAAATCAACAGGCCAGATTAAACTGAAACCCATGGAATGGCTGAAACAAAAGAACAAAAAACACGGGACCTCTGAGAACCTACAGTCTGAAACAGCTAAAAACAGTAACAACACCCACCACAGAATAATGCTGTTTTTATAAGCTCTAATTTTGTATCTGATTTTTGGAAGTGAGGGTGAGGGGAAATTTTGATTTTCCTACCAAGTATTGACAACACACACAAGCAATTTATCCACAGAACAAGTGTAGAAAAGGTTAAATGTTCTAACACACCATGGCTAAGCTGATGAAATACAGGATCTACTGATGCTCCATTAGATTATCGTACTTAGTTCCTGCTTTCAGCTAAGAGAAGCTTTTTCCTGAGAGCGGGTATTTCAAATCAGTGTTTTCACTGAGAATTTAAATTCACTCATTTCATCACATGCCACAAGCTGTGCAGCTGTGTATAAGGCTACTTGCAAGCAAACCTCCAGACCAATTAAATAAAGGTGGAAAGCTATTACAAAGCTATGAAGTCCTGTTGGTATTTTGGAATACAGGCATCTCTATAACCACATAACTAGAAGCATAGAATAGTTCAAGTTAGCAGGAGCCCACAAGGAGCATGGAGTCCAGCCCCTGGCTCCACATAGAACCATACAGAATTCAAACCCTCTGTCTGAGAGCTGTGTCCAACCGCACCTTGAACTCCAGCACTTGAGGCTATGCCCCCTGCCCTGGACAGCCTCAACCATGCCCACCGCCCTGATACTCTGCAGTTACACAGTAGAAACTACAATACATCTCAACATCTCATGGACTGTAGTCCCATTGTACTAGATGAAAATTGACTTAAAAAAAAAAATAATAATTCACAATTACTTTATAACAAATACGAGCAAAGCTTTTGCTCTTAAATTTAGGAAGACAAGAAACAAGCTTGAAAACTTTTGGGAGGAGGAAAATTATGAACAAACAAAATATTTTTCCCATGAAAACAAGATGGACTACAGAAGTTTTATAGCCCACCACTGACCTGCACAAAACCTCATACACCTCCAGAAGATTAGATACTCGAGGAAACTGATAGTTCTGTAAAACAAATCTAGGTTAGAAAACCATGTGAGTTCATTCACTGATCCTGCTGCCTCATTAAATGGGATCTGAAATCAGACCGTTTCAAGGCAACACTTAGAACTGATCACAGCTGCTCTGTGACCATCACACGTTCTTTACTGGATGAAAGAGATGTAAGTCCGCATAGAAAGATCTTTCCATCTCACCTTCCAGATGGATTTTGTTACAGTCTTGGTATCTATGAGAACAGGAAACAGGTGGTGAATGTTCTTTTTAAATTCCTCATAGCTTTCTGAAAGCAAAGCACATAAAGACATTACAAAAACGAGGAGAAGCCAATGGTATTTCAAACAGTTAAGAAAAGGAAGTGTACTCAGAGGAATGATGCCCTGTTCCAGCAGGGCACAGTAGAGATAGGTGATCAGCACTGTTGCTTGCTCAGCTTTGTGGGTGACTGGGGTGGTGAAGGACCACCAGCTCTCACCCTCTCCTCCCTGCTGCAAGGACAGCTGCTGGGGGCACAGATCCTGGGACAGCAGATACGCACAGCATTACCTGGCAGGGGGTTGTAGAACTTGTCATGGAGATGACAGAGGTCCATCAGCATGTTGTGTCCCACCAGAGGCTATTGGAAGAACAAACATAACAACAGCCTGTTTGAAGCACAGTTTTGCAGAAGGACTCAGGCGTAACCAACCTCAGGCCTGCTCAACAGCTGTAATCCTTTCCTCCCAAAAGTAATTCAGGTTGCATGAGTTATATCAAGACTAGTATTTTTAGGAAATCAGACTTATGGGCTCTCTGAAGAGGGTATTTTTCAGTAGAACTCTATTTTGAGTGGATTGAAGGAACTATGGGGCAGATTCCCGTTCAGCTGAGCAGTGATAGTATCTTGCAGTGATCAGATTTACAGTCCTACTCAGAAGTGGAAGGACATCACCTCCTTATCACCCATAAAGCCCTCTGAAGCTGAAATTCATTCAATAATCTGGATACAGAGCACAAGAATTGTCATCTATAATCACAACAAAGGTGTGCATGATCCAAGAAACAGGTCTGCCACATGCTAGAAATCTTAACTTGTTCAAAACAAAAATTTGCTCAGATTTCTTAGATGGTGATTCATGCTGTAACAAGGATTCAGCATTGCAGACTCTTGTGTTTACTCAAGTAGACAACTGACAACTGAACAGGATGATCACACTGAACGAGCTGAGTCATTTAACACAAGCCACTTTATCTCTTATCATGCTTTTACATCCAGAACAGCAAGTTAAATAAAAGATTAAAAAATAAATAAATGAGAATAGTGATGGGTCGTTTTACCTTTTTAGCTTTAACAATTATCTGGAAGAGGTTGGTAAAGCCCCGGGCAGATGTGAGAATGAGCTCCTTCTGGCAGGAGTCATGAGAAGAGCTTTCCAGAAGGCGACGATGCTGCGGACTCACTTTTTTCACCATTACCTGAAAAAAAAAAACAGTGGGTATCAGCCTTCCACATTACCTGTGTGTACTGAATGCTGAGGATTCAAGATCCACTTCTAGTATGAAAAATGAAGAAAAAAAGATGAGAGAATGTGCATCTCAGACCTCAGAACAGCCAGGCTCACTTTCCTTCCCTTTTGAGGTCAGTGCTCCACTAATACGAGACCTCTTCTGATGGTGCCTTATTAATGCTTTTCTTTTTAAGAGGATGGCTCCTATCACAGATAGTTTGGACCACAAATAAACATAATTAACTTTATGCCAATACTATAAGTTTATGGAACCGAAAAACAAACAAACAAAAGCATTGCACAGATTGAATCCCCAAAGGCTGTGCTTCAGGTGAGCAGGCTGGGCAAGCCTGTCACTCTGCTGATAATGGCTATCAAGCCAAAACAGAACTAAAGCAAGGAAAAAAAATAAGAACAACAACAAAAAAAACCCTCCATAATCCATTTCTAAGCAACTGACTGTTACCACTACTGTGCCATGTTCTAAAATGTCTGCAGCCATTGGTTTAATTCAGAAAATACTGCATCAAAAGGAAAATACCAGCGTAAACAAAGGCATATCCCACTAAAGCAAGACATACAAAAGTAAAAATCTTCAAAGCAACTGTATGGCAAAAGACAGCAAAGAAAAAACACAAAAGGCTGAAAACTGCTATTTCTTGCAAAGGTATTAAAGGAGAGATTTTTCAAAGGCAGCAGGAGAGTTTCTGCAGAACTGCCCCAAGGACAAGTGTTTCTCACTCAAGGTATTTTGTGGTCACAGGGGAAACAGTTCCACTTGGGAACTGTTCCAATAACCAAAGTTATTCAATTTTGTGAGATCCCAAGAAAAGGGATTCAGAATTGACACTTCTCTTTGTCACTGCCTTCTCCTCTTGGACTCATTATTAAAAGGCAACACTTCAGAATCACTGTGGGAATGTCAGTCCTACCTACCAAGGTGGAAACTCTCTTACAGCTCACCTCATTGTCTCCAAGAGGCTCTGTCCAAACGTTTGGGAGAGCTTGTCGCAGAACCAGTTGAACATCAAGCATCTGAGAATCTAAGACAGAAATGAAGTAGTAAAAACTTTAGAGGTGCAAATAATTCTGTTTAGCAAAACACTTTTTTCTAGACAGAGGGACTAACCAGATCGTTCTACTCCAGGGTACAAAAAACAGTCCTGAATGATACGATCTTAATACATTCCTGCACATGTAGTGACAGCAAAAAAAAGTCACATGGAGAATTTCAGTCAAATAAGCTTTTGGGAGGACACAAAGTAAAGGAAAAGACCAACTGAAAATGAGTGGAGAGAGAAAGACATTCCTGAGAGCTCTGGAGGGAAAAAAAAAAAAAAAAAAGGCTGCATTTACAGAAGAGCAACATGGGTTGCAAGTGGGCTTCTATGCCTACTAGCATGAGGTGCCCCGTGGCTAGGTGGGCCTTTCCTGTTGCTGCACAAGGGTGGTAATATACTTTGGATGAAGTTCCATCTTCTAAATCCCCCTGTACTGAAAACAAGCCCACTGCAGACGAATCCAAAGCTTTCCTGTTTCAGAGCAACTATGAATTTTCCAGCTGCTACTCTGAAGCACACAATGGAAACCAGTGACTGCAAAGCAAGCTCTTCTGGTCCAAGCACCCAGACATCCATCTCTGCCACGGGAAAACCCAATGCCACAACAACACAGAAAAGCAGAGCTCAGAGAGAAATTCCTGACAAGAACAGAGACATAGATAGGAGGAGGAAACAACAAGCAGCCCCAGATGTTGAGAAGTGACAAAGCCACTCAGAGCCCACAGGAAGGCACCCTGCTTCATACCACTCAGATCCTGCAGAATCATTGAGTCCCCTTCCTTGGCTGCTGCTATCCAACAGGTCACTTCATCAATAGCCTTCTTCACCACATTCATGTTCAGAGCACTGAAGCAGGATCAGGGATGAAGAAGGAATGGGGGAAATTGTTTTGTGTTTCCATAGAGGGAGACTCACACCCCGCTCTGGGAATGCAGAATTTCCCAATTATCCAGCCAAATCCAGATTGTATTGTATGATTTTTTCCACCAAAGTATCAGGAAGCACTTCTTGACTGTGCAAGTGAAGAAGCACTGGAATAGGCTGCCCAGAGAGACTGTGTAAGGTTTTTCAATCTCTCCCTCCCTCTTCGGAGATCTTTAAAAGCTGCCTGGACATGTCCTGAGCAAGTAGTTCTTGGTGTCCCTGCTTGAGCAGGGGTTGGAGCAGATTACTTCCAGAGGTCCCTGCTAGCCTCAGCAATTCTGTGATCTCAGTACTTCTCAGGACAAACTACAGTATGTGGAAAAAGTTGGCAGCAAGGCATTCAGATCAACAGGTTTTACAAAACATGATTTGAGAAAAGATAGCTGTCAGCAGTGACATTACAGGAGCCATCTCTCTAAGTAACACTCACCTGCAAACTTTCCAGCTACCCTCTAAGAGACGCTGGCTAAGGATCTTCTCCTGTAACTCATTCATGTATGGGATTCCATCTTTCAGGAACTGAGGAGGAAAAAATGCCAGATTGATTATTTGCCCCTGGACTTTCTTGCATCAGGTAAGAGAACAGCACAGCCAGATTCAAACCTGGCATGTATTAAGGTGATAAGGGTGTGTCTCATTTTAAAAACAGCCTCTTGGAAAACACCAACTGATGGTAATTCAAGATACATATTTACGTAAAGGAGGACACATGTTTTGCTGTGCTTTCGCCTTTCCTTTAAGGAAATAAGATAATTCATGTGTCAAGATAAAAATCACACCATGTTACCTGCTTAGAATTGTTAAACAGTGCTCTTACGTAACAACATAGCCTCAGTTTTATTGGAAATCTGGCAATAGAAAAGATGCAGGTAAACTGAGAGCTTCACACCTTTACGGCTAACAAAGACACCCTCTGGAGTCTCTACTGACTTGTATGCTCACTAGAGATGCCTCTTGTTCTTCAGAGATGGGGAAATGTGCTGTAGGCTGACAAAGACGTGCTGACTGACTATAAGGCACTTCAGAAAACCACTGTTCCTTCTCCCCGTTGATAATAAACCACACTATGTATTCATACATTAGCAAACTGCTTTTTTACCCCGAGTGTGTGGACATTAATACTAAGTTCTCCTGTAATTGTACAGATTTCCTCTGTTCTAGATTCCTAACACACAGACTACCTACCTTATTATAGTCAAAGCCATAGTGAGACAGGAATTGAATGCTAGATGCAGAAAGGGTGAATTCAGCATCCATAACTCCCAAAGTTGACGGAAAGAGAAAGAAATTGTATGAATGCACCACATACCTACAACGAAAAGGAAAACTCCACTAGAAGATAACGACAAGATATTGCATAACCCTTCCCAAGAGATTTCTGCATAGCAGTACAACCACACTGCCTTCATTTTGAAAGGTAATTGCAAGGCCATGTGGAAAAGATGCTTTTTACCTACTTGTTTGAATTTTCTTCTGAGAATATTGCTAGCCCTGCAAGAGAGAGAAACGTTAATTGAAATGATGATGTTGGACTGATATCTACAAATGCTGTGACAATTAATAATGTGATGCAATGACCCTGAGGGAGTGCACCTTTCTCATTCACTAACAACTTTAGACCAGTGAGAAGTATACAGCCCACAAGACTTCAAGTTATTTACAATGTTAGAAAGCTGATTCTATTAAACTTCAGAGAATATCATGCAACCAACCAAAGCAAATCAATGGCCCAGTGCACAGAACACAAACACAGCAATCTGCAGGGCTCAGCACGAGGCTGGAAATCATAGAGTGGCCTGAGTTGAAAAGGACCACAATAATCATCTAGTTTCAACCCCCCTGCTATGTGCAACCACCAGACCAGGCTGCCCAGAGCCTGGCCTTGAATGCCTCCAGGGATGGTGCATCCACAACCTCCTTGGGCAACCTGTTGTTCCAATACCATATAAATTGGTGATCACGTTCCGGGAAGCTATTCTGAATTTTACCGTGTATGCTTGACAGACCACACAACTAGTCCTCATATAAAGATCAGCACCTATGGCTTGGCTCAGAGGAAAAAAACACCAACCCCCTGAAGGCTGCTTTCTGCCAGCATGGCACTCACCCAGCTGCGTGATGGTGAAGCGCTGCACACTCTGCCTGACCTTCTGGTACCGCTCAGCTGGGGAGTCAAACAAGCTGATTGATAACAAGGAGGGTTGGGAAAGGGATGAGAGTAAGAAGAGCTGCAGTGCTCAGGTTCACTTCCACAACGCCTGAGCAGCAGCTCTCCCCTGCATGTGAAGTCCAACAGCCTTACCTGGGCTGGTTATTTTGTGGGAAAACTGAATGTAGGCCAGTAAACTCCATGTCCAGGCCTGTTAAAGAGAAGGAATTCCAAAACAACAAATAAAAACACCGGATAATGGAAGCATGCATTTCACCAGCATCTGGGCAAGGACCTCTCCTCAAACCCACGAAGAGCAAGCTTCAAAGAAAAGGGACTGACTGCCACAAAAGCGTGGCTGCATGAGGGCAGCTGCCGCACGGGGAGCTGGCAGCAGAGCACGGTGCTGCTGCGAGCTAGAACTGATATGGTTCACAATATATGAGAGCAGCATCCTCTGCCCTCCTGTCTGCCATGGTGTCTTCATGGACAACAAGCTGCTGAAGCGCCTCTCGGTGCATTTCCTCATTTACACACAGCTTTACAAGACTGAAGTTTCAGAGGCGCAACACTCCGACCAGGAGCACGCCCGAAGGCGGCGTGGCCTGCAGCGGCCAAACAGCAGAGCCCACCCGAGCGCGCAGCGCTCACCCAGGAAAGCGGCGCGGCCAACGCGGTCCCGCAGGCTGGGCAGGCAGCGTGCGAAGTCCGCCGCCCCCACGTCCATGGCTGCCGGCGGGCAGCAACCTTCGCGCAGGTGAGGCAGGGCAGCGCCGCGCCGCTCCCCGCCCCGCCCACTATGCCCGCGGGGCTGCCGGGCCGGGGCAGGCGCACGCAGGCCGGATGGCTGCGCAGCTGTGCTCCTCGGCCTGCGCAGAGCCGCAACGAGGCGCGGTTGGGGGAACGTAAATTTTTCGGTTTTCTTTTTCACGAAGTACTGCACAAAACTAAATTACTGTTCTAGATTTTTTGCTAAGTCAGACGCGCAGGGACCGAAGTGATAAAGATGAATGTTTCATTCCAGTATAAAGAAAAGTGTTGGAAATTTCATAATCAGGAATTCGACGCTTCTATTTATTTATAAATATTTTATTATTAGATGCCATGTTCCAACTCCTTCCATTTTCAGTCCCTCGTTGTGGCTGGATCCACACCTAAGGAAGCAAGTGATGTTCCTTGGAAGTTGTCCCAGTGGTCTCCATTTTATTGGTAGATTCTCCGCGGCTCCCGCAGAACAACACCACCCTCCGTCATTGCTTTTTCAAATTCCTGGATCTTGTTGGAAAGACAGAGATGTGAACAGAGAGAAAGCAGTCAGCACCCAAACATCACTGTGGACACAGAGTGTGTAGCCTGTCAAGGTTACCCTTTGGACTGTTGCAAATAGAAACAGTCAAACCAGATAAGGAAACTACTGGTGCAAAAACAGAAATCAATGTTCAGAAAGGGGAAAAAAAAAAAAAAAAAAAGCAAATCAAGTTTAAGGTACTTGCCGAATCACAACGACGTTCCCAAGGAATAACAGCTTTAAAGTTCACAAAGTTGATTCCCGCTTCCAAACAGCGCTGTGCCATAACACGGCCAAGGTTTCTGCAGGCTGTAACGCCCTTAGGACTGTACAGGTGCCTCTTTATAGCCCACTCTCGAGTAGAGGCAGATAACACAACGTTGCCATTACTGCGCTCCACAAAGGCTTCTACGTAATGCTGTGTCCGCTCCAGCCGTAACCTGGGGAAGGGAAAAATGCAACATGGAGTATGATGTCTTTCCCAGATCTAAAGAGAGAACACACTGATATACGGTCAGTAACTGAAGTTATTTGCTTTATGAGACAACATTGAGTGCACTGGAACTATTAATATAATGATTTCTTCTTAATATTGCTTTTATTAATTTGGCAGACTTTATTTCTTACTTTATTTGGACATAAAATAGGACTCCTTTTACCAGTTAAAGAGACTGAAGTTCCAAGAGTGACTTTTCAGCAATCACGTGCCTGGCCCTATAGTGCCTATATATGCACTCACCCCAAAAACAAGCACTGTGCATCTGTACAATGCTGTACTGCTGTCTGTGCGAGGGAACTGATCCGACTGAAAAGCAACTCTAGGTTTGTCATACAGCCTCTTAAAGTCTTTTTCATACACCTGAGAGCAACTGGTCAGGTTTGGCAAGTGGCCAAGGAGCATTGCTAAGACCTTAACAACTACAGTCTGTTAACAGCACAGTATTTCCTATTGCACTATCAGGAAGAAAAAAAAAAAAATCAGATTTCTAGATTTGAATGAACTGTACATAGTTCTCTCGAGAAGAAAATAATGATATTGATTTCCCAGCTTAAGATGTACTTGTTTTCCATAAGGCAAGCAATCAACATTTTCTTACAAAATAAAAAAACCAATCAAGTACCTCAAGTAAGACAATATTGCATGGTCAGCATAAGACTATCAAAATCCTAAGTTAAACTGCAGTTGTTTAATCAATATTACTATCTTAAAGACAGAAAGATCTTAAACATACGCTACCTTTCATGCAATGACAATCTATTACTCTCTGAACATAAAAGGTATCTGCCAGTTAAGAACAGCTGAAGGGTTAACTGATTCAATAACCCAAAAAATACATTTTATGGAAATTCCATATAGTATATATTTCTTAATTCTTATTTATTTTGGATTTTCACCTCCCCTAGTGGTCTTCTGACTCACCTGTGCCAGAATTCACGCTTTGGCCATGTTGTCTTCCAGCCACGCTCCTTCCTAGCAAGTGCCAACTGCTCAAGGTTCCGAGGGTTCCTGTTAGTGAACTCTGGGGAAACAACCTCATTCTCCCTTGTGTCTATTTCACTCTCAGATTTCAGGCTAGCTGTAGTTGAAGCATAACAGAAACCTTAAAGGAAAGCAGGGAAAAAAAAAAAAAAAAAAAAAAAAGCAGAAGGGAAAAAACAAAATTAAAAAAAAAAAAGTTAGGAATTATATATAACACAAACAGTAGATCAAATACAAAATAATGGGTTATCAAACCTCAGCCACTTTCTTCAACTTATGAGATAGAGCATAAGATATAAACTGAAGGTATGTGTAACTTCAGCTATGTTTTAAGATGTGTGCATATAACACAAATTGGAGAATAATTACAAGATTTCCATAATCAGGGCTCTAGGAAATACTGACACTGAACTGCACAAGGAACCAAGAACTGCAGTACCAAATTAGTTAAAACCCATCTATCTATCCCACCTACCTGATCACCAATCACGCTATCACACTTGCAAACTCACTCTGCTACGCTCTTTTTTACTTCCGGAACAGCAGCGGAAACCCCTCCACCGGGCTAAGGCTCAAGGCCCTGCTTGCCAGCCCCCAGCCCATCCCGCAGCAGCCGTTACCGGCGGCAGCAAGGGCCCGCGCAGGACGGAGCAGCCGCACCGAGACAACCGATCTGGCAGCAAAGGGGGCGCGACGCCTCCTACTGGACAAAGCTGGTTTGGAGAGTGACAGAGCAGTCGATCTTACCCGCTCGACGCGCCCGGAGCCGGCCAGCCACCAGCAACATGCAGCCGCGACCGCCCAGCGCCATGGAGAGCCGGCGCCCGCCACGACCTCAGGCGACAGTCACCTCCCAGGCGCTTAGAGATCCCTGGGCGCCGCCATCTTGGGTGAGGCCGGCACCTCCTTCCGGAAGCTGGGGGGGCACTTCCGCCCAGGTGGTTGTGTCACGTGGGAGCAGTGGGCGGGCTGCTGCGCGCGCAGAGCACGTATTTTACGGATGGGCCGCGTGGAGGCTGCGCGGTAATGGAGGTTGTCCCGGAAGGCGGAGTGGCTTTGGGTACTGGCCTTTCTCTATGGCCAGAAAAGAAAGTAGGGCCTGAGACAATACAAATCTTGGTTTTACGACTAGGAGGATAATTAATTCTCTTAAAAAGTGGAGTAACACATTGTAATATGATAAGCAAAAGTGTAGAAATGCCACATCACAAAATTGGCGTTAGATTTGGGCTCTTTTCCAGCCACCGTCCATGGAATAGCACCACAATGCAGCTACAGACATCCCCAGCTCCTACAAGCTCCACCCTGGCTAGTGACCGCCCGCCAACTCCCAACAGGCAGTCAGCACGCATGCTCAAAGCAGCCGCGCGCCGCCCCAGTTTCTAGAACCTCCTAGAAGCGCTGCCGCCTCTCATTCGGTTCAGTGGCTTTGTTCAACGCCAAGGACCAATCACGGTTCGAGACCGGGCTGCACCGCGCCCCCGGATTGGGCGGGCGGCCGTGGCCCCGCCCCTTCACCGCCCCGTCTCCCGCGCCCGTCTCAGGCGGAGTTCCCGGCATTCCATAGCGGGCTGTTGGCCATTCTGCGGCTCGGCTGTGTGTCTGCCTCTCGCGCCACGGCCCGGCGGGAAGATGGCGGCGATGGAGGGGCCCCTGGCTGTGTTCGGCGAGCGGACCAGCGGCGACACCATCCGCACGCAGAACGGTAACGGCCGCGTGCTGCCGGCGGAGCCCGCTAAGCGGGGAGGGAGCGCGGAGGAGGTAACATGGCGTAGCCATGTGCTTCCCCGCCTCGGGTCAGCCGCCGCCTCGGCTCGATCATGTGGGCGGGCGGCTGCCGGCCACGGTGGGTGGGGACCGCCCCCAACTCGTGGGGCCTGCAGGGTGCCGGGTGGGGAGGTGGCTGCTGGGGAAAGCGGCCCCGTCCGAATTACGTTTCTCACAAACGGCACGCGGGGAAGGCTGCGCATCCCGGGAGTATCTGCATTTCTGAGAAGGTGAACGAGAAAAGAAGAAGCTGAGGAGTCGCCTTCTGGTGATTGTGAGGGTTGTATACTTCCGATGTACGCTTGAGATCCAGATTGCCTTAATTTGGCTGAGGTGTTCGGTAATGGCAGCTTCTTTCAAAAAGCTGCTCTAAGGGGCAGTAGTTACACCGTTGGAAACTCAGAGTGACAGCCTGCGTTGCAGTTCTTCCCATTATACTACCACTTTTTCAATCTCCAGAGGAAGTGGCTATGCTTGTGGGATAGAGGAAAAACTTGCCACGGTCTGAAGGAAAAGGTTGATTGTATCTTTTTCCTACATGAAGTTGGCAGAACATCACGTGGACAAGCTGCTACATTAGATGCTCCATTATCATTTAAGTGCCTGGAGGCCCCTCACTTTCGATTTTCATGACTTTAAATATTTTGTGTTAGTTATAGACCTAATTGAGGCAAAAAGATACGCTATCAGTTGTTACACGTCCTATGTTATGTGGTTGTACCATGGGTCTGTATCCACCTTGGTACATGCTGCTTGTATTTTGTAGTGCTTAATACCTGCAAACCAGACTGAAATGTCATCCTGAGTTAGTTTATCTAAAGTTTCTGAAGCACAGGTTTCTCGTGCTTTTTGGTTTTTAAAATCTTTTTTTGTTTTCGTTCATGTAGTTACTGCTGCATCCGCTATTGCCAACATCGTGAAAAGTTCCCTGGGGCCAGTTGGGCTGGATAAGATGTTGGTGGATGATATTGGGGTAAGTAAGCTTTATCTAAGTGGAAAATGCTAGGAAGTTTTTTATCGTTGTAGAAGTGCTTCCACCTAGTGTGCTTCCTAGGTCTCATGTTCATGTACCTGATTTTGTGTTGTGTGGAGAGAGAGTGGGAGGAGGAGCATTTCAGTGAAACGGTGTATTCAGGTGGTTCATGCTGTATCGCTTGCATCAATAGCTTCTGTATTAACAGTTGATCTTTTTCTCTGTGTAAAAGTCATTACTTGAAAAAATTACTTAAATGAGTATACAGTGCTAAAATCAGACTGATGTTGACTTGTGTACCCTGATCTCTTCCCTGTGAGATACAATGTGAAAGTGATTTCAAATAACTCTTAACAATTTTAAGATCTGTATTTTGCATTTAAAATTATTTGAAGTTTTCCTGGTATAAGACCATAATAAAATACTGTATTGGGAGTGATTCACTGCTGTGTTGTTAGCATGATATGTGCAAAACATTTTGTACCTAACAGGTGTTTCTGATGAAAATGAGGTACCAGCCGTCCCTGATAACTATGGGTCACTTAGTTAGAAAGAAGCAATAAGCATTTGGTATAAATAGCCGTTTCATGAAAATTTACAAAGAAAAATTAATGTTCTGCTTCATGAACATTGCGGAACGTGACAGGAAAAACAATAGACATATATTTTGTACTGATATTCAATTTCTAAAAACTAGGATGTGACCATTACTAATGATGGTGCAACCATTCTGAAACTGCTGGAAGTTGAACATCCTGCTGCAAAAGTTCTTTGTGAGCTGGCGGACCTACAAGACAAAGAAGTTGGTGATGGAACAACCTCAGTGGTATGTAAAAAGTTTTATAGGCAGATGCAACAAATGTCAGTGTTCCATGGTCTCAGTTTTTTTTTAAAGTGGGCTGCAGAAGAACGAAATCAGATTTGTGTGTTTATGTTTCATAGATGCTTGTTTCTATATGCAGTTGGTATGCTGGAATGGAATTCACTCACTGCTGTTTGTTCGCTATTTTTTCCTTTGTTGAAGTCAAGGATAGTTTCTGAATTGACATTCTTTCTTTCTAACCACTGGGAAAATAAAATGCTAAGGCTAATTGGTAAGAATGATGAGTGTTGTAAAAAGTTTCAGGGGATTGAAAACTTCCTTGCTGTTTAAAATTGGATGGCTTTTCCTCCAAGGTCAGAAAATACGGTTTAAGGTGTTGTTTCTGCTGGGCAGGTAATGAACCATTGGGGATTCTATTTCTCTGCTGAATGGTAGGAAGTAGTTATTTTGGTTGTATGAAATGGGTATATTTGGTGTTTGTATTTCAAACAGGTAATCATTGCTGCAGAACTTCTAAAAAATGCTGATGAACTTGTCAAACAGAAAATCCATCCTACCTCCATTATTGGTGGATACCGACTTGCTTGCAAGTAAGAAACTGATACAGTTGAAGTGTATTGCATTTTCCAGGTACAATAAGTGCGTGCTTTTTGTTTATTTCTGGTTTTATAGCTGCTTTAATGAAGATTTCCTTGTGCAAAATGGATACGCTGGTTTCATTGTAATTTTAATTCTGTGTTTGTATATTGTCACATAAAAATGTCGTTTTACTGTCTGAGAAGAATAATTGATTTAATTTCTGCATAGCATTTAGCAGGGCTGAAGGCACAAGATTTTTGTCTTTTGTAAGGGTGGCATTCTTCATTGGTATTTTGTCTTTATTCTACAGGGAAGCAGTTCGCTACATCAATGAAAACCTTATTATTAACACAGATGAGTTAGGCAGGGAATGCCTGATTAATGCTGCTAAAACATCCATGTCCTCGAAAATTATAGGAATGTATCCTTTAACTTGTTCCAGTTATTTCCGTGTTTGGAGAGCTTGATCAGTTAGGCTAGTTTCCTTTACAGCAGCGGTGAAATGATAGATGAAGTATTCTCCCATTTGTAACAAAGGTACAGAACACATTTCAGTGGTATCGTTATCTGCCATGGGAAAGCATGTTCAGACCTTTCCCAAGTATTTGAACCTGGATAAGGACACCATAATAGATAGAACTGTATTAATTTTTTTTCTTACAGTGTGTGTCTATGCGAAAGAACTGCATGAATGGAAAAAATGGAAGTTGGATATCTAGGGGAGTGAAATAGCAGAAAGAAAGCTGTGTTTCACTTGAAAGTCACAGAAAAGCCTGTATTCTTGATCTTTGTGCTAATAGGAAGATGCATGCTGTGATCATAGGATAGATGTTTTGTTCTGTTAAAGAACAAAAAGGGAGGGTCAAAACAAGCTTTGCATTAGCCTGTCCTAATCTGCTTCTTACTATATCAGCTTTTTCTATTTCTCTAAAAAAAGATATTAAAAAATATTTTATACAAGAAACTTTCCCTTTTTTTTTTTTCTTTCTCCATTGCTTAAGGATGACAGTAGTTTTCATTACAGTTTTAACCTTAACAGCATTTTAGTGACGGTGATTTCTTTGCAAATATGGTGGTGGATGCTGCAATGGCAGTTAAATATACAGACCAGAAGGGGCAGGCCCGGTATCCAATCAACTCTGTTAATGTTTTGAAGGCACATGGCCGCAGCCAAAAAGAGAGCATTCTTGTGAATGGTTACGCTCTGAACTGCGTGGTGGGCTCACAGGGTAAGAAAACACTGTTTTATAGAGCTTTTGTGTGAATTTGGTACTCTCATTCTTTCTGCATGGATCTTCCTACTGATTGCACTAGTTGTAGAACTTCTGGTTTTTCAGTTCTTGAATGATTAAATAAGGAAAAAAAGCAAAAAAACTGAGCACTTCATCACTGTTTGTAGACTAGGGTTTGAGAGGCCTACTAGGGTACTCAAAATATTTGTAACTGCTTATTTTGCTGGGTATTGACATGGTAACACTGCAGTCTTTGAGAATACAAGTACCTCCCTTTTTGAGAGTGTGTCAGCTTTTACAGAGATGTTAAGTTTAATAGAGTTGTCTTGTGATTAAGTAACTTAAAAGTATGTGAGACTGATGGGTTGGTTCTTGTGGATATTCACATATTCAGAATAGGGATCCGTTGAAAGGAAACAAAAGTTATACCAGGGACTTAAAAATGTATTTCTGTCACTGAAGTTTCTGCTAGTATTTTTCTGTTAGTGTCTTGGGCAGGACTGGAGATTGAAAAAACAAATTGAATAGATACCTGAAACGTAAAAGCAGCATTATTTTCTAATGTAAACTTGAGGATCTGTTAAGTCAGTTTGACAGCAGCCTTTTTTCTTCTTCCCATCTCTGTCCTCAGGTATGACAAAGAGAATAGTTAATGCAAAGATTGCGTGCCTTGACTTCAGCCTGCAGAAAGCCAAAATGAAGCTTGGTGTTCAGGTTGTTATCACAGACCCAGAGAAGCTGGACCAGATAAGGCAAAGGTGTGTGGAAGGTTGACGAACAGCAGTGGGGTTGCAGTGGATGATTTGGTCAATTCTGGTGGGCTTGATGTAATTTTGGCCGAATACAAGAGACAGAAGTGTTTAGAAAGCTGATGTCTCCCAACAAATAACAAATATTAATTGGGGGAAAAAAAAAAGTTTTTATTTCCGAAGGTGGAACTCAGTACTAAGTACACTTCAAAGAAATCCACCTACACTTGTGCAGTGGTTCCTTCTTGCAGAGCTCTGCATGATTTCAAGACATTGGTTAACAGAACTTAATTGCAAGCTTCTAAATGTGTCTGCAATTTTTTCGTTGTTCTTGCAGAGAATCAGATATTACAAAAGAAAGGATCCAGAAGATTTTGGCCACAGGTGCCAATGTTATTCTAACCACTGGAGGTATTGATGACATGTGTCTGAAATACTTTGTTGATGCTGGTGCCATGGCAGTACGAAGAGTTGTGAAGAAGGATCTTAAGCGGATTGCGAAGGCATCGGGAGGTACGTGTGTATGAAGGTGCTTTTTCAAGTAGAAACTGGTGTAACTAATCTTCGGAGTGTGGCTTCTTAGCATGTAGGCCATGCAAGGAGAGAGAGTATGAAGAAAGCTGAACCACTCTTGTTATATTTTAATTTCACTGTTCTTCTTAAGCGAGCATTCTGTCAGAATAGATGGTTTGAAGGGATTGCCCAAGGAAGGTTTACAGTGTGAAAAAATAAATGCTGCTTTATGCTGGGGAAAAGTACTCTGTATAGATAGTTCAAGACAAATGAAGAATTGCTGCAGCATTTAATGAATACTTAAACAACAACTACAAAAAAATTCTGGCCCTGTCAGTTCATAAATGTTTAAGAAAGTATTTTCATTATGGTAAAGCGGGGGAACTTCTGGTTCTAAGAAAAATAAGTGCTGTAAAAATGGAGCAAAACTAGCAACTCTGATGACAAACTGCAGAAAATCTCATTGCTGTGTGAAAATTAATTAACTTTGCTACATTAGTGCTGTTAATTTAATTAAACTTTGCTCATTCTGCTTGTATTTATGTTTCTGATGTTCTTTCCATGTGCTGCTTCGGGAAGTTGGCAAAGGATGTATTGGAACTGAATGCTAATTTCACATCTTGTTTGTTTTTTAAAGCGACCATATGTTCAACCCTTGCAAACCTTGAAGGTGAGGAGAGCTTTGAGGCATTAATGCTGGGACAGGCAGAAGAGGTGATTCAAGAGAGAATCTGTGATGATGAACTGATCTTAATCAAGAAGTAAGGACCCGCTTTAGAGTGTTCTTTTTTGTGCATGGTTTTCTTTTGGATTTGAGATAAAATCCCATTTATTTGCTTCCATGCTGTCTCAGTGGCATGAGTAGTTATACGCATGGGAAAGAGTATACAAGTCCGCTGCAAATGAGAGGTGAAAGTAACAGTATTTCATCTTGTCTGTTGGGGCTGGACAACTCGTATATCAAACATGGTGCATCAATCAGATTGCTAGATAGGCTGTACTTAAAAATGTGGTTTGTCATAGTTTCTTTAACAAGAACATACTTGACTATTGACTTCACTTCTGATCTCAGTATCCAACTTTTGTCTCTTTTTGTAGCTGTTTCTGAGAGAATCGAATATTCTGTGACTGTGGCACTTAAGCAATTGTGTGACTGCATTTATTGTACTGCTGGCAGTCACGATCTCACTTAATGGCTATGTAGAGGAGAGCTCTGCTTATTCCTGTACTCTTCCCTCCAATTCCACAACTGTCCTGACACCAAAAGCACTACATTGGTTGAAGTGTCTGTTTTTTGTGTATCTTTCTCTGAAAGACTGCATCTCAATATAGGTTTCTTACCTACTGGAACTTAAACTAAATACCAACTTACTATGTCACAATGTACGTACCCTGCAGGGAAGCATAACAGTAGTAAGATAGAACTTCTAAATGCTGAAAAAAATCCGGTTCCACTGAGCTTGTTTCTATAAGAAAAACGTTTAGCAAGAGGAGTTGTAATTTGCATTTCTTTTTCAATTAAGCTGTCTTCTGCTTCCTTTATTCCACAGCACAAAGGCTCGTACTTCAGCATCCATCATTTTACGAGGAGCTAATGACTTCATGTGTGATGAAATGGAACGATCTATACACGATGCTCTCTGTGTTGTTAAAAGAGTATTGGAATCTAAGTCGGTTGTTCCAGGTGGTGGTGCTGTAGAGGCAGCACTTTCAATATATCTTGAAAATTATGCAACAAGTATGGTGAGTCTTACACAGATGAGTAACAGTGCACGTGTGCTTTGTTAGGACAGTATGAGTTTTGTTTGTTCTACCAGAAGTCAGCTCTGTGGTTCTTGAAAGCATAATCACTTTACACAATCATAAGATGCTTCTTCCAAACTGGAAACATGAATTACTTTTCCTGATAATTAGAGTAAATGTGAAAGATGTTCTGTGTGGTTTGACCTGTTGTCTTAATTCTGGCTGTGCTTTTTTCTAATTCCACCAACAACAGTAAGTTTTAAAACTTTGTTCTCTTTTTAGGGATCCCGTGAACAACTTGCAATAGCAGAATTTGCAAGATCTCTCTTAATAATTCCAAATACATTGGCAGTAAATGCTGCTCAAGATGCTACAGATCTTGTTGCGAAGTTAAGAGCATTCCATAATGAGGCTCAAGTTAACCCTGATCGCAAAAATCTGAAGTGGCAAGTATCCCCAGGGGCTGGGCGAGGCGGATGGGAAATTGTTCTGCCAGTTTAGGAAGCCAAAATTTGCCTGCAAAAAGGTGCAGCTTATTACTGAAATTCTTCTCCCTCTGATCTTCAGTTCTACGTATGTGTCACCAGGAGCTTGTATTAATGAAATGATATACTGCCAGTTATTTCTACTTTTCCTGCCTCTCCATCTGATGATAGTTGTTCTTTCCAGGATCGGTCTTGACTTGGTCAACGGAAAGCCTCGTGATAATAAGCAAGCTGGTGTCTTTGAACCAACCATGGTCAAAACTAAGAGCCTGAAGTTTGCCACAGAAGCTGCAATTACTATTCTTCGAATTGATGATCTTATCAAACTGCACCCTGAACCTAAAGAGGACAGAGGGTGCTATGAAGATGCAGTTCACTCTGGAGCACTTGAAGAATAATTAGGCTTTATTTATGTTTATCTAACGTACACTTCCCACTCTTGTAACCGAAATGTTAATAAAACAAGTGGTTGAATGCTGCTATTTCTTTGTGGAAAAATTTATTTTCAGAAGCAAAAATTATTGTGTAGCTAGTAATGTTAATTGACAAGGCAATGACGAAGGAGCACAAAGAGCATTGTAGTAAGCCTCTGTAACAGTAGGGGAAACAAAAACATGCATGATTAGAAGGTTGCTATTAAACTCTAAGGCAGTTATTCATCTCTCAATGCACATAGCTATTCCCATTCCTCCTCCTATGCAGAGAGCAGCAAGACCACGTTTTCCACCTGTTCGTTCCAGTGCGTGCAGCAGAGTCACAAGGATGCGGCAACCAGAGGCACCCAGAGGGTGGCCAAGAGCAATAGCTCCACCTTGGGTGTTGATCTGAGGGGGAGGAAAGAACATAAGGTCAGGTTCAGAAATCATCTGGCTTGCTGGAGTTTTGACATTAATGACATCACTGGGTGTAGTCTCCAAAAGTGACTAAGCTAATGTACTACATACACTACAGGGAAAACTAGATCCTGTGTGTAGAAGCTGTTAAAAATTAGCACTTCTTCCCCAAGGAGCCCATCTAATCATTTTTATTTGCTACAGCTGTTAATGATGGCGTAGCTAGGGATGAATTTGAGGAGAGAGCAATAACTGAAATTCTTACCACTCCTGGAAGAAAACTGACATATATTTCAGGCTTAGCTAAGCTACACAACGTAGAGTTGTGTACACATCTACCAGAAGAAAGCTGTAGCCTGGTCTAGTAGGAAACAATTTGCTAGCAAAGCAGGCCTACAGCTGAGTAGCTGAAGGAAATGCCTAATGTGGTATTGCCTATACCAATAGGGCTGCTTCACTTCAACTCTGAATACAATCCAAATAGAATCAAGGAAACGAGACTTGATACATTCATTACCTTTTCTGGATTTACTTTCAATTCTCTTGCTATCGCAATTGATAGTGATGCAAAGGCTTCATTAATTTCAAACAAGTCAACTTGGTCTAGAGTCCAGCTGGCTTTCTCAATCTGAGAGAACAAAACAGAAACTTAATAGAAGCTTTTTTATGTTTTCCTCAGCACCTGAGGAAGCTGTTAATGAGACTCGTACCAGCGATACGAATTCACGGCTATTAAAAAGCTGAAGGAAAAAAAAGTTTTTTTCATAGCTGTGGTTCTCTTGAGGACAACTGACATCATATCATGGTGCCAGCAAAAAAAAAAAAAAAGCCTCAACATGCTCACTGCTGGTATAACATCCAGGTTAATGTTTCACAGCTATTGGTGCAGTTAACAATTGCAGGGAGTCAAACTGCACATGGTGCCCATAGCAGAACAAATAACATAAATAACATTTTCAAATGTAGGTTTTAGCTGATTAAGTTTTTACAAACAAGCCTGATTTCATTAGAGATTTTGAATGCTTAACAGTTTTTGAGTACAGGTGTTTCATTCCCAAAATGACCACTAGTGAAGGGTGTCAGCAGTAACAGCTCCGCTTTCCTGCCTTTATTGAGAAGCTGCTACTCAAAGCTTCCACAGTGCCACTGTAGAAGACAGTTTGATTAATGCTTTCACACAAGAAACTTGTGGTGTAATTGCCTGCCTAGGTATAGGCTCAGGCATGTTCTCTGTATTTAAATATTTACTTGCACTGGCTGTTTCTAACAGCAATGCTTTATCAGCAGAATCATTTACAGCAATGATGTTTTGCAACCAGACTGACACATCTCTCCTGAGTCAAGGATGAGTGCCCCTTTGTACTAGATAAACAGTGGGTAAGAGCCAACCTCCTGAGAAAGTGGTATCTGTAAGAATTACTACATTGCAGCACTAAAAAGCATGGCTTAGTCACTCTACAGAGAAACTGGTACTAAGAAGTTCTGAAGCAAACACATTGGGAGGGCGAAGTATTTGGTAACACAAAGTTCATATTAAGAAGTGCCCTTTTTCAGAGTACCTATAGGATTTTAGGTAGAGCTAAATACTTGTCTGTGGTTGTCTATCCTACAGTTTAAACTAAGAATGTGTATCATGTGTACAATAGAAACAGCATTTATGGCACTGATTTAGAAGGATGGGTCAGATTAAAAAATGCTTCAGCTTTATGACCATCACTTTCCCATTAAAAGCCACAGAGGCTATGTGACCAGACTAGGCTTCTGCGTTACCAGGACATTTCAAAGACTAACAAAATAAGGTCTGCACAGCATAAATAAAACTAGGAAAGAAAACTAAAGCAGAGATATCCTTATCAGCTGTAGGAGAGCTCTCCTCATGCTTGACTTCAATAGCAGTTGGAGCAAATAATCAGCTAGGGTTGCCATGGGCTACATCTGTATTAGCAAGCAGCATGGTGCCACAGGAGGCTCTCATAATAGAAGCACTCAGAGGACTGGGCACAGTGTGCCTCAATGGAGGCAATACTGGCTCAAGCACATCAGATGTGGTTCTGGAAAGCACCTCGTTGATTAGTTTCATCTGACAGGAAATTGAGCTTTCACAGAGTAGCACTTCGGCAGGGCAAACCAAAGCACAAAGGTCATAATCAGATTCATGAAAGCAGATGCACTCACTGCTCATCCTTCAGCACGTAGTACTGCAAACACAACTAGGCAATGGTATGAACATTAACCTGGCCAGACAAAGAATCAGAACTATGCTGTGGCAGAACCAATTCACTTCCAAATTAGGTCAGTATGCACTTCCATTAAATCTGATCTTAATGCTCCCAGGTGATCAAGGAGGCCTATAAACTTGACTACATTATGTTCCAAATGCTATACTTACATCTATGAATTATTTTTCAGTGAGTAGGCATCTCTAGAAAATGAAAAGAGATTACAAGATATGGATAGACAGATAAGCAATTACTTACAGCTTTCCTTATTGCTGAAATGGGCCCTACTCCCATTATAGATGGATCTATACCTGTCTGAGCCCAAGATACGATCCGGGCCATAGGCATAAGACCTCTCCTAGCAGCTTCAGATTTCTTCATTAGAATCACAGCTGCAGCTCCATCATTTAAACCTGTGGAATGACAAACAGGTGCTGTATGTTTGCTGGCTAACTGCAATCAAGCATTGCTATCATTGTCCAAATACTTGTGTTACTTCACAGAAAACAAGCAAACAAAAGATATCTCAGGAAAGAAGTCCTTCTCCACAGTTACATTTGAGTTCTACATATATTGTCAAACACTGCCACTTCCTTTAAAGCATATCTAATAGTGACCACACTGTAGCCACACCTCTTCCATGCCCTTCCTTGGGCTACACACAGCTATTACAGTTTTCCATTTCAGTTTTAGCCTGACTGACCTGAAGCATTAGCTGCTGTTACCGTCCCGGTTCCATCTGTCAGAAAACAGGGTTTTAACTTTGCCATTGCTTCCAAGTTGCTCCCATGTCGAGGGTATTCATCTGTTTTAACTTCTATAGGACCTGCAAAGCAGAGTGTTAGGCTCATAGCAGACCCTGGTCACACGTACACATACCTTAAACACAGAGCTGACAGAACCAACAGGGTGATTGGGAATTTATGCCATATTCCTCTTTACCAACAAATCAGTGCACTATAAAGCTCCCTCCAGCTGCTTCTGGCAGGACAGGCAGCTGGGTTTCATGAAATGAATGCTAACAAGCAGAATACTGTCTAGCTGTGTAAAAGCATACATTGTTCTGGCTCTTCCTAATAGAGCCACTTCTCTTCCAAGGCGGCAGCAATTGTGGGAATAACATTGGAAAGGACAGTCAAGTAACATGAAGTAATATCTAAACTGGTTTCAAGAAAGTCCTGAAGGCCTAATGTCAGAACTTTTCTCACAGGAGCTATTCAGTTGATTCATCATTTCTCCCTGAAAACTTCAGGTTTTGCATCCTCATCACAAAATGGCTGGGGGAATCATCCTATTAGACCTTTGGCTCGTGTGCCATAAGAGGTCTGCTTAAATCCTAAGCAAACCTAAAGAGAAACACACCTCATATCCATAATTGCACCTAGTTAATTAACTAGTAATTCTAACTACTGTTTACTGTGTATTTTACTAGATTGTCAAGACTTGCCATATCAACATGTCTGATTTAAGTTTTGTCTAATAACATGAAAATACTGATTTCAATACAGCATCCAAAGTTGAGAACCTGTGTTAAGCATGATGTGGCCCTGGATTGTAATTCCTTCTCCAATAAAATAGATAGCAGTATTTGCATAGAGCTACATTTGGGTATTCCACATTTGCATTGTTTCTCTCTTATTTCAAAAAAGAAGGGCTGGAAACTGGAAAAGAGACCAACAGGTTACAGACTTGTGGAACCACTTGCATAACAGGCTGCATAACTGGAAAACAATTGATTAGAAGAGACAGAGTAGAACATGTTTTTTTTCTTTAAAATTAACTGTAGTTATCCATTTAACACCTACCTTTTTTGGAAGGTACAAGAACAGGAACAATTTCTTTTACAAAATAGCCAGCTTTCTGTGCTGCCTCTGTCCTGTTTTGTGACTGTAAAGCAAGTTGGTCTTGCTCCCCTCTGCTAACTTGCCACTGATTGGCCACATTTTCAGCTGAAATTAGAGTAAAATGCAAATTACTGACAGTACCTCCCATAGCTGTAAGCTTTAAAGTTGAAAGCACGCAGGTAGTCATTAATATTTGCTGTAGCGAGCAGCTAAACTCATTGAACCTTTTCACTCTAATTTCTTGTTTTGGTTGCTCATGATTCTCTGCTACGTTTCATTCTGTGGGTGTACATTTCTGTGCAGGATCTCCTCCCAGGTTGTAAATCTAACTAAATACAAACGCCAACAAGCTTTGCTAATTGCTTATCTGGATCAGATCAGATCTCTCAACAAGCAGTTAGCTGACTGCCATCTAGGATGCAGTAACCTAAGGTTGCAAAACTACATGCATCCACCGTACATTTCACCTAATTCCTCCCCACCGCAAATCTGTGCAGCTTAAATATTTCAGTTAGGAAGTATTTGGATACTTATCCTGAAGTTAATTTAAATTGCTCAGAAGCAAAAGAGGTGCAGTGAAATGTGGTACCCACAGGTGTAAGCCAGGGAGTCTGAATATATATTCTTCCAGGCCAACATCTTATTAGCTCCAATATAAAAAAAAAAGGCTGTTTTACTTGCAAAGCAAAAAATGTCTTCAACACTTCTCAGTATTGGGGTTTTTCCCTTTTTCATGACTACAACTTAAGGAAAGCTTGGAATTTCTTAACTAACGTAGATTTTTGAAATTTACTAAGAGTGAATTCTCCTCCCACCTTCCCATTTGAAGACGATCAGGGGACTGAAGCACTTCCCCTATGAAGACAGGTTGAAGGAGCTGGGCTTGTTCAGCCTGGAGAAAAGAAGGCTGCAGGGTGACCTCAATGCAGCCTTTCAATACCTAAAGGGAGCCTACAAACAGGAGGGGAGTCAACTCTTTGAAAGGGTTGAAAACTGCAGGACAAGGGGAAATGGTTTTGAGGGAGGGGAGATTTAGGTTGGATGTCAGGGGGAAATTCTTTACAGAGAGAGTGGTGAGGTGCTGGAACAGGCTGCCCAGAGAGGTTGTGGATGCCCCATCCCTGGAGGTGTTCAAGGCCAGATTGGTTGGGGCCCTGGGCAGCCTGGTCTAGTATTAAATGGGCAGGTTGGTGGCCCTGCATGTGGCAGGGGTTTTGGAGATTCACAATCCTTGAGGTCCCTTCTGTGATTCTACTATTTGATTTTCAGAGCTGTCACCACTTACCAGTTATACCCATATGATACTGATAAAAAGCATCTGTAAGGCCATCCCGGATTATAGTATCCTGCAAGGAAGCCTCTCCCATTTTCACCCCAGCTCGCATGTGAATAGTATGAGGAGCCTGCAGGAAGGTATTTCAGGAGTTAGTTCTATCAGTGGTATGCAACGAAGCCAAAATAGCAGGACAGGCAGAGACAGATTCCCACCTTGGGACTACGGGTAGCAATCCCAGCTCACCTTTCCTTCTCACAGTCTCCCTTATACACATACCCCTCCTGCCCCTAAAACCACCCACTTTAAGTCTTTTTCTCACACTGCAGGATAGAATGAAAAATAAGGGGAAAATTAGGGTTTTTGGCCAGTCAAAACATGGGGCTCCCCAGCCGAATGCTCTGTCTCTCCTTCCAAGGTCTGATAGCTGGCAGGGTGCTTTACCTGTGCATTTCCCAGGCAGCAGATCACCAACCAGTAAGTGTTTTCTCAGCACAGACAGAATCACACAGTATTGTGGGGCAAGACAGCCCATGTGTTCCTCTAAATGCTTCCCATCGTACTCTGCTACCACGAAGCACCAACATCACCCTCAGCACTAGGCAGCCAGTGGACCTTTGCATCAGATCGCTTTCCAAGCACCAGTCTATGACACAGCCTCGGGCTGAGAACCTTAAAATGAAAGCATTTGCTTCCTTCCCAAGCTCAAATTACTTACTGACTGATTGGTCTGTAAGAGAATAACATTTCCAGTTATTCATTCTTTGAGCCTCTTGCAGCACAGAAACCCTCTCTCATTGCCAGCTATTGCAAGCAAATACATCACTACATCGCTAGATGGCAATTAAAATAGAATTTTAAATGCAGTGTGTGTTTGCATGGCACCTTTTCCGTAACTACAATATTATTAAATAAAAAAAAAGCTACCAAGTCTTTTTTTTTGTGTGCGTAACTTCACTTTCAAGTGCAGGAACTGCCTCCAAAGCATTAACCTTGGAACACCTGGTTTCAACATCACTTACTGCTGTCCTCAGTAAGCCAGAAAATGAGAGTGAAATCTCTTGCTTTACCTTGCTCATGCTTTCCATGCCTCCTGCGACCACAATACTGGAGTCTCCCGTCATTATGGACTGTGCCCCCAGACAGACAGCCTTCAGGCCAGACCCACAGATCATCTGACAGCTCCATGCCGGCACTGAGTACGGGATTCCTGCTCCAACACTCGCCTGCCGAGCTGGGTTCTGGCCAGCACCTGTAAGCACAGACAGGATTTGTCCTCGCACACTCTTTAAATGAAACATGGGTCTTGCCACTTCTTATGATTGTACTCCAATTCCCCCCAAATACTGAGCTTGCTCCTACTATTAGTTGGTAGATAAAGCTTCTGGCAGCAATCTGCAGCTCAGTTATCTCTCATTTAATTGGCCATTTACTACTGATATTTTATATTTGCAAACCTGCTTCTGACTGTGGGTGAGATGAAGCACCAATTATTCAACGTCAAATCAGCACCAACCTGTTGTACATGTATAAGACATGCATTCACTTTAACTGCTGCTAGCAGAAGGGTTTCTTTCAGACGTCTTCTGCATGTTATGAATAGACAGCTTTTCCTATAAACTCCCTTGAAAACTGAAAGCACATTTATGCGAGGTCAGTCACAAAAGCTTCCATTCTTGCTTGCAACTTCGAGAACAGGAGCACTACATTCATCTACACATCCTCCAGGCCAAAGTGGCGCCAGCTCTTTTGTATGCAAAGGACTGGATAAAGAGAGCGCCCCGTGCAGTGTGCTAACAACACACAGAAATCCAAATCAGCTTTAAACGTGCTGTTCAACTACCTATTTCTTTTATTCTGTTCCTCTTGTTTGAAGCACAACCTGCTCGGTGATCCTACCGCTTAAACATCACCCCACAAAGAGGCGACCACACCTAAACGACCAATTTCCTGCCAGCTGCAGTTCCACGAAATCGAGACCCATCCGCAAGCAAGCAGGGGATGCTGCAGGTGGGTCCCGGGCGGCCTTTGTCCCGCAGCGGCGGAGCCGTTGCCACCCACACCGTCACACCCACGAGAAGCGACGCCCGAGGTGAGAGCGGGAGCCCTACCTGCGGTTAGCACCTGGCCCAGCACCACCTCCGACACCTCCTCGGGGCCCAGCCCGGCCCGCCGCAGCGCCTCGCGGATGACGGCGGCGCCCAACTCGTGCGCGGGCAGCGCGGACAGCGCGCCGTTGAAGGAACCTGGCGAGGAGAGAGGGGAAAGCCGTCACCGCCCGCAGCCCCAGCCACGCCGCGCCCACTGGACACCCGCGCCCTTGGGCACCCGGCCCCTCACCGATGGCGGTCCGGACGGCCGCGACGAACACAACGGGGTCGGCACTCATGGCGGCGGCAGAGCGGAGACTGCGAGCGCCGGCGAGAGCCTGCACGGAGCCGGGACCGGGGCCGCCCCTCGCGTGTTACTGGCGCCGCCCCTCGCCTGCTGTCAGGCGGCCCGAGCCGCGAGTGGGAGGCGGTGGGGGCCGGGCTCTGCTGGAGGGAGCCGGGTTAGAATGGAGGGAGGAGCCGACATCGCCGCTCGGTGCAGGCAGCCGAGGTCTAAGAAAAAAAGGATGGGTGGGCTGAAAACAACGGCCTGTTTCACAGCTGAGCTCTCCAGTCCTTATTCCTTCCCGTGCTGAGTCACGGCCGCTCCTTTGCAGAGCAGTTCCCAGCGCAAGGACACCGACGATAACTTCTGGTACAGGCACGAAGGGAGCTGACGAGGAACGTGTCCTTCTGGATTAGTTGCTTGTAAACAGGGAGGGTCCCGTGGGTGAAGAGGCTGTCGGCAGCCATCTTGGCCAAAGGGACCACCATCAAGTAGCCGAGTTGGAAGCCTTCAGTGATAGGAGAAGTCACCAGCGTTTCACCTGGATGTGGGGAGAGCAAGCTTCAGGCTGCTCAGGGAACTGTTTGGCAAGGTGCTGGAAACTGCTTTTGAAGGCTTTGGGATCCATCAGCGCCAGTAACCTTTCAAGCAACACCTCCTAAGAGCACAGGAACAGGCAGTTCCAAAATGTTAGAGATCATGCAGGTGGGGCAGAAGGTTGGCTTGGTTGAGCAGGGATCTTCCAAGCTTAGGTAGAAAAATAAAATACATGGCCACCTGATGCAAGATGGGGTGACACAGGAGGACAACAGCATGGGAAGACTACAGAGAGCTGCTCACCACTGCGGGGAGCAAATTTGTTTGGACGGGGCTCAGTTGAAGCTGGCCAGTAATGTGGAGGACAACAAAAAGGACTTTTTAAAATACCCCACCTAATTAGAATAATTGAATCATAGAATATCCTGAGTTGGAAGGGACACACAAGATCATCAAGTCCAACTCCTGGCTCCACACAGAACTGCCCAAAATTCAAATGCTCTGAGGGTTATCCAAAAGCTCCTCGAACTCTGGCAGCTTGGGGCTGCAACCACTGCCTTGGGCAGTCTGTTCCAGGGCCCGACCACCTCTGGTGCAGAACTTGTTTCTACCACCCACCCCTCCTCTGTCACAGCTCCATGCCCTTCCCTTGGAACGCTGTCACAGGGAGCGGAGCTCAGCACTGCCCCTCCGCTCCCTGTGAGGGGCTGCATCGGCCATGAGGGCTCCCCTCAGCCCCTCTGCTCTGAGCTGTGCAAGCCAAGGGACCTCGCCACTTCTCATATAGCTTGCCCTCTAGACTCTTCTCCGTCTTCATACCTATAACTAGATGGGTATCTTTATCATAAAAGGAGACTAAGATAATTAAAGTTAGTTGACCATAGGAAGCCAGCTGATGTAATCCCGTAGGATTTCAGCAAAGCTTTTGATATTATTTCTCATGGTATCCTTCTGGACAAAATGTCCAGCTTACAGCTAGGCAAAAACATAATGTGATGGGTAAATAATAGGCATTTAGTAGAGAGTGACTAATACTGGTGTACAAAGGCAGCACTAAGATCTTGTTTATCAGCTGTCCCATATGCCAATAACGTCATCATTCTTCATGCAATATTTGACTGATTACAATTTGAGGTCATCAATGCAAACAAAAAATCAACAATGTAAAATGACCTCAGATTAGCATTACATGTCAGCAGGTGTACAAAGTCCGAATACGCTAATACATCTAAAGTGAGCCTTACAGGATTCCTTTGCACTTAAAGCTTTGCAAATATCAGCATAAATACTGAACAGAACATAAAATATGGATTCAGCCCCTTTTCTCCCCACATTTGATCTTTACCTGCTATTAGACAAAGGAGTTTGAATTTGGAGGCTGAGTGATCTCTTGACAGCTGATTTGCTTCAATTTTGTTCTCAACCACAAACAGCAGAACTGTTTTCCAACTCAGGAGGAGTGGGAGACCAGGCTGTAATAATGGGCCAACTTGAAATCAGTAAGTGATATCCTGTCTTTTGTTTGTTTGTTTGTTTTCCTGTTTGTCTTCCACCATCCTATTTATCTCTGCTTGGACATAGTATCCAGGATTGACATTCAAATGCATTAAAGGAATGCTTAAAGGAAACAAACAAACAGAACAAAAACCCCAACAACACTGCAATTGCACAAATAATACAGACCATAATCTGTATGGTACAGACTAAAGTTATTTAAACAACAATAACAAAAAAGATGACTAACCATTAACAAGCAGCTGTGCTTTGAATTCAGTGTAGTTAATGAGCAGCATAATATCCAATAACAACCTACTGCCCAATATTGGTACATTTTCACATTTCTTGGAAATCTAGGCTCTGTGAAATTCAGTCAGTAAGAATTAGGACATCACCTCAGAACAGTGAATTTACTAGCTATCATTCAAGAAGCAAGGCTATGTTGTGCAAAGTTTATCTTCCTGTGAACACAATGAAATGGACTTGTGCTTCGTGTGAAACACTGAAAATACTCAAAGTTGGCAGTTCCTTTTGGTTTGGGGTAGTTCAGTCTTATTAGGAATAGGTTAAAAGGCAAAAGATTTCAGTGTTCACTAATTTACTCTGCTAAAAAATGTTCTCTAAATTTAGCCTATGCAGATATAATTGTTACCAAATAACACTTTTTACTATATTTATATAATATAGTATATAATATACTATAATATAGTATATTAATATACTATATTTATATAGCATTATATAAATATACTATATTTATGTTGGGGATATGAGTTTGACAAAAACTAAGTTACATTTTCTGTAGGCCAAAAAGGAAAAAGAAAAAAAAAAAAAAAGTGCAAGCAACTGTGAATTTAAATTTAAAAATTGGGATAGATAATTCTATAAATCTCAAAACAACTCTTCATTTTATAACTTTAACACAAAGATTTCTAGCGCTTAATATCTCCTACCAAATGGTACAGATCTGTATTTTATGAAAATGTATCTTTGCAGTAGTGTATGATGTTTGTGGTATTTAAATTTGAGATAAAATAATTGGCCTACATTTGGGGCTTCTGTTACTAACAATGATCATGCTATCCTGCTTTTCTGTTTTGTTTTTTTTTTAATTATTCTTTCCCAGCAGCACGAGACACGCTTGACTATTTTAGTACAATGAGCATTAAAACAAGTATCTTCAAAGGTAAGAGTCAAACACTGCTCAGGTTTGCCACAATAATTATATAGCACTTCATAATACTTGATACTTGTAAGGCCCTTAGCTGTCATCTGAGTAAAGAGGCATATACTCTGCACTTGATCTGTATTTGAAATTACTTTTATTCCTGGTAGGGAGCAGGAATTGTTCTTTGGTTGGTTCCAGCAAAAAGACAGTTTTTTACAGACAAAAAGACAGCAGTGTCATGTTTTTTTCCTTCTTATACAATAGATCAGCAACCAAAACAAGTTCGCATGACAACTATCACTATTTCATGAAAATCTGATTTTCCCAAATCTTTCTGTGATTTGGGAAGACCTGAGAAAGCTTTTTCCTCTCTCCACATACTTTGGCATTGTGCTGGGATAATACAGGACATTCAGACTTGCTGAGCCCCTTTAGTATCTTGAGGTCCTTTCTGAGGTCTAGAAAGAATATTCTCTTTCTAGGTTTTCTCATTAGAGAACTGACATTGAGTTGTTTATGGATAGGTCCAGCATATAAGTTATACTTCAAAGAAGAGACTGAAAATTTGATTTACATTTTCTAACACGCCTAAACCTCAAATTCCAATATGATTAGTTAGGTCCTTGGAAGTCAAGATTCTGATAAGCAAAACATGCTTTTGGCTGTGTTAAGAACAATCTGTTCTCCTCTCTTCTTTTTTGTCAGGAAAAGATCAATCTAATCAGTATTTACTAAAAAATACCGTCTTCCCCTCAGAGAGAAACAGTGTTGTGATATTAAAACCATAATGACTTTAACATGGCTTTAAAATGGGTGTAGTCCATATCCAGCTTTATATCCTTAGTTAACTACCTAAATACACATCTGTACTTCAAATGTAAGCATTACAATGTCTAGTCATCCCAAACCCGAGCTTAACTGAGTCACCATTTGGCGGTAACTGTAGCTTAATTGACTGATTGCTTTTTAGGTGATGTCTTGAGGAAACCCTCTGCAACTTACAGGTGAATATATTCCTGACCACTGTATTGCATCCAGCAACTCACAGGTGTGCATTGGTATCACAAGTATTGCAGTCAAGCATTAAATCAGCTCCACAGACAGTAGAGTTATAAAATCATATGTAGAATATTAACATTGCTGTTGTGCTGTCCAAATGTTACTTTTTCACCGCTGTTTGCAGAGCTTTGTATGCTTGCTTGCGTTAGGACTAGCAGTGCTGCTGGGAGTTACCACAGTACCTAGGAAACAAGGAAAAAGCTACTGCAGCTACTGTGAACACAACGTGGTGTGACTATTAGCATGCTTATAACAGGAGCATGAAACAAAGCTCCAAAATGCATTACATGCGTTTTTAGCATTGTAGTGTTTAAATTTGTGCATGAAGAAATTGGGTCAGTTTGGTTAAGGTCCATAGTTAAGGCCCATTCCAGTATTTAACACCTATGACCGCTTCATCTGTTCATCTTCAGCATTTAAAGCAAACACCTGCAAAGGATTTCTGGAGGAAATGGGGCAGGAAATCCCAAAGCAATCACAGTCCCTGTTTTCTAGTTGAGAACTAAGATTAGGCTTTAGAAAAAACTCAAGCCTTCTGCTGTTGGTGTCAACATTCACACAAAACTTGCTTCGTGTAACCACACAACATTTTTGCATGCACGCCTTGGCCTTCAGGATCTTTCAGTTGCTAACTTAGAAGCATCTGTTTCCCTATACAAATACAGACATAGGGAGTACGTTCGCTGGAATTCCTCCTACAACGTTTTGCTACCATGAGCACAGCCACGAGGCTGGATTTCTATCACACCTTCAGCAGGCAGTCAGCGAGGCGCAGAGAACCTGCTTTAGTGGCGGGCTGACGACTTCCAGAAGCCCCTTCCAGCCCTTACAGTTCTACGATTCTGTGACGCTAACGAGCACAACCAGCGAAAGCTTTCCCTCCCAGACCTGGCAGCGGGAGAGAATCCCGAGCTCGCAGCGCGCAGCGCTCATCCCGCGAGGCGCCCGATGGAGCACGGCAGCTCAGAACCGGTAAGGCGGCACGTGAAGGCGCAGCGCCCTCACAGGGCGATCCTCCAGCCCGCGGTATCCTTCCGCCCGCCCCATGATGCCACGCGCGCCGCGCGCCCCGCCCCTCCGCCCGTTTAACTGACAGCTTTTAAACCAACGTTTCGACAACCGAGGAAACAGCTGCAGCAAAATAGCGAGCCCAGCCCACCACCGCCTACTACGAGAGAGGCGAGTTCCCAGAGGAGCCCCTACAGCAGTCGGGTCGGACCCGCAAGGGGCCGTGTAGCCAGCGTAGGCGGCGTTGCTGTATCCGTCACTGCGGTGGCTCCCGCCGCGCCGCGCGGGTTGCGCGCGCAGCCGCCGCCCTGTGGCGCGGGGCGGGCGGTGGGCGGGGCGGCCGGACGCTCATTTCCTCCTTGGGCGCCATTTTGTAGCGCAGAGAATCCGCAAATAAAGAGCGGGCGGGAGCGGCGCGCGGGGACGCGGCGGCTGGGGGGGACGCGGCGGCGACCCCGGCTGCGGAGCGGCAGGGCACGGCGGCGGGCGCGGGCGGCGGCGGCGCGCGGCGCGGGCGGCTGCGTTCGGCCCTCCATGTGACGGGTGCGGCCCAGGCAATCGAGCGCGCTGCCGAGAGAGCGGGCCTCCGCATCGCCGGCGGGAGGTAAGTGGACGAGCGAGGGCCGCTCGCCGCGTCCGGCGGCGGGGTCTGGCGAACGGCGGGCACCCGGCGGTCCGCCCCTCATCTCGGGCGGGAGGGGAGCGGAAGCGCGCAGAGCCATTTTGTGCGAGGGCCGGCGCCCCGCGGGGAGCCTCCTACCCCGCCCTCGGCAGCGCCGCGCCCCGGCGCCGTCCGCCTCGGGGAAGGCGGGAGGGGGCGGGCAGGGCCGCAGCGGGGTCTGCGGCTGCGGCGGGCCTGGGCCGCGGGGCTCCGCGCAGGAGGCGGGGCTTGGCCGTGGGGAGGGGAGGGGCGGGCGCCGAGGCGGTGTGAAATCATCCCGCGGCAGAGCGTGAAGCGTACGTAAGTGCGTGTGTGTGGGGTTGTGTAGGGGGTATGCTTTTTTCCCCCACCCCCCTTCTCGCGGAAGCCCAGAAGCTTCGCAGGGGTTTCCCCACAGCATTCATTTACATATCATTAAAGTAACTGGCAGTTACTTGAAGTGTAATTAGGAAAGCAGCAGCTTGCTCGCATCTGATGCTTAACTACTTAGCTTTTTGACTTCTTTTTCCTGTCTAAATCCTCAACTGATAAAAGTTTTCAGTAAAAGCTGTGCAGGCTACCAGGGCTTCCAAAAGCAAGGTGTGCTTTCTCCATTTTGGGCTTCTTGTGTTTGAACTTCCATAAAAACCCTGATGAAATCCTATAAAGCCTCTGTCAGTGGCCATGTTCTCATTAAATACAGGGCGTAACTTTATATTGAGAAGATGCAGAGAGAATGAGATGTAACAGCTGACATTGCCCAAACAATTGTGGAAGTGCTTAGCTGGGATACTGTGGTTAAGCTGTTCATCATGTAAATGAACTTTAAAAGAAGGTTATATGGAAACATTGTTTTCATTGTTTTTTTCATTATAGAAAATTACACTTACTGTGTTCTTGAAAAACATTTCAGAACTGTGTGGCAGAGATCAGCTCTTTTTCAGAGGGCAGGTGAGCGATGAAGAGTGCCTTACTGCGCAGCACTTGGAAAGCCACTGAGTTGAGTTTAGAGTGAAAGTTTCAGCTGTCATGTTACTGACAGTAGTGCATAAATGTATGTGTAAGAAAGATAAGATAAATCGCTGTGACAACTGAGTGTTATAATCAGCCTGATGCTCATAGTGCTTCTGGAAAACACTGGGACCGACGGTACAGGTTCAGTCCATGCCAAAAATAAATTCCTGATCTCTTTTTTGAGTCACTTTAGATCCCCCAAGTTTACATGGGAATTGGGGGTTGAAATTCACAAATACAGAAAGAGCACTGTTATCTATCTGTATATGTAGTCAGCCTATGTTTTCCGAGATAACTTGTTGAATGCTGTTAGTAAACTTTTTTGTGGTGGTGTTTTTATATCTATCACTGCAAATGATAACATGTGATAGTAAAACTACCTTCTGTAATGCAGTGGCCTGTAACATCCATCTTCCTCACTGTTGCTGAAGGATCTTCAATAGGTGGCAAGAGATAGTTTTGTTGTAAATATTGGAGTAGAGGTGTGCTGCTGATGTAGAGAGCTGAGTATTGGGATCTTGTGCTTACCCTGGACACGCAAGGTAGCCCAGGCTTAGACAGAACATCAAACTTACATTTTCTCCACACTTGTTGCAGCACTCAAGTGTTTGTAAGTTACATGCTCCTGAGCATTCATGAGCCAAGTATTTGGGTAAACTCAGCTTTTTTTTTTTTGGCATTTGCATGCTTCTGTTACTTTTTGGAGGAACATGCAATTAAATAATTGCATCGTCTGCGCGTGGTTTAATTGGTGCTAGTTGTAGTTGTAGCTTTCTTGAACATAGGAAATGGTGCTTCTCTCTGGCAAGGGCTCAGAATCACAGAATTGCTCAGGTGGGAAAGGCCTTAGAGATCATCAAGTCCAACCATGACCTAACCATACTGCCTAGCAATCTTCTGTTAAATCGTGTCCTTGAGAACCACATTCAAATAGTTTTTAAACACATCCAGGGATGGCAACTCATCCACCTCCCTGGAGAGCCTATTCCAGTGCTTAACAACCCTTTCTGTAAAGGATGCACTTGAATGGTGCTCATGTTTTCAAGGCTGGTACTTCCCAATACAGAAGCAGTGAAAGATTCCTAAACATTTTTAGTAAAATTGCAATTGAAGTAATAGGCGACTTAAATACAGGGGTCACTAGCATTCTTCTTCCAATTCTAAGTTATTCTGTATTGGATTGAATGAGTGAGTTGAGCACCATTGAGTTCATATTTAGCCTCTTGAATATATTCAAGGTATGCGTTAAGTGAAGCAGGAGCTGTGCCAGAAGTTAAAGCACTGGGGAGTGGGGAGGAGAGGCCTTTCTATCTTGGGGAAGCACTTCAATGTCTGTCATGAAGGCTAGGAACAGGAAGCTGCCATTCATCAGTGAGATGCTTCTTCTGCATGTTTTTAGAGCCATTCCCATGGATTCTGATGTCAGTTTCTATTTTATGAAGGGCTTAGAATCTGTTTCTTCTGTGTGCTCTGCTTGCTGTCTTAAGAAGACTGTTGTTTTTTTGTTGTTTTTTCTTTTTAAATTTTATTTGAAGGGAGTTCTGTATATTTGTCAGTGGTTAGTAGGTTTGTGTAAGGTGAAGTGATGGTGCTTCATGTGGCATGTCTTTGTGTTATTGATGGTAATGGGGCTCTTAGGATTTGTAGAAGTTAAATTAGTTCACTGGGTGCCTTTGTGAATATACTTTGTGAATATGCTTTGTGTGAGTCTTTTTGAGAACAGTTTTTTGAATTGAAGTGCATTGTTTTCATGAAGTTGTGCTCGTGACCAAGGAATTGGCCGTGTACTTTTTCTAGTATATATGAGTAGCAGCAGCTTTACAAACCTGTCCAATCTCAATGCTGTTTGCAGCTTTCTGTTGGAAGGCACATTGCAAAGATGCATGCCTTTAAAGAAGTTCAACTTCCTTGTTAAATATGCTTTAATGCTGTACGTTTAAGAGTTTTTGTGGGCTTGGTTTTTAATGTTATTACTTGTTAAAAAAAAATCTGTGTGCAGGTGAGGAAGCATGTCCAGTAACTCAAGGAAGTGTGAATATTTAACTTAGCACAAATACAATCCAATTGTGGTACAAACACACGAGACAAATTAAATTTGATAGTGTACGCAAGCCATTAACTGACATGCTACCTTCCCTAAAAATAACCGAGGGCTAAGTAACTGCTTAATATTTATTTATCACTATCTTAAAGGTAGTGTAAGAGTTGAAAGCACATAATGTAACCCAAACTTTACAGATAATGTTCCCAAATCAGTTGCTTTATTCTAAAATGGTGCTGAAGTAGTAGTATTAATTGCTTTTGTAGTTGATGTAATCCCCTTCCTTGGGAAACATTGCATTAAATAGTTTTGGACATACAAGAAATGTCACTTTGCCTACATTTATATAAATTGATAAAGTCTGATGTTTTGTTCTTAGTTAAGTTGAAAAGTATTACTAGTAGCGTTTTTAGATGCTAAAGAAAGCTTTGGCTCACTTCTAGGAAGTAGTCCACTGACTTTTTATCTCGATGACAACAGTAAACTTGTCATAGTTGTAATCTGGCTGTATGTTGTATGGAGCCAACATGTCAGTAATTTAGTATCAGAAATAGAGAAATGAAGAGTAGAAGTACAGGTGTCTGATGACTGTTTCATACGCAATAGTAACTAAACTAATGCTCCTTTTCCCCCCTTCAGAGTTCACAATGACGAATGAAGAACCTCTCCCAAAGAAGGTATGTTTAAAAATATTTGTGGCCCCCCTGCTCCCCCCGCCCCAGATAGTCATGATAACTTGGTAAGTTGTGCTTCTCCTTTTGCTCCACAGGTTCGTCTTAGTGAAGCAGATTTTAAAGTTTTGCCTAGAGATGAACTTATCCTAAGGTAAAGCATCAGTTTTGTTCTTTCCCTATGGCAACACTTTATTGAATTCTTTACAGACGATGTAATGTACCCTTCTCTTGGTTTTCAGCACTCTTGTTCTGAAAACCGATAGCATTTTCACAGTGCGTCTTTTTTTAATGCTTTCATACTCAAAATATTTTTATATGTAGTTTGTGTCCTTCAGGAAAAAGTGTTTCCCCTCAAAGTCCTGGAAAGTGTTTTCTAATCCATAAGTAGGAGTTGTTTTTTCTTCACTTGCAGCTTTAGAAGTCAAGGTTGCATATGTTCCTTGCTAGATAGTAAGTTATTTTTAAACATCACAAAAAGTAAACTACTTACTGCTGCAGGACTCTCCTAGTCCACGCAGTTGTCTTCTCAGCACATTCAGGTATTAACAGTAAAATGTCAAATTTTACTGATTAGCACTCAAAACTTGTATATAGAAAAGCCCAGTTATGTTTTTCACCTTACAGAAAATTAAGGGTTGCTATGGAAAACACATCAATGATTCTGTCACATAGACCACTTGATTAAAGAAACAGACCAAGGCACAGGTATACAGAGCCTGTGTATCTGAATTTTCTGATTGATAAACAAGGGACTAAATGAATCTGTGGGTCATTTATTTATCTGGTAGAGTAGTTTGTGCATTTTGAAAAGCTTTAGCTCTTGACTTTTTGTGCATTGTAAGTTATTTGCATTATTACAGTCTCCTGAGGTGGTTAAATGTTAGCAATTCACAGGTGAGTTTAAAGGGCTAAATTGTGTAGGAATGTAAGAATACAGGTCCAACGCAGCTGGTACTACTTCTGCTAGCCACTACTGGAGTGACATTTATTCCATTGGGGATCAGCATCATCCTTCATATGTTTCAAACTGGTCTCTGGCTTCATCTCCTCAATATCTATTCTTTTGGAGTGAAGAGGAAGGTGTTTACACAGAAAAATGCTGCTTTTGGGTGGTTTAGTTCTTGGGAATCTCTAACAGAAATTTTCATACTCAAGAATATCTCTGGGGATGTTCTTGGTTGCTTTCTGCCTTAGAAGTTGATACCTGTTTATTAAAAGGAGAATACGGTGGAATCTGCCCAAGGAGCTGAAGTGTGTCAGCAGATAAACTGAGTTGGTGAAGAGACAGAAGGCAATGGACTGATGACAGCTGTGTTGTTATTGTCTTCCTCTTAATGTGAATGAAACAACTTCTGTACTCAGAAAGGCCTTATTGCTTTAAGGAGAGTAACTGTCCTTATTTAATGCCATACTGGCCATGTCCATTTTGTTTGCATTCAGCAGTTCTGCAAACACTCTTCAAAATTTCATCTATGTATGTAAAGGATTTACACTAACCTTGATTTTGTTCATGGCTTCATATGAAGCTGGCAATTACTGCACTTACTGCTAACTTCATTTGTAGGTTGGAATAAAATGTTATGCCATTATGCAAGTATCATTTTAATTAAAGGCATCTCCACTGCTTTCAGGCATAGAAAAATGTGCTGACCCCTACCACATCATCTTAAAATAAGATGGAGAGTGTTCGTGGGTTTTTTCCCCCACGCTGCAATGGGGCATATGCTTTTAAAATAATGGTGTGTCATCTATGGTTTGTTCTTATAGCTGATGTGTTATCTCTGTGCGAGTTGAGCTGCTAAATTGCATGTGTGGAAAATACGAATGCTTTCTGTCACTTCCTCTGTGTTGTGTTGAAACTTCACTAATATTTTCCACAAAGCTTGTAATTGAGGTTTGCTGTTGCTCCCACTGACTGAAAGTGAGCAGGAGCAACAGGATTTGTCTGGCCTGTGGGGCATTTCTTTGTCTTGTTGCAGCTGTGGTATCACCTGTTTATCTTCTTCTTCTCTGCAGTAGGATAGCTCCTGTCAGTCTGTGAACAAGGAAGAGCCAGGAACATGATAGCAAAGCGCTCTGTAGATCGTAGCTGTAAAAAAACTTCTTATCTGAATTCCCTGGGCTGTTTAGCTTAGTGGTCAGTATGCTGAAGTGCCTATATTTACTCAAGCGGTGGGTGAAATACAGTGCCTTTACTGACTTCTACTCAGTGTGTCACACAGCCAGTCAGTTTTGGAATGGCTTAAGCTCAGCGCTGTTTCTTCCTTCAGGTTGGCTTCAGAAATGTTCTCGAAATGTTTTGACTTTAAGAAAAAATCTTGATAATTACTGCGACGTGTCAGGTATTTTTGTAGTTAAAGAGCTGCAACTGCAAATTGAGTTGAAAAGGGTGGGCCAATGAACTGCTTGTTTCATGCAGATAATTTTAAACTTGTGTTATTTCATTTTCTGTTTGGATGCCTTTAGCTTAGTAGGTTGTTTTAATGGTTTAAAAGAGGTCTGATTGTATGAAATGAACCTGCTTTGGATTTTTGTCTTTGTAATTGCTAGCTTTTTGGTTTGCCCGAAGGGAGGTAAAAGTTTCATCCCTGGAACAGAGTTTGACATCTGTAGTTGTACCAGAATTACTGAGACCGTGTTCATGTACAACATTGAAGCTGCTTTAGTAGAAAGCCTCTGATTTTTGAACTTGATTGTCGGAGTTTTCTCTGTCAGTGTGGTGATCACAGGTTTATTCTGTACAGTTTCTTAAACATACTTTCAGAGGAACTGCTGCAATATTTGCCAGGTTTTGTCTGTTTTGACAGAGCATAGGTCATTTTGTCTTGAAGGTCATTTTTCTGGAGGAGCTGGGAGTCATGCGACTTGGAAAGTCCATGACATGTTCTAATACAGTCTCTGTTCTTTTCCAGGAATTGCGTTCTTGCTTAAATGCTGGGACTTACTGAGAGGTGATCTAGAGATGGTAGCTCTGACTTGTGTGGTGACCACAGGCTGTGTGTTTTCTTTCTGATGGTAGTCTGTTACATCTGCCTGTCTTGTGTTTCAGGGCTTTGTTTTGCTCACTTTATATAGCTCCTGTTACTGATCAACAGATCTCAGTTTTGACAGAGCTGTTGTTTTCAGGCTGTGAGAGAACTCTGCCAAGTAATGCTGCATTTAAAGACTTGCTTTTTTATTCTTCCATGTATTCAATTCATGCAAAATACAGGTTCTTTCTGTATTTGCTGTTTAGTAGACTATTTCAGTTTCCCTTTTTGAGGGCTGTCATTCTGACTGAATGCTGTAGTTCCAGTGGTCAAACTATGAAATCTTTGTTTCTAACCAGAGGTGTTTTTTTAAAAGCAGCTAAAACAATAAGTTTAAGGGTTTGGTGGGAGTGCTGCTGCTCTCCTGCAGATCTTAAATGTGCTCATTGCTGATTCAGCTGAAGATACATATATATATTTACTGCTAGAAGGAATCTTCTGCATGCTTTTGTGTTGCTCAGTGATGTGATCTCACATGCTGATATAGATCAGGTGCTTCACAGGCCATTTCTAGACTGCTTGTTTATGAAACCATTCAGATCTTATAGTTTAGAGGTAAGAATGTTGTAGGTTGGGAAGTAGTTGTGATGGGTCTGGCATAAAATGTTGGGGAGGAAAAGGGCAAATTGGGAGGGAGGGAAGAGAAACTGTCCATTTCTCTAGTGGCAATGTTTGTTAGGTGAACTTATTTAACCTTGTGGAATGGTAATGGTGTGAAAAAGACATGCAGTCAGTAGTACTCCTGTGCTTCCCCCCCTAAATTAAACAAACAAAAAACCGCAACCTAAACGAACCCAATGGCAACAGCCAAACAGAAAGGACCAAAACAAAAGCAACAGCAACAAAAAGCAGCAATGCACAAAGCTTGTTGATGAGTCATGGTAAACTTTACAGTAGACTTTATTTGCTATTGATGATTTGTATCAAATGCAATGCTGTTTCTCAGTGTGAAGTTTTCTGAATCTGGATGCATCACATTAACAGCATAACTTCAAAGAGTTATTTAATTGGTTGGCTGTTCAGTAAATATGACCAGTATGGTCTTGCTTTAAATGAGCTGTAATAACTGCTTAACCTGGACTGCAGGCTGTAGTGTACCACTGATAGATCATTCTACTTGCTCTGCTGTTCACTTGCTAACAGACATGTATTATCCTTGTGTTACAACTTCTGTTACAGAGTTCTGTTTGCATGATTTCACTTTGACAGTGAGAGGCTTCTTGGGTACTTAGCACAGATAACTAAGTAATAAGTCTGATTTGATTCTAGTGTTTGTCAAAAATGTTAGAAGTAGTTTTTAAGAGGTAAATTTTGAGTGAAAACAAAGCACTGTCTTTTATTGCGTGATTATCTCTTGATGTTTTCTGATTTTTATAGTAAATATATAAGCTAAAAGTTCAGGAATTAGATGCTTTGATTTTAATAAATAAATATTTTTCTTTCTGCAATAGGTGGAAACAGTATGAAGCGTACGTGCAAGCTTTGGAGGGCAAGTACACAGACCTTAATTGTAAGTTAGCAAAGTTTCAAAACTGTGTGAGTTGCCTCAATGTTTTAAATGTTTGTGTAAAGCAGAGTGGTCAAACAATGTCATGTTAGTGTTAAAAATAATAAATATTCATCATAAGTGCAATGTCATATTATTATTTTTTTCTAAGCAAAGTCCTTGTTTTTCCCAGTAGGAGTTTTCAGACTTTCCCAGTTTTTCAAGCAACTTCTTTTTCTTTGCCAATCTGAAATGACTTCTCAGAACTCTGTTTTTGCATTTGTGGACCATCAGTACGTGAACTGTTAGGCAAAAACACAACCCCACAATTACCTCTATTTTCAGAATTCTTGCAGTGGTGGAAAGTTTTCCTCTATCAAAATACTGTGAATGTTTGTGCTTTCTGTAATCTTACACAATTGTAAATCACATGGGAGGGAGAACAGTTCCTAAAGATCTAAAATGAATATCCAGCTGATTCTTTATCTGACTGGGTAATTTGAATTAACAATTTGAATGTCGATTTTATGTAATCTTTAAACTTTGGGCTGTACTTCAGTCTTTTGAAAGTGAGACTACTGGATAATTTCATCTTACTCTCAATTGAGAAGGTCTAAATGCATTTGGGAAGTGTCTGATTTACCAAGTCTGAAGTCAGTTTTGAAAAGTTATGTGAGCAGCTTGGGACTCTTCCTAAGTTTTCTGTTCACCTTATCAGCCTCAATACCCAAAATCTTGGAAGCAGTAATTTTGAAGGGATTTCTTGTCAGTCCACGGATGTTCCCTTTTAACTCTGTTGTTACATCTCATCTATTGCCACATATGCAACAACAGCAAATTAGAAATAATAGTTCTGAAGCAAGTTGTGATGTTTATACTTAAAGCAGGTCTAGTACTTGTCTACCAAAAAAAAAAAAAAAAAAAAAAAAATTTGAAAAACCCACAACCTTAATTATTCCAGCTTTCAATCATTATATATTTGAAGGTAGCAGGGTAAATGTATTCTGTTTGTATCAGGCTGCTTGCACGTGGTCCAGTTTTTGGATAACTTGGAACTGTGGCTTTCTTCCATATTTTGTATATTAATTTTTATGAATCTTCATGGATCAGAAGACATCCTTGTGTCTGATCTGTCATGTCTGAGGTTCTCCACTGACTTACTGTCACACTTAAAGTGTTGAAATCGCTTTGAGAACTGATCACACGTGACACCACTTAAGACGTGGAATTTGTTGCAAATGTCAGGAGAGTTTCAGCTTCCCCAGTTTCACAGTGCAAGCAATAGTGGTGAAGGATGGAGCAATTGTTTAATTAATCAAAATTTTATTCCTGTATAAATCATGGGAACACTTCCAAATTTAGTAGTAAAGAAGGATAGCTGTATTTAAAATAGAACTTGTCAAGCTTTTTCAAGCACTTAATGATACTTTGAGCTCTTTGTTACTCATGCTTATAGTTGTGGTTAATTTAACTCTTTTGCTGCCAATGAATTTGACTGTCAGCTTTTTTTTTTTTTTTTTTTTTTTTTTTTTTCTCCAAGCTGTCTTGAAAAAGTGTTTGGGAAAGGATGCTTTAAAACCTGTGCTTTTTGTTGTATTAATTTTATCAGCTAATGATGTGACGGGATTGAGAGAATCTGAAGAGAAACTGAAACAGCAACAGCAAGAATCTGCCCGAAGAGAAAATATTCTGGTCATGAGGCTGGCAACTAAAGAACAGGAGATGCAAGAGTGTACTGTAAGTATTTAGAAATAGGTGTTTTAGGCTGTTCCAGGAGTTAATGGAGAGTACTTATGCTATGTGTTTCATGTATCTGTAGCATTATAGTTTCTGTAATTAAAAAAAGGCAGGGTACTTAAGCTTTCACTAAGTTAGTAACTAACATTCTGTAAAGTGTTTTGTGTTGTTAAAGATTGGTTATTTTGATTGATTTTCAGCAGCAGTTCTGCTTGGAAGAGCATTGCAATGCTCACTGTACATATTGACCATAAATGTTACTTATGACTCTTTGAATGCAGGAAGAAATTGAAACCTGAGGATAAGATTCAGCATATTGGATTTTATTTAGACTTCTTCATGCTGATGTTTATGTTGTATTCAGATAACTGTCTTCTGCATCCATTTGGCTGGTTAGAGAGTGCTTTTGAAATGTATCAGATCTGCTTCTTGGATTTCTAATGTTCTTTGTACTGATGCCTTTGTTGTTGCTGTTGTTCTATTTTCTCTCTCCTGTATTTCTGTTGGTCTTCTGTGTTTTGTTTTGGCTTCTTGGAACAACCTTTTGCCAGTTTGGGACTTCTCATGGTTTTGGATTATCTTAACTTCATTTGCATCTGCTTCTTTAACTGGCGGTTCCTGAGAGAGGATTGTAAAAAGCTTCTTAATGGTAGTTTTTGTAACATACTGAGAGCTTCTTTTAGGCAGAATATAAGCTCTCTGAAAAACCAGTAACTAGTTTTGTCACTTTTTGTTTTTTCCTTCTTTTATCCTTCCTTTCTTTTTTCCTGTAGGAGTCCTGAGCTGTCAGGTATTGCAATTAGTGTAAGATTTAGCCCTGTATGCTTTACTATCCTAAGACTGTAAGATGACAGACATTAGTCTGTACTGAGTATTTGTATGGAAAACAACAGAGTAAAAATTATTTTGCAGTGGTTAATAAATATATCAATGGAATTGAAGGGCTCTTGTGGATATTGTCTAGTCCAATCTATCAACTTAGAGCAGGGTCAGCTGGAGCAGGTTACTAAGAGCTAAGTCAGATTTTCAGTGCCTTCTGGAACGGAGACTCTACAGTCTTTCTGGACACCCTGTGCAAAGCATTTTCTTATAGTTTAAATGGAATTTCTTGTATTTCATTTTGTGCCCATTGCCTTCTGTCCTTTCAGTGGGCATCAATGAGAAGAGCCTGGCTTCGCCTTCTTTACTCCCCCCACCAGGTATTTATGCACATTGGTAAGATCCCCCCTCAGCCCTTTTTTTTTCCTCCAGGCTGAACAGTCCCAGCTCTCAGCCTCTGCTTGTGTGTCAGATGCTTCGAGCTCTTCGTTTTGTCCTTTATATAACCCTTCATTGGCTTCACCCTAGTATGCCCAATGTCTCTTACTGGGAAGCCCAGAACTGACAGTGCTCCAATTGTCTCACCAGTGCTGAGTAGAGAGAAAGAACGGCCTCCTTCAACCTGCTGGCAGTGTTCCTCCTAATATAGCCTGAGGTGAACATGCATATAGTTCAAAGAAGCATTGGAAGATTTCTTGGCTTGTATTATCAGATGTTGTTTTCCCTGTAAAGTGACAGTAGCAAAATAAATTGTTAAATGTGAGCTGTAAAGCTAAGCTATAAGTTGCTAACTCATTTAATATTTAATAGATGGACAAAAACTAGTCACCGTATCATAAATGAATGTGTCAAGTAACATATCCATAAAGTAACTTCCTTACTTTGTAGTGGTTAACTGTCTTAAGATTCATATATATGCAAAATATTCCTGTGACACTGAATTATTTGTATGTAAACCTTTTCTATCACATCTTCAGTGTCTGTGTTGTCAGGTTTCTTAAAAATTGCAGGTAATTATTTGCTGTATAATACCTAGTGACCATATTATTCTTAACGTATTTGGTGGGACAGCCTTTATTTGCACAAACTTAGCACATTTGAGTCTTGCAAATTTAAATGGAGAAAATTTAAAATACTGTACTGTACCGTATTCAAAATTAATAGTTTACAGATGTGATTTTGCTGATTACCAAGGTGTAAACACTTTGCTACTTAAAATTCACTGGTCCTGTTTTAAATAGGGTGTGATAGACTCTGTCTGGTTCTCTTTTTAATTTTTACCCTTTTTTCATTAGTGACAAAACGCAGCAAAATCTCATCAGCTTATAAAAGTCACCAGTGTTTGCGAAGCTTTGCAGGCACGTGTGTCAGAGAAGCAATCGCTTGATTATAATAATAATTGTTATGATTGTGGTATTGAAGGAGCGTGATGGTGGTTGAGTGCATACTTCCTTTCTCTGTTGTGCTCTGTTCCCTGTCCAGTTGCAGAGTATATGGATTTCTTTTGAGGTAGGAGCTTGCAGAGTTTGGTGTTGCAAACCTACTTTGTGTAGTTCAGATTGACTGCTTAAAGGACTGCTTTGTGGTTTATGGATTTGATATTTCAAATATCCCATCGTTCACAGCCACTCTTTTTTACCCAACTCCCACCCCTTTAAAAAAAAAAAAAAGGCTGCTTATAGTAGGTAGGAAAGGACATGTTAGGTATTGACTGCTGTCCCTACATAGAGCTTTACTTTTAGCAGAGATGGTGATTGTTACTTTAGGGAAACGCTTTAATCCCCTCCTAAGATACTGCATAGCTGCTGGACTAGACAGGCATTAGGAAGTGCTTGCTACTCAACAGCTTTTTGTGAAACAAACAGCAGTAATGAACGTAAACTTCTAGATGTGGATGGATTTGTAGTACTGTGAAAGTAGTTATTATTAATTTTCTTGTGATTTGGATTACAAATTTGTTATTTTTTTCTGCATTATCACATTCCCTCCTTTCTGCTTCTTCTGTACACAAAGTATTTATATTCATGCTTACTCAGATGGCTTGTGCTTCTTGTCAAGCACTTGATTTCTGTTTAAGTACTTCATGTCAGAGTGTCTGTTCTTTGTGGATGTCTTCGGGCGGCCTTGCTGAGAGGCTTCAGCTGTTCTCTAGAATGTGAGAAGCAGAGTCTTAACTGAAAAAAAAAAAAAAAAAAAAAAAAAGCCCACCCAAACTAAAATGCGTGTAGCTTAGTGGAATACTTCAGCATTTTCTTGCCTTGAGTTTGAGCAAACAAGATTATACTGTAGTGATTCTGTCTGTGAAAATTCATCCCTATTTGTTCACCTTACAGACTTTTCAGAAGTATTATCAGTGCTTCAGGAATGTGAACAGTCAAGAGGTATTTTTAGGTGTTTGAGTGGACATGACTACTTCTGTGCATTCAGCTCTAGCCTGTAATTGAGCTTTTGGACATGAATACAGGCAAACCTTTCCACCTCTTGCTCGAGAATATAGAAAGAAAGAGAGGCATGCTAGGGAGTGTTTGGAGGGGGCAAGAATGGGAGACTTGGATTGGCAAAGCGGGAAGGTAAATGGAATAAGGAAGTAGGCAGGATTAGTAGGTATGGGCTTGTTTTGGAACTATGATGGATCTGGAAAGAGTTGCTAGATCTGGGTAGATGAAAAGTCAGAACTCTGGGGTTACATAACTAGAGAAGAGAATTGTGGAGGTATAGAGAAAACTGGAGGAATAAATCTTTTAAGTTTGGGGAAGGAATTGATGAGTTGTTCAGCTCAGGCAGATTTCTCCTGTGCTACTGTTTCAGAAATGACAATTGAGGTACTATGTTGAGCCCACGCAAACTCTTCCTGTTTGGCCTAGTTATGTGAGCTAGAGATAAACAAATTATGTGCTTTAAATAGTTCGCATTTGACAGAATCATCCGGGTCATATTGAGCTTTTCAGTTCTGACAGCAGTTTTTCACACTAGTGATTCAGGGAATCTGGCATTACAAGAGGTTAGGAGCTAGGGTAAGGCAAAGAAAATTTTTTTTCTCAGCGATGCCTTTCTAGAAATGGATTGCAAACCATGTTATTGTGGGGATAATGTTGCCAGCTGGAGGTTTGTCACTGTCTGTAGAGTTCTGTTAAGAAAGTGGTTTCACTTTCTGCTAGTGCTGGCTCTCAGAAGGACAGGTTGTTGAAATACCTACATTAGCGGAAATATCAGAAATGTTAGTGGGTATATATAGGGCCACTTAAATGATCAGAGGGCTGGAGAACCTCTCCTATAAAGAAAGGTTGAAGGAACTGGACTTCTTTAGCTGGGATAAGAGAAGGCTCTACGGGGACCTCAGGTACCTTCCAATACTTGAAGGTAGCATATTGGAGGGGGAACACAGAGGGTGGTGATGCACTGGAACAGGTTGCCCAAGGAGGTTGTGGATGCCCCATCCCTGGAAGGCATTCAAGGCCAGGCTGGATGTGGCTCTGGGCAGCCTGGTCTGGTGGTTGGCGACCCTGGACATAGCAGGGGGATTGAAACTGAATGATCATTATGGTCCTTTTCAACCCAGGCCATTCTATGATTCTGTGATAACAGTAAGTTAAATAGCTTAATAAATGAGCAAGACTTTGAGCATTCAGTGAGATTCAGTGAGGTGAAATCTCGGGGGGGGGGGGGGGTGCAATCTATACAAGAAATATTAGGATAATCTGAATTTGGGCTTCCTTTTTATAAGTAATGTTTATATGAATGGGTTCTTGACTACGTATTTCTTGAAAGTATTTTTTGACTCCCTTTCTATTTCTGAATACATAGAAATTTATCTATTTAATCAAACTTTTTAAAAACAATTTTATTTCAAATATTTTTTTCTGAAGTAGATAAATATACATTGATTGTATCAAATGAGGTTAGTTTGAAGTATTTCATCCATTTCACTGGCTTTGGAATTACGTATATATGAAAAAGAATCCAAGTATCAGTGCTATTTATACATAAATTAAACATCTTCCTAAATCAGTAAGTGACTCTGAGGTCACTGCTACACATTTTTTAGGAGTTGAACAGTATCTTTGTACTTAACTTTCTTTTCACTGTTGCTGCATGAAAGCTTTTCATGGAAGTGGTTAAACTGACTGCTACTGACTGTGCTGTGCTGTAAGCAAAGCGAAGAGTAGGGAGCAGCTTAACTCTTCCCCTTGATTTGCTGGTAATGGCTTGTACTGTTGTTCATTTTAACTGCTGCTGTCAACCTGGTTGGAAGATTTGTGTGCAGCAGAAGGCAAAACCCCTGACTTTGAATTAATGTTTCTCATTCAATCTGTAAAGTCAGTGTGTAAATGTACCTCTAGGTGACCAAGAAATGTGTAATAGGAGGAGCATCATAAATTGCACTTAAGAATGGTTTCTTTGCAGGCCAAAATAATTTTACTTACTAGCTGGAAGAAGATTTAAGAAACTTTCAAAAAAGTATATTAATCCAGTATAAGTACAGTGAAGTTTTGATCAATAAGTACACTATATTTAAAATAAATAGTTATAAGAATTCCAGGTGTAAATATAAGACTGTTTCTAGGGTTTTGCTTACTGCAAGAGGATCAAATCAGTCTAAACTTATTTAATTGATTTGAGTGGCTCTAAATGATTTTTTTCAAGAAGAAAAAGATGGCAACTTGCTGCATAGTTACCATGCTCACAAAAACACGTAGGTATTTAGAAACACCTTTCAGCAGATACGTGAAGATATTACCAACAGTAATCTCTATGTGTTCTAGAATAACTTTAATTGAAGTTGTATGGAAATCAGTCATTCTAAGCAGGCAGCTCTTCATATAAATATTTTTCTTTGGAAGTATGCAAGCAGTTTTAAAAGTAAAGGGAGAACTATAATGTTCCAGTAGATCAGGCACATGTTAACTGGTGTATAGAAAACAGCTTGAAACAAAAGAAAAAGATCAACCTTGAAAGTAGTTTTGAAGGCCTTGGCAGAATTGGGTTTGGAGACTGGGTGAATATGCTTATTGATAAGGGCACAGGTGGGCAGAAGTTGTTTTCATTCTGTCCTTAACAGGTTAGAGCGTTGTAAGAAGGCAAGTTTCCTTGATGTCGTCTTTGGAGTGGCTATTTTTAATCCTGTCTGTGTGATCATAAGCGTATTGAATTATGTATAAATAAATCTCTTTTCTTATTTTGTGCAGAATCAGATTCAGTACCTCAAGCAAGTCCAGCAGCCTAGTGTTGCCCAACTGCGATCAACAATGGTGGACCCAGCCATCAACTTGTTTTTCCTAAAAATGAAAGGTGAACTGGAACAGACTAAAGACAAACTGGAACAAGCCCAAAATGAACTGAGTGCCTGGAAATTTACGCCTGATAGGTAAACAAAACAAATACTCCCCAGACAAGACTTCCCTGACAGTCCCACTACGAGAATGCTATGGTGGGACAGCCAAGTACTCGTTTCCACACCAAGACTCAGACGTTTTGAGGCAAAAGCCACATTCTTATACTGTCCAGCTTGTAATGCTTAATGTAAAACTTACCAGATGAACCTTGTGTTTCAGCTTTTTTCTCCCCCTTTGCTTCAGAGGCCTGACGGCGTCGGACTATTCTGAAGAAATTGCCATCTCCGAAAAAAAAATATTTTCTAGAACACGTAGACATTTGCAAAATTGTTCTATTTGAAGAAAATAGAGGGAAAAACAGAAGTCTTAAGTCTGTGGCACACTGTGTCTACAGACAGTTTGGAGGAAAGAACCTAGAGATTATAAATCATGAATTGAACATGCAAAATTCCCGTAAAATGTAGAAGTGGAATATGCTTCGCTCTTAACCTTGAGCCTAGTGACTTAGAGACACTAAGTCAGTTTTCCAATAAGACTGTGGACTTCCTGCTTGTTCACTGAACTGCTGGGTCAAAACTCGATGAGGTGAATTTTGCATTAAAGAGTTTACTTGCTAACCACTTTTGAATAGCCACGAGAGTGCTATTTGATATCACGTCAGTGGTAGTGTACACATTTGACTGTTAAGCATTCGGGCTCTGTAACACCTGATGGAGCCTTAAGTCAATGTTGCTAAATAATGAACTGTTCTGGATGGTTGGTAATGCTGTGGACGCCTCAAAATTAGGACTGTACAAGAGCGTACATTCAATCCAATTGCAAGTTTAAAGTTGTCGGAAGCAGTATATATTTGATCACAACTAGCGTGTATAAGAAAAACTAGTTGTGATAAGTATTCCGCTGCATGTTTTCATGCAGAAGTGAGATTTTTTTGATCTTCTATATTAACTGATCTCAAATGCTCTATGCGGAAGGCACACAATGACAGCTGTCTTCAGTGTTGGTGGGGTGTTTTTATTCCTTTGTACACCTGGTTTTTTTGTATTGCACTTCTATATAAAATGTGCCTTGAAATAGTTGTAATATATAGTTCAAGGAACACTATTGGTTATATTGTTGTACTGTGAAACTCCTGGGATGAACGAGAATCAAACAGGTTGTTGTTTCTGCATTGTCTCGTTCTCTGAATTTAAAAAAAAAAAAAAATTAACAAAGCACAAGAAGTTAAATGCATGCATTTTCCGTGGTGGAATCAGTGAAGGAACCTTTGCTACTCTATTGATGCCTCTGTTCTGTTGTCCCCAAGCAACAAGGGACAGCTGGGAGTGCAGATCTGAGGTGTGTAAAGTGAAATGCAGATTTGATACAGCATTTGTATATTTATTTTTTATCTTGGCAAACTGAGCTCTAGTACAGTAAGTTTTTGATTTTTCAAATCAATTGGGTGACACTTTATAACTGTCTGATTCTAGTAAATGCAGTTTTAAGTTAAAAAGAGATTCAGCTGTCATAGAAGGTGATGTATTCTTTCAATGATTTTTAACTAAGGTAATGTTACATATTTTTAACTTAAAAGTATCACCTGTGCTTTAGATGGATTAATATGGGATTGAAGATTAGTGTACTTATGCAGATTTATTTTTTTGCATGAGTAATGATTTAACAGCAAAGAAAAACATCTAGAAAAACTTTTAAGTGATTCATCTGGAATTATTTTGCTATAGCAGAGTCTAAGATTTTAATGATCTAGCATCAAAACAGAGGTAAGACTTGCATTAATAAACTGTTAATGTGTTGCCAAGGCATTTGTAAAGCTTACTATGTGTTGATAGAGACATGCCGTGTAGATTGCTTGTTTTATGTGGAGTTCAGAAATGATTTAAATGCCGTTAAGTACAGGTTGGTTGGTTTCCTCTAGTTCTCAGACTCTTAAATGAGACACGAGTAACTATTACCAGTTTCCTTCAAGCAAAAGTACCAAATTTTTGTCACTTCTGTAGCTACGTTGTGCTTTAATGTGCATCATCTAATTTTAAATCACAGTGGTGTGAATGTGCATACTTAAATAAGCAGTAGTTGGAGTAGAGAAGATTTAGATTTATTTCCTGGTATAGAATTGAAGCTATTTTCAAAACTGCTCATAATTTTTTTAAAAATATTTCTGAAAGGCAAAGAAAAGGTTACTCAATCATGTAAACCATTCATAGATTTTTAATTCTTTGCCCTTCTTCCCCCTCTTGGTTTTAATTGCCCTTCCTTGTACGCAACCACTTATTTCATGATATCTGACCTAGTATCTAAAAGAGCTGATGCTTCTATTCACATCACCAACTTTGTGTGTTCTTGAAGTAATATGTTGATTGCAACATTAGGCAGTATTAGTTCTGGACCTTAACCAAAGATAAGAGGTGCACAGTGTAATCCTTACTAATGCCTAGAGAGAGAAATAGAAGGGCATATAATTGAGGGGATGGCTTTGTTAAGCTGTTTGAACCATCATTATGCATACAATGTACATTTGAATTAAAAATCAGTAATATCAATTGCAAGAAGCTTAGTACTACAAACACTAGTTTTCTGAAACTTAACCACTTAATTCTTCCAGGTTTTGTTGCATGTATGTTCAAGTGGATTTGTGAAAACAATGCCAAGTTTATTTTTAAAGCTATTAGGAATTACATTTTATAGTTACTGCATTTGATATTCTTGCATGTGTTGTCTTCTGTGTAAATTGCAAGGGAAGGCTACTTGGTGCCACGCTAACTCAAAACATCTGGAAAAAACTTGATGGAAAGAAATAGCATTATAGGTAACTATGCAAATTTCTATACAGGTAATAAATATTTTACATTTTGGCAGGAATTACATGAAGGAATTAATGAGATTTTTAGTACTGTCCCGATGTCCAGCTACCTGGTACTTCTACTAAAAGGTGACATTGTTTTGTGGAGAGAAAAAGCAGTAATGACTTCAGCACTGTGAACTCCTTAAACTTGCAGTGAATGATGAATACAGTAACAAGGATTTGCAAATGCCTAAAAATCAATACACATCTGCCTAAAAGCTTTTGGGGGTACATCACATTGGTCATCTCCAAAGCAGTCCTCCTTCTTTGCACTGAATGAACATCTCTAAGAAAACTTGCATCTTGTGTTACATGGATTGTATTAGCTCAACACAATTTAAGCTTCAAGGACCCGACATTGGACATCACATCAAGAAAGAAAACAGGTTGCTGCCTTTAGCAGAGTTGCAGGCTTCCAGGACTTTATGCAGCCAGATTCCTTCTGGAGCAGCCCATCTGAAAGATTTGGGAGAGTCAGTTGGAAAATGTTCAGTGAGGCAGAGTTTGCAGAGTTTAAAATTGTTTAAGGCTTGAATGTTTAAAGGGTAGTTGCTAAGAAAATTACTATTTTAAATTCTTTTTTGTTGGTTGTATTGGTTACAGGAGAGAAAGAACTATGGCTGTGAATCACAGTAGTGGAAGTTTCCTATTCTTTTTTTTTTTAATCCTCAAAATTTCTTTCTTTATCACTTAAAACTTAAATGACCTTCTTGCTCTTGGAAAGTAGTACAAATCCTGCCCTTGAATTCACAACAAACCTGTTCATGGCTTATATTTTTTATTTTTTTATATATTTTTTGCTACAGAGCTTGTGCTTCTGTAGAAAGAGATATTCATTGTGTTGCTGAGTCTTGTGAAAGAACTGATTGTCATCACTATTCTGATTTTGGCAGACAGTTTTGAAGGACTTGAGCTCTTTTACGGAGTCAGCCATATTGCCTATATATTAATTTGCATACTACTTCCTATAATGCTTTACAGTACAATTCTATTCGTGAAGATTAAAGATGTGATGTTACCTATTTAGCAGAGAATATCTTGAAAGTTCAGAGTACCTTTTTCTGCCCACTTCTCAAAGAAACTGGATATTCTAAAACATTTATGATCTGAACCTGTCATTCTAAATGAGTGTTACGGCTTCCTTAATTTCCTGCCAACTTTTAACTGCATTTTACTTTCTCTTCATTGTGTAAGATGTGCTTAGCAAAAGCTGACTGTAGGAAGTATGAAACACTCTACACTGCTCTACACTGTACAACTGCAGATTGAGTTGAAAAGTAGACATGCAACTCTTCTAAACATTCAGAGGAATGTCTTAGCCTCTCAGAAAAAAAAACTGATGTTGCTTTAAACATAATGCTCTTTTTTTAAATATTTTTCCCCAATTTTGTTCTTAGTTTTACTTGTATGATAAAGGAAGAATTTGTTGATAGTTCAGTTTACGCATTTTTTTAATGCACTGTTTAATCTTTAAAATTGCAAGGCACATCTTTAATCACTTAACTCAGTTGAGAATTAGCACATGCAAGATTGTGCGAACTGATAATCCGGATTTTGGTATCGAAAAAGAGCAATGCTTGTTCACATTTACAGTAATAAAACTTGCCTTCCGCTTTATGGGACACGGACAGAAGATCAACTGACGCTGGAACAGCACGTGGTAATATAGGGAGATTTTCTGCTATGACAATTATGTTGAGACATAATGTTCTGTGAATTGTGACATGCAGAAATTGTATCTCCTTTTTGTCTGTAATTGTGATTGAGGAAGATTGCAGAAGGTTTTGTATTCAATTTGTGATAGATTGGTTCTTTCCTTTGCAGCCAAACAGGCAAAAAGTTAATGGCGAAGTGTCGAATGCTTATCCAGGAGAATCAAGAGCTTGGAAGGCAGCTGTCCCAAGGACGTATTGCACAGCTTGAGGCAGAGTTGGCTTTACAGAAGAAATATAGTGAGGAACTTAAAAGCAGTCAGGATGGTAAGGGATTTTATTAAGAAAATGGAAGTTGCCTTGCACTTCTGCTAGCTTAATTTTCTGATGATATGGATACTGTGAAATCTTTGCCAGAATTAAAGGGCAACATCAAGTAAAATGTGACTGTTGTAAGTCTCTATTGGTGGTCTTAATTTTAAAAAAAAAAAAAAAAAGCCACCAAAAACTAGAATAGAGAAACTTCAGAGTACTTGTGGGATTTGCAGCTCCTGGTAATGCGAGATTTGAACATGAAACTACTAGACTTTGTAGGTCTTGCTATTTAACGTGGGATATTAAGGTAAGCATGCACTGAAAACAGAAAGCTTCTTGTTAAATGACTCATTTTGTAATTACTTGAAGGGGAGAAAATGTGTAAGAAGAACAGAAGTGCAGTTTTTGATTAAGTAACTCAGATTAATTAAAATGTTCTGTTATTGTATTCGTAGTTCAAATTTTACAGCATTGTGAACCTAAATTGGAATTAGCTGTAATCTCTGGCCTCTTATATATTTTAAATGGTGGGGAAATGCAAACTTTAAAAATCTTCAGCAGAGAGTTCAGCCTAGGTTCAGTGTTCTTTGAGATGCTTGATGAAAGTACTCGAAGTTTGGCAGATGACACAATAGATGATTTGATTATTACACTTAATCTTGAGACAGGCTAATTAATTAAATCCAGGCATCTTTGTTTCACACCTGGCATCTGTAAGATAGCGTGGGCATGATTTGGCATTTGTCTGATATATCCTGTATTCTTTAAAGATTTCTGCTCGGGTGCAGTATACTAAAGTAAGTTGCAGAACTGTGATGTTCTTAGGCCCTGGCTTCTACCTCATATGAACAATGACGATGATAATCCTGACATTTTCCTAGTGTTTTTTTTCATAGTAATGGGCATTTAATTTTGATTCTTACAGCAATAGGCAGTTTGCATGTTATTTCCTCAGTCATGTGAATGTGCAGTTGAACTTGGGCTGCAACGTTTATCTTTCAGGTCAAATTCTTTCTGGGCCAAAACGCAGTCCCAGTTGTAAAGGATTTTTTTTTTCTTTGTACATAAGTACTTTGTGGAATTAACAACTTCTGTTGGTTATAAATTCAACAAAAGTTTACCCTTTTTCTTTGTCATGCTGCACGAGATTAAATGTATTAAAAGCAGTCAGAGCTGACATTTCCTTGAAATGTGACTAAAATTTTTTTTGTCACTGAGTAAATTTTTGTGAGTATTCAGAACTATCAAATGCAGATAAGCTTTATGGTCACTCTTAGAGTATTTCAGCAATTCCCCGCGCTTCAGTAAAAGTAGATATGTTAGAATCTCCTTGCAAAATAGTAATTATTGGAATTGAGCTGCTTTCCATATATCTTCTTGTCCAGAAATGAATTTCTTTTCATATATCCAAAGTCATAAATATAACAAGTATAGTTGGCAGTTTAACATTTCCTTCAGAGTATCAAAATGGTGTGCATATCTAATGATTGAAAGAGTTGGTTCAATAACTTCAGCATAAGATACTGCTACAAGATTTAAATTTTCTTGTCTGACGTGCGAGCTATATGTGGGTTATTAAGTATTTGCAACACATGTGTTTTCTTTATTTAGAATTGAATGACTTCATCATCCAGCTTGATGAGGAGGTAGAGGGTATGCAGAGTACCATTCTAGTGCTTCAGCAGCAGTTGAAGGAGACTCGCCAGCAGTTGGCGCAGTACCAGCAGCAGCAGTCCCAGGTCTCCAACCCAGGTACCAGCAGGACTCCATCTTCTGAGCCTACAGACCAGGGAGAGGCTGTGGGTAAAGACTGCAGCCGTCTGGCTAACGGACCAAGCAATGGTAGCTCCTCCCATCAGCGGACGTCTGGGCCTGGATTTTATAGGGAGGGTAGCAGCACAGAAGATGACTTCCCGGCTTCTCCAGGGAATGGTAATAAGCTGTCCAACCACTCTGAAGATAGAACTGGTAGAGGAGGTGGTAGCTACATAAACCAACTCAGTACTGGGTATGAAAGTGTAGACTCTCCCACTGGCAGTGAAAACTCTCTCACTCACCATTCAAATGACACAGACTCCAATCATGATCCTCAAGAGGAGAAAACAGTAAGCATGAAAGGTAACAGAACTGCGGGTTCTCGGCATGTCCAGAATGGTTTGGACTCCAATGTAAATGTGCAGGGTTCAGTTTTGTAACATTTTTCTGCAGCATTTTTATACAGTGTCATTTAAATTGGGAGAGGATACTGTTCAGAAGCTGTTATTAAATTAGTGCATACTTGTCACAATTTTTGCCTTTTTGTGGATTTCTTTTTGCTTCAATACCTCTGCCACTTTGGGAATTTTAACAGTTAATTACGTTGAATGTTGCTAAAAGGACATTTGTGTAGCTCAAGTTATTTTTATATGAGTTAATGTGAAGTTGAAATGGAAATTCTTTCCATAAAGTATAACATAAATGATGTCTGTACAAATCTGTGTATATCTAGAACCTGTGCTGTGTAAGGGCATTCTTACTCATACTGTTATACTTAACACCACCTTTGAGATTTGTCATAATAGCTGTGGGTTTATGACTGCCAAGTTTGCCCAGTACAGTAGTTTTATCACTAAAAGATGGACTTGCTGAAGGAGTCCTTTAGTAGTTTCAGTGTTAATTACAGTTTTTCCCACCATACATCTGTGCATTTTCTCCTTAGGTGACCGAATGTTTATGAATTGTGTGCATAGTTACTCAGTTTTTAAGAACTGTTGTATCCTGTTTATGCATATTGCTCTGTGACTCCAATATTATCTTACCTGTACTGACCAAACCTAAATAAAAACTTTTAATAATGTAATTTCCTCATTGTTCTCCATTGGCTTACACGGCTTACTTGTATGGGCTGTAATACTTCTTAAATTGAATTTGTTTCTGTGCCAATCCTGTCTAATACAGCTTATGCCAAGTACCTGTGCTTATAACTATCATGTTGATTTCAGGCCAGCCTTTTAGTATTTATTCTATGGAGATTTTTTTCCTTATTGATAGATTAAAAAAAAAAAAAAAAAAAAAGAGACAACTAATAAAAGCAAGCTTCATAGTTAGAACCTGGCTCTGACTAAAACTTGGGAAGTATCCTGGAGGTAAATGTACAAACTAAATTATGACACTTCAAAGAGGTTGAATTACTTAAGATGATACAATTTTTGATTAGTCTTCATGAGGGGAAGCTTAGTGAACTGACTTTTCAGGTGTTGCAAGTGGAGGGTAGGGGGGCAGCACACTTAGACTGAACAAAAGCAAGTTAGGAATTTCTCAGACTTGAATTTCTGGTGGGTTTTGTTCACTGGTTTGTGGTGGTAGCAATGTGCAAGGTAATGAAAAGGGTACTGACTTCAGTAAGTGCTGTCCAAAGGGCAAAAATGAAAGCATTTAACTACTTTCAGGTAGACTTAAATCTGGTTTCAGCGTTTTCCTAACACAATCCTGCAATTACCAGGCAGCTAATGCAATTCTCTCACATGCAAATTCACTTTGGGAATGCTGAAACTGTTGCTTGAAAGCAGTATTTCTCTAAAGTTAGGAAATACTTGGGTGTAACTGCAGTTTAGGCAATAAAATCATAGATTATAGAGGAGTTTCCAGGGTATTAAATGAGAACTAGCACCTGTAGTATTACTGTCCACAAAAAAATGTAATTAGTTGCAACTGTTAGTAGCCTTTGTGTATGCTGGAAACATACTAGTCTATGTACTAATGCTACTTTAATTTTGTAGAGCTTAGATGTTTAAAACAACTTGGCAGTCACTGGAGGCATTAATTCCATTGGCAATAACCTCATGGGTTTTTTTTGGAATGTTACTTCAGCCCTTATTACCTGAAAAATAGCTGTTAATGGACAGTTGAGCATATAGAAATTAAGTGACATTAAAAAAAAAAAATGTAGTGGCATCTAAAGTAATTTCTGGTGTACAAAAAATTCCCTGATTTTAATGTGTATATTGCACTTCAGTTAGTTTGTGGCTATTATAAGTCTAAAAGGATAGTAATAATAAAATGATAGTAATAGACAGTTCCAATGACTTGATAATAGATATGGTACAAAGCCTTGCAAGAATGGTGGTGGTTAAAATCTATCTGAAATATGGAAGAAACTCGTTGAGAAGATGGCATCTAGGATAAGGAATTAGATAAGAATTACTTCTGGAGTTGAAGTAACGGCTATTGTGCTGTAAGGTAGGGGCAACTTTTCACTTAAATTTATCAGTTATTGTGGGAAATCAGGTCTTAAGTTCGTGAAGATTTGAATTTTCCCATGTGTCATGAGTGTGTGGTGCTTTTAATAGTTAAAAAAAGAAAACAAAACCATACAACTTCGCTAAATAGCTGAAAAGTTAGAAATGCAAATGATAACTGCATACTAAGTGTTGGCTTAACTTGGAAAATAAATGTAGGGCAAGAAAAGCCATTCCATTTGTCATTCTCTGCTTAAAAGTTACCTCCTAAATAAGCAGGCTGGGATGTTACATTTTTTTATTAATAATTTTTATTTTAAATGAAAGCATAATTTAAAACCATCATGTAATTGGCTTGCTTTTTTTGCAATGCTTGCTGTAAAGCAGTAGTGAAATGCAGTATAATAATACACAGATAAATTTAAAATCAATAATGTTCACGTTCTGGCTGTCCATACATACAGCGTATGTTATGGTTGTTAATAATCCTGGAGATGACTGTCGATACATTATTTTCAGTTTTCAGGAAAATCCTGTTTTCAGATTGATTTTGGTTAAGATTATTCATCGTGTGTTCATTAGATTTCTAGATTACAGCTGGCTGATAACTAAACATTAAGTTTGCATGGTGTTCTAGGGCCCTTTAAAGGGCCATTGAAGGAAGAGCTACCATTCTGTACATCTGTGCATTACAATGCACTTTGATTCCCTTTGTGGATCTCTCCATGCGGATTTGCTGGTAAATTCCAAGATGAGGTAAGTTATTCCAAACACAGTCATTCAGACTTCAGCCCTTCCATTGTTTTTTGTTTGTTTATTTGGTCCTATAAAAGATCTCTGAACATAAGTGCTTATTTAAATAAGATTAAAAAACAGAAATAGTTGTTTGTGTTAGCAAAGATGATTTCCCCGATAATTTGAATTAAACTTCATCTAGTGTTAGTCTTGATTTTACAGAATGCTTCATAACTTTGAGGGAAGGATTCTCTTTTCTGGCCCTATGGGAGAACTAATTTTTCATGGTATTTTGAACTCTTTTGCACTTACTATTCAATACTGATTATTTTAGCTGATGGAATTAAGGTGCACGAAGCATTCTCACGAGCACTAATGGCCGTGCATGTTGGGAGAAAATGGATATTGGAAAACGAGATACGCAGAGAAGTGAGAAAGAGAACTGAGATGGAACAAAAGTAAGTAGATCAAATAGATAAAAAGGTGTTTGTAAGTGCCTCGTTCCCAGCAATTGAGGTGGATAGCTCCTCATGGCAACGGACCTTTGAAGGGCAGCACCAGGCTGCTTGCAAGCCCTGGTACAAGCTGCTGCCTGCCTCTGCTTCCAGTACTGACACTCAGGGGTTTCCAGTGCCTCTGCTGTATGCCTAGGCATAACAGGATGAAGTGACAGATGAAGTCAAAAGACCTCTGTATTCACTTTCTGCTTAAAAATGTCTGTCTTAAGAAATTGACTTGTTGCTTCACGCTGTGGTACACTGAAAATGGTGAAATGTGAAGCATTCTACGTGCCTGCTCCACAAATCATTGCATTTAAAGTCAAGGGATGGCTACGTTTGATATGTCTATAATAATAAAAAACAGAGGAGAACATGTAAACTGTCTGTTTAACAGTTCTTTCTGTAGCCCACCACTACTGTATTATGAAGCCCTGAGAACATCCCATTCTGCACGTGTCAAATTCTGACAGATTCTTGCAGCTTATGGCTCATACAAAATATGATTATAAATGGGAAAAATATGGACTCCTGAGGTCAAAGGGAACTGCTGTGGTGTATTTGGTGGGCTGCTATCAGGCCAGCTGCCAAGCCTTGCTGCAGCAGGCTCTCAGGGCTGAGCTGCCTGCTTCTGGCAGCACTGCTCATGCACAAGTAAGAGCTGGACAGCAATGTGCAGGCATCTTTTTTAGACAGCTTTCCCTCACTCTCTTTGCTTACCTTGTGGACCTTTTTTTCTCTCTGTTCTAGAGCTATCGCAGGGAGCATTGTGCTCTCACTAGTGTTGCTTAGAAAAATGACCTTTCCTATTTCCGCTTGATTTTAACCTCTGGAACATCTAGGGGCTGATCTAAGCAACTTTTTCTTCTGTAAATTGGATTGAGCATGCTGTACATAACTTTTTTTTCCACGCATCATTTCAAAGTCTTAATGCATTGCAACTGATCCTCACAAGCGGTGTACCTCCTTTTTCCTATCCAGTTAGCGTTGCCTGTTGACTTCTTTATATTCCCAAGGTCATAGCTTCTACTAGGACCGTTGGCTCGGGACCTGACCCAAACGGGATGGAACCCCGTTAGCCATGGCTCTATCGGTGAGCTGATGTTCACTGCTCCGTTGTACCACTGGTCTGGTAAGTGAGACAGCGGGTTCACCTTGTACCTTGTGCTGTACAGGGCACTAACAGCGCACGTCTTTTAAACACAAACAGCGGTCAGTGACTCAAGCACTTGAAACCACCGCTACCGATCCTCTCTCAGACGCCCGCCCCTCCCCGTCCCGCCGGGAGGCCCCGCCCCAGCAGTGCGGGCGCAGGCGCGGAGTGCCGTCGGTGCGGTGCCTGCAGAGAGCTGGCCGCCATGTTGTGCCGCCTGGCCTCGGCGGGCAGGTGAGAGTCGCGCCGCGCCGCCGCCGGGAGGGAGGAGAGGTGGGGGCGCCGTGCTCGCCGCCGCCCTGTAGCGTGAGGGGCGGCCGGGCCCTGGGCTTCCGTGTCTGGGCCGCGGGACGGGGCGGAGGAAGGGGCACCTCCCGTTGTCCCCTCCATGTCGGGAAGAGGGGGTGGCGGGGCCAGCGATGGTCCCGCGAGGTGCAGCCGAGCCGGGCAGCGCGGCCGAGATCGGCCTCTTTAGCGCTGTGGGATTTCGACCCTTTTTCGTATCAAGGTCACCTGTGCAACGGCCCTCGGGGCTGGCCTTCCTCCCAGCTCAGAGCGCTTCCTGTCGTTACGACGCAAGAACGTGGGTTAGGAGGTGGCATCTCTGTATCGAGAAGCCCCTGTATCGGTGACCTTCACGTGGGCAGCTGGCCGTAGCAGGCCAGCGTTTCACTCTGCTGAAGTGGTGAAGCACAAGTGCTGTGTGAGACTGCTGCTTCCTTTTCTCATTTCTCATCTAGAAGCAGGGCTGCGTTGGTAGCACCGTTAGGGTGCTCGGTCGCAAGGCAAAAGCACACTCTTCCTGACCTGCCCTACGACTATGGTGCGCTGGAGCCCCACATCAGTGCAGAGATCATGCAGCTGCACCACAACAAACACCACGCCACCTACGTGAACAACCTGAACGTTACGGAGGAGAAATACAAAGAGGCGCTGGCGAAAGGTGCGTATGGCCATCGTCAGCAGGTGAGGAGAGACAGTGTGAGCTGTTGTGGATTTACGCTAGTGACTGGGATCAAAGGCGGAGTCAGTAGGAAGTTGCCCCTGAGAAATACAAGTGATTTGCTTGAATACAGAATGTTAGTTACATATGAAAGCTTAGAGGTGTTCAGATGGCCTTGTAAGCCTAATAATAATAACTTGTGCAGTTTGAGTTAATGGATGAATGAGGTTTGATGAAGATGCAAGCAAACAAAATTGGCTGTTGCTTTGTCATGCTAATGGTGGAGCCAGGAAAGCTGTATTCCAGGGATTAATTAGCGAGGAAGGAAAGTAAAGTATAGGAAAGCAGCATATCTGCTACAGATGTCTTTACGGCTGTGTAATGACTAAGGATTCAGCCCCCAGTAGAACTTAATATTTCATAAGGATTTTGCTGGAATTACTCTGCAGCGCATTGGTGATGGTCACACATATCAAAACAGGCAAATATTTGCTTGCGGCATTTTTGTGTGTGTTTTGGGTTGGCTTATTGGGTGATATTCTCATATAGAACATGTAGTATTTGACCCTCAGTAGAAAGACTAAGGCCAGGTTTTAGGAAAGGGTAAAGTCTGAACTGCTCCTCTTTTTGTCAGTATTGTCATTCTCTTCCCACACTTGAAAACTGAGCCTGGCCAAAACTACTACACAACAGTTTGGTTATACTGCAGATCTCATGACTGTTTAATATCTTCTCTGGATAACAGAACCTTGAAACTGACTTTTCAGCAATAGTAAGTAGTTTTCAGATTATCTTTAACGTTTTCTTAAGCTATCTGTATCTGCTCAAATAACTCAGAAGCTGTCTTGACTTGAATCCATTGTCTCCTATTACCAGTTCTTCTGAAAATGAGTCTGCTCATTTGTGATAAGGTCCTGCTCAGCAACTAATAACTTTGTTCCAGAAAACTTTCAGCATAAGCTGGTTCTGATTACTTCTTCATCAGCATGTTCTTTATGATGCCAGTTAAAGGCTATAGTCATAAAGCTTATTTTCATTGAAGACTTATGCCTTTGAGCTGTGGTGCTTTACTGTGCTCTGAGAATGGAAAGGAATCATTTAGTCAACTGAGAAACTGAGTTTACAGGTCTCTTGAGCATCTCTTCTGAGCTGAACCTGTCCAGCGTGACTGTATTAAGGAGTGTGGTAAGCTGGAGCAAAGGCCAGGGGCTCTACATACAAGTAGATTCGAGGATACTTTGTGGTATCTTAAGGACAAGTTACCTTTCTCCATCCTCATTTCCAGTGCCAATTTCAGCAGGACTGACTTGACAGTGCCACAAATACTGTGCTTTAAGACAGTGATCAAATGCCGTCTCCACCTCATAGTGGTCTTGGGGAGTAGGTTCCTCTACAGCATGGTGGTATAAACACTAATGAAGACATTACCAATGTCCTGAGTTATTTTTGGATTCCTGGCTCGTAGGATGATGTGGATGAGTTTAGTGTCTTAAAGGCATGTAAAATTCAAGGAGAGTTTCCTGAAAATTCTTTTGAACTGGGCGTGAGAGATATGTCATATCCTCAGCTTGATACCTAAATGCAGCAGGTAGTATTGGTGCTAGCTGCATTGCATGCTTTGTTCCAGTCCTGTTCCTGTAGGTTTTGTTGCATTGAGTATGATTATGGCTGGAAATGCAGCAACTAGATATTAGTTACTGGCTTGTTTCTAACTTACAGATATTTTTCTGAATGGTACAAGTTAAACTGTCTTGCACATGAAGATGGATTTTTGCTGGAACAAAATTATTTTTAAGAAAATACAATAGAAAACGAGTTTTTTTGTGTCAAGGAAATTCTTAACAATGACAGTGATCGTTTCCAGCAAAAAGAGCCAAGGGTTGTGTGATTGAGCACTATTGTGATTTATTTTAACAAAGAATTGAATTCTGTATATTGAGAGTCTTGTGAGTCGTAGTGGAACTTAACAGCTTCCTCCAGATATTTTATTTCTGTGAGACTTGCAAAGACCATTGTGGTTTCTTAAGGATATGAGGAAGTGCTGAGAACTTGTAATTCTATAAACAAAAACAAAACAAAAAAAGCTTTATTAACAGGTGCTTCATGTCTGTCCTGAGATGGCTCATTCCTTCCTATAGGAAGACTGCCCTCACTCATTCCTGAAAGAATAGGGGGAGCAGCTGCTGCACTGATTCCATATTTGAGAATGTATTGGAAAAAGTCTCAAACAATTGCAGTGTTCCAATTCTTTAAAAAATAAAAAATAACATTCAAAGTACTTGTGTCAAGGTGGTGTAACACCTGTCATAGGGCACAAATGAGTTCTTTAAGGAATATGACATGTTTTGCTTGAGGTTCAGGGCCCTCTGATCTTGAGTGGTATGAGAGTTAGATTGTATGCAGGGCAGTAAGCAAGGGTTGGGACTGTGTGTAAGCTAATTGGATATGCTATGAATGTTTCTTGATGAACCTTGATTTTCTCTTGAAGTTAAGGCCTACCTGGACTGAGAAATTGTGGGGAGTTCACCAATATGAAGCAGTGGTATTTAGGTGAAGAGTTCTGTAGTGTTGAGTAAAATGATCTGGGTCGTTATCTCTTCCTGCAAGTATATCCCTCCAAAAAAAAAAACCTCACCCAACCAAACAAAACAATTTTCCTCCCCAAAGTAAATGAAAAAATGTAAGCATAAGAGCATCTTGTTTGTGTATTTTCCTGTTGTGCTTGTCAACTGTTTCTGGAGCACGCTCTGTTTACCCTCTTTAAGGTGTTTAAGAAATTTAAAAATTCTTAGTTTGAAAATCAGCAACAGTGTTCTTGTCTAATAATAGTAATACTGAACAGTTTTCTAGTGCTAGATCCTTATTTCATTCTGGTACTGCTGTTTGTTTTGTTTAGCTGTGGAATGGCAGTAGATACTTCACTACTGTAGATGTAACATGAATTGCCTGATAGGTGGAGTATTGGCACATCACATGCAGTTACAGAGCAAGAAAAGGCCAACGATAAAGAAATCTTTAATGCAGTTTGTCAGTGACTATCTAATGTGTGAACAACAGTCATAAAACCTGCCTTTTCCATAGGCATGTTGCAGGCTAGTAAGACTTGAAAGATTTGGGGTGTTGGTGGAGGCCTAGTAACAACTTAATGACTGCTGTGGTGGTTGTGTTATTATTTATCTATTTATGTTCTGCATCCTCAGGTGATGTTACAGCTCAGGTGTCGCTTCAGCCTGCACTGAAATTCAATGGTGGGGGTCATATCAATCATACCATCTTCTGGACAAATCTTTCTCCCAGTGGGGGAGGAGAGCCTAAAGGTTAGTGCTTGTTATGAGTGTTCATTGAGTCAGTCTTAATTGACCAGCAGAACTGATGATCTTTTCTCTCTTTGAAAGAGTTTAAGTCTTTATTTTCCTTATTTTTCTGAGTTTATTTGCCTTTCTATATGACAGCTGCCATAGTTCTGAGGAATTCAGGGTCTTGTTCATGCAAGTGAAAAATATGAAAAGATAACTGTGCTAATTATATTTTTAAAGATGATTGTCTGGATGTTGCAGAATAGTTGACTGTTGCTGTATATTGTCCTTTTCATCTTTATAAGATAAAACACTTATCTATAACTGTGCTAATTGAGATTGCATTCACTTACTCAGTTCGCAGGAAGGAAGGAAATGTGCTGCAGACTACCCAGCCTAGTGATTGGATATATGCTCCATTTTCAGTTAGGGATGGCTTAGCATTTAAAACCCAAAGGATGAAGTACCCTTTGGGAGGATAGAGAAATCTAATCTACAAGTGATCTGCAATTAAAGGCAGTGGTCTTATAATACAGATCTCACAAGGGCTGCTGTGATACATGTCAGGGTTTTAAATTGAGATGTGTTTCAGATGGCATTCTTGGGGAAGATCATAGAATCAGAGAGGTTGAAAAAGGCCACTGAGATCATCCAGTGCAACCATTAGCCCGTCACTACGTGCCTATTAAACCACGTCCCTCGGTACCATACCACATCGCCACCTTTCTTGGTCACCTCCAGGGAAGATGACTCCACCACTTCCTTGGGCTGCTTGTTCCAGTGCTTGACCACTCTTTCAGGGATGAAATTTTTCCTAATATCCGACCTGGAAAGATGTGTTAAAGCCTTACCTTTGTCTGTGAAGTTACTGTGAAAGGTGGTAAGCTTAAAATGTCATCTTTCAGTTCCAGTTGGATGGTTCAAGTCTTCTGTAGGAAGCCTGATGAAACCTGTCTGAAGATGCACCTTCAGCTATCACCAAGAAATTTTTAGATCTGAGGGCAGAAGGAATGAAGGATGCAGAATTTTCCAGCATTGCACTGTACTATTGATAGCACCATGACTGTCTTTGATAACAGCATGTTTGACTACTGTTCTAATTTGTTTCTTGACTGCTGTCTGGAGCAGGTTGGGACAAAATTGTTAACGATGCATCTGTACTGTCTAGACAGTTCCTTCAGAGCGCAAATGCGTCCGCATCTCTCTTCTATTTCCAGGTGATGTCTGGGAATTGAAATATGTTAAATACCTCATATTCAGTGATGTTTCTGTGCTTTTTTTTTTAAAGGAGAATTGATGGAAGCCATCAAACGTGACTTTGGTTCTTTCGCAAACTTCAAGGAGAAACTAACAGCTGTATCAGTTGGTGTTCAAGGATCAGGCTGGGGGTGGCTTGGCTATAATAAGGAGCAGGGACGTCTACAGATAGCAGCCTGTGCGAATCAAGATCCTTTGCAAGGAACAACAGGTCAGATTTCTTTCTTCCTCTTCCACCTTTTGCTAATATCAGAGGCAAATGTATGAGATGTGAGAACATGAGGAATCATCTGGAAAACTGAGTATCATTTCCAGCAGAAGCAGAAACAGTTTTTAAAACAGCATTTGTAATGCAGGACTTAGAAATTCTGTGGAGAGTAATAGGTTTTGCTTGCAGACTGTCTAATCAAAAGGGAAATAGATGGGGCATCTTGTGAAAGAGCATTGGGCATTAAATTTAGGTTAGGCTGCTCTGGACTGTTTCTGAGTAACAGCAGTAGCTTGCCTGTCAGAGCATTGGGAAGATAAGTGTCTTAGCTTTAGATTGTTTTCTCTTATGAGAATATATTTACAGACCTGATGGTGTAGGCCAGACACCAGGAGAGGGGAAGATGTGTATAATATTTCTTGTTATGAAACAGGCTAAGCACTTAGAACGTGCTTTTCTACTGTTGATAGTGATGAATGTCAATTAAACAAGGGTTGGATGGGGACAACTCTTAGGGCTAGACAAGCAGCTGAGATCACTTCTAAAGGTATGTTTGCTTAGAGAGACATAGCAGTGAAGACGACAGCTTGGACACGCTCCACAGAGGAAAGACCTGATCCCCAGTGAGAATCCTGCTGTGATGGCTGTTGTCCAAATCCAGTCACAGATGTCTTTAAAACATGTTCTGTGAAATTCATAGAGAATGATAGGGAATATCATGTGTTTTCCATGTTTACTTTGAACTTCTGCAGTGGTCTGTGCCCTGCTTATCAGTGAGGAAAAAGGAGAAAAAGAACAGTTTTAATGTTGAGACATAGCATAATGAGTAAATTTCACCCTCTCCCACACATTGAAAACTCCCTACTAAAAATTCAGCTAGAAAGATGTTTTAGCACAAAAGCAAGGAAAGCAGTGAAACAGTAACTTACAATTGAAGTATTGGAAGCAAATACTCATGTCAAGAGACTTCTTTGTGGTGTCTTGGTCCAGGAATATACTCATGTTACTGTGTGTGTGTGGAAGATGCAAACTTTTCAAAAATGTCTTCCACTGCTTTCAATTGTGTCTTCAATGAAGTTCTAGGGTATTCATAGGTGTATATTCTAATAATTTAGTTTATACAGTGTGTGTGGAGAACAGACAGGTCTGTAAAACGTTGTAACGAGCACCTGTGTTCTGGAGAGCTCTCTGTTTCTACAGTTGAAGAAATTTGGTAATTACAAACTAAGATTTTTCAGTGGAGCATTTCTTCACAGGCTTAAAAAACTGTTATCCTCCTTTTTTACAGGTCTCATTCCATTGCTGGGAATCGATGTATGGGAGCATGCTTATTATCTTCAGTATAAAAATGTTCGACCTGATTATTTGAAAGCTATCTGGAATGTGATCAACTGGGAGAATGTATCTTCAAGATATGCATCTTGCAAAAAATAAAGTGGAATTCTTGCACAGACTACTACAATGGCACCACTTCTACTTTGATTTCACTCTTGTAATAGTTTCTGTGGCATACAAATGAATTGCTATAATACAGAAAACACCTAGCTCATCCCGCAAAAGCATTTCATAATCAAGCAACATGTCTGCTTGTCTAATCCTATGGAAAGTGTTTGCTTAGGTTTTTGAAGCTTTAAACTCTTGTGCAACAGATTACTTTAAGTAATCTGTTCTATTGCATATAGAAGCATAGTTCACTTTGTTGAAGCTTAATGCGATAATGAGTTTCTTTGTTGCACTTAAATACCTAAGTGGAAACGCACACTTTGTGTTACTATGAACAAATAAAACTCAAAAGAAGAATCTTATGTAACCATCTAACAGACTCGTCTTTGGTAGCAGCTGATCTGGTTACTAGATTTGAACAGGGCTGGGGAAGAGTGGTGTTGCAATTTGCTGTTTTACAGGCAATGGAATTTTCTTAGAAACCAAGAAGATAAGAAGCAGAAAACAGACATTGTGGTGCTTGCCTGACTTGACAATCTTCAGTCATCCCTACCTTTTCCTGGGTCTCTTGTATGAGATCTTCATGTGGTGTAGCCGTATATTAGCTTTTGAAATGTTGTCGTGGGCAAGAGGTTACAGTACTGATCAGACTAAATTGTTTCTATAGGAACTGAATAACAGCATGTGCTACTTGTTTCATGATAGTTGTTTGAATATACCCTGAAACTGCTTTTAGCTTTAGAGACCGATTGCATGGATCTGCAAGTATATACTATCTTTCTATAGCAGTGGTCCTGAAGCAGTATTTACAGGTTAAACTTAACACTTGAGGAAGGAATGAAGTACAGTCTGGTATTACAGAAGCATTCTGAAAAGGTCATCAGAAATACATGGGGAGGTTGATGTATTAGGGTTGCTTTGTTAATTCTGCTGCAGGTAGTTCAGATGCAGTGCTACTGAACATATCTAGTAGCTTGTGCATAAATTTTCTTTGAGCATTTCTAGAATGCTCCCTTAAATTAAGGGTGGATTATCAGAGAAATGAGGAATATGTTTGCATTACCAGACTGGTAGGCTCCTGTTTTGAAGTATCATGTAAGATTAAAGGTGGAGATGTTAATGAAAATAGGAATGCATTTCATCAGCTGGTGCAGGGAGAGAAACTGCTACCACCATAGGAACAATCTTTAGTCTCTAAGCGAAACTTTGAATGTTCATTGTAAATTAAAGTGTGTTGCACAAGGTGGCGTATTTTGCATTTAAAATGTTTGAGGGTTTTGTGTTCTGCTGTGTGATCTTGAGCTGCTTAAGTCTGGGTTGCCTTACATATTGTTTAAAACATATATTTGTCATAGCTTTCATATCTTTGTTTTCTTCTGGTAGTGAGCGGTGATAAAGTACCTCTACTGGTAATCAGTCTGGCAGCTTTGACTTAGATTAAAAAAAAAAAAAAAGCAAAACCAAAAATCCCAACAAAACAAACAAAAAAGACAGGCTGTTGAAGGGTCCATGCCTTTACTGTCCACTTCCACTATAATTCTGGAGGGCTGTTGTGGTAGTCTTTATCATGAATTATGAATCACTGTTCTTCTTAGGAAGCCATGGTCTCCATGGCTAAAGTCTAGCATCACGCTTCTCCTCTGGTGGAAACTTCCATGCAGAAAAAAATCACACTTTTAGAGTCACTTTTAATGAAATGAATCTAAATATTTGCTTTAATTATTTACTGGGATAAAGAGTTTATTCCTTACTTAGTGTTTGGAGCTGCTGTCTTTCTTCTATGTACTTCAGAATGCTTAAAGTAATTCAAATTGTCATCTGTCCTATGATTTTCCTGATAGATTACTACTGAGGCAAATCCTTTTTAAGAATTTAATATTAGTTACAGAAATGCCTAATATTGCTGACAGCTTCTAGGGGAGGAAAGAAACAGTTTAACAAATGCCATAATGCAGGTATTAGCAGGTATCAGGTTGGTACTGTGTGCTCTTAGAGCAAAGATGGATGTGCCTGAATGCTGATGGTCTAAGAGAGAATGTTTAAGCTGTGCAGGAAGCCTGCATTATCTTCAGGCCAAGAGGATGCAAACCACGGAGATCTCAGGCAGCACCAGCTCTTGTTCAAGCTCTGAAGCTCAGCACATGCTGGTGAGGCTCAGTCTGTGTTATGTTCCTGGTTAAGAACAGACTTCTGCTTACAGTCAGCTGGTGAGCCTGTCCCGATGTCTGCTCGTAGCAAGTTAAAAGCTGTATACAAACAGGAATGTTTGTGGAACATGGAGAAAATTTAGTAAATGTTGAAGGCGTACACTAAGAAACAGTGAAGCAATGAAAATATTCAGTGCCCGTTCCACTTAACAATTACAAAGGACTGGTGCCGTGTGTGTCCTGTGAAGGAAGGGCTTGGTAAGCTAATTTAACTCCAGTCTTCTGTGAAATCTGGAAGAAGTGTTTCTTAAGACATTTGACCTGGAGTACATTATAGCAAAATAAATTTAAAGTGCTGCTATGTATTTCTGCTAACGTTTTAACAGTCCTATTGTAGTACCTTGCAGTAATTGGTCAATGTGACCGTACAGTGGAAAAGACTTCTGTTTGCACTCACGTCTAATGCTGAGCAGGTAATATACTGTTAATAGGCATAACGTGCCTTTTTATTGAAGTGCCTTCTGCTTAACCATTAAAAGTGATAACCTTAAATTTCACCTAGCTGTTATTACCTCTTTGATCTAAAGTGTGATGCTACCAGGCAGGTTCCTAGTAGGTGTGTGTGTGTGGCTGCAGAGTTGGAACCGCTCCTGTCGCGGGGAACCAGAGCTGTGCACTCACCGCTAAGTGGGGCTGTGTACCTACTTTGTGAGTAGGGTTTCTCAGCAGTGTTTCCAAGGGGCAGATGGATAAAGTAGCACGGGAAGGGAGCTGCTTGGGCTGCTGCTTCCACTTTGTAAATAGGGCGACCCTTGTTACTGAGGAGGTAGCATGTGGGAAGGAGACAGTGCTGCTGTAGAGAAGACAATAAATGTAGGCAAGTATGGGTCTTCCTGTACCTGGAGACAGGCATGCAGAGCCTAGGGATACTACTAGTTAAAATAAAGATGTTTCTAGGATTTCCACCTGGTTGCCTCATTATGCTCTAGCTTTGTCTACATGGGGATGCGCATTGTCTGTGACATCCTGAGCAGTCTTTCAAACACAGAGATTTAACAGCAGGGTGTGAAGTCTCTTGCACTGCTGTAGTTAAGGCAAGTTTGCAAAGAACTCAGTCTACCTGAGACACTGAGGTTTTACAGTTACAGTTGTGCTGCCTTGCAGAGAGGTTGCTACTCTGCAAAAACTCCTATTTTTCACTGGATCTTCTCACCTGAAGAGATGAGTACAGCAGCAAATCAGCAAACCTCCTGCTCCGAGTCTTCCCTGGGACAGAGCAGCTAGTTTCCAGCTTATCCTTACAGTACTACAGAAACTGAACTCGAGCGGACCTGTCCCAATGGATTTTTAAGCATCTCCTCTGGATTGATGGTAGTCCCTGGAACACAGAGAACTTGCTGCAATGAATAGAAGGTCTGTCCAGGTCTGTCTTCAGTTGGACTACAATTCCTTTATCTTCTTCCTAACTTTTTTGTTCCAGTGAGGAGCCAAGTCAACCTCGTTGGACTTTTCCCTGGCTGAGCTAAAGTACCATTTTTAGGACTGCCTTCAGAGCAAGCTCTGCAGTGCTTTTGTACTTGGCAGCTGTGCTCATTCCCATCCGCTGCTTTATAGTGCGTGCGTCTCAGAGGCTTGTCCCTTAGGCCACTGGCTGTAATTATAAAACCTTCTGATCTAGGAATGAGTAGCATAGTGATTCAGGTACTGTTATCAATAAGTTTTGCAGTGCTGTCAGTATTAGAAGACAATATTGCACAGGAATTCCATTTTTTCCTTTATTTATTCTTTTTTCGTAAAAGTTTTCATGCTGTTATCGTAGAGATTTTTTTTGTCACAGTGGAATTCGGATGTGTTGGAGGTCTGGAAACCAGAAGGTACATAGAAAGAACATCTGTTAATGTAAGAGTCTGGATTTGAAGGTTATCCTGCAATTCTGAGAAAAGCTAATTCATACTATTACAGAGTTTGGCTTCAGCAAGAATGGTAATAGTGCCATTTCTGTTATGACTCTAGAAATTCTGACCTGAAGTAACTAAAAGAAAGGGCTCCTGGTTTGCAGCAGTTTTGAAATTTGGCTATGGTGAATACTGGCGGGAATAAAAAAAGTCTGTCTGTATTTCCAGGAATCCAGAAGCTCACCAGGCCCTACAGCTGCCAGTGTAGTCTGATGTTCCTGTCTGTCCCAACAGCTGTCATGGGCTTTGAGCCTCTGACTTCTCCAAAGATCTTTCAAACAGAGCTGTTTCAAAGAACGTTTTGGGACTCACCAAGGTAGCATTTAGGAAAGTTCTCTCCACCATATCTCATACCTGTATTTTGAATAATTTTCACTTGGCTATTTCTAGCCACTCTCATCCCTTAAGCAGATTACTGTTGAGAAAGATGTGGGAGGAGGGGAAATGCAAGGTTTCAGAGAATGCATCGTGGAACTATTTTTGTCTTCTCCCTCCCATAAAAGATGCACACAGACCTGACTAACAAGGCACTCTGGCTGAAGAGAGCTTGACACTTAGGTCCTTGGTATGTTGTAGTTTATTTCCCCAGCTGATGAAACAAACTTCTAATGTTTGGTTACCCCACCTCCATTTAAGATTTCAGACTATTTCAAAAGACCTTGGATTTGATTACAATAACTTGTATGGATGTTTTCAAGGTAGAAATGCTCATGAGTTTTTACCTATTCATGTTTCTTACAAAAGAACAAGGATCACAAAACCAAAATTTTCACTCAGGTTTTCAGGGAAGGATGGAGGACTGTTATTTCCCAGAGCTAAGTGTGGGTTTGATGCCTGTTTGCATAACTAAATAAGACAGGAACAATAAACTGGAATTAGCCTGTCTGAAGGTCAAAAGCTCCAGAGGGAGTTCTTCCCTTGTCTACATGGGATCCAGGTCAGTTAAAAGCAGTTTAAAGCCAGAACTGCTGCTTTTTCTATGTTATCTAGCTGGGAATTGGAGTTGTTCCTGGATTTTGTTTTATCATAAGCATAAATTGTAGTACTTAAGTGGTTGTTGTTGTCCATCTGTTGATACTCATTGCTGTTCCAGTTGCATTCTCTGCAGCTGTTTTAGAACTGTGCAGTGCACGTTGTGTGTGACATGGAAAGCCATGCTTTTCATAGGTGAAAGCACAGGATATTAATTGGAACGGAATGTTGTTGTTCCAAATGTGTTTGTCTGGCATAGGCATTGGGATGGATACAGGTGTGAACTGGTGAGCTTCAGTCTTGAATGTGATCCTTAAAAAGAAACATCTGCTGCTTCTGAGTCTGGGCCTAATTTACCCAGATTTTTCTCCAGTGAGCTCTGATTTCAGCTTCACTGAAAGGAATTGTGCTTCTGTGGCCTCAAGTGAAGTATCCCAGGATGTATCTCATGTTGGGGTGCAGGACTGTGCCATCAAAGCTTTCCTTTGCCTGAGCTGTTTGCATCAGCAGCTAGAATGTCTCAACAGTGCTATGATCTTCCCACTGTGTTTATTACTCCAAATCACATGGAGCTCACTGCAAGTTTTGCACGGGCAACAAAAGCAAAGCTTTCCTTTGCCAGCTGGCAATCTGATGCCAAATGCTGCACCCAGGAGTGTTTTTGGGGCCAGCTGCAGGGGGATGCTGTAGGCTGGGTCTCTGGGCAGGTGCCATTGTGGAGGCAATGATGCAGGAAAGTCCTCATCTGACTGCTGCTCACTTGGAACTTCTTGCAGATGCTGAGCTGGGCCTGACATCTGAAAATCCTAGCCATGCTGTCCAGTTATGGATCTTTGAAGATTATAGATTTGAAGGGGCTGATGTGTATGTGCTTAAACATGTCTTCATAAGCTTATATGTCGGTGTTGTTCTGTTTACCACTACTGGGTGCTTACAGAAACGATGGCAGAAAAAACAGCTGATCGCAACTTACTCTTGCAATCCAACATCTGCCTGCCAGACTCAAGAGGCAGTGTAATCCCTGCTCGTGTGGTTTTCATACTTTGATTTCCCACTAAGAGCAAGTGCTGGAGAGGATCTCACCCCCTGTGGCAGAGGGCAAGCTGACAATGTATTGGCAGGATAGAAGGTATGTATATATGATATAAGGCAGATAGAAGGACCTTGTTTACAAGCCAGCATTACCAGATTAATCAGAGTGGCAGTATATGTGTATTGTTCTTGTACTGCCTTGTTACTGAAGCCTTGGCCTAAGAAAGCTATTGATTGGGCTGGAATTGCTTTTGCGGTTACCCAGGCAGATTGTAGAGGTGAAATAGTGGTTTTGTGCATTCATGAGTCACAAAAAATGAAGGCCAGTGGGTGTATTACAGGTCAGGTCAGGCAGGATCTCCACCCTTCACTGCAGTAATTTCCAGATGGGGCTCTGATAATGAACAGTTTTCCTGTTAGCCACTGAACTAATTTCAGAGAAATAAAAGAAATGTTGTTTTCTTCCCCCTATAGTGAGATGAGACCTTGTACCTTCTCTTGAGTTATTTCTGGATGACAGCACCATTCATTGGAAAAGCTTCAAGGTGGGTGCTGTAGCTTCACCTCTGCTGTCTGGGTGGTAGTCTGTTAGGATGTTCCTTAAAAACGCAGAAGAAAACCAGTGAATTCTTTTGTGCTTATGCGGACCTAATGTGCATCTGCCACCAGAATGCTCTTCCTGGCCATCCCAGTAGCATTCTGGAGATGATGAAATCTGAGTTCCTGCAGACAAAATTTTGGAAATGTTTGGTAGCAGTCAGACAGATATGATCCTCTCCAGCCCATGCCTGAGCTACTCACCTAAAATGAAGTGGTGGTTTTGGAAATAAACAAATAAATAAGTACTGCAAACAGTATACTCAGTGCGCAAGGGAAGCTGTGTGCCCACACCATGGTCTCATTCCTCATTCCACGCCACTTAGCCTCATGTCCTCTTTCTGGCTCCAACTGCTTGATGTCTTCAGACGAATTGGCAAGACATTTTGAATCAGTCAACATCTGACATTCAGTAAATTAGTTATGTGCTTCCTCAAGTCTTGCCCAGGGCATTTTCCAGCTCTTTTTTGTTGGTTTGAAAGGGGAACAGAAATGGAGTACATTTTTTAACTCAGTCATAGAATGCTTAATGGCAGCTAAACAAGAACTCTGATTTAGTGGTTTTCAACAGAATCAAATTTAGACTTCAAGTCTACAGATATGTAGACGGCAGAGTCGGTGTTGCTGGTTTTCATTTTTTTCCTTCCCCAAAATAATTTACAATGGATTAGTTCATCTCATGTTAGTGTGGCCATCGTGGAGGCAGCTGGCAATGACATTTGGGTTATGCTAGCTTGAGTGCAAAATTAAATACAGTGTCAAGTAGGAATCAGCAACATGAAAAACAAAGGGAAAAAAGGAGGAAGAAACTTCATGGAAAATTGCAGGTCAAAATGAGAGAGCTGTTGGAAAGTTACAACACTGGTATTTTATGTTAACATTTTTCAAGTTAAAACAGAGACTACAGGCTGAAAATTACCATAATTTTCAGGGGAAAAAAAGCAACACAATGTCCTGGATGAGGGAATGAACTCCATCCTCAGCTAGACTGCTGGTGATACAAAGCTGAGAGGAGCTTGCTGACACACTGGAAGGCTGTGCTGCAATTCAGCGAGAGCTGGACAGACTGGAGAGTTGGGCAGTGAGCAACCTGATGAGGTTGAACAAGAGAAGTGTAGAGTCTTACACCTAGGAAGGAATAACTGCGTGCAGCAGTAGAGGTTAGGAAAGGAACTCTACAAAGAAGAATCTGGGTGTCACTAGGTCAGCAGGTTGGCCATGAACCAGCAGTGTGCCTTTGTGGCCAAGGACAGTGGTGAGGTGCATTAAAAAAAGTGTGGCCAGCAGATTGAGGAAGGTGATCCTACCCCTCTACTTTGCCTTTGTGAGGCCACGTGATGTACTGTGTCCAGTTCTGGGCTCCTCAGTTCAAGAAAGACAGGAAACTTCTGAAGAGAGTCCAGTGGAGGGCCACAAAGATGAAGAGGGGCCTGGAGCATCTCCCTTACGAGGAAAGGCTGAGAAATCTGGGTCTGTTCAGTGTGGGGAAGACTAAGAGGAGATTTTATCAATGCTTATAAATACCTCGTGGGTAGGAGTCAAGTGGACAGGGTCTGGCTCTTTTTGATGGTGCTCAGTGACAGGACAAGGGGCAAAGGGCACAAACTAGAACACATAAGGAAAAATTTTGCTTTGTGGGTGACAGAGCACTGGAAGAAGCTGCCCAGAGGGGTTGTGGAGTCTCCTTCTCTGGATATACTCAAAACCCACCTGGATGCTTTCCTGTATCACCTATTCTAGGAACCTGCTTTAGCAGTGTTGCACTAGATCCCCAGAGGTCCCTTCCAACCCTTGTGATTCTGTGAATGCAATCTCAACCTCTCATGGAGAAATGATTGGAAGAGACAAAGAAGAGATCCTCTGTTTTGTCTTTTGTACCTATATAATAGTTCAGTTGGAGAGGACCTTCAAAGGTCACTGAGTCCAACTACCTGGTCACTTCAGAGCTAACAGGAAGTTAAAGGATATTATTGAAGACACTGTCTGAATATCTCTTGACAACAGCCTCCAACAGTGTTAGTACAAAGGAAATTATTTAATCTTCTATAATAACTTCATGATGGAAGATTTAAAGCTGTTCACAGAAGTCAGTATGACGAATGTCTACCCAAGACTACCCATCCATCTACTTCGACCTTATCAGTCAAGCAGCAGAGACCAGAAAAAATTTGCTGTTCCTGCTAAATCATGTCTGATTCACGTGCAGTTAGAGAAAGCACGGATACCTTGAGTAATGTTTTATATATATGAATTGGGAATCGAAAGAGACCTCAGGGGCTCCATCCAAAATGGTGCCAGTCTATGAATGTCTGATTGATAATGCTGGATTAGAACAGCTATGAGCAGATGGGCTGTGAACTCTTCTTCCATTGCAATTTAACAAATTAGTGTTAAGAAAGTTAATTTGGCAAAAAGTTCTGCTTAAACAATTACTGCTGGGTCTGCAGTAGTGTCTAGAAGGTCATTCCCTGAATCATTGGCCCGAGATGAAATTTATATTAAAAGAAGAATCTTTGCAAATAGGGCCCAGAGACCATTAATTGGCTTTGTGTAGGACAGATGATGCTGTCTGCTTGCTTTCCCTAAGGCACAGCCATAAATATTGCTGTAGTAATGTGAGATCATAGAAAAATCTGAAGTAGTTTTAGCTCTGTGAGGGACGTTGTTTCAGAAGAAGCTTGAATAGCAGTATGTGTTCTCTAATATGGAGATCTAGTTCATCTTTTCAAGATTACCTAGTTAATATATTGGCTACAGCTGAAGTATTTTTGCACATATGGACAAAAGTTCACATCCACTGTCTGGAAGAGGGTATATAAATATGCTCCTGTAAGATGAATGGGTGATGCTGGCAAAATACTGCTATGTTGCACACAAGTACTCATATTCTGAAGATACCTGCCACATAATTACCATGTGTTTGAATATAATCAATCATGTCATGGTTTAGTTTATGCAAGGATTCATATGAAATGGATGACCACAGTGTCTCTTTGTGTTTTAAAACTTAATTTTCAGATATTTTTCATTTATTTCTCTATTTCCACCTCATTAGCTTTGTATGTTATCTTTCTCCTGTATAAGAAGTTTAGGGCTCTGATCCAATCTTTGCCTCCCTCTTATTAATTTGCATGATCCTGCAGATTATCCTGGGATGCCTGTGGCTCTTCTGAGCCTCTGTGCTGAAGTGAATGGAACCACTGAATATTCCAAGGCCAACTTAATCCCATAGGATACATGAATTCCTCACAAACAGACATGATCTCTGTTCTCAAAACAACAACTAATTCCCAATTAAATCATGCTGATGTAATATAACTTTTTTTTTTTTTTTTTTCCAGTAGACTAAGTAGTGTGGATAGGAAACTCTCATGAGAAAACTAAAAAACTGTGGTACTAATGTGGACAGAGGATTCATATAGCTATGAAGTTGAATTATTTGTAGTGAACGGTGGGGTTTTCTGTAAACAAACAAATAAGAAAAATACCCAGCATCTAATTAATGTCTTCACAAGCCAGTTTCATGTCTCTTTTTTAACCTGAGCTGCCAGAAGTCATATCCTACACCGTCTCTCACTGACTGTATGGACATGAGCACCACCCAAGGGTGAGATTTTTCTTGATGCTACTCTATGAGCCTGCTTTAGTTCTCCTCTCCTTTGTGATAATAATCTTGATGCTCTCAAACCTCCTTGTCGTGCCTTCACCAGTACCAGTGATGCTTAATACTCTCGTTTGCCCACCACAGCATCCCATGAGCTCTGCAAAGAATCTCAGGATGTTGTTTTCTGGAGAAAGGAAGCTAAGAGAAGTGGTGTCCTAGAGAGAGCTCAGAAATAGTTCTTGGTGATCATGTTGCAGCTTCAGAAAAGGCTGTGAAGTGAAAAGCCTTCTGTCAGAAGCAGACGCTCTGAAACCACAAATGCAATGCCTAACAAAAGCTCCATGGCTGTGGAGGGACAGCTGGCTGGCACGTTTTTTCATCTCTATGCAGAGTAAGTGTATTGCTGCTCAGAGAGGAAGTGTACTCCAGCAAAACACAGCTTTTCTTCCACTGCAGCAAATGGAACTTGCTCTACAAGGAATTAGAGTGGAGCACTTCTTATGCCTTTCACAGATTTTACGCTAAGCAATTCTTCTGGGTCCATGGAGAAGCCAAAGGCACTGATCTTTTGGCTGATGACTACACAGAAGTCTGTGGAGAAGAAGTATCCTGCTGTTGTGCAAGGTGGGCTCCATCCTGAGAGCTGCCTTCTGTAAATCTGGGATAGCGTTGTTGCAGCAGGTGACTTCTCTTGTTGGTTCCTGGGAACAAGCCTGCTCTGTCACATGTGACCATGCCACCTCTCTTGGAGCCTTTCAGGCTGCTTTCCTTCCCAGCTTCTGTTTTGCTGGTAGGCATTAAATCAGAGTGGCAGTTCGCCAGCTATGCTCTTTAAGAATAGTACTTAGTGTAACGTTACCTTTTTGGCCAATATTTTTTTAAATGTACTACACTTCTTTTCTATAATAGCCATAACTGTTGGAAGAAAAATGCAAAAATGAAACAAACTGGAAAACTAGGAAGTATAAGCGTAAATTTGTAGCCTATGTGAAATTATGCAGTGGCGTGATTTTCAGTAACAATCCTTGTGTGAAGGGCTGAATTTTTTTTTTCAGTAGTAAGAAAGTCATTTGACAAATCCAAACTGAAAAGAGAAGAAAATTACACTCCCTTATGAATTGCCAAGTGAGTACATAATAGCTGTTCTTATTTTATTAGCCTTCTGACCTTTCCTTTCTCTGATGAGGTTTCTTTTCCCTATTAGCTCTACTAGGATGTCTACTGAGATGGCAACAAAACAAACACTGTTTTTGTTGGCTAATTCATTTTTTCTCTGTGTGGGGATCACAGACATGGAGGCCACGAGCCGATGCCTGCTTTGCAGCATGCACGACAGCCACCCTGTGCCATTGGGTACTGGGAAGGACACTGCTGTGTTGAGGGCAGCGCATCTATTCTCGCGCAGCAATTTAGGTCATGCTTGACTTGGAGCCTGCAAGCAGTTTCCTTGCCTCCAATGGAGGAGTGTCATTTTGTTTGACACCATTCATGTATTTTTGCCCCGTCCCTGGAGGTGTTCAAGGCCAGATTGGATGGGGACCTGGGCAGCCTGGTCTAATATTAAATTTGGAGGTTGGTGGCCCTGCATGTGGCAGAGGGGTTGGAGATTCATCATCCTTGAGATCCCTTCCAACCCTGGCCGTTCTGTAATTCTGTGATATGGCATTTCTTCACTTTTTTTAGCAGCTGCTCCACAACATCGCTTTTTCTGGAAATTATTAGTGCCAGACTGTGTGGGAAGGGCTTGGTACTTCTTGTCCCTGCTGTTTCTGGAGAAGACTGTTTTGCTGTGAAGTGCTACTGGAGAGAAATGGGTGAGATAACTGTGGCAGCGTTTGCCCAAAATCCTGGGTTTGGCGTCCTTAATTTACCGATCAGTGTAACCAACTGCTCAGCATCAGCGGAACCAAGTGTTTCAACATTTTCTACTGAAGCAGTAAGGGTTGGCTCTCATGCTGCCATAGAGCAGGACTATGGAATTTTTGGACTTATATGGAAGTCTGAGGAAACTTCAGAAATAATTCTGGAATATGCCCAGCAGACTGCATGGTAACAGAGGAGCTGGCTGAAGAATTTATAGCTGTGGAGAGAGAATAATAATCTTTTACTAAAGAAATGTTGATCCAAGGAAGGGAAAAAACAACTCAGAAAGCTAATGGAGAATCTATCAATTATTTTTTCTCTGGTGGGTGACTTATGTGGGACCTATACCCATAAATCACAGAAATAACACAAACAGCTGAAATTAACCAGAATTTGGGATGAGGATCTCACCAGCTTTGTATAATGCCAAGATTGCAGTGCTGTGTTTTCTAATGTCAGTCACTTCTAGCAGATAAGGTTGCATATAAACCACAACCCATCTGCAATTTCAGAAGGGCCAAACCAACCGGTTTAGGAATGGCTAAATTGCTACTTCTCAAGTTTAAGTGGCAGCTTGATAAATGGGACCTATTTGATGTTAACTCCAGGCAAGTTAGCCAATTTTTCTTTAGTTTAGCCTAAGGGAAAAAGCATATTAAATCTTTGCATGTTGACATTTAAAGTCTTTTCAGAACAATATCACACCATTTTAGAATTTAAGGTTGAATCAGTTGCTGTTATACATTTACTCTGTGGAATTACTTTGTTCTATTAATTTATTCCCAGATTCTTTTACTACTCAGGAACCTTAGTTACTTGCCCTGATCCATAGTACTAGACACTTTCAAACACAGTGCCAATTAAAAAAAGGAAAAAAAGAAAAAAGAAAAAAAGAAAATTCTCCTTGCTCTCTTTCTGCGTCCAATAGATAACTGGAAAAAAAATGTGCAGCAGCTGCATATGTTGTTGCATGCCAGGTATCTTTCAATTATTGTGTCAAGGTCTTGCCTGCAGCCCTAGCAGCCATGTTCACCTCTTTGTGATTTAATGTTTGATCTCACCTCCCCATATTTTTGAGCATTCTGTAATGATGCTGGTCATGGGCAGAACAGCAGAGACCACATTTCCTCTGGGCCTGTGGCACTAAGAGTTAAGCCAGCATGAAGCTGATGTGGACTATTTCGGTGTTGGTGTTGAGAGGAACTTTAGGAATTGCCTTTTAGGAGCTGTTGCCCAGAAGGCCCCAGTAGTTGAAAGAATGGTTAAGAATGTCTTCAGCTGTTTTTCCTTTCTGTTTCATACATCTGATGCAGGCTTGTTATTGGAGTTCCCATGGAGCACCTCACCACAACAATACTGGTGTGAACAAGTTACTATCCAGTTCTATGTTAGCCTCCTAAGTGCTGTTCTTACAAGGCAAGGAGCTGTGCTTTTCTGTACACAGATGTTCTGCAAAATACCAGTTAGAAGACAGTGAAGATTACAATTGCTCATTTGTTTCCAAAGTGTAGGGTAGACCCAGGCAATGGCTTTAGTTACACTGATTTGACTGATTGCATCGTTGGAGTATGTCAAGAATGTGTGTTACCATTACACGCTGAAAATGTATATGCTCCATAGACTCTGAAGCCTTGATTGGCTCAGCTAGAGATATTTCTGAGTGAATGTTGCAAAACATTGTATGTTTTCAAAGTGGTTGTTGGTCTCCTGCTATTTTTTGAGCAGTCAGGAGAATAAGAGTCAAAGAAGTTCCACCTCAATGGATTCATAGCATTGCATTTTAATGACACTGAAGCAAATAGTGTGCATTACCCTAATGATCCCTTCCATTTTAATAGCTGGACTACCTCTGTATTTCTCAAATAACTGAGGCTGTAAAGTTTTCTGCTGCTTAACTAGATTGTTTTTGGTGTCAGCTAATGTCATGTTTTATTGAGTCAATGTGCTGGTTTCCCGCCAGCCATATTATATGTTTTACAGACAAGTCATCTCTATAGGGTACTGTTAGAAAATATTTTATAATGTCTCATGTCTATTTGCAAACCACAAACAGTCTCTCTGGTAAAACAAAATGCATTCAATTATATTAATTTTTGCTAATTTCACTTTTCTCTGGAAAGTCCCTTCTGATGTGGAGAGTGCAGCTGTGGAGCAGGAAGCCAAGAGCAGCCCGGAGAGAAAACATCGGTGTTGGCCGAGTGGTGGGAGCTGTGGCAGGGCAGGAGGAGAGCAGGGCTGACAGCACAGGGAGGGCTCTGTGTTCCAGCTGGGACTCTCACATCTCCACCAGTTCCTGCAGGACTGAGGCAGTCAGCCTGGGGAGGGTGAGGCTGTTTCACTTGCAGGTGACAAGGGCACAGATGGAAGTACCAGACCTTGCTGATAGCTTTGGAGTGGGCTCATGTGATGACTCTGCAGCAGCCTCCTTGCAATTGCTAAAGAGCAGTGAATACTGAGGAGTGAGGTAAGCAAAGTGATGCCAACAAAAACCATGCTGCTGTTCCACTTTCTCTTCTGCAGAGATGCGGGCTGGCACAGCCCTACTCTTTGGGATCTGCCCAGAAGGCTTTTATTGCTTTCCTTTCTTGAGGAAAAGTGTGGAACAAGCAGTCTGACCCAGGAAAGCTGATCATCTTGCCTTTGGGGTCTGTATGGCTTGTAATGTTGGCAGGTTAGTTAATATCAAACTAGGTGAATGGAAGGAATTGTCTTCACCTTGGAGCTCCATTTGGGATACCAAAGGTCTTTACCAACCTCTTCAGCACTCTTTAATAGAAGGCACTGCTCCGAATACTGTATTTTGAAGGTTCAAAATTATTATGGTTCTTTGCAATATGTTTTCCACATGATTTTGTTTAAAATTCTGCCTGTGGCCCTGTGGCCAAGAGACTTACTCATCTCTGCAAGCATGTGGATGTAAAATAAACCCTGCAAGGTAAAAGCTCTGAATCATGTGAGAAGTTGAGAAGTTAAATCATTCTGTTGGAAGCAGGGACTAACAAGTGGAAAGAATAGTTCTGAGCACATTCTGTCACTGCAAGGTGTGAAGTATGCATTGAATATAATTCCTATTTATACTTGTATTCTAAAACTGTCAAACATCCTAGCTTAAGATTGCTCTCCTTCACACAGTGGAGCAAAGCACTCATTCTACTTGGGCCTGGATGCCTTGAAGGCTTCCTCTTCCTCCAAGCAGCTTTTCCAGGGAAGAGACAACTCTATCTCCTCAAAGGTGGCAATTTACCTATTACTGTCAGGAGCAAGCCAGCATTGAATTGGGATTTTTTTTTTTTTTTTTTTGTTAATAATTGCCAGTTAAAATAGATTTGGATAGTTTATTAACAAGAACAAAATTTAAAAAACATACTCCACTTCACCCCCCTTTGTTCCCTCAGGCTCAATCAGTCCTTAATTTCTTGTTCCTCTGTCTCTGCTGCAATGAACTGTGAAGTGTTTGTTCCTTGGGCAATGGCTATGCTTAATGATCAATGGCCACTGATGCTGGGAGATCCCCTGAGACTGGAGAGCAACCTGTTTGTCTGTTACACCTCACTTCCCTCTCCTTTCAGGTGTTGGTGATTTTGTGCAACCTGAGCTTGTTAGCTTGGTCAGTGTGTTTTCCTGTAAGTGAATGCTGCTTTACATACAGAAGACACACAGATGATTAAAAAAGAAGAAGAAAAAAGCAGTGAGTGGTAAGACAACAAATTGATAAATAACAAATAACTCCATTGACCAAACTTGCTACAAAATGAATCTACAAGAATATAAGAGCTACCAAGCGGGTCAGGACAGAAATTCATCCCTCTGGGATAGCTTTGCCCTGCCATTGCTGATACTGGATGCAAAGGGATGCTTCTCATTCTCCAGCAGCTTCTGCCTGAGCCAGAAAGGAGTGCATTTTTTGTATTTGTATTAGCTCTTGGTGTGTTTATGGTTTACAAACTTACAGAGTTACGTCTTGAACCCAAACAGACTTTTATACCTGCAGTATCTTGTGTCCAGCAATTGAGGTGGAAAATGCTGGGTTCCTCATGACATGAACAGAATTAGATGTTTTCTCTGCTCTTTTACTACAGTCAGCAGTGAGACCTGGAGAACTACCCAGTCTTCTTGCATACTTTTATTTTATTTTATTTTATTTTTTGTAATAAGATGAAGCAAATGACCTGAGCTAAACATTTAGTAATTACAGATATAATATATGACAGGCTTTTGATACACCTGGTCTGCAGCTATGTCTGCCTCCTGAGGTCCCCATGTACCCAAAGAGCCAGTACTCCTATTGCAGTGTTTCACACCGTATTTCTGTGTGGTTATTTTCCCATCTGGCATCCTTCATTCACAGCAGCTGCTCCTCTCTTCCAAGATCCAAGAGAGGAGAGGATCTTGGATACTCAAGAACCTTGGATACAAAAAAACTACCACTGTTTTATTTTATTTTATTTTTTGAAGGGATCTTTTGAAGCATTATGACATTTCACAGCTGCTATAAGAAAGTGTAATCCATAGGGGGGTACTAAAATCCAAAACAGAGCATGTACCCACACTTGGGCACAATTCTTGCCTCTCCAAGTGAAGGCCCTCCGCCAACTCGCATCATTGCTTTAGGAGCGTGGTATGGATAGTTCTCTGGAATATCTTCTCTGGATAGGGTGTATGTAACCACCCACAGGAAATCCACTGCCTTTGGAGTGAGGGTGTCATGATATCTCTAGAGCAAAGCTGGAGGAACTCTTCGAATGTCACCTACTCCAGCCCCACTATTGACATGGAACAAAGGCTAAGTGAAATCTGCCATGTAACTGTGTGTAGTTGTCTGCTTTTATATCACCTGGCACCAGTGGGATCAGCTTTACTACTTTCAAAGCCCTCAGCTTTTAGCCAGGTAGCTGATGTGTTCTGTTGCACAGCCAGCACCCGCAACCACCTGGTGGTAGGAGATGTGATGCTGGAGTGCTGACAGGGGCACGCAGCCACCTCGATTTGTCACTCTCCCCACTGTTAGGACAGATGACCTAACGGCTCGGAGCAGATGTCTAAATTGCAGACAGTAAAACTGGGTGAAATGACACTCATGCTTGGTCCAACTTTTCTAACCACGTGTGTTAGACTCACGGGGCTTTTATACAGAATGAAAGTTGAGATCTTCATCTAATCCAGATGCCTGCAGGAGTGGGGACTTCATTCAATACTTAGTATCATCAACTCATGATACAATTGCAGTTGGCAGTGCTGAATTTCTGTTTGCCAGCATTTTTAGTAGCCAGATTGTGCAGTGAACAGTGGTGAGAACTGCAATTTTCACCTCCGTTTTAGAAATGGTTGTAACTCTCTGTAATATCTCTGGGACCCACCTGCTGACATTCTTTGGTAATGTTTTCTGACTGATTGCTTTATACAAGCACTTAACAGCTCTCACCGGGTAAGTTCTAGTTTACTAATGACAAATTCAGAGTAGAAAGCAGATATCACTGCCCACAGAAGAAAAACAAAGGCCAAATTGTATGTAATTCACAATAAGATGATGTATTTAGCTCTGTTTAACCTGTTAGTGATGACGGCAGTGGTGTTAGGTTTAACGGAATAGAGAAAAATGATGAGGGTTTGTCCTGCTGGAATTAATGCCGGTAAATCTCCAGGAAGATTCACAAGTATTTTAATAGATTGGAGACAAATGAGGGGAGAGGGGCAGAAGAAAGAAAGAAAAAGAAAGACTGATTTCTTATTTTTATCATACAGATTCAATTTTCAGCCTCCTGTGGCCTTCTAGGATGCTGCATTGAAACAGCATCTGCTCCTCTGATGGTAGAAGTAGCTGCACAGATGGCTCCAGCTTTGTTCAGCCATGAGCTGAGGATCCCAGAGGCAGAACTTTCCTTAAAGTCGAGCTAGAAGGACAGCAAGATAGCTCTCAAAAGTTATTTTCCTCCAAGAATCCCTCTTGGAGGTAGGTATAGATGTATGTTCTCCTGGGGGTTAGATGATGTATTTACAGATGTATGCAACCTGCAGTTACACCCTCAAGGCTGCTGTGAACTGATGTGAGCTGCCTAGAACCAACAGCAGCGCAAGGCAGATTGCCACCCAGTGCATATATGTGGTCCTGTGTCTGCAGAATTAGCCAAAATGCCCAGTGCAATGGCTACAGCAGCTCTGTGCTGTATGCAAAATCAAACAGATGGTCCCTGCCCCAAGAAGATGAACAGCACAAAATCTAGTACTGATCATTACTTCCTTCCAGCTTGGTATCATCTGCAAACTTACCGAGGTTGCACTCAATCCCTTTGTCCAGATCATCAGCAAAGATGTTGAACAGGGCTGGCCTCAATACAGACCCCAAGGGAACACCGTTCCTGTGAAAGATTCTCTTCGTGTTCAAAGCCATGATTGGCAATCAGTAGAAAGCTGCTTAACCTGAAGGAGAGAAATAAAATCAATTACAAAATAATTTTTGAGGCGTATATATTGCATTATCAGCATGCTGGCTTGAATTACTACCTCTGTGTCAAGTACCAGAGGCAGTTTACCTGTACTTACAACTACTTCAGTTCTGCTTTCCACTCAGCTGGATCTGACAATATACAAATTTCTGTTGCTCAGACCCTTATTTGAAACCCAAATTATTTTTCAAATAATCTGCTTGGAAGCAAAAAACCGTCCCTATTGTCAGGGCTCTGTGATCCCCATGGAATATCCCTTCCAGCTTGGGATATTCTATGATCCTATGGAAAACAAAACTAAACTAAACAATGCCTTTACCGTCGGGCAATCATATTTCTCATCCATATGAGAAAACCTGAAATGACATTTTTGTTTAAGGAATGCTGGATATCAAGGCAGATATAAGGAAAGGGAGCCGTAAGGGAGCATTAAGAAAATCAAATAAAATGTCATCAGTGTCGGAGTCTCTGCAGAAATAGAGATTTCTCTGGAGATGTGTCACACAGAAGGGGAAAGAAATCTTAAGAATCTTGTGAAGGCTTTAGGGAGCAAAGGCATGTTGAGAATCTGGATTGGAAAAGGCAGTAGAGGAAGAGGAACTTATTATTGCTGAAAAAGTACACTTTTGGCTTTGAAAATAAAGCTGAAAAAAAAAGGAGAATAAATGGAGACAGCACGTAAAAAGGTTTCACTCAAAAAGAGCAGCAAAAAGTGTGTGCTATGTACCTAGCAGAAAAGGAATTAAAGAAGGAAGCAAGCTGACCAAGTAGAGGAGCAACTAGTGGAAGTCCAGGGGCAGCTTTATCTGGGTGTTTGCTGCCAATGGGCTTTAGCACAGAAGGTAAAATGATTTGTTAGGCTGCAAGAACCTAACGACCGTAATCCTGAAGCTGGGCTGGTGCAGGGAGATACAGGGCAGGCTTTCTGACACTGTACACATGTCAAGAAACAGAGGGCCTTCAGCAGTCCGAAGAGGCATCTCTTGTAAAGCACAGAGGTGCTTCTGTGCTATAGGCTGAGCAAGCCACTTGACCATAACACAACACAGAATGCTATAATACGCAAAGCAAACGAACATCCCTCCCCAATTTTCTTGCTAAGAAATGGGGGGTCACTGAGGGGCCAGGCACTGGTGACGGGATCAAGGAAGAGACTTTAAGAAAGAGCAGATGGTGACATATTTTAAAGAGGTTATAAAAAGGGGAATCCTCAGGGCAGATGTTTTCTCAAAGACATCGGAACAAAGCACTGCAACGACTAAGAAATATGTGGAAAATATGTGGCTGCTAGAAGATGGCAGCAGGCACACGGTTCAGATTAATGGCAATCACTGCAAAGACAAAGTGCAGCTGCAGGTGAGTCAGGCCTCAGCAGAGCTGCAGCTGTGCAACAGGTCCTGAGTCCCCCATTCACTTTACAATGATGGAAACATCTGGAAAGGTGACTTCAGACCTCACACTCTTCATCTTAAAAGTTAAATTCTACAGCAACCTCTTCTTTAAGCCTTTTTTTTTTTTTTTTTTTTTTAATTTTTAAAGTTTCTTTTTTATTTGAAGGGATAAGAAGACCTGGAAAGACAATAATCAAGCAAAGAAGCTGGCAGAAAAATGTACATGAGGGATTTTGGAAATAAAAGAGTATGAGCCTATGAATGTATAAACGTGGTGTTCTACAGACACTAACTGCATGATGGGGGCAGCCCCAGCCCCTATGATAGAAAAGCCAATGGTTCTGGCTACCATCTGAAAGGATGGAGCCACAGGAGATCACCAGGCTATCAGTATAAGCACTAAGGGTTTTGGAAAGCCTATCACTGGTCTATGGTTTGGGCAACAGGAGCTGAAGTAGGGCAGGTTCCTGAAGAGTGTTAGACTCATTTAGCTTGGCTCCTGCTCAGCAAGATCTGTTTTACTAGTTTTCTTCTTTGTACAGTACAATTTTATGCTTCATTTTAACTGTATAGGAATTATCTACACATTTTGGATAGAATGCTTGCCAAAAAAAATTTCTGTTGCTTCAAAGAATAAGAGTCTCAAAAAAGCCTATGAAGTTTCTTAGATCTAGTGCTGAAAACGTGGCACTTGTGCACAGATGATGTCCTCTCCAGAGACACAGTGGCAATGGGATGTCAAAAAGCAACAGGACTTCCAGGGCTTTCTCCTTGCAATGTAGTGAACAGGACCTGCTTTTTCTGAAATGTTCTCCATTAACAGAATACATTTCATCATTAACATTTGGCCAATAACATTTTTTATTGGGTTGTCTGAAGCCTGGCTAGAAGTTTAGGCAGGCACTGAACTTATGAATGTGGTTAAGATTTTTATTACAGAACTTTAAAAGCGGTCACAAATTAATATATGTTTAGGGTAAAAAGTGAACTTTAAATTAAATAAAACATTTGAACACAAATGTGTGTCAGTTGTACGATGAACTTGTTTATAAGTCAGTGCCAGAATCATAGAATATCCTGAGTTGGAAGAGACCCACACAGGACCACCCAAAATTCAGACCCTGTGTCTGAAAACATCGTCCAAAAGCTCCTTGAACTCTGGCAGCTTGGGATCATGACCACTGCCCTGGGCATCCTGTTCCATGCCCACCATCCTAACCTCCAGCTACCCCTCCCCTGACACAGCTCCATGCCATTCCCTTGGGCCCTGTTGCTGTCACAGACAGCAGCACTCAGCACTGCCCCTCTGCTCCCTTGAGGAAGCTTCAGAATCTGGCAGTTGCTCTTGTTAAACTTCATGCTGCTGGCGACTACCCAAGCCCTAGAGTTTGTCAAAATCTTTTTGTAAAGCTCTCTATCCTACAGGGAGTCAACAGCTCCTCACTATTTAGGTTCACCTGCAAACTTACTATACTTTAGAGTCCTGTATTCGAGTCATTGATGAAAATGTTGAAAAGAACTGGCCCTGAAATGAAGCCCTGAAGAACATCGCTAGCAACTAGCCACCACCCTGATGTAATGCCATTCACTGTGACCCTTAGACCATGGCCCAGACAGTTATTCACCTATCCTGTTATGTTTTTGCCTAGTTGTATACCAGACATTTTGTCCAAAAGAATACTGTGAGAAAAGCTTTGAAAACACTGCTGAAATCAAAAAATTTAACATCAACTGGCTTCCGTTGGTCAACTTGGGTAACCTTGTCATAAAGGGAGATTAAGTTTGTTAAACTGGACCTTCCCCTTTAGAACTCATGCTGGCTGTGACAAACAATTGCATTGTCTTACAGGTGTTTTTCCAGCATGACTTCCCAATATTTTCCAAAATGTTGAAATGAGACTTTTTTACTTGCACATATCCTCAGCTGCTAAAGCGTGAACTCTGAAACATCAGCCTGAGCATCAAGAAATCATGATACAGAATTCTGAAGCCCTATTACAAGCCTGCCCCACCTGCCTCCACTCAGAATAAAGTGCACCTGTTACATTCAAATCACTGGCTTTTCAACAGTGTCCATCTTACAGTTTAACTGCATTCAACATACGCCTTCATTGCACGTCTGCTGCTCCTCAAGTATGTTCTCTATTGCCTTCTGCATTTATTGCACTGCCTACTGAGGGCTTTTTGAGGCCCTTTCTAGTAAAATCTCACAGGGCATGCATTGGTTCTCAGCAACATTTTTTCAGCTTTTCCTCTACCACCTTATCTCTTTAGAGATGTATGCTGCAGTGACAACAATGATTTCATGTCTCTACCCATCATCTGCAGATATCACATGATGGTTTCTAAAGTAGTTTTCGTTCCCACCTTTTAACATATTTGAAATATCAGCATCAAAACAGATCAAAAACATCCCTGACAACTGGTCGGTAAAATCCTGACTTACCTAAGACAGAACATGAATTTGTTATGTTCCATTGTTACCAACAACAAAGTCTTCCCTGGCTCATAGAGAAAACATGAAATGAGGGAAAAGCATTCTAACTGGTTGGTTAGCTGCAGGGAATGGATAATTTAATCAGAAAAAACTGAGGTCAGTGAGCAATCAGGAGCACAGCTGGAATCCTTTGCCTGTTGTTTAAATCAAGAAGCTGGCTGCCACCTCCTACCCACTGAGCATGATGGCAGCTTGCAGGAAGAGGCAAAAGCTGTTAGTGTGACACAGTGGAGCTAAGAGCAAAGATAAGGGAAAATTTGGACTAAAGCCGTGGCTCCCAGGATGTTGCTGCTTTTTTTTTTTTTTAAAAAAAAAAATCTGGCAGGTTTATGCTCCTTGAAAGTAAACCCAAACAGCTAGCAGCTTTTGGCCAGGTCTTGCACTTGTCCTCTTCAAAGGACACGTCAGAATCCTGCCTTTGCTGGGCTCTCTGAGCAGCCCTTCTACAGGAGGCAAAGGCACAACACTTCTTACAGATATTTCTGTTTATTTCATTAGGGAAAAATTCATTTCTGGACAAATGTGTTTTCAGGCTGATGCTATGGTAATGACTTCAGAAGTCAGCAAAATTGGCATGTTTATACTTTATATGAAGCCTCTGAATATTTCAGTATTCTCTTTCTGAAGGAGGAAAACCAGCCAGCTACCTCAACCTACAGCCTGGAAAAATAATGTTCACCCTCTTAACAGATAATACAATCCATGCCAAAGTCTCCACATGCTTACCCTTAAACAGTATCCCATGGGAGACAACAAGTGCTTTAAGAATAAGGACTACTCAGTGGCAGATTTGCCATCATGAGGAGATGGATATTCTCTATATATGCACATGTACGGCTATGCTTATGTATCTATTTTATGCATGCAGATGATTTCTGTGTGACCAAGTGTATCTGCTCATTTATATAGTCTGAATCTGACTAGTAAGCTCTATAGGTCTTTCAGCCAAGCAATGTTATAGTCATCCCATCCTGCACAATGTCATCTCCTGCCCCAAAGTCACATCCTGGTAAGGACAAATGTAAGATGTAAAGTCACAAGCAAGACCTTTAGACTCAGCTATCTATCCTTGTTGGCTTAACATGTCACTTACCTCTGCAGCTGAGGGATAGACATGGTCTCCTGCCTCCAGCTGCCTCAGCTGTCCATTCTCCAGATGCTGCCTTGCTTCAGGGCTAGGGAGAGGAAAAAAATAAAAAAAAAAAAAATAAAGGAAAGGATGGTGCTGACATCATCATCAGGATAATTCAGAAGGTCTTTGCTGCAATAAGGAGCTGAGATCTAACATACCACAAGTCAAGCACGTGCTGGACTGTGTTGGACAGCCACAACAAAGTGCCAGGATTGTCACTGCTGGAATAGCTGAGATAATGCTTTGTAAATGCATGGCCAGAGTTTCTGATCCAAGACAAGATTTTCCAGTGGCTCACTTTCAGTGGTAGTCACAAGTGTATGATGTTCCTCTCAGGGGCTGAAGCCAGGCGCCCTTTGCCAGTTTTGCCACCAGCCGTCAGGTGACAAGGTGGAAGGTTGGGCCAGGTGCTCATTTGCCAGGACATTACCCAGGTAGTGTACTGCTGTGTGGTGAATGATGAGGAAGACCAATCGCTGACCCCCACAGAAAACCAGCTCTTTTCCCTTCCCTTGGAACTGCACTAGCTTCCTAACTGCAAAGGTTTGAACTATCAATGGGGATTGCCTCAGTCAAGCCATTTGCTCCTGTTGCTGCAAGCATCCAAGCCATCTTAGCTTTGGGAAACTATTGAAAGCTTCTACCAAACCCACAAGAACTCAGACCCTGTATCAAGGTTTTTGGAGAGGATTTCTTGGTTAACCAGGTGTGCAGACCTAGAAAGAAGAATGTGGTAAGTCCTCTTGCACTTGAGCTGTTTGTTGTGAATGATATGGCTATGCTTTTTGTTCTTCACATAGTTGTATTAAATCTCCTAATTTAAGCAGATAGATGAAAGGGGAAAAAAAAGGAGTTGATTCTGAAGTGAATTAGAGTAAAAAGGAAATGTTTTGTTTCTCTCTCAGTGAAGCAGAACAAGCTAATTCTACTCAATAAGCATTCCTTCTGACTCCAGATGAAATGGTTTATTTCAGACACTTGGAAGAAAAGCAAAGAAAACAAACAGCTTAAAGCAAAACACCCAAGAAGGCAGCAGTGGACACCCACATTTCCCCAGCCTCCAGGATGTGAGAGATCTAGATCCATGACTACCTCTGTCCTTTGAGCCATCCACTCTTCTGAGAGTTTCCACATGAGAGACATTTTGCACCTGAATGCTTCTACACTGTCCTCCAACAGTGCTCACTATTTAAAAAAACCATCTGTGTCGAGCCCTATCAGCTCCAGCAGCACACAGAATTATCACAGAAAGCAGCATTTGGTCTCAGGTGACTACACTGATCATCTTACAATATGTTTAAGTATTACTCATAACTGAAGGTAAGTGGAAAGATATTTTAATAAATAATTACAGCAAGTATCAGATTTTCCTGGTATTTAGGAAGAGGAAACAGTACTGTCATCTTGAAACAGCTCTATTAACTTTGGGAATGTAATGGAAAACTAAGGAGAAAAGCTAGTCTTTTGCTCTAAAGAGTCACTAATGGGCACACAGACAGAAAGGCACACTTGCATCTCTATACTCATGGATGAAGTGCTGTTTTTTGTTTTTGTTTGTTTGTTTTAAATAAAGTGAAGCTTTATTTCATTTCCCTGACCATCTGGGCTTGGCACGGATGGAAGAAAGGAAAGCTGGCTAACTGTATTTTTCATAGCACCTACATAAATAAGTAGCATGACTACATTCCTCTTAGAGCTTCACATGCCACCATCGTGTCAGTGTGATGTGCAGCATAGATAAAACCAACTAGGTTGAACTCTGGCTTTGCTGCATTCAGACAGGTTGGGAGTAATTGCCAGTTGCTAGGGCTGGAATATGAGCTTCTCCAGTATTGATTTCTAAGACAGGTTGCAGTAGAAATAAAAGACAGATTGAACGTGCAGTAACACTTGCATGAGCGGCCATTATCACACAGATATTCAAAGACAACTAAGCAGGCATTTACCTAGACAACCTTATTGTTGCTCCAGGTCTGCGATGGTAAGGCAGAGACAAGGACAAGCTCAGCAACCTGCTCTGACCTAACACAGCAATTCCTGCTGTTGTTTCATTCAAAATTATGCCCACAACCTCTAAAAAAAAAAAAAAAAAAAAAAAAAAAAAAAAAAAAAAACCAAAGAAAACAACTCTTAAAACAAAATTTTATGATACATTGTTGTTGTTCCCTTACACTCTGAATGTTCTTGTTCATGATCAAAGCAAAAGAGAAGAAAGAACTTGAAAGTAGTTAGAAAATCATTTTGTTATGTGTATGTATAACACCTTAACAAGCTGAGCATTGCTCTGTGCTTGATATTGATTAGTGGTATTTATTTATACTTCTGAAATAGAGCACAAGGCAGTAAGTTTGATGTTCACATAAACATTCTAAGTAAGAAATAACAGAGCTCCAGCTCTTGCGGCTGAGAGAACATCAGATGCACTACCAAAGAGTCACTAACAGAAACAACCTACACAGTAATAGATACCATGATCTGGATCTTAAACAGCATGTTTACCAAAAACATGTCTTTGGAAATCCACTGAAACCAGATGAGACAAGGGGTGAGGTACAGGGGAAGAGGTTACTGCAGCAGAACATGTGCAGAAAACCAAACAGCTTCAGCATCTTGCTCCTCACCAATTCATGCTCATGCGTATGCCTTACACTGGGAATTACGCTTACCTTGATTTTTATCTGGTAATGGCTTCAAGAGACATAGTCTTTCTCCTATTCCCCATCCACCCAAGACAAGACATTCATATTGCACTCCCTGTACTCTGAGTAGCCTCACACCACATGCATGGTGGCACGGTCTTGTAGCTCTTCCTCCAAAAAAAATAGGCTAGTAAAAATACTTGATACACACTAGTAGCCATAATCACTGCTGAGCTACATAATGCAAGCTCAGAGCTAACAAGGACCAACTCCACCCAATCAGCAGAAAAGCCCAGGTATCTTTGAGAAGGCTCAGAGGGCACCTGGAGGGCTAAGCAGGAATTTGCCAACGTCCATGGGGATGCTGGTGGGTCACAGCATGTCTGCATGTCTTTGCTGCAGCAGGGAGCTAGAGTGAGTGTTATCACATAACAGAGATAGCTCCTGTTCCATCCTTGCTACCAGGGGAAGAAAGACTGATACACATTAACATTGAAGATTCAGTTGTCTATGCCACATTCACATAGGGAAATGGAAAATGATCTTTTCCTTCACTCTACAAAAAAAAAAAAAAAAAAAAAAAAAAAGCACAGCATTCCAGAAGACAAACAGAAAGCCCTCACATCCCTTTCCTGTTAAGTCTGAATGCGCACTATAGATTTTTGCACTATTTTAAGAAAAAAAAAAAAAGAAGATACAAAAGGAATGCAATTTTGCTAACTCACTTGACATCTTGATACAGGTCTGTACCAAAGAACAGCTCTCTTGGCTCACATGCACAGCCTGTCACCTGGATGAGAGTCCAGCTCAGAATGGATGCGAGTAACACAGCAAAGTCAAATGATACACCTGCTCTTTTTATCTTACTCATGCTCCTATCACTTCGTCAGTTCTGCAGAAGATGGAAAACAGGTTATCTACTGCATGTGCCTAGTAAGGATAACAGTCAAATGAGAGGGTACAGAATAAGCTAGACAGTGCTTGGAGAAGTTTTCTGGCAGCAACTCCTTCTGCAAAGTCAAGTTTCTTTTATGCAGATGCCATTTATGCTGTTGGCAGCCACGCAAAACATAACATCAGCAGCCCCTAAGTGGCATGAGGGATTCTTCATCAGCTTCTTAAACAAGTACACATTCAAGCTCAAGTACTATTTATGACATCTGTAATGCTGCAATGGAAAGTATTATAGTAGCAGGGTAGCACAATCCTAAGCTGCAACAAGTGAAAACAAACACAATTGTACAAGCCATAAATACAGAAACAAAGGAAGAAAAACTACTTACCATTAGAAGGCCTCCAGTAGATAGGAATCTCCAAGATTCTCTCTCCACTGCCAACCCTTAAATGAGATCTGAGAAGGGGTGGATCCTGACTCCATTTAGGTGTATTGCATACAGCTGAGCTCCTCTGGTTTGGCCCTGCGTTCCCACCAGGTGCTCAATCACTGCTTCAGGCCATAACTTGGCACTTCCACTACAGCATCTTTATCATGTATTGTGAATGAGAGGACAGTAAAACCAAATTTGTTTAGCTGGAGAGTGAAGGCATGGAAGTGGTGGGTGAGCTCAGCCCCACAGGACTAGCAGCAGGGATTGGGCTTGTAGGCAAGATACTTGTTCCTCCCCCCCCACTCCTGACATTCATTGACATTGACCCTGTGCTCACAACTATCTCCTGGATTTCACAACTGCTTTTAGCAAACTCCGGACTCTTAGTAGATGTCCAAAAGTCACCAGTGCAGGATACCAAAGCAGACAGGTGGGGCACTGACCACAGGTCCCACACTGAACTTGTACCAATTACAAGTCTTACGCCGTGCTATATGATTCTTCCTTCAGGCTCTCATTTTTGCTGATCTGGAAGTGTCTTTGTCTCCACAGGTGTTCAAAACATGGTTTTCTCTCATGCTGATATGAGCAAACATTTCCTTCAAATCATCCTCGTGAATGTCAGCCTGAGTGCTGCCAGTTTGCATTTTCTGGTTTTATGTAATCATAGATGCACTTTCAATATTACACACAATAAAAAGCCGTGCTCTTTTCCCTGGGAATTCATTATTTCTTAAGCACACACAAAGCCCATAAAGCTTCTTGGGATTCATTCTTGGCTAAGGATACCATCCATATTTTAATATATAGTGATCTTAGAATCCTATGGGATATTTATATGGAAGAATGATTTATACATGACCTGTTGAGCTGATCTTTACAATGAGCCCTCCAAGGCTATTATACTTGTCTGTCAGCTGTGGAAAGGAGAAACAGTGTGCTCTGGGTGTACACAGAATCTGAGTGAAGAATTTAGTTTGGGCACCTGCAAGGCTAGAAAATTTTTAGTGGATCACTCCATTTAATACTTTAATGAGCTCTAATAAGCATAGAAAGGTAGCAGCAGCTACTGTGGACTTGATGGACTCATCTCTCACTGGTATCCTTTCAAAATCCTATCACCATTGCTTTCCAGTATAGGGTTACAAGGAACTTGGCTCCTCTGTGCTTTCTCACATCAAAAATGTTGTAGCCTCGAGAAAGCACAGGACTTGACTAATCCTTCCTGATTAAAACATCTGTGGTTCAGACTGCACTGCTCACCCAAGGATCCCCTTCCACTGCTTTTTCCCTAGGGGAGACAAAGATGCTGCCAGCAGAGGCAGCTCCTGCATGCTCCTGCCCCAGTGCCCACAGTCCTGGCTGCACCACAGGGAGGAGAAGCTCCCTGTGCCTGCAGCCCCTCCATCTCATGTGATGCCTTGCACACAACAGCCTTGAGTGCTAGAAATGAAATTGCCTCTGGACAAGCCGGGACTGAGACTACAAGGAAAGATTTGACAGTTTATCTGGGAAAGCAGCTCCTGGGATGGCTTAATGAGCACCTGTGACACAAAGGGCAGAAGCAGAGTTAGCAGCTCTGCTTTGCAGGTTTCTTGGCCTCTTCCCAGGCTGACAAAGATTCACAGGAGGTATCACATCCTTCCAGATTGGAAAACAAAGGGCTGTCCTATTGGTCATTTTAATATAACAATAAGCTAGGACCTAGGCCATTTCTGAATTATATGGAATGTGGAGTCTTGTAATATCTTGCATGTAGAGTGCCTGAGAACAAGACAAGAAGGACCTCAGCAAGCTGCTAGGAGCTGTATACATGATGGAAGGCTTGGGAGCCCACGCATTTCCTGGAGAGGTTTCTGTGATGAATATACAAAGAAGGAGATTAAGCAGGTCTCCTTGGCTGGTTTCCTTCAGATCCTCCAAAGATACTACTTCTGCACTTGGCAGGGGGCCACAGGCAGCAGAGATGGAGTTATGCATGGCTCTGACACCAATTTAAATTCTGAAAATGCCTGGTTTTTTGTTTTTGTTTTTGTTTTTTTTTCTGCACAAAGGCATTTATGGAATGCCAGAGACTGTGGGTCCAAACTGTGCCCCAAATTACAACTGCTTGCCTCCTTCCGGAACAGTGCCTTCAGTGGGGTGGATTCTTTATGCTAGGAACTCCATAAGATGTCATCACATTTGTTTGGGAGTGCTTGAGGTCTCCCAGCTCACCATTTTTGCACTTACATTAAAAGCTATAGATTTCTTTTAATTCTCTACTCAATCTGAGTTAATGCACTGTGAGAGAGAATAATGTGTTTCTGAGTGTTATGTTTTAACATAATGGTCAACTGCTCTTGATTTTACAATGTCCTGTAAGACTGAAATACATAAATACAAGTTACTTACTTGTGGACACATCTTTTTTTTCTTGTACATGAATTATTCCATCCTGCTCTACACTGTTGCATTTACATGAAATCAGCCCATTTCATTTACATTAAAATTCAAGGCTGACAATTCCCTTCCTATCATGCTTAACTGGACATGATAGATACTTGCTCATTGATGATTTTAGCAGAGCTAAAGACTCAATTCTTCAGCAACCTTTTTTTTACATGAAGAAATGGAGAAGTTCCACTAGTGTCACAAAATTTGCAAGTGCTGTCCCTTCAGGGCGGAGTTATTTTTCTTACAGCCAATGTAACAGAGCTTCAGTGAAGGTATGTTCTGACACACATGATAAGACTTATGAGTTTTATAGATTCAGATAAACAATGTCTACTATCCTTTGTGGCAACCTGCAGGTTACTGCCTATGAAATAATAAGGTGTCTCCCATTCTTCCTCTACCAAAGGTTGATCCAGAGTATCATAGATTTGGCTGGGAGTATGGAAAGCTGAAGATTTATGGATGGTAACAAAAGATGACATTGTACATCTGGACTGATCTCTAACTTGTTGCTGAGTGCAAAAAAATATGTTTTAGGCAGGGATGCTCTTCTGCACATCTCAGTGCCCTTGTCTGCATGTAAGGAATGGTTGAATCATGGCCAAGTCCAAGTTCCATTCACCTTTTACATGGCTCTTCCCACTAGGGACATGTCTGTAAGAGTCTTTGATTGCCTTGGTACAGCCGAGGAGACTGAGGTGACTGAGGTGGAAACAGAAGAGCCTTCTGCTACTTGTGGATCACACAGAAATCTCACTGAGCTTCACCTGCAGACTTGTTTACTCACATCCTTGGATCAGGACAGATGTGAGTAACACTGCAAAAGCCAAATGATACACCTGTTCTTCCTAATTGTCTCCCCCATGCTCTGTCACTTCGCCAGTTTTGCAGGAGATGGAAAGCAGGTTATCTGCTGTGTATGCCTGGTGAGAGTGACAGGCAAGACACTGATTTGTTTACATTCAGCAGTTCTTTGCTGGCACATCTTCACTAACACTTCCAGTAGCGACTGACATCTTGGGTAGCAGGCTTTTAAAAAAGGAAAGAGATTTAGGAGCAGAAGTCAATTTAAAAAAGGTTTCAGAGTCCCAGTGCTCAGTCCCAGCCCTACAGGTATGGAGAAGAGAAGGTCAAAGATTTGATTTTGATCTAAGTAATTCCATGTGCTGGGCTTATGATAAAGGACACTTGCTGCTTGTGGTCATGGTGAACTCCTCCCATGATTGCTGGTATTGTCAGAAATTGTGACAATTATCAGTATTGTCAGAAACACCATGCCTGTTTTCCAGATGGTTTTTCTGGTGTGAGAGCATCACACCTTGTGAAGACTTGAGTCAAGAGCAGCTGGTGGTCACTAGAGGTTGGGATTTTCAGGTTCCAGCAAAACACTGGTACTTTGCTCAAATGAACCCTCTTTATTAAATGAATGACTTATTTGTGTAGGCTTCTTGAATATCTCAGCCTTTGGAAAACTATGACACCATTACCTCATCCTTCTATTGTCCATTTTAATGCTTCTCCTCTCATAGTGTTTTTCTTACAGTAATGACTGCTTTAAAGTATTTATGGTAGCAAAAAAAAAAAAAAAAAAAAAAAAAAAAAATCTCTCATGGGAAACACATTTAGAAGATGGGATTTCATATATAGAATTCAGACTATTAAACCCTTGGAATGCAAGACTCCCTAGGAAAAAATGAGCTACGGAAAATGAGTTTTCTTCTGGCTCTCGTAAGGTCTGCAACAACCTCTGGAAAGATGCAGGCTGCTCAGTGGATGACCAGTTAACTGCAAAAAATCCCAAGAAAGCTTGCAGTTGAAATTCCAGGCTTTTCTGAAAGGACTGAATAAAAAGCATCTGTCTGAGCTAGTGCATAATCTCTTTTGATCTGAGTTCAGATATGAGGTTTTATAGTGGTTTATGTCAATTGGGGTATGAAACTATCATAACATGCAGATGATACTAAATTTATTACATCAAAGTCAAGAGCATATAATGATTTTACTCCATGGGGCTGCAGCAAGAGCCACCCAAATATTTTTAGCACATATTAGGGGAACAGATTTCAGGGTGGATCCCTTCTTCGCTATGTGTTTATTTCTGCTTTTATAATTTTGAAGCAAAAGTGATTAACTTTGTTCTCTTGCAAAAGAATTATAGTATTGACAGGATAACCTAAGAAGCTTTAAGTCAGATATCCTTGTATCAGTGTGAGATATGTAGCCATAGATAACAACACCAGTCTTGAAAAAAACATGCAGGCTTTATCTTGTGCAGTTTTTGCTTTCTCTGCATCTGAGCTGCTCTGGAGAAGTAACAAAGGTGTCAGTATCTCAGAAGGTAAAAACCAGCTTTGCTCTATCAGCTTCATGGAATTGCTGGTGCCTTAGAGGGATGTCAGGCTGCGAGGCGTACCATGGCTCTAACAGGTGTTGGTCAGTTGTTTCCCTGGCAGATTAAATGTGTCATACTATTATAATTTCTTGGTGAGTCCCCAGACAGCTCTGGTCTACGTTGCTGGTGGCAGCCTCCATGCCACATCACAGCCACCTGAGTCTGGTGCTGGGAGTCCTCATCCTCACCCCAGGGCTGCCACCAGCTTACTGTGGCTAGCGTGGAGACCCACTTAAAGGCTAACACATTCAGAGGCTGCTTCCATTATCAGTGTGTACAATTCCCATTGCTACTGACAAACAGAATCTAGAGCTTCTCATTGCATAGTGTTTATTCTATATTCTTCTTCCTCTGCAATGCTGTGGGGAATAAATTATTCCTGTTTTAATTTTTGCTTGCTCTGAACAGTGTTTTTGGCTTGGAAGGAATACTTTATCTTCTGTTTTCTTTAATTTTTCTTTAATCATTAACATTAGAATTAAGTTTCCAAGCAGGCTGTTTTTCATTAACCCCAGCACTTCCTTCCTTTTCTTTTATGTGTGCTGGTGACTCACTCAGAGCAGAGGCACAGTGAAGGTGAGTTGCAGGATTGTAATATGTAATTGTAATATGTATTGGAGGATTTCTAAACACATCCAACCTTTTCCTTCCAGTTGCAAACAATCAGCTGAAATGCAGACCACTTCCTTACAAAATAAAATAGCAATAAATCCCACAGGAGATTTACATTTCTATCCTCTCTCTCTCTCTCTCTCTCTCTCTCTCAAATAAATAAATAAATAAATACATTATGAAGAGATATGTATATGTAGAGCTTGATCTTTTGCTACATGCCAACTCTCCTCATCCTTTTCCCTGTTGATTTTCAAGTATTCTTAGCCTGAAACTACTGTTTCTTCGTTATGCTGTCCCTGAGATGTTCTCTTGCTTCCTCTCCAACCAGCCTGGCACACACAACTTTTTTTCTCCCATTCTTCCTATTCCTTCCAAACATTCCTTTCAAACAGTCCTCTGTTCTTAGCTCCAGTCAGAAACAAAGCTGCAAGTTTTAGGCTTGGTTGAAAAACTCCAATACAGCTGTCTTGGGTGGGGTTGGAAGCTAGTGACCTTTTGCAGTGAAAAAAGTGTTGAAGTTTAGAATTAACATTTTCTGCTGCATCTTCACTGTTCAACCCAGGCAGACCTGTGCTTAAGTTTGAACAGCCTAAGATCTGATCCTTTCCTCTCCTATCCTCATGTCTACATCTAAGGGTCATGATCTGCTCCACAATATCACATTACAGGTCTGGAAATGGTCTTTTGGTTGTTGAATTGTATCTACTCCAACTGAAAGCAACCAGTTTGATAACTGTTCTTATCAAACATTTACCTAGATCAGACTGTATTTGAAACCTACATGGTTGTTCCACATCTTGTCTCACATATGGCTAAAAGTTCCACCAGTTTTCCATGTTACTATTGCTCTTTCTTCTAACAATTCTTCCTGCTATTTTCTCATTGATGCATTTTTAGAGAGCAATTGCACATATTCAACCTTGCTTTTCTGTTCATTTCATGTAGAATAATTTCTCCAGTCACTTTATCTCCCTGCTGGTCTTTCTTCGCACTGCTGCAATTTCACTTACTTTTTTTAGAATGGGGGTAACCAAAATTGTGCACAGCATTACAGATGGAGTGCCAAACAGCTTTTGTGTAATCTCATTGACTCATCACTTCTTGTACGGGAAATATTTGATTCATCTTATGATCGTGTCTGCCTTTCTTATAGATGCACCACATCCATGGCTTCAAATTGCCCTAAATAATACACTGAAGTTCCAGCTCCAAACAAATGATCTCCTGGACAGTAGCAGATATCCCTCTTATTAGATCCTAAGCATACGTTCCATTTCTGTTGCTCCAGACTTCAAGTTCATTAAGTTTTTCCCAAATGATATTACAGTCCTCCTCTCTTGGCAGCTTTTTTCCGTGCTCTTTTAGTGGCAAATTTCATTAATACATGATGAACTGTAGTTAAACCATATAGATCATTGCTAAAGTGTTACCATAAGATCCAATATTTTCTGCTGGATGAACTCCACTAATAACTTCCCATCAGTACAATCATGCCCTTTCTGTGGAGTCTGTTATTCTCTCTTTTCAGCCAATGTACTGCCTCTTGTAATAATTTCCTCAAGCATTACATCCCTAAGAAAATGTTTTACTCAAGGCCAAAATAATGGATCTACCATCTTCCAAAAGTCTTGTATACCAAAAATCAAATCAATCCACTTTACGTTTTATTCCCTTTTCTTCTTGTCACTGTACCTTTAATTGTTTTGGCTTCACCACTTCCCAGTTCCAAAGACTAGCTTTTCCAGAATTTAGGGTGGAGTGTATGTTCAATTTACTTTTCCTGCAATATTTTCTTTCAAATTTACTTACACTGTGGTTTAGAGTAACAGCTCTTTCTATCTACCACTGTTCTTAGCCATTGCATATTCAAGATGACCACCTCAGTCCAAGCTCAGGTTTTGTTCCTTGTCAAACTTATCCTTCAATTCAACCTTCATGCTGCCCATTGGACTCTCTTTTTGGCCCTTCTGCTTTTTCCATATGTGATAGAAAACTTTCTCCATTTTTTCCTAACTTCTTGCCTTTTTAATTTCAATACCTATACTTCCTGAATTCTTAATCAGAAGCTTCTTTATTGACTTCTTCTTCCTTCCCCTTCTCTATGTACTTTTAGCACTTCATTTGGTTAGATGCAACCCTTCTATATAAGATGTATGTAAGATATTGTCTGAAATATAGACTGGAGATAGTTGTTCCACCTGTGACAAAAGCTCTTCAAACAGATATCTAGAGTAATTTGCATTTGAATGAATTTTGTAAAAACAAAGTGTCACTCCTTTTTTTAGTTCCTGTTCACATTAATTTTAACTTGTTTCTTAGTTTAATTGTGGCACGCAAATGAAATAAATATCAATTAAGGATAGCTTAATTTAACTGATTGCTTGATCATGTGATAACCAGGTAACAAGATAAATCTGATTTTATAGAAGACTATAAGGGTGCAGTAAGAATGCAGGTTTCAGTCCGTGTTCCTTTGCTAAAGTGAGACATAATACTGCAAGTATTTTGGCAAATGCTGTTATTTTTGTTTATTAGAATGATCTAATCCTGAAGTCAGACTGCCTTCGCAAAGTGTTGCTTGTATCTGTTTAGCTTTTGACACAGCTTTTATCTTCATGTTTTTTTCTTCCTGATTCTAAGGAAAGCATATTAAAAATAAAGTGGCCTTGCCAGGCCTGTCAACCACCTGTGGTGTCTAGTGTGGTTGGAGGCTAAGCCATCTTTGTCATGTCTCCAAGCCATTATCAGAGCTGGCAGCTCCAAAGTCTCCAGGAGGTTCTTCATGAGCTAAGTTGGCTGCTGGAAAGGAACACAGGGACATCCAGATCAGACCTTCACCAGCACATGGCATTGCCATCTTCCAAGTGACTGGTGCCTCACTGCACTGGATGTTTGGAGACACAGTGGCTCTCGTTGTCTCTGAGAGGCTGCAGCAGCTTCCACCAACATGCCGGGTATGGGTAACCGTGACAACCTTGGGTTACAGTGGTTTGAGCCACTACTTTCATCTGCATCTCCCATCATTACACTTTATCCTCTAATTTATTCTGCATATGAAAAGGGGAAACAAAAAAGAAATATCTCACTGCCAACTGTGTTGAGTATCTCACCTCAAGTATGGGATTTCTGTGGGGAAAAAGCCACCAAATGAGACTTATTCCTGCATATTAACCTCTGGTAATGTATGTACTTTTTTTTTTTTTTTTTTCAAATCCTCTCACATATGGTACCTTTTAATTTACTTCAGGTCACACCAGAGACAAAGTACGTTGAAATGTAGGCTAAGTCATACAAAAAGAACTGCAAAATCCAAAGACCACAGGACTTTTTCCACTGAGAGGATAATGAATGTGCAGAAGTATACCTAAAGAATGGTGCAGAACCAAGCAGTGTGGTATAATTGAACATACATTGGTACTAGCCTGCAAGAATAGAAGTGAGCACAAATTCTCCCCTCCTGACAGAAGAAGCCCACAGAATGAGAGAGAGAGATCTGACAAAATTCCAGCCCTACTGAAATGGATGGAAATTTTGCCACTGACTGTTCAACAAAGGACTCTTCCCTGCAGACCTATTAGGAATTTTTAGTTGGATATAATGTATGCTGAGAAAGATGATAATACAATGGGGAAAATTTGGTGCTTAGATAAATGAGCCACTGATACTGCATCTGTTAAAATGTGTTTCACCAAGGGGCCACTTCTCCAGTAAGGACAGAGAAACGTGCAAAGGAAAGGAGCAAAAAGAGCCCATTTCCTGCCCATTTGGCTGTGTTTTATGCCAAGAAGGTCATAGTGCTGCATGAGTGCTTGTGGCTCTTCTTCAAAGGCTCTGCTTCAATTCAGACAATCAAAGCTGATGAGGACTCACCCTAAAGTGCACTTCTGTTTTCTAACACAGCTTCTCTGGAAAATATGATGTTACAATATTGGCCAGTCAGTTGGTCTGTCATTTTTGGTTGGCCTCTTCTGTTGTAACACGATGACACTGGGTTTTTTTCTTTGTTTTTCATCAGCTGTCAAGAGATACAAATGCTGACTTCCTCCTACACCTTTGGATCCCACTGGAATTTCCCAGTGCTGGGTCTACTTACTCCACATTTGAAGCTTCCTTCCTGGCAGTTTTCAGCATCCTCTGTAGAGTTGCACCTCTGAGTTACTGGTATGCATTTCTCTTGCAGCCTTCACTGGATATCTGACTTCCTCACAAACATAAGCAGTCATTTCACAGTAACCCTGTTAGAAAAGCAAGAATTATCACTTTTACTTAGATTACAAATGCAGGGGCTTTCACAGTGACCACAAACATGCAGCTGTCGAAGACAGATTGACTTTCCTGTAGGGAATACACTGTGTTCTTGTTCAGAGGAGATGAATCTTTCCTGAGCGGGTGGAAGTTCCTCCACTGACATGGGGTGCAGCAGAAGCTACTGGGGTCCATCCCTGAAGAAGTGCATTCACTAATTCAGGTGACTGCTGAAAAAGGATATTCCCTTGTTTTGGCTGGTGAGTGTACAGGGTTAGTTCAGTAAATTACAATAATTTTTTTTCTTTAATTAAAAGAAGGAAGGGATGTGTTCAGTTTGTAAACACAAATGCAAACACATTCGGTAACTAAGCAGTTTGGCGAGCATTCTGCTGATGAAGGATGAAGTTTGCAGTTAGGCTTTAGAAGAATAGCATATGGCAGTAGACTGAACATTTGTCATTGAGTGATTTCATCTTCTGTGCTAAAGTAGTCTTCCCAGCATGGAGGCTGATATTTTAAAAAGTCAGACGTGACAAAGGGAAAAAGTTAATCTTTTAGACAAAGAATAACATATTGATTAGACTTCCTACTTCGAGCTACATAAATATGCATTTAGATCATGCTGATTTTAATATTTCAAGAGCTGGATGCAGCTCCTAACAAATATCAGTTCCTAAGAATGTTAAAAATGCTCTAATTTTCAAAGAAAATAAACACTTTTTGTGTGCATTTATGACTAACATTTTATAATATTAAAATTCAAAGATAAAAAGCACTGAAATAATTGATGGGAGTTGATACCGTACGTTTACATATTACATTCTTTTTTAGTGTAGATACTGAAAGTAGATTAGATGATTATTGACTTTTTTTCCAGAAAATGCCAGCATCAGTTTCCAATTAACACATTGCTTTGTCTAAAACCAGCCTTCCTTTGTGAGATGCAGAACTGAAAGAACACCATCAAAGTTTAAAGTACAGATTTGCCTCACTAATGTGTCCTGAAGAATGTACCCTGTAAGATGTGACTAGCAGAAGAAATGCAGAAACAGGAGAAAGCTGTACTGGTTTCTCTTGACATAATGCTGCTGCACTGATGATGCATTTCTGTTGGTTGCTAGTGTGTGGAGGTTGAAGGATGTTTTTGCATCTTAGGTAGTTAAACTCTCCTTTCTATGCTATCATTTTTTCCCTTCACTACTCTACAACATAATGAATCCCATTGATTACTAAATGTTTAAAAGGATTTCATCAAGGAGTGGCTCCGTTCTCTAAACGCCTTTATTTATTCAAGTCTAATTCATATGCTACTGACATTTTCTTGCTTTTTCTGTTTTTAGGAAAGATTCAAGTGGTGCTTTAAACCAAGACATTCACAATGCCTTAATGGATCAGAGATACTGTTTATACTCTTAATCTCTTAATCTCCTGACAATGCATTATATCATTAATTAATCTTTATGAGTCTGACTTTGTGGTTCCTGCATAGCATTTGACAATGCTATTTCTGATGGCTAGACATGTAAAGAGTGGCCACCCACAGGCAGAGATTTATGTGGCTCTGAGAAAGACACTTCTAAGGAAGCCAGTCTTTATATCTTCATGGGCATACTGGCTCCAGGGGTTGCAAATCTTTCCTATATACCATAACTCAAGGTTGAACAACCATTACTTAACTTAATGGTACAGAATCTGCAACAAGAACGTTTTCAACATTCATGTCAGGCCCAAACATAAGTCATGTTTTATGAATTTGAGTTTATTTTGCTCTGCAGCAACTGACTATTAGGCATTAGCTGGAGGCATCAAGGATCTGATTTCTGCCCCTAGTTATGTTCCTGCAAAACTGCGCTACTGACCCTGAGTCCAACATCCCACCTCATATCTCCTCTCTTGGCTCACTGCTGGTTGCATATTGAGTTTGAATGAGTGTAATTCGGTGACCATTTTCTGATTTGTGGTGGGACTTTGGGACACATCTGTTATAAGCAAGAAGACTTTCTAAATCCTCTGGGAATTTTTGGAAATTTTTACTCTTGTTCCTGCAGATTGGTAAAAGTCTGCTTCCAAAAAGCAATGTATTTACTTATTCAAAACACAGAGAGAAGAAGCTTTAAAAGCAAGGGAAGAGCTCCAGCACTCTTTAATCCAGTGAGTTTGGTGTGTGCCAGCAGTCGTGTAATCGTCCTCAAACAGACACATGCACCATTGCTGCGAACTCCCTCAGAAAACGTCCCTCAACAAATCCTTCCACAGAGCTGTCTCTTCAACCTCCTCCCACATATGGTAGTGCACAGAGTTAACTTGTGAGAACTCAGTTGGTTGTCTGTGTGCTCAGAAGATTATGAAGAGGATAAAGTGGGTTTTACTTATTCCCTCTGATTTAATACTTACTTTATCAGCACTGCTTTCATTTAGTATTCTTATATTGGTAAAATGTGGGCTTTCATTGCAAGATTTACTTCTTCGCAATGAAAACCTGATATAAACCAGAGTTCAAGTAGTCTTTTATTTTGCAACAGACCAGCTTTAAATCTAGTGGGATAACTGTGCTGGCAGAGAGCACGGATCTCTGTGTGCAGTATAGATTTGGACCCATTTTCTCCAGAACATGGGGGCAGAAAGTTTTATAGCTGGAATGCTGTGAAATCCCTTGTGTGGCCATCTGCCCTCCCCACACAGGCGCCATGAGGAGGACATGGGCACATGACTCGCAACCACTGAACAAGCAGACTATGAACTTGCAACAGATCAGCTTTCTGATAAGCAATTTAATAACTAACTCTTTCAAACTTGAAGAGATTTTCTCTCTGATCCTGGTAAGTTAACTCCCCAAAAAGGCATTTCTGATGCCTTTGATCTTGCTTGTGACACATGACTGCTCCTGTCCGGCTGAACGGACAGCATTTGCAGCCTCCTGACCAAGCTATCTAGAGTGTCGAAAGAGATATTTCTGGTAAAGTGTATCTTCAATGTAGGGACCAACTCTGCTATTATTGCTTCATTCGATCCAATTTTTTCTCTTTTTTATTTTTTTTGTTTACACTTTCTATCTTCTCTGTTTATTTTTCTCTCTGCTCATCATTGTTTGCATTTTTCTCTCTCCTTTTTTTCTCATTTTTCCTGCTTGTTTTCCATTAAGTTTTTCCTTTCTTCACCTTTCTTATGCACTTTCTTTTCTCAGGTTATTTCTTTGCTCTCTATTTCCTTCCTCTGTCCAACTCTTTCTGCTCATCAGCCACATTACAACAGCAGGGAGCAGCTCACAGAGGCAGACCAGCTGGGATATGTCCCAGTGAGAGCACATGTTGCCCAGAACATAGAGCAGAGATGTCTTGAGATGGTTTTGGTTTTGAGCACGTGTTACAGACAGGGAGAGAGGGGGGTATTTTTCAACAGGCCTGCTCAATTGGCACACATGTCACAGCCAGGGAAGGCAGCAGAAGGAGGACAAGCTCTGAATGCATAGTGAAAGGAAATCCAGAGAGGAGACACAGCTTCGCAATGCAAGGCAGCAAGCCAAGGAGAAATCTTTGAGAAGAGGGCAGAACTCTGTGCCGTGCATGTCAGGCCCAGCACAATGAGGCCTGATTTTATATTTGGGAAGGAAGTAAATGCTGAGCATTGCCCTGATCCTGATCAAACCCTGCATGCTGGGTATATTCTTCAGGAGAATGCTTCCTGGCTTGCTCCTCATGATTCTTGTGTTATGGGATGGAAATGGGCATTCACAAAAGTGCTGAGCAGCATGTGGGAGTTGTGACAAGGAACTACGAGTAAAGGAAAATTCACAGAGGTGGGAGTTGGGAACCGAGTTAAAGGACAGTATAAATAGAATCATCCACCAGATGCACAGTTTTTCTGAAAGAGTGTTAGCATCAACAGCAGTTGTGACAGGCACTGCTGACTGTAGTTGTTTCTGAATGCCCACAAGCCATCAGCCATATAACATAGTTTGTGCATTGCTGGTGGCACTTGCACATGTTTGAAACACCCACTCTGACTTTCCTCTTCTTCTCATAGTTCAGTGATGTGGAAGAGTGTGTAACACCCTGTGGTGAACAGGAGGGGTGGCCTGAGGTGTATGAGGAGTTTATAAGTTAGGTTACTTAGTGTGGGAAGGGGGAAGGGGATGCTGAGACTTTGCTCCTGGCCTCCACTGAGTAAGATAGAGTAGTGCAGAAAGGCTGCTGGAGGGAGGCCACTGGTGATGGTGGGCTCCAGGGAAAGCTTTCATATATGTGAATAAGGGAGAGCAAGGGAATATCCAGAGATCTGCTGTCCAACAGCATGTTTAGGCTAAATCCCACGTTGCTAAGAAGCCCTGCACATATTTGGTATTGGCTCCTGTTACTCTGCAGTCCTTCCTCAGGTGGCCACCCCCTCCTCCCAGTGAAGTCCATCTGTTTGGCCATGAACCTCATGACTTTTGGCTCTGTAGGATGCAGCATGTCACGAAACCCCCGAGCGTGCCTTTCTCAGCTTCAATGAGACTCCAAGGCCAGCACTCCAGCACTGCTGAACATCTCCAGCTGTTTCTTGACAAGCAACTCATGCCTGAGTCAGAGCCCTTCTCAGCTCTGCCTTGAAGGGTGCACTGCCTGTGGGGAGGGAGATGTCTCTGGCTCTGAACTTTTTCTTCTGGAGAGAACTTTTAGTCGTGGTCAAAGCAGCTTTCCAGGAGAGCATGCAGCTCTTTGTGCTGAGAAAATGTGAGACCTCCGGACACCACAAAATCAGCCAGAACCTCTGGAATGCTTCTGAGATTCCTCAAATCCCAGACTGGTGCTGAACCTCCTGAGGTGCTGCTGCCCACAGTTCAGCAGCAAGTCCCAAATGTGTCCCTTCTGCCACGGTGGAGGGAACTGTTCCCTGGTGCTACAGTGTCTGGGAACTCCCATGCCATAGGCTCTAAGGCTGGTCCAGCCAGGGTCTCCTTGAAACTGGGGAAGACCTGTGCAGATCTGGGCTATCACACCTTCATCCTGTCCCAGCCTGAGGGACAACATGTCTTTGCCACTGGGGAGGATCAAAGGAAGGGATTTTGGTGCAGCAGCCAGAGCCTAGATCAGGCTGTGGTAATGTGCATGCTGCAGTGCAGAGACAGAGACATGGTGTCATTTCTTCATGAGTGGCTGGGAGCACTCCTGGCCTGGCATACGAGTTTCATTTCCAGTCAGGGTGTACAGCAGTGCTTTGCAGAGACGTAGCCTGTAGAGTGAGGGGAAAGGCAATGCAGGACAGCTCTGCTTTTTTTCATGTGTTCATAGAGAGTGGTCAGTGTGGACGCTTCCTTCAATATCATGGCAGAAAGGTACTGTTAGGCATCTGAGTGGCTCAAGAAGGACTTGGTTTCTGACTTCAGGGCTCTGCTTCTGACTGGAATGGACGTACATGAGCTGGCCCACTTTCCCTTAAATGCCACATCTGACTACATGCATCTGTGCAGTCATTACATGTGAACTCTCCCCTAAAACAACATTGTACAGATTGCAAGTCCAGCTTTCAGTAGTTATGAAAACATAGGACTAAGCTTTCCTGTGCAATGTCAACTAGTCCTAATCCTTTTATAATATCTCTCTCTTAGGATCTCTTCACTGACTCCAGCTTCACATTTATTTTAGTACAATTTTCTACCTCTCTCCTGTTTCACTGCCTGATCCAGTTCTTTACTATTCCTGCTGCTGTGGTACTGAGCCTCCCTGCAGCTGTTAGCTTCCAAGAACAGAGGCTGCAAGCCCTGCAGGCCACTGGTGCACTGAAACAGAGGTGCTCAGCAAGGATGGGTCCCAGCTCTCGCACTGTCTTTGAGTGGGGCACCTCAGTCTCTCAGCTCCATTTCCTTGCATTACACAAGAATTAACCTAGTTAGTTGCCTAAAGTTCAGATAAAACCAATGGTCTTGAGAGCATGTAAATCTCAATTGGGGGCTTTAAAGATTGGTAAGCTTCTGAGTAGCTGTAAGCAGGTATTTCAGTGGAGGTTGTCGAGGAAATATGGTATGCGTACGGCTTAGTTTGCAATGACTTAGTGTAGAGACTTTAGACTACATGGGCTACGGATGGGGCTGTCAGAAAAGTGAAGGCATTTCTCATATAATTTGATGGTTTCATTTATTACCTTCTGGGGATATGAATTCACAGAATATCACAGCACCAAGTCGGTGATTTTTTCATGAGGCAGAACTGCTTTTCAGGCTGTTACCTCTTGCTGGCATGGTAGTCTTTTGTAGACATGCCACAGGATGTGTAATGCTGCGGTGTTTTCAGCTGAAGTCACAGACAGCAAATAGAAAGCTCTGAGTTATGATCATACGATGCCATAACCTGCCCTCCTGGGTGAGGGAGATTGGTTGGTCAGAAGCTGCACAGATGGCTTTAAAATATCACAGAATGAGTTTTGTCTGGAACAACTCTGAAGACCTCTTCTGGCTTTTCTGGAAATCTTGGCTCCAAGCTTCTTATGACAGCCAAGATGATGTAAAAAGCATTGGACAGGTTGGCGCTTCAGACAACGTTTAGAAACCATGGTTATAAATGCAACCTGACCAAGTGAACAAAACTACTTCCCATGATTGTATGCCACCCTTTTATGATAAAGAAGAAAGAAACGGGCTGTGAAATAGATCAGTGATACACTTTCAACTCAGTTTTCTGAAGCGCCTATAATCACAATTCCTGAGTAGTTGTGATGACATCTGAGTCAGCAAGTTTGTTCCAATAAGTGCGTTGCTGGCTGAAAACAAACAAAAAGGAAATGCGGAACTACTTTAGCCAGACTGCAAGAAACTGAATTGGGTGAAACAAGCCAGCTCAGAAAACTAATGTTTGTCGGATAGATTCATTATTGGTAGGGATGGCTTTCTTTTGATTGGCAGAATACCCATCTCCATTTATTAGAATTATTAGAGAGGTGCATGAGAGCAAAAGAGAGATAATGTTCTTTACACCTGGCTAACAGTTTGGTTACATGGGAGGGATGCTCACACAAGCCATTATATAATTAATGGCAGTTTTTGGTTTTTAGCAAAACTTACAGTTTTCTACTCAGAGAAAGGAGATACTATGTTTTCTGAATATTCACAACTGCATCAGCTTAGGGTAAAATTCTGCTGAGATCTTCCAGGTTTCCTGCCTTTTGAGCCAAACCTTATGACAGATGTGACTGCAGGTTAAACAGATCTATGGAGTTTTGAGGATTCAGTCCAGAACCAAAACTTAAAGGGAAACCTGGGGTTTATAGATTAATCTGTTTCCTCCCTTGCATCCCAGAGAAACAGGTATTTTTGGTTTGGGTTTGGCTCAGCATCTATGCAGCTGGCATTCTGGAAGACCACATAAGAAGCAAACCGAACCAGTCAAATTAATCATGCCATTTTACTTGCTGATTTATAAGCACAGGAAAACACTGATCTTATTTCACCTATTTGCCTTTTGCACATTTCCCACAATACAGGTAATATGTTTTATGCTTTATATTCTGTATTGTCTGGCAGCAGCCTCATGAGTTCCTTTTCAGGAGCATGTGTCTTTGTTCTACCTTGGAGGTCTCTCATGTGGGTCTTCTGGATTTTTTGCCTCTGTTCTTCTCAGCTACTTAAAGCTTTTTTGCCAGGAGCTTGGAAGAAGAAACAGGCAACAGGAAACACTCGGGACATGATGGCTCAAAGAAAAACAATCCCCTGCTGTCTGCCTCCAGCTTCTGAGTCTCTGATGTACCTGCCTGTACCTCTGGCCCTTGGCCACCACCCACCTCCCAGCTGTTCCTCTCCCGCTTCTCCTCCACCAGCTTCCCACTGCCTGCTGATAGTTTACCTCAAAATTGCTAAGCTATTTTTGAGGCTAGTTTCCTCCTTGTTGATTTTTGCCATGAATGCTGCAGGAATAGCCTCTATATACATAGCTAAGATGCATTTTCTCCCACATGACAGCTCTTCTTCTGTGAGCAGCAGCGAGCTGCTCGCACCTCCTTCCATCTTCTGATCACACCAACCCTCTGTCCCACAGCCCAGTCCAAAATCAAGCTCCCTGGCTGCATGTGAAGGGCTGAGCTGGCCACCGAGGCATCCTTGAACCATTCCTAGAGCTGGAACAGCTCAGGATCTGTTGGCCTGTCAGTAGAAGTCCTCGCATGTGCCATTACACAACTGTATAACATTGCTCATTAAATCATTTGTTGACATGCTTTTGATTTTCAGCTCATTTGCAATACTAGCTCTGCTGAAAGAAAATTTGATTTAATTATTACTGTAAGTTCTTTCCACAAAATATTATGCATTATTTTGAAATGCCTGGCTGTGAATTAACATTTTTGTAAGCCTCTAGTGAAACAATGTTAGATTATCCTTATCCTTCTTTTTCATTGTCAAACAGATCAAAGCAAACACATCTCTGCAAATTTTAAATAACTTACTTCTTAACCTTTTGTATAAATCTTATGATACACTTCAAGTAAAACTAAGTTGATTTATTTTTTACAAGTTCCTAGGCATAACATGGTTTTATTTGTAGATCAGAATGTGCCAAAACTATTCAGTCACATAGCTTGGGCAGGTCCCACCTCATTCCTGCTCTTGCTGCAGCCTTGGAATCTAGGACCTTTTATCAAACATGTAACAAGTCTGGCAAACACGAGATATTTTCCTGGGGGCCTGCAGCTGGACGTGCTTTCCTTGCCTTGTATTCCCAGCTAAGAGGAGCTGCAAACTGGCTGGCCCCAGCAGCACTGTGCCCAAGGCCCTATCCCAAAGCAGCAGAAGCAGGGATCCCTGGTCACCTCCAGACCTCACAGTCATTGCTCTAGGGATGAATTTTTCAGACTGGTGTAGTAAAAAGGGGAAGAAGTGGGTTCCCCGCCAGCCTCTCCTCAGAGGCATTCAGCCTGTGGGGAAAGGAGAGGGAAGGCCAGAGCCCCTATATTGCATACACTGTGTTTTGGTAATGCAATAATCCTACACCTCCACAACAACTTTTTTTTTTCAGAATGACAATCTCACGTTTCTGAATGGCAGACCCATTGCTGCAGAGCCTAAGCACTTGTGGTCATTAATTTTTTTTTAATCCTGTTGCAATAGCTGTGAGAACTGTGTCTGTTTCTCCAGTTTAATTCAAATAGAAGAGATGAGATTCTGTGATATAAATTGTTTTTCCTAGATACCTTGAATATTAGGGCCAGATCTCTACAAGAGAAGTGTAAGATCCTACAGGGCTCCAACATCACTTCTATAGGAGAAGTAAAAGCAAAGCAGATTAGCCCCTGTTTCTGCATGAGGGTATGTACATTGGCAGTGAATAAGACCTTGCAGTGTGCCTGCTCTGGGCTGAGAAAAAGCTGTGTAAACACTGTCATTGCAGTGTGAAGGTGCATTCTGAGGAGCCAGCCCAAGCAAGAATGCCTGTCCCCAACAGGTCTGGAAGGCTGGGACCAGTGAAGCCCTAACCACATCCATGCAGCTTTGCTGGACCCTGGATGTGGGCTAGTAAACTCTCAACAGAATGCTGTGCCAACATAATGAGCACCATACAGTGATGTGCCAACTTCAGGTAGAATTGAGCTGGTTTTAACAAAAACCCTCAGGATGCTCAGTCATGAATGCATTCCCCTCCTCCCTTTGATGCAAGGCAGCCCAGTGGCACATGAGGTGGGGAGCAGATTGCTGTCAGGGTGCTGACACCACTCCTGCAGACCTTCCACAACAGCACACACACGTCCAGCCTGGATGGAGCTACTGCCTCCTTTGAAATGACAATTTGTTCTTTGTTTGGTATGTTTTCCAGATGTTACCTGCAGGCTTCAGGCAGAGGGGAAAAATTAATGTGAAGAAACTATTTTAGCAATTTGCCTGTAAAGCCAGGTGCCTCTCCAAGCAGCTTGAACCACTTTTTAAAACTTCGGTAGGAAGAGAGTGAGGATTTCACCACAGGCAACTGTAAAATGGAGCAACCAGCTCCCAGAGTGTCTTGAGAAGGAGTATTTTTCCCTCAGGCTGCAGCCAAAACAAGCTGATCTCTCTGCCGATCAGCTGCCTACAAGACCAAACGACACAAGCTCAGGTCTGCCCTCCTGGTTTGTGGCTGTAGTTGGATATAGGAGGCCACAAAGCAGTCATTTTTGTGTCCCCGTTTTAGCCTCAGAATGAGATGGCCCCAGTTTTCTGCTTTAGCTACAAAGCTGGTGAGTGGTCTGGAGCACTGGTCTTACAAGGAGCAGCTGCGGAAGCTGGGATTGTTTAGTCTGGAAAGAGGAGCTCAGGGAAGACCTCACTGCTCTCTACAACTGCCTGAAAGGAGTTTGTAGTGAGGTGGTGGTCAGTCTCTTCTCCTAGGTAACAGTGATAGGAAGAGAGGCAGTGCCCTTAAGTTGCACCAGGGGAGGTTCAGGTTGGGTATTATGAGAAATTTTTTCTCAGGAAGAGTGGTGAGGTGTTGGAACAGGCTGCCCAGGAAGATGGTGGAGTCACTGTCCCTGGAGGTGTTCAAGAAAGGTGAAGATGTGGCACCGAGGGACACAGTTTAGTGGGCATGTGGTTAGGGATTGAAGGTTGAACTTGATGACCATAGTGGTCTTTTCCAACCTTAATGGTTCTATGCAGTAATAATATGGTGTAGAGTGGATATTGTGGTTGGATTGACAGGGTATCAACATATTAGCCACCCTCTGGATGAAGCCCTCTAAAGAAAGCAGAGGCTGCTGGTTCATCCCCTGAAGGCTGAGGACTTTGAGATGACAGTTTTACATTTGAGTTCACTTTCATGCAGCATCTCAGAGCTAGTCTGTATTATTTCTTTCTTGCATTTGATTTCTGTCTCCTCTTCCTCAATTAAACCAGTTTTTCTGTAATCTAAAAGCTCTTTGTTGATGAAGCAGAGCAATCTAACAAAATACAATATACCTTAATATGCTGGGTATAAAAAGCTTTTTATGAGGAAATAACAGATTAAATGCTTCTTGAGTAGAAAAGGAAAAGGTAGACAAATAACTTTAAACAAAAATATACCTTTAAAGAACCTGAAATCATTATAAAAGATGGAAAAAATATGTCCATATAACATGCAGTAGTGTTATAATTTTCCCTATTAACACACATTAAAACAGAGTGAAATGATGGTACTACATTTTGGTGAGCCTGTTTTTAGGAAGGTGATCCTCATGCTGCTTGAGAGTGCTGAGCAGTCTCTTATATTCATGAGTTAAGTAAACAAAGATATAAAATAGCACCTTTCTTGCCAGTGCCTAAAGAAACAGAGTTTGGTTTCTGGCAACTATAAATTAATACCATTGCTTCCTGGAAGTCTGTCAGACTGGCGGAATTTTTTTCTTCTCTTTTGACTCGGGAAATATGCTATTTTGAGAGAATATCCTTGCATTCTTGGCTCACTTTTTTGCTGGCCTGGAGTGCAGAGAATCAAGGTAGGTTTAGGTATTTTTGAGTAAATGCAAAAAAGATTGAAGGGGATATTTTCCTCCTGGGATTAAGGTACACACCAACATTCCCTCCCATCCTGTCCCCAGGCACCACTGTATTAGACAGTTTTACAACAGTGCAGGAGTTTTAGAGAGAAATCACTGTAAAAATGAACTACTAATACATGTATTTTTACATCTTTTTGGTTACTTCTTCAAGAAGTACTTCATGAAGCCAATTAAAATTTTTCAAACAATAAAAAGTAGTTTCTCAGTGGAAATTAGTGCTTTTCTTGAAATCTCAGTGTTCATTTCTTCCAAAGAAAAAGCTATTAATCCTCGCTTTATTGTTTGAATTTCAGCAGGTAAGAACTATTTTCCGGTTTTGTTCTTTCTCTTCACTCTTCCCCAAACTTTATTTTTTTTCTTGGCAATGGAGAGAGAAAGAAAAAGTGGAAAAACAGCAAAATGTGAACGATTATGAACATGAAAAGGTACAAATGCAGGTTATACCTATCTATCTATCTATCTATCTATCTATCTATTTGGACCGTGTCCAAGCCTGGAGCCCCCAGCACAAGAAAGACACAGAGCTCTTGGAACAAGTCCACAGAAGGGCCACTAAGATGATCAGAGGGCTGGAGCACCTCTCCAGAAGAAAGGTTGAGGGAACTGGGATTGTTTAGCTTGGAGAGAAGGCTCTGGGGAGACCTCATTGTGGCCTTCCAATACTTGATGGGAGCTTATAAACAGGAGGGGGAATGGCTGTTTACGAGGGTGGACAGTGATAGGACAAGGGGGAATGATTTTAAACCAAGAAAGGGGAGGTTTAGGTTAGATATTAGAAGGAATTTTTTCACTTGGAAGATGGTGATGCACTGGAACAGGTTGCCCAAGGAGGTTGTGGATGCCTCATCCTGGAGGCATTGAAGGCCAGGCTGGATGTGGCTCTGGGCAGCCTGGTCTGGTGGTTGGCGGCCCTGCACATAGCAGGGGGTTGAAACTAGATGATCATTGCGGTCCTTTTCAATGCAGGCAATTTTATGATTCTGTGATCTTTATCTCAGTTACATTCAATGATCTGCCGTACTTCAGTAAGCAAAGACTTACAATTGTGTCACTCCTGGACAGACACTCCCATTCTTTTCCAAGTCCACGCAAAGAAAAATAACCAAAACCGTCACGATTTTGGATGACATATTCCACTCATGTTTTGCTTGACCTCCTAGCTGTCCCTGTTCCTCACTACTGGACAACTGGCATTGCTTGCTGAATTGTTAGGCATGTACATTGTGTGGCAATCCATGGTCATGTTGTTGTAGCTCACTGTATGGACTATTACAGCATGGCTGGCACAGTGCTTGCTCCTGCTTCTACTCTCTTCCCTCACTACAGCCCTCTCTGCCTGTGTAACACATTTCATTCCACCAAACACTGATACTCCTATTGCCTCTCTGCATTGCCTCTGCCTATCCTAGCCCCACTGTAGGAGCTGGCAAGGCAGGGCTGGCATGTCAGAACCTGAACTTTTATCCTGAATAAAATCCCACCAAAGTAAGGCTGGATAGTGCCGGAAGAGCCACTTGGAATTCAGGTTCCACTTGAGCATGAATTTCTCTGTGCAGTTTTACTATGCAAATTTACTAGCACAATGAGGGATGACCAATAAATTAGACTGAGTTTAGGTTTAGAACTTGTGCATAACCAGCCCAGGAACACAAACCATTCAGCTGCTACTAAACCTACCAAGTTTACTGCATCAAAGACTATTTTCAGATTTAGACCTAGACTATGATCTAGTTTTGTACATAAATCTTGGAAAAAGTCCCAGTCCTTGGCAGTTTAACCTTTTGTTTCAGTTCAGTAAATATCTCCTTTCAGCACACTGTAGATTTGCAAACATTGATTCACATCCTCCTGCCAGCAGTGAGTAATGTGACAGGCAGTTCTGCTCCTGCCCTTCCTCCCTAACAAAGCAGACTTTAAGCAAAAACACCAAAGCACTGGATACAGATCATTATGAGAATTCTTTACCAACCAGTGATGACTTTTTCCTGTGAAGCCAAAGCTGCATTCTGGGTTATACTGTTGGGTTTTCAGGAAGCTTGTTATCTGAGTGGAACAAATGCAGTCTGGCCCATTATATTCTCTTGGAAATTTTTGAAATTTTTGTGAACTTTTTTTTTTTTTTTTAAAGTCAAATTTAATAAATTCAGTATTGTTCCTTCTGTAATTTTTCTTTGCAATTTGTATTCCGTCTCCTCCTTTACAGAAGATGCTTAGGGATATTTTGTAATTCAACATAACATAATGCTTTGTTTCCTCCTTGCAGAGATAACAAACTGCAGATGACTGTGCTGAGGGATGTTCAGTATGTACAGGGGGGAGGTGGTGCGGCCATGCAGACTGCACTGCACAGCAAGGAGAGGGCAGAGAACACACTTGCCATGATGTGAGCTGGTACAGAGGGGGTCAATTCTGTTCCCATATAATTAACAGAGGAGGAAAGAAAATGCATGTTTAATTGTCTTACTAGATATTTAAAGTTAACAAGAATCTTTGAACTAAAAGATTATGGTTATGACTATATGTGCAAAGACTCTCACAAGCATATGCAACTGCTTCTCTGTGTCTGCAGTCTCCCAGGACTTCATTTCGGCATTTTCATGGTCTCTCCTTTTTACATTCTGCTTTCTGAAACACGTCATCCATAACTCTAAATTCACCTGAATTCTTGACACTTCCTCAGAAGCTCAAGCAGGTCTGGAAATGAATGCCAGGGTCATAAATTTCCATCCTCTGATCTAGAACTACTGTATCATGTAGCTGTGTCCAAGATCTTACTCAGCATGGAAACTTCTTGCTGCATCAATTGGAAGAGCCCTCTAGCACTGGGTTTGTCTGGTACTGACAAACAGGTTCATGATTATTAGCATAAGGGTAGCAATGGACCGTTCATGTTCACTGGAACGTTATACTTTGGCTCAAGCTACTATTTTCCTCCCTCTGTTTTTTTACACTCTTATTACATTTATAGACAACAGCAATGTTTGTTTTCAGCCTTGGCTTGCTTTTGGTTGAAAAACCAAACTTATCTAATCTTTGGATGCCCTTTCCATAACTCCACGGTCACCACCTGCTATGCTTTCACTTCATTATATAGTGGGTATTTGGGAACCTTTTTGAGAACGATGGGGTTGGATTCAGCCCCTTGAAGAATCAAAGCAGGAAACTATCTGATGTTTGGGATGGTCTCAAGTGAGCTGATGCTACCATGGATGAGTATGTTAACTTTCATGTTGCAAACCCCCTCTTCATGATAAGGTTGGAAAGAAGTGTCCTTCCTGATTAATTCAAGAGAGCCATTGAGCAGGAATGAAAGAATCCAGTGAGAAAACAGATGCACAGGGACAGTAGCCTGACTGAACTATCTGAATGCAGTAGAGGAAAACTTTTTTCACCTGCAGTTAAAACCACAAAATTTCCTGATGTCATATATGGACTTTGTAAAAACATTTTTCTGTGGTCATCATAACAAAAAAAGCATGGAAGGGAAGAACTATCCTTAACAGAAAACATGTTTTAGCATCTTTTGGTTGCAACAAAGTGTAATGGGAAAATGCAGTCTGAAAATAGTAAATTGACAGGGAAATAGGTCAAACTTGAATATGTTTTGTAAATTTTTGCCTTACAGTTTGCAGTAGACCAATAAATTAAAGTATTCTTTGACTTTCTCAGTTGTTAATTTAATTGCAAATAGGAGATAAAAAGCAGGCAGGAACACAAAAAATGTTAACAAACAATATCGATGTTCAACATACCCATCAAATACGTATTCAGATAAATAGGACATTCATAGCTCATACAAAACAGAAAGATAGACTGCAGATTGAATACATTTCATGCTGGAGTGAGAAGATTAGACTGGCAAATGACCCCAAAACTTTGCTACCTGGGAGAAATTTAAGAGCTGAACAGATTGATCATGGCATTCTTTCTTCATTAGAGATAGTCAACATCATGAACTGACATTGAATCCAATTGGTCTGTTACTAGTGATGATTAATTTCCATCCTCCATGGAAGAAAGATGGAAGAAGCTCATAGGAGTCCCATGGCTGGAACACCACATGTATGGGAGGGGTTGTGTTAAGTCTCTGTTGCAAAGGAAGCAGCTCAGCTTATAAAGAGTCACCTGAATTCAGATGTAGTCATAAAAACACTTCTCCCCAGATTCCTGGCATTCTCACCTACACTCCTATAGATATTGATTGAATCTTCCACAGTACTGTTTGTGATGAAGGTATCACAATATTACCATGTACCGTAACACTCAGAAACATTTTGGATATGGGATAAGTGGCACTCAAAAAATTGATAGATGCCAGTGAGACAGTGGGGCCCCCAGCACAAGAAAGACACAAAGGTCTTGGAACGAGTCCGGAGGAAGGCCATCAAGATGATCAGACGGTTGGAGCACCTCTCCTATGAGGAAAGGTTGAGGGAATTGGGATTGCTTACCTTGGAGAAGAGAAGGCTCTGGGGAGACCTCCACTAACAGCTGCTTCCCAAATCACATCTGATTATAGATCTGAGATACCTGAGGTAGCTTATGAAGGACTTCTCTCTAATTTTCTAGGTTTCAGCCTCATCATCTGGTCTCCTTCCAGACATCCTCATGTGCAGCAACATTGCTGAGGAAAAGCAGCCATGCAATTAGCACTGTCCTAGCTCTGGTAACAGGGAGATGAGGTAGAAGTGCAGGTACTGTGAGAACAGATGTTGCAAAGTACAACAAAACTTGTAAAAAATTGCAAAAGGTGATATCAACAATGTGCAGATTAATCTTGTTACCGTAGATACAATGAAAGTACCAACAGCAACCGATTTCAGTACTGTATGCATTTAAGATAACTGTCTTGTAGTTGCCTGGTATGAATATGGCTGTGGTGACACTTCCTCATGAGAGCAGACTTGTGACTATTACTCTCTTGCCTTGTATTCCCCTGGTAACAAACTCCCCAAACAAACTACAAGTAAATAAAATACTCAGAAAGTGATGCTGTGTGTCTTCAGCCAAAGCAAAAGTGAGGAAACACTGACTCTTCAGAAAACTTCCATTAACAGAAAAGCCAAACTCCCACTAACTCCAAAGGAATTTCATGTAAGTTGCAATAATAAATGAGGGAGCATATAAGATTCAAGATGTGGTGAAATATCACGATGTGGTTTTTAGACTGATGAAGGTTTTTTGGGACCATTTAGACAGGGTCAAGATTTTCCGTGGATAAAGGGAAGGCAGATCTAAGTGACTGAATGAAACAGATACAGTAAACTGCAGCACTAGTCAGAGACTACAGCTATTCCCCAGCTGTGTGTAGAGCAGAGTGAGGACTGTATCCTATGTCTGCAGAAGTCCTGAAAGTCTACCACTGAATTTGCTGCGTCTTATATCAGGGCTTACCTACATTGTTTATCTCATTAGCCAGACATACAGCAAATCTATGTCTTTTCAGCTAAAACAAGTAATATTAGTGATATATTCATATATATATTTAAAATAATAATACTAATCTACATTTGACCTCTTTCAGTACTTCCTCTTGGCAGGTAATTGCAAACTTCAGCTACAGAAATGACAGACATTATCATGATGCAATATTTTTCTTTGGATTTTTACAAAATCCAAAGATTGGCTTTGAGCAGCAGTTGCAGTTTTGGTAATGGTGAACCATTCCAACATGGCTTTACTTTCAGAGAAACTCCCCACATACTTGTGTCTCCATCATGATTTATGATGCTGAACTTTCGAAGCCTACAATGGCAGGTGAGAAAGGTTATCCCAGCTACCAGAAACAAATCCACCGTGCAAAAGATGTGAGGTGTTTGCGTAGCAATCATGCAGACATTGAGATCAAATCCATGCTCTGAACAGGAGCAAGGATGCCAGCTTTTGTTCTCTGGATTCAATTTCATGAGTACATTTCCGTGAGCCGACTGCCAAGGTCGTCTCTGAACAAAGAAAGAATTTGACTGAAAAGCCAAAACCAAAATTTTTTTCAAAAAGAAAAAGAGCATCCATTTCTGTCTTTTACTATCAGTGTGTTGGAGCTATCTAAATGTGTTTTCCATCTTGCATTAGTGAGGATTCAGACCAGCTGCCTACTATTCACATCTCATCTCAACATATAAGGGTTCATCTGAAGTGACCCAACTTGGTAACAACAGTTGTTTTTTTTTTTTTGTGTAGCAGAGCAAAGAGTCCTGTGACATGAGGCAGATAGGTGATAAATCTGTATGCCTCTCTGTGTAAAATCCTGCATAGCTTTGCAGCAGTGAAAGGCTGCAAGAGGCAAGACCCTTAGCCAAAGGCATAGACTGCATTAGACATTCATCAGTGCCGAGGCAATGCTGTCATATGATGCAAAGAAGTGGATGGGCTCAGATGAAACCTGCAGCCTGTGCACATCTACTGGAATACTTACGTAATGCTGTCAAATCAGAGAGCCTTTGATTCTCTGCATCAGTCACGACCAGTAGTCCTGTGGAACAATATCCCTGAACCAACTACACGCTTGTTGTGTGGAACCCAAATATCCCTTTTTGGGGGGACTTTTGAGGAACAGTTTAAAAATAGCTCAGTACTAAGCTTTTTCCCCCCCTTTTTTTTTCCTTTGGCATGGTTATTCCTATAAGATCTCTGCTTGAGACCTGCTCTATCCCTCTTTGTCCCCAGCACTAGGTTTATGAAATCTCAGTTTCTCAGAGCCCAAAAACCCTTGCTAAAATGCTGAAGCAGCAAAGAGAATCCTGTAGGCCTCTTTTAATGCCTGAAGTCCTGTTTTTTAATATCCACTATTGTAAAATAGAATATATCCATTCCTCTCAATTCAAGACTGTACCTTTACTGTAGACCGATAGAAAAATTAAACACAAGGAAAGAAAATTACTGCAGAGCATTTTTTTTTTTTTTTGCCAGGGCAGAGAGAGAAAAAAGAGAAGCCAACAAATGATTAATCTTTTGTTTCTTGATGGTTCAAGTATCCGCATGACTCATATGTCTAAATATTCAAGGTCACCAGTGACCTCCTCTTGGACAGCTTTGCAAAATTTCTCCCTAGCTGAAGTGTCTAGATGCACTAAATTCTCTTATCTTTCTGGGCTTTCCCAGATCTTTGCTTTTCTTTTGATCTTTGGGGACAAATGACGTATTATTTAAAAGAAAGAAAAAAAAAAGCCTTCTTTTTCCATTGTGGTTTCCATAGTCCTCACAATGATCTACCTGTCTTTTCTAGGCTTTTCTGTCTTTTCTATTTTATATGGAAAAAAAAGTATCCAAATATTTTCAAGTGCACACCCAGCCTTACCAAGTTTTACAGAAATCTTATTTTGAACCAAACTGATAGAGATGATACCAGTTACAGAATAATACTTATAGAATCATTAGTGGGCAAATGTTACTCCATAAAACAGCAATAAGCAAATATTCACTGGTTAATTTAACTGGGCAGGAGTCATCTCAGACAGTACCCACTCATCGTTCCACATCTCTGGCCTCTGGAGGTCCAACATCTAGAACGTTAAACATTACTACAAGATTAAAACATTTAAAATAAAATAAAATAAAATAAAAAAAGTGGCTATGTTTTCAAGCCTCTACTAACTAATTTTTAGGTTGTTGCTATTTGCACATCCACACCCTTTAGGGATCCACAGATATGTGCTCTAAGCTGCTTGTGTAAGATGGAAGCAAGATTTAGGATCACATTCCTACAGATCTTCACAAAGTTAGGTGAGGGAACTGCTAGCGTTATGGTCAGGAATCAAAGCTATTCAAACATTTACTGATCATCTTTTAATTTTTCATGAAACAAATTACCAGTATATGAAATTAGATATGTGAGAAGTATATATTTGACCATGACTGGTAGTGCAGTGCAAACAGGAACTTGATAGTCATGGAGAGGAATATAAAGAACTTCATAAATTTCCACAGAAAGCAGTTAACACCTAATGGACATATGAGCTCTTTGTAGTCTCAGTATACCAGTATGTAGCCTATGCCTTTGTCGTGACTCTGTTCCTTATTGCTTTTATTACCCTTACTGCAATTATACCATTCGTTTTCATAGAGTTACATTCAGTTTAGATTTTGACTAAGCAACACTAATTTAATCTTTATTACAGAACAGCAGACGAAACTGGTGAAGGGTCTGTAAGGACAAACAATTTTTGTATTAAAAATAACAAACAATAAGATGTTGTAAAGAAAGCAGGAAAACCCACAGCTTGTCTTGTACTGGCATCTAATTACACAAGTGTTGTGTAATCCACAGGAGGTAATTTTTCAGCTTTGCTCAGTGTGGGTGAGGTCTTCATTGGAGTACTGTGTCAGGTCTGAGGCTCTGCATTTGAAGAAAAATGGAGACTCATTGGAGAGGAGACAAAAGAGACCAACAAGAATGATGAGAAATTTGGAAAACATGATACATGAGAAAAGGTTCAAGGAACTGCTTTTTGAACATTTCTTTTCATCTAGAAAAAAAAAAAAAAAAAAAAAAGCATCTTGAGATGAGACATGACGAAAGACTTTCAGTACTTTAAGCATTACTGGTAAAGACAATGATGAATTATGCCATAAAGGAAATGGAGAGAATGGGTTTCGTTTTTGTCAAAGGTTAGACATTAGGAAACATCTACTGTTAGGAAAATCTGGAACTGGAGAAAAACACCCAGAGTTGGTCTTGTGATTGGTGCTTTTTAAGGATGAAACAGACACAAAACTACTAGAAGAGCCAAGTGTGTGGTGTGGACAAGGAGTTCTCCTGATATCCATTCCAGCCCTGCACTTCTGTGATTTATGATCTCAGTGTGAACAGAGCTCTGCTGATCCCTCAGATTACAATCAGCACCTAGACATCAAAGGCTTCATCTGGAAAGATTCACTGGTTGGCCAAGTACCAAACAGATTTCTGTCCTGGGAGGAGAAGGTATCTCTGGCTGTCACTCAGCTCTTCAAGCTACAGCGGACAGAGTTTGCTGCCTTGCTCATTAGTTGAAACGGTCCTGCAGCAGCATGGCAAGAAAGCTGGAAGTTTCTGTGAAGGTTTTAGCAAGGATGTTTGAATGAACCCAGGAAGCACCAGGAGCTGACTGATTGCCCTTCATACAGTATTTCTGCCCTGTTCTTGCCAATGGCTCGGTACTGGAAAATTCTTCAGGAGCAATGTTCAAGTGGAAGAATATTCAGGGGTCAGAAGGGCAGCCAAAAGATAAAAGTGAAGATTTGGTCCAAAACGGGTGTGGAGAAAGTGTTGTCCCAGGCAAAATAACCTGAGCACACCAAACTACTCTAGTCTTTATTTTCTACAGAGAGAAAGAAGTCAGCTTGCAGAGTCCCTGAATTTACTTTTAGAGGAGGAAGATGGATGAAGGCATATAACCAGGACAGGACTGCTGTGTTGGTATCTGTGCGTTCTCCTACCAGTGTCCACAAGGTCAAATTACTAGAGAAGGAGAAGGGCTCTTGACTCTAATTTTCACTCACATGTCTCTCCACTATTTTGATATGAATTCTGTTACTGATGATCTGCCTTGGGCTTTTAAGAAGACCGTTTTTTCTGCTATACGCAATTCCATTTGGCATGACTCTCTGGATACAGCACTGACTGCTGACCTTGGCCTTACACACACAGTTGTCCCACCCTCATCCGTCAACAATAGTCCCAGGCAATTCAAGCTCAGCTGGTGCCAGCTGTGAAAGTCTGCATGGTCACAGGAGAGTGATGATGCTGAAGCAAGGACTGAAATTGAAGATGGCAAATGAAATGTCATTATCTGTAAGAGATGTACTGCCACAATGATGATAGAGATACCTCTGTCCTGTAAAATATATACAACAGATATAAATGCAATAAAGGGCTGTTTCTAGTTGCTTACTTTTCATTAGTATTTCTTTTCTCTTGATGTTTCTTTTGACCAATGCTGCAATCTGAAATCCCATTTGGCCACTGGAGGGCAATCCTAACTCTTCAGCACAAATATTTCCAATTTACCACTTGCCAAGTCACAATATCCAACGGTGGCTCAGGAACTGTAGTCTGTTTTTCAGCTCTTTTTCTCCCTCTTTGTACTCTTGCACACACCAACAGGCTTGTATCTGTGAAATTTTATCACCACAGAAAGCCTTTCCAACAAATGCCAGCCATATCAAACCATGCTCCTTCACTGCTACGGTTTATGGGGCTCAGCTTGCTGAGGAGTCATCTCCTATTTAGGACTGCAGGGAATGTTCAACCTTAGCAGATAGGCTTCACGGTCTGTAGGACGTCTTCATAGACATCAGTCATTGGCACTTGACCAGTGCCGAGCACAGTAATGACAAGTTACATAGAGGTGGATTTCATACTGTTGTACTCTGCTGGTATTATGTTATACAAGACTGACTGCATTTAACTTGGGAAGACATCTAGACACATCAGAGAAAGCACTGTTCACCCAGTGTAACACAGGACACCCTGCTATCTGTCTACCTATAATATTAGGAGTGTCCCTGCTCCTGCCTAAAATTACTGGACCAGCCAATAGGAATGAGGAACAAAAATCATTTCACTTTGTGTATTCTAGATTTGAGGCAGACCATCTTTTTTACTTCAGGTTATGCCACTCTGGGTCAAAGTAGGGCCCCAAACACCTTGTAGCTGATGCAGAATAGTAACTCGAGGTGGTTTTTTTTTTTTTATTTTTGTTTTAATAAGAAACGATCTCCAGTTCCAAAGCCTAATGAATGTTTGAATGTACCTGGAGACTTTTGAGGTAGTTCCACTGAAAGAATTCCCACTCTCTTCTACAATTCCTATGGGACTGCGAACAATAAAAGTCTCACCAGCAGGGGCTGCCTCTCTCAAAAACACTTGCCATTTGGAGAAGTCAAATACCATCATCTTCAGGAAGGGAGTCACACAAAATATCTTCTGACTTTATCCTTACAGCCACAAGGCTCCAAGAAACCATGCGTACTACTCAAGCCCAGTGTCCCAGGGAAGCATGCATCACTGTGGTATCTCAGCAGCTCCCCAGTCCATGGGCTTGGGCAGGCAGAACTCAGAATCACAGAATCACAGAAACACCAAGGTTGGAAAAGACCTACAAGATCATCCAGTCCAACCATCCACCCATCACCAACAGTTCTCATTAAACCATGTTCCCCAATACAAAATCCAAATGTTTCTTGAACAAAGCTCACCCACAGGCACATAATCTTTCCATCCATTCTGCAGACTGCCTGGTACCTAGCCCACTCCTCTGAAGTCTTGCAGGCAGTGGGACACTTTGGGGTGGGCTCTGCTCCATGCCTGTATCCATGCCCTGGGTTTGCAAGGCCCAATGATGTGCACTATGCATCCTCTTGGACCATTGCCTATGAAACCTGCACTCTTTGTTCTCAGATGACTTTTCAGGTGAAAGGCAGATGTGTGAACTAGAGAGACTTCCTCTAACAGTATAAGATGGGCTTTGTGAGCTGAATAGTCAAATTAGTCACCAGAAAGAAATTGGAAAGGGAAAACCTCAAATAAATGCATTCAAATGAAAGCCAGCAATACACTCACAATTCTGTATCTGTTAAACATTCTTTTAAACGAGAGTGTGAAATTAATATGGAGGGCTAGAGTATAAAAGAAAATGAAAAATAATTAAATGTAGGCAACTGCTCAGGTGTTCTCAGCCAGTATGTGTGACCTAGGATATTGCTGCTGAGCCTTGCCCTCTGGTTTTCTGTTAACTGCACTCCATGGGCTGGTCTCTGACCTGGCATGTTTTCTGTGGCACAGTACTGTGTGAATCTAATTCCATTTGGGCACAATTTTGCCTCCTGTCTTTTCTCCTGTGCTCTGCGTAGGAGAAAGATCAGGTGATCTATTTTTGTAATTTTTTTTTTTTTTTTTTTTTGTAAAGCACCTTGAGTGTCTGTAGCAGCCAGTACTTCACATTGCAATGCAGGTCATAAAACATCCTCGCACTCTTTTTCATCCCGTAACTTCTCCTTGTCTCTTCTGCAGTGTTTCCAGAATAATTCCCTGCCTTGTGCTAGACTGGGAGTGCAAGACATACCAGTTAAGTTCTTGGGTCTATCTCCTTACAGTTACTGGCAACTGTTCCCAGATTCTGGTGCAGAAGAGTTCACACAGCATTTATTTCCTAAACCCCATACATCAAAAACATTTACTGATACTCTTAACAAGCATACTAAATTTAGCCTGAAAGATCAAAGGCCAATGATTTAGGCCTCTGAATACCAGAAAAAATCTTAGAAAACATACCTTGCTTCAAAAAAATCCAACTGCTATCTCGACTTACACTACTACGCCCATGACCCCATGTGAGTAACACATGCACAAAGGTTTGTAGGTTTTTAGTACCTAGGAGCACAAACTTTGTACATTCTAGTAGCTTATCTCTGACACATCACTGAATGACAAAAACCTCTTTCTGAAGTTAAATATTAGGAAGCAGAGTGAAAAAAAAAAAGAATCTTTCCTAATCCCTACAGACCACCATCAAAAGCCTGGAATATAATAATACAGTATCTGCTGGCTTCAACATATTTTAAGTCCTTCCTCTCAAAGCCTTTAGACCTAAGGAGCTCAAATGCCCAGCAAGCATAGCTCATGAACCTTGTGCTTCAGATGTCTCCTGTGCCCTGCTTTGGGATGGCTGCAAGACTGTACTTCTGAGCGCTTGGAAGGAGAACACCTCCTCAGGTCCCCGCAGATGCCTCTCTCCAGGTTTACTTCTCTATGTGTTGTGCAGGCAGCCCCATTGTAGCAAGGCACTTGTCCCAGCACCAGAACAGCCTGTGGAGCGCCAATGAGTACGCTTCTTCCCTTGCAAGGCTGTTGAATGGATGCCTCATCTCTTAGCAGCCTTCCGTGTAGTTTCTGGAGAGCTTACAAACACTCAGCTTCAATCTCAGCCCCCAAGAAGGGCAAGGCTGGAGCTTTCAGGCTCCCATGACCCAGTTCCCAGTCAGTCTAGGCAGTGGTGAACTTGCAAAAAGCAAGACACAGGACATAGGCTGCAAGCTGCCCAAGTCACTTGGGTAGTCCATATTTTCCTAGCTCCCCTAAAAGTCACCAGGTAGGATACACAGGGTCGGGAATTCCAGAAAATACAGATTGTTGGCTCCCATACTAGCTGGCAAGCCACACCAACAGCATGGGTGCCCATTCTAGAACAGCTCACTTCATAGGCACATTGGTCACAGTTTAGTGTGCAACCTGCACAAAGAAGCACTGCTTCTGTCATAAACAGGACCTCTTAAACTTCTTTTTCTATGCTAATAATAATCCTATATGTAGGACTCTCTCTCTACAGGTTGGCAGCCTGGCCCATGGCAGGGGATTGAAACTGGATTATCTTTAAGGTCCCTTTCAACCTAAGCCATTATGATTCTATGATTAATTCTATGATTCTAGGATTCTGTGGTATAGGATATGCTATATATAAAATCATAAAATTTTACAGCCCTTCCTTTAGCTTTTCCTTTTGAACTCATAAGAGCAACAATTTTTCTATGATAAGATATGACATGTAAAATCCCCTGGAAAGTAGGAAAGGAAGAGAAGTACAGACAAAAAAAAGCTCTTTTAAATGAGATTCAGGAAGGGCCTATGCATTTTCCATCAGCCAGGCTTTAAGGGGACTGGGACACAAAACAAAATCCAAGCCAAATACTGAGAGCAATGTAATCAATGAAACAATGGGAAAGTTATTTAGCAACATACACAGCTCTGGAACAGCCACAGTGTAAGTAACGCACGCACACCAAATGTGTTTTGGACTGCTGGTGCCAGAGTTCTCATCTAACCTTCTGAAAAGGACTCAGACACAGCATGCTTACATTTCCCTCTCTACAACAGCTTGTGAGGTAATCACTGCAAAGGAATATACACTCATTTGTTTCAAACAGCCACTCATACAGAACAGACTGGACTCTGTGATGCTACCCAGATGCTCTCTAGCAATGCCACATGCAAGGTGCGCAGCACTGCTTCCATGTACATCCCCAGAGCAGCATAGCTGCTCCAGTGTGTTCTGCCCTGGGTATTCCAGATTGCTCTGTGCTTCCTGCTGAGCATCGTCACTCCCAAACTGACATGTGCCTGCCACACCAGAGAGAACCTGGTCTTTCTTGGAAGGGACGCCCTTGTTTTCTGGCAAAATGAAGCTGTTACTGGTTTACACGGCAGATACATTGGGCTTCCCTTTGACCCAAGGGTTTCCCATAGCACCAGGCTCCTTCCTGGACTGAAATCTTGTTACAGCTAGAAGAGATGCTGCCAACCTGGCTAAACCTTGCTCGCTCTCCTCTGGGCCTCTGAGGATGCTTTGGCTCAAAGCTGATGTAAAACTCACTTTGAAGGCTAGAATCATAAGGAATGACCAAATCTGGGGGGAACAACCAAACTGAAGGGCTTTGGTTCTCTGCCATCATGCAGAAGTGTCTGACATAACTTGTGTGAGGGATTTAAAGCAGCCTGCATTTCTGTTTGGATTGTTTCCTTGGCAGTGTTGGAAGAATTTTTCATTTGTTTTTGATGGATCCACATGCAGAAGAATGCTGACAAAAAGCACTGTTTTTCCTGTGCTTTTTTTTTCCCCCCCTCATGTTTAGGAAGAAAAGAGCTTCAACATTTTCTTTCTAGTTTCCCACAGTAGAGTCTTGGGAAGACTGTGTCATCCCAAGCTTGGAGAGCAGTGCTGTGCACAGCATCATTCCAGCACAGAATGGGTGGGAACAGCAGGAGCACCATGTTTCCTCTGCACGATAAAATTCATCCTCCTTTTCAGCAGGGGTATCTCTGCACTTGCCACCCAGAGCCTGCTGGCTCCCACAGGCACATCCTTTGCATAAGTCGCTGTTTCTGTTTCAGAAAGCAAAGGATTCAAGATGAATTTTTCAGAACTGATTTTTTTTCTAGCAGGAATATTATAGAATCATAAAATCCTTAGAGTTGGAAGGGACCTTTAAAGGCCATCTAGTCCAATTCTCCTGCAGTGAACAGGGACACCCACAGTCATATCACGTTGCCCAGGGCTCGATCCAGCCTTGCCTTGAAAGTCTCTAGGGATGGGACATCAATCACATCTCTGGCAACCTGTTCCAGTGCCTCACCACCTTCACTGTATAAAACTTTCTCCTTATATCCAACCTAAATCTACCCTCTTAGAGCTTGAAACCACTTTCCCTTATTCTATCACCACAGACCCTGCTGAAGAGTCTGTCTGACTGTCCCAGAGCAGCCATCAGAACTGCCCTCCTCAGCACTGCGGTGAGAAAGCATGTGGTTTAGGTGAAGAGATGACATTTTTCCGTATCTAATCACTGTCAAAATTGAAGGGGTTTGCTATTGTTCCACTGATTTAATTGTACTAGGTTATGAAAATCATGTGGCTGGCTCGCACAGATGTAAGCTCAGAGTACACTGAGTAATGAATCATATTGCTAAGCCAGCCAGGTAAGGTTGACACTGAAGAGACACAAACCTCTCTTTTTTTGAGTTTTCTGGGCCAAGAGCAAGGACTTCCAAAGAAGTCCTGATTCCTACTGCAGTTTCAGAGTGCCATTACTGAATGAGCATGTCAGAATAAATGAGAAATCCTAACTGCTAGGCTGAAATTAGTTTGACTGAAATGGAAGGAGAGAATCAGGAATCCCGGACCAGGGTCCTGCCAGAGCAGCTCAGACCTTGGCATGTGTTTGAACTTGCTCAGCATTTTGACTTCTCCTCTGCACCTCTGGGAATTGTCTAGTTGGCTTTATTTTAAAAGAAACAGGCGAAAGGAATGCACTCCAAGAGTCATGAAGAGGTGTGAGGAGCCAGCTTGTCCCAGAAGGTTGATTTTGGACACTGAATCCAAGAAGTCATATTTAGGCTTGCCTGGGCTGGGGTTAGACTTGCTGGTATTTCAGGATCAGCCTCTGTCACAAATGCTGTGGCATTTCAATTGTTTCAGAGGCAGACTGGGGACACAGTTAAGCACACAGTGTTCTACCACTGCTTGTCATTTAATGGGTCACACCGAGCAACCTCAGAATGTCCCTTTCCTGCCCATCCCCAAACCCTTCCCTAAAACTTAATAGGAGCTCCATAGTTTTGGGTTGTACCACATTTGCCATTGTTCCTATACCCAACTGAGAGTGTTGACAAGACACACAAATGGAAATAATGCAAGCAAATGTGCATATTATGTATTCCATGGGCTAAATGGGAAGAAGTTCAAACTTAACAGATGTGGAGAATAGATGCTGTGTGTGTTTTCATGACGGTGTTTGTTTTTGCCCCATGGTAGCATTAGTTAATTTGATGGGGAGCAGTAGGGTAAGTTATGTCAATGCTGGCATTTTAGTGCCCCTGTTGTTGGTACCAGAGGGCTGTGCTGACATCCAGAAGGATCTCAGAAGGCTAGGAGATCCCTCACCAAGTTCAACAAAGATAAATGCAATACATTAGGAGGAGCATCACCAGCAGATCAAGGGAAGTGATCCCTGCCCTCTGCTCAGACTGGTGAGACTTCTGCAGTGCTCGGTACAGAGATGAGTGAGGCTGGGAAAGCTGGGAGTGTTCAGCACACACAAGAGAAGGCTCAGGGGCTTCTATCAATGCTGTCACTGCAGCTACATGAGAGCTGCCACAGGTGAGTTGGAGATGACATTCATAAAACGCACAGCATGGGAAAAAATAGGCTTGCATGTCATCTGGGGATTTGGTTTTGGAGTTTACTGGAAGCAACAGCACAGGACAAAAGTCACAATAAAAAGGGTATTGCTGTTGCAAATTCCTATGCCTGGGATGGATTTCTTCCTGATCATTTAAGATGAAACTCATTGCTGAGGGAAAATCATCACATTTTTTATGGCACTTGTAGAATCATTAAGGTTGGTACAGATCACCAAGATAATCTAGTTCAACCATCAACCCATCACCATCATAAAATAGTTAAACTCTGTAGGACAGGTAACCTTGACTTAGAGGTAGAATGGTGGCCTGGAAATTGAACTTCTAAGTGAGGATAAATCAGATGTTTCCTTTCTTTCTCAAACCCATTTGGACAACAAAGGAAGAGAAGGCAATGTTGTCTCAAGACATGGCAGAACCCGACTCATCTTGGAAGATGGCTTCCAAATTTTTTAAAGACTATGAGAAAACAGATACCTGGAGGACAGAGACACACAGTCACACACAGAGAAGTCAAATACAGGAGCAAATCCCTTATTGTAAGAGTCTTAAGAGCTTTGTGAATTTATCACAACCTAACAACAAGAAAAACAACCTGACAGGAGCTCATCTGTGAATGCCTGCTTGAGAAGAAAACCCAGGGCACTGAAGAGTGATTTAATCTTGTTGAAATAACAAGAACCAAGGTCTAGAGACTGTAAGCAGAAGAATTCAAACAGAACATGAGGCCCAAAGGGAAAGGCAGCCGCACAACAGGTTCTCCCTTTTTCCTCCTTGAAGCCATATCTCCCTCTATGCAACTGAGGCCAGCACAGATGGAGGGAAGAGTACCTGGCCCCAACAAAGTGTTGGGATGAGACACGCCTCAGGCAGGTGTCCCTCACCCATGGCATTCCCCCCTCCCTGCCTCTCCCCACAGAGACCAACCTGCCCTTTCAATTGATGAGATATCACTACTGAGAGCACACAGTCTTAGCAAACACCCACTGGGATGGCCAACACAAGGAGGTGAGTGCCAATAGCTAACCCACTGACTGGGCTGAATGAACTGAATGCTTTGGTAGGTCCTGCAGGAACCTTGGGTAGTGTGGGTGTATCAATACTACAACCCTTCATTAATTAAGAATGTTTCTGTACAATGTTTTTACACATGGATCTACTCTGATGTGCATCTGGAAATTAGTTTACTCCCAAGAATGTGAAGTAATTTTTGGCTTCTAAATGTAAGGAGTGAGATTTTGGTTTTTAACTCTTTGCTGCCTCTCCATGTTCATACAGCACAGGATGCTGCACGTGAAATGGCTGCCCCACTGCTCAAGCAGCCACTGCACAGATAATGATCTGGGACATGCAGGAGTGAGTGACTTGTTACTACTGGAAAAGCTTTCACTATAATGAACGTCAAGACTCAACAAATCACTTCAACGTTAAGGGTTTTGCTGCTTTTAAGTAGGCAGGGGAGAACTCTGGACAAAGCATTGACAGACTTGGCTATTAACTTACTAGTTATTAGCATTTGGTATTATATTTTTCATATATTATCTTAGTAAAGGAACTTTTTCCCTTCTGTAATCTTTGTTTATGCTAGCTTTGGCTGAAGGACCAAGTGCCATCTAAAAATGCGTTATTGCAGATTTCTGTATTGAAATCCAAAAACATTTAATCAGAAGAAGATAAATGTTTTACATAACTTGCATCAGCATTTATTAGTTTAAGTCCCATGATCTAACTCTCCCAGGATGCACAGTTTTTCTGTTGCAGAGAAGGATAATGTGTAGCTGGGTGATGAGCATGGGAACTTTTTGGCAGCAGAAGGAATATCATGAATCTTTAAATATTTGAGATCACACACAGCCATGCATACAGACAGACAGCTGGATAATTTTCCTATGCAAAAAGAGTAAAGAAGGGAAAACACTGACGAGCAGATGGTTTGGATGTCAGTTTTATGTTCTCCTTACAACCGTTAAAATGATGCTGCAAAGAGAACCTGGATGTAATATGGCCTCAGTGGAGCTGATAAGTTGCAGAAAGAAAAGATACTAGGATTTTTATTATTCTTCACACAAGGCACAAGATAAAATTGGTACACGCTGTTACTGATTTAGTTGTGAACTATGGGCTTCATAAGGAATGAGAACAGAGTAACAAATGTTCCAGATGCTTGCTGCTACAGGTCACGTGCCAAAACTTACTGTGTGTGGCATTTTCTCTATTCTTCCTTTTCCCAAATGGGATAACTCACTGCTACTGTTTTCACCTAAAACATGCCTGCAGTGTGAAACAGAAATCATGCTTAGAGGTAGATAATTCATCTTCTCAGCACAAGGCTGGAGATCAGAGGTGTTGTCTGTCTGTGGCTGTTCCCCTTATCCTTGTGGATGACCTTTGTTCTGGGAGAGATGCTACATAGGAGGATCTATAGCACATGGATAAGAGCAGAGACCTTCAAGTTCTCACTCCTACCCACAGAAACATGGGGGGGAGAGACAAAAAGGAGAAAAAAAAAAAGAACAGTTATTTTCTGCAATCCACCCTTCCACACAGCTGTGTTTCTGTTTCATCATTCTCTGTAATACTCAAAAGATATGAAATCATGCTGTCCTGATAGGGTAGTATTTGGTACCTTTTTAAAACCTGGATGCATAGTGAAGTACTGAGCTCTGAGAAATGATGCTGTCTTAAGTGTTTCATTTGGCTGGCATCATTTGCTTTCCCTATCTCCTTATGTGCTCTAATATTGATTTCTGGTCAAATAACCACTTAGAAAAGGACACCGCAGCCCTGATGTACATATATGCTTGAATGGCAGCTGGAGGTACTTACTGTCTCACAGTTACATGAGACTGACTGGGACAAAATGATAAAGGGGAAAACCCAGTAACCTTTCCTCTACTGACTGTTGGAGTCCTTTTTGACACTGTTATAGGACTCCTACAGGACTCCAAAACCCTGGTAATGAAGCAAAGTCCTTACAGTTGCAGTTTAATGTTGGGGGGGGGGGGGGAAAGAGAGTTAATCTTATGAAGCTGCACCCTATCTAGGGATCATCACTACTCCTACAGACTTTAGACTGGGTCACTGGGAGTGCCTCTTTGAGTCCTTCAAGCTGCAGCAGAAAGCTGAAGAGCAGCTTTCCTTTGCTGATGATCTGAACTGTTTGAAAGTAATGGGCATTCATTTTTTTCCTGCCCACTTTTGTTTTCAGGCTCAGACTGGAAAGCAGCCTGGCTTTCCCCACATCTTTCCAAGCCTCTGGACTGTCTGTATCTGACCTGGAAATGAACAATGACCCTGAGCAAGCCCATTTGTTTGAGCTAACTGTTAGGACACCTGGCTTCTCCCAGAGAAACTGGGAGGATCCAGCATGAATAAACAAGCTGAGTCATTTACATGCTCACTGAGAGCAGGCTCCCAACCCCATCACTGTCCCCTTGCACTGGAGAGAGAGAGGGTTGTTGGGAGGAGCTCACATTTACACTGCTCATGCATGCACATAAGAGGCACTTTCCAGCCAGGTACAGCTCAGCCTTATTCTGCTACTTCCCATTTCCTCTCTCAGTCCTTCCCTTTCACCTCTTTTCCTCCTGTTCAGACAGGGCCTGCCTGCTTCCCAGTTCTTCCTGTGGGAAGGGTTCTCAGACACCCAGCATAGCAGGGAAGCTCATGGGATGCTATCACTTTTGTGGATATTTACCAGTACTTTTGTGTGGTGTGGACCATTAATGCCTCCCCCAGGGGAATCTCCACCCATTTGGTGAGGCTGTAGGAGTGGTGCAGCTCAGCTTTAAGGATGATTGTTAGAATCAAAGAAGTCAGTGCAGTAGAAAGGCAATAGAGCAGAAGGACTAGCATGGATAGAATGGTGGTACAAAGGAAAAGTACTCACCCATCTCCAAAGATCCAGGCTTGCAAGAAAGAGTCCACAAGGGAAAGATGTCCAACCAAAGATCCTTCTAGAGGGGCAGTCAGCCCTTACATGAGGTCTAAGAGAGGTGCGGCCAGGCTCCACCTCTTCCAGTCGCACAGCTCAATTGCCTTCACCTGTGCTCCTAGGGCTGACCTTTCCCCAGGTGTTCAATCAGTGGTTCAGGCCATGACTCAACAGTTACCATACAGTGATGCAAAAACATCTTCACCATTGCTGAGAAGAGGGCTCCAAAAGTAAGGGAGACTGTGGTTGCTGGAGTGGCATTTTGTCAGGAACCCCAGCTTGTATTGCCATGTCTGGTGGGATGACTGTGGAGAAGTAAATAAGCAAATGGAAGAGACAGTGTCTCTGGCATGCCCAGTCTTCTGGAATGGGCTGGAGCAATTGATTGCTCACCTGGTGGTCATCAGGGACTCCCTAGGGTGGAAGTGATGCAGCTGGAGGCTGTACATCTGCACAAATTTTACAAATTCATGCCGGAACTTCAACATGTTATCCTTATCCATTGTGGGAATGGGAGTTACCTCTTGAGTAACCATCTGGAGCTTGACACCAGTGTTGCTATGAAAAATAAGTACATATTCAAAAGCTGACCTCTGTAATAAATTGCTTCTTATTTTTCGTACCATTGGTAAATGCACTCAGTATGTGCATCAGGCTGAAAAATAAGCCAGGACTATGACTTAATTGTACTAAATCATGAAGTACCTGTCATTTCCACTTTGTTGTGTTGGTTGTTTTGTCAACAGTCTGCAAAGCTTTCACCTTCATAGTGATCCAAGTCTAGAAGTTGTGTACCTGTAACTTGGAGGAAGAGAGAGCTTAACAATGTCAGTTGAAAAGTGTTTAGCCTCTTAGTTGTGTGTGTTTCGAAGCCTACATGTTCCCCTGCTCTGCTGGTTTTGTAAATCTCAGAACAGAAAAGCACACCATGATACACTGGTAATGCACAGCGATATGTTCCCATTCCATAAGCTCTTGGAAGTGACCTGGGCTGCTGGAGCTGCTCTTGCAGATCTTCAGCCCATGGCCAAGGGATGCTGTAGCCTCATCCTGTTCTTTGTTGGGAGCAGAAATGCCCCAGCCCTGTAGCATCTCCAGGACAATGTCCATGGAATTGGACACTGCCAAAGAAAGGAAGGGCTGAGCCCAAAGGCCAAGAAGCTCCCAGTGATTACATCTGCATGTCGTACATCTACATTGGCTTTTCTTTGGGTGAAGGATTTCTTTCTGCTCCCTGATCACATCTGAGTCACCCTGGCCCAGGAGCAGCAAGTGAGGTGAAAACAAGAAGACCAAACACAAACACTACTTTATTGTAGTATAGTATTCAAAGTAGGGCCTTTGAAACAGAACACAGCCAGAAGAGTTTTCCTGGAATCCCTGGAAAGTTAGTGCTGTGATTTTGCTCACCTTTGGACTCACATTTTTTCCATGAGTGCACAAATAACACAGTGAGTAACTACAAAAAGGAAAACCAAACAGTGCAGAACATAAAGTTCCAGGAAAGTATGTGCTTAACCCATGTTCATACAAAGCACCACGAAAGCAAAGTTTTGGTGTGTGCTCTGTTTTGCTGACTGAGAAAAAGAAACAAGTATATGTATATTTTTCGATTCTTTTATTCATTTTGGAGCATTTTTGACACAGGAGTTATTGTTGTTCATTGGACAGTTATGACAGATTTGGAAACAAATCACACCTATGTGTCTAGAGGGACAATGTGGTGTTAGATTGGCTGCAATCCACTCACTTATGAACCCACCCAGAAGATCTGTGAACTTGCTTGTGATCATGAACAATGTGTGGGCTTTTATGGGACTGCCTTGGTAGTAAAGCACAGCAGGTGTATATACTTACAGAACTGAGAACTCTATAGAAAACTCATCTATTTTTGCAAAAAAAAAAAAAAAAAAGGAAATTTTTATTTAAGGGACCTGAAAACAATGTTGTTTAAAGGCAGAAAAAGCAGAAAGATTTTAGATTGTTTTTGGTAAGTTTTATGTTCCAGTAGTCCTATAGTAAGTTTTATTGTTCCAGTAGTCCTATTGAAACCATTATAAAAATCATGGCAAGCCCTTCTGCTTCAGAAAAGTAAGAATGGCTCTGGTTGAATAGTTGTTGAAGTGGCAACCCCTTCAGCACTGGTGTTTGTGGAGCCCTTGCACTAAATTCAGCACCAGTCAGGGGCTTTCTGTGATCCTACAGTTCACAGCAAATGTTCGTTGGGATGTGTGGGAGCAGGGGCAAAGCTGGGGAGTTAGAGCCCTGCTTATGGAAACATATAGCCATGACTAGCTGTTCACAGACCTGCTCTGCAGCCAACGAATAAATTCCCATGATAACTAAATGCCGAATACATGTGTTCCTGTTGGCTTAAATTTCACTTCTGCCACAACAACATTCCTGTCAGTGGAGTCGATGAAGTTGTTCACTGGGCCTCTTGTGTTTATCCTTGATGTCTTTCCCTTAGCTTCGTATTTAGGTTTTTCTAACATCTCTTTTTAGCTACTACCCTCTGGCACACATTTGTTCCTCAGGAAATAATAGGCTCCTTGTCCTGAGGAGGACCTCACTTTCACCCACAAGCACTGTCAGCAGTGTGTTTATACAGCATTTTGGAATTTACACAGTGGTTTGGAAAATGTGTAGGCATTCAGATGATTGTTCTTACAACCGCATATATGTGTTGTGCAAATATTTGAGGTGCACAACATGTGTAACAGATAAAGTTTAATTTCTATTACTCTTATCTGTTACTCCTAACCAGAAAAGCCCTCAGCCTGAGCCTCAGCTGAGATGTAAGTGGTGCTTACATCCACTCTGGGCTTGCTGGGGCCGCCAGCGGACACCACATGCATGGGAGAAGAGCCCAAAGCCTCCCCACAAGTGGCACCCAGCCACGGGTGCGGCTGCTGGCTGTGCCCAGGCTCTGAGGTCTAGGCTGGACATATCTCACATTTCTCCATCCAGGCCTGGCCACCTCTCAGGTTTCCAGGTCCAGGCCTGGCCATTTCTCATGCCAGTGCCTGGGGCTGTGCTTTGGCCATGGAGACAAGGGGCAGACAATATAAAGCCAGTTAAAAGGCTCTTTCCTCTGATGTATGCCGAGGTAATGGAGGTTTTAAAAACTGACTCCTTAAGTAGTTGTTAATCTGCCTCTGTGCCCTTATTCAAGGGAGAGCAATTTTTTTTTAAAACAAAAGGAAATTCTTTCTGTGGGATCTGCTACCTGCTCTCCCTGGTGAGAATGGGTCTGATGTCCCTCTCAGGGGCACATGCCCAGAGGAAATCTCCAGAGATTTCAAGTCTGCTGCACTATTTTCTGCCGCTAATTCTTTACAACAGTGCACTATGTAGTCAAACCAGCCCCTTTAGACCACATGGTCCATGTGTTTAATTTGCTGATACCAACAGTTTCGTAAAATTAACCACTCAAATCTCTATGCACAGTTGTTTGTTTTTTTTCCTTCTCATTTGTTTGTATCACCTTTCAAAGGAGCTGCAAAGGGTCTGGCACTCAGACAGCAAACCTGTGCAACAGATTAGGTGGTCAGCTCATGTTACACCTGGTGGAGAGAATAATAGCGCTGAAGGCAAAGTAATACAGGGAAGAAAGTGGTGTTTTCTAATTCATGATCTCTCATGGTCTTTAACTTCATCTGTTCAGCAGATACTGAACAGCCACTGTACTCTTTCATCCTTCTGAGATAGGCTTTTGCTCTGGCATACGTTTGTTCCAGCATCCAGCCCCTGAGACGTGTTCGGTAATTGAGGATCTTCTGCCTGCAGAAGTACTAAAAAGGGAGTCTCCTTAAGAAGCCAACATTTGAGAAAGATTCCCCCAAATCAGTTTCTGTTCATTAATATTTTCTGATTATAAATAAACTTAGGTTTCACTCCTGAACACTCCTTTCACACTTGAACATGTGCTTAATGTAAATGCTTTTGCAGACCTGATTGACCGTATTTCTCAAATCAAAGCTTGAAATGACAAAGGTTATTTGCAAGAAATGGCTCAGTTGCCATTAATTACCTTGATATATTATAGCTGCTTCAGAGAGAGTCAGCTTTGTAGGACATTTGTCTGTCTCTTGAAGTAAAATTATGTATGGAAAACATGAAAGATGTTGTTTTTTTTTAACTGACATTCCACTTTTCCTACAACTGGCCAAGTGAAAAATACTGTCTGGAAAGATGCAACACTAATGCTATTTGGAACAAGGTGCATCACACTCTTCTTTACTGTGACTCAGACATTAGGTCTTTAGGAAAAAATATACATTTTTTTTTTCCTTTGGTGATTAAAAACAAACCACTGAAAACGAACATTCTATAGAAACAGAAACATTTCCTCTATGAGTGAAAAAAGAAACAAATGAGAAAAAACCAAAGACTCCTTGACCCTAAATTTTCCATGGTGCGCTAATACAGGAATTAAAATGAATGCTAGCAGATGGGGAGTGGAAAACTTTGCTGCTGCTAACACTGAGGTGATACTGCTGCACTTAAATGCAAAAGTGCATTTCTAATTTGCTCAGCATTGCCTGCACTTTTAGGATTCCTAACCAAGGCGTCTACATGAGTTTGGTCATTTGCTTGGTCATTGATCAAATAAAAACTAGGAAATACTCTTTCTGTATTCTTCTCTCCAAACTTGTCTGTTTCTGCAGACAAGTACAGTTCTGTATGACCAAGATCAACTCTCAGTATTTGAACAATAAATAAAAGCATCCTGCCAGGCTGGTGTTCAATAAGATACTTACACGCCTATTTAAATCCATCAGTGAAGCACTGAGCCGCGAGATTAATGACATTCACATGCTTAGTTCCATTCGCTTTAATGGTGTTTAAATACACTCTGAAAAACAGATGCACACTTCAGGATTCTCAGAAGAGTTATGGCTTACCTGGGAATTCATAAGCCTGGGAACTAGGACTGACCTGGTCACCAGGTAGTTTGTCTTCTGTCAGCAGAAATGATTCATGACTGCTAACATGGAAGGGTGGTGGTCAGTCCCACACAACAAACAGATGTACATGGAATGGAGTGGGTGGGACACTGAGCAGCTTGCTTTGGAGATCTGTGGTGGGTGAACTTCTGGGTGGAGACCTTATTTGAAATTGAAATTGAGGCAAAGGCATTGCTGGGAACCACTTGGCACTTTTCCCAATAATGTTGTTTGAAAGGCTGTGTTGTTAACTACAAACTTCTTCAGCTCAAAACTAAACTGCGAATTATTTCAGGGTATCAGAATACACTATCTCAGGCAATAATAATTTTGTTTTTGGAGAAGGCTAGGAAACGTCCCTTGCACCCCCAGGGTAGCAGTCCTCCCTGCATGCTGATGGACATCCTTACACGGGCAATGGAGTTTTGCCATTTTTCAGTAGCTGAGGATACTGCCTGAAGGGAATTGAATGAACGCACATAAGGAAGGTGAAGGGTTTTTCATGCAAAAGGAACCTTACTTTTACCAAATTTTCAATTAAAAACAAAAGGGGGTGGGAAATGGAGAGATGAGGGGAAATTGCCCGCTGACTGCAAATACAAATGGAGAGTCCAAAGAAAACAGACTTTACAAGAGGGTTATGGAGAGGTTACCATAAAGTTTTCTTCACCTTTTGACTCATCCTGTGAGTCACTCCAAGATAACACTGAGCAGAGGATTGTCATATGGGAAACTAAGTAAAGGCAGCTCTTCTCAGAAATAAATAAACACTGTACCCAGAGAAAATTAGAGAAATGTAAAGTTGATCTCTCTTTCCCTCATATTATTCATTTTTGAGCTTCTGGGCCTTGCTTTTGGTACTTGAAATGCTGTGGAAAATAAAAACCAATCCTAGCCCTGAGCTCACAACCTGATAAGTAAAATGAATTAAAGAATTATGGAAGATTATAACAACATCCCCCTGTCCTTTGCCACCTACTATTCATTGTCTATGTAACCATCCTCTCTCCACTTGGGTTCCATCAAGCAGCAATCAACTTCTGTGGAAAGATTCCCATGACCTGCAAGTGAGTTTCTAGTGGGCCAACTGAAATCAGTGGCAATCTTCTCTTGGTGTCTGTGATGGGATCCATCCCATATTTTGCTGCTGACATGAGAACTTTCGTGTTGAGTGATTGCACAGGTAAGCCTCTGAGCTAACAATAACCTATGCTCATATTTGGGTTTACAGAAATCACATACAGAACTTTGGAAGGCACAATAGAGCAGAGCTAAAACTGACTACTTTCCAGGTGGGTTTTGAGAACATGTACTGTGCTATAAAATCTGTACTTTTTTCCAGTTTTTAAAGAGTATAAATGCATAATACCATTGTGACCCTCCAAGAGGCTAAAGTGGTGATTGTGATTGGATAGCCCTATTGAAGTAATAGCCTACAGAATAAGCATGCGTGTTAAAATGTCTTGAGATGTTGCTGACATGCGTTTGGCTAGGTTTTTACCTGATCCATTGGACCCTGATGCACTATTTTGGTAATGAAGAATCCAGTGCCAAAAGATCAGATTCCTGTCATTTAGGAAAAAAAATACATTTGCCTGCTAACTGATGGCCCAGATTTCCAGTGACTGTCACTGCCTATCCCAGCAGGAGCAGGGAGTGAATGTGTACAGCCAAATGCTATGAAGATAAGCCATGAGGAAATGGTGAGGCTTACTGCACAAAAGTATTTTTGGAACACCACTTCTGTATGAAGCATCTGTGATAATGAACCCAGACAAAAAAATAAGCTAGTAAATGCAAGCAGATGGTATTTCCAGATGCTCCCAGTAATTTCTGTAACACAGCATCACAGTAGTCAGCCCACTGTAGCTATGCTGCCAATTGAGGAATGGGTGACATATAAGGATAAGAAATGATCTGAGATTATTTTTAGCAATGCTTATTTTCTCTTACAAAGTCTCTAGGTTTATCTATGCTGACACTATCGTTTGACCAATTTTATTTTTATTGATTTTGCTTGGAGAGTCTTCTATTTTTTCTCACAATAAAATTGGCATTCATCACCTTGGAAAGAGGGACTGTATGAGTAAGAGCCCACCAGTGCAAACCTAAATGACTTCTCTCTTCTATCACCTCCCCTCCCTTCCAAGCCCTTTGGTGTATCCCTCCTTCCTTCCAGAATCCTGACAGCCATCACACTGCACACTTGATATGACACCAGCTGCCATCACGCTGTCAAATCTGTCTCTGTGTTAAACTCATTTCTTTAGTTTTCGTCTTCTACATCATCTGTTTAGGCAGTACTTCTATGAGACATATATCAATGTCTGAAACAAGGAAACTTTCTTACTGCTTGGCAAAACTTTGTTAAAAAATAATCACAATAATGGTAATAAAAACAGTGATTATAACTACTGCAGCAGCAAAGGATTAACCAGGTTATTCATCATTTATTTCACTGTGCAGTGAATACAGTTGCTTGGAAAAATGAATGACACAAATCTTTTATCAGCAGCCAGGCTAGTGAGGAGAAGGCATGCAAAGGACTGTGGTATGTGAATGTCATAGTAATTGTCCATACAGGTACTCTTAGAGCATGGTAGACAAAGTAGTACCTTCTAGTATAGTTCGGGAACGAAAAAGAGAAATGTCTAAGAGAAATGCAACTACGCTGCAATTCCTGTAGATAAGTATAGGGCCAGCAGCACTGTTCAGACAGACCTCTTGCCCTACAGCAATGTCACCATGTGCATCAGGCCAAAGTCTGCAATCCTACTCCACAGCTTCAGATCAGAATGTGGTGTCATTATTTGCACACCTCAATGCCAGAACCCCTCAGAAGTCTGGGGGATGACATCTTGAATGACACATGACTGATAGGTGAGCATGTGTTTTATTTTCAAAATAATTTTGCAATTTCAAAATGAAACAACAGACAAGCTTTTAAAAATTTGACTACTTCCCCTCCTCTTCCATCTCTAAATGTTCTTGCTTTCTTGTTTTGACAGGAGAGGAATGAGATAGTGTCCTCCCCAGACCTGATGGGGCAATCTTATCCTCAGTGTGAGGCCATCTCCCACAGCAGGTGTTTATCATACTGAATTGATGGAATGTCATGGTCAAGGCTGGCTCTTTGATATGTGAAAGTGAAGAAGAACCCAACCAAAATACCACAAACCCAAAGGAAATATATTGTGTTTTGCTGTCAACAGCCTGACAGTTAGTAGCTAAGGCCCCATTTCCCCTGTGGGCTATCAAAGAGTAACTTGATCAAGGCATATGAGATAAATGAAGATGACGGTCATGCTGGGACTGGAAACGTGCCTCCAGCAGTGGCAGCAGTGTGTGTGTTTGCAAGGGGAATTACAAGGGTCTTACTCAATGTCTGGAGGTGCAGCTTGCTGCTTCAAACGGCTGCTGTAAGCAAGCGTGAACATGCTAGGACCTTGCTGTCACAGTTTCTGATGGTAGTGAGAAACTGGGACCTGCCCTACAAACAAAATCTCATGAAGTACACTGAGAATAACTTTGCTTTGGGAAAACCTAAGAGGCTTTAATTACTTTCTGTAGCTAAAAAAAAAAAAAAAAAAAAAAAGTTGAAAACACAAATCTGCTTGAAACTTGAAGCTTTTAATAAAAAAAAAACTACCAAAGAGCAGAGAAAATTTTCTCACATGATTGTTTTCCTTACCAGGACCCCAAGAAATGGGATCTGGTCTGCTCCAAGCTCCTGTCTGGTCTGGCTAGGCATGATAGTATGTGGCAATTATCAGCTATTCTGGGGTTACAATTTTCTCCAGCAAAAATTCTGTTCTACACTCAATACAAGGTTGGTCAGTGCCCACATGCATCTGCAAAGCAGTTTGGTTTTTAACAAAACAGCATTTTTGACCAAAAAAGGTTTTTCTTTTCTGAAAAGCATTTCCTTTGTTCAGGTGCTTTTGCACTGCACCCAAATGTCCATGGTGCCAATTGATTTGCTAGTGTTTAAATGCTCTACATTTTGCCATTAAATATCTGAAAAAAATGTGCTTAAAACTTATGAAGCAGAAGGCAGACCCTGTTCTTGTAGTCAGGTAAACCTATAGATGAGACCTGGTTTGAAACTTTTAATGACTTTTTTTTATTTTATATCCAGATACTGGCTTGATGTTGAAAACATTTTGCAAAAGTATTTTTGATGGGATAACTCCTTAGGCACTGAGAGAAAAAAGTATGATAAGGAGATGGAAGTTACGATTGTGTTCTGCTTTGTGAGAGCATTTGTTCTTCTTCCCAGTCTGGGTCAAAAACAGCTTTACACTCCTGTGTACATTTGCCATGTAGCAGTATTATTTATTGCTGAATCTGATAACAGCACAAGCCAGGTGTTCTGTTCTTAGCAGATCCTTGAGAAATCTTTGGAACAGACTACAAAAAAATAGTGTCAGAGCCCATGTAAACTTTCTGGAAGCCTTCATCTTCAATGTTAGGTCCAATTCATTTTATGCCAGACCTGACTCTATCTTTTTGGGTGCCATAGGCATTTTCTCTGATGATATACAGGTGCCTCATAGTTTTCCTGTGGCTTTCAGCACTTGGAAGGCTGTGGGATTCCCTGGCTTAGGGAATTTCAGCTAACACCAACAGCAAGAAAACGGCTCAGGTTGCTGCCATTACACTTTGTAGACTCTGGAGGTGAGCAGTCAGCACCTGGAGGTACGCACTCACAGAAGGCCATGTCTTGGATCACAGAGAGGTGCAGATGCAGAAATGATGGCTGCACTCTGCACTCAGCTAGCTGATGTCTGGTGCTGAAATAGGATTGACAGCCAGGACCCCCTCTGCTGGGTTTAACCCCTATGCCTCACTCTGTGTTATGAGAGTCCATTTGGAGGAGGTCTGCAAAGCAACAGTGATTCGAAACAGCTGTAAGCAAAGGAACAAAGGTCCACTCCATTCCCCTGTCTGTGATCCCCATCCCCTTCTCCCTGCCTGCAAAGCAAAGGGATTGGCCACTTGGGGTCTGGAGCCTCTGCTGAGAGCGTGTGAAATAGGCTTTAGCTGGATTACATGGAAAGGTGGAGCTGAGCCCACACTTGGCATGATGCACGAATCGAGATAAGCCTTTCCCCTCTGCCAGGAACCAATTTACAATAGCTAAGTGCTGTGACTACATAGCAAGCCAATCCCTTTGTAAGAGCTCATCATGCATTTCTTTCAGCAACCCCAGAAAATCCTCACTAGTGTCATTGCTGCACACGTGCCACTTTTCTGAGGGAGTTTCTCTGATCATCCCCTCTGGAAAGCCAGGAAGACAGGTGGTAGAAATTCAAGGTCCTACAACCTCTCTTGCCTCATCCAAGGAGGAAAGGAAGGTGAAGGGGCTGTGTGTCAGTTGCCACTGCACTCCTGTGCCACTGCAGAGCTCTCACATTCAGGTTGAGAAAATGGGCTTTTGGGAGAGGAAGAGTGCTCCCTCCCTCATGTGAGGCTGCAGGGAATGCAGACATCCACAGCAGGGCCATGGTGTCTTTATTCACATCAGATGATGCTGTACCCTTTAGGCTTTCCAGTTTGGGGAATCTCAAACCTTTATCACAGAAACAACATGAGCATTTCCTAGCTCTGTAGCCTACTTGTAAGATCATTTATTTCACTCTGTTTTAGGACCAGTGAACTTCAGAATAGTGACAGCAGCTAACTTACATTAACCAGCATGTTATAAATATAATACAATATAATATGATATATAATATAATATAATATAATATAATATGTAATATTTATTATTCTATTTATATAATAGAATCATAGAATGCCTTGGGTTGGAAGGGACCTCAAGGATCATCAAGCTCCAACCCCTTTGCTGCATGCAGGGCCACCAGTCTCCAGATCTAATACTAGACCAGGCTGCCCAGGGCCCCATCCAATCTGGGCAATATTGTATTATTTTTGTCCTCCCTCCTGCTGGTAGTAAGAGTTTTAACCTTGTTGGGAACAAAAATAAACTATCTATCCCTCATGTAGTAACAATGCTATCATAAAAACATTAAGTCTGATGGTATTTTTTCTCTTTCATACAATACTAGATATCCCAATCTACATTTTCATTGATCTAATTGTTTAGAAATCCTGAGAGCAGTCTGTAGGTATATATATATATGCTTTTTAGAATTTGTGCTTTCTCTACTAGAGAGGAAGATGTCTCCCTAGATCTGCTTCAAAGATTCAGAGAGAGCAGAGTGCTCTTTTCACAAACATTATTATTTAAAATTCTGTTCACCAGGAAAGAAAAAGTAAATGATCCACATTTTGCAGCACATACACTGCAACTCTGAGTATCCTTTCTCTGGAATGAAACTAGGAAATGGTATAATTCTTTTCATACAGAAGTATGAATGTACAACTTTCATATAGGGGATTTAATTGTGCATTGCAAGTGTCAGCTGCTTAAGACACACAGTTCAAGTAGGTATAATTTATCATTTTCCACAATATTTATTACAGTGATCATTTGAATGGAACCCAGGTGTTAAGGGGGAGAAATCCTTCCTCTTCTGCAGGCAGCACGCCCTCACCCTCAGGGAGAAAAAATCTTTTCAAAGTGATTCTCAGGTATTCATTTCCTCAGCCTGTGATTAGGTTTCCTAATCTTTCTCAATCCAGAGTTATGGCCCTTTGCAATTATATAGTTTGTTGTGTACCTGAGTTCTGGAGATACAGATGATGAAACTAAAAATCTACCCTCACCCCAGGCTTCAGTGACATTGTTTCACAGCTTTGTTGCTATCACTGCTTGTGATGCATTCCAGTTATGAAAAAGTGATGATAGCTCTGCCACATACACTCTTTTACCAGTAAACATAATTACCAGAATCCTGGTAAGCATTCTGGATGTTTTTTTCATATGTTCACAGAAACCTTTGCATCCTTCCTGTTACATGAGTATAATGGGAACAAGAGATTTATCAATCTATCAAAGGGATTTTGGACTTGGAGAGTTATCAGCATCAGGTCTGTTGAGCACACTGGATCCCATTAGATCAAGGATTCCAGTATGATTGTTCTCAGTGCAAACATATTGTGGGCAGCTGACTGATTAGAAATAAAAAGTGGAACTGTGCTTTTTCTCCTTCAAAAGGATTGGTGAACTAGTGTGCAAGCTGTAGTTCGATGCATGGAAATCTGCATGGCTACAGCAATTCCTAAGCTAAGGCATAAAATTTTATTGTCTGTGCAAAATCTTAATGAGTAGTGCAAAGGCATAAATGATCTTTCATTCTTACAAGTGGTCTGAGAAGAATCTGAGATTTCAAAAGACTTTGGGATGGTATTTATGTCAAAGAGAAAACATTTTCATTTACAATGAGAAATGACCACCCTTGTTGGGTCAGTACTTGCAGCACATTTATTTTTGAACAGCAACACCCCAGAAACGTTGGAAAAGTCTATCATGCACCTATATGTGTTAGTGCACCATTGTCACAGAGAAAAGTCCAAAAGCTGCTATCAAAACTTCTGACTGTTCAAGCAGCAGGCAGATGTGGGAAATGGAATGTATCCTTTCGCACACACTTTTGCCAACACACCTGATCTCTCTGCTCTCTTGCTCTCTCTGAGCAAGACTCTCAACTTGGAATTCATGAGCATCTCTGAAGCCACTAAATGTGACAAACTTAAGGCATCTTTCCATGAGATTGCAGCTTCCTAATGTTTCACTCCTGAAGAATTTTTGTATAACCCCACATTATTACACGCAACATCTATAGCTATTTCCTTCCGACCTGAGCACTGAGCTTAATAAAACAGGTTTTATTTATAAAACCAATGACAAAAAAAGGGACTTCCTTTGTCAGAATAAAGCCAGAGATAATGACAATAAAATGGTATTTGCTATTTTTACCTTGGAGAGACAGTAATTTTTTCTTTTTCTTTTTTTCTTCCCCTCATAGACAAACCAATAGCAAAAGCATTCAAAGATGTGGAAACAAGAAGAGAGCGCAGCAACTTATATTCCTTTTACCAATAGTTCTTTTAAGAGTGGGAGCAAAATAGTTCTGATTAGAGTGAACATTGCACCCATATTTGATTTTTCAAAAATTTTAGGCTACTTCATCTCCTATTTTTGCATACTCAAGTGGGTGAGTAATCAAAACAAAGCAAAAAAAAATAAACCAAACAAAACAAAAACAAAAACAAAAACAAAACAAAAAAAACCCCAAGCCTTTAGAAGCAATAAACTTCCATTGTTTTTAGTGGGGCAAATTTTGTACTTCTTTTAACAAGAAATCTCTTTAAAGCCAAAGTTTTCTTACGTGACTAGATCTAGTCTTCTTTTAAAGTGAACACCAAGCAATCCTGATATTAAATCTGCACATCCCATATCCCAAGAAGTTCTAATGGTCTAAAAATCCATTACTGTTAATTGAAAGTAAAATGCAACTTACAAAACTTGCCAAGACTAATATGAAGTATCAGAGGTTGAGCTATTTGTTATCACCATTTTTTAATCATCTTGTTACCATAAACTGAAACCTGTTTTTATGTAATCTCTGGAAGAATATAGTTTTCTGTTATTTGACCCCTGCTATATTAAATAGAAGTGGGATAACATCAGATTTTGAATTATGTCTGAGCAAGGGAATGGGGATTTGGGAACAATTACAAAATATGTACATTGAATGAATGTATATAAATACGTTTTCCAGAGTTTTATGTTTTTAACTGATTTCCAGATCTTCTGTCTTTAATAAATGCTTGTGTTTTGCTGTAATTCTCCCTATGAGATCATCTGCTTTTGAACCAAAGTACTGAAATGTCTTTTGACCAAGATGACTATTTTTGAAATAGCTTTACAGAGTACATTGGCAGAAGCATGTTCTTAACTTCAGTTTTGGCACAGTAGCAGATTCATTGAGAGGAAAGAAGGAGAAAAGTTTCCACACCAGTGTTGGCAAAAGTTATCAGTGCACTATGAGAGAACCACGGCCAGAGCATCTCCTCCTAAGGGGTAGGAGCTCTGCTTCATGCAGAGCTTTGGTGCTTGCCTGGCTCCATGTTTTTCTGCTGGAGGGTGGCTTGGTTTCCACTCCCTAAAAGAAGGCATTGAAAATGGATTATTTTGGCTCTGTCACAACATATACGGTTTCTGCCCAATGATAGACTAAGGGAGAAAAAATAGAAAGATTAGGTAACCTGTCTAAGAGAGACTTAGGAAGTCTCCAATTGATACACAACCAGCTGAAATTTGTAAAATGAAAGAGAGAGAACAGCTGCAATGTGAGACTTGAGCTTGTACAGTCTATGTGGCTGTAGGGGCAAAGATAATGGTGTGGCATAAGTCTTATTAGGAGCAGTTGAGGGAACTGGGATTGTTCATTCTGTAGAAGAGGAAGCTCAGGACAGACCTTATAGCTTTCTATAATTACCTGAAACTGTGTTGTGGTGAGATGGACGTTAGTCTCCTCTCCCACGTAACTAGAGAAGGACAAGAGGGAATAGCCTCAAGCCACAGGGGAGATTCAAGTTGGATGTCAGGAAAAATTTCTTCTCCAAAAGAGGGGTCAGGAGCTGGAATGGGCTGCCTAGGGAGGTGATGAAGTCACCGTCTCTGGAGGTGTTGAAGAAACATTTAGATGTTGTACGGAAGGACATGGTTTAGTGAGAAATATCTGCGGTAGGTGGATGGTTGGACTGGAGGGGCTTGGAGGTCTTCTCCAACCTTGATGATTCTATGATACTATGATCTCTAAATCGCTACAGATTATACCTTTCTCTTTCTATAAAAATATTATGCAGCAGTAAGTTTCATCCATATGAGGGGCTGTCACCTGTATCTTTATACTTTAAAATACAGTGGAAAGTGTTCTGCTGGGAGTGTTAGATGCTAGTGGGAAGGGAGCTGCACCACAGGCTGCTCTACCTTATGGATAGACATGTGGAATTAACTGTAACAAGCAGCCCAGCAATTCAAATACTGCTGTTCAAAGCACATATTGAAGCAAACCAGCTTTTCTTGTCAGAAACTCTCGTGGATCAGCCCCTGTCTGGCTAGGCTTAAGGCTGATGTGGCAAAGGAGAGATTTATTCAGAGGTGATGAGATATAGTGCTGTGGAACTTTTTTCTTTCTGGCCCAGAGAAAAGAGCCAGAAAAGAGCTCCCAGCAGTGACAGGGAGCTGGTAAACCTCTGCTGACACATCTGCCATCTTCCACATCTTTATGCAGAGGGATATCCATAGATTCCAATCTACGTTTGGAAAGGACAAGAGTAAATCTTACAAACTGATTTCACAAGGTATTTCACTGTTAGGTGCTACATTTGTGACTCATTTACACATTGCCTAAAATAAATCCTATGGTATGGATTATATGCAGGTCATCTTAGCTTCAAAATGTGTTTCAAAATCATGTATTTACCTGTGTATGGATTGAAAAGAAAGTATTTAGAGTAGTAATTTCTCTCCAGACTATTCAGGACTGGGAAAAAAAAAAAAAAAAAAAAAAAAAAAAAAAAAAAAAAAAAGCTTTGTGAAAATATCTGTCTCTTTGTATGTTGTCTTTTGTTGATACAGAAGACTCAAAATTTGGGACACTATGTGCAAAGACGTATATGCCAATAATTGCCATCCACAAAACAGCAGATGTCCCTAAGCTTTGATCCATCCTTGAGACTCATCTTACTCCTCAATTATATGAGTAACTATGCATCTCACATGGCACTACATGATGGAGAAAAGAGAGGCACAGGTTGTCCCATACGCTGCAGTTCTGGAGGCAGGTACTGATCCGTGTGTGGGAATCCATAATCGCAACTGCAATCCCCTGAGGAGACACGGGCAGAGAAGAAAGTGCAAGAGTGAACCTAACTCTGGGCCCTCTGGAAGATGATGAGCCGAGATAGAGGTGACCATGGAAAGGGAGGAACTTGTGGAACTTTAAGGAACTTGTGGAGTGAGAGTCCTGTTGTTACTCCACAGAGTATGGGCAGACAGGCAATAAAAATCTGGAAGAAGTAGTAGAGGAGCAAGTGGCCTGTAAAGGGCACTGCCTTCCCTCAGAAGAGCTTGCGCTGGCAGGTCAGCAAGCATATTCAAGTTTCCCATCTCCTGAATGGTGAGCTTTGATTTTGTGCTTGTTAGGGCTTAGTACTGGATAACAAGGGAAAAACAGGCCAGAAATACACAGCTTTATTAACTCTTGTGGAAATACTCAACACAGGCTATTTTTCATTCTTTCTGCTTGGAAACATCTTGGACAAAACATCTTTAATTTAGACAGCATCTCCGTTCCTCAGGAATCCTGTGACAAGAAGGACCATCTCTCTTGCTCTCATGAGATCAGAGGCTAGGGAACAATGTTTTAAAGCTTTAGATTGTCATTTGTTCAATCAAATATCTATTCATTCTTTTGTATCTCTACAGTGACCATAGCAAATCTCAGAGGTGTGGAGATCTTTCCAGATTAGCAGCTACAAGTGTGATTCCTTCCTTTCTGCTGTGCTTCATTCTCCTTTGGCTTTGTGGCACAACATCTTACGGAAGCAGACTTGTCAAAGCCGATCATTCTTATCTTGTTCCAACAAATATGTAACACGACCATTCTCCCACCATTTTGTTAATTCTAGTTCTGGTATGAAAACTAAAAACTGTAGCTTTTTCATAGAAGAAATCACCGGAAAGTTTACTCTAGGGATTCTTGAAATGGTTCAAGAAAAATTGAGTCTATTTCTTGACTGAACTGGTCAGTACTTAACTAGAAAAAGACATTAGGAAGAACTTTGCAGCATTATGGACAGTGAAGCAGATAGAACAGATTTCCTGGTGAGTCCATATATTTTCCATCAATGTAGGAAGAAGTTACACAAAAAGCAGTCAGGAATTACGCAGTTCTTCCTACTCAAGGGTAGGGCAATAGAGTGGATGGTCATTCTGTTCTCTGTCTGCAAGAGGACAAATGTTCAGCCAGAAACAAATAGGACAGCGATTTCATGTGTTGTTCTCATCAATGATCTCATTGCAGAAGAGGTCCTGAATAATCAAGAGGATTATTTAAATGACTGTTAAACATAACTTTTAAGTAGCTGAGCTAAGTCAGTAAGTATTCATTGAAGGTTACTAGTTGCACTTTGTGTGATGAAATCCTCAGGGATACTTTGCTCACATGCTTAATTAGGCACCCTAAATGCTAAATAGGCTTTTGAGTGCACTGAGTCAAAAAACCTGCATCATGGAGAAGTTAGAAGGGTGTTAGGGCCATATTTTATTAAGTGAGCCCAAAGTTTATGTAAGTGGCCAGCTAGTCTGAGAGAGCAATTCATCAGGTTTTCCCTTTGCCTCTGTCCTATATCCTCATGTGAAGGAAAAAAAAAAAAGCTAATGTGATCCAGATGGGTTGAGCAGACTAGGCAGATTATCCCTTTGGATGCTGCTTGCCTGCTTTTACTTCTCGGTCAAAAAATCAACTGGCACGTCCAGTCACATGCAGAAAAGAAGGCAAATGTATGTAGGGCAGTTATATTCGAACATTTTTTCTGAAATAAAAATGTGTACATTAGGTGACCTTTGTAGGTAAATATGATGATTGAATATTAACAGTGATACCTGGAAAAGTAAGGTTTTGTGAATTGCTATTATCTTAAATATAAGACATAAAAAATAGCTTTAAAAATATTTATGGGTAGCTTATTTTCTATTTCCTTTGTTGAACCTTTCAATCAAAATGATGTACAATCTAAGAAGGCTGCTGCCTGAAAGAATCTTTGCGTGCAAATTTCATATGGCCCCATACTTCAGATTTTATCTTGCTTCATGTGCTATTTAAGCTGCTTTCTGGAACCAAGCGTTTTTTCTTATATCACATCTAAGAAATGTTGATCAACTAGAAAGGCAGACATTCCTTTTTTATTATTTATATACTGACAAAAGTAATGCCTTTAACTTAGGGGCAAGAAACCAGCTTTTGATTTTTCCTGATGAAGCAAACCCTATTTTAGCTATTGACACTTATTTTAAAGTGCCAGTAGAATCATAGAACTATCATGATTTGCAATGATTAAGCTGTTATCTTCTTCACAAAGTCTGGTTTAGACAGTTGAACTTCCCGTTGACAAACCTCTGTAGCTTTTGTTGGAGCTACAGCATTTCACAGCAGCAAGGGATGTCAAAGAAATCCAGTAAACACTTTGTGCTTGTACTTGAAGGCCTGCCTTACAATGGGTTAAACCTTGAGAACCCGAGGTTCTTCAGCATTACACCAACTTGACTAGGTGTGTTTGTCCCGAGTCCACACCACATTACATTGATGGGTGTGGGCAGAGAGGTTCCTCCTAGAAGGCTGCCTGAACAGGCTGTAGGAAAATTAATTCATGGACTGCTCGAGTTAAACACTGGGAGCAGTGGATCACTGAACAATCTGCACAAGGGCTCTGGAGACACACTAACACTGCAGAGCTGGCATGTTTTCTCCAGGGAAGGGCCTGGACAGTATAGCTGAGCACCATCAACTTGCACAGCCATGAGGTAGGTCTTTAGAAGTTGTGCAGCCCTGAGCAGCATCCAGGGCCTCATATGGGCAAGGAGGGACTATCAGGTCTTAAACACATTTTAAAGCACATGAACAATCCCACTGACTTGCAGTTAGCATATATGGAGGTGCTAACTACATGGAAACCCACATAGCCCTGTTGGACTCACTGCAGTTCAGCTTGCAGCATACTGCTTTCCAAGCAATGAGATAAGAGGGGAAACAGTGCATCATTGATACCGTTACTAGTTAATATCATAACTTGGCTGGCTTCGGCATCACGCACCGGTTGTGTCTCCCTGCCTGCACACTCAGCAGTTTGCAGGAGTGTTGCTGAAACAAGAGACCAATGTGGTGATTTTGTTTAAAACAAGCCTGCTGGCTAGAGCAAAAGCTGATCTCTCCTCTCCCTCCCATTTGTCTTTCAGCTGGAGGGAACCATGCCAGTCAGTATGTTGTAGATTATTCAGATCCTGGCAGGAAAAGTCAAAATCAAAAGGCAAGTGAATGGGGGTGGGAAGGAAAGGCTTTGAATCAAACGTACTCTTTATTCTTTTTATTGGGTGCCAAGAGCTCTGAGTGATGTGTGTGGAAGCTGTAAGCACTTGAAACCCTCTCCTCAGAGTCATCCAGACCACTCTCTAGGCCATGCAATATGATGAGTGGGAGTCTCATCCCCTCCCTTATATACGTGAAGCTAATCTACACCTAAGTCAGTCACCTCAAGTCTACTGGGGAGAAAAACCTCCTTCACATGCAGTTCTACTTGCCTTAGAAAATCTGGATGCCCACTGGCTATAGAAGGAGTGTTGGGTGCCTTCATCAGTTTCAAACCACTGAACTTTGAAATGTCTGAAGTTAATATGAAAATTCCCTAATTGAATTCTGAAAGAAAAATATGAGTAAACATACTGGATGAGACCTAGAATCCACCTACTCAGATGGACTAACGCATGCCTGTCTCCAACAGTAGGTGGCTGGAAAGGACACAGAAGTAGAAGAAGACTATAGAATACTTTCAGGCATTAGTAATTTCTTATTTGGGGATTTCATACCACCAAAGAACCTCAGTTTAATTTTTTTTTTTTTTTTTTTTTTTTTAGGAATTAAAACCAGTAACTTCCAGTCCAAGACAGAACATTTTTCATTCCAACTTTGCTTTCAAATATCTATACGCAACATCAATTCAGAGGTTACATGCTCTGAACACAGCCTGCTAGAAATATTTGGGCTCATGAATGTCTGAAAACTGCCTGATTTAATGGAGATACATCATATGTGGAGATTTTCTTGTGTAGGTACAGATATAAGCTAGTAAATGGACATTTAGGATTGCCTAAACTTGTCACTTTATGTTTCCTTCTGCATCTCATCTGCACCCCCTGTGCCACTCTATCACAGTGTGGGTCTCCTGTAGCTCTGCATTGTATCTATGAGTCCTGTGCAGTTTTCTCACATGCTTTGTAGCATCTCTGATGGCATCAGAAGATATTTGTGTTTTGGCAACTGAAACCTGCTGGTTAGCTGAAATGTTATCAAGGTGCTGATTGCCATTTCAGGTCCACGAGCTAAAATGGGACCTTAAAAGCATAGTGCATATGGAGAGATTTTCACTACAAACTAGATTCTATTACAGGTGCCCACCACTTTCTCCTCATTGTTGGATATGATGCAGTAATGAGAATGTAAAACCCCATCTTTCCTTTTGGCTTCTTTGATTTTTAAGATTAACTAGGAAATTAAGATAAGAGTTGCACAGTTAAAAACAACAGCAAACGGAAAGATGTGTAGCAAAAAAGGCTTCAAATAGTAATGTTAGCCTGACTAGGCTGCTTAATAAGGTCACTTCCAGCCATTCAATGCACAGATGCACCCCATTCATTCTAATTTAAAGAAGACATGAATTTTATCTTGCATGATCCCTGTCTTTCCTGTCCAGTTTAATAAATAACTCCATATTTTAATGCTTACATACAATGCACATTTACCAGCTGTGCACTGCAATTTTCACACTGCATGGCTCCACACTGGTGTTTCAAGCTTTGCACTTTCTAGTGTGAGGAGATTTCAACTCCTTCACCTAAGCTCTGTGCTAACATTTTCAGTGGGTATGAGAGGTATCTCCTGCACCACATTCCTCTGTCTGCAATACTTCTCCATGCCGAAGAGTCTGAGGGCTGAAGCCAGCAGAGATAGGAGGCAGCCAGTATCTTCCTGAGGTCCAGTCCTGAGCACAGTTATTCCCAGACTGCACTCTCAGCAGTTCCATTTTCCTCTTCCATCATGTAGAGAGGTGGATCAACTGGGACTCTGTGAGGGGTGAATTTCCTGTCCTAGTTTCTAATCTGCCTCCCAGCACTGACATGATCCATCACAGTGCTAGCCCACAGTAGCATGAAGGAAGCCCTACAGATCTGATTCTTACATATCTAAAGGACAACTGAGCTGCTAGTTCCAGTTATATGAACCATCACCACCCAAAAAGCTCAGTTAAAAAGGTGAACATTTTCCTCTTATTACCTACAAGAGTCAATACTGAAGGTGTAGAAGGTTTGCTTGCCAGAACTCCTTAAATTTTAGTTCAAATCCAGATGTGGGCTTTGTTTCTCTTTATTTACCAAATATTCTTGGAATTTACCTTCTCACTTACTTTTTTTTTTTTCTTATCTTCCTTTCCTTTTCATCCTTGTGAAGATTCTAAAGTCTAGCTTTATTGGTTAGGATCTAGAATCCACATTTTTTGTTGGATGACATTTCTTCAAGCTGGCATTATACTCAGGAGGATCATTTAAAGGTAGTTCATTCAATGCAAGAGAGCATGCCCTCTGACACAGAAGGTGATGTGTCAAGTTCCCAAAGAGAACTGCCAGAGTAGCACAAGCTGATGCTCTATTTATCTGAGAGAGCTTCTCTTTTGTAAGCTGAGGATGTTTAAGTGCATCATAAATATATGCATGTTGTAAACATTCAGACATCTGCTGTGAAAAACACAAGTACATTGAAAGTGATCCCAATATGTTCAGGATTCTGTTTCCATATCATCCAAGAGTCTTCAAAACAAGGACCTGTGTACAACACTCTTCTGCAATATCCAGACTTGATGTCTGGAACTGAGAAGTTGATCCACCATCATCATTCCAACATACTAATTAATTAGCCTTCATTGAACAAAAAACAACAATTCTTTTAACTTTACAGGCTCACTCATCTGGAGCTCTCTCTCATCTTGTTTAAGTCTTCTTGCCAAGAGTCAGGGGGAAAACTGTTGGAGTCCAAAAATATTACCCCAAAACAAAAACAATCTTATTTCCAACATTCCAAATCCCCCCAGAAGACCCAGCTAGCCAAGCAACAATATTTGTTAAATTGTCATTACAAAATTAAACAAATCATGTTAATTTTCCATTTTTGGTCCTTCACAAGTAGGAAGATTAGAGTGAGGGGTAGAGATGGGGCAGCGTAAGGAGTATCTATATGCAAAGGAGGAGAGGGAGAAAGAAATGTAGGTCATACGTCTGGAAACATTTTCTCACTCTTTCAGTGAGAGATGTGTCAAAGAAGCCTTTTCAAAACAGAGAACAGCAGGAGGATTTCATCTGTGAAGGGCCTTCTCCAGAGTGATGCTGGTGGAAAGCAGGGTTCTCTGTGTGTATGGGCTGACTGCCTTCCCATACCTGACTTTCCCAGGTGGGATGTATCAGTGGGGTTCCCAGGGCTCAGCTGAAGCAGGGGACAGCAGCCATAAAAAACAGCATGGCATTTAGTGGCACACTCCATGGATGGCAGCAGTGTTGCTCTCTGTGGCTTTGTATCAGTGCTGGTTGTGCTACCAGCCCTACCAAGCCTGAGCTCATGTGGGATGTCTGCACCTCCTTTGGCCAGAAGCACTGGGAAGCCCAACTCAGCCAGCATGGCTGGCACAGAGCTGAAAATAATGCCAGCAGTAACACTGAGGTCTGTACCACCCAGCCCTATGAGCACATCTGCACCTCTGTCTCTAGAGCCCTCCCTGTCTTTCAGGATGTCAACTGCCAAAATGCAGAATTAATCCCAGGTGGCTCCATGCAGTCAGAGCTCATAGAGCCAGGGCAGACACACCAGTAGAGGATGTGATGCAGACACAGCTCACCAGCAATGCACGGGATAGCCCAGACCCTATCAAAAGAAAACAAAACTAGAGTTGGAGAGTCTGGATGGACTCCAGATCCTCCACTGCCACTGCATGGCATTCCCAACAAGGGCTGCATCAAAAGCAGGACAGCAGCCATTCTCTCCTTGCATAATGCAGAACAGACTGCACTGCCTGCTTCCCTTGCAGGAGCTAACTGAAGGCAACAATCCCAAGCAAGCATGGGGCTTCCTACTTCTGAGTATGGGAACTTCATGTGCATTAACAGAGTGACGGTAGGATCTATTTCACATAGCAGCTGAGCACGCAGGTGAGGCTACCTTTACACCTTGAGAAAAGGACTTCATTTAGCTTCCAAATTAGATTTGCTCTGTGCAAATGCAAGGTGGAGCAGAATGAAACTAGCTCCAGAAGTCCAGCTTTTCAGACCTCTTTTCCTGAAAAGTTGCAATTTACACACATTGATCCATATTACACTGAATCCAGTCACTCCGCTTTCAGCCAGCACAGATTCCAAGTGGAGGAAATTAGTTGCAACACCATAATCCAACATACACCACCTTTGCCCTTTCTTATTCTCAACCACTTAAGATTTCATAGGCAATTATTTCAAACTCTAAGTATAGAGGAGCAGGAAAATGGGTGTCATTTCAAGTACGCAAGATCAGAAAAGCAAGAGCAGAAACCTCTTGCAGACCTTACTATTGTCTACAAGTAGATGCATATTTTTCTGAATTGAAGGTGACTGTTCATAAAAAAGAAATCTGTTTATGTGTGATCTCTAAGAAAACCATTGCCAGATGTTTAATAGAAGCTACATATCTAGGATTGCCTTTCCTTCTTCCCTCTCACTTAAAAACATCTGTGATTTCCTCAGTTTGAGCTGCTAGCCTACAAAGTAATCTCAAAAAAAGAAGCCCCCTTTACAATCCACCTACCTTTGCTACATGTGCATTATTACCTGAACATAAGTACTACTGTAGTAACCATGAAGTGCACTTGGAGATTAATTATTTTAAAAAAACACATCTGGTTAAAAGTCTACAGTAAATATTTGTGGAAGATGCTTACGTTCTCATTTTTCCAAGTATAAATAAATTGGGTCAAAAGAGGCTATTGCATTAGCAGCCGGCAAGCTGCTGACTTAATCCATCTTGTCTCCATAACTGCAGAGCTCAGAGTGCAAGGACAGACACTGGGCACTGACAGGCTTCCCTCTCAGACTGTTGTGATCTCATGTGCAAAATGCACACCCACAGATGCAACCTTTGTGAAAGTTACATTTTGCTAACAGGCCTTCACAGAATCACAGAATGGCCAGGGTTGGAAGAGACCTCAAGGATCATGAATCTCCAATCCCCTGACACATGCAGGGCCACCAACCTCCCCATTTAATACTAGACCAGGCTGCCCAAGGCCCCATCCAATCTGGCCTTGAACACCTCCAGGGACGGGGCATCCACAACCTCTCTGGGCAGCCTATTCTGGCACTTCACCACTCTCATAGTAAAGAACTTCCCCCTGACATCCAACCTAGACCTTCCTTCCCCCAATTTAAAACCATTTCCCCATGACTCCTTGTTATCTACCCTTTCAAAGAGTTGATTCCCCTCCTGTTTGTAGGCTCCCTTTACGTATTGAAAGGCTGCAATGAGGTCACCCCTCAGCCTTCTTTTCTCCAGGCTGAACAAGCCCAGCTCCCTCAGCCTGTCTTCATAGGGAAGGTGCTCCAGTCCCCTGATCATCTTTGTAGCTCTCCTCTGGACCCTCTCCAACAGCTCTCTGTCTTTCTTGTACTGGGGGCTCCAGACCTGGACACAGTACTCAGATGGAACCTCACAAGACCAAAGTAGAGGGGGAAAATCACCTCCCTGTCCCTGCTGGCCACCCCTCTTACTGATCTTGCCTGATCTCCTGAGCAAAGCTAAGGACTGTGCTGGAGCTTAATAAGCACATTCTGCATCCAGCTCCTCTTCACCACAGAGTTGCGGATCACAGAATGGTTTGGATTCCAACCCTTTGCCATGGGCAGGGCTGCCACCCACCAGATCAGGCTCCTAGGGACCCATCCAACCTGGCCTTGAACACTTCCAGAGATGTGTTCCAGAGATCCACAACCTGTCTGGGCAACCTTTTTCACTGTCTCACCACCCTCTAAGCAAAGAATTTCTCCCTAAGAGACCAATTCTCCTCTCTTTTAGTTTAAAGTAATTCCCCCTTGTATTATCACTATTAGACCATGTAAAGAGTCAGTCCCTCTCTTACTTGTAAGCTCCCTTCAAGTAGTAGAAGGCTGTAGCGAGGTCTCCTCAGAGCCTTCTCTCCTCCAAGCTAAACAGGCCCAACTCCCTCAACCCTTCTTCATAGCAGAGCTGCGCCAGCCCTCTGATCATCTTCATGGCTTCCAATGGACCAGCTCTAACAGCTTTGCATCCTTCCTTTACTGGAGGCCCAGACCTGGACCCAGTACTCCAGACGGGGATACTCAAGCCAAGGCCAAATGGCACTGAAGTCATTATTGCCAAGTGTGGCCCAGTGTCTCCTCAGTCCTTTTGTACCTTCTCACCACTACTGAACTCTGTGGTTTGGCCATTTTAAGCTCCATTCCCAAAGCTAAAGTAATTTAGATCAAGTGAACCAAGAATGCTATGTATCTGAGCACCTGACATATTGCACAGTATAACAGTGTCCAACTTCATTCCCAGACAGGCTGCTAATAATGAAGTTAATTAGCCGGTCTGGTATAGCAAGAGCATAGTTAAAGGGTCAGAGCAGTATACATAAAAGTATTGATGGAGAACAACGTCAAGGCTTGTTTTAGTATTTTGTATTCACCAAGAAAGTAAAGACAAATTGAAAGTGGCTTGAAACCCTGTGTTCTGTGAGAAGGCAGATGGCTGAGTCTAGCTCTCCAGGTCTAAAACTATCATGAGTGTCCAGACTTCAGCATGATCCTGCTACCATGGGACAGCCTGCATCAGAGCTATAAGAAGTCTCAGCATCATCTTATAGCCAGGTGGTCCTTCCCTCTGCCAGAGGAGCTCTCTTCCCAGCAGCTGGCACCTGATGATTCCTGCCTTTAATCTTATCTTTGCAGATTAATGGCGTCTGTAGACCATAATTTGAAATTCCCACTCCAAAGACAGGCACCTCCAGGGCCTTATTTGTTCACAATGGTTTATTTAAGTCTGCTGCTATAGGAGCAATGCTAATCTTGTTCTTCCTTTGTTCTTACCTGAGATCACACTGTACACTCACCAAGTAACAAAAGCTTCCAAGCAGCCATGCCAGACATACCCATTCCACTAGCCTGGCAAAACCAGACAATTTTATATGTTCAGTATGGAAAATAGTTGGCTGAATTCTTAATTCTATATCTCAAAACAATTATAGATACAGAAATAGACATAATCTGAGATTATTTCCCTAGATTTTTCAATGTGCTTAAGTTCTTCTAGTTCATTAATAAGCCAATTCAACAGCACTCCAAAGTTTTGCTGTTCATCATTTCTCTCTCTTCATAGCCAAAAATTTCCACAGAATTTTTCTGGGTACTATTTTATTAGAACAAAGCCTCAGGGTATCTCTGAGGACCTCACTTGCCTTCCCTTCCTACTGTCTAGTTTACTGATAGAGTCTTACAGATTTCAGACATGATTAGCTCTTATATCTCCAAGAACACAAATAAAATATCCTCCAGCTTGCCTGCACTGAGTTCCTCTTATTGTGATAATTCTTTGGAATGTGATTTTTTTTTCTCTTCCTTACTTTATATCCTAGGAAGCAGGTTTAAATAATTTTTCTTGACTTTCCTTTTTTAAGTTTTTATTGGCTTTATAATGTATTTCAAAAGCCACATATCCAGGTATGTTTGTGGCAACGCTATAGATCTTGCCCATTACATATTAACATAGCAGATGACCGAACTGGCATTGGGAGAACTTTGTTGAGAAAATACATATATTTTTCCCATTTTGTAAGTTTATGGTTTCACAGGTCCATTGGAGATCTTAACTCAGCAAGTGTTTGCTGTACTAATTCTGGCATGGAAAGTTCAGAAAAACCATCCCAGTAAGACTTCATGCCAAAACAGCAAAAATATTGCACATGGTTTTCATTCCTTAGAGCCTTCTTGTTCACACCCGAGGGCTCTTGCAAGAACAATTGTCTCTGAGGTTGACAAGTTTCTTCAAGTTCGGTCTTAAAAATTACATCTGATTTCAACCTTCAAGCGGGAAAAGTCTATTTCAATATCAATTCTATGGCACTGGTGGATTCTCTAGTGATTACTTTCTCCGGAAAAGGAAGCTATGCCTAACTTAGGCTGGTTTGAAAACCATTAACAGCACTTTTCATATGCATTGCATGTGTTTTTATTCTGTGGGGAATTTTAAGGATCCTCAGGCAGACCAATTACAGCTGTGTCCCTGGAAAAATGTCAGGAAGGAAACAATTATTTTGCCAAATTAAAAGGGTAATATATGCATGTTATGATAGAAATAATGCTTTGCAGCTTATTGTCCTCTTAATGGACACCATACTTCATCTCTCTTAGCTGATAAGGCATATTATAGCTAGACTTTTGTCTTTCCTCAAAGAGTACAGCTATCTCATAGATAACACACGACTATCTTGTTTTCTACAGGACTTCACATCATCTCACCAGTGGAAAAAAGCAACCTCAACTAAGTCCTGCTGAGTTTTCACATTTAGTAGCGAAAGATTCCTACAGAATTCTCATTTAAATGACACTTTGATTGGAAGTATCCACACACAAATACTTTTGCCCAGTAAAGGATTGGGTTTTGCTACCTCTGTAACTGCACAAAAAAAATTTATACTCACTGACCAGTATTTATTTTCATATCTTTCAGAGTTCTCACCAGCAAAGATAGATAAAACAGATTTACTTAGATTGTGCCTTTGTTTTTGTTTTGTTTTTTTTTGTTTGTTTGTTTGTCTGTTTTTTAACATAATATGGCAAGTAGAAACCACATACACACCCACACATACACTCTAAAATTGCTACTGTTTGGGGTCTCTATTTCCTTATACAGGTAACACAGTAAATACTGTGAAAAAGCTCACAAGCCATGTTATGAGATCTGACCGTTGTGCATACACTACAGGCTGCAAGGATCCCACACTACAGAGTGCTGTACAACTTCTTCCTACCACCATGGTCAGAAGATAAAAACTCCCAGAATTAGACAACAGTCTCACAGATCTATAAATACTGTGTAATGCAATGGAAAGCACAGTAAAGACAGCAGAGCAGTGAGGTCCTAGGCTGCAGCAAGGGAGGACTTGCTTAAATGCAACAACCACGGGCACAGGAATAAAGGCAAAAAGCTGCTTAGCATCAGAAGGCCTCAGGTAAGCAGAGATCTCAAAAAAATACCCTTGCCTCCAATGCCAACCCTTAAATGAGCCCTGGGAAGGGATGGAGCCAGCCATTGCATGCACCTGAGCTCCCCCAGGTTGGCCCTGCCTTCGTACCAGGTGTTCAATCACTGTTTCAGGCATTTCCACTACTTGGCATTTCCACTACATAGTGTAACAGAAGTTTTATTTCTTACTGGATAAGCAGTAATATTACACCTCTCCTGAAATGAGGGTTCTGCTCTGAATGGAGGCACAGCCTTGCCCAGAGCTGCTTTCTCCCGTGCTGGCTCAGCATCCTCCTTGGCATCTTCCTGCAGATCCAGGCCCCTGATCGCATGTCAGCATGAAGATAGCACAAGGCTGGTTCCATCTACAGCCATGGCACATCAGGAGCTAGGAGAGCAAACAGCATTACAGTACCAATGGCTGGAGAACATATGCTGGGTGCATTATGCCATTTATGCCCCTACTCAATACCCTATCCAAATTTGCCAGCAGATGACACTTACTGTATATTGGACTTGTCCACAACCCATGGTGTGCATGTTCCAAAATGCAGTGAACAGCAATGAGACATGCTCTGTCCCCAGGTGCTTCTTGAGACGTTACCTTTAACTTGTATATCTAGGGGGTAGGAGCTACAATTTCAGCTAGGTCTGTATTCAGAGGGAAACTGCAAAGGTGACAAGATAGTGGCCAGAAACATCCCTTAGTGACAGGATTGTTGCATGGGCTGCAGGGAGGCTGGGGCAGACTGAGGACAGGGAACTTTCAGATACTCCTTAGGCACTGAGGCAGGAGGTGGGCTGTGTGTGCTGCCTGGGTCAGAGCTGTGAGCTGCGCCACTGCCTGCAGGCTCTGAAGTCCTACCAAGATTGCCCTTTAGAGAACCTTGCCAGGATTGTACGCTTTTCATCTTCACATTACTACTGCTGGCTTTGGTTTTACACTTCACAGTTTGGAGCCTGCAGCTATCTCCCACCCTATCTGCAGCACTACAGCTTGGATAGTTGCTTTTGCCACTGTTTCGCATCGTTGTTTCACTGGTTCCAGAGGAATGTAAAATGAAGCTGAAAATGCATTTCTGTAAAACCACGTATCCATCTCCTTTGCTAAGGGCAGGATCAACTCTATCTACTTCCAGCCTCTCATCATTCTGGAGATTTCACAGCCCTCCTAGAGAATCCATTTCAGTGTCTGCTGGCCTTTGTTGAGAAAACATTTCCTAACGTCTAACTAACCTCAAACCTCTTGTCCTTCAGTTTCCTTCAGTACCCACAATTCTATCTTGGAGGAAGCAGACAAAAGTGCAAATTCTCTTCCTCTATGCAGTTTTAGATGTCTGGATACAGTTATTATTTTTCCTCTCAGTTTTTTCCTCTGACAGGACTCCTACCTTTCTTTTAACCTTCCTCAATTCTTCATGCCTTACAACAATTCTGGCTATTCATCCCAATAAAACATCTATTTTTTTCTGCAACTGTCTGAAACTGTTGATTCAGTCTATCACCATGTATAATCCCCTGGTCTTCTTCTAAAGACCTACAGTCTTGCCAAATTATTACATCTTGTATTGAATCAGACATTTTTTTCCTATCCAAACATGGCACTTTGCACTTTGTTTGCTGAGTTTTTCCCACATCATTTCAGACCTCTGCTTCAGCTTGTCTCTCTTTCAGCATTTTGGAAATTTGGCAGCAAATCCAATTAAATAAGCAGACTCTTTATTCCATCTTCACAGTCACTGAAACAGTGAATAGTGCTGTCACCGATTGTCCAACTCAGTACCCAACTTTCAATACAATGCTACCTCTGTAACTGCTACCTTTTTATTCAGTTTTCCAGCTGGTTTTGTATCCACTTTGTTCCTCCTTCCCAAATTGTCTTATAAGAATAATTTGCAAAATACTGCGACAAAACTTTACAAAGTAAAGATGGATTATATCCCTGCTTTTCCCTGATTCTTAGTCTTCGATGAGACAAAGGGATGAAATGATTTGCCATTGAGTTATCTGAGTTAATTTTTCTTCAGCTCTTTTCATCTTCTATGAATCTGAACATAAACTATTTGACGATTTTCAGATCTTTCTCTGGATAACTAAAATTGTGCTGTTCAGTTTGTCATTCCTTCAATCTTGTTCTCTAAGGGAAGGTCACTATTTTTTCTCAGTCTCCAGGAACACAGACTGTCTCCCTCAGGTTCTGTAAGCTTGGTGTATCTCTGTCTTGCCTCATGGATTTCTCCAGATCGGGTCTGTGGCCTTATGTGCAATATAATCATTGTTGGGATTCTCCTTGCCATTTGGAAGACTCATATAGGCTAGATTTATTCTCACCCTGGATGCTGTAGTTGCACTCCCATATATGACCCAGCTTCTGAAGATGGAAGACTTAATACCCCCCGAATATACTAAAATACATATAGAGATGGCAGCCAGACTGTAATGATGATTTCTGAACTTGTGATCCATTTTCATTTCTTTCTTTAGGGTTAAAAAAAAAAGTCACTATTTTAACATATTCTGATACTGAATTCTGTTTCAAATCCCAATACTCCTGTGCTCCTATTTGTTCTTCTAAGGTGTTTCAAGTGTTTCTGCAAGTATCAATGTCTCATTTATTTCCCTGTCTTACTGACTGTATAGAAAAGACCTTTCCAAAAGAGCTTTCCTTTCATTTTCTTTAAACTGATCATCCCTCTCAAATATCAGCTTTGCAACTGGAATCAAGTATTGCTTACATTGTATTCATGGTTTCTATTTTTTTTTAATCTTGAAAATCAGCCTTCTTGGTGTTCTGAGCATCACATGCTGTCTGTTCCCATCTGCCTCTTCTTTTGTCTGTTCATCACAGCGACATCCTTGCTGTGGGGTTCACCAGACTATTGCTACCAGCAGTTTCATAAACGATATGCTGACAGACAGTGCAAGGGAATTTCCATCCTGCAAAAATGGAGCTGGCTTTTTACTGAAACAAAAGTTTCCGGAGATGCTATGATCAAGCTTGCACTCTGAGCAAGCACATATAAGCAAACTTCCTTGCTTCCATATAAAATAACATCATCTTGTCCCACCCTTGAAGATTCCATGCAAGCTGTTTTGTTCAAGAATGGTGGAGTTCAGAAAGCCTGGTGCAAGTTCTTTCCAGCCTGGGGAGGCTTCAATTTGCTGTCCCTTGATTTGAACCAGCTCCTCTGGTATCCTATTCCGTGACTTGGTCCATGGAGGTGGTTGAGAGTGCATACGGACCCAAGACAGTCCTAATAAATCATACTATTTGCTGTGGAAACACTTGATGGCTGTGCAGACAATTACAAAGGAAGAGTATGGATTTGGTGCCTAAGTAAATAGCCCTCTTAAATATTTCACTCACTCAATTCCTTGGGCAGCTCAGTCTCAGCAGTGAGCAGTTTTACAGCCACTTCATAAGGGAGGAGGACGGGAAGCAGTAATTAAACTATCTCCTTTTGGCAGCACAGCCCCTGTCACTCAACCTAATGGGGAAGTCTGGTGCCAAGCGGGAAGGCGCACTCAGAGTTCAGGATCTGCAGCACTCCCTGAGGATGCATAGTCTCCAAAAATACCTTCTGGGGACAGACTGTACCTGAGTTCTGTTCAGCCCTTATTCTGCTCTCCCTGCCCAGATGGGGAGGAAGCAGGTGCTGGAGCTGTAAAAAGGATGAAGTTCTTTAACATGCATGCACACTTCCAGCTGTCTGGGCAAAAGCTTTGCGCAGTTATATTTTTGTCCTGGCTCTTCAATCTCACAATTATTTTATATCATTTACAATACATCCAGCCTTACAGTTTTGCTTGGGGAGCATTTCTCCCAGGGAGCCATGGACAAGCTGGAAAACATTGATCAGTTTTCCAAGTGCTGGTGTTCCACTCACACTCTCCAAGCTGCCGACAGCCTGCTCTTGAATTAACCAGGCCTTGAATTTGCCACAGCACCAGTAGGCATGGAGATGTTTGACTGGAGACTGATGGAGCCAGCTCTCAGCACAGAGAGATGCAGGGCCTCTTTAGGGATGCAGGTCAGCAGCACTTTAACAGGATTTGACTAAAGGGTGTTTGTACCTGAGATCGTAATCAACATCCGTTATGGATGACAGCCTTCCCACAGGAATTTCTGCTCTGACTTTCCTTAGTTCGCTGTTTCTGCCTGGGAAGCTTAGGCTTTTGTCTTCACCCAGAAGTACTCGAAAAGCAGAGGATTCAGCGTTACCCACTCAGTGTGTTACCCACAGAACCAGAACCACTGCACTTCTGTGAAGGAATTTGCACCCTTTCAGTCACCAGTTCTCCCACTGACACATGGCTTATCTGAGCCTGCTATGCAGCCAAGCCTTGGGCTCAGAAATAGTCAGTTAGGTTCATTTATCTGACTTATTTTGTAATTCTTTTTCAAAAATACTATGTGTGATGGTTTTTCTTTTCCTTGCCTCCACGTTTTTAAGCTTTCAAGACTGTTTTACTGGTCTGCATTTTTTTTGGATCATTTTCTAAAGGAGATCAAGGCCAGCATTCCTCGCTGCCATGGGACTGCATATTGAAGAAATGTCATTGGATACTGCACCAAAACTGTGACTGCTCTTTCTGCTTCCTACATTCATTTTCCACTGTGGAGTTGAGAGAAACACTTGTGGAAGTGTAGCTGCGTTCTTCTAGTCACCTGAGACCTCTGATATTTGTCATCATTAGCACAGTAGAAAACCTGAATAAAGTTGGCACAAAGGAAAATCTTTTTTCTGAGATCAGCACCCCAGCTAACCTACCTAATTTACTGCATCTGGCTTGCCCATAAAAACACAAGACAAAGACATTTCCAGCATTTCAGTAACAAACTCATCCAAAAAGCATCAGCTAATTCTTACTTTATGAGACATTAGCTTGTCCATGACTATTTCAACACACCCTATCATTCCAACAGTTTGTAAAGCCTGGTCAACACCACTGATTCCCTGAATGACTTCTGCTTTAATCCTCTTAGAGCAGGAATGCTGGCTTTGTTTCTTGGTTCCAGTCACAGACTCTGTGGTTTTAGAGATATTTGAGTACCAATATTGGTTTTCACTTTAACTGTTGATGCTTTCCAAAGACTGTATATGCAGTTAAACTGCCATTAAATGCCATATTTTTAAAATCTGTCTTGCTCATTACAGTATAAGATACAAGCTGAAACTATAATCTGTATTAGAAGGCTGCATGTCTTCTGGTATTGGGTAATGGAGCATTCTGAAGATATTTCCATGTTGCCAAAAACAACAATAAAATCAAGAGACAGCGTGTCGCATTTCCCTTATAGACAGATCCAGCTGTTCTCAAGTGCCTGGAAAATCACAGGGGTGATCAGCCACAATAGTTAGTTCATCAACACTACTCATTTGGCTGCCAGAACCAGCTGATCTGAACCTTCAGTAGCTCCATTTTATAGGCAGTGGCCTTAACTGTCTTGAGAGCGCAGACTTCTTCTCCCATCTAACCTGAGCTTGTCTTGCATGAAAACACAGACAAGAAGGAATGAGCACCCACTCATTTTGTTCATTTTGTTCTGGCCTGACAGTTGCCTATGGGCAGCCCCAGATAGAAGTCCTTTTGGATTTTCCTGATGAAGAACACCACGTGGTGGGCTGAGATTTGCTTGAGCCCTGTGCTGCAAGGAGTCAGGTAGTGCATGTGCTGTTCATACTCCTATGAAAGGACAGCAGAGTTTCATTGTGCACTTTCTTCAAAGCATATCCAGAACTGCAATTGAGATGGGTGTTCTCATCTCTGACCTGAATCTGAGTCTTAACCCATACCTAGAATGACATTTCTCTTCAGGGGCAGACCTTTCAAAATGCTTTCATTTCAAAGATTGCCATGAATTGTGGCAGTGCAAATAAACCGGAGAGTCCTTCTGCCCTCCTATGCCAAGGCTCTTGTCAGTAATATTTTTTGGTTTACAGTGATTTTGCACTCATTCAACACCCTGATGCCTACCCTGGCTGAGTGATCTAACCTCTGCAGAGCAAGCGGTGCAGCCTGCTTTGACCCAAGGAAGGTCTCATTAGGGCAAATCTTCCATCCGCAAGGTGAGGATACTCCTTAATCTTGATGTGACAGATCTGTATGATATTATTAGCATTATTTGGATATGCTGCAATTTCATGCTCTTATGATTTCCTTCTTTCTTAAGTCTTAAGAGACTTCACCAATAAGCTATCAAATAGCAGGAAGGGACAAGAAAAAGAGCATGCTTTCCACACTCTTGAGTAAAGACGATGCTGGGTAAATTCAAGCATAGTTAGTAGCATATCAAGGAAAGGCGTACGTGTTGGAGCTTTTTAAAAGAAGCTAATTCTTCATTCAGATTCAGTTAGAGTTGGAAATCAATTCAGTCTAAACATTTTAGTTATGAATATAGTCCCTTAATGCCAGAAATTGCCTGTAAAAAGATCATGACTTCTCCTGAAATACTTACTATTAGCTGCATGTTTTCCACCAGTAAACATCTGTCTGTGACTGGCTCACAAGCTGTTCACCACAACTATTTGTTCACATATTTGAGCTACATGATTAGTTAGTATAAGCCATACTGTGTTGTTTGTCTTTTCAGCCACATCTGAATGTTTACAGAAGCAGCTTCAGCACAATGCTTATTGAAAATTCCACATTTATATGATCATTCACCACTGTCTTGCAGCAAATGCTGTCAAAAATAGAGGATCTGTCCCTTTCCACTTCAGATTAGTCACTGGATTTATGCAAACATAAATAAATCATAATACATTTAAGGATTAACTAAAATATTTTAAAAATTCTTCACTAGGTTCTGGTTTCTGCTTAATTTGCCGTACTTTTGTTAACAACATGTGCTACCTGTCAACTATCCTTCTAGACCAACCATCCACCTACCACCAATACTGCCCACTAAATCATGTTCCTTAGTACCACATCCATACATTTTTAGAACACCTCCAGGGATTCAACCACCTTTCTGGGCAGCACATTTTAGTGCCTGATGACTCTTTTGGAGGAGAATTTTTTCCTAATATCTAACCTGCATCTCTCCTGGTGCTACTTGAGCCCATTCCATCTTGTCCTATTGCTAGTTACCTGTGAAAAGAGGCTGACTCCCCACCTCACCACAACCTCCATGGAACAGCTTTTTGGCAATGACAGAAATTTCAGGACCTCATAACCTACAAAACAAACTGTTGAGCATTATTAAACACTGCCTTTGAGAACTACGTAAGTTTCATGTTGAAATCTGCTGTCCTGGTTACCTAGTCTTCTTTAAACACTAACTCTATTTTTTACTTATATATGGTGCTACTAAGTCGTGCAAATATTCAGATAGGACTTTTGGATGGTTTTCTTGGCTTTCTTTACCTCAAGTTCCTAGAATTACCAGTACTGCAGGCTTGGATTTCTCTGTCCTTGCAAGTCTGTGTTCTGAAAGCAAGAGTTTAAATTTGTTTTTAGGGACAGAACTGTGCCCATTCCAACCCACTAAAGTTAATGGGACAGTTAATAATGAGTAAGTGAAGGACTTGGCCCAGAACCTGCCTAATCGACAAGTTGTTTCAGGAAGAAGGTAGCTCATTTTTAAAGACATTGTCAGCAGAATCATAGAGAGGCAGGAATCTCCCATTACAGTTATTCCAGAAAATTTATATGCCAATATTTGAGTTTAAATTGGGACTCCAGCTTCTTTAAAACTAAGTAATTAGGAGTGACCATTAGTAAAATTTCTGTTTGAATTATTAGCAATTTTATTTTGGAAGTTTTCATTTCAGCAATTCTGTGAGAAAGAGCCTGGGTCAGTTTACATTTACAAATTTGGAGCAAATCCTGGCGAAACTCTGCTGAGACACATTTAGTAGTCTCCAATAGCAGATCTTGTCGCTTTGCCTAGAGACATATTTTTTTTATTTTTCTTTGTTTTCATTTTATTTTATTTTGTCTAAGTCTCCCTTCCATTCCCTCCACACCCATGATGGTAGTGGGCTGAGTCATTTTGAGAAGTCTGGACATAAATTATTAGAAGTTTCTGTTCTTCATCTTCTGAAAGTTTTGCCAAGGTGTGTTGGCAGCCTGGAAACCCTAGCAAAGTCACAGCCAAATCAAAGGCCATCCAGCCATTTAAATTCACTGCTGTCTAAGCTCAGCAAACTGCAAGTGTCAGGGAGTATTTTCCACCTAGAAGCCCACAGCAGTCCAAACTGATTCTGGCAGAGAGCCCAGTGAGTTTAAGGAGAGCACAAAAACAGGGAAATTACAAAGACCAAGATACTTTATGTCACATGGCATAAAAACCATTACAGGTCGCTTACATATTTTCAGGGCTGGAGAGAGAGAACAGTCCCCATGAGTTTGGGGGGATGTAAGGGGTACTGGGCTGAGTTGGCGAGGGGCAGCAGCCTAGCCCCTAGCAGCTCTGCTGTTCCTCAGCCCTGTGCTCCACCATCTTAGGGACCACGAGCAAGCCAAGCCTCCCCATTGAGCAAGATGTACAGTGAAATGGCTTTTGTGGTGAGCTGGGTAAATATGCTGTGCTGGAGTGACTTAGAGCACATGTCATCTGTGGCACTGAAAATTGTGTTTACTGAGAAATGTTGTCCAAACCAGCATCCTTCTGGAGAGAAGTGCCTGGTTTGGAAGGACACTTGCAGTAAGCTTGGGATATCACACAAGAATGTGTCATGATACTCTCTGATCTTCTTGAAGTGATGAAGCAGCCAGGATCTGTTTTTTATTAGTTTTGTGGTGCATGCATCACTCTGTCCCCTCCTGCCCTTTTGACAGGTGCTTCACCAGCGTCTGTGGTTTTAGCCACAGAGCACTCAGACCCCTTAATCAAAAGACAACAGATACTCATGTCCTCTTTAAATAAGTTAGGCATCAGCATGATGTCCATGGTGCCTAGGCTGTTAACAAAACAATTAAAATAGCTTTAAACAGTGAAATGATAAAAACCATCAGCATGATGTTATCAAGACCCAACTGCCTCAGACTAATCTATCTTCTTCCACTGAAGGGATAATTCTCCTGGAGAATAATGGAGAAGCTTGAGTTCTTGTCATTCTCTAGTCCAATTTTCTTATGCTAACCCAATCAAAACTGTCCAAATGGAACCACTCATATGTGGATATCTAACCATGCACAAGCAACAGTTATCTGTGTCATGCTGTCCACCTCAGCAGATTTTGCAGTCCTGCAAAATCCAGAGGTCTGCTCCATAATCTTTCTCTTACGTACAGTTTGAATCTGAGTATAGAGAAAAATTCTGTGAAACTTATTAGCAAGATGGAAAGAAAGGAGAGAACAGACATCAAATGGAATTATTTTAATAAATCAGAGAGATGGTACCAAAAGTGTACTATTTTCTCTCTCTTTAAGTTTTGTTTTATTTTGTTTGCACATAGCTGTTTGACCTGTCTCTATAACGTTCCTGTCTGGCTGTAATTTTCCTTTTTATGTCTGTGCTTGCAGAACTTCTCATTCCTCTTTTACCAGTTTCCTTCATAGTGGAAAGTGGAGGACAAGAAGAAATTTGCAGCAAAGGAAGTTTCAGATCAATATCAGGGAAGACTGACTTCTGGGATGGGGAAATATTGCTTTCAGGGAAGGAGAGGCAATAGACTCCCCTCTACAAGGAGCTTTGAAAAGCAATGTGACAAGCATCTTTCAGATCTGGTCTCAAAGTTCTGAACCAGACAAGACTGAGAACTCTTCCAGCCCTGTGTTCCTATGGTTAACTTTATGAGACTCTTGAAGTGTCTCTTGAAGATACTATATACTAGAAGAGCTATAAAATTAAAAAAAAAAAGTATAGCTAGGTTTTGTTGTAAAATACATTTCCAGTCTCCCCCCAATCATAGGCATGTTCTGCGTGCACTTTTGAATTCTTCACACAATCCTCCTGTCACATTTGCTTGAACAGAGCCCCACAGCACTGTCACAGCCCTTGTGAGAGCCCTGCTAGGACAACTCAGTCAACACCAGCTGCAGAAGCTGGGAACTAATTAGCCCCAAAACAAATGCTACAAATAGCATGATTTCCTGCATGTAACATGGTGCCTGGCTAAATTAAGGGCTTTCAAATGCTGCACTACACTCTGGGAGAATGGTGTTTCCTGGGCACATTCAAGTAAGTATTTATGTCCACAGTGCAAGAAAACAGCCTTTAGAAGCATTCTAAATCTCTGTATTCCTACAATTAACAAAAAACTCTTTTATGCCTTACAATCTTATGGATCTGTGAAGAAAAACAACTCCATCCCAGCTGAAACTAAGACAGCCCTCTGTTTTTCTCCATTAGCAGAATTCTCAAGAGGCCTTTTAAAAATGAGAACAAACTAATTGAAAGAAAGCATATCAGGTCAATCTCACTTGTTAAAAATAAGTTTTCCCTAGAAAATGTAAAGTCTCAAATATTCCTATACAATCCATTTTGGTACATGAGGATGCTTGCTCATTCATGCATAAGTTTTTCAAATAAACAAAAAGTTTAGCAGCAACCTAAAATGATCTAATTTGATGGCATTTCTTTCCTGGTCTGCAAGCACAACACTTCAAAAGGCCTATCCCTCCAGGGGTGTGTCTGAGGCTGACTGGATGTGTCACGGGACTTGTCAGAAGGCGACAAGCAATCATCATGCCTAGTTCTCAGCTCAGTGCTAAGGACAGGCTTCCATAGCTGTTGCTGGTTGGAGCCACACCAAAAATGCTGAAGGAATGGTTTTCAAGAGACTGCATGGGATGTGTCAATCTTCCAGTAACTGTTAACAAAGCTATTGTGGGAGATACTAACATAGCATCTCGGCAGACTTGGCCAGCATGGATTGGTTGTGGTGCCATAGGCATCCCCTGCCTTTTCAGACTGCAGCAGTGCCTCTGCCCCTGCCCAGCTAAGGCCCACCAGCAATGGAGACGGTGGTTCTTGGGTACTGTTTGCCATCCACCTATCTTAATTCTGGGAGCCTGACATGCTCGTCTCCACCAGATTGTGATTTTTTGCAAGATGGCACCATAAAGGACACTTAGAAGAAAAGCCAAACCCTGTGTGTCCTGGACAGGGGAGTAAGTTGTACAGCTTCCTTCTGAAACAATTGCCTTTTGCCCTTTCCTTTCTCTCTGTGGTTCTTTGCAGAAGGACAACATGGGATTATCACCAAAAGGAAGGTATTTCTAATACCCACCTAAGCCACCTCCAGTATATGTTTATATTCCACCACAGTTGCACCCTTTCCCTTTGTTATCTTTCTGGTATCAGCAAATGGAAATGTTTAGAGACGACTGTGGCTGGACCTGACACAGAAGCTGGCTTATTTTAGCTGGGCTGTCTAATTCTGTGGTTCGACACTGGCAGCCAGCCAGAGAGACAGAAAATGAGCATTATTATTTCCAAATGAATTCCCAAGAGTGCATTCAATTAGAAAGGTTGTTTTTTGACCTTTTGCAGGCTTCATTAAAACCCCTATCACTTTTCCAGAAAAAACAATTTTGAAAACAGATGGGAGTTAAATGAAAAATTTATGCTAGCAATGCCACGTGGCTGAAAATGAGCAGTCTTGAACGATCTCTGCTGTGTACCACAATGTGCAATTAAAAGGATACATATGAAGCCTTCATACTCTGAAGTGCAAAGATTTGCCTATAATCTGCTGGGAATCGCCTCACAAGGCAGTAATATACACTCTATAAATGGAGTTGGTATGGAGTTTTGCATGTGGACTATAAAGTGACTCAGAAGCTGGGAGCTTGTGGAGGCTGGTATTAATCAGTATGTGATGACACAGAGCAGGAAAAAATACAGGAAAGAATTACTTCTTAGAAACAGCTTTCAAAAATACATAGAAAAACTCTGAGGAAAAAAAAAGCAGGAAATACATTTGGAAAAGACCCACGCAAGTCATCTCGTCATCTCAGGTGCCTAAACTCTAAGAAATGCTAGAGAGATGGGACGGTTGTAGGTCAGTAGTGCAAGAAAGTATAACTAGCTGTAGAAGAGCTTTGGGTGTCAGAGCAGGACCAAAATAGTGTTATTCTTTGTTGAATTCAGAGCAATCATACTAGGTGAACACTGTACAGAGTAGGGCTGCCCAGGTTTTGCTGAGCAAGCTCAGAAATTCAGTACAGCATTGCATAAAAACACTTGGTTGTCCACCTATCTTCAAATAACAGTTTGGCCTTTGGCCACAAAAGGCACATGTTGGTGCTTTTATCATCAAGACCACTTAGTATAGAGCCTCTGCCACTGAACTTTACCATTTTATTTTAGAACATGCACAGAGAGGGACCCAAGTATTCAGCATCACAACTTATTGATATTGGTTCATTGGTATTTCCCCCAGAATTATTCCTATCCCTTCTTCCTTCAGAAATACTTGCTGATATCTATGCCCCTCGTCGGCATTCACACCATGCAGGAGAAGGGACCACCTGCTATCCATAGCAGGAGTGGTGATTTTGCTTCACCCCGGGTGACAGAGCTCCACATCACACTGCTGGGGGCTGTGAGCAGCAGGTAGGTGAATCACTCCTGTCCTGCTGGGGGGAAAGGGAAGAGTTTTTCTGGTCTGCGAAGAGAGCACATGTTTAACTGTATGGAGAACATATGAATCATTTTCCTTATACCCAGCTGCTTGCTTTGTTTCTCTGGAAATAGACTTTCAAGAATTATTACTGTACATATGATGGGCAGCAATATGGATAAGCTGAGTTTTGTCTGGGATAAAATTAAAAAGGGTTATTTTACTATGCCAGTTGTAGTCTATTTATGCTGGGTAAGAAGTATTCAACAATTATTTTGTCACAACCAATGTTTGGTCATCCAGGCACACAACTTGACATTTGCAGCTGTGTATATGACTAAATGTAAATTCTAAATATAAATAAATCAAATAAATAAATCACGCCTTCCTATGGAAAAAGACACCTCTTAACATTGGCATTATTAAAGATCTTCACTTTATTTAATGTGTGAACATTTGAAAATCATATCCTGACCCATGACATTTTCTTACAAATAATTCCTAGCTCTTCTTGACTGGGGATGACAGGGCAGAGGGAAGAAGTATTTGAACCTGCTTCTGCCAAGTTGACACTTGCAAAATTAGGCTTATTATGCTCATAATAATTTCCTGCTACAGCTTAGTATCACTCTGTAGTCCTTCTATTAAAAGGAAATAAACAACAATAACAAACATAAGGTTATAATTTATAACATCAGTGAAATCTGCTCCTCTGGAGATGCCACAGGCATGCGCTTCCTTCCCTAGCTCTGCAAGTGCTCAGAGACTGCCTGCCCCTCCTGTCTGGCTGCACAGTGCTGACACAGCTGCCCAGGAGTGTGTTGCAGTGCTGTCAGCCCCCATGTGGCTCACTGCCAGAAGACCCTGGGGGAAAAGTGCTTTGTGTTGTGCCCCAACCTAGGTTTCCAAGAGATTCCTTAGCAAGAGTGCCTATGCTGCTATGGGTTTACTACAAGGAGAAAAATCTGCAGATGGAAAGAGCAGCTCTAGGAAGAGACCCTTGCTGTCCTCAGCGTATCTATCTCTGGACTTAGCACCTTTCTCCTCAACTCTTTGCAGCATGTGCCTCATTAGGCCTTTGTGAGTCAGAAGCCATCTAGCAGGCAGGAAATTTGAAGAGAGGAACCAGAATATGCAGCAAGGCTTTAGATTAGAGGGTGCTGGGCCAGTATTAAAATTTTCACTACTAAGTGACTTCCCATTCTGTCCTCATTTCTTTTCAGAGCAATATGTTTAACAGTTTAAGAAGGGGCATGAGCCGCCACAGAGCATGAGAAGGAAGCTGCTTGCTGTTACTTGGAATTAACAATTGAAAGAGGGAGAAGATTGAAGGAGTTTCCAGAGGAAATGTGAATTGCTTCTTGTTAGATTCGATTCCCCTCTGCTGCAGGGAGCTCCCTCTGAGGTAGGCAATGTCCCAGCACCCATGGCTGAAGCTGTTTCCAGCACCACACTCTTCTGCAGGCTTTAGAAAGCCTACCCCAGTCTTTTGTGGGATGTAGCATGTGCAACCAGCAGAGATCCAAAGTTACTTTAAGAAGCATTATACAAAGAGGAGAAAAGCTTTTCTTCTGTGCATCTAGCCATCCTGCTTCTGTTTACATTGGCCAAGACTTTGGAGGAATACCTAAAAACTGAGGTCTGTAAATGTATCAAGTCCAACATGAGCAACATAATGTAATTAACACTTTGTGCCAGTGTTCCCCCTCTGCATGCTTCTTCCGTATGATCCAGAAGCTTTGAGACAACTGCTGTAATTACTTTTTTTATATGGATGACAGATTACATGGCAATGATATTACACTCTTTATTAAGTCCCTGAAACTGGCCTATTGCTTGCTGTTAATTCATTTAGTTACTCTCATCTTGAACTGAAACAGATGGAATTAGCACAAATCTGGTGTTGTTAAGGTTCAGCATTTGGCAAACAAAGGTGCTTTGTTGCTAGGAGAGCAATTTCTTATAGCACTTTTTTAAAATAGAAATTCATGCTTTACTCTTTGCTTGTGTGATCCAGTGTCATGTGCCTTTAGAAATTCATTTCTCTTCTTGGAGCAAAAAGTTCCACTCCTTGAGTCCAAACTTTCCTGTCTGCTTGGGAGCTATGAGCATACAGTACACAGGAAAAAGTAAGGCTTATCCAGAAATAAGTTACTTCTCAGCGTTAAGAGCTGGATATTGTCTTCATGTTGAAGCACCTCTGTAAAACAAGCAGCCTTTGTTAGCAAGGAATTCAGGCCCGTGTCTCTAATCCATGGGATTCTTGCTGGGATAATTACTGGCCCATAATCAAATGTGGCCAACATAACATTCTTGTGTGAAGTGGAAGAAGTCACATTACTGTACACAAGGACATTTGGAAAATGACCATGAAGCAGGCATGGATCAAATCTGGTTATGCTATCCACAGTGAAGCTGATGAAAGGCCATGACAGAGGTAGGACAGTGCTCCGTGTGCACTAGCTATGCTGAGGAGAGATCAGGCTGCATTGGCAGTGTCAAAGGTAGCAGAGCTATGGCAAAGACCTGCATCTGCCTGCTGCAGCAGTGGGTGCTTCAGATCCATGGCGGGAGCAGTACCCTGCTGCTGCTGTATGCCCCGGGCTGGTATGGCAGCTAGCAGAAGCTGGAGAGGTGAGGGGGAGCTGCAGGGGGAGGCAAAGGAAGGGAGAGCTGTGTGAACCTGTGCAGGAGGGTGAGGAGAAGTCTGGAGCCAGAGAGGGGAGCAGGCTGACAAGAAAGTTGCAATGAAGATTCTGTAGGAGAAAAGAGGGTTCCCAAGAAAGGGGGTCAGTTTGGCAAGCAATATAAAGAACCTTTATTTTCCTGTCCAATTACTGACTGCTTCTATAGTCCAAAATTAACTGCTGTAGTCCAAAACAATTATTTGCTTCATTAAAACCATGGGAAAATGAGCTGTCAGACTGAAGAGCTGTCAGGCCTTTCATCTATGGAGAGAGTGAAAGGCTGCAGGCTGCTGTGAGCCACGCTAAAGGCAGCCCCAGCAAAGGAGCGAGGCTTTCCTCTGGCAATGGGATGGTGTGCGTGCTGGAACGGCAAAGCCAGGTGGATTTGTGCCCAAAGTAGGCAACAGCTCAAGCTTCAAGAGCCACCAAGTAGGCAGGTTTGGGAACAGCTGCATGGGCAGGAACTGCTGCTGCTCCTGGGCCCTCTTGGGGATGGGGCTCCCATATAACCTAGCAATGTCTGGCAAAGCCATGTCAGACAGCCTCCATTTGTATACACAGAATCATAGAATTACTCAGGTTGGAAGGGACCTCAAGGATCAAGGACCTCACATGGCACTCTTCCTCATGGAAACCATCCTCCACACGCTCTGATTTCCTCCAGCTTGACAGTGTCATTGGCTGGGCAATGACAGGCATCTAAAGAGTACAAGAACAGCTTTATGTAATTTGGGGGTGCGGAGGGGATGTTAGGACACACATTCTGCACCAAAAATAACTGAGATAGATGGCTTAACACATTGAAATGAGCATGCCATGGTTCAGCTGGTCTCACATCAGCCAGATGGCAGGCTTGCACCTGCCAGGTGAAATGCTGAAGAGTGCATGCTCAGTACAACACTTGTGATCGACACGGCATGGAGGACTCCTTACAGCGAGACCACAGGCCATCAATTCCATCTCTTCCTTCTTTCAAGTGTTAAACTTGTATACTTCCTCTTGTCTGGGACATGAAATAGAGTTTGAAGAATATTTAATGCTTAAAAAATTTGTGCAGCCGTGTTCTATTTAAGACAGCAGCTTTACATGGAAAATGTGTTGTTTTTTCCAATATGTTAACTTTTCACAGCTCCACTTGCCAGCTGTGGATCCTCGCTTTCAAGCAACTGATGAGCCTCAGCATCTGTTCTTCTGGGCATCCAGGCCTCTTGCAGATTCTTTAAAAGCAAAAGCCATGAGATATTCTTTTCATAAATTGACTGTATGTCTTCCAAAGTTGGAATCAATTAGTGAAAATAGGCTCTCAATATATTGTTGACATACTATTGCAAGAAGAGGATTTTGAGGACTCATCTATTCACTATAAAGCTAATACAACTATCTCCTATGCTAATCTGAGCAGCAGAGGACTCCCAGGCACTGGCATGGGAGTGAAGAAGTGAGTCCTCCCAACAAATGGAAAGTTCAAAAACCAGTTTTGAATATGGCTGAGCCTATCTGCTCTTTATGTCCAAGTTACAACATGGTCTCTTTACATGGAAAACAGATCAAACATTTAAAAAAGAAAAAGTGTATGCAAAATCTCTGATTAAAACTCTAATGGCATTTTTTTTCAGCTTGCAACACCAGACTCCTATGCTTTTTGGCCAACAAGAAGAGTATTCAGCAGATGTCTGTGAATCAAGCCAAAGTTTTGTGACAAAGATTGTCACTTCTTTGCTATCCAGCCAAGTTTTGGCTATGGAACATTTCAATAGTATTGCTTTCAGCAATCAGTGACTCTCACACTTACCTTATCCATCACAGCTAATATCCAGGTAGGCAGTAGGGCCCAGACAAAGAAGAAAGCCTTTTGCAAAGGTTCTCTGAAAAAGGGCTCATCATTTCTTTTAGATATATGAGCTGAAAGTTCTCCCAAGAGATGCACAGAGCTCCACATTTTTATCACTTCTGGGATGATGCGGAGAAGATGCCTTTTTTCATGCTAATGATAAGCCTGGGAAAGAAAAGTGTGGCTGGCACATATGACAATGTGTTGCCAGTGACTGCAAAGTGGCTTTCATTGTACCTTTTGCTGTGTCAGAGTTGTCTGCACATTCTGGGCCACAGTCACTTTAGGGACGCAAGGAATTATAAACTTTTATGTTGGAAATGGAGACAACCCCAAGGTCTGTTTGTACTCTCATCCCCATGCACATTCCCCTCCACCTGAACCCGTAAAATGGGAAATGATCAGAAATGAATTATAACTGTTTTCAGTGTATGTATCCCTTGGCCTAAACACAAGTCCATTAATCAAGATCTTTGTTTTTCCTTTTTTCCTTTTTTATCAAGTTAGTCTTCTACAAACATTTTGTCTCTCTTCATTTTTCCCCATTTAATCATGCTGGTGACAACAGCCCTCAGACAGATGTGTTCACAGACTAGAACTGGACTGGTATCTGGAGATCCTCCTTGCTGCAGACAGTTGTATGACTTCACCCGCAGTAGCCAGCAAGGAGTTGCCAATGGGTGTTCTGACGCACATAGTGGCTAGGCAGCTCCTGCCTCACTCCTGGCACTCAGAGAGGCCCCACACAACTCCATCTTCCAGTTTTCAGACTTGAAGGCAGAAGAAAGGCAACTTCAGTTGTTTTATAAACTGCTTCCTTACAACTTTAGAAACAGGAGAAGTGCCCAGGTCTACTTCATCATTTCTCCGCTGTTGCACAGATTGAGGACATGGATGGTACCTTTGATCTTGTGTTCTGCTTTTCTGAGGCACATGCTCATTTTTGTAGCATCTGTTTTTTGTGTCTGAAGGCCAGGAGTTTGCAGTGCCCATTGCTCAACAGTGCTTGGCCAGATGCATGTTTTAACAGATATCACACAACTGCAGAAAACAAAGGGTAATAAATTATCAGTGAATCATGTCACAGTGTACTCTTTCTAGTACTAATCGTAATGCTGCGTGTGCTGTGCGGGAACAGAAGATAGCAGAAAACAAAAACTCCCTGCAGATGTGTACTACGAAGAAGGCCAAATCTGAGATGCAGCTTTACACATCTCTCTCTATTACTTCCATTACAAGCTTTTAAGTAACAAGAGAAACCATATGTACTTCCACCTGATAAACTTCAGCTTGTTGTAGGGCTTTAAAATGGCCACCGCTGAGCTGTAGAGGGACAGAAAAAACACAGTTAGCTGAGGCATTATAAAAGAGACCTTTTTTTCTGCTCTGTTTTCCCACAGGAAAGTTGCTACACATGAGGAATAAAAAAAAGCTGAAACTATGCACAAACAGATGAAGAAATAAATCCAAGGGAAACAGGTGCCTGGAATCAAAGAACTTTACACAGGACTTCGTGGTTTTTGACAGCACTGCCACCCACCAATGTGCAGAATCATCAGCTCCACCCACAAGGTCAGCCAACACCACTAACAAGTAGTTTCAGTATTAGGAACACAGCTCTCATGTAGAAGAGGTCAGATCCCAGTGTGAAATTCCTTGATAGCATGCTGTGATCAAAGTGAGTATCTATATAAAAATGTGCATAATTCCAAATTGTTGTACATGTCAGCATGTACAACTGCTGATACTCTTTTTCTGGTGCCGTTGGAACAAAATTTAATTAATAATTCAAAAGATCACTGCCATTTCCAGTCTGATCTCCTCAGAGTTTTCTTCTCATATTAAAAAAAAAAAACATAAGGTGAAAAGTTTGTCCACATGGTTGTAGGAGTAGTCCCAGCAGTAAGGAACTTGTCTGCTGTGTCCTTGTATCTTGTAATTATGACACTTTCTGGGACCTCAGACTCCAATGTGAGGTCCACAGCGAGCTTTGCACAGAAAGGAGTACTATTATATTCACATACTAGTGAATATATAAACATATTTTATATCAGTCACAAAAAAAATCAATCTCTTCCAAAAAGCAGAAGGTGGACAATGGGGAAGAAGCTGAAGGAACTGATATGGAGTGTGTTTACCCCAAAGCCCATAGAGACAACTGAGAGATGTTGCTGCTGGCTTCACTCCACCCAAGCCAGGCATCTGCAAAGCAGTCTGTGGGGAACTTTGTGCTGCAATGGCTTTACTATTTCTTGTACTTAGATCACCTAGTTCAAGACAGAGTTATCCGTGCTATTCTGCAGTCTGTGGTGTAGATGTTACCCTGGAAATCCAATTTCCCAATTAAAGAGGACAGAACTGAAAGCTAAATTTCTGAAACCTTCTCCTAGCTATATGTAGTTCTGCATTAACTTTGCAAAAACTCAATCAAAACTTCAGTCACACACTACTATCCCCCCAAAAGAAAGAAATAAAATCAAGACAGAAGCTATCCCTCACAATTTCTGTTCCATTAGAGGAGCTAGGTCTTGCTTGTGAAGTGTATCCAGTCTGCCAGTGGAAGAATAGCTCACTTGTCACCCCCTCCTCCTCCATGATGGTGGAACATTTATAAGGATCAGGAAAATCCAATTAATATCAAGATATGTATTTTTCTCCTCAGTGTTAATTTCCTGTTCTCCTTTCATGTGAAAGACTACCTGGACCAAGCACAGTGCTTGGTTGTCCTGCTATGCCTTTCCACATAGTTGTAAAACGTAATGAAACCAGAAGCTATTCAGGGAAGATTTTTTATCAACCAAAATGAAAGGTTTGCTGTGGAGAGACTCCAACAGAAATTTCCTTTTTCTCACCACAATTTTATATGGGATTAAAATCATATTCATAAGCCCTTTTGTAAATGTTTTTCACTGACATTACAGCTGCCGATTTCTGATGTTTTCACATATAAAATCTTGTTAAACATCTTGATCAATTACCAAGGATAAGACTTCCCCATTATTCCATCTGTTTGTAAGAAGCAGTGTATTTTACCAAGATGTGGGTATTTCTGTTTACCATAGCCTGCATAGACTGCAATACAGTATGTCCTCTGCGCAGTGCTTGCGCACCAGATGGTTCACATGCAAGGAGATTTCCCTCTCTGGTTCTTGTAAAAATGATCCTCTGTAGTCTGTCGCTTCAGTGTGGGGACTAGTGTGTTGCTCCTAGGGAACAAGAATCCTAGAAAGCATACTGTAATGGATGCAAATGTTACAACAGTGAGTGAATGGCACATGTGTACACACTGGCCCTCTGGCCCCTCAACTCTGGTTCTCACCCATACCTCCAACATCCTCAAATTACAGTGGGAATTCACACATGCATCCCAGTCTCTAATACCCTGTATAGGGTCTAGCCAGTCCAACTGCCAGTTTCCCCCACTATCCCACAAATCCACACAGGTCCTGTCACTGCAGAGCTTCTCCCTCCATACCTGGCAGCTAAGAATACTCCGAGATAAAGGGTTTTACCTTACCTAAGTCACAAGATGTTGTCAGATTCAAAATCTCCTAGAACACATTGAAAAAGTAAGTGTTTAGAGAGGAGATGTAGCTTTATTTCTGTGAAGAGCATAGGGTGCGTAATTTCCACAAGTTGAGTGCATCCAACTCATCACACTATCTGCTACTTAAAATCCAGAAGTTCTCAATACACGCCTATCTAATACACAGGGCACACCTATCTCATATTCGTGAGATTACTGTGGTTACAAGGTTACACAAACATATTTGAAACTTCTGTGATTGTCTGCGCTTCCTTCAGTGATCATTTGCGGAGGTGTCCCCATGCTCATTTTGTCTGTATATGGGCACGGGTTTTTCAAGGACACCTGGTTTCCACTTTGTTTACATTATTCATAGATAAGCAATATATATAGAAGCTACAGCAAGTACCTTAAATAGACAAAATGGTGGACCTTGGAGGACATTGCTCTAATTGTCTTGTGCAGAACTGCACATGGAAATCATAAGCAGCAAAAATGGCAAATAATTGTTTTTCAGACATCAAAGACACAATGAGTTCAGCATGTCCTACCTGGCTTTAGTCTGAGACCTAAATTAAATTAAACTGACACTTTAAGGCCTGACCGAGCATTCATGGCCTCTATTTCATTCCACTCAGTGGGTTGTCAGTAAGGTGAATCTTAGGAATCCCTCTGAACAGGGCAGTCCCTATTCTCCAGGGATCGCCAAAGCAGCAGGGTCAGACAGTGACCCAGAGGATCAGTACAAGGCAGTTTATTGAGACTTCTAACAACTAATCAACTACTTTGAGGCAAAAATCAGTCAGTTTTCCAGCAATTAGCAACCACTTTAAAGGAAATTTAGACAATGCTTACTTGAAGAAGAGCAAATGGAACAAAACCTAGAGAAAAGAGAAGAGAGAGAAACAGAGGCAGAGACACTGCCTGAAGCCAGCACTGTCTCGAGTCTGGGATCTGTGGATGGTGGGTCAACAAAGACAAACATGCCTTTGTATGAGAGTTCATTCTTATATAGTCTAGTTGGTCCAAGACATCCCTTTGAGTTGGCGCTCCACTTGTGTCTAGATTTGAGAGTATCTGATGAGGATCTTTGGTGATTATGCACCCCCTCTTCCCTTTTCTGATGTTTATCTGCTGTGAGTAGCCATGAGAGGAACATAAACAGTCAATCACTCTGCCCTTGCGAGGTAATGTTCCACAGACCTTACAGCTTCCAACTTGTGTTAAGGCTCCATTCTTTCATTCAAAGACACTTATTAAGGCTAACTGACAGTCATTAAGGCAAGTTCCATTCTGCCTAGTTGTTTGAGTCAACAAGTTGCAACAAGATCGTTGTAAGGCTCAGACAGCCTCACTATGCAAACTCAGAGTGCTCTTTCAAGGTATTAAGATCCCGTAAGAACTAAATCCTGGCATGAAAGTTTTGCAGTGTGAAAAAGAGCATGAACTGACCTAGTACAATGATGCACTTCTCTGAATGAATAACAGCTTAAACAGCTTTCCAGGGTAATTCTAACAGCTTACCTTCCATACTTCAGACTGCATTTGCAGAAATCCAATTACTACATCAGTTATCACCACGCTGCTTCCTTCTGCTATGTCCACTGCAAAATTCTTCCTGTTCACATTATCGTGCCAACAGGTAACACATTTACTGTATCATCTCTTCCAAATACAGGCAAACTCTTGCTGGTCCTTGAAAGGCTATCTCCCAAAGCCAGCAATGAACTCCTGCATTTAATGGGTAGGAAGGAAGATTTCCATTAATCAAGCCAGTTCTTTTACTTGGCAGCTCATGCCAAGAATCAGCTTCGCAGTAAGTAGCTGTGAATGATTCTGACTTGCTGCATGCTGAGGACTGGGCAGTAGTTTAACTGCCATCATCTCCTGCAATGCCTTTTGCACTGCCTCTTACCAAGAAGTCCTCTTAGTGGTTCACCCTCTTGCAGGAGAGCAAGTAGCTATATATTCAGACCTATGCTGTCTGACATGCAAGTTTTCTGGTCTGCTGGCAATTTTGGTACTTTGGGATGTGTTTTCACCTTGAAGTGCACTAGAAGTACCTAAATCTTGTAGATGAAATCTCAAGAAAAGAAAAAGAAATACAGTTCTTGGGAAAACTTCACATAGAGATTTTAGAGTTTTATGCCCCCTTTCTGGGACTTTGTCCTCTTGTAACTGAGAGCTGTTCTGTTCCTCCTGTCTTTAGACACTTCAGGGCCAGTAACACACAGCAAGCAGAGCAGCTCCTCATGCATAGCAATAAGGCACACTGTCACAACCAGCTTATTCCATTGATGTTTGGACAAAACAACAACTAGAAGAAAATGCAGTGGGGCCAGATCTCTGAATCCTTGAGTGGTTTATTGTTTTCTGGCATTGTATACACAGATGTGACCTCAAATTGTTGACCATTGGATGTAAACCAGAAGAACAGAAAAATGCCTAAAGATGTTACAAGAGCAGTTCAAAAGCAGTGAAGAAGGTTGTCATGATTACGTGTGGTCAAAAACAGCCCAGAATCGGGCAGGACCCCTCCCTGCTATATATAATCACATTGTGAAGGAGAAATTAATTTGGCTTTCACTTCCTTACAGATACCTTCCTTCTCTGTGGACTCAGAACCCTCCATTACTTTTTGTCAGTTTTCCAAACAACATTTGATACATGAAAATAGTAAGTATTTTTGATCTTTAAATATTATTCTTGAAAGACATGAAGCAAACAAACAACTGGACATCTGCATGTATGAGTTCAGACACCATGGAAGAGGCTGGGGAATCGAATGTTGCTTCTGCATTAGAACAAGATAAGAATTTTCTTAATTTCATGGCCTCTGCTACCATTTGGGTCCCTTCTTAGAACTAATAGTTCTTTTCAGGGGTCTTTCTACTTCACTGGGGTTCTCTGATAATTTTCATTACTTATCTTCTAGATAAACCTTCCTCAACAACACATACTCAGTAAATAAATAATATATACATATATATATACCCATAGAGATTAGGCAGATGGAATAAGTTATAAGCATGAGGACTGCATCTCCTGTCTGTCTAGCCATCTGAAAAACTTCTGGGCCTTCGCTTGAAGGTAAGCTAGATACAATAAATATCTTTACAAATCAGAAACCTCTTGATGTTGGAAGACTACTAGTTTTTGGTGCTGGACAGACAGGACGTAAGTAATAGAGAATTAAAGGAGGATAAGTTAAATAATTAACAACATATATATGTATATATATATATATATACATACATATATATACACACACACACACATATATGCTAGCGACAACTTATGTATAGCCAGCATGAAAATATGTTATACTCTTACACACATTGCAAGAATATCCTGCACAAATTAAAAGGATGAGTCAGGACATGCCTTAGGGAATGCCTGAAGAAGGTATTGAGGAAGGCCTTAAGACAGCTACTGATCCCTACTGTCCTGCACCTTTCAAAGTCTGAGGAATATCTGCCTCTTTCTTTGTGTTCTCCTTTCTGCCCTGTGAAGGCTGGGAGCAAGGTGGAGGGTAGAAAAAAAAAAAATGATGTCCCAGCTGTGAAACTGGGCTAGAAATGCCTATCTGATTCCCCATGTGCTGCAAGGGCAGTATTTATCTTCTCCCCTTCCAAGCAGACCCAGAGCTTCAGGTCATCAGAGATGCCTGACATGACCAATGAAGGCACCCTGAGGGCATGGAATTGTTCACCCAGTGACCATCCCAGTCACCAACTACTCACCAGTGTGTCCAAACTCAGGCTTCTACAGTAGAGGTAGCAATGGTGCACAAGGACTTACCACTACTAGGGAGTAGGAAACGCAGGAAGTAGTGCTCAGATTGACTAGCTACAGAACTTTTTAAGCCTTCATGTCCTGGCTTGTCATTTCTCCAAGGCTCCTGCTCACTCTCCAGTTGCTTGGAACAACTCAGAGGAAGTTGACCATTCTCTGAACAGGCAAAGCTTTGCTTGAAGGTTTCACATTCATCAGTGTCCTGTTTCTTGTAGCACAGGAGTAGGAAGAACAGAAAGAGGCTGTCCTTGCTTTACCAGTCACAAAACTTTCCCAATTTAACATGCTATCCCATCAAACTAAATTATTTTTTTCCTTTTGTGTGTGTGGGGGAAAAAAAAAAAAAAAAAAAAAACCATTTGATTGATGGCACAACTCAGGCTCCATCAAAATTAAAGCCATAAATTCCCCATAGCAGCCAAAACCACTGAGCAAGGGAGTCTGGCTTGGGAGGATTTAGAGGAGAAACATTTTGGGAACCCGGAGGTGAGATGCCTGGAAAGTGCTTATAATGTGGTGTAATTCACATGAGAGTCTTCTGGCTGTCATGAGTTGTGCTCCAGAGAGGAAGAGCTAGAGAATCATTGTTTCTGATAGGCAAGTCAATAAAATTGAAATTTGTTAGTTTTACATGTCAGTTTAAGATACAGTCCTAAAGCCAAGTAGCTCTATCTTGTGATGAGCTCCAAAAATCTTTCATATGTATAAAATCCATTACATATCTGCTTTTCCCCAAGAACTAAGGTCCTTTCCATGCATGGAGAGGTCCACGCTCTCTTGCCAGTTTTTTCTCACATTATGAAGTAGCCAGTCAACATGAGCAGAGCTTGCAGAGAGCACCCATCTCCTCACCTAGTGAGCATCTGGGACATGGCTGAAAGGGACAGGAGGCAATACCAGTCTTTTAAGAAGGATTGGTCTGGCCAGAAGCAAACTGGGATAGGTCAGGCATGAAATGAGACTACTGAGAACCATAAGTATTCCAGCTGTCTCAGCTGACACGTACAGACAAGTACATATGGCTTTAAGTCAAAACCTCACTTGCAGGTACCTTCTATATGGAGTGAGAGACAGTTCAGTAGTGAGTGCAGGTACTCAGGGCCCCTGCAGGAGCAGCTAGCAGCAGCAGCTAGCAGCAGCCTGGCCCCAGCACCATGCCATGGGTAGAATCCCCACCACTTTGTCCACTCCCATGTGCCACTGATGTTGGTGCACAAAATTCCCACACCCTTGTAGCATCACAGTGCAAAAAAAAGGAAGTCTGGGTATAGCTGGAATATTTGGCCACTCCAGCATGCCAAGGATTTACTTGCTAACATTTATAATGGCATTTCCGTTTGAAAGGTTTGGGAAGTTATTTGAGGAAAAAAAAAAAAAAAAGAATTTGGAAACATTTTAAAAAGGTCAAAATCAAAATAAACGTTTGGAAAATAAAGAATCTGGTCACCCAGTCTGAAATGTTCGTTTCCTTTGGATTTGCTGTGCATAATTTCTTTTTTTTCCAGGGCTTCAACATTTCTTCTTTTCTGGTCAGAAAAGAATGTCAGATTCTGACAGTTCCTGTGGGGCTGGAGGAACCTCTCCCACCCGGCCCTTCTGTGTGTGCAATGTTCATATGAGAAATGGGCCCTTGGATTGTACACCAGCTGAGCAATTTGCTTCCAAAAGGAAACCACCACCAGAGTAGAAAAAGATGTTGAGAACAAAAGTTATTGTTTAATGTGATAAAGGAAATCAGTGTTGAAAACAGCTTCCACTGCATGCCATCTCCTACAGCTTTGTCATCTAGAAACAAAGATCCCACTCTCTCCTCCGCAGACTTGACCTAAAGTTTATCTTTCTCCTGGTTGTGTGTCACTTGAATTCTATGAATTTTATGCTCCCTGCAGTCTCTCTGACTTTGCTTGGCAGGTCCACGGGCAGGATACTTTTGTTACACATTTTCCAAAGCACAGCAGGCTACTGCTCCCTGATGCAGGCACTATACCAGTACAGATAATAAACAAAGAGGAACGTGCCAAGCCATACAAGAATTAAAACTTTGAAGTTTCCCTCTTTTCTGTTTTTCTCATTGCAATTTTAATGTAGCCATTGAGAAGTCAATATATTTCACCCTTGCTGCTCGCTAAATATTCTCAGATCAGCAGAGACGTAGAGCTGTTGAACACACTAAAAGCAAGAACGAGAAACTGTTTGCCAAACAGATGTAGAACATTATTACTAAATTCTTGTTTTTCATCATTCCTCCTCAGTCAAGGAAAAAAAAAAAAACAGTAATTGAAGTCTGAAACTGAAAACAAACCTTACAGCATTTGGATTCTAAAGTAAAAAGAGAAATGTGAAATGTGAAATGTGGCAGTTGTCCTCCCATTTGTCCTTTAGCCTTCATGCATTTGTTGTCTTTGGTGTTATTTTTAAAACATCTCTACCTCAGAAGTTATCTTCTGACAAGAGGGGATTTCTGAGGTGTTGATGGTGCCCTCTCCATAGCCCAGTGAAGGGAGTAGGTTGAGAACACTGTGATATCCCTGAGTATCACACACAGGGCTGTTGGTAAGTACAGGCTCAATTATCCTAAATGCAACAAAGCCATGTCAAATGCTGTTCTCTGTAGTGCAGGTTTCCAAATTCCCAGCTGTGCTCCTCATGCACTTGGGATGCTACCATGCACAATTTCAGGACTCTTTTGATTTTCTTTATCTTACAAGACGTACTAAATCCATTCCCTATGTGATGGGGTTTCAGAGATGCATCAAATGCCTGACATTCCCAGAAGCAGGGATCCCTTGTGCCCAACACTGGCACATCAGATGGCACATCACAAGCTATTAGCTTTGCTCAAAGTGTGTGATCTCAAAACAAACACAGGGCTCTTTGTGCTTGGCCACCCCCTCACACCCCTGGTCATTCATTTTGGATCATCAAGCTCTGATATCCAAGCAACAAAAAATGGACTGAAGAGAAACCAGCTTTGGCTTTGCAGCGATCTCACAGCAGCTGCTGAGGGGCTGTGCCTATGTAAGCTCACAGTTCCCAACCTGCAGCCTGAGCTCTCCCCAAGTTGGGAAAGGGTCTGAGGGCAAGGTGCCCCAGCTGGACCACATTCACCACATGGTTGGCATTGCTCTAGGCCTGGATAAGGACCAGGCCCTGAACTCTTCTTTCTGAGTTCAGTTTTGCAACCAATTGAAAGTTTTGTGGCTGCACACTGCTCCCTCATGTTAATGCTAAAGGCAAGTAGCACTCCAGAAAAATCTTGTCCAGCCAAAGGTGAAGGAAAACCTCCTACTAACTTCAGTATAGTAAGGCTTCACCCTTCATTTCTGTGGTCCAAGTATTTCTGTTGTCTTCTTATCAAGTAGAGGGCCCCTAGCCAAGGTGGATCACCTCAGGAACACTGAGCAGCTCTAAGGTCTCAAAGTAGATCAGAAATACCCTCTCAAATGCTGTGCACTTGCCCAGGGATGCCGCAAGAGGTTCTGCAAATAGCAGCACAATGAGGAGCCAGAGGAGGCTGCCAGAGATGGAGAGGGTTTTCATAGAGTCATAGAATCACAAGGTTGGAAACAACCTGTAAGATCATCTAGTCCAACCATCTTCTCATTATCACTGCTACCACAAGCTACTAAACCATATCTCATAGCTCCTCCATCCAGACGCCTCTTGAACACTGCCAGGGATGGCGACTCCATGACTTCTCTGGGCAGGCCATTCCAGTGCCTGACCACTCTCTGAGAGAAAAAGTTTTTCCTCATGTCTATCGTAAACCTCTTCTGATACAACTTGCAGCCATTTCCCCAGATTCTGTTTGTTGCCTGGGAGAAGAGGCCAAACCCCTCTTCACCCCAGCCTCCCTTCAGGAGGTTGTAGAGTGCAATGAGGTCTCCCCTGAGCCTCCTCTTCTCCAGACTGAACAATCCCAGTTCCCTCAGCTGCTCCTCATAAGACTTGTGCTCCAGACCCCTCACCAGTTTTGTCGCCCTTCTCTGGACATGCTCCATGGCCTCAACATCTTTCCTGTACTGAGGGGCCCAAAACTGAACAGAACACTCAAGATTTGGAGGAGACTAGAGGAAGATGAGGCAAAGACTTTTCTCTAAACTGTGTGAAAGTTCAGCTTGAAAGTGGGTAAAAGTTGACGGCTGTGCTGCCTTTATCCAAATCAGATTTTCCTAACTACTTCTCTCCATGTGCAGAATTATTTTTCAGTTACCGTTTCCTTGTTTCCCTTTTGATTTTTGCAGTTATCCTGAAGAATATTCAGGTATTTTCAAAATTCTGAGCTTCATCACCAAGGTGGGTTTTGGGGAAGGCCACATCTTTGCCTGCACCCACAAGCAGTGTGGTGCAGTTGGAGCAGATCTCTGAAGTGAGTTGGTGCTGAGGACCAAGCCTCAACCACACAGCTGCTCAGAGCTCCCTTTAGTCCAGCTCCACCTGGCTGGGCGCCCACGAAGACCACACACACCAAAAGTGCTGGTGGGCAGCACCTCTCCTCATGGGCTTGCCTAACTGAAGCCCAGCCCAGCTCCTTGAGACCAGTCTGCAGCACAAATCTCAATGGGTTGTACCTGGGGAAAGGCATGATCATTTCATGATTTGGTGTAAACTGCAACAATTAGACAGGTTAAAGACTAGCTAAACTCTTGCTCTGACTTCTCTCCATTGTGCTTGTTGTCTCCTTGTTCAAGAGTGGATTCTCAACAATGAGAAGAGTTCAAGATATTCATCTTGAATGACCAAAGTCTTTTACTAGAGCCATGAAGATATAACTCCTGGGCTTAAGAGGGAAATTTACTGAATAGAAAACAAATATTCCATATTCTTATCCTGCAAATGACCATGAGTCAATAAATCGGAGAAAGCTGCTCATGCTCATAACTGTTTGCAGAACTGGGTCCCCAAAAATGATCTTCATAGTAATAATCAACAAATAATGGATAGAGGTCCAGTGCAGAATTTTGGATGCTTATTATACTTACGTAAACCTTTTGGATTGACATCACTTGGCTGCAAATACACAGCCTAAGACAGCGGAAAGTGTTGTAGCACTTCTACCATTAGTCAGACCCCTGAAGAGCAGAAAGCATCATGGAGAAGAAAAAACACTGGAAATGAAATAAACCAAACTTTGCTGAAATGGCAATAAAAGCTTGTTGCAGATGGAAAGAATATGATATATTACCAGAAATGATTAGTCTTTCCAGGTCCATCCCAGCCAATGCTTCGGCATGTTTGTAACTTGAATGCTCTTATCTTATGAATTTGAATGTGTCACTGCTCCAGATCCTGAGCGCAGTCATGCTGCTGCCAGCATCATACGAGCTGATGGCATCTATCCTACCATGCTTCCAGGACACTGTGGCAGCTGACCTGCAGCTGGTGCACATTTCACAGTCAGAACCATGACCATAGGTACAAAGCATATAAGGAAGAAATCATATATCTAAACAGGCAGTTCAGCTTAATGAAGGAATAACGAAGTATTTTCCTTTGACTCTCAATGACTTCATAAAGCCACTATTTCACTATAAGCCTGTATTTCCTTATCACTTTCCCAGTGCAATTGTGGATGCAGCTCCATCATGACAAAGAACTCTGCAGTGCATCTGGAAATGGGACCCCTTGCAAGGGAACATATGGGCCCTTCAGAGCAGCACGGTCAAGGAGAGTGATGCGGTTCCTTTAAGTGCCAGAAATTTCATGTATCTTATCAGGTGCATTGGCCATATGGATGTATGAAAACTGAAATGAAGTTAAAGATTCTGGCTGCGAGCACTACGGACTTTGGTGCTCACAGGGAGAAAGTGCCTGCCCAGCAGCCTCTTCATGGATTTAGCTGTATGGATCAGATAAATTGCTGTTTCGCCTACTTTCATCCTTTGAAGTTTAGTGGTTAGTTTTTATTTTTAATTTATTTTTAATTTTTAATTTATTTTTAAAAATGTATTGGTTTTTGTGGTTTGACATATTTTACATATTTTTAAAACAGGCTTCTACATGCCTCTGTTGCCCCCCTCCTCAGCCCACGAGAGGGAACAAAACCCAAGTACTGAAGCTGAAGGCTATTTAGTCTGATGCTCTTTATGCTCTCAAGTCTACCAGGATAAAATTAGTGACTAATTTAAGTGTGAGCAGAGTATGGACCATTTTCTCTGCCATTTCTGCCCAAACACAGTAGAGAAGGCCAGAGGCAGAAGCACAGCCAACAGAATGATTTAAGCAACCACTCCTACTCAATAGCCCTCATCCAAAATACTGCGTGCAGTTTTGGATACTCCAGTAAAATAAAAGAGATTAGTAATCTGAAGAAATTTCAGTTGAAGGTCATGACCAGAGCTGAAATACTTGCCTTATGAGGTTGAGGGGCTTTCTGCAGAACAGTTTTGGGGAGAAAGAAGATGGAGCCAGGTGCATGATGGGAGAATGAGAAACATCAGGCATAAGTTGAAATAAAGTGATTCAGGTTGGATTTAAGGAGAAGCCTTTTCACCCTTCAGGGAGTCAGGTAGGAAAAGAAGTTTCCCAGAGAGGCTGTGCAGTTTCTGTCCTTGGGAGTTTTCAAGATTAGACTGGGCAGCCTGCTCTGACCTCAACACTACTCCTGTCTTGAACACATGGCTGGGTTAGAGACCTCCCGGAGTTATGCCAGTCTGAATTTTCCTGTGATCCTATGACAAGGGAGGCCTGGTATTTTAAGTGATTCCCCAAGTCAGACCTGACCTCTGAACCTTCTGTGGGCCACTTATCGCCCATTATTTCCGAAGTAAGAAGAGAACATATTTCATCATTCTGTCAATGGACTGACTGATATGTCTGTCAGCCTGTCTATTGCTAAGACTTGGAGACAGTTGGAGGAGCCCTTCTCTTCATGTCTATGCAATGCTTGTACATTAAAGCAATATCTATTTCAGGTATAGCAGCAAAACTTTTATGACTATTCTGGGAGGGTCATTCTGAATTGAGTTGGATAATTACTAATTATTACTTAATAACATCAACTGTTCTACAACCACCATCAGTAAGAATGACTTAAAAGAAATATAATCTTCCAGCATCCCTTCATTGGGACATTTTTGGAAATAGTTAAGACATAGAGATTCATAGACACTGTAGATGTTAAAAGGTATATTAGATTGCCCACTACTTGGTAATTAAATACAAAATTAAAAATTAAAAAAATGGCCCAGACACATTGATGCATAATAATCTCTTTGATTGATTTCCTAACTCTACCATAGGGTTCCTTTTTTATTACTCTTAGTTTTATTGAATTGTATTTCCTGGCACTGAAGCAAAAGAAAAAATAAGAACTGTTAGTTTTTAATATCTGATTAATTTTGTTCTGCTTATTGTAAGCACAACTGAAGGTAACTCCTTTAGAATTGCTGAAGGTCTTCTTTAGAGATAGAAGTGTGTACAAAGATAGAGAGAAGTATGGTACAGAAGTCTGAGAGTCCGGAACTTATCTACATATCGTTATATCATCTACATATCTGTATAATCAAGATGTTATAATCACAATATAATTGTATAATCAATAGATATCAAGATGTTATAATCACAATATAATCAAGAGAATTAGGCAAAGTAAACAACGATCACAAAAGAGAATAAGTGGAAGAGCTTACCCTTCAGCTGAGCTCACCAGAAGACACCAAGAGAGGGGATCTCCAGAAGAGATCCTTCCCCTCTGGTAGCCAGCTCTTAAATAGGCCCAGGAGATGTGGAGCCTGGCTCCACCCCTTCCGGCAGCACAGGTGAATTGCCTTCAGCTGTGCTCTTCTGGCTGACTCATGGCTCACCTCAGGTGATCAATCAGAGGTTCAGGCCATGACTCAGCAGTTCCCATACAATATTGTAACTTATCTACATAATGTAAGGATCTATAGAAGTGACAAGGAAGCAGTCTGAGAAGAAACCAGTATGAGACAGGCCTTACTTGACTTTTTCAGATATTTTAGGAGAGCCAGCTGCAGCTCTCCTTGGGACACTTTAATTATGTTAATTTTTGTTTTCTTCCAGTTTATACAAGATGCCAAAGCAGTTCTTCTGTTGATTGCATAGAGATATTTCCAGGATCCTCAAATTTATGAAACACAAAGCTTGGACATTCTTGCAAGAAAATGTTATCTGATAACACTGCCAAAGCTGTCAGGCAACAGAGAGAACTAGTTAAATAAATATGATCGTATTTGTACTAACAAGTCAACAGAAGGGCTGAAATGTGCCCACCACTAGTTTTTTTTGTTTGTTTGTTTCTGTCTTCTGCAGTCTTATAGATATCCTAGGTATGAAGCACGTTGTCTTCTATTCTGAACCTCTCGAAGCATCAGGAACAGCTTTGAGGTGATTTACATGGGTTTTGACAAACTATTTTGATGCAGTCAACCCTGTATTAGTTCACCCCTAGAGAAGGACCCTGGCTCTGCAGCTGGTAACTTGCTCCATCACCCAGATGAAATGACATCTTGGTCTGCAGAGTACTTTTTATGGGCTTAGTCAAAACTGGTGGTTGGTGCACTACTGACAGCTTGACACTATTGTAAACAGAAGGTGGGTAATTTTGTTTTATTTATTTTAATTTTTAAATTTTTTTTCCAAATCTTGTAGCATTGATAAGAAAACTGAATTATCTCTATAGCTCTCACTAGAGTCTGTATCAAATATAACACTCTTTCATGGGGGATTTGGAACACATTTATGATCTATTATTTGATGACTGAAAATGGATTGTTCCTCTTCTGCTACAGATGTGATTTGAAATCAGACTGGAAAGGTTACTGAGTGTAATGATATAATGGGATGATAATACCAGGGTGGCAATGTCTTTAGCTACAGCAAATGAGAATAAGCCCAAATACAGCAGCCATAAATACAGAAATGAAGGAAAAAAGATGCTTACCTTTAGAAGGTCTCAGATAAGCAGGGATCTCTAGCAACAGATGCCCTTACTACCACTGCCAACCCTTAAATGAGGTCTGGAAAGGGGTGGATCCTGGCTACACCCCTTCTGGTCACTCAGGTACATTGCATGCACCTGAGCTCCTCTGGGTTGGTTCTGCCTTCCCACTAGGTGCTCCGTCACTGTTTCAGACCACGATATAGCATTTCCACTACACTGAGCATTGAAGAATTCAGAATTAGTTCATGTTTTCCATGTTCCTGCCTGATCTGAAGATCACGTTCACCATATTAATTTGTCTTAGATCATATTCAGTTAAAAATCAGAAGGTCTAAAGGACACTGCAGGCACCTTTGAGACATCTGGCCTTCCAGGGAGTTATTTGGTTCTCAGCAAAAGAAACGTTCCTCTCCCCTATCCTGAAGGAAACATTGCATTCCAAAAGAATATGTTCAGATAGCTCAGCATTTTGCTATCAGACAATGCTAACTTCATATCAGGTCTTTTGTATCTAGTGGATTCCTAAATGAGACTTACAGGGAGTGGGAATGCTTGGGCTCTTCAGGGTGTTTAATGTGGGTCTACATTTCAATGGCATTCTAGCTTTTGTGTTATATCCATGAAGTGGAAAATGTACGACAGTAGTAGAACCTTTATACTTCAGGAAATCTACCCATGCTTCCAGGAGCTAACAGAGATCTGAGTAGAATGTCTTAATTGCAAAGAGAAGTGACGAGCCTTGAAAAGCACAGGATTACAGCTGCCCAGTACTGGTTTGTTCTGCACAGCTGGCCATGGTCTGGATGACAAATGTAGGAATCTGCCTTAAACTTTCTACTTTTGTTAGATCTTCAGCTTTTCCCTCTCAACCCTTTCTTATACTTCATAGGTTTGAGAAAACAAAGTGTGGATGAGGGAGCAATGCTCCAGAACTGGCAGTACCAGGTGCTGTATATTTTGGAATGCCTTTTTAGCACAAGCTGAATAATGAAACCACTGAAACTCTGAACCAAACAAATGACTTTTCATTTCCCAAGGGCTTTGGAAATGGCAGGGCTTAGGAACATAACTTTTAAAATTTATTTTCAGTTTAAAATTTCCAAACACTTTTGCAGTGCTCTTTGGGGGGAAAAAAAAAAGTCATTCAGACACTTCAGTTTTTAAAGCTTTATTGGTAGTGGGGAAAAAGGAGTGAATATTGGCATATGAATAATTTGTGGATTACAAAAAGGGTAATACAAATTGTTTTAAATGTTTTTTCTTATTTTCAACTCACTGTACTTTTGTCCTCTTTCCAGCTCAGCAGAACTTTTAGGCAGCTCAGATGTTTCCTCGGAGACCCATAAAAGCTCTACAGCCCAGAGCAAGCTCCATAAACTAAGTAAAATCTCCCAGTGTAATATTCTGCCTCCCTCCCACTCAGCAATTAACTCTTCTTCCCCTCACTTACATAGAAGTCGGCTTCCCACACACTTAATGCCAAGTTTCCTGCTACTCGTTTTTCACACCAACCTCAGGAGAAGGGGAAGAGATTTTTAACCATCCTCTCCTTTGATTATTCTGTGTCCTTCTCATCTTTGGGTCTCTCCTGGGACATCTGCAGTCTGATATTGACTTGTCTTGATTTTCTTGGCCATAGGATACTCAAATCTACATCCTTTCAAGGACTTCTCAGATAAGAACATATCTTACCCAACCTACATGCTTATTCTCTCTGACTATCACCTATGCTGCTGATTTAGAAAGAAGTGAACACTCTGGTTCTTGGAATCAATATTCAGGTGAAGGTCTGGGCATTCATTTGGCAGTGCTTTTGCCTAGCTCCAGGAACACAAAAAGGTTATAGTAAAACTCCATGGCCTCAGCTAATTCTCACATTTCTCTGTGATCCAGCCCCAACCCTTTTCTAGCTTCCATCCCTCCTTTGCTCTTGATGGCAGACCTGCAACACACCTCCTTTGAACACACACATTAGCCTTTTCAAATTTTTTTTTTTTTTTGTCCCTTTTATGTTCTGGAGGATGAGGAATGACTTCTACTCTTCATTTCACTTTCCTACAATACTAATTATAGATACTTAGTGGCTGAGTTTGTTCAGAAAAAGTACAGTGCAGTTTGTTTTAAAGACCATGTGCAAGAGAAATATATAAAATGTTCGTAACTGCAGCACTTACAAGATGAATTTCCCCCTCTGGCACAGTAAGGTGAAGTATTATCACATAACATCCCCCCAAAAACATTTGACACTGACTAATTGTTTTCAGAAACAGCAAAGTCTCTTCTGTAGCTGGCTTTCAGCCCCTCTACAGCTGGCTAGCTACTGCTGGTTTCACAGGAATGAGTAAATAAATGGACATGTCTGAATGTGGCCTATTCTCACTCAGTATAAAAATCTAAAAACTTTGGGAGACAAATCTCAGAAATCAAGATATGTCAGATGTGGATGCACCACTCCTTGAGATACTGCCTGAAGTTCAAGACTGGGTTAAGCATCCCATGTTGACACAGCCAGCACATGGAATATCGACACAGCAAGGGAGCCAAATATGAACCTGGCACCGCTCGTCAGCTTCTCTGTGGTTGTTCCAGATATTAAGATCCCCATTTCCTACCTAAGTAGAAGAATTGTGATTCATCTGGGATTTGACTGTCTCTATCCAACCATATCTGTGCATTAAGCCATGTTTATTTCCTGCTAGATCTACTCATATCTTGGGGGAGAATCACATCACAGTTCAGCATCACAAGACACAAAACAACATAGCAGTAGCCAAATGAACATTTCTCATAAAATAGGATAAGACACAGATAATGTGCTTGAAAAGAAGGCACAAGAACATTTGCTGTGTGAGTAGAATAGACTCCTGAAATTAGTCAGAACTGGAGGAAAGAGCTTATGTGGGGAGCCTTTACATACCCTTACATGGTAGCGTTCATTTTTTCTAAAAGACAGATTTTCTTGTGGTCACTTCTAACCCTAAAAATTATGAGTCCCAGAGGCATCAGTAGAGGCATCTCTACTGATACACCACATTGGCATATTGACATGGCTGCTCTGCCTTACTGGCAGCACATGGGAGCAGAAACTGCAATCTAAATCCAAGCACCATCATTTAGTTTATTGCGTCTATAAACAGTTTGTTGTCCAATTTTATACACCAATTCAAACTCAAGACCACTAAATGTTCTCCTCCCGAGGATGACAGCTGATGTGAAACCATAATTCCAACCTTGTTCTAAGGCAAGCAAGTTCTCCTAATTAATGCCCTATTTCTACAGGAAACCTCAGATTTCAGAAGGCATATTTTGCATTTTCAAGAAGTGAAAACATCTTCTGCTATCATCTAGGGAAGGAGGTGGAGATTATGCAGCTCTTCTTCTTTCTGAAAGAAGAAAGCTCTTCTTTCAGCTCCAGCCTCTTTCTTTGTGGCTGTTAGCAGATGGGTGATCTACACCCTATGTCTCTAGGAGCCTGTGATTCTGGCTGTTAGTTGAATTCCTGCTGAAGGAATACAGATGTGTGTGAAACATGCAGATCCTGTAGCAGAGTGGCTTCTCGGAAACCTTTCAGGCTCAGTGGCAATTACAAAAACAAAAGATTGTGGAAAAGACACAAGAAGATTGAAAACAAGATCCAGTGCTAAGTAGTTTTGCTTGTAACTGGACTTCACAAAAAATGCACCAGTCTCCCAGGAGAGGTGAGACTTCAAGAAACCCACAGACAGATTTTGATCCACTCTGAAGGATTCCCAGAATCACTAAGTCCAGCCCTGTGAAACATCTTAAAATGGTAGAGATTCTAGGTGATCCCTTTTATACTTCTCTAATTGCATAAAGCAACATTAAGACAGATACAATATTTGCTGGGTGATTCTATGATATAGGAAACTACCCAGTCATTGACATGATTGCAATCTCCTTTGCTGTTATTCCTTAGTAGTGTGAGATCCAAGAGGACCAAAGTAGGCTATGCTTTGGGTGTTGCTATTGAATGAAATGTCTAATTTGGATGTAGGAAGACCTTGGGTCTGGCTGCATATTAAAGACATATATTGCCATCATAAAGGGACAAATGAAGGAGTGATGACAAAGTCAACAAAAAAATGGAGGTCAGCTGGCTCCTGTCTTTTTTTCTGTTTGGAAAGCAAATGAATGTCATGTTTAATTTGGCTTATAGCAGCTGATAGTCATAGAAAAATGAACATTCCCCTTATAAAAATATACACCTTCTAACAAAAATGGAGCCAACAAATAAAGCCTTGAATAGAGAGAAGCTACTCCTTTTAAGCTATAAAAGTTATAAAAATCCCAATATTTCATATAGAAATTAATCTATAGACATTAATCTACATTACAGTACTTTTATCTCTCAACTGATACACAGCTTGGTTATTTCAAGAAAATGATTTTCATGAGCTTGAAGCTCTTACTTGGTACGGTGATACCTCAGATAAACAGAACGTTTATGTAAATGAAAACGTGGATGACAAGAATGGAAAACTGCAGTTACGCACCAGGGTGATAGGAATGCCCTTCAGCTTGGAGAATCTAAACACTTGTCTCCAGCAGCTTGCTTCTGCTATGACAGAGCAAAGATCTCTGAATCAATGCTTGCATGGTCAGCCTGTGGTTCAACCCTTCCCTTTTGCATTGAAAGCCAAAGGCCTAGGAATCTCAGAAGTCTAAGGGATCACAAGAAGAGCGTCAAATGTTGATGACTTAGTTGTTTGGAGTCACTGATAGTTGCAAGGGACATTGTGCAACCTCTTGAGAATGCCAGACCAGGTGGACCACTGAAAGATTCCCAGATGTTTTCAGAATTTTCCAAGGTCTTTCAACGTGAACACAGGTTGCATGTGCACTAAGTCATCCTCCCTCTGTTGGCAGTTAGCTTATCTTTCCATTGTCTAAGGAGGATAGTTTTCTTCTTGCTGCTGTGATTCTAAGGCAGGTCCATTAACCTTGCAAAGTCTGCAGAAATACATGGTGGTGGATCTTGCATTAAACACAACTGGAAGATGGTTGGCCAGTTGAGCTATGGATAACTCAAATAAGCTCTGACCTAACCTGGATCATCTCAGTGCCAAAAGCAAATGGGAAAACTGGGTATCAGAAATCTCACTGTTTCCTGCCAGAGGAAGATTTCCCATCACCTTGGAAGTCATGTCATGCTTGTCAGAAAGACCAGTTCTGAGCCTTTGCAGGCTGAGGAGTAGTAGAGTATCTGGCAGGGGACCTGGTAGGCTGCATGGATGCTCTGTGCAGGAGCCTGGTCTGTTGCAGGACAGCAGAAAAATTTACTAGTGTGCAGTATTGAAAAGAAAACAGCCAGAAAGTACTAAAAAAATTAATTGCAGAAATAACAATAACCCATTAACTTTATAACTTGTAATGTACAGACATATCCCCATTCTAAATAGTTGTATTAACAGGTGATGCCGCCTAAAAGCAGTACTGATGATTTTATTCATTGTATAGGTTGCACTTTTCTCACATTCAGAGGGGGGAAATGGTAACATTCACAGCTTGGAATCATTTTCTCTTGTTTGTTCACTGCTGATTAGCAGTATAAACTGAATAGGACCACTGCTGACTTGTACTTACATACTCTGCTGTTGGGACAGAGAACACAAACACACACACGTTTACCCTTTGCAGCCTGTCTGTGGACCTCTTATCCATGTGCTGGTGCCTTTAGGCAGCTCTTCCTATAAGGGTGACCATATCATATGGGGCTGGGTTCTGACTCTGCCCTACCATAAGGGACAGGACTGTCAGCATATGCCTATGGAGGCCTGCAGGTACAAGGGGTTCAGCTCTGCAGATGGCCTCTCCCTTTCTGAAGGCTGTTCCAGCCAGAAAGCGGGGGAACCAGGAACTTCTGAGAAGCCATTTGGAATAGCCCCTTCCTTCCTCACCACAGCCTATTCAGGAATGCCAGCCTTCCAAGTCTGATGGCACACTTGGCATGGGGGAAGGAGCTGATCTGATGGTGCCTGATTGTAGTGCAAGGGCTTGAAGCATGCATGGGATGTCCTACACTGTAAGGAGACCCATGGATAGCGTAGGAATTGTTCATCCAAGGCAAGTTTTGCAGTGTGGACCAGGCCCAACAGGGGCCAGCATGGAGGCAGAAAAGCCAGGTGAGATGGAGGAATGGAGAAGCTTTGATCCAAGGTCATGTCCAGTCTTTTTATCACCTCCATTTAATTCCCTCTTGATGCCACTTGCCATAGCAAAGGTGGGAATGCTGCTACTGGCAGGTTTGGGGGACGTGCAGAGTTGTAGCATTAGCATCTCCACTGTTTATGGATGAAGTAACATGTGGGCAAGGCAGGTTAAGCATCTGCTAGAAGATATCAAATGGGACAATATCCATGGCTGCAAGGAGGGAAAGCACTGTGAAGTATTTTTGGACATACTTCACAACATAATTTTAGGACACAGTACTTCACTTATCTCCAAGAATATCCAGCTGCAGAAGGAAGAGGTCAGGGAGAGGGGGAGAGAAGTTACGAGGTTTATAATGTAGGATCAGAAAAAGCTTATGGGGGTTTTATTAACAGTTTAAATAAACACAGTCTATGCTTTTAATGGATGAAGAGGACCTGCAGCTCAGGGAACAATGACCTCCAAAACGATGAACTGTTGAAAGCAATTCACTAAGCAGAAACACCACTACAATCATATTCCAGAAGAGTTTGAAAGCACATTTTCCCTCCTAGAAATGGCCAGAGATGTTTTTGCTTCTACTTCAAGATAAACTGGTTCTTGCTGCCCACAGTACTCCAGGGAAAAATCACAGCGATAGCAGTTTTAAGAGCAACATCTCCTGAGAAAACATGGCAAGAGCACATTGTCTATTTGCACTTTGGTTCTGCTTATAACCTTGTAGATGTAACAGATCATAAATTCTGTGAGGAATGGGCAAGCTTTTTTAAGATGTTGTCTCTAAGGGCTGGGAAAGGACTTTATTACACCTGAATCAAAACCAGGGTCCTGTTAATACTGCAATGCTTTCGCTCATCTCTCCTGTAGGGAACTGCTGCAAGACCTGGCCAAATAGCATCTCCTGCCATCTAGAGGCTTATTGCACGAGTGTGAGGGTATCACTAACACATGTCACCTGCTTCCCAGAGGCAGTTGTGAGCTTGCACCGATCGTATTTGGAGAAGCATGTGCAGGAACTACTCATAGTGAGCAAGCCAAGCTCAGAAATTCTTCACAGGAGTCTACAAGACTTTTCTCTTTCCTTCTATTCTGTCACAGCCTTCCTTACAAGCACTTAAGCTTTTATCTGTGAGCCACTTTGCAACTTACATTTACAAAAAAAGATCAACAAAAAGTTTTATGTTTTTTTTCTTTATATAAAGTGTTGATTTCCTAAAAGAAAATAAATATGACATTGTGGTCTTGTAGACAAATTTAAAGGCACTGGTTTTTCATAGCAAGGAAACATTTCCTAGCACACCTCTATGGAATGACAATGCTACATTAAGCAGGTTACAAGAACCTTCATGTTTCGAGTTCCCTTCACCTCTCTGGACTGCTGCTCCTATTCCTGATCACACTCACACTAAAAACAGTTTCCTAAAACTTCACTGAACTTTCCCATGTTGCAGTTTGTTTCTGTTGTCCTCTCTCCTTTCACAGTGTGCCTCTGACAAAAGTGTGGCTCCATCTACTATACAACCTCATTAGGATGTTAGAGATATCAGTTAGATCCACTTCCCTGCCAAGCTTTCCCACCCCAAGACCAAATAACTGAAGCACTCAGCATCTCCTGTATATCCTGTGCATATTCTGCTCCAAGTTCTCCTTCCCATCATTGCCATCCTTTTCACTAACAGTTGTGCTGCAATGGGTATGGCAATGTGGCACAAATCCAGTGGGAGTGCTCCTGACTTTATGAGACACAGAAGCACAATGAGAAAGGAAGCTGAAATACAAGGCATGGCTCTATTTTCAAATATTGCCAGCTATGACCCCTCAGACAGGCTGGCTGCTCTCCAGGGGTGGGATTTTTTAAACAATTGCTGATGTCAGCTTCACCTTGGGGGGAAGCAGAGCCATGCTGCTGCAGCATTGACCTCATTCCCTTTTGTATTTACCTCATTCTCTTCTGGGGGAGGAAGGCAGTTCTTCACAAGAAGATATCTGCCAGGCTGCAAAAAAGGACATGAGCTTAGGGGATAGAAAACCATGAAGCTTCTTGTAGGGAGAAACCACAAGGAGCATTCTACATTGTTCATTGGGCTGGGTTACCTCCTGCCAAGGCCTTCAATTATCTTTCCAAGTGACGCCCAATGCTTCCTTCATCACCAAAGAGCTCTTCTGTTTGCATCCTGGGTCTGCATGCTGGGTTTTGGCTGCCCCCAAGAACTCTTGGCATTTCTCACATGCTGACAATTGTTCCTGTTGCCTTCAAGGCAAAAATCCCAATTCTCACAAAAAAATACGGTGCAGCGAGCACAGATTAGCATCTGGAACTGACCAGGGTCAGACAATGCTTCAAGCAACTTCTCTGCCTGTCTCTTCCTCCCCACCCCTTCCCTGCTGTGTTTTTCTCCCTTTATTTGCTAGCTCTATAGAATTCCCCACCAGGCAGGGCCCTGGCATCCTCCACCCTGGAGAGACTTGGACAAGAGACAGTGTCTGAAAAATCTGTGTGTATATTCTCTCTGCAGGGATCCTCCCTGTTTTCCATTCCATTCCCTCAAGGATTACTCAGAGGAGAAGACAAGGTTGGTGCAACACCACTCAGAGTCTGTGAATGGACATGGTATTCACCAGTCTGACACCAAGGGCTTGGAGACTAGATGAAGATGAGGATTTGCCAGTGGGAGGGGCATGGGAGAAGAGATGGAGGGAAAAACCCATCCCTCTTCCTTTAGCAACATCCAGAGCAGTACAGCATCCCTTTGCAGATAGTGCAGTCACAAAGCTGCACAGATATTTTAAGTGTAAGTTTTTACCTGGCACATGGGCACACCATTTGTCCTACTGTTTGTTCTGTGAAGCCTCAGGACCAGTGTGTCACAGGGACAATGGGGAAAGGATGCAGTAAAAGGGTGAGGGCACTGACAGAGCCTGAGAAAGAGGACCTGGATGAGAAGTGGCTTTCCTGATTCGTGTGTCTTCAGTTTCCTCCTTCTGATCCCACCACCTTGTACATAAACAATGAGCAGTGTGCAGAAATACTATCATCCAGAAATAGTGTTGTCTCTTCAGAGAACTACCTATTATCATAGTAATGTGTTACCCTGTTCATGGCGCAAAGCATGCAAATACATTGATCAGATCAACTCACACAGCACAGACAATTCATCTTGACCCTAAGGTGAAGGGAACATATTGCTAGTACAGCTGCCTGAAGGAAGGTTGTGGCAAGGTGGGGGGTCAGCCTCTTCTTCCATGTAACTAACAATAAGACTACAGAGAATGGCCTCTATTTGTGCCAGGGGAGATTCATGTTGGACATTAGGAAATAATACTTTTCCAAAAGAGTGGTCAGGCACTGGAATGGGCTGCCTGGGGAGGTCCTGGAGTCACTGTCCCTGGAGGTGTTCAAGAAATGTCTAGGTGTTGTACTGAGGGACATGGTTTAGTGGGAAATATTGGTGATAGGAGGATGGTTGGACTGGATGGTATTAGAGGTCTTTTCCAACCTTGGTGATTCTGTGGTACTGTGGCATCTAATGTGTTTTTCTCTTGTATTCTGCTGCTCATGGCTGGGTTAGCCTTGTCAAAGATTTGCATTGGAGAGTAACAATGGGCAACACCCTTCACCCCTTATCCCCAGCACTTCCCAATTCTTCCTCAGCTGAGGCTGCGGGAAAAAAAAATTATGCCTTGAGCTCTTCACTCTGAGTGGAACATCCCTGAATGGGACTGCCCCACCTCAGGAGTATTTCCAGCACAGAATTAAGGAAACAGATCTCTGCAGGTGAGGAAATCAAAACCTACCCTGTGGTCTCTGAGGGTGAAAATGCAGAATGCATTGACTGTAGAAGAGAACATTGATCTTCAAACAGTAAACCAGACCATGACTGGTGAAACCAGGTCCTGCTCTGCCAAGTCAGTGGCACATTCCATTCACTCATACTGAACACTGGGCTCTAGGCCAAGGCATGATTTTGATTTAATAACAGAAAAACTATGTTTTATTATGGAATGTCTGCTCTAGAATCATGAAAAGTCACTGAATAATTTATATTGGAATGGATCTGTGCAGTACTCATATTCAATCTGTTGTTCACACGGACCTCAAGTCCTCTTTAGCAGAGCTGCTGCCTAAAAAGTAAGCTCCAGGCCATGCTGCTGCAGGAGATACTCCATCCCACACACCAGACTTCATTTCCCTTTGCTGAACTGAGACTTCTGTCAGCTCGTTTCTCCAGTCTGCTAAGGTCTCTCTGAACAGCAATTCAGCTCTCCAATGTGTCATCCGCTTCCCAGCCCCAGTTTAGTATCAGCTGCAAGGTTTTTGATGGTGCATTCCTTCCCATCATCCAGGTCATTAGACTGTACTGCTCCCAGTCCTGGCCTCGAAGGGGTTGTGCCTATAATCAGCTGTTGTTGGGACTTTCTGATCACAACCCTTTGAGTTTAGTCCCTTGGAAAAAATCAATACCTCTTCTCCCAAGGAAGACTTCAATGAAGTAAATACTTTGTTACATTGTCAGGTTGCTTGACACAGATGACCAAAAAGGATGGAATAGAAATGGAACGATTTATCATAGGTTTATTAGGGAAAGAAGGTATATTTCAAGACCATATATTTGGCATGGTATGGAAGCAAAAGTATCTGAGAACAATTAAAATGTTAAAACTCAAGTCATCATGAAAAATAAAATGCACTCTAATCACTTCAGTTCCTCTTCTCCCCATACAATTTATAATAACTACTGGAAGGAACTCAAAAGGTATTAGTGCTATACTAACTGTAAGCTGGAAAGAGATCTGGGCTGTTAGAACAGTGGAGACTTATTAAGATGAGCAAAGGTATTGAGGTGTTACAAAGAAATGGTAAGACTACAAAAGTTATTTGGTAAACCATTAGTGCTAGATTGCCCAAGACTACTCAAATCTTGCATTTATTACAAGCCTACAAATGCCTGCTAAAAATCATTATAGCTTTCAGCCATGTCAGCTTTTGATTTCTGATCTGGATGGAAGAGATTTTGGTAGCATTTTAAAAGAAGTATATCCCGATTTGTCTTAGGATGGATCAAAGTCAGAGGAGTTTCCTAGTATTGGAGTCCTGTAATGGCTTGATGGCTTTGGCTTCCTTTTGGAAGACAAATAAGAGCAGTTTCCCATTTGCAAGTTACTTGTCCCATGCCTCCACAAAGTGAAGTGAAAGATAAGGAAGGAGCAAAGAAATAAATAACATACTCATTTGATGAAAACTGACTGAAGAAAGGTTGCACTAAACCTGTCCTTATCTCAACTTACAAGCTTATTTTTTCATTGTGTTTTCACTCCTCTATCATTGAGGAGAGAGAATGAGAGAGAGGTGTGGTGAAGCTTAGCTAGTTATTGGTGTTAAACGACCACAACTGTAAAGCAGAGAAAGTTTAACTGATGCTGATAAACTGCTGGATAAGTGTTTCTGCTGGAATATACACTGCCACTCTAATATGGACAGAGGAATAGATTCCTCTTGAACATCCAGTCCGTAGGTTGCCAAGGAAATGGGACACGGGTGTTTGATCAATAATTCATATATCAGATCAAGAATACTCACAAGAAGAATATAGATCTTTCCTTGGTTAATATATTGTTCATAGCATTATCTCAAAGAATTAACAGCACCTTTTACATAAAAATTCCAAATATATTTATCTAGTGAACAAGAAAATCTCAGCATCTCTAAGCGTACTTCTGCAGATGTACAGTACTGTATTTATATAGATATACATAGATATATATATCAAAGTGAATTTACACTGTGACCTGGTGATTAGTCCAGCAATGAGTGAACCCATAAGAACCCACAGATAAGTCTTCAGGAAAATATACTGCTTGGGTGGGAGGCCAGCTACAAGGCATGACTGCATAGGAGAGCTCTGGCAGCACCCGCTGCTGGCAACGAGGGACAGTTTAGCATTCCATTCAGCAAGCACAGCATGCTTAGGTCATTCCTGCAAGATATAAGAAAATTCCATATTTTCATGGCTAACACAGTTCTAGTTTTCACAGGTCGCACATGTTGCAACCACCTCTCTCTGCCTTAATGACCAAGAGGAGGAAGGTAGGACACCAAACCTAGATCCTGTCCATGCTTCCAAGTGGAAGTCAAACAGTACCAAAGATTTAGGCTCATGAAAGTAGGACCATGTCTGGTTTCGCAGAGGTTTCTTGAGCAGACGGTCTTCACTGGTTTGCTTAATTTGTGATGATTCTTTTTCTTTTTTTTCCTTTTCTGACTCGGCTGCCTCACAGTCCTCTGGTAGAAATCATTTGAAAAGCGTGGTCAGCCTGTCCTGCCTAAGACGGAGAAGCAGACTGCTACCATTTCCCTGGGATGGGCACTCCACACTCATACCAGCCCACATAGTAGTAGGGAGTTGTGTATCCAATGCGTCCAAATGATACAGGCTCCTGGCGGTACTGGCGGTAATACCCTGTAGGGAAAAGACACAGGAATCTAACAAAAGTGACAGACACAGTGGGAGTCAATCCTACAGTCCAAGTGAAAGCACACAAGCTGTCTGCTAGTGAGCTTTATCAAAAGGCTATTTGTTAGGCCTGGTACTTGGCCTAGGTCTTTGTTGAATGATTTAACTCCGGTCTTTTATATTTCCTGCAGTTTTGATCAGTTTTACTGTTCTACATCTTTTCAACTATTGTGTAATGCTGTGGTCTGCCAAAGAGCTTCTGCATTTCACTCCAAACGTGGCTATATTTCAACAACTTTTATGAAGTTTGCAGATCAGTTTAAATATATGAAGTACTCTAGGGCAAAAAATACCATCAAATTGTATTATCTCATCAGGCTCAAGAGACTATCAATAAACATCAGCTTTTTACAAAATAAAAAGGTATAATTTCATGCAGTAAATATGAATTTAAGCCCTTTCTGACCCATCTGATAGACTTCTTCATCTGGAGAAAGAATGCAACTGCTTAATGCGTTAGGGGAAGCTCAGCATTCTTCTCTGCATAGCTTGTGCACTGGAACATCTGAAACACTGATATGTTGTGCCAATAACGTAATTCCTGTGTGCTCTTTATCTCAGTCTCCTAGACCTACTAATACACAATTCTTCATTCCCCTTCTGAACACAGAAATGCAATACTTCTCAGGAATATATAAATATCAGTGAGTACTTCAGTTTCTTCCTGGTAACACCACCATGAATATAAACAAATAGCATGGAAACTATTAAAGCCAGCTGAATAGCTTATATCAACTGATTTTTTTGAAAGGACTGGCTGAATTTCATGATTGGTTTTCTTTTGTGGAGTAAGACATCAGTCTGTTGGCTACGTTAGTTGAGCAGTGTCTCAGAGGAGCTCCCTCAAAGCGAGAATTTTCACTTGGAAAGAAGTTTCTACGAGGGCAGAATAAAAGTGCTGCAGACTGACCTAGACACACTCCTATGTGTTTTGTACCGAATGAATTGGTCAGAAACCATTTGCAGAGCAGTCTGTTGAGCTGTAGCTGTCCATTGTGTTAAGTGGAAGAGTTTCTGCCCTTTGATTCAATAAAGATGTCTTAAAATTGGGATAAAAAGATTTCATAAGACTATACAATTTCTTTCTTTCTACTTTTGTACTCTGTTCCTGTAAATTATTTGCATTATATGCCCTTCTTTCTCTTTCTTCCTGTGCAATGCTCCCTACCCCTGAACCCTATAGATAGAGTGACAGGCACTTGGCCAGCATCCCACTCCCACACTGCCATACCTCGGATGGTGGGCAGGGCTTCAATGTACGACTGAGGTCCTGTTCTTCCATCCAGGTGTGAATCCACAAACTGGCAGTGGTCTTCACCCCTTCCCCAGCTATCCCCAATGCTATAGAAGGTATCTGAAGAGTAATAGAGACACATTATTTGATTCAGCACTATTTTTGTTTGGGATGCTCTTCTATCACTGTGGAAACAGATGTAAAAGAAATGTAGTTAAAAAAGAAATGTAGCAACATCACCTGTGAACAAACAGAGGCTGAAAAGAGAGAAAATGCTACTTTCACATTACAGAAATAGAAATTATGGAAAACAAAAATGTTTCATAACTCAGTAAGGACCATTTTCCATTTTACATGTTTATGGATGCATTGCACCAATGACGATGGATACAGAGAATTTCACTGCAATACATGTAACACAACAGCAGCCACTGAGATGGTCCCAGTACCCCAGATCAACAACAGGGAAAGTTTGGTTCATTATCTCTCAGCAAACAGATCCATACTGTTAACCCTTGGGAGTACCACTTACTCAGCCACTGTGATACCAGCCTTCTCCTCCATTCCTATCTGAATCTGCCCTGAATATCTCAAGGGCATATTGCTCTGTTTGGCCATGTGCACCCAGTGACCATCTGCCTATCGGGCAGGCATGAATCTTCCCAGGAAGACGTGCGGGGAGCAGAACATTGCTTTCAAAGGATAAAGTACAATGTCTTTACAATACAACTGTGCGTACACTTTTCAAGTTAAACTTTCTCCTGTTCTCTGTCCTCTGTCTCAAGAGCTCTGCTTAAAAGCTAATGCTATTGTAGGAACAAAATACAGAGGCAAGGCAGCCTGGCTGTCATACTGGACCTTCTCAAGAGGACTCTCAGATAACCACCACACAAGACTCAGTGAGAAGTAAAGAAAGTGAGAAGACAGAGACAATATCAAGTAATCATACAGCAAGAAAATAATCTCAGTGCCTACCTTTCAGGTCATCACTGAGGTAAATCTTGTACCTTAAGGAGTTACAAAGAACCACTCCTACAAACTTGCGATACCAAGTTCGCTTCACATACTGCTTGCCACTACAGTCTGAATAGGTGGGGTCATATTTGAAAGTGAATGGAATCCAGATAGGCTCACCACCTTGAAGAAAAAAATTCAACATTAAGGACAGACATCATCAGTCTTAAGTAAACATTCCCACTGATTTTATTAAGAGACTTCTCTACCTACAGATTCTTAGTTCCCCTTCTAAACAAAGCCTGACAGTAGTTCTGACAGTGAAGCTGTCTAAGTAGTCATTTGCATTTTAACAGAATGTACAAAGCTTAACTCCTTTGCTAAACAGATATTAAAAATTCTGTGGTGGCTAACATCCTGTGATGCGAAAGAAAGTCTTTTTTTCTTGCTATTGTCTTAAAAAGATGAAATTGGAAACCTACTTTTCTGTTTCGTTTTCTCACATTACATCAAAACAGTGGAGGTTCCAATAAAAAGACAAGCGAGTCCTTTCGTGGGGAACTCTGCCCCAAGCACTGCAGCAACAGTTTAATTATATCACAAAAGATTGAATATTCTACTGGCTTGCTTAAATGTTTGCTTTATACTAACTTATTGAAATGTTTCTTGCATTAATGGGTACAGAATGAGATAAAGAAGCTCCAATGCGGTAATCGGTATTCTCTCTACCTACAGAGCAGAGCCCTGTTTTTACTGTTCCGTTTTGAGGTCGAAGGTATTTCTGTTAGTCATTCTTCCTCCTTTTCTCTAGGCACATGATTTAAATCCTGCAGACACGTGCAGGTGAGAAGCAATCACTGATCAGTAACCCTCAAAACTGCACCAGTATGAAGACAAATGTAACTGGCCTGACTTTATGCATTTAGTCACATGGCAAAATGATTGCAGGATTTTGGCCATAGATTTTTCTTTAGAACAAAGTATTATCTATTTCTTGAATGCAATGCTACTGCTGTGAATAGTCCACTTTCACCCATCACTTTTGCTCACTTCCAAATTCCTGCAAGAGATGAATATTAAATTGGCCTCTAAGAGCTTAATTCTCAGCTCTTCATGCCCACAGTTCCCAAACTTCTGCTCTGGTAGACCTCTTCTTGGTCTTGGTTCTACCTATCTCTACACTGCAACAACATGAATCTTAGAATTATAGAAAGAACTGGGTTGAAAGACCACAATGATCATCTAATTTCGAACTCCCTGCTATGTGCAGGGTCACCAACCACCAGACCAGGCTGCCCAGAGCCACATCCAGCCTGGCCTTGAATGTTTCCAGGGATGGGGCATCAACAGCCTCCTTGGGCAATCTGTTCCAGTGCATCACCACCCTCCTAGTATCTAACCTAAACCTCTCTGTCTCAGTTTAAGACCATTCCCCTTTTTCCTATCACTATCAATCCTCGTAAACAGCCGTTCCCCTTCTATTACTTTCCAAAAATCTTCTTTCCATTAACAGACCCACAAACTAAGTGACAGCAAAAGAACCTGGAGGTGACCAGGAGTATGGGAAGTCCACTATTAGAGGCCTCCCATACTGGCTGCCAGAGACACAGCATATCTGTACATCATCAGAGACATGTGGGTGGACATGTAAAAAACAGGCTAGTAAGCATAACCAAAATAGGAGGGAGGGACGTGCTGGACACTGTTTGTATGAACAGTGTAGTTGAAAAGCCCCTGGACTAACCATTTAAACTGCTTACGAAAGCTGACAGAGTGTAATAGCTGTGAAGGCCTTTTTCATGCTTCCTTTGCAAGAGCATGCACTGCCTGGGGTTACATATCAGCAAGGCTGTTCCTAGCACCAAAATACAAGCTCTTCTGATTACAGGCTGAATGTGCAATAAGCCACAAAAGATACAGAGTGATAGGCTTGAAAACAGAAAACAAGCTCAGCAACTTCATGGCACGTCCCTGTCATACAGTTCAGTTACAAATCCTGGAATTTGTTATTATTTATAAGAGTATGACAAACAGTGCAGATGATCATAACAGCTAGAGATTGGAAAAACTGGTTACGCTGTCCAAGCTATGCTCAGGCAGCTAAAGGACACAAAGAAGCAATACAGTTTAATGCTTTTTACAAAGCAATGAAGGCTGATTTACCAGGCAGAAGGTCAGCCCAAATAAAGCTCATAATCTAACAAAACTTAGAACATGTTTCTTTTCAAAGAGTATGGGGTCTTAAAACTAGCACAGTGAACTATTTCCCTCTCCTGCTTAAAACTGCAAATTCAACTGTATGTTGGGACATGTCTCTAATATGTATATTCTGTTTTTCATAAATGTCATGCCCTTAATGAAAAAAAAAATGGAAAAAGACTTACCAGGAGGTCTGACAATAAGGAGGGGATTATCTAGAAGAAGGAAACAAATACAAAAGGAATTTCAGTATTTTATTCCAAATCTTTTTTTATCATATGAAACATATAGTATCTCTCAAGAAAACAAAGAGTAACTGCCATTAGTTATGTTGTGAATGTGGGATTTATGTCTCACTGATTTGCAGAGCTAAACTGTGTGACTGACACATAGCGGCCTAACTTCCAAAGGGAAAGGTAAGCTACCTTTAACATGCAAACCTTAGTTTCAGACATTTATCATGTTTAGCTTGTTGTTGAGTGGTATTCATTAACATGTGAAATTTATCATTTTAACTTCTCAAGTCAGAATGGTAGAAGATTTTCCAGAGCCAACTGGACAGTGCCGAGCTCTGTCCAACACATCAGGAGCTTCTGCTTGTTTGGAATTTTTTCTTAACATAAGGAATATGGAATAGGCATGGAATAAGGACAACACATCAACAGCACCTAATAAGTGAACTTCTTGTTCATTACAATGTCATATCCGCTGTCTCTTAACTGGCTTTTATTATACACAAAGTACCTGAAGAAAAAGTATAGTGCTTATATACTGATGGGGAAAATAAACTATAGGGATTTTACAGTTTGATTAAAGAAAACAATGGTTTTCTTTTCTCTTCTGTACATTACTGAAGGTAAGATGCGATATTTTCAGTAAGCTACTTGATCCCGTGGTAGCATTCTTCATGGGATACTCTCAGCAGCTCAAACCTTCCAATTGTACTCAAACAGAGCTTAGAACCAGCAATTTCTCACTCTCTTTTGATCTATTCAATCACTGTAACTATACCATTTGGCTTTAGTTTTAGCAACTGCTTTTGTATTTGTGCCAGCTGGAAAGCCATCTTTGGCCACGTGACAAGTGCAGAACACTGCTGCAAATAAAACTTTAACTTCAATGGATTTAACTTCTTACATAAAGTTCATAAGGTGGCTGATTGTGGTTCGAAAAACTAGGCATTCAGAACTGCATACTGGCAGTTAGCTAATCAGCAGAACTCCCCACAAGGCACAGCATGCTGTATTTGCCCAATGTCAGACCTCTTGGGATTTATATTTGAGCTTCTGCTACTCGTTTTAAGAAAAAACAAACTCTGAACATGTCATGCAGGACCATTTACTTTTCTTGCATCTTTGTCTCCTTTTTGTGTAGGCTTACTTTCCATGGTTCTTAATGGCTCCATTGAAGTGAGCACTATGGGTTGAAGCTAAAGAGCAAAACCAGAAACAACATAAACCCCATACTGACAAAAGGGCAAAATTCAAAAGAGACAACTGACCTATTGCTCAAGTAAAGATTAAAGAATCTGTACTTTCAGTGGAATCGTTGGCCTTTCGCTCAATGGAAGAAGAAATGGGTAAAAATAGCTCACTGAACAAACTATTTTTAGAAGGGGGTGTTGCTCTTGGGCACACTATTAGCCCTGTGAAAGAGAAGCATGCTTTGTCAAAAAAGGAACAGAGAACTTTGCCCATTTGATGGACAATTGTTTCCTATATTTTTTCAGAGACAGCCACTTCCAACTGCTCAGCTGTTCACAATTAGGAAACCAATTTACCAAATGTTTGGTCAATCTATCGATTACATTAAACTTCCCACTGCTTCTGTATTTTGGAACACTAGTAATCTTTTGTATTTTAAATTTAACTTCCTGTTCCCCTGAAACTTTCACATTACTTATATTTTCATAGTGGCATTATGACTGTGTATTATGTTCCTAGCTTTACTGAAAACAAATAATTAACCTTAAAAACTCTCAAAGTAGTAATTTCAGGATAATCACCATTACTACCATGTTTGTTTCAGTAACTGCCCTCCCACATCTTCTATTATGAATTCAGTTCTGTGATAAAAATAAAAAGCAGAACGTACCAGACTCTGTGATAAATGAGACTGAAGAGCTAACAGGTCCATAACCAAAGGGGTTCTTTGCTTGGACTTTAAAATAATATCTGAAACACAATGAGAAGAAAAATAAGATTGAACCATTGATTTCACTGCAATGACTAAATTAGAAATAATATTAACATAGGGAGACAATCAAACCAACACAATTCCAGAGAGTTTGAGTGCCCTTTTTACTATACTACAGAATTGTAGAATGGCTTGGGTTGGAAGGAGCATTAAAGACCACTCAGTTCCAACCTTGTGCCAAGGGCAGGGCTGCCACCACTCAGGCTGCCCAGGTCCCCATCCAACGTGGTCTTGAATGCCTCCAGCAATGGGGCATCCATAACCTTGCTATCTACCTCTGTAAAAAGTCTATTTCCCTCTTGCTTGTAATCTCCATTTATAAAAAAGATTTGGACTTGGATAGTCAGCCAGGCTATGAGCTGGCTGTTACATACAAATTTCATCTTTCTGTAATTCTTATTTATTTTTATCATCTTCATAATTACATTCACTTTATAAGTAACAACTAATAGCAGTAGACTACAAGAAAAAGGTTGCAAGGAAATAAATTTTGACCTCGGGAACCTTTATCCGGATTAGTTCCTAAGAAAGTAGCGGTATAAGCTGCAAAACTAAAACTGTATCAGGTTTATACAAGATCAGAAGCTAAGCTTTTGACCTTTCTTCACAAACTCTAGCAGCATCGAGATTATTTAAATCACATGCTTAAATTAAAGCACATGACTAGCCACTAGAACTCCATTCTTTGCCTGACAGAAACAAAATTATTATTCTGACTCAGGGAGAAGAATGCGTAAGCATATTTATTACTTCATTTCCAAATATCATGATTTTTATTTGCTGCCTACCCTTTATTTTTATGTTTTTATCCAGTCCAGCAGAAACGAACAAGAATGGAAGATTACTGTAAAAAGTTCCAGCACAACATTTTTTAAATGCCTGTGTTTAGGTTTCCCTTTCTTGCGTGCTTGCTCAATTACACCCTTGTAAATAAATTAGTAAAAATAAAAAAAATCTCTGTAATATCCACACAGCCTAGAGCTAGCTTTTCATCCAAAAGCAGACATTTTCAAAACCACACTGTGTGACCTGCAATATTGGGCAAGCACTTACTCACAGGAATAGGTGCCACCAAGCATTGATGGGCAATGTTCCATCCAAGTGGCAGGTCTGAAAGAAAGTCCCATGAAAAGCATCATGGTGGCCACCCCATCCTGCAGACAAACCCTTGGGCACTGCTGTGCTTGCATGGCCCAGCAATGGGGTGCACTGGGCTAAGACAGAAAGCTTCATAGCAGCTATGGTCTGCCATCCCCTGGAGGCTTCTGTACAGTCTATGTACAAAGTACAGAAGCCATCTACATCAAAAGCTTTGCTCCCCTTCCTTCACTTCTGTGCACATGAAATGGAAGTAGTCCCTGCAGTGTAAGCGCGTAACATGTGGCTTAGTGATGAATAAGATGCTCATGCTTTGCAAGCTAGCAGGAAGGAAGCAAATTCAACAGCATCCAGCTGCAGGAACCTTGCTTTTTCTAGCAAGGAGTAAGTGGGCAGCAGGAGTGGGAGTATTCAGGAATATTCCTGAATGTACACAAAGGGCTTGCAGTTTTCTTTTAAAAGACATACACACCGTGGCAAAATGAAACCACATTAAATAGTGAAATTTAGCAAGGCTGTGTTTTTTTATAATTCCCAGCATAATCCTGATAAAAGTCTTGTCCTGTGGTTTCAACTGTTGGCCTTGTTTTCCCGACAACAGCTTGCGAGTGTTCAGTGTGGCTGGGGAAGGACAGGGAGGCAAAGTCCTCCTGCATGCTCCTGTACCCCAGATCAGAGCATGAAGCAGAGGACTGCTTTAATTCCCAAGTTATCAATGTTTCCAAGGGACAGTTGCACCAGTGGCCACACTACATTCACACCTCCTTTGTCACTCACACCTCTATGACCAGGTGTCCTACTGTACACACAAAAAGCCCATCTGAGATACATGATCATTGGGGTAGCCTGATTCACTGTCTGGAAAAACATGTGATGAAGTTATGAGTACATTTCTCTTTACTAAATTGGAAAATTAGTCCCTAAGCCTTTAAATATACAGGAAGTCTTTCGCAGTGCCAGAAAGAAAGCCAGGACTCATGACTTGCTGACCTGTGATTTAAGCATAGACCATGCTATGCTTGCTGTATTAAGTGCATCAATAAAATAATGAAGTCAGTATATATTTATTTCTCAGACATGACAAATAAAGAAGAAATTGCCAAAGCCTTTCTAGGCCAGGCGTCTGACATTTTCATTAGTCAGGATCTTATTTGCATTACAGTTGATGGATTTGCCAGGAAGTCTCAAATCGATATAACTCAACTGTTTTTCATCACATAAATACATGACGAAAAACTGTACTGTGGAAGTTGATTGTGCTTTTATTACACTTTGCTCAGCCAGACTTGTAATAAATTGTTATCAATAGGCATATAAGAGCCTCCACTGAAAGAGATGCAATACTGTGAGTTTTTAACACATACACAAAGCCTTTTTTTGCTAAAAATAAACCTCCTTTGAGATTTCATATACCACATCTACTGACATGTAAAGAAGGCATTTAATAAACTGCAACAGAGCAATGAATGTGTGATATTTATGTTCATTTGACTATTCTTATCCATACATGTCACTTGGAGCAAAATGATTTTATGACTTAATTCCAAGTGTCTCCCTCTTGCTGAAAATTAATTGCTGGAACTTGTAGCTACAAAGGGAGATGATCACTCAGCGGAACAGTTAGGGAAGCAGTTGTTGTTAGAAAGATTAATCATTCACAAATCAGTTCCCAGGTCCCACCAGCAGCAGCCTGAGATGATGAGATATGAAGGCTGTACCACATGCATCCCCTCTGCCCAACCTGGGAGCACCCCAACACCATAGCTGCATGTCAGCAAGGGATAAAAGGGACTGTGGCTGCTGATACCCCCTCAGTGCTAGAGGAGGGTGATGGTGGTTGTGCAGAGGCAATGCAGGGAACAGGGCCTACTTCTCTCAGGGAGGAACCGGCATGTGCACCTGACCTGGCTGCAAGGAGGAAATCCACATGGGGTGCTGCTTCCGTCAGAAAATGGCTCAGCATCACATATATCACGAGTATGTATACTAAATACATAATAATTCACTAGAGTGGGGCTGGAAGGGGGGTTTTCTGCATGGTTGTGGTCAGGTAGGCATGCATCAACAGGCCTACCACTTGCTTGAGAAGAGGGCTTCATCCACACCTTACCTCTTTTATGCTGCTCTGGTGACACAGAGCAGCTGGTTGTGGCTGATGCTTTGTTTAATGGAGATAGAGAAAGGAAACAGAAATTTTCAGCCTATTTGGCCCTCAGCAATTGCTCTGTTTGAGCAGCCTCCTGCAAAACGCTCTGCAACACCACTAGAACTGGTAGCAGACATTCTGGGGTTAAAAAAGCCCTGAAGGAATAGAAACCATATAGAAACGAAAGGTTTGAAGATAAAGCAGCAAAAGAGGTTGTTCAACATCAGAAGGCTACCTAATTCCTTCTGTAAGGCATTGCCACGGCTTTCCTGCAGAAACACAGAGGAAAGCCTAGCCATACTAAAGAAGGAGTTTGAAATGTTTATGAATGTGATTGAAAGAGATTGGATTTAGTGGTGAGTGGATGCTCTCCAGCCCTTTTCATTGCCCTTCTTCTGTGATGGCAGAGAATTAAGCTTAGGAAAAGGACATTGTCAAGATTGCCACTTTAAAGATTTAAGGTTTAAAATTATTTTAGCACCTATATTCCTATGTCATGAGGAAGCACTCCTGTGCCCACCAAAGCTGACCAGTGTTTTGCAAACGGGAAAAACTTCTACTTCTCAACCGGAGGCCAGGCCAGGCCTCCAAAGAAAGCTTATTGCGTGGGCTAAATTTAGACTTCAGTTTTGTTTGTAAAACCTGAACACCAGGCAGACATTTTCCAGGACATGTTGGCAGCTTCAAGTCTTCTCCAGAGCTGACTTCTGACACAATACTAACCCCTTTTTAGTATTCTGAGTGCACCACAGATTGTACCACCAATAACCCTGCGAGGAACACCCACCACTCCATAGCATCTGCATATAGCAATCTGACTTAATCAGAGATATCTCACACTATGCATTCCTAAGGCAAACACAACATTTTTAGACCAACTTCAGATACCATGCCATGTTTTCTTAATTAGGATGGGGTTCTTTCCCAATGGTTAGGGAGTTATTTTTAAGACTAAAAATATGCAGTCAATTCAGCCTGTGGATGGGGAGAATGTGAATGAGATTGGCTGATATGCACAAATTTTCTCTTGTAAAGAACCCTACTTCTCCACCACAGACCCCACACAATGCCTTTCTTTCTTTCATAGAGTATACAACAGAGGCCAATGGATTACCCTGCTCTTCAGAAATAACAAATGGATTTTGTTTGAATCTCTCTGCTTTGAAAAAGCCTTCGTATTCAACAAAGGAGTCAGTAGATTTGTGGATATGCAAAAACCTTGCTGTTTCTGTAAAAAAAATCATTTTACTACTTTGATCTTCTGAAGCATGGAGTTCACATACATCTAAGCAGACGTATCGCTGGTTGGCAGCTCCATTCCCACTGATTCCTCTGCTCAGAGCATGGCTGGGGCTCATGGGATTTTCACTGCAATTGCTCATTTAGGTGACGGAAAACTTTTGAGGTTTTGGGCACAAGAAAGACCTATAGTAGACATTTGATACTGTCCTTATGACAGCAGGAGAAGGAGAAGGAGGCTTGAATGAAAGACATTAAGGGCACGAGGAGCTGGGGCTAGCAAGTGGAAAGGCCAGAGAAACAAATGATGGAAGATCTTTCATAGGGGAAGCTGGGGCAAAAGGGCAGTGCCTTCCTGGCCTGCACAAGGCATAGTGAGAGTTGGGCAGTGGGAGAGAAACTATGGAAAACTGGTGAAAAGGAAAAAGGCTGGGGACGTAAAGGAGTCTGGGGTGTGGAGGCAGGTACTAGAGGCAAGAAGAGAGAAGTTTAAGAGAAGTTTAAGAAAGAAGTGATGTTCTCATGGAACGAAGATGTACACACAAAGGCAGGAAGGTATGCATCTGCTTCTCTCACTATCTAGGAACAGAGTTTAGGTCATCTCAGATGTCATCTGTCTTGTTCTACCAGGTGAAATCCAGAGGTAAACTGTGCCCCACACTTTCCTCAATATTTTTATAATAATGACATTTTATAATAAGGGCACTAGTAGATGCAGAACATCCAGCTGTAGTTCTCTGCTGTACAAATAATCCTGCTTTAATGCACCATGCACATCTCATAAGGACTTGATTAAGATTTCTAGATAAATAATCCTTAATATAGGCGTAACATATTTAAGCTGTTTAGACAGACCCTTATTTCTTGAACACATTCCTGCAACAGTCAATAAGAATACTGCAAACTCTTCACAGCACATTTCACAGCTGGTTCCTGCTCAGCATTACTACTGCTGACAAGGAATCTTGTACCTTAATATTGTCCCTGGGAGCTACAATAAGAGAATCAACAATAGCTGGGGAAAATCACTCTGAAAAGCACTGCCGTGGTCAGAAAAAAATATGCCAACTCATTTTTGAGACCCAAATACTACACTGCATTGACTTTTCCTAAATATGTTAATTAAGTGTTCAGATGAGTGTTCAGATAATTCTTCTATGTTTTCCAAGTTGAGGTTTATGGTTTTAGCAATTAACCAGAACCTTGAATAATATGAGAAGTTATACAGCAGTTAAAACAAGTGGGATGTAAAACCTTTCTCTCAATTGCTTTTAACACTCATACATAAATCATTTTGGAACAAAAATATCCTTTAACGAACACTGTTTCTCTCTTCTGTGCTGCTGTGGCTGTTCTAGGAATGACTGGTCTGATTTATACTTTCTCATCACATAAGGCATGCTAGTTCCCAGGTTCAACCCCAGTGCATCTCCCATGCTATCAAATACACGAGCAGCACATGACACCAGTGCTTAAGAGACTGTAGTCATCATAAAGTGAAGAATCATCATCTAGCAAACAGCAACAGAAGTCTTTCAGACTCAGAATTTGAGAAAACAGGATTGAGACACTGCGTATCTGTCAAAATCAGTGATTTTAACATATTCCCTCTGTGCCCATTCACTTCCCACCCAATCACCATAAACTATTCCAACATCATGCATAGCAAGCATTCTTGTTTTGCATCTTCTGTGAGATTTTTTGATAAAATATGATAAGATAAAGAGCTACAGCTCCTGCCAAACTGACTTCTGAACAAGTGTCATGGCCTCTTTATACCGTGAAGGCTCCTCTACTGATACAACTGATGTAAGCAGACAGCAAAAACAGGCCACAGAGAGCTGGCACCTTTTCCCACCACCCCATAGCTACTAAATTTTGAGTACGCTGGTGTGTTGGAATGGCCACATCACATTACAACAAGAGTATATTTTAATACACTCTTCGCACAAAATTTGATTCAATGATGCATATGACTAGAACACAAAGTTTTTAAATGATATTTTTTCTTACTGATAAGTGTCTTTATATACACAAACATATATACTTGTACACACAGTCATCTATTCTAGGATTAACATGGTAAATACGTCACATAAACTGCTGTGAGATTTACAGAACAATTTTCTGCCAAACAAAATGACTACAATCTGTATGAGACATAGATATTTATACTAAGGCCAAGAAAAAAAAAGTTTGTAAATAATCAAATTTGTTTTACTTCCCTTCCAGAACTGAAAAGAATGGATCAAATTCTTACCGTGTGTTTGGCTTCAGGTTCTCAATTGGCAGATGAGTAGTACCTGCAGTCCTAGTTGACCACTTGTTTTTTAAAAAGTCATCGTAGGATGCACTGTAAACCAGATAGCCTGTAAAAAGGAAAGACAAAAAGCTGGGAGGATTTTAAACTTACGTGGTATTCCAAGCTTAGGTGCCATGTTAAATTTCATGAGTTAGAAGGAATGTAAGCATCTTTGAATTTGTGAGTTAATGCCTAGCTCTCCTGGAACCTCTCAGGCTACAAGAATTTCCTATCATTAGCCAATAACAACAGTGCATTGTATTACAGAATGGTACCAATATGCAATTACTGATTTAAAAGACACTGAAGACAAAAAGATGACAAACTCAACCTATCCACTGCTTTAAGTTAGACACTCACTATGCAGAAACATGAGAACTGTGTAGATGTTGTGCTAAGGGATGAGATTCAGTGGGGAAATGGTGGTGGTGGTGGATGGTTGGACTGGATGATCTTGGAGGCCTTTTCCAATAGTGGTGATTCTATGATATATAAATTATATTCTCCACTTCAACACTGTGGTGTCTAATTTCTTTTATTTTTAGATAAACTGTGCTCTGTGAGATACTGGATCTACAGCTTTGAAGAATTAAGCGCTGTAGGACAGACACCACGTGGCCCGTTCAGGTGCAGCCCAATTCCTTACAAACCTTTATTACATTATTTGGCTCTGCTAGTTCCCATCTCCTTGCCACTGCTGCCATCCACAGAGGTGGCAGCACCAAAGCAAAGGCCTTTTCCATGTCTTACTTCAGATATTCTGGGTCCAATGGCAAATAGACTTTGATTTTCTTCTAAAAATATTTCAGTAATTTATTTCAGTGTTTTCTAACAAGTTTTGAGATTCATTTTTGAAGTCAGTTTGTGCTTTTATGTGGCTCTTAAAAGGTCTGAGGTTGCCTTAGCTCAGAGGAGACTGAATGCAAATGTGAAAGATGCTCCAAAGAAAAATCTGGGAAGTGCTTGCAGTGGTGCTGAGAGTGCTACTCAGGAGCAGAAGTAGTCAGTCAAACTAAGTACTATCACAGACACTGCACTGGTGAGAAGCAATGCCTTCAGAACTGCTGCCACAGAAGCAGAGCCAAAATCTGAAATATCTGGCCCGGCATGAACAGATAACTCTGGCACTGAAGGATGACAAAAGGACCTTTCTCACCACTAAGCAAGCAGCTCACCTCCCTCACAGAACTGTTAACACAGAGAGAATTTCATGAGCAGTTGGCTCAATTTGATAAAAATGGTCATTCAGCAAAACCTTCCCCCCTCAGGAGAACAGCCCAGCCTACCCATGTGCTGGAGACACCAGCTCTGCAGTACCTGTTACCATGTCTCCCCGAGCAGGCTTGGCCCAGTCCACGATGACAAAGGAGTGACAGCCTTCTACTGCCACAACAGTGATGTTATGAGGGGCTTTGAGGGGATGTGTGTCCTTCTCTTTAAGGTCATTAGGGATGATCTCATCAAGGCTTTCCACTTGGAAGTGCTCCAGGGCCTCTGTCAAGGAGCAGGGGGCTGCTGGATCTTTATTTAGATAGGTCACGTAAGGTGCTGGAAGAGACAGGGAAGGGTGGCACTTAATTAGCACATAGATTTCAGAGAGTAACACGCAGGCTGCCAATACCCTGTGTGATTCCTACAGCTCTGACTAATAGACAGGGACCACTGTGGCCTCGGCCAGTTTGGGATCACACCAGGATTTCCTATGTCTCAGTTCGTGTGCATTGCTTTCTCTTTTCAGTGGGCACCAAATGAGTAAAGCCTGGCTCTCTCATCTTTACAGTCCCCATCAGCTATTTATGCACATTGGCAAAGTTCCACACAGATTTCTCTTCTTCATATTGAAGAGCCCCAGCTCTCCTAGCTTCTCCTCACATATCAGATGCTCTAAACCTTTCATCATCACTTTCATGGCCCTAGTGGCTTCCTGCATTTCTGCTTACCCTACCTAGCCAATCTGACTTGGGCAACTCTGGCTGTCCAACCTCTACACATTTCTTTGTACCTTAAGGTGACAGTTTCTGCCAAGTTCTGTAGACTTCCTTGTGCTATGGCAGTAAACCTGACCTAAAGGAACAACATAAGTATATATCATGGTAGAGAAAAGATTAGTGCTGCTTGAGCCCTCTTTAGCCTTTCCTTAGCTTACGCCCCTCAGACCAGACTCTTGCACTTTACCAAAGGAATTTAGAAAGGAAAGCTAAGATTTTGGTGGTCTCCAGGTAAGCAAGCAGTGTACAAATCCCAACAGCTTTAGATTATAGCCTTGCCCTTGCCTGGCAGCTGGAATCTTCTCATGCATGTTATCTCTCTCCATACAGAAGTCATCTGCACTAGGGAGATATGCAAGAAACCATTTACTGGTCTTTGTAATCAGAAACCACTGCAGCAACAAAGCATGGCTCCTGCTCAATTTGATTAATAAGCAGGGGAAAATGGAATGCCAACACTCAGGGCGAGCCCACACTCACAACTGTACCTAATTACCTAAACAGAGGAGGTCCGTTTTTACTGCAAGAGACAGAGGAGAGCAGTCTGGCTGCAAGAACCTCTGCACGCTACCTACAGCTGTTCTGGGATGTTGGGTGGAAACATCACACAGATTCTTGGCATTTTACACATGGGAACAGACCCTACCAGGGCCTTTGATCAGTATCTAAGACTTCACCATGTCCTGTACAAACATTCTGAAACTAGGTTGAAGCAACAGGATGAACAAGAAGAATAATTCCAAAGTGAAGTCTGAACACTTAAAGCAATTAAGAGTGGTCCCCTGGGTATTAAAGGATTGGGAGTCATGAGTTTCCACCTTCCAGGAACATGACCTGTAATCTCTAATTTTAGAATACTTATTTTGACTGGAATTTCACTTTGGCTCAGTAAATAGATTAGACCATCTTGTTACTTATTTAAATGTCACCACAACATTCAAAATAAGGACTATAACACTTGCTTTTGGAAATGTTTATTCAATTGCAATTAAAACAAAAAGGTATTATTTTTTCCCTAGTGCCTTTAAATGCTCTAATGTTTCTTGGTTTACCTTATTGGATTTCATGCCCTTAGGAATTTTTTCCAGATCTTGCAATGAAGCTAATTTTAGCCCTTATAGCTAAATGAATCAAGAAGCATTGTCAGTGAGAGAGCTGAACAGAAACATAATGAAATTGTTTGGACAGCAAAACTGAGGATTCACTGGAAAAAGTCTTGGCAAATATAAAAACAAATATTTCACTCCAGCAGCAGAGCTCCACTATAAGCCACAAAGCCTGCAGATGTTGGAATGGAAAGCAAGACATGATTCAAAAATGACGCTCCATCTCCTGAATCACATCTGAAACACCAGGCAAGCTAGCACATGACCAGACCTCAGCTAAAAGTCCAGACATTTGCAAAAGAATGATAGAGGTCAAGCAGTCTTGGCTGGAGGCTGGAATACAATGCCCTAGCACCTCAAAATCCCTCCAGTCTGATCTCAAGCTGCTTCTCTGACACAGGACCAGAGCATCTCTGAGATGAGAGCAGCAATGCCTATTTACACACTTGAATGGCTCACATATGCTGGAGCAACTCTCATTCCTCCTGCCAGCATACTGTGTGTTCATTCCCTATGCTCCTTCTGCAGAGCAAAGAAATAGCAAAGTCAAATTTACATCTGCAGGCTTTACTTTTTGGAAAGTTCAGATTCAAATGTCATTCACTTATTGACTTTCCCCACATGTCCTAAATGAAACACACCTTTGATGTACATGGTGAAATTACAGGCGTTACATGGGACAGTGAAAAGAACTAGGTCTTCCAGAGAATGATTCACATCTATGTGGAGACTTGTACTGCATGCACTCCTGGTGTGAATTTAAAGTGATGCAGCTGAGCTTATTGGAGCACCAAAGCAGATACTCTTTCTCACTGACTTCAAGTAAACTGAACATGATGCAGAATATACAGCAGAGTACTTACATTACAAGAGTAAAGAAAGGTTTGCACTGCTTCAACAGTATTGGTGCGAGTCCACATGCAAATGTGCAAGCATAAAAGCAATGAGCAAAGTACTGTTGTTTAGGTTTCCCTGATGCCAGTCATTACAAGGACCTCACACTAGTCTGTTGCTCATATTCATGAAATAGCCTTGGCTTAATGGTTGATCTTCCTAGAACAAGAATTACTTGCAGCACTAGCAGCAAGCTACATAATACAAAGTATATCCTTACCAGTGAACCGTTTCTTTCCAGCAATGTCATATTCTGATACAGGGCCAGTACCAACAACACTAGTCTCTGGATAGACAATTTCTGATTCTGCTGTTGTAGTGGTAGTGACAGTAGTGGTGGTCGGTAGCAAAGTGCTCTCGAAAAACTCATAATCTTCAAAGGAAACACAAAATGCAAATGTTAGCCTGTTTTCACATTCACAACACTTCACACTGATTTGGCTTAATTATGAGAATGAAAACATTTACGTGACCAGCCACAATCCCAAAGAAGTGCTGCGTATCCTACTACAGCTACTGCACGTTTCTTATGGGCCTCTAAGTCACAGTTAATCATACTTCAGTGTAGCAAGTGTTTCCACTAAACTGATGGACAGCAATCACCAGGTAAAAAGGTCATTCACACAGGTAAAAAGGGTGACAATAAACAAATGTATATTCTACATATTTATATAATCTATATTCTGAATGTGCGTTATCTGCCATCTCCCCTTACCACCCCTAAAAGAAGACAGCACAGTAATTGAATCCACAGCCACAGCTTTTTAAGCAACCTCCTTGTTACTACTCTAAAATCTTAGAGCTGTTTCCTACTGCTTTTAAACCCTCCAGTAACTTACAGACATGGTGTCTTGTATTTGCCATTTGCAGTCCCATTAAGGGCAAGCAAATTGGCACATATGAACCTCCTGATATAGTACTTGATATTCAGTACCATTCAATCCAGTGCTCTCTGAAAAGCTACCACACTACAAGACTGACACAGAAATTGAAGGGAAAGAAGCATTTGACATCCCTGCCATGTCCTCATATGGGCTATGAAAACTCATCTGATTACTTGGATTTCTTTTTCCTAAAATTGCTGCAGTCTCCTGTAGGTGACCTGCCCCTATAGGGAGCCCCAGAAGAAGACCTGCATGCTGAGGATGTGGGGATGTAAGGAACTTAGGCCGTAGAACTCGTGCAGGTTTCAATTCATTTTCTCCTCAAATCCTAAATGTCAGCCTCAATATGAAGCTTCTGGAATAAAAGTACAAAACTCTCAGGCATTTTTTTCTCTCAGGTGCTGCACTCCCTTTTCAGAGCTTTTTTTGACTGTTGGTTTGACTTAAATTCCCAGGACCACATCCATCAAAAGAAAAACTTTTTTATTCTAGAGCCGCAAATTACACTACTGATACTAAAAGCTCTGAGGTCAGCAGAGGCCTGTACTTATCTGCTTTAATATGTGGGTGTAGGAGCTAGAATATGAGAAATAAAAGGAGCAGAACATCACAAACCAGCCGTGGTGTACAATGAATATTAGTCCCAGTAATTTATTATTTTCCTTCCTTCTGGAAATCAATAATTAAATGCTAAGACTTGAAGCTTCCTCTTAAGCTTTGTGTGTCCTGACTTATAGCACCAAGATGGCATGAACATAACTGCAAAAATGTTTCCCTCTTCTCCTTTTATCTGTTTGCAAATCTTTTTAATTTAAATTCTGAAAGGATTCAGCAGACTAATTATTTTATGCCTAGGTGATCTCACTCAGTGTGAAAACATTTTATAGTCTAAATGCAGACTACACATCAAAAAAGACAAGAAAATATTCATAACACTGGATTCATAATCCGTTGGCACTCTAGTGCTAAAAACACGTGTTTCCAGGGCTCAGACAGTATTTTGATTTTCTATTTTAAAACAGTTCAGTGATTTTGGACTAGATGTTGTACCGGAGAATGTCTAGTAGTGAGTGTATGAACCAGCTCTGAATGTAATTTATTTCCAGAATAGGCTCCTGTTAGATGGCAGGACTGTCAGAAGGGGACCCTCATGTCCATTAACAGTTGCATTTGCACCACTGTCCTTCATGTATGATGTAGAACTACGGAAAGTTTTTCCAGTTCACCACTGCTTACTTAAACTGCCGTGCATGTGTATCAATCTGCCATGCAAACTCAATTTCAAAAAAGAAGAGGGGAAAAGCCAGCAACCCAAAATGTGTCATTTGCAATAGATACTTATAGTTAATCTGTACCATCATCGTATATCACATATGCTTCTGGAGTTGCTGTCACTTCTGAATCCAGTCCTGAGAATGTATCTACTGCAGGAAAAAGAAAAAAAAAAACAAATGTTGTAAAATTCAGTGGTCTCATCCTCACCCTCCTATTAAAATATTAAAATAAAGTTTAAAATAAAAATATTTATCCAGTTGATTTATAAAGAAATAAGACAATCACCAAGTTTGCCAGATAACACAGCGACAGTCCATTCCGCATATTTAGAATAACTGATGAGTAGCTAACTAATATTAACAGCCAGGAGTTCTGCTGGAGGAAAATGGTTTGAGAGCTGCTTCTGAAAACTGAGAGCAATACACCTTCCAGGGGCTCTGCCCTGGGCTCTACGGCTCTTGGAGCAAAGGCAGACTATTTACGACCACATAGCACTCATGTCAGGATTTAAAAATATTCTACAGTCTCAAGAGTTGCAAATATAAGAAATTCGTATATATATAAGAAAAGAAAAATTCAAAGCAATTCAAACAACTGAAAACTTCCATTCAAATATCTTTCGCAAGGTATGAAAAAAATCAAGCAATCCACCAATGCAGTCCAAAAGGTATGAATTTGTGCAGTGATGCAAGTTGTGCTGGGTCTCCCAGTATCCGGCACCCAGATCTCCTCTCCACTTGCTCTAGTCTGATCCAGTATGCTGAACAGCCATTACATGTTAGGGGATATACATGTAATTCTGAAGTACTGTTTCTGCCTTGGTTTCATCCAAAAGGAATTGAAATTGTTCACACAGAAATTGTCCCATAATGCATATAAAAGCATGGCAAGTAGAGATGATTGGGAGGTGTACATCAAAACCCTCCAATTCAAGCCAAAGGCCAATGCAAACGCTTCCTAAATTCCTGCTCATGTAAATCACATGTAAATCATCTTAATCTCTCTGCACATGAGGTATCCAACACCTAATACACCAACTGCCAGGTAGCTCAACTTGTGAATTTGGAAGGCTTCCCAGCATGCTTGGAGAAATTTCTCCACAATATTCTGAGTACACAAGGCTCAGACTAGCCATGAAAAGCAATGCAAAGAAATCAGAAGTGTGATGCCAAAATTCACAGCAGGTAAAATCAGAAGTCTTCAATGAAACATTGGGTTTGAGGGGAGGGCAGTACGCAAACAGAACAGACAGGCAGCAATGACCTCAAGATAACTGCTAAATTAGTAAGTTCATACAGAACTTGGTGTGAGAGAAAGAAATGTGATTTTCACTAGGCTAGTACTATGAATACTGGAATTTTTCAACCGCAAACACTAAATAAATTACAAATTCAAATGATACATTTTATATTGCTTTTTTAAAATTTAAAACCAATAATTATTGTAAGAAATGATGGATTTTTTTCTACTATATGAAGTTTCTTTTAAAAATGAATAATACAGCAGTAATTTTAATTCCAACATAAGCTACAAAAACACAGGAAATTGTTAAATCTCATCAGACTTTCATAGCAATTCTGACATTTTCTAATGGTATGTTTAGGCTGCACTCTTCAGAAGATCAGCCACTTGAAAGCCACCTTGACAGGCTAGATTTTCTGTGGAATTCTGCAGATCTTCTTTGACCCCATCAGAGTAATCAGGAGACTCAGATAAGCTAGAAATTTGAAGTATTTTGTATGGTAGATTTCAACTCATTCACACCTATTAGCTAAGGAGCTTTCATTCATATACAATGTATTTATTTATGCTGAATTCTATTTTCTATTTTTGTGCCTGTGCAGCCTATTCTACTTCACTTTCTGTGTTTTGTTGCATTAGCTATGGAATGAAGAGGATGGGGTAGTACCCAAAAGATGTGCCACTATTATTTTCTCCCCATATATCAGCTGCATTTCTCCTGCTTGCTCCAAGCACCCGTGCTGCATTTTTCATTTAACCCTACCTGTGCCAAGTAAGGCTACATCTTGTGTTTGCCATGGTCTTTTGCCATCTGTGAAGACAGCAGACTGCTCAACCACCACTTGATTTTATCACACAAAGCAAATGGTTGAGGTTCCACTTTTATTCCATGTGAGATCACTAAAAAAAACTAACTAATTTCACTGGCAAATCGCTCCAGTGTGGTCAATCCCCTTCCTGAAAGTTCAAGACTTTTGATTCTAGTGAAAAGTTGATAATAAATTCTGCTGGGTTAAGCAAGAATTCTGCCAGAGAGTAAGAGAATTTGCCAAAGCTTAAGCAGAACATGTGGCGTTGTTTTTTGGCACTTGCAGACTCTGGCTGTTTAGGAGTAAAGCTCTTAGAAACAAAATAACAAGCTTTGGAAGAATAAGCATTTCATTAAATGAACTGGAGCGCGTTCCAGATGCAGATTAAAAGGAAAGACAAAGCAGAAATATGATTTGGAAACCGTCAATGGAGAACAGCATGAAATGTTTTGATAGTTCAAGTAGTAGTTGTTTATCTCTCTTGAAACAGATACAGCACTTGTTAAACAAACAAACAGCAATGATTAAGTAAATACTATCATCATGCTTTCTTCCCAAGGAAGCTCCTCTGTGAACAGGCAGGTTGTCTTGCTGCATTCATAAATTGCTGGCCACCAGGATGAAGGGAGAAAAAGAAAAAAGATGCTAGAAAATCCTAATCACTCTTCAGACAAACTTTCATACTTGTTAGGTTGCTCAAGTTATATAAGGAGTGGAAATCCAATATCGTCTTGTACTTGTACACCTCAATCCATTTGCAGACTTACTGTTGAAATGCCAGACAGTTTGGAAGTGACTTTGAGAGTCATCCTCACTGAACACACAATCTGTACAAAAATACTTTTTCTCATTCATGGCTCTAACAAAGTTCAAAGCATCATCAAGCTATCTGATGGAAGGCAAAATAAAAGCCCCAAAACACACAGAATCACAGAAACACCAAACAGAATGTTTTTACACATTCATAAATTCACAAGAAAACTCCACAACCCACACCTCTCCTAAAATAATTTGTATTGTTCAGCTTCTGGAACCTTTTCTCAGATTTAGCTGCTCAGATTTAGCTATGCTATGCTTCACAAAATGTTATTGTTCTTAATATAATATAATTTATTTTTATATATATAAATAATATATATTCTCAGAAGAGGTCCCTCATGTATCAAATAGCACAAGTGGTAGGAATGCGAGGGACACTAACACAACCAAAAATTATAGTCCCACTCAGACAACTTACAAAATACCAGGCCGACCATGTACAGCAATATTTGTAACACTTTCGTAAATACATAAGAGAGCAGTGAAAGTACCAAGAGGAAAACCAAAAATCTTCAAAGAAATATTTAATGACACAGACAACCATGGGGCTAAATATTAGATATACATTAGTACCATAAGTTATTGTAATTCCATCTGTACAAGGCAATATAGTCTCTAACTTATTACTTACCCAGTGAAACTAGTAAGGAAATTTTCTGTCTTCGCAGATCCTTTCCAAAGCTGCTGTCTTTACACTCACTACTATTTGCTGAAGCCACATCTTTCCCTATCTTCTTTACTCTTCAGTGTGATAGTTCAGACTTCCAGGCCATGGTTACATGACCTACTAGTAAATCTACTTTGGCTTCAGAGACATAGGTGTATAAGAGAAGGTAAATGGGCTTAGTTACTCATTGAAACTAGCTACTCCAGATGGCAGATGTCTGACTGCAAACTCTTTCTTTAGGTTACAGCCATGCTTCTGCTGCCCCTGGGTAGACTAAGCTGGGGACTACCTATAAGTGGAAAGAACAAGGACTGCCATGGTGTTCCTTGATCTAGTTTCATAAAGTAAGTAGCTAACTGATTTTCAGTGCAACATTCAGGTGACAAAAGGATAAAACCTGATAAGAACAGGCTCAACACTCCACAACTGCAGTTGAATTTATGTTTGTTTTCCTTGGATTTTTGATTTGCACAACATCCTAAGCTTGTTTAACTGCATGAGAGAAACAATGGCATCTACCAACACCATTTTTTATCTTTAGATGAAAAAGAAATTAATGTACAAATCTTTGCATTATCTGTGCAGAGCCAAGGTTGTCTTTCCCCAAGTTCATCCATACTGTGCTGCATTTCTGCTTGAAAATCTCTACCTCTGAGGTGTGGCGAGGTAACAAAAATCCCAATTTTTGAATATTCATCCCACTATAGCTCAAAAGAGACTTTTCAGAACTTACTGTGAGAAATGAATGCAAAACAAATAAGCTAGAAAGACTTTTTTGGGTCCTTCCCTGGCTTGGAGTGAGGACTAGATTCTAGGTGATTGCTTTAGCAACAGAAACACTGCCTATGTTTGTGCATATTTGCACGAACATACGTGAAAAGACTGGATTCAAAAGAAGATGAGTGTTTTTCTGAAATCAACATATTTCCATGATAAACTTCAGCTTTGGGGCAAGCTAGCATTTTACTGGAAAACCATTTAATACGCAAACCCTTCTCTAGCTTCTCCAATCTCAGCTCCTTACTTTATCATTAGGACCAAAATCTTCAGAGGCAGATTCTTTTCTGCTTTACATTTATGCAAGTGTGGTGTACAAAAAGCATGACCAAACAAGTCCAAACAGCAAAAAAAGAATTTACCTTCTGCATTGCACTCTGGCAGGCCATCGAACCCTAACAGTAAGTTGCCTTCATCATCATACTGTGCATAGGTGCCTGGAGGACAGGTTGGGGGTGGTTTCTCAGTGGGAGGTTCAGTTGTAGTTGGTTCAGGAGTGGTAGTTGTAGTAGTTGTTGTGGTGGTTGTAGTAGTTGTTGTGGTGGTTGGTGGGAGTGTTGTTGTAGTTGTAGTGGAGGGAGTGGTTGTTTTCTTAATCATTTCAAGACCAATCAGAGGTTTCCCTCCAAGGCTTATTATAGGTTTATCTTGTGCACTTGCTACAGGCTTACTAAATCTGCCGTGTCCAAACAAAGGTATTCCATCAGGACTCACCATTGGGGCACCCTTTTCATCTAGGAGAGAACAAAATCAAAATATCTCATGCATTATCTGTTGCAGACTTATAGTATGGTACTTAGCAACAGTAAAAACCACATGAACGCTGAAAGCAATTACAACTTGCTGTAATTAATTTGGCCAAAAAGGATGTTGTTATCTAGAAAAGACACATAGCTAAGAAAATCACTAAAAAGTTCATAAGAATCTCAGGTAGATCACAATACTGTTCAGTGATACCGGCTGTCTGATGAATATTTATTGGGTTTATTGGGAAGAGTAGAGGGAGATTTCCTTTCAGAATCACAATATGCAGACTTTGCCCACATTTAATCTAAATCGGTCTTTTAACTGATGAAAAGTAGGATGAATCCATATTCTGTTCCCTATCAAATATGCACAAGGAAAGACTGGAATGAGCTAGTGAGGTGCTGTCACTGCCACTTTTGTGCCAAGTCCCAGATACTGCAAGTATTCACGATCACCAGTACAACTGCAGGCACTAAATCTGCATTCAAGAGATCTATTCAGATGGAGTGATATTCAGCCAGCAGTGTTTTCACAAATCATACACAGGGTTTTTTGCTATCTGTAGTCAGTTTCAGAAAACAAACAAAAACCATCACATATCTATGACTGGCACTGTGCAAGTAGAAGAATAATTATTTTTATGCACAGAAATAAACAAGTATCGATCTCTATTCTGGCTCACTTCTGCAGTCCCTTCTAATACTGATACAAGTGAAACAGACTTGGGTTATTCTTTCTGCCCCATACTCAGGAACCTTTGCAGTGTGCCCTTAGGCATCCCCAGATCCTGTGATGTTACCTCCTTTGCGATGTTATCACCTTTGGTAAATGTAAAAGGAGAACTGGCTTCAATGGATGAAGAGAAGGCTGAGGTACTGAGTGAGTTCTTTGCCTTGGTCTTCACTGGCAGCCAGGATTCCAGTACTTCTCATGTCCGTGAGCCCTGCATCCCTAAACCTCCAGGTGGGGACTGGGGTGGTAAATCCCCCCCCGCTGTGAGGACAGAGCAGGTCTGAGACCGCCTCATGAGACTGAATGTGTACAAGTCTATGGGGCTGGATGGCGTGTATCCCAGGGTTCTGAAGGAGCTGGCTGAGGTGGTTGCTGAGTCACTCTCCATCATATTTGAAAAGTTGTGGCTGTCAGGTGAGGTCCCGGATGACTGGAGAAAGGGTCACGTCACTCCCATTTACAAGAAAGGGAGCAAGGAGGACCCCAGGAAGTACAAGCCAGTGAGTCTCACCTCTGTTCCTGGGAAGATCATGGAACAGATCATACTGGATGACATGCTTGATCACATGAGGAATGGGCGTGTGATCCATGACAGCCAGCACAGCTTCACCAGAGGAAGGTCATGCTTAACCAATTTGGTGGCCCTCTATGATGGAGTGATGGCATCAGTGGACAAGGGAAAGGTGACCGATGTCATTTACCTGGACTTGAGTAAGGCCTTTGACATGGTTCCCCACCACATCCAAATTGGAGGGATGTGGATTTGATGGGTGGATTTGATGGATGCATAAGAAATTGGTTGAAAGGCCGCAGACAGGGTGATCATCAATGGCTCTATGTCCAGGTGGAGGCTGGTGATGAGTGGCATCCCCCAGGGGAGAGCTGCTGGAGAGGGTCCAGAGGAGAGCCACAAAGATGATCAGGGGACTGGAGCACCTTCCCTACGAAGACAGACTGAGGGAGCTGGGCTTGTTCAGCCTGGAGAAAAGAAGGCTGCAGGGTGACCTCATTGCAGCCTTTCAGTACCTAAAGGGAGCCTACAGAGGGAAGGGGAATCAACTCTTTGAAAGGGTTGATAACTGCAGGACAAGGGGAAATGGTTTTAAGTTGAGGGAGGGGAGATTTATGTTGGATGTCAGGGGGAAGTTCTTTACAGAGAGACTGGTGAGGTGCCGGAACAGGCTGCCCAGAGAGGCTGTGGATGTGCCGTCCCTGGAGGTGTTCAAGGCCAGATTGGATGGGACCCTGGGCAGCATGGTCTAGTATTAAATGGGAAGGTTGGTGGCCCTGCATGTGGCAGGGGGATCGGAGATTCACGATCCTTGAGGTCCCTTCCAACCCTGGCCATTCTGTGATTCTGTGACTGTCTGATGGTGACCTGAAGTATAGTAATCCTAAATGGCTTGTGCAGGACCTAAGAATGCTTGGAGCACCAAACAGCTCAAAGATTTGTACCATGTGCAAAAAACTTTAGATTTTTTTCTGTAAAATGGAAGCAACTTACCAACAATTGTACGTCCGTCCCCTCCTAATTTCACTCGAAGTGGGTTGCCTTGGGAATCTTGGAGGTATTTTCCTTCAACATTTAACACTAGTCCTCGGTCAAGATCTACAATCTAAAAGCAATAGATGGACTCAAATTTAGCTAGTGTGAGAGAATGTGAAAAGAAATCCTGGGGAAATTCTGATGGTAAGTGTGATGAAGAATAGGTACAACACCTCCAGACAGACTTTTAAAAGTGAGTATAGGAATCACTGATAAATTACTGCTGAAGAAGGCAAATCCCCAGGAGTGAGGCTTCAATGTTGCATAAGAACCATATTCATATTGGCCTCTATAATGCGGGCATGTACAGGAGCAACTCCCTTGACTTGCTGCACTGAGTTTTTTGGGCTGCACTACTCCTAAGGTGGACTCATGTAACGCTTCTTTGAGTATGACCCCAAGTCCTTTTAAAAACAGTATTTAAAAGTACATCTGCTAATCAAAAAAAGAAAAATATTAAACTAGTTAATTTAGATTGAAGTAGCAGTGAAAACAAAGTTACTAAGATTTTAATTGAGGTAGGAGACTGAAGAAAAGCCTCTGTCTCATAAAACAAATCTGTCTGAGAGCCTGGACTGAATTTAAGAGGTTACTTCAATTAAAATCCAGTCCTCATTGCTATTTCAACCCAAAACAGCTGAATTGTGTGCTGTTTTAACCTGGGTTATTACATGCTGTGGCACAGAGCACAAAAATACAAAAGCTGCTAGCTGATGAGAACTGGGAAGAGTACAAGAGCAGTACTTTCAAGTTGGCAAGAAAAGCTTGAATTTGGTGTTGCAGAAAAGACTGTAGCAGGAGGAACAGTAAATCATGAGATTTGCAGAGGTCAGGCAGACTCTGGAGGCCTTCAGGCCCCAGATGATGACAGATGACGACACAGGTCCTCTTGCTTTACAAGATGTTTAGAATGTTCTACTTGCAGCAATGTCTCCCTCTCCTGCAGCAGGGACAGATGCCCCACAGCTTCCCTAGGACCTTTCTAGCCCACTTTCTGAAGTCTATCTGAAGAATTTTGGACTTGCTTTTCAAAACGCCTTCCTTGAATGTGAGTTACCTGATGCACTTTTCTGTGCTCCTCTATTGCAATAAAGAAGACTGAAATGGCCATAGAATAATTGGTTTTATGCCCCTTCTTTTACTTGTATCATGTGGTGTTCTATTCTATGAGCAGCTCTACTGACATCACTGAAGCTGGTCAGAGCCTTACCCTACCCAGTGTTTGAACAAGCATGCATGAAACATTATTTTCTTCACTACAGTGGTTGGTCATAAACTGACTGGAAAGGATTTTAAAAGTCAAGTATTTAGGCACCTAGTAGGACTTGTTATTAATAGTGCGTGAGATCTGAAAGTATCACTAGAAATTAGACTGAAACACGAAACACTCAAAAGTATCATTTTGAGGCCTGTCACCCCATAAAACCTACTGTGACATATTTGGTTTTAGAGCAACTTGCCATTTATGGAGCAACTTCTCATGTTGACAGTCTTGTTCAAGAGCCTCTCTCTGGAGATGCATCTGGAAGAAGCATCATCACAGAGCTCATCTTTCATGGGAACTGCTCTGGACAATTTCCATTCACACTGTGCAGCAGCATCCTGAGTCACTGGGGAGCATAAGTTCCACTGACCATGACAAAAAAGTTTTGCTAAGTCTACGGGAGTACTGATGCAGTTAAGCATTCAAAGTTTTAAATAAAATGTTTGAAATGTTTGAATAATGAAATAGAGTATTTAGATTTAAACAAAAAAGTGGAATTACATCATTAAACCACCTAATTTTACAGCTTCTTTGACTAGGGGTACTCTTTCTCCTCTATTCTCAAAGAAAAAGTAAGTAAAACAAAAGGCCAAAACATCTCGAATTTGCAGAGGTCACCCTACCCACTTTGTTCCTTGTGGGCCATTGATTACTCTCTGTCCACTTGGTTTTCCATTATTACCAGTTAATATTTTTCCATTTCCATTCTTTGTTGTAAGGTTAGGTCGGCCATTGTAACCTGAAATAAGAGAAGGAAACAACAGTGGTTTAGAAGAAAATTGTGCATACTACAAAGCATAGTAGTTTATAACATAGTTTAAAATGCAGTTTAAAATGCAAAGGAATACAAAACCTCTTAAGAATATACTGTTAAATGCAAATCTTGTGTAAGTGTTTTACTGGTGAAGGTTCTAAGATGACTCCCACTAGCAACCCTTAGCTTTGTTTAACAGATGCAGATATTCAGGACTTTCTCATGATACATCTCAAAATCTGTAATCAATATTCAAAAAGTAAGCAACTGAACCAATGTGTAACATCATTGCTGGATGTGAGAAGCCGTACAAAACCCTATTCAGCTGCCCATTTGGGCTGCCATGCATTGCAGCAGAGGTGGAAACATGGCCATCAAGACACTTTTGAACTTTGTAAACATTTGGGGTGTGTGTTGAGAGAAGAAATCTTATTAAACAGAACAACTTTCCTAATCTATCCTTACACAAAACTGAAGACCCAGAAATCACTATGGATGATGGGAGCCTGAGCAGATCAGACTTTGGGACCAAAGGCCTAGGGCACACATGGATTAGACAGTGTCCTCAAAAACTGGGCTCCCTGAGAACGTCCAAAATAAAAAAGTAGAATGTTATACTAAACAACTGAGTTTGCATTCTGATAGAGAACTTTTCAAGGATTGCTGAACTTATGAAAACCTCAATTCAGTAACATCAGTAGAACAAAGACAAGATACCTTGCCTATAAGGAGGTCTAACAAACTGCCGCTGGGAAGGGCTCCGTAGCCTGGAATTCAATAGTCGCTGGCGAGGGGACAAAGTGGAAGAGGAAACAGTTGGAGGAACAGTGTGTGTCGTGGTAGATTGAGAATAACGTGGCCAGATGAAGCTTGGTTTAGAAGGGGTATGTTTGTTAGAGGAATGAATAACTCGTGACGCCACAGCAGAGCTGCCTGGAGATTCAGGAGAAGATATTTTTAATGTTGGAGTTTCTTCCTTCTCTTCCTCTTCGGATCCTAGTTTGTGAGGTAGAAGAGTGTCCATAGATTTTCTCTTATTGCTAGCAGTGTCATATGTGTTTTTATTACCTCTAGAAAGAGAAGGGGACCACTTTGCTGCCAAAGATGTAGGTTTCTCTTCCATCTCATTCTGATCATACTCACTGTTATAATCATCCTCTTCATCAGAAACGGACTGACGAGATTTAGAAGAGGAAAAGGAAGGAACTTTTCGAGGAAGTTCAGTTTGGGACATTTTAGATGGTAACAGGTCATATTTTTTCTCTGTATGGGACACTATTCTTGTAGCAGCCCTTGATTGACTAGATAATGAGGGACGAGTTTGTCTTGAAGAAGAGGATGATAACTTTGAATTATACTGGTTGTCTTTTGCTTTATCGCTGGCAGAACTAGAGTCTGGCTGATTAAGTTTTGATTTGTGGGAAGGTACCTGAGAACCTGGCTGCTGTTGCTTTGATTGAGACAAACTTGAGCTTCCCTGAGAGAAAGATGTAGGTAATCCCCTAGAAGTGGACACTTCCTTAGGAAACACAGAGCGACTGCTGGCTCTGTCACTGTCTTCTGTTACATCCTCATCATTATCTTCCTGCAATTCCTCATTACTCTGGGATGAGACAGGAGATGGTAGCCGCCTGCCCCTGGAATGCAGTAAGGAAGGACTGGTTTGTACCTTCTGCAGAGGTTCCGAACGGGAGGTCTTCTGGGTCTTTTGTAATGGAAGATGAGAAGAGAATGTCTTTTTAGGCAAAGATACACTTGGATGGCTTGGGTCCACCTCATGAGTTACAACAGACTGCCGATTTGATGGCAAACCCCTGAGTCCAGGCTCTGAAGTTTTAGAAGGCACTTTCACCAGCAAGGGATTTGGCTTTTCTTCCACACTGCCAGAGAGATCATTATTTTTAGCTGGCAGAGAATGGGAAGAGGCTTTAGGAGAAGGCACATTAGTATTACTTTGCCTCAGTTGCTTTGTTTCGTTATCTGAGTACGTAGGAACAGACGAGGCAGAAGAGCGCTGTGCTGAGGATGGTGACAATGCTGATGGCTCACGTTTCTCTGCGCTAGTCTGCCGTGTTGCGTCTGGTGTGTGGATCCGAACAGGGGTCCTCCCTGAGGCAAGAACAGGGTGGACTGTCCGACTAGAAGACAGGGGTCTAACAGTCCTCCTGTGATCCTGGGCTTTTGGCAGTGTCACTGGAGCTTCTTCAGATGAATTATGATCCTCTGTCACTTCAGTAGACTGGAGATCAAGTTCCAGCTCTCCTGTCTTTCTGGAGGGTAACTGAGATTTACTTGGAACACCTCCTCGAGTCAAGACTTTATTCTTATATTCAGAAAGAAGACTGTTTTTATCACCAACACCAGGTGAATGAACAGATGACTGCTTAGAGGAAAGTGACATCTGCACTTGTGAAGAAACAGAGGAACTTTGAGAAGGAGATGAACCAGCATTCACAGGTTTTTTAACCCCTGAATTGTCTTGAATCTTTCTTTGTTGCTGAGCAACTGAATCCTCATTAGGAGCTGAAAAAAAAAAAGTGTTTATTCATAACAATAGCAGAACAAAATACAAGAAGAGAAACCAGTCAGGTAGCAAGAACAAGACTACTTAGGAAAACATGAGACAGTATTTATTTCTGTGCTAATCCACTTATGTGGATTTTTTGGTAACTTGAGTAAAACTTCAAGCAATTAAAATCAAATATCTAAAAGTGGGGCTTGCAACATTCGGTCAGCAGAACCAGATCTTTAGCAGAACTTAGTCATGTTTATGACAGCATGCTGCACTGTTCTGTCTGAGACAGGACACATTTTTAATTTAGGATTCAGCAAAATCCCACAACAGCACCTCTTTGGCAAGGAGGCAAACACAGAGTTGTATGAAAGTAGGCCAATTTAGCTGACTTTAAAGAGCAGGAGTTGTCAAGAATAGTGCAACCAAAGAACTAAGTATGGTTTTATTTGGCCTTTGCGTAACAAAAGCACATATATTCATGCAGCATACCAGGAAATAAAGTATGATGTGCCTTTATTTAAAGTATTACAATGTTCATAATATTACACGTGGTAGAGCAATGAATGCTCATTTATATGCTTATCTACTATAAGCTTATCTGCTTGTCCATAAGCATCTCTTTGGACAATATAATGATGAAAAGAGCTAGCAGAAACAGTGTTGAAGAAGTAAAATCCCCCAGGTTAGATAGAGGGAGCACAGGAGAAGCTACGAAAAGCCAGAGAATGAATGTAACTGGAACCTAGGCAAGAATAGACAGACTAAGCAATTAGTGACTGGCTTGCTGCTTACCTGCTGGGATGGCGACACTGAAGGCTTTAGACTGAGGACCGGGTCCCCTCCTGTTTGCTGCACGAATTTTGAAAATATAGCGCTCCCCAGCCTGCAGACCATCTATTATGGCTGATGTTGTAGCTCCAGAGTAGGTGATGGACTTTGCTCCAAAAGGCTTGAGAGCAGGGGCGTATGAAAGAATGTATTCTGAAATGATTTGGCAGACGGTTGGAAGGAGGAAACTGAAAACAGTCCTGTTTCCAGCGGACAGACTGTATGGGTAGGATGAATTAGAACGTGCATTACTAAAATTAATACACTAGCAATGCACGTCGAGTCAACAGCTGGAGTACAAAGAAATGATATATCTACAGATCGGTAAGTTAAATAAATATTTGTTCATCTTTATAGAAAGATAAAAACAAATCATTTCAATGATCTAATGACTGAGGTGATTTAAGAAATTTGTCTTGTTCTCATCTTTCAGATTAGGATTACAGTGGTACACATGCACCCTGCTAGTTGTCTGTAGGAAGGGATAACTGTGGGCATGAAGAGGAGCCACATGTAGATTTCCTTGTTTTTTGAAGCCTCTATAAGAGGCCAAAACAGGATTCTGAGAATAAATTCCAAATGAATGAGTGAAAAACTCTAAAACTCTAACACTACTAAGAACATGGAAATCATTTTTTTTCTAAAAATGAGATTGTATTCAGTGCATTAAGAAATAATCCAAGCACATGTCATCAAAACAAAAAAAAAAAAGTCATGAATATGGAAATGCATTTGCTGCTTAGACAAAACAAACACCACATGGTATTAGAAGGTATTATGAACTTTGAATTAGATTTTGTTTGTTTTAGAATGCAGAGGAGATGTTTTAATTACAGAAAAACTGGTGTTACTCTGGTAGCTTTCAAATGGCTACCAGAAGGCAGTTCTTTAATATGTGGTATAAACACATAAAAAGGAAAGACTGCAAAACAAAAGGACAGAAAGACAAAAATCCCAGATTATCACGTGCTATCAAAATGACTAAGAAGTGCTAATTCAGTGATTTCACTTAGCCAGTGTATATATTATGTATGCTGTTTATTTAGTTTAAATAACACTTCATAGTGTAACACTCCATGTAACACTTCATAGCCAAGCAAAATGTAATGATACACTAAGTGCATATAAGTGTTCAGCCCACAGGTATCTTTAAAATAGTTCATCTAGATGAACTGTCTAAAGATCAGCAGCCAAATATGGAAGAAGGGTTACAGACTGCTCAAAATTACAAGCAGATTTTAAATTTCAGATAATGTCCCTGCATGACCATATTTTTAAAATAATAATTCATAGTCAGAATTGCAGTTCTATTGAAGTAATTGGCAAAACTCCTTCTGAGTTCAAAGAGAAAAGAAGTCCAGCATTGCCTGGAAGAATGAAGAATGCATACAGCAAATCTTTTACAGGGACACAGCACACTTCCCTCCAGGACTGGGACTTTTTAAATCCTGAGATGCTACAGCGCTGATAAGGCACTTCCAGAAACCTGTGTAACTGGAGAACACAATCCCATCAATCAGTGGGAATGAGAGAATCCAAAAATCCTGCCTATTTCTTTTTGGAGGGAAAAAGGGAAAAAAAATCCAAGAAAGCTTTTTTTTTTTTAAACATCCCATGCAAGTTAATGGCCACTCACTGACAAATGAGCTTTCCACCCACGTATGACACTGCTACACTGCACAAGCCTTATGTGTGAAATCTGTTGAAATCTCTATTTGTGCTTGCTTTATAAGCAGAGGCTTTCCTTCCACAGTAATCTACAAATAAAACACAGTACAAACTCACTCACATTCTTGGCAGCCACTCAACGCTTCCTTAGTTTTTTTGTTTGTTTGTTTTGCCTAACAATCCAATTACAAATCCTTTGGGAAAAACCCTTCCTGAGCTCCATTTCAACCTGCTTAATGATGAAGAAGAGGTAAGTATGCATGTGTGACATCTCAGGAAGCTCTGTGATATCCTCGGAACAAGGTGATGGCTTCCCAGCAGTGCAGTAGAAAATCTGGGCTGGAAACAAGGAAATCTTGCTCGGGTGTGAGCCACTAACATCTAAAGAAGTCCCAGCAGAGTCAGCAGTTTAAGCTTGCTGCGTAGTGGCAATCTGCTTTTGAGAAGACCAGATCCAATTCAGAGTTACAAACTGAGAATGATGACTTACCTTTGACTTTTCCTTCACTCTCTGGGAGAGCATCCCAGGATGCTGCTACAGAAGTTGGTTTACCCTTCAAGGGCCAAACATCTAAATTTTCAGGTGCACTTGTAGGAGCTGTGAAATAGACAAACAATAGAAAAGGCAATTAAGAAAGCATGAGCTACGTGGCACTTGCTTTTTGCTTCTTCTTCTCGTGGCAGAAATGCCTATATGGTCATTTCAAAGACAAATGCAAAGTACATACAGAGCTCAGGTCCATGCATGCCCCTATTACATCTCTGTCAGGCTGATGCATCCAAAGGAAGAGGCAAGTCCAAGCTGCAGTGCTGTTCCTCTAATATACCCAAATCACCTCTCCCACTCTCATCTCACTGCAGCAGCACTAGTTCTTCTCCATACATACCCGCCTCTGGGGTTCGTTGGAAGACAGACACACTCCATTTGCCTTCCTTTTCTCCCTCCAAGATTTGGACAGCAAACTCATACATGGTATCTGGTGCCAAGTTCTCCACCAGCGCCCGCCGGTTGGACACCTGCTTGTAATCCCACCTTGCTGACTCTCCCTTTTCTCGATAACGAACATTGTACTGTCTGGGATTAGACACACAAGGAAACAAAAGTTCAAACACAAAGCACATTAGCAGAGTGAAAGCAACAGCCCCCGAGGTCCCAGCCCCATGTTGCTGCCTAGTCCCCATCCCACTGTGGTTTCTCTGCTTACTTTTACCTCCAGATGGTGAAGCACCCCCTACCAGCCACTGTCATAGAGACATGCACATTCCTGTGCCCTAAGTGAAACTGCTCCCGCTACCAACTGTTATTAAATAAATGCAGAACTAATCATTACTGCACTGTCAGCATTTCACCTCCAGTGTCTATTCAGACAAAGACACATGGGCTAACTACCTATTTGCTGCAACCTTCTGCTTTTCATACTGTTGGTCCGTCCAAGCAACGAGCACAGACTGAGAGGACATCACTCGAACAGTTATGTCCTGCACCACCTCCACCTCTTCCTCCTCTGAAATGAGAAAATAAAATGGCACATCAATAATAAGAATAGTGGAGATCCCATTAAAAAAAAAAAAAAAAAAAAAAAACCAAAAAACCAAAAAACCCTAGTAGTTTATGCTATAATAGGCAGACAGCATGGATGCATAGCAAAGACAGTAGTAGTGGAAAAGCACATGCATTTGCTTACAGGACTTGAGTACTCATATATTCTGTAGTCCTTTAATATTTTGCTCAAGCAAGCAGCTACAAAGCACACTTCTTTCAAATGGGCTATTAATGTAGATAATACAAGATTTTCCATTGTAAACAAACTCTCCTGCACACTGGCAAAGAGTTCTTATCTACTACTGAAAAGTGGATTAGAGGACCTATCCACAAAGAACACACATTTTTCATTACCTCTCATGATAGCAGTGTCTCATAAACAAGCCACAGAAGTGGAAATCTCTGCCTTTGTCCTGAAAGTGGTTGCTTGCAATGGGAGCATGCGAAAAGTGAAAGTAAGCATGAGTAGTGGATGGCAACACCTCCATAGAGAAGATGGGATTTTAATAAGACATAGCTCCCAGTTCTGAAAAAGGTATTTTCTATCACCATCAAAATACTTGAAACAAATCCATCCACACTACACTGTTCTAATCATAATGCAAGGGAGCAAGAAGGTGGCATAGGCAAGGAGATGACTCAGAAATTCACTCATCCTTTCTGATCCCATCTACAGTATATGTAACACTTTCCCTCCAAAGGAAAGTGAACACTTTCCTATGACTTTGCTGTCTGGGCTGACTGGAAATCAACCCTGCAGAAAACAGGGCAGAGGTGTGACAAGAAGGCATCTAGTTGTGGAGGTGCTGGCTTCCATTTAATCAAGCCTTCTCATGGGGTTATTGCAGTTCATAATGTTTGCCAATAGCTACAGCAGAGGAGATTAAAAAATAAAGAAGAAAAAAAACAAAAACTCAACCATATTATGGGATTCTGTTTTTTTATTAATACTGCTTGAGACACAGAAGCAAAGACAACCACCAAGCACTTTAACCCACATAGAGAAACCTATCTCTAGCATTTGCAGTCAAGAAACACAAAGCTATCACAATTCAAAAGTCTCCAGGAATTGACAGTTGATGTGAAAGAAACATACCTATGACTTTCCTTTTAGTTAAAGATGACCTATAGACAGGTTGACTGCGTCCTTGGGTACTCCGTGATGGCAAAGAAACCACATGAACTGATTCAGAGGCTGTACATGGGAGGGAAAAACAGATTTTTCTGTAAACTTGATAATTGTACAAAAAAAACAACAAACACTTTACAGGCAAAAATCCATTTTATTCTTTTTTAAGATATGAAAGGATACATAATTTATTTGGATTCATATAATTTATTTCATAAGTTTCAGAATGCATATGGTAAGAACAATAAAGTTGGTACTAGAAGCAGGAAAGCAAATTATTAACATGAAAAAAACACATTACAAGATTTCTATCCTCTAGCCTTGAGTTCCTCTCCTGAGTATTTGATTATTTAAAAAACATTTGTTCTCCATCTTGAAAAAACTGTAATATAAAAGAATGAAAACAAGAAGATGGTTAAAACCACGTTACATAGAATTTCTCATCAAGATGCACTATGATACCAAATTCCCTCTAAAATCACGACCAAAAAAAAAAAAGATAAAGCAAAAACCCACAATACATAACACCTAGAGACAACCTCAGCCTGAAGAAACATAGAGTAAGGATGAAAGTGTAAGAAACAGAAGCAGGAGCAGCAAACACAGCAGCCAAGCACTACAGAGAAACTCGGACCAGAAGAGAACTGGATTGCCAACACAACATTTGCACAGATGTGGAAGAACTTCCAGCTACAGTGAGTCTCTTTCCAGAGCTGGTCTTGGCAGAAAGATGAAAAGAGAAGGGATGAGAATAATTAGGAGATCCCAGCTAGGAAAGGCTGTGAAACCCTGGAATAACTGATAAAGGTGACCTAGAAGTTCTCTCTCCTTGGATAAACCAAGATAAATATGTTCTTTTTGTACTAAGCCAACAAAATAAAAGAGGAAATAGATATTTAGATTACAACGCCAGGAATTCTGGCAGTCATATGTGATTTCTGAACCATCACCAGTCTTGTAATCCAAAACCAAACTGTCTGTGGGACAGGCTTCCAATATACAGGAGAGACTAAGAATTTTAACCTTAAGCAAATGCATCCAAGCAGTAAAGAGCAGCTAAAACTTCCAAGAAGAAGGTTAAAGTGAGAGCCATGAATGCAGACTTTGAGCCCACTCAAAATAGAGAGCTTACAGGACAAAGACGGGTAAGAGGAGAATGACACAACCCAAAAAGAGATGCTCTGCCTATAGAGAAACAAGATTGCTTCAAACGCCATTGTTACAGCTAGCTGGAAGTCCTTTAGGTCAAGAGCATGTGATCTATGCAAATCATCACAGTATGGCAGGACAGGACAGGAAGCACAGCAGAGGCCAATCTGACACATACAACATAGTGGCCAGAACCTCCCTAAGAAATTACTGAGGACATGGGCATATGAGGGTAACATGGTAACATGTGAGTGTTTTTTATCCACTGGCCTGAAATAATGCAGGGACAATTTTTAAGAAGAGAAGAAGAAACGGTGGATTTGAGAGGTGCCCCCCCCCACCATGTGAGGAGACTCTGAGCTATGCCTCTTCTTCTCTGCCCTTCCTCTGCTATTCACACAGGTAACTTACACATGGCCTCTTTTTAATATATTTTACTATGCTTTCCAGCTTGGTAATCACATTTTCATGTAACACCAAACACACAGCAAACATTTTCATTTATAAGAAGAAATAATTCTGATGGCTACAATAACATCATCTACGGCCACGTAGCAGCAACAGGCAATTACAAAAGATTGCTTTTTTGCCAGGAGAAAAGCCTTGTCGGATACAGCAAGAGAAACCAAAGACAGAACGAATTGATGGGGTCACTGCCAAGGGCAGTCTGGCAGCAGTTCTCCCCCAGATGGTATCATAAAAATCTGGCTTACCAAGTTTTCTTGCTTCCTGGTTTTGCCGTTCTTGTGGCAGCGGAGCGTAGCTCATCCTTCGGCTGCCCTCTCCATACCCACGGATCTGCGATCTGCTGCGTGGACCCCTGAAGCCCGCTCCATAAGGTGGCCTCCACCGAAAAGAAAACCTGCCATCTGGAGACTGGGCACGAGCTCTCAGGGGTCTGCTTGGCATGTCCTTCTCTTCAGAAAGTAAGCAAACACACACAAACATCACCACAGTTATTATAAAGCATATGACATATATAGCAGCCCACATACATCTGTTGGAAGCACACATATTAAATAACATCAGAACAAAGAATATAATTTTATAGTTTTTTAATTTTGCTCTAAAACCCAAACGCAGAAAGAAGCTTTCCTAGCAGGACAGACAATACTCCACAATGTCTTTTCTCAGGCATTTCAGACAGAGTGGTACAGCACACCCAAAGTGAAAACACACTGTAGTACAAGAACTGCTGCCAGAAACCAGGATTGTCTTGCAGCTTTCCTGTTTAATCTTTCCCCATTTTTTATAAATCCCCTTTCCATAGTTCAGGCACACAAGAACATTATTTTTCTGGCAAGTGCTAAAGGTCAGTGTAAAATGAAGCACAGAGCAATTTCACTATTTTTAAACTTTTAGAAACTAATCTACATTAAAAGCAGGTTCTCTTCTCCTAAATCCTTCCCTAATGGTTCTGCTCACTGACAGCCTTGCATTTAACAGGTCTGTTCTACAAATGCCTCCACTTGACTTCACAAACTCCCACTACATGACACTTGAGCATTCTGTACTGTAACAGATACTTCATGCAAGCCATTTGGCAAGTTAGCAGTGCTCTTTTAAGAAGCTATAAGGCAAGGATTCCTCAAGCAGCTAGTTTGCTTGTACTAAAACCCTCTCACCCATTGGCTAAGCCAGCTACTGTAACTACAGAAATGTCAGAATGAGAGCCTGGGACTGTACCAGCAGCCAGTTGCAGAGACCTGGGCAGACATCAGTGCACTGAAGTACCCCCTGCCAGAGCAGCAGTGAAATTCTCTTTCCTGCACCAGCTTGAGAGCTCCTACTTATTTCCAATTATGTTACCTGAACTGTGTATCAATGTCCCCATGTCCCCACATACACCAAAAGCAGATTCTTTGCGATGTTCCTGCTCAGTGACACATCTATAACTGAGCTTTTCACTGGGTCCTGATCTGCTGACAAAGTTTCAACTTCTCACAATCTACCAATAAACTTTTATTCTATTAATTTATTCTTTGGAAAGGACCACAGTGACTCCCACAGCTGTTTGCAGCTGTTTGCATTCTTTGAAATCTCTGAGAAATGCAAGATTTCAGTGCTAAACAGGTATACAACACATGCAGAGAACAGCACACTCCCAGGGATCTATGCCATTGCACTGAAAAACGGCAGCAGCTCAGCACAGTAAACTTTGCTGAAACTTTTATTTCACCTACAGAAAGACAAGATCATCATTTTAAACACACAGACTTAACTGTGCCTCTCTCTTGGTAGCCGCTTCTCACCAGTCCAACAAAACGAAGCAGCTATGAACCCAGATTAATCAGCCAATTAAATCAGTACAATAAAGATAACTGCTTTCATGAGGCTCCCCAGTCACATTTCAAGGAATGTTCAGACACACATGCTGTTAAACACCTGCTCCCACAGAGTTTATTCTTCTTGCTCTCCTGAGCAGTTGTTGAGCACAGATTTCGGAAGCTCACCAGTCATGGATCATGCAGGCAGAAATCTTCAATCACAGCATCACCGTGGAGAAACAAAAGACAGCAAAATCCAAGTTGGAAGGAAGCCCTAGAGGTGGCCTGTCTGACAGGAGCCAGACCACCTCCAACAATGAGCAAGGCCAGCTCAGTCTTCAAAACCCCATGGACAGAGTTTGCAGAGTCTCCCTTTGGGCCCACTCCTGTGCTGCACCAGCTGCCTAGAGGGAAAGTTTTCCCAAATGTCCCACTCAAACCGCAACTTGTGGCTGCTCACACAGCCTAACAGCACCAAACAGCAGCTTTCTTGTAGTCCTGGTTCAAGCAGTGGCTGGCTGCTGTGGGATATTCTCCACCTTCCTCTTGGCCAGGCCAGGCAAGCCCCACTCTCACAGCTTCTAATAGCAGCCCATGTGCAGCTGGCAGCCATAACCTCTTCACATCTCAGCATCCCTCCTGGGCCCCATCCTTGGAGGTATTCAAGCCCAGGCTGGATGGGACCCTGGACAGCCTGATCTGGTAGGTCACAGCCCTGTCCATGGCAGGCAGTTGGAGCATAATGATCTTTAAGGTCCCTTCCAACCTAAGCCATTCTATGATTCCATGAGCTGGGTCCCATTGGACAACCATTGTGGCTGTCCAGCTCTGGCCAGAAGGCAGTAATAAAAGCCCAGGTTTCTTCTCAGCAGTCCTGTACACTGCTGAGAAGTGAGAGCCTGCTGGTGTGGAGAGCAGGAAGCAACACTGCAGTGCATCAGCTCTGCTTCACCATGGCTTCCAACTGGAATTGAAACAGAGAACTGTAAGTGACAAAGGATTCAAAATAAACTAGCCTAGCCAGTAAGCCATATGGCAAGAATTCAATTTAAAACAAATGTGGCTTTATGCAAAGAGAATTTTACCGGCACTGATACTGAGTGAAGGAGATCAGCTGAGGTTTTAAAACCAGTGCTTCCTAAAGGTTCAGTTATTTTCCTCATTGTAGCACAACATTTATTGCCCATTGCTTCTATTTTTCTAGTTAGCTTCACTCCTATTATTCTTCTCTCATTACAGTTTGACCAACAGGAAAGCATCCAGGACAGAGCTATCAAAGAACAGTTTAGATAGTTCTGATGGTAAACATGGAACCACCGAAAACACTATTTTTATGTGAAGCACGTGTCCAGCTAGGCAAGGAAGTTCTTTCTCATTAAGAACAAAGAGCAGCAGAATGAAACTTGTCCATGCTGCTGCAGCCCATGGCCTGGGAGCCATCAACCTCATCTAGAATATGGCTGATGGCTCTGACCTTGGACACAGAAAAAGACTGCTTCGTCTTATATAAGCACCTGCAAACTTGCTGTCCCAAAGGGCTCAATTGTACCACAAAGCTGGACTCTCCACTCTCCACCAGTCAGGACATTTCCCGCTCAGTGAGTCCTCACAGACAGCAAGTCACTGCTTTCTGCTGTCACATCCCCTGTATCTGTGCACTCTCCTGCTCTGGTCTCTCCTCTCACATTGGCCCCAGCAAGAAGCATGGATTTCCATGGGAACAGTAATGCAGAGACTGCAGTGGCTGAGGAACAAGCAAAGCTAACTTAGCCCTACAGAGCATAGCCTGGTCCTGCTGGCCAGGCTCATTTGTCTTAAAAAACAAGCAAGCAATCAAAAAAAAAAAAAAAAAAACAACCAACACACAAAATTAAAAAAACCCAAATACTTGAATAATAACATTTTCCTAAACATCAGGTAGGAGGAAGAAATAAATCTGGAGCATCATTCAAAGTAATTCAGTTCCCAAAGCAGTGATTCCTGTGGGGAGCCTGAACTCCTCGGGAACAAGAGTCTTAAACAGCTCACAGTTCATGAAAAAAGAAAGGTCAAAGCACTACAAAGGTCAAATCCCATGACCTTTTTCTGTCTCTAGGATTCAGGTGCTGGATGTGCACGTGGAAATGTCAGGACTTGGATTTATGAGAGTATGCAGTTTGTTTATTTGCTGAGCCTTGCTGAGCTAAAGAAAACAAAAGAAAGCAAAATCTCTTGGAAAAAAAAATAAGGCATTGTTTTCAGTCATAGACTAAGAGAGACAAGAACAGGTGCAAGAAATGAGGTTTGAAGAAGAGAGGCTGAAATGATGAAGAACCAGGGAAGTAACTGCTTGATAGCAACAATATTAGATATTACAGTAATACTAAAGACAACATGGAAATATGAATACAAATGGAAATTTGGTGTAAACTGAGAAGAAACAGTGCTGAAATTGAGAAAAGGACAAGAGAGAAGTATGGATGGAAATGAGAGATGGACGACTATAAAATGGATCCGTTGGGGTGATGCTGGGCTTCATCTACGTTCAACCAGACTTTGTACAAATTCTCTAGTTTCTTCCGAACAGGTTAATGTGACAATAAGAACTGGTTCACTTAAACACAAAAATCCAACAGTTATGCAAGTACAACAACAAATGGTAAAGAGATCAGTAAATTAAACCTCTTTCTGCAAATGGGAGGAAAGATGCATTGGATTACAACTGGGAGTTTTCATTTCCAGTGATACAGAAAGTAGTACATTTACCAACAGGAGATCCAAACACACAGAAACTCCCATTTCTTGCTCGCTACCTGGCATAACATACCCCCATAGGATGGATGGATGGATGCTTTGCACTGTTGCTCACTCCCAACATTAATACTACAGCTCCATCCAGGCCTGGTGAGTCATTCCCAGGTAAATGGGCTTTTTAAAATGGAGTTCATAAAATGGACAGTGAGAGCAGTCAGTTTTAGGGTCCCTGAGAGTGGGGACATTTCCACCACTTCCTTGGATTGCCTATAGGCTGATCCAGCCAGGCATCTCTCCTTGTCTTTTGCAGTGGTCTAAATGTAGGCAAGTTGCTTGAATCCTCAGTGAAAGATAACTTCAGAAGGTCCAAATACAAGATATATACTTCAGATCAATGTGAAAACTGAACAACTGACAGCTATGACAGTGCCTGTGACTTCTCCTATGAGACACAGTAGATCTGACATTTATAAAAGCACACAAGCCTGCAGTTATTGTTCCCCAGTTTATACCTACTCTGGCACACCAGGAATTCAACTGGATTTCAGCAAACTCTTGATGAGGTTCCAAAAGCATAGCAATGAAAAGACTAACACTGCAAATGCATTCACTCCTGACCATTATTTTCTAATGATTTTTGGGATCGACTACCAAGCAATTGACTGAACTGAAAACTTATACTTGTCCATCTCCCCAATACTTGTGCTTGCAAATACGACCAGGCTTATTGCCTGAAAACCGATTTAACAGTTTTGTGGACCTCCATTCTGAGCAAACTACAAAGATTAACTACTAACCATCTTAAGACCTCATCTAAAGTTCTATCTGCAATTAAAACAAAATCAAGTCCTTTTCTACATTCAAGAAAATAAGAATGAGTGACTCCCCTGTGCTGTCTTCAGTGTAGAAATATTAGCTACAGCTGCAGGAATTTGTATATTGTATCTTGGACCCAAAAATGCAGGGCTGATTAAAGCGCTGGTACTGATTTATCATAGTTGAAGCATTCGCTACTTTTGCCAAAGTTTCTGTGTGTGTCAGGACTGTGGGAGAACGTTTTAGAAATGATGTAAGCCCAGAGTCTGAGGTCTAAGCTGAGGATAAAACATCCTCTAAACAACCACACAAGGAGGCAGCTTGCACTTGCCAAATCACACAGATTCTTCAGAAGGCCTCATCAATTATCGAGCAATGGAAAAACAGATTAGCTCCAGATGAAAAGGAAAGTACTGACCCCTAGTAATCAATCTGTAACTGTGGGGAAAAAATATCCCAAGCAATTCAAACCAATTAGAATATGAATGTAAAAAGTAGCTGAAATCTGAATCCACCAAAAAAATCAAAAAATAAAAAAAATAAAAAAATTGGGCGCTGTTAATTTACCACCACAAATCTAAGTGCAAAATGTTTGCTTTTGCCTTTCGCAGTCAGCAAGAACTTTTCTGCATTTTCTCCCCATATGTCATTACTTTCAGCCCTGGAAAACTGGACCTATAAAATGTGCTCCGCTGCAGAGAGAACACGTATTTGGCAGAGATGGTAGACAACATTCATACAGTCTATAAACATCTACCAATCTCTTCATTCCAGGCAGAAGTTTGTGAGACTAAGGACAGTGACACAAACTAGCAAATTAACAGATTGAAAAGAGACATTGCTTGGAGATAACAAGCTCATCAGAAAGTGATCAAACGCATGTATTAGCAACGACCAAAAATGCCAGGTGGGAAGGAAATCCTGACATGGACAGCTCTGCTAAAAATCATGATGTCTGCACTGTAACAGTAAGTTGGTGGAATTTCTTATAGATAGAAAGATATTTAATATGTTAGGTTTTCAGATAAGGCTGATCGATTCTGTACTCTGGATTTGAGACCAGTGCTCCTTTACCAAAAAATAAAAAATAAAACAAGGGAGATTAAATAAAATGTGCCAAACTGCCCAGTTCATTCACCCTCCTGAAAGAGTGGATCCTTGTCTTAAGAAGTCCTTAACTGCTCCCTGAGCACAATCAATTGTCCTCTGAGATAATAACATTGCACCACTGCCAAATTGCAAGAGCTATCCACTTTCAGAGCTCAGCAATTCAGTTTATCAACACCCTACAGCTTCCCTCCCAAGACCCATCACCTATGCTAGAAACCAGCTATGGTTACTGCATCTCTGAGATAATTCTTTAGGATATAACGCTGTTGTATACCATGCGCTCTTAAGTGTTCAAGTCCTGCCATTGTGAGGAGAAGACATAAATATATCAGTTGTACTTGTATTAAAAAAAAAAAAATTGACAGAAAATAAACAGAAAAGAGAGGCACTATATTTTGATTCTTTAGTTGGCAGCTCTAAAATGAATTCCATTTGTGAGGCAAGACTCTTCATAAAACATCAACACTCTATAGCTTATTATATCAATCTCCCCTAAATGCAACTGAGGAGAAATGTACATTTGGTGACACTTAAGTCTGTAATGTGTGGCAAATGCAGCCACAGAAGGCACCAGGAAAGCCAAAGTGTGTTCATGCACCAAGGCCTGTATCACAGCCAGATCTCTGCCAGGAAAAGAGCTTATTGTTTTCAAAAATGCTTTGCAACATGATCTCCTATCATTTCATGCCCGCAATGGGTGTTGTTTTCCTCATGGCTCTCCATAGTCCTCCAGCAGGTAAACCACTTAATGCATGGGTTTTAAGGGTTGGGACAATTTGGATACATCATTTAATTTTTCCATCCAATTTGAAATAGAGTATGAATCTGAAAAAGGAGAGAGCAAAACTTCAGTAGCAGAGCCAAGCATCTAAAGTTCTGCAATTCTTTCTGTAGCTCAAGGCTTTCTATCCAGCAGCAAAAGAAAAGCTACATTTTACCATCACTGAGAGGAAGCATAGAAAGCACTACTACCTTCCTCATCCAGCAATCCGTGCAGGGGCGGCTGCTTTGTTCCCTGCTTTCACATGCTCTCAGTGTTACTTATCTTCACACAGCTATCCCAAAGCCACATCAGCAGAAAAGAACAGACAAAATAATACAGGAAGACATTTGTTTTCTACCCAAAAATTAATGCACCGTGTCACTTTGGCAGAATACTAATGGATTTTTCCTTTTTTTCTTCTTCTTTTTTTTTTCTCGAGCTGATAGCTTGATCCAAGGTTCATTGAGAAAATGGGAGCAATTCCACTAGCTTCATCGAGGGCTGGACTGGGGCCATCCTGAGCGGAGTTCACTCCTCAAAGATATTTCCTGCAGTCGGTGAGCCAGCTCTTGCAGTGCTGATGTGGCCCTCTGAATCGAGATGCACTGCCTGCTCCAACTGCACAAGACCTTGTCCTTGACTTACTTTAGCTCAGCCACATCACACAGTGCGGCACTAACTCTAGCAGGGCTCTTCCTAGCATTGAGGTACTTAACGTGTGGAAAAGTGGAATTATCCAATTAGAGAAAATAGGATTGAAATGGGAGCCAAAATCCAGCCTCAGGCTTACTGGGAAGTAGGCACCATCAACCTTGACCCTGCATGGACTGATTGGCTTATTTAATGCCGCTAATTCATATGCTCGGCATCAGATCTCCTCCTGGAAATAAGCCAAACAGTTAAAGTAGCAGAGGCAAGTGACACACAAATCCTTTGTTTCACAAAGAAAATTCATTCAACACGTATCCACACACTTGGGCTTGGCCATGGAAAGCAGGAACTGGAACACTTTAGTTCCTGCAAAGCACAATAGAAAGTGTGCCATAATTCACCAGGCTCCAGCAAGGAGTTTTGGACAGAGGACCAGTATCCAACGGTAATGTTTGATTTACACAGAGCTATTTATTATACATCCGTAGAAGAGTTACCTAGCATCCAGGAGACATTCCTTAAATTGACAGCATTAACAGAAGTTTCCAGGGCACTCTCAGAAGAGCCCTCTGAATGCCAAGTAAAGTAGGACTTTGCAATTTGCAAACGCAACAACATACTTCTATGTGTTTAACAGACAAATTACAACTTAAGAACAGCAGAGAGCAAGTTACTGAAGGCTTCAGTTGAGGCATCTCCAGTGACCAAATCACCAAGGCCAACTTCCTCTGGTAAAACCCCAAAACCTTGTAGGGGTTGCAAAATCACACCACAGCCCTGCCATGGTCTGCAGGTGCCCACCAGGCAGGGCCACTTCCTTAGCAGCCCCAGGAGTGAGGGCTGGAAGAGCAGAGGGAAAGTTTGGGAGGAAAGGGGAATATGTGCACACACACCCCACATTGCATTCAGAGCAGAGGGGTTTAAGACAATGAGAAGCACATCTACCATTGAAGAAGGAAAGAAAAGGGGCTGCAAGTTTATTTCAAAATACTTTCCATTTTGGATCCCCTTTCCACATCCTTACCATTGGATCCATTCACTTATGTGAGCAATCGTGTTCAAAGTCACAATCCGTGTCCAGCTCTGGAAGCTTCACATCTCTCTTATCAGAAAGATGCACTACAGCGAGACATTCTCTTCTTGGCTCTCTATCAATCAGTAAGTTTGGAAGAAAAGGCAGAAGATTTGTGAGTGGCACGACTCTGTGTGACCATGACATCCACGCAGATGACAGAATCATTCCTGCTTTTTCCAAGGAATCCAAAATGACAGATGTACATACTTTTACTATGGTAGCATCCACCAGCAAAAACAATTCGAAATGCTGCTCCAGACTGTGAAAAAGAGCCAAGTCCATAAATCGTATTATTAACATTTATTCTGAGTTGACTTTTTACTGAACTAACCACATAAGCAGACTTCCACAAGTTCTCCGTGAGAGCAGTGCTAAGCTGTTCTGATACAGGATGAAGACTCAACACTCTCAGCTCCTCTGGGAAAGACTTCAGCACCGCTGTGCAGATAAGACTGCAACTTTAACTTGGAGTTTCCTGAATTCAAAGCTTTCAACACCAACATTCATGAAAAATGAGGTACACATATAATAATAAAGACATTCAATAAGTGTGTGTTTGCAAGTGTAACATTTCCCTGTGGTTATATATACATGGATATAAATTGCAGATATATCTATATGCACTGACAAAATTTATAATATACACTGGAAGATTAAAAAAGACATCACAAAGAAGTAAACATGAAATGAAGAATGCCATGCAAAGCAGCAGCATTGTCATTGCTCCCATATTGACCAAAGTAACAACACAAAACCATAAAATAAATAAAAATCAGTGTAACACTGGCTGTATTGGTTGAAGATTATTCTAACCTGCAGTGCAATGAAGCCTTGCTGCTGTAAGAACTGTGTTCTACAGCCAGTCACTATGTTTTAAGAAGGATACAGGTCCACCAAAGAAACATAAAGACATTAAGAGATCTAAAACATGACCTCAGAACTAGAAGAAACAAAAAACATCACAGTGGCTGGGGACTGAGGCACTAAGTGCTGTCTCTGAAAATAAAGGGCCAAATTGCAGTTGGAATTCCCATAAGGAACACTTGCAAAACCTCCACAAGGGGCACTTCCTATTGAACATCAGTATTTTCTGAGGAATTATCAATAGTTCCCTATTCAATACAACACTCTATTAGATTTTATTTTATTTTATTAAGTCAATGCAATATATTCAGGGAGGTTGTGGGTTTTTTTGTTTTTGTTTTTGTTTTTTTTTAACGGATGCAAAAATATGTTTCCTTCTCAATTGTTTGATTCCCTATTATCTACAGATAACAAGATCCACAGATAAATAGGTAGCTCTAACCAGATGGCTTGAACTGTCAACACAGAAGATGGAGAAGCTTCAGTTGCCATCTGGAGTGTACCCTTTGGGAAGAGAATGGTCTACAAAGATCCCAAGACAAGACCAACGTTATACCAAGCAAAGAAATGCAGGGATGGATTAAAGCTCAGCTCTGATTACCTGAAGAATAACAATTACAAAAGGCACTGACAACATCTCAGAAACAACCAAGGCAATGGGGTAAAAACATGGCAGCTGGCAGTCTGACAAGCACTTAAAAGTATCTCTCTTCGAATTCTTTCATTCAAGACTTCATCCAAAGCTCTTCAGCACTCTTCAAGCTGAGACCTTGGTAGCACACAGTTTATTTTGTAAGCTACTCCCATTCTGGAGGGAGAGGAGCAGGCAGCAAATCATTGCTACTTCCCATTCATGCTGCAGATGAAAAAAAACTCACTCCAACAGTCCAGCAAAGCTGAGCAGGAGAATCCTGGCCTCTCTTCGCTGCACGGCTCAGGCCCCAGGGCTCCCTGCTGCAACCCACACAAAGCGGGCTGCCTGGGCTCCAGAGCATATGGTTTACATCAAGCCACTGTTTCAGTTCCTGGAGAACTATGGCAACCTGCTTGACTCAGCAGCCATGTCTGGGATTATAAAACATGAAACCATTTCCAATACCAGGCCTACTGAAAACTTCCAGGTGCTGATCATGAGATGGAGATGGGTGCAGCACAGACTATAAAATTAGATATGATATGTAGAACTGTAACTCATCTACAGTAAAATCTTCAATTGTGAAAAGAAAATGGAGCAATGTTTAGAGAATAATGTATGTCATAAAAACTTTAATTATTCTCAACTCCCTAACAGACAAGAAATGGAAAAAGCTGAACATTTGGCAAAACCATTTCAGAAGTGTTTTTAAAACCAGCTTCAAAACCAACTTCAAAAGCATTACCGGAAAGTGGCTTTTAAATCCACCACTCAAGTCATTTCTTTGTCCAGATACATCTCCTACACCTGCTGTTTAATGCACATTAGTGTTATTCTGTTTTCCATGCTAGAACCTTTCTAAGTTCGAGTATGGATTCTCTTCAATGCATGCTTCATGGTTGTAATATTATTAGCTTGCTTACATTTGAGGTTCTTCACTTGGCAAAAGTAATCTTTATTTCTAGTATATCATTCTCTTAGATATGGTTCAACCATATCAGCCAGAAGCACTATCAGAATGACTAAGAAGGTAAGAATTCCTTCTCCCCACAGAGGACAAAGCCACAAATTCAACATCAACTGTTTGTGAGTGTGGTGAACCATCAAAGAGCACAAATCTATTAGGTGTTACCATCAACAGAATTAGGCTTACGACCGTCAAGTTTTTGATAGCAATTAAATTTCAAATCTCTAGTAGCCAAGCAACTTTCAATTGTATATGCAAGTATCCTTTTAATCTTTATTTACTGACTTTGTTTAACCTTTTTTAGGCTTTAAAAGAGAAGCAGGTAAGGAGTTTCTGAACTCTGTGGTACTCCAAGTCTGACTTGATATTCCCTGACCTCAGGGAGGAAACCTCTCCTTTATCACACCTGTCACAGGAAATTAGGTTTGCAAAAAGTGGAACTCACTGATTAAAAGAAAAGTTGGCAATGGACCTGATAAAGCCATCAATTTCATCTTATTCTCCCAAGCACATCCTTTCAGTTGCCCATCCTTCCAAAGGAAGGACTTTGGTGCTTCTCATCTACCATGCACCCGAGGTTTCCCAGTGCTGACCCTGTACTGCTCCTCAAGACTCCTGGCTGCTTCAGCTGGGGGCTCTGATGACTCTCAAATCCAACCAGATGGGCAAGAAATTCACATTTCTAGGTTTCAGTGTACATCCAACTACAGAAAGAGCACAAATATCAACTTACAAGCTCTGTTTCTGCGATAAATTAGAGCCCAAAGGTGCCCTAAGTGGTGAGGTCTGAATTTAATCTGACAGCACCAGAAACATGTCAGAAGCAAAGAATAAAGATAATAGAGTTTGTTTTCCTCTAGATTCTCTTCTCACAAGCTGTTTCCTAGCTCTAGTCAGAAATTCATTGACAGCCAGGAGATGTCCTGGAGGAAATCAGAACATGAATCCACATCAAGCTCCTCATGCCATTGCAGGACATTGTCTGGAACAAAAAGAGCTCCTTCAAAGCTTGTGTCATTTGACACTGTGGATATGACTCTTGTCTGCACATTATTTACACATCTGATCCATGGTGGTTTTCATAATCATATTCCCCTGTTACTCAAACCTGAGAGTACGTTAACTTCAATATCTAAATAGTCTAAAATGAAGTATCATAGAAAGGCTTAATTTGGAAAGGACCTTAAAGATCTTCTAGTTCCAACCCCCTGCCATAGGTGGGGCTGCCACTCACTGGATCAGGCTGCCCAGGGACCCATCCAACCTGGCCCTTAATGCCTCCAGAGATGGGGCATCCACATCTTCTCTGGGCAACCTGTTCCAGCACCTCACCACCCTCTGAGTAAAGAATTTTCTCCTAACATCTAACCTAAATCTTCCCTCATTAGCTTAAAGCCATTCTCCTTTGTTCTATCACTATCAGACTGCGTAAAGAAAATTGGTTCCCCTCCTGCTTGAAGGCTCCCTTAAACTACTGGAAGGCTGCCTATGAGGTGTCCCCAAAGCCTTCTCTTACCCAAGTTAAACAAGCCCAATGCTCTCAACTTTTCTTCATAGGAGAGGTACTCCAGCCCTTTGATTATCTCTGTGAACCTCCTCTGGACCCACTCCAACAGCTCCGCATCTCTCCTATACTTGGGCTGCAGGCAAGGACACAGTGTTCCAGATGGGGCCTCAAAAAGGCAGAGTAGAGAGGGACAATCACCCTCCTCTCCCTGCTAGCCACCTCTCTGTTGATAATAACCAGGATACTGATGGCCTTCCTTCTAGGCTGCAATTGCACACTACTGGCTCATGTCTAGCTTTTCATCCATCAAGACCTCTAAGTTCTTCTTTGCAAAGTTGTTCTTAATGAGTACTCCATAGAATCACAGAATGGTTTGGGTTGGAAGGGATTTTTAAGATGATCTAGTTCCAATCCCCCGTGCAATTGCAGGGACACCTCCCACTAGACCAGGTTGCTCAAAGCCCCATCCAGCCTGGCCTTGAAGGTCTCCAGGGTGGGAGCATCCAAAACCTCTCTGGGCAACCTATTCCAGTGTCTCACTGCCTTCACAGTAAAGAATTTCTTCCTCATATCTAGTCCAAATCTACCCTCTTGCTGTTTAAGGCCATTTCCCCTTGTTCTGTCACTACTTGCTTGTATAAAAAGTCCCTCTTGAGCTTTCCCATAGGCCCCCTTCGGGTAATGGAAGGCTGCTATAAGGTCCTCCCAGAGTCTTTTCTCCTCCATGCAGCCCGAGACATAGAGCCGTTATCCATTCTGTGGCTACACCCATCAGAAACCTCAAAAACTCTTCCAAGAAAGCAAATACTGCCATAGAGCTAACAATCCTACAACTACATAGATGCTCTCTCCAGCACTGATGCCTGCACGATGCTGTTCTGCCCAGTCTGGACCTTTATCTGGGCATCATTTCATCACAGCCTGTCCACAAGTCTTTATCCCTGCCTGCAGGTGAGTCAGCCTCTTTCTCTGGAGTAGGCCTCCAAAAATACCTGCAGGCCAGGTAACAAAAGAGAGAGGTTATTGTTTCTAGGCTGTCATGCATTCCCTCTCCATGCCACATCCCCACAGTTAGCTTTGAAGTAGGTTGGCAGGGGACAGAACTTGAGCATGTACTTTCATGAGTCAAACCCCCATCCTGCTGCCTGCAGCCATGGCCATCGATCTCCAAGCAGTAAAACACACCCATGAAAATTGCACTGCTCATTAAGAGGCCAGCTAAACCATAGAAGCATCTTTGTGCTGCACACCTGGATCATTTCTCATGAACTTAAATCTCCATTCCATTGCTCTGTTTTCACATCAGTGCCATTTCATTAAAATCACTGGCACATTACAGAGGCAGTAAAGAACATGCTCCTGCTCCTTCAAAGGCTGAAGGAAAGATTGCACATAATTATCTTGATGGGAAATATGGACAAGGCTTATGGAAACTCACAGCAGGTGGTACACCAGCCTACACCAGCTTTCACTCCATCCCCACCAAGTAGTGGTTACTCACACTCATAAAGCTCAAGGTTTTATACCATTAGTTCACATTACTCATTTTCTACACTTAGTTTCATTCAATGAAATACACCCATTCAAACACTTAATTTCCTTCCAAACTTTGTTCAGCTCTTGGCTGCTGGGGTGTTTTATGGCAGATCCACAAAGCAGGAGACAAATGCTGCTCCTCTTGCACTGGTTTGGGATTCCATTTTAAGTGGGAATCAACACCTCTCTTCCACATTCACCTCTTTATGTCATTATCCAAAACCTTTGAAGAAAGAGTTCATCTTAGGTACCTTAATGCCCACTAAATGAATTACCCTAGTCACTTGTGGAAACAATACTAAGTGCTAACTAAGCTGTAACTAGCCAAAAACTCATAGCTTCAACTGTTCTTCAGGTACCTACACCATAATATTGATCCCACCCCACCCCCCCAAAAAAAAAACGATCAGTGAGACACTTCTGAAGCAAAGACTAGTTTTGGACCCAAAGTCTTGTCAATTTGGATGGTGTGGCTCTGGTTTTGTCTCATTTCTTTATGTGAATCACAGACTTCACCAAAATTTCCCTCCCTATAAGCTCTGGAGAACTTGCATATATAGAAGGGCTGATTTACTCCTCTCCCTAAACCCACCACAATACATGCTAAACCTGCTCCCTTACCCTGTAAAGTAGCATAGATTTTTTAATCTACCAGAGATTCACATGTTTATGTAAAGTTTTTCCATTCCATCTCTAGCTGAAATGTATGTTTAACTTTCCACTAGAAATTGCCAAAAATTCCTCAAGCTCGCAAAGTCAGAAAGTAGGAATTCAAGCTTCATCATGCACTGAAGGAAAATAAGTTAAAACTCTCCACATATTCTCCACATTACAAACCTTTCATAAATCAGAAAAGTTTGAGTTTTCCAAAGCACAGGCTTGCTAAGAACAAAACACTGCCTCTGCATTAATCTCTGCTCTTTCATTAGAAGCTTTTAGAGATTAAGTTTCTTCAAAAAGATTGGAAAAAGTACATCCTAAAATAACACAATTAAACTTGCTTCTTCCCATTCACAAAAGAAATATAAATAAAAAGCATTAAAACATTATTTAATGACCTGTAATATACAACTGCTCACAATTCACATCTTGAATTAATACCAGCTCTGATTCTTCTAAATAACTTTATTACACATTATTTATTGCAAAAGCCCTTTCAAAAAATACGTGCACAGGTTTGTACCCTGAAGCAGGAAACTGGCTGCACATAGTCCAAGTCTCCAAAAATTTGAAACTCATAAATACTGGAAAAAATGCAGAATAATTTTACCATTGTCTTTCTGAACTCTACACTAGGTTGGACTCAGAGAAGAAACAGATAAGCACAGACTTTCCTCAGTGATAAACAACCTTCCTATTTCATTTCATTTTCAGAAAGAAAACACCATCAGTGAGATCCAAAGTAATGTCTTCATGCAAAGCCCAGGGTTGTACTCCACATTTCTCTATATCCAGTCCTAGCACATCCGAGCACATACTGTCAAGGCAAACGGCCACAGCCCCCTGCAGTCACATCACTTTACATACTGTGGTCTGCCAACTATTAGCTGGGGTGACTCAGCAGGGATTTTACCCAATTAAAACCCTTGAAGAGCAGCTGAATGTAGTGAAAAGACACACATCTCTGCAAGTTTGTAAAAGAGAATCCATTGACATCTCCCCTGGCTTAGCCTAGAAATATCTACAACTCTATATACAGAGTCCTACAAAGCCATTTGTAGACTGCTACGTTATCAGTCTGCAGAGTGGCCTGCTGTTATTACTGCACCCCTATTGCAGCCAATGTGGAAGATTTGGCAGAAGGAGTGGAAGGAAAGGAGTTACTGATGCTACAAAGAAGAAAGTAGAGGTACAGGACAGAAGATACTTTTTTTTTTTTCCTTGACATAAATACCCTTCATAAAAATCTTCTGTTGTATTTGCTTTTATAATGAAGAAAGTCCTCTCCATTCATGGCAGTAATCACCACCAACAGGTCTGCCAGCCAGCATCAGCTGTTTTCTATTTCCAGGACATGGAGCTGTGACAGCATCACTGCATCCTAAGCACAGAAATGCTGTGGCTCTGTAAAAACGTCCAGCAAGATCTTGCCTACAGCACAATTTCCTGCCATTGTCCTCAGCAAAACAGTCACTGGCCACGCTGCTTGGAAGGGAAGTAGGGCAGAAGTTGGCTTTTAGGATACTACAGCAGCCTTCCCCTGGGGGTTTTAGACTTTCCAAAGACACAGGGAGTTTTAAATATTCCAGAAGATAATTAATCATAGAGCTCTGCACCATTAATTGTCTTTTTTATATCTGGTTTCAGATTATATCTACTCAGTGATAGTAAGACTGTGTCCTGTCGCATGTACCAGCATTAGCTTCAGGAAATCTACTAACAGAGTAACAATAATATGCATGAGCAAATGTAGTAGAATCTGCTCTTTGCTCCCTGTTTCTGTTTGTGAACTTATGCTGTGGTCTTCAAGGAGTACTTCAGTAATTGTTGGTTAAATAAAATCACCCTAAGGCAGGACAATCCGAGCCATGATTCTGGGAAAGAAAAACTGAACAAAAGGAGTAAGGAAGAGGGAAAGGAACAACTGTGGTCAGAAAACTCAGAAAAAATAAAATGGTAATTAATAGCTGCTCTTACCCCAGTGTCAAGCTAGAAAACAAAATGAGCTCCTGCTGAAAACCATCCCGAAAATTCTATGTCAGGAAAATCCACCATCACAGGGCTTTGACTATACCTGCATGATACACAAGATGCTGTTCAATATAGTTACAGGCAGCCTGGATTGTGAAGTTCTGTATGCTCAACACTGAGGAAGCAGCTCTGCTGGGACAGCAAACCGTACCTTGGGTCCCTCTAACCAAGGCTGCATCCTACTGGCAAGGCAACAAAGTTTGCACTGCCCTACACACAGCTTAAGCAATTTGCGACTGTCATCTGGGTTTGCCATCTGCTACCATTCATAAGCACAAACGTTTTGTTAAAGAAGTGAAGCTCCTTGAAAACACAGTTCTCACAGCCCAAAATACGTAAAGGCTCATGCAGACAGTTCAGTTTTAATATTTGCCCTCTCCATTTTTACAGGGAATGCTTGTAGAAGTAATAAACGTTTTAAAAGTAAGAAAATAAAACCTAAAAATATCAATACAGAACAAACAGCTTAAGATACAAATTCTGGAGGCCCACTAAGAACCAAACAGGTCCTTTATCAGTGCTAAAAATCTTGCAAACCCTTTCGCTAATTTCATGGGCGCTCTTAGATTTTGATTACAGTCTGTTTCTGCCACCCTTATTGCAATTATTAGCAGCATGTTCTGCAAGACACTGGCCTTAGGAAGAAGTCTCTTTTCTCTCCAAGGACAGCAACAGGTTGAATGGTGGCAATGTGCTAACATGACCCACCACTATCTTCAGGCATCCTGTCTTTCAGAAACATGATGCTACTTAGCAGCTACTCTGATGCTTGTCCTCACCAGGACAGCATCAGGAGGTCTTTCAACAGGAACTGAATGTCTGAATTCTCACTCCAGCACTCCTCACTGCACTGACATCCTTACTTCTGGATGCTCAGAAATGAGCCCATGGTTTGTGTATGACTGTCTGTGAAGATGCTTGTATGCAGTTGTGTTGCCTGCCTGAATCAAAAAATAAAAAGATTCTCACCCTTCTTACCAAAAAGTCCTGATGGAAGCCCAGCTCAGAGCCATTCTCACACCCAGGATATCTTTGCAGTGGGGGACAAACACCCCAAAAGAGTCTAAACCCACCTAATCACAGAGCATCTCCAGGAAATGACAATCCTGAGTCCCGATGAGAAAAAAAGAGACAGCACTACAAAAGCTATCAGAATGCAAATATTAGCACCAACGCCAAACTTTTTTTGTTCAAAAATCATCCTTTTTCCTTCTTTGTCTTAAAATGTATGCTCAAGAGATCTCCCCTCTCCTTTAGGCAAGTCAGCTGAGCCCAAACAGACAAGTGCCCTGCAGTGCTCCCAATAAGGCCATTTCTCCATTATGCCAGCTCTCAAAACAAGTACACTCAAGATCCACAAAAATCTCCTACTGCACTGAGACATCAACACGCTTTGCTCTCCACATGCATTTGCTCAGAATACCCGTATCTATCACACACCCTAATTTAGGAACTGCTTTTCAGCTTCCCTCCTATCCTTTCTGATCATAGACCAACAAGAATCCTAAACAAAGCTACCCCAAAACCTCTTCCCATCACAGCCAACCAAGCCAGTTAGCTGGACTCATTCATTCAGTTTCTCTGCATGCAACCTTCTCCTTGTATTATCCACTATCAGTATGCTCCCATCCCACTGCTGATCCTGGAAAAAAAACTTTTTTCTCTTTCACTCCCTCTTGCCCTGACACAAATATGGGTGTTGCTTCCTTCAGTCCAATGGAGAGCATAGAGTACATACTCTCCTAGAAGCTCTTTCAGTGCATGGCTGTGCAAACACTGCCATGTCCAGGGCAGCCTTCCTGTGCCAGCACAGTGTGGGACAGCCCCCTTGTCATCCCAGGGAGGGATGTGAGAAATACAAAGCCATTTCTCCTTTAGCTTTGCTATAGTGGCGATTTAAAAATTTATTTACACTTCTCCAAGGTTTCACATTCGTTCCCATCTACCTTACACCATCAGCACAGCCACTCAGATGCTGGTCTGGAAAGGCTGTCACTGAGATGCACACCATGCCCACTGCATTCCTGACGTGGCATATCCCAGGGCTGCCTCAAGTGATGGCAGCCAGGAGGAGCAAACAGCAGGAGCCCAGAGCTCTGCCATGGGCAACACCGCACTCCAAACAAAACACTACATTGCTTCACACAGCTGATGAGAATATTTGGCTTCCTAAGATTGTTCACACTTTCTAGGTTTTCATTGCTGTAGCTGTGCAGCCAGAGAAGAGCCTACTTTTTCTGTTGCATTTCATTTTCTGTTCTTTTCTGGGGGAACTGACCCATTTCTTGAAGGGGGGATGCCATTCAGGACCTCCTTGGTGGACCCACCACAGAGGTGAAGATATTCAGGTCCTCACACCACACATAGCAAGGGCAGCTCTTCCTCTCTCCTCTGGTACACTGCTACTGAGGAGAGGGCTCTGTATTCACTCTGTAACTAAGGAGAGGGCTCTAGCGTCACAGAGATCTTTAAGACCGTACAATACCACCAGTACCTAGATCAACAGTAAACCATCTCACTCACAAACCAAACAAATTAGGGGCCCTCCCAGAGCCTTCTCTTTTCCAGGCTGGACAGCCCCAGCTCCCTCAGCCTGTCCTCGTAGGGGAGATGTTCCAAACCTTGGATAATTTCTGTGGCCCTCCTCTGGATGTGCACCAACAGGTCCATGTCTCCTGTTCTGAGGACTCCACATCTGGACACCTCTGGAATGAGGCCTCACCAACAGAGAGCAGAGGAGCAGGATCAGCTCCCTTGACCTACTGGCCACATTTCTTTTGATGCAGCCCAGGGTATGGTTGGCTTTTCAGGCTGCAAGGGCACATTGCTGTCTCATGTCCAGCTTCCCATCCACCCCAAGTCCTGTGCTCGATCCTTTCATCCCCCAGCTTGTATTGGTAGTGGGGGTTGCCATGACCCAGGTGCAAGACCTTGCACTTGGCTTTGTTGAACTTTGTGAGTTTCACCTGGCCTCACTCCTCAAGCTTGTCTAGATCCCCCTGGATAGCATCACTGTGTTGACCACACTACATAGCTTGGTGTCATCTGCAAATGTGATGAGGGTGCACTCAATCCCAATGTTGATGTCATTATAAAGATGTTTAGTAACACTGGTCCTAGGTCTGATCCCCGGGGGACACCACTCATCACTCATCTCCATCCAGACACTGAGCAGTTGACCACCACTCTCTGGATACAAACTTGCAACCAGATTCTTGTCTTTCACCTGTGCCTAGGACCACCACTTCAGCAGATAAGCAGGTGTGCAAGCACTGAGTAAATCATAGCATCAAACAGAGGGAGTCTACATTAGGGACAAAAATCACAATCTGCTTCCTAACACACAGAGGGGAACCTCAGTCCCTGCACTGTTGTCCTCCAGGGAGAGTTCCAAGTGGAAGAGAACAGAGGGTGAAGCTGGGCATCACTCAGGCACTGGGTCTTTAGAACAGATAAAGTGGAGCTAAGGAAATATGAGCTATCACCCTGAAAGTTTGGATGACTCCGACATAAATACAACCAAGTCTGCTGATCTCCAGCCTTCTGCCCCTGCGATAAGATCTCAGACATTTAGCAAATGCATGTATAAAAAACATATACAACCCAAAATCACATTAAAGCCCCAGTCCATCTGAGCCAGATGGAGCCTTTCTATCACTTCCATTTGCTCTTTAATTGTTTATAATACATTCACTTTGGGAGACCAGTAACAGTAAGTTGATGGCACAGTTCTGAGAGAAGCTGATACAGAGCTTGTCTGACACTGATCACAGCACAGCAAACACATAACCCAGAGCACCTACTTCTGCAAATGCTGAGTGCCCTCTGCAAAGCTGGCTTCAAGCTGCTGCAGCCCTTCTGTTCTTGAGCTGAGGGGCCATCTGCAAAGGATCCAGCACTAAAAACCCCACACAATTATGTCACCAAACTCAGCACAGCTTCAAAAGGTGATGAAAGGGAAAGACATTCAGACTATGCGAAAACGCAGCTAAGTTGTTCATGCAGGGCATGATACTGGTGCTGTGATGTATTTCAGTGGAGCTGCCACATAAAGCAAGACACTATCCAGCAGGAATAGCAGCATCCAAATCTGGCCTTCCATCTGCCTGAATAGAGGGATGGAGCATGCCCTTACAGAACACCCAGGTAAATGATGTTGACTATTCAGTTTCTCTTACTTTTTTTTTTTTTTTGAGACAAACGAATGGGAAAACCAACATTCCAGCTCCAGCAATTCCATACTTTCTTCCAAACAAGAATTTCAGCCAAAAATATTGCAGCCAACTATACAGTAAACATGACGACAAATATCCATTTGAAGAGTTGCCTCTTACTTTACAGCAGACATATATATTAAGAATGACTGACTCCTTTACTGGAAAAATAATCAGTATAACGCCAAAAGAATACAGCAGTCGGAAAGATTTGCTGGAACAGAGACTGATGCGAGATGCCCAAAAAGACTTGATGAGTAACAGTGAAATAGCTATGCTGGAATGATGAAGTAGAAACACACTCCATAGTCCTCAAAGGGTAATTTGTTCTGTTTAATGAAGAGCTGATTTGATGATCGAGTTACTCATTGAATTGGGGTGATGTAAAATGCTCACTTCTCCAGACCCCATTCTAAGAGGTTCATATGTAATTTGGATGCACATGTTAGGTTTCCTTCCACAGCAAGGAGAAGCTTGGATTAACTTCCTTATAGCACCATTTCAGTATTTCCTCTGCGGTAATCAATAATAATCCATTAGTTTAGCACAAGCTCTTTACTTAAGGTATACAATTTCTACATGACTAGGGTCATTTCTTCACCTTTCTTAACTTTCTCCACTATTCAGGGCTGCTGCCTGTTCCCAGTATAAACCAACTCTGCCAAACGCGAGCCCTGCACTGAAACAGAGCTACATACACAAACCAATTGCAGAGACAATGCAATTGCACAAGCTCCTTTACCACAAGGACTTGGAGAACGAGGAAATCCAGGGCCTACAGGTATCCTAAAGGCTCTGGCTTTTATAGATCATTTCCCTTCATTTGTGGTAGCTGTTTATGTCCTGTTGCCACTACACAAGCACTGGAGAATCCTTGTCACTGACACAATTGTTGTTATCCCTGTAACAAGCCATAGCACCATCCTGGGCTGTATAAAATGTGCAAATTTTGCAGAAGCTTGGAGGAGCAGCAGAGAGAGGGCCCTGTGTTACACCCCTGAGAGCACACCCTGGAAGCTGGTGAAGAGGAATTGAAGTTGGCTGAGCTGCATGAATCAGAGAGCCAGCAGCTGCCCACCATGGGAGAGAGGGACCTGGGAGGAGAGGTCCACGGAGATGCGAGTACCAGAGAGAAAAGGACCCACAGCATGGAGGGGTAGAGGATACTCAGATGACATCAAAGGTCCCGCTGGGGATATGGTGGCAGTCACCACAACCTCCCCACTCCCCAGGCTGCCAATAGCACAAAACAAAGGAGTCACCATGACAACACCTTTGATGTTGTCCTTGATAGCAGCTGAGTGCTCAGGCACATGGTCCTATTCATTATAGGCTTCTCTGAAGTTACCCACGAAATCTGATACTCCCCAGGTGCCTGTTAGTCTCCAGAGCACCTGAGTGCTACTATCCCATGAGACGGTGCGACCAGCAAGTGCTGCAGTTGGCAATAAATCAGGGCAGGGATCAGAGCTTCATGGAATTCAGACAGACACCAAGCCAGTGCAAAATCCCTTGCTGCTGTAAGTGCCCCTTTAGTGCAGAGGCAGGCTGTGGAGATGCAGGCTAAGCTGCCAACCCTCTAGATCCCAAATATTCAAGGGCGTGGAGAAAAGCTTAGGAACGTGTGTCCCTGAGACCCAGAGAACAGACAGCAAAACAAAACATCTCAGCCCTTCTCAATTTTAAATCTTGGGCTTTCTAAGCCACTGTCCTGATCTTGGCAATGCTTATCTTGGCACTGCAGCCTGCGAACACTCAACACAAGCTGCAGGCTTTCTGAGCCAACAGCACGGAGAAAGTATAGCAAACACATAGACAAAAATGTAAACCTGAGATCAGCGGCTTCATGCTGGTCATGCACAGCAGACAACCTCCCAGGCCACCTCCTGTTGCTTCAGGAGCCCCACTGCTCCTTTCCAGCTCTGAAGACGTGAGCCACACTCCTCCTCAGGGGAGTAAAAGCACTTTGTGGTGTAACATCAGCAAAACAGCTGCTGCTTCACAGCACTGAAAGCAGAAGAGATGAGTGGGACTTTCAGGGAGGGAACTGCACCAGTGCCAACTTAAGGGACACAGCACCTGGTAGCAGCATATCCTCATGACACCTCAGCCACACTCCTATCTCCAGTGATAGTGAGAGCTGGGTGACACTGGGACCAGCTGTCAGCCAGAAAAGCCACAGCCCCAAAACACCAGGAATGGAGCCTGGTAAGAATACTGCTCTGCTTCAGTGTTCTGAAGCACCTGCAGGCAGCAGGAGCTCAGAAGCCACGTTTACCACTTCAGTGCCCTGCATGAGAAATGCCAACATCAGGCACTGCACGTACATGAGGGGGAGTTGTCTATATGAATGCACACTCAGTACACCGGATCATACAGACAGGATCCCGTTCCTTCTGCAGGCACAGTGTGCATCATGTCCTTTTTCTGTGCCATGATCTACTCCTCCGTAGCCCAGCTTCTACAAGTATCTCCTTAACCACACATCAAGACAGCCATGGTCTTTGTGCTGCCTGCAGCGCTGGAATTACACACTTGAGCAGCACCAGGGCTTTCACACTTCTGCACACCCAGAGGCTAGTACAGAGCTACACAGTTAAGACCATTACAGCATCATCCTCAATAGCTGATACACTGCATACAGTCAAATGAAGTGGAAAGTTCCCTTTGAGACCTCACAGCTCTCTGTGCGTATGTCACACAGTCTGGACAAGGAGGGAGCAAGAGAGCTGCTCCTGCTGTCAATAAGGCTCTCCGTCTGAACTCAGCTTTGTAACGTTCCTCCCAATTTTCTCTCGCCGTCCACCACGGAAGGTGCTTCAGCGTTCTTTGTATGAGAGCAACCAAGAAGGGGTTGTTCCCACAGGAGGACAGCTTTCCATCTGCCTGTCAGTAAGAGCTCGGCACCTTTCCACAAGCGGAATTTGGCAGCGGGCAGCGAGGGTCTCTCTGGGCAGCGCACAGCCACATCTCCCGCAGCCCGGCTCTGCCGCGACGCCCCTCTCTGTCGCCTCCTTGGCCCAAGGGGCTGCCCGAATTCGTCTGCGGCGCCAGTGCAAGGCCAGATGAGAAAGCCTTTTCTTTCTTTCCAGACAAAAATGCAGGGCTCCTTCCCTCCCTTTGCCACGGTCCCCCCTCGCGGAGCTCGGGCAACCTCCCCGCCCTCCGGGCACAGCTCAAGGCAACGGCTCCCAAACGCGGAGTGAATTTGGGACCGGTTCCCAGCAGGGGAACACCAAAGCGAGGGATGGGGAACAGGGATGGATTTACTCCCACAGGCTTCAACCTCCCCCAGAACCACTTCATACGTTGCAGTCGGACGAGCAGAAGGCAGCGTTCGGCATCTGGCTGTCTCCCCTCCCGGGCTGTGACACTGCTCACAGACATTGCCCATGCCCCAAGCACACCAACTCCCCTCCCCATTCCCTTCTCCTCACGTTCAGGAGTCTTGGGAACGGGATGAGGGGCTGAAGCGGCTCCGCGGGGCCGACGGTGCCGGCAGAGCCGCAGCGCTGTGCGCATCCCCGAGGGAAGGCTGGAGGGGATCCGCAGCGCGCACCTCCGGAGCGCCATCAGTCACACACCGGGTCGCGGCAGCGCTCCCAGCCACGCTCACTGCCCGAGGGTGCGAGGGTGCGACCCGCGGGGCCGAGGGAACGCACCGCGTTCCTTTCGCCTCTCCTCCCGGAGGGACGTTCGGCGCGGGGCTGCCCACCCGCAGCCCCTCGCGCAGTTACGGGACTGCGAGAACGCGCCCGGGCTGAGGAGCGACAGAGACGCGGGGCGGCGACAGGTGCGGCCCCACGCGGGCTATTGACTCGCCCGTGCCTGGGTGCTGCCTACCTGCGGCGGCGGGGAGCAGCGCGGCGAGCAGCAGCAGCATCGGCAGCAGCGCGGCCCGGGGCTGCGGCGGGGCCGCGGGGGGCGCCGCCATGGGGCCGGGGAGCGGCGGGGCGCGGAGCTGCCGCCCGCCCGGCGTCCGTCTCCGCGGGGTTGCCCCGCTTCTTCCTGCGCGCCCCGCCGTCTCCTCCTCCCGGGCTGCCGGGACACTGCAGCGGGGCGGCCCCGCGGAGGCGGGCTTCTGCCCTCCGCCCCCCGCCGGCCCTAGCCCTGGCCCTCGGTCCGTCCCGTCCCGCCCCGGGGCGTGCGGGCTGTCCGACACCACCTTCTCCCATCCGCAGGTTGGTGCTCATCCCTCCCGCCTGCACCCAGACGAGATCCGTAGTGCCGTAGCAATCGTTAATAGCTCATCTGCTAGGGGGAACTAAGGAAGAAAAGAAAAACAAAACAAAAACAACCAAAACGAAAATGGTTGAGAGGGGTGCAGATATCACAGTCCTTGCCTGCTAAGCAGAAAGCAAAGCAAAGCAAACCAAACGCCCTGCTTCGCACCTGCCCTGTGCAGACACCCGCCCTGAGTGCTACTGCAGCGTGTGCAGGATGGGCTTGGAGGCAGCTGCGGGGGCCACGCTGCCAAACTGCACCCGCACCTCTGCTGTTTGGGGTACTGCTCCAGGGCCCCGCTCTGCTTGCTGCTCAGTGCCGAGCTGCTCGCAGCCTTTGCTCACGGGAGCGCCGCGGCGCGATCTGTGCTGCCGACAGTAGTGCTCGGTTCTTCTCAAGCCTCAGGTGCCAGAAATTAAGTACAGACAGCAGCTTGTGGTTTTATGGCAGAACTCTGCGAGCTGTATGCTCTGGTGACACTGCACTGCTATACTGGGGGTGGTGCCCACTCGTCCTTGCTCAGTTTGGGGGCATTCCCCCAAAGAACCGTACCAGTTTGCTTCCCAGCAAAGTGACTCCTGTGCCCTGATGTGGCCACGGTTAAGTGGGAGCTGTAGCTGAAAAGTGAGCTGGAGTCCCAGACTGTGTGTTAGATGGGCACAGCAGTACTGACCAGCCAAGGGACCTGATCCCAGCCCTTGGCTGTGGGGGGTCTTCAGAAAAACTCCTTTCAATACTCCTGGAGTATTTCCTCCAGAACCTCACTGCTACATCACAGAAGAGACTTTTAGAAGCAAAGCTGCCTACCAAGCAGGAAAGGAGCCTCCAGATGACAGGGTTCTGGCAGCTGGAGGTAGGGCACAAGTACCACCTCCCATCCAGATCCCAGCATCCGGGATCTCAGGATTGGAAAAGACCAAATCCTGCCTGAGACCTGCAGCAAAAATGTTTGTTTGTGAAGGTGTTGGACAAGGCAGTCATCTGGGAGTTGCACCTGCTGGATTGGTGCACAGAGCTGGACGTTTGGTTTGCTTTTGCTTGGTTTGTGCTTAGCAGACAAGGACTGTGATACCCACACCCCTCACTTCCATTTTCCTTTTGGACGGGTTTCTTTTTTCCTTATTTCCCCTAGCAGAGGACTCATTATGAATGCCACGGCTCCACAGATCTAGGGATATGGGTGGGATGGACGGGCAGATACTTGCCCTCAAGAGCAAACGTGATGCTCGGTAGCTGGCAAGGCAGGCATACAGACTCAGCACTTCCTCAAGCACCCACATACCCACTGAAAGGCTTCTCATTTCTCTTTCATCTTTCTTCACTGCCTGCCCAATGCAAGTGCATCCAGCACAGGTAGAGGGCAGCAGCGCGGCCATCTGTCCCGATGGAAGTGCCCTCCCAGCCCACCTGCATGTGCAGCACATCAGTGAGGTCTTTCATTGAAAAGGCAGAATTGCACTGAGATGGTGAATAACTTACGAATCGAGCAGGGTGACACGTTTTGATGAGTAGGGATTTGTTCCTATGGTAATGTGGAATTTGTTTTTCTGCAGTAAAGGTGTTTGCTGTAATTATCCATTAGCCCAACTGACATCTGTGTAAGTTCTGGGATTAACATATAGCCCAAACCAAGACAAGGGATATTTGGAACTGCTGATTCTTCCTCTCTTCTTTATGCAAACATTTTTCTTCCAAGCTATGTGCAGCCAGGCAAATTATCAATGAAAGCCCCAGAGCAGCGAAGATGCAGCACTGGGGAGCCTGCTTTTTGAATTTCTGAAAAACTCACTGGAGCAGATCCTTTGCTGGCAGAGCTTCGCTTCTAGCAGAGCTTCTTGTCTCATCTCCTTTGATCCCCTTTTGCGCTCCGCTAATTATGAGGTAATGAAACAGCTTTGTGCATTTGGCAGACAAATTTCTTCACTGCTGATTTCCAGAATTTTTGCCAGCAGCGCAAAAGAAAGATATCTGCAGCATCTTTAGGTAAGAGTGGTAATCCCACGGGATCACAAAGGCAGGTTTAGAAGCAGAAGACAGACAGAGGCACATTAAAGAAAAACTTTAATGAGCAAAATTGCCCAGATATTTACTGGAAACCTCAAGGGTTCTGGGCAGTTTATATCCTGTGCAATCCAGAGCACGGATTTGGACAGAACCAAGCAGGTTTCAGCCCCAGCATTGGTGTGGTTTTGGATGTGGCAGTGTGGGCTGTAGGATGGGCACCTGGCAATTGTCTAAGAGCTGGCTTCCACACAAGCAGCAGTCTCATTCTGGATGCAAGTGAGAACACAGCAGCTTTCATGAACTACAGTAACGTTTCCTTTACTTACACACATGAAAATATGACTGCTATATTAAAGGACTTTCTGAGCAGTTATTCTAATGGTTTTCATCACAGCATTAAGAAAATTGTTTGAAACCTGAGAGAAGTGCAAGAATTACCTGTACTTATTAAGCCTTAGCACCTATCTCACTTCAAGATGAACAGAAAACTGATGTCAATCACTTAATGATTTTGAGTTGAAGAGCAAAGTCCTGTTGGAGGCTAGCAGCTGCAGAGGAGAGAAACAGGATGAAAGAGAGCCAGGTATTGCCTTCTAGCCACTTAACACTCCTGTGAGCACCTGGTAAGCATTCCCTTCCTTGCAGATTGTCCTCCTTCAGCATCAGTGTACACACAGGTGGTAGAGGCACAGGCCTCTGAAAAGTAAAATGTTAAAGTGAGTTGTTTGGTGGAATGTCATTGCAGTCTAGGTTCCTGTTCCTTCTCATAGATTCATTTAAGCAGAGATGAAAGAAGAGGCGGTTGTGTCAAACAATGTCTGCATGTGGACACACAGTGCTCATGGTTTTTCAGACAGCAGTGGAGCTGGCATTTCTTGCTTTCTGAGTTGTTCGTGTCTGCAACTACGTCTTCTCCATGCTGTCCTGATCACAGAAACCCTGATGTTTTGATGCAGGACCCAAATGCCTGGCACTGCTGCCATTGTGCTCCATTGGATGCTCCTCCTTCCCATGGCTCACAGCCCTACCCTGACTCTCCTCTTGCCTTCCTGAAGCACTTTCCTGCAGCATCTCCTTTCAGTCTTTTTTGGCTTTTTCTTCCAGGGAAGAAAGATCCAAAAAGTATTCTCTGTAGCTGATCTGAACACACTCCAATTCACTGTATTGACAAAGACACTGAAAAATTAGTTACTGCCATAGGCCCAACCCAAACTCCAGTCACAGTTCTAAAATAACAACTCTGCCTTCAGTGTATTTCCTGAAATTCATTACATCAGTTTGTTTATTCTAAGCTTCTTTCATTTGGTTCTTTTTCTCTTTTTTATCAATCCACCTAAGGAGGTGTGTCTCAGTTACTGCTGCAGCTGCCCCCAAATCCCAATTCTCCTCCTTCTCCTCCCAGTGCTTCATCTGCACAGAGACTCATCCAACACAATGAGAGTGAGTGGTAGTAAGAGCATGCTGCTCCCCTTTATTAAACAGCTTCTGCTCCTAGAATAAATGAATGATTACCTTTGAATGTTTATTGATATAGAGATAGCACTGTATTATTCTAAAATGTGATTTGTCATGACAGTGAGCATAATGTGATGACGTGGTTCCCCATTCCTCATCTCTTGGTGATTTTCTTTACAAGATTGTGTTGATATAATTCAACCATATAGAGTTATAATCTTTACTACTTCACCAGACACCTTTCAGCACTATAGTCAGCAGTAAAATACACAAGATCTGTTTCTGAAAGTGTTCACAGAATTTATGCTTAAAGCCTCAAGAACACGATTCCTTTGCTCTAGCAAGGTTTCACAAAACCCAAGTCTAGCTCTGGGATTGACAGCTCAGTCAAAAATTAGGTGGGTAAATGCAGCAAACCCTGAAGTTTATCAAACCCAAGTGTTGCTGTTGCCTGCCTGGAGCATACAGTAATCAGAGGTATAGGACCTATGCCAGAGTGATGCCTGGAGAGGAATGTTCACACCTTGGGGACTATCAGGAGAAAAACTGACTGACTTGAAATCCAATGACAGGCATCATGAGAGAGTCAAACTTGACTAACTGGGTTTAAGGTTTTTCAACTGCTGAAACTCACAGTCAGCACAAAGCATTGAGTCCAGTAAGCATTGTCTTGGCAAGCAGCAGTCTAACAAAAAATGTGTCACCTTGGCCACTCTTACTCTATGTTCTTCCAAATTAAACACAATGGTAGCTGCTGCTAAAATGGGGAAAGATGCCTTGTACTTCTGCACTGAACCCTCAGCAACAGCAGATCAGTTAACTGGAGAGGCCCTCCAAGTTTCAAGGCTGTTGTTCTTGATTGTCTTTCATATCTCCACAATGAAGCTGGTGGTGACATTGAGACAACACTCTGAAGAACAGTCTCAAGGAGGGACAGAGTTTAGGGCTCTACACAAAACCCCAACTTTAGCCACTTTGCCAAAATAAATTGGTTTCCATCACAGCTCCAAGGGAGCTCCCCCTAAGTCCTATAGAAGGAGCTATGCATTCTGCCAGAAATTGGAAGCACTGAGGACACAGAAGGAGCTGCCCATATTCACCACTCTTTTCAGGGCCAGCAACTCAGAGGGAGCCAGCCCAGAGACAAGGAGCTCCACTCTTGTGAGGAATGGGCTTTCTCCAGGCTTGGAACTCATGGGGATTGTTCTCTCCATCTCTTCAGGCTCCGTATTTGTAGGGATTTTGTGAAGATTAGCGATGCTTTGTGAAACTGAAAGTCTCAGAGGATTTATCTCCCAATGCCCATCAAAGTCTACATGACCCGTGTAAATTCTGTTAATTTAGCAATTTGTCCATGCTCATTTTCCCTAACTGTCCCCCTCCACCCCAGGAGGAAGCAAGTGGCAAGCCCACTCTTGATAGGCACCCTCTAAAAAACTCATTTTCCTGGAAACTCTGGAGTACAAAACCCCTATTTTTTACAACAATACTGGACACAACTTCTCATTAATTACATAGACAGGAAAACTTTTTTTCTAAGTTAAGAGCCCTTCACAAAACTATAATGTTCTCTTCCCTCCCCTTCCATAAAAAAAAAAAAAAAGATAAAAAAAAATCCTGATGTTGTATATATTTTCAATTCAACATTTCCAGAGGAGCTTCAAATCATGTTACATGGTAACCATAAGGAAAAAAGTATGATTCAGAACTATTAACCTATGCACAGCACAGGCTGAGTATCACTAGTTTTAAAGGCGGATCCTGACCAGGGCTATTCACTTCCAAGCAGTTTGTGCATGGGACTCAGCCACAGTGCCCCTGGTTCTTCACACAATTCAGGCAAATCTTCTGCAGCACTAAGATGCTTGTGCTTTCCTTTATTCTTCAGAAAGAGTCCCCCTGGGCAAACAATAAGGAGCTCCATTGCCTAAATCTCTGTGTCAGCCTAGAGACTGGAAACAATGCTGCTATTGCATAAGCCAACCCCCCAAACATTGACAAGTTGTGCCCAATTTCTTCATGAATGGTTTCTCTGTCACCAGGGCCATGAGGAAGGCCAGATCCCCACCCCCAGCCCTGGCTACCACCCTGCAATAGCTGGATGTTTCTGCTAAAGTGCTAGGCAGCAAGCACTGCTGGCGTTCAGCTGTTAGAGCTCAGCACCGATTAAGTTTTCCTTGGCCAAAAGGTGGTGTCACCGCCGGATCCACAGCTGGGAGGGCAGCACACCCCACAGGCACAGCTGGAGCTGCAGGGTGAGGCTGGAGAGCCCTGCTACAGGCTCCAGCTCTGCCCATGGCACAGAAAGAAGAGGGATGCTTGGCTGGCATGTGAAGTTCCCTGAGTTCAGAGGAGACAGCCCTGCTGTTACTGTCTTTGGAGAAAGATATTCCCAACAAGCAATATCTCCACATGATTTAAGGGCTGGTTTGGAAACAGGGCACAAGGCCACCCTGGCAAAACTCTTCCGCAGCATTTATCTTATTCAGGGTGCTTTATCTTCCAGCTTTGTACGGATTAAATTCTTTCTCTGCCTCAGGGATTAGGTACTTTTATTAAGATACCTGGCCTGGGAGTGTGGACTACAAACTATTGGTATCCAGGTACCGTGAAGGGAGTTGAAGTTCAGCCTGGCCACAGAAGTCAGTGATGACAGTGCAGTTTCAGAAGCTCTTCTCCTGCTGTACCCACTGCCCTTTTCTTCTCCAGCACTGTGGTTTTGTCATATCTCATTTTCCCTTTGCCCAGTCAAATTTTCTCACTTTTCAGTTTTCATCCCTCCTTCTCACATTATACTATATCACTGTTTCCTTCTACTTCTTCCTTTTCCCTCTTACATCTTTCTCAGCAACCAGGTCCAGTCCTCTGACCCAGGGAGACAGAAGCTGCTGGACTTTTCTTCTCATTATAACTGATTCCAGAGCTTACCCGCTCTTCCTCACTCTTTTCCCATAATCACCACTCATCCAGTGCTTCTTCCGGCCCCATCCTGGCACTGCTGTCCCCTGATAACCTTTTGATGTTCTCTCTCAAGCTTTGACTTTCCTTTACCTCATTACCTCCTAACTCTCCAACTCTCACCTCCTCACTGATGTCCTTTTGATTACTTGTCATCTTTTCCCTTTTCCTTTGATTTGCCCAGCATCTGCATGTTTCAGACTCCCTGAAACAGATCTTGCTTTTGCCATGGACTACTTTGCTATTGGTCTGCTTGGATGTGATGATGGCATCCACTTTAGCACTGTCTCCTGTGTCTGGCAAGTCAGTAAAAGATTCCACTAATTCCCCTCACTCCTTTACATGAAAGGAGTGCTTCTACCGCTGGATGAAACTGCTTCTATGTCTCAGTTTTCTTCACCTTCTGCAGTCTCTCTAAAATCTTCCATAACTCACATGATTTCACAGCCCTTCTCTTTCCCAGTTTTGATTGCTCTTGTGCATACTCCCTTCAGAATGCTACTCTAACTCATTTTCTCTTCATTTCTACCCTTTTGCTTCCCAGCACCTACTAGCTCCTCTTTTCACCTTTCAGACTCTCTCCTAGATGGCCATTTTTAGCATCTGTCATCCCTCAGCCTTTGGCATTTCCTTACTTTCTACCATATAAAACTTCCGCATGTGAAAATTTGCCATGAAGGGCTGTTTCCTGTCTCATCTCTTAAAGAAGGGACTCAGTTCCCTGATTTCACACCCTGTCTAAGCAGAATGACTTCCCACCTGCAGCACCAGCTTGGGAAAGAGTTGTACTATGGTCAGTGAAGTTAAACTGTCTTGATAACAACAGCTAGGTCATTCTCACCTTGATGGAGAACACCTATGCAGATGGATGGAGACAGGATTTAAGTAATCCACGTAACATTTATACTTCCAGGTAATCTAAATTACTTCTGCATGCATCCAAGTTTAAAAATAAAAAGACCACATCATGGTTGATTCTTAGCAGTTTCTGGTGCCCAGCTATTGTATGTCTTTCTCTTTCCTCCTGTAGGCACCTCTTGGCAGGGTTCATCTCATTTCTCCTGCTGTACAACAGCCAGAAGAACACAGCCTCACTCTCAGTACAGCACTGGCAGCACCAGAACTGGGTGGCAATGCTCCATCTAAACAGCACTGCAAAGGCAATTGGCATGAATTTTCTGGTAGAAGAGATTGCCTGAAGGGAAACTGCTGTTGCAATAGGGATGCAAAACTCAGTATTTCCTCATACTTGGGATGTTTGGAACAGAAGTTATGAAAATAAAGGACAATCAACTCTTTTCTAGGGAAATAGGTACAAAGATAATTTTGATGGAAATTCTTCTCATAAACCCATTTCCCCCATGAGAATGCTGGCAATTAAATGCATTTTAAAAGCAAAGAAAAATGCTTAATTTGTCCTCTGCTGCCAGACAGGAACACTGCATTTCAGATTTGTCTCAAGAACTTCCTGAGCAAGTTAGTTTGATGTGTTAACCTCACTCTCAGTTGTGGTTAACTTCAGCTCAATGCCAGTACTGCTAGGAGTTTATCGATTGCTGAAAAACAGCAATGTTTTAAATATCCAATGGGATTTCACATTTAAACAACTACACACTAGTTGTAATGGAGATAAAACTGTTGTAGACAAGAGCTTTTGGAATGATGGAATGTTTGGAAGTACAGAAAATGATTGCTCTTTTCTTTTTCAGAAGAGGACGCTGAAGCATTGATTCTGATTCAATATACTGAATTTCTGGCTTTTTACTGCTTAAGTGAATAGTTGATGAATGATGAAAACTGGAAGAACTAGATCTTTACTAATCAATTTAGCCAGTACCTAGGTGGTTAACAAAAGGAATCTGTTGTATTTAATGCTAAGTTGATTTCCAGTGTGTTCATTAGAGCCAAACATTTTTCACAGTGTTTCTAAAATGAAGTGGTGGGAATTCAGACATGGGACAAAGAGGAACCAAGAAAACTGCCACCTGAGGTGCTAAAAATCTCTAAGAGGTCAATCAAATATAAAGATGTCACATCTTGTTTGGTGAATCCCTTAGCTGGAGATCACTGCTGCTCAGATGAGTAGTGCAGGAAACAATCACTCTATACTGGCTTAATTTTCTGTCCTTTTGTCTAGGTTTTGTCTTTAGCCATTGCCAAAAATCAGACACTAGCCTAGTAAAATTAGTGTGTGATTCAAACCAGACTTTTCTATGGCTGTGATGTAAGTTCCAGCAGAGTAGTTACTCTGGTCACCCAATTTCATTTGAAAGTATTTTGTTGTTAATATGCAGACAGGGAAAGAATCAGTGCCTCATCTCACCCATGTCCTCCAGGAAGATTGTCTAAATGAACTTGCCCCAAAAATATCTGAATCCAAATTGCAACTTTCTGGTTTGTAAAGAGGGTCATGAACAAATGCTATTTTGACTCAACCCCTGCATCATCCAAAGAGGAAAGCTTTCCTTCCACCCAAACTACCACTGAGGAAGCTGAGGGATATGCTCTGGCTTTAGTCAAGTACTGATCAGGATGAAGACTTAGTCCGAAGCACATATATAAAGCAACTAGCTAAAGATTGCCAACTTCCAGTTACCTACCTAAGCATGATCTAACATGAACATGAATAGATTCAAGCAGCACTGTGCATCTAAGGAGAAAGCACTGAGAAAGCTCCTTCTTGCACAGACTGCTGCTGTGCAGCATCCTAGTAACACGGGTCACTGTAGATACACTCACCCATCCTCCTGACAGCCCCACAGAGAACTGATTCACATTCAATATCTGAGACACTTATTCCTGAGGCACAGTGGGATCTGGATCCATGCCATCCAATGGACTTTCCACTCTGCAGTGTGATTGAAGTTGATGAGTTAATGCCTTGGTACAGGAGCTCTTCCCATTGCTAGTCAGCAGTGAGCATCAGACAGGGTTTTCTGGAGAGTTCGTGTGATACCAAGATTCACACAAACATCACAGTTGGCCATGTGGGGATCAGGCCAGCTGCTTTGTGACCCACAGATCCACAGTGTGCCCAGAGCCTGCTAACACTGGGGCACAAACATGAGGCAAAACTCCTCTCTTTCCATTCATTAATTTCCCAGTAAACTTGAAAAAAATTGGTAGCATCTCCTGTGACACAATTGTTTGTGCTGTTGGTACAAATGTTCTGGACTTCAATATATCTTAGGTGATAATATTTTTGCTTTATTAGATCGTTCTGGGATTAGACAAGCTATTTAACACTCCTGAGTCTGAGGTTTAATGGTCCAGTGAAATGATCATCCATAAATATTTCCTCTGCAAAACTGGTGGAGAGAAGACAGATTTCAAGCCCTCAAATCCAAAGGACTTAGTAAAAACTATTATAATTGTAGTACATTTACAAGACATTAAGCCCCACCTTCTGGTGAATGGCTAAATAGCAGGATGAGATACGGCTCTAGGTTAAATAAAATTGGAGAAATTTTACAAGACAGTGGTATTCAATTAGTAAAATGCCTTAAGTATACTTAAGTATTTTAGTAAATACACTGCTTTCCACCAAAATATCAACAAGAAGGTTTTAAAAAACATCATCGTGTTTTATTTCAAGAGGTTTTAATGTCTTACATTCCATGTTCATCACTTGGTATAAACTGTCATGCTATTAAATAAACTTCATGTTTCAACTATTTTAAACAAAACAATTTGAAATGCCCTGCTGCACAAAACCTTTCAGCATTTTTTCTTTTTATTTTGTTAAAGCGAATAAAAACACACGTTGAAATGTTAAAGTTTCTCCAAGGACCGAGAATGCTTCCCAGGCAACACCCCATAGCCTTAAGTCTCATGTTGCTCACTGTCAACCACTTCTCTTTTCTGCACACTGCGATAGATGCAGCCCCAGCAGATGTTACTGATGTGGTGTTCCCTGGCTCATCAGCAAACAAACAGTAAACATCAGTGAGGTGATCTTACTCCACAGGTCTCAGAAAGGAGCTGCGCACATGTACTGGGAAGAAAGGTGGGAAAAGCAGGAACTGTGGCAGCTCTTTTTCACATTATTACAAGTGAATATTTTAAGGAAGGATTGGAATCTGAAAGGAGATATTAATATGACAGGGTTTTCCTCTAGGTGACAGGACAACAAAGGAGAAATCACAATGGAAGAGTAGCCTTCCCAGTGGGTACAACAATCTTAATGCGTTATATTGGCTGGTTGGAAAACAAGGTTAAAAATCAACATGACAAGAGCTACGGTTGCTTATGAGTGCTTGAGTTCTGCTGTCTGCAGTGCTGATCCTTGTCCTTTTCAAGTTTGGTTTCTGGCACATGCTTATTCCTGGCACATCCAACAAGTTGCTGCAGTGCTCTTAAAGAAGGTGAGGGGGGGTTGTTTGTAGGCTATTCACATCCACAGAACATCCACACAGTGTGAAATGAAAACAAAGTTGCATCCTTGGGAACAGCATGTTTTTGTGAGCCACAATTTACAGTGTCTAGAAAACAGATTTTCAAGACAAACCAGTTTTCCGTTCAGTTAGCAAATGAAAGATAAATATCTGAGGTGTGCCAAGATGTGCTTGGAAGCAGTAGCACTTAAAAATACATTATCCAACTGTTGGCCCAGTCTGCATATAATGTGCACGTATATACACACAGTGTCAGTCCATCATGAGGTTTTCTTCCACTGCTGCTCAAAGGCCAAGGGCTCTCTGGTTGTTTTTTTGTTTTTTATGCTGTAAGAGAGAAAATAATGAAAATCAAACTGTTTCTAAGAGCAATTTGGACGTGGTTTTTTTTGGGGAAGGTAGGAGAAGGGCTGGATCGAGTCATCCTGTGGGACATTGAGCCTGTCTTCCATTACAGCACACAGGCTGCAGGCTGCATAGCCTGGTGCCATGGGAATGGGCTTTGCTCTCACCACTCCTCTCCTTCTCTTAGTGCTCCCTCTCCCAGCCACAGAAGACCCATGAGGAGGGGAAATACTTCCTTCTAGCTTTCACACTGACATCTTCTAACTGCTCCAGTTTCAGGAGAAGGCCACCTTTCTCTGTAAAATCATGCTTTCCTTGTTGGAGAAGCTGGGAGATGTGAGCAAATGAGCCATGATTCTGGGAGGAGCTGACAGATGGTCCTGCTGTTGTGGAATTTGCATTTAGCTCTGTGGGACTGGGGGTCTGACTGGAGGATTTGGGATGATCTCCTGGGACACCACAAACACAAAAAGCAATTAGAGCTGCACATTGTTCATCAAGTGACTATGGAGGAAAATTCAGCTCTGGAGAGTCTCCAGCCTGATTCTGTGATTCTTGTGTATGTGTATCTCAAAATATATATATGGAATTTATCTGGAACTGCAGTCTTCCCCAGATTATTCCTCGGGGCATCTGATACAAACCAGTTGCTTGCTGACAGCTCAAAGTAGAGCAATTAGTCATAGGTTAACAGGCTTGGCCAAAGTAAGTTTTTTTTTTTTTTTTTCTTTCTCTTCTAACGTCATTGAAAGACAGAAACAGTGGTATCAGCACCAGGAGCTGTTGCTAGGCTGAGACATCAAGCAGCAGCATAACACTGCTAATGCTTAGAATGCTATGCTGTCTGCTAACAGAAAAAAGTGAGAGGAAAAACACAGGCAAAAGACAGAGTAAGAGAAGGGGTCACATGAGAATTGTCCCCAGGAAAAGCAGAAAGAAGGAAATGTGGAGAAAAAACAGTCAGTCATTTGACTTACCTTGTGCACCCAGTAGTACCTCAGCAGGAGGCAAATCAGAGAGGGCTCAGCTGGCAGGGGAAGGAAACAGGCCAGCAAAAGCTGCAGCTGCCCTCTGAAGTGTGAAGCTCTTCCCAACCACAAAAATTTACAAGATCAACCATGGTCTTCCAGGTGCCACAGGCTGGGACTTAACAGCGGGATACAAGACTTCATGAGCAGAGATGAGAGGCCAGATAAAGATCTAACCCAGAGAGATGATGAGGACTTGAAACTCTCTCTAGAATTCATTGGGAAGCTCCAGGTGAGATGTCAAAAGCTGAATAAGATCCAGACCCAGATGCCAAATAGATTGAACACCCAAGTGCCATGCTCAGGTTGGGAAATCCTAGCCTGAAAGTAAGCAGAGTGTTACAAGGCCTGTAGCCTTGCATTGCCCCATGTCTTGACATTCCTCCAAGTCAGTCATCCTGTGCTGCTGCTGGGATACCACAGGCCTTGTTGCTTTCTGGGGCTTGCTTGATGAGCATATGGATCATTTCTTTCTCTTAAAGCCTCTTCATAAACAACTGGTCAGAATACTGGGAATGCAATCACAAAGCAGAGTCTGGAAGGAGCTGTCTGCCAAAGGGCTCACTCTAGCTCTCCCAGGTCATCCCAGGACAGCTGGAGTTAGCTCTGCGACACAACAAGTTAAATTGCTCACAGATCTGTCTGTACTTAGCTGCTTCAGAACTGATTGCTTAGAAGAAAAACATTTTAACAAGCAGTGAAAAGCTGCATATGGCTCCTTAAACAACGGGCTTTAGTGCCACTTGTGTGAAGGCCTGCTGTATCTACTCAGCAATGCCACAAAGCCTTGGTGTGGCTGTAAGCTACTTTCCCAGCCTGTGGGCAGACTCTCAGGGCAGCTGGTGGATGTCCAGCTCCATAGGTCCAGCCAGTGATGTCTCACAGTTTGTTTTTCATAAGTCTGATGCTTTACAGACTTAACAGAAGGAAACAATACTAAAGAAACATTTCCCTCTAGTTATTACAGCTTTTACTACTCTATAGAGATTGAATAAGGGCCTATTCTCAAACACTGACTAATGTGAAGACTTTTTGCAAAATTAAGGGGCAAAATGGACCAGATGCTCTGTTCTTGATCTTCTTCTCCTTGTTTGATTATTTCATGCTCTAGTCATTCTTCAAAACCTAGTTCAGAGAACTACAGCCTGAATGTTTTACTTGCAACACTGTCTTAGCAGATGCAAATGCTACAGAAACACGACACTTCAGAAAACTGCAGCTTGGGATCTGTAATCTGCTCGTACCCCTCTATCTGAGTTAGCTCTCAGAATAATTTCAGCGAGGAAGAATCATAGAATTGCTAAGGTTGGAAAAGATCTCCAAGGTCATCTAGTCCAACTGTCCACCTACTACTAATAACCCCCCACACAATCATATCCCTTAGTACAGCATCAAAATATTTCTTTTGAAAAATTCCTCCAGGAAGTTTTGTCTGACTCGTAACTTCATAAGGGATATTTAAAGACTGGACGCATGCTATCTCTGGAAAAGGTGGGATAGGAAAAAAAAAGATGCTTAAAATGCGACTAATTTTATCTAGATATTGAACCTGACATTGGGAGATCATTGCTCTTGAAAAACTACATTTAACAATAGCACTTCCACCTCCTTTATATAACACTTCTTCATTAATGCTGCAGATCAAACAGCAAGCACAATAAGCGTGATGCATACTGGAACTGTAGGGATTAACCCTAGTTGCTGATAAATGCTGGGAAAATTATTAGAGTGAAAATATTAGGGTAATTTTCCCGTTTGAAAAAACAAAACAAAACACCTGTTTTTTTTTAATTGATATTACAAGAACAGTACCTAGATTTTACTTAAGCACCAGACACTGCAAGGCTTGGTTGCCTGTGCCACCAGAAGCCTGCCCATGGCATGTGACCACTGCAATCACCGTTTAATAGCAGTGCTCTTTTTTTCCAGGTTTTCCAGGTTTTCCAGGCCTTACAAATGTGAGCTTAGCAATGCATGCATCCAATTGCACAGCAGTCTGCAGGCTGTTACCCCAAACTTTCCACACAGGCTGTAAAAATTTCTGGCTTGGAATATAAAACATATTATGTTTTCTTCCTTTAGCAAAAGTGACTTTCAATTGTTTTTGCTTCCAGTTGCTTAATCTCAGCCTGTTGACAGCAGCTCACGTGATTCAGCTATGTCAACATCATGTGCAGTCAGGCTTTAAGCCTGTTTAAACACCACCTCCTGACTTTGTGTGATGTTTACAAACCGTTATTACCCATGAATATTTATTTAAATGATCTTAAAAAACAAATTCGAGTTTTATGCTGAATTTAACTAAAGTGAAAGAAGTTACTTCAGTTGGATTGTGTGCAGGAAATAACTCACTAGTGCAATTGCTTCACCATGCAAGTGTTAACTAAGGCACTGCTGTCATTCCAATAAATAAGAAAGGGGAAGGGAAGGGCAGGGCAGGGCAGGGAAAAGACAAAGTACTCGAAATGGTAGTACTGTACCAGGTTTTCCATATTGCTCTATTTATCTATTCAGAATAAAAGGTATAATATATGTTCTGAACCTTAGAACAGTCCCATAGGAAAAAGCTCAGTATTTCTGCTTACTGCTAAGTTTTAGCAATTTTTTAATGTACCCATCTATTTCTTTCAGAGGAGCTTTGGAAGATAACGCACAATTCTATTTATTTCAAGTAATAGCATGCCCTCATTTGAACAGCACTGTCATTTGCTGCCCTCTGGTGTCATAAAAAAGAAAATTCACTTTTATTGGAAATTGGGAATACATAAATTGAGCAAACTGTTAAGATTTCTTAATTCCCAGGATAACTCATTAATCCTCACACTTCTATCTGATATGCAAGGCAGACACATTACCAAGAGAACAGTAAGAAACAGAATTAAAAATGAAGGTAGTAGTGCACTTCTATTGTAATGTTCCCTGTATCGAGTATATCCAGTTTGTAAGCAAAATCAACCCTCTCAGCTCAAAGCTTTGCATCCTTATTCTGTAAAAGCCAAGTTTGATTCTCCTTCTCTTGAATAATCCATAATTAAAGCACTGTGAGCAGGCTTTTCTCCTCACTTACACCTGCCATCCTCAGAGCTCTCACTTTATTTAGAAATCTTACCTAAGTCATTTTGGTATTGTATTCTTACCTAAATAGTTATTAAATACCATATAACATCTATTAGAATTTTTAATTAAAAATATCAATAGAATAGCATATCAATATCAATTACAATATCAATATCAATATCAATATCAATAGAATAGAATGTATACATTCTACTCCACAGAGAACTTACAAAGACAGGATAGTTGGCAGAACAGGAACAGGTGAAATTCCTTTGTGCCAAACACAAGGCATATCTGCATTAGAAACAAATTATATTTCTCACACTTCACTTTATCTAATATTAAGCTACATAAATTTAGGAAAATGAGATGGAGATCACACAAAGGAAAGCCAAATCAAAGGCATACTGCTTGGATAGAAGAACAGAATGCAAAGCACTAAGCCATTTAATAGATAAATGCTATCTTTCATCTTTAAATCAGGATTGAGGGGGAAAAAAAAAAAAAAGTGCATCCCAATGGGTTTGGCAGCTAACTCCATTCTTTTCAGTTTTACAGTATCAAATGGGAGAGTTCACTGCCTTCCCTGAATGGTTGTGAAAATGGTTTGAGACTTAGGAAGTGCCAAAGGTTGGAAACAAACTCTTCAGTTTCTCCCAATTTTATCCAAGTCTGACTGGAATACTTAGGAATACTAACTTCCCTTCAGGTTACTGCAGTTCCTAAGAAAGTGTTCGTAATGTTTCACAATCAGAACTTAATATAGCCTCTCAAAAAACTTTTCCCAACTGCACAAAAAGACACACGTGCTTAACTGAGATCCCAATGTATGTATGTATGCAGCAGAACCAGCAAACAGGTTAATTCACCGTGTAACTCAGACTTCTCCCTGAAAGCAGCATGGCTTGTATCATGAAGAGATGGCCTGTGGGAGGGAGGTGTTCAGCTCCACCCGTGTGCCCGACCCTTCTTGCTCACATTTTCAAATATTCCGTGAGTACTGAGTATCCGTGGACAGAGCTGTTAGCAGTTTAGTCTGAAAGAAAATTGCCTTGAAATGTATTTCATTCTAATTTTTTGCAGGGTTAAGTTGCATAGCTTATGGTTTTCCATCCATGTATTCCTTCTAACAAAAAATTGCAAATCCATTTTCCAATCCATTAAAGAAGCCTCCATACTCTCACTCTTTCCTTAGTCACTGCACTGAGGCTCAAGTTCCTGGCTTGTTTGTTCTCCTCCCAGCCCCCAAAGAGAGTATAAGAGTAAGAATGTAAGAGTTGGTATGATGTATGTATAGCAAGAGAAACAGAATTTTCCCATTCTGTTCTCTTCCATCAAGCATACTGACTATTCACATACGGAAAAGACAAGTTTCTAAGCTTTGCTTTAGAACAGCAACGAGAAAGCTTGCTTTATTTATATATGAGTTTTGCTTGATTTTTGCAAAACTGTATCTCATGTCTACTTTGAAGTATCTGATCTCATTCAAGGAAAATATTCCAGCCATGTTTCTTCATTGGTAAGGAACTGATTCTCTTTAAATTACCTACACCAGCTTGCACATCTATTTCAAGCTGTTCTGCTACACCGATTTTGAAGTACAACACAACTCTTCAGAAAACACCAATTTTAAAGATGAACTGCAGTGAAAAGTGCAGAAGAGGCATTTTCTAAAAATTACTCCTACAAATTACTTTCTTGAAAACTGCAGTAGTCCCCCACAGATCTGACAAGTTGCATTTATTCAAGATCGTTTCATCTTTGCCTTCATTGTAGTACATGTAACAGCAACAAAACTGTTGCTCAGCTATTTCTGAGCTTCTGAGTTCTTCAGATGGATACTGTGGCTTGAACGTGACCTCAGGAGTGAATGCTCTTGTTCTTACTGCAGCATTTTGAACAGCTTAGTTTATAAGGCTCGGTAAAAAGTATGAGGCATCTATTGCTCAGAAGTTCTGAGATCACCAACTTCAAAAATGCCATTGGTAAATTTGCGTACAACCTTAGCCATGTTTTACTTTGATGTTTTCTATTAGAAATCAAAATTTATTTTTACTACAATAAGAGAAAGCCTATTTTAGGTGACAAACCTAACATCCATCTTGTTTGCAGCCTGAATATAACTGAAGTGAAAGTCACTTCATGGGAGTTTCTAGGCATTTTACTTCAAAGTAGTAATAAACTCTTTTTTTTTTCTCTCTTACAGGAAGAAGAGAAATGTTGAGAAGTCATTTGGCAAATGGCTTAGTTTTTCCTTTGTCTCCACATCACTCTTATTTACAGTGCCTAAGCCCCACATTCATACTCACTTGTGCAGTGAATCATGGAAACATTTTTAATCACTGGATGGCTACAAACATAAGTAAAAAAGAAACTAAGCTGGAATAGACACAATAAGTATTTGGAAAATGCAACATACAGGGAAAAGGAAGATGAAGCATAGAACAATCCAAGAAAAGTCACTCTGGAGTTTAAGGGCCCTTAAGTAATTGGCCTGTATTTAGTCACAGATCACTCAATTCAAGAAATGCTAACAATAAATCAAAGCCTTTCAGTGCCAACAGACTTCTGCTTCTCCCTCCCAACAAACAATGCTGGCGACTGAGCACCAATTAGCAGGGCTGGCAAGGTACTATCATGTTATCTGTTAAGCATTTGGACAGCTGCACTGAAAAACTTAATATATCAGTATTCCCTTTCGAACCAAGAGCTCTTATCAACAGATTACCACACAACACGTTAGAAATGCCCAGTATATTTTATTTCACACTAAAAAAACAAAGGGCAAACATCTGTGCAACTAAGAGAAACCAAAGTGTCCAAGAGCGGGCGTTTTACAGAGCTTCCTTCTCCCTCCAACACCCTTCGCCGAACACAGGACGCGGACAAGAGGACGGGGCGACTCCCTCCATCTCCCCGCGGCGTGCGGAGTCACAGCGAGGCCGGTGCCGGTGGGCAGGGCGCAGGGTTAGGACTCGTCGGGCTTGTCGGCGGGCGGCCCGCAGGGCTGCAGCATCTTCTCCATGAGGTTGAAGCGGACGCGCGCCTTGCTCTCATTCTCGGCGATGGCGAAGTAGTTGAGCAAGTCGAAGTGGCCCATGTAAGAGCAGTACGAGTCGCGATGCTGGTTCACCAGCCACTCCCACTTGGTGGTGTCGGCGTGGCCCGTCCCGATGTACTTGGACTGGAGATGCTCCAACTGGCTGTGGATGGTGTAGCGGTCCGTCATGTCGCCGCCCCGTCAAGTCAAATGGCGGACGGAAGTGACATCACCGGACGGCGTGCGCCACTTCCGCTCCCCTAAACCGAGAGCGGAAGGGGTTTCGCCGACCATATCGGCCGCGTGGGACGCAGCGCGCATGCGCGCCTGTAAAGACGTGCTGGGAGGTGTAGTCCTGGGTGGCGCTGGGGTGGAGTTGAGTGTCTTGTGCCGGCTGCTTCTGCGGGCTGTGAGGGACCCAGAGCCCTGCTAGCGCCCCGGCTGCGGAGCAATGCGACAGACTAAACGGCTGTACCATTAGGGGAGCCCTCGGAGTCTGCTGTCAGTCTCTCTGAGAGTAATTAGTATTAATACCATGAACTGAAATAACTTCTTATTCATTACTTTGACTGAGCAATCTAGTAGTGAGGCAGGCAAGGATAGGACTACAGGCCAATGTCTGTACTACTCGTTATTGTTAAAGGTGTGCTTGAGGACCTGGTATTCCCAAGCCGGAAACAAGGCTGAATCTCCCTGAAGCCAGCACCAAAGCCTCAAGTTAATTCCTAAAGGAAAAGCACAGCTTAAGTGTTATAAATTCTGCTGAATTCACCCATCCGAGGATCATGTGAGCATTTGCTAGCACATCTGGCCACAAGCTACCTAGATATTATCTTAGTATCCATGTAAGTTATGTAGATATTAGGAAAAAATTCTCCAAAAGAGTGGTGAGGCAGTGGCAGAGGCTGCCCAGTGAGGTGGTGGAGTCACTGTCCATGCAGGTGTTTGAGAACTGTGTGGATGTGGCACTGAGGGACACAGTGATACAGTAGGGATGGGCTGATGGCTGGACTTGATCTTAGTGGTCTTTTCCAACCTTAATGATCCTGTAACTCTATAATGAGGCTTTGGGAACAAAACCAGAACATCTCCATTTAACAGGAAATGCCAGAAAGCAAAATTAATGGAGCATCTCCTAAAGCTCATGTTTCCCTGCTCCTGGCACTGTCTCTGTACAGATTATGTCTTATTTTGCTTTTAAACAAGTGACACAGGAAGTCTGACTCTGGAGGAAGAGAGCTCTAACAAAAATAGCCATGAGGTGCTAACGCTGTCATTAGCTCTTTGCTTAAAGGGCAGTGCATTTCTGTGATAACTTCATTGCAGGAGCTCCTTACTGAGAAATGCTAAAATAGTGCACTGAATTTGAGGGTCCCCTCAAAAGAAATATTTTGGTAAGGGCAGTGCAGCTCCAGTAAGTGTTAAGGTACTATAGATCCTATCCTGTTTCATTATGATAAGCATAACTCTTATTTTTCCTCAGTCAGACTTTGCAGCTAAGCAGGCACAAGGGATACATTTAAGTCAAAATCAAATGTTATCATTGGAAAAGATTTCTTTTTTCCTTTTGTTGATGCATGTAGTATTTCGTGTGGATATTAAACTCATGAGTAGATATAAAAATCATAAATTATAATTTGTATCACCTATCTAACTTGGTCAAAGTTGAGACTGAAATAAATTCTATTATTCATCAAATAAGTAGTCTTTCTAACTCTCTTCAAGAGAGCTATTTAAAAATTCTTGTTAAATACAAAAGGTGTGGAACTATACATGCTTTCATATGGGAACACTGACTTTAATTACTTGCTTTAAAATAGGAAAGACACATAGCCAGAAATTTTCTGATAGGACACTTCAAGCTATTTCTTGCTTTCCTTCTAAATGCTGACTAGTCCAAAGAAATCCACAGAAATTGAATCCAGATGATTCAAGGCCTCTTCTTTACAAATGAGCAGCTTATGAAGCCAAGGCTGTGGAAAGCCGTGTCAAAGCAATAAAGCAATATCCTAAACTGTTTTATTGCAGTGAACTAAATGAGGACTACAATTTTTGTTTTGCTTTGTCTTTATGAGGATCTGTAGAGTCATTATCAAGGCTTACTTAGCAGGAAGCAGTTTTACACAGCTGGATACAGCAATTGCATTCTGTAGTTGCTTCCAGAGAGACCAAGGGGGAAAAAAAAAAAGTAAAACACCGCTCCTGCAGAAAAAGGCAGAGGTATCCCACTTCTGGAACTTTGAAAAAGCTGTCTGTGATTTTATATATTTTAAAAATCTGGTCCGGAGACTATCAGGAAGGAAACTCACCAATGTAACAAAGAAATGAGGTACATTCTTAGGGGCTAGCCTGTGTCAGATGAGAGAGAGTGCAAGTTGGTTTTATTCTCCTGAAAAAAAAAAAAAGTTAAACAAATGTAAAAATGTCACATTAAGTACTTGAGATGCTGACTATGATAGGGAGACCAAGCACTGTAGGTATTCAGCAGGACTTTAGAGAGGTAATCTAAGGAAACTACCTTTCAGAAATCTACACCAAGCTTTCTAATATTAGTGGCCTCTTGTTTCATCTTGGAATTGTTTGTACATGACTCTGGTTTATAGCTTAGAATCGCAGAATCATAGAATGGCCTGAGTTGAAAAGGACCACAAAGATCATTTAGTTTCAATCCTCCTCCTATGTGCGGGGTCACCAACCACCAGACCAGGCTGCCCAGAGCCACATCCAGCCTGGCCTTCAATGCCTCCAGGGATGGGGCATCCACAACCTCCTTGGGCAACCTGCTCCACCCTCTGTGTAAAAAACTTCCTCCTAATATCTAATTTAAACCTCCCCTGTCTTGGTTTAAAACCATTCCCCCTTGTCCTGTTACTATCCATAATGTCTTCTTTCTCACTGCAGGCTCAGCCTTCCAACCTTAGTCCTACAAGAGGTGCAGTTTAACATGGTGAACATCTTAGAGACTGCATATGTAGTTGCTGAGAGTAGGGTGAACAGAGATGACCTCCATAAAGGAAAAGCCATAAAGGTTTATTTTACTAGAATAAACATCACTGAGATGCTTGAGAGCCAACTGTTTTGTGGTGAAAGGATGTACTATGTGCTGATATACAGAAGGAAATGGAAAAAATCTACTTAAAATGTGGGAAAACTTTCGTTTCTTTTTAGAATTGTATCTTTATAAAGAGTGGGACTTTATGAAGGACACTACCATTTGATAGATGTTCAGAGACAACACAATGACATATAGGACTGACCTCTGTGTTGCTTTCAAATTGTCACCTTGAGAACAAGCTAGGAGATGTATTGATTAAAAGAATCCATTTTTTTTTAATAGAAAGATGCCCAGGAGCTTATCCATCTTTTGCAGGCGTTCGTAGAATCAGTAACTGCATTTAATAAAATAAACATTAGAATTCCAGTTTAAAAAAATTTATCCTGGAAGTCTAAAACTGAATTTTTCAGCAAGCTTGAAAGTGGGACAGAATAAGACACTGAATTCAAGCACCCAGAACTCTGGGAAAATATGCACAGAAATGTCGCTGTATTGGCTGTGATAAAAAACATCTCTGTGAATACAAGACAAGCTAACCAGAACCAGGAAGAAAAAAAATAGGTAAAATAATTAGTCAACAGGCAAGTAACAAGTATTTATATGCAATTCTCCATATATGCATGCACAGATGTGGAGTTATAAAGTGAGAATTATTACAGAGTTCTAATGTGCTTGTGTGGTTGGCATTTCTGAATAATTCAGCATTCAAGGAAGTCTGAATGTTTTCATACTGAATACTATTAAATATAATTATCAAAATAAAAATATTTTGCAATTGTCTGGCCCCCTGTAGTAGTGTTAACAAATATTTTAGAGTTCTAAACAACAGAAGCTTACCTATGGAAATCACTGAAAGGCATTGGTTTTAAAGCAGAAATTATCTTTTGAGCGATAATTGAAGCCAAGTTTGGAACGGTCTGGAATCCAGGAGCAGGTCGTGAGTGAAGCGGCCGCTGGGTGTCAGAGCTGTACCTGCAGCAACTCAGTACTCATTGCACGGGAGCTGCGAGTTTCCCCTGCAAAATCAAAAGGAATGGAGTAGATGAGGCAGATGCACCAACAGAGGCTGGTAGTGACTGTCCTCTTCAAGGTACTGGTAACCGGTAACCGGGTTTTCACATTTCCTTCAGACTCTTTGGATAAAGGAGTAAAGACTTTTGACCCTCCAAAAAGGGGAAAAGATTACTTTAAAAGATAAATGCAACAAATGCCCACAGAGGTGATGAAATGGAGCAAATGATGTAATAAATTTTTTGAGAAATTCCCCTATTCTTCACTTTACCCTTATCAATTTACCCTGCAAATAAAATTTCAGAGCAAAGAAGTTGTTGGTAGCCTAGAAAGAATGAAGATTTCTTGTGGTAGAAATTAAGTAAGGACAATAAATTAATGTATTTATGTGGGAAATGACATTTCTTCTGAAATATGTTGCTTCTACTGTAACAGGATTCTTAAATCCTTACTTGCAGAAGTCACATTACAAATTAGCAATTTTAGGCTGCAGAAATTATCTATCATAGGTTGCATGTTCTTTTTGTGTGCATGTATTTTTTTTTTCTCAGATTTCCTGTGACATCACATATGCCGTGAAATCTTTTCTGTAGCGTATGCAGTTTGTCAAGTGTTGTCATAGCCTACAAACATAAACAGCCTCAGGTAATGCTTCTTTTGGCCCTGAAACAGGTGGAAGATCTTTCCACTGTTTTTTCTCAGAGGTCCTGTGAAAAACCTTTTTCATAAGCACGTATCTTTCTTCACACTGTCTTGCGTAAGCTCCTCTAATTTATTCCCCTCACTGTCATAACTGTGGTTCTGCTCCAGTGCAACAGTAATGCCTTAATGCTGTCCTAAGACCTGCAGGCTTTGGGAGTGATCCTGAGATGGGGGAAATGCAGTCACTGGAAGCACTGTTGAATTTTAAACATTCACCTCTAGACCAAACACTAGAAAATGTGTTTTGCTATTGTTTTGAAAGCATAAATTTACAGTGTGGATATACCCAAATATCTGAAAGCTGCTTTTAGAGTTGTGCTGCTGATTCCTAGCCAAGAAGAACAGGAAATATCCAATAGGAAAAGAAGCAATACTGTGTATCCTGCCATTCAAGCATACACTTCAAACTGTGCGTCAGTGTTCTGGAGAAGAAAATCATATTTTAAATCGGCTTGTAACATTTCTTTCTTTTGTCAGATACAAAATTCACTGCTGAAAAACCATCTTGTCCTGAGGCTCAGGAGAAGTAGCATTTAGTACTGGGCAGCATCATGCTCAGTCTTTGATGTGTTTTGTCTAGAGTTGGGACAGGAGGCTTCTGCACTGAGTGGTTTGCAACTTATTAAAAATTAAATGTAGAAATGAAGATCCTAAACTTCTGTTAGTGTCAGTTGCAGAACTTTTAGATTATTTTTGTTTTGTTTTCATTGCGTTATATCCTTATGCAAAACTCCGTGAAGTATTTCTGAAATAATACGCTCTACAGCACATTGAGGATGGAATCTAAAAGTCTTGATAACGTGACCTGATGCTGCATGAGACCCTTTGCTATCAAACTGAGCAGATGTGTGATCTGCCTTCAGAAGCAGCTGACAGAATGCAGAGGGTCTGTCTAGTAGCTTCAGCACTGCATTGCTTGTTTGTGAATGTTAGCATATCACTGTACTCCTTATGCATACATTTGAGTAACAGCTACATGCCTTAGGTCTGTTCTACAGTTCAATTAGCTGAATTTAGAAATTAAAAGCCATTTCCTAGTGTGGTGAAGGAGCACCTTAAAAGTAGAGTCACAGTAGGGGTCACTAGCACAGTACTTACAGGTGTGACTCTGAAACATCACAAGCTGAGAAATGTGGAGCACTGCTACCAGGAGCACATCTGGGCTCTGTAACAGTCAGTGGTCATTTGCTGTTTTAAAGGGAAGATTTGTTTTCCAAAGCTGTTACTTAAGAAGATAAAAATCCCTCCACTAATATGAGCCCCTTTCAAACTGAATACAGAGCTCGTAGTGTGTTGGATGAATTGAAATTGCTTCTGTCCATATGCATTTTTTGGAGTGGGGAAGGATTGTTCTTTCCATGCATTTTGAAATAAAATGAATTGATAATAGTAAATGCAACAAAACTAGAAAAGACTGCAAGATTATCCAAGATGCAGCTGTACTCGGACCAAATTTTCCTCTGTCTTTGCTTCATTCACTCCACATAAATTGTCACAGCTCACGCAATTAATAATTGTGTTCAATAAGGTATGCAAGAGTAGAAGTGATGAAAGACAAATCTTTAAATAAGCCTTAGAGAAGATACTAGAAATTCATATGAGCTTAAATTAGAAGAAACTGATTTGACTACTGAGTAGCTCTGTGTAACATATTACTATCTTCTTCCAATATGCAGGGTAGAATTAAGGACACAGGTGATTTTCCTTTTCTAAGGTTGACTCTTGATGATGATTAGTGAATCTCTTTTTTATATATATATATTTTTATTTACTATGTAAATATCATGTTTTAAATACATGGATTTCTTCAGTAAAGAACAGTACTTAACAGTACTTCTCTTTGAAGAAGCCTGTCTGTAACTAGTTTTTTTTTTTCCTATTCCAGCTCCCCCTGCACACATGCACACATTTCACCACTGCATAAGCATGGAGAACATCAGTGTCATAAACCTTGTCTCGACAGAACTCCAGCATGTGTGCAAGGGTAAAGCTCATCTGCTAATATACAGCTAAGAGTTTCCAAAGGTGAAAAATAACAGCAGGAGAAGCATGGAGACAATGGCATCATGGAGTCATCCACTAATCTGTCTGATGCTGGCAGAGGGTATTGCAGTAGTTCATGCTAAAAGATGCCAGTCTGTGGGTTGCTCACGCAGTAGATAGCAAAGGAGAGGGGGGAGGGGAAGCAGTAGTGGCTGTTTGGGAAATTAATGCTATTACAGAAGAAAGAATTTAACTGTTCCTTCCTTGTATCTCTAGGAAGAGGCAAGCCAGTAACTGTCAGCTAACCACTTGTTTCTCAACTTCCTTGCATGAAAGAAGAAATGGGCATGACCCTCTTGCATTTAGTACAAAAGAATAGCTTCAGTTGTCACTAATAATGCAATGTAATTCATCCCACTTTCAGCTTTATTAAAATATTGCTTTTAATTAAATTTAAGGCATATAGAACAGAATTTTTCACCATGAAAAAATGCATGTGTTCAAAGAACATAAGATAAATGTCTGCCTGCTCGCAGGTTTATTTCCTGGGAATATCTTGTTTGTCAGAAGCTGAACAGTTTGGAATGCACCAGACCCTGAGAATATAAAAAAAGAAAATTCAGATTGTTAAGACTTGGCAAGAAATAAGCCACTGAAAGGAAGAGAGTTATTATCAAGATTGGGCAAGATTCATAATGTATGACGATAGCCATCACACCCATACATTTTGGCATGTGATTTAAGAGCATGAGAGAGAATTGTTGATTTTGGAAGGCAAACATATGCAAGGAGTGCAGCAGAAAGATTTTATCTGTTTTAGATGTAGTCATTCTCTGCACCTCAGCATCATGCAGACTGAGAAACCTTGAACTGGACAAAATCCAAGCAACTGCTGAGCAAAATACTGTCAAATCCAGGCCCTCAGAAATCACCTGAACCTGCAAACTTTTAAGTGAGCTTTTAAAACTGTTGGGGATTATGTTTGTTTGTGACATTTTTTGTTTGTTTGCTTGCTTGTTTGCTTTGTTTTGTTTTGTTGCATTTTTAGCTTCTATATTTCACATAGTTTGTATTTGCTTTTCTCTCTGTTAGAAAGTGTTTATTTACATGATGTTTGAAAGTACTTAGTTTTAGAGAACTAAAGCCTTACTTTTCATGTGTTCAAGTGACTGCAGGGACAGAGGCTGTAAGAAAAGTGGCAGTCATTGTGAAAGCTGTCAGCACTGGGGGTACGATCTGGGACTCAACAGGACGTGCATCAGTCATACAGAGGACTGCTGATACAGCAGTCATGAAGAACAGCATTTTGATACTCCCGTACTGTAGGTACTCCATCCACCTGTGTATTGAAACTCATTTTTGATGTCTTGGAAAAGCCTCTTGCGTGAAATTACAACGTTTGCAACCATAAATCTCTGATCCCTTTTTCCTATCTCCTTCAGCCTCATGTAGCTTGACAATGTACTCCTTTAGGGTAAGACATTCTCACAGCGTTTGCACTGTAATTCACCCATTGGGGCCTCGTTCACAGCCTTGTTGTGGGATTATTATAACAATTAATGTAGCTGCTGGTGAAGTTTGCCTCTGGACATGAGTGTGAAGATACCTTTTTTTGAACCAAAGTAAAGATAAGTATTAAACTTAAAGATAAGTATTCTCTAAGGGGGGGGAAGTGCAATCTACCCACTTTGTTCTTTGCTTACATCTCCAAATAAAGCCTAACTTTCTCTGCACTAGGCATTAAGGATCAGATATTTCAAATGTGAAGGCGATTGGCAACAATCATTCATACCTGGCACCTCAAAAGGATCAAATGTGAGAGGTAAGGATACATAGGTAAGGAAAGATTGTTAACTTAGATGTGCCAATAAAAAAGTCCTCCCTCCAAGATGAGGATGGAGGAGTAATTCCCATGCCAATGTGCATGTGTTTGTGATTGCCTTTAACTGGCATGATAACTCAATCCATGTGACAATAAAACATAGGAAATTATTTCCAACCCTTGGAAAAAAAAAAAAAAAAAGGTAAAGATAGTGATGTATTTAATCCTAGACTACAATAGCAATTACAACAAGTTTCCAGTTGATTTTTATGAACAAGAGATGCACATACACCAGTAGCAACAGAAAACACTATGGGAAAGAAAATCTAATCTCTTTTAATACAGGACTGTGAGCACCACTCAGTGTAATCCCATGACAGCTTTTTGTTCCCTCATGTAGTTAGTTTCTTGTGTGGAGATGAGCTGAACATTATTCTACTTTAAAATGTATTTATTCTATCTCACACAGGTAAGGACATGCAGAATAAAGGCTAAATTTATCACAGGGAAGGGCTGCTTCAACTGACTGCTGCAGGATGGATTGGTCTCCTCAGTGGAGAAGAGCCGCGGAGATGCTGAGTCACAAACTTGCCTGCATAATTGGAAGGGTGAAACAAGTTTGTTGAGTGACTCAATTTGCAATTTGATACCATACTCATTCCCACATGCACATGCACCTGTATTCTGAAATAGCAAGGACAGGTAATTACAGTTTGAATAATTTCAGTGGCACCCATGGAATTTCTCCTTCAGAAGCACTCTTCTGCTCAATTTCTGTTCCATAATCCTTGGCATCCAGCTGCACACTTAACTACTCAACCCCAGGGAAATAAATCTGTGTTTTCCTTTACATCTAAAACCAATCAACAACGGTTTCCTCACTGATCCTCAAGTAGAGCTAAAAGGGAAAACAAAACAAAACAAAATAAAACAAAAAAAAACAGCATTTGTACTTCACAACTTTTTAAAGAAACAATTACCACCCTATTTAAAGAGCTTAATAATAAGCTGCTTTCCGTGGTACATTAGGTTTAGAAAAGAGGATGAATCTTCTGTGCATTTGTAATATTCAGAAATGGTGGCACAGAAATCATAAGCCAAAAATTTTTTTGCAGATAAATGTATTTATTTCTACTGCTTTGAGGAAGGAGAAAATGTTGGCCTTCCAGCTCAGACCTGATGCTTGAGAAGAATCAGAAAGCACTCTGCATCGAGAGATTGTCCAATGCTCTGTCAACCAAAGAAACAGAAACAAGTAACTGTGCCTTAAGAGAAAGTGAACTATACATCTAGGGAAAAAATAGCGTTGAGGACAGTCATCTACTTTACAGATGTCACTGTTTCCTTTATAAAACGTATTAGGAAGTGTAATAGTCTTTCATCTGGGATCTTTATTGTGTCCTACAAGCACTAGTTCTTGATAGCTGTGCAATGAAAGGAAAATAAAGCTAGAGCAATGAACAGGCTAGAAGCTGACATAAGCCACAGTGACACCGCTTGCCAGGCATGCCATGGCAGCAGGGCAGAGCTCTTGCAGGCCCACAAGTGCTCAGCACCTTACTGCAGCCCACCGCTCCTGGCATATCTTCCCTGACTCAGTACATTGCATGTAGGTGAGACACGTGGCGGTTCGTTTGGGGTAAGTTGGCCCTTTGGAAAATTTCATTGTCAGTTAAGTTTCTGTTTCCACCCTCGTTCATGAGTGGGGTCTGCTGAGCCCGCATGCATGCTGACACATTTCTCACCCTGCTCACACTGCAAGCTGAGCTTCTCTGAGATCCCCACATTGATTTGCATGAAGAGTCCTGGGTTCAATGCCACTGAGTTCTATCACCTTTATAGCAAATCTGATAATTGTTGCTGTCTTACTCAAATCAAAACACAACTCTGTTGGTGTGGGCCAAGGAGTGGGTTGCCTCTGACTATGCTTTCAAAGTGCTTCTACCAATGTGCTCCAGACAAACAACACCTTGCATGTGCAGATCTTTGCAGTGGACTTTCTCAAGAAAAAAGCTGCATTGTTCAACCAGTTTCTTAGTTTTCTCCTGAAAGTTGGTAACAGCTTGTGAAAGTAACAAACTTGAGGCTTAGAAAGGCCTTTGATAGCACTCTTTTCTAAGGAATGAAGGCACTCAGGTATAAAACATCTGTGATAGATGGGTGGAAGTGGGATGGATTGCTACCCCATCTCTGGGTGTGAGCCTTCTCAAAACCTTCTCAAAGTTTGGGGCACCCTGAGTCAGCCCCCAGAAAGGTGGAACAGTCACAAGTCAGGTCGTGATTTGCCATGTGCAAGTATGTGAATTCCAGGTGATAGTTCGGGCTTGTCTCTAGGATCTGGAAGGCATTTCATCAAAAATATATGTTGGAAGTGCCAAAGCCAGCTGCCAGAGCATTTGAATAATTAATTGGAGTTTTCTTTCTGGCTTTTGTCTTAAGGGCTTTGACTAGAGGAAATGCACAGTCTCTTTACTTACTGGGACACAACTGCTGTGTTTTTATTCTCCTTTATAGCAGTGTAAGTATAGGCAACAGCTTATCCTCCACATGAAACTTCCTGTATTTTTTTATATTGGGCCTGACTCTGTCTCCTTTGATGGTCAAGCTTCCACTGACTTCATTGAAAGACAGTTTGGGCAATTAATTTTTACTGGCACCGGTTTCTTATTAAGTAACACGCAGTATTTTCTATGCCAACAGCATAGTATTCTTATCTAAGAAATTATTTAAGAGAGAGGAGTAGAAAAATGACTGTATGGAGGCATAAGCCTGATGAGAAGAATACTTCTACAAGAAAAAAAGGCACAGATGTGAAAAGACATGTAATCTTTTTGCGAAAGGAGGAGTCTAGCACTCGGGGGAATTTGGATGAAACTTCCAGTTAGATTAAGGCTTTCTGTACTCCTGCAGGCATTCTGATGCTTTCTCTGATTTCTTTCCCATCTATAATATATGGGTAACCATATACATAGAAAGTATTTTTAAAGTAATTGCTTGCAAATTGCTTTAGAGAGCCTGAAGTGGAACATGGTTAAAAAATGCAATATGATATTTGTTATCACATTAATTGAAAATCTACTTTATTCCATCAACTTAATTTGTCACCAATGTCACATGTATGGCAAGGCTTCTAAGATTATTTAGCAATCACCTTGCAAGTGAAAGTGTTGCATTCAAGAACTGGCATGTCTATCTCCTTTCATCTTCAGAGAACAAGGATCTGAAAATTCCCACGTAGTACAGCTTTGAAGGCTGATGGGCATATTACTCTGAGTGTCAGGTAAACTGGAGAGTGCTTGTTGGAAGGAAATAAGAAAACCTCATGGCCATGGTGGCAAGTCCTTCACAAGCCCTCCCAGTCTGCCACAGGTAGGAAACACCTGTTGTTCAATCTGTCTTTATGATTTTTATTGTATGGAAACATTCGTTAAACTTTTAAGCTGCCTGTTAATATTCTTTGACCAAGATGTGGATGTATCATGGATGCACCTCAGCCATTTTGTAACATATGCAGCCAGGTCACCATTTTATGTCTTGCCGTGATAGACAGAGGGTGGATAGGTTGCTCCACTCAGACGCCTAGATGAAGACAGAGTTGCTTTCAAAGAAAGCTATGAACTGTTAAACTGGAGATGTGCATGATCAGAACAACAAACCGTAGGAAAATAAGCTCAATAGATTGGTAACTGAGATCAAAATGAAATGTGTATGTGTTGCAGTGAGAATGCTGACTAAGGACCAGTAGGCCTTGCTGTACCAGCTCAATCAGCCTGCCTGAGCCAACATTCACGCAGTAGCAGGCACTAGTTTTGAAGCCTGGCTCATGTAGCTCCATAGCAATAGGAAAGGTTATTTATCTACTTGCTCTTTCCTAAGAGTAAACAAAATGTAAGACAGCAGAAAGACCGTTACTAAAGCAGAGCTGTGTAGGTAAGGAAATGACCTTAAGGAAACTGTATATTCTGAGATATCTGGAGATGGAAATGTAGGGAATTTGTCTTCCCTGTGCATCTCTCCATATCTGCTGCTAGAGGATTTAAAGAAGGGGGTTGCACAGCACAATGGGCAGGAGGAGAAATAGAGAAATGAAAGGGGAGAAAAAACCTCTGTAAAGAAGGATTGTCTTCCATGTAATTAATTTAACTGTCAGTACACCTGCAGATATGGCAAGATTTCAAATATCACTTGGAAAATTTTCTTGTCATATAAAAGAAACATTTGTCATCACAAATTGATGTGTCTATCTCCTGTCATCTTTACATAGCACGCACATAAAACTTGATATGCAGGTATTGGGTGTGTTATTTGGAATGGGAATGAAGTATAGATTTGCTTCTCTGCGTGTACACAGAGTACTGACTATTGGTGAACTTTAAATAAATTTGCTGTTGGATATTTCAGGAGATTAATTGTGTTTATCTGATGCTGAATGCTTTTGTTAAGTTATATTTCATTTTAGGTCTGCACCAAATTACTATTACAGCAATTGAGATGATGTACAGTTAATATTAAATGTGAACAGTATTGTCAATTACTGTTTATGGGGGATCTTCTCTTGCTTTCTTTAACTTACTGTGTTGTAAAAGATTTATTCTGTGAGATGGAAAACATATTTAACATCCTTCTTATCAGTACACTTCTCGCACTGCCAGTATTATCTATCAGCTTTGCCATAAAACCAATGGTCATGCAGTATAATTGCACTATCATTTTCTGTGTATATTCCTTTTCAGTGTACTTTTTCTCTTAGGGGAATTGTCTCCTCGGCCAAGGAGGAGAGTTTATTTTATTAGACATTATACAAATATGTATTAGATGATATATCTTCTCAGAAATAATTTTATTTCAGTAAAAAGATTTGTGAACTCACTTCTTGGAATGAAAAATACAGCTTCCTAGACTGTATGAAGTTACTATATTTTGAAATCTAATGCAAATAACAGATTTTATGTAATTTCTCAAAACTTTACAATGTTATTGTGACTGTTCACTGGCTTAAAATGATATATGCACTTTCAACCTTTGATTTGAATTCCGGAGAACTGATTTAACCTATCTGAGGCCTTAGCCCTATGTTTTAATGTATTTTAATATTTTGTATTTTTGTAAGTATTTAAGTACATCTTAACACATTTTAATAAGATTGAGAAAAGAAAATTCAAGAATTCATACAATCCACTAACCATCTCCACTTAAAGTCAGCTCTCTATATAAAGAAAAGTTATTTTTATGACCAGTTTAGTGACGCACTGGAGTAAGTTGCCCAGAGAAGTGATGGATGCTTCATTCCTAGAGACATTCATGGTCAGGCTGGACAGGGCTCTGAGCAACGTGATCAAGCTGTATGTGTCTCTGTTTGTTACAGGGGAGTTGGACTCGATGGCATTTAAGGATCCCTTCCAACCAAAATGATTCTATGATACCTGAATTATTCCTACCAGATATTTACCTAGCTTAAAAAAAACTCCCACAGCCAGGATTGGTTGCTCACTGAAGGTGAAAGTACAAGGAAGGGATAAGAATGGAATATGTATGCACAGCATAGTCCTCTTCTGCTGTGGCAGCACACAACCTATGCAAAGATGCTACTTGTAAGACACGTATTTAAGTATATAACATGCTTTCCAGACCATATAATTCTCTAGACAGACATACTGGAGTAGAGGATCTGTGCTCTGGTTCTGATTCATCTGTTGGGACTTCTCCACACATTTGCTCACTCAGCTGTGAACTGAGCCAACAAAAAGGCCAGTGTCCAATGCTTTCAAAGATCTGGGAGTAAAAGGATGTATATAACAGTGCCAATGTCCAGATCTATCCTGGTGCAGATGTGCACAGTCAATTAACAGGAAACTAATAGTTGCTTTCTAGGAATCTATAACCATATGCTTTGGCTCCTGCAGAACCTCTCTTATTTGCAATGCTTTCTGAACTCAGAGCCAGGTGAGAGGCCAGCAGGATCTGGCAGCCACACAAGACCCCAGCAGATTTGGTCAGGTTTCATCTTTCTCTAAGCTACCACCAAGGTAGATACATCTATCAAAAAACAGTCATTCACAAAAACAAACAAACAAATAAAAGCTGTCATTAAGATGCCCTTCTGCCATACCCACCTTCATGTATAGATGCTGCATCTATAAACAGAGATACTCTTTGACTGGAGTAAGCAAATCTGTGAGCTCCAGTGGCATTTGTATAAGCTGTTTGGTGCCCACAGTATCTACTGTCTTTGCATTTCTTAACTGTAAGACTTGAAGGCTGACAACAACGGCATCCTGGAAACCTGAAACACTTGCAACATCTACAGACAGGTTTGAAAGATAAAATATATGCCTTCACTTTCCTCAGATAGATTTTGCAGTTATCTGACAAATACCTCTCCACCTTGACACGTCATTAATTTTTAACTTTTCCCAGCTAAAACACTCCCCTGTAAAGTATAACTGTAAAAATGACTTTGTTTCATTGGAAATCTGTCATGGAAATCTGTCATGCTATTGCGTGTCACTTTTGACTTGTCTATAGACTCTCCACTGGGTGAGACCTCTGGATATCAATTTGTGCTATGAAATGTATTGCCTTTGGGCTGCGTATTCTAAGCTAGAGAGGATCCCAAGCAATTCTTCCTTTGCCTTCAGCTCACTAAAAAGCATCTTTTCATCTTAGATCTGTCACGCATCGCCACCATGCTAATCTTGGGTAGGTCTACTGCAGAGCATTTAGATCTAGCCACAAAGCTATTTGTGCAGCATACTTTCAGAGCCTGCATGTTGAAGAAGCACACTGTACCATCTCTTTCTGGAAGAATATGAGTATCTTGCTTGTTGAAAAGCACTGGCAGCATGGGTTAGGTGATTCAGGCAATGTGAAACCAAGCTGTTCTAGCACAGAGATGTTTTTATGCATTGAAACTTTTTGGTTGTAAGAAAACAGCCTGTTTTCTCTGACTAATTATTTGAAATGGATGCTCCGCACAAACTGGATATATTCTCATTTTCTGATGGCTCTCTTTGTGAATGTCTGTTTAGCCTCTGTCACGCTCTTACCAGGCTCTCAGCCCCTGGCTCTCCCTAGCCCCCCAGGTGGTACTTCCTTCACTCCTAATTTACAGCTTGCCCATTTTCAGAGAACACTGTTGAGAGGAAAATGAAGAAGTACATTTTGGCAATGGGAACCCGCCCTAGAACCATTTACTGTTACTGGCCTCACACCCAAATCTGAGCTCCTACTATGTGCTTCCCATCCGGGCTTTTCAGTCAGTCATGTCACAAAGATTTCCTTGCCTCTGCTCTGCCAGGTAACAAAGTGCTCCTCTGTTCCTGAACCTGCTGTTAATCGAAGGGTGTGTAAGTGTAAAGAAGATACCTCACTATCTTATAACAGGTGTCAGAACATGTCTTTACAGAACGCAGAAGCAGGGTTAGGAAACACTTTTTGTTAGGCCAACAGCTGTGATAGGATCCTTGCCATGCTGAATAGGTAGGACTGTACTCTTGCATTCAAAAGCTATGACAGGAACACTGACAGCCAGTGGTTTACTTGATAACAAACCAAGCCTTCAGCTCATGGAAATCAGTTTTGCTCCACTGGTTTCAGTTAACTATTTTTTTTTCTATGTCCACATGAGAAAATACTTTAAGTATGCTCATTTATCAATTAATAGCTCAGTAATGAAGATGCCATCACCTCCAGAGTCAACACAAGAGGCAGGGCTATTCCCCCTCCATCCAATCTGGCATTTAATACAATCTTAACTAGATTTGCAGTGCCTTAAGCACTTGTGTATGTATAATGAACTTTCAGATCCATGCATGAGAGCCAAGCTGTGGTTCAGAAGGAATTCAGGGGCATTAAGCTGAGGGCTTGCTCCACATGCCTTGCTGGCATAACTGGAGAATGTTAACTTCTTTCCCAAAGGACCGAGAGAAACAGCCCTGTCATGGGGCATCCTCCACCTCTGAGCGCACCTCTGTCTGTACAGCTTTCAGCAGCCCTTCCTTTTCTAACATCCTTCTTCATTCCCAGTCAAGGAGAGAAAAGGAAAGCTAAAAGGAAAAGAGCTGCAGAGGTCAATGCTGCTCTTTGCTATCCCTTGCAAATCCAAACAACTCTGTGATCTTCAGCAAAAAATTAAGCTGGATTTAGCTAGCTGGGGAGAGCCTTGACTTCTGAATTCTTGTCAGCAGCCCATTCCTCATGCAAGTGAGCAGGATCTCACTGCATCACTGATGTTTAGTGAAGAAACTGTTCTATGAAGTTCCATGCTTTTGCCAGAGGCTGCAAGGACTGTGAAAGGCTCAGCAGAGAATTGCTTGAGGGGCATTGCTTGAGGTGGGAGTGTTGCAGCTGGAGACTCCCCAGTGAAGGCATATAATGAGAGGATTTCCTAGCATCAGTCTCAGTCTTCCTGCACTCATCTTGGAAACTCTTAACTCATTTGATTTCAGGACTGCTTAACAATCCATGAGTTTGAAAAGAAAAAGGTTGTCATTAATATCAAGTTATCTGTTCAGGACCATGAAGCAGTAATTCAATTAATCCAGAGTGTGCAGAGTTACATCAGACCTAATTCTAGCTTAAAAGAGGCTTATTTGGCTCACTCAGAAAAGCAAACATAAATTTTTGGTGTCTGAGTTCTGTAATGCAGAACTGAACTAAGAAAATTTCACAAGTATCCATTATTAATCAACAACATTAACTCCTTAGCAGGTAGCAAGGCTATGTGTCCCCAGAGATACTGTCTGTTGTGTTGCCCAACCCCTATTAAAAAAGCACTGGGTATCACCACAGTAGTCAATTCTGCCTTTAGCTATGTGAAAGGAGTACTTCCTTTCACAAAACCTTCACAGAATGTCTCTCATATAATGAGAAATGGTATATAGTGGGAAAAAACCTACTTTGTCACTTTTGTAGCTTTGCAAATAATGCTTCTCAGGACTTGGAAAAAAATAAATTGACAGGGATGAAAACTCTCAATCTCATTTATGGGTAAATCGCTTTGTCCAGTCACTTTCATTATTTCAAAAATTACAGAAATGAGCATAATAAGTACTCATAATAATAACGTTCATACGAAATGAACACTGAAGGTTTCCTGCTCATGACACAGACAATCTTTACACATGGCATACCTGGTTTTGTTCCTCTTAGCATTGTGCAAATGGACACCTTTTGTAGGATCCAGTAATACAATGTGGTCAAATACTTCAGGGGCTTTGTTCACCAGTGGTCATTTTTTAATTACTTACTGATGTAGCCTAATTAGCTAGCTATTTCTTGAGCCTTGACTAAGTTAAGTGACAGAATTTACAGAAACTATACTTACCATTTCCCCTCTCAGAGGGTTAGTATTAATTCAACTATAATAGTATCTTGCCACTAGTCAGATACTAGAGATACAGAATCATAGAATCATAGAGTCGTTCAGGTTGGAAAAGACCTTAAAGATCATTGAGTCCAACCACAACCTAACCATACCACCCTAACAAACCTCCGCTAAATCATGTCCCTGAACACCACATCCAAACGGGCCTCTTCTAAAGAGAGGATACTCACTGTTCATCCATTTGGTCTTCTTTTTTTTTTTCTTCTTCTTTTCTTCTTTTTCTTCTTCCATTTGGTACTCTCCTCACAAACTGTATGGAAGATCCCAGAGTTTCTGTATGAGTGTTATCTTCCTGAACAGCTCACCAGGCCCATCACTGATCCAATAGCATTGCTTTTGCTGGAACACCACAGCTCAGTTTGCCATTGCTGTTCTGTCATGGCCTTAAATTGCACCAGGGGAGGTTCAGCTTGGATACTAGGAATAATTTCTTCTTAGAAAAGTGGTGAGGCACTGGCACAGGCTGCCCAGGGAAGTGGTGGAATCATTGTCCACGGAGGTGTTCAAGAACCGTGTGGATGTGGCACTGAGGGACATGGTCAGTGGTATGGTGTGGATGGGCTGGCAGCTGGACTGGTGATCTTAATGGTATTTTCCAACCTTAATGATTCTGTGATTCTAAACAGTCTTTACCCATGCAGTTACCGTAACATGCAGCTTCATTTTCAGCTCCACCTGTATTTAATACCACCATCCTGGAGGCCGAAGACTCCATATGGGAAGAGGCAAGGAGTGCAGTCTTGGATGTTTTGCCTTTTCCCTCAGGCAGACACAGCCACTCTGTCAGACACAATTTTAACTGATTGTTAACCATGAAACCTCAAGTATTTACCTACTGCTGAGGTGTTTCTTCTTTAAATAACAGCAGCAGGGAAAACAGAGAGATGGGAAGCTCTGCATGCCTTTGCAACAGACTGCTCCAAGACAGGAGTGCATGCAGTGCGAAAGAGGTCTGGGGGCTTCAATGGAAATGAGAGCAGCTTTGGAAAGCGCAGATGTTCTTCCAGCCATTACTTGGTATCATCATCAGGAACAAAAAATGTGTGTTTTGGAATTACCAGACTCACATTTCTTGGTTTTCTGGTGAAAGGGAGGAAAAAAGTGGGTACAGAAATAAAAACTCCAGATCACGTCAGGATGTGAACAGCCTTTATAACTAATGGTGCAGCTTGCTATTTAGCTCATGGTTTGTATTGATAACTGTGTGGCTAAAGGGTTTGTTGCTGTTTTAATTAAAAGAAAGACTTTTAATTTAAAGAATGCTGTAGAAGGATGTTTTTCGTTTTATTTTTTTTCCAGAAAGACACCAAGTCACCACTCAAGACCGGGCTAAGTGCAGTCCTCATTGCAGCACTGCGTGGAGCTCACCTCCTCTCACACACTGAACAGAAGCAGCGTTTGATCTGTGCCCCCAGTAGCCGGTCCACCCCGGTATTTCCGCACCCACATCCGAAGCCGGTAAGAAGGGGCCGCCGGTGCCCACGGGACCGACTGCCAAGCAGCGCCGCCCCGCGCTCGCCCACGTTTCCCGTACAGATCCGCCCCACGACGGGCGGGGGCGGGCGCTGCTATGCAAATCACCGCTCCCAGCACCAATGGGCGGTGAGCTGAGCCGCGGGGCGGGGCGTTCCATCAGGACCAGCACTGGCTTCGACGGCGCGGGCTGCCCGACGGCGATTGCGGCTTCAGGGGCGGTGCGTTTGGTGCTGGAGGTGAGCGCTGCGCGGGGCGGGAGGAGGGTCGGCGTCTTCCGCGCTGCCGAGCTGCCGAGCTGGGTTCTCGGTGTCGCCGTTGGCTACAAGTGCCGGTGTCTCGCTCAGCATCGGACCCGTGGAGTGTGAGGAGCACGCTGCAGTTTGGTTTTGCCTGAGAGTAAAGGAAACGGCCCCGTGTGAGTCGAGAGGAAAGTGTGAGTTCGGCAGCAGGGAGTGGGCTGGAGGCTCATTTCCATGTGTGACTGTGGTCACCTGTATGGGGCAGAGAGCATCGCTGGGTTTCTGGCACAATCAGAGAAACGAGGGCGTTCTCAAAACCTCCTCGTCAGGTCTCAGCGCTGCAAGTCTGCCTCGCCTGTCCTCCTGCCTCGTGGTGCTGCTGGGGGCAGCCGAGCGGGCTGAATGCGCTTGGCTTCGTAAGCGAGGGGTAACAGCTTGTGGTGTTCCCCTTTTCCTCGGGCATCCTTGTGGCCAGGTCTGTGAGCGGGGCAGGAGCTCTTTTGACTGCTTCCTATTAAACTGACATTAGTTTCTTGTCCTATGGAGGAGTGTTAGTGTTATGTGTGTCTGAGATAGCAGTGGCAGCCGGTACTGGGGAAGGAAATGACTGGGAGAGTATTGCTGGCCTACAGCGCACAGTGATGCTTCTTGTTCTTCTGCTTCAGGTGATATTTTTGGAACCTTAGATGAGAATGCAATTTGGAGGACGTTGGCTTTTTGTGCTCCTTGCTGTTTTAATGTTGTTCTCTGGGTGTGGTGAGGCTACTGGAAGAGCACAACCTTGTTCAAGAGAGCAGACAAAAGGTTTAACAGCCTAAAGAAAAACAGGGTGACACTCATCCTTACAAAAGGATGCTTTAGATGCTCAGCACTTCTGAAGACCATTTTCTTACCTCATGTTTCTCACTGCCTGCCTTGTATGACCACTGCTCTGAAACTGACGCTGCATGCTGAGCCATAAGGCACATGCATATGGTGTTTTGGCTGAGGCTAAAGCCACAAGTTAACCTCTGTTGTCGTACATGATCTTTATCCAGAAAATAAGTATGGTAATCTCTCAACACATTAAAATGCCACTGCACGCTGCCCCACAGTCTTGAAGATGTGGGGTGGTGCAAGATTAGGCTCTGTATCTGACACCTTGTGTTGTACTGTGTATGCTGTTTTTGGAGAGGGAAGCAAGAGAGAACCTTCTGTGAGGAAAGACATGATGCTAACATATCTAACCTAGATCTGCTTCAAAGGAGAGATGCTTGGTGATAATAGAAAGGGAAGAGACTTTCTGGGTGGCAAGAACCACCAGGACTTCCATGGCTGCAAGGGAGCTGGCAGACCATGGACAGATAGAGTCATGGAGAGATTTAAAGGCATGGCCCGATCCATTCTGGGATGGCAGAGTGGTGCCCCCAAAGCAGGCCTGCAGGGTGTTCTGTGGCCTGGTGGTGACCTCTGAGAAAGAGGGCTCCCTGGTGTTCCTGTGGAGAACTGATCCCATTTTATCCTATCACAGCTTGTTCAGTGTAGCTCACATGTAAGTCAAATAGATGACATTGGAAATAAACAAATAACCATTTCTTTTTATGAACTCCTTTTGTGCATTAGAGTGTGGTGGCTTTATGCCCCATCCCTTGAGGCACTGAAGGCCCCAGGGCCTGGTAAGGTGGCAGCCCTGCCTTTGGCTAAGGATTGGATGTGAATGGGTTTTAATGTCCTTTCCAACCCAAGCCGTTCTGTGATTTCTCACTGATCTGCAAAGAACAAGCTTGTGTCCCTTTCCTCTTCCTTCAAGCTCCTGCTTTCTAAACCATTTGGAGACACTGTTCAGTATCCTAGACTATCCTAGCTTGGTAATAGGTGCTGGATGCAATATTCCAACCAAGGCCTTACTGATACCGAGTAGGGTACAATTGGTGCTTCCCATGCCACCTCTCATATAAGTGATGTGTGGGATTTTTTGTTTTGTTTTGTTTGCAGTGGCTTTATAATGTGAACTTGCATTTTAGCTTGTAATCTACTATAACCCCATTGATGCTTTCCTGCTTTTAACCCAGGTATGCCCTATTCTCTATCTGTGCAAATAATTTGTTCTAGAAGTGTCATACTCTGAATTTCTTTTTATTTTTGGCAGCACTTGCTGTGACTTGCCAGGCTCATCCTGCATTCTAATTCTTTGTCCTCACCTCCACCATCAAATGCTTGCCTCTGCCCCCTCCAAGTTCAGTGTTGTCTGGGGGCTGTGAAAGCTCACGTCTGGCTCCATTGTCCAAGTTGCTAATTGAAATTATGGGTAACTTCCTAGACTGACGGAAGGCCATCATAATGTTGGCATATTTGAAAACAGTTATGACAGAAGGTAACTACCAAACGTGAAAGTGCTTGACCAAATACAGCCTCCCTTATATTTCAGCTGGCCTGTCAAAGCCTTTGATTCCTCGCTCATCCTTGCAGTGCAGAGGTGACAAGACAGTGCAGAAATCTGAGAGATAATGCTAATTTAACCTGATAAATTTACCTCAGCCCCAGATGCCGGTTCCCCGCATTGATGCAGCCTTGCAGAGGAAGCCATTTCTGGGGGCGCAGCTCCAGGCCTGCCCCTGGCCATGGCCATGCTCTGTGGCCATGGCACGCTGCTGGCAGGAGGGCTGCTGGGGAGCCAGCAGTGTGGTTCAGCTTCTGCCTTTTTTGCTCTGCTGTTTTGATATCTTCCGCTGGTTGTGTCACCATCCTGCTATCTCATCTAGCCTTCTGCACACAGTGCTCAGCGCATCTCATTTAGACCCTGTTTCTATAGTTAATCATAGTATCACAGGACCTGACTTTGTGAGGCTAATCGTGTGCAGCTTCTTCTCTATCTGCTGAGCAGTAAACAGGGAAGCAAGTCTAACCGATGTGGTGTAAGATTATTCTTGATTAACTTGTATCAACAAAAGCTGGGGAAAGATTCCCCAAGTACTGGTGGCACTGTTCCCCCAGTTACATCTGTACCTTGTCTCAGTGTCCCTGGTACTTTGAAGAGGCCTGTGAACACCCATAGGCGCCCAAAGTGTGGTGAGTGCTGTACTGCTGGCCAGCATGTCCTGAGGCTGAGACTTTGCCTGTGCATGTGTGTGTGAGGGTTGCTTCCTGGCTGAACCTCTTTGGTCCAGTTTGAAGTGTGTAGGTTTTGCAGGAGGACCCAGAACTCAGCCTTCTGTACTGGCCCCTGTGAACAAACACCAATAAGACACCTCATATTAAAACATACAGGGATTTTTTTTTCTTTAAGTTGAATACTTGGTATCAGATTGTTAAAACTGTAAGCTCTAAATGTATGTATACTCAAAAAAGAAAAAAAAAAATCTGTTGTGCTAATTTACAAATACCTGTAGAACACTTTGCTTCTGACTGATGATCACATGCAACCTCGTATTTCCACGCAGATGCCAGCCTAATGTCTTAATTGTGCTTAAATACCATCTGGTAGTAGCAGTGGTAGTTACGTGCAGCCTGTACCCAGTTGTTTTGCTACGCAGACCTGTGTCAGGTTTGCTGAGGTGATTCACCAGAGCAGGATCCACCTGCAGCACACAGTGATGGCATCACAGATTTCCATGTGCCGTGACTCATCATGCTGTTCAGCTGCAGTAATTGCCAGAAATGCATGGATGGCCATCTCACTGTTTATGTTTCTGTATGACTATTTGCAAAGCCTGGGGAGGCATAGCCTATACTCCCTTGTCCCCCATCCTGTTTTAACTGAAGACTTGAGATTTGCCTGTCACAGGAAGACAGAACATGCGGCAGTAGTTAGCCTATAATATACCACATGAGAAGGACTTAAAGGAGAGCAATGGTGGGATTTTTTCTCTCTGTGATAAAATGTATTCTCAAGCACAAGCAGCTCCTTGTAGTGGCACTCCCCTTTCAGAAAGCTGGGCATGTTCACAGCTCACAGGCTGTAAGGGTAAGCAGTTGTACATAGTTTCAGAGCCTGAGGCTGATAATCATAGGGTTTCTAGAGTCCTTAGGGGGGAAAAAGAGGTTAAATTTGGGGTGTATTTTAAACTTCTCTGTTTTCGTTCCTTTCATATATGATGACTGTTAGAGGGAGTTAGCAATTAGTCTTAGACAACACATTAGAGTTCAAATAATGCGTGTGAAGACTAACATTTTTTAATGAGCCATGTCATGAAGATGGAGAAACCTTTTTGTCTATAGTGCTGGTGTAGCCCCCCCCTTACAACCAGACAAAACCAAAGCTGGTTATAATTGTGTAGTAGCAGTGCTTGTGAGAAAAATGCCCAGAGAAGATGCTGAGAATCCATCTTATTGTCTGTGCAGGACAGAAGACTTGTCAGTAGTGATCCACAGCTCCCTAGCAGAAGTGTAGACTGTCCAATAAATAGTAACAGCAGGTATACATTCAACAGGCTGTTCTCTCTGATGCCAGGATGACGTTTAATTACCATGTAAACTGTGTAGTAGCAAGGTAAAACTTCAGATTCTTTTTCTTTTTTTTTTTGCCAGCTTCTTCATAAAAATCTGAAAAATGGTATTCATGTTATGTGTGTGGCAACTTCCCATGTTGGCGTCTGGGAGAACCTAATAACCAGCCTCTAGGAAATGCTAAAATAGTTAATTCTGCTGAATACATCTGGGAAGTAGGAGACATGTTCTAGATCTCTGGATTTATAATATGCTCTGGTGCAAAAACTGAGTGTTGCTTTGTGCTGAATACCGTAGAAGAAATCTAGGTAAATCAAAGAAGCTCAAAAGCTATCAGCAGTTAAGCAATTATGCCTTATTACTTTGAGTTAGAGGAAACAACCTATTTGAATGTTAATTTTTTTTTTCACACTATGCCTTTCTTACTAGCCTTTGTGGTATGAAAGAAAGCAAGGGAGACATGGAGATTCAGATAACTGCATAGTCTACGGAGAAAGAGTTCTCCCTGTTTCTCTGAATATACCAGCTTGTAATAAACAACTTCATGTGATGTAAACAGAAGTCAACACTGCATGTACAATCTGAAAAAAACCTGCTCTGAGACACCTGCAGTGTCGTGCATCTCACTAATGTGACTGGAAATAGGAAGGGAGTATTCTGCTGTGAACAAGTGTTGACTACAATACAAAGTAGTTGTGTCTAATATTCTCTGGGTAAATTTTCAATTTTGTGATGGATTTCTGTATTTTTTTATGGCCTGTGTTCTGTGTTATTTTCAATCCTGAACACATTCGGTGTATTTTAAAACATTACCAAATACAAGAAACTGTAGAGAAAATGATAACTTCCTCTCAGTGAGGCTACAAAAAAATTTCAACATGCTGACCTCTATTGTGTTTGTTAATAGTGGAGCAGAATATATGTATGTGATCTTAAAACAGCTCCAGAAGGCACAGTGTCCTCATTGCTAGATGATGATTTTTCGGTCTTTCTTCAAGCTTTCACAGACGAGGAGCAAGAAAAAGAGAAGCCATTCCACCAGTGATGGAGATGATTTAGACGTCAGGGAATTTAGTCTTGAAATATGTTTTGCATTATGCTCTGATTCAATTTGAAGTTGTTTTTTTTTTTTTTCTTTTTTTTTTTTTAATAGAGGAAATCCTATTGCAAACAATAGTCTGTTGTCTGAGTTACTATTGTCTAACCTGTTATTGGAGAATAGATACCAGAGAAAATGACTGAATCTGCCCTAAAACAGAAATATAATTGTTAAATCTGACACTCCAACTCTGAAAAGAAAGACTTCGGGTTTTTTGTTTGTTTGTTTGTTTGTTTTTGTTTTTTTTTTGTTTTTGTTTTGTTTGTTTTTGTTTTGTTTGTTTTTGTTTTGTTTGTTTTTGTTTGTTTTTGTTTTGTTTGTTTTTGTTTTGTTTTTTTTGTTTTGTTTTTTTTGTTTTGTTTTTTTTGTTTTGTTTTTTTTGTTTTGTTTTTTTTGTTTTGTTTTTTTTGTTTTGTTTTTTTTGTTTTGTTTTTTTTGTTTTGTTTTTTTTGTTTTGTTTTTTTGTTTTTTTTGTTTTTTTGTTTTGTTTTTTTGTTTTGTTTTTTTGTTTTGTTTTTTTGTTTTGTTTTTTGTTTTGTTTTTTTGTTTTGTTTTTACTATAAATTATTCAGTTTTGTGTAGCACATTATTTGCCTCACAATTGAGTATTTTAGATGCCAACAGTCTGTATGAGTTTCTGTCAATATTGTATGGTCCATAAAAAGCATGGAAAGTCACTGGAATGTGCTGATACACAGCAGGCTAGTAAGTAATTCTGCCTAGGAGTAGATTGTTTTCCAGTTGTTCACCACTTGTTTCTTGTGTCATGTCTGCGGTGTGTCATACAAGCAATAGCACGTGGCATTCAGGAGTAGGATACCGGGCCAGTTGAGCCATAGGCACTCATACTGAAGCAGCTAGTGACTTTTACCTTCCAACCAGTGAAGAACTGCAGATAGAAATGGTTTTAAATGGCTTGTTTTGAAGTAGCTGTTGTTCCTCAAATAGGCCACTTGAATTGAAGTAAGACTTTCATCTTTTAAGGTCTTATTCAAGGATGAAACAATTACTGACTAGAGTTTTGTTAACCTAGGAACTGCTTTTAGCTAGCAGCTGCCTTCTGGGAATGATGTAAAAAGAAAAAATGCCCACTGGCTTCCTTCCTAGCTGCTTGTGATGCAAATGTGGATGCTGTGTTGAACCTGCTGGTTTATTTCACTGCTTGTCACCAAGCCCAGTGATGTGGATATACAAATGTTAATGCTGAGACAAATAAAGGTGTGCAACTTGTTTGCTTTTATATATTACTTTCCATCCTTTCTTATTTCTACTTAGAAGCAAAACATTAGCACAGTAGTGGAAATACATGCTTGTAGTGCTGCTGTGCATAACTTGCTCTTACAGCCAACATTTGCTACTACAAATAGCTTATTTTATTAGGCATTTTATTTTACCAGTAATTCAGGACTTCTTGTCTGTACATGGGGCTTTTGGGAAGCAGTTTTGTGCAGCTTTTAACTTTCAGAGTGGATTTCCTTTTCTGTCTGAAATCCCATGTCATGAACTCTTATTGCGACAGAATAGCTTGCAGATTTCTCATGCATCATGGGAAAGTTAGTCATAGTGATTAACACCAAGAAGCAGTGTGCTAACATGAAGAGGTGAATGCTAAACACATCCCCCCTGACTGTGCTTGGTGGGTATTTGGCTTCAAAGCAGTAAACTTTGCAGTCATTACCTGGCCTGTATTTCCTGTGTGCGTGTGTTTGGGTGTATACACCACGATGAGTTGCAAAAGGAACTCAATTTTTACAAGGACAGATTTATCTACCCCAAAAATGCAAACAGGAAGGTACATGTTGCACTTTGAGAACACGGACAGTATTTTGAAATAAAATCAAACCAGCAGCTTATCTATTAAAACAGTATTTGTAGAATGAAGTTATTTATATACTTGGGGCAGTCATTCCGAGGTGCAGAGTAGCTGGTTCTCAATACAATAGTGTGTTAAACATATCTTAAATAAACTTGTGCAAGTAGCGTAGTATTTATACCTCATTCAAATTATCAGACTTCAGACCTGAGCCTGTGTAATACAACAAAATTACACTGGGGAGAAATTCTGGAGGTTGTCTAATCCAGCCACGCTCAAACCACACGTGGGTAGATCAGGTTGCTGAAGGCCCTGGCTGGGTAGATTCCAAAACTTCTTTGGGAACCCATTCCAATATTTGTGAGTTTGTAGGGTGTTTTTTTTTTGTTTTTTTTTTTTTGTGGTATTGCCTGTTTTCTTTCCTCTATTTTCTGGTTCCCACTTTGTACAACAGCAGGGGCAGCAGTCCACATCACATTTGATAGATGCTGGCAGCAGTAGGATGTCCCCAGAACTTTCTGTTTCCAGGCTGAACAATTCCAGTTCTCCTGGACTCTCCTCACACAGCAGGGACCCAACACCACAAACCAACTTGGTGGCCTCTGTGACGCTCACTCCATGGTGTTCGTATCTCTTGCAATGCCACAGATTCAGCACTCCAGATACAGACTCTCAGGTGTCAGATGGGAGGGATCACTCCCCTCGACCTTTTCTGCTGTTCCTGTCAACGATGCTGTTGGTGTCATGTGCCACAAGGGTTCAGAGTTGATTTATGTTCAAGTTGATGTTCACCAGGACCCCAAAGTTCTCTTTGCAAAGATGCTTTCCAGCCACAGCAGCTCAGTTTCTCCTGCTGCGTGGGGCTCTATATAAAAGAAGAGATTGCTGAGGCTATCCCTAACAAATTGTACAATATATCACATGTTAACATATGTCTATTTTAATTACAAACAGTGCTACCAACATGTAAGTAAATGTAACTGCGCTGTCCTGAGTAACAGCAGCATCTGATAAAGGAGATCAACTTCTCTAAATACTGATCAGTTAAGTTCCCATTTTTCAAATGGCTGGTTCCCTCTGCTTTCCCATTGTTGTTTGTTTGTTTCAGCTCTTTTTTTGTCAATTCTGTCACTGATTCTATCAAAGGAATACTTGGAAGTTATTAGCCTCTCCTGGGAAGATCCCCTTTGTTTGAAATGGGAAAAAACTTCTGTAATGCCGTTGTATTTGAGTTTGCTGTTTTTCTTATGAGAATCTCCTAAAATTTCACCAAACTGTGAATCTGTCAAAATAGCAGTTTGCAGATGTTCCAGATGGGTTCACTGTTTTGTCAGAAGACTGAAGCTTAAACAGTTGGTTTTTGGGCTATGAGGACATATTGCTGGCTTATGTCCAGCTTGCCATCCACCAGTACCCCAAGTCCTTAAGGATGACTGTGTTCCATCCTTACATCCCCCAACATTTGGATTTGTTGAACCTCATGAGGTTCACCTGAGCCCACTAATGAAGTCTGTCTAGGTTTCTTTGAATGGCATCACATTCCTCAACCATGTCAACTGCACCACATAGGTTGACATTAATCACAATCTTGCTGACAGTGCACTTGATCCCACTGTCAGTGTCATTGATGAAGATGTTAAGGAGTGTCAGTACCAGTACTGACCTGAGGGACGCCATTCATCACTGATCTCCATTGGACATCGAGTCATTGAATGCCACTCTGGGTACAATAGTGGGGGAATGTGTCAAAAGCCTTACAGAACTCCTGATAGATGATATCAGTGGCCCTTTGCTTGTCCACTGACGCAGTTACACCTTCACAAAAAGTGACAAGGTTGATCTGGCAGGACCTGCCCTTGGTGAAGCCTGCTGGTTATTGTATGTTGCCTCCCTCTCTACTATATGCCTTAGTATAGCTTCCAGGAGGATCTGCTCCATGATCTTCCCTTGTACCAAGGTAAGGCTGACAGGTCAGTAGTTCCCTGAGTCGTCCTTTCTACCCTTCTTAAAAATGGCTGCTGTATTAATCAAGCAAATTTCATTTGCATGAAGTAGAAGAAATGATGTACCCAGCCATGGCATCTGTAGATCTGTGACTTTAAAGAGTAATGCTAACATTATTTACCTCTGGTGATTAAACGTACTGTCATGTTTTTCCAGAAGGTATGGTTGCTTCATTTACCATATTTTGACATGTACCATTGCAATGGCCTTTCTAAATTCCATCTCTGCTTGTATTGGATAAGGCATGCTCCGCCTCCTGCCCGAAGCAGCAGTGTTAAAAAATCAGGAGTTCAAGGAGATATGACCTTAAAGCCTTATATTGTCACTTAGCTGTGACAAGGTGACAGGTGACCTGAGCAAGTTACATAACCCTGCTGACATCAGCTTCCTTATCTCTGAAGTGGGGAAAATTATACCTGTCAGGCTCAGGAATCTTTGGATCTTGTTATAAAAGGAATATAACAACTCAGAATGATCAATTTGATTGACTGCCCCCGGAGGTATGCAAGACCAGGTTGGTTGGGGCACTGGGCAACCTGGTATAGTACCAGATTTAGAGGTTGGTGGCCCTACAGAATGGCCAGGGTTGGAAGGGACCTCAAGGATCATGAATCTCCAACCCCCCTGCCACATGCAGGGCCACCAACGTCCACATTTAATGCTAAACCAGGCTGCCCAGGGCCCCATCCAACCTGGCCTTGAACACCTCCAAGGACAGGGCATCCACAAACTCTCTGGGCAGCCTGTTCCAGTACTTCACCACTCTGTGGGTAAAGAATTTCCCCCTGATGTCCGACCTAAATCTCCCCTCCCTCAAAACCATTTCCCCTTGTCCTACACATATCAACCCTTTCAAAGAGTTGATTCCCCTTCCCTCTGTAGGCTCCCTTTAGGTATTGAAATTCTGCAATGAGGTCACCCCGCAGCCTTCTTTTCTCCAGGCTGAACGAGCCCAGCTCCCTCAGCCTGTTCTCATAGGGGAGGTGCTCCAGTCCCCTGATCATCCTAGTGGCCCTCCCCCCCCTACCTGTGGAACTTGATGATCCTTGGGGTCCCTTCCAATCCAAGCTGTTCTGTGATTACTGTTTTTCCAGTCAGCAAGGACTTCAGTTGGCCACCATGACTAGTCAGATATCACACAGTGGCTTGGTGATTACTTCAGCCAATTCCTTCAGGACTCTGGTGTGCATCTTATTGGGACCCATAGATTTACAGATGTTCATGTTCCTCAGGCAGCCACAGACCTGATCTTCACTTTACAGTGGGAGGGGAATTGCTCCCCCAGTCCCCACATTCTGAACCATCCTCTCAAGGGCTGTGTGTAGAGCCACTACTAGTGAAGACTGAGGCAAACAAGTTGTTGAATTACTCAGCCTTTTCCTTGCCTGCCTCACTACGGACTCTGGGACTTTCATTTTCTGGTTGCTGTATCTATAGAAGCCTTTCTTATCCTTCTTTGCACCCCTTGCCAAGATCAGTTCCAACCTTCCTGACTCCAACCCTACACAGCTTAGCAGCATCCCTATACTTCTCACAGGTTACCTGTCCCTGCTTCTATTGCCTATGTATTTTCTTCTTGCTCTCCATATTGACCAGCAGTCCTGGTTCAGCCATGCTAGTCTCTTGCCTTTCTTTCGTGACTTTGTACATTTGGGGATGAAAAGCTCTTGTGCTCTAGGGAAAGCTTCTTTAAAGGTCTGCTAGCTCTGCTCAGCTCCCTTGTCCTTGAAGACAGATTCCCAGGGGATTTTGTTGACTAAATTCCCTGAAGGGCTGGAATGTAGGCTTTTAGAGCAAAGCAATAAGAAACTAGGAATCCAGGCTGAAGATTGTCTACAAAATATTAATTTGATCCTTTTGTTCATATTTAGAATTGGATTCTACTGGATTACGGAGATCGTAGGAGATGCTGCATGTGTCTTTGGAGATGAACTCGTGAGTGGCCTAGACCCATGTGTTCGTTCACCAGTGTCCAGCTTGTTACTTTGGGATCTTACGTGGTGAAGTGCTTGAAACCAGCTGCAGTGGTTGAAGTCAGGCACTGACTTCCGAATCTACAAGGTATGGAGCAGTGTGCTTCAAGTGTCTTAAGTTGGCATTGTAACTCATCAGGAATGATACTGTTGTCCATAATCACTCTGCTGAAATCTGTGTCAGTGGACTGGGCTGTTAGAATTGCCCTTCCCCAAAGGATTCTGAAGAATGTATAGAGCATTCTGGGGGTATCACAGGAAAAAACCCTGAAGAAATGAGCTGTAGTAACACAGTAAATGAGATATCTGACCATGAGTTGAATTATGAGTGTTCAATTTTAGGTTGTAGAACATTTTTTTTCAGCACATATAGATTGTAGACAGACGTGATGGAAGTAGTAGGATGTAGGCCAGTGTTTAATGCCACGATCATTCTGTGTATAGGCGATGTTACAGTGCAATCTGAGGCTATACTTGGGAGGTCTTTGCTCCTATTTTGGTGCTTTCTAACTTTTCATGTACTTTGTATTAAATGAACAAACAAAAAGACCAGTACTTTTACAGAGATGCTGCAGAGTTCATATCAATGTAAATTTATTACAGCATTAGTAATCATCATGCTATGAATTACTGTGTTTCTACTTCTCCATTTGTTCTTATTTTTGTTTTATCTAATGCTTTAAAATAGCAGTAAATAAGAAAGACAAATTGCAAAGTGCATCCTTGAGGGTAGAGGAAGGAAAAGTTATTTGCAAGTTATTGTGCAAGTGTTCTTATTCAGTGTAGTTCTCTGTTTAAATGTAAACTTTATGCAGTCTTAGAACTCTTGCTTAAGTTTTGAACAAACAAAAACCAGTTATTATTCATACCAAACTCATGTTTTGTGTGCATACTTGAGAGCATCTCTGGATTAAAATGATAGGTAGATGCCTATGTTCCTCAAAGCCTGGAAGAACACAGTGTAGTGGCTAATAGATTGAGCTATTCTTATTTTTCCAGAGAAGCTCACCAACCTTATTAAGCACGCACATACACACACACAAAAGTAATTATTGTTGAGCCACTTGTCAGACTGCTTGCTGTGAGGATTTCTTTAGGAAGTCCACTGAAATTTAGTTTTCCTCAAGTCGAAGAGCCATTCCTTCCAGCACAGGGGTGATGTAAGCCTGCACACACATGACACACAGAAGTGAGATGCCATCTGCATAAAATAGATCATCGCTTTGAGGTTTGGAAAATAAAAATTATTCTTTCCAAATGTAGATGTTAAACACAAAATGAATAAATCGCTGAGCTAAAAGTGGGAGTAAAAGCTAAAAGTGGGAGGATTTTAAACTCTAGGGCAGCCACTAGCAGTCAGGAATGCAGTCAGACTAGCAACGTGACTGACTACTTTTCAGTCCCACATCTACATTTCAGGTGAAAAACTCAGAAACAGCTGGTTACTAGAAGAGACTGTAAGATGGCTCTTTTTTCTCTTTCCACCGTGCTGTCTAGATTCCAATAACCATTTCCAAACACAGATGGCAGTTATTGTAGCTACGGTTCCTGTAGGAAATCTTGGCCGTACACTTTTCAAGTCAAGTAAACCAGACATTAAAGCTGCCCTATGTGACTTTGTTTTCCTTGTAGGTGGGGATTTTTCATCTCAGTGCTGTGGCATGAGGTGTAGGTCTTGATTTTGTTATTGCTGTGGGAGACGGTGGAAAACCTTTGATATCTGAAAGCTTTCCCTGTGTAACTTAATTACAGATATGTGGGTTCTGGTTTAAATTCAAACAGTTGTTACAAATGTAGATTCCTGACTGAAAGCTCACTTTTTCACTGTATTCTTGGACTTTTTTGTTTCTTCGTTTTATTATGTTGCTTGGAACAGAATTAGTTTAGGTTGACAAACCTTTTTTGTACCAGTGTAAACAAGATTATAATCAGGATGCTTCTCGAGATAAGCATATAGCCTCACTGAGCTGAAGAGGCTGTGTCTGTGGTGGAATCTTCCTTCTCCTCCCCAACACCTTTAACATATCCAACAATCCCATGAAATTGGCTATCAAATGGAAGTCTTAATTCACATTGGAGTCAGGCCTGTTATCCTGAGTATGTTCACATGGGACTTCAATTTTAGAATAACTGATAAACCTACAAAGGGATGTGTCCAGAACAGAAAACATGTTTGTAAATGCTTGTGAAGGTGCTCTAATTCCTGGAAAAACAAAGATGATTCTTTTAGACACAGAGATTTGGCGATGTCATGCTTGTTATTACTTCTTAATTTGGTTCTCTTTCTTATTAACTTAAATGATGTCATGGCAGATACGGTTTTTTGATGGGAAATTTTCAGCTTCCTGCTTGCTGCAATATTTAGTACAGGGTTCTCACTGAAGCTTTCAGTCTTACTTTCTGCAAAGATTTTAGCTCTAGAATTTCAAGTGAATAACATACTTAGAGGAGACTTATGTCTTGTTACCACTTAACTAGTGCTTTAGTGAAATTTATAGTTAAGTAAGTCTGAGGCAAAAAGAACAGATTCTGACCTGTAACAATATTGTTACTTTATTCTTTCTGTAAGATGCTTCCATTACACTAAAATAAATGAGGCTTGAGTTGGTTGATTTTACTTAGAAAATGGAGCTGTTGCTGGTTTTTTGTTTTTTTTTTTTTTTTTTTTTTTTTTTTTTTTTTAATGCCTGGTGCAATATGATTAATAATAGCATCTGAAGACCCTAAACTTGCTTTTTTCTTTTCTTCCCTTTTTTTTTTTTTTTTTCCTTAAAAAATAATTTAAAAAAGAATGTATGTGTGTATATACGTGTGTATTCTTGCTTCTTTTCACATTGCTCCTCAAAGCTTTTCTTTCCCAACAATATTGCTTAAAGCTGTATACTCTTCTGCTCTCCTTCCAGGAAAAGCAAGTTTAGAACAATAGAGGATCTGCAGTATGTTGGTTTATCTTTAATGTATCATTAGTTATGAACTTGTAAAGCAATACTTCACTTACTGTAAATTTTTTTTTCCTACTTTTCCTCTGTTTTACAGGCAGGATGAAAGACCGACTAAATGAGATGCGTGAACTTGCCAGGTTGCACAACCAAGAGTTTTCTTATAGTGAGGATGATGAAAATTCACCCCGTGACATTCTCCTTTATGAGACTGATTATGCCTTGGAAACTCTTCATAAGGACATAGAGAACATCCGGACTGAAAATAACCTCCTAAAAGAGGATGTCAAGCGACTAAAAAAGCAAAACAACCGCTTCCTTACTTCCATGCGCCGTCTTAGTAGCATTAAACGAGATACTAACGGTATTGCCAGAGACATCAAGGCCCGTGGAGAAAGCATCCACAGGAAACTCCAAATAATGAGAGATTTCTGCGAAGATGCAATAACAAAATATGGAGTTATGTCTGTGATTGCCAGGGTAGCAAAGAACCATTATGTTGACCTCATGCATGCCTTTCAGGAAGCTATGTTTGAATACAATGCAACAGAGATGAACCAACGGGAGAACTGCAAGATCCGAATTCAGCGTCAGCTAGAAATCATGGGCAAAGATGTTTCTAGCAACCAGATTGAGGAGATGATTGAGCAAGGCAGGTGGGATGTCTTCTCTGAGAATCTCTTGTCGGATGTGAAGGGAGCTCGCTCAGCCCTGAATGAGTTAGAGACACGTCATAAGGAGCTGGTGAAATTAGAAGGTCGTATTAAGGAGGTTCATGAGCTCTTTCTGCAGGTAGCCCTGCTAGTGGAAGAACAGGCAGACACCTTTGACGTCATTGAGATAAATGTGCAAAATGTCGAGGACTATGTAGGAGAATCCAAAGAGCAAATAAAGAAAGCATTGGAATACAGAAGAAAACACCCTCTCATGACAATCCTCTGCTGCTGCTTTTCGTTTTGCAGAAGGTGACTACCCTACTGAAGCCATCATGGACCGACTGGAATGTTTTCAAAATCATATTATTTTATATAAAGATATTATTTTCAATGATTTTTCCTTAATGACAACCCCTACAAGTGTGGGAGCTGTTGCACAGTTTTTGTTTGGTAAATGTTCCTAAATGTGCTGAAAAATCATTCTATTTATGGCCTAATAGAAGTGTTGATAAAACTATTTTCAACTACTCTCTTACTGTAACTGGAGGTGCAAGTACTCAGAAAATCTCTGTGCAATGATACTTGTTCCAGTCAAGAAAGAGGAATGAAGGATAGGCTAAGAGCCTAGGGAAAACAACAAATTTTAGAAAGTTCTTTTGTTGTTTAAGAGTCAAAGCGGTCTGCAGGCAGCGCATGCTTAATGCCTGCGGTGACAGAATACACCACAAATCAGGAGGTTGGAATTCTAACTAGTTTGGAGCCTGCTTGATGCAAATACTTGAAGAGATTTTTTGCTCTGCTTGTGCAACAAAATACCGAGCCTGTTACCAAGAGCAGGATGCAAAACTAGTTTCTGTTTCAACTTTATTTCCATCTGTTACTGGTTTTAACAGAAGTAAGCTGTACCTTAAAGCATAATAGGCATGTTTTGCTGTTTGTGTTCAGGTGATTGTTTTTCTCCATTTCAGTACCCACAACTGCAATATGGAGGCATCGCACCGACTCTTTTAAATTGAAATACTGAAAATCTTGATTTAAAAACTGCCATGCTTTTAGGTTTCAAATACATGATTCTGCCAGTTGACATATTAGACTGCAAAAGAGATGTGTGCAGTGGCCCTCTGTAGAAGCATGCATAAGAAAACAACAGCTGGGAGGCAAAGAAAGCGTTTTAGTCTCCTGTGCTGGCGCATACACACAAGAGTCTTAGTGGAAGGATTACCCTATCAACACACTTTTAATGAGCATTGACTTTCATTTGGAAATTTTATATATATTTTTAATAGCATGAAGAATTACATTTATTGACATTCAGTTTTACTGGTTTACAAAAGTTAAGGCTTTTCTCTCATCATTAGAAAATCTCCTCTAGGGAAAGAAAAATTCAGATGTATTCTTCAGTGCACGTGAAGAATAAACATTTTTATGTCATTTCAGTACCCTTTTCAAGCTTAAAAATAATCTTTCCTTTTGTGTAAGAGGAGTCTGCCCGTAGTTGGTTTTGACAGATGAGGAGAGAATAGAACACTGCAGCCCTGGAAACCACTGAGCATTGTCAGTGAAAGATATATTCATAAGGTCTGGGGAGTGATTATAGCTCCTACTACTGGAAGTTTTCCAACTCTGATATTTTCTAGGTGGCTTCCTGTTACACTGTGATTTATTGGTATCCTTTGAATTAATGCAGGACATTTTTTCAGAAGTTAGTGCCTTTTTTAAAAAAATTCTTGTCATATTTATAGCTATTTTAACAAATAGATTTAAACATTTCAAGTTTTTTGTATTTAGATTTTTGCCTAAATGTGCATAGCCATCTTCCCTTGCCAATCACAATGGAATTTTTTCCTTCTGAACTTTTGCACACTAATTTTATATGTTTTTAAAAAAAATACCCAAACATTTCGTACTATTTATATTGATATATAGCAAAACAACGAAAGAAATTCAGCTTCCAAGCTTTTATATCCTTGTGGGAAATGCTCCTTTGCCAGATAGACTTTTTACACAAATAGAAGCTAAATAGATAACAATTTTCTGGAACGGGAAATCTCTTTAGCTAAAGCACCTGTCTGTGGTAACATGGAAGCATGAAGAGCACTGGTCTTCTAAACTAGAAGATATTTTGATATTCAGGGATGTCTTGACAATATCAGTATTACATTTGCCTGAGACTCTCTCAAACAACCCAATATTCAAGCTTGAAGTGGGAGAAGCGAGAGCGGAGGTTGAGCTGGCACCGTTAATTTACTGCTTTGGTGCTACTCAAGAAGACAAAAGTCATTTGCTCCATAGGTATTGACATTCAAGTCAGTGGAACTGTGTTTGTAGAGAAATATCCTAAAGAGCCAACAGTCAGAATATGGATGTAAATCAGTGGGAATTAAAATACGTAGTTTCATTTTATCCACATATTCTTAGCACTTAACAATGCTTTTGATAAAAATATGTACCTGCTTTTGATTAAAAAAAAAAAAAAAAAAAAAAAAAGTACCTATGGTTTCTTTTTTGCACATGTGTATGTTCACAAAAGCAATAAAATACTTAATAAGAAAAACTGAAAATGCGGAGTGTTGTGTGTTGAGTCAACAGATCTGAATAGTTGCTCACGTAGTCAAAGTTTTGTTGAAAAGCTTCTGGACTAAACTGTAAATTAGTGAAAGAAGATTAATGTCTAAAAGAATGTCCTCAGAATATTTCTTGCCACAGTAAATCAAATATATTTTGTATCGAGATAGACTTATCATAATTTTTCCTATAAAAAAACATTAAGTATGAGTTTCATACATTCTAAGACAATTCTCTACTGCAAGAAAAAATACAAATTTATTCTGACAGTTCTGAAAGATCTTGATGATTTTGTTATTGGAAATACAAAGCTTATTTCCAAATCTTCAGTCTGATTTGAGGCACAGGGGAAGAGAGCAAAAGCATGAGGAAAAAGGTAATTAGAGTCCTTGACGTGACCTCGGGCTGTTGCTGTGGGGAAGAAACTAGGAGTCACTGGAAGTTATTGGTACCCATAAAACTATCTCTCAGTTGCATTGTGGATTAGAGGCATTTGAAAAGCTACTCCCAGTAACTAAAGAAATAATTATTTTTCTTTCACACTTGTTCATCGCTTAATACGAAAGGTGTTTGTTTTTTTTTTCTTTTCTGTTGTCGTGTAAGAACTCCATGAACAGCCAAACAGGCTTCAGAAAAAAAAAGACAGAAACAGAACACACCACACTGATTACACTACAGTTGCGAAGAATAATGTCACACAGGATGAGTGGAAGAAGGTGATAAAAGTAAAAGCCTGATACTGTGTTAACATACTGCTAAAAGAAGCTGCAGAATGACGACTTCATGTTTGCTAAGGAGAGCTGCCTTCTCAAAGTCAACACAACTCTTAGGGAGATGCAAGTAGTATAACTTATGGAACTTTTTTTCCTTTCCAAGATGTGAAAAACCCTATAGCTGGGTCTGAGGGGGTTTAGGAAAAAGTGAGATGAACTACTTTAGCTTTTAGGATTGCTGGTAGTTTTCATTTCAGATCTTTCTGAGGAGAAAGGAGGACTGACAGACAGGTTTCCATTGTTCTTTATTAAAATGTGAGAGAGAATTGTATAAAAATGAAAGAAAAAAACATCCCCAATGGCAAAATGTAATATGTGGTAAACAACACTGAACTTTTAGCGTATGAGTTTCCATTTCATCTTGTGGCATTTTAATTTTTTAATTTTTTTTTTTTAGTCTTATTTTATTTTGAAACACAAGTTTAATTTTAGAGAAATTGAGAAGCCTGTTACCCCAGTGGAAAGGCACCTCTCTGGTAAGTGTCTTGGGAGAAACTTCTGGAAGTAAGGGTATAGCACCTACTTTAAGACACAGGTATTATTATTATTTAAGAGGAGAAAATCTGAGGGTGAGCTGAGCATCTGAACTGCTGTTTTTATAATCCAAATTTGTGGAGGCCAGCCTTCATCAAGAATTGTTGAAAGCATGCCCTCAGCTGTGTTTTCTAATTTCTTGAAAACAAAATAGGTTCTCTAGAGTTTTGGGCCATGGCAGATGTTTGAAATAGATCTGAAAAAGAGCTACACATGACTGGGTTTGTATCTACAACAATGCCACATGTGATTAAAGCAGGAAACTGTCTTTTAAGATACTGTACGTGGTGATTACAGTTAATCAGAAGTAATGTGATTTTTACTTGAAGCCAATATATTTGTTTCTCTCATAGGTAAGAATGCACTAACAGGTGCATCTTCTTCCATATTTATATCATAATATATAGTGTTTTCCGAATAGCTGAGTTGAAGCCTGTAACAGTTAGTGGACAGATCCTGTTCTGTCGTACCTTATCTTACAGTGCCTACCTTATGAGGGTGTTGGGTTTGTTTTTTTTTGCTCCTTGGTCAATACCATGCCAGGACCTGTGTGTCAGGATCACCCTACCATTTATCGAACTGTTGCTTCCTGCAATTTCCTAATGATCAGGATCCTGTAACTTTACTGGGTAACACATTGCCAGTCATAATTTGGGTTGTTGTTAGAAAGCTTTTCTTGGCTCTGATTTAAGAATCTCTTAAGTGAAAGAGGGTATGTTGCAGGCTATTATTTGTTCTCTTTGTAGAAACTTGCCTTCATTAATGCATCCCTCCACTTTTCAGTTACCTCAAACATACCATATGCCTTGACACGAGGTTGAGAAATGACCTTGGCCTGGCCCAGAAGAGGTTACCATTTTCAGTGCAGCCGCTATCTGAAGAGCATCTGATCTGCAAAGTAGAATCTATTCTGACAGAGGATACTTCTGGGTATATTTTAGAGTAATCAGTCACCAAAGCACAGCCTGACACATTAAGAGAATCTGGATCCTCTTCCTCTTGACCAAGGAAGGCATGCGCAAAGCCTTCACAGGAAAAACTAACATTTTATTTTGTCTCTCTGAAATAATTTCACACATGAGCAGGAAAGAAAATAACCTAGACGATGTTTCTTGAAGGCATTTGCTGAGACACACCACCACTCTGAATGTGGAACACCACTAGCAAGTAACACAGCATGGTAACTGCCGGTCAAGGAGTTGTTCTTTCATCTACGGACATCAGTGCATGAATGATAAAATTAGGGAAAAACAGGCTGTGTGCTTTACATTAGCTCTCCATGCACGTCACACAGAATCACAGAATGGCCAGGGTTGGAAGGGACCTCAAGGATCATGAATCTCCAACCCCCCTGCCACATGCAAGGCCACCAACCTCCCCATTTAATACTAGACCAGGCTGCCCAGGGCCCCATCCAATCTGGCCTTGAACACCTCCAGGGATGGGGCATCCACAACCTCCACATCCCATACCCCTTTGGGATGGCTCAAATGTGACCAGGTTTGGTGGTGTGGCAAGGGGGATGTCAATTTTTCAGAGGAAAAGTAAGCACGGCAAGAGTGGGAGCCCGGGGAAGAATGGATACAGGGAATGTTTCCAAGTCTTCTCAGTCTGGAAGAGTGGCAGATCTCAGTCCGGCCACCTGCCCAGCAAGCACCCGATTAGGATAACTACAACGTCGCTATATAGCACCGACTCTTCCCAGGAGCACCTGCCAGCTGGCATCCCAACAGGCAGAGCCGTCTAGGAAAAGAAACCACGGCCGAGGCGGTGCCGCTTGGCTCAGCCCGGCTGCTGGCCGGCTCCGCGCCCCGCCGGTTCCCCCTGCCTGTGCGGCGCCTGGCAGCCGCCCGGCCGCTTTCCCCGTGCCTCAACAGCGGAACAATGCGACCCGTGCCCGCGTTGGACGCCGACGGCCCTGCGCTCTCCCCTCAGGCGCGGCCCCGCCCCGGCCCCGCGCCTCCAAACCCTCCCGCGTCGCGGCTTCTCCGCTTCCCCCTTCCGCTCGGGCCCCGGCGCCCGCTAAAGGCACGGCGTAGGGGTGAGGAGGCCGCCAGGTCCCGGCTACGCGAGGGGCGCAGGCCCGAGGCGGTGACGGCTTCCACTTGCCCTCCCCCCCTCCATCCGCCGGGCCTGGCCCGCCTCTCCTGAAGCAGCCGAACGGGGCCGCCCGCGCGCGGCACATTGCTCGCTCTGCGCCCTCCGGCGTTGGCAATGAAGGCGGGGGGGGGGGGAGCGCGGCAGCGGCCGCCTGAGGGTCGGCGGGGTGCGGGACAGGAGGGGAGCGCGGCCTTGTATGTAGGAGCGTCTGCGGGCGGTTCCTGTATGTGCACCAGGATGGCCGAGTGGTTAAGGCGTTGGACTTAAGATCCAATGGACGTATGTCCGCGTGGGTTCGAACCCCACTCCTGGTAAATAACGATTTTTTTTCGGGAGCGCTGCGAATTTGCCAGGGAGGGCGCGGGCCGAGGCGGAAGCGTGTCCCGGCAGCGGGCTGCGAGTAGCGGGGCTGTGCCGGGTACCGGGCGCCGGCCGGGGCCTGCGCGAGTGGCGCTGCGGCCGGTCAGGCTGAACGTTCTGCTGCGGCCGGTTTTTCGTTTTGTTTTGTTTTTGTTTTGTTTTGCTTTAAACTCCGTAACCAGCTTAAAGTTGGTCTCACGGCTTGTTTTTGTAGAGCCCCCCCGCTGGCTGTAATTGCAGCTGAAAAAATGCTTCTGAGCTTTCAGTCCCAATGTATCACACAGTACAGGAGCTGGCACATTGTCTTTTTTCTTTTTTCTTTTTTTTTCTTTTTTTCCTTTTTGACTATTTACCTATTTAACTGTTCCCGCAATTCTAAATGCAAAACAGCGCCTTGTAGAACTGTTCATTGAAAAGCAGTACTGTTGGGTTGTTTTATTAAGTAAACCTTCATTCCTATTACGCATTCAGGAACAAATTAGTAAAAATGGGCCTGTGTTTGAATGCACTTTTTACTTTTAACGTTGTGATGGAAAATGGCTGCCCTTGAAAACCCACATGTTTGCATACAAATGGGGTAATTCTGTCTGCATGCTTACTTACGGGCCTGCTTGTGCAAACTGCAAATCCTCAGGTAAACGTTGCTGATGCAGCACCGGCTGTGATGAAAAGTCCCGACTGTGTCAGCTACAGGATGGGTTAGTGGCCACTATTCAACGTTTAAAGAAAGGGAAATGAAAAGTAAAAGTAATTGCAGGTTTTTTTTTACAAGACAAAACAAACAAACAAACAAACAACAAAACAACACAACAGTCTTCATGTTAAAGAGATACAGAAGACCCAGAGTTCCAGACTGCAAATTCCACTACAGGCCCAGTCCTTCCTGTAAGAGATTTCTTTTGCAGGGAGCTTCACTTGGTCTTGTGGTGAAGCTGTGTTCCCTGCTTTCTGCCATGACTTGCTGGAGCACATACAAATCTGGGGTTCTTTACTACCCTTTCCTACTCTCATGAAATAACCATGAAATCTACTGTCCCAATGCCATCCTTCCCAATACCTGTCCCAATCCCATCCTTCATGTTTCCATGTAGAAAAGGATAATCTGCTGCTTTATTGGCCTCTATTTTAAGTGAAGTGACAGAATGGTGCAATGTGAATATGGCTTTCAGCTCTGGAGCTGACTGATTCTCATTTAAGGTTTTTATTTTATCAAGCAACTAGTTTTTTTCTTTATTCTTCATTAGTTGCCTTGTTAAAATTTCATGAATTATTAGTTGCTGCCTTTGTAATTTGACAGTCTTATGTGCTCTGGCCTTTAGTTAAAATGGTATTGCTTTCCATTGGATTGGACAGAGTGGGATTTTTACAGGGAAACAGCAAGGCATAATTTAAGTAAAAATTATTTCTCACTTCATAATCAGGAGACCAAATCATTAAGAAGGCAACCTGCTGGAGAAGCAGTCTTTGAGATTGTTTCAGTATAGCTTGTTCCATTTTAAAAATGTTGAGTGGCCATCACTTTCTTCAGTTACATTTCAGAGTGTATCTTTTGTTACTTCAGTTAAACCATTTTCCATCATTCCAGGTGATCAGTACCTCAAGTTGAAGAAGAGGATATAAAAAAACTATGAAGTTCTTGATCTCCTGTATAATGCTGTATAAGGCATACTAGCATGCCTTCTTCTGGGATTTTTAATTGTGTTAAAATAATCCGAATGGATTGATTATTCTTCTCTAAAGGATGGAGGAGCTTTTGTCTGAAGAGCACAGAAAATTTACATAACGGTAGTGGTGGTGATCTTACATTTGCAATTAGAAAAATGCCTTAATCTCCCTATTGAACTTAGGAAGGGAATGCACTCACCAGGTTTCTTCATTTTCCTCGGAAAATGTTTTTTTCCTTCGCTGTCTGTGCCTAACCATGACTGCTTTTCTGGGTTGGAAGTGCTTCATGCTCTCTCCTTCTGACCTCCTCTGCCTCACCTTTTTTTTCTGAGTATTGGCTAAAGTTGTTCATGCAGTTCTTGGCTGGAGAATACTCCCTGAATATGTGATTTGGTGAGTTTCTAACGCCCATGTCTTGCTTTCTCATTATTCATTGTAAACTTGCATCATTGTGGTGCCACTGGTGGGAAGTGTAGTTTGCACTAGTGAACTCTGTTTTCTGGCTAAATCCATATTTAATGATTGTCATGCATATGTTTCACGTGTTCAGTTTTGTATCTGTTGCTATTTTCTGTCACGCCCCCACTGTTAGCTTTTTATGAGCGCATCAAGGAGCAGATCAGCTGGTCTAGCAGCTAGCTGCTGCTGAACGAGGCAGAGATGCTGTCTCTCCCCTGCCCTGTCTGTACTGTACCTTCTCACCGTTTCCCTCAGTCTTCTGTTGTCAGTTTCCCATTGCTTGGATCTAAAATTAACTGCTGAGATTGCCTGCAATTCCTCATTTCTTCACAGGAAAGTTCTTAAAATGAGATAATTTCTTGTGTTTTGGGCTCCTAAGCATAGGCAGTAGATATCAGTTAGCAGGTTTTCTTCCCCGCAGGATGGCGGGGGCTGGAGGGCCACCCTGGAGCTCCTCTAGTCCAGCTCCCAGCTCAGAGCAGGGTGGGTTCATGTAGGTTGGCCAGAGTCATGCCCAGTTGTTTTGAATATCTCCAGGAATTGAGACTTTCTGGGGAACCTGTGCTAGTGTTTGACCACCCTCATGTTTAAAAACAAATGAGTTTTCTTATATGTTATAAAGAATACAATATTTTCTTGTGTTTAAAGCATTTTCTTATACTGAAGCTTATCTCAAACTTACAGATCTTTGATCTGCTTGCTTGTAAACTTCACATGATCGTGTATTTTCTCAGTGCTTAGATTTGTGTTCCTAAACACCCCAAGGTAAAATGGTACCATAGATGTTAGGACATACACTGGATATATGGTTTACTGCTGTGTGCATTTTACTGAGACCTCTATTGAATAAAAAAAAAACACAATACAAAACCCTGCAAAGATCTAAGCAGGAGCTTAGCTTTAGGTATTGAAAGCCATTCTTCACATAATTTTGTTTGCATCAGGACAAGTGCATTATTTTGTTGGCAGATATGTATAGTTTGCTTCCTTTAAGGGGTGAGTACTCAAGTCTGGCTTTAGCCTATTGAAATCCAGATGCCTGTTAGAACATTACTCATCAGACCTTTCTGGTGTCAGAATTCAGCTTTGTCATCTGCATAGTTAAGTTACTGTAATTTAGTCTGAGTTCTTTAAAGTGGTGTCACAGCTGTAGTATTAACAAGCTATGTCTGTCCACCGAGTTGAGGGAAGGTGACACTGCTGGTAGCTCTCACCTTCATCCCATGCTATTTTCTTTGTTCCTATATTTGGAACACAAATAATTGTTGTATTTAGTACTGGTTGGAGGCCTGTAACCAGCGGTGTTCCTCAGGGGTCTGTGCTGGGTCCGATCTTGTTCAACATCTTCATCAATGACCTTGATGAGGGGATAGTGGCCACCCTCAGCAAGTTTGCTGATGATACGAAGTTGGGAGGATTGGCTGACACGCCTGAAGGCCGTGCTGCCATTCAGCGAGACCTGGACAGGCTGGAGAGCTGGGCAGAAAAAAAACGGATGAGGTTTAACAAAAGCAAGTGAAGAGTCTTGCATCTGGAGAGGAATAATTGCATGCACCAGTACAGGTTGGGGGATGACCTGCTGGAGGGAAGCTCTGCAGAGAGGGACCTGGGTGTCCTGGTGGATGACAGGTTGGCCATGAGCCAGCAGTGTGCCCTTGTGGCCAAAAAGGCCAGTGGCATCCTGGGGTGCATTAAAAAGAGCGTGGCCAGCAGGTCGAGGGAGGTGATCCTCCCCCTCTACTCTGCCCTGGTGAGGCCTCATCTGGAGTACTGCGTCCAGTTCTGGGCTCCCCAGTACAAAAAAGACAGGGATCTCTTGGAAAAAGTCCAGCGGAGGGCCACAAAGATGGTGAAGGGCCTGGAGCATCTCTCCTATGAGGAAAGGCTGAGTGAACTGGGTCTGTTCAGCCTTGAGAAAAGGAGACTGAGAGGGGACCTGATCCAGGTCTATAAATATCTAAGGTGTGGGGGGCAGAATGGCGAGGCCAGACTGTTTTCAGTGGTGAGTGGAGACAGGACAAGGGGAAACGGCCGGAAACTGCAGCATAGGAAGTTCTGCACAAATGTGCGCAGGAACTTCTTTACAGTGAGGTGACGGAGCACTGGAACAGGCTGCCCAGGGAGGTGGTGGAGTCTCCTTCTCTGGAGATGTTCAAGACCTGCCTGGATGCCTACCTGTGCGACCTGCTGTAGGGAACCTGCTTTGGCAGGGGGGTTGGACTCGATGATCTCTGGAGGTCCCTTCCAGCCCCTACAATTCTGTGATTCTGTGACTTCTTTTGTCATAGTATTTTTATTTTTTTTTTGTTATGGTTTTGTAGATTGTGTTGCTATGAGAGTAGCTGATTTATTGATGAAATGTACATTTAATTTTTATTCAGCTAATTTAATAGCAATGATTTTCACAATGTATATTTTGATAGCACTGTAACAGTGCAAGATGTATCTATGCCAGTTAACAAATCCTATGGTGTTCTGTAACTGAAAAAACATGTCTAACCTGTTGTACTGCATTCATGCTGATGACCTGCCCCAGAAGACACTTGACACATCAGTAAAGAAGAGATACTAAAAGCACGTGGATTCAGGATTATTTATTTATTTATTATTATATCTATTTATTTATCTATTTATATATATATATATATATATAATTATGTCCAGCCCTTCCAAACAAAATATTTTTCTACAAAGAATGATTGGATAGGGTAAAAATGATATGGTATGAATGCATGAGCCAGATTCCTGTGAGAGGAGAAAGTAGTTAATGCCTCCCAGTCTATGAAACATAGAAACATCATGCATGTGATAAAGTCAGTTTTCTGTAGAAAGAATTAGGGAGAGAACTCATCCATTAGCACTTGTAGTGGAGTGGAATGGAGCATCTCAGAATTGTAGTCAGCTTCTTTTAGAGCTTTTTATTGTGGTCAGAAAATCTTTTCCTATGCCTGCTTCTATTACTTTTCTTGGTAGGTTGTCTCCAAGAGGGATTTCAGTAGAGTTTCAGAGCACACCTATTTTAGGTTGAGAACTGCAGAGAATGCTTTAACTGATATTAACGTGCGTGGTGGTGGTACTCACACCCCTGAAAAGCAGCCTGTAAAGGTCCTCTTGAGCCTGTTTGAGAATGCCTCTTGGACGTTGCGTTGAGGGACATGGTTTAGTAAGAGCTATTGGGAATAGGTGAACGGTTGGACTGGGTGATCTTTTAGGTCTTTTCCAACCTTAGTGATTCTATGATTCTATGATTCTATGACATCTGACAATGCTTAGCAGACTTGTCTTCACAACCAAGAATGAATCTTAATGTTAACTATGTCAGAATGCTGTTTTTTTTTTTAAAAAAAAAAAAAACAGAATTACTACAGAATTAAGATGCTGTCAGGTTGGGATATGTATACTTAGTAATGTGTTTTACATTGTTCCTTTAATCTACTGTTTGTTATTAATGATGTTGGCATTACTACTTCCCAGGTCGTAAGTGTGTTCTGGTATAATTAAAGCATTCAGCTTCCTTTGCAGACAAAGCCTCAGAGATAATATCTCTGAAGGGAGACATTGGGAACTAATCGAGGAGTTACTGACTGCTGTTTATCTGTAAACCAGTACTTCTGGTTGTGTATTTCTGAATCAGCATGCCTGACCATTGCAATATATACAGGTATCTGCTCTGGTCCATGTGCATAGGTCATTACTTTGCCTAAAAAAAAAAAACCCTGTATTTTTTTCAACAACTTATTTTTGTAACCGTGTGCTCGTGAAAGCAATTTAAAGACTTTTATTTCATTCGTATCAATATCCATGTAAAAATATAACTTGGTTAGTTCGTAACCAGATAGCTGACTTCCCACAGGGAGGTACTCATGTGAGGCACTTCTGAGGATATACTTTATTAGTTCTGTTGCTGCAGCCAGTGTTTATGGATATAAATTCAAGAACGCTAATCCTGTGACAGTCTATGTAAGCAGATTGTTTATCGCTGAAGTTTTGGACAGGCACAGAAGCCTGCTTATGTAATGAAAGTTGTGGTGTCTGCACAGTGGTTATATTCTTAAAATTACTGTGCCTCAACATCACCTCCCTCTATTGATCTTCAAACCAGCATGAAATGAAATTGAAAACGTAAGCAGCTCCAGCAAAATTCCATCATGGCCCTTAAAGAGTATGGGGTTTGGCAGAGTTTCTCTGCAAAAGCAGGTTTACAATGTTTTCTCTATCTCACAGGAATTTTTAAGAGGCATTATAGTATTATGAGATGCAAAGAGACATAAATCTACATGGAAAAACAACAAATATGCATAAGCAGTTAGCCTCTGCAGAAAAGAGAGTCATAGGTTGTAAGCTCTTTGGAAAGCCCTTCTCCCATCCCACCAGGTCGTTTAAATAATGAATTTTTGGGAATTTCTAGAGTTGCAAAGAATAGACTGGCCTTAACTTTGTGTAAGGCAGAAATGAAATACAACTATTAATCTTGACTGTTTGAAAAATAAAGGCCCAGTTAACATTAACAAGGTTGAGCTGGATGACTTTTGGAAAAAAAAACTTGGATTCTTTCCTCTGTGTTTTACACAGAAGCCCTGATGCATTTCAGGTGACTGTTAGCAGGACAGGTCAGGCTCTGAACATGCATTCTGTGCCACTCGTCTTTCTTTCAGTTCTTGATTTATCCTTTCTGATATGTTGTACTGAATTCCAGATTTAGTCTGTGGGGTGCAAACAGTTCCTGATGAATTGCCTCGCAGGCAGCAGTTCTGCCCCTTTCACAGATGCAGCCATTTCTGCTACAGAAAGGCCATAAGAGCTGCCAGGGGCCAGCAGGCTGGGTGACACGACTCCTCGCTTACATGTCTGTATGGCTCAATTACTGAACCGTTGCACTGTTTCTCTGTTAGGTGGCAGAAGTGTGTTTCTCTCAGGGTTTTGAGTATGGAAACAAATTCCATGGCATAGCTACCATGTCTGAGGTGAGTTTTCCATGCAGGTTAGTGAGAGAGGTGCAATTAAAACCCTAATGTGTTTTGTATCAGTCCCGTGTTTTTTGTATGATTCTCTTGCCACAGTCAGTAGGACAATTCACTCCTTTGAATGGTGCTTTTGTGCTGATCTACCCCTCTTTTTGCCCAGAGAAGTTTCTGATTGTCCAGCAGTTTTCTCGTCAGCGTGAATGTCCCCAGAAAGCTGGAGGGATGGCCAGTCAGGGCCTTGGTCATTAGTAAAAATTACCATCCAGCTTTCAGACCTACTGGCCAATTTCTGCTTTCTAGTTCCTTCACGGTAGAAGGAAGCAGAGTGCGATTTGCAGTGGGAATCTGATACCTGCGTAATTGTCTTGATTTAGGGGTCTGTGATCACAATTCAGGGAGTCTGAAGGCTGTCTGTGTATTAAGAATATTGGCACAAAGTCTGGGAAACGTGTGTGGCTTCTGGCATATCCTGCATTACACAGAAGCAGGGGGCAGCCCTGGGGCACAGCAAACCAGTCAGACTCCATTAGAAGTGGAACTATTTATGGAAGTTGGCTGTTTTCTCTTGTGACTCAAGGCTGTTGCCTCTTGTTCACTCAGCCTCTGAGCCCTATCACTTTGCAGTTAAGTATCTTTCCCAGGTTTTCAAATCAGCTGTTTTCCCAGAGGAATGTCTGTTCCTGGCTTGTAGCCCTCTTTTATCATACTGAAAACCATCTCACTCACTGAGTGCTGGTGGCTTCTGATAGGTGACCAGCAGCTTTAAGGATGGCTGACCACCACCCCGATCAGATTGAAGACACTCTGGTTCAGTTGTTTCTGCCTCCTGGTTTCTTCCTCCCTTGCCACAATCCACAGAGGATTGCCTTCTATACAAGCTGAGGCAGGTGGTAGTAGGGTTCATGGAAGCAAGTGCATGTGCAGCAGGTGTTTTGTTATGGCTTGTGATGCCTACCTGTATCCAGTTCTCATGTGCCTAATGGGCAGGGATGGTGCCTCAGCACATGTGACAAAGCTGTCAAGATTTTTGTGTATATACTCTGTAACTTAGTCAAATGCTGTACTTAAAGGGAAATCTTTTCAGGACTCCTGACTAAATAACGTCCATAGGTGGCATCTTAAATACAGATACACAGCACTTTGTTTAACTTCATAGTTAATGTATGATATAGCTACTAAAAGAAACACCTTTCTTGCGTGTTTTTCTTTATAAAAAACTTGATTCCATATGACTTAGTCCTCAAACCTGGCCTCACATTTGTATGACTTTCTGAGTCATTCAGAGTTGCAATACACATGCATTTGTTACTGCAAGTGAGCCATAGTTAATGATGTTCTGCAGAATGCTGAAGTTCTGTTATTCTCACTTCAGGTCAGAGAGATCAAAGGTCTGGTGTTTTAAGTGATTTGGCACTTTTAGATAAAACATGGTGCATTCCATGCACATCCAGTCTCTAAAGATAAGAAGGGAGGAATGGGTAAAAGCCTGATAGCTCCTTGGAAAGGATAGTCAGAATGTAATTTTCAAAAGTACTGTGCATTGTAGTTGTTTTCATTCTTCAGTTTACCTTTATTTTTGTTTTCTACTTATTATGAAGCCTTTTTCACTCTTTTTTTTTTTTTTTTTAATTGATTATGTGAGCATTTGATGCCTGCTTTGTGAAGAGCTTGTCATTAAAACAATTGCTTCTCAGCATTTCAGTTGTTCAGGCAGAGTCCTATAAGTGATTATAGCTTTTGGGACTTCCAATTGATGTTATTTTAACATATGGTAACAGTATTTGATAGTTTCCTCTGGGAATCCCACCCACTGTGTTAGCTGCAAACAGCCATATGAAGAATGCTGTTCTCATGTTTTTAAACACTTGTAATGCTGTCCCACCCAATGTAACCTCAGTTTGAGAATGACTTCTAATCCATGAAGTAGTGGAGCTGTATGTTACTGTCTCTCAGATTTAAAGGCATTTCCTCCAATTAAGTTAGTACAGAGCTTCCTTAATTTTACTCTTAATAAAAATACAATCATGTAGTTATATTAAAAAAAAAAAAAAGAGAAGTGTTTTATCTGTTTCATTAAAGAAATGCACTACTGAGTTGCCTTGAAAGGGGGATATAGAATTCTCTTACTTCAATCGAATAAAATACAGAGTATGACAGGATACATTTTCCTAAGTGAAATAGAAAATTGGCTTACGTTAGGTAAAACATTAATGGCATTTTCATTAAAATGAAATCTTAATGCTGCAGTTCTATCTACACTGTAATTTAAGACTAGAAATCTTTCTAGAAATCCAGCCCATCCTGCTATAATGCAAGACTGTTTTAAAACAGAAGCAATTTCATCATGGCATGTGCAGGGCTTGCAAAATTCAGAAGTGTCCCAGGTTATCCCACCATGATAACGTAAGAATTTTTTTATTCGATGAGAATCTTCGGTTGATTTCTTCCGTAATGCTTTTCCCTCTCATTTCCATACTGCTACTGCTAGCATTTTGTACCAGATGCTGTTCTGTCATAGCAGTGACTGCTTCTTGATTTTGTGTTTTTTTTTTTTTTTTTTTTCTGTGCCTGGAAAGTTGTCTTCCTTTTCAGAGTGTATTAGTTGGTCCAATAAAATCTACTTCCAGTCTCTATAAATCTCATTATACTTTTCAGGTTGGATATGAGGAAAAATTTCTTCTCAGAAAGAGTAGTGAGGCATTGCAACAGGCCGCCCAGGGAGGTGGTGGAGTCGCCATCCCTGGAGGTGTTCAAGAAATGCATAGATGTGGCACTGAGAGACGTGGCTGTGTTGGTGATGGGCTGATGGTTGGACTAGATGATCTTGGAGGTCTTTGCCATGATTCTATGATCCTTTGATTCTGCTTTTTCCATGGTGCAGTTTAATGGTTGAGTGGGTTTAAATGGAGGCCAGAAGGATAATGCTTTTTCCATCTCTGCCCTTGGCATCACTCTCCCACTGCTGCTCTCAGTGCTGATTCAGTTTGCTTTGGAGTCAGCTGAACAGCTGTGTTTGGAGAAGCAGATCCAGTGGAAACATGCAGGTGAGAAGAGAGGGAGCATCTATTTGGCTGGCAGCTGCCGTCTGGCTCAGCCGTGTCACAGAGCTGCTTGTCTGGACACCTGCCTGGCCTTGCAAGGTGCCAGTTCTTTGTCTCTACAAATCCAAAACAATCAAGTTGTTGAGGAACAATATGGATTACAAAGGTGAATATAAAGCTTCCACAGTCAAGGGAGTCAAGGCAGTGGAGTTTCTAGGGAAGATTAAATAATTCAGGAATGCACCAGAAAGCTCTCTTGAGAATGCCTTGCAAACATATGTTTTCTGAAAAAAAAAAAATTACTCCCCTGAAGCTCCCTTGCAATCTGTAGACCTCCCCAGAATAAACCTAAGAGCTTTCCTGTAAATAAGGGAGAAGGCTCTGAAGGCCATCAAGGCCTCTGTGAAAAGCTTCTTTGTGCCAGTGTGAGAGGGATGGAGCTGTGGGTGCCAGCAGGAACACCACTGCCAGCTGGTTTGGCTTTCCTGTACTCTGCAGCTGAGGGAGACCAGCTACGTTACTGGGGTGTCTTGACACATACAGAGCCTGATGTAGTTTTTGGGGCTTTCTCCCAGATTGCTTTTTCTGCCTGTCCTGGTTCAGGAGGGTTTCCAGGTGAAACACTTGATGGAAAATTCCTGCTAAGGAAGAAAAAGTAGGGACTTCACTCTCGTAACAGCCTTAATGATGGGTTGGGGTCAAACCTGATAAAGCCAAGGCTTGGAGTGGTGCCATCCCACTGAGCCTATGCTGTCTGAGGGACACATGGGTGCTTCTACTGCTGTCAGGCTGCAGAGTGGTGATGCAGGGATCCTCACTGGTTGTTCTTTTCTTGCTGCACCAAGTGATGATCAGAAGAAAATCTGAACTCAGCACCAAAGCCAAGCTGATCATGGAACTTCAGGAGGGGAGGCTCTGTGAGGGAAATGAGGAGAGCGACTGAATCACTTCACCACCCACTGAAATGCTCTGCAGATAAAGTGTTGTTTAATCATAAAGCTCATGCTGAAATGATGTAATCATGAATGTATATAGGGGGGAGCACCCAAAAATTATTACCTTAATTATTAGTGATAGCTTTGGCTGAATTTGAAAGTATATCCTAAAGGCGAAAAGCAATCCTTGGATTTACAGGATTTCTACATCAGCTCCAGGACTGTAGGCTTCCTCAGTCATTGTTTTCCTTCATTTTTCATCTTCTAATTTGGTAATGATCCTTTCCCGTTGCTAGTGCTCCCGTGCTCTGTTTATGGGTTGCTGTTCCTAAAAAAAAAACACCCAGGCTTAGATTTTCATGGGAAAAAGATGTGGAGTAGAGAAACAGAAGAAAGCCTTTTGGATGATTTGTGGCATTTAATAACATTACAAACAAGGCCAACAGCTATTTTAAAAAGAACTATTCAATTGGTTTATTTGTATCAAAAATAGTGGAGGCCAAAAAAGCTCTTACCCGCATTGTTGTGAGGCTCAGGACATTCTGCCCGTGGTATTTATCCCCCTGCTGCATGCTTTATCTTCTGCTGGCCTCGATGGAGGATTTTATAACATTCTGCTTATTTCACTCTGTTGCTCTGAGATGTCAGCACACTTAGGCACGTGCAATATTTTATAAATAAATCATTAGTTTTCACAAATCGTTTGTTCTTTGAAGTGGGCAGAATATTTTAGTGGCTTATAAATTCAGAGTCGTGAACTTTAAAAGTTGGGTTTGTAGTTTTGACCTGCTGTAGTTAGAATTTGTGTCCACGCAGGTACAAAGAGTACACATAGGAGGAGCCTGGCTGACCAGCAGCAGTAACAGAGACCCAGAAGATATCAGGAGGTGAGGAGCTGCTGATGAATCTAGTTGTCTGGCTGTATCTGCTGGCCTCTGAAGGCTCCTGTGGGGCTTGGCAGACAGTGCTGGAGGCAGTCTCATTTAAAGAACCTCTGCACCAATAGTTGTGAGCGTGGTAGGCTCTGGCCACCTTGTAGCATCCATCTGGGGGCCTACTGTGGCATTCCTAACTGGGGAATTTTAATAGCTCTCTCTGTGTTCCATTAACACTTAATTGAGGCTTCGCTGGTTGTTTTTGGCAAAGAAGACCCTTTCGGGCTCAGCACTGCATGGAAAAGGCATCCAGGCCTTTGCCTCTCTTTTTAAGAGCAGGACGAACAGGAGCAGTCACACACCTCATTCCACACTCAAAATAGCATGGCTCTTTCTATGGAAAAGTACATTCCCAGTTCCTGAGGGAAGAAACACTGCTGAATAGCACTGTGTGGACTTCAGTACCGTGTACACTACAGCGAGGGCGAGCTTCAAGGGACAGTAACGATGAGGTGGGGCTGAACTCATAGGGCTCTCTGCTGAGAACTGGGCTGTTGCAATTGGTAACCCCAGTGAAATTCTCCCGCAGACATTTGCGACCAGAGCACACTGTAGACTCCCTTGAACCATTATTTTTTTTTCCTTCTGCACCTCCCTGCTTCACACCCCTTGTCAGGACCATTTCTATTCTGTGCTGGCAAAGCGCTGCCAGCTGATGATTGCTACTTCAGGGCAAGGGCAGAGGATTTTATATTTCATAACAAATGTTTCACAAGATTTGATAAAGTTGTTTTTTTCCTGAACTATCTTTACTAATTGTACAGTTTCCTTTTTTTTTCCCCACATTCACAGCCTCATATTTCAGACTAGATTTAAACTCCTTCAGTATTTTAAACATGCATTTGTTCCAGCAGTAGCTGAATTTGCTAGATGACATGGGTAGAGTTTTGCAACACCTCTGCCCCAGCCCAGACACACTCTTTCTGGGTAAGGCACTTTGCTGTTCCATGTTTACATTTTGTCTCTCACATCGTCAGCTCGTCCTGGCAGAACCCTTTGGTACTACTGTGCTATAAATAATCTGGCTCTGATGTACCTGGTAAGTGTTTTTAAGATTAGTCTGCAAGTGCTTCAAGTGTAAGTGCTTGGGTATTATGTTACAATTATGTTATAATGGCATGGTATAGTGGACACTGTAAGAAAAATCTTGGTCTAACGTGCTTGGAAAATTCTTTAAATGTACCAGTAAGATTTTATTTTCTGAGATACAAAGTTTGAGTTCTTCCCTTCAAAGTAGCATTGTTCCCTTCTCAAGCTCTTGGCCACTGCATGCCACCTCCAGTTAGATACAGCACTGATGCATTAAGGTTTTTTGTTGTTCCCTCATTTTCTTTTGACAGTAATTCCAAAAAAGGCTTTTTTTCAGAGTAGGAAAATTGTTTAAATCATCTTCTCATTCAGTTTCGTGGTCTCTTTCTTTGTTTCAGTGATTAGGGACTTGGCAGGGTTGGGCTGCTTTTTTGATTTCAAAGATAGCTTTGGTTTGGAACATCCCAAAATAAACGATGTCCAGAAGTTTCTTTGTCTGCTGTGATTTCAAAGCAATTTTCACCGCTCCGTTCAGGACTGCCTAATAGAAGAAAATGGAACAATAATTACTGCCTACAGAGATTTTAACACAGCAGTTATTTAACTAGGAACTGACACAAACATCTCTTAGAAGCACTCCTGTGCCCTGAAGAACTGCAGATTTGGAGCCAAACCCTTCTGCTGGAACTGAGCGCACAGCTCCTGCTGCACTCAGGCGTGCAGAGCATGGGAAGAGCCAGTGTTGTTTTCGCAGGCTGCTACTCAGAGCATCATCATTGCCCCAGGTGTGCCCCAGGTGGCATTGCTTCTGCGGGCCATGCCGTGTGCTCCTTCCGTGCAACTCCTAACAGCGTAAATCAGCGTGTTTGTCCCACTGCAAAACTCTCAGCGTTCACTAGGTTCAAACCTCAGTCTTAAACTACTGACTGGAGTAGCTGTAACTACATCTGGTGGTCACTGACTTTACTCAGGCCAGCTTTTCTTGAAGCAAGCATGAAAGTGTGAAGCGGTGCAAAGCAAGGTGACTGAGTATTTGAAACTGATACTGTCTGTATTTGAAAATACGATAGCTATGGTAGTCGTGTGAACCCAGACTGAACCACTAAAGTGGGGATTTCTGAAGGGCTGCATTGGTAGGCGTGGCACATCCTGGTCAGACTTCTCCTTGCTGGAGGCCAAATCTGTGAACATCTGTTCAGGGCTGTGAGAGCAGCTACGTAGCTTCTGGACTGCAGCTGCAGAGATCAATGCCAAGGAATTTCTAGGCTGGCTCTTGTCCACTTTGGTAACCACCCGTGTCCTTGCATGATTCAGGAGGGTAAAAGCCACCGTCTACCCAGTGCAGTCTGTGCAAGGGTTGGATGTGATAGGACGTGCTTGGTAGCATGCCATCCACAGCACTAGCTTCTTGCTGCTGCTTTTGGTGGGAAGGGCTGTGCCATCGTCCTGATATGGAAGTTAATGAACCGTGTTCTGTAGCAGAAAGAGCTTTTATTAACACTTGAGCGATCTCATATGTAAGATCTTAAATTATTCTTCTGGTTGGGGAACTTCTTAAGGGGGCAAGTACAAAACATCTGTTATGATCATTTAACAGGATACAGTGAAGAAATAGTAACACATACTGGATTGCCTGGTCTAATGTAAGACAAAAGTAAAAAAAATAATGGTCATTTATGGAAAAGTACATTTGTTTCACTTGCTTTTTTTGTGGTTGTTTAAATTGGTTTGTATGTATTGTATATTGAGAAGATTCACAGAATAGTAGAGTTACTTTTTATGTTTTGTAAGAATAAATTTCATCTTCTTCTACTGCCTGCCTTTGAAATAAAAAGGTGTACAAACACCCCATCTGCATTTCCACCAATTTTTGCAGAGTGCTGAGTGCTTTCCTTTTGACAATGTTTCCAAACTGCCTCTCTGACTAATGTATGATTTAACTGAAAAACTGATGCTGCTACGATGGAAAATGTTATTTGTGAACCAAGAGTGAGCCAAGTTGCTATAGGAATGAGGCAAGTTCCCTAAGTTTGTATGTTGTATTAACACAAGAACCCTGCTTCCTATTCTAACCACTAACCAATAAATGCTGCCATTGTCAAAGCTGCATGTATTCATTTAGCTACTAAACAAACCCGTGCTGATTCATAGCACTGCTGTTTAAAGGAGGGTGAAGCATCACAAAAAACAAACAACAAACAAACAAAAAAAAAACAAAAAACAACAATAACAAAACCTACCCAAAACAGAAAAGAGTTTGTACCAGGAGTGACTTTGACTCACAGCTTTCACCTGCCCTTGCAGGCTGTGGCAGCACAATGTTGACCAAAGGTTTCTATCTTTTTGATGATGGTGGTTTTCTGCTCCAGCTTAGAGTTATGTTGGGAGGTTAAATTGATTACTGTAATTGTTCATTAATGCACTCTTGTTTAATGTACTTCTAGGGCTATATTCTTCAGAATGATGATAAATTATGGTAGCTGCAATTAATGTCACTGCAGTTAAAAGGATGTCAGCATTTCTATTAATACAGGGTAATTTTGGGGGGTTTTATAACGAAGCTATTAAAAATGGCTGAAACTTAAGATACAAAGTTCCAGTGTACTTTATGCACACAATATTGCCTTGATTCTGATCTAATGAATAGATGAGGGAGGTGATTTTCCCCCTCTACTTTGCCCTGGTGAGGCCTCATCTGGAGTACTGTGTCCAGTTCTGGGTTCCCCAGTACAAGAAAAACAGGGATCTCTTGGAAAGAGTCCAGTAGAGGGCCACAAAGATGGGGAAGGGCCTGAAGCATCTCCCCTATGAAGAAAGGCTGAGTGAACTGGGTCTGTTCAGCCTTGAGAAAAGAAGACTGCAGCATAGGAAGTTCCGCACAAATGTATGCAAGAACTTCTTTACAGTGAGGGTGACGGAGCACTGGAACAGGCTGCCCAGGGAGGTTGTGGAGTCTCCTTCTCTGAAGATATTGAAGACCCACCTGGATACCTACTTGTGTGACCTGGTGTACGGAATCTGCTTTGGCAGGGGGGTTGGACTCGATGATCTCTGGAGGTCCCTTCCAACCCCTACAATTCTGTGATTCTGTGATGTATCAAATCTAATGAGATGATAAAAACAGAGTTGAGAGAACCTCTGAAGATTTCACATCCCGACTTGTGGATATGGAAATATAGTCACGTGAATAGTGCAGCGATGACCAGAGGGCAATGTGATGGTGAAGGTGATGGGCACTTTGCTTGAAGGGTGCTCTACCCCCGACCTGGTCTGTTTTTTGGGCTGTGGGTCCACCGCCTTGCTTTCTGTACCAGCAGCTTTCTGACACACACCTCCTGATGCGTGGTTTGCTGTCTGTGGCAAAACAATTCTGAATTTCATCACGAAGTATGACTGGGTGCTGCTGGATGGGGGCTATAAGCAAGGGGTCATGTCTGCAGCATCTCCCATGCAAATAGAGGAGTCAGGTGTCTTCCTCACTGCAGCTGGGAGTGAGGCAGTGGGGCCAGGCTTGCTGCTGTGGGGCTCAGAAGAGAGGTGGATGCCCAGGGCTGCTCCATGTCCATGTCCCTGGCAGCTCCTGGTAACAGTGGTGAGCAGGAGTAGCGGAAAAAGTGATGGAACACAAGTACATTAAATATTAATAAGATGAGTGATGTAGAGGAGTTCTGAGGGAGTTTATACACAAAGGCAGCCAAACTTCAAATAAAAATAAGCAACCTAATGTTAAAATCAGGTCCCCAACTGAGCAAGTGAGGGTAGAAAGTAATGTGCCCACCTTTAAAAAAACAAGTGCTAGGACTGATTTTCAATATTTCGGATAATTAATTGAACAATAAAGAGATTCTCAGGCACTTACATTACAGGAAAAAAAAGGAGAAGGAACACACAAAGGATGGCTCTCTGGTATACTAACTAATATCTGTGGAAGCTGCTGCCAGAGAAGTCATAGAACCAACCCAAGCTTTTGTAGAAACCTGCCAATTTTGCTCACAGAGGAAACATATAGAGAGAATTTCTAATTAATATGTGTTTTTTTTTTCTATAGTTTTTCCTTCAGATGAGAGGAAATGGAAACAGGGAGGGACTTGTTCTGAGCAGCTGGTGTGACAGAGAATCACCAAGGCGCTGTTATGTGGATTGGGATGCAAGTTGTGCAAGAAATGTCTGCAGAGCGACAGCGTGCTGAGCCTGGTACCTAGGAGTGATGGCACACCGGGGTACGTGGGGTGGGACGTAAGGGACAGTCTCCTGACACAGCAATCTGTTTGGTATCTCCTCTCTTCCCGAATATAGAATGGTTTTCTGAAATCATGACGAAACATTGATCAATGAGGACAGGCATTATTACATCAGTCAATCTCCAGGTAATGAGATACACAGAATTCTTGGTTGTAGCAGTCCTATCAGTTGTGGGTGTTTTCCAAAAATAGAAATGCTGAGAGCAAAGACAAGGAGCCGAGGCAAGGCGCGCTCGGTCTTGCGACTCTCTTGTTTCCATGCATTATGGAATGAGGTGTTATTGACTCTCGGGTCAGAGTTCAAGGGCTCCACATCAGCACATTTCTTCTCAGTTTCTCTTTCTGCATTCCGCTTGTCTTTGCCTTCTTAATGTCTTCTGAGGGCTTCAGGGGCTTTTCCTTTATTTTCCTAATTTATTCTGCATTATGCAGAAAGGTAAAGCGTGGCACGCAATACAGATGATATTAATGGTCTGCAGCAACCGGGATGGTTGTAGGTGCATGTGTACAGGGTATTAAAGATTTGGGTGCCTTTTTTTCCACCTCATCTTTTTTCTTTATTTCCTCGATAGACTTTGTGCCTAAAGACCCGAATATAGAAATTACAGCCCTTGCAACTTAGAAGCCGTCAGCCTCAGTAACTAGCTCGGAAAGCTCAGACTTTGATCAGCAGCCGAGTGAGCACTGCTGTGGAAAGAGGTATGTCTGAAGCGCACCAGGAAAATGCGTTCAGCCTCGTTCAATTCCCTTTGCGCAGCTCAAAGGAGAAAGTGACGCTGCTTCTGTCTAAAGCAGAAAAAGGAAACGCTACCAGGTTAAACCGCAACGTACTTCCAAATAATTTGTAGGTGCTTTCAGAGCGAGCTTATAAAAATCAAGACCCTGGGCTTAGACGCAGAGGTTGGCAGTGGGACACGGCAGCTCCCTCCCGCAGCCCGTGGATCGCAGGGTGCCGCTGTCTGGCGCAGCCTCGGCGGGACGCCAGCCGCTCGTGCCGCTCCGTGCTCCCGCCGGGACTGCTTTTTTGCTTTTTTTTTCTTCCCTTACGGGAAACGGGAAAATGTGGCTAAGTATCACAGCTCGGGCTAAAATACATCTATCTCATCCTTGTTTCAAAGAGCCTTTGGGTTGGAAGGGACCTTAAAGCTCACCCAAATCCAACCCACCCACCCGGTCAGGCAGCCCAGGGCCCCGTCCGACTCGTCCTCGACGCCCCCAAAGCAGGACGGCGGCAGACCCCAGCGCAAACCGCCGCTCTCCCCGCGCGCCTGCTGAGGCGTGGGGCGGGGCCGGGCGGCGCTCAGGTGCGGCCGGGGAAGCGCCGTGGGCGGGGCCGCGCTGACCACGCCGAGCCGCGCCCGCCCCGCGGGAGCCCCGGCCTCGGGGCCGCGGGGGCCGGAGGAGGAGCCGCGCCCCGTCCCGCCCCGTCCCGGCCGTGTCCCGCGGCGGGCGCCGCCCCGCCCCTCGGAGGGAGCCCTGGGCGCTCTCCCGCAGCCGCCGCGTTGCCCGGCTAACAAAGGGGACCGGGGGAGGAGCCGCGCGGGCCGGAGGAGGGGCGGCGGCTGGCAGGAAAGTTGTGGCTTCGGTGGCGCCGCGGGACGGGAGGAGCCGTGCGGAGGGAAGCGGAGCCGCTCCCGCCGCCGAGTCCGAGCGGTGAGCGGCGTTGGGGCGGGAGGCGCGGGGCGGGGCGGGACGGGACGGGACGGGGCCGAGTTCGTTCCCAGATCCCCGCCGGAGAAGGGGCCCCGCCGCGGGGAAGCGGGGCGGGAAGCGCCGGGGCGGGCGGGCCTCCAGCCGGCCGCCCCCGGCACCCCCTTCCGGGCCGAGTCACGGCGGGGGTGTGGCGGCCGCGTCACGCCGCCTCTTTGCTCGCCCCCAGGTGCTGAGTCGGGACCCATGGGAGCCTCCGGGCGGAGGGCTTAGCTGTGCCGGCAGCGGAGCCGCAGCGCGGCGGCATGGCCCGCGTCGCCCCGCCCGAGGAGGGGGCCGCCGCGACTCACGGAGAGTTCGGAGACATCATCAAGTCCCGCTCCGGTAAGCGGCTTTCGGCGGGGTCCTGAGCGCTAAGTGTCCCGCGGCTGTCTCGCCGCTGAGTAGCAGGAGTTGTGCGTCTCTTTCTCCCTCTCTTCTTTTTTTTTTTTTTTTTTTTTTTTTAAATCGTTAGTCAAGTCTGTTTGCTATCCACCTCCCGCGTTGTAATTACCTCTGCTTTTGTAAATAACCGTGTGCTTACAGTGCTCTTATGCAACCTGCCGTTGGCAGCTCTTACCCCCACACGAAGCAGCGATGCCGTGCAGCGTGCCCCGGTGGTGCCCGGGCAGTAAACCGGTGCGTTTCCCTCTCCACGTAAAGCAGCCATCTGAGTCTCCCGGCTCGGGCGCTTCCTCTGGCAGATACGAAGATTAATGAGGACTGTGGTTTGTTTTGGTACGTGTCAGTCTTTCTGAGGTTCTGGTGGGATCCGGAGAGGTGAGGGACCATCCTCTTATCAACAGTGGAGACTCAGCAGGTGCAGAAATGTGTCGCTTACACGTTGATGGAGAGCTGTGTGTGTCCGGGGTCTGGTGCCCACAGCTGTAGCCTCAAAGGCTCTTTGCTTTCTAAAGTGCTAGGTGCCACCTGCGTCAGAGGAAGAGTTTTATTCTATATATGTAACTTTTAAAACACACTTTCTAAAAAAAAATAATGTTCTTTACATTAAAAACTGTAAGTCCTCCACCGACTGTGACTTGATCTGTCAGATGGAACATAGGTGGATTTGAAACTGGATGCATAGACAGTTCCCAGACGTTTCTGTTATAAGAGCTGTGATGGATGGAATCTGTCTCTTAACTTCCGAAAGTGCAGTTTAGGAAACAGTTGCTTGTGGCTTGAAGCTTTGAATTCTGTAGTGCTTGTGTACGTTCTCTTCTGTTACTTTTAAAGCTTTGGATGTCACTTTACTTGACTATGGGCATGTAGGAAGAACCTGTCAGTGCTCTGGGTTTGGGAACAGCATGCAGACAGTTTGTGTGCCTGTGTATAACGTGTGCTATTTATCCATGGTGCATCCAAGGAAGCATGGCTGTGTCTGAGGTTTTCCTTGGATGCACGGATGGTGCAGTTGACTGCTGCTGTTTGGGTTTGGGAGGCCAATTGTAGCTGTCCCATTAAAATCACTGTAGGTTTTCTCTCTCAATGAGAAAATTATGTACATTCTTAGACTTGGACTAAAAATTGTGAGCAGAGATTGCTCTTAAATAACTGATCTTTTTACAAAAATGATTCTCTGACTTGGATCTGGGTGTGTGAGCTTGTGAAGCTAATCACTATACAGCATGACTGGGTCTGAACCTTTCCCATCAAGTGAACCCACGGTAGGAATTCCTTAATGAAAGGGCTGAAGTTCACTGCAGTACCCTTGGCAGCAAATTAAAGGCCAGTTGTCAGGACTGGGGAAAATATTGCTGTATCTGCTTCCATTTTTCTTAGATACGTGGAAAGGAGGGAGTTCTTCCTTTTAAAGTGTCAAAATAACAGAGTTGTTTATTGCTGGGCTGATTTCTTCAGTGTGGGATGGCCTTCACCGTGTCACAGGAGAACAGTAGGAGCGTTACCTTATAACTTGCTGCTATTTGAGGTCTCTGGAGTCTGCCTCTGTTTGAGGACACAGAGCACAGGGTCAGCTAAGGTTTATTGTTTCTGCTTTACTCTCTTTTGTAACAGAAAACGAGTGGTGTTCCGTCCTTGGAGATGTTCAAGAAACATTTAGAGGTGGCAGCGAGGGAGGTGGGTTAGTAGGCATTGTGGTGGTGGGTCAGTGGTTGGGCTAGATGATCTTAGAGGTCTTTGCCAACCTTAATGATTCTACAGTTCTGTAAGCTCATAACCAGTAATGTGGACCATATCTAGCAGTGAATCAAGAAAGCAAGCAAAAATGCATTTAAATTATTTTGTTTTAATTTGGAGGAAAAAGAATCATTTGCAATTGAAGTGTTTTCCAAAGATAGGCCATTAACTGGTAAGAATATTTATAAATGTATTTATATTTAAATATATATGTAATCTTAAACTTTGGCAACCTATCAGACTCAAAATACCGTTGTATTTTGTAGTCATTGTGCTTCAGTTGTCTTGTGTAGGAGAATTGGGGAGCATCTGCAGTCATAAAGATGGCAGGAACGCAGTGGTGGCTGACTGAAAACCTGAGTGTGGATCTAATGCTGCTCTTGTGAGAATGCAGTTAAAACTTGTGGAGTTCTGCTGCTGCTGCCCTGGATTGCATGGTGCCCATCTGCACCCATTCTTATGAGAGGAACGGGCTGCGTAACTTCTTTCTTAATGACTTGCCATGGGAAAGCTGCCAGCAGATCACGAGAGGACTAGAAGAGTGTTGCAGCAAATCATGATTTTTCTATAGAGCAATCAAAATAAATTAACAGAGGGTTGGGATTTTGTGTATATTACTTGTGCAATCCTGTATCCCAAGATTTCACAGATAGAAGTAATATTGCAGGTTATCTAATTCATCCCCAAACAGAGGATGAAGAAATTGTGCTTCTGAACAGAGATCCTTGTATGTTATTGATTATGTTGAAAATACTTTCTCCTTCAGTGTTCCAGAAGGAAACTTGAGGGAGTGCTATATGCTGTAGCTGTTGCGAAAGATAAATGCTTGATTATGGAAAGGAAAAGCATTGGGTTTATCCAGTGGTCTCACTTCTGTAATTTGTGACACTAAGGAAAGAGAGTAGGACTTTTCTCTTGTACAGTTAGCCTTTATTTTCTGCCCTGGATGTGGCTGTTCTTTGACCAGACAGTTTCAGTGCAGCAGATACAAGCTGGTTTTGATGAGACATCTGCACTTAGAATAGACTGCAGCAGCAACTGAAGCTGTCTCTAAAATAGCTGTGTTGCTGTGATAATCCAAAAGGAGGTTGCCTCATGTTTGCCTCCCTTCCTGGGAGCCAGGGCTGGAGACTCGCTTGGCAGTGTGCTTGCTCCTGGATGGCTTTGTTGAGTTTGTAGGTTGGATATTCAGCGTGTGTGTAGTCTGTGTTATGCCTGTGCCTCTATATGGCTGCTTGCTGAGGAAAAGCAGTTTTTCTGTCCTGCTTCCCTGTGCTATGAAGTAACACGTACAAAGCCAGTTTGTATCTTCTAACAGTCTCTCATACAAATAGGTGATCTTCCCTCTTTGCTTTATGGGAAGGAGTGCTAGGGGCTGCTTGCCTTGCAGTGGTGAAAGCAGTGCTGTCATCACTGTGCTTGAAGAACAGATGAATCTTTGCTATGATTAATTATGGAAAAAAAGAACTTGCTTAAAATCTGTCGTGGTAGTTTGGAGTGGCAATATGTAATTAAACAGACATGACAGGAAAAACATTTCTAGAAGATTACTGTATACCTCTGGTGCATTTAAAGATATGAGTTCCTGTCTAAATGGAAAGGAACTTAATTCTCATCTGACTTACATTTTTAATTGCATTTGATACATTTTGATGAAAGACTGCTTTAAGAAACTGTAACTTATTTTTGTAGTTCTTGAGCAACTCTTCTGAGAAGGACTGCTGTTTGTCCTCACGAAGTGATGCCTCCAGCTGCCCTGCCTTGGGACAGCTTTGCCTCTGGAGACAGTTTGTTCAGCCCAGCCCTATGTGGCCATTTCTCATCTGTCACTTCGGTTTCATCTGTGAAATGGCTGCAGGCATGCCCTTCAGATCTGTCTGGTACATGCAGGATGGGCACAGCTGCTTTTGCATCATGTGATCTTTCCAGGGGTGTTCATACAGAGCATGTACTGGTGAGGTGACACGGACGAGTGGTAAATTCACAGCTTCTTATTTCTAGCTGCTAAAACGGAGTTGTCAAAAATAAACCTCAAGGTTGCTTTAGGCTGGCTCCTTTCTGTCAGCTATTGCTGCCTTGTCCTGTGTGGACAGATTGGGTACTGTGATGAAGACAGTTCTAGGGTGATGCTATAGCTTTCATGAAATGGCAAATATATATATACCAGACTGGTTTCCTCTTGTTTCTTGATTGGTAGCTAAAGAAATAACATATGCCATACCATGTGCTTGAAGCACGACTTTGCCTGGGAATAGAAAGCAAGGCTCCTCAGGGAAAGAAAAAAACCCAAACCATAAAAGCAGCCCATTGATCTGTGTGAGCTCTGCCAGGAAATGAAGAAATAACCCTGGGCAGGAGCTGATGCACAAGGCACTCGCTGCCTGTTGCACTTTGAATGCCTCTAAAGGGGTCTGAAGTCGCAGTGGGGAGAAGTGGCTGCTGCTGTGCAAGACCCCCACTGTCAAGGATGACTCTGGGGGGAGGGGTGTACAGGAAGCAGCAGATCTGGAGACCTGAAGTATTCCTCCACTGCCTCCCCCTCAGTCCTGGAGTCTGATGAAGATGGAAGAGTATCAAGAAGTCTAAAGAAAGCAATGTGCATGTGTGTAAAGAAACAGTCCAAGTTCACAACATTGGCCAGTTTAACAAAGATTTAGCCATCTCTCCACAATGGCTTGTCACTTTATTGCCTCTCCTTGGATGTTTCTCCTGACAGAATCACCTCTGTATGATGACTGTTGTGAGCAGGAAAGAATAAGGCAGTATTTGTATTCGTGCCTTCAGCATGTGAAGAAATGGGGGGATGGACTGGCATATGTAATTCAGTGTATGCGTGGCAGCATGTGGGGAACGCATTGAAGTTACACTCCAAGTGAGCCAGTTTTGTTTTGGGAAAGTGCAGCTGCTCTGCTGCCAGGTAGCTGTATGGATTAGTGTGCTCAGAGCCTGCAAAACGTACTGTTTTTGTGATGCAGTGACTTTCTTCTGAAGGAAAATTCTCCGTGAGAAGCCCACAGCTGTCCACACCAGTCTTGGGAGCAGAGATGTTTGTTACCCAAAGTTGGGGAGAACTGTATCTAGTTTGGATGACTAAATAACAGCCTGAGGAATGAATAATAGGGTTTAAACGTGGTGAGGTGGGAGGGAGGAGTTCCATTGTCTGACTTCTTATTGTGTTGATGAAAGATTAAGTTTTAGTGTTCCGTAGTTTGGCAGAAGTCTGCTTTATGTCTTCCTTCCCTCTCTCATGTTTCTGGAACTAAATGAGGAAGTGAGCTGAGCTATAATTTCCAAAAGTGACAGTGTACGTTCAGAAGAAAACTGGGACTTTGAAGGTAGTGACAAAAATAACAGGCTAAGTAAATAGAAGAACCCTCTAGCATCTTCAGGTTTGACAGAAGGCAACAATATGGTTTTGTTGCAAGCTGTAGCTTTGGAAGTGAAGCAAAAGTTGACTGCCTTGTAAATAGACACAGCTGCAAAGTTGGTGAAACATCTGTTTTCAAAAAAAGAAGAGTCAGAAATTGCTGTTTATTTACTAGAATGTGACATTTGGGGCCCTTTCCTTCGAAGAGACTACCAGTACATCTCATGATCTGTTTGGAGTGAGGAAGTGAGAAGAACAAATCATTTTGATCATGGTAACTGAGCTGAGCGAGCGTGTTACGCAGTGGCACAAGAAGGACCCCAAGCAGCACACAAACACTTGCCTTTGCCTTCTGCAGTTGCTCAGGCCTGGTGTGCTATGATATGCCAGGAGGGGCTGGCTGCAGCAGGGAGCGTGCAGGCAGTTGTGGTTCCTCCTGCCTGGCTCATGGGGAGCCCACAGCAGGTGTAAGGCTGTCTGGGTGTGTTCAGGCTATGTCTTCCCTCTGACCATCAGCCCTGTGTGGGAATCCCAGGGACGCAGTGGGTCCTGTTTATCAGCACTGTTTAGGCTCATCTGTAGATTTCTCTTGAAATTTAAACGCACTACTCCTGTCGAAATGAAGCTTTCTCTGGTGATCTGGCTGCTTTTCAGGAGTGGGTGTTTCCCAGTGATTATGGAGAGAAGTGGTGAAGCACTGCTGAGTCTTCATCTGTGGGAGCTAGGGTGGCTCCCTGTTTTGGTAGAGGAGTAACTTCTGTCTCAAGTACTGGATACACATTATTAGGGAAAGATGTGGCTAAATGTCAGAGATTAGGTAGATGTGTTCTCTTAGTGTTACTTCAGTGATTAACTTTAGGGAGTCAGCAGCCAGAAATTATTGGCAACAAAGATCCCTTCTGGACTTTGACAGCTTTCCCTCTTGCCTAGTGGAAAACAGAATTAGTGTCCACCATCCAAAAACTGTTTCCTAATCCTCTGTAGAAGAATTCAGCATCTTTATGGACAGTCTCTGGCTCATGCATTTAGCTGTGGAGAAACATGCACTTAAGCCATAAAACAGCATTATTTGATGGGTCTGTGTAATTCATTTCACAAATAACTTCAGTTAATTCTTTTGTACTCTGCTTTTATTATCTAGCATCAAATGTCGTTTTTGCTCCCTTTCCAATTTAGATCACGGCAGAGGATTGAAGGTGGAATGTGCTCCTGACATATAATGTTACAAATTATTGATTGGAGAAAGTGATGTGATGTGTAAGTTCTGAAGTGCTTTGCTAGATTTTTTTTTTTTAATTGTTATTGAATTACCACAGTATCCTGGATGAACAAAGAACTCTCTGTGTATTAATTACATACAGAGAAGATTTATTTGAAAATTTATGGGATCAGGCTTGGTATAGGGCAGAGCCTTTTGGTATCTATGTTACTTTAATTGTTACAATATAAAATATGATTACATTAAGAGAATAAGTAAAGTAGTATTTAAATGCCAGTAGACCAAGACCTTTCTCTTTCTAGCCTTTAACTTCTGTTATGACTTAATAATGAACAACAGCTATGATCAGCATAAATAATTTTCAAAGAGTTCATTTCTCTTACTCTCTTCTGTTTCCACACATACTTCTTGTTCTTGGGTGACATTTATTGTAGAGCTTCATGGGAATGCATTTTGTTGATGTGGTGCCTCTTTCTTGAGAAAAGACTTTGTGGAAGTTCAAAGTCTAGCAGACTTTTTCTGAATATTGTTTTGCTGTCTGGGTGTGTAATCCTTCTGTTTTGGATGCTTTTCCTATGTGTTCAGGAATGTTTCTGTTGGACCTGGCTGTAGTGCCCACTTCAGAGCTTCCTGGTTTATTTTTCTCAGCTCTTTTGAAATACGATTTTAATATATTTTTAGGTAATTTAATGCACTGATCAGTAGGAACAGAGTTTATTGAATGTAATCTGAGAGTTGTTAAAAGTCACAGTACAGATGTGAAATGTTTGCTTTGACCTTTCTCCCCAAGAAAATGCTTACATGTTTTGTGATCTGTGTGTAGAGTAGTGTGTCTGGTGTGGCATCTGATAAATGTGATGCCCAGGTAGAGGCAGACAGGGACACAGCTTGCTCCTGGCATGCTGAGGACAGGAGGAAAATCTCCGGACTGCTACAAGTTCCCTTTGGTTTAGGTCCACAGCACCATTGCATCCTTGGGACTGTGCTTCTTCATTCTGACTGATGCCTCAGAAGAGGCTGCATTTCAGGGAGTTCATCTGTAGCTTTTTCTTTTTTTTTTTTTTTTTTTAACAACTTGAGCTCTACTGTTTGAACACCGAGAAAATTCAAGGCAAAAGGATCCTTTAGGTGGTAACAACCCAAAAAAACCTAAGCAAATGCTGTTCTAGATTCATTGGCCATTTGAAGATTTACTGAAGCTGTGAAACATACCATAGGTTCAGGAAGGTCACGTTGCTCTCTTGGTAACAGAACTCAAATGTTGAATGTTGTATCAATGTGGAAGTGAGTTCTGTACTGGACTGCACAACCAGCACTTTCAAAATTGAACATAGGAAAGAGAAAGGAAGAGCTCAAATGGGGTTGCTCGTCTGTCACACATGTCATGCCACTTTGAGTTTGTTCCCTCAGTTCCCTCTCTTGTTTTTCTACGCAATTGAAACCTAATTGAAGTTCACTTTTGCCCTACCCTCTGAATATTAACTGAAAGTTCATTGTCAGTTAAAGGGAAAAAAAAAAAACGTATTAAAGGAATGGAGGTTCTTCACTTGCCATGACTTTACTGGGCTGCTTTACAGACATGTAATGGGTGCTGGGCTCTTATCCTGGTGCTCTGTGCCTTAATAAGCTCCTGCTTCCCTGATCCTTTTTCCCCACATGAAATGTTGAACAGAGGTGCAGTTTTCGCAACTGTGCTCCAGTTCTAGTGAGACTGCTTCAGGTGCCAGGGTACTTCATTCCACTTTTTCTTCTGCTTATGGATATTGGGAAACTGATGGCAACTATCTGCAGCATTTTTCCACGTGGATGCTTTTCTCAGTACTCTCTGATCTGGAGAAAACCAAATCTGTCAAAACATCCAGGGCTGTTGAGGTGTCAGGGAGGAGTAACTACAGTGTCACTTGAGGTGTCACTGCTGTCCTACAGCAGAGCTTTTAAGTGGCACCTTTTCAGAGCTGGACAAAATGCATTTTATGCCAAAAGGATTAGTACACTGTCTGCATCTTGTTCCATGTTTGTGTGTGTGGCAGGGAGAGTGTGAGGTCTTGCCACAAGGCCTCTGGACTGATTTCTCAGAATCTCTTTTTGTAGCTCTTCTGAAATGTTTTCATTTAGTCTGTAATAAAGTAAGTGGTTCTAAAGTTCAGGAAACTTGATGTTAATGAATTCCATGTGAATTGTATGTTTTTGTTTGTGTTTGCTTTAAGAGGGGAAATAACTTCCGTAGTAGGTCATGAAGGCTATTTGTTTTTCCTACTCTTTCAGAGCAAAAAATAAATAAATAAAATCCTGACTGTTCTTGGAGGCCTTTTCCTCTACCTGTGAATTGCTGGAGGTTTTCTGTCTCTCTGTGGTAATAACCTACTCTTCTCACTAGACAGTATTAAAAACTTCAGCATGATAGTACAGTCTATAAACAACGTTTACATGCTGGCAGTACTGTGTGTATTCATCTCCGTGAAGAAAATCATAGAATCATAGAATGGCTTGGGTTGGTAGAGACCTCAAAGATCATCAAGTCCCAAACCTGCTGCCACAGGCAGAACCCCCAGCCCCCACATTTAATACTAGACCGGGTTGCCCAAAGCACCATCCAACTTGGCCTTGAACACCTCTAGGGATGGGGCATCCACAGCCTCTCTGGGCAGCCTATTCCAGCACCTCACTACTCTCTCTGTAAAGAACTTCCCCCTGACATCCAACCTAAATCTTCCCTCCTTCATCTTAAAACCATTTCCCCTTGTCCTGCTATTATCCACTCTTTCAAAGGGTTGAAAAATAGTCATAACCCACTTTTTTTAATGTTTTAAAAGAAACAAAACAAAACTGTAAATCTCCAAATCCTTTTCTTTGAAAGATCACTTAATTTTGAGCGATGTGTTCACTGCGGTTGAGGTGTGACAGAGCTCTTTGCATGTCTTAAGGTGCCATAATTGAGAAGAAAGGAAAAAGGATTGATCTTTAAACAAAAAGTTTTGCATCCTATAAGTGAGGAGATGGAATGGTTTGCTGCTGTCTCATGAAATGGGTGGTTTTTGGGTGATGATAGCTTCCAGATTGTCTGCAGTCAAAATTAAGTAGGAGTTCTGTTCCCTGTCAGAGAAACTAAACTATGCTAGAAACATGGAGAGAAAAGTGAGGTTCTTTGGTCTGGCCAAGCTGAGTCATATAGCAGGAAGACTTGGAGGCTGTGTGTGCTGTCTTTGTGTTGCATGCTGTAAAACAGCTTCCAGAATAGATGGGCTGAATTGTGAATATGTGTTAGACATAAGCAAACTTTTCCCACCCATTTCCTATGAGCACTAGTAATGAAGCTGTGACACTGATGCATCTTAGGCTCAATGTTACAACTGCAAAGTACAATAGCACCTTTTTTTCTAAGTATCTAAGCCTGCCTTTCTGTATGGATCTGTCTGAGCCGGCACAATCTGTATTTTTAAGATGTGTTCTGGAGTAGCTGGAGTTAAGATGTATTATCCTGAATCTGATGCGATGCAGCCTGTTTTATACAGGACAGGTGTTGTGGCACATAGGAGCCAGGATCTGGAAGGTTCATGTGAAAGGTGGTGACAGCAGAGAATGGCCAGCTGAGCTAATTTCCAGCAAGGGCATTTTGTAGTTGTTTATGGCCCTGATTTATTACCAGTTGTCTTGTCTCTCTAGATGATTGGTTATGGAATGAATAATATTTAAAAATAGATGTCCTGTCGAGTTCCAAGTACAAGAGAGATGATTTCTGAACATGATATGCAGTTAAAAATAATTACCCAAAACAAACCAAGTATCTCCAAACTTTTCTTTTTGAAAATCATAACTTCCGTTCTTCCCAGCAGTTGCTCTTTTTTTGTGTGCTCTGCTCCCCTTGTATGTATCTTCCTTAGCTTCATATTTTTCCTTTTGGCTGGAGGAGGGCTACTGTGAATGAGGCCATGACTAGTGCATGGTGTATGTGAGGAAGACTAACAGAACTGGAGAAGCATTTTTCCATACTATCCTCAATCTTATGTGAGTGAAAGATGGACACGATAGCACTGGGTTCTGCTGCTCTGGGATGTGGCCTTGTGACTGTGCCCCTGCAGCTATGTCAGAGCTGTGACTGGGGACATCTTTGCTCCTGTGTTCTAGGTGCCATCTCATCTGCAGTGTCGATAGAAAACAGCTCAGTGAGCTAGTCTAAAAATCTAGTGAATTAGATGCAGGAAGTCATACAGTTTTCACGCTTCACTCTGCTGCCTCTCTCTCTCTTCACCTCCCTTATCCAGAAGGCATCTGCAGGGAGAAGAAAAAGGATTTAGCTGCTATCTTCGTGGGAGATAACTCCGATGAAGACTTGAGTTACTTGCTGAGATGCTGCTGTAAATGTTCATACAGAGAAAGCTTGGAGCAGAATGAGCTGAGGGCAGTTATCATGTAGGCCTAGACTAAAAAGCCTTTCGGGTATCTAATGAGAAATTATGGACTTGGTTCTTCAAGAGCCATGAGTAGGGAAGAGTCCTTAGCTATCTATAAAGAACCTGACTGTTTTAAAGTGTCGTCCTTATAACTTTGATTGAACAGCTATTGTTTGCTCCTGAAGTTTGCTACCAGTTTATTACAGTATTGTTACAGGAATGCTGAGGGAGTTCTGTCTTGCCTGAAGCCTGTGCGGTGTTCCTGTTCCTGTCGTCTTAAGGCCCCAGCTGTCAGAGACGATAACAAACATGCAGGTGTTATTTTTTTCCAAAGTAGTCACAGGTGGGTGGGGGGAGTTTGGGGTGGTGCCCATCTTTCCTGTAATTGCCTCTTAATTAGAGCTCTTGTGTTGACTTGTCACTCTTGAAATGCCAGTCCAAATTTTCAAATGGTTTCCAACCACTGACCGTTGCCCCAAGCATCAAGTGGGAGTGTAGGGTGAGCTGTAGTCTGTTCTTGTGTTGCACTGTGAAAATGGGCCAGAAGAGGCTAGAGAACATTCAGGGTGTTCTTACTAAGTCAAGCACAAAATCCAAACATGTTCTGGGGAGAGGTTTTTGTATATATTTTTGCAGTAGAGAGCTGTACTGCTTGATGACTGTGTCCAAGATTTAAAGCCAAAGAGGATTTAAGAAGCTTGCCCGTGTGCTGAAGCTTACATTGAGACCTCTGTACTAAAATTCGATGCTGAAAGCCGCTCATCTGACCTGAAGAGTGGACTTGTAGCAACCTATGATATTTTTTCCCAGGAGAAAGGCATTGCAAGGTCATAAATCAAGAAGTAGAGAAAAGGAACGTTGGTCTCCCCTCCCCCCACAAAAATAAAACAACCCAAACAAATCCTTGTGTTGCTGGCATTAGCAACCATCTGGCCACTGCAGTGGTTGGTGGCCGCGAAAGAACTCAGCATTACCGTGATATCAGCCCTTGTATTGTGGAATGACTAGCCTACACACAGGAACAGTTCTGATAACATTTTTGAACAGAAACCCAATGTAGGAGGAAAAAAAAAAATGGATGTTGTAGTCGCCCCAGATGAGATAAAAATTCTGAAGCTTATACTAGTGTCACAGTGCAAATAACTGGAAAGTCTAGAAAGGAGAGGACCTTGGGTTTGTACACAGAGGGGCATTATTTCACTACATATCTATAGATCCGTTTGACAAAAAATAGTCCATGACTGACCTGAAGAAACATGGGGGATACGTTTTAGAGAACTGTGGGGTTTGGATGATGCTGGCCAGTGAGCGTTGAGCTCTGGTGCTGCATGGTGCGGAGCTTGTTAGGTTGAGGATGAGAGTTGTAGCACTGATCTGGCAGGTGCGCTCCTAGTTGGATCTGTATGATGTGGTCAGTCACTTGAACTACATGACATGCTACAGTTAGTGCAGTTGAGGTCTGATTTTTGGTGACTTGCTTGGTGAGGTTGCTGTTTGGGGCTTCTGAATTCCCCCAGGAATCGCATGTTAGGGTACATTGCATGTCAGTGCAGCTAAGAAGGTCCCAGCCTCACAGAGGAATGTGCGAGTGGAACGTCTGCTCCAGGGCACGCTCCCATTGCAGCAGCTTCTGGTTTTTGCTTCTACTTCAGTGCTTCTCTTGAAACTGTTTCTTTTTTTCTTGTTCGTTTGATGCTATACCCGAAGCGAGGGGTTATTGGGTTAGATTGGGGCCAACTCTAGCATATAATCCTTATTTCTAAGGCAGAATGCATTTTCTTCAGGAGAAAATGTGATCAAAGAGTTGCATATAATACCTAGCAGATCCTGATGTTTCTAGCTTTATAAAAATATAGTTCAGTGGGCTTTTTTTTTTATGTGTTTTTTTTTTCCAGGATGAAGTGTCACATGGGATGTGGTGGTTGGTTTGTCTATGGGCTGGATATAATGCCTTTGGAACTGAGAAAGCTAGAATGAGAGTAATGGAAGGTCCTAGAAACCTTGATCTATTTTACACATCAAATTTGCTATTGTCCTTCACCTCCTTCCGATATGAACTTCAAGAAATTCTGTGCCTTCTTAGATTCATCCTTAAAGGATTCAAGTTTAGGTGATTAAATTTAATTTCACGATGAAGCCTGTGCTTGACTGTGAAGGCTTTTCTGAGCTAATACAAATGTGTTGAACAGTCCCTTGGAGGAGATAGGAGCCATTGCAAATCGTACCACTGGAGCTGGCTGGGAAGAAGCATGAGTAATTCACACTGCATGATCTATTTTTGTAGAAGTTTTGGTTTTAGCATGATTTGGGAATTAAAAATGAAATAATAGAATTTCCTGCCAGCTTTTACCTGGGAAGTCCTGGTGCATCCTTTTCCCTGTAGCGCTGCCCCTACTGCTGTCAGGGAAGGGGCATAACCAGGCGGTGGTGATGAAGTGTATGTAGTACCCAGGTAGAATGACTAACTGCTGAGAAATGCTTTGCTGATATATTTGTTTTCCACTCTGCGTCTTGCCACCTTTTGTTACACGATCTTATTTTGGCCTTGTCTCTGGTTTTAATTTGTAGTTATGTGCCCACATAATAAAAATTCTTGAAATTGGAAGTCTATTTAGTCTCCCTGGGGAAAGAAAAAAAGGTATGAAAGATATGAATTTCTGCGATGGAATACATGGCTGAAAGATGCTAACATACTGTAGCAGTCGTCTGAATTAACTTACATGGCCTGGAATGGGGCAACCTGCTGGTGAAAGTGTTCTGCATAATTTATGTGGGAAGGAGGAGGGAAATTGTGCAATGTTATGTTGTTGTTTTGTGTAACTTTTATCTTTTTTCTTGTTTTGGGTTCTTATGTCTACTGAACTGCTGATTTTTTTCTACCTTTGTGTAAAAATGCACACAATTGTTTTCTTTCCTTTTTGGGGTTGGAAGACAGAGGGCAGAAAAAGAAGTTTTGTTCTTTACAAGATATTATTTCTGCCTGGTATTCCCACTTGCATTGAGGCTCCTTTCATGTTGTTCCAGCACTCTGAAAGGATCTTAACTTGCTATCCTATTTGGAGCCTCTTGTGCTGCCAGAAAAATGTGAAGAGGCTGCAGGCATCTGGGGCTCAGCTCTCATCTACAGCACAATGAAGAGAAGCAAAGAATGAAGTCTTGGCTGCCCAGAATTTAGCAGAGCCAAAAGGTTATCAGCTGACAGAGTAGGTGAATTGTGATTATCGAAACTTACATTACGGAAAGTCTTTAAAAAGCAATTGAATGAATTATATTTGATCTTGGTGAGAATCTATGGCTGTTGTGATGGATTTTAATCTGCATCTATTCTCTGGGATGCAGTGTTGCAAGTGAAGAAATAATGTGTGTGAATTGTGTGGGACTCTCCTCTGCTTTGTATCTCTGTATTATTGCATACTTAGAGAACATATCCTCTTTTTTTCTTTTAAAATTCCTTTTCCATCGTCTTTTCGTCATCGTCCATCATCTTCATCGGATGAATAAATTGAACTCTGCTGCATTTTGGAATCTGCGAGGTATCATGAAAGATTTTTTCAAAGTCTGTCGAATTGTGAAACCTGATTTCAGTGAGAATATACCATTTTCTCCTGCTACATAAGGTTGGGTATAGCTTAAAAGTGTTATAAAACCTAGTTGTCTGACTTTTCCTACACAATTATTCAGTTAGTGCACAAAGCAAGAAAAAAGAATTTTTGGTTAAATTACTATTTCAAATAATGCAGCCTTAAGCAAGGGGAACAATAAATGTTTTTACTGCATAAAAAATCCATACAAAAACCTTCAGACTCTTTCTCTAACCCTCCTTTGCAGAATTTAGAGAGACGAGAATAGGGCTGAGAAGCCTGGGTGGGTCAGCCAGATCACATCTTTGAAAGTCATCCAGCTCATAACAAATAATCATCTACTGTTTATTTAAATAAATATGTAACCTTCTGCTATGAAATCCCAGTGTGTGTTTAAAAAAAAAAAAGTGTCATTTTTTTCTAAGTAAGAGGAAGCAACTTTAATTGCATCTCTATAATAAAAGGTTGTGCATTAAATCAAGGTGTGTGGTTTTTCTCTGCTGAAAATTAAACAAAAGCTGATTTGGTGATTGTAATTTCCTTTTCATAATAAGCAGAACTAGTTAAGCAAGTCCTTTCAGCTTTAAGTAGCTTCTTAAAGTCCTCTTTCAAATTTCCTTCTGTAAAATAAACAACTAAATTCAATATGAATAACCACGTATTTAATTTTGGAAAAGATAATTTACTTTAAATTCTTGAGTAAGAAAGAATATATATATATATATATATATATATATGTGTGTATATATATATACACACACACACTCACATATATATACATATATATATATATACATATATATATATATATATATATATGCAAGAGTGACTAATTTTTAAAATGGCAGCTTTGAGGAAGATATATATATATTATAAATGTACATATATTATATATATATATACAAATGTACATATATTATTATATTATATTATTTTTATATATATAATATTTATATATTATTATATTATATTATATATATATAATGTATATATATAAATGTACAGCTAGGTGAAATAATAGTAAAAAATACCTTCTTGGCCCTGAGTTCTTTTGCTTTTTTTTTTCTTCCTAAAATGACATTTGGCTCTTCACCATGGATGAAAAATGTGGAAAAAAAAAAAAAAATGACATCTGATCTTACATTTTTCCTTTATGCTTAAGCCAGAGTCCCAGACTCTGTGTTAGTATAAAACAAGCCTGTCTGTTCCCAAACTTATTTTAGCTTTGCTTTGCTGCCTGTGTAGTTCTTGACCTGGTGATCAGCTGTGGAGGATGCAGATGGCTATCTTTAGCCTCTTTGAGCTTCCACGTTTAGCTGTGATGTGATCCTCTAAGCTCTCACGACAGTCTTTTGGTAGTTTTGTTAGTACTTAAGGGATGCTTGGTATACAGAGTGGTCGACTTTTCTTCTATCCCGCTGCAAATATGTGGAATTTCATTCTGACAGGAATTGTTCAGGTCTGCTTTTGATTCATTGTTGGGTAGAAGTCTGGAAGCAGTAGCTTACCCTGTTCAAATGGAGTTTTTATATATGCTCTATCTGCAAGGAAAATTGGATGTTCCTGCTTTACTTAAGATAGCTATATAACTTGGCTTGAGAGTACCCTGGGCTGGCCAATGTGCTTTTTATTGATTGTTTCCCCACCCCGTTTCAGTGGAACTTTGCTGAATTCTCAGAAAAATTCTTACAACCTGACTGTGCATTTCCATCCCAGGGAGGAGCAGTACTGCAGTGAGCAAAGTGTGGATGTGGCCCTGTAGCTGTATAACCACACGTACTGCCTTAGAGAGGTTACTCATGAATATATTTGAATATTTATATGGTGGATTACACCATGGTGTCGCAGAGCTTTGGCAGGAGATTTTTGCAGTATCTTGCAAGCTGCTCTATGCAAAGTTTGTGGTTTCCTTGCAAAAGCTTATATTAAAAAAAAAAAAAAAAAAAAAAAAGGCACATACAAAATTAGCTGAATAAGGATGTCTAAAGTTGAATCTGGCAATGTTTGATTTTGTAAATGCATCTTGTGTTATGGATTGTCATTTACTCTGTCAGATCTGCAGTTTCTAAACTGCTTACGCAGGGGAAAAGCTTCGTACCTTCTCCGGTGGATATCTACGTTTCACTGATATTCAAATAGTCATATTGTAGACTCTCTTTAAGATAAAAAAGCATTCATTAAAAGTTTCTATAAACTGCTACTTGGTTGCGACAGTGATATATCTCCTGTGGTTTGTTCTGTGTTGTCTGTGATATTAATGTGCTGGAGAAGGAAGGATTCTCTCTTTCCAATTCAAGTGAAATTCTTCATTTTGTGGAGACATTTGAGGAGTGCTTGCTTCCTTTTCTTAATTTTTTCAAGCTGACTTTCTTCTTCAAATGGCCTTGTTCTCCTGTGGCATCCTGCCCAGACTGAGGGGAGCCTGCGGAACGGGTGAGGGGAAGCTCACATCTAAGAATGAAGCTTGGCAGATCTAGAAAAGCGATGGAGATACAACAGTCAGGAGAAAAAGTGAACATGGACTCCTTGGCTTGCAGTTGAAGGAGAAGTTATCCATGCAGATCTTCTCAGGTGGGAAGGCTGGGCTAAGGTCAGCCAACTATTGGCACTTAAAATTCAGAACAGAAGGAAGGATGTTGTACCCACTGCCAGTCTTTTCTTCATTAACCAGACCTATGCAAATGAAACCTGGTCTGTTTAAAATTTAACCCCAAGTGAGGACTTCTCTGTGAGCCTTCTAGTTTGGAAGGATCAGTGTTGATGCATAAAGATGGGGAGTAAGTGAACGTGCTTGAAAAGCTTCTGAAAACTCTTCCAGCTTAAGAGAACAGAAAACTGGAAAAAAGAAAAGCATTTTCTACATCTGTTATGTCAAGTTTATATGCAGTTGTGTCCAGCAGGTACTGGATCGGCAATGCAGCTGCTTGATATGGACTGTGTGCTTGTCTGTTTAAAACACTTATTAATGAGTTTGGATCCACTTACTCATTTTAGGAACCCTCTCATTTTCCAAATGGTTAAACCTGATCTAGACACTGAATTTTAATATGGATAGGTTTGTGTGTCCTTCTTCCATCCTACTCTGTCCCTTTTTTCCCTTTGTAATTTATCAACAGAAATAACTCTGAGGAGATGGCACTGAAGCAACTGGGACTGTCTGTGTGTAGTTTTCCTGAATTTGGTTCCTTATTGGTGGAACTTCTTAGACCACTAAATTGCTTTTAAAACCTTTTAAGTTGGATGTGATCTGTCAGTATAGTTGGCTGCTGGCTATTGTTTGCTTCTTAGTAATCTGACTGCAGGTCTTTGGTTCCTTAAAGTGAACGAACCAGAATGATCCCGCTTTATAGATAAAACTTTTCTTGAATGTCTTCTTCAACCTGTGCAGCTCTTAGTGTCAGAACCTTCTTATCAAGATGATCTTTTTATGCTGGAAAGGAAGACTGTACTTCAGAATGCATATGCAGCTGAAATTTGAAGTGCTGAAGACCTCTTTATGTTATCATTGTTGTTTTGGAGCACTATCACAACACTTACTGATTTTCAAGGTACTGGTTTGCTTGCAAACGAGGCATGCTTATTCTGCTGAATAGTGGTGTTGTTTTCTTCCCTCTAGCAATCAAAAAGAAAAGCCATAAAATGAATCTCCTCTGTGCCTCTTTTCTGTGCTTTCAGTAGTCATAGAGCTTGACAGATGCATATGATGTTTAGGTTATTTGTAACTTAGATCTGCATCTTTGTCCAGGGAAACATCAATGACGTCCAGGAAGATCAGCCTTTACCTTTTACACTGCAGCCTAGTTTTAGTTAAGAAAACAAACAAATCATAAAAGAAAGCAAACAAAAAAGCTTGCCACGACTTCCTGCTCCTTTCTCTTTTATCACTGCAAATGTGGACTAGACCTTCCATGATGGAAAGAAGACAGGTTTTAAAGACTGTGAGAATGTAATCTTATAGTTACTTTTATTTTCATATAAGCAGTAATTGGATGTAGAAATGTTTCCAGGATAGGGATTTTGAGAGAAGGGCAAGAAGATTGCTGCTGCCTAGCAGAACTGGCCCAAATCACAGTGTATTTTATGTGTCAGTCCAGGATAGGCAAGATAATTGGCTTTGTCGTAGAGATAGGAGAATGGAAATGGGAGAGCTTCAGGGTAGAAAAGATCGTTTCTGAAAAAAAAACCCAAACAAAACAGCGTGGGTTTTAGCCCTGAAAGGAGTGACATGTTTAGAAAGCTCTTGTTCCTCCCCTTCCCCTGCACCAAAACTAATGGTAAAATAACAAAAAATATATTTACACGTATTTGGTCTGGAGGTTTCTTTGTAATGTATTTAAAAAAACCCAATCCAATCACAGAGTCAGATACTGTTTTCAAGTAACGGAGCCTGAAGCAGTGGCATTATTAGATCATCACTGCAGCGTGTTTAAAGGTGAGGGAGCTGTATGTATGGGCTTTGTGTGCACATGTATGTACATACGCATATACATTCACGTGTCCCTTCTAAGAATTCTGTTTGGAAGTAGTGAAATTCCTGAGAAATTGCATTCCTTTCAAGTTGAGAGTAATCATACAACAGTGCGTGGATCTGAGATTTTGGTCAAAAGCCTGTAACTGGGTGTTTCTAGTTCTCTGTTTGGGCAGATCTGTTGTTGATGCTTTGTCTGTCACTCACTGGATATGAGTTCTTGTGACCTGTCCAAGGGGATGGATTTACCTCCTTGCTTCGTTCAGACTGTGTAGGAGTGGGACTGATGGAATCTGTGAACGATAGCAGTTAATATAAACTTGGTGACTGAAATGTAAAATTAAAAAGTAGTGTACGCAGTCCTGAAGTCCTTTTGTTTTTTTGGTAGACCTACTTTTGCTTTAGAGTGTTAGTTTCTGTATATTGCTGTCTCCTTCCTTTTGAGCACACTTTCTTACTTGCAAGTGTGTAAACGGTGACTGCTCAACCAAATGAGCAAGGATGAGGGGTGGTTTCATGGACTGTGACTGGAAAATCCTAGCTTTACTTTTAGCAAGAGGTCTCTTGCTGCTGGGATGATGTGCCATGCTGTGGTGGCTGTGCCAGGCTTGTGCCTCTAAGGTTCTATTTGTAGAAATTGAAAGCTGATTCAGCGTTTAAGCATCATGGATTTGACTTCCTATTGCTTCTTGTTTGTACAGTGTTGTAAGTTACCACCTCTCTTGTGCACCCGGCTTTTTGAACAAGGGAATTGTTTTATGATTTTTTTTTTCTTCCATTTCCTGCATGCGTTTTTCATAAATCCTAAACAAAGGTCTCATGATAACTTGCTAATCCAAACAAGAGGCATACAGTTGCTGTAGTCTGCCTGGCTTATGCTTTTGCTATAGATTATACATAAAAACATGGGATTTATATGTGTGCTGATGCTCCCATCCCCTCCTCCCTTGTCTATCACTTGCTGCCTTTTGCACTGCTCAGTGCCAGAAGGGAAGGAGAACTGACTGCAGAGCTGAGCTCAGTAAAGCAGTGCTTTATTGGCAGGCACTGGGAGTCTAGTGACAGTGCACTGGAAGATCTTTTGGTGAAGCTGGTCTCTGCAGTGCAGGCTTTGTCGCCTGCACTACGTAAAAAGGATTTGGGTTATGCCAAAACCATTTTGGAGAGCATCTCAAGCTGACTGCTTGGAATACTTCTGTTGCGTTTGTGTGAAGTTCTTGTGGATGAGATCATTACTTTCTACTTAGGATGTTCACAAAGCTTTTCTAACATTTTTCCAATATGTAGGTCTTTTTTGGCTAATAAAGCACTCTTTGGCATGGACTTAAAATGTGTCAGTTTTTTTATAGATAGCAATTAATCCCTGTTGCAGCTGAGATGCACAGGAGCAGCGTTGGAATTACTGTGACTATATGCTACTGCCAGTGTGATGCAATGGGTGCTCCCAGGGCAGTGCAAGTTGAAGCAAATGAAATGGATACATCCTTATTCTTATAGCAGTTTTAGTTGTGCAGTTTTATTACAGTCTTTTTTTTTTTTTTTAACTTCAGAAAAAAAGCTTGACTGGAGCTGTGAAGCTCCCTATTTTCCCCATGTAATTTTTATTAGTAGTGGACTGTGTTGAAAGTGCTCACTGTCTGCTTGATTTCTACCTCCCAAGCCCTGCAAGCTTTGAGATTGCTGCAGCTTAAGCCTTTGTGCTCCCTATCAGAAACAGCCTAAATGTGACCATGACTTGTACCTCCCAAATCTTGGCTATTCTGTGACAGAAAGTGGGATTCAGATGAAGGAAAAATGTCTGAATAAACCTTGTTTTCTGCTCGCAGGGTCTGTTCTGTGTCCCATCCTTGGGCTCCTTGGGGTGTGTGGGCCATAGGATTGGCTATGACTCAGAAGTGGCATTTTGGGACTCCCCTTCTGATGTCACTGCTGCTCTGGCAGGACTTCCAAGCATGCTTCCTTGTTGGAGCAGTGGTTTTTATCTTGTGCAGCCTTTTTGGAAGCAGGCTGCTGTTGAGGTTGGTTTGCTGAAGCAGTGGAACACATGTCAAGCCAACTTACATCAGTAGTGCCCTGGGTGGTTTTGGCTGGAACTGGTTGTTGAGGGTGTGGGAAACTGGATGGCCATCATAGCAACTGAGAGGAGCTCTGGATGTTTCCATGTTAATGATGCTGGAATGGGAGGAACAACCTTGTTAGTGTAATAGGTCCTGATGGTCACGTGGGAGTGGGAAGAGTCAATTAACTCTCTTGTGATTTGTTTTGTGAGCTGATTTTTTTTTTTTTAAATACTAGAGAGGTGGTTTATCTTATTTTTTTATTTTTTGCAGGAGTAACTGAGTATATGGAGAAAAGTGGTGAGAAGGATGATGGTAGATGGGGATTGTTAGTTGTATAGAAAGGATTTAATCAAAACGGATTTCTTAAGCTGTGGAGCAATGCATCTCTGTGTGACTCTGGTCATTTGACTGCATCTACACCAGAGCTGCTTTTCAGTGACCTTTGACCTCATGTACACTCAGTAGTACAAGTTTTACTAATGGTAGTCAGTACTGAGGTGCTTCTCAATTAAAAAACAACAACAACAACAAAAAAACCCAAACCGGTTTAATGGAGTTCTATTTCTAATTTACCACAAGCTTAGCCTAACTTCTCCTAAATTACTGTGCTTGTCTTGCAAACTAAGCTCTTAAAGTCTTTATTATGGAGATGTCTGTCCTTCCATGTTTAGGAGTGCTGTATGCCAAAGGAGGATTGGTTTGTTTATTTTCCTGCCTCCTCCTGTGGCTGATCTGAAGTACTTCTGTGATAGGAAGTGACGCTGAGTCAAACTTCTAAAACAAGGAGTGGAGTATGTCAGAGCTAATAGTGATTTTAGAATGCAATCCCGAAGAAGCATCTACAAGCAACAGGTTTAGTTTTGTGATAGTGATATAAAGGAAGAAAAAAAAAAAAAAGCAGCAGTGATATTTTACAGAGCATCATTTGTATAACTGTCTTAAATGATACACAAGCAGTATAACAGTTTATATGAAGGTATATGGGAATAGTACAGTTACAAATTATGTTATGTAATGAACACTGATGTCAGATTGAATTTAGGTATGATACAGAAATACTCAAATGTTGGGTGATCTGAAGGCAGAATAACAGAAATGGGACAGTTGCACACTTCTATGCCAGCTGCAATTCACTTGCATAAATACAGCTTGCTTTGGTGTTCTGCTTTTTCTCCGATATAGGAGGAGAGAAAGGAAAAGACTGCTGAAAGTACATGTTTGAACAGCCTTAATGCAACTTGCCTCACTAATAGCTTTGTTGGTTCAATGTGGCAGTTGCCCATGTGTTGACAGTCTTTCAGAAAAAGGAGAACTGCTTTGTGGCAGCAGCCATTGCCCCTCAAGAGTAAATTGTAGTAATGAAATATCCTCCTGAGAACACCTACTCAGTGATTGCTTGAAGCAGCAAGAGCAATTAAGATGGAAGGAATGACTAGACAAAGTAAGGAATAAATTGGCCATGGTGTGCCACTCGGAGTGCTTTTTGTCATGCTGTGGAGATTGTGGTGCTGGGAATTCCCATCAGCTGAGTGGAATGAGGATCCCCAGCACAAGAGGTCGTGTGTGGTATTTCAGAACTGTAATTGCATCCATTTTGGTGTAAGACCTTTCATCAGTTACTTATGTATTGCATATTCATGAACTCATAATTGTAAGTATAAATATACTTGCTAAATACATACTTTAAAGTACATTAAAGCTTTGTGTATAATTTCCTTTTTTTTTCTTTCTTGAATTTAATGGCTTCATTCCTTTACTTCTACAGAAACATTTTAATGTAAAATTTTATTTTGCTTGTTGTAAGGTTGTTCCAGAAAATATCGTGTGGTTTCATGATAAGTGCTACTAAATGGACTAGAGGGAGGGAATGAATTAGCAGAAAAGGTGATGTTTAGACCATTGAAAACTTGTGCCTGTTTACTCTTTGAGTTTAAGGTGCAGTGCTTTACAAAATGACTGATAATACTGTCAATATAGTGCATGCATCTTTTTCAACCGTTGAAGTGGTTTAAGTCCAGGTAAACTTACATTTTTTTACATGACATTTTTATGAGAGTGCTGTGTTGTATCACAGTAATTTTGAAGCAGAAATAATTTCAGAGCTTCATGTTTCAGGTTTGGGAATGTGTGTGATTTGCATGACTGTCTTGGCCAGGAAGGCTCGTGAAATTTATGGTATCTTTGGCTGTATTCCACTTTTTGCATGTGATTTAATCTTTAAATTCAACTAATGCTAGGTTCTGCTTGTGACACAAGCCACACTGGTATCACAGTAGCAGTGTGTGTCCCAGCATCATTATGCTTGTGAGAGGTTCTAAGTAGAGTTCTTGAGACTGATACTGAGTGATGGTAGGTGAACTCCAGCGTGGTTATGCTGACTTTGCTTAGGAGGTTACTAGGGAATTTTATTATGATTTCTTAGTGGGTGGTGGCATGCAGAGAATAAAAGAATGCAATCCTTCTGTCCAGTGAAGCTTTGGTAATTACTCCTCCACACACTTGAGCTTGAATAACTGAGCCCAGTGTTTTCCATCTGACCTGACAGAAGGCTGCAAAAGATATGCACAAAAGAGCTTGCTGGTAGTCCTTGAAAACAAGTGAGAGTGTAAACACACAGCCTTTTGCTGGCTTGCGGAATTGAATCCCTCATTGTCCTGTGGCTGCTTCCCACCATGTTTCTGCAGTTGGTGCAGTGTGCCTGAGCTTTTCTATTTGGTGAGGTGTCAGCTGGCCTGGTTGTCATGCACTGTGGGATGGGCTGATCTCTGAGCTGGCTGGGAGCTGGGGTGAGTGGCTTGAGATGATGCACTGTGCTTGGAAAGGATGTGTGGCTGTCCTCACTGCTGCTGGATCTCTGCCCACGGCTTTGTGTGCGCAATAACTTTTAGAGAGGATTGTTTTGTTTTGTTTCCCCTCTAGGTAACTACTTCATGTACTTGTTTCCACCCTCGTCTCCTTTCCTAGTGCATCCAGAAACAATATACTTAGGGCGCCCTACAGAAGCTTCAGTTCTCTGCTTTTTGGTTATGAGGCAGACTAACGGCTTTTGTTGTTTTGCTTTTTGTTCCCATCTGACCTCGTGGCCAAGTAGTGGCATGGCACAGTGGCTGTGTGATGGCCCTCCATAAAGTGACCTTGATCATGGGCTAACCTAACAAGCTGCTACTTTGTAGGTTCCAATAGGTCCATTGTTTAATGAAGAACGTGGTTTCACCTCACTTTTTTTTTTTTTTTTTGCAGCTGTAGTTGTATGAAGGAGAGGAAAACAAAGGCCGTGCATTTTAATGGTCCTTTTAATGACACACTTCTAGTATCTGACAACTTCAGTGCGACAATATTTTATCACAAATCTTTGTACTGTGCTATACCAAGCAAAACGTCTGATGCTGAGTTATCTATTGAAGTGTACTCTCTGGCCTTGTTGCAGTCTTGGCAACCTTAAACACAGTGATTTGTGGTTAGTAGTTGTTAAGAGGAGATCAGAGGCTAAGGCTCCGAGATGGCGTGTAAGCTTTGAGCAGTGAGTGGCCTTTACGAGGGCAAATTAGCAAGAGGTACAGTAAGCCTGTAGTTGAGCTGAAGGCTTTAGTGAGGTTCGAGCTGGAACATACATTGGTGATGTGCTTTTGTGGTAAAGGAGTCTTTCATGAAAGGAAAGCCTTCTATTTTGTGCTGTGTAGTTGTGCCAGCTCCTGTGCATCCAGCACTGCCTTTCTGCTCTGAGCTGAGTTGGCATGCTATTTTTTTGTCTTTCTTTTGACTCTGCTAAAGTCAGTGCTATTTTGGAAAGAGATGCTTTTGCTGAGTCCTTGTCAGGAGACAGGTTTATCTTCTGGGGAGAGGAGCTCTTTACAATATTTCTGCTGCTCAGGGAAGGTTTGGAGTGGCCAGGAAGTCCTAGTGGCTTTCTGCAATTCCCTTTTTTCCAGGTTAATTAAACCATTTGTCCACTGTGTCGCTATTGTAGAAGTCTTAAGCACTTTGGTAAAGGTGCTGCAGCTGACAGAATGACTCTGCAAAGTGCTGTCCTTTCTGCATGGCTTTGCTTTTTGGAAGAGAATGAATGAAATACGTTGTTACAAATGAGGAGGGAAGTAAACTGTCTGGGTGCAAGGAATTTAATGCTAATTTTACAAAGCCTGGTAATAAAGTGTATACTTATGCTCGCTCAGTGGCAATGGAAAAATAAATATTATGTGCTCTAAATGGTATGATTGAAAAGTTAATGTCCTGCAGGGCACTATCTGATCACTCAAGTGTCCTCAAAGGGCATAAAAATAAAACCAACAACCTTCGGGATGTTTGATGGTGCAGTTTCTCCTGGCACTTTACTAACTGCCATCCCCTCAATCATCACTGTGACCAATACTGCTGTGGAAATGTGCCTGGGATAAATTTAAACCCAATCATCTCCTTCCCTTTTTCCCAACAGTAGGAGATCAAGGAGTGTTGTTGTGCTTTCAGGATGAAAGCAGAGTTGGCTGATGGAAGCTTCTTTAGTTGAGGCCCGAAGGCATTGGCAAGCTGAGGGCCATGTGCTGTTCCAGAAGGGCTTCTTTCTCTGCCCTTCTCTTCTCTGCTGCCTCGAGGCTGAACCCATCATCTCAGCACATCCTTGCCTGCCTTCCTGGGGAGAGCTTGTTCATGTTTAGAGAATGCAGTTGGAAGGGACCTTCAGTAGTCATGTAGTCCAACTGCCTGGCAGCCTCAGAGCTAAGCAAAAGGTAAAGCATGGTATTGAGTGCGTTATGCAAATGCCTCTTGAACACTGACAGGCATGGAACAGCTCTTGGCTTAGTAAGGTCTACTGCTGTTTGGAGTGCATATATATATATATATATAGTGTGTGCATATGTACATATGCTGTACCTATGGCTTTCAGCCACTCGTCCATCCCAGCATGTGGAACCAAAAGGTGGAAGCTGGTTGGTACTGCTGCTGTAACTGATAGAGAGGAAAGGAGTAGGCTCCTTCCATCAGCCTATAGACTTCAGAGTACTTGTTTGCTCTCACACTGTTGTTGGGACTGTTCTGCAGGTATGCACACCTTGGCCAGCATTAGTTGTCATAAAACCATTTAGTTGAAGTGGACTAGAATGGGATACCTGTGGAAGTCTACTCAAAATAAAATCAACTTGCATTAACTGCAATTAAGAATAAAATTTTACAGGTTTGCTGTTCTTCCAGCCAATGTTTTCTATGTAGATATAAAAGAATGTATCCAAAGACATTTTCTGATGAAAAATCTGTATGAAATTCCAAAGAAAGTTTTGAGATGTTTCAGTTTTGGAGGCGGAAACTGGCATTTAGAAAGTGGGTGACTATTCCATGCAAGCACAAGGCTCCCACTGAAATACATGTTGTACACTGACTGGAGTGCAAGTACTGAGCTGTGTGGCAGGGGCTGTGATTCTTTTTATAAAGGTGCCTGTAAATAGGAAGGAACCTTCTTTTCAGTAGGAGTGCTCAGCATTTTGAATGAGAAGCAAAATGCAGAAGGCACCTGTGCCTCCTGTTGAGCTGCTCTGGCTCCTCTGGTGCTGCTGGAAACTGGTGACTCAGGGTGCTTTGTGGAAAGGGTGGTGCTGGTTGTGTTTCCCAGGTATGACTGCAACGTAAATAAATCTGACAGACTAATGTGCTCCGAAAGTTTGCCTCGAGTTTACATTTTAAATGCTCCCTTTGGGGTCTGTACAAGAGGAAAAAAGAGACCTCCCCCTACAGCCCCATTTTGAAGATAAAGAGTCTCTGTATTTTCAGTTGCTCTCGAGGGTGTCACATTTTATCTGTAATTCTTGATATTTCGTTCTCTGGGATAATCCTGTTGATTAGTTGCAACAGCCATGTAAGTACTATTTTACAAGAGCTGTCCACGTATGTCAAACCTCATATAACTAAAATGCTGTGTGCTGGAAGTGGTTGGTGTTGGAGCCCTCAGTGTGTGAAAACTGTGATGGTGTCTGTATGCTCTCTGTACCACAGCTGCAATACTCAAACCCATCTTTCTTTCCTACAGTAGTGAGGGCAGTGCTAGTTCCTGTACTCCCTATTCCCTTTTCAGAGAGTGCTTTTTGCTGATATGAACCTGCTGTGTGAAAGAAGGTTGCAATGGAGATGCTAAAAACTCTTTGTTTCAGTCTGAAGTTGCTGTTGCTTTGGGTTCCGGGGAGCAGAGCTTAAACTAATAACAATTTCTGTCAAAATTGACTCAAAAAAATTAGCTTCTGTTTGAGTTTGTCGTTGCCTTTTCAGCATCCTTCTCTTTATTGTTGTCCTCTAATCTCTCTGTTTCCTTGGTGAAGGTCCAGCTTTGGATCACCTGCTAACTCAAAGCACTGGCTTGTCAGGGCAGTGGAAAAATAGCCTGTCATGTTGTTGTGGTGAAATTAAAAATCCTGAATAAAATTATGGGGTGTTAGTGTCATACAGCATGAATAGCACTTAACTAGAAGCTCGCTGTAGCAGTGTTAGGAGGGACCTAGCTAGAGAGGTAGTGCAGAAACCCTGCAGAAGCTTGCTCCTCCTCTAGGGAGAATAAGGAAGTCCTTATCTCTTTTCCCTTGATAAGAAACAGTCTCAGTTTTGGTTGTTTTTCTTTTCCTTTTTCTTTTCTTTTCTTTCTTTTTTTTTTTTTTTTTTTTTTTTTAAAATTTTTTTTTGTTTTAGTTTTTTTTTTTCCCCTTCTCTATAAAACTAGCCTTTGTTTGCAAACTTGTCTGGAGGGGTGGATGTTCAGAGGAGTTAACCAGGGCCTATTTGGAACACAGCTGGAAGTATGGATGCAGTGAAAAAGAAGCTTATTTCCTCTTCTCCAAGTGAAAGCATTTGGGGCTCTTGAAATGCTCCCGGAACCAGATGGCAAAGAAGTGGAAACCCATCTCACTGTAGATGGTTTCATTGCTTAAAGGGGATTTGTTTGTAATTAAAGGATGTTACCCTCTGCTCTAATTATTGCTTGCAGCTTTAATTTCACTTTGAACCTAGTGCTCATGTTGTTCTCAGATGGGATAGAGAAGTGCTCTTAGGTATTTCTGAGTTCATCTTCAAATGAATGGATGAATTATCATTTTTTTTTTTTCTTTCCTCTCTTCTTTTCCCAATGCTGTGCTTTCTCTCTTCCCAATTCCTCTGTAGTACTTTGTGTAGGAAGTGTGGCATTCAGGCCTTCTCTAAGATCTGAGTTGCCCTCTAAGCTGCAGTCCTGAAAACTGTTAAAAGTGTTCTTGTGTTGAGCATAGCCTTGTTCTTCATGATCTGTAATACATGGGTAAGCAGGTGTGTAATGGGTATATGCATGGGTAAGTAAGTGTGTGGTTTCTACTGATGAGATATTTTTCCATAGGCTTGACTCTACTTTTTGCTTCTTACTGCAGTTTCAGCTGGTCTGTTTGGTTGGTCTTTTTTATCTTACACAATGATAAGAAGACTAGGCAGGCAGCCATCTACTGGTGAACTATAATAGAGTTGGTGGTATGTACAAAATTTGATTACTGCTGTCAACACCAATGTGAATAAAAGAGAGCATGTACTCTAGGCAGGGAGCTGTGAAACAAATGGCCTATTGAATTCAGTAGTAGTAGGAATAGACCTTCTAATGAATGAAGTGTTTATAGATAATGTGTGCAAGTGTGTAGAACTCTTGAGGTTTTTTTGAAATAATCTCTTTTGCCTTCTTCAGTTGCTTTCTTCTAGAGCTCGCGTTTCTTTCTTGCTTATCAGCTTTTGTGATTAATGCACAAATCTCACACCCAATATTGCAGATTTTGGCAGAAGTCATACCCTCACTTTCTAAAATTCAGCATTAAAAAAAACCCAACTTCCTAAAGCTAACTTCTTTGTAGACTATTTCTGATATGAAAATTCATATTGTTAGTTCTGTTTTCATCTAGGCAAGACACATTTTGTTTTAAAATTGCAGAGAAACTGTCCCTTCCAAAACTTGTCACCCTCAATACTTCATTAAGGTAATAAATATTCTTATTTACTGAATGTTTTTATTGGAATATTTGGTTTTTGGAGTAAGATTTGCAATTAGATAAAAAAGCAATTTATCCTATATGTGGTATGTAATTGGCAGTGGCAGTCAAAGCTCCAGAAAGCGGGTTGAATTAATAGTTTCCCTCAATGCCTCTAATATCTTAATGCTGAAGTTAAAGAGATAGAGGCTCAGGCATGGTGTGGGTCTAACTGCCCTCACAGGCTGCACTCCTTTGTTAAGGAATGGGAAAGCTTGAAGTGTTGCTTCAGAAATTGACCATTCTGCTACTTAGCATATCCTTCATGTGCCTGATGGAGGAGGTCTTAATTTGGGTTATGGGCCTTGTGAGGGGAGAGGCAGAGACAGTCTGCAGTAGTGAGATGATGTATTGCATTGACTGGAGGGCTCTCCTAGGGAATGCGGGGCTGTTGGGTTGGTAATGCTTCTAGCATGCATGCGTGGCTGGCTGCTAATTGTATACTTGGTAGAATTGGTAGTGTCTCTGTCTTGTGCTTTTAAAGTACGATATAAAGTTTAGATTTGTATTTGCTATGGCAAAATAAATTATTTTTGTTTTGTCTCAAAAATAGGAATCCTAGATTTAAAGCAGTGTTTTCGTGGTTGTCTTTGCTTGCGTGTTCCATGGGAACGGTTGGACACAAAAGCCCAATTTAGCCCCATGAATGTATGATTGTCTTTATTCATGGGAACAAAACTCTTTTTGTGTGCATTTTTCAGTCTTCAATTTGGAGGAATTCTTAAAATTGGAGGAAAAGGGGAAAAAAGAACCAACCAAACATCCCACAAAACAAAGCAAGATTGACTCCTAACCCCAGTAAATAAAAATCAAGATTTTTCCTTTTATGTGTTTTCTTCCTCTGTCCCCCAGTTGTGTCTGTCAGGTATGCGATACGGTGAACTGTGTCACACAAGCTGCTTGTGAGAACTGTTCTTATTGCATAATACACAAATACATGCAAATAAAATAGCATCTGCTTTTCTGCTGCAGAAACCAATTCATTCATGTACAGCTTCTCTTTGAATGTGATACCTGTGCTTCTGTGTTATGTGTAGTCTTCTCTTGCATTACTTTTTTGTGACTGCTGGAATCCTGTACAGCTCAGTTTCCTAACGTGTAGGTTAGAATGGCGTGGTTTTCAAAATTGTAGAATTGCAAGTTCTCTCCATTTGATTATAACATTGACAACAGGATGCTGAAAGTCGATGGATTAGCTTCCCCTTCTGTACTGATGATAAACATAGTTTAAAGGCCCTTTGTAAAATAACTCTTTTGTTGTAGCCTTACTTTATTAACCTCCTGCTTTTACTTATTTGGAATTACTGGACAGTGGTACTTGCATACTACTCAAAGTTTGTGGGGTTTTTTTGGCCTTGATACAGAGGCTTGTGTAGAGTTTTTATGCTGAAGTCTTGTGACAAAATTTTCTTGCGCCATTTTGGAGTACAGTTGAATGATGACTACTCACCTTGCAGGTTGGTTGTGGTTCCACATTCTATCAAGCATGTGGAAAAAGTGCAAAGGTAATATTGCAAGTTTTTTGCAAAGCAAATGCTAGAACTTTCAGGATTCGTCAAATAAATGTGCTATTTGACCAGTCAGTTTGATTTGAACAGAAAAAGTTGCCACCTTCTTTCTGTTTTCTGAATGTAGGCTGTAACTTGCCAGTGCTTGAAAGCTCGAGTGTTCTTCTGTTTTCATAAGGAGCAGCAAAGCACTGTTTGTTTTTTAAATAGGAAAAACTTTAATTTGGTTGAAAGTTGTTACTCGTTTGTGCACAGTTTTTTTTTTTTTTAAAGGTTTGTTTCCTGTTTGATTTGTCAGTCGCTGTGTAACTGAACGTGTCAAACCCTCTGAGGAAAACCAATGCTTCCCTCCCCCTCAGATCCCGGCATGCTGTTCTTGTTGCGGGTATTAGTGTGCGCTTCCTCTCCATCTTCACTTTCCTGTTATTCAAAGAGCGAGCTTCATCATGAGCGTTCAAACAGCCAAAAAAGCCGTGTGGAAAAAGTACAAGGTTGCTGTGCCATGGGACAGTGCCATGCAGAGCTGTTATCCTCCGCTAGGTAAGAGCGTGCTTAAATGTATTTTCACAGCTGTACTGGGTAAAAGCACCAGCCATATGGATCTGTTATTATCTTCTGTAGAAGCTGCTTTTACTGACTTTGTTCAGGTTCACTGGGTATAGCAGGAACAGGTAGTTGAAGGTATGGCAGGAAGCAGTTCAAGGGAAAGACTTTTAATAGTCTCTTTTAGTTTTGGATGCTGCTCTGCTGCAAGCACTGAGAACCATGGCTGTTCAACAGCTACTGCTGCAGGACCTGCTCCTTAATGCTTGTCACAGCTTTTCCTTTCATGTATGAAATGCGATTTCTTCAGCCAATTCAGCTCCTTACTTGAAAGACTTGCCTGCACTTTTCTTAAACTATGCATTGTTATGGTGATTGCAGTATTGATTATGCTTTTGTTCTGTGTAGTTCTGCTTAATGTGTATTCTGGGACTTTTGATGCTACGTACTTACAACACTTCCTTCAACCCTGAGGTTTTTTTCTTTTAATTTTGATGGTATTTCAAGGAAGCAATATTTCCTGCAACATAGAAGGAATATTTTTTGGGCCATGATGCCAAAGAGGAGAAGAATTTGGGAGTGTTTCCCTTTCCTTTTCTTTCGGCCATCCTGTCCCACCCATCCCTACTGAAATTTCGTGAGTTAACTATTGCATTATTCTGTAACTAGGCTGGTATGGTAGAAGTGAATTAGAGGATTCTTAATACTTGAAAGTATGCATTTTAGAGAGAGTAGTTGCCAGATGAGGGCTGGTTATTTTCGGAATTGGTATTAGGACTATGCTGATGTAGAACTGACCAATCCACTTTGGTCAGTTTCATTATCTGCAATTCTGATGTGATATATGTAGTTGTACAAAAGCTGAGACTAGTATGGTGTGTTGTTTTGTTTTTTTTTTACAGCTAGAAAAGAAAAACATCTTGAGATGTAGTGACAAAATGGCTAATTTTAGATAAATAAAATGATGGGCCGAGTCTCTGGTCTTACGTGAGCTAGCTTTTATAACAACGAAGCGTGTTTGGATTTATGCCAGTTGAGCTGAGATCAGAAACTTTTCCTTTATGGCCCAAACTGAACTGTTAGAACTGTTGAAAATGTTGAGAAAACTGTGTAAAGTGAGTAAGCTGGCTTTTCACAGTGACTCTGGAGAACTTGTTACATTGCTGTTCAGATACCTGGTGTTCTTCAAAATCTGTGTATTCATCCTGCTAAAGAGGTTTAACTTCAGTTGATTTCTTTTGTATGCAGATTAAGATAAAGTGATGTTTTTGTGCATGTTGGATTTCTTGGATGGTTCCTGTCCTAACTGGGGCTAGGTTGGTGTGTGAAACTTTCAGTGTTAAGAGCAGCTACTCATTTGTTGGTGTGCTCTATATGCTTGAGCAGAAATTGCTTAGTGACTGTTTCTTAAGGCCAGGCCAGCATAGCTCCCTATGAGCTGAGAGCCCATTGTTTTTAAAAGCATATATGTCATGGCTGGTATATTGCAACTGGAGTTGTTTTGTCATCAAACATCATCAGGACTTTTTCTAAGAAACTTCCTGTACTGCAATGTTGTAAACTTTTCATAAAGTGGAGGGCTGTAGACTTGCTTTCTGAGAGACTGATGTTTTCAAATTCTCTATTGTCTGTTCACTCTTAAACATTTTTTTTTCTGCTACGTATTATGAGGCTTTGACAGACTTGTGACTTTAGATAATTGAGAAGTAAGCAAAGAAAAGGTAGAAGGAGAGAGTCATGGAAGAGAAGACTAGAGTAGAAAAAAAACGAAAGTGAAAGGTGAAGTCTCTGTGCAGGGTCAAGAAGAGATCTTTCTCCAAATAAGAGTGAATTTTTAGTAATTCAGTACTAGAAATTGGGGGGAGGGGAGGGGGAGGGGAAGGTTAAAAAAAAAAAAAAAAAAAAAAAAGTTGTTAGTGGTGTATCTGTTTCTTCTTCACACTCATCAGCATTCACATAAATCCAGAATGTAAACAGGGAGACGTTTAGAGAAGTTTATGCACACCTTGTGTGCAGGCAGCTCTTTGGCCAGAAGGTTTAGGGGTTATTTATTAGCTTGTAAAGTTTGCAGTGTTGGCAGAGGTGCAGCTCTGGTCTTGTTGGTTTGTTTGTTCAAATGCTCTGGATTTCCTGAATGGCAAGAAACACAGCTGTGTGAGAGGTGGTGGGGGCTGGGAGCAGGGAGATGGGAGTTCATATCTGGAAAAACGTGTGCATGTAGATGAGTTAGTTGAGGTGAAGCCTCACTGGATAAAAATTTTCCATCCTCTGAAGTCTGAACACCATAGGAAAAAAAAAAAAAAAAGGTTGGGGGAGGCTTTCTTCCTCTGCTCCAAACCTGACATGCAAAAGAGACTTTAATTTTTTCGAGTAGTCTTGAACCTGCTCGACATTTCTTGGTTGCATGGACAGTATTAACAACTGTCTACTGTTCTCCTGTCCCCTTGTTTATGTAAGCATTGCTTATCCAAACTGAGATTGTCATAAGGCCGTCTGCTCTTGTCCTTTGAATGAGAGTGACTTGCTTCATCTTGGAATTTGTCAAAACCAGAAGTACTTCTGATGTGGCCTCTTACTTGTGAAGTAGTGTTAAATGCTTTGGAAAACAGTGCAGGGAAGCCTGTAGTGAAAACTGTAGCATCAAATCTTTAAAATGAGCATGTTATGTTTGAGTTGGAAACACACTAAATACAATTTTAGCTCGTGTCCTGGGATGTCCTTATTTGTGTATGGAGGTTCAATCTCCTAAAAACCAGGAAAGCTCACAGGTCAGTGCTGTGAATATGGAGGCAATTGTAATCTGCGTGGTGCCCAGCTACACCAGAGCTGGATCTCCACCTGAGGGGCGTGAGCACGGCTCTACTGTTCTTTGCTGTTCCATACCATGGAAAAGGATTTATGTTCTTTTAGGAAAACTTCTGAAACTGTTCCTGGAAAGCTACTGGGCTATGCTCTGTTCATATTTATGTATACATACCTTACCTAGCAGCATTTTCAATCATTTTTCTTTTAAAGTTATTAATTTTTTTTTTAAGTTATTTTTTCCTACCTTAATTGCCTCATTATCTGGGTGAATGTCACTCTGCCACTTGAAGGGGGGTTCCTTACCCCACATTAAGGAGGTAGAGAAAAGTTGCTGGTTATTGGAAGCCTTCTAAAGGGATCGCCTCGTGGCTCAGCTTCCATAAAATGCCAACTCATGTAGCACTGAGCAATAGGTGATAACCTTTGTTACTCCTTGTTCATAAAGATGTGAACAGAAGTAAAAGAGATCAGTTTACACTTTGTGTGAGCTAACAGTTGTTCAGTACCCCCCACCCTGTTATCTTTTCCTAAGAGTTTAATAGTAGTTCAACAGTGCTTGGTGGTGGGTTTTTCTTTTTCTTTTTTCTTTTTTTTTTTGTTTTTTTGTTTTTTTGTTTTTAATTGTGCATTTATCTTCTGTTAACAGTTGGGTATTCCTTCTTGCTCCCACAGCCTCCCTTTGGAAATCCTAGGAATGCTAGATTATGAATTAATAACTTCCTGTCAGGTGGGAAGGAATTTATCTGTGATCTCACAAGATACTTGCACTGATGGCAGCTTGAAATTGTTTTATCATGAGGCCATAAGCTGCAACAATAGTAAAAATAATATTTACTGTATTGCTCATGTTACCGTGAACAGTTGCAAAGCCCTGGGTTGGTCAGTTTGCTTAGCAGAGTTATGCTGAAGGATCAAATTTGTTTCATTTAAAACAACTCTGGCTCTTGAACACATGGAAACTGTGTATTTCTTTTTTGGCAACAGATGATGCTAAATGCGTTTTGAAATACAGTGTAGTTATAGATGAAGCACACAAGAACAGATCATTTTTAAATTACCTAGTTATATTTTGAGTCTCCACATGAACTGTTTTTAAGGACTTTTTTTTTAGCTCTCTTCTTCCCATGTACATTGAGTTACTGCATGCATATGTACGCTGAAAAAGTGGGTAACATTTTCTGTTTTCCTGTAACCCAGTCACTTCTTCAGGCCATGGGGGAGGTTTTTGCAGTTGGATGAAGTCTGTGCCCCTTTGCATTGTCGGATGCGGCAGTGCCCATGACTCACTCTTGCCGTATGGAGAAAATGTGAATAATCTGATGTTGGTTCACTTTTATGTTTTCACTGAAATGTTCTGACCCTTAACTGGAGGGCTCCGTATGCTTCCTGTTGTGGTCCCTTATGAATAGGCAGGAATTGGCAAGAATACGCTCTGCTATGTGACCTAATTTGTGTGGCGTCTGGGTGGAGTGCATTGTGATTGTCAGCAAGCAGGCGGCTGAGAATGTGAGCCCCAGCAGTTCCCTCACCGACCCTTCCAGCAGAGGAACGTGCACTTGTTTTACGAGGGTGAAGAGGAATTGTGAGCTGTGTTCAGAGGAGCAGCAAAAAGAACAGTTAAAAGGCTCTCTTCTGAAATTCAGAAGCAGAGGGGTGGTGGCTGAGCCTCTGCAGAGTGGAGCAACAGCTTGCAGCTTTCCTATCTACCCAGACCAAGCCTGGCATGGAGCAGTGCTCACTGATGACTTCACATAGTATTTGACATTCACTATCATCTCTATGGATTACAGCAGGAGAGTTTTAGCTGTCTTTTTCTAATTGTGGATTTCATAATGAGCCTAAGAAACCTTTCTTTTTTCATTGCTATGAAATATTATTCAGGCTTACTTAGCTGTTCTGGGTGTGATCAACTTGAAATTAGAGCCTGAGATGTGCTAATTTACAGCATGTAGATGCAATGTTATGTTTTATGCCTGGAATGCAAAGTGGGCTGGGCAGATACTGGAACTATGACTGATCATCTTAGTAGAAAATTGTATGCTTTCCATTGTGCTAGTAAACTATCTAAAAGGGGAAAATACCGAGTTTTTAGTTAAGGATAACTTCATAAGGAGACAACATGTGGTGGGATGATCTGACAGGTCCTGTCCCTGTGTGTCCCTGCTTGTGCTGGTGGCTGGTTTGAACCTGGCACTTTAGAGGATCGAGTCTGAGCTGCGTGTCCATCCTCACACCCATCATCTACCTTCTTTGGATGGAGAGAAAGTCATGCCATGTTTCATGGTTTTGTGGAGCAGAACCTGTAATATCACTTATTTTCTTTCATATGTGCTGTTCTAGTGCAGGAAAGGTATCACTTTAAGCTTCAGATTGTTTTAAATGTTTCTTAGCTGGTTTAGTATGCTGCAACACAGAATACTTTTAAAGTAATTCACAAAACACACAGTGCAGACTACTGAAATCAATTTCTGCCCCAAGCTGTAATAAAACTAATATTTACTTGACCTGTATGACCTAAGTCTCTTTATATATAAAGGAAAATACTTTTTTCATTGCAGTTTTCAAGGTAGCGAAGCGATAACAAAGTCTGTACTTTCTGAAAGGAGAACAAGTCCCCCTAAATAAAGAACTGATGAAATTATATTACCACTGATAGCAGCAGTGTCTATGCAAATTTTTGTCAAATCTGTCAGATATACCGCTTTGTAAAACATTAGTTGCTGCTTCTCCATTTCTAACTCAGAGAGCAAGTAAATGAGATTGTGGTCTTTCTAGTAGCTGAAATGAAAACCTGGAATTGAATATTTGCAAACAAATCTGTGTAGCTAACTAACATCCATTTTAGTTATTCTGATTTTCTGTTATGGAGGTCTTGAACTGTTTATAACTTGCTATGAATTCTTTAGTACTTTTCCTTTCAATTAATGTGTTTTAAAATTCATTTTGTTTATGACAAATTGAGATTCAAAATTATGCTTTCATCTTCTTAGTACTTTGCAAAAGAAAAGTGGAAAATACTGTCCGTTGATGTCTCACCATCATTCCTGTATCTGTGTTCTTAAAATCTCATGTCAGTGTTATCTAATCTACAAGAAATAAATGGCTTTAGGGGGGAAAAAAAGAAACTTCCCAGTGGGCGTTGGGACTTTCACAGATAACTTTCCTTCAATCTATTCTTTAGCAACCTTGAGTCATCCACAGTGACCAAGCTCATTTGATGGTTTAATAAAAGTGAGAGAAAATGTTATTGATGAACTTAAACTTGAATGATGGCTTGCTGGCAGTGTACTTTGTTTGACAGTTAAATAGAAGTGAAGTGTTTTGTTTTTTTTTTTAAACTCCCCTGCCCGTAGACAGAGCTGATTGTGCGAAAGTTAATGTTAGCAGCGAGAGCTGCAGGTAATACTAATGCAGAATAGAACCATTTGTAGTATCTCTCTTATGGTTTTAGGTGGCTGATGTGGTTTCATTGCTGTCTTTGGTATAATCAAGCGGTGTACTCTTGGGAATTGTTATTTATTTTCCCAATGTACAGCGCCAACCTCCTATTAGAAATTTATTAATTTTTGAGTAACTTACTCAAGATTTTAACCAAGTCTCTTTTGCCATTTTTGCAATTGAAAGAGAAACCCGAAAACTGTAGGTCAACCACAATTTGCAGTCCTGTGATATTTCACTTTGGCGACAGATGAATATCAGAAAACAATGATGTTTAAATTCGTTGTTAGCATCAAATGATTTATATGAATGATAGCGTGCAATACAAGAGTGCACTTCTTTTGTGTGTAGAACATTCATCTTATCTCTCTGGGATATTTTTCTTAAATTTCTTAGCAATAAAAATAGCTTCAGGAGTGGTATTCTCAAGAGTTGAGCTGGAATTATTTTATGGCCAGGTAAACTGTTATACTGTCTTATCTGACATTCTTCCTTGAGCTATGGAAAAGCGTTTTTCTGTATGAAAGGCAGAAAAGATGCTTTATGGCAGTTGATAATATCTTTTTTTAAATGCAGAACAGCTTTGTTGTTCACCCCCTGTGTGGGGTTGACCTGGCTGGCTGTCAGGTGCTCTCCCAGCTGCACTCTCATTCCCCAGTCTTCAGCAGGACAGAGGGAAGAAAAAGGATAGAAAAGTTTGTGAGTTGAAATTGTAAGCAAAGCAGACTTGATTTGAGGAAAAGTATTTTCATTAGCAATGAAATGAATTAGAGTTGGATAGTGAGAAACAAAACTTGGAATGCCTCTCTATACCTCACTCCTTTTTCCAACTGTGCTGCACTCCTTCCCTCCTGACTGTTCTACCCTTTGAACACTGCAGGGTGATGAGGAATGGGGATGTGATCCCCCAAGCAGCTCCTCTCTGCCACTTCTTCCTAATCCTCACAATTTCCTGCTCCAGCAGGCATTTATTCCATGGGATGCAGTTGTTCAGGGCATAGTCACTGTGTTCCCTGTGGAGTCTTTTTGCTCAGGGGGCCAGCATCTTCCACCAGTCTTCTTCATGAACTGCAGGAAAGCTTCCACTTGGTGTCTAGAGCACCTCCTGTCCTCCTTCTGCATTGACCTCGGTGTCCACAGGGATGTTTCTCATTTCCTACTCCTTTCTTTGCCTTGCAATCTGTTGTCCTCTCTTTAGTGTGTTTCCCAGGTTCACCACCAGGTTGCTTGCTAGGCTGAGCAATGTCCAGCACAGGTCAGCCTGCTAATACTTGCAGAGGAGCCCAGCAGCCCCCTGCCAGCCCCTGGGCACTTGCACTCCAGGCCAACCTATCCCTTCTCTTGAGTGATTATGGCTTGGCTTGTAGGTGTGAATGATGTAAGTGTTCCTGGCAGCCAGTTCTGCTGTGATGTGGGCCCACTGCAGGTTTTCCTCATAGTAAGTACAGGTGAAAAAAAAAAAAATCCTTTCTGGACATTCACCCTGTTGACATACCAGATAATGATAGCTGTGTGCCTGCTAGGTAGATGAGAGCTGTCCTGGAGAAAGCATCTTTCTGCCTCTTCAGTGACAAGTGGTATTCTTTAATGTATACTTTCCAAGAAACTTCAGCTGTAGTGCACAGATGAAACCCAGTGTTTCTCTCCAAAGGAGACCCAAATGTTTGCAAATTACAGTGTATTAAATAAATATTAAATAAATGCAAAGACCACTTCCAAGCTTGCGAGTGGAGCAGATGTCTTGAATAGGAGCTGAATAATGCATGAACAGAAATGTAGGGAGCGTGGGTTCCAGGGCAGTGTCTTTAAGCAGAGTGGCTGAGTCAGGTGCTTCCAGGTGAAGTAGAGCAGAGATGTTCTTTACTACTTCAGGTATAGCTCCTTTGCAGCACAAAACAGAAATGGTATTTTGTGTTGCTGCTTTTGTAGGCTCTTCATTTTGCTGTAGTGTGTATAGAAGGTTGAGTGTGCATGTGTAAAGCTTTTTGTGTCCACTTTGGACTGGCTTACTTACTGTTTAAAGACAGCTTTTAATACAAATAGTGAATTTGTAAGCAGACTCTGCTTACTTGGTGTATCTTGATAGTAAAGGTTTTAGGAGTTAGTCTTTTAATATACTGTGGGAATTTGAAGATCAGTGGGAATGAAAAAGCCTGTGTATTTAAATTGTCTTTAAATAGAGTTGGTTTTTATTTATGAGAAAAGCTAGCTTTTCTTGGCAGGTGTGTGCAGCTAACCCTTAGCAAGAGCATGAGCTTAAAACCTGTTGTCCAAAAATTTGCAGATGGTAAAAATTTGGCTCTTATTCTCAAATAAGTTTAAATAGATTGGAAAATAATTCAAAATGTGATTCAACAAATACATTAATACTGGTGGCAATAAGGTTTAGCTGATACTTAATGTTTTCATCTAACTTCCTTTATGGTGTATGATTCTAAAAAAATAACAAAAACTGGACCTATTTAGAGGCAAGCAGACTAGTGTTAAATATTTGGCAGTATTTGAAACAGTAGTGATCAGCTGCTAAGCTGAAATGTTACGCTGTGCTGTGTTTAATCACGGTACTATTATTTTTAATGGCTTCAAATGAAGTAGCCTGCAGGAGCAGCAGGACTGGTTTACATCCAAGGATATACAGGACAAGCAGATGCTTTCCAGCCCTCTTGCTGAAGTGTCATGGTATGTCTTATTTCCTTCTCTCTGCCCTCTCTGATCCCTATTGCAGTGTGCAAAATTATGAGCTCTGAAGCTGGCCCTTTCCAGGGCGATGTGGGGTGAGTCAGGTCACAGTGACAGAACTTTTGTATTCATATGATAGTGTTGTCCCAGCAAATATTCTTGAACATTATATGCAGCAAAGTCTTCACTGGCAAATAATCAGCTATTGTTTTGACAGTGTTAAAGCACTCTTTTTCTGTAAGATAGCAGACATTTGGCTAGCCTAAAAAAATTGACTGTAGCTATTAAAAATAAAACAAAAGGCGTGTGTATTCATCTGTGTGCACAAATTATTGGAATCTAGAAAAATTTTAGGTAACTAAATTTTCCTCAGCAGATCTGTAGTTTAGCATGCAGTCCTGCCTCAGCCACGTATCCCAATTCAATCACAAATTGGATGTTGCAGTATGAATAAATCTGGATTTGCCATTTTTTTCATAGTGTAGTCTGTGGGAGCACATCAGAGTTGTGGCTGGAGTTGGTAGAAGTTCTTTTAAAATGGTTCAGCCTAGAAAGCAACAGGTTTTATGGGAAAAGATTTATTGTTTTAGCAGTACTCATGAAAACTTTCAAAACAGCTAGATCGTCTGGTGGACTTATTTTGTTATTGGAAATGGAAGAATACTCTCTTAATAAATCTTGGAAATCTTATTTTTTCTCCATCTCTTTATTCATTCACCTGTGGTATTTACGTGCTAGCCTTTACCTTTGTGAGAAACACAAACCAAATATAAGATGGAGGAAGAGTTGAAACAGTTCCAAGTTGGTGACTTATGTTATCAAAGAAATATCCTTGAGTGGAAAAGCTCCTTGGTGTAAGTGATGTCTTTAAAAAACTTTTCCTCAATAGTGACGCTGCTAACAGCTGGGTATGGTGTTTTTTTCCTGTCATCTCTATTTTTCCTCCTGTTCAGTTACATTGAAGTACCTCGTTGAATCTCTTCAATAAACATCCTCAATTTCTCAGGTTCTCATTTCATCCTCTCTTTCCTCATACTGTAAAATTATATTTCTGTATTTATTTCTTAACTCCATAAAATAGTGCATTTTAATTTGTTTGTCTTATCTCTTCCTGTATTCCTTTCTACTGTTCTGTGGTTTGGAAATTGACATAATCCGGGAGCTGGGTGATGGACTTGAACTTGGCTGGAGATGATGTGTTCATCTCTACATTACAACATCTTGTTTCATCTGTACCCACTCTTAAAGTTCTGTAAATCCCTCTCCATCCCTAATGGGTGTTCTCACATGGTACTTTCTTGTATGGGTCTCTTTCACTCCGCTAGCAGTAGAATTCATTCTGTTCTGGAAAGACCCTATTTTCCCTCCTTCCCTAGATAGTATAGCTTGGCAGCTGGAGTTCTTTGTCATCTTCTAATGCTCCCTTACTGATCCCAAATTACATTGTGCATTTGGAGGCCAGAAGGGCTGTAGTCACCCTTCATTGCTGTTCCTTTCTTTCTACAGCTGTATAAAGACTTGAGGAATAAAGAGAAGCATGACATGAATAGAAATAGTGGAACAATGTGACTCTGATTATAGACAAGACTAGAGCTTCTGAGTTTTTACTTATTATGCTTTGGCAAGTTATTTTTTTTTATTGTGTACTTATCTCTGCAGGACTACAGAGAAGCCTCTTGCATGTAGAGGACTGTAATTAAATGCACCAAAATTCAAGCTGACATAATAGCTTGCAAAGTCAGTGCTTAGTTGCACTAATTCTTTGGAGAGTAAAATTCTTGCTATGTAGTCCTTTTCTTAGTCTCTTTGGAGCTCTTCTCTTTGACATCCAGGTGATCCTTTTCAGTCTTTCAGTCGATTTTTCACTTGTTACCTGAAACATTTGGGAGTTGTTTATCTGAATAAACAGAAGTTTGCAAAAGTGTTCTTCTGAAGCCAATCATGCCAGCCCATAGTTGAGCTGTATAATTTTGAGGGGGAATGATAGAAGCATTTAGTAATGTAGCTGTATAACAAAGGGAAGCCTGTATTGCTTCTGATCACTTGATTTACCCTACAAGAGAGAATTTCAGTTTGCAAACATTATGAACAGTGATGATGTTTCTTGTGCTATCTGAGCAAATAGCGAGCAGGTCACTGTGAGTATTCCAAGGGCCCTTGGTCCTGCTCTGCCAACGCACAGACTGATTGTGTAGCTGCAGGAATTCCTTCCTAGCCTCTTTTAGGTGATAAGCTTCATGAGTGTTTGGATCTTCTAAACGATTCTGCTTCTGCCCCAGATTGGTTGTATCTGTCAGCAGGGAAATATGAGCAGTGTACTGCGGCGTGCTCTGTGATGTTTCAGGCAGCTGTGTGCATGAGTTCACATGCTCTCCTGTAAGTCATTGTGACTGTTCAGCAGCTTTGCCTGTGTGCTATGGTTAACAAAATATTTTCACTTTCAGGAGTACCCTAGCATAGCAGTAGTGTGGAAAATCAGAAGTGGTGGATGGCACTCAATTACAGAATCTTCAGATGTGAAGATCTGCTTTGTGGTGTGTGGGTTACGTTGTGTTGTAGACAAACTGTATGTATGTATGTTTTTTTCAAACAAAATAAAAAAAAAATCATGAAAAAGAAAGCTCCAAACACTGGATTCTGGATTCAGTGGATTGTGATTCCTTTTTGGACTGTTTTCTGAAGTAACAAACAGCTGAAGAAAAAATTTGGAATGGCTGTTTAGAGTTAAGGCATTCAAAGCTTTCAATTGTATTTGTATTGTATTTAAGATAATATGGTAAAATGGAACAATTCAAAAGAGCTATGTAGGTGAAAAATAGAATCCAACTGAGCTGTAGTCTTTATGACACTGTTAAGAGTCATAAATCCTTGGCAATCACCAAGTAGCCAGATATTCTTAATACTGTGCTTTGCAGTTTGTCATAGGTTAAGTGCATCATTTTGTTGAGACTTTGAAATTTAAAAATGTTGTAAATATCTGTGAAGTTAATTTGTTACAGTAGCTTTCTCATTCAGAGAAGTGTAAATACATGTTAAATGGAAAGCAGTTAAATAGAAAGTCTCTCTTTTCCTCATTTGGAAACCACGTAAAAGTGATTCTCCCTACTTTGATAAAGAGCCAATCCTTTTGCATGCTTCTGAGATTGTATGCCTGCTTTCTTCATGTCTTCTCCCTTTCTTATTTTCCCCTTCGCCCCTGGATGAATAAACATTAACCCAAACCCTTCACAACCTGCTCAAATGTGATCTAGCTTTGCTTCACCACTGCTGTTTGTTGCTGAGGAGTGCTCCCATGGTCATGTCTGATAGGCCTGGCCTTTGGCTCTGCTAAGGTGAGCAACTCTTGTTTTCACAATGCTTGTTCCATATATTTTTGGAGGGGTGTTTTCTGGAGAGAGAGAGAGAGAGAGAGAGAGAGAGAGTGATATTATATATGTGTATATATACACTTCCCAGTACTATTTGTAGTAAGGAATTTTATTTGTTGCTACTTGCAAATAATGTTTTTTTTGGGGGGGTGGAGGAGTGAGGGTGGTGGTGTGAAAGCTTCTGAGGAAATTCTCCCTTGCATTATGCGAGTCAGCAATGGTAATGCCATCCTGGCTTCTTTTCAGTTTTTTTTAAAGTACCGATCTTGTTTTTAATCCAGTACTACTCTGGAAAAGCAGAAACATTTTGTATGGGTTAAAATATCTTAGGTGAAATGCTCTGAATTTCAAGATAAACTTCTGAATTGAGCAAAACCTAAAATTACCATTTTAGGTTATGTCAGTGCTTTTGTCAGCTACAGAGGTTGCATTTTCTGTTTTGTTTCTACTCTGCTGTAGAGCCTCCCTTTCTCCCTGAACATAAGAGTTAATTTGCCATGCAGTTGTATTTTTCTCCTCAAAATAAATGAATTAAGCCAGTCAAAGCTCTTTTTCCTTGATGCAGATTTGGCTATATTAGAGATTTCTTATTACTGACATCCATGTGTGTTTTCCATAAATCAAACCAAAGTAGTGGTGCCACCAAAACTTAGCAGTGTATGTCAGTGCTTAGATACTGACTTATGCCCCATTAGTGGTTAAAAAAAGTGTTTCTTCCTATATTGAAAGCTAATTTTCATTGCAGAGGTCATCAAAGGTATGAGGTTTTTGTAGAAGTAATTCCTTCTTTAGGAAAATTCCTAGGTAGAGTTCCTGTCTAGGTTAGGTAGCAAATTACATTACAGGTATGTTTTTAAAAGGTCTTGACTGCTTATCAAAGTAGTCTCATAATAATCTTCTGCCGGCAGTTTGAAGATTGAAATTGGTGCGATGGGACTGTTTGTTCTACTTGCATCTCTTCGAACCATGTGCTCTGATTCACTATTCCTGTTGAATTTAGATGTCCCTTGAGCTGGTCAAGGGACAGTGTTCCTGGAAGGAGCACTGTTCTAGGTGCAGCAGAAGCCCCCTTCAGCCCAATGTGGTACCTGTAGTAATGTCCACAGGTAGATGCCACATGCTTATACTTCTTCCGTAATTAAATCTTCAGCAGTGCTTCCTCTTATATACCTTACTTCTTAGTGATTTGCGTTTCTTCGTAAATTATAACCACCTTTCTGTGGACTCTTAATTCCACAAGCTTATCTTGTAGCTTTTTTAGCTCATTTATATCAGTGCCCTCATTTGTGTTGCTTTCACTGGTCTTTATTGTCATCAGTTTTGGTACTGAGGCTGCAAACTTAAGCCTTGCTGAGACAAGGGAACTCTCTGCTGCAGTAATTTTTGTCAGTGGGTGGAAGAGAGACCTGGGGATGCTGAGCTCTGGAGTTGGATCTGCTTGGCAGCTGTCTCCAGGTGAGGTCTGAACCTGAGCCTGCATGGTATATGACTGCTTAACACCTAGAAAGGTGTGCAAAACCCTTCTGGAAAATGCACCAAGAAGAGGGTAACGCCTGTGAGTATAACTGATCTATTGGAGTTGTTGCTGGAGGCAGTGGTAATAATCTGATTTGTAATTGCCTGCTTTCATTAGGTGAGCTTGCTTTCCGTATAGTCTGTTTCTAGGTAGGTAACGGTGAAACATCTGTTCCAGATTTTACATGCCCTCACAAAACCTTCTGATGACAGTGCTCAAAATCCACATTATTTCAGGTTTCAACACAGTCCTCCTAAAAGCTGGCCATTAAATAATAAAAGCATGGAGATTGGGACTAAGTACACACATAATCCTTTACTTAAACAGCTGGCTATTGACGTTCCTTGGCTCACATTCTACCAAAGACTGACAAACTTTGAGCTTAGGTTGCTCTGCTCTTGTGTTTCTGAATATTCTCAGTTTTGGGTACCGCATTTGGAATGGTGTGTCCCACAAGAGCTTTCTGAAGTGAAGTGAGAAATCTTATGTAGGCTCATACTGAAGATCACTGTCTTGTTTCTTTGCATAAGTACTATTGTACTGCATTCTGATACTCATCCTGCAATTGTTAAACAATTCATGTACGTTCAAAGCAGTTAATCAGGAAGGGGTTCAACTTTGGGGGCTAATTAATAACCAAGCCAGAGAAGAAAGTTGGAGTTTAATTGGATGCAGAACTAGCAGTGCCTTAGCCTTCTGGTAGATTGATAAAACCACAGATTTGCTAGAAGCTGTAAGAAGGCACCATTCTTAATACTTCATTCTGCTTTATCTTTTGTTTTTTCCACATTAAGATGTCTCAGTAAATACGTAAATTGGATAAGACACCTTTGACTGAGGTACTTCTTTTTTTCTGAAGCTGAACAGTAATTTTTTTCCAAGCAAACTGTTCAAAGCTCTGCACTGGATCATGTTTTCTGCAGAAAGACTTCCTAATACCCAGTGACACAGTATCACTTTTCCTTGGTAAGCAAAAGAATGTGGTTGTGAAATGAAATAATTTATCTCGAGACATAGACATATTTTCGCTTCTTCTTTCTTAGTAGTACAGGTGGCAGAACAACACTGAATTTATTTTTGGTAGATCACACAAATACAGGAACGGGTGTACTAATGGTCCCTGTTTCTGTAGTGAATTGCTGTAGCATTTTAGGAGCAGGAATGAGAGAATACTTGGTGTGGCTTGCTCTAAGAGATTTTGGACTTTGATTCTTCAGTTATCCAATTCATTTTTTTCATCTGCTTCTCCTTTAAGTTTAGAACACTGCTAGGTTAAATAGATTTTATGAACTTCCTCTAAGCCTTCTGCGTTTCAGATTTCCTCTTAGTAATTACAAAGGTTAATAGGCTGAGGTAAATAATTTACAGGCATCAGCATGATTGTGTTCCTTGACAAAATAATGGAATAGCTAATGAAGCTCAAACTTAAAATATCTGGAAGCAAGTAGAGGAATAAAGTATGGATTGTTTATTTTGATTTTTTGCAACATCTAAGTTCAGCTTTGTTGTTGAGGTCAGTGTGCAGTAGTTTGAGTTGAGGAACACCTCCTATTTGGAGCTTTCTGTCTGTATTTTGTCTTCAAGCATTACTTGCACTGAGGATTAGTAGGAGTAATATGGTTTGGTGTTAAGTCCTGAATGTGTAGTTGTGTTGCAAGTGTTACAAGTTAGCTACAGAAGAATGTAGAAGCTTTCCTCTGCTCTTACTAGTTTGGTGAAATTGTGTAAATGAGCAGCTTTCCAGCAAGTGACTTGATGAGCTTTAAGGTGGATGCTGGCAGGTTTATGAAAGAAGGTCGTGCAGTGTACTTGGCAGAAGCAATGCTCAGTCTGTGAGGAACTTGCTTTGTTTTTATTCTTTACCATAAGCATGTTATGTGTTCTTGGACATGTTCCTCTTTTCTCAGCACTGGTGAGGCCATGCCTAGAGTGCTAAGTCCAGTTCTGAACTCCCCAGTATAAAAGAAACATGGTTATACTGGAAAGAGTGTCCAGCAAAGATCCACAGTGCTGATGAAGTGACTGCAACATGTCTTCTGAGGGTTTTTTTTTCCCTTTTTGAAGGGAATGTAGATGTATTTTCTCTTGCCTTGTGTGGAGGGGCCTGTGTGTAGAGGGGGTACAATCTAGCGCATACCCAACCATGTGCTGTCAGAACCTGGTGTGTGCAAGAAGTGGATGGGAGCTTGCAGAGAGGGGACAGAGGAATGAGGAATAGCTGACAATGGTGACGCTCCCCATAGTCATCTGCAGGAGGCTTGTCTGCTTAAGAATTTGGAGCATGATACGTGTGAGCTGGTTACTATCAGTTTACTTCTCAGGAATTGATTTCTATCTGTCTACGAAAAGCTGTTGACCAACAGAGGCTCATAACAGGAAAGATGAAGGGCTCTGGTGGTAGGAGATTTTGATAGGGAGAGATGGATGGGATAGCCTGGGAAAAATATTGATGTCTCTGAAGAGAAGGTTGTGAGAAGACAGAATAGGAGGGGAATTGGAAATTGCAGCCTTTAAAATTAGAAAAAGGAGGATAGGAAAATGTCTGGTTTAACAGCGTTGGGATAAAAGTCTCTGGACTATGAGGGAATAGAAGGTTCCCTGTTTCAAATGAGAATTTTGCAGTGTGCTTTTGTCCTTACCTACCTGTCAAAGAAAAAACATAATCTATCCAGCTGCTATTTTTTTGTCATCTGAAGCTAACAGCAAGTCGGCTTTCTTGGCTTGGCGCAAATGATGTGGGTTCTGGGCAGAGCTCCAGGAGTGTGAAGAACAGCACATGGAGTATATTGCAGCTCTGATAGTACTTCTGAGAAGTTGTCTCTGGGATATTTCTACATTTTCTTCTGCCACATCAGATCTATCTTTTTTCAGTCAATTATTAAAACTTCTGAAAAAATATTTTTTTCTTATGTGCAAGATTGTTATTCTTTTTAAGAAATTTTGTCATAGGGTATGACATAATGGGAAAATCATATTAAGTCTTCTGTATCATGACCATTAAAAAAGGTTGTTTGGGATGTTGTTTCGTTCTGAAACTGCTGTAAGTAGCAGGGAGATCTGCATACAGTTTGTGGCTTGGCTTGCTTCTCTGCCGTGGCAGTGCTGCTTGCTTAGGTTTGTGCAGGATCTTTAGTCTGTCATGTGTCTGATGCCTTCTGGTATGCAGATGGATCTTTTGTGGGAATGGCTCCTGTGTTATGCAGGAGATTGTACTAGATGTTCACAATGATCCCTATGACCTTACATCCTGTGAATCACCTCCACAAATGCAAGTGAGCCTAATAATAGTTCTAATTTGGACGGAGAAGAAAGAGCAGATGGCTAACATGAACTTGTAGAAAGTAATTCTATTTTGTTTGTAACCACTCAGAAATATGAAGACCTAATTTGTGTTCCTAATAAAATGAGCTGTAGTAAATGTAGTTTGTATTCACTACTCTCTTATTTATGCCTTCTGATTTACTGCACCTCTTTCAATGCCATCCTGTTTGCTTAGAAACATCTAAATCGCCAAATTTTGGTCAGGAATTTATTCCCCTTTCCCTCTTCTTCCATGTGCCAGACATGCTGGCTAGGATCATAGAATCATGAATGGCTTGACTTGGAAGGAACCCAAGGATCAAGTTCCAACACCCCTATCACAGGCAGGGTTGCCAACAACTAGATCAAGTACTTGATCAGATTACTCAGGGCCCCATCCAACCTGGCCTGAAACACCTCCAAGGATGGAATTTCCACAAGGTCTCTGGGCAACCTGTTCCAGCACTTTAAACCGCTCTCTCTGTAAAAAAACAAAAAACAAAAAACAAACAAACAAAAAAAAAACCAAAACAAAAAACAAACAAAAAACAAAACAAAACAAAAAAACCTTTCCCCCAAAATGTCATCTAAATCTCTCTTCCTTTAGTTTAAATCTACTCCCCTTGTCCTATCACAATCTACTCTTGTAAGAAGTGGATTTCATGCATGCTCATAAGCTCCCTTTAAATATGGGAAGGCTGCAATGAGGTCTTCCTGAAGTCTTCTCTTTAACAAGCTGAAAGGCCATTTCCTTCAGCTTGTCTTTGCAGGAGAGATGCTTCAGCCCTTGGATCATCTTTATGGTCCTCCTCTGGACCCTCTCCAAAAGCTCCACATCTTTCCTGTGTTGGAAGTCCCAGACTTGGATGCAGTTCTCCATCTGGGGATTCAGAAGGGCAGAGTAGAGGGGGATAATCATTTCCCTTGCCCTGCTGGCCAGTCCTCTTTGAATGGAACCTGGGATACTGTTGGCTTTCCAGGCTGCAAGCACACAGTGATGGATCATGTTAAGTTATTCGTCAGCTGGGATCCCTAAGTCCTTCTCAGTATGGCTACTGTCAAGAAGTTATTTTCCCAGTTTGTTTACATACCTAGGATTACCTTGACCCTAGTGCAAAACCTTGCACTTTGCTTTGTTGAACCTCATTAGGTTCACAAGGGCCCATCTTTTGAGTTTATTGGGGTCCCTCTAGTTGGCATCCCTTCCTTCTCCTGTATCAACCACACTGCTCAGCTAGGTGTCATCAGCAAACTTGCTGAGGGTGTAGTCAATCCTATCATCTGTTTCACTGATAAAGATGTTAAGAAGTGCTGGACCCACCATGGACCCCTAGAGGATGCTGCTTGTTACCGGCTTCCACTGGCCAAATCTCTCTGATTTAGAGATGAGGTTGTGGTTAGGGACCATGTCAAAGGCCTTGCATATGTCCAGGTAGATAACATCAGTTGTCTTCCCTGTCATGACCACTTTGAGTCATGGTGATAAGAGGAACTTCATCCTTCTGTCTCTATGGGTGAAGCTTGTCCTAAGATATCTACAAGGCACATATTATCCAAGGCAATTGCTGTCATTATAAAGGTATTTGAGATACCTTTATTTTATTCTTTTTTTCCCCCTGCAGTGCTCTTTGCTGGTAGCTGAAACCCTTTGCTCTGACATACGATTTACTCTAACAAATTGCTGTAAGAAAATTTCAGAAACTTGCTTTAAAACGTTAAGCTTTTATTGGAAACTTTTCCAACTTCAATTTCAGATATGTGATCACTGGCTGTTTGTGAAGTGTGTATCAAAATGCATTTGTATCACATCCAAAGATATTGCAGGGCAATCTTCCACTGAGAGGTGGTGCCGCTTAGCTTGACCACAAATTCAGGGTCTGTTGGACCAGAATGGGGAATGTGTCATTGGAAAGCTCTGCCTGGAGGATCAGGAGTTTTCTTCTGATCATAGAACTTGCTGTCACTCTAGTGTCTCCGTTTTCTCATTTGTAGCTGGCTTCCCACTGTCAGCATCCACAAATTGCCAAAACTGGGTCAGCTTGGGGCTGACCTGTGAGGCCTGGTTGGGAAGGGACTGGGCCTAAGGTGTGTTCCTTCAACCCCTTCCACCTACGCCCTGGCCTCCTGTCACTCTCTTTTGTCCCATTGAGAATAGAAAGCTGTCATGTGCCCTCCAGAGCAGCCCTGTGTGTGTAGTGGGGGTGCTTTGCCTGGAAGCCTCGGTTCTGCAGAATCATGACATGGAAGCAGTCAGGTGGCTGGCTGGTGAGCGTGGGAGTTTGAGCAGGCCTGTGGTGTGGTGTTACAGCATTATTTCTGTCTGAGAGCTTTGTGCTCTCTTTAAATACCATTCCAATGTGCTGAGGCCAGCAGCATGGAGCGTTGGATTGTTTTTGCTGGGAGGTATGGGAACGACTATTTTAATATTGCTTCAGCTGTGAGGATTCCTTCTTCTTAGTTATCAGTTGCTGGGGGATTTTTTTTATTGTGAAGTAAATCCAATTTAGCTTATACTCACAGCACACTTGAGTGAAAACCACAGGGGTTCTTCGTTACTACTCTGTAGCGCTTTGTTTCGGCTGGTGTTTGGGAAACACCAGGGAGTTGAGATATAAGGTTTTTTTGATCTGTGTTTCTTTTAGTAGTGCTTATTTCATAGTTTGGTCTCTACAGAGAATTTATGAATTGGGCAACTGCGTTTTGTTGCCGTAGGCAGGTGCCATTACTCTTTTGTTAGAGGAACCATTGCTACAGCTGAGTTCTTGCCCAACTGCTGAAATTTGCTGTGAGGGAAGGAATGAAGAAAACCGTTGTGCTGGCCACTGATGGTGGGGACTGAAGATGCAGTGGGAAGGCAGAAACTTAGAGTGAACAGCTTGCTGCTGCAGCCATTGGTTTCTAATGGTAGTGCAAGAGAAAGGGGCCTGCACAACAACCCTAAGTTTTGCGCTTTTTTTTTTTTTTTTTAAAAGCATTGACAACACAGGAAAGAGCTGCTAATGAAGTCCTACTACACCGCTGACTGTTGGAAGTTCTTCTTTAAGCCATGTGGTTGTGAACTCCAGTGCTTTGTAGTTTGCTTGGCTTTGCGTCTCTAGCGGAGATAAAAATTGCTCTGGTTTCCAGCTTCAAATTTTCAATGCTTAGTTGTGTGTCTTTAGATGTGAATTAGTCTGAGTTGCTTTGACAAAAGGATGGTTACTTTCAAGATTGCTTTTCAGTCAAAAAAATCCTGTACACAAGAATAGGAGCACCTATTCCTTCTGTGAATGCGAGGCTGTCAGATGTGCTAGTCCTGGGTGGGGCTGTCCCTGTGATAGATACTCTTGCCTGCCCAGAGGTATAGGCAAAGAGTTGTTTCTGACTTTGTTACATTCCTAGAGCCTTAACTGGAAGCCACAGGCTAATTCCTTCTTTTATTTCTAAATTCCTTCTCTACACTGAAGTGAGAACTTAAAGAAGTGAGGAAGGCAAACTTAAGTCTTAAAATGTGAGCTGGCCATTGGCAACTTGTTTTGAACTGGTTGGCAGGTGAGATACAGGATTTACCTAGTTCAGTCTGTTCATTTCTCCAGGGCGCTTTCATCATAGTGCTGCTCTGCCAGCTACTTTGGGTGCGATAACTTTTGTCTTTCAAAAACTGAATAGCATGGTTTCGTCATGTAACCACATAATGCATTTTGGGGGAATAATGGAGCTGGCTCTCAGTATGAAGCAGAGGTTAAATAAAGGGCAAAGCAGAATCCAGTGAGGTTTTTGTTTTTTATCTCTCTGTGTTTAGTTCATTTGGATTCCTTTTTGCTCCTGAACATATTGTAAGGTAACAGCTTGAACCTAAACTTCACATTCGGCTGTCTCAGTGGAATTAAGGGACAGTGCTCAGAGTGGAGGAGGTATGTAAGACTGTAAACGTGACTGCTGTGGGTGATCAACTGCCAGGAGAGAGTTAGGGCGTTAGCTCACATGAGCTATTTGTTTTGGGAGTACCTCTGTTGCATAGATGTGCATCATGTTGTATAACAGAAGCCAACATCCAGAATAGGAAGCTTTTTCCTTCTGTTGTCATCATAAGAGTTTAATTTTGTGTGCATGTTGGTTTCTTTTTACTTCCTCTTAAAGGAACAAACTGTTCTGACATTGACTGTTAAAAGCCCATTAAGTGACTGGAGGGCATGCAGAGCCATATTTTTTCAGAGGAAACAATTGGTACGATGATGAAGTAAAAGTTGGCCCACACTCTGTCCTTCGCTGCTATGCAGTTCTATTCAGTGTGAGGCTACAGCAGTGTGAAAGGAAACACAAGTGTTTCAGCAACTTGGTAAATTTGTTTTTCACTCAGCTACAACTTGCTGACATTTTTAATGTCTTGTGTGAAAAATGGTGTGTAGTACCATGTGCTTCACTGAATGGTAATACTGTTTTTTGACTAATTTGTTATTGGAATCCTTATGACAGCCTCCAGGGATTAACTTCACAGACTCATAGGAATCTAAAGAAAATTAATTTGAGGGATAAAATAACTTGTTGCTGTTGTTAACAAAGCAGCACTATATTGGTTTCAGATTGTTTTCCAGTGATTTATAGCAGAAAGCTTGACATGACCCTAGCTATAATGGCCAATTACAAAAATCCTAGTTTCAGAAGGTTTTTATAACGCAAATGTGGAAGTGTAGTTTAAGTGGGAAAGCATCTCCTGTTGGTTTTATTGCTGACCAAGAATGCTTTGGAGAGATGAGGGTAGTGAGGACTCTCATTCTTTGCTCAACTAGAAAGGACACTGAGAGATAATGGGATCCATAAATCCATATCACTTCTGCCTCCATTGCACATCAAGTTAATTTGTGACAGTTGTGGGATTTTTGTTTGTTTCTCTCTCTCTCCCTAGGAAGCTTTTTCTTGAAATGGGGGAAAAGGGGCTGGATTTTTAGTAAATGTCACACATACTACGGCAATGGACAGTCTAAGCACATAAATTGAAGTGAGCCTGAGCTTTGGACGCTAGAGCTGGGAGACAGGTGCAGGAGCATGGCCTGGCCAGCTGAAGCTAATATAATGCTGGGGAGTAGGAGACTTCCCGTGTACTGTTCTTGGAGGGGAGGAGGGGTTCAGTAGAAGGATGGAACTTACTGACTGATGTTTAAAAAGAGATTGACATTTTTACATCTCAGTGTGTTTGATACAGATAGTACTTGCAATTAATGTGAATGGGAAGCATTATTAGTAGTAGGTGGACAGAATTTGGGACTGAACTTTGTATAAGGCTAATTTTTTGGTCTACCAGTATCAGTGAATAATACAGATTGGTCCTGTCTCAAAGAAAAAAACAAACAAACAACAAACAAACCCACGACACCAACTTGGAGCAGGAAAAAAGTCAAAATGTTTAACATATATGGAGTTTAAATCTTGATTCTGATATTCTGTGTCAAGCACGCACCTCATAAGAGACTATGTCTAAAATTACAGCTGACTCCCAAATGACGTTGTTAAAAACAGGCTGGAAAGCAGTCTTCTCTTTGCTGAGTTGCAGGCTGCAGCTCCTCCCTGTGCTTTGACCTGTAGATTTTCTCCTGTCCTTCCTGTTCATCCCACTGGGTCCCAGGTTGAGGTGTGCTGGTGCTGCACCAGTAGATGCCTGCCTGGCTGCCCAGCCCTTTCACACACGGCTTAGTGACAGTTCATTCACCTTGCGATTCAGCTGTAAAACCAAGCTGGAGGTGGGTTAGCACGTGAGTGCTTCCAGGGTTGTCCCAGCAGCTTTGCTGCTGAAGGAGGCTATTATCTGCATCAAAAGCTTCAGTAAGGACCTTAGCAGCTTGTGAAGTAATGCATCAGAGTAAAGAAGTGTTGACAGACTGTTGATTAGAAGGCTGTGGTGTCCTAGGCTGCTGCTCTTCACCAGGTTGGAAGTTTGTGATTTTGGTATGTGTGTTGTTGTCCATCTCAGAGTGGGGGAGCACTGCAGAGCTGAGCTTAATGCGAAAGAGACACAATTTCCATCAAAGCTGAAACTTCACCAGAGTTTTGTGTAGGCTTCTACAGATAAAGATATTTCTGCTATTGAGTTTAGGTGGTGTTTAGTTTTACTCGTTTTTAACAAGCTAAGATGAAGAACAATACATTCTCACTCTTGGCTTTCTTGTCTCTCTCCAGATGAACACAATGATGTACAGAAAAAGACGTTTACGAAATGGATCAATGCTCGGTTTTCCAAGGTAACACTGGTTTGAAAACACTTTATTCTTTTTTATTCATTGCTTAGAACAGTATTGATTAAATATACTTGGCTCTTTTGTAGAATGTGTCTAGTAAAATGTGTCAAAATATTTAATGAAAGCATGCATCTGCTAGGCAAAACAGTGTTTATTTCTTCATTTTCACCACACACATAAGCATTTTCCACAAAACCAACATACTGCATACCTTGTTTAAGAGCTCAGAATGATAGATTCTATTTGTTGTTGTTAAAATACACCATTATCTGCATGGTGGTGTCTAGTTTTTAGTCATCTTTAAACAGTTTATTTTGCATGCAGCTTTCTGAGTGTATTAAAGTAGATTCTGTGCAGCAGTTGCTGTGTTTACTCTGTGCTGCTGAGTCAGCTTTGCACATCTAAAACACTCTGGAAACCTCTATCTGAGGCCACCTGGTGTTGCCACTTTAAGTATTGACTGAATTTTTGTTTAATTGCTTGCTCATTTTGAATTCTCTCTGGCTCTCATGCTGTACATTTCCTGTTTTAATTCTCTGTATTGACTTGACACTTACTGAGGTTCTTGTTTTATATTTCAGGATGAGAAGGGAAGCGGTGGTTGCTTTGGGGTGCTATTTAAAGCCCACTTTTTATGCCATTCTAATAGTGAAAAAAAAAGCATTGCCCAAGAGTGTGGTGCCTGTGGGAGGTTTCTCTGGTTTACAGTTAGGAAGTGCAAAGGAACATGGGTTACAATCAGAGAACAACCATGTTTTTTGTTTTTCTTTTCTTGTTTTCTTTTTCTCTAGCCAGTATGGTGCTGAGTGGAATAAGGATAACTGCTAGTTATCCTGCTTTGAATAGGGCCTTATGTGAAATCCCAAAAGTTAATGTGAGTTTAGAAGGAATATTTTGGTGCTTTTTAAATATAGCACTGTGACAGTGCTATGGCAATGGATAGCTGCCTCTGCAGCTTTGCCCTTCTGATATTCCTGGTCAGCCTAAAAAGAAAGTTTTACCTTCCTCCCGAGCTTCCTGTGCAATCAGACACCAGGCAATGCAAAGTTTGTGGCCTCAGTTGATTCAGTTTGGCCTAGGTTTGTTTTGGCTGAAAACTGATATGCTGCACTCCTTATCCAAGGCATGCTTGTCTAGCTTCCTCTTTAGGGGAGCAACGTGTATACATAAATGATTGCTCTCTATTCTGCCTTTGGTGCTGAAACAGAGGAATGGTTCTGTGGGAGCAGTTAGGCAGGGCAGGCTTGTGTAAGGAGTGAAAACTTGGTAGGAAAGGAAGGCCTATTTTAAGAAACTTACCTTGTCATAAAGACAAGGCATGATCTTGGAAATGATGGTGATTCTGAGAATGTGTTATGTGACTTGTTTGTACATGTTACAGACATGGCTTTCTATGGATTATTTTATTTTTATTTTTATATTTTAATTATATTATATTATATACATTATATATATATTATATATATAATATTATATATTATATATTATTTTATATATATATAATATTATATTTAAATTTTTATATTTTTATGGAAATAAATACAATTGTTTTCAGCCTTTATATACCCATGGGTATGTTATATTAAAAGGCTTTTCCTATTATGTTATGTATTCATATGGATCCTGCTTGCCCTGTGGCAGGGAATTCCAGGTGCTGTGGTAAGATAGTAGTTGTATTTAGAATAACTTGTTAACTTCGAGGCCCATTAAAGTACCTCTAGCTATGTAAGCCTTGTTAATAATTAAAGAGATTTATTTTTAAGGACATACCTCACACATCTAATTCAAACTTGATCATGCCCACTTTGCCATGTCAAGATCTTGGCTTAGGAAGATTTATGAACTAGTGTTCAAATTACAAGGAAATTGCTCATGTGAAGCAGAAATCTCCTCCTGTAAGAGTCTAGTTTCAACTATACTTTGAAAATGGGCAGGGATGAGTTACATTGTTATTGAAGCTTTTTGCCTTGTTTAAAATTAATTTTCTGTGAACTAGATTGAGCGTGCTGCTTAGTAGGACTGAGATTTTGGAGGTTGGATGAATGTGTTAGACTTAAGTGGCAGAAAATAAAACGGTGACTGAGGAATGTATGGAAATGCAAAATTCACTCGAAGAATTTTAATTGTCCTTCCATGTTGACTATGTTATAGTGCCCCTTCATCTAGATGCATAAATAAAAACTAAGTAGCTCAGGCTTTACAGCCTATTTTTCTAGCTTTGGGATTTTTGTATGCCATTGCATAATGTACTGAAAATTGCCAAACTTGATTAAGTAAATCCAGTAGAGATACACGAAGGATCTAGAAAGGAAGCATATCTCTCCTTTCTCTCATCAGAGAGTAGTTAGGTGAGTGCAATGCAGTAAAGCTCAAGTGTGCTATAAGATAATAATAGCTGCTTTGGGCACCTATCCAGCAAAATGCAAGTTCTTGCTCTATTTTATAGTACAGTAACTTGGTTTTTGCACATTTAACTTGAAATGCATCTTGTACTTCCTTATGAAGTGAAGGGATAAGTAATTTAAAGCGGTTGGGGACTTGAAGTCAGTGAATGAACTCAGCCAAACCTCAGTGCTTGCTGTAGAAATGTGCACCTCAGAAGAGCAGCGTATACAACTCACAAGTTTGTGATGGTCATGTAGCACAAATATTCTGTATAATTGTGAACAAAAAATAACATAGCTGTTTTGTAAATTATAACTACTGTAAAATCTGTAGAGGTTTAATCAGTACAGATTTGATATTGAAAAAAATGTCAATGCAGAATCATAGAATGGCTTGGGTTGGAAGGGAACCGCGAGGATCATCAAATTCCAGCACCCTATTACAGGAAGAGTTGCCAACTGCTAGATCAAGTGCTTGGTCAGGGCCCCATCCAACATGACCTTAAATACCTCGGGGATGGGACATCCACAACTTCTCTGGGCAACTTATTCCAGCACCTCACTGTTCTCTCAGTAACAAACTTCCCTGTGACATCTCATCAAATCTCTCTTTAGTTTAAAACCATTCCCCTTGTCGTATGAGTATCTACCCTTGTAAAAAGTTGATTTCCCTCATGTTTGTAAACTCCTTTTAAATATTGGAAGGCTGAAGTGAGGTCTCCCCCTAGCCTTCTTCTTTAACAAGCTGAATAATGCCATTTCCTTCAACCTATCTCCACAGGAGAGATGCTCCAACCCTTGGATCATCTTTGTGGCCCTCCTCTGACTGTCTCCAAAAGCTCCACATCTTTCCTGTGTTGGGGGCCTCAGGATTGAACACAAGTCCATGCTCTCATCCAGCAATTCCTTAAAACATCATGAAGTTTGATCGCTTGAAGTTCAGAGTCCTGACTCCAATCTTTGCCAGTCCCACATTCCTTGAAATCACAAACTCAAGCAGGGCATGGTTGCTGCAGCCCCAGCTGCCTCGATCTTAATATTTTTAATGATCTGCTCCACATTGTTGAGCACTAGATCCAGCAGCACCTCTAGTCGATCTCTCCGACATTTGAACCAGAAAATTATCAATGGACTCGCTTGCATCAGAAACAGCGTTGCAAGCAGGAGCAGAGAGGTGATTGTTCCCCTATATTCAGCACTAGTGAGGCCGCACCTCGAGTACTGTGTCCAGTTTTGGGCCCCTCACTGCAAGAAAGATATTGAGGCCCTGGAACGTGTTCAAAGGAGGGCAACAAAGCTGGTGAGGGGTCTGGAACACAGGCCATATGAGGAGAGGCTGAAGGAGCTGGGAATGTTCAGCCTGGAGAAGAGGAGGCTCAGGGGAGACCTCATTGCTCTCTATAACTTCCTGAAGGGAGGTTGTAGTGAGCTGGGGGTCGGCCTCTTCTCTCGTGTCATTAGTGATAGGACCAGAGGGAATGGCTTCAAGCTACGGCAGGGGAGATTCAGGCTGGACATGAGGAAGTATTACTTTTCAGAAAGGGAGGTCAGGCACTGGAATGGACTGCCAAGGGAGGTGGTGGAGTCACCGAGCCTGGGGGTGTTCAAGGAAAGACTGGATGTTGTGTTGAGGGACATGGTTTAGTGGGAGCTACTGGGAATAGGTGAACGGTTGGACTGGATGATCTCTTAGGTCTTTTCCAACCTTGGTGATTCTATGATTCTATGACTCCAGGAGTCTCCTGGTCGATCACCTGTAGCTTGCCCTGTTGTTTTGCCAGCAGATATCCTGGTGGTTGAAATCCCCCATCATGATGACAGCCCAAAAATATTTCAGCATATTTTTATATTAAGCCATACATATGATATTTGTCCTTATTATTTTTCCATTGCTCCAGTCTTCATCATGACTTAGACTTAGCTGTTTCACTGTCACATAGCCTACTTATATGTATAGTTAATATACGGTCTTGAAATATACCAGAGTTGTGTTCCCTATCCCCTTTTCATTCCTATGTCACTTCTTACATTAGTTTTGTTTATTTTTGTGGCTATGTATTTATGGCTGTACATTAAAATAAATAAATCTGTTCAGGTTCTAAATTCAAGAGATAAAAAATGAAAAAAATGCTGAAATTCATGTTCTTACCCTGTATGCTCTACTAAAGTTTTCGTAAGTGAGAAGGGCCATGTACTGCTTTTTCTGTTGAACTTTGAATTCAGGATGGGTTATGCTCAGTGAGTCAATTATCCAGTATATTTTTGTGCTTGCTGAATATATAACCACATGAATCAACTTAGTAAACACGATGTTACTAAACCTTTTTATCACAGAATTACAGAATGGAAGGGACCTAAAGGAGCATTGAGTTCCAACCCCCTTGCCACATGCAGGACCACCAATCTCCCCATTTAATACTACACCAGGCTGCCCAGGGCCCCATCCAGTCTGGCCTTGAACACCTCCAGGGACGGGGCATCCACAACCTCTCTGGGCAGCCTGTTCCAGCACCTTACCATTCTCTCTGTAAAGAACTTCCCCCCGACATCCAGCCGAAATCTTCCATCCTTTAACTTAAAGCCATTTCCCCTTGTCCTGCTGTTATCTACTCTTTCAAAGAATTATTTTTAGTATCATTGATTCTTCCTTGGTTTCCTTTATGTGATGACTGTGGTTTACTTGTTTGTAGATTTTAATGGGTATATTTTCAGAACACTTTTCTGCAATGCAAGAGTGTTGTCTTGTGTTTACAGCCACTGCAAATATTGATAAATATTAAAGGTAAACTGATTTTCAGTGTCCCATCAATGTTGGCTAGATATGTAGAGTTGGGTATTTTTGTAATGTCTTCACATAATCTAGAGCTCTGAGTCATATTTTGGCTCAGACAGATAATTTATTCTGCAAACTGAAGCAAACCATCTAAAAATATATATATTTTAGATTTTGAGATGGGGCTTGATCAGCGTAGGGAAGAGACTTGGGGAAGATGATGCCTGTGTCAACAAAGACAAGGATAAGTGGTCTTTAGACGTCTCTCTCTTTTGCACATAGCTACTGGTTACTTATAGGTTATGCATTAAATCATAGATCTCACTAGAAAGCCAGAGTTTCCAAGGGAAACTTACATGAAAAGTGATTTTTTTTCTCCCATGAAATGTAACTGCATTCTTTAACCAGCTCTACAAATTGATGCAGTGATGACTGCAGCTCGCCTGACATGTGGGTACAGCCCAAACCGCAAAGGCCGGATGATCCACAGCTCCTTAGTCAATGCCCCTAGGTTATAAAATAGGAGGATTCTGACTTTAATATCTTGGCTGTGAAATCACTGCTTGTTCGTACCCCGCTTCTTTCAGTAATGTTCACAGAAGTAGATTAAAAATTTACTTTTTAGTGTCACAGAAGAACTTTTGGCTAAAAGTAGAGCTTGAAACTAGTTCCACAGGATAGATTTCTGCTCTATCATCCATAGCACCTGTCTTTTTGCAGTATTCACCTGTGCTTAATAAATGCTTCTTTTACCACATCGTGAAATAAGGCAGGACTTCTGGATCTTTCTCTGCACAGCAGTGGTTTGCTCCTCCAGCAGATCCAGTCTGTGTGCTAGATTAATCCAGGAGAAGATAGAGAAATCACTTAATAATGCAGATGCGTGCAGTATTTGTTGCATGTAATTAGTGGGAGTGAACAGAGACTTTGTATTCAACTCTGATTTTTACTTTTTTAGGCTTTAAAAATAATTGCAATTGGAGTGTATTAGAACGGCATAGCAGCAGGCTTTGGGGTGTGTAGATAAATCTTGAAGACCTGTGACATTTCAGCTGAGAAACAGCATAGTGGCAGGATACTAGCACTTTTGGAGTGGAAAACTCTAGAAGGTTGCTAGATTTTATAGGCACACTGAGACAGCAAGTATTATTTCCCGCTTTACACCCTGTGAGCACAGACTTTTCTGCCCTGTTTCTTTACAGCTCCTACTTACTTAACTCTGTTCTTTTCTCCTCACTTACTGTTACAACCTCCTGCATTTGAGAGCTTGACTGCCCAGCAAATTCTGGCAAATCTGGATTTTTTTTATCATACTGCCTAATTCTGTTCCCACTTCTTTGTCACTTAGTTACTTATCCAATGAGACCCAGTTTTTCTTGTCAAAGTTGCACACGTGGTCTGTCCCTCCTTCCTTTCTCCATCTCCCACTTGAGATCTCATCTTCTCATCCCTTACAGGATTTGACTCGTTTTGATTCATTTGGCATCTTTTTGCCCCGTTTTGCCCTTTTTATCTCTTGGCAAAGGGTCAGACTTTGCTGGCTTTCATGTTCCTATTTTTCAAGGTATTCCTTTTCCAAGCTTTCAGATTGCTTGTTTTACTCTCGTGTTGTTCCTGAACTTGGCAGGTAGGAGCCACAGTCAGCACAAGAAACATGATGCCCTATATCTTAATTTAGATCTGCGGAGTCAGATCTGTCACGGCTTGTCGGAACTTTGCTCTGTCGCTCTAGACAAAGTTCACTCATCCAGCATGGGCAAATTGAGACCTTTTCCTAAGGAATCGTTATCTTCCGTTATATTTGGGAAATTCTCTCACAGATGGCACAAACACTATTTTTAAGAAAGCAGTGTTCTGCTGAAAGAGCATTAGAGCCTTGGTGATGTTTATACTGTGTGTGCTAACACTTGGTGCAGGGCTTCTAGGCATTTGTTATCCTGTGCTCTGTTATGTCCTCCTTTCCTAGAGAAGTACCAAATAAAACAACGAGAAGGTGGCAGAGGACAAACTGGCGGGCTTTTATTTGGAGTGCTTAGCGATGAGATAACTTTTATGTACCTTTAAAATTAACACATTCCCTCCTCCACTAGGAATTCTTGTGATAACTGCAAAGGCTTATCTAACTTTCTGAATGGTGTGCTATATAAATCTTTTCCAACATTTTTGCTCTTTACTTTTTTTTTTTCCTGTTCTCCAAGGGTTGTTTTTTCACGTAGTAAATGTCTGACTCCATACTTGTGAAGACATATTGTTACTCTGCTGTGACTCTTAGCACATGTGATAAATCTTTTTATAGACAAAAGCATGCCCCTTCAAGATAATTAATTTCACATGACCTGGGATACCTGAAGTCAAAGACCTTTTGGAATGGATTTTTTTTTTTTTGGCAGGAGAATTCTGAAGCTAAATACATTCAAGAGGGCAGATCAAAAAGATTGATTGGACAATTTTGTGTGTCTAGGGAAATAAGACCCAAGAGAGTCTGTTCTCTTTCTGGTTGAGCCTTTGTGGTACAAGCAAGGAAATAGTTCCTTGCTTGTAAAATAATATACAATCTACTTGTTCCTGATTTTAGCAATGCTCAGTTTAACTCTAAGACGTAGCCTCACTCAAAAAGATAGTTAAGTCTTATTTAAAAAAGGAAAAGAAAACCCAAACAAACTCCAAAAAGGCCTATGAGATCACAAACAAACTCCAAAAATCGGCCTATGAAACTGCATGAGTGGAAAAGAACTGTTGTTTTTATGAACTGACATAAAGCCTTGAAAAAATTATTTGGTGTGCTTTTGTTTCTTATATGGGTTGTTTTTTGACCTCTTCTCAGAGGGAGGCCCTAAGAAATGCAGGAAATTATTTTTCTCTTCTAGTAGGCTATGAGATGTGATAAGGATGGTGAGGCAATAATAAGTTCATGATCTTTCCTGAATTTAGATACTGCATGAGAATTGCTGACTTTCTGCCTTTCTCTTAACTGCTGTTGGCCTCTGCTCTAATGAGTGTACAGTCAGCATCATCCATGCTGGACTTCAAAGCTTGCGATAGTCATATGGACTCTAACTGCTGATTTTAGTTACTGCTCTGGACTTTGAATTAGATTTTGACTGTAATTCACAATCTCAGTTGGTAACTATCCCAGTTATAGTGTTTGTTTATCCTCAGGCATGACAGCTGACTCTGGTATAGGTACTGAAGCAAAGTCATTCCTTCATCTGGTCAGCAGGACCTTTTTTTATTTTTAGAGGAATCAAATTACTATGCTGAAGTTTATATACAAATTCATTTTAGTTCTGTTATGTTATATATCAGTGTGAGTTAATGTAAACGCATTAATAGTAACTCTGGGACATGGAGAAAATATTCGGAGTTACTGATGAATTGTTTGTTTTTATGGCTTCCTATGTCTGATATTTGCTTTTATGTTTTTCCTCTCTTTTAATGTGTACTCAACCAGGTATCTCAGGTGTTCTGTAAAATGAGCTATCTTTAGCTTTTCGACTCCTTAAGCTCCTGTCTATCACCTAGTGGAATTAAGCTTTCTGCTGTATCTCAGTGATTGGTCTTAATTTTTTCTTGTTAGTCTGGAACTTGTTAGTCTGGAGTTATTTAGTTGCGTTTAATTATTTTAGTGATATTTAATTCTGTCTTTTGCTCCTGTGATTGTAAAATTCTTATTTTATATTCAAAATTTGTTTTGTATACTGATTGCACTTGAGCATATTCAGCAAAGATGTACCAAAGGGAGTAGAGCGTACTCAAAGTACATCTGCCAAGTTGCAGTACATCTAACAGTTATGTCTGTTCTTCTGTAACTCCTCCATGCTAATGGAAGGAAAATGGAAAAAGGGAAAACTTTTTAATAATAATAATAATAATAATAAAAGTTATGTAATCAGTGATAAGGGTCTTAAATTAGAAATTGGCAGGATTTAACAGTTTTATTTGTTGACTTGGTTGTTTACTTTTTTCATTGACCTTTTTGCTTTCTGAATTTTCCCACATTGAATTCCCATGTATTGGTCTCATGAGGAAGCAGCACTGGACATTTTTAACCTATATTAGTCATAGTAAAGTGTAGTTCTTACTGTGTTGTTTGTAACTGAGTTTAAAATAAGTGGCTACCATGAATTTCCTGGGAATGGGTTTGAATGTGACAAATGGTTCACGCTGTTCATTAAGCACCATTCAATATTTCTCCTTTCTCAACATAAAAAGGGGATTTGCAACTCTACTACTGTTTACTAAATACTTATCTGTTCCAAAACAAACAGAATCACCAATGCAAACCAAAACAAAAAAACAAATCTAACATCAGATAGGCTCATATAAATGAAGCTGTGTGTGGCTTTTGTTCAACAAACTGAATGCTGATAGCTGAATTTGTACCATCAGTAGCAATGGATGATTCTTTAGGAAAAACGAAAATAAAAATCTGATCTAGATTTCATTTATAGCTTTCTTTGTTTTTGGGGAACACTTTCTGGCAAAGGGAAGGAATGATATTTGCACAGTCATGGCAGGCCTGAATGACCTTTGGAAATCCCTCACACAGCATGTAATCCCAGATGTATGCCAGCAGGTGAGTCCCTGTCTTAAAGATGAATCTAGGTGGAGAGGCTGGAAGGTGGCCAGCAGGCATGTGAGGGCTGCTGCTGTCAGCCTGAGGTCACTGTTAGGTTGCTCCTGCCTACTTGGGGGTGGTTCTCTTGCTACAATGTGCGAAGCTTATGCCTGTGCTGACTGGTCCTTATGGCCTATGCCTTTCTCCAGTTCAGAGATGGCTAAGAAGAGGCAGCTACTGCCTGAGTCAGAGAATTGTAGAATCATTTAGTTTGGAAAAGGCCCTTAAGATCATCAAGTCCAACTATCACCCTCAACGCTACCAAGCACACCACTAAACCGTGTCAATAAGCTCCATGTCCACATGTTTCTTTAGTATCTCCAAGGATAGGCTTCCCTGGGTGGCTCATTTCAATCCCTAACCACTGTCTGTGAAGAAATTCTTCCTGATGCCTAGTTTAAACTTCCTCTGGCACAACTTGAGGCTATTTCTGCATGTCATATCACTTGTCACCTGAGAAAAGAGGCTGACATCCTCCTCACTGCAAACTTCTTTCAGGTAGCCTCACTCCTCCAGATTTATGAATCAGCATTAAATCCACTTTTTGCTGTAGATAGCCAGCAGACATTCTTTCTGCACCCTCCCTGCCTCATTTTATGGAAAGGGCTGGCACCAGAAGTGCTGTCAAAATGCAGTGTAAGGAGATGGGCTGTTTCTGATTATTGTTTGTGAATCCCTTGATAGATAAAACATATGTTGCCAAGCCAAGGTTACAGCAGACCTTTTCTGAGATTGCCTGCAGTCCTTAGCTCCTTTTTTTTTCTTTCCTTCCTATTGCTCTGCCTGCCTTTTTCTTCCCTCTCCCTCTTTTTCTTATGCTAGTCCCTACTGAAGTGAATCAGCTCCTTTCCTGCTGCCAGTTTAAAGCATTTGGGAACTGACTTGGCCTTCTTAGTCTGTTAATTATGTTTTTTTGTCTATCTTATGTAGCCCTTGTCTCTATTGTAGAAAGTGTGCCTGCAGCTCTGCTGGCAAAGCGCTCACAGGCTGTGAAAAGTTTCTGCCAGTGTTTTCTGTGACAGCAAGAAAAAAACAACAAAAACAACTAGAGCATAAGTTACGTGGAGCAAAACTACCTTCTGTTAACTGATACAAGTGTTCAGTGAGGGGGATATGAATGTTTTACACCCTGTACTGGCACAGTTCTTCTGGTAGGATCTGTGTTCCTGCCTGTCCTTTATACTATCTTGGTAAGCTGGGCCCTATTTTGTCTTTCAGAAAGGACTCTTTATCTACCTTGTGTTTGTATAAGGCTTAGCTGGCCTTTAAGTACTTACCAAAGCAACGATGATTAGCAATTTGCCCTTGCTTGAGGGCTTATGGTTTATCACTGTCAGTCTTATAATGCACATACTTGCATTCCTTCATATATTATGTTTGGTGTTGGAGTGCTGCTACTCATGGAATGCTGAACTGTGTTCTGCTTGTGTCATCTTGAAGTAGAAAGTGAATAAAATACTGTCAGTTCTGAAAAGGTAAAATTTAGATTGGCTTAGCATACTGTGGACTCTGCAGGATGCTTTTTTGTCTTTCTCAAATGTGTATTTATGTGTGTGTGTGTCTGTGAATATCTGCACATAGACTTTTTCCAGGAGGCCAGATCTCTTTCTGTAGATTAGATGTGTGGGTGTGGGAAGAGCTGAGGCCTTACGTGCAGTATGGGAGGTGACTTCTGCCTGCCCCTTCTGCCTGAGCTCTGTTGGCTGCAGCACACCAGCACAGAGCTGTCCTGTGGCTGCATTTTCCACCACAGCGTGACTGAGGCAGTGCTGCTTGCACAGGGCACTGCAGCTCTCCTTGTGCTGTGGTGGCTTCATGTTGGTGGGCAGCTCACTAGCAGTTGGTCAGATAACTTGTTGCCAACGGGAGGAAATCCATAGGCATATGCAGTGGAACCTGTCTGAATTCCTCTGTGATTGTGTGTGCTGTGCTTTTACACTGCCTGCTCGTGATAGGCTGCGCACAACCGCTTTATGACTTATGCGCATCTGCTATCACGACAGTGTTTGAGTGGTATTACATCCAGCCAGACCTCTGCTAGCTCCTGCTATCTACCCTCCTGTACAAGTGAACAATTTCTCCATCCCCCTACCAACAGTATCTTCTGTATGGTGATGCAAACCAGATCTAAATCAGATTTATTTCTCTGTATTACCCCTGTGAATCACCTCCTCCCATTACATGCCACAAACTGTACAAGAGATTTCCTGTCCTGCAGCTCCAGCATGCTTTAAAGGTTTAGTCTAGATGCTGTGAGTAGCAAAACATCTGAAGCATCTGAGAAGCGCATGCACTGGGGTGAAAGCTTTGTGCCCTAGAATGTGTATGGTTGAGCTTAGCAGTATGTGATGACAAAACATTATCATATGCTGGGATTTAGTGAATGCTTCTTTTGGGTGTTAGTCTACCAGCTGTGTATCTTTCCACATCCTTTACCTAAGTACGTGTGAATGTGTAATATGCACACTTTCAAGCAAGACTTGTGAAAGTAATTAGAAAATAAATTTGTCAGAAAAAAACGTTTTGGATCTGATTTAGCATTAGAAACAGGCCGATGTCTGTGTATTTTAACTAAGTTGCCTTACTTATATGGTTGTCCTTTCTGTAGTTAGTTCAGTTGGCTGAAACTGAATGAGTGAGATGTGTTTCTGAAAACTGAAATGTGGCTCCCCAGCTACTTAACTCTGATTTTGTATGCATAGTTTTAGTAGTATCAGACCTGGTAAAACTCGACATTTAAGGAAACCCCTAATGAGATCTTGAGGATAACAGATATTTTGTCAGAAAATGGGATTGAGTAGCTTTTTTGTTATTTTTTAAGTTACTAGTGGACATTGAGGCAGGAGGAGGAGCGTGAAGGTACAGAAGACCTGTATCAGCTAATTCATGTCGGATGGACCTTTGACAGCCTTCTTTCTGAAGGGCAATGTTACAAAACAAAGCAATAGGAAAAAGGCAATATTAGAGTTTTAGGGTTTTTTTAAAGAAAATATTCTTCTTTTCAAATCAGCTTTTCAAGGGGACAGCTTAACTGATCTGGCAGCCAGCAAATGAGTATTAAAAAGAAAATGCTCTTACTTGACAGCACAGTCAGCAGCTGTCCTAATCCCCCCTCACTCTGAGAGTATTTGTCCCAATGGATTCTTTCTGAAAAGCCCCAGTTACTTCTTCCACTAGATTAGACCATAGCATTCTTTCACAAATAATTCCTCAAATGTGCCAGGTTTTGTCTTTTGCCATTCTTGCATCTGCCCATTGTTGGCCAGGACATGTTCATTCTCAGTATTAAGCTGCTGATGGAAAAATACAGGGCAGAAAAGAAGGATATCTTCCTGATCACTGTCATAATTCCTTGATTTTTATCTACTACATTCAGTAATGAAGAAGTGCATAAAAAGGAGAAAGTGTCCTTTTCAGGAGTGTACTGCTTAAACGCTATTTTTATTGCCATGTTTGTTTGTTTGTTTGTTCCACAGAGTGGGACACCCCCAGTCAAGGACATGTTCACAGATCTGAAAGATGGAAGGAAGCTTTTGGACCTTTTGGAAGGTCTGACAGGGAAACCTCTGGTAAGAGAAATGTACATGAGTGTGTATTCATGTTGAAAATAAACAAGCTGTCGTGGTTTTTTTTTTTTTTTAATTGTTTGTTTAAATAAGTGTTTAGTATAGTATAGTATAGAGTATAGTCTTATTTGCTGTCTACATTTCCAGTGAATTTCCACAGAATTCTACTGATATATTACATAGAGTCAAGTTGAAATCATTTATGTAACTACTGCATTTGAGGGTTAACAGGATGTTTAGCAAAGCAGGTAAAGTCACTGGTGTTGTTCACACAGTATATATTCTTAATAGAGGTCTTTAAGGGTTTCTTTCTGGATGATTCAGAAGAGTGAACTACTTCTAATATGCTCGTGAAGGATCCCTTAAAGATGAAAAAAAGAAAGGTAACATTTAGTAGGCAAAACAAAAACATGCATCTCCATTGGAAAAATCTTTTGTAATCCGAAGGGTTTGAAAAGGCTGAAAAATTAAACAAGTTTTGTTTAGATTTGAGGATATGCTCGTGGGGCTGAGACTCAGCCTGCTAACACTGATGCGTTTTCGGTCAGATAGATGAGGTGAAATCTGTGCCATCACAGATGGGACTAACCTCTTGATAGAACTTTTTATAGAAATCTCAAGTTGATTTATTGCTCTTAACAGGAAATCTTTAGGCATTTAAAATTTTACCTTTCCAGGTTGCTTTATTTTTCTGAACACGTGCATTTCACTAGTAAGTACTTATAATGATTCGGGGTCTGATTTGAAGTCTGTTGAAGACAACAAGAATTTCTTGGTGTCTAATTCAGTTGATTACTGTGTTCCAAGTTCAGCTTCACACTCTTGCAGTTTGATGATGTTCTACTGCAGGAATTGAATTGTGGTGATTAAAAACAAATGGAGTGGCAGACTCCAGACTGTCAGAACTGTCAGAAGTTGTGGTATTTTTTTTCCTCCTAATTTTTAAGGGAAGAAAAGGTCGGAAAGTGTAACTTCTTCCCAGTACTCGAAGATTTAGCAGAGTTTTGCTGCCAGAAAAATGAATTGCTTCTTGTTAACTCTTGGGAGCAAAAAAATTCCAACTACTCTGGCAAACATTCAAAACCCTCAAATTTTCCTTCGGAACTCCCATTTTGCTGTTGTACTGCCAGTACATAATTTTGCAGATGCTGGAAATAAAAATTCCAGCCTAAGATGAAGTGAAACATGCTTAAAATCAAAGGCCTGTCCTGTACCTTAAATGGAGGAATTTTGTTCTGACCAGTTTTCATCTTGATGTTTATTTTGGAAGTATTGTGGTTGAACTTTCTATTTAAAAAAAAAAAAAAAAATCATGAGAAAAGAAGGACAAGGTTTTCTGTTGCTCACTCACTTATTTTGCTTTGATCAGCTAAATTTATTCTGATACAAACATTGTCAATCTTTTTCAGCCTAAAGAACGAGGTTCCACAAGAGTACATGCCCTAAATAATGTCAACCGAGTACTTCAAGTCTTGCATCAAAACAACGTAAGCATGCTTTTCCACATCTCTTTTTGATATACTTTAAAATTTATTCTTGGTTGTTAATGTGTTTGTAATGCGTAGAATAAAGATTGTAGCACTTAAAGTGAGAATTCAGCAGGTAAATTGTTCTCAGTTTTCTTCATTCAGTGTTATTTCAGTGTCTGGCAACATTGTGAAATCCTAAAATGCAAATCTAATCCTAATATAACTAAGTTCTGTTAGAATTACTAAGATGTGTTCAGCTTTGAAAACAAAGCTGACTTGAAGCCCTGTTATGCATAGACCATGAGCACATCAGGACAAATAGCTAATTTCCAGTGAAGGTGCATGACTTGTACAACAGTCTCTGAGGTTATGACAAGTGCTGTGTCTCTGTTTTCATGTTCTGCTCTCAAAATGCATGAAGATCTTTCCAGTGGCAGCTGTCAAATCTTTCCTGAGCGTTCCTGACTTAGCTCTGCTAATTGATCAGGAAAAACAAACAGAAAACTCCAGCCACTCATCTTTAAGAAAAATGGGAATAATAACTGTTTCTTTTGTTTTAATTTTTGTTCTTACTGTCTAGAAACTAGTAATGCTGTAGCAAAGTAATTTTATTTTTCCCCAGACAACAAATCCTGATAAGCATAGTTGTCTATAATTAGAATTTCTATTTGTGAATATCAAGGCACTGATACAGTTTAATAACAGCATTCTGGCAAAGAAGTACATCTAATGAAAAAGACATGGGCATAGTTATGTAAACTGCTGATTGAAGAATAACATGAATGTGCTATATAATACTGCAATTTCCCTTCCACATTTGTAAACCAGTGTCATATTTCTAGGAAGCAGCTAAAGTTTAATGGTGGGTTGTTTGTTTTCCTTCTTTGAGGTACTGTAAATATTGATTATTTTTTTCCTAAGGATAAGTAATAAGCCTTTCCAGCTTGAAATTAATTTAATTTATGAATATAATAAATGAAATGATATTGAGTTACAGTAATTAATTAGTTCTTCTATAGGCTAGTGTTTCTGGAAGTAAACAGATGGTGTTAGTTAGCTGAAAGTTACTGAGGTCAGGTATGATTTATACCTACTGTTTACCTTCATTAGAAAGTGTTTGTGTTTAAGATGAAGGGAAAGCCAAGAAACAGTTGCTTTCTGTGACCTGAGAGTTTGTGGCCTGCACAGTATTCATAACTTTGAAAACAACTTACGAAATTTTAAAAATCCACATTGCAAGGAACAGGCAAGACTACAAGATGTAGGTGTTCAAATGACGATGGGACTTCATACATCTGATGAGCTGAGTGACTTTATGTAATGAACTTAAACTTTTTTTTGACTTATGGACCAGTTTTTTATTTCAAAGCAAACAAAAGAAAAAAACCCAAATCATTATATAAAGCCAATATCCATCTATGTTCAGTAGTATTAGAAATCTACTGGCAGCATTCTTTTATTGGTTGACTTTGCTCAAGTCTTAGCTGTGCATTAACCATTCAGTGAGTTGCTGGCTCTGTGCCGAAAAACATTGGTTTAATAAAAAAGTCATAAAAAAGTGGGCATATGGATTCTTTTATGTATGGTGTAGATTGCAGGGGGAATACAGTACTTGCAGTACTAATTAGTAATTATTACTAATTAGTAATTATTAGTAAATATTAGTAACTAGTAATTATGCCTGTGATTTAAAAAAAAAAATATTTTTTTTGTTACCCATTCTCAGGAATGTTTCTCTTCTGTTGAGGTGAAAAAGGCTTTTCTCATATAAGTGTTTTGTTTTTGTGTCCTTCTCCTTTGGTCTTTCTGCTCCTTGTGTTCTACAGTGCTCTAGACTGAATTGTTTAATGGTGGGCACTGACAGCACTTCCAGTGTGTTTTTGCCTGTTCAATTTACAGTTGCCTCAAGAAAGTGTATCCTCAGTATTTATGAAGAGGTGTGCATTAAAATTCCATTCCAACTGCTATAAAAACTGGGAGAGGTCAATCCACAAATCCAAGAACTTTGAAGCAGAATTTGTGGTTGGTTCCATGCTAATCTCGACAGCAAAGTTTGGGTTTGATTTCACTAATTGGGACACCTATGTGGAACTGAAAATTGCGTAGATGGTATCTGAAAGCAATGAGGTTACAAATACATTTTGCAGAAGTCAAGCTATTCAGCCTAAAGAATGAGGCAGTTTGTTTGAAGATTGTTTGAGAAGAGGAAAAATATTCACAGAAAACCATTATGTTCATGCATACTAGGAATGTCTTATAACATAAAATGAAACTTTGCATTGTTTTTGCCTATTCTATCATTCTAGGCTAAATCCACTGACAGCCAGAGGGTGGGCTCAGTCACTGTCCTCTGATTGTTCATGTTGTTGAACAGCTAACCAGCTCCTTGGTGTGGGTTTTGTCGATATGAACAGCGCTGTTCCCAGATACAGCTCTTAGGGGTAGTGTAAACTCGGAACTGGATAGTACAACTTTGTTCTGGAGCCAGGATGAGAACGGGATAGAAAAGCTTCACCACAGAGTTGCAATACAGTGTTATTTGTCCGTGGAACTGGAATATGGCTCAGATTATTTGTGAGAATGAAGCCCCGCTCTCTGCACTGTATGGGAACGTGTTTTAGCATCTGCTGTATGGAGGTGTTTGTTTCCTCTGCCAAAGAGAGCTGTTACTAGCTGTTTCCATGGGCCATGGTGGTGATTAATGCTCTGTGCTGTTAGGTTCCTCCAAAAGATGGAGGTTGATGCTTCTTTTCATTGACTGAACGGAGAGGAGTAGCCTCTATTCAGACTGTGCTGTAACAGTGAGTGTCTGGTAGGGTGCTCTAAGCTCATCTTGTCCTGAGTGCTGAATACTTAATGATGGAGTGGGTAGCCTCCTGTATTCTCTTGTATACTGAAGTAGTCTCCTTTCTCCACGCTTTTTTTTATGATGTTCTCAGTTGAAATGTCCGAAGTGTATAGAAAACTTGAACATCTTATTTTTTTTGAGTTTTTCATCTCCTTGTGTAAACTTGTCCTATTTGGATGCTCATTCATACAAAACTTTAACCTTTGACAATGTTGTTTGATAGAGTTGATCTGATCTTTCCAGGTGGAGTTGGTGAATATTGGGGGAACTGACATCGTTGATGGAAATCACAAGCTGACACTGGGGCTGCTGTGGAGCATTATCTTGCATTGGCAGGTGAGGAAGATGTAATGAGATCTCTTCCTTCCCAGGAATCATGTACATCTAATCTGGGATTCTCACAAACCTTTCTGGAGTTTTTGCAGTGTAAAAAAAAAAAAAAAAACAACAAACGTTTCTATTCTGGGCTGGTAAATAAAGACAGGCCAGTGTTTGGTTTCTGACCTCTGTCTGAATTGGCTGCCTCCTGTGGTGTGTATTATATGTGCTCCGTTGTACTCACTCAGTTCCTAGGGCTGTAAAATGCTAAAACATTGTTTGTATTTCTTCCTGAAGATTTAAGCACTTACGTTTGCAGATGTTTTTCTGCTATCTTGGTAGGTTTGTTGGGCTTGCATCTTTTATGCAGCTCTGGAGGTTTGTTTCTCAGTGTCGTAGATTGAATTACTCCCAGTTTATCCACATACCTGAGAGGATCACTGGATTCACTTGGAGGGAGTTCAGCGGATGCTTGTGCATAGCACATCAAACAGCACACTTCCTGTGTTGGCTGAACAGTTATCCTGTTCTGGCCAAAAGCCTCTGCAAAGTTGTATATTTGGGGTTGGTTTACTAATGGCACCCCAGTGCAAAGCAGTAGGAAACATTATACCCCCTCGAGTGTGCTGGTGGCACTGAGGAGCAGGGAAGGGCTGTAACTTGTCGTTTATTACATGGTGCTTTATTGGTACTTGTAATCAGTTGAGAATAAAGATGGCCTGAAGGCTCCTATTCCTGCCTTTCATATAAAGAGTTAAAGCTTGACTCAAAGCTTTTCACAGAAAAGAAGCTTTCCTGGTTTGTAAATTAGCTTGGTTCAAAAGATTTGAAGCAGGAGAAGCGGAGAATGTGTCTGTAAGATGCTGCTGTCTTGCAGGTGAAGGATGTCATGAAGAATATCATGTCAGATTTGCAACAGACCAACAGTGAGAAAATCCTGTTGAGCTGGGTTCGGCAGTCCTCAAGACCTTACAGTCAAGTCAATGTTTTGAACTTCACAACGAGCTGGGCAGATGGACTTGCTTTTAATGCTGTCATCCACAGACACAAGTAAGTGACACAGTTCTTCTTTTACCTACTGAAGTAAGCTGTGGTTTTTTTTTTTTTTTTTTTTTTTGTGTGTGTGTGTATGTCTTTGTGCTTGAGCGTTTGTAGGCTTCTAGCCTGTTTTCAGTAGTTCATTTTTGTTGTAGTAACAATGCATAGATATTGCTGGACCCTTGCCAAAAACAAAGCCAAGGCAGCAGTGCAACTCTCAGAATTCTTGCATGCACACTCACTAACAGGATTTACATCCTATGGAGGTATGTACTATACAGAGAGTGTGCTGAATGGATATCTGTATTGATAGATCTGTATCAGTTACGTTGCTTCTCCTTGCACTTTCTTCATTTTATCTTCCCTCACATGCAATGGGAAAAACTCCTCCTTCAGTTTGCCATATCACTTCAGTAGGAAAGTAGAGAAACTTCAAAATGAAGGAATGAGAAAGATGGGCTTTGTGGCTCTTTTTAGGTTTTTATTATACATTACTTGAAAGACTATTCAGCACTTTCAGGAGGGCAACTTTTTGCATTTTTTGTTGAGTAGCAGAATGAAAGGAGAATAGAGTAGTTTTTCTTTGTATTTTATAATGAATGGTGTTAAAACAGCTTGTGTTCTTTCTGATTTTGGGAGCCTATAGAAATCTTCATTTTACAGACTCCTACAATGCTCGCATACCTTTGTGTCTGATCTGTCTGCTTCTGGGCGACTTAATGAAGGCAGTTTTCTTTTGCATGGGTTGACTGTTCTTTACCATAAGTAACTACTTCAGTGTGATAATGGCATGATGATATTACCTCTTAGCCACCAGGTAACTGTCATAGCAAATAGTTCATACGTGCTGCATATAAATATTCAGGGTATATAATATTCAGGGTATATTCACTTGGTAAAGTGTTCACAAAGCCTGCTTTGAGCCTGCTGTTCTCTGATCTTCAGCCTGTGCTGACTGAGCTATCACAGGCTTGCTGCTTTCAGCCTGGGTGTGGTCTGATGTTACCTGTGTGTCTTCAGGAGCTTGCTGGTGTTCAGCCTGCATGCATATATGGGGAGCAGATACCCATTCTGAAGTCTTCTGAAAGTTTGGAAGTGCTTTTTTTGGAAAAGGCAGAGAAATACTAATGGAAGTCTCTGGAGCTTACACTGTCAGAAGTGTTAACAACGTGTGATCTTTACAGGTGGTTTTCTTGTCAGTGTAATTGTCTGTAGAGGCATAGCTCTGCCAGTGAACATAAAGCTTTGTGTTAGAGCACCAGCTTTAGACACAGGTGAAACTCGTGTTCCTAAGAATGAATACTGAGAAGGACAGAGGTAGTAAAATCAGCTTTAGGCTGTTAGTGGACCTTATGCACTGTGACTCTCTGTTTGGGCTTTCTCAGTTCTGAAATATGTGAGCTCTGCTCTTTCCAAAGCACTGCTATGTAGCAAAAGCCCCTGATGAAACCTTTGCATGACTGTGCTTTCCTCTGGCTTTGGAAAACTTCTCATAGTTAGCTGTCTCTCCGCTGTTCTCTCTGAGCCTTTTAGTCCCTCTTCTGGGAACCTGGCAAGCTCAGAATTCTTAACACCTGCAATCTTTCAGTGGAACACCATTTTCCTCACACTTCTCAGAACTCTTGAGCTGGCTTTAAATCTAGGCAGCCTTTGAAAGAGAGAACCTGTAAAAGACCCTTGCAGGGAACAAAGGGATTGAGGGGTGTTGCAGAATTGGTAGGACAACAAAGCTGTTTAGCTTACCTGGATCAATATTGCCTCCATGCCTAAGGAATACTTTCAGTATCATGTTTTTTATTTAGTTTTGTCCTCAGACACATATTATAGGGGAGTTTTTGTGGTTCCTATTAAGAGCTTTAGTAGCTCACTTTTCTCTTTATTGTCTATGAACAATCGCTTATAGTTTTACCTCTTGGTTGTAATATTTAATAACTTTATAACACTTGCAGTACTTAAGTTATATGAGGTAATAGGACATAAAACATTTTATTGTGTTAGTCTCTTTCATTTCCTAATAATAGCCAAGTTCTTTTTTGAATTTAATTCTGCTCTTTGGTACAGTTTTTTTTGCTCCTAGGTCAGTACCTAGGTTGCATTCTATTAGAATTAGTGTTACTGTGTCAGTAGGAGGGTTAGTGTGTATCCAATCCATTTATTGCAAAACATTTTTCAATGTAAAAGTCTCTTACAAAACTTCGTGAATCTGTGCAGCTGTCTTTTGCTTCTTGCATTGAAGTACAGTATTCCATACACATGTATTGGGATCTTTACATATTTGCCCCCCTGCCCCAGCTTTTATTCTGGCTTTTTGCTCCTCAGACCCTGTTGGTTTACTGCCTTCCTATTTCACTAAGTGTGATGATTCAGCACATGTTAAAAGAATACTCTCAGGTCAATTTATAACTGAAATAAGAATTAAAAGAACTGAAGTCAAGCCCAGCTTTTCCTCCCCAGTTTTCTGTGGAATGCAGAATCAATAGCCGTATTTTGATGAGACGCCACTATACAGAGGAATGTAAAGTATTTTAATGGTTCGTAGCTTTATGGCTGTGTTGCTGCAGCACTAGGCTGATTATGCCCTGTGGGTATAGATAGCAATGGGAGGGGGCCCTCTTTGCTGATTCTTTTTCTTATTCCATACTCTGCTCTTTACCACTTAGATCTGCTGGTATGCTTTTGGGTATGCAACTGGGCTGGAGATTTGCTTTGGTTAATGCTAATGGAAGGTGAAGGGTGCTGGGCTGCTGGTGCTGTAAATCTGTCTGCTCACAATGTGACTCATAAATGCTTCAGATTATTTTTTTTAAAGCATGGACGAAAGTGGCATGGTGTGGTAGGTTAGCAGGTGTGGAGACTCCTGCTCCTGGCTGTGATGACCTCGGCTGGTCACTGAGCTACATCACAAGTTTGGAGTGAGGCTCTCTAGAAATAGAGTGATCACATAGCATGGCCTGATGCAAAAATCCTATAGTGGGAATAACACTGTAAAAAGAAAGAATTGAAGAAAACTGGTTACAGAAGAAATTTGAAACACAGATTTACTAATTTTCTCGTTAGTAGCACTTCACCTATAGTTGCGTTTAATTAGTATATATAGGAATGAAATGTGGATGGTGGTGAGGACATGTGGTCATTTATCTGTTTGTGATTGCCAGTGTGTCACCAAGGATATTTTTGTACATCTGTGTTTGTGAATGTACACTGAAATTTGTATTTTGTATGTATGTTCAAGTTTATATTACTTCTGTAGCTTCCTTGACATCCATAACTTAAAGACACACGCCATTCAGAATTTTAAATTTAAATTAAATTCACTGTTCTATTTTCTGTTTTGTCTTTTACTTTCAGACCTGAGTTCTTCAGCTGGGATAAAGTTACAATGATGTCTCCAGTTGAGAGACTGGAACATGCTTTCAGCATAGCCAAAAACCACCTGGGAATTGAGAAACTGTTGGATCCTGAAGGTGCAAGATAGTTATTCTACTTGAGATTTGCAGCTTTTTGAGCTCTTCTTCAAGAAAATGCTTATATAGACATTTATTGCTACAAATTTCAGCAATTTTGTGCAGTGGTATTTTGTTTCGGTCCCTTAAATTTGAAGTTAAAAGTATGTAAATTGTAGGGTAAGAGTATGCTTGTGTATATGTGTTTCAGCTTCTTTGAATGTCAAGGTTCAGAATGGCTTACCCTTCAGAGACAGCATACAGGAACATAAACAAAAACATGTACCAACTTTTATTTTAGGGAGGGGTTCTATTGCAAACATACTTTTCTGATGAACTAGAGCACTTTGTAGAATGGAATAGCTTAAGAGTTTCTGATCTTTTATTCTTTGTTATAAGCACTGTATGTAATAGTATCTGTCAATGCTGTGAATACTTACTGTGAATGCTCATCAGGAAACTTGTATGGCCCTTTCTTAAAACCCTGAGCTGTCACTCTGAAGTGAATCTCTGAAGATCCATTCTATATGACAAATTTTCAAACTTTATAGATTGAAACACCATCACCTTTTTATTTACTTTTTATTTTTAAAAGTAAGCTGAATTGGTAGAACTCATAACCCCATGTATATGTGAACCAGAGTCTGTGAAACTCTTTTCTAGATGAAGAGTAAACAAATGAACTGACCTGTGCTGAAAGTGAGGATAGAACTCAAGTAGAAGTGTCTTTTTGAGGGATTTTGTTCCTGAACTGCATTTCTTCTTGGGAAATGCTCAAGAATGGTTCCAAAACCATTTTTATTCCTCAATAACTACAGGTTTGGGCTCTTCAAAAAGGTCATGCCTTTTAATGTAGGGTAGAAAATTATTTTTGTATTAATTTTTTCCTTCGTACTTCATGCTTTCAACATGTGTAAACACCTGGTCTTTTAGACAAAAGCTTACTAAGGGTAATTAACAGGGGAACATGTGGTTTGCTCTGTATGTGAAATATTACTGTCTTAACTGTATTCTGTGTAATGATTTAGAAAAGCAGTTTCTTTATTAATCCCTCTTCCCTTTTTTTTTTTTTTTTTTTTTTTGTTTTAATGCAGATGTTGCTGTACCACTTCCAGACAAAAAGTCTATTATCATGTATTTAACATCTTTATTTGAGGTCCTTCCTAAGGAAGTCACCATGGAAGACATTCGGGAAGTGGAGACCCTCCCAAGGAGATTCAAGCAGGAATGTGAAGATGGAGAATTCGGCTTGAAGCAAGTATGTTTGTTATTGAGGCCTGGCTGAGTCTTGAGATGTAATTCTAGCTGATCTTCAGGCTTGTCAGTTCCCTGGAACATGCTTTCTATCTTATCAACATAATTGGGAAAATATGAATAATTGGGAAAATATGAAATATCATACCATCTTTTTGATTGCCTTCATCGACTTTATCTTCCTTTTCCTTTTTTGATTCATGTGTATGTTCCTTTTCACAGAGGTAGAAAGTTACATCTACATTGTGTGTTTTGTCTGTTTGATTTATATTCCTTATTTATCTTGTGAAGTTGGAGAGAGTAACCTGAAGTCTGCAACAGAGTTAGCAGCAGGGCTGCTAGTGGTGGTGGGGTTTGGTGGGTATTTATTTCTGTGGGAGGTCCACTGCCCTGTTAAATTAGTAAAATTAAAGTTTTCTATCCAGATCCTTTATTTTAAAATGGAAGTTTGTTAGTAACTGTAACTGTTGGCCCCTCTCATTAGGAATGTACCTAATAGTTTTAAAATTTTAACAAGGATTAAAAGGGATGGTAGTTGTTCTTAGTATCATTTTTAAAGCATCTCTTCAGTTTTTTGAAGATGTCACTTTTCTGTTGGCTGCTTAGGCTGTAGCACCTGAAGAGGAGCAGAGCAGTTCTAGAGCGGAGACCCCCAGCACAGTGACAGAGGTGGATATGGACTTGGATAGCTACCAAGTTGCTCTGGAAGAAGTTCTCACGTGGTTGCTGTCAGCTGAGGATGCATTTCGGGAACAGGAAGAAATATCTGGTGATGTTGAAGAAGTCAAAGAGCAATTTGCCACCCATGAAGTAAGCAGTAAGCTTTTCTGAAGTTATTTTGTGGTTTTAGTTTTTTTGGTTTGTTTGTTTGTTTTTTGTATTTTGTGTGTGTGTGTGTGTGTGTGTATGTGCAAGGGCTGCAAAACTTCTGTTTTTTGGTTCTTATCAAAATACTGCTAGCCTGTTTCTTTTGTCTTGGTAAGTTAAAAGCACCTGTAACTTTTTTTTTAATGTACAAATAATTGTTCATTTGGCAGTAAAATAGATCTTCCTAGGAGAAACAGTATAGCAGGTATTGAAACTTTTTTTTAGCTGGCTTTCTGTGGCTGGCTCACTGGTGTCGTAGTCATAAAATTATTTAGGTTGAAAGAGAACTTGAAGACTATCTGGATCCAACACCTCTGCCATTGTCAGGGACGCCTTCTACTAAACAAGGTTGCCTCGAGCCTCATATAACCTGGGCTTCAGGGATGGAGCATTCACAGCTTCTCTGGGCAACATGTTCTCGTGCCTCATTTGCAGTATCTGTATTACAAAACGAATCCAGCCTGATTCTCATTTCCCTGCCAACTTCTGAAAAGTTTGGTCTGCCCAATGTTATCTGCTGTGAAATTGATAATCATTTCAGTTTAATTCAGTGGTCTCTCTGTCTTGATTAGCATAGTTTTCAGAAATGCATTTACTTCAGAATCTTGGTTGTTTGTTTTTTTTTTTTTTTAAACTACTTTGTTTTGGTTCTGTTCAAAGTCAAATATTCTAATGTTGCAGAAAGATTGAAGTGTTGTGTTAGATGTTTTAGTTTTCTACTGTGTCAGCTTACTGTATACAGCTTCATCTAAAATATAATTACAGGTCAATATGAACTTTTAAAACTGCGAGCAAAAGAAAGAGGTCGTCTGGATTTTCACTGAGTATATGAATTTTAGTCAATAACTTTCAGAGTTCAATTTACTTGCTCATGACACACTTCAGATTTTATTTGGTGTTGATCATAGGTTAGTTGGTAAGTTCTTGGTGCATTTGTTCAAACACTGTACCAATGCAGACTCCTGTTAGGAGCTCACAGATCAGTGATGTGCCTCCTTGTACTGTTTTCCAGGCTTTTATGATGGAACTGACTGCGCACCAAAGCAGTGTGGGCAGTGTCCTGCAGGCTGGGAACCAGCTGGTGGCACAGGGAAATCTGTCACCTGAAGAGGAGTTCGAGATTCAGGAACAAATGCTGCTGCTGAACTCCCGCTGGGAGGAGCTCAGGGTGGAGAGCATGGACAGGCAGTCCCGGTGAGTCATGCCTCACAACCTCTCCTGAAGCTGCAGGACTGGCCTCTGTTGCATACTGCATCTCAGAGGAATTGCTTTTCATCCACTTGGTGCGATACTTTTTTTTGTGTCACAAACTGAAAAGCTAATTCTGAAGCCCATCCTCTTCATACTTTCCAACATAAACAGAGGAAATGGATATAACTTTTCTTGGATTCTTAAGTAAGAGTATTTTAAGACTTCTGTTACATAAGCGTACGAGACTAAATATATTATATCTACATGCAGTAGTTACATAAACCTGTTTTTTAATATTTTCGGTAGCTTAAGTTCCTGAATAAAAGATACAGCAGATGTGAATAGCTTTATGTATTTCCAGAGTTAAAGAGCAGTTAATGGAATTTTTTCCCACCAGTGCATTATCAAGCTCAGAGGTACACATCAAGGAAGAAACAGATTGCAGCTCTCAGCAGTGGTGGTTCTGGTAGCAGCAAATTGCAGTTTCAAAACAGTCTGTGGTATAAATTGCATAATTCACTATTATTTGATGGTACTTAACTAGTTTATGAATGGTGGTGTGTTTTTCATTTCATAAGTAGAACTTAGTCTGTTTCCCTGGGAAGACTGTTTCTGAAATGACTCTGCCTGTATTTCCCCCTGTAGCCTGCATGACATGCTGATGGAGCTACAGAAGAAGCAGTTGCAGCAGCTGTCTGACTGGCTGACAGTTACAGAAGAACGCATTCAGAAGATGGAATCTCAACTTTTAGCTGATGATTTAGAGACCCTTCAGAAACAGCTAGAAGAACACAAAGTAAGCCTTTCTTCTGTAATGTGAAGTGTTGATAGGAAGGCTTCCTTAGCTGAGGAGCTTTCTAAAGGATGAGGATGAGGAACTGGACATTCTGTAATATGTTAGCACTGATGAATATAGGAGAAATCGTGTTATCTTTGCTTCATGCAAGAAATGAGGCCTTTCCAGATGAATTGTTGCTATAAGGGACAGCATGAAATGTGTTGTAGATAACAGACATTTAATGACTGTCATGTGTTGCTAAGGCATATTTGAGATTTGCCACTTAAAATAACACGGGAGTCAAACATATTGGGAATGACCTCTCAATTCTACTCCCTGCTATTACAGAGGTTGCATCCTAAGGAAGTGATAGATAGGACTCTCTGTGTACAACTTCTTTGAATTGGTTTGGTTCTCAGTTAAGTTTCTGTATAGAAGTATAGCCTTTAGCTATGCTAAAAAGGCTATACTGGTTTTTTGAAAAGTGATCTTTTAATATTTTTCATGCTTGCAGCTTTGGTTTTTGAAGTCATTGCTGAGGTTTGACCTTCTCTCTGACTTGGAACATACCTCACAGGGCAAGAACTGCTAAGTATTCTTAGCCTGTGTAGTTTCTTGTCCCACACTTGCATTCTTGCTCTTGTCTTCAAAGGCTATGGAGCTCGAGACTTGTTGATCATACAGTAGCTTAAGATTTTCTGGGATGGAAAGTGATATTTACAGTACTTTGAAGGAGTATGGATATTGCAGAGTTATTTGAGAGGTAGGCTTCAACCAGAAGCTTAGCTGCCAGAAGTTGTATGAAGATTTAAATGCACAGATAATTTTATACTAATTGGAGTGGTACACTTTTTGCAGTTGCTAGGTATCCGTTTGTGTCTATTGTATTTGGTACTTAAGTTTTGAGAAATGTGAATTATTAAATATTAAAATTCATATTAAATATTAAATTCATAGTGGTTTTTCCATTTGACGTATGTATTCAATTTAAAAATGTATATATTGCTAAGTATCAAAGTATCAAAGGATAAGTTCTCTTATCTATAGCAGTAGATGTATAGAAATTCAGTGTAACTGTCATATAATTCTTCTAGACAAGAACAGTGCATACTTTCAAAAACATTTATTTATTTTCCAGTATTTTAACAGAAGGGTTTTAGATTATTTTCTAGCAGTCTTGCTAAATATTTGCAGTTTGTAATCAGTGATGTGTTTTCTAGAGCTTGCAGAATGACCTGGAGGCAGAACAAGTGAAGGTAAACTCCCTAACGCACATGGTTGTCATTGTTGATGAAGGCAGTGGGGAGAGTGCGACAGCTATTCTGGAGGAACAATTGCAGGTAAAGTGCTAGTGGTTTTTTTGTTTTTTAATTGCAAGCATTTAAAATATTTGCATATAATTGCTAATCAACATTTTTGTGCTTAAAGACAGTTTGTCTTAGAAAGCAATTTTAAGTAATACAGTTTTAAATGTAAGATTAATGTAAAGAATAATTAAACTTGCTCAGCATGAAACCTGTGAAAGTTATTTAGGCTTTCAGACTAAATTCCTGACTAGTCAAGCTGCTTGCATCCCCGGTGACTCAGGCACTTTTGTGGTGCACCTTTTCAACAGTTTCACTAAAATGGGGAAACACACAGTACAATTATTCATTTCATATAGGTAATTTTCGTCAGAGAGTTATAATTTAATGGAAAAATATATAAACACGTGAACAGAATTTATCTAGGAAATACTGTATGAATTATTTTCCTGTTTTTTTTTGTTTGTGGGTTTTTTTTTGGGGGGGGGGGGGGAGGTTATGCTGTATCCCTTGTAAAGCGTTTAGAAAAAAGGATCGATTAAAATGGAATTCATGAGATTTTAATTGCTCCTTTTGAGGTCAGTCATATAGCTCCCTAAGTTCAATGTATGCTCTTGAAATGTTTAACCTTAAGCTTTGTGCAAAACAACAATCAACAATGGCACCTAATGGCAATAAGGTAATTATTCTAAGGAAAGAGGTTATCGTGAAGAAAACACTTTTTTTTTAATATCTGATTTTTGGATTTGCTTGTGAATATTCATGAATGCTTCCTGCTTTTATAGAAGCTGGGTGAGCGGTGGACAGCCGTTTGTCACTGGACTGAGGAAAGACGACTCAAATTGCAAGAAATCCAGCTTTTGTGGCAGGAGCTGCTAGAAGAGCAGGTGAGCTCTGTGGGTTAACCACAGTGGTTTTTTATTTTTTTTTAATTTTATTTTTTATTTCTTAAAGTATCTCTTAGCGGGGTTTAACAAAATCTCAGAAAATACCTGTAAAGAGATAGAATTTTGGTTACTGTTTGGATTCCCAGTATTTCTTGAATAGTACAGTGCAAGTATTTACTCAACTTTTAGCAAGAAATTTTATGCCTCCTCATAAAACAGGTATTTGAAGCTATTTAATGTTCTTGTGGGATTAATACTTCTGAAAATTTTGTTACTTAATATTTATCTATTTCAATGTATTCTACAAAATAAGAAAGATTAGAGTCACTACACTCTGAATCTTTGACAAAACTATTATAGAATGGTTAGAAGGGGACTTAAAAACAATCTACTTCCAAACCTCCTGCCATGGGCAAGGACAGCTTCCACTAGATCAGGTTTCTCAAAGCCTTATCCCTCCCCTAGGGATGGAGTATGCAGTTTCTCTGGGCAGCATGTTCCAGCATGCATTAGAAATAGTGTGGCCAGCAGGAGTAGGGAGGTGATCATCCCCCTCTACTCAGCTCTGGTGAGGCCGCACCTCGAGTACTGTGTTCAGTTTTGGGCCCCTCACTACAGGAAAGATGTTGAGGTACTGGAGCATGTCCAGAGAAGGGCAGCAAAACTGGTGAGGGGTCTGGAGCACAAGTCTTATGAAGAGCGGCTGAGGGAACTGGGATTGTTCAGTCTGGAGAAGAGGAGGCTCAGGGGAGACCTCATTGCACTTTACAACTTCCTGAAGGGAGGTTGGGGTGAAGAGGAGTTTGGCCTCTTCTCCCAGGCAATGAACAGAACCCAGGGAAATGGCTGCAAGTTGTACCAGAGGAGGTACAGGTTAGACATGAGGAGAAACTTTTTCTCTCAAAGGGTGGTCAGGAACTGGAATGGCTGCCGAGGGAGGTGGTGGAGTCGCCATCCCTGGCAGTGTTCAAGAGGCATCTGGATGAGGAGCTAGGAGATATAGTTTAGTGCTTGTGGTGGCAATGGTAATGAGAAGGCGGTTGGACTGGATGATCTTATAGGTCATTTCCAACCTTGTGATTCTGTGATTCATTGCATCAGTAGCCTCATAGTAAAGATTTTCTTCCTCATATCCAGTCTAAATCTACTCTCTTTTAGTTTAAAATCATTACCCCTTTCACTGTCACTGTAAGTTCATGTTAAAATTCATTCTCCAGCTTTCTATAGGCTCTTTTTAGGTACTGGAAGACCTCAGTGACGTCTCCCTGGAGCCTTCTCTTATCCAGTCTGAACAACCCCAACTCTCTAAGCTCCTCTTTGTAGGAAAGGTGCTCTGGTCGTTCTCATGCTCCTCCTCTGGACTTGCTCTGTGAAATTCTTGTACTTATGCTGGGGGATCCAGACCTGGATGCAGTACACCAGCTTGAGTCTCATGGGATCAGAGTGGAATGGGGACAGTCACTTCCCTTGGCCTACTGGCTGTGCTTGTTTGGATGCAGCCCAGGCTGTTGTTGACATCCTGGAATACAAGCACACTGACAGCTTATGTTGAGCTTCCCTGGTGAGGCCACATCTGGATTACTGTTCTGGGCTCCTCAGTTCAAGAAAGGCAGGAAACTTCTGGAGTGAGTCTAGCAGACGGCCACAAAGATTATTAGGAGAAACCTGGAGTATCTCCTCTTATGAGGAAAGGCTGAGAAACATGGGACTATTCAGCCTGGAGAAGAAAAAGATGGAGGGGATGTTACCAATGCTTGTAAATACCTAGTGGGTGTGAGTCAAGTGGATGGGACCAGGCTCTTTTTGGAGCTACCTGGCAACAGGACAGGGGGCAGTGGGCACAAACTGGTACACAGGTCAGTATGGTGAAACGTGCAGCTTGTGTCAGGTTTGTTGAGTCTAGGCAAACAGTCACATTGTGAAGAAGATGGCATTGTGAGTTTTCTCTTGCTTTGATATTGTGCATTGTGGGTGGACCTTGAATACTACTAAAACATGAATGGTACCAAAATAGTAACTGTTGCATGTTTTCAGCTGTTAGTCAGATTTGCCTGCCCTACTGCTAGAGCTAGAGCTTGTTTTGTGAAAGAACTTAAAAATATTTGATGACTTTTCCTTTGAAGTTTCTACTGAAGTTGTTTTGTTTTCTTAAATAATGGCATTTATCACTGTAATCTATTGTTTAAACTCTGCAGTACACAGTGTGTTTAGATATTTAGAAGAAATCAAACTGTGCTGATACAGTTGTTGTTGTTGCAATCGGTTACAGCCTGGTTTCTTTGACAGATATTTTGTCTGCATTTTTTAGGTTGCGTACGTGATTCTCCCTGACCGCTCCCATATCTACCTACAGTAATATTGCTAATCCAAAAATGCGACTCGTGATCCTTGCTGTTAATACAGATGCAAGGTTCAAGTTCTGGCTTATCCAATGCCATGTTACTATATATTTTTTACTTTAAAATACTGTCTTATCATACGTGTATATATATATATATATATATATATATATATATATATATATATATATATGATTATGTGCTAACATTTTCTGGTAGCTCTTGAGCAAGGTAAACTGAACTGAGAAATAAGGAATCCCAAAAAAGCTTTTCTCTTTACAGTGGTCAAGGTACTGACTACAGCTGCTGTTTTGATGACTCTATGTGAACATTTTTCTGGCCTTTTCCACCTTTATTTGCTATGCATATAAAAATAACCATTTATTGACTGTTACAGAACTGTTGAGAGTGTCAGCTTCCATTGCACTTGCTTGGCTCTCAGATTTTTTTTTTTTATTTTTTAAAATTGCATGTAATTATGTTGCTTTGAACAAATGAAAAACCTTCTATTCTTGTTTAATGTAGAATGTCAGATATCAGGTAATCAGGAAGTAGAAGTTAATTTCAGCTGGTTTAGGTCGGCCTGTATTTGCATTAATTTTTCAAGTTGATACAACACATTCATTACTGTCAGGTTTGACTTACAGATTTCTATTCAGTAACGGACCGAAAAATTCAATTTGAAACCGATTAAAACATCTTGATAACAGAGAAGTACCTGAAACATTTAGTTAATATTATTTCTCCATTTCACTCAGCCATGTGGAGAGATGAATAGTGTTGATGCTTAAGCCTTTTTTTGGCTAACTAGAAATTTTTTTGAAAACCACATTGCCAACTCAACACAATTTTTACCACTCAGGAAACAAATTCCTCAATCGGTGCCAGATATTTCTCAGCACTGTGATAATTATATTTCAGTTTTCTAAGGGGAGCTATCTTTGACTGCTGATTTAGCAGAAGTTAATTGTATACATTGAAGGATTTCTAAGCTCCTCTGTTATGCATAAAAAAAGTTGGCTGGGATGGCAGCTTGATTTTTCCAAAGAAGGAGTATTTGGTGTTCTCCCAGCCCTTATAGTGTTTCCACCACTATAACATTTGCTGTCTGTACATTTTGCACATTGTTTTACAGTGGCAATAAAAAAAACTTGCCTTCACCCCTTGGCCAAGAAGTTGCTGTAGTCAGTTCTGGGCCAAAGCTAGCCTGAGAAGCTTCTGTCTGTTCTGAAGTGTTTTCAATGAAAAAAACTGTCTGCCTTGCTCCATTATTTTATTTTATTTTTCTTCAACATAGAGGGGTAGCAGTGTGCAACTGAGCTTCACTGAGGAAAAAGCTACATATTGAAGTCTATGGTGATAGCTGTGCAGTAGTGACAAAATAATACAAAATGTATAAAATCCTTCCTGCCACTTGATGCTGATTTACTGCAGGAGTTTCCATGAGAGTACTGTGTGACTAGAGTGAGACTCCGGAGAGATTTCCTAGAAAAAAAGTTAAACACTCACTTTCTTGCTTTGCCTCGAGCTAGTAATCTCCAGAGCAGACTGCTCTACCTTTCAGAAGTTAATGAGATAGTGTTTAAAGCTAGTTTGCAACTGAAAGTAGATATATTAAACACGGTGTTAACTAATAAACGTTAGAGTCTATGACTGTCTGGGTTAAAAAGACTCTGAATTAACAATGTAGCTTCTGTGCTTCTGTGAGAAAACTGTCTGTAATGGCTGGTTTTGAATTGCTGAGGAAGAAGGGTGGAGAATGAAAGCAAGCATACATGCAGTTTTGTTACTTTTAATTCCAGTATTTATAAATCCTGCTTTATAATGGATATTTTGTCTATATGAATAACTTGGAAATACTGATTGTATTGATTTTTTTTATTTTTTTTTCTGAAAAGTATTACTTAATTTTCCAGTCTGATTTTTTTTGTCCCCCTTTAATGTAGTATTTTGTTTAATGTGAACTGAAATTGTAGGAATTTTAGAACTTGTTTGAAATGTAAAGACCTTAAAGAAGAAACTGTCAATAGCTGTTTGACAAACTTGGCATGTTCTTATGTTATTTTCCTTGTAATCTGCAGTGCTTATTGAAAGCTTGGTTAACTGAGAAAGAAGATGCCTTAAGTAAGGTCCAGACAAGCAACTTCAGAGACCAAATAGATCTGAGCGTGAATGTTCGAAAGCTAGCAGTGAGTATTTGTATTCTGATCTATCCTTTCAAATCTGAGTTTCAGTGAATGGCAAGTTATGAGTTTGACTCCAGTAGGAGCTGTGAATGCATTGTAGTCTGGAAACCAGACTTGTGATCTCTCTTTGTCAGATTATTTCACTTGAATTTTAAAAATCTGCTTACAACTTTCTCCATAGTCGTTCTAGGTTGGTGTGACCTACTCTGGAACAGCTAACCTGTTTTAAGAATGTTTGACAGTCTTTTAGTCCACTAGACAGCTGTGTTTTCCAAGTTGTGATGTGTGTGGGTTTGTTTTTTAATGCATTGATACAGGTTATACTAAAAATAATCATTTGTAACTGTAACTCAAGAGCTGTAGCAGATTAATAGCTTTTTTAGGGATGTGCTTTCCTTGTGTGTATTGTTAATGTTTTGTTACACAAGAAACCTGTGCTAGGTCTGGCTTAGGTAGTACATTTGTTCATGGAATTAAAGACCAAGAGGTGGCAGAATTCCTACTGTTATGTTTTAATATTTTCTTTTAACCTCAGATTTTGAAGGAGGACATGGGTATGAAACGACAGACACTAGACCAGCTGAATGAGCTGGGTCAGGATGTGGCCCAAATACTTGGGAATAGCAGAGCATCCAATCAAATTGACCATGATCAAGAGGAACTGACTCAGAGGTGGGACAGTTTGGTTCAGAAGCTAGAAGATTACTCTAACCAGGTACTTATTTATGCTCTGGTTTTTCTTTCTTTCTTTCTTTTTTTTTTTTTTTTTTAATCTATTTAGGTGTGTATACTAACTATTGATTTGAGCAAAAAGTGTCAAGGCAAGTTCTTGGCACCTAGCTAGAGGTCAATGAATTCTCTTTCGCATGATTTTTATCTGTGGAAAAGATGTCTTTTTTTTTTTTTTCCACTTTCAGAACAAGTTCTTTACCTAATACCATTACTCTGTTCTCAGAAAGATTAAGCTTTATTTTTTTCTGATGAGTAAAGCAGGCTTATTGTGTATTTTCAATCGATACAAATGCTTTAAAACATTTATAAGAATTCTACGAGTGGACTAAATTTCGTACTAATAGAAAACAAAGACAAAGCTCAGAACAAATAAATAAATGGGAGTCGTAGAGGCGTTTCTTATCAGCGATGTCTTATCTGTTGAAATCAGAGCAGTTGTTTGTTTGATATGTAAGGTTGACAGCCAGGCTGGACTGCTAAGTGTTTATTTTAGTATTTTGAGTGCTTGCTAATATTTCATTTAGACAGAACTCCCACTGGCTTCTGTGAGAACTTTGACAGTTTTATATCTCATGTGCCTCTTTTTGGTGATACTGAAAGATGATTATGGTGATGACTGCAGTGCTTCTTCACAATCCATTTAGCATATAGTAAATGAGTTGTGTGATCTATGACTAGGGTCCATTTCAGCCTTACTTTGTTATTGCTCAGTACAGTGCAGAGTGCTTAATCCCATGCTTGTCCATTCACTCCCCCCAAAACCAAGCATATGCTTAGCTAAAACGTACATCAGTCTCACGGGAATTAGTCTGTTATAACATATGGAAGAATGTGGAAGGATTCTACTGACTTCAGTGAGTTTTTACATTAGTTTTTAGGTCACCTACTCTGTGTGTCTGCTCTTTCTAAGTTTTGTGCTTGATTTTGTGAGGAATGTGTTATACAGATATAAAACTGTATGTTAATAAATACAAAGGACCTTGGTACCTTCTGTAAATGAACTAAGCAGTTGTGGAAGAAAATATACAGGTAATGGATTGTGTTGATTTAAATTCAGTTTTGATAGCATGAAATTCTTATTGAACTGAGAATTTTGGTGCATAACTCCCATCTGTAAAACGAGAATAATGGTCTTTTCCTTGGGAGTGCTTTGGCATCTATGATAACAATAATTCATGAGTACTTTTTGAAGGATAGGTATGATCACTTGTAGGAGTGAAAGAAAGGGCTTTTATTACTGATGACTAAAAAGAACCAAACAAGCAAATTACAGTTTGCCTTAGAAAATGGTATTTAACCCATTTTGTTAAATCATTTTGTGTAGGTAACTCAAGCTGTAGGAAGTGTAGGGATGCCACAGATTTCACAGAAGACTTCTGCGGAAACAATGTCATTGAAAGAAAAGGTGGTGGTAAGAGAATCCAGGCAGGAATCACCTCCACCACCACCTCCAAAGAAAAGGCAAATCCCAGGGGATAGTGAAGCAAAGAAAAAGTAAGTATATGTCACTGCCATTTTCCCTCGCCCATTAGATAATACATAAGCTTATTTCCCTTGATCTTGGGTTTTGAATCTTATTTTATGCAAGTGAGGAATCTTTAAGCTTCAGTTGTGAATTTGGGTATGAAGAGTGGAGAGTTTTCAAAGAAACAGGAAGCCTGCAGCTTCCATTAATTTCAAAAGAAAGCAGAGATGGTGTTTTTTTCCTCTCCCTCTCCCTCTTCCTTTTTTTCTTTTCCCCTTTCCCCTTTCCCATTTTCTCTTTCTTTTTTCCCCTCAGAAAAGCAAGTCTTCATTTTTTTGCACTTCAGCTCCTTTGCTGAAAGATAGAATTCATTTTATTTACTTTGTTTTGGAAAAACATCTTCACATCATGGGATTAAAAGTGTAGTGAAAGGACCAAGTGTTTTGATTAGCTGTGTATTTCTGGTCTCTATAAAATATACAAGAGAAACTTTAAAAAACAAAAAAACAAAAAACAAACAACAAAACAACGAACACCTTAAAAACCTGTTCAATCTACCTGGAATTTAGTAACAGATAAAATATTACAGTGATGTCTCCTTTCACAAGTGTGTCTGGTGAGACTGATTTTTTTGCTTATATTTTTAATAACGTGTTTCAGAGCTTTCATTAAATAGCATGTCTCAAACTAAAGGAATTTTTTTCTAGATAAATGAAGGTAAATGTTGCATTCTCATCATTTAGCTATTTGTTTTTGTTTTAGAAAATAAATTTATTTGTGGTGCCACTCCTTTAAACTTTTGGCTCATTTTCTAGGGAGATGATAAGAGTGCTGCATCAAGAGCAAGCAGTTTAAACTGTATTAAGGACAGTACTGAGCTTTCCTCTGCTGTTTTTTCCTGATCTTGATTACAGGATCCTGATTTTTACCACAGAAATTTGAGTGGCTGACAATAAATTCTTCATCTCTTCTGAGATTGTTATTCCACATTAGGATTTATATCATGTTAAGTCATACAATTGTAGTAGATCTAGTGGTCTGTAGAGTCTTTTTTTTTGTCCTTCTCTCAAGTTGTGTATGATATCGATTAGTTTGGGAGTGTATTTTTGTGGTAATGGTGGTCATGACTGACTTAAGTTATAAGCTATGGTGCTTAGAAGTTTTAGGCATGAGAAAGTTATGTAAATATGGGCAATTTCAGCTGTAGTCAAAAATCTTCAGTGATAAACTAATTTTCGATCAGCTAAGCATTCAGAAAAAAATTTCCATACTCATTACCATGAGCAACTAAGCTGCTAGCTTTTTCTTCAGACTGAATAGCGCTGCAAACTCTTCAAAAACCTAGAATGTACTGAACTTTAAGACTTTGGATTTTAAGACAGTCAACAGAATGGGGAAAAAAAGGGCCAAACCAAAATTGTCCAACCTTTTAAACCAGGTTTGATGCTGAAAGTGCTGAGCTGTTGGACTGGATTTCAAAATCAAAAGCTGCCATTCAGGCCACAGACATCAAGGAGTACAAGAAGATGAGAGAGACTTCAAGCGTGAAAGAAAAGTTAAAGGTAAAATGAGGAGAGGGAGAGTTTTTGCAGTGAATAATATGTTTTGTTTCTTTAAGTTGGCTGTCAGCTTGAGGTGTGACCAGATCCATGTGCTTCATGGGGATTAAGTCCTTTTGTTAAATACTTCCAAGCTGGCTAGGCATGAAAATCTGACCAACTAGACACAGCTGTTTGTTGATGTTGGGTCACACAATCTGAAGAAAATTTTAAAAGCATGTATAACTAATGCTTGCTTCAGAATTGAGATAAATCACATCTTCAAGATTAGTGTCTGTTTCTACAAAGCATTTTATTTTGGCTTCATGCTTCATGGTTGGTGGTGGACTTGAAAGACACTCTCAGGTCCAAAGTGTTCTGTTATATTTCCAGGGTTTGGACAATCATTGATTGGAACATTAATTTTAGAGAAAACAGTGATAGTTACAACTCGTGAATTATTACTGGTTTGCAAGATAAGATATGCAATTCTACAATAACTTGTGGGAACCATGAAATAATTCTTTTATCTGTTCTTTCTATTTCAGGAATGTGTTCTTGCCTTTTTTGGTTCTAGAACATGCTCTGTTAATGAAGGTTTACTAGAGCTTTAGCAGGATCCAGGCTTTGAAACCAAAGACAATGCTTAAGATTATGTATAAGGAGACTTCTTCTCAGTGTGCTAGTGGAAAATGGTGCCAGTAGGAATGTTTGGAATGATAGTACTGTTGGAAATAAAAAGCAAAGCAGTCTTCCTCAATACTTTATATAGCTTTATAGAAACTTGTAGCCATTTATAAAATAAGCTCCAAGATGAACAACAGGTTCCTATGGACAACACTGTTTTTAAACGTTTGGACACTAAGTGCATAGGACAATGTTTTTTCTTCTCAACTATGCAAATGAGTGCATGCTGCTTTAAAATTTGCTATTGGAAATCTAAGCCAGAGAAATAATCTTGGACATTAATTTCAAAAGGATTTTATGTCTGAGAGAGGAGCTTATTCCTCTAAAAAAATCTGTGTTGTTTCATAGCATTTTCCTTGTTGTAACTCTATCATGAAGGAGAGTGAAGCTCTAAAGCTCAGTGAAATGGGAGTAACAGTATGCTGTAGTGTATGCTGGAATTTTAAGTAACAGGTTGCTGTTAGTTTCTGTCAGAAATCCCAGTAGGCAGTGTGAAGGTGAGGGAATATTTAAGTTTTTTATACTGGTTCACATCAAATAATTTTTTATCAGAAGTGTAATGTTATAGCTGGTGTCTCCAACCCTTTTAACAGCATTTTATTTTTGCTGTCATTGTACTCATATTTTTTGTGTATTTAATACTTGGGATCCATCTTTTTATGAGCAAATAGAAACAGCATCCCTATTAGAAGGTGCTGAAATGCATTTTGGGCAGTAAAGGGAAAATAACATACTTCTAGATAAAAACACACAAACAACAAAACGCTCTCTGAAACTGTTCTTTTGGGCTTCAATTTGTAGGTGATAGAAAAAGGAAAGGTTGAAAAAAGCCAAAAGCTGGATGATCTGAAACGAAACGGACATATTCTTTTGGATCAAATGGGAAAAGGTAAAAGACTTGAAGGTTTTTCTGTTTTGTTTAATTTAATTGGGTGATTTACTGGGAAATAACACTGAAGTATGTATTGTTTCCAGTTAAGCATTGCAGCACATTCCTTCCCACTCCCTCCACTTTATTTCCTTCAGAGACATTGGTCATTATTACTGTTAATGGTAACAAATCACCAATTGCTAGTAAAGCTTATAGACAGGTTTTATTATTATTATTTTAAATTTTTGAGGGTTGTTTTATTGACATAGGAGTAATTTCTTGATAATATATTGGCATTTGCATGCTTTTAGGGAGAAGAGTTAATTTTATTTTAAATCATGTGAAAAACTTAAGTGTGAGATTTTAAAATGTAACTATCTTGAAGTGGAAATCTTGAAACCATATTTCAGTTGGATGAATGTCTGTATATATCTTTCTATTCATAGTTTTCTCTATTTTTGAAAAAACTGTCAGGATGTTTTGATAATACAGTCACAATTTATACTTCAAAGTCAAGAGAGAAGCCTACATGCTTGAGAAAATGATTTGATTGTCAATTAAAACACTTATCCTTGGAAAAATTGTGGAAAGCTGAATCTTCAAGGCTTGCCAAAATCCTATTTCATAATATGACTAAACTTCATCAGTGCAGTGTGACTTTCTCCACAAAAGACCTATTCAGATCATCAAGATACAATCTTTTAGATCTGCTGTGCATTTGAATGTTGGTGAGCTTTCTGTAGCTGATAGTATTTAGGTTGGTGAAAGGATGGTATTGCTGTTTTGCGTACTGATTTCTATTGGAGCTCCCAACTGCCACACTTTCTCCCAGCCAGTTCATTTGCTAGAATGTCTCAATCTGCTAAGCATCTTAAGTCCTCCTTCCTTGCTCGATACAGGTGAAGTTGTTTAACATGCTTGTCATTTCCTGAACACTGATGGCCTTGAAGCTACAGATTTGGTGCGGAGTTTGGATTATTAAAAACTTGTGGCTCTTCCTAGTTTTCAAACCTTGACAGAGATCTTCCCCTGCTCACGCTTCTCTTTTTCTAAACCCCTCCAACCGTGAGAGGTTGTGGCTCTCACAATAACCAAAAACCAATATTTTTTGATAATACTAAAAAACGCATAGTTGAAAAATTGGCTTCTGTCAGTAAAAAAAGATGTAAAAACTGCTTCCTAATTTTTGCTGCCTTAAAGTTAGGAATCTGCAGAAAATGAGGCTTATGTAACCAATCCACATCCCCCAGCTTTGTTAGGTCTGCTAGTGTGTTTTATCCAACTTGGAATTACAGCCTTCTTTCCAAAACCAGGCCCAGCTGTACTTGTATATGGGCACGTGTATGCATCCACTTTGGTCTGTATGGGCCTTGCCAAAGTAGCAGTGACCAATCATTGCATACTCTTGTTACAGGACTGGTTGCAGCTGCTGTGCTTTCAGTTTGTAGATGTGCCAGGCATATGGACAGTGTGTGAAACACAGTGGGAGGATGTATGGAGCAGAGCCTACAAGAGCAGAATGCCCTTGTAGAAGCTGGCTGGCTTCCCCAGAATGAAATGCTGGGCTGTATTTGTGCTGAAACAGTACAGAAATTGACCCCTCTATATGTATCTCCTTGCTCTACTGTCCAAATGGCAGAACTGATAAGTTCAAATGAACCAAATATGCCTAATATAAAGAAGTGTACCTTGTTACAAAATCAACATCAAAAACATGTAGTGGCAAGAACGTATTGTGGAACACATTGGACTGAAGTTTCTTCAGCAAAATTGCCAGATGCTTCTGGCACTTGAGGAAATAAAAGAATGTGGAATGCATGTGGATGGGAAGTCTTTTTGCTTATGGTGCTGTGTCCTCAAGTAACATTGATTTACCAGAAAGATGGTGTAGCACATGCTTCATGAGTCACTGAGTGGGAAATAACTTTATCAGATTGCTTTTGTAGCTGTTCTTATTACCTAGTTATTAATGTCGTGTGCACTGTCACGTTGTCAACTGCAGTTCCTACTGTCTCCCAGGCAGGCTGATGGATTTCCATTTACCTTTTCAATGAATTTATTGCTGCTTTCCAACTTGTGGCTTCCCTTTACCTTTGTGGAGGAAAAATAAAGTTGTTTAAATTGATGAATCAACATGTAGACAAATTAGAATTGTGAAGAGAATTGTGACAGTTTCAGAGTCAATATGTTACTAAAAACTGAAAACCTGAGAAGAAGGAAAGTGGAGTATTTTACTTACATGTAATCTGACTTCTGTTGTGGAAATAAAAAATTAAAACACTGCTAGTAATACATTTTAAGGATTGTTGACTTGTAGGTGAAGCCTTTAGCATGTTAATCCAGAAGTGCGCCTACCTGTATTTGAAGAGATGAATGGTTAAAACCTTGTTAATCAAAATTAGTTGCAGTTAATCATCAGTAATTTATGTAATCTGTTTAGAGGGACTTCCTGCAGTTGATTTAAAAAACCTGATGGAGAAAATATTGTCAGGATGGAAAGAAGTGGTTCAACTTCTAGAAGAATTGTCCAGAAAGATAAAGTACCAGGAAGATATAAACGCGTACTTTAAAGAAGTGAATGAGCTTGAAAAGGTTATAGCTGAAAAGGAGAGCTGGCTTAAAAATGATTCTTCAGCATCCCAGTCCTCAGCAGTCCTGAAGGATTTGTGTCAGGTAAGTGTGGCAAAACTTGTTGCTTTTGATTGGAAGCTGTCAGGAGCACAGAATACCCCAGAGGAATTTAGTGTCCTCCATAATGTAACTCACATTTTCTGAGAGGCTCCAGGGCACTGAATGTGACTGGAAGATTTTGGAACCTGTGTCATTGTTGCCCAAGTAATAAGGATAACTTTTTACATTAGCTTACATCTTTGTCTTAACAGGGCGCGATTTGATTCTGTTTTTAATCTCTTACAGAGGGAGTTAACTTATCTTGTAAGCTTGAGTCCACGATTGGAACACCTGAAAGCTACCTGCAAGGTGCTCACATCTCAGCCTGTGCCTCCAAACTTCATTCAAGAGAGCTTGAATGGTTTTCTTGATCGCTTCAAGTTGACTTGCCAGAAACTAGACGAACGTCACCAGCAGCTGAAGAAAGGTAAATATTCTTTCATAAGGTCCTCTTAATTCTCATGTTCTGATTTTTTTTTTTCTTCTTTTCTTCTTTCTTTTCTCATGAGTAATACCTTTTGGATGGCAGGATAAACAGTGTGCTCTTGGAGCCTTTGTGCTGCAGAGACGCTGCTTAAGAGAATTTGGAATTAAAGCAGTTACTGTGAAAATATTGTCCAGAGATTATAATTGTTCATGTAAGACAGTAACTTCCTTGATTTTTTTTTTTTTTTTTTTTAAATCTTTTCTCTTTCAGCCACATTATGTGATTGTCTTTAAGGAGTATTTGGATCATAGTTTCCGTCAATTATGATGAATTGTCAGAGACTTAGTATAAGATTTTCAATTATAACTAGGAATAAAACTGTAAAGAGAGAATGTGAAAAAATAGTGCGAGGAAATTAGAGGGAAGGAATACTTGTAAGTAATGTTCAGTGAGCAAATAATTCAAACACAATATTTATATTTTTGTCAAAGGCTTTTGTTTCCAATTTCAAACTGGGATTCCCCTATAACAAAATCTAAAATTGAATGTGCGTTTTATATCTATATCATTTTACATTGACATACTAATGCAGTCTTGTTTTGATACTCATAGATTATATTGTTACATGCGTATACACGTTTCTCTGTGAATGGATAAAACTATGTTTAATAGATTAGCAAAACCATACTTAAAGTGAATGATATAGTTTGAAAAGTTGTTTGGATCTGTCGCTAATGGAAATAAATAAATGAAAGATTAAGGGAAACTTTAAAAAACTAAATGTGAGAATGGAGTTCATTCTTTTTTTACGGCCTCATTGAGTCATACACAATACCTTTTGTAACACTGATATTTCAAATTATTTGGAATTTGGCTTGCTTTTCAGGCATGTTCTACTTGGGCTTTTGTTACATTAAAAATTTATTATGAGCATTAAAACCAGCATGCTGACTTCGTTGCACAAAATAGATCTCTCTGTTGATATTCTACAGCTGAATATGAAGAACACAGACATATAATCAGTTTTGTTTTTTTTTTTTCATTTTGTTTTTGAGAAATTGGAGGAAGTGTTTTGTTAACAGCCCCAGGTAGAAGAGCATCTACTTTGTGTGCAGTAAAAATAAACTCAAGTAGTAAATTATTTGGCCATTTATACAGTGAGTTGCACAAGGCCTGAACACTTCAGTCATGTCAGTGCAGAAAACTGTATGAATAATGTATATCTACCATGCTCAAATTACAGTGTATACAGTGTAAGTTAATTCTCACTGTGAAGAGTAATTATTTTGATTGTTATTATGAATTGGTTCATGTAGAATACCAGTAAAATGGTTATGTTGTGTGACTATAATACTCTTTTTCATGCCACATGTCATTTGAGGGAACATTACTGTATTTGAGCCAGTTATTACTCAGTAAAAAAATGTATTTTGGTTTGCTACATTTACATTTGTACATAATTATTTGTTTTTTTCCTAATGATTGATTTTCTCTGGATTGCCCATAGTTAAAGAGCAGAGGGAAATGCCAGTTCAGGGTTTTTGTTAACAAAATAGCTTGAACTGCTGCAAGTTTAAAGAATTTCCCAGGCCATGTAATGGAGAGGAACAGCTAGTGTAGAAACCAAGCGTTTGTGAACTTGGCAGGCTTTCTTACTGACCCAAGTCCTACTTTTTTCATGGTTGTTAAGGATCTGAGAAGTCCCTGATTGAGTGGTGCTCAGTACCATCAATACTGACATTTTTGAAATTATGACTTGCTTTTTTTTATGAATGAGAGGCTATTTTTACTATTTTTTCTCCTTTAAGATTTGGTGTATTTTAGTTCTCCTGTTTGCTTTATAGCAAGTTCTTCTTGTTTTCCCTGTAAAATGGTACTATATTTTTAAGAACAGCAAGTTAGATAATTGTGTTTCTCTCTGTGCATGTTGACTCATTCCTTAGTTATAAATGGCACAACAGTTCTGATGGCAAGCTGTTGAAAAGCTACCTGGTGAGTCAGAGCAAGTTCTAGATTAATTTTCACTCATGGTGAAGTAATGAAATTGCTTAGGAATTCAAGGCTGGAGGATGTGCATAGCAGAGTACTGTTTTTACAGCTAAAGTACTGTTTTGCTGTAGTTTTTGAAAACTTCAGTTTTCATTCTGAAACTCCCGAATTACGTGCAGCCTCCCGTGTGGAATTCCACAGAGGACAGACTTGGTCAAAATCAGAGGTGCAAAGAAGGACCTCAAGCAGATGTTCTGTCCAAACTTAAATTCCCTTTTCAGTGTTCCCAAAGAAGGCCTCTATTCCAGCGTTATGCTGAAAGTTGACAGGTTTTTTATTATATATTTGTGTGTATGAATACGTGTTTAAATTCAGGGAATTTAAATGTGCAAAAGTCCAAGTATTACTGATTTTTCCCTCTCTCCAGGTAATTTAGGTGCTTTATTATGTAAAATGGAATTGAGATTTATCTAAGAATATACGTATTTTTTAGAAAGGAAAAGAATGTTGTGGACTTTTAGTTCTCGGAGTGTCTCATCAGGATTCAATATCTTTCATGATTTTTTTTTTAAAGAATATGCTAATTCACATCTCTTATAGTTTCGTTCTTGCGTTTATGTTCTTTTCTTGTATTTGTATTAATTAATCTCTAACAATAACAGAGACAGAAAGCCTGCCTAGCCAGGACTTCTTAGGCTCTCTGCAGAGACTGAAGGACGTGCTGAGCGAGGTGGAGTGCAAGCAGCAGGCAATTGCAAGTGGGCTGAGTGACCCTAGTAAGGTTGAAAAAGCCTTGCAGCAGACAAAGGTAATTATTACCTTTTTTTACCTACTTTGTGCCAAGGAGCCCCAACGATGGTGTCAGGGCCAGGAGTGTCCCCCTTCATAGGAGCTTTATTAGTGGAGCTGGGAGTTGATGTGGCTGATTCAAGGCTGCCTGCTTTGTGGCTCCTGCAAGTGCTGTAGCCTAGCTAGACCTGGGATGCCTTCCTGGTGATCACCTGGATAGCAACATCATCCAGTTTTGTCCTACCAGGGCGTTTTAAGAGGGTGATTGTACTCCAGTGGCCTCCAGATTGCCTTTCAAAGAGAAAGTGTTTGTGAACAATAAGGGTAATTGATATACAAATTCAGTGCAGTAGAAGTGGAGTTTTTGTTTCCTATTATGAACATACAAACTATCTGAAAACCTGTGGATGACAATTACTTTATAAATACAATGGCTGTAGTTAGGAAAGGAGTCATGTACTGCTTCTTTTTTTTAAACACACACAAAAAACATCAAAACAAACTCAAATACTTCACACCTCCCCCTGCCACCTGAGTCCTTTTGTAGAATAATGCTGAATTCAAAAAATGCATTTTCTTTTTCCTATTTGGCAAAAAAAGAAAAAGAAAGAGGGCTGCAGTTAGTGGGTGTGGGGGGAAGGCTGTTTCTGTCTATCCTGTGTTTGGCAGAGGGTAATCTCTTTTTTTTTTTTTTTTTTTTTTTTTTTTTTTTTTTGAGAACCCAAGAAACAAATGAGTGATGTTTCTTCTGAATTGGTTAAGGCTGGCAGAGATTTTTAGTTCCATACACTGGCTGAATTGCAATGACTTTTGGCCTCTGGAGATTTGTCATTTTTTATTTGTTTTCGGATCCCTCCTTCCTGTTGTCTTCAGAGACTAATTAACCTGAGAAGACACGGTATGTCAGTGTGGGATCTTTAGGTGTTGTTACAGGAGATCAGGACAAAATGTGGATAATGCACTGCCTGTGGGCCTGGGATTGAGCAGCTCCCTCTTCTTCACCATGACAGGCACTGATAAATTTTTCAGGCATAGACTTGAGCAGGGAGTTGACTCAGTCTGTGTCTCTGTGGCTTGTTGCACAGAAAACTCTTGTTTTCAGAAGCATACATCCCTGTTCCCAGTCTTATCACTGCATCATTAGCTATCCTTTTAGAGGAAAAGGTACATTTTATGTTGTTTCTTTCTTGTGAAGAAAAGTAAGAATGAAAGCGTAAGCACACCAGAAAAGAGATTCTTCCTCAGCACAATGCATTAAAATGTGTGTGCGTGCATCCCACCTATCTGTATTAAATGTATATACTGTAAAGTTAAATTAATGGTAATGATTTAATTTCTCAATTCCAAGATTCTCTTAAATTTTAAGTATAATTGCAAAGATGCTCAGTTTAACAGAGCAGTAGCATTTTTTTATGTCTCACATTATATGGTAAGCTATCATTCTTTCTTAATGTTAGTGAAATGGTTATTTCAGCTTATGTGACTACTTTGATGCATTTGTGTTTGTATGTGAATGTGTTATATCTGATACTGCAAGCGAATGTGTGTATTTTTTCCCTCCTTCTCCTTGTAGACTGTTTGTGAGACACTGGAAGCCCAGAAGCCCAGGGTAGATAAACTTGCTGAAGAAACAAAGGCTTTGGAGAAACAGTCTTCTGATAGGACGAAGGTCTACACGCAACAGTTCAGGCACATGCAAGGACACTGGGACAAGTTAAGGCTAAAGACTTCCAAAGATGTTAAACTACTGGAAGAAGTTATACCCAAGTTGAGATTATTTGAGGTAAATTGAAAGGATTTTTTGATACATGACTCAATTGTTATAGACGACTTCCTTTCTTATACTTTTGCATTCAGGTGATACTGACTGAGAAGTGAAATGGTTGTGGAACAGGACAGAGCCTGAAAGCATATAATGTACTTGTAGAAGAGTTATATGTGGCTTTTAAAATGTCCGGTATATTATTTTATCTTCTAATAGCACTATTTTGCACTTAAAATTAGCATTCATCTTCTGCCAGTACCAGAATCAAAGATTCCACCAGAATGAGGAGTATGTTAGCTGTGTTGCTGAAGGCCTGATCCCACCACGGGCTGAGTGCCCTCTGTTGTGGTTGGTGTCAGATGCCCGACACTTTATTAGGTTGATATTTAAAACTGAAATTACATACCTGCTACAGAAAACCTGTTCCTTCAAGTTTGATTTCTGTCAACAGTTAATTAGTACAGCCTGTTAAAAAGCAAGTGAAGAAAATGTTTATGTACAGTGAGTTTTCCAGTTCCAACAGGGCAGGAGCTTTAATGAGTGCCCAATTACAGATGTATGCATGTGTACTGAAATCTGCATCTGCATTAATGTGGTCAGGTAATTGACTTGGATGATGTTGCACAGAGTTGGACAATCTGTTGGTGATTATGGCTGGAAAGAGCAAAAACCTCAAAGCCTTTTTTAAACCACAAATCTGGAAAAAAACCCGTCATAGTAGGAGTAACGTCTTCTAACTAAAATTAAAAGCAGAATGCAAACCCACACTCGTGAAAAACTATACACAGAAAGAATGCTGGAGGGAGAAGCTTGCCCCTGCTCATTAAGTGTTATTCACTAATAATTTTGTTGAGGACTTAAGATGCCTTTCATTTTACTACTAAGCTCCTAGAAGGGAAGCAGGGAAGAAGAGCATATCAGTCCAGTCTAGCCTAGTGAGATTATAAATGAAAACCATGAACCAACCTATGCATGGTAGGTGGAGTTGCAGCTTTTCAGAGAGTTTTTCTTTTTTGTGGAATTTTTGTGTTATTGTTAGGCTGTGTTACATGAAGCATCAAAATAAAAGCCTCTTTTTTAAACGTGTTCAAGGATATATATATTTTCACACATGCTTCTAAAACAACTTCTGCTTTTAATATGTTTTCTTTAGAATCTATCCTTCTGTAGCTATCTGCAGCAGCCTCAGGCTGAGGAGGAGCCACTGGTCAGTGGGATCTGCCTTGTGATCTGCCAAAGTGGTTTGGCTTGTACTGGCTCCTAAAAGAAATGAACTTTTACAGGCTTAGCCAGGTCCTTGTTTAATTATGAGCAAGCTCCTTCTCCTTAATTTTTCTCCTGACTCTGAGATACACATTTAGGTCAATGCCTTGTTCTCTTCCCTTTCTTTCTAATGCTTATTAGCTGTTTAGGACGATGGAATAAATATTCTGCATGTGAGCATTTCTCAATCTTATTTGTGCAACAGCTTCTTATCAGTCATACTCATCAAATTATTTTACCTTTCCAGTTGTCTTGATTTTTCTGTAGCTGCACTGAGCTAGACCTACTTACTTAAAAGTGTATGTTTTCTTCTTTGTGGAGCAGACACTGAATGAGTCAATACTGGAGATGTGGTACCAGAGACACAAAAATAGCTTGATTGATAATGACTGGGTACTTGTTAAAAGAGAAAATGAAGTGTCTGACTATAAAAGTGGAAAAAATAAATGGGGGAGGGGGGAGAAACGGAATAAGTGGGTGGCAAGTCATGGAGAGCGTATGGTTACTTACAACTGTGCGCAAGTGTTTGTTTGTATTTAATATTTACTTTTTTCATAATTCGCTTCTAAAATTGAGAGGTTCTGCAACAGCATTTCCTCACATTTATGTTTTTGAAAACAAAATGTAAGTAGACAAATGAACATGGCTTAAAATGCCCTCATTAGTCAGATGAACAAGGCAGTGGCAGATCCGTCTGTAGGACCTGCTTCTCAGATGTCATTTCTGCAGTTTCTGTTGTGATGGAGGCTCCCCCAGGCTGACAGTGTGTGCACTGGTGACATGACCTGTTTCTGCGCTGTGCTGGTTTTGCTGTGATATTGTCTGTATCAGTCATGTGAAGGGAAAAGTAGACAGTAAATTGGAATAAATTTTAGAAGTAGATCCATTGTTTTAATTAACTTCTAACACCTGGGAACTCTGACACATTCATGGCCTACACTGAGCGTTTGATAATTATTTACCTGTGCAGTGCAGGAGCGTTTACTTCATTGAACTTCTGTATATTTGACTTCTGATTCAGCAAGTTATTTAAATGTGTCTAACTTTGTGAATAATCCCATTTAATTCATTTTAGCTACTTATTATCTTTAGCTAGCTGTGCATATCTTTCTGTAAGCAAGCTAAATTAAGTGTAAGCTAAAATGCCTTGTCAAATAGCAACTTCTTATAATTATGTGTGCGTATATATAGGTACAGATATTTTTAGACTGTGGTTCACTGTTAGATCCTCCTGGGGTCTGATTTGGAGAATGTTCAGGCTCATGAACTGAACAAAAGTCCTCCAAAAAAGAATAGGTTTGTGGAAAGTATTGTGACTTTGAGCTGTAATGGTATCATTGTCCTAGATATAAATGTAATCTTAGTCTATGTGTTTTCGTTAGTTCTGAGTTGTTTTTTTTTTTTAAGCATTTTATAATGTATGGATCTTGAAAGACAAGTGTGCATTTTCTTCCTTGGTGATGTGTAAAATAGAAGATAATGCTGATGAATTTTTACTTGGCTTCTCCAGTAAGAATGCTCCGTTGTGACAAATGAGTCAAAATAGAAAGATACCATCTGCTAAAAAAAAAACCCAGAACTTTTGATTAAAAAAAGTTCAACTATATTAGTAAAAATGGCAATCATATAACATAATTGAATCAGGAGAAAAAAAATCTTTTCTCCAAGTTTGTAGTGGTTTTGTTTGTAAGGGTGATAGTGAGCATTCACAATTGTGTGGGAAGGTGATGGCAACCCTTCTGTCTCACTTTACCCAGAATATAAGGCAGCTGCTAAATTTTAGGTCGGGTGACTGCAATTCTGTATTTATGAATTTATTTCTGTGTTTTGCTTTATGGAGTACGTAGTGTAGCTACCACTGGCTTCAGCAGCTGGAATTTTTTAGTGCTTAATCTAATCCTGTACGGTATTTGCTTTTTATGCCTGTGTTTCTCTTCGAGGCTTTCCCTGCATAGCTTCTACCTTTCAAGTATGTTTACTGTTACGCTTTCCTCATCTAATCACACAGATACCTATAGGGGGCCCTATTTCATTATTGGAGCACAGCAGATCCTTCAAAAGAGAGTGGTGAAAATGGCTGCACATAGTTTATAGTGTGAAGAAAAGACAATTTCCATTGTTCCAGCAAGTCCTTCATGTGAAGGGTAGCCACGTACTTTTTGAAGCTGTGCTTGTCTTCTTAGTTTATCCAGCATTTCTGTGTGATAGCCAGGATGAGTACAATGCCAATTAACCCATGAGTGCAAGAGTATCGCTATCAGGAATTTAGTTTTCACATAAAGTTAAGAATAGAGAAATTGAAGGAAGAAAATAATAGAAGTGGTGTGATGCAAAATCTGGGGAATGCTTGCACATTCTGGAACATTCTTTTAGCACTGATTAAAGTGGTTGAAATGCAACTGCCATACACTCACAGCATTATCAACTCTTTGCTACTATGTTTGATTTAGACTAATTCAAAAGTTGTTCTGAAGTGGATGGATGGCGTGAAAGGCTTCTTACTGACAGAAAAGGCTGCTCAAGGAGATACTGAAGGACTTCAAAGACAGCTTGACCAATGCACAGTGAGTTTTGTTTTCCTAAGGAATCTTCAGAAATCATACATTTATCATCTCTTCTTTTTTACTTTGTCACTGTTATTGCCCGTGGTATATTATGTAAAGTCTGACAAAATTGTCTTATCTATTTCAGGACCAAGTTTTAAGTGCTTTCTTGTGTGTATAGCCATAACGCTTTGTATATTTCAGAGTTCTTCACTATATTTAAAAATACTTATCCACAATTTACATTAACTTCTGTAAAAGAGTTTAATTTTTTTCTCAGTTTTATGATAAACAGTTTGAATCTATTGGTGAAAACTTTTTTCTGCATAAAACTTTCAAGGATATTAAAAATAATAAGCAAATATGTATGATTAAACTTTTATGGTTTAGAAGTTTGATGTGCCTTGCAAGTAAGATTCCTTTCTATCTGGTGCCACATAAGGATCAAAGTTAGGTAGAATGTCAACCGACAGTAACTGATTACAGTGTAACCTCAAACGTTTGTTTCTGGAGGAAGAATATGCATCTGAGGTATACTAGAAACATCAGGGTACTTGAAATACATGATCTTGAAAGTTGACTTGTTCTGGTGTTGACATCTGATGTGCAAGAATGTTTGCACTGTGTATGGCAAGATGTATTTTTAGTTGCACAGCTCTGATGTTTTAGGCCACTGCAGGATTGTTCTAAACAGTCTGGTGCAGAAAACATTGCTCACTTTTTTTTCTTAAGTAAAGTTTCTCTGAAATAATTTAAAATTACAAAATCATGGGTACTCTATACATTTGTTTTTTATTTTCTATGTGTGTTTAGATTTTTGTTAATGAAATGGAGAAGATTGAGCCTTCACTGAAAGAGATGAAAGAACTGGAGTCAGCTTTAAGAAGTCAGTCTATTGCAGGCATAAATACTTGGGCAAAATCTAAGCTAGTAGACTGCCAGACTCAATGGGAGAAACTGAGCAAGCAGGTGAGTTCTTCATATGTTGCTAGTGCTCGCTTGTTACTGCATCTGTTCATTTCCATGATACTGGGAGTGTGGTGAAGAGGTGAAGGAGTGAAACAGTTTCTTAGAGTTATAGAATGAATAGCTTGGCTTGAAGAGAAACCCAAGGATCATCAGGTTTGAATTCGCCTGCCACAGGCAAGGTTGCCAGCTGCTAGATCAAGTACTTTATTGGATTGCCTAGGGCCCCACCTAGCCTGGCCTTAAATACTTCCAGGAATGGGGCATCCACAGCCTCTCTGGACAACCTGTTCCAGCACCTCACTATTCTCTCATAGAAAACTTCCCTCTGACATCTCATCTAAATCTCCCTTCCTGTAGTTTAAAACCATTTCCCCTTGTCCTATCACTATCTACCCATGTAAAAAGCTGATTTCCCTCACATTTATAAATGCCCTTTAAATATTGGAAGGCCGCAATGAGGTCTCCCCACAGCCTTCGCTTTTCCAGGCAGAACAAGCTGAATTCGTTCAGCCTGCCTTCCCAGGAGAGGTGTTCCAGCTCGTGGATCATCTTCATTGCCCTTCTCTGGACTCTTGACAATATATCTTTGACTCTTCAACAAATATGCTCTACTTGTTCTGCTATCAAAATGGCTAAAATTCAACCTGGCACAGTAAATCCTTCACAAGTGCAAATATGTTAGGGATTCCCTATGCAACAGGAGTTTTGTTTAAATATGTACATTTCTAGGTATTTGAAGAGTTCACTGTGTTCCTTTCAGTTCAATTATTTGTATATAAAAATGAAATATTTACTTTGCTTCATACTGCTTTTTCTTTTCTCAGGAAAAAAAAAAATATCTGACCACCTAATCTTGCCCCTGAAATTTGAAGTACTATTCTGACTCTGAGTAATTTCAGCCTCCTTCCAGGCGGCTTTGAAAATAAATGGCTATAGACAGACTGCCACTTCACTTCTTTTGGATGGAAGCTTTCTGTAGAAACATTTTACATTCATCACAGTGCCTGACAAAGAAAACCTTGCTGTTGATGGACGTTGAACCTTTATCCAGACTGGCTGGGTTGTAGAAAAGTGTGAGGCCTGATGGGGTTAAAGTGTTCTGTATAAGGCTGTACCTAACTATATGATATCTGTGATCAGAAGAGTGTTTTCTTCATCCTTTGTCATTCCCCCCTCTCCACATCTGACAGTTGAATTGCCACCAGTTTACACAAAGGGACAAAATCTATATCCTCTTTCCCTTCCTTACTTCTAGGTTTTGTTGATCTGCTAAAAGTGACATGGATGGAGGGGGGAGACAGCTAATTTTAATTTTGCTAATTATGGCTTAAAAATACTTTGGTAGAAAATGTTTTAACAGAAACCTGTGGTTTTTCACGTGCACGAGGACATTTATGTACCAAAACTGCTGTTTCTTTCTTCACCTTGAATTCTAGATCATTAGTCAGAAAAATCGCCTGTCTGAAAGTCAGGAAAAAGCTGTAAATCTGAAGAAGGATTTGGCAGAGATGCAAGAATGGATGACCCAAGCTGAGGAAGAATATTTGGAGAAGGATTTTGAATACAAGTCCCCTGAAGAGTTAGAGAATGCTGTGGAGGAAATGAAGGTCAGGCACATCAGGTCATTGTTGAGACCTGTTTAAAGGGAAACAAAACTTAATGGTTTCTAAGGGCTGATCTTTTGTGGAATTATTATCTGTATGTAAAGGAACTCAGGTCATGACAAGATTAGTGCTATTTTTCACCTTTGCTTCATGGAAATTTTTGTTTTAAAGCACAAACTATAAAAGCAGGTGTTGTATTTGGCTAAGAGGCATAGGGATTTTATAATGAGTAGTAGCACACTGAGCCTTCTAAGCCAGGAAGGCTTGCAATGCATTAAATCCTGAGAATATGTTACCTTATTAGAGGAGAATAAACTAGAGGAAGACAATGTGATATTCTGTCTGTCTAAATTAGCAGTTGTAAAACCACATAATTCTGCTTCCAGCTGTTGCACTTCAATTTCCCATCTCATGCTATAGTAGCTCCACATTTAGTAAAACAGTTCTAAACAACTTTGTAATAGAGGGTATCTTGTGTTCCTCATCTGTTGCAAATAGTGGTGCTGATACCTCTAATTTTGGAACTATTGACAAAGAAAAGAAGAGAAGGATTTATTTTTGCCTCAGTATAAATTATCAGCTGAATAGGTAATTTTCTTGGATTGCATGTACAGTGCAAACAGTAATTCTCTCTTTTTTAACAATTCAGTGGGAGTTCAGGTGTGTCGACAAATATTTTGAATTATTCACTACGTGGTTACTCTGAGTAGAAAATAAAGGTTTTTTTCTGCTCTTTACAAGTGTTTTGACAAATCTATTTGAAGATCCAAACTGTTATTTTTGAAGGGGTTTCTAAAGCAGTTTTTAACAAGTGTTATTAATATGTTTGTGTCCTTTGAAGCCACTAGAGATTTCAAAGTCTGACAGTCTGCTGAAAACATGCCAGGAAAAAAAAACAACACTTTTTTAAATGGGAAATCTGAGAGATTTAGCACAGTAACTTCCATCAAATCCAGATTATATTCTGTGCTTTTTAATCTGGCAGATGTGTCAGTGAGCCTGTGAACTTTAACAATTGTGTATGCTCTTACATTTGTATCAAAAAAGAGCATTATGCTGGGACTGCCTCTACTACTGGGGAAGAGCACTCTGTGTATTTGACCCAGGAGCATTTTTTACATTTTGAAAAACTCTTTAGCTTGCCTAATTCTGCTTTCATTTGAATGGAGCTCCTACTAATTGGAGGAAGTAAATTTTAAAAGCTGTGAGGTAGATTGAGATAGTCATAAGGCAGAATGTTACAGATCTCTCTTTTGCCCTTTTGTTAACTGAAATTTCTTTTTTAATTGCCTTACATTTAGAACAATATGTCCAACAATAATGCTGTCATGTACTAAATTCTACCATAAACTACAGCGCCTTGTATATCAGAGGTACTTCAACTTTGTAAAACTGTTCTTGAAACCTGAAAAGAAAGAGCTAAGGAAAATTTCTATTTCTGGATCCTTCTAGTTGTTTCCAGGCTGTCCAGTCAAAGTTTGTCTCTTACCTTTCAGCTATCCTGCTTCTTAAGTTCTGATTAGGGCAGAATTCAACAGCCAATAGCATTGATCTTTCTAGCCATATTCTGTTGTGCTCAGACTTGAGAATATTCTGGCAACTACGCTTATGATGTTAAACTGCTGATGGTTGTTTTGAGTGGTTAACAGCTGGATGCATGGCAATTGAGTAGTATAATATGTTCTTTTGGGGCAGAGAGCAAAAGAGGATGTGCTACAGAAGGAGGTGCGAGTGAAAATTCTCAAGGACAACATCAAGATGTTGGCCACTAAAGTGCCATCTGGAGGTCAAGAGCTGGCAACTGAGCTGAATGTTGTGTTGGAGAACTATCAGCTACTGTGTAATCGGATCCGGGGGAAATGCCACACTTTAGAGGTAAGACTAGCAGATCTCAAATAAATCTCAGGTAGGTGACATGAAGAATGGAAAAGGATGCTAAAAATGTCTGTGCCACAAAATCCAGAAACTGTGACAATGCATTTTGCAGTGATGCTTTTCCAGGATTTTTCTCTTGAGATGAGGTCTTTGGAATGCATGAGAAACATTATCATTGAGTTAGCTGTCCATGTTTCTTCAGAAAAACAGAAACTTCTCAATATTTAGAGCAAGTTGATCTTGGTTTGTGTATGTCCTACATTTCAGGAGGAGTGGGTGAATTTTTGTTACGTTCTTAAACTGTTAGAAGTGTCTGGATGTCTGATATTTTTAGCATGAGTTTAGAGACCTTTGTATGTGTTTTGCATATTACTTTTTGTCATGCTTCTGTAGTAGCAAGTTTTTCTATCTAAAATTTGTTATAGGATGCCCAACTTTTGAATGTGTTCTACTTCACTACTGTGGAGGGATGTCTGTGAAATATAATTTCTTCAAGCCTATGAGTGACCTTCTAGGCTAATTTCAATTTTTCTGTTGCTTTTAGGAGGTGTGGTCCTGTTGGATTGAGCTGCTTCAGTATCTTGATTTAGAAACAGCTTGGCTAAACACTCTAGAAGAAAGAGTGCAAATGACAGAAAATCTGACTGATAAGTTGGATGTTGTCAATGATGCTCTTGAGGTATTGTTGTCATTCTGTTGTACTGCTGACTTTTCAGATAGATACATTTGAAAGAACAAGAATTCTGCTCTTTAGAAGGATACTGAACAGTGTGTTGAGTATTCTGATTCTTTCTGTTAACGTAGTACTCTGAATTTGGAATGCATGTTGTAAGACCAACAACCTCCACCCCTCCAAAAAATACATATTTTCTTGTTTCTAACAATTGTGCCAATCTTGACACCATGCAGAGTTGAAACTTCATGCTTTCTTATCCTCTGTAAATTAATTCCTTCCAGCACTACTGCGTAAAATATTGATGAATAGATGAGAAGTGCTGTGAAGTTTGGTTTTGTAAAACGAAACAGCTACTGTATTTGCCATCATGGATTAAGCCATAATTTATTCATGCTTCTTTACACTTTTTGTCTTGAGAGTACTGTAAACTTTGCATGTGGCCAGATTTCTAGCTCTGATAGTTCAGAAATATTCGATGCATTGACTTTATACTTTTTCTGCTGATTAGTCTCTGGAATCAGTCCTCCGTCATCCAGCTGATAATCGAACCCAGATTCGGGAACTTGGGCAGACATTGATCGATGGAGGGATTCTTGATGATATCATCAGTGAAAAATTGGAGGCTTTCAATGCCCGCTATGAGGAATTGAGTCATTTGGTAAGAATTTGGGGCTCCGTTTGTCAACCCGGTGGGCTGAAATGCTTCCTCTTACCTGAATTCATGGATGCAGGACTTCAGCACAGGAAACGAGGAAGAAGTTTCATAATGTCAGCTGCTTTCAATTTGGAATAATGCCCTAGGAGCAGAATACAGATTTTCACCTGTTACTAGTCATGTTCTGTCTTCCACATTTGCATTCCTATTTCCCCCCCAACCCCCTTATGTTTTTCTAGATAACTTTGATTTAAAAAAAAAAAAAAAAAAAGGTCAGTTATGATCTCAAGAGGGCCAGCTCAATGAAGTTCAATAACTGAGATGAATGTTCCCTTCCTACTTCCATAAATACTGGTGTACTGCTCATTAACTGTAAAAATGAAGTACATGAATAGAAACAGTTTCACTCTTTGAAAGTGCTAGGAAGAAGTTACAGTATAATAAGGGAGGAGAAGGAAAGCATTCTTTCAATTCGCCGTCTGTTGCCTTGCCCCTTTCCTCTTCTCATGCTTCTCTTATCTATTCTAGGTTTACTAGATAGAAGAGGATTAGCTGTATTTCAGATTGCATACATTTGTTGAGTACTGAGGTAGCACAGGCACCAACCAGACTGTAGGATTGGAGAGCTTGTTTTTTTTTTTCCCCCTGCTACTGTTGAAGTATAGTCACAGAGAGAATTTGGGTTCATTTTTGTTACAGTGAGCAACATGAATGCATTTGCATAAGCTAGGGGTTACAGGCTGTCATTTAAGTTAGCATTTATCACTATTTTTGCCCTTGTAGCATTTCACTGCCATGTGAAAGCTGTCAGCTTTTGTATCTGCAGTGCTGATGTGCGAGGTTGTTAATGACTTTCTATCTCGGTGTGTGTGTGTGTGTGCTGGTAATGGGGATTTTGTGCTCCCGTGGATTAGTGATCAAATGAACTTAGAAGTTTTGCTGCTTAAGAGGGGGCAGTGGAAGGAAGGAAATGTGAACCTCCATTTTCAACAAACTATGTCACAGGGTGACATAGTTTGTTGTTTTGACGGAAAATGTTCAGGTTTGCACATCAAACAACACTAAGCTACAGAATATCATGATGTCCCTGATTCCCAGGTGACTAAGTAGTTTTTGAAATGCCTGTTTTTAACAGCCTACTTTCTTCGTGAAGTGACAGGAGAGACTTGTTTTCAATGCCTTGTATCTAGCAGCATTATTTGTTAGTGATATCAATCACGCAGTTTTTAAGAAATGTTATTTAAGATGACAGTTCTCTTGGCATAGAAGTTTTGGGGTCTTCCTCACCTTTGTTTTGAGAAAGATTAATATAGTTCCTACAGAACAAATGCTCTCTCATATCCTACCTTTCTTTCCTGTTAGGCTGTGAGCCGACAGATTGCCTTGGAACAGCAGCTTCAGACTATGCGAGAAACTGACCACATGCTGCAGGTGTTGCAGGAAAACTTAGCAGAGCTGGATAGACAGCTGACATCTTACCTGACTGATAGGGTAGATGCCTTTCAGATGCCACAGGAGGCCCAGGTATTCTAATATAGCTTTCTAATACCCATCAATTTGATTTATCTGGTGATAGCACTCAGCATAGACTTACTAATCCATGCAGGTTTAATTTCACTCCTGCACTGATGTTCTAATTGACAAGTTTTGTGATCTAGATTGCTTTCTTATTTTAAGAAGATTTTATAGAGTAACAGTCTTAATAGTTTTCAATTTAGCAAGCTGTGACCAGAGCCATGTTTAAAATCATAGAATCATAATCAAATCTTTACGTTTAACATTACAGATTGGATTTAATTCTGGTGGATATTAAGTAGTAAGCAAGCTCTTTTCTTCTCTGCAAGATGTGTTGTAACGTTTTTTTTCCTGTTTTTATATGGTAGAAAATTCAAGCTGAAATTGCAGCTCATGAGGCCACCTTAGAGGAGCTCAAGAAAAGTCCTCGCTCTTTCCCTCCTGCTTCTCCTGAATGCAGATCTCCCCGAGGTGGAACTCTGCTGGATGTTTTGCAGGTAAAAATATGAAAGTCACTCTAAGCATTTAAATTGGAGGAGGTTCTAGTTTTAAATAGCACACTTCTGTTGTTAGTCTGTAAATTGCTTGGTGCGGTCAAGCAAATCTCAAAAACTAATAGTGTATACTTCTACATGCTTTCATTAGGAAACAATTAGCTCTAGATTAATTGAATAGGGAAGCTGAAATCCTATAATTATCATGGGATAAGTACTGAAAATAAGGTAGAATGGATATCTTGAAATTGTGTTGGAAGAGAATTAGAGCTCTTCTGCATCACGTGTGGAGATTAGAAATAGGTGATGGAATGTGGCTTGGCAAATGATGTTAACATGTATCCTGAGTTGTGGTAGTAGGAGAGATGGATTAGATTAGAAGGAGATGCTTTAAGTATCGGTGTCAAAGTGCAAACATTAATTTAAATATCACTTCAAATAATTTTCATTAAAACAGAGAAAACTCCGTGAAGTGTCTACGAAGTATCAGCTTTTTCAGAAACCAGCCAACTTTGAGCAGCGCATGTTGGATTGCAAGCGCGTGTTGGAAAGTGTAAAAGCAGAGCTTCATGTCTTGGATGTGAAGGATACTGACCCAGATGTAATCCAAACTCATCTGGACAAGTGCATGGTAAGTATGGAATGTTCTTAAGTTATGTTTGGAGTTGTTTCATTACAGTGTGATTCTTCTAGTCTAATCTGTCTCCTAAGGGATGAAAATACTGTTACAATTTTTTTACAGAATAGCAACAGAACTATTGAAAACTAAAACACCACAATTCTTTTGAATTATCTGAAAACAGATGAGTTTACATGTAAAAATTGTCTTGCCTGACCTATGGGAAGCATGACTGCATGACTCCAGGCAGGATTGCTTGGTTCTTTGTATTTTTTCTGTTTAAATAAAATTAGTAAAGGTCAAGCGTAGATCACAGTGCTAGTCTTTTGATGCGGGTTACGTTATGGAGTAAACAGCGATGAACTATTGGTATAAAATTTGCTTCATTAAAAACTAAAACTAGAATAAAGTATGGAAAATCAGGAGTTTGAAATCTGCTTGGCAGACATTTTTGCATTGCCATGTGTTACTTTGATTTGCTCTTAATCCAAAGCTCAGAGTTTAAGTGCGCCAAATGAAGTACTCTGAACATTTGAACTAGAAATCAATCACTAGTATGTCTGTCTGTGCTTTAGAAACTCTATAAAACCCTAAGTGAAGTGAAACTGGAGGTTGAAACTGTCATCAAGACAGGAAGGCAAATTGTACAAAAGCAACAGACAGATAATCCCAAAGGAATGGATGAACAACTGACAGCATTGAAATTTCTTTACAATGACCTCGGGGCACAGGTAAGAAAACTAAATCTTTATATAAACATTTATCTGCATATAAATTATTTTATTTATTGTTTTGATGTCAGATGGCGTTGTAAGGTTTTGATTTTGCATCTGATACTGCATAAGCCATTTGATACTGCATAAGCCATTTGCTTCATCCAGAAGGAATCTGTTGAGAGATGAAAGATTACTTGTAACAGTTTTGAAGTTGCTCAGATTCTCTGTGATCATAGAGTGTTCCTGAAGGGGAGGTCTTTCTTCAAGAAAGGAAAGTTCATAGAACTTTAGTCATTTCATTAAAGCTCACCTGCTACTCCTTAAGGTGTTTGTATGATGTTACACCTGTTTGTAAAACAGCTTGCAAGATACTTAACTTTTGAATTGTCATGTGAGAAGTTTGGGTTGGTGTAAATTCTTTCTCTCTCTCTCTCTTTATTTATTTTTAGGAGATGTCATGATGATTTCTAACTGTAATCCTTTTAAGAGTTGCCTTCAGGGTGAAATAAAAAATACATGTAAAAGTGCTTTCTAAGAACTTCTTTAAATATTGATTTGAGTAATTTTCTTAGAAGTTTTTATCTCCATTTGGATACATTTGGAATAGTCAAAAATAACTAAATGCTTGGGTGGGTGATGGTGGGGGAAATAGGGATTTTTTTTCCTACTTAAATTAAGACAGAAGTCCAAGCAGAATCAGGCTTATTCAGAGTGAAACTACATTAGTGCTCTTGTAGCATTGTTGTAATTTCTTGAAATGGGTCCTATAAATCTTTTATAAAGTAAAGAATATTCAAGAAGGCATGGATTCTAATGTAGCCTATGCACTTATAGCTCATTACGTAGAAGGACAAGAGATTAGAGAGGGACAGTAAGTCAGGGATATTTGCGATATGAGGTTACAGTCCTGTTTGTATCTCTGAATTTACTTTTTTTTAGATCTTCAAAGAGTATATTATTTTGTATGAATACATGTAAACACTAAATTGAGAGTAATTTTTGAAATCTCACTTTATTCTTGCTTCCGTGGTTGGGTTGTTCTCAAATGTTAAACTTTGATCAGACAAATTGTATAGTCAGTATGAAATGGAATTAATTGCACTGCAGCAAACATCAAATTGCACATTTATTTTATATAGCTGTTTGCAAGGGCAGACTGTGTTTTCTTTACAACTTTCTGCTGTCATGTCTGCCCCAAAAATACTGGATTCTATATTTGCTTCTATTTCAGTTAAAAAACATAATGAACGTACTTTAAACTTTGACTTGGTGATTCTTAGCTATAAGTAAGCGGTAAGCATGTTTCTTTTAAGTATATCTTAATTTATAATTATTCAGGTTTATGTATTCTGCTTTGTATAGTAAGATGCAGATGCTTATAAACAGTTTTTCTTTTCAGGGTCCTTTGCTGTGCAAGAAGACAGCTTTTATTAATGAAAAGATTTGAATTTAAGTGGGTATCTTAGTTGACTAACACTTTCATTTTTTGTTGTCTTTTAAAATCTTTGTTTTTCTTTTTTTTCATAGGTTACAGAAGGAAAGCAAGATCTTGAACGAGCATCCCAGCTGGCACGCAAAATGAGGAAAGAGGCTGCCTCTTTGTCAGAGTGGCTAGCTACTACTGAGGCAGACTTGGTGCAGAAGTCCACTTCGGAGAGCTTGCTTTCTGACCTGGATTCAGAAATTGCCTGGGCTAAAGTGAGCATGCTTTAAAAATACATAGGATAAATTAATGTTTTTAACATTATAGTGATATTATATGGAAGTGACTGAATTGAAATCCTAAATTTGCTCCTATGTCTTTTACATGATGAAGTTACTGTAGATTTGATTGGCTGTGTGCAGTAGCTAATTGAATGTTGACTCAAATAGCCAGTGAAGTATTAAGATATTGCTATGTAGTTGTTATTAGTAGGTATTTAAGTGACTTACTCTGTCACTGCATAATTCATAGGTTAATGTTTGTAATTCTCAGGAAATATATTTTTAGCCTGTATAAAATATTAAGAGAACAAATTGAAAACTCATCTATGTTTTTAACAAGAAGTTGAGCTTGTACCTTTTCATTGAAACAACCGGTCTTAAAAAGTGTGACTTTACAAATCAAAAAGCTCCGGTAACTTGTTATTTACTTTTTCATCCATAAACTGCAACTTTTCAGAGGGAGAAGAATGTCTTCTAATTATTCTGGAGAAAATGATTTTCTCACATTGTAGAAACTAGTGTATGTAATAGTTGGAGTTAGTAAAAAATGTCAGTTAATACACTTGTTCTGTTCTTTCCACTCTTTGATTTGTCACCTTTTCCTCTTGGAATAGATCTCTGTAGAATCATTACATTCCAAAGCTTACAAAATTAGAAAAGCATCTAGTCATAACCTTCTTCTCACAATTTTGGCTCAGAGTTAACTGTCATTAGTACTACACTGCTACTGTAGGAATATCCCTAAGATTTCTCTCCAAACAAGCATGTTAAATAGTAGCTGAAGTAAATTTACTATACCTTTGTAAGCAATACAAATAATTCATGAGCTGTTACACTGCACCACTGGGAGGATAAACACGTTATGTTGCATGAAAAATAATCCTTTCTGTCTCAATGTTGAGATGGAGATGATTTTAGAATGTATGTAGTAATTTGAATGTTTGTTTCTTTCCCAAAGACAATAAGCTAAAAGTATTTAGCTCACAGGGAATAAGATTTTTAAGAAGCTCCAGGCAGTATTTGCAATTAATTGCATTATTTCACTCGCTGTATACTGGCAAATAATTTTCTAAATAGACAGATGTTATCAGTAATAATTGGAGATATTGAATGGCAAGAGATGTTTCTTTCCTCATGGAAACCATACATTGATATTCAAGAGATGACACATTTAATTCTTATGCCTGGCTTCCTTGCTCTTGTGATTGGAGCCTAGTTCGCAGTGCGCTGTGTGTGAGTGACTCTTCTTGTTTCAGAATGTTCTGAGAGAGCTGGAAAGGAGAAAAGCTGATCTGAAGAGTATTACAGAAAGCTGCACGACGCTCCAGGCTCTAGTGGAAGGGAGTGAGGCTTCCCTGGAGGAGAAGCTCTGTGTTCTTAATGCTGGCTGGAGCAGAGTTCGGACCTGGACCGAGGACTGGTGTGACACTTTGCTGGTAAGTTGCATATGACAAATATTTAGAGCAGTTTTACCTCTGTGCCCTGAAAGCAGTTGCCTCACATTCTGTGATGTGAAGCTTCTGTGGTGCTTAAAGGAACATAGAATAGATTTCTAGTTACTATGTAGATGAAGAGCTGATTATTGAGATTTACAATAAGGTGAGAACTATTTTGCAAGTGTTTGATGCATACTGCTAGGCGTTGGTACCATGTACTTCATAGAAGTGGGTAATCCTCAATGAATAGGAGATGAAAATGCAGGATCTGGACATGAGTTTGAATTTGTATAAGTGTCCCAGGCAGTTAACTTGATTTAAATGGGAATAACTTGCTTTAGTTGTTGAGAATAAAAGTGTTAGTTTAGTTTTATTTTTGTCTTTTATTTTTCTGGCTTAGGTGCAGGGCTCATTTCTGTGTTCGTACTTTTCATAGACTTTGTGGTATGTCTTTCTTTTCTACGGAAAATCCAGAATATGCTTAGTGAACACTTTCATGTATCTGTTGTTTTCATGTCTTCTTTATATTTCTCTTTGTCTCTCCCTTTAATGTGTCTTCACATTACATTTTAATCTGTTGTCTTCATTTACAAATTTATCTCCTAGTCCCTCTTGCCTATTAACATTATATGACCTTCTCTTTTGTTATACCAGTAGTGCTAGTAGACACCAATAATGTCTACTTGTTACTTAGTTCTTTACTGCTCCCACCTCTTTTCTAATATTCCTGCTACCTTAGTGCATAGAAGTTGTTTCCAAAATTATTCTAAAAGGGAACATCTACCATTGCACATTGCACATAACCTGAGTGAGTTAAGAGACATAAAAACATCAGAAAACTGCTAGTGGCTTGCTCTTTACCTTGTCATAGCTGATTCAGCCATATAAAAAACAAAAACACATAATGGAAGTGTTGTCTGTTTCATAATATGTTAATGAGAGCCCAGAAGTGGGACCTTCTGTTAATGCTTTGTATGCAACTTTCTATATGCTCTTGAATTTGTTACCATAAGTAGAAAACCAGGACTAATAGAACTAGGCCAAAATTGATTGGTTTCTAAGAGGCTGCTGTAAGTGCTGTTCTTCATTCAGCCTGAAAGAAACCTGTTTACCAGCTTCAGCGTTACAAAAAAAATAGTTTGTGTTATGTTGGCTTAGGTTGGGAGGGATCATAAAGATCATTGAGTTCCAGACTCCCTGCCATGGTCAAGATTACCACCCACTATTAGACCAGTCTGCCCAGGGCCCGCATCCAGCGTAGTCTTGAAGATCCATGACATCTCTGGGCAAACCTGTTCCAGTGCCTCACCACCCTCTGAGTAAAGAACTTTTTCCTAATATCCAAAATTGCCCTCTTTCAGTTTAAAACCATTCCCCTTTGTCCTATTACTGTCAGATTATGTGAAAATTCACTCCGCTTCCTTGCATATAAGCTCTCTTCAAGTACTGGAAGAGATCATCAAAAACACTTGCAAAATATGTATCAACATATCTGGATTTTGGTAGTTAGTGCTGGATGCTCTCAGTGTAAGGGGTTGTTACCGTTCCTTCACAAAGGAGTAAGGGGAAGAAATTCATTCACTTTCTTCTAAGACAAAGCTGCTGTGCTTTGCACATCCCTTAGCTCTTGAGAGATGCAAAAACTTGCTATCATCACTGTTGGCTCCCAGTTACCGTATCTTTTTCTCTGTCTAGTAACTTTCTGAGTTCATTACCTACCTTAAGACCTAAATTATGCCTGTTGAACAGACATTTGATAACTTTCTAATTGTGTTAAGCAAAGCATTTGGGATCCTCTGTCAGTCTGTTGCTCCTTTGGACAGCCAGTAAGTGCATGTTTTAAGTATATGCTGTCTCTGAATTAAGGCCATCAGTATCTGGCTGAATAAATGTAAGACCCTATTAACACCCTGCAACCATTACTTAATGGATGTGAAAGACAATTGATGTTAGCAAAAAAAAACAAACAACCCCAAAACCGATGTTTTCAAATGGAGTATTTCTTTGTTGCTAGTTTGGTACTCCACCTTCAGAGGACATTGATAGGGCCTGAAACTGGAGACTGGGGATGGCATGAACCCTTCTGCCTTGTGTTCAATGCCTGTTGCAAGTCATACAATTCATAATCTGATGATTTCTATGTTAGGAATAATTAAGATAGTTTACCCTTTTACATAAAAGCTGTAAGAGTGATCTGCAACTAAAAAGCTTCTGAACTAATTTTATTCATCTCTGGTAATGAGCATTGCCCTTGTGCTTTGTTAGATTAAATTGTACTTTCAGTAGGGAAAGATACAAATTTCTTGATTTAAAACAAAAACAAAAAACCTTAGTCCTCTCTTTCCTACTTTTCCTCTGTTTGTGATATCTAAAAAAGGAAAATCTCAGCTCCCATATATGGGAGTTTCCTTCAAACCACTGTGACTGCATGGTAATTACTGATGCTGTTTAGTCTGGGGAAAAAGAGGCTGAGGGAAACCTTATTGCTCTCTTCCAATATCTGAAAGGTGCTTACAGCAAGAGTGGGGTTGGCCTCTTCTCACTAGTGACAGGTGAACAAGGAGAAATGGCCTTAAGTTGTGCCAGGGTAAGTTTAGGTTGGATATCAGGAAAAGCTTCTTTACAGAAAGGGTTGTTAAGCACTGGAATGGGCTTCCCAGGGAGGTGGTTGAGTCACCATCCCTGGATGTGTTTAAAACTCATTTGGATGTTGTGCTCAAGGACATGATTGAGCAGAGTGATTTTAGTTAGGGAGTATGGTTAGGTTGTGGTTGGACTTGATGATGTTTAAGGTCTTCTTCAACCTCAGCAATTGTATGATTCTATGATTTAGGTAATAAATTCTATATCTAAGCAGGATGGTACCTCTCTTTGCTTCATCTGTTGTCTTGGATGTTCACAGATGATCAGGACTGTGCTATCACAGTTCTGATGCCTGTCTGTCAGGATGTTGGACGTTGACCAACAGAACAGCTTCTGTATCTCTGGAAAGTAACTCTTCTCATATATCTCATGGCTGCATTTTTGTAATGGCTGTCAGATATTTGGGTAAACATCCCCAAAAAGATGCTACTGTATCTTCCTGTCTTTTTTGCCCTTTCACATCTGGCCTGGTTTCATGTATGATAAAATCTTGCAAATTAATCTTCAAGTCCACAAATTTGCCTTTTTATATTATTCTTCATCCTATTTTCCTTTGTTTCCTTGTTTCTCTTCCTTGACTATTAATATTCTGTAAAGACACAAGACTTTCCATTATATATTACTGATCTTTCTAGTAAGGCCCTCTTCCTGCAAGAACTTTGGAGATTTTCTCATATCTGTAGACAAAATAATGTATTGTTTCTGTTAACAAACTTTACAGTTTCTGACTGCGAGAATGTGAGAACACAATGTAATGTTTTTTTCCAAAGAGAAAGAAATATTTTAAAGGAATCGGTACAATATGAAAACTTGCAAATATTATAACTGATAGGTTTTGCTGTAAAGCCCTTTCACTTGAAAATAAAACATGGAAAACCAACCACATACAGTATGTACTGTTGTGTATCTGCTAGCAATAATTGAAAAAGTGTGCTGTGTTTGTTTAAGCGATGCTGTGGTCTGGCTGCAATATTATAATATACTGTCTGGTTTTGGTCGAGTCATTTAAACTATTTCTGTTTCTCTTTCTGTGAATTAGAAAGAATAACATTGATGTTATAATCTTAGTAAGTATTATTATTATTAATTAATGTCTGGAATGAAAATTGCAATCTCGTAAATACCTTAGTGATGGTAAAAGGTACAATCAAGTTTTTGCTGTTTCTCTCCAAGGTGTAGCCACAACAGTTTCTGTTCCAATGATGTATTTTGTACTCAGAATGATGTGGAGTGGCAGTTTTTTTCCTACTGTTTTTCTTTCTTTTCTATTTTCATTGATGCGTCTTTTTCAAATTTTACCAGAATCATCAGAGCCAGCTGGAAATCTTCGATGAAAATGTTGCCCACATAAGTACTTGGCTGTATCAGGCTGAAGCCTTGCTGGATGAGATTGAGAAGAAGCCAGCAAGCAAAAAGGAGGAAACTGTGAAGGTAGAAAATATTACAGTTTAAGGAGGAAGCTGTGAAATAACCAGATTTTTATTCTAAATGAACTGACGTTTGCTACCTCATTTGCTTGTTAATTCTCTTCCATTTTCCTACTGTAAATCTTCGCTTTTTCTTTCACTTAGCGTTTAACATCTGAATTGGATGATGTTAGTCTGCGTGTGGATAACGTGCGTGATCAGGCTGTCATCCTAATGAATGGTCGAGGGGTGTCATGCCGTGAGCTTGTTGAACCAAAGCTGGCAGAACTGAACCGTAACTTTGAGAAGGTTTCTCAGCACATCAAAAGTGCCAAGGTGAGGGGAGTGCCATGAAATGCTCATCGAGTGTCATAATAAAGACAAATAGCTTTAGAGAATAGATTAGATCTTTGCTAAAGGGATGCTTGCCTGCTTTTGATTCTCTTTTAAACATAGATCTTTCCATGAAAAAAAAACCTTTATTTATTTAAAATACTGCAGATGCTTGTTGGACAAGAACGACTCCCTGTCATGCCGGAGCCCCGTGAAGTCAGAGTGGCCTTTCCAGACCTGGAAAAATTTGAGAGTGACATACAGAATATGTTAAAAGTTGTAGAAAAGCACCAGGAGCTGAGTGAGGAAGATGAAAAGGTTTGTGAGCAATGACGAATTAAATAATGGACTTAATCCTTTTTTTTTCCACACGTTATATTCCCACTGACTACTGGGGGAATTCTGAGAGAATCTTTTTAGTACAGGAATCAAAAATAAAAGGGAATTACTGGGCTCTTGGAGACATTGCATGGTTTTCTCATATGTTTCCTAGCTACTGCTGCTTCTTGCATAGTCTGTATTTTCATTTTGGTTTTATATAATCTGCTTCAGACAGTGAACTTTGATGTGCATCTTTTTTTCTCTTTTTCTTCTCAATTGTTATAATGCTGGTTTACTGTGAAGATAATAGAATACAAAATGTTTGTGTTTTTTCACTTTTTTTATTTTCTTGCTATGTAATTGTCTGTACCTAGCTGGATCAAGAAAGAGCTCAGATTGAGGAGGTTTTACGGAGAGGAGGACAGCTGTTACAGCAGCCAATGGAAGACAATAAGAGAGAGAAGATACGCATGCAGCTGGTGCTTCTGCAGACAAAGTACAACAATGTACAGGTATGATTACAGTGGTTATTAGAGTTGCAGCTCATTTATGCTGGTCTCCATTTAGTATCTCACTTACCATCTGGTTATAACTTTTTTTTAAAATGTAAGAGTGTCTGTAGAAGAGTTAAATGTGCATACATCCAGCCTGATTCTTTGAATGTTTGCAATTCCAAACCGTGGATTTTGTCATTACAAAATTTTGAGGAAATGGTTTTGATTTTTCCTTTTTACAGTGTCACAGGTTGTGTGCATATTTGCACAGTGGGTGCAGAAACTGAGCATTTGCTTTACTTGTTGCCTCTTCTCACACTCCAGCAGTGGTTTATCTCCACTACAGGGCTGTGTTAAGAGTGGCTACCTTGGTGTGTGTGCACAAACATATTCAAGTATATTCATGGAGTTCTCATTTTAAGAAGTTGTAGTGAATGTGAGTCTGACCTCAAATTTCTTCTCTGTTTCTACAGTGGGTATTATCACTAATTTCTGACTCTAGTATAGTAGTAGTGCTTTCATACATATCATATTTAAAATATTTTTTGTGAAGGAGAAATGGATCTATATTAATATTCTTTTCAACTCACCTGTTTAAGTCATATTTGAGTTTGTAAAATGACATACAGTGTAAAATAAGGTGTAGCAGGATAAGACCCTTAGGCTGACTTTGATACAATCTGTGCAGATAAATGGAATATTTATTAAAAAAAAAAAAAAAAAAGTAAATGGCTTATACTGTTGCATATTCCTGGAGATGTTCAAGGTCCTGGGCAGCCTTATTCAGTGGTTGGCAGCTCAGCCTGTGGAGGGGGAGATAGAGCTCGATGATCTTCCAACCCAAGCCATTCTGTGATTTCACTGTATGATCCTATATTTTGGAATTTTTCCTCATCAGATGAATCTGTAGGGTAGTTTCGTTTTTCAAATATGTAAGACCTATCTTTCCCTCTTCTCATATATTTTTATATTTTTTCTGATATACCCAACTGTAGGAGGGCAGGTCATTTCAAAGGAGACAAGTGGTAGAACTCTCTCCAGTGTTTTCTCAGTATAAGAAGGACCATGACAATCTAATGAAGTGGCTGGATGAGGCTGAACATCGACTACCAGGACTGCAAGGAATGGAAGATGAACAGAAGCTGAAGGTAAATTAGTCTTTTTTTCTTAGGATGAACAGAGGGAAGGCTGCATATAAGCTGATATGCTAGGGATTATGGCTGTTCTTTTGATTATTTCTTGGGAAGAAGTGTTTTCAAAATAATAGCATTCATTTTTCATTAGGGAATGATCTGCCTGAATAAAATTAGGGTTTTCTACATAGTAGTCATAGGTCCAAAATATCCCAGCCATCAGACTCAAATCTTACAGCAGTTAAATCAAGATAGTTTCTGTTGTTGGTCTTCACATGAGGGTTATGCTTTGCTGTTTCTGATGCCCTGCATCAAATAGCCTGATTCAGTGTCTCATTGGTGCACGTGTGAAAAAAGCCCGTTTTGAAGCTTAAACTCTGCATGCAGTGATAGCAATACTGTAACTACTAAGATGCTACCCTTCACTGCCTCAAATTCTTGGGAGTGAGAAATACCTTCACGTGACTAATATTGCTGTACACAGTAAAGATTTCAGAAAATGACAAAATTTGAAGTATTTTTAATGAGTTGTTTGCCACAGTGCGTGCAAGTGAGTCTTGACAAGCATTTTAATGGGTGATTTAATAGGATGCCAGGGTCTGATAAAATTAACTTCCCAAAAACCTGTATTTCTTAGTTATTGAGACTACAGATGCTTTCAGTGGTGTATGTTGTGTTTTATTTTGTCTTTATTATTATTTCTCCTTTTCATCCTTCAAACCACTGTGACTGCTTGATAATTGCTTTAATATTTTAGGCAATAACAGTCAGAAACCTTGTGAAGCAGTAAGTAATTTCTTGGACAAGCTTGGGGGCTAGGCAGTCTGTCAAGTAATTCTTGGTTTCTGCATACGAACCTTCATTATTAAAACCAATCAATCTCTTTTTGACTGTTGTGTAACTTTTTAACTCTGCGCCAATTAACTTAAAGGCAGAGGTAAAATGCACTGTTTCCCTGTGAGTCTCATATCCATGAATTTGTAACGTGGTGCTCTTTATTCACAGGTATAGAGTAATGCGGCTTCAGCTGCCTACGATAGCTGTAGGCCTGTGGCTGGCAGCCTGTTGTCCTTCCTTGTGTAGGCTGTAAAAGCGAACTTTATTTTTTTTTTTTTACTTCTCTTTATGAAGACTTGAATCATAAGCCTCCTGCACAGAGCTAGGCAACAGAAACAACCCTAAGTGTCTGCTTTCCTGTTGCTCTGTTGAGTCCCCAGTGGACACTCCTGATGACTTACTGTGGTATTTGCATGTGAGCTTCTTAGGATCTGATGTATGCAATGGAATTTCTTTGAAAGAACGAGGATCCATCCATGTTTGAAGTGCAACGGTATAATTCAGACTGGACTTCCTCATCCCTGTTGGTCTTACTTGTGCTTGGCTGATCTTCTCTAAGGAAGATCCTTTGCTTTTACTTAAGTCTTAGTATTTAGGGGCATACTGTAGCTAATCCTAGGCATTTCTGGATAGAGGAAATTCCTTCGTCTTGGTATCAGGGTACTGAATGCGGAAGATCATATGAGATCATATAACTACAGATTGCAAGGGCTATTACAATAGACTGTGGATGAAGAAATGCTCAGATTTAGTTGTACAAAAAAAATCCTTATACTTCCAGATGTAATTTTTAGTCTGACAGTGTCTGTTGGGCTTTCAGATGAGGACTAGAGCAGTTTTCCTTTCTGATTTGAAGAAGCTGCTGCTTTTCCTTTGTGTGTCTCCAGCCTTCTGGTATCTTAGTGATAAGGCAGCCTGCCTCGGGTGACCGTAGTTTAATTTTTGTCACTTACTCTCTCCTCTGCTTCACTAATTGATCTTGAATGCTTGCCAGGAAGGATGTGTCTTGAGGCTGCCGCTTCTTATTTTGATCTTCTAAATTTTATTTTTATTTATTTTTTAAAAATTTTTTAATTGGGACTGTGCTGTCTTTGAAGGGAAACAGTGTTCCCCTTAACGATCATTGCTTTAGGTGAACACAGTTGCTTCAGAATTCTATTGGCATCAGCAGAGAAGGAGCTCTGATACTGAAATACCTTAAGAACAACATCCCTCCATTCCTGATTGTTACCATTTTACTTGTGCTTGATCCCCTACCTCCCTTGATGTATCTAAGAAACCTCAGATTAGGCGTCCCGCAGAGTGTCATAAAGTTGATAAAGGTGGTGGAGCATCTCCCTTATGAGGAAAGACTGAGTAGGCTGTAGGTCTGTTCAGCCTGGAAAAAAGCAGACTCAGGAGGGATGTTTAATGTTTATAAATATCTAAAAGGGAGGTGGGAGGCAAATGGATGAGGCATGCTCTTCTCAGTGGTGTATAGTGATAAGACAAGGAGCAGTGGCCCAAAATTAAGAAGTTCCATACAAACATATGAAAGAACTTCTTTACAGTAAGGGTGATGGGGCACTGGAAGAGGTTGCCTGGAGAGGTTGTGGAGTCTCCTTCTCAGGAGATATTCATGACCCATCTGGACGCCTACCTGTGTGACCTATGGTAGGGAACCTGCTTTAGCAGGAAGTTGGACTCAGTGATCTGTTGGGGTTTCTTCCAACTCCTATGATTCTGTGAGTGCCGTATGGCAGCTTCCTTCTCAGCCATGAGCCCAAATGAACAAAAGGGTCTGTATTAAATTAAGTGCTGGGTCAACACCTCACCTTGATGTGAGGGAGTTGCAGGGAGCAGAAATGCCCACATCATTAGTTTATCGCGATATGCTGTACATTTCATTGAATTCCTTCTTTTCTAACCTTGTTTTAATGTTTATTGAATTGTTCCATTCTAACTTAACTGTAAATGAGGGAAAAGAGAAATTAAACCTTATATTGCAAAAGTAATTAGTTGACTAAAGTTCCTGAGACAGTTTTTCAGGTTTTAGAAAGCTGTTCTGAATTAAAAATGATCGTTTTGCAGATGGTGAGTGAATTTGATGCCTCATGCACCATACTGTTTCTCTTACAAACTGAAACACAGATTATCCAATAATAAAGAAAACATATTTGCTTGCCTGCTGTGCTTTTTACAGGGGAAGTTTTGATTTACTTAAATGCGGACCAGTAGCAATATTGTCAACAAATATATTGCTTACTGACTTCACTAATTAGTGTAGAAGTGTTTTGTGTGAGTTTAGCATTGGAAAACTTTTCCTCCTGAAAAGGCTGTGAATTATTTTGGCTGAGAGAGAGAAGGGACAAGGATCGGTTAAGAAGCATGTGTTTTCTGGTCTAAGGGATATTTACTTGCTAAGGGAGTAAGTAATATGTGGTGATCTGAGATTAGACTGGGTAAACGCTTGGTTATGACTTTCACATTATATTTTATGTCAATTTCTTGGGCAGTATTTTCAAAAATCCACTTTGGAAGCAAGTCAGAATATTGCCTTGAGTAGAATCTTTGTTAGATTTTGTTTAAAAATATGTTTAAGTATAAAAGATGAAAGGGAAAGAAAATCTGAAACTAAATACAGAACTACAGGTCAAAAAGGTATGTGTTAAATATGGAGTTAAATACTGAGTTAAAATTATTGTTAACTTCTCTCATTGAGAGACCTTGTTTATAGATTGTACGATTGTCATCCTGTCAAATCTCTTCCTAAATAATCTTTAATTTATACCTTTTTGAGTGTACCTAAGAAAATGGTTTGTGTGTTCCTAAATTAAAATTATCAACATCTGTAAGACTTAGATGTTTGCCTTGCATGAGACACAGTTATGTCAAATTTCTGGTATTCCATTTTTTTAATACTTAATGCTGTAATTTAGAAGCTGCTAGCCTGAAGTGCACAGTAGAGAACAGCAGAACACTTAGCTGTAGTTTACAACGGTTACATATGCTCACCCTTAGAGGAAGGGCTGTGAAGGGAGCAAACATCTCAGTGATGAGAGACAGCTGCAGGAAATGTGCTTTGAAGGAGCAGCACTAGGAGGGGTACTGCCATTACTGCCATGCAGAGGAGCAGCAACCTTGCCCTGAACGGGGCTGTTGGGGAAGCAGGAAGTTGCACTGTTTATCATTATTGGCAGCAAGTGGAAAGCCAGTTCACTGAATGCCATAGATCTTTTAAATTCTTCGCAAGTTTTCTGATCTGACAGGCATCCTGTCTCATGCTACTGAGTAAAATTTGCTTCCAATTGTGCAGCCTTTGTCTTATTTCCTTGGAACTGGGGACCTCTTTGTCCACAGAAGAATCACATCACTGCCAAAGCCTTCAGCATTGGCTTGAAATTTCAGTGATGGAATCTAGCAAAATATATACAACACATCAAGAAAATGTTTCTTTGGGGAGCATCAAGAACCGTGATGCTAGATTTGTAACTAAAACATATATAGGAGGTTATAGCTTTTGCTATGCCACTTGCTTGTTGTGGTGCTACTAAAGCAAAAGTAATGGTACTTGTGTCAGTGTGCTTTTAAACTACATAAATAAAATCTTCAGGAACATTCTATGCATAAGAAATTCTGAATGGTGTATAATTTAACATAACCTTTTTGCTGCAGTCCTTTTTGCTTTTGAACTACATATGCCACATGTTACATCAAGTTAATTTTGAGTGACACATTTGAAATGCTCAGAAACGTGGAGGAGGAAGATGTAGACAGGTGTTCACAGCAACTTTGTTAATGGGGCTTAATATTTTAACTGTTGGCAGCTGTGCTGACTGCCTGCATGTCTGTGCCCACTTAAGTGCAGTGGTTGAAACCTCTGTGAGCTGATGATTATGCCTTTGAACTCGTAAGTGTATTCTAAGCCATTGCTGGTAGTAACTCACGTGGGCAGTTAAGTGCTTCTATGTATTTCTTGTTGATAATTCTATTTCATCAAGTACTGGAGTGTATTACTTGGAGGTGGCTTTACCTTTTCAATGCTGATTTTAAAGAATGGGGCTCTTTTCAGAGATGGTGATGGAGTTCGGTTGGACAGAACATTTTTTCAGCAAGAAACCTGCCTTCAATCTTAGCTTTGCTCAGCTCCCTTTGCTAGGTGTGGCCATGTATAGTTTCTTACAGCTGGTTTCCTTACACTTCAGATGGAGGATGTGATTTCTAATTCAAGAAAAAGCTGCCCAAACTTACTGTTCTTAGTCTGCAATCTGCTAAGATGGTACTTGGCTACATGATCTGGTCTTAACAGCCAGAGTGGGTAGCACTTGCCAACATCTTGAGGAGTTAGTACCACTTATTGCTGCAAAATTAATATTGTATTACTGGTAAAGCATCAATTTATTTAAAAATAGCTGGGAAATATGGATGGGGATGCTTGCTGAGAAGAATCTGGAGAGAAGATGAATCTGCTTCAGTAAATTGGTAACTTATGGGAATTCTTGGTGAGGAAAGCAGGCTCAGTCACGAAGTTTATGTACTGGAAGGCTAAGAATCAAGGTGAGAGATACGACAGCAGTGCCTTTCCCCCTCCCCAGAGTTTTAATAAGGAATAATACAGTCTTATTGTGAAGCATGCTATCTACTGTTTTGTAACTTGTTTTTTCATTAAATAGTTTTCTGCAGGATTTGGAGCTTTCTGAAATGACATGACTTGGTTAGGAAAGCCTTTGTTTTTTAATTAAGATATTTTAATTCTGAATATAATCTACTGGCTTGTGATGTTTTTTTCCTTAAAATTTCTTGCAGTTTGAAATATAAAATGAATTTTTGTACTTCTAGGCAATCGCTGTCCAGCAGAGGTTAAAAAGCCCCTTTGCCACAGGAGTTAGGACTCTGCCTTTTTCAGCTGAATACCTGGTTGAAATCAACAAGGTCTTACTTGCCATGGCTGATGTTGAGCTGTTGCTGAATGCACCCGAGCTAAATACGGGCATCTATGAGGATTTTTCAACTCAGGAGGATGCACTGAAGGTACTACATATCTAAACGTTCAGAGGGAAGAAGTGGAGGGATTAGCAGTGTTCATGATGTAAGTGTGGATTTGTTTAATAACAATGGTCCTGCTCTGAGAAATACGGTATGTCTCTTTACCTCAGGAACATATCAGGTATATAAAGTATTTCATACTCTTCATAAAAAAAAAAAAAAAACTACTGAGAACACTCTGAAGAATTTGTGAGTGACTGTTAAGTTCAGTTGTATCTGATTTTATCTATGAACTGCTGATAGTTATGATCTGGGAGCTATTGGGAATAGGTGAATGGTTGGACTGGATGATCTTTTAGGTCTTTTCCAACCTTGGTGATTCTATGATCTTATTGTAGATACTGTTTTGGAATAACATTCTGAGGACATTAATTTTCCCTGCTCTTGTTCATTTTACTGATGGCTTATGTTGTTTCTGTACTTGTAGAATGTGAAAGATATTTTGGATAAACTTGGGGATCAGATTGCGGTCATACATGAGAAGCAGCCTGATGTTATACTGGAAGCATCTGGGCCTGAAGCAATACAGATAGGAGATGCACTAACCCAGCTGAATGCAGAGTGGGACAGAATTAATAGAATGTACAATGATCGTAAGTGGTAAGTTGAGAATGCTTGGTGTCTGTGATCAAGTGGTGCACGTACTATGCATTGAACAGAAGTGATTTACAAATGTGTGACAAGTCTGACAGTGAAAATAAAGATAAAAATGGTTGGTGTTGTTGTCTAAGCAGATACTTCAGTAAGTTCTGAGCCACTGGATCTGAGAAGCATCAGAATTTCTAAAGCATCAGCAAGCACTGCTGTTTCACTATGTTTTAATTTGAGAATAGTGGTTCTAGCTGGGTATTGCTTTCAATGTTTCTGCTGGCTGCCAATGGTCCCCTCCAACATTTGGAGGCAAATGTTGCAGAATCTGGTACCTTTCATTACTGATCATACCTGCAGCTGTATTGTTGTCTTCATAAGCATGGGTCACGCTGAGCTCTTAGTTATGCCTTTTTCTTCCCTATAACCTAATTTAAAAGCTTTAACTACTATTATCTGTCTGTAAATGCCAGTAAAATTTCATTTACTAATAAAATTTCATTTCATTAAGAAGCCAGGTTTAACTGGAAACCTAATCTTCCTATTGAAAAAGATAATTGTGTCAAAGAGTAACTTTGGTGTTTATGATTAGCGGGCAAAAGGCAACAAATCACCTTCTCAGTTAGTTCACTGAATACAAATTACTTTTCAACTTCATAACATTTGTAAAGCTTTGCATTTTAATGAGGATATTATTGGGCACAATTTTCATGCAAAAAAGACTGCTGGACTAGGAATATAAGCAAAAATGGAATGCAACTTCCTGAATATATTAAGTGCTACAATTTTAATGGGGTGATGCATTTTAATAAATGAAGACAATTTTAGCATCAGTGTTAAAATACTTTTTGTTATTTTGGTATTTGTATTCTTTAACCCTTTTTATTACTGAGTTGTTTTTTTTTTTTTAACTGAACATTTATCCAATCTTGCCCTAAGTACAAGAAAGAAGACTAAAATAATCTATCTCCTTAGTAATCTCTGACTTTTTCTATTTCTAGGATGTGTGTAGATTTTGACAGGGTTAGTAGAAACAGCACCTGAAATGCTTGGCAAAAGACTGATTAGTTTTCAGAGCTAGTAATGATTTTCTGATTGAGTTCCAACTAAGTAGTTAAATCTTGGATAAAAACTCTAATGTAGCCAAGCACAAGTAGATTTCAGTTGCACTTACAAAGCCTTTAAGTACTCAATCGAATCTGATTGACGTGTTTTGATTTAAACACATGAAAATCAAATTGTCTGTGGGTTTTTCATATGCAAGTGTGTGTGTGCATACACAGGCTCAACAATCTGTATTGTGCTTCTTGTAACACTGCTAGTTTGCTTGTTCTGCTCCTTCTGTCACAAACTTTCCACCAGAGTTAAAAGTGCTGGTGATTTAGGAATTCAAATCCAAGCTGTGTCTTGGAAGCATGTGAGTTCTTCTGAAGGAAGCCAGGCATGGCCAAATCTTGGTGGTATGCTTACAGGATTTTTGTACTTTTACCTTTCAGCCCAGGCATTCTGTGTATTGAAACAAGTTTCAAGTGGATCTGCCTTAAAACTGGAGTAAAACCACAGATCTATGCTCGAAATACTGATGTAACTTTAGGCTGGGAACTGAAACCATGAAAGCTTTCTATCTCAGTGTTTGCTGTTCTTAAACTCTTGATTCTGAAAAAATTTATGCCTCAGAAATTTTCATTTTGAAGGAACCCATTAAAATATTCTTTTAAACTATTTTAAGTGCTTAGAATGTATCTTCACATTAAATCTGAAATGAGATACTACCATGAGACAGTATGTTCAGTTAGAGTCTGTGAAACGTATGTGAGAAATAAAAGGGGAATGGGATTTGGGTCAGTCTACAGTTTAGTATTGCCATGGGATGCATGCAAGGAAAGGATGCAGTAGAACTGCAAAATAGGGTCAGAAAAATGTAAGTAGGAATTTTCCTTTTTTGCTTTCATCTTTATTGGAATTAGACCACATGACAAATAGTAACAAAACAAAGCTCTGTATGTGCCAGGAAATATGGATGAGCCTTGATTAAAAGCGAGTTATGATTTTGATAAAAATAATCTCTCTAGAACTCTGGAATTGCTGAATTTAATTAGTGAAGAAAATAGATGTAATGTAGCTTTTTAAAGTTTGACTTTGGATATCTTTGATTCTCTGGTGCTAATTTCATGTTATATGTGGATACACGCAGTAACCTTGAAGTCTTTGCGATTGGAATTTCTTAAGACAAAAGTAATGGGCTGCAAATGATGCTTTTCCTCACATCAGTGAGGACCTTCTGATGAGCAGATCTGGTCTCCTGTGTGTCTCTTTAAAGAATACTCTTGGTATTAGTTTGGAATGGGATACTTTCTAGTCTACAAGAGGTAATGTAGAACTTGGATTAGAATCATAGTGTGGTTTGGGTTGGAAGGGACATTTAAGTTGATCTAGTTCCATCTCTCCTGCTATATGCAGGGACACCTCCCTCTAGACCAGTTGCTAGAGCTCCGTCCAGCCTGGCCTTGAATGCTTTGAGGTAGAAGGTATCCACCGCCTCTCTGGGCAACTTGTTCCAGTGTCTCACCACCCTCACAGTAAAGAACTCCTTCCTAATATCTAGTCTAAATCTGCACTCTTACAGTTTAAGGCCGTTCCTCCTCATCCTGTCACCGCCTGCCTTTATAAAAAAATCTTTCCCCAGCTTTCCTGTAGGCCCCCTTCAGGTACTGTAAAGCTGCTAAGTGTTTGTCTCAAGTCCTGTGTCCTTGGACACATTTATCCTCTTTGTTTTGTAATGGTACCATTTTTTTTTTTTTTTTTTTTTTTTTTTTTTTTTTTAGCAATCAACAAATTGAAAATTTTTGTCTGTGCTTTTTGACATGCCTTTCTTACTTAACATTCATGGACTCTTCTTTTTTTTTTTTTTTTCCTTGTTAGCATTGTAGAACATTTACTTTAAATTGAAAGCAACTTTCTGACTGTGGTAATTCAGTCTTTTTCCATACTTGAAAATGTTACTCTTTGAGCTAAGCTTCACATTAGTTTGAGACTGCAAAGATGAAAATCATAGCAAAATGTATGGGAAATTAATGTGTGATTAAATTATAGAATTCCTTGCACAAGTCTTCTGGTAATACAGTCACTTCTATATTGTCAAAATCACCTTCATTTACGTGTGCATGGTGTATGAATTAAAAAAAAAACACCAATCTATGCAATTAATCATATTTGATATTTCATACTGTCTGACGTCTGAACTGCTTTACGGTAAAGAAAAAAGGTTCTGCTGGCCAATTTGATGCAGCTAATCAATCTTTATTTCTCTAAGTGTTAGAAACAAAAATGTGCTTTAGACTGCCCTTTTCTCATTCAGCTGGAAGTTACGCTGTTGGCTTTTACCAGCTATTTCCATGTCAGGAAGCTTTCAGTGCTGGGACTTATTTATCCGGGCTATGTGCTACTCTTTAGCTGTTCTGTAAGTCAAGCTGTATGGAATTCTTAAATATCACCAGGGTGAAAATTTTAGTCTTTTCACTGAAATGGTTGGATAATTTTTCAGTGTGTTGCTTTTACAGTTCCTTTGATAGAGCAATTGAAGCATGGAGGCAGTTCCACTGTGATCTCAATGACCTCTCTCAGTGGATAACAGAAGCTGAAGGATTATTAGCTGATGCCCGTGGTCCAGATGGCAGCCTGGATCTGCAGACAGCTGGGCTGCATCAGCAGGTATGTGTAATATGTGCAGTAATGGGACAAGCTAGAAAATCTAGATTTTTGTCTAAAATTATAGGTTTTTTTTATATGGGTCATGTATGAGACTGCAAGTAATGTAACTTTCATTTGTAGTTTAAAGTGATTCCTGGAGAAGATCACAATTCCTGCTTGTAGTATGATGACTTCTGTCTTGAATTGTTTTGCCTTAATTTGATAATTCAAATACTGGTATCATTTGCTCTAGAAAATGAGGAGATTTAAATTATGGATGCCTTAGCTTTTATTGCTTCAGAATTCAGTTTAATTATAAATATTGTAGTTAATATATAAATATTGTAGTTTAAACTGCAGTTTAATTACTTGATAATTTTCTAGATCCACGTTATGAAATAGCAGATTCTTCTTTTTAACTAAGCTACTCTCTGCTAAAAGAGAGGAAAACACTATTTTAAGGGTCTCATTTATTTTTTTCCTCTGTGTAAGGAGTGGCTATCCAATTGTTATCCTAACACATAGTTTTTAATTTTATCCTTGTTACTACTTGAATTTTTTTTTCTTTGCCATGTCCCATCTCTTTTTTGAATTATCTTGTTTCTGTTCTGGTTGCAGAGATTTGTCCTAATATCGTAAGCTTGCTGTAGTTTTAAAGAATGTTTGAATTTTTGATCCTGGCATCTTCTGACTTCCTTCAGTTTCATGGATTTGTTGTGATGTTTGGAGAGTACAGGCATAACGATCCTAGCTAATATAGTGTTAAGTTACAGAAATAGACAGGGCCATGGTTTACAAGAAGAAATAGTTGTAAAATAAGAAATTAAAAAAATAGTCCTAGTACCTGTTAGCAGTACTGGAAAGGAATCAAAAGCGAGCGTGAATTTTAACACTGATCATTTGAATGAATTCTTGTGATCCTAGGTAGTATTCAGTAGTGAATTCTGTATCATCTCTTTTTTTATGACACTTGTTAGAAAATTAAACCACATTTAATAACAGACTTAATAACTTAAATCAACAGCATCCAACTTTAAGGTAGCTTCATGTGCCTATTTTAGTAAAATAAATATATATAAATATATATAAATGAGTACAATATGTACTCATGATTTATTGTGCATATTATGAGCCATAGATCAAAGTCATCTCAAGTCAGTAATAAAATTGTCGCTTTTTTTTTTTTGACAGGAACTTGAAGAAGGAGTACACAGCCATCAGAGCAGTGTTTTGGCATTGAACAGAACTGGGGAAGGAATCATACAGAAACTCTCTGCTACAGATGGGAGCTTCCTGCAGGAGAAGCTGGCAGGACTGAATAGGCACTGGAAAGCAATCACTGCTGAGGTCATGGATAGACAGCAGAGGTAACAGGTTACTCAGGAATTTGGATATCTGGCCAAATGTGGTGAAGAGACTCTCCTTTAGCAGACTCTGTGAGAGTTAGTGTATTATGTTGCATGCTGTCATTTATCTGAATTTTCCTGACTTTTTTTTTGACCTTTTTTTTGTTTTTTTTTTAACTGTCTCATATTACTTCTTATTTTTCTTCTTTTTCAAAATCATTTTATTGCTAAGCCAGACACCTTTTTTGGAAGGAACACTGAAGTCGCTTTTTTGGCTGAAGCTAAACTGAAAGTACTCTACCTTGATTTCTGTTTTTGCATTGTCAAAGATGTGCTAATCGAAACAATTGTATGGTGGAAGTCACGAGCAATACTTCAAAACAAAAGCTTCAGTCTGTTTGCAGCCATTTAATATAGCTGACCAGCCATTTTCTGAACAAAACAAAAGTCCTTTATGAATGAGCCTTAAATTTCCTTCAAAGATCGAAGTGTGAAATATTCTAAGATAAATACACGAATTTTCAGCGCGTCTGATGATACAAGGTTTCCTCCTCTGTTTGTAAGTGTTATAGAAAGCTATCAAGATTAAGCTCAAAAATGTTGACTGGCATGTCATGTTCACTGCAAAAATGCATGTAGATATTTTGTTTTCCTTTTTAAGGCTAAAGGGAGAGAATCAGCAGCTGATAGATTACAGAAAAAAGCTTGATGAACTGCGTTGCTGGTTGGAAAATGCAGAAAATGTTCTGGACATGAGATTTACATTCAACCATGAAGAAAACTTACGAGAATTACAGGCAAGATCCTTGAGTGTGTGTATGTATGCATGTATGTGTTTCATGTAAAGTATCAGAATGTGACTTTTGGAGAATATTTTCACTGTAAATTGATAAAGAATTATGTTGGTTGTGTGAGAGTTCCGTGTGATTACTTACACAAGCAGGTAGCATCTTGTAATGAAATCAGGTTGAGTTGATAATGGTTATTTAGTCAGATGATTATGGCAGTTTCAGAAAGTGAGAAGTATACATACAACTGGTAGAATTTGGTAGAAGGAATTTTACTCAGGATAATACCCACAGGTCTACTTTATAATTCTGAAGACATCAGCAAGAGTCTGTAGGTTTAAAAGGGTATTGTAAGAATGGAGAGGTTGATGCATGGACAGGTGGGTATGTCAGCACCATTGTCTTGTTTATTGGGCAGATTTAATACTTTGTTGCATGCTTTAAACTGTATTTAATCTGCTGTTTTAACAAGTGAAGGTTTTGGTCATTTCCTGTTACTTAGATGTGTATATGTATGATATTTTTGCTGTTTATTTTGTGTCTGGCTTTGATAGCAAAATAACTTTAATTTTAGGATGCGTGAAAGAAACTATTTCTGGAATACTAAAAAGAATCCAGTAATCATAGTTACTCATTTTTTAAAAATAACAATTAAAAAGAGGCCTACTGCTAGACCTAATTAGAAAGCCTTGAAGTTGCAACAGAAGTATATAAGTGATGTAAAGTAGTTGCTGTTGTATTTGCCTAAACAAGTTCAATCTCTTTTTTTAATCAATTGAGTATCCTGCTGATTGGTTACTGTGCAAGTTTAATTTTTCCTGTGAATCCCTGAAGTGAAAGGAAGAAGTGGATCATAGGGAGTGTGTGTGTGCGCGTGTGTGATATAAGAATTTAATGGAGAAGCACTGGCAGGGAATTAAATACCATATTTGGACCTATCACAGCAGGAACAGTATTTGCAATTATGATTGTGCTAATTAGGGAAGTGAATTCAAAGTACTAGTAAGATTACTGAGCTGTTCAGGAGGGTGAAGAATTCCTCGTACGTAAAGAAACTTGGATAACTTTCCTTGTTTTGTATAGCCAAAGAACAATGAGAAGAGAGATGGTGAGAAGAAATAGGATAACATGGGGGAGAAGATTTGTTACTAAAGACTGTTACTGGGGAAGTGGGAGTAGCGGATGTTAACTGATCAGTCAGGAATAAATACTATCTGGGAATGAGGAGGTTTCTAAATAAAGTAAAGTAAAATAGACATCTAATTCAAACAGAAAGAAACAATGCAAACTTTCTTTTTTTTTAAATGGATGCTTGAAAATTTAGTAAAGGTACTATTTGGTATTGTGTTAATTCTAACCGGAAGCTCTGTTCAGTGAACTACCTTCAGGCCTGTGTTACTGTCGCTTTTATGTACACACCTCATAGTAATGTGTTATACAAGTATTAAATATTATTATTATTATATATAAATAAATATTAGGGTGGATGAATACGATGCATACTAGCTAATGCCATACATTTATTCTAGTGCTTAAAGACAAAACTTGTGATTCTCACTCCATAGCGCTTTTGGTCTCATGGGCAAATGATAGCATGGTTATGTTAAAGTCAGTGGGAAGTGCACCCAAGAGTAACATTCTTCTTGCAGGATCTGACCTGTACTTTCATCTTAAAGAAAAAGGAGACTATGGGAGGTTGATCAAAATTAAATTGTAAGGTTGCGTTACGTTTTTAACTATCTTTAGAGCACATATCATTAGGAATAAAGTAGGTTGTGACGATAGTTTCCTACATCCTAGCTCATGCCAGGAGTGAGCTCTTAGTTTTTAAATTATTTCTAAAACTAAGGCAGGTTATAATTTTGATTAAAAGAGCGTTGACTTTTGGGTACATGTGATGCATCCAGAAGTGGTCAAATAGAAGCATCTTGTGAAGTCGGAATTGATGTGAGTGATATGAGGCTATGTAGGTACCCTTTGCATGTGTTTTCCAATTAGTAATAAATGTTAATCTTTGAATATTTGTTTTAATAATTTCTACACGTTACAAAGAAACAAACAAACAAAAAAAAACAACAAAAAGCTGCTTCTCTTACATATTTTGAAGGAAATTTCTAAGTACTAGAGCAAAAGGAAAACTTTTCCTCTTGTTATTGTTTAACACTTATGCATTTGACTTCAGTCCAAAACTATTCTGTCCCTTTTAGGTCTTAAGTGAAGAAATGGAAGTACAGGGAGACAAACTGGAATGGTTGAACAGAACTGAACCTGAAGTTATTCTGGATAAAAATGTTGATCTTCAGGAAAAAAACAAGCTTTCTGATAGCCTGCAGTCCCTCAATGTGAGATGGAATAAGGTGTGTGTTTATTCAGCATTTTTATCTGAAGTTGGAAATATAGTGGTGTATTCAGAGTGATAGTTTTTCTTTTTCCATCCATCTGTGACATCTAAAATGTCTTGGAAGGTGTGTGCATGTTGAGGGACTGTCTCCCTGGCATGAATCCATGTCTGCATGAAGACCCTGGTAAATGTTATTTCATCAGAATGAATTGATTAGTTTACTTGTTGTTTTGTTCTTTTTCTTTTTTTTTTTTTGCATTGGCTTTCTTTCAAACAGCTGGATCAAAAATGTTTAGTCATAGAACTATAGAATGTTTTGAGTTGAAATGGTCCTTGAGGATCATCCAGTTCCAACCCCGTGATGGACAGCTATGTTTGTTCAAGTTGCCAAAGCCCCATGCAATCTGATCACTTCCAGAGGTGGGGTATTTAAAGCTTCTCTGAGCAATTGTTCCAGTGCATCACCACCTCCATAGCAAATAATTTCTTCCTCATATCTAATCTAAAACTATTGTCTTCTAATTTAAAATCATTACCAATGACTGTATCACTATCCTCCTTGATAGAGTCTCTTCCATTTTTTTTTTTTTGTTGTTGTTGTAGGCTCCCTTTAAGTTCTGGAAGGCTACTGTAATGTCCTTTCAGAACCTTCTCCTTTCTAGGCTAAGTAACACTAACTCCCCTCAGTCTGTCTTCTCAGGAGAGGTGCTCCACCCCTCTAATCATCCTTGTGGCCCTCCTCTGAACCTGCTACAATAAGCCCATGTTCTTGTCATGCTGGGGGCCTCAGAGTAGAATGCAGTACTACAGGTGAGGTCTCATAAGAGAAGGGGTAGAATCATCTCCCTCAACCTGCTGGCAATACTGTTTTTGGTTTTCTGTCATTGCCTTCTGGAAACAGCAAGCCAATTTGTTTTCACTGCAAGAGGATTTTTTTTTTAAATTAATTTTTAGATTAATTATGTATTGCCTTAGTTTTTGTGATCACAAATCATGAGCATTCCTTTGAAGTGTGCCTAGTGAGTCTTGACTTTCATACCTGGACAGTAAAAAACCAAATAAACATGCAAGCAACTTATCTATAAAAATTAATTTATTTCTCTCCTAGGGTTAGGTAAGACATGGAAGGCTATGGAAAAACAAATACTGAGCACCTTTTGGCATTTAAATTGTTTTTAAATGATACTTTAAAAAACTTTATTGAGATATGAAGCATACCAGTATAGTAAGTGTAATGTAAAATATTGTGTGTGCTCTAATACATGAACTTTTGCTATTAATGTTGATTTACTTACTGCTTTTGTTCCTCTCTGCTGGCCTGCAGGTATTTAGGGAAGTGCCTGACAGAGTGAGACAACTGGAGGCTTTTGTTGGGCAGCCTCATCTTGTTGCACAGGCAAAGCCTTTTGGTGAGTAGTCATTCCTTCCACCGAGCTTAGTACTGTTTGTAGTCAAAAACTTCCCTAGTACTTAGACAAATGGAAGTAAGAAATGTTTTTGGTTGCTTAGGACTCCCTTCATGTTATCAGGGGAGAGAGAGAGGGGATATCTGTTTAGGGAAAAAGTCAGTTTGCATTTCAGGTTAGGACATTGTCCATTGATGTTTCTTTAAATGTGCTGAAGCGGAAGGATGTTTCAGTAAAGCTCAGATATCCTCATGAGGAGCCGGTGTTGTAGGTACAGGAAAAAATATCCAAAAATATCCAAAATATCCTCTGTCTGTGACGATTTCCCAGTGGATTTGTGCATTTTTGCATTTGTGCCTCTTAGTAACTGAGATCCAATAGAAAGCTTATCTACAGCTAATTATCCTGCATACAGATTCTCTGCAGTCCTACAAATTTCATTCTGCATATTTTGGCTTAGTAGGAGCACAGACAGGTCTTTTCCCACATACCAGTTAGTTATTTTTCTGAACTCTGTAAGGGAAGCTGTTAAAAAATATGGTCTTGTATCAGATATTCATACTGGCTGTATTTTTCAAAAGTTATCGGAGATAGGTTGTGTGTAAACAAGATGCCCAGGTCTCTGTTTTAGAAAGACGGTCCTTGCCTAAGAGAAATTACAGTTTGAACTTCAGTAAATTAATTGTATTTTTTCTTTACTTCAGTAGTAGCAAAAATATATAAATAAATCATGGAGCACAGAAAACTTTTTGGCTTTTCAGAACTCCGATTCAACTTGTTTTTCTTTTGTACAGACTATTTCTTAAGTAAAGCTCCTGTCTTTTGTTGTGGCAACTGTGTAATATTTATGTTTAAGCTTGATTTAACTTTGTTTTCTTGGATCAAGAACACAGCCAAACAACTTCTGCATAGAATCCCACTGTTCAGCCCATTACTCCCTCTTTACAGTATCATACAAACAGAAAGGATGGGGCTGAGCTAGTGGGCATCTGTCCCTTTTTAGGATGGTGATGTATTGCCAAGTCTGTGAAGCCTCTGTTGCAGTAACTTGACTTACTTCTGCTTAAGTGGATTCTGAGTTAAGAATGGGAAAACCTTTCTGTCAAATAACACGGAAGTGAGAAAGGCAATTTCAGATTTTTACCTTAAATTAAATAATTGTTTATTATGCTTAGAGTTCAACTCCCTTTTACATCAAAGAGGGCTTAGCTTCACTCTATTAAAAGCTAGTGCTATTTTGTTTTTTTCTCATTTGTGTAGTGTTATGGGTGATTCATGGGCCCTTTGCCATGCAATGAGATAATTAATAGCTTCAAAACAAGCAAAAAACCATCATGGTGACTTATATTCTTGGAGTTTAAAAGTCTCAAATGCAGATCTTGCTGTGTGGTTTTTTTTTTAGATGCTGTTGTGTATTCATAGAAACTACCAAAAAAAAAAAAAAAAAAAAACAATTCTCCAAACTATATGTGTAGCCATGATTTTTTCTTTAATGAAAATACCAAACTCTTTCAGATGTCCAAAAGGTGGTGCTAGTATCTTCTTCATTGGAAATTCCTGTTCAGACACATCATGCTTTGGAACTTTCTGCACCTGCTGATCTGGACAAAACTACAACTGAGCTGGCTGAATGGTTGGTATTGATTGACCAGATGCTCAAGTCGAACATAGTCACCGTGGGAAATGCTGAAGATATCAACCGGACTATTGCACGGATGAAAGTATGTGTTTCAGTGAAGGCTGGAGGTTTGGAAAATAAGGAGACGCTTGTAATTTCTTGACTAAATATGTAGGCTAAAAATGTATTAAAAAAACCAACAAAACAAAACCACTACCATAAATGCTTAACCTGCAAATTGCGCTTCAAAATCTGTTGATATTACGCTACTCTCCCTCTACTATATCCTCTTAATTCCTTGTCTCCCTTCATAAGCAAGATGTGAGATAGGCAGTGCTATTTATTTATTTATTTAATTTAAACAAAACACATAGAGAAGAACTGCAGATGGTATCTTCAGTGATAATATATAGATAACTTACTGAAGCCTTTGGGACAGCTTCAGTACTCCATCATTGGAGGGTGACCTATATGATCTACTTAGTAGTGTTGTTTTTTTTTAAATGAAATTTGTTATGTTGTAACTATTGTAAACTGATTTCCAGAGACATGTTAAAGAGATTATAGGTTTAAATGTAAATGGTTATGGTGTAAATACTTTTCTGTTGATAGCTTATGCTGTGGTGAGCTGTGACAAAGGGCAGCATTTGTGAGACGTATGCTGCCATTAAGGTTCACTGCATTTGACTTGATGTCAATTAACATGAGTAACGGTATGTGTACAAGCTACAGGCTTTATGTTTCTATTTCTGAGGACATCTATCATCATTTGGTATTTGATAGAATAAATGTGAAAGTGCTCTCTTTTAACTGTATAATGCTTATGATATGAGGTGCTGGTACATAGCTGTAGTTGAAAGAATTATCATGTTCTGTCTATGGTCCATGCTGACTATTCTTCCACCTTACCCATCTCCTTGTAAATGTGTACACTTGCATTTGTGTCTGTATAAAGATCAGAGGGTGGTAAGGCAAAAATAAATTATGAAAGAGAGAAAAACATACTGGAAAACATTTCACGATGACTGGTTGTAACTGTGATTTGTGCAAGCTAGCCTCCACATCTGGATTTTCACTTGTAATTCAGAATACTTTTGCATTTTAAAGCAGTGCTATAATACTGTGACAGCTCAAGGGTTGTAAATAGTGATGAAGCTGCCATCTGTCTCTGGAGACATAGATGCTTAGTCTTATGTATAAGTAATACAGATAATAATGTTAAGTAAATCCTGTTTTTTGTACCTAAAAAATCATATCCTAATTCTCAACAGATAACAAAGGCAGATTTGGACCAACGGCACCCTCAGCTTGATTCTGTTTTTACATTGGCTCAAAATTTGAAAAATAAAACTTCCAGTTCAGACGTTAGAACAGTGATTACGGAAAAATGTAAGTTCCTCCATTCTGTGTTTTTAAAATGTAGTGTTTCCATGACGGTAAAATCTTCATCTCTTTCTCTTAAACTCTTGATTTTTAACCCAGCTGAAGTTGTCTTCCTTAAGTAAACTGAAAATTAGCATTTATATGGGTTTCGCTATAGAAGTCTAATGAAAATTCTTGGAAGAAGAGTTGCTATTTATTTTGTTAACCTACTGTATTGCTGGGATTTTAAAATAACTTATGAAGAACTTGAGTTACTTGACAGATACAGAGCCAGAGATAAGGATTTTATAAGGCTTTTTATTTGTTGATATAAAGGAGCTATTAATATATTTTTATTTTTGCTGATCCTACATAACACTGGACAGTTGTTTTTTTTTTTTTTTTTAAAAAAAAGCATGAATGTATTGCCTTGGAAGACTAACTTTTGAAATTGTTGATTGAGAATTAGAGCTTTTAAGTCATTTGTGTGTACATTAAATAAATACTTTGAAAATTTCTTTTACTGGTACTTACAGAAGGAAAACACAACTGACACAAGTAGAAACCAGGGGATGTCATAGTCTTTGAATTCCTGGGGCTTTGCCAGTTGCTAAGATTAGAAAATTAGTGCAGCAGGAAATACTTCAGTTAGCAGAAAAAAGCGATCTGTGAAACAATGGAAAGATATATTTTGCTGTCTTTTTCTGCAGGGTACTTTGGTAGTAGGATGGTAGCTATTGTAGTTCAGTAGAGTCAGTCAGGAAGGGGAGACTTGGTCATTTGGAAAGCATCCCTCACAAAAGATAAAAGAGAATGAAGAAATTGTATTTTGAAAACTGATGTTGAGTTTCCTGATAGCTGTTCTTGCTAAAGATGGAAGCAGGGAAGCTATGCTATGTATGTTGCCACAAAATGAAGCTTCCAGTAGATACTCTATGTGTGTGAAGATTTTGCTACCTCTTATTTAACATGAAAAAAGTGAAGTTTACATTTGTAAAGAAAAGTATGTCTCTGTTATGAGGGTTTTGTATTAGTTTGCTCTTTTCTCAAGTGAAGAACAGAACTGCTTTGTACGTCTCATTCTTTAAATGCTCGGGAGAATATACAGTTGCAAATCTGTTAAGTGTTGCTAGATGAAGCCTAATTACTCTAATAGCTGAGAGCGCAGAAGTAAAGTTTCTCTGGAACTTGCTTAGTAGTAACTGCCCAGACGCAGGAAATTAAAAACAACATGTAATCGGGTTTTCTTTCCCAATTTTGAACCCACAGGCAGATCCTTGAGGCCACCAAGAATTTCATTGTCAGGGAGTGAAGGAAAAGGAAATATATCAATAGCAGATAATTGCATTAGGGTATTTTGAATGGATAAAAATTTCAATCCATACAGAAAGCAAGGTTAACCTGCCCATTCACAGGAAAAAATCTGTAACGGAAATTCGAGGTATATTCATTCATTAATAATATCTGTATAGAAAGGTCAAATATGTATCAGTTTCAACCCACTTGCTGTTTAGATAGTTGTTTCACAGGGATATTTTTCCTTTCAGCCTTGTGGGGAGAGCTTAAAATCATAGACTTTTCTCTACAGTTTATTAGCCAGCACACAGTGTTATACCCATTTTTCATTCCTGCTGTTTTTGCTTTTGTATATACATTTGCTGTTGGGGTTACCGAAGCTTTCTTTTGAGGTCTCATTCAATTCGTTCAATGACCTACATCATAGCAGAAAACTATAGTCACTCTGGCGAAGGCGCTTCACTGCCACAGTCTGAGAGCTCTGTGAAGCTGAACAGAACATTATTGGATGTATTTTTATAGATAAGAGATCCTGCCAGGCAGATCAAGCAAACTGACTTTGGATGTTCATAAAAGATTTATAAAACAAAACAAACAAACAAAAAAAGCAAAATAACAAAAGAACCTGCAGAGGGTAAAGTTCACTTACATGGTTTTTAGCTTAAACACATGCCTTGGCATTTTTTTGCTTCATGAAGGATTAAGGCAACTTCATGAAAGATTAAAGCAATTTGAGTATCAATTACGTTGCTTTTCTAATAAAGTAAAATTACTGGTAAGGTAATTACCTTGGTGTTGTTGCTTATTGCCTACCTGTTGCTGCTGAGAATACAGATGTTCTCAAGAGAGCCAGCTTAGGTGGTTTTTTTGTTTTTCTTTTCTACATTTTTTTTCTTACTATTCAGTTCAAATAATACAACGTGTTGCTACTGTCATGACAGGTAGTAGGGAAGACCTATTGTTAGCTCTGTAGACTCTCAAGAAATATGCCTTTTTTATTGGTCTGTAAGTATAAAGAAAAAAGTATGATGCTGTTGGTTTCTTTCTGTCAGGCAGACTTAGTACTTTCCCTAATGCTATTATTTTGCTCTAGGCTTCAGTCATGTTTTCTTTTTCATTCTTTGTTTATTAAAGGTTGAATCTTGTTTATTGATTGTCTAAAGTAACTCTATTTATTGAGAGAGGAGATATTTGAAGGAAATGGGGCAAGATCAATAACTTCTCTGTTGTATAATCTACACAAGCCTGTAGAATCCTGTGGTGGAGTGAAAATACTAAAGCAAATTGTTAGTGGAGTGCTCCTACCTTAGCCATAGTTGCTGTGCAGGTGCTACTAGACTGAGTTCAACACACACGGTGGTCGGTAAACCTTAGTTCACTTTTTAAGTGCAGAAAGGTGACTTGCTGTGGCACAGCCTTCACCCTTCCCTGGTGTTCTCTGGAAACTCTGCTGGTGGCGGATCTACTGTGACATCTTTGCTGTGCAGTTGTTGCACATTTACCTCCTGTGAACACGTAAAAAGTAAAGGGTAATGCCTTTGGAGACGTCCAGAAATAGTAGTTGTTACCTGTATGCTGACCTGCTTAAACAAGAGGCAGTCAAACCCCTACTTTTTGTTTACTTGCATGAGCATATAAATTACTTGAGGAACTAAAATACAAAATATTGAAGTGACTGTATTTGAAAATGAGTTACATTATTGCCTCTTGTCCTGAGGAGTAGGTGGTAGTTAGGACTACTTGATTAGTTACTTTTTTTTTTTTTTTTTTTTTTTAATCGTCCTCTCCAGTGGAAAAAGTAAAGAACCAATGGGATAACACCCAGCATGGTGTGGAGGTGCGGCAGCAGCAGCTGAAGTACATGCTGTCAGACAGCATACAGTGGGATGAGCGAAGAAAAGAAATGGAGCATCTCATGGAGCAGTGTGAGATCCGTCTGCGCATGCTTCAGCAGGCCCCAAAGGATGTGCTTGTCAAACAGATTTCAGATAACAAGGTGAGACCATCTGCAGTTGACTTCTCGGTCCATGTGATGCTATTGGATTCATTTGATATCCGGATGTAAGGTTGATATGGTCGTTCTGTGATTTTGGGCACTCTGTGCTCTAAATCACTTTTTTTCATCAGCCTTCCTGAGAATTACTTTTGAGAGGAAAACAGGTGGCATGAATACTTGTGTGCCTTTTTATAAGCGTGGCTGAGAGGAGCATAGCATAATCCGATAAATGATGCTACGCAAAAAATCCTTGTCTTGATAAAAGTTTTATCATAGAACCACAGCATGTAGCAGAAATCTATTAACAATAGTAAATCCAGGCATGGGAGAAGTTATATAAAATTATCCCAAGTTTCACTTCTGATTGATACGAAGCATATTCATCTTATTTTTTCCCTCAATTCCACATGAATTTTGTTGCTTTTTGTATCACAGTGAACATGCTGTGATAAATCAGTAAATCTGATGTTCTTTGTGGTTGCTGTTTGAAAAAGGGCAGGCTGTAGGAGGCTCAGGGTAAGAACTAAAGAGACTAATGATTGAGGAAGGGCTCTTATCAGTGTGGAACTCAGAACAATCTTTAATGCACTTCAAAAAAATGTGTGTATGTATGTAAATAGACATTCAGTGTAGGGATGTGGCTAGGTATGAAAAAAAGGAGAGAGCTTAGTAATGTGTATTTCTCACTGACCCTAGCTATTTCAGTAAGCAGTAAAATTTTTTGTTCTTCATTGCCTTTCCTGTGTGAGCAGAGAATTGGAAATGGGTCTTAGGCCTAACTTTTTGCTTTCTCAAAGGAAATTAGGCATGTGGCCAAACGAGTATGGAAATAAAAAAGATACAACTGATTAATAAATAAATAATATATATATTTTATCTTATTTAAAGCTCTGTAAGGGCTAAGTACATTATATCGTGCCAGTTGTATCAGTGTTAGCATAACTTAGATTTGTTCACGCTGCTAAAACCTAAAACTGTTTTTACTTCTGTTGCCAGTAAAACGTACAGGAAAGTTTTCCTAGTTCTTGCTGGCTTTAGCAATATAATTTTTCTCACTTGTGTTTTGGTTCATTGTTAGAATGCTTTAATAGATCTTCTTTTAAAAGGAATTTTATTCCATAAAAGAATTATGCACATTCCTACTTTTTTAAGCATAAAAAAGGTATTATAATGATAATTAGATAATATGGAAAGCAGTCTGATTTTGATTTTTCTTTAATGTCTTACTCTGAAATTCCTTTTTAGTTGTTAATACATGATTTGCATAGGGGAGACATCACAGTAGCTGCGTTCAATGATCTTTCTAATAAACTTCTTCGAGAGTATCGTGAGGATGACACAAGGAGAGTGAAGGAAACCACTGACCAAATGAATACTTGCTGGGTTAATCTGAACGAAAGGTAATTGGTTGCAAGGTTTCACTATATACCTTTCTGTTTTAAACTTGTATCTTATGTTTATCACTTACACCTATTTCATTCTCATCTCTGCAGGCTTAGCTTTACTGCAGCATTTAGCTCTGCTTCAGTGGTTTGATCAGTTGTAGTGAAGCTGAATTTTGATGATGGAAATTCCCCCACAGTTTATTATGGAAGGCTTCTGTACGACTTCCAATTCTTTGTTCAAAAATGATAGTAATAAGTATTAAAAAAAAAAAAGAAAAAAAAAAGTGCTTATCTCATGTTTGTTCTCCACTTTGCTTGTGGCTATTTTTTCTCTAAAGGTCTTTGAGCAATTCTTCCTGTTCTGTGATGATGCTATGCTCTCTGTATATAAGTAGTTTGTTACTGTGCTTCCTTTTCATAAGGCTGAAAGTATTTAGCTCTGCTTTCCAATGTGTTAATTTATTTAAGGCCTTTCATCTAATGGAAACTTTTCCTGAATGGGGCTGTGCTTTGGGTTTCTGACTGCGATGTGTCTGACACTCCCATCTAGAAAGCATTTGATCTATAGGAACTGAGATTTGAAGCTTCTTTGTATTCATCCTATTCATCATTTGCAAATAAGTCTTACAAACCAAATGCTGAACACATGATTGCATGTGTTTTTTTATGTGTAATATTTTTTGTGTGTGCAAAGTAATATAGTTGCTGCAAAAAGTCTTCAGCATTTTATGGGTAATTAAGCCCAATGTCTGACTCAATACCAGCATCTTTTAAAGACAATATACTTTGTGACTACAAGGACAGAAGAGAGATCTGATCCTATGTGTATGGGAATGGGGTAAATGATAACCAAAATCTGTGTGTATGCATGCATATAGGTGCACACAAAAAAGGGAAGCTGCTTTTTTTTTTTTTTTAAATGAGGTGTGAGTTAATTGAGAACGAATCTTTCATAGTAAAGCCTCTACAGTTGAATGATATGTCCTGGGGAAGAAAAGGAAGAGAACTTTACAGTGGTAAGCAGTTGGTTTCACAGGTAATTAAGGAAGAAGAATGTAATGTCTTGTTATCCTTCCTTGGAGGAAAATGATATCTTTGTAGTTTTCTGCTTTTGATGTCACAAAGAGTTTTATACAACTCGTTTCCTTGTTATTTCCATTGAGAGATGAGATACAGAACAGACAAAACTTTATATGGCTCATTCTGTGTGATCATTTGAGAGAGAATAAAGACTTGTTGATCTCTAAATGTTTTAGAGACATCTAACATAGAGTTTTCAAACAACTAAAATATTTCATGATTGATCTAATTTGGGCATTTTCTTTTCGTGGTTCTTCAGTTAAAATGTCCAGTAGGCAGAAGCAAAGGAAAGACTTTTAGCATATGACAAAAAATTCCATAGCTTTTTACTTTGTGAACTAGGTTATAGTGATGAGGTCACCTTTTGAAATGACCCATCTTGGCCATTCATTTGAACTGAGTCTGCATGTTCCTCTGCCTTTCCTCAGAGTAAAGTAGTATCTTTTCCAAAAATGCTGTTAACTTCATCTGAAATACGTTGTGATTTCTGGGAATAGAGATGCAATTAGAGGTTGGCAAGAGAGCTCCTGGTTGGATTAGCAGTACCTTAGGTTCCAGCTCTGTAGTAGCCTGATTCAAATTCAAACTTTGCAGTTTTGTCTAGAGCTAGCATAAAGCTGCTCACCAGCAGGTGATCAGAAAGAAAAGTTCCTGACTGAAGCCTCTAATTATTTTTGAATCTGCTTGAAGTATGGAATAGTAAGCACCTTGTGTTCTATTGTGTGTAACTGAAGCTCCACAGTTATCACTGGGACTGCTATGCTGCAGCCTTACAGAGATGAACATCTGCTTTGTTTCTTAAGTAGTGGCAGAATATACAGGAGAGCTTAGGAAACCAGTGGGTAGTCAGAGCATGGAGCTGCTCACTGTAACCCTGCAGAGCAGAGCAGAATTAAAAGGGGAGACTGCAATAAGAGTACCTTTTCAGGGGAATGAAGGTTTTTATCTTTGCCTTTAAATGCAATAAACAAAAAATCTAGTGAACCTTGAGCGCTGAGGATGGCTTAATGTGACAGATCTCAGGGCAGACAAAGATTGTGCCTGCAGTGTTGCATGTCCTATGGCTTCTATAAGCACAGACCTGTATTTATGGCATAATGCTTTAAAATACCATCTCTGGCTGTAGCTATGCCTGGAGGTTGCAGAAGGGGGTCCTTATTAGCATTACCTGGAATAATCAGTCCTGAATGTCCTCAAGAGTGCTAGCAGTAAGGCTTGTCATGAAACACAAAGTTGAAGGAAAATAGTGGCATTAAGAGGCTGAAGCTTTCTCACGTTGACATTGTTTAAATTGACTATTCTGTCCACTGGCTATTTATTTTTATTTCAGGATGAAGCTGTAGTTGTTCTGCATCATTCTGCTGCTTCAGTATTAAACTGTAGTTGCCATCTAAACTGCCTCAGATGTTCTTCCCTGATTTTCTTTTGATCACATGCTTATATACATTGCATATTTTTAGTGTAAATCTGAAAAGAAGAATTGTGTGGAACAGGGCCATGAAAGCTTACATGCTAGAGGTGTAACTCTGTTTTTGTTTTTTTTTTTTTCTTGGATATTGCTGATCAAATCTGCTTAATCATTCTCTACTGCCACTGAATTAAGTAAAATTAGCAGCAGTTTTGTGGAATTCTGTGAGTTCTCCTTACATTTAATGCTTGCCTACTGGAAAGAGAGCATCTTTTGGAGACTGTTCCGATCATTTTAGAATTCTTCGTGAATCTGAATCATCTTGGCATGGAGGAGAGATTAATCTTCAATATAAAATTCTCCATCAACTTCATTTTAAATTTGAAGCCTTTACTAGAGTGAAATGAAAATATTTGGGTCTATTCTGTAGGGCAGTTGTTCACTACTGCTGTATAGGTCATCATTAAAAGCTGCCATGTAGTCTTAGAATTTTAATTGCAAATCTGTTAATTTATGCCTCTGGGTTGCATGCTTAATGCAAGGAATGATTTTCGGCTTTAATTCAAATATTGTGACAGCATTGTTACTGCAGTAGGATTTAATTTTTCACTTTAATTTCAACCGAGCAGAAAGTTTGAGAAATTAGAACTTTGGGCTGAAGATTACAATCTTCAATGGATCGATCTTATTAAATACAAAGTTCAAGTTGCCTTAGTTCCCATCCAGTTCATCAGTATTTAGGCTTAGAGATCTGGGTCACTTGGTGTTTTATCCTCTAGGGCTTTTCTCTTTCTTTGAAGGTCACCTTTATTATCAGTCTGTTCTTGTTGTCACTCCTGTTCTTCCACCTTTGGCCTTAGCCCCCTGCAAGGGAAGAAGATCCCTGCAGAGTGAGAGGCGTTTGAAGTCAGAGCTCATAAGTGGTTTTACTTTACACTTTTCCTCACAGTTCCTTGGTGTGCTCTAATTTTTGAGCTGATACTCGGTATTTTTTTTTTACTGTATCTGGTCAAACATTTAGTCATCCCTAGCATGCTGTTTATTTTTTATTTTGTCAAGAGGAGGCAAAGCATGCCAAAGCTTTATGCCTGAATGAAGGCTTCTTATCATGCTGCTCATTTGCCAGTAGCCAAAACTTGGGGAGGCACAAAGTCAGGAACAATCCACAGAATCTCATTTTGAATAAAGCACTTATTAACAAGTGACATAAGGTCTATCCTCCAAATATTAGGGTTGTAACTCTATGCTACTGCAGGTTGTTTCTAGAAAATTCTGTTGTTTATGCTGGTATTTGGGAACGTGAGCCTGGCAAACTCGAGGTTGTGTCAGATGCTCTTAGTGCCATTGAAGGAAAGTAATGTTTCGTTTCTTGCATCTGGCTTTTCTGATGTGCTGGAAAACTGGAATACCTTCTTTGAAACAACTTCTCACATTTAACTTTGTTAATCAGAGCTTTTGAAGTTGCTGACTTATAACAGTTTTCAATATAAGTTTTGTTTTAATGATGAGGAAACAGTTCAGATTCCAGAAGTGCAATCTGATCTACTCTCAGGAGGTCTGTTCAAGTTGTGTACCTGTAGGCTAATTCTAAAGGTTTTGAATCAGTTCCTTGCCTTCAGTTGTACATCTGGAGAATTTTTTTATTGGCTCAAAATCTGGGCTATATTCTAATTCTGCCAGTTGTCTTTTCTTTAAACATGTTGAGTATGGGCTGACTGTTACGACTATAATATATTAGTCTTTGTCTTATAGCAAAAAGAATCAGGTATTTGACTTTTCATACTTCCAGAGTTTAATTTTGCAGTAGATAGAAATTAGGGGAAATGTTTCTGCTCACTGTAGAAGAAAAAAATTCCCCCAAGTTCTCAGTGTTTCTACGCCATGTCATTTTTGTTGAAGAGAAGCATTCACACATTTCGCATATGGGAATGACCTCTGCTAATAAGAGTAGCATAAGCCTGTGATGATAATGCTCAAAAAGAAGATACCTCTGATTCTTCCACATGCATTCTTTAAAAGCACTGTGAAATAAGTAAGTTTGGAATATCTGTTGATAACTAAAAATATAATAATCAGAGAAACAGTGGTATAAATAATGATAAAACAAGCTGATACAGAGCTATAGTTTCTTAATAAAGAGAAGTTTCAGATTATCTTTTAGAAGTTTCATTATGGTGTGTGTAATACTGAAGAAATATATTGTCGCTTGCTGTCTTGTTTTCAGAGCTGTTGATAGACAGAATATCTTGGAGACGGAGCTGAAGACAGTACAGACCTCATGCAAGGATCTGGAAAGCTTCCTCAAGTGGCTTCAAGAGGCAGAGACAACAGTTAATGTTCTTGCAGATGCTGCTCGGCGTGAGAACACAGCTCAGGACAGTGCCTGTGTAAGGGAACTCAGAAAACAGATGCAGGTGAGAAACTGCTGGTTATTGTGCTTTCCCTCAGTGGCAAATATTATAAAGGAAATCTAGTTTCACCCACTGGACAGTGAAGGTTTACAGCCTATTGGAATGTATTTAAAAACAGTATCTGAGAAGTCAAGTGTGAGAAGGAAGCAGATATATTCCCTAAGATTTGAAATGTAAATGTGTGTTTTGTGGACATCTATGTCACTTAGTGCTCTCAAACCTCTTTGTATGTTGGCTGTATTCAGGAAGAGTAGGAAGGAGGGACAGAACCTGGGATCAGTCTTCATTAAGGATACAATGCATTGATGGGAGAACAGGACTGTTTCTTAAAATTTATGCATTTGGGCCTGTGGCAGGAAAAAGCTGAGCATCGCTGTATTTTGTCTTTCTGTGCTGCATGCATTTCCTTTGTTGTCCTGTTTAACAGATTTGAATGCTTTCATGTGTCATAATTCTCCTGAATCTTTTAATATATATTTTTTCCTTTAAGTAATTTACCTTATTTAGTGTAGTTATTTTGATATGCACAAAGCTGAGAAGCTCTCAAATCCTGTGCTCTGAGTTTGGAGCCGTATTTTCTGTGGTCTTAATTAATGACGTTTGGACAACAAGATTCTGCTATTAGTAGGGCTCTAATCTGAACATATCTGTGTTGAGTTTAAATGAAACAAGGCAATTTGAATTATCTGATAACAAATTACTCACTGTGATTAGAAAGAAAAGAATGATATATTGTGGTGTTTTGTGCCTATGGAAGATGACATGTCAGTCAGTGACGTTTCTGTGATTATGGTCAGTCAGGTAACTCATCTGTAGAAATGTGTTTCTCTGATAACAAGAAAAAGCTGTTATTTTGCACTGTTATATAGCACTGCTGGCTATATGCTGTTGTGAAGCATCTTGGTAAGGGAAGATTGTTTGCTTCTTCGTTGTTCTTCGTTTTGATTAAAACTGATAGAGTAATGCTATGTGAAGGGAGAATTGCTGGGCAAAACTTCCAGCTATGTGGGGAACACTCTATCACATCCATTGTCCAGGCTTGTAACCATAGCCTCTGAGAAGGGAGATGTAGATGCTGGACCTGGCCTCCCCTTGTGGTATTCCTTGAGCTGAAATTGTCTGTCTTGCTCCTATACACTGTGTAGATGCAGTGTAATTGTTTGAGTTACCTATTGCTTTATTGTAATATTTTCAGCTTCCAAAGTATTGATAAATATAGGTGAAATAATTGATAAATATAGGTGAAATATATGCTGAAAACAGACTAAATATGATTATTTTTTATTACTGTGCATATTATATATATTTTCAAAATAAGATAATCTGTGTTGGGCAATGGAGATGGAACTGTCTTCCATTGCATTTCAGGACTAACTTGTTAGGCTGCAGCTCAGATCACTCTGCACAGGACTCAGTGATATGGGCACTATTGAAACCTTTTTCTGACTTCCACTGCAATGTCTGAGGTTAGGAATAGTACCATAAAAATAATCTCAACTTTGAGCAAGGCAGAAGGTAGTGATTTTTTTAGTTAATTAATTTTTTTTAAGAGTTGAATTTTGCAGTTATAGTGTTAGTCTTGTTTATTTATTTGCCATGATCAAAATGTAGCAAAAGGCTTTCTTTTCAAGTAGCTACTGGAACCAGTCTGTGTCAATCACTGTATCCAGTATGTTTAGTAGCCACCTGAAAAAGGTTTAAATCTAAAGATGCAGAAAGTGAACTAAGAAACAGGATTAACTCTGTGACAACAGGGATATTGAGACCTGTGCCTAAAGATGTATAAGTGTTCAGAATAACTTTGTCTTGTTTTATTGTAAATGGATTGTGTTTGGTCTCATTGTTAGAATCAGGCTTGTATATTAGCTGAGAAAGTAAAAAAAGAAAAAAAAAAAAGCAAAACTGTAAGAAGAGGGCAAGTGTAAGCTGTGGACATTGTTTTATGTAGAAGAGATTTGAGTTCCTGCACATTTATTTCTGAATGTTTTGATGTTTCTAGACCTGTCCTGCTGCATATGTTACTTCCAAAAAAAGTTTATTTGCAGTGTTATCAGTTAACGGTGCTAGGCTGGAGCTGTACTTGTGGTGGTAGAGGAGAGTAGGTGTAAGCCAGAAGCAAGACAGTACAGGGGAATAGTTTAACTGAGTGGTGGAAATGATGGGGGAAAAAAGCCAAATTTGAGGTGGAGGATACAGGTAGTAAGATTTCTAAATATGGGATGGGAACAGTTTTTCAATCTGTCCTGTACGAAGAACCTGCGTCTGGCACTCATCCTTGTAACTGTGAAGTGCCTAAGAAGAGGCATGCCAGCATATAAATCACCAACATCTAAACTGTGAAGTATCTAGAATCACAGAAACTTGTTAGTTAATTCTAACTTTAGCTGGTGCCTCTGTACCGTCCTCAGTGATGTGCTTGAAATGTGTGCATATGTGCATATGGCAATATATATGTGAAGTAATATGATCACTTGTTAGAGGGTCTTCAAATTCCAAATCTAGATAAAAATATGGTACACTTTGAAATGCGATATGCCCTGATCTTACTGTAAAATTAAATAAAAGCATTTATCTTAGAAGGTGAATTACATTTAGATCTGAATTACATTTAGATTACATTATTCAACTGAAGCTGAAGATAAGAATTAGTGTGTTTTTTTTGTATAATGTGTTTAGTTCTTCTCATGAAAGAAGTGGTTTACATGTTCTGTAAAGTATCTATGTTGTCAAATGTGTTAATTTAAAATTTTTATATTTTTTAGTATTTTTCATTCCATAGTTCCCTGATCTTCCTGTCTGTCAGGAAAGACTAATGTTACAGATCTGTTAACACCCCCGAGAGAAGGAAAGATGATAAAAACCCCATGCGGAGAACACACATAATAACTTGTTTTTCTTGATACCTGTTGGCATAACTTGCTCTGGAAGAGACATTTTCATTAACTGAATTTTTGGTTTTATTTTAGAGTGTGTATCAGACGGTATTTCCTTTATTTGCCTATTTGGATCTTGTTGGTAGAGGCTATGTCAGTATACTTATTCAATTTGTGATGAATACTTCATTCCTGATGGAACTATACTTTTTAAATGGACTTGAGAAGACAGTTTTCCCTGATACTAAGTTATCTAATCTGTGTTGAGACAGTCATCTGCTGTTTACTCCTTGTTCTACCACCTGTAGTGTTGATGATGGCCTCCCTGAATGTTTGTTACAGCAGTCCCTATAATACAGATTGAACTAGAGTGAACATATCACCTTCGGAAGGAACGAGAAATAGCTGTCTCTGGTAATGCGGTACTTAGGGGTACATTGGCTGTATTGCATTGGGAGTGCCTTGCTGGTAGCTAAACTCTTCCATGGTTTTGAATGTCCTACTGTCATCCTTAGATGGCTTAAATAATTCTGCTTTGTCATTGGAAAAATATCAAAATGGTGTTAGCTCTTTGGATTCAGTGATGGCTAGGAAATGAGTGGTGGCACAACTGTATACTTTCACTTCACCAAAACCTTTGTTTCTTATCCTAATAAGTCATTAAGGGAAAGGCTTAAGTGGTTTTTAGAAGCCGTTTCCTACTTTCTATTGCAAGTGAGAATCCTTTGAGATCACTTTGACTAAATTAGCTTTGAGTTTTTGTAGCAGAAAGGTTTACCCCCTGTAGTTTTTCCTTTTGTATTTGATAATCTGGTTTTGAGAAGCACCCATGTGATTTATTAGTCTTTAGCATGTAGCTGATACAATTAGAGCAGGTATCTCTCTGCTTCTCTCTGAAGATTTATAATACAGTCTGTTATTCACTCACTACAGCTCTGCCAGAGCTGCGTTCAGTCTGAGAGCGAGAGCATCCTTTGCCAGAGTGAGGGAGCAAAAGCTCAGTCTGCCGATTGAAAGCAGCTACTAAACGAGAGCATCCGTAGTGACACACTGGAGCTGTCTTCCCAAAGGAATTTTTTTCTTGTTTCTGCAGCTTTCGTGCTTAAATTAATAATCTTTCCTGGCTATTTAGTGTACTCTTGAACGGTGGCAGATACTCGTCTGCTCAACAACTTCATTCACTCTCTGCACAGGCAGAGCTGAACAATACTGGTTAGACAAATCTCTGAAGATTTTTTTTTTTTTTTTTTTTTTTTTTTTTTTTCATTTTCTTCTCGTCGTTATTTTGAGAGAGAAACTTATGCTATATCAGCCTGCTTTGCCTTTGAAGCCTTTAAAGCCTGTAGCTCTCAGAAGCAATCCTGGAAGAGAGCATGCTCAGAAAGCTGGCAAATCATTGTCCAGTGACCGGGAGGAAATGATAGTTGCTCTACATTTATAATGCAAATTCTGAGGTGTCTTCAGAAGTGTGGCAAACTTAAAATGATGGCTGTGGTGAGAACATCTCTGCAGAAAGTTGTGGTATTGTTGCATCGTTTACAAAGGATGGCAGTTTCTTCTCCACGTTATCAGAAGCTGTGTAAGGTAAGAAATGCAAGATCTGAATCCGAAGAATATCGAATGCTAACTTTTATCTTTTTTTCTTTTTTTCCTTTTTTCTTTTTTTTTATTTTTTTGAGACAAAAAGAAAAAAGAACAGGACAGATGTGAAAAGTATCTAAGCTATATAGCATATTTTAAAGCCTGCTCATGTGCATGTTTTGTTGAAAGAATGATTAAAAATAAGTGCTTTTCAATTAAGAATATACTCCAAAAAAAAAGTGCTGTATTATTTATCATTTAAGCGTCTGGAAGGAAAACATTACCATTCAGTTAGGTTCTGTAAAATACATGCTGCCACATCTGCTTTTCCAAAGAAGTTGGTGAATTCTTGATAAATGCAGTACTTTAACTCCTAGGTACCCATTATGTAGAACTGCATTACATAATAAAACCCAGTGGTTTTGGTTTTGAGTTTAATTAAACTTTTAGTCAGGAATAAGTTCAGCAGACTAATAGGCAGCAATTTTCACATCACTTGCCAGCATTTACAGAGTTCTTTCAGAAATTAGAAAAAAAAAAAAAAAGAAAAAAGTTGCATAAAAAGCTTGTTGACACAGACTGCCACTCATATTGGCATTTTTGCTGTTAACTGTTTTGGTGGCTGATTGTTTCAGTTTCCACCAAAAGTATTTTACTGTTTAATTGTTTTTGCACAGATGCAGTAGTTAGGACTTTCAATATTGTGGTAGCAGTGTAAGCTACCTAGTAAACAAAGCTTTTTAGGCAGGTTTATCATTCATCAGATTAAATTGTTTGTAAGATACACAAAGTTGATAAGCTAGTAACACCGCTGTGTCAATTCCTGTGTGGAGTGATCAAACTGTGGTGTACTATTGGACTTAAATGCAAAGGTCCTTCTCCATAACTTTGGCTAAAAATAAAATTGGAGAGATCTTCAGCTGTGTACTGACATTAACCATACATGAAGTCTTTCTGGCTGCCTTTCAACTTGATTTTTAGTCTCACTGCTTGTGATGCTTTCACAAAAAACCTCAGGAAGCTTTATAGCACTCTTAAGCTTGTGTGCAAGCATAGGACCAAAGTGTGTGACCATGCTCAGAAGCCTCATTCCAAGCAAAGCTACTACAACTCCTCATGCTTGCTTCAATCTAATACACGTTTTATGAGCAACGTGCATTAAGAGAAATACAAAAATCTCATACAATAAAAAAGATCTCACCTTTAGGATCAAACTTGAAAGAAAGAAAAGAATGTAATGTGATATTTGTTGCATAACGTTCAAGTCTGTAGTATATGGGGAAAAGCAAATCACTTTCACGTGGGTCTTTCAATGTGCTTCTGTTTACAGGGCTTTAGAGTTTCATCTTCATTATGAAGAATGATGGTACATACAAGCTATTTTAACAAGCATGCTTCGTTTGTGTGTCTTTGCCAATTCTATCACTGAAGAACTCTGGTTGCTTTTGTGAATAGCACAAATCTTTTCCTAATGTGAAGGCATGGATTTTGGTTGGCTTTTAATAAAGACTGCAGAAGTGCTTACAACTTGTTTAGGCACATTTTTGTATATAAACTTGTTTATAGCATCAAACAAGAACAATTTAATGATTCTTGCAGTAATCATTATTTGCTAATTGGAGTGATAAAATTGTTAGAGACCAAATTTGATGAGTTTAAACCTACCCAAGGGGCAGTAAAAATCTTCTCAAAGCTGTTTCTCATGTATTTTTTCTGATTGAGAATCTGTGCAGTGATGGGGAGTTTTTGTGTAACTTAAAATTCAAATTTGTTTTTAACATGCTGCTGCTTTCTCTTGTGCATGTCTTCCTGAAAGTAGAATTTTTGTTGGTCTGCCTGTGGAGTTAAATCAGACGGTGAATGAGAGAAGACTGTTTTACAATCCCAGTCACTTCCAGCAGGTGTCAATGTAAGGCAGTGATATGTGGGAATCTGGTGACGGAAACATTAATGCTTAGATGAGAAAATGGCATGGAAATGACAAATTAAAAACAGCTCTGACAGAGGGCTGGTAAGGATCTCTGATAGCAATCTGTACATTTCTATTTTTGGTATTTCACAGGTTTGTCCATACCCTGTAAACTTAGTGGGTACACAAAACAGTTCTGCTTAAGAGAAGTTATTTACTACATAGGATGTGAATTATTGCTTCATAAGCTAGCATCTAAATATTTGATGCAAAGTGTCCTCTGAAGATTAACAGTGCACACTACAATGAGATAAACATTTAAAAAATGCCAATGAAATATTTAAGGCATATCCTTTAAGTTAGTGTTTGTCTATTTTTAAGCACAGTAGTTAAGAAAGAATAAACAAAGCTTTAAACTACTGAGGAAATTTGTAATTGTTCCTTTTATTAGCAGATACATGTCCTAGTAACTGTTGGCAGTCATAGTCTTCATTTTGCAAATTTGTTAAAGGCAGGAACAGAAACAAATGTTTTGGTGAGATACCTTTATAGCATTACTGAAAAGCAGGAGATCTTTTAGGATTTTTTTGTTTGTTTGTTTTGGTGCTTTTTTTCTTTCACTAACTCCTTTACGCCAAGGTAAATTTGGGCAGATGTAACTTCTTTTTCACTGGTATTGCCCTTTGATTCTTTTACACTCATTCTTCTAGTGGCTTATTTGTATGCTTGGCAGTGTGTTGTCAGGACGGTGTGTAACATTGTTTGCTTTAATGTTAGTAGCTTTGTCTTACAAAGGTTTGGTGCTCAAAAGAAGCAACCAGAAAAATGTTTTGTAGGGATTGTTAGCCACTCTGTATTCTTGCAAATGTGTGATTGTCCCCTAAAGAGTATCTTCTGTTAGGTATATCCAAGTAGCTTGGACAAGAATGAATTTAAATTTTTGCTGGGAGCAGAAAAATTCATGGTAAGGTAAAATCAATGTATCTTTTCTGGGAGACCGGAATATTATGTATGAAAGTGAAGATTGAGAAGCTTTCTCAATTTTCCCTGACTGAAGTGGAAGAATAGTATTTCTCTGTCAGACAGGTAAATGATTAACTTGAAATACTTATCTTGTTGGGGGAGCTTGAAGTGGATTTTTGCAATGCACTGCTGACATTGGAGCATTCTTCTGCTGGAGGAGAGACTGAGAAATATAACTGGTAGAGATGCACTTTCTTATTCCTGCTGTGGCAACTTCCTGAGAATGAGCAAATAAATTTTTCCAACACAGTAACTACCAAAAAACACCCAGCTGAAAATACCTTCCTTGTAAGGTGCTTGAAATCTCAAAATTGGCTTCTATGTGAGTCTTCCGTCTTGAAGGAGTTAGGTGAAGTGCTGAATTCCTCAAGTGTAAAAAGAAATAATGTTTCAGAAAAATATATTTTGGAGGAATTTTTTTTTTAAATGAATGTGTAGTTTAAAATGTAGCTATCACACTTTCTGCTGTTTCTTTTTTATGGCTGGTGTTAAATTTATAAAGCCAAAGACAGTTCAAAGCAGTGAATGTTAAGGTCAGCCAAACTTGTCTTGCTGTGACAGTAGCGATTGCTTTCCAAAAGATACTTAACGTTGAATTTTGTGAGTAGTAGTAAATTCTTGGTTCATATGAAATTTTAACAAATGTGAAGGTCACAAGGGGTAGGTATTAAAAGGAAAATAAAACAAAAAACAACCCACCAAATCAATGAAAGAAAACAAAAATACAATAACAAACCCTCAACATGCATCTTGAAGGGATATGTTGAGATATGGGGAAGGTGATCTTGTTTCTATTGAAGTTAACTAAATTTTCTAGTATTTGCATGTCTTTAATTTGGTTTAGAAAATAAATCAGACCTTTGATCACATTCGTGTATGAAATACTGGTAATCAAACATGGATAAGGAAGAGAATTGAGAACAAAATTAATCTTGGTTGTATGTCCTGAGATAGAACACTGAGTGAAGCTGTATGTTGATTAGAAATTATAGTAGAGACTGTCACCAAAAGCATTGCTGAACTCTGTAGATGGTTTTTGTTTTAAGAAGACAAGGTTAAGCCTGTAATGTTCCGTGTTCTTTTAATCTACCATATGGCCTTCTAGAAGGAAGGAGGCCTGAATTAAGGAAAAACTTGGAAGTAAAGACTGTTGCCTACTGAAATATGATGAGTTTAAAAATGCACTGGTAAAAAGAGTTTACTATTTTGAAACATAATTTAATAAATATAATCATCAGCGTCTGAGGAGCTTAGGTTTTCCTTTTTTGGAAAACAGTTAAGAAATGTATGTGGTAAGTCCTTCACCTCCATACGTCCCACACCTTGTTTGTATTGTAAACAATGATGTAGACGTACTGACATCTCTTTAAGATTTCGTAAGATAACGTATGTGCAGGAGTGGGATGAGACATGACTGGACGTATGGCAGGCAGAACATGAGGCTAATAAAGACTCAAATAGCTTAAAATGCAACAAGATGGCCTGCTGCCTTTGCCGACAGACTGACTGAAAGGACTAGAGCACCTTATCATTTGAAGAAGCATGGATATGCCAAGAATGTATGTCAGTGAATGATCATTTAAAATTAATGAGATGGACATAATTTCTTTTTTGTTATGGATTAGAAGTTGGAAATCTGAAAATTGGTGGTATAATACTTGAAAATAGGGACATCTGAAGTTCTGGGAGTTGAAGATTGGTTTGTTACTGGCATTTATTACAGAATAATTACAGCCACTACAGAAGCAGTGGAAGACTGAATGTAGAAACTTAATAGCTTTTAAAACTGACGTAGATGAAGACTGGAATTGAATGTCTAGGAAAACTAATTTCTTTGTAAAATTCTCAAGGAAATACAGCAAGGACATGTTATTTTAAACTTCAGCACGGAGGGAAAAGGGGAAAAAATCTGTTTTTGTACAGATGGAAAGGTAGGACTTAGTTTGGAAGATGCAGAAAAGCATTAATATTGTGTATTACCATTTAGTGCAGTTCAGAGAAAAATACTGCTTTGCAATAAGTTCTTTGGACTGAAAAATAGATTGAAGTTGTACATAGTAGGCTGCTGTACACTGGCAGAAGTATTTGATATAATTGTGTACTAACTTTTTTACAAGCTATTAACAATTTTATAGCAGAAATAACAGAAGTATCTTGATGCTGTACTGGAAGACCTGTAAACCTCAGTGCATCTATCACTAAGTTCAAGTAGAAAATAGGAAAACTTACAGAAATATAATCTAGTGGAAGTTATTTCTTTGTTGGTGTCGGCTATTAACATATGATGGATTAATTCCCTTTGGAATTTCACAGGATGTGAATATTCTCATGTTCTGTTAAACTAGAAAGACTAGAAGTGCTAAGAACCCTTCCATCTCTTGAGGACAGAAAAAATTGCTCTGAAGCAGGCTGCCCAAAGAGGCTGTGGCATTTCCATCTCCAGAGATATACAGAATGGCAGTGGATGAGATTTTGAGTGGCCAGAGTGAGCTTTGTAATTGGCTTCTGCCATTGGCATCAGATGTGTGACCTCCACAGGTCTTCCAGCTTGCAGTTCTCTGTGAGACTCTGTGCTAGTGCCCTGTTACCTTATGTGTGAAAACTAAAATAGTTGGAGCTGCAGTGCAGCAGTTCTCAGCTGTGACTGCTGCCTACTTCCTTTCAAAGGAACTTTGCATTCTTGTCTCACAAGAAGGGTTCTTACTGCTCTACTGAATTCTGATCCAAATTTGGGTCTGCTGTGACTCTGGTCTACAGTCATAGCTTGTGTCTATTTGAGAAAGAATCCTTTTGCAGTGATGTAACTACAGTGGGAACTGTGTTATATGGTTGGTGCATATCTGGACTTTGTCTTTATGATGTTAAGGCATTGTAATTTAACGTAAAACTTGCTGAAATCTGACCTGCTCCCCTCCTTTTCCAGTACTTACTTCTGCTTTATCAGATGTCATTGTCAATTCCTCTAAAGAGGAGAATGTGCCACTAGTCCCTTTCACAGAAAGGTTGAATATATCTTGCGTGATGAGTCTGACTGAAACGTAACTGTTTTATTTTGCCATTTGCCTAACTGTGATCAGTGCCAAGTGAAACTTTATAATGAATGCTTGCTTTCCAGTAAATTTTTTAACAAGAGACTGTGCTTTGCCAAACTCTATATGAATATAAAGCTTCTCTAGAAATAAACAAGGGAAAACAAAATGAGAAAGGGCATAAAGCTCCATATATTCAATTTTTTTTGACTGCTGCACCAAGCATTTCTGTTTGCAAGCAGACTGCATCTTAACGGGAGAGAGAGATGATGGGTTCTTGGATATAACTTTTTTGTGATAGCATTTTTCATAGTATTTTGGAAGAAAGAAAAGGATATTTCAGGATAGCCTTTTAGAATCTTACACTTAAAGACAAGTCTGAATTTTGATCTGAAAGTATTTTGCTATTGCAATGAAAATGGAAATGAATGTAAAATATGGGGTAGTTTTATTAAGGCATGGATGTAGGATTAATGGGAAAATTGACTTCCATGAAGTTCATGTGTTTACAAGGAACTGGATCAATATTTGATATATGAGACCATCTTACCATAGTATTTTACCACAGCACTCTTTGATTGCTGCCATTTTTCATGAAACAACCTTTTTCCTCTTTCTCTTAGGGCTCAGTTACTCTGTCCAAATTCCTGAAATCCTGAAGCAGTAAATACTTCAGTTCCAGCACTATGCTTCACCATTTTCTGTCTGAACTGACAGAAACTGACCATCTTTCTGGTCTTCTACCTCATGCACATCAATTGAGCGTATTTTTAAGAAAACTATACTCACTACATAGCTAGGAAAATAGTACTGTTTGGATTTGGCCTGTAGCTGCTGGTCTTCAGTGAAGCTGAAAGACATGTGTTTCCTTTTCTCTTCCTGTCTCTATTTAATCCAGACAAGATGCCACAAGACCATGTTCCTAAGTTGCCCTGGAAGTTTGCTATTTCATTGTCACTGCTTATAGTCTCGTGGGGTTGTGGGGCTGCCCTGCAATTTTCTCATGCTGAGCATTCTTGATTTACTTTGCTGCAGAGCATTCTGCTATGAAGTAACTTACGCAGTCCTATGTAGCTGTGTAATTGAATGTGGGTGGAAGGTGTCAGTGGCATTACTGGTAACTGATAGCCTGTGTTGTGCTACTGAAAGTGATTCTTCATAGTGGTAGCGGATCTATATTTCCTGGTGTCTTCTGTTGTGTGCTAAGTGTGGTAGGTGCTGCAAATGAAGGAACAAAGTGAAATGCTGCTGGTGCTGTAGATGTTCCTCAGTTGCTGATGAGCCATGTTGTGCTGGCTGTGCACTGGTGTTTAAAATTTCTGACCTGAAGAGATCATCTGGGGGTAGGCAGAGACTTTAGTTTTCAATTCCTGGCATTTCTGGTAAGACTGCTGACCAATTAGTACTAATTGTGCTGAGTTGTGTGATGTGGTCCTGGAACAGTCATCTGAGGTCACTGCTCTCTGTCACCTGCCTTCTTTGGACTCATTTTGAGCTGTGCTTTATTCTTTCACATTATTTTTCTTTTAAGGACTAATTCATTATTAATCCTGAGATAATCAGCCACCCTTCAAGTTTGATTTTGAATGTTCTGTTTTAAATACTGCAAATCACTTGGTTAATATTATCTCTTATTGTTTGCTACAGAGAGAAGCATTAATTTGCTACAAGTTTGGATACTACAAACTAGATGAAGCATTCTCCTCATTCTATTACTGAAAGTCTTCAGAATCTAAATGAATGATCCCAACTTCTTATTGTTTGAATTCATCTGAGATTCTTAGGGTGGAGTCGTAGTAGAAGTTACAGATGGCACAGAATATCCCCCCTTTTTAATTAGCAAGCACAAATGTTTCTTTTCTAGGAAAATGGGGCCAGAATTTCTTCAGAAATGAAGGAAGAGAAGCCTCTCAATGGAATTAAGCTTTTATTGCTAGGTGTTTGCATCAGGAGCTAACAGCGCTTCCTCAGGTATTTTCACTTTATATAGCCTAGTGCAATGATAGATTAGCTTTGAAATTTTTTCTTCTAGCCTTCAGTAAGATGACTACAGTTTTAAACAGTTCAGCTGTTATTTGTGTGCAAATGAGTTAGCCAGATAGCTGGATTATGGGAAGCCTGCCATCCCTTATAATGGAGGGCAACGTTGTCTCCTTAACATAGAGATACTTCTAAGTGAAAATATGGAAAGTAATTGAGAGGCTTGAGAGGAACATAACCTTCTGTGAGCCACTCTTCATGCCACTGTGACAAGATGCTTAAGTAGTTTTTATTACAGTCTTTTTTTTTTTTTAATGCTTGTTCTGCTCAAAACCCTTCTTTGCTGGGTAATGGAGTTCTGTGTTGCACTGTGCAGCACAGCTTCATTTGCGCATCCTTCAAATAGTCTTGCATCTTTGCAGCAATCTCTTTTAAGGGAAAATAAATAATAAGGCCTTAGGCGATATAGCATGTTTCAGTAAAGTTTTGGGCTGTTTATTATAAAGCAGGATTATCAGAAAGTTACTGAACAGTGAAAAAGATTTGGTAACTGGAAACCAGTAGCATTGATAGTGATACCTCTCAAGCACGAAGAGATGTGCAAAGCACAGCATCTTTGTCTTAGAGAAAAGTGAATGCTTTTCTTTTCTTTTCCTTTCCTCCTTTGTGGAGGAATAGTAACAACTTCTTTCACTGAAAAGAATCAGCACTCTGCCAGCAAAATCCAGATATGCTGATACATATTTTCACAGAATCACAGGGGTTGGAAGTGAGCTCAAGAGTTCATCAAGTCCAACCCCCTACTAAAGCGGATTCCCTACAACAGGTTGCACAGGTAGTTGTCCAGGTGGGTTTGAATATCTCCATAGAAGGAGAACAATCTGAACAGTCCTGTTCCAGTTCTCTGTCAATCTTACCATAAAGAAGTTCTTCCATGTGTTAATACAGGACTTCCTATGTGCAAGTTTTAGGCCATTACTGTCCATGTCCTATCCCTGCACATCACTAAGAGCCTAGCCTCATCCACCTGCCTCCCATCTCCCTTTAGATACTTATAAACATTTATCAGATCGCCTCTGGGTCTGCAAGTGTTTCTGACTGTCTTTCTATACTTCAGTAGTGCTTTCCCTTTTCTGAAGCAGCCTCATATTAAAGGTGGTCCCTAAAAATTATTTTCACTTGTGGATTATGATAGATTCGGTAAGGGAAAAGTGTCAGAGGGACAGTGTTGCTAATAGCTTGTTTTCATTTTGATATTTCTGGTAAGTAGCAGTAACAGGAGAATAGAACCATAGCCTGCTTGCATAATGTTTGCTAATTGAGCTTGTCTGTGGCTTCTGACCTGTCGCTGTGGCATCAAAGATGATACTCATTTGGGAGCATTAGTTGTCAGTTAGTTAGTTAGGCATTGGTACACATGCCTGTGGTAGTAATGATCAGTAGCAATTTTCTTATTCTGTGGCTAAGGAGGAATTATTTTTTTCAATATATTTTTATGTAATGAACCTCTGTTTTTTTGGTTAATGGATCATCTGTTCACAGTAGAAGAAATGCGAAAGAAAGTTATGTGTAAGTCCCATGGAGCAAGTAAACAATGGAATTTATGAAAGCTAGTGGAAGGTAGCTTTGGCTGATGTTTGTTTGGTACCTTAAAGGAGAGTTGATTTTAAGAATAAAACAGAACTATGCTTCAGTTTAAGAAGACTCTTGTACATTGGGTTAAGTATGCTAATCCTTGAATATTCAAGGTTCCTAATCAAAATCTGAGGAGGCAGTGAAGATTTTTATAGAGAGGAAGACTTCTTAGGTCTAGTACACTATTGAGGTGTGTGTTCCCTGGAGGTTCAAATTAGTTGTGCTAAAACTTAATGAATATTGTTCTACAGAAAGGAATTAGAGTGAACAAAAAAGTAACAGCTGCAAATGAAAAGGAGTGAAACTCTAATTACTGTGTTTTGCATTTTTAGTATAACTGGGCTGTCAAGCATGCTCACTGAGTAAAGTATCTTCTGTTATCACCAGGTAAGAGCTATAGAAAGTATTTAAGTCTAAGTGTAGGTGATGTACAGATGTTCTTTGGGATGGCAAGTAAGAACCAGTTTGAAAATTAGAAGTGCTTAAATGTAATAGAATTTTAAGATTGAGAAAGGAGAGGAATCACACAAAAAAACCAACCCCCCAAAAAACAAACATACTTGCAGAAAACCCATTGAGTAACAAAAAAGCCACAGCTCAAAATAAAGCTAATAGAAAAATAGGTTTTGTAAACAGAAATGACATGTATAAGTGACTTGTATTATGACGTATATATCATATATATGATTATATTAAAACTTTTTGATTGAAGCACAAAGGAGTATCTTATATACATGTATCCTTTTCTCCTGTATGAAATCAAGGGAAATTACACTTAATTGGTGGTTTGTATGATATTCTCTGAATGGCAGATCTGCAGCAGAACACAACAGGTTTTTAAACAGAAATTAGAGAAAGCACAAGAATGCTTTAAACTACCTCTTCCATGCTTCTTCAGTCCAATTTCATAGGGCCTGAGAAAGAGGAGCTGTGATTTAGATCGTCTCACAGAGCCCAGTACATAAAGCTAAGCATGATCACTTGTCTTGTTTAGATTTTTAAAATTTGATTATAAAGTATGTTTATAATTTATGGCTGTTTGATACCATCCCAGCATCTTTGCATAAGATAACTCTTTAGTAATGATATTTGTGTAGTGAGGAAGAGAAAAATAAAATGAAATTAAGACACTTCAGAAAGAAAAACAGCTGGCTTAGGGATATATGAATGGGATGAATTTCCTTGTTTCTGTCTCGTTTTGATTTCTTGGGATAGTTTTTTGAAGTTAGAATAAAAATGCTGTTAAATCAGGAGCTGGCAGTCACCCATTAGTGTATTTGGAGTACTGAGGCTTCAGTCTGTAAGGGAGCCTGGAACTTCTGCAGACGGAGCAACAAGTGTGAATGAAACTATTGGGAAGGAAAAAATAAAATAGTGTGACTAGGCACTGAACTACCAGGAACACTCAGCAGCTGAATTGCTATGGCACTGTCCATTTTGTTCTTGTGATGCAGCATTTTATTAGGTGCTCTAAGAGGAAAAAAAAGTCTTTTTTTTTCCCCTGGACAAAGCTTCAGAGTGTCTTCCTACTGCAAAAATACATTTAGTACCACTGTGTGAGAAGTTAAGGATCAGGCTGAATCTGTAATTGCTCAGTTCAGAGAGCAAATGAACTGTGCTTTCTCATCAAATGTTGATGCTCATGTTCACTTTTTTTAACCTATTCCTTTCCTCACCCCCTTGCCTCCTTCGTGTCTGTAGAAGTGCCATCTGCATAAAATGAATGCTTGTTTCTCATACAGACCCTTTTCAGACTTGCTTAGTTAAATGTTTCTGATTTGTCTGCTTTAAGCAGCAAGGCTTGTGTGGGTTTGCACAAAGAGAAAAAGCTAAAAGATACAGCATCTGCGGTAAATCTGTGCAGATACTCAGACCACCACTACCTCTGTGTGCATGGTTTGCTTTTGGTAAGAGTAAGTACAATTCAATTCCTTTCAATGGAAGAAAGCAAAACAAAAAGTGAGTTAAGTGCTTTTCTATTTGATAGTCTGGCTATTTTTAATTTACAATGTAATGAAATATAGTTTGATCACGGCTGTAGGAATTCTGAATGGCTACTGTAATTACTTTCCTGGTTACTTTTCTGCTCACAGGTTTGAAATCAATTTTTACACATGCTCCAAGAGAAAATGATGACTGGTCCTTCCCTTTTCTGACCTTTTCCTGTCCCTGTCACCTTTGAAATTGGCTGCTTCGCAAGCATGCCAGCTCCAGGTCACCCAGTCCTTAGTTTTAGACCTTATGGTCCTGCCTTCATTGATTTTGCACTTTTTTTTATTTCTCAGTATAGAAAGGAAGAAGAGTGGCAAATCAAGTTCTGTGACTGTTGTGAACATGCTTCTAAGGGCCTCCTCTGGCATGATACTTGGCATATTAAAAAAAATAATAAAAATTCTTGCTACCAGGATGCGCTCTCTATGTGGCCGGACAGCTGTTACCTACACATGGATCTCCTGCTCACAGCTCATGAAATGATGAAAGGCTGTCTATATTGCAACAGCAAGATAAGATGCTGGTAGGTGTTCCTTGGGGACACACTGTATTTCCAAAGTAAATGTCTGTCTGTACCTAGCAGCAGTCAAATCTGCAGGAAATTTTCCCAGCTTATCCAGTAAAAAAAAATTTAATTTTTTTTTTTGTACTGCCTACCTTTAAGGGAAAATATTAAATGTATCCAAGGGCAAGCCAGTATTTCAAGTAAAAATGTTAAATGCATAATTCAAGGACAAGCCAGTCGTCTAACACCTGTTGCTATACAGCTTAGGGGCAGCTATCCCAGCACCCACTGTCCTCTGGTGTACTCACCTGAACCAACCCTGCTGGCTGCTCTCATCCCTTGGATGTCTTAACTGGAGAGGAGTTCAATGGATTCAGTTAACAACGCACCGTGTTTACAACTGACAGAAGAGAAAGGATGCTGCATGGGAAGAAATGAAGTAAAATTGTGTACTTTTAAGCTGCTTATGGTCAGTTGTAGGCCAATTTTCATCGTGTAATATGGTGATCATGGTTGCAGAACTTGAAAGTTTTGCTGTAGAGATAAAGCCAAAAATATAATATAGTGGCATTAGTCAGGCAGAAGTATAGTTTCACTTTTTCTGTAAAAATGTTGTTTTACCTCAGTTTCTTGTTTTCCCTGGTGAGCTGAAGACAAGAGCAGAAAGGAGAGGGGGAAAAAAAACCGAACACAATTAATTTCACCTGATTTAATGGAGAAGAGATTTGGTATCTTAAGCAGGTGTCTTTGATGTCAGTTGTGCTGTTCTGTTACTCCATTCTTCCCTTCACTTTCTCCATTACTGGAGGCTACTGATGTAGCCTTTCTTTCTCATTCCCAGAGCAGCCACTCTTTGTACTGTCATCAAGCCAGAGTAACAAATGCTCTTTCATATAAAGGATGAATCTTGTAAACTTAGTGAGGTTCACTTTCAAATGCTCCGTAGCTAAAGTTATGCACTGGGAAGTGCACTTTCTTAATTTCAATTGGATTCAATCCTTCCAAATGACAGTAGTAGGCTTTGAACACTGGGTTGAGGTTTTGTAAATGTAGTGCACTAGTCATTGCTATTTGTGGTTATTTCCTCTATTAGTTTCCCTCAGTTAAGAGACTAGGCTGTGACAGAATACATTTTGGAAATTCTTCCTTAGGCTGCTAAAACATCCTTTGTTGTGTCTTCTAGCTCCATGCTTCTTCTTGCTGCTCTTGAAGGAACAAAAATTCACTTCCTCACATGTGTAACCTGTATTGCAACACTAATGCCTAAAATGTGGTTCCTTTGCCAAATCCTTTCTTTTGTTTTTCTCCTAAAGCATGGAAACAGAAGACTTAAAATCTGTCCTAGATAGATGATAAGCTAGTATTTTAAGAAAACCTGCTGGGTCTACTAAACAAATAGGTTTTATTGCTATCAGCACTTAATATTTTCAGTATAACATATTGAGTTGTAATGTAAACAGCCACAAAAAATCTAGAAAATAGTCACCTGGCAATCAGCAGTGAACATACTGCAATGCTGTCTGCAGAGAATGTCTGCAGAGATTGCCTTTCCTGACATTATTCTGCAGGAGGGCAGCACAAGAGCATGCGTATGATTCTCAAGGCAAGTTGAAGCCCTCTTCCCTCCTTTCTGCTGTTTCATTACTAATGCTTCCCAGCCGATGCAGTATAGATGAAGACTCAGTCATGAACATAAACTAGAATGGAACATTTTGTTGCCTTGTCTTTTGGGGAAGCCAGCTAGATTTTTCTGGTTAAGAAATTATCATAGTTTCAAAATAGTGGTAGCCTTTATCTTAACTATTGTTACTGTCCTCTGGTTTCACTGAATTGTTTTGCAGCGACTCAAAGTCAGTGCCACAAGAGGTTTTCCTGTGGCACCTCTGATAAATTACTTCTTTGGGGACTGAACTGTATATAAAGTATTAGAATACATCATGCCTGTGTGATTACAGTGAAGCTGTGCACAGAAAGCTGAGCTGATTCCTTATCCTGTTCTGTGTCATGTTACTATTGTAGGTATGTAAATGGGATCTGCTACCTATTTCAGTCTGATAAAATGGATTTGGTTGAAAATGAGAGGCATAGTGCTGTATGTGATATGACTGTACCCAAAAGGGCCTTCAAAGTTGCAGATGCAGTTCAGCATTAAACCTCCCTAAGAACATCTGCTCCTGATGATAGGCAAATATGTGCTAAGTCTGCTACTGGAGTTTAGAAATGGATATAAGAAATTGCATGCTGTGATTCTGCCTCCAGAATTTTCTTTGGAATTTTTGATGTATCAAATGCAAGGTACACCCCTTCGTTTTCTGACTTGCACATGGAAAGAAGAACAAGCTATGTATGCACATAAGGATTGTGGATGCTATGAGTGGCACAGGTTTAGATTTGAAACAAGACTGGCTCTGGAAGGTATTCTTGCTATATTTAGGGAATATCAGTTTTTATTATCCATGAGTTTATTACAGAAAGATCAAGTGGACATTTGAGATGATGATGAGTCTTAATTATTTGGATGGTAGGGAGGGGTACTGATAAAAGAGCAGAAGAAACTGAAGTTACCACCTAATTTTTTGGCCCAGTGTTGAGATCATCTATAGCTGTGTCACTTCTTAGGGATATTTGGTCTGTTGTTACCCAAGGGCAGAATTCTTACAGCTGGATTTAAGCCCAAGTAACTCTGTTTTTTCATGTCTTCACTATTACAGCTTTTTATTACTGGTATTAAATGCTGATGAGATGACATTAAGTGAAATCTCCATTATAACTGAGAGAAATATATCAACCCATGCATGTTGCTTCCTGATTATAAATACAAGTATTCACAAGCCCAACAGAAAGTGGACCTGTACATATTGGAAAACCATGGCAACTTCTTTTCAGACAAATCATCATTTCTGCAGCTGTCTTGTGGATTCTTTGCTGTTGGTTTAAATAGTTCTTGAATCTCAGTGCCTGAAACTTGAAGCAGTTTGCTTGATCAGACCTTGCTAGAGCTTAGGAGGATGAAAGAATTCTTCTAATTGCTCTTTCTCTTCCCCCTGTTCCAATTAATATTGTTGGCTCGCGTTCACTGTGAGACACAGTGGTGCAACACCCAGATCTTTCTCTACAATGTCAACCTCTTGTTCATAAATTCTCAGTTACATTTGCTGTGTTGATTATTGTTAGTCTGTTACTGTGCTGGTTATTGTTGTCAGAGATGTGCCTTCTTTCTGTTTTCCTAGAATAGTTCCTTAAATTGCTAAGATTTGTTACTAATTCTTTTCTTTCCTCCAAATAGTTTGTAGCTTTGCATTCTTTGTAAAAATGAGTAAGTTGACCAATGAAAATATTCATACATACTGGTCTCAAAACCAGTTCTTGTGCAGTCTTTATTTATGTGAACCTTGATGGTGAACTGCTCATTGCTAAGTATAATATTTTCAGTTAGATATGCTTGAATCTAGGACTATTTTGTAAGACTTTTGACACTTGGTGAAGTCAAAATGAATGACATTTACTACCACTCCCATATTCCCAAGGCTTGTTATCCTGTCAGTGAAAGAAATTGTTAGTCTGACATGATTGATTCTTTACAAATCTTGTTCGCTGTTGCTGATTTTCTTGTTATGTTTAAGGTGCTTAAGATGTGCTTACTTTTTTTTTGTAGAAATTGTAGTAAAACTTAATGACAGTGAATTCCTCGGTTCCTCCTTATTCCTTAAGTTAAAGAGTAGAACTGTGTTTGCATTTTCCTGCACTCTTCTGTTGGTACTCAGCTGCTAATGGTGCTGATATGTAGTGACTGTTATTTAAGTACTTTTTTGGAGTGAAATTTTATCAGGTGTGCCTAAAGTGAAGAAGTCAAACTTACCTTATTGCTCTTTGACCCTTTCTTATAGGTTGTAGCTTAAGTTTTTACTGCTTTATCTCTGGTTTTGGTTATTTAACACTGCTTATTTATCAGCATAATTGTTCTTATTGAGTACTACAGCTTCAGAGCCTGGGTGTAGCAATTTAATGTTATTGTTTTTTAAGTATACTGTTTATGAACCAACCTTTGTGCCATTAACAACCTCCCTTAGTTTTTCTCAGGAAAATAAATAAATGTTATGCCATTTAAAAAAATATATTTTGACAAATTGTTTTCTAGGAAAATGTATGTATATCTGTCTTTAGTTTTTCAAAATCAAATGTATACCTCCATAGAATCAGTGAAATTGTTTGTATATACTTTTCTGTCCCATTTGAGCTGTGGAAGTTTCTTATGTACAGCAAGTTTCTTCTAATTCAGCATACTGAATATTGTGGATTGGCAGTGATTCATGTATGACTTTAGAGCTTACATGAGAAGCCTGTTAAAATTTTTATATTTAGAAATCAGAAAACATCCAGGTAGCATTAGGGATTAGAAATAAATGGTGATGGTTTTTAGTGCACTTCCAGTCCACTTCTCTGTTTCTTAGTGAAATGAAGAAAGGTGGAAAGCAAATGAGCACAGGAATAAAATTTGGGAGCAGTGCAGTCCTTTCTTGAGGTAACTTAAAATTTAAATGACAATTATTAGGAATGTTTTGCTTGGTTTAAATTGCTGTGTGTCATGTGCATTTATTTTCTTCTGTGTATTTTTTGCTTTAACTCTCAACTTGAGTTAGTTGCTATCATGGGTGCTATTATGTTCCATCATACTCAGACTTTTCTTTACTTAGCATAAGTAATAGAATAAGAGTGTACATGAGACATTTTTATCGAGTTTAGAAATATCCACTTTAAAAGGAACTGATTTTATGATGCTAGAAAGCATAGGTCTCTTTGGAACAATGTCTGCCTATTTATTTTAGGACAAGGACGTGGCAGTGTCTTTCTACTTAAAGGTAAATATGGAAATGAATAATGCCTAGCAAGGCTAAGACTTAAGGGTATTCTTGGAAAGCTTGTTGTGAAATTAATTCTGTGTCTAGCTGGTGATGAAATCTAGGTGGGAATTGTTCCTCTGTTCCACCCATGCTGAGGAAGATAGAATTTTCAAGTGTTCTTGGCCTATAGAAAATAGAGCATATCAGGGAATGCATGTTGCTGATGAATGGTATATGAAAAACAGACTTAAAGAAAAAAAAGTACTGCAACAAAAACTCTGTTCTGATCATTGTAAACATAAGAAATTGAAGTGGAGGGAATTAGAAAGGATTTTGAAATTGCTTTACGGCTTTTTTTTCATTTAAAGACTGTGAAAGACTTCGTAGTAAATAGCAAATTGTTTAAGCAGATGATAGATGTTTGAAGGACTGTATTTATTTGTATGTCTGTTTAAAGAAATGTTAAAAAAAAAAAAAAAAAAAGAAAAAGGCAAAAAGCTCTGGTATTTTCACAGAGTAGATTTTTCTGGAATCCAAAACACAAATTGGCATGAACTAGTATATAAGTTAATTAGTAAAAGAAAAAATCAAGGCAAATGTAGTTCAATATGGGAACATAATAAAGGAAAAAGAAAAAAATAAATAAAAATCAAGACTGCTTTGATAATATTCCAAAATGGAAACAGACTCAAAGATGTCCATGAAATACATGCATCTCCCAAGGTAGAGAATTGTGTTGATTTTTAACTTATCAGATGTAATGGAATCAGTTAATGTTTAGTCCTGCAGTAAAATCAAGGGGAAACAACAGGAAAATGTATTTATCAGAAATAGATGCCAAAAGGTTCCTTGAGATCTAAGTCATTTTTTAAGTCATATGTTTATGCAAACACACTGACTACTATACAAAGGTTGTGCTATTCTTTTATGTTCCTGTTGGGTGTTTGCTTTTTTTTTTTTTTTCCCTTGTCTTCTTTGCTTTACAGGCTGGGAGACAATTCTTTATATGTTTCAAGGGAAGGGAGTCTTTGCTCTTCATTTTTCTACAGGTATCAGTTGTATAAAGGGACATAATGCCATGGAAGCATTCAGCAGCACATACTGCTGAGGTTTGGTTGCAGCTGATGGCTACCTACTCTTGGTCTTTCTTCCCCCTTCTAGCTCTTCATAGCTGTGTGCCTCTTTCTGTGTGCATTGCAGCCTGCCTTCAGCCTCACCTGCTGCCCTGCTTTGCACACTGCTCAGCCTGTGGAAGCTTTCAGCTGTGGGATCCTGGCTGTGAGGGGAGCACAGGTGGCTGGGCATGGGCAGCTGACCACTCTGAGTCCTAGGCTCAAACCATGGAGCAGAGCCAACAGCAAAAACCTGTTGGAGTTCTTCTGTTGGCATTTGTTCCTCTCATCTGGTCGGTTTCCCTTATTGTTCTGCTTGTTTGTTTTTTTGATTTTTTTTTTTTTTTTTCTTTCTTTTAGTGGTGGTTGGGTGCTTGGTGTCTTGCCAAGTTTTAAGCAGTGTTTTTATTTTCTGTTCTTCCTTCCACATCTGTTAATTTAAAAATTTGGTCTGCGATTTCATGATTCAAAAGTTCATCGTGCAACAGTACCAATCCAATATTAGAAGCTTAAGAACTATTTATCCCTTTTATCAATTTAAGTCCCCTAAATAATACACCAAGAGTTAATTTACAGTGTCAGTTTCAAATAATAGTGTCTGTGGTCAGTAATTCCTTCTGAACTCCTTAGGGGGAAAAAAACATAACACGTCTTAGTTGTGTATATCTTAAAAATCAGTTCTGTGGTAAGTGCATGGGATGTTTACCACTGGAATAGATGTCAGTGACTTCTGTTTGACATGGTGCTTATTTGCTCTGGGGTCACTATTTAGCTTGCAGTTAATGCTGTTTGCATTTGTTTATGATCATTCTTTCTCCCGTGGGATAGGGATTTATATTTGTATAGCCTCAATAAAGAGTAATGAATTATCCAAGTCTTTCAGAAGTTATGGTCGAGTTGTTCCATAAAATAAAAGCTTTTTTCCCACATGGTTCACTTAAAAACGTTAATCTTAACTAACTTTGTTTCTTCCACCACTTATATACATTTGAGCCATAATGGAGAAACCTTTTTCCTAGGAAAGAATGGGCTAGCAGTCACCAAGTGTCAGCAATGTCTAAACAAATGTTAGGATTTTCATTCCTACTATATCATGAAACACAGTGGTTTAAAATATGAATAGAGTGATACTGCTATGGATTGAATTGTTTGTCAGTAAAACAAACAGCAAAAAACAAAACTGTTGGTAATGGTTCAATTTTCACTGAAATTTCACTGAAATACTTTTGATAATTATTTTTTCCTAAGTTTCTCTAAACCACTGTTGAAAATTCAAAATGTGTTTTTTTTTTAAAGTATATTTATAACATGACTCTTTGTATACAAAGCTTAATTTATTAAGATACAGCAGTAAAGGATAAAAGAAAAGGGATCCAACGTCCAACTGTATTGTAAAGCTCTTCTATATATATTGTTTAAGCTATAGAGTGATTAAAAAAAAAAAACCAAAACCCAAAACCATTGCAATTCTGAAGACTTACTGAACTGTATTGGAGTACTCCAATTTTTTGTTGCGTTCATATTTGAAAACAAAAGCCTCTGCAAAGTAATGAGGAGGAAATATGATACGAATACCAACGTGTCTTGATTGATGGTACTTTTCATTTTATGGTCAGCTTGCTTTTTCTGTATTGGAATGCAGGAAAATCTATGAGGAAATATCAGCTGTGGAATTGTCTCACTGACAGGGGAAGTCTAGGGTGTGGATACAAGTGAGTTAAGCACAGGAGACTTGCTAGTGATGACCATGTTAAAGCTCAGGAAGCCAACTTGATTAAGAACCTCTTTAAACAATTCTAAGAGCATAGCAGGCAGGTGGTTACTGAAGCAAGTACTTAAGTAAGTGTTCCAGTGCTTGTCATAGACATTAAATGAGCAATGATTTTGTCCCATACGTTACTCTCAGATTAATTGTGTTATGCACTGAAAAGATTGATTTTTTTTTTTTTTAATAATTCTTTTTTTTTTTCCTCTGCTTGTCCTCTATTTTGTAATAGTCTAGCATTTTTAATGTATTGCTGTAGACCCAAGGTTATGGTTGTGGCACTGCATAATGAAGCAGAATGTTCAGAAGGAATTGGTTCTATTTGATGAACAATGGAGGAGCTCTCTCAGGCTTCTGTATGTGTGTATTTAGTTTATAAATCAGAATGTGAAATTTGTCACTGTAAGCTTTATCTGGCTAGGCTAGGAAAAAAATGTCTTATTCCTTGTTACTGAATGATTTTTCTAATGAGTTATCCACAATGGTATCTTGTCATGCCTGTAATCAGTAGTACTTATTTATGTTTGTCATAAGGTATCAACCATACCAGAATTAAAAGCATGGCTGTATGACTGGGGAAAATATCAACTGTCATAGCTGCTCTGGCTGCCTATCAAGCAGTGCAGTTCAGTAGCATCAGCAAGTTCTGATCCCCAGAACTGCCTAATGCTGCTCCTGCAGTGGAGTGAGGTCAGGCTCAGGACTTGAGAAGAGTGATATGGGAGTCTCATCCACCCCTTGCTTTCCAACGATCTTTACTTCTTGTCTGCTAAAAACTAATCTGTTGGTATAGCAGCTTTTAAAAGTGTGTTATTTCTGGCAGAGAAAAGAGCTTGCATGAAATGAAGGTTACTCATAAGACTAATAAGACGCTTCCTAGTTTTTCTACATATTTTCTGAGTTCTCATATTTATTTTGTTAGTAAATGCATAGTTTTAGCAAATATGCATTAACTACTGTATGTGGTTAAGAAGTAAGTTTCTGGCTAGAGGTATTTAGTGAATACTATTTTTGAAAATCAAAACCATAAATTTTTTCCCCATTAAAAATCATATTTACAAAACAGTCTGATAATTATTTGAGTCACAAGACATGCATCAAAATTAATGGAGGAAATATAATCTCTGTCAGTATCAATATGTCAGGGTCAGTGGAATATTTGGGAATCTGCCAGCTTCAAAGTGAAACTTTATTGCTCATTTGTTTTATTGCAAGATTAATTACTAACTAAAGAGGATTATTTGATATCGGTGTGCTTCTGAGGGTGAAAAACACATGGAAGTTTTAAATAATGTTTTTAAGTTTGAAGTAACCTCCTTAGGATTGTGTCAGCAAGCCATACTTGTGTTTTTATTATGTTATGGTGACCTAAGTAGAGCAGAAGTGCATCAGGTTTGTAATCACTGTGTCTTGGCAGAAATGTCTGGACTTAGTGATTGCATTCCCATTTGAATTAAAGTTTGTAGTGTTTTATCTGGTAAGCAAATTGATCTTTGACCCTTTAAGTGTTAATAAAATTTTAAAGCAACATGCTAAATTAAGTACTCGTTCTAAGACAAGTGAAAACAGCGTTACTACAGATAAGAACTATACCTAAGTGATTTGTGTTGTGATGGTGCCTAAAACGTCAAACACTTGAATCAACAGTTCTGTGTTCAAAGCAGTGTAGGTGGCTGTGTTGCAGAGAATATCAGTAGTATCTGTTGTTTGTGTGCTGAATTCTATGCCGTGGAAATGAAAACAGTGTTTCATCTTGTTATATCTACACTTTGTCTATTACATATCAGTGTTTAAAAATAAATGAAATTAATTAGCTCTCTAGGCCAATGAACTATTTTCTATTAGTCTCCATTAAACTGTAGTCACTTCTCTTCCTGAAAAATTCGTTGTAGTAGAGGTGTCTTCAAGGTCTCATGTGCTTTCAGTGCAGCATCATTGTTTTTAAAAGGGAGGTGCTGCCAAATATTTTTCTCCTCATGTCTACTGTCAAGTTGTTAACTTGCATTGGTTCTGAGATTGAATGGGACCTACTGTCTGCCAAATTGCTTTTCATAAGAGTTCTTGAAGGTAAGGAGCTGTTAGCATTCAGATGTATTTTTCTATATCTTTTATTGATCTGTTAGAATTATTTTTGAACTGCGTCTTTCTTCAAACTTAGTGATAACACCATAGTTATTGCACACTTTTGACACTGTGTTCCTTTCTCAGCTCTCTTTTCTCTTGGTCCACCCACTGTCTTTGGAAGGACAAGGCTGGCATAAGAAACCTGTCTGTCATTTGCTCCATTTCATAATGGGTGGTTCAACCTAGAGAAGACTGAGAGGAGGTCTTATCCAAGCTTATAAATATCTAGTGGGCAGAAGTCAAATGAATGGGGTCAGGCTCTTATTAGTGGTACCCAGAAAGATGGCAAAGGCAGCAGGCACAAACTGAAACACAGGAAGTTCCATCTGCTAGTGAGAAAAAACATCTTTACTTTCAAAGTGACAGAGCACTGGAATGAGCTACCCAGATTGGTTGTGGAGTCTCCATCTCTGGTGATATTCAAAACCCACCTCAATGCTTTCTTGTGCAACCCGCTGTAGGGTAGCTGCTTTAGCAGTGGGGTTGGACTTGGATGATCACAAGAGGTCCCTTCCTTCTCCCTTGTGATTCTGTGACCAGGGTCATGAAGTGCTTGTGGATACCTTCTTTCTTGCAATGTTCCACTTCTGTGTAGACACGGAACTCTCTGGCTCAGTATCTTACCCTGCCGTTACTGATTAGCTGATGATTCAAGGATTGTTAGCAACCTTTTTGTATTGAATGGTGTTACAAACCATAATATTCATAATTTCTACAGTAGGTTCAAATGCTGTGGGACACTTGTCAGAGTCCTGAACTCTCTGGAGACTAGACAAATAGAGGAAGCCATGATACTTGTTAAGAAATTATGAATGGGCTTATAAAATCAGCTGGCTGTTTTTGATCGTTACGCTTACCTAAAATATAAAGTAGCTTTTTAATCTGTACAAGTGTGTTTGTGAAGATTTTTATTTTGAGGGGGTACTTGAAAGGGGAATCTTGACTTTTCATGAAAGGTAGTCATTCTACTTACTTCAACCCACTGTGTAGTTAACAATCTCTCATGCCCAATTTAACACCACCTCAAATGTTTGCTATATCATAGCCTCAGTAAGTGTGTCCTGATAGGTGTCCTGCAGGGCAGTTGTACATGGTCAGTTATATTTTAGTGAGATTTTTGAAACATGCATTTGTGAAGATCTGTGTCTTCCAGAGTGGTGGTGGTATTGTATTTGCAGATACTTGTGTACAGTAGATGTGTGTGGATGTATTAATGCTGGGCAGCTGTCCTGAAAGAACCTTGTGGATTTTAGCAGCCCTATCTGTGGAAAGTCACACAGTTGACTGCTGCTGAAGGTGTAATGCTTAGTCTGTTGGACAAGCTAATCTATCATAGATTAAATTCAATAGAAATAGAAATTCAATATTGAATATTGAATCTTTACAAAAGAGCACAGTGTACCAAGGAGAAAACAAAACACAGAAATGTAGAAATACAACAGACATCCAAGGTATTTTCCATAAAATCAGCAGACTGATGTTTAAACAAATCAATGTACTTTAATTCAGTTTCAGTTTTCTGTTGGCAGTAGTTTAATGGTTTTAATTATTGTCACATAGCATTTATAGAGCATGATAAGAATCATACTTTTCAGAAGTAGGAATTAGATTCTAAGGAATTTATTATTAATCAAAGCAAGTGATAAATACCGTAAAACATGATTGGAGAGGGTGATTTAAAAAAATTGCTAAATTGTGAATGTACTGTACACAATTTTTTTTTTTTTTAAACTGTTACTGTCTTTAGCAGTAGATTGAGAACAGTTGATGCTAGTGCTAGGAAGTACCAATTGTGTGTAGGAAAGCTCAGTGCACCAGATGAGGAATCCTCTCCAGGTATCCAGGCAGCAGATAGCTGTGTTACATAAATATGAAAGAGTGTCTCTGAACAGCACATAAAAGTGCTTTGCAAAGGAAACTGAGACATGAGGTCATGTTTGAATAATAAGAAGAAGGAAACTATTTTCTGCCTGGCATATTGATTAGATTAGGAGGTGCTGTAGGTAGGCCAGAAAGGGGGAGATTTTGAAGTTAAGAGAAAAAAGAAGCATGATGTAGGGTTGTTTTCTTGCAGTTGACGATGAGCAGATACAATTCATAAATAGCCTGGAAGGTTGGAACAATATTGGTTTAAACTAGGTCTTGGTGTAGTTGCAGATAACTGAGAAGATGTTGAGACTGCTGCTTATGGAGCTCCTAGGTAGAAATAAGGTGATCATTCATTACAAAAGTAGTCACTATTTAAACTCCAGCAATTGTAAGGGGTGTCAAGACAGGTCTTAAGGAATACTGTTTGTTACGAATAGTAGTCCCAAGTCCTTAGTGTTTGAGAGAAGTAGTTAAACTGAATGGTACCTTACATTTTAGTCCCATTTTGAACATTCAGCGTCTCAGCCTCATGTGCCACTGCTACTTTTTAATCATTTTATGTGAAGAATATTATCTCAGTAAATAACTGATTATTATGTTATCCAAATATTTCCTAGTACTGCATGTACAGAGGGTTTATACTGTGTTATAAATTAATGCATTTTATTTATCTTCCTCAAATCCCCTAGAAGTGCAAGTTAAAGAAAAGTAGAATTCCGAGCCACTCTGGGATTAAACAATTTCTTAAAATTTAGGATAGTGTAATTGCCATAGAAGTAAAACTGCTACCTTTAAAATACACCTCAGAAGTTAATGTCTCCCTTTTTCTTGCACTTTACATATATATTGTATATATATGTGCACACAGATGTGCATGCACACGGAAACTACAATAGATATGAGGAGCACAGTAACACCATTTGATAGAGTGAATTCTCAAATACAGAACAGTATTTTTCAGCACAGTCACCATGATTAGCTCTAGTGATGAGCAAGAGCCTGCATGCCACAGGCATACGAACATCCATGTGGCCGTCCAGAACATTGCTTGTCTTTCACATCTCTGTCACTGTCAAAATGCACCACCCACCACATCTCCACGCTCTCATCCACTGTTTGGTCTCCATCAGTGTTCAGTAAGCTTTGATGAATGTCAATGGGTGACGTTTTTTCTGCATGGAAGAATTCAGTGACACCCCTTTTCTTCATACACACTTCCATGTCAGACATCATTTTGTCAGACTGCCCCTCTGCTGCCGTCTGTCAACAGCAACAAAATGTAATGGAATACGGGGGAAAGGTTCAACCTCTACTGCCATACCACCAACATCCACCTCTGATGTCATGGGCCAATGTAGTGAAATAGGAGGCACTACTTTTGGAGCAGCCCTCATATATACATATATACATATATACACACACACATATATGTATCTGTATTAAAGAAAACTAATACACAGGAGCTAAATGTGCTTTCTATATGTATTCATATATTTAAAGAAAATCTATATATGTTTTGGTAAGCCCACGACTTCTTCAACATTCTCTGTTTTTGTTCGTCTGGCTTTTTTTTTCTTTTTTTCTTTTTTTGTAATAAAGCACCATCTGTTCATTCGGCAAAATAAAAAAAAAAAAAGAGGCTTGCATACCGACATCCATGAAGAAATTTGGGATGTAGGCAGTTATAAAGATAGCAAGAACTATTGTTGCTGCAATTTTATTCATTATTAACTGGATACTTTTCTTTCCCATTTGAAAAGGACTATGGCATTCAAATGGCTAATTTGACAAGTACTGCAAAACTCACATGAAAATTAATGAGTTGTACATAATTGCTGCACATACAAAGAATAACTTCGGTAGCGTGTGTTATTTTCTGTAGGTGATTGTACTATATTTAAATTCAGCAACAGAAGTTTAATGAGCTTCATCTTCTGTACAAAGAACTTTGTACTTTGCGTGCTTTATCTGTAGAGTGGCAGAATCATTGAAAAGCTCCACTAAGTGATGATGCTGAGAACTGTGGGAAGGTGGTGTGGGGCACAGAGCTGCAGCTGGGAACAAACAGCCGGTGTGGCTGTGTCAGTGATCCAAGTGGACAGAAATGCCCTGTGGCAGAAAACCTCTCAAAGTAGGACTGTCCCTGCTTTTTGGTTCTTGTCAAGGAGTAAGCTTAGAGTGCCTATTGGATTGTCTTTCTGGATGAAACTAAATTAGAAGTTGTGGTCCCAGGACAAATCTGTTGTGCTGCTTGTAGAAGGTCAGTCCATAGGACTCATTGAGAGCTAATCTGAAGCATTTCAACATGTCCCACGTGGACGTGTGGTCCTCAGCAGAAATATTTGCAATTTCACAGCTCTGATCCTGTTGCACTTCAGTGCTTCCTGATAGAAAGATGATTCTAGCAATAGTTCGCAAAGCACGGCAGTCTGACAGAAGTGTTACTGTTAGGACAAGAACCTTGGATTCTTACTATGGCAGATGCTGCACATGGAAGTTAAAAAGATGTTCCCTGCTTTGGCTAACATAAATTACTGAAAGTATAGGAGACAGGTGGATAAGAGCTCTGTTTGTTTTTAGACGGCAAGTTTCCTTTTTTGTTGGAGGTGATAGATGTGAGATCGTGAATACCACATTCCATAGTGCTACAGTAGCACAGACCTGCTACCTGAAACTTGAACACCAGGACTTCTTTCTGACCTTCTGGGGAATAGAAATGCAAATGAATGAGAGCATTTGTCTGTATATTCAGTGCAGAAATATTGACTCTCCATTCCCTATGCCTCTGCATTTTAACTTTGCACTCCTGAAACAGGATAAGTTTGATATGTATGAATATCAACTTCACTTTTTGGCTTAGTAGTTGAAAGGTGATGATAGAGGTTTGAGAAATTAATCTTTTTTTTTTTTTTTTTTTTTTTTGTTACTCTGTGAAATTTTATTGCATATGCAAAATGGTATTAGAAAAATATTATTGATGTTAAATGTTCAAGTTACAAGATGCTACAATTAAGGTCACTTACATAACCTTACTTTCTCCTTGCGTTCATACATTATGATTCAGTCTTTGTTTCTGATATCTTTTCAGTCTTTCATCTTGCTTCATTTAGCGTGCAGAAGTCAGTACTTGCTTAATGACGACTTGCTTAGTTTTTTTCTTCCCCATCATTTGTGTGGCCCCAGTCCCTTTTAGATCATACTATTCAGATTGTGAAGTGAGTTTCCAGTTTGTTTGTCTTTTACAATGCTACAGTACTTTTTTTTTTTTTTTTTTATGGCACTATGTTACCAAAGTGCTTTTCACATAATAACAAATGTGTCTACAAAGCTGGGTGGTGTGGCTTTACCTTCATTTCGCAATTACAAAGATATGGAGAATCAGTATTCAGCATCTTTTGGATAATTAGCTTGAAATCTTCAGGATGTTTTTTCTTGCTTATTTCTGTTGTAAGTGCTTACCATTACAAGGTATTTTGTTTGTTCATGAACAATTTTCATTGGCTTCGTCTGCAGCTGCAAGTTCTTGGCAGCCTGGAAACTGGTGTCTGGGATTTGAGGTCTGGCATGAGAACATGGGGAGCTTGCTTTTGTTTCTTTGGAAAAGATAAATGCAAGCTCATGACGAATATCCTGCAGGATTTTTGTGACAGAGGTAAAAGTAGGCGTAGAGATGGAATTTTAACATTTAGGGTCTTGTCTAGGTGCTTTTGAGTAACTCTCCTTTCTTTTGCTGACAAGAGCCTGGCCATGAGATGCATATTGATACTGGTCTTTAGTTCCAAACTTTGCACAGCATTTCTTGTTCATTCCTTTCCACAAGAGCTGATCCTTTCTTCCTTAACTTTCCCTCTCCCATTTCTGCCTGACATTTGTCCAGGATTCTTCAGGGAGAGTTTGCTTCCTTTCCTAATCATTGCCTTGCTCTGCGAGTCTGAGCCTTGCACCTGTGGCTTTCTCATTCAGTCAGTTTTTCTTCCAATTATGCTTTCATCCTCCATTTCTCCTTAATATGTCAAGGTCCTAGTCTCTCTTTAGATTCCTTATCCAGATTCCATTATCGCCACCTGTTCTGTTATTCTGTTACAATCATTTCCACAGAATGATCTACCTTGCCTCCTGGATGCTGTATCTCCCTCTCAGTTCCTTTTTTTTCCCATTTTTACCAGCCATCAGTGTTCACTTGGGCACACTCCTGACTCATGCTTTCTTGCAGTGCCTACTTACTCAGCCTCCCTTGTGGGATCTTTCTTTTGAGTTGCTGAGTCAGGCAACTTCTAAGAAGCAAACTGGTCCCAGAAAAAAGACACTGGAGTCAATGAGTGTTGTAGCAGAGCTCTGTTACCTCAGCTGAGGTGTGTTGACATTGTTGACATCTATTTAGAAAGCCTGTGCCCTGGCTTGAAAAATATACGATGTAGGAAGAGATTTGGAAGATTTTAGGTTGCTGAAAGAGTAGTTTTCTTAATTGTTCGGACAAATTGGATTTTATGCATATATTTCTTCTGGAGTCAGCTGTACTTTCAGGCTTTAGCTGGGGGCTTGCTTCTGAAATTTGGGAAGAAAATATGCAACTTGAATGAACAGAAATATAGTTTCATCATTAATTTATATTACACATTAATTTTCTACACTAGAAGTTTTATGTCTTTATGTGTAGTTTCTGTGATTTGATATTTCCTTTGACAACATGTAGTTTGTGCTGAAATAGCAGAGGTATTGCAGCTCTGTAGAACAATGTTTTTTGTTTTGCCTTTAAAAATCATTTTAGTATTGGAAACGTTTATTTGGCGGGCCAAATATGGCGTTTTTTTGCTGCTTATTATCATTTGCTATGTTGTCAATTCATTTGGCCTGAGCTTCAATAGACAACAGCTCTTATTTATATGTAGCAATATGAAGGTAAATGGCTAAATCAAGCACTGAAAAGATGAACTATGTTATGAAGATGCTTACGGCTTGTATTTCAAATGCTCCCTATGAAAGCATTTTTCTTTATTGCTGATTATATACTTTGCTATTTCTGAGTGCCTTTTAAGTGGGTATTTTCTGGAACAGCTTGAAGATGATGGCATACTGTAACACTTCTGTTAAAATAACAAATACATTTATAACTGTATAATATGAAATGCCTGTGGGAAATGTCTGATTACCTAAGTGGAGTCTCAGTTTAAGTTATTCTTGAAGAAAATGCTGTTAAATTTTATCCATCACAATCAGTCGCTTTTGCATGCATGATATACAGACTCTCTTGTTCTTATAATGCTTAGTATTTATCTTGATTATCACCAAAAGTTTTAGCTTTTGTTTCTGCTGAAGCATGAAGCCTCTCTTTCCATTGTCATGTACTCCTGGTACAAATATAATTCTTTTTGCCTGGTCCTATTAGATAAAACTTGCAGCAATTGTTCTAGGTGTCTTTTTAGAAATGTAGCCTCAGCCTACTCAATAATGTTTCTCTTGAATAATAATAACCATTTTCTGTAAAGAAAGTATGCTTATCTATGCTTTGAAAAGAGTGCTAGGGTGTGTGGGTTAGGGTTGGTGTGCCGTTTGTTTCTTTTAGTATCTCAAACCTACATTTCCACTGCAGTATGCACCAGCACCAAAGATAATATATTCTGTTTCTGATATAGCTCAATACTGGAGATTAACAAAATAACAACAACAAAGTTTGCATGAATAAATACGCTCATGCTCTGAAATAGGAAAGCACCTTAATCAATAGATTTATTATTTAACTGCAAATTTGTTTTTTCAAGGAGGCAAAGCAGATAGTGATTTTTTTAAAAAACCAAGTGGGCTTGTGTACTCTTTTGGCCTCCTGCCAGCATAGCTTTTTTTTTTCATCCATTAGATTTTGCAAAGCAATAGTTCTTACAGCGCAATTGACTGTTAGAGGCACCTCAACAAGAAGATGCAAGAGCAGAACATGATGGATGGGTTTTGCCCCTTTTTAGACCCTTGTTTTCCTTTTGTGGCTTTTTATTTATCCTTTGTAATATGTAAGAGATCCAGGCATAGAGTGAGACCCTAGGGTTAAATTCAGTTTTTTTACATGTGAGTACGAGGAGGAAGTAGGTAAACCTTAGTACCCATCTAGTACTGGCAGCTAGTGGCTGAGACAGGCATTCTCTTCATTGGGTGAAAAAACTGGCTGGATGTCCAGGCCCAGCCAGTGGTGGTGAATTGTGATAAATCCAGCTGTGATTTGATGAGTGGTGTTTATTGGAGATCTATGGATCCAAGTTGAAGGAGGGAAGATTTAGGTTGGATGTTAGGGGGAAGTTCTTTACGAGGAGAGTGGTTAGGCCCTGGAACGGGCTGCCCAGGGAGGTTGTGGATGCCCCATCCTTGGACGTGTTCAAGGCCAGGTTGGACGGGGTCCTGGGCAACCTGATCTAAATGTGTATGTTTGGTGGCCCTGCTAGGCAGGGGGGTTGGAACTACATGATCCTTGAGGTCCCTTCCAACCCGGGTGATTCTGTGATTCTGTGATTCTGTGATCTGGATGGAGGGGATTGACTGAACCCTCAGTAAGTCTGCAGATGACGCTAAGTTGGGAGGAAATGTTGATCTACGTGAGGGTAGAAAGACTCTATAGTGAAATCTGGATAAACTGGATCTCTGGGCTGAGGCCAATAGAGTGAAGTTCAATGAGACCAATCACTGGGTCCTGCACTTTGGCCACAACAACCCCAGGCAATGCTACAGGCTTGGGGCAAGTAGGCTGTGTGGAGGAAAAGGATGTGGGGGTGACAGCTGTCTGAAAATGAGCCAGCAGTGTACTCAGATGACCAAGATGGCCAATGACATCCTGGTTTGTGTCAGCAATAGTGCTTCCAGCAGGAGCAGGAAAGTGATCTTCCCCCTGTACTTAATTCTGGTGAGGCTGCATCTTGAGTCCTGTGTTCAGGCTCTTCACTACAAGAAAGACATTAGGGCCCCAGAGCATGTCCAGAGAAGAGCAGCAAAAGAAGTAGAGGATCTGGAGCACAAGTTGTATGGAGAGTGGCTAAAAGGAGCTGGGATCGTTTAGTCTGGGATTGTTTAGGAGAAGAGAAGGCTCAGGGAAGACCTTGTCAATTTCTACAACTCCCTTGAAAGGTGGCTGTAGTGAGTTGGGGGTTGGACTCATTTCCCAAGTAACTAGTGATAGGATGAGGTAATGGCTTGAGGTTTCACCTGGGAGGTTCAGGTTGGGTATTAGGAAAAATTTATTCTCAGTGAGAATGGTGAAGCATTGGAACAGGCTCACCTAGGGGGGTGGTTGAGTCTCCATCACTGGAGGTATTCAGGAAACATGTAGATGTGGCACTGAGCGGCATCACTAACTAACAACTTGATGTTAGTGGTCTTTCCAAGCTTAATGATTCTATTTCACTAAGTCACCTAGTAAGAGATAATTCAGGTACTTCTGCCTGAGAAGTTTTTGACCAAGCCTGCAGAGCTGTCTCAAACTGAAGTCTGAATAAAAACAGTTTCAATTTCTCTATCGACTTAGTAAAATATGTAGTAATGAGGCTACTCTAGTGAGGTGTTTATGGAAGAATTTTCGTGCAGATCTTAAAAGGCATTACTGAACTTTTGCTTGTGGCATACGTTTGTCTATTTGACCAATCGTGAAGAGGTGGTAAGTGTTATTAAGCTTTTGAAAAAGGTCTTCAGTGTCGTGGAAATTGCAGACCAGCAAATCTGATCTATGCACCAACAGTACTGCTGAGAAACATAGAAAGGAAGAGAATTAGGAGAAAAGAAGGCAATGTTATATATTGAGAGTCATGAGTTCTTGAAAATATATTATGCCACAAAAATCAGAATTCCTTAAAAAGACAGAAAGCCACTATATATCAAAAATCTTTTGATGAATTCCTTTATGTAAAAAATCAAAAAACAAAAACCCAATACCATTGTTAAGATGATGCTGTGATTTAAATAAAGAACCACAAACTGTAAGTTTCGTAGAGCCAGAGTAAATGTCTTTTGGATTAGATTTCTAGATGATCTCTTATGGTTCAGTCTGTTAGTAAATGATTTGTGAAGTATGAAGGGTGGAGTTTTGCTCTGTAGTGCTGGTAAAAATGTATTAAAATGACAAAACTAAAATGGGCTGTGAAGATTTGCAGTGCTTTCTAAGATGATTAAAATGGTATATGAAAGATTGTATCAGAAGAAACGGTCCTAATTATACATGAACAGTGATGGGTTCTTTATTGACAACAGTGGGAAAAAAATCTTCAGGGTTATTCTGGGTTTGAGTTTAGTGTCGATTCAGGTACTGAGTTGTCTAAATTAAAATAGAATTTAAGAAAAGCAAAGACAATTTAATTAATAGCTGCTCATAATAGAAGAGAGAATAAAATGGAAGGCATTATTTATGCCACTACACGTCCTTGATAAATCTTGTTACTGTATACTGTATTTCTTTTTGCCTCATCCTCAAAAGGATGTTCAACTACAAAAGATACTGAGAAGGAGAAGCAGAGCAATCACATATCCTGGTTGGGTTTTGAATAGGGTGGAAGTAAATAAATTATGACTCTCAGTAAGGAAAACTATGCATCCTCATTCATCTCACTCAAATCTATAAACTCTTTGAATAGCAGGGAGAAGATAAAGAGGGAATGATTTGTTCCCTGAGTCTCCTAACATAAGAATGAAGAGGTATCTAATGAGACAGCAGGTTATTAACTAAGAGGAAGTACCTTGTCATATGCCAGATAATTAAATTGTAGAACTCACTTCTGCAAGGCAATGCACTGGCCAAAAGTAAAAACTGACTTGAAGTGTTGGACACTAAAACCATTGCAAAAATGAAAGTCATCAGGGCTCTTTTGGTTGTGTCTGATCCATGGAGCCCCCTTCCTCAGATGTAAACAGAGAGGAAAAGGAGGGATACCTGTGTTTCAGACTTGAGCTGCAACCGCTCTCCAGTTACATTCTGAGTTGCATATCCTGTTCTTCATCTTGAAGCTGAAGAGGGAAGTGTTCGTTCATTCTTTCTGCCTTTATGTAGAAACAGAAGCAAAAAGCATTCTCATTCATACTCAGGAATGTGTCAGTCTCTCAGTGTGCAAAGCAGTAAGGAAAAGCATTGGAGAGATTGAATCAAGTATCTGGTTGACCTTTCGAGATTTCCTGTTCTGGTATTAACACTTTTAATGGATAATACAGCTCTATACTCAGAATGTCCTACTTTGATCCTCTCAACATGCAAGGTATAATTTCTGCTCCAGACTACTTTGTGCCTTGAAATACTAATTGGTGAAAATGAAGTTGTTTAGATTTGTTTTTTGGGTGTGTTTTTTTTCTTTTCTCTCTGAGCTTTAGGCAAGGAAGCTATTTCTGTCCTCTAATGGAAAAAGGTGTTTTGATTGACATCTGTGAACTAACCACCAGTTAGGAATTTGAGACAGAAGGGAAGGAGAGAGAATTTCCAAGGATCTAGAAATGCATTTATAGCATAGACATATAAAAAATGGTTGCAGACATATATAGATACATGATGAGTTACTCACTTTTGAGAGCTGTGCTATGTGTTGTTCCTTACACACAGTTTTATATTCTTAAAGGAAGTTGAGCACAAAAGCTAACAAATTTTGTGAAGTTGCCCAGCTGCTGGCTTTTCTTGGGGTGATGTTTGTTTGCATTTCTTCCTGTTCTCTCTGCACCATGCACATTGCTATATCAAACACAGAAATTTCCAAGCTCTCAATTGCTAGCCTGGTATCTGTTGGTCTCAGAGGACTACTTGGTCCAGAGAGGGGAAGAATGCCTGCATGAGCTGATATTTTCAGTTAATCTCTTCCTAATTGGGTTTTCTGCTTCAGCTCAGTGCTGTCAGAACCAGTGTGAGCTTCAGAGCATTTGCACTTTCCCTCTGGGATCATGTTATTAAGCAATAATCTGGTTTTTATTTAAGAAGTGCAAGAAAAAAAATATGTAAAGGGACCAAAGGGCACCCCGAAAGCCCTTGAAACAGAAGACTGTTAAGCATTCATTTGACTCACGGGTTTTGTATCCTTAGTAGTACTTGACATTTGCAACCCCATATACTAACCTCTTCCTTTGATCTGCTGGAAATGAAAAGTGAAATTGTGGTTGGTAAAAGGGAGCTTTAAGACCAAGTTCTTGAAATGCCATTGTTCTCTCATATAATTTAACTTCATATGAATTGTATTCTATATCTTCTGTGCTTTCAGTAAGCTATCTTCTGACTCCTTTGAGAGAAGCGAAGCAATGATTACCATCAAGGGAATTTTCTAGCTATTGTTTTCTTTGTCTTGGTGGTTCAGACCCAGGAACTCATTTTTAATGAACAAAAATTCTGATAATGCTCCTATTGCAATTCAGTGCAGGAAGAATGTAGATTTTTAAATGCCTCATTTTTCTAAACAGCAGTTTAGTACTTGGCTAAGATACTGCATTGGAGAGGAAGAATGCAAATTAAGTAGATAAACTAAATAGAAGTTTTGCTCTGGAAAGTACTGGCATGTAAATGACACAGCCAACTTTGTTTTGGCTTTATGATGAAATACAGGAATGTTTTTGATTTCTCCTCAACTGTAAACTGAAGTCATGGATTCTACATCACATAAAAAAAAACAAACAAACAAACCCTAAATCCATGGAGAGTGGAGATTTGACTGTAAGAGCTTCTAAGAGTGCCAAGAATACTGACATACTCTGTGTAGTAGGTTCCTTCTTTCAGCTTCTTAGAACAGCTTCTTGGTGAAGTAGTGCAACTTTTTTTTTTTTTGAACAGTTTGCCCAGTAGTTTATTCCTACCACTCCCATCAGAAGACTGCCAGAGTCTAGTTCCTCTGATGTTTAGAACCTTGAGTGATCTATAAACTATAATTTCTCATGTAGCTAACCGGAGGAGAAAGCACTAGGAGAGGATAATTCATATTTGGTATTTAAGAGCTCAGATTAGCTGTTATGGGTTGCCCTTGAAATGACTGATTGTGTTTCCATTGCTTAAACAAATAGGCTATTGTTTTATGTTTCCACTGCAAATCCCTTTGTTCTAGACCAAACATATTCATGGCAATTTTGTAGGATTACTGAGAGCAGAGCATGGATTATTATTTGAAACAAAGAACATAAAAATTGGCAGGATTTAAACTTGGAAAATGCACTACTTTTTGTCTAAAACATTGTAAACTGCTAAGACCTGCTCCTTATTTTAAATTAATGAAATACTTAAAGTAAGAGATGAATCAAAAGTTAATGATGAAGAGCTCAGCCAAAGAGGAAATTATTTGGCTTGTTAATGGTGATTAGGAAGCTTCACCTGGCAGACGATACTGGAATGACATAAAGAAATAATTCAGCACATGGACCAAAAAGATGTCCACTAATTAAAACACTTGATGAGACAATGCTACAAAGGTGTTACAAAGAAGAATTAGAATATTATCTATGGAGAAACTAAATGACTTGAAGACCTGAACAGTGTCTTGTGCAAGTTTTGTATGCTGGTGGATCAATAGTAATTTACGCTATAAGCTGTTTTTTTTAATTGAAAATGTTTTAACTGATCACATACCACTATATCTGCAATGTGATGCAGCAAATGTGACTGCACTTTTAGGATGAATCAATGATTTAAAAACTATGGGTGTTTTGTAACTTAAGCTAGATACCAGTGTGACTTTTTAATTCTGTAAATGATTTTGATCTTCAATGTTAAATAATTAGACTAACTGTAACATGACTGTTACAAGGCATGTGGAAGAATGAACATTTCACTTAAAAAAAAGTTCTGCTTTTAGGTAATGTAAGAGGGCTGAAAAAATGGTATAAAAACATCAGTGGTAAGAGGCTTCACAAGTGTGGTGGTGTTCTCTCAAAAAACTCCTAGCAGTGGATGTTTCTGCTGAAGGGTTGAGGCTGACAGTGTGTGTGCTCCTACTTCTCTTGTTAAAGACCCAGTGCTGACTTTGAGCAAGTGTGGGCTCCTTCAGATAGGAGACTTGCTTACATTTACTGACTGTGTTTCTTATTCCAAATCTGATCTTTCTGTTCCAACGACTTTCCCCGAAGTTCTGGTGGGAGAAATGTTATGAAAAGAATTGCTAAAGAACAGAAACTTGTATACCAATGAGATTTATTAATTTGAAAATATTCTGCAAATTAGTTTTAGGTTAAATAATTGCTTTAATAGACTGAAATTCTGTCACTTTAGACAATTTGTTCTAAGAAAACAGTGTGTCATTGAGATAAATATGTGTATATATTTAAGTCTAGGTGCTTTGATGTGACAAAAAATTCTTTTGTATTAACCTCAGAGAAACCTAGTCACATGCCATGTTTTGCAGCAGTATGAATGTGTGATGTAAATGAAATATTCTAGTTTAACTTAAAGCGTTTAAGTTTAGTGTAGTAGCCTGTTTTTGTCAACACATAAGTAACCTACATAAAAGAATCTGTAAATTCGAATTAAATATGGAAATTTATAAATAGCTTGCTTTAATACTTAGAAATTTATGTATGCATTTCTTAATTATACATCACCATCCCTTTTCTTTCTTAGAGACTCTAGGTCTCCACAAATACCTCTATTACAGACAGTACCAATATTGAAAATTGCATATTTGTGGAATACTTATTGTTGTAATCTAACTTCATACTGAGTTTCTGAAATTCCTTTAATGCAGTAGATGATTAATATGGGTGGGATGTAGAGTCCACTAAAGAAACCACTGGGTGAATTAAGCACCTGTCATTCCAGCACAGTTCATTTGCTGTGTTTAGCAGGAAAAATATTAATGTTATGATTCCAGATACAGTTACAGCAGTTCTTGTGGTTGGCAGTGAAGCACAGATTTGTCCTTCAAACTCTGCAAAGGTGTCACACAAACACAACAAAAAAAAGAAGAGCTGAATGCTTAATTACTGAAGTTAGAAATTTTGCATATCTTGTGCTGAAGGCTCCCAAATTATTAAGTGATATCAATTGATATTAATCATCCCTACTAGACTGTGACAATCACTATAAATAGACTCATGATCCCTGTAGGGCTTTTCTCTAATCTCCTTGCTGAATATATAGGGGATTGATGAGGAAATGGTGGTCTACATCAGGAAGAATAATGGGAGAATAACACGGGCTTAGTTTTCACGCTTTGTCTTGAATACTTTGCCAGTAGTGTGCCTCTGAATGGAATGTGTATATTCTTTTTTCTCTTATTTATTATTTTAAAAAATATTTTAAATGCTTTTATTTTAAAATCTTCACAAATGAAAACTGAGCATTCAGAAAAATGGAGGTGTAACACTATTTCTCTTCATGTTCATAGTGCTTTTATGTGATTTCAGTCAAGTCAACTTCTGTTGGGATTGGTGTAGGTATTTTTAGGATGAGGATTCATACACAAAACTTCCTGTAATGCAAGGCTGTTTTGAAGGTGCCAAAGATTGATGTGTATAAATAAAGGATGCTCCAATTGACTGGCATGGTTTACAAGTAAATAGAACCTTATAGGATCATTAGCATCTCAATGTGTTTCCCTCTCTGCTATGTTGCACTTAATGGAGTCCACTATCTATGAACTCTTGTAACTCCTTTTGTGGAAGACTTATTCCATGGAAATTCTTTGGCTACTGCCTTCTGGTCTACTTCCTTAGTATTCAGTGAGTTCTTTTATATCAACATTTCAAGGATCTATGTGAATAAAAAGAATTTCCACTTATTACTAATAATGTTTTAAAAAATCTTGACCTGGCCAATTAATCACCCTTTCCTTCTCTCTCTCTCTCTCTCTCTCTCTCTCTCTTTTTTTTTTTTAGTATGAAACCATAGGCCACAACTAATGAAGATCAGTAAATATTCAATTGTTCTTTGAACAAGAGATATATACTCTTTCCAGTTAAATAAGTTTGTCTTATAATTGCTGTTTTTCTGTAGAATATCTATGGTCAAGCTTCCTAAGATTTTGAAAAGTAGCCTTTGACTCCAAAGATTACTTCAGAAGTGAGCAAGTGCAGGTGTAGGTAACACAGGTGAGGTTCTGCCTATCCACTCACTCCTTTTCTATGATAGTTTTGACAGTTCCTCTTCCCAAGGAGATGGAGTTTACATTTGTTTGAAGCCATGACAGCTGTTTGAGTGTATTTCCCCTGAGGTATTTCTTAGAGAATGACTTGTATTATAGTAGTTCGGCTCCTTGGTAGTGAGGTGGTTGCTAAAGTCCCTCATAGGCCACACTGCCATGTCTGTTCTTTGCTAGGTAACTGGGCAGTGGAAGTGAACCCCATGTTGGTCACTGACGTTCTCCTGCCTCGATAGGAGGTTGTTGCTGAGGGCATGGTGTGTTTGCTCATCCCAGTGAGAAAAGCCCTGTGCCCAGAAAGGTCGTCTTCTGTTTGGATCTTTAGTGATGCTTCTCTTTAGGTGTGCACTGATTGATCAGTGCCAACATCTTCTGTAGTAAGTGGTTTGAGAGTGAGCACTTGGCAGCTGCTGTTAAGCTCTTCTACAAGTTTGGATGAGCTCAAGTGCTCTCTGGACTGAATAAAACCTTGTGACTGCCTTGTGACACTACGTTTTTTTCTTTTTTGTTTTTCAGTTTTAAGATATTTCCCAATGAAAGACATTTTAAAGGAATACCCATTCCTGCATTATCTTCACTACATCTAAATTGAAATAATACTGAATAGGCTTGCCAAGGATTTTAAGTCATCAGTGATAGATTGGGATGTTTATTCATATCTAAATTGTTTGCCAAATTGAATTTACTTTCATGTGATGGTAAAGGCCAAATGAATCACTGAGGATTGTGCTGTGCATAGTGGTTTCATTATAGAAACTCATGTAAATGTCTCATTCTGCAGACAGTTATTAATGCTGCTATAATCTAGAGGTCTGCATTGTGTAATGAAACAGATGCTTAATGGATGGTGTATTAATCAGAACTCTCTAAGGGTTAGTTTAGATGTTACTTGCGTTTGTTTTGATTTCATTAGGAAGCAGGATTGTATGTATCTGTCAGCATTGTGAAACAGTCCTCTAAATCTCATGGGGAAAACAGCAAATACATATTTTTAGGAAAGTAATATGTGAAGACAGGAATTATGCATATTGTAGAGCATTTTACATCTTTTAAAAGTTGATTTTTGGGGCAACGTTGATGTCGGCTACTTAAACTTGAGGGAAATAAAACTCCTGTGATGACAGTAGTGAGTTAATGTCTGGTAAGCCTTATTTTTAACTAAACTGACTCTTGTAGTTGGTTTAAAATTTTTCTTGTATGTCTAAGGGAAACAAGCAATGTCTTCTCCTGTAAGGGAAGATATACCTATTAACTCATTAAAGCAGCCATACCATAAAATAAGCCATAGACTTATTTTTTGGAAATTCTTACTGTCTGTGTACTTTTAATTAAAATGTCTTTTTTGTCTGAAATACAAATGAAGCTAATCCATTTTGCTCTCTTAAGTATTTATTCCCTATGTAAGAACAGAAATAAAATAAGGCAGTTACAGAGGCTTTCCTTGGACAGCAGTGGGAACTGCCCATCTCCTTTATTGCCCTTTATAAAGGAAAGGATGAATTTGAATTCTTAGGAAGAAACTTTAAGCAACCATCTCATCTACCACATGACCATGTTTTTTGAGTGAATGGAACACTTGCACAACAGTGAAGTACACCAGAAAACTGTTATGAATGAGGATGTTGATTCTTAATTTATTTTTTCTCATTTTTTGATGCGCCTTGGTCTCTTTCACAAAGGCATCAGTCTTGACTGGTGTAGATACCTGTTCTCAATGAGTATCTGGTCAGCTTTGGTGCCAAAATTGTCTGACAGATGCATGTGTGTAGATGGTTGGTGATGTAAATGTACGTGTGTCTTTAAAGCAGTAACAAGGAAGGAAGGGATTTAGTGCGGAGGCTGTGGATGGGCTATGTATGGACTGCTGATGTATGATTGGCAGCAATTCCATTACTGAAGACTTGTAGTTTTCAATTGACAATGTCTGTGATAACACATACAAAGTAATTGCTTTAGGTTTATACCTCTAAAGATTTTGGATGCTGAAGACTCTCATTTTAAGTTTTCCTGTTCTTAACACAATATAGAACTAGATCACAATCATGCTTGCATAGTAAATTGAGGTATAATTTCATTAGAATGAATTACTGTTTAAAGACTTGTATTTCCTTAGGCAAATGTTCTGGAAAAAAAATCTATGTTAACCGTTTTATCTGTTTTCACCTGATTCTGTTTCTAAAAGAACCAACAAATCTGTAATTTATATTTTCAATCCGTATGGATTTCTTAGCTATCTAATGTAGATGTATTAACTGAACTAGTTCTGATTTCTACTAACATTTTCATATCAGCCAATCTTGAAGGGAATGTGTGTGTATTTTAGTAATGTGTGAGTAAAATAGTCCCTCTTCATGTTCACTAGGATAATTTTTAAATATGTGTATATACATACTGTATTTTTTTCTATAGAAACGAGAAATTCAACTTAATTTGGAGTTGGTGAATTATTTTCACTGAAACTAAACTGTAATTATGCTTTTGTAGAATGAACTGGTTCTCAATTCATTGGAAATGCTAGATTGCTGCAATATAAGTTGCTTGGAGAATGAGAGGAAGTGGCAAAGCAGCTAAGGTACAGTCGAATAAGCTGTAGCTGTGCCCTTTTTTGGAAAGATGTCTTTATATAGTTTGAAACTTCACAAATTCCTGTGCGACCCTGTTTTTACAAAATGAGCCATTTATTTTCATGTCTTCATCATCAAAAGAAAGAGACTTGGGGCTAATTTGCCAAGATTTTGATAATGTTCTTTTAAAATTGGCTTTACAGGATGTTGCTTTGTAAAATAACATGTTTTTCAAATGGCATTTTCCATGGCATTTCTTTTTTAATTGCTTCCATGTGCATACTCATAAAGTGCAGCATTTTCTGTAATAAACAGTTTTACAACAGTTCATATGAATGTATTGCAAGGAGAGGAAGATGACGGGAAATGTTACTAAAAGGGTTGCACCCTTAATTATTTTTTGATTTAAGTGTTTTTAATATGTAGTGTATTTAATATGCACTCGTAAAAGTCTTTGCTTAAAATACAGAATGCAAAATGATGCAGAAAACTTATCTTACTCTGAGTCATTATGAACTGCAAATTGAAAGAGGAGCATAGGGAGAAATCTTTCCTCTGCAGTGGTCTGAGCAGTGTAATTTGGCTTTGATGTCAGCCCTGCCTGAAGCTGGAGGTAACCTGCAGAGGTCTCTTCCACTGTAAAGGATGCTTATAAACAGGAGGTAGACCAGCTTTTTACGCTGGCAGATAGTGATAAGACATGAGGAATAATTTTAAACTAAAAGAAGGGAAGATTTAGATTATGCATAAATTATTTACTATTAGAGTGGTGAGGCACTGGAACAAGTTGCCCACAGAAGCTGCTGATGCCCCATCCCTGCAGGCATTCAATGCTAGGTTGGATGGGGCCCTGGCCTGATCTGATGCGTGGCAGCTGTGTCCATGACAGGAGGAGGATGGAACTATGTGATGGTTAAGATCCCTTCCAACCCAAGCTGTTCTGTGATTCTGCGATTTGTTTTTGTTTCTGGCCCAGGGAGTGCCAAACAGATGAAGGACCTGATATAGAAACAAGGCTCACTTTCAGGGAAAGTAATAAGTCTTTGTAAAAATAAATGTAAGCATGTGTAACGAGTGCAGCCTCCTCGGTGTGTGACAGCAATGTGTTATAAGATAGTGCCTGCAGAAAAAGCTTGAACAAAATTGAGACCAAACACTTAACTTCTTCTGAAGTTCTCTACAGTTCATTGTTTGTAATTACTAATACTGGTAGTATTTCTGAAGTAAAATATTAGGAAGTGCTTATTAGATAGGAATGATTCTTAGTTCAGAGAAAAGAAGCAGCGTATTACCCACTGAGATCTTCATTCTTTTCCATGAGAGGTGTAGTTCTTTTTTAAGTCTAAAATGACAGTTGAAAGTGAAATACAGTAACAACAAATGGTAGCTTCAGTTCAGTGCGATTACATATCTCTGATAATTGTTCACATTATCTCCCTCTCTGCCCTTTTTTAGGGTGGAAAATATTAACATTAAAACAAACAAACATAAAACCACTGTAAAATGCCATGTCAAATACCTTCCTATCAGTGATGGTATTAATGCAAGTGAAAACAAAGCATGCTGCCTGAGCCTGTAGAATTGAACAAATGTGGCTAGAAGATGGAAAGACTTTCCCTTTCCGTTTTTATCTGGGGGTGTTCAAAAGACTGTGATACTGCTGCTCTCTGGGGTGGGGGGGTGGGTGTGCAGAGGAGTTTCTTGTAGGAAACAAACTGTGATGAGTAGAATGGGGAGTCAGAAGTAGAGGCTGAGAAGAAGGAAGAAGCCAACTGAGCAGAGAGCAATATAGTGCTAAATAGCATTGACTTTACTCAGTTGTTATCTGCTTCATATTAAATACTGCATCATTCAAGAAACATCAGACACGTGCTGCATGCACTAAGGCATACTTCACATCTGGAAGCCTTTTATTGGCGTTGTGGGAATTCTGTGGATTAAAAATATTTCTTTAATTATAAGATGTAGCTGTAATTTAGCCCTTCGTTGGAATATATGTGATAGTCTAAGTAGTAGAAGTCATATTTATACATATATATATATATATACACACATACGTCATATATATGATTATGTATTTATATAATTTATTATTTATATAAATATATATCATATATAAATATATTTAAATGGGAAGAGAAGCAACAAAAATATAAATCTTTATATGCTGAATATATAAGCTATTTTGTAAATGGATAAGATCTGAGCAGTTCAAATACTGCATTTATTTAGCTGCATTCTTGCATGTGGAAAGTGAGTTTGGGGGATGCTATGTTGTAAGTAGCTTATGAGCTTCAGAAGATGTGATCACATTTCAAACAACGTGCGTTCTGTGTAATGATCTTCCAAAGCAGAAAATATTTCTTTTATCACTGGCTAGGGAAACTATGTATTTTATGTTCTAAAAGAAATCTTTTAATATTATTCATAAGTTCTTGCAGGGAATTTCCATAGTGACAAGAAACAATAGTCTTTATTCAGTTTTTCCTGTTTTATATTAGAGGCATTAGGAGCATTCAAAATGTTCTTTTCCTTCTCATCTGAGAGGCCAGTTTTGTTCCACAAGCTCTTGATAATTCTGTTACTGCTTTGATCCATATTGTGACTATCTGGGGCTGCCTTTACAGATGCTTGTTGCCTCTGCTGCATGTCTTGCATTAGCAGTAGCATTTTTCTCCCTTCGTTGACAAAGTAATTGTAACTCTAAATGGCATTCCCCTCCTGCCTCTCTCAATTTATAGGAATGTAAAACATTCACTCTTAACAACAAGTTGTACCTTTCTGCTTTGATGTTGGGGAACTTTTGTGCTGTCATATCACTAAATAGGAGCATTCTATACTTTACAAGTGCTAATGGTGAGAGGAGGGCAGGAAGCAGTGTCTGGAATTGGGCAAGGCTGTTGCTCCTGGGCCTGCAGTGCTCTGTGCTGGGGCTAGGAAGGGAAAATTTCTGATAATGAACACATTAGAACAGAAGCATATTTTTTCTTCATACTTCCAGTCATTCTGATAATTCATTGTTATAACCTAACCCTAAGACAATAACTTAGTTTCTAGGAGTTTAAAATGTAGCATTTTAAATATCTCTAGAGGAGACTCTACAACCTCTCTGGGCAGTCTGTTTCTTTTTAATTCTGTTTCTCTTTGTACATTAATTCCTACAGTCCAACACCGGCACTTCAGAAAACAGCTTATCAATATGTAGAGAAGGAGGCTTTTCTGTGCACTTCTGTTGCGTGCAAAATGTATCTGAGATGTTGGCATCATGTATCGCCCAGTTTTCATGTCAGTGGTTTGGTTGTAGAGTGAAGCTCAATTAAATAATTAACTTCATTTGTTCTTAAAACTTTTTTTCCACAGTACTGTGTATGTGCCACTGTAACAACTTATAGTGTGGAGACAGACTGCTGTCTTTTGCTCTTCTTGATGGTAAATGTAGACATGGAATTTGTATGAAGTAAGAAATTGAGAAGCCCCCATTTATGTTAGTCAGACTGAACAGAGACTGTTATTGTATGGCTGAGAACTATTAGGTAGAAATGCTTTCCTCTGGATTAATTTAAATTATCGTTGTCCTCTACCTTTCTAGTTTGCTGCTTTCCAACAGAAATTGTGGAGTCATTGGTGGACATCCTGAGCTGCTATTTTGTGCTTTCCTTTACCTGTTATAACTGGTCAGTTATCAGAACATACTTCTTTTTCTGGATAATTGGAACAATATTCTCCAGAAATAGCCTTGCTTTTAGCGATACTGGATCCTTGACCCAGCTGCATCTTTTCTTCCTGTTGATCAATCTCATTCCCTGCCCATTGTGCCTTGCTTCCAGCAGCTTGAAGTGATGAAGCTTTTAGCTATTGTTTGAGCCAGATGACATTGCAAGGAAACACTGTAAATCTGTTTGGATGCAGTCTTCCCAGTTCCAAACATGACTTGAATCATTAGTCGCTAAAGAGGCATTTGTATTCCAGCATGAGATCAATAATGTTCCCCGAATTCTGGATCTCTCTTCCAGGGTCATCAATCACTGTGGCTAAACAAAGAGAAGGGCAGCCAAGGAAACTCTTGTCAATGGACATTGCACATAACAATTATGTGTCGGGGTAATTGAGGCTATGAAAAGTAAAGGCTTAAGCATAAGCCAGTAAGAGAGGCAGATGCTTCTCATTTCATTAGTAATTCAGAGCTTAAGTGTACTAATTTGTCTGTGCCATCTCCGTGTCCTTCTATTAATACTCATTGTGTTGTCAGAAGACCTACATCTCCTGAGCTTTGGCTCATGTAATTCTCAAATTTAACTTAAATTTGAAGTGCTGCATAGCTTTCCTGTGTCCCACTACCAAAATTTGTGCACGCTTGGAAGATTAGTTTGAAACTTTTCAAAATAAAGCAATAGTTTTCCTTGTTTTGGATATTTCCTTCTTTATTGTTTGTAGTTTATTATGCTTCAGATTAATGTATTACAGTTTTCACTTTGAAAATTGAGGCTAATTAGTGAAAGTACTACATTAATTAATACTCTTCCCCAAGTCTATTTTAACAGATATTTCTGCAATACTAATACTATTTGCACACAAGAGTAGCTGTCAAATTGAACTTTTTACTTAACATAGTTACAAAACTTTTCCTCCCCAAAATGTGCATTTCTCTGCTTTTGTTTGAATTCTGAAGGCCCATTTGTTCATTCCATACTTCAGGTTGAGAAGCAAATATGTGAAAAGCAAGTCCGGTGTGGCATGACTTTTTTTGTTCTGTTTCCAAAAAGTATCTATAGACTAATACAGTAACTTAAACATAACTTTAAAGTTGAAAGATTTTTTTCTTTTTTTTCTAGTTAAGTTTAATGTTTATTATACTCTTCCCATCCTTCTTCATTCTAGAGAATATCTGCACAGATTCCCAGTGAGTGCACTCCTCTTGCAATGTGCCTGGAAGCCGTTGTTTTCTCAGAGGGGCATGGATGGTTGCTGGAAGCTGCTCATGAGTGGTTGCTGTAGGAAAAGCTTTTCCCACTTCTTTCATGGGATTAACCCATTATTCGTGTTCTTACAGTATCAGCCAGCCATTGTCCCTACATTCTCAGTCCAATTAACTGAACAGTATTGGATTGGTTGTCTTTTTGCACTCTTGAGTGTTCAAAGGAAAGCTTTGCATACCTCAGAGGGAAATTTAAACTTTGTTGTAAATTATGCTTAAAACTTGATTCAGAATGGACTGATTTGACCCAAATGCACAGATACACCTAAGAAGGTACACTGATACTCTTAGGGAGAAAGAGATGAATAGAAGCTTTAAGTTTAGCCTGCAGAAATGAATAGGGAAGCATTTTTGATGTCATATGGTATATTTTTTAGGTGTGCAGTGCTTAATTTCATGTGTTTCTAGCATCCCTACTGTATATATATAAGTTGTACTCATTTTCAAGTTGATTTTTCTAGATAACCTACTCAAAGGAAGATCAACTGGGGGAGTTTCTGTTAATAAGGTTATGTAAAACTGCAGTCTACAACCAGTGTTCAGCATGTAACTGGCATTAACCTCATAGGTGTGGATACACTTACGTGAATTACTGAATTCAGTCTCTTACTGAAAGTAGTCTCATTAACTAATGCCACGGAGATAGAGAGCTGTGAATGTACTAAATCCTTCTGCGAGTAATTTAGAAAATGTCTGGTATTTTTCTTTTTTCGTTCATTTCTTATGAAACCTTAGTATATGTAAACGCAAGTGCTACTCTTGCTAAAAATGGAAAGTAGAATGAATTGTCATATAAGTAGGAGATGGCTGTGGAGAAGGGAGGGCTCCTCTCCCAGCTCAAACATGAGGAAAAAAAACCCAAACCTATTCTTACTCATTTGAGCTGTGATTTCGAAAGTAGATCTGCGGGTTCCTGCTTCTATATTGATACAAAACCATAGCACGAGACAGTAGTAAATCTGAAGAAGTACTAAATGTTGAAATGGCATTAAGATGATTTTAAAGTAGTGTGCAAAAACACTTTGATTAGCTCAAATAATGTTCTTGTTTTGGACTGTACATCTGTGCAACATTTTTAGATTGGCTATCCTCTAGATTTGAATGGTTTGCTAGATCAAGCTGGACTGGACGATCTCTTAGGTCTTTTCCAACCTTGGTGATTCTATGATTCAAGCAATTTAGGGCGGTGAAAAGCTGAAAGTGTAATTCATATTGAGTAGGGCCAATATAGATCTATAGTGATTTTGCTAAAATGTGCACAAACTGAGTGATGATTCTTAGCACTTTTAAATAGAAAGAAATGAATCTTGAGATGTTCAGAGATACTTAAAAGTTCTTAGAATGGCTTACGTACATCAGTGACCATTTATATCAACTACTGATACAACTCCGTGTCAGCATATGCTGCTTCCCTTTAATTTCTTGTGCACCATAAAGGTTATGTTATTTATTTTCAGAGTAGTAGAGTACAGCTGATTGTGAGGATTTTCTGCATCACGTATTCAAGTCTTCCATTTCAAATACTAAAGCAGATTTTATTTCTATTTATTTTTTTATTTTTGCAAATGAGCAATGGCACTAATCCTTGATAGGGGCAAAATAATTTTAAAAGTTAAAAATTCAACTCTTCAATCCAGCAGCCAGAAGATGCATTTTAGGATTTTTACCCATTATCTGTCTGGAAAACAGCGCTCTTTCAAGTTGTAGTTTTTAAATGACAATTGCATAATAGACAAAATATTATTTTTAATTCACAAATAGCAACGGTTTCTTGATACTTTGCCTATTGGAGACCTCTTGATGGAAATTAATAATACAGTAAATATTTTGTGGTTGATTTCTGATTCCTTTGATTTGCTTCAGATATATGCTAGATTGATGTGCTTTTCAACAAGTATTAGCTTTTCAATTCAAAGTATTGCAGTCATCAAATAAAACAACAGATGGTGCCCGACAGAGGTTATTTGCTCGCTTTTGTTATGAAGAGTTGTATAGACATTACTGATAGAAAAATTATAGGTTGAAGGTGTATTAGTTTCATATCTATTTGTAGATCTGATCTGCTTTTCTGGTTCTTAGGCTGATTACTTGCCTTTGGTACCTTAAAACAAACTACTGGATTGAAACTTTCTGGGTGCATCTACTTTTTGATTATTGGCTTAGATAATCTTAGTTCCTGCAGCCCAGTGATGTTGCAGTTGTTTCAACAGATGTTTTTTTGTTTGTTTTTACTTTTAAAAACTGAATTATCCATTTCTATTTAAGCTGCACTACTGAGCATTGGTTTGAAGGTAAACGTGCTGAATGTTGGGAACAGCCTAGTCTGATCTTTCATTTAGTCTTTCATCTTAGTCTTTCATTTGAAAAGCAAGTATCAATTTCTGAAGCATATTTTGTTTTGTGTTGTGGCTGTTGTTCGCATGGATTTTTGCAAGTGGAGATTTTGAGCCATTTAAGAAAAAAGATGAATGGTATTTCAGACAGTGCCAAATGCTTATCTAGGTACCACCAAATGCATCGGTCTGTCCAAAATGTCAGCAAATGGTGTCATGGGAAACATGGTGCTCATTGACTGAGGTTTATGCAGCATGGGTGTGGTGTTTGGACATGTTATTTTGATTGTGGCAGGACAGCTGTGTATCAGCATAACTATCTTTTCCACCCTGAAAAAAAAAGAAAAAGAAAAGAGCAGTAAAAAGTGTGTGTCCAGTGGATATTGACTTATCCCAAGACCGCCGACAGTTACTTTACTGAACAGTGCTGCATGGCACTTGCAAAAGTATCTACATGTAAATTAAATACAAAAGGAAACAAACAAGTTTTGAATATTCTTATCTTCTAAGGATCATGCTAATAAGTGTTCAGGTTTCTTTTTAAAAGAAATATTCATTGTTGAAATATGTAAATCTTAATGAACTACGTGCTGTCTGGTAGGTGTTGCTGGTCTTTTCTCTTACAGTCCTTTTATTCTTGATATTAGAAAATCCTTGGGGACAGTTTTGCTTTCCTTTGTAAATCTTCTACCCTAATAGCAACCTTTTCAGGCATACTGAAAATGTAGTAAATAAACCTAAATTTGTCACCAAAGTCTTCATGAACATCTTATTCTCTGATCATCTTAATTAATAAAAATAACAATAGTAGTGATTCTTCCATACACAGCTGTCTAAGTGTTTTGCAGACGGTAATTAATTCTGGTAGTCAGATATTTCTTGTTTGATACACCAGTTCTCAGGATTGGAGGCTGGCCTGAGATATCTCAAGAGTTCATAAGAAAATATTGTCAGGCACTGAAAAAGCAGATGTCAGTCAGAATTCTGTCACCTTTCTAATTTCTATCTATTTTCTGTGTACTTTCACCTAGCACCTTGCTTAACTCTCTTCCAAATTGATGTGGTATTATATTTCTGTTTGAAGTGACAGAATTGTCAGATGAGCTTGTCTGGTAGACTGTTACATTCGTATCCCTTTACCCTTTTATCCCTTAGAGTTCATGAGAAATTGTAGACGAAAATGTTCCATAATTATATGTTTTTCAGACATTGCTTTCTAGCCTAAGAGCTGGTATAAACACTCTTTTTGTTCCCTGACAATTTGAAGGTGGTTTTTTTTTTTAATTGCTACTACTTCAACTGGTCTGAGATCAGTACAGCTTTGCTCCATTTTATGATCATTAAATAGATGTTAAGAAATAATGAACACGGGTATAAAATCTTATGAAATCATAAAGATCCCTAATTCTGTTTCATAAAATAATGATGACCTACTTTTTTTCTGGAAAGGATTCTAGTTCTCCTTTCATTCCTGTTACCAGTTTCACCAATTTTGTTATATTAAGTAACAGTAAATCCAGTCTAATTCTGGACTTGGCTGCTGACTGTGTCATGTCGTGTGAGAGTAACGTGACTGCTGCCTCAGCATACAGTACTTGTCTCTTGATGAAGATGAGTCCTATTGGGCTGTTTTAATATCATTGGAGCAGTGGCAGTCTTGCTGTTGTCCAGGTTGAACCTGAGATGAGTGGTGGAAAAAGTCCTGTGCATACAGGACAAGACATTAAAGAAAACTGAGTCCTGTGTCGCTAAGAAAGGCTGCAAGAACACAAGCTGAGCTCCCCTCAGGGCTCAGGGAAGCCTGAGACAGATTTATCGGGAGTTGTGCATCACTGACTCCAGTGCTCACAGATCACCATTGTTTCAGATAAGCTTGTCTGTAAATGAAATGAAACTTCATAAATTCCATTTTTGGCAGAATTAAGAGCTCATTGAGTCCATCAGAGCATGGAATTGCAAACTTGCTGCTTCAGGTGCCAAGATATTTTGTCCTTTCACTGAAAGATAGTCATGTGGTTTGCAGGTGACATTGCAGAACAGAGCTGAATAAAGGAGAACTGTCCCAGGCTCTGCTTTCCTTTCTCCTTTTCTCTCTGCTCAAGGTGATTTTTAAATGCCTTTTTGAGTATAGCATGTAAGGGACGAGGCAGCAATTATTCCTTGTCAAATTTATGTTTACCTGATTATTTACATCAGCTGAAAGAGGCCAAAATCAATGGGAGTTCTTTTGTGCTAACAGTGGAACTTCATTTTATCCCTGTCAAAGACCTAATTTACCTCAGCGACTGCTATTGTCAAAGTAGGGCAAAGCCACTTTCCCCAAAGACCTTAGAGCAAAACTGCCAATGCTGCTCTCCTCCCTTCTGTGTCTAGACACACAGGAGATCCTTGTAAAAAGAAAATGAACTTTAAAAATTTAAGACTTGAGTGTTATGTCTACTGGTTTTTGCTTTGGTCCTCTGTAAGATAGCTTGATCTTCTCAGGAGTGTTCAAGTCTTGAAGCTCATCAATTTGTTGGCCCTCCTGTATCCTCCATCTGAGAAATTAGGGTTTTTCATGTTTTTGTCGCTAGTTCCCCCCCCCCCCCCCCCCCCCCCGTTATTCTGTAGAAGTATTCATTAAATGTTAAGCATTACACAAACTTCTGACAATTAGAAGGTCTATTTTAACATTACCTTGCTGTTCCTGAGAAAGTTGTGAGCATTGTGTGGACATGCAGCATACCACTGTATGTGGCTGTCTGTGAGCATGCATGATGGTGTGCCCCATATGCTATTGAACTTAGTTCTATTTAAAAATTACCAGAGGTGTTGCCGGCTATTTTTTAATGTGTAGTGGGGCTTGAACCACCTCAGGTTGCCATAATTTCAGTAGGATCTTGATGGGAGCTCAGTGCTTCTTCATTCACGTTCAAATTCATGTGCTCATCCTGCTGAGATGGCAACAACCAACATGATGCTTGGAACCCAAGGGAGCTGGGAGATCCAAAGGTATGGCTTTTACTAGGAGGAAAATACACAGCCCCTTACAGGAGAAAGATTCCTTTAGCAGGTGTTAAGTTGCAGTAATAATAGTGAAGCCTTCTTTGTTTTTGGAAGTATCTGACACAATAAAAAGAAGCATTTGTCTTTACTCTGCCTTTCTGAAACTACAGAATGTCATTCTTTGAGGGGTTTATTTCCTTGCAGACAGGCTTTCACTTGTGTTTGTTTTAGCTTTAGTTATACAAACACTAGGCTTTGTGGAGATACTTACCGCCTTTAAGATCCACAGTCTCAAGGGGAGCTGCAAGTACTCAGCACCCTTGATGTGATCCAAGGCTGCTTTTAACAAATCTGCTCCTTTACAAATATGTTCCCTCTTTGCATACCCTCTTTTATGTATGGGTGGGAAGCATGGAAGAAAGAAAAATGGTGTGCACAAACATGTAAATGTTGTTTGTTACTTGGTAGTTAGGAGGGAGAGTAAGAGAGTAGTTTGTAATTGATCTGTGACAATGGTTAGCATCCATAGATGCCAGTGACCTAATGGTCCTATTCCAGGCTAGTCAGTTTGGTTCTTTCTTATTTGCTTTTCAGAGAGAGAATGGCTCAGCAAGAAAGGCTGTAATTTCCATCTTACGTTAGCAAGCATAAGATCAATTTTGTTTGGTTCTTTTTGCTGCTGTTTTAAATTAATTAGAGAACAGTAATACAGCTCAATATGTTGGGCAAGTTTCTTCAATTAACAGAGTGTATTTTTATAGGTGAATGTAGAGTAATCAAGTTATATGGTTAAGAAAGATTTTAGAGATAAATACAACTTGCATGTTACCATCATTCATTCTTGCCTGAAAGTGTAATAGCTATATTTTACTTAAAGTGCTAAAGAAACTGAGCTATTCTTCAGCTCAATAAGTTTTGGTGTCTTACATTTTCTCTATCCTGGTGTTCGTTCATTTTACACAACTTGCAATGAGTACTTACCTTTTTCCATGTTGAGCCTTTCATGTTATCCCCAGATGGCTGATCAGACAACTTTTGAAGGGGAAACTCTTGCCCTAGAAGAAGTCCTTTTCTGATAGGGGAAACATAGGGCTCTCAGCACTTAGTCCTCAACCACAGCAGTTCTCAGCAGCATGCCAGGAATAGGGGAAATGCAATGGGGAAGTGCCTCTCCCTTTTACAGCTGTTTGGATTGGTGTGTCACTGTATGTGGTTATGATGAGTGCTGCCTGACATATTTTACTGGTCCACTCAGTCCTCTGTATTGTCGTTCTATAGGAGATCTGTTTTAGCATGTGTTTATTCCACACAGAGACAAGCATGATTGTCTTCGTCCACCCCCGCAACTTGATGGAAACTTTCTGTTCTATCTTTGTTTTGTGTGTGCTTCCCTTCTGCCTTCTTCCTGCATGGAGGCTTAAAAACATGCTGAAGTTCTAAAGAATCAAAAACCTTCAAGAACTTGCTTGACAAAAGCCAATGCGACTTGAGCTGTAAATACTGTAAGGAGAACCCAGTGTTTTTTGTTCTGGGGAAGCTGACTGTAACCTTAATTCTGCACATCTATGTGAAAATCCTCAACTTCCTTCCTCTAGCATAAACTCGGGCATTTCTGAATAGCAGGTGGAGACCTTGTCTTCAAATGGCAGTTAAATGAGAATGAAAACGTACAATAATTCAATGGAAATCAAGTTTCTGACCGTCCTTAAACAAAGAAAGCTCTGCCTGAATGAATTTGGAAAACCTATTTGTTTCTTTTAAAGTAACAAGTAATAAAATGGGACTAGAGAAGCCTCGAGCATACTGCATTTAAATAAGCTTTTTGTTCAAGCCAAAGCTATAAGCTGCAGTTATGGATAATGCAACTTACATTTTATTTCAAGAATAAAGATTATATTATCATAATTTCAATTGTAAATGCTCTTTACTTTTTGTCAACAGGAGACTGATAAGATCTCTACGTGAGCCTCTTAGTTGACAAAACGGCACAGCATGCAGAAAGACAATAAACCTTCTTTTGCGAGGAAATGTAGTTCAGTGCTTTAATAGCTGTAGTCAGATTGGGTATTTCAAAAGAAAAGCACGCCCGCAGCAGCAGCACTGAGAAATCTAGTGGCAGGTTCCAAGTCCCTCTGTGTGAGTGTACTGCGAGTGCTCAGAAGGCTCCCTTCTTACATGACTGTCTTCCCTTCTGAGCTCACCTGCTGGGCTCCTCTTGCCTCACCAAAGGAGTCACGGTGCCGTCTGAGAGCACAGCAGTAGCAATCCTTGCGCACATCAGCATGCTGGACAAGGCTGGGGCTGGCAGAGATGGGAAATGCGGCCTGTTTTGACCTTTGTTCATCACTTTGATTTTGAGCATGTACAAGAAAATGCTCACAGGTTTCCTGTTCTCTTTGTTCCTTCTCTCTTCTACCAAATAACATGATTTGCTCCACTTCTTAAGCCTTTTGTCAGCGTATCCTTTGAAACATTAATTACTGCCAACAACTTGTTGAGAGTGAAAAGGCGCTGACAGTGTTCACTGCAGTTCTCCCGATCCTGAAAATGGGTTTGTGGGATTTCCTGGAACACAGCTAATCCTAGCAACCCAGCTAGAGGAGGAGAGGCATTTTTGGGGAAGGCAGTGAGATGTCACTTCAGAAGTGCCAAGGATGAAGTCTACAGATGTTACAGACTTTATCTTTGGCACCCAGCTTTTCTGGGCTTTGCAAGGGTGGTAGCCTTTAGCCAGAAAATGAGCCCATTAAACTGATTTTGGTTATAGGAATAAGTTACCCAAGAGAAAACTTAGTTTTAAACCAGGCATTAGTCATTACTGCAGATTTTGGAGTGGTTTTTGTTGTGTCTGTATACCTGCTGAGCTCTGAAGGAGGTATCTCTTCTTTATCTGGCCACTAAAACCACGGTTTGGGACAACACCTTCTCATCTGTCCTCCATGTGCTACTGGGGGGGAAGACTGAAGGGCTGCACAGTATTCAGAAAGCTAAAAACAAATGAGGGGAAAGAACCCTGAAAAATAGGAGTGTTTTTACCAATTTAACCCTTGAAGTAAACATGACTTTGCTACTAGTAATTGCATGTAGAACCTTGTAAGAAACTGGAAAGGAGTGGTTCAGTGCTGTGTTTTTGGAAGTTGCATTTAAATTGATGCTTCTTAGTGTAGCTTTATGTTTATTTCTTACCTTGGTAAATGGTGGAAATAATCCTCAGAAATTGAATTATTTAACAGTTTTAAAATAAAAAGTAATGAAGAAAAAGCAAAAAACAAACAAACAAAAAACCCAACCCAATGTGTGTCTAAAAATTATACATTTGCAATTCAACTATTACAATAGAGAACTCTTTTCTGTAGAAGATGCCAGAATAATCAGCAGCATGACATGAAAGGCTGCTTTCAGCTGTCCAGTGCTTAAGAGCAAATGATACTCCCTTAGAAAGCCCTTAGATAATGTTTGTAGAAGCATCAATGTGGGGATAAGATTTAAAATCCAGCAATAATAAAACATACAGTGTCTTGCTCCCTTGATGTCTTCTGATAAGTGAAGTCATATGTACTGTACTTAAATGTTAAGGTTTTTGTCTGTGGGAGGCTTGTCTGTGCTTTTACAGTTTATGATTGTAATGCTTTATAACTGCACTGTAAACTTATTTTTATTTAGAAGCAAAAGTGCTTTTAACAGGGTCTGAGCAAATGGACTCTATCTTTTTTTCCTTAACCCAAATGTTGCATTACATTTCTTTTTTGTCTTTGACTCACTGATTAAATCACGATTACATGCATGTATGAAAAATATGGATAGAAGGACTGACGTTCATGCATTGGAAGTCTCTCTCATGTTTCTTTCATGTGGGTGAGTCACATGAAAAAGATTCTGTCCACTTTTGTGTCAGGTACAAAATAGAATAATTTAATCTCTTAATTGTAATGAACTTTTGTAGTCTTTGATTAAAACTTAGATTTTTTTTAAAAAGGCTTTTTACATTAGCTGTACTACTTAGTGATTTATTAAGTATTTATGCACCTTAATGTCAGTTTAAAATTAAAAAAAAACAACTAAGTGTTCTTTGTCAAGTGGAGATGGAAGTAAAGAAATTATATACAATATAAAACAGACAATCTGAATAGGAACAATCCAAACACTAAAACCATTCAGAAACAGAAAGCCTGGTGACTCCTAAAGTATCTAATTTTTCTTCTTCTAATGAATAAAAAGTTGAATTGAAGACAATTCAAGTCTGCTTGAAGGCTGTTGAACAGGAAAAATGTAGTCGTGTTTACTTCATTTGGCTGTTAGTTACATTAAATTTAAAAAACAAAGGTAGTACTAGTAGTTTGCCTTGTCTAACAATTGTAAGAACTATCTTGCTTTCTGCTGCTCACCAACTAATTTCAGTGTGCATTCATTTCATCATCAGTGATTGTCTTAAATTGGCTCTATTATACATACTTATGACTATTTACTGTGAAGTTAATAAACCTATGAGACTCTCCATCTTCTAATTCTTTATGAACAGAGCATATTATTGGTGCTATCTTCTGTTTTCTTACCTTTCTAACCTGTCTTTGAGATGCTGGTGGTGAGGAGATGATGGGTAAAAAAATAAAAGATCAAGAGGTAAAAACTGAACTGGAGCACAGCTTGCAGTTTGAAAAGGGAATTTATTAGGTGCATGTTGAAGCTGTAAGATCGCCTTCGTGTTCATGAGCTTTTGTGACCAGAGTTGAAACATGAACCTCCCAGAAATTTCAAGGTGTGTATTTTTCATAATCCCTTCCATCTTGAGGGTGTATTGGAAGTTTTTTTTATATATTGTCTGTAGAGCTTAATGCTGCAGCGTGCTCTATATATAATGGCAAATCCAGCACCAGAAGCAGTTTGGAATGAGAACAACGAAATTTTTTGCTGTTGCAAAAGAGCTTTTAGCAGAAGGGCTGAAACAAAGTTGCCCAGGAGATGCAAAGGTGGTTTTTTTTGTTGTTGTTTTTGTTTTTTTTTTTGACTAATTATGGGTTGGTAGTTCTTATTTGATTTTCTGGCCCATGATGATGCTGGAGTTCTATGTCCTAATTGCTTGATGTCTGCTTGATTAATGAAATTAAGCTTAACTATTTTCTTCATCAGTGAAGCTATTACTGACTTTGGAAGTAACCAAATGAGTTACTTTTTCTTCATAGAGCTTAATCTTGAAAGGGGATTCTTCTGAAATAAATATGGAGAAGAATGTTCATCTAGCTACCATTTGTATACAAAGGTTAGAATGAAAAGTAAACTCAGACCTGGATACATGCTAGGGTGTTGAATACAGTCAAGTTAGTTGGTTGAAAATGCCTGCTATTTCAATTATCTCATCCGAGATGAGATAATTTTAACTGTATTTCCCTGTACTCCTTGATAGCTATGCAAAGTCATTATTACCTCCAAGTTCTTTTCAGGACAAAGTCAAGATGATGAGAGTCGACTGCCAGAGCAGTCACTAGGAGCTTACTCCAAGGAAAAGATGTGCCAAATGTGCTTAATAGGATAATGTTCAAAAAGGAGAAATCCAGTGTGTGTAAGCATACTGGTCTCAGTTATGCTTCCTTTACAGCAGAACTGTCATAGGAATAAGGAGGAAGTATGCTGCGGAGCTTGGATGCCTGGAGGCAATTATAAATTTAAAAATCATAATGCCTGCTGGGTACCAAGGGGTGGACAGCTGAATGGCAAGAAGAATTTGCTGTGACTTTTGAAAGCCATGGTAAGCTGCCTTCTTTAGTTGCCCTGTGCAGGAGGAAGGTGATTTCATACCACTTCATTCTGTATTTAGAAGTATCAAAGATGAAGTCTTTAAGCATCATTAATAGTATGGATGAATATTTTTTTTATGGCTCTTCCCCTGTAGCACGTTAAAATTGATAAAAGCATATTTATCTATAAATACATCGTAGGTATGCTGACTTCAAAGTCAAAAGTTCAAATAACGCAAATCAGTTATTTTATATTCTTTAAATGCAGAAGATTATCATAATGGTTATGCTAGAAATTTGAAGTGCATTTGTTTTTTATGCAACAAATGACTGGCCAGTATCGAAATTAAATGTTCATGTCACAAAAGATAACATATAAAGCAAATATTAATGGCTGAGTTTGGAGTTTGCAGGGAGAAGAGATGGTCCAAATCTCTGTGGCTTCAAAAAACAAAACTCACCCTAGATCCAGGTGACATTTCTTCGTGCAACATGAAGTCACTCAGTTGACTGAGAGCGTAGGATAAGATAGAGAATAAAATTATATATATTCAGACTTACATAATGTTTTTGCTTGGCTGCTTATCCTTGCATCGTGGCAAAATATCAATTTATGCCATGTAGCTCTAATAGCACTGTATTCTGGTTAGGTACTTGAGTCTAATGCCACTGAATAAAAAAAAGTTGGAAAAGACTGAAGTATGTGGTTTAAATTATTATTATTATTTTTTTAATTACGATCTATTTTTAATTCTATCTGGTGTGATTATTGCAAGCAAGCACAGGTATTACACCTGAAGAAGGAAAACCAGGAGGACAGGCAACTGGCAGTTTTAGAAGAAGACTCACTGAACTTTTTAACAGACTGTCAATTAACAGGAACATTTTTTTCAATCACCAGTAATATTTAGAAAGGAACAACCTGATAATGAAATCCCTGCCTGGCATTAAAGCCAGTCTTCCTCCATACTTCTCGCTTCTTCCCTCATTTTGTCAGTCAGGATCAGAATTAAAACCTTCATGTTCAGATCAGTCCTCTCAGTGGGATTCAAGTCTCAATCTCTTCTACAGTGAATTCTGCAGTGGCTCTGTGCCTGGGGTGCTTTAGCGATACTTCCCTGCATGTTTCCCTTTGACATCTGATCTCTTTCAGATATAGCCCAAGTACGAGATATTTCAATGTGTGTTTTCTGAGAACATTGCCAATATTCTGCTTTTAGTGATGGGTGTCTCTGGGAAGTACAAAGAGATTAAGATATACAGCTTATTTATGTTTAGCTCCAAAAAGATAGAAAATCATTGGTAGTTCATAGAGCTGAAAGCCATGTATTGTCCAAACAAGTCAAAACTAAGAGAAAATTCTACAGCAAGTCCTTTACTACCCTTCCATGGCAGTGTATCATTTTTTGTCTCCAGGAATGCATTATCTTATCTGGGATTGTAATACATTTCATTCTTGAATTTTAATGTCCTGTCTCATACCTCTTATTTTGAGGATGGCCACTTCCTTTCTGTCCTTACCTAGTATGGGACTGTCGCTGAATACAATAAATATTGCACAGGCCTGGCCACTCTAAAAATGCTTTTCTGTGACAAACTGATTGCATTTGCTCTTTAAGGAAAGAAAAAAAGGCACCAGTGCAATGCTTTGGATTTGTGTTCCAGGGATATTGCAAACCCTTTCACGTAATTCATAATCAGCATTTCAATCACCACTGTAATAGATATCTAAATTAAGAGGAAATATGAGAAGTTGTGTCTATGTGACTTTTATGGTGCCACTGCTTCTTTATTGTAGCAGTTCAATTTGTCCATCTGTCTTGACAAATTCTTGGTCCTTGGGGTGCTGTGTCACTGGAGTATCTGCCTTCTGGCAGAGGTTAACAGCAGGGCAGTGCTGGAAGAACCTTTCTTAGAAACTCATGCATTGGGCTTTGCTGGGAGCAAGCTTCTGTGTAGGGAAGAACTTGTTTGGGCTGCCTGTTAACTCCGTAATATAAATGCTCATCTCCTGCAGAAGGGAGGAGGCAGCTCTCCTTCCATTTCTGATCAAGTTAACACCATGCATTTTGTAAGGCTGATGAAAATACCACAGTGCTTTTGAAAAAGTGAATTTTTCGTGGTCCTGCCTGGAGGTGCATCTCTCAAGAGAAACCAGAGTGTATTGATTTGTTATAACCACCTATTGACCTCTGCGTCATTCACATCTAAGTCTTACAAAAGGGGACACTATTCTTTTAATCTTTTCATTGTTGTGAGTTACGTAAAATATATGTATGCTAAATGTATATACAGCCTGTGTCATTCACTCTTAACATTTTTGTTCCTGTTGATTTTTGCAGTTCTGTTCTAGAAAAAAAAAAATTTTTTTTCTTATCCTTTTGTGAAATTGTGCTTAGTATGACAGTTTTCTTGTTATTTGCATCGTATCTTAAGTACAAAGCGAATTTTCTGTGGGGTCTTTGCACATAAGTAATTTTGTTTTGCAGAGAGGCTGTCTCCTTTACTTTTATCCTTTCTGAAATTCAGCTTTGGAGTTTAAGAACTTCAGACCTTGTCAAAGTTAATCAGATATTTTTTTCCATCCAGAAGCAGTGGAGTAAGTTTTTTTCTTCTTAATGTTGGTTTCATTGATTCAACATTCACATGTTTGCAGTTCCCTAGCATTCAGTTACTACTGGATTTACATATGATAAAAAATCGGATTGGTTACAAAAAGGTTCGTTGCTGTGCTGTTTTTAGATGTATCATTCTACTGCTGGTTTTATAATTTCTTTATTAATTCTTGGTAAATGAGGAAGCTCTTAAACCTGGATCTGCTGGACATGCAGTTCAGAGCAGAATTCATAAAAAATAGTTGCAAGCAATCATATGATTGTATTTCCCTGTCTGCTGTGCTTTCTGTAATACAGATAGAAGTGCTTTTCAGTTGATGGTCCTTGCATTTTGCAGGCTGCCATTAGTAACATTACCAATGGACAGAAAGTACAATTAGCTGTTCATATCATTATGCAGTTTTATGTTGTAATTTCAGATTTTAGAGAAAATGCACCAAACTAGTTTAATATCAAAATGTAATAAAATGTTCCCAAGTACATGATCATCTGCACCACCATATCAAATGCATTAACAGTGCAGGATTCAGCAGGGTTTCAAATTCCTATTTGGGAAAATGTATTATAGGAAAGAAAATACCCAAGACAATCAATGTTTGGACATCTGGGCAGGGTACTATGCTTATTTTAATTAAAAAAAAATATATATTCTCTATTGATGCATTTTTATTACTGCTAATTAGCGTGACAGGAGTGAGCAGACTGAGTGACCTTATCCACTAAAGGAGGTAAAATGCACCACTGCATGCTTCCCCAGATGCCTGGCCAGTGGCTAGGAACTTTAAGAAGTTCAGGCACTGTATTCGTTGGTTCCTGCTAGCACAGGGCTGCAGCTGCTTAGTTGCTGCCATCATTAATACATGAACTTTGGGTAAACTAGGGAGTTCACAGCCCTGCAAGATGGTTAATCACTTAGGGTCTGTAGGTTTTCTTTTGGGTTTGTTGTGTGATGAATTTGTGTACATTGGAATAAGTCTTTAACAGATGTTAAATTGAATAAAATATTTTCTTTCAGATAGGATTTTTAATTTTTCTGAGGCTTGATATATAGTTTTTATCAGAAGTACAGAACACAGAAAAGTACATCAGAAACTGCAGCTCCATAGTGTACTGGCTGTCCTAGTCACTGGGAAGTTTTGGGGGAAGTATCAGTGAATAAATGTTTGTAATAAATGGTAGTAGGTGTGCGAATGAGAACCTGTATGAGATTAAGCAATATGTGGGTCAAATAAAATTGCAGTTGTTGCAGAATTAACTACTGCTGCATTCATAATTGGGATTTTTCCTTGCATAGACTGTGGAATACATTTGGACAGCTTGACATCACCCATCAGTGAAGCAGCAGGATTCTAGTTCTGTGTTCTTTGGGAAACTGTTTATTTTGCAAGCAATTTTATAGTTTGCAAAGTGTACCTATGCGAATCGTACAGGCGTGCTGCAAAGTACGAATAAAATGAAAATCCTGCTGCTGCAAGTAAACTTTTCCAAGGTTAATTCTTAAAATCCTGACCGTACTAACTAGATCAGTGTAATTCTCTGGATGAGATTAATTTTAAAGACAGTTTTGTCATTAGTGACTTTACTGGCACATCAAATGACAGTTCAGTGAATTAAAAAGAAAGTAAAAGTAGCACAGATTCACATATGGTCAGAGGAATAACACTTGTACCAGATTTTGCAAGAGGTTGGTTGGTTTGCTTCTAACTACTAACTGCTTCTAACTTGCTGGCAACTATTGCTGAGGCTTTTTTTTTTCTTTTTTTCTTTTTTTCCCCTGGCAGCTGAGTAACGTGTGATTGTACGGAAAACATTAGTAGCTTAAATAGGCCTTCTCATGCACACACGCTGTTTTGAGTGGGAATGCTTTAAAACGGAGTGATTTCCTAGTAGCCAGCCTCCAGGTGTCAGGTTTCCCACTGAAAGGCTAGCAAAGGCCTCATACAAAAACAATCTGCATATGGTGAGTCCTGGGTAATGAGGGAGCTGTTGGAGGCTTTCTGGAGCACCGGTTGCTTTTACAGCTTTTACAGTCTAGTGACAAAATAGGCACTCTTCCCTTTGACAGGAACAGAGAGGGGCGAGTGAGGAGAGCTGCGCGAGGATTTGTGGTCCAGGGTCTTGCAGAGGTGGCTTTGCAGCGGGGAGGCCTCCGGGAAGAGGGAGTGTGCTTGGCTGTGAGCAGCACCAGGGCTGGTGGAAGGGAGGATGCTGATTAAAATAATAAACAAACGCTGGAAATAGATCACTGCACGGCTGCCAGAGCCACCAGGACCAAAGGAGGAGATCCCCAGTGAAGGCTTTGTGGGGTTTCAGTGTGATCCCTTGCTGGAGATGTTTTGTTTTGTTTTGATGATATGAAGGATGTGCCTTTTAAGCTTTTTTTTAAGGAGCCTTAGCTGTTCTGCACTGCAGTGTCCCCCTGGCAAAGCAGAGCAGGTCAGTGGTGGAAGCCTGGAGGTGATGTGGCCATTACCATCACAGTATCTTGCTGGTGGCTGGCTATAAGGAAGGCAGAGAGAGAAGTGGCCTCCTGCCAGGTCGTGGGCTAAACTGTGCCTCATCTCAGTTCTTCTCTGAAGAGCCTGCTGTTCTTCCTATAAGCAGAAGTTTCTCTGGGGATTTTTTTTTTCTTGAGTGGAGCAACATGGGAGTAATTGATCCTCCTCCCTCCACTCACCAGCAGAGCACAGCTTCTCTTGTTCAGGGTGACTGAGACCAAACGTCGAGCTTGTGGCCTTCAAGAAATACTTTGGAGCTCACGTGCCATTTCTAAGGTGAGCTGGAGACAATCCTGACCTGGTACAGTGACAAGCAGATTCCCCCAGCCCCATGGGGCCAAGCTGACCTCGCAAGGAGCATCGCCTGGCTCACGCTCACTTGCCCAGCCCCTGGGAAGGAGTGGGTACCAGGGGGCTGCTACTATGATGCTGTATGAACTTCCCCATGGAGAGCCTGGGAGAGAGACACATACAGCAGTTTCCAGAGAGGTTTGAGACAGGATAGGCTGAAAAAGAGAGAGACTTTCTGAAGGCTATAGATGCGGCTTGGAAGACCTGCCAGGAAAATGTAGGCTTCGAGGGACGTTTGATCATGATTGGCCTGAACTTCAGCTTACGTGAGCTACTGACGAAATTTGAAAAGGTACGATATGCAAGGTTTCATGTACTTGGGTATGCCTTTGAAAAATGTATAGCAGAAAGGACAGGTGCATGTTGAACTTGGGAGTTTTTATGTGTTGTTGTAAAGGTTCTCACGGGACTCATCTGAGAAAATCCTGTGCTTCTTTATTTCCCATTCCAGGTTCCACAGAGTTAGTTTTAGAGTGTTTGCTCTGACTGTGATCATTTAGTTGACAGCACTTCTGATGAAACCTGGATCATACATTTGCAGCAATCTTTAGCTTGGCTTTACGTATCTATATATACACACATGCGCACGCACACACACATGCACACAAATATATAAAGGTAGCATATATACACATAATTTTCCTGTGCCATGGAAGACTGGAGTCTTTTGCAAAGTATGTGGTAGTTTACAAATTAAGATTAGAGAAATTGTGATCACAAAGTCAAAGTGCAGATTATAAAGAATGATTCTGTGGCTCTCTATCTTAAAGATGAAAATTTTAGTTTGGTACGTTAATACAAATCACCATTGACCAAATGAAAGGTGGTTTAATGGATATTACTAATTGAACCTAAATGCCTCATAAAACGAAGTAAAGCTACCGGTTCTTTTTTCTGGTTTGTGTTTGTTGTAACTATTTTGGTTAATTTCAGAATCATGATAAGCTTGTGTCCTCAGAAGACTGTTACAAACTGGTTTGGTGATTTTGTGGTGTTTTTTTTTTTGTTTGTTTGTTTTAATTAGTTTGTTTGTTTTGTTTTGTTTTTGCTGTATTATTCTTTTCTTCCACTCATACAGAAGCAAACTTTGGAGGTAATGAGACAGATATTGTTCAGTACCCCACCAGCATTACTTTTATTCAAAAATAGCTATAAATAACAGATGAGAACGCTTGTGACAATGAGGAACACTGTTGTTTCTCTTTCCCAGTCTGCCAGCTGGGTTTCAGTGTTCTCTTGTAGTTGCTGTTGTTAGCCTTAAAAGATGAAGATGCATGCTGGAGTCTTTGAGATGCTTCATGGCATGGATAAGACCAGGAGTTTAGAAAACAGTGTTTCTAATCTTTTTTGGCCTGTGCAAATCTTGGCATTGCAAATTCCATGTTCACCCATGTGATTTGAGTATTCTTGTCCTATTTGTTTTCAAAGGGATTGTTTGTACGAATTCTCAATTTAAGTATAACTTACAGATCTCACAGCTGCCACTGTTTCTCGCTTCAGCCTTACTGTGTCGTTTTGGTGTCTTGTGGTTAAGTTTGTAAGGTGGAGGATGCTTTGGTGCTTAAGAAGAAAGTTAACATAATTGGTAAATTTCAATCTCAAATTCTAATCTGTGCTTTTTGAGCAATTTTTTAAAATTTTTTTATTTTTAGCAAATTCCTTCCCCCCCACTTCGTCTCTCTCTCTCTCATGAGTCCCCACACACCCATCCTGTTCTTTCTTACTAAGGACTTTGCTGCCAGGAGAAACGCCATTATGACAGCAATCGTGGCTGCTTTAACTTTCTGAATTTGTTAATACATGTAAGGAGAGAATTACGAGTGCTGTTTGTGGTCTTAATGCAGAAGCCAAATGGCATTTGCAGAAGTTTGCACGACACTCCCTTCCTATGCAAAAGCAGAGTCACATTACATTTGAGTGGGCAGAGCCTATTTGGCTTCACCCAGTCTCAATTATGTGACTGCTGGAATTAGTATTAATGGATTTATGATGCTTCTCAGATGTTTGGTCAGTACCATATGATGGAGCCACACAGGTTGTCAAATGTGTGTTTTCTCAGCCCGTAAGTGCATCGGTATTCTTGCAGTGAAATGAATTCTTACCCACACTATATGGTACCTGTTTATCTGTAAGTTTTAAGTACAGGTCTAGTCAGCTTTTTGGAAACTTGAAGCTGCTGTGCAAAGTTTTTGGTGGTAGGAACATGTGAAAATTAGCTGTAAAAATATCCCAGAATGGTTTTTCATTCAAAGGTTTTGTTTTTTTTCCCTCTTGAATTATCTGAGAGTTTGACTAGCAATCAAGTTTCTGTTGTATCTAAACTTTTCTGAATTTCTTTGAACTTATACTCTGGTCACAATGGCTGCAGCAATGGGCAGTGTAATCTGCATGTGACATCTTGGAGAGGTTTAATTGCTGATATATATGCTTCTGCCACTGGTGGATTTATGGTAATGGCAATTCTGCCCAAGGGTTCTGCATGTGTACTGCTCTTCTGAATGTGAATTTGTTACAAACTGATTGCTTGAAGGCAGACTGCTGCTGCAGGCCCCTGATAAAGCAGATGGGATGAGCTCTTCTAAAGTTACAACTTCAGAACTCTTCTAAAACCAGAGAAGAGACTCTGAATGAGATGAATACCTGCATTCTTCAGAAACTTTTTTCCTTTTTTTTCTTTTTCCTACTTAACTCTTTTTGCAGGAGCATCCCTCTCTTGCACCGCCAGCATCACAAGGAACAGAGCAATAAAAGTCCCATTTCTCTTTCACAGTGGGCACTTTCATATGCCCAAATCATGCCCTAATTCTTATTCCTTCCTTAAGAGCTATTGCAAATAAAAAGCTCTGAGTGGAGCAGAGGCTAAAGGGAACACCTGACACAGCAGTGTACCCAACTGCAGTTGGCAGCAGCAGGTAAAACATACGTCAATAGATCTGCTATTTAAAAAATAAATAAATAAATAAATAATCAATTCCCCTGCCACTTGCTGTGACACCTCAAAGAAGGATGTTCTAGCTGATGCCTGCGCTTACAGTTACATCCTTTGGTTGGCACTGACATTTTGCTTTCCAGCTGTTCCAGCTGGAAGAGTTTTCTGCAGATACTTTGAGCAGTCATCACTTTTAAAGGTCAGAAATAAAAGAGGCAAATGCAGCATTTCTGTAACTATGTCTTTGCTGACTTGTACACTGCCAGTGAAGGAAATTGGGAGTCATTCTGTACCGGAACGAAGTGTGCTGTCCTGTTGTAGTCATGAGCATGATTTGTGTTGGGTGGAAGAAGTACAAAACTGTCCCGTCTGAACAGCCTGAGGAACCTGGGGGTCTCCTTTTCTGGGGAAAATCTGGTTCTCAAGCTGTTTTTTCATTTATGACTAGGCAACTTAAGCCCTGACAGCTCCTCTAAAGATCTTTACATGGTTCAAAAGCCACAGCAGTTTGCTGTTTGTTCCGCGGCTTGTATGTAGATATTAAAAGTAGTGATCTGTGTGCCAACATACTTTTACCTTCAATTGAAAGATTCTGATCCTTCAAGGAGGAATTTTTTTGCCTCTGTTAATGCTGATGTAGTAACGAAGATGGTATAAAAAATAAAACTAGAAAAAAATCGGAATGTAAGGCAATATGCTTTAACATCCTCAGGAGGTTGCTGAGTGAATTAGAAAGCCCTGTGGACTTCTCATTCAGCAAAAAAAAAAAAAAGGTGCTGGAATGCCTATCATCATGGGAATGCTGTTATGATTTTTATTTTTTTAGTTTGTTTATAAAGGATTAATGGTTTCCAAAGGACAGTTATTTCTACTACTGTCCCTTTGAAAGTATCCCTGCTATTTTTGAGAAGGGAGAAAAAAAAAAACCTTGATAGCTGGTTGACCTTAAAGTTGAATTTGCAATGTTTGGATCTGTTTGAATCTGTCATATAATTTCTTCTACCTTGGACAGGTTGATATAGTCTGCCTTGGGGATGTTGCAGTAGTTACTCCAACTGGAGTCAGCTACATCTTTGAGTCCTTTTCAGAATTGCTATGTATAATGTTATTGAGTCTCTCACACCTTATTTGTGGACTTTTTAGGGAAGTGTCCTCTGCAGTTCTGTCATTATGTGTTGATGTGACATTTTGGTTGAAACTGAAGCAAGAAGTGTAGGCTACTTATTATGGAGACAAAGTTTTAAATGAGAACCAAGCATAAAATGAAAGCTTGAATCCTTGAGGCAAAGGGCAAGAAGGAAAGTATTAAGTAAGTCTGAGGTTCAGAACAGAGATGAGGGGATTTTGAATTCACTAGTCCTAATTGCAAAACAGAGGCAGGAGTTTGATCTTATTTCTTAAGTGGAATTTAAAGAAAGTGGCAATCTTCTAATACCATGGCTGGGTAAAGTAGTCAGCCTTGTTCTTTCTTCTTTTCTGTCTTTTGAAACTTGCATCTTGATTTATATGTAAGATGAACTGTATCCTCAAAGAGCTTTGTTTTAATTTAGGATAGTAATCCTTCAACACTTACACACGTAAATAGGTCTGCTGACCTCATATCAGTAAATTATCAATGCAGTTTAACAGATAGATGCACATAAATATTTGCAGAGTAACCAAAATATGACCTTAAGGAATTGCTGTGACATCTTGACAAAAACCTCAGTTGATAAAGCATTGTAACTACAGATTAAGAACTACAAACACCTTCTGGCTTACTAAAAAAAAAAAAAAAAAAAAAAAGTCTTCTCTATTTGCAGTGTATTTGTGTATTTCCTTCAGTTGTTTCTTTTTATCTTTTTTTTTTTTTTTTTTTTTTTTCCTTGTTTTTGCACCCTTAAGGAGAGAATTCTTGCCTGGAACTTCTCTGCTTCACTGGCTAAAAAAAAGACCATTTCACAGTTGTGTGCCCCTCTTTTTGGACATTTTATTTCCTTTTCTGCATCCTGTAGTGCATTGCCCCCGTGAATCTGGTTTGGATAGGGAAGCTTGTGTGTGTGTTTACAGGGAAGTGTTTTATACTGCTCTGAAAAACCCTTATGACTGACTTACCATTATAACACAACACTCATCAAATACAAGAATAAAACCTATTATAAATGAAGCATCAGTTTGAACTGCTAAGAATGCATAGTTAAATGTCTACTCAAATGTAATCAAAACTAGAATGTTTTATGTCATTTCTCAGTAGGATTGGAATGAATATTGTCATGGTGAAGTGGAAGTTTAGAGGTCAATTGGTGATGTAACTTTAAAGAGGTGTAGAAATGGATTTGACATGGCTAGGCTTCTGAAGTACAGATTAGTGTGCAATTAAAATTGACTCTACCATACACACTTGTATCTCCTGCTGTTTGGACTTAGCTGGTTTTCAGTAGGTCATCTTGCATGTTGGAGTGTAAGGTCGGGAGCGGCAAATGTCTTCAGATAAGGATCTGATTTGTTTAACTGATGACTTCACTGTCTTGTGTTGTTGATGGTGTTTTTTATCACAATGGCTCAAAGATAGCAAAAGTGTCTTTCTACCTGCCTTATAGTGAGGAAAATCAGAGAAAAGAATTTGTCCAAAGTGATACAGACTAATTCTGTTAGAGAGCTGGAGCTTCAGTTAAACATCCCCACCTGCTCCTCTGACTCCTTTTCCAGGGAGACCTCATTGTGGCCTTCCAGTACTTGAAAGGAGCATATAAACAGAAGGGGGAATGGCTGTTTATGAGGGTGGATAGTGATTAGACAAGGGGAAATGGTTTTAAACTGAGACAGGTGACGTTTAGGTTAGATAATAGGAGGAAGTTTTTCTCACACAGGGTGGTGATGCACTGGAACAGGTTGCCCAAGAAGGTTGTGGATGCCCCCATCCCTGGAGGCATTCAAGGTCAGCCTGGATGTGGCTCTGGGCAGCCTGGTCTGGTGGTTGGCGACCCTGCACATAGCAGGGGAGTTGCAGCTAGAGGATCACTGAGGTCCTTTTCAACCCACGCCATTCTGTGATTCTATATGATTCTATATGATCTTTCCCTCTCTCTCCCTTCTGCACCTCCAGCTGCATCCTTGCATTTTTCATTTTTTCTAAGTGATGCTTTCATGTTATCTCAGATTCATAGATACTTTTCCACTGCTTCCAGCCATTATAAAAGGCAGGATAGGGAGGTACAAGGATCCTCTTGTCTCCTGCCCCTGGGAAGAGATGGAAAATACTGAGGATTTGTCTGCATTAATAAATAAATAAATAAATAAATAAATCCTTTAAACGATTTCAGTTACTGAATTATTCCTTTGCCAAAGAAGTTAAATTACATCTTCATCAAGTTTCTGTTACAATTTGCTGATTAATTCAGTAGAGACAACCAGCACATCTGGCTTTCCACACATGTACGTTTCTTAGTGTATACATAGACGTGCAGATGCTGGAAAGCATTTATGGTGTGGAGGGAGATTTTTTCTGATACTGTTACAATGTGTTTTAAGAATAATACTGTGCTAGGTTAGATGGAGACATCTGTAATGTGTTTCTTGAGACAGATGGTGAATAAAATATGTTTAATTTCAGATGGCAGGAGAAATAAGCTGAGCTGAAATTGCACGCACTTTTCAGTATTTAGTACAAAAATCAGATTATAATACACCCTGTCTGTGTCTCTACATGTTGCAGGACAAGGTATGCAATTGTAAAAACAGGCTTGCAGTAGCTGTAGTCATTTAGTTGCAGTTTAGGGCCATAATTTTTAGTTTAAAACTTTTATTATGTATGGCTTCAAACGCTGTATAGAGTTCTAATTCCAGTGATCTGTGTAAAGTCTCTGCAACATTTTATTTTGAGGAACAAAGAGAAAGCACAGGTAAGGGTGCAGCTGTATAACTTCTGAGTGGGAAAAGGTTTCCAGTACATTTATACTTGTGGGTGTATGTAAGAAACATTTAGCTACCTTAGTACAAAAACATGCAAAGAATTTATTGTTTATAGTTACAAATGCTGTTTCAGAGTTGAGAATAACTTTCAGACTCCTTTTATCACACATTAAAAAGCTCAACCTTTTATTGTGCTGTTAATAGAGTTGCAGGTTTTCCTCTCCGCATCTCCAAAGTCAGACTACGTGCTTTGTCCTAGACGATGAGAATACTGATGGGAATAAGTTCTCCTTTTATTTAGAGAACTAAGATGTCTGGACTTTTCTTGTTGATATTTCAGGACATCCAGGCAGAGATTGATGCCCACAATGACATCTTTAAAAGCATTGATGGAAACAGACAGAAAATGGTGAAAGCCTTGGGAAACTCTGAGGAAGCTGCCCTGCTCCAGCACCGACTTGATGACATGAACCAGCGCTGGAATGATCTGAAAGTGAAGTCAGCTAATATCAGGTAAGTAATTAAAAAAATATATATATGGAGCAGAGCAGCAGACTTCTAAAAGACTTGAGAAATTTGAGCACAGCATTAAAGTGAATTCCCTGTCTTCTGTAAAGCGCCTCTGAGCACTAATAGGAAGATTTGGTGTGTTAACTCACCATGCAGGCTTAACTGCTTGTTTTTCTCACTCCAGAGTTGTACAGTAGTAACTTGCTAATCTGTGCTTCATTTCCCAAAACATATGCTGAATCCTTCCTAATTTTAAATTAATAGCAATGCCAGTGAAGTCATTCTGTGAAGCTACTATTATCTGAATAGAAATCAGGGTTTTGTTTTTACCACTGAAAGGGATACTTAGTAGGATTTGCATCTTAACTATCTTCATCTGTAATGATAGTAGAATTTTTTGATTGCTACTATTCAATTAAGAAATATTTTAAAATACGTACTAGTCAAGCCTTTTACAATTTTTGACTCTACCAATGCCAAACTCAATAAGTGTATTCATTGTAAAAATCTTTATGATATCATTTGGGAAGAAGATATTGCCATATTCATTAATGTGAATTAAGTTCTCCATTAATTTTAATTACAAATAAAAGTATTACTGGAGCTTTCAGTCACCACTGCTTCCTTGTTGGTTACAGGAGACTGTTCTTTTAATAGAACAGGACAACATCAAACATTCATATGAATTTTCCAAAAACCATAAAAATGCACTGAGCTTTGAATGTGGGCACCAGAGTTTGAAAGAGTGAGATAGAGAAAAGGTAAAATTTACTTTACATCTCGACTTACCCCATCACCAGCTAGCTAAGCAGTTAATTGTAACTGACAGGATCTGCTGAGTAAAAGCCAATAGGAGGAGCTTGAACCAGAAGAACTGAAAAATTTGGCATGAGGGCTAGCAGAGGCTGCAAGAGCTATTAAACTTGGGCTATTATGAACTGTAATCACATATTGGTCAGCGTGAGAGAGAATGAGAATGAAACATGCTCATAAGTTAACAATTTAGTCAACAGCTGCAAGTTCTGACAAAAGCAATCCAATTGCTTGGCCTTTCCTGGTGGTGATCATACTCAGGAGAGAAATGGGTAGCCAGTATGGCCATTATGCATGGCTTGAAGGCCACATTGTTTAGTTCCAAGGAGATAAAGCAATTGCACAGTGAACACTCAAAACAGGTAGATTGTTGTTCAGAAAAATGGGTCTTCTGTCTTTTCTCTTTTATGTAAATATGGAATGTGAATCCCTCTAAGCATTATTAACGTTTGCACTGTGTACATTATTACTCTGCTAATACCTGCAATGCTGCAGGGCCATGTGTCAGTGAACTACAAGTAGAAAGCAAGCAGGGCAGAGTATAGTGGAGCAAACAGAAGTGAATTAACCTTTTGAATCTGCCTCCTGTGAAAGGAGTGCAACATTTCTGAGTTGGTGTATTTTGCCCTGTTTGATTGCAGTTCACTTCTCTCTCAATGATGAAAGCCTTTTCAGGGAATTAACAAGACCTGAGACTAACATGAAGTCGGTGTGTTGATCTGGCTGTTTCCCTTCAAATTCTGTTTTCTTGGTGTAACTTTATTTCAAGGACAAATTAGAGAGCAAAACTATGGAAACATCTTGTGAGAGGAGAATATAATTGTCTTATGGGCTAGAGCTAATAATGTGATTTTTTTTAATGGATTTTAACTTGAGATGTTGCTTCTAAATTAAGGTGCATCTGTAAGTTTTTTAGAATGTTTTCAGCTATTCTGATTATGGTGGTTTTTAATTGCTGAAGGTACATTTCTCCCTTAGGGATAGCGTGAGGCTTTCTTCATTGCTTCCATCCTCAGAGCTGATGGTGCTTGTTGCTGCACTGACTTACTTCCCTGCTACTGGAACTAAGGGGGGAGTTCCACATTAAAAAAAGCAGAACTCTTGTGACATACTTTTAAATGCATGGAAACTAGTTTAAAAACTGTACTTGTAGTGACCGAGACACCACCCTGAGAAGACTGTACTTCTCCATGAAATTACTCATAGGCTTATTCATGCTTCTTTCTTTTTCTCTCTGTCATGTCACTCCCAGGAGGAAAACGAAGCTGCATGTTTGCCTTTTAAAGCCAAATTCTTAGGAGAGACTGTTTTCTTCTTGAGTGGGAGGGGATCAGCACTGAGGGGAGGGCAGAGATAAAAATATGGGAGAAGCAGGGAAGGATTCTCTATATTTAGACCACCCACCAGATATTTTTATTCCATGTGTTCCTTTGTTGCTCAGCAGGAGAAGTGATACCTAAATAGCAGAAACAAAAGCTGAGGAGGTCTCCAGCTGGGGAAGAAGCCTCTCAGGGCCAACAAAAGGGAGGCTGTGTCCCAGTTGCTGCTCTTCTTCAGGATGTTATCCAGTCCAAGCAGAGAAAACTTGCTCTTTAAGACTGCTCTCTCTTTTTATTTCTTTTTTTTTCAGTGTCAATCAAGGTTCCCATTAGGAGTGCTTCTGATGGTGTCTGATGCTAGGACATAGTTTTGCTCCAACCAGTACTCAAAATAAAACAATTGTCAGTTACCTGTATTTTTATCAAAGCAGATTCTAAGCCACCATTGGACCTGGCAGACTATGTACTGGTAAAAGTACTAACGTAAAAACAAGAGCAGAAATCCTTTCCAAATGGGGAAGCCGAAGAAACGATTCAGAACTCCAGCATAGCTTATTTGCTCTAGATCTGGCTAGTCCGTATAACAAATCTAAATACAGCATTAAACTTTACATTGAAATACAAATTGAAGCATATTTAGGCTCATTTGCTCCTGTGTAGCATTTGCTTTGAATGTGTTATGCTGAACATATGGCTTCTCACTCCTCTGGAGAATTGAATACTTGTGGCTGCTTTTCAACTGCTGCTTGCATGTTGTTTTTTATGTTGAGCATTGCTTCTGATGAGATTAGAAGAGTAACAGGAAAAGTCTAGGCTGATGTGATGTCTTTCCCTGTTTTGTTTTTTTTTTTTCTTCCAACATTTCCAGAGAGATATTAGCTCACTTCGTGTTCAGAGAGAGGAATTTTTATGCCCTGTTAGTGCAGTCTCTTTCTTCTCCTCCTTCTGAACCTTACTACTCTACTCCCACAAGTTTAGCTTGTGCTGGATTTGCTAACTGTGTGCAAGTGATATTTTGTACTGTCATTGTACTGGCACGTACATAGACACTCAGGTGTAGTAAATTATGATGCTTTTAATTTAGTATTATATTCCACATCGTTTGCATTAATACCACTTTTTTTTTTTTCTTTTCCTATTAATATTGTTGCCATGTATGTTAAATTAAGTGGTCCATCCTTAAAGTGTCATTTAGCTACTGACAGGGATTTCTTTCTCCTTACAAAAATCCTTTCTGTGTGCAATAATTCTACAGTAATGCAATAATTCTAAAACTCAACAGGAGACTAGAGAGTGCCAATTTTTAGAGACGAGAGATGCTTAAAGGTACTGGATACAGTGGTAAGTCATGATGAATAGAGATGTCACTATCAAATGCACAGGAGACTATGGATCTACATTTTTTAATTGTCATTGTTGCTAGAAATCCATGAATATGCTTTATTTTGGCAACAGTCTGGCAGCAAAGCTATGAATTCAAATGTAAGCTGCCTTGGCAGCATGTTTCCTCTGCCTGATTACTAGGGAGTATTACTTTCTTCACACCCAGAAAGGAGGGCTGGGTCTGTTGAGTATGTAGGACGGGAGGGCAGTGTGTGTTCAAGACTTCACAGCTTGATATTTCTGAGAACGTTTTTGGTGGGAAGTGAAGCTAGTTTTGAAAAGGAAAAAGTGAATGTTGTTTATGGATATCATCATGCTGTTGACAGCATGTGCAGCTGGGGGCTGCAGGTTGGATTCAGTATTGAGGGAAGGGTTTCAGTGAGTGTAACAAGGGAAGACAGGAACAGTGATGAAGGAAAATGCTGGCAGTAGAGCAACACAAGTAGTAATTCTTATTTTTTCCCTTGTAGTGCTTTCTTAAATGAAGTGAAGAATAGCTTCCTCTTGCTAAAGTTAGTTTATCTTTTGCAAGACTTCCCCCACCCCCTGCCCATGCCCTCTTATGGACTACTTTTCTTGGTTCATTTATCACAGTATCCCTGTGAGATCCAAACCTAAGTCTGCCTCAAAGTAAACCTTGCAGCTCATTACCCACTTTGTTCCGATTGTCATGTCAACTTGTCATGTCAGTACCAAACATGCACTCCAATGCCATTTGAGAGAATATGGAAGCCGGGTGAATGTTTCAAGATGTGAACTACACTGAATCAGAAAAAAATAAGACAAAGCTGTTCAAAATAGAAAAGAAAAGACCCAGAAAACAGAATAGTAGTGTTCAGTTCACTCATCTGTCAGCAGCAGGGCACAAAGGTACAGAGCTAGTGTCTATGCTGGAGTGAACTGAGCTCTCTCCATTCTGTCACTTGCATGGTGAAAGAAATTGTTGTTTACTGGTATAAGCTAAATACTTCTAGGACTCAGATGAGTCCATTGCATGAAATGACTGGAGTAAAAGGGAAATTACTGACCCTTATCAAAGATTGCATGCAGCTGTGTAGGCACTGCAGGAAGAAGCCATCAGGTCAGTGTGTTTTTGAACACAATAGAAGGGGAGGATATTGTGCAATTTGGGGATTATGTTGATTTAACTGGGTGACAGATTCACTCTGTATTAATTCTCTCATAATTCATCTACTGAAGGTGATGTATTCAATGATCTTTGTCACTAATGCATTCAGCAGCACAGTTAATTTACTGCTGATGGCTTCTGGGAGAGTTTGTGGCTCTTGATGCTGGAGATCCAAGGTCTTGTCATGAAAGTTCAGTTTGGTGACAAAATGAGGCTTGTACTTCATGTGCTGTGGTGGAGTTACAGAGGTCTTAGAAAGGTCACATCAAGTACATATTTGTCTGCATTCCCTCATTTTTCACCTGCTTATAATGTTTTGCTGTGCAAAATGATTCCACGTTGGGTTTTTTTTTGTTTGTTTGTTTATTTTTAACATGTCAATGGTCCTCAGCAGTTGAACATGTTACTCATTCTTAACAATAGAAAAATAGAGTGTTATAAATAGATAATATCTACCTGTTTGTTACCATTTCTTGGGTTTTGTACCACTCAGTGTATTAAATATGCTTTTATGTTGTTTCACAGGGCTCACTTGGAGGCAAGTGCAGAGAAATGGAACCGGTTGCTGACATCCCTGGAAGAGTTAATCAAATGGCTGAATACAAAAGATGAAGAACTGAAAAAGCAAATGCCCATCGGAGGGGATGTTCCAACCTTACAGCAGCAGTATGATCACTGCAAAGTAAGTTGCCTATCTTCTTGCCTATCAATCTATAGATCCATATGCTACTGTGAATAATAGAATGAGTCAACTTTGAATATAGGAGAAATGATGTGTGCTTGATCCCAGTGTTTAATTTCTACAACAAACAAACACACAAAACAACTGGTGTAGATCTCTACTCCTTTTACTTCTCCTCTTGCCCAGAAAAGCATAGAGTGAAATACACTCTTCACAATTTTATCAAAAGGATTTCTGGTGCACATGTTCAGTCCAAACAAATTTCTGGTGTATTTCCTAATGATTACGTATATTTTGACAACAAAATATGTTACATTCACATATCTTCATTTATGTAAAGTGTGTGTCACCAACTCTAATGAGTAATCAAGATAAGATATGCTTGCCATTGGACAAATTAATTATAGTAAAGCCGATTCCATCCTACTGTCATATTTATTCTGTATGGTGTAGAGAGGGAAAGAGAGCAAATGGGATTTGATATAGCTAACAACTGTGTTCTCCTCCATCAGTGCAATATTGGTATCTTCTCTGCTGTGGTATTTAATAAGGACAAAAACGGAATTTGAGAGAAATACAGAGAAACACCGTGAATAACTACAGAGAAAGTAGTCTGTGCTGAGCAGTACTTTTAAGACTTGACTACAAAATAGACAAGTCTAAGGAATACTTAAGGAAATCTGCCTAAGTTATCCCTTAATTTAGTCTTTAGACCTCTACCAGTCATACTTTAAAGGCTTGTTTGTGTCTCTTGCTAGATTACAGTATATGAATGCTAATAACAAATCCTGCTGTAGTGTGTCTCATTTGAAGATGTCAATTTGATTTGTAAAAATGCTAAATTTCATATATCACTTCAAAGCAGAACAACATGTTGGCAAGGATGGGTTATTTTGGTCAATAGAGAGCTGCAGTAGTGAGAAGGAAAAAACTTATTGTTTAAACCTTACACATAGCTTTAAAGAATGAGGATTATTTTATTATACATTGAGGTTAACTTAATATTCTAATATGTATATTCACAAGCTCTTAGAGATGATTCTTTTATGTTTCTAAAAGGCAGTGCTCTTGTGCTGTCACAAAAAGTATTGGGTATAGTTGCCTTAGTCCAGTATTTAATAAGATCCCCTGCACAAAGATAATCTGTTCATTTTTTTTGTACACCTATGGAGGCAACAAGTCAGTATTCAATTGCAGATCTATCTCAGGGGATAACTGGACTTTTTTTTTTCTTTTTTTTTCTGGTAGTTGTTTTTGTAGGAACAAAGAAATTCCTATGTTTCACATGATAGTACTGTCATACCAGAGATCTGTTAATGTGTGGTATTTCACTTTCTGTTGAACTTGTTTATTTGTGGTTACCAGAGACAGGGAGCTGGACTGCAGCTGTTCAGTGGTTTGAATCTGCATGGCAGAGCTTCACACTGTTTCTGAACAGGAACCGTCTGTTCCTCACTGAAGTGATAGTTTGAGTAACTATACCAGGGTGAAAAGTTGGTTTTTTTTTTTCATGTGGAAAGTGGAAACTGAAGGAGGGAGGGAAAAAAAAAAAAAAAAAAAAGTCCTCTGTAGGTTCTCCTGCCCCTTTCTCTCAGCATTATTTAACATCTGTCCAGATGTAGAATAAAACTTTGTGTTACAGAAATTTTTTGTCTTTTCAAAATCTACTGAATTCTTTTTAAAAATAACTTTGTGATTTGTGATTCCACTCTGTCAGTCACTCTGTGCCTTGAGTTGATGTCACTTGCATTGCATTGCATTAAGATGCTACTTTCACTATTTGTGCCCTGTGTTAAGCTGAAACTTAATCAGATAAATATTTCAGATATGTTACTTGATTTCTCTCACTCTCAAGGATTCTCCTATTATTCTACCTGTCATCACTGGCTGTCCAGGTGTTAGATTAAATGCCACATTTCTTTGCCCACACTTCTTCAAGTATTAAGCCTCCTAGGCATTTCACATTACCTGTAAGATTTACTTTTTATCAACCTCATCCTTTTTATAACCTCATCTTAAGCTTCAGCAGCGCTTGTCAGCTGGTGCCTCTCTGCACAAGGCTTGGGTGCTTCTGCTCTCCTATTTCCTTTATTTTCACAACTGAATGATGCTTTGAAATTGTCCTTGTGCAAATTGAGCAGTTCAGTGCAGTATTTTATCTCCACTTCTCTGTGATCCCTTTGCTCTTATTTCTGCATGCTCACCCGATCTTGTCCTTGCTGGTACATTAAAATGTAAGTGGCAAAATATTCACTGAGCTCTTTAAAACAGCGGCCCATGATATTATCATTCCCGTCCTTCGTTTTTTAGGATCCTCAATGCTTCTCATCTTAGCATTGCTTTTTGACCCTAGTTACTTGATAATCATTCTTATTAACCTACAGTTTTTTCCCCTCAGTTACATGAAACTGTCTTTGTTGCTTCAGCTCAATGGTACTAAGCTCTGGTAGCGTCTCCCCCACTCACTGCTGGGCTTCTGCAGCGTTAGATAAATAAGTACAGTATTATGTGATAGTTTGAGTTAGCTCTCATTGTTTCTGTGATACTAAAGTCTGTTTGGACAGGAGGAATAAAATGATTTGCGAATTGATTTTTAAGCTTGTTTTTGTTTTTAGTAACAATAATGCTTTTGTGCTTTAAAAATAAACATTACCCACATCAATGTTGAATCAGATTTAGCTCACGTGTTCCAGATGGACAGAAATATTTCAGAGTTGCAAATATTTTTAAATATTGCACTAATTTTTATGTTGTTATCACATGGACTGCCGTGAACCATAGCAGCTCACAGTCTTATCACATACCAAATTCCAAGTGCAGTCAAACAGCGAGCGCATCCTGTCTGGGTGCTGAGCTGTGCTCTTTATCTTATAGGAGGAAGGCAGGATTCAATGAAGAACCTCAAATTTCTTATTTTAACTATTTTCAAAATTTCTTTGTTTTTGAGAGTGGTGACAGATCCAAGAACAGTGGAAAAAATCCAGAAGTGCTTAGTATGAAAGTGTTGGGACAGTGTGTGGAAGTTTTAGATGGCTTTTGAACTCAAATGCTTCTGCATGACATGTACTTATAGCAGAGAATATTCATGTCCTCAAAGTATAGAAAACACAGGTGCAAAGATGGTGACACAAGCAGTGATCTACAGGGAGTGGCTGCCTTTTCTGAGTTGATTACCAATCAATCACTTTAATTCCTGTTTCTCAATTTTTGCTTATCCTTACCAACTCAGTTTTTTTGCTTTAATTCTGTTCTTTCACAGTCTTCCATGTGAATATTCACATAGTAATGCAAAACTGTTCTGATCAACTGCCAAAATAGAAGTTGCAAAAAAAAAAAAAAAAAAAAAAAAAAGCCTCAACAAACTCCAAACAAAGAATAAACAAAGAACCTCCCAAATAATCTTATCACAGACATGCTTAACTTAGTTTCCCTTGAGTTGGGAATTGAATGAATTGGCCAATGACCTGTAATTGTTTGAATTGTAATGTTATGTCTATGGGTGGATCATTAATATTTCAGATACTCATCAAACTTTTGGGGTTGCTGTCAATTTCAGTTTCATGTTTTTTCTTTTTTTTTTCAATTTCATGTTTCAAATTTGGTTTGTTAAATTGGTCAAATACTCAAAGTTGAAAGTATTTCTTTTATTTAGCAATTTCCACTTCACCAAAAATGTTAGCTTAGCCAACCTGGAAAATACTTCCTACTGGTTCTGTCCCTTCAGGATGCCTATAACTCCATTGTTCTCTTTACCAGCAGGAAAAGACTGGAACAGGCTGCCCAGGAAGGTTGTGGATTCTCCTTCTCTGGAGTTATTCATGATCTGCCTGCATGCCTACCTGTGCAGCGTGCTGCAGGGGGCCTGCTTTGCAGGAGGGCTGGACTGGATGATCTTTGGAAGTCCCTTCCAGCCCCTACAATTCTATGATTCTGTGGTTCTGTAATGTTAACTTCTTCTATAAGACACGTCTCTTTTACCATTCGGTCGGTTGTGAGTAAGGTGGATCTTTGGAATTTCAGTGAGTAGGACATTCCCTGCTCTTAAGGGATCACCAGAGTGACAGTCAGGCAGTGACCCAGAGAAACAATACAAGACAATTTATTGAGCTTTCTAACAACTAATAATTTTGCCTAAACTAATAATTTTGTCTTCTTTGAGGCAAAATGTGGCAATTTTCCAGCAATTAGTAAGCAACTACTTTAAAGCAAATTTAGGCAATGGCTACTTGAAGAAAAGCAATTAGAAGAAAACCTTGAAGAAAAAGGAGAGAGAGAAACAGATTTAGAAGTAGAGGTATTTCACCTGTTCTGGATCCAGCGTTGTCCTGAGTCTGGGGTCTTCATCCGCGAGTTGTGGATCGACAGATGTAAATGTGCATGTTCACCCTTATATGGTCTACTTCGTCTGAGTCTGCCCTTTGGTGTGGCACCCTACTTGTGTCTAGAAGACTTGAAAGTCTTTAATGAGAGCCTTTGGTGGTTGTGCACCGCTCCTCCCTTTTCTGATGTTTATCTGCTGTGAGCAGCCAGGAGAGGAAGGGAAGATAAACAGTCTATCATTCTGCAAAGGCAGATCCCATAGATCTTACAGCTTCCAACTTGTGTTTTTGTGTTTTCCATGCTTTCATTCTCAGACAGTCATTAAGGCTAGTTGGTCAAGTCAGGAAGTTCCATTCTGTGAGGCTCCTTTCTTTCAGTCTATTTTTTCGAGTCAACAGGCCCCTTGTAGACTCAGGCATTGCCTGCCTGATTTAGGGGAATGGGGATTAGCCTTAAAGTATTTCCCGTTTAATTATTCTAGGTTTATATTTCTTGCCTACTTTCCATATTAAAATTTGCTTTTTAAAAAAAAAAAAAAAAAAAAAAATTCTAACAAAAAATGTTCATTATTATATCGTTGTCATATTCTATACTTTTAATTGTAATCTAGGAAGGAGCTGTGTTAATTTGTTATGCATTTCATCGCATAAGGCATGAAGCAAATGCAAAATCTGTGTGAGTAGAGGTGGTCAGCTATGCTGCTGCCATATTAATTTTTGACTGAGGTGTGAGCTGTGAGTGGATGAGAAGAAGAGTTAAGCAACCTGTAGTTGGGAGAAGGGGATTGGTAGACCGTTTTGCTGCAACCTGTTCTAACAGACAAGGATGAGAATAAAGTGGGAGCTTTAGCATTCCCTATCAGGCTACTGTGAAGTAGCTCTTCAAAGTAAGGAGATGTCTTTAATTGAAGCTGTTCTCTCTGAGGGATGTTTAGAAGGAAGAGGTGGAAGTTCTGGGTGGGAATACTTTGTTACAAAAAAGGAAGAATGTAGTCAATGTCTCAAGTCAAATGAGAGTTCTCAAATGGTCCTGACTAAAAGCCATTGCTCACTAAGGATTTACTGGAATTGATTTTTGTGTTATGTGAATGATTCAGGTGTGTATCGCTCTGCTCTCCTGGAGTATTTTTCCAAAAGAATGATGTGTAAACAAAAGCATGTTGCAAAGAAGGAAGTGTTAAATTAGAATGTCAGTGCAATTTGTTTTTTAACTTGAACAAAAAAATATTGCTTCTGGCTGTATTTCAGCTTGCTCCCAAAAGCACAGTTGTCTTCTGATAAGTCGTCGAAAGTTGCAATGTATCAGTACTTAAAATAATAAATAACCTGGATAATGAAAAAACAAAATATTCAGTCACTAAAGCAAAGTAAAGCAAGCTATCTTGCTATGGAAAAGCAATTAGGCAGTTTTTTCAATGCAGTAAGCAAAATATTTCTGTGATATAGTCTTCTTAGTCCTTCCTTATATAGGTATATATCTATATCAGTATGTACATTTCATGTTGCTCTTGTTTCTTCTAATCAAAGAATCCTATATAAACTTGAAAAACATTATTGAGTCTTTTTCAAGCTACTAAATAAAGCCTAAACTTCTCGAAGTATATCCAATAACTATATGTCAAAGAAGGTATTCTAACTTTGCTTTGAAGGGAAGTGTTTGTTAGAAATTGGGCTAAAACTGCAGAAACAGCTAAGTGGTCAGCATTTCCGCCATCCACTGCAACTATGATGTGCCTTTTTCTCTGGGATTTTTTTTTTCCCCATTCCAAAAGACCTCTCTGCTTCCATCACGAAGCCTTTGGCTTACCTCAGAACAACTTGATGTAGTAGGATGTATCATATCATTAGTTTCTTCTCCCATGTTCTGGGCTACAGAACTGACTGGAAGTGACAGGTGAGCCATATGCTTTGCTAGTGAAGGGCTGGAGCACAAACATAGTGGTCACCCATTCTGCAGTTGTGTTTAGGCTTTGTAGCTTGGATACTGTTCTACCAGCATGTGTCTAAACTGTTTGTATGAGAACTGGGTCATGAATGTCCCAATTCTTAATAAGCTGTGTCAGAAAACAATATTGACGGGGGGTCAAAGTTGAGGATTTAGTATGACTTTTTGAAGCTTAATTACAGAAATGATTTGGGGAATGCTACGTTTCTTGACCTCTAACTCTTTCCTTGTTCTAGTTCTTTTATGTATAATTCAGTCATTTTGTTGTTGCTGTTTTATTTCTGTTTTTCAGTTATTTGACTTGAAGCCCATGGGGGGTTCAGCCCACTGGGGACATGTACACTTAAGCACATACAGAATCTTTTTTCTAGAACAACAATTCATCCATTACAGTGTATTTTCTTCAGTTGTGTCAATAGAAGTTGGTATTTACTGAGAATGTTTCATTCTGGCCATTTGTTGTCTGTTCCTCTTCAAGTCCCAGGCATTCACCATTAGTGGATGAAGACAACTGTATATCCTTCGTATCATATCTATGTTCAGGTCCTTATATCATACCATATCTATGCTCTGGTCCTTATATGTTTTTGTACCTGTTTCCCATTAATTTATCTAATTTCATGTTGAATTCGCTGATATTTTGTCTCTAGAACTTTCTGTGGCAAATAGACACCAAATTCTTAGCATTTACTGTGTTTAAACAAAGAACCAAAATCCTTCCCTCTCCCCAGCAATGCCAAGAAAAAAGTCATATTTCACTTTATTTTCTTCTCATTAAAGTTTCGGTAACCTTTGCTCTAGCACTATTGGATTTGATTTATAACAGTTCTTCACTCACTCTGGAAACCTTATTCATACCTCCAAATCATTTGGAAACCTTATTCATACCACCTCTTCCACTCCTGAACCTTTTTAATCTCTAACCATGAAAAAGCTGCTGTATTGCCACAACTCCCTCTGCTGTTCATCTCTCTGCATTTTCCTGATTCCATTGCATCCTGGACGAGTGTCAGCTGGTACTGGGTGTGTTACTTAGGATGAGATTGCATCACTGTTTCATATTTAGTAAAACAATTGCTTTTTACCCCGCTCTTTCAGATTGTGTGCAACACTTCATTGACTTTTTGGTTGCTGCCACATATCAAGCAAATGATTCAGAGGACATTCAGTCAGACTCCCAAGATCTTTTTTTCCAAGCTATAAATCCCATAGAAGTTTTCAGGAGCTCCAGTTTAGTGTTTGCATTTTTTAAAAACAGGTGGTGTTTGAATTAAATTTAAAAATGCTAGTTATTACCTGGAACTTGAGGACATCAACAGATGACTTCCCACTTCAGATAAATGAAACAAAAGAGGCCATTTCTCTGAACGCAAATGTATTTTTGCTGAAGTCTGTTTTTCCAAAGGCAGAGAGACGGGGGGAAAAAATTACAACCTCCCCCTTGAAAAACTCAGCGAGCTCAGCACAGAAGCAGTAAATTTGTTTCTCCAACTGTAGAAAACCACTGGAAAGTCATTTACTATAATACAGTGACTATTGCCATATTTTTTCAGGTGGTTTCAAAACCTCTATTAGGTTGAACTGAAAACTGTTTATCCTGTTCATTCCTTTCCTATAATGAAATCATTTTGAGATCCTTTCTGTATAACCACAGGATCTCCTCAGATCTCATTTTCCTGTGATCTGTTAGGATAAATGGGGGCAAGTGAGAAGAGACAAAGGGTATTTAGCAAAGCTGTTCATTTGTCATTTGGGGTGTGGAAGAGAATTTGCAGGGATTACTCCAAATCTTTTAAGAACCTCTTTACATAACTCTTTTCCATACGCAGTTTGTGCAAGTGCTGGGGATTTTTATCCTCTTTCATTGTGTATTCCCAAAGGATGAGTTTCATCTCTATAATTGTTTTGGGGCAAATGGAACAAGCACATTGGTTTATTCTTAAATATGCAATAAGAGAAAGTCTCTAGTGTCACATTAGAAACCCTTTGAAACTTTGGTGGTGGATGCAAGCATAGACTGGCAAAGAGTCCCTTTTATTTTCTGTCAAGGATATCATCATCTGGATCCTACTTCTTGTTGCTGCAGGCAGACTATTTAGAGGTGAAGAGTGTTTATTCTAGTTAACTCCTGAACTATTGAATCCTCAATCCCTTGTTATTACAGCCAGTAATCCACCCTAGGAACATCAGCAGTAAATTGGAAAAATTGCACTGCCATTATAGCAGCCCACCCTTTTTTTTTCGTTCGGGTTCATGAGATTAAATTATAGGTTTAGAACTGTACGACAAAATAGGAAGGGAAATAAAATTTTGTTTTTTTCTGTTTTTTTTTTTTTTTTTCCCCATTTGTTTGGTTGTCTTTTGCTTGTTTATTTGTTTTGAATGCATAAGAAATGATTCCTCAACTATCTATCCAAATGTAAAGTCTGCTTCTTTTTAACAAATATCTTTGTAATCTGACTGATAATTGTGTGGGGCAAGTTTTGGTGGTCACCAAGCAATGACAAAGTATGAGTAATGCGTATTAATAGACTGGGAAACCTCACAGCCTGCTCTGCCAAATAGCTAATACATGTGTGATAACTTGTGTGGCGTGAGCAGCCTCTTCTGGTTCTGCAGCAAACAGAGGTCAGCATAGCTGGTTGTCAGGTACACCATCCTGTTGCTGACGTATGATGGCTGCTTGTTGGCTACCCCTTTTATTGTACTTAGGCCCTCCTTCTTTGAAGTATAAATGTTAATTACGTGTAGGAAGCTCCATGGGTCTATTGGACTTCTAGCCACTGTGGGTTGTTAATTACATCAATAGAAGTACCATAGAGTAAGGGAGAATGTTATAAAGATCTTATCAAATAATTATTTTTAGTAGTTACTTGTGCTAATTACATATATATATATATATATGTACAGTATAATTTTTATCTTTTTTTTTTTTTTAATTTCTTCTTTAATTAATGTGTAAATAGAAAAAAAATGATTTCTGGCAATGCTTGATGGTCTAACCCAGTGAAATTATGATATTTGCCAGTTAGTTTCAAATGTTGTTAAAATTGGCAATTTTGGCTTTTGCAAACAAATTATTTCATAAATTTTTAAGTAGTAATCTAGAACCATAGATCATTAAGTAAATGCTATGGCACAATTATTTCCCATTTATTTGAGGCCTGAATGAGTTTTGTACATTCCTTCTGTATTGCTAAGATTTTTGCTCAAAAAGTCTTAATATAATGAATGAAAAATCTCAGAAGTCTTCCTCTCCTTCTGAAACATGTGGTTTGCAAATTAAATGCTTGAAGGATTTCTAAGATCTAAAATATAATCTCTTGATTAGTGAAGGGATTAAACTTATGATTTTACACTGTCATTAAAAAATGCATGCTATTATAATGTGTGATTCATTTACTGTGATTCACTTGAATCACAGAATCACTTAAAGTTTTTTGTAAAAACACAGACTTAACTCATTGAAAGCCACTTACTTGAGTGGTATTGTTTCATTAAGTCAATGAAACAGGTCAGCAAGAATTTAGAATTAGTAGTAATTGAAGAGAGAGTAGTAAATGAGAGAGTTTTAATGAACGTACTGGAACAAATGCATCATGTTCCAATTAAATACTACTTTGGGTCATTGTCTTAAATTTTTTTATAATAGTAACTTGCACATTTTATGGTGCCATCTCCTTTATGAGTGGATAACCTGCCCCGCAGGAGGCAGACTACGAGTTTGTGTGAAGATTCATAACCTTGCATAGGTCATATTCTGGGCAGAAAATAAACACTTTGGAAAAAGAAATGCTAAAATGTAAAAACTTTATACTATAAATGAAAGGATGACTCTGAAAAAAAAAGTTGTCATCAAATGAATGCAGGGCTGATGTTGTAATTTTTCAGTGATGACTGATGGTATCTGGCAGTTACGCCCTGTGCACCCTCTGCTCATGATTTTCCATCTGGAGTTTTGAAGCCAAGGGCCGCTGTGCAGTGCATCACGCTGATACCAGTGCTGTGGTTAATGTGTGCTGTCACGCCAGGTCTGTATGCTTTCAGGAGGCTCAGTGCCCGATCTAGAAACGAGTTCCCATGCTCTGACTGAAAAGTGGATGTGAATTAACTTTTTTCTTCCTTGCTGCAGTAGTGTCTCAGTACCCTCTAAACTGGGAGTAAAAATTATTACTGAGAAGTTGTAAGGTTGTAGCTTAAATATTGTATTTTAGAAGTAATACCTTCTATGCGATCAATTTTCTTTTATAATGATAGGTGCTTAGTAATTCTGGCAGATTTCAGTATGAATAAAAATGAATTAGAACTTGGAACAATATATAGTTCTTTTAATTGTGAGGATTTAGAAAGCTTTTAGGCTTGAGTCATTAAAACTTAGTGGTAGTGCTTAGCTTTCTTATATTGATCTGCTGATTCATTATGAACTGCACTTTTAAAAATTCATTTCTACATATTTTTCTAATTAAATACCCAGAGAAAGGAGATGTATATTCATCACAGGAATGTGAGAGTTCTATTTCAATATTTGAATGTTAAGTTTGAGAGAAAATTTAACTCCATATTAGCAGTGATTGCAAGGTTAAGACAAAAATTACAGCTGATAGGAGTTATTGATCAGGCTACTTGTAAAAAAAAACAACCCTGGAGTTTATTTACTCCAGAAACAGAAAATAATGTGGTTGTTGTTTTTTTGGTTTTTCTTTGTGTTTGTTTGTTTTTTGTCATTTTAAAACCTTGTGGTGCTCTTATGAGATGTTGGAAGAAAAAGAAAGCTAAAAGACATAATGTAGGTGGCTAGTTACCAGCGCATGCAGGATTTTTTAGGGAATCTTGAGCGAGTGACAAAATTGGAGTCTGTCAAAACTGTGCACTTGTTTGGAAGTATAAGAATGTTATTTACAAATCATTACAAAGCTTGTAATTAATTTAAAAAAAAAAAAAGTGAGAAGAGAGAAAAACACAAAGCTAAGGCAAAGCTAATAGCTGCTTGTTAAGTGATAAACTTCCTTATGTGCATCTCTAGCCTTGGAGGACTGAACATGAATATTGTTGCTAAGTGCACTTAACTGGGTATCTGGTCCCTGATTGGATTAGTTGTGTTTTTTCAGTCTCCTGGAATTCAAGGTGGGAAAATACATAATCAGTGCCCTTTTTTGGCATGGTTTCTCATAGTTGAGTTTCTGGTGTCTCATCGAAGTTTGAGGCTGTTTGCCAGTAAGTACTGCTAACCTGCACTTAAGTAACGTCAAGTGAAGTTTTTTTTTTTCCCTAGGCAGATTTCTGTGCAATTTTCTTCCCCTTTGGCCAACAGATGCCCTGTCATTGCTCTCTTCTGTGAGGGACTTGCCTGCATCCAGAAATCATTTCTGGTCCTTGCGCTGCTCCTGTGGTTTGAGTTGAGAGACGTAAATGTTGGATTCAGCACATGAGGCTTTAGGGGACCCTTAGAAACCATACAGAGTCCTATTCAGCCTTACACAGTAGTTCCTTTTAGAGCGTGAATCAGAATCTGTGTGTTCTGCTTTACTTGTGTGACTGTTCCCTGATCCACAAAGCAACCACCACCAGCTGTGAAAATGTGCCTAGGTGCATACCACAGGCTTCTTGCCAAAAGAAGTGATAGGAGGCACTAGAAGCACTGAAAGCGTGGCAGACTATCTAGTGGCAAGGCCCATATGTAAAACTCTATGCCACTGAAAGGGATATTTTAGAATAAACAAGTCTTTAACATAAGTGACATAGATAACAGATGAGTCCACAGAATTGAAAAGCTGTCCTATGGATGTGTTTGGTTTGTATTAAGAAGTAAAAAAAAATAATAATAATTAATTGCAGAACAAACGATTTTGTTAATTGTATTTGACTGACTTTAGTCTTTCAAAGTGGGAAGGGAAAGCTTATGATCAGGCTGTCATTGACTCTTCAGCAAAACTGTAGATGCACCTTGATTTTCTGATTATCAGATTGCAGCCTTAGTATTATACATATTTAAAATGAAGTTACTGCTTTGGCAGTAACAAGATGATCAGTGCTAGATTTGTACATTTGTAAGCTATCTCAAAAGGTGCTTATAAAGATGTGCATACCTAATTTATGTCCACTCTTCTCTGTCAAAGAAGAACTGTGCTGAGAAACTTCACTGAAAGATAAACTATTTTTTGCAATAATAAATATCCAAGTCTGACCCCTATCACTTAGGAAAGAAAAGTCCACTTCCTCTTCTACAGCTTTTCTTCTGTGAGGGAGAAAGGCCCGGTTGTGTACTCCCCTTTCTTGCACAAAAGAAGGCAATAAATGGTTTTTAAAATTGCATCTCTGATTTTCAGCAGTTAGGTTTGTTTTGTCATTTCACAAAGATGAATTAATTCTGCAGCGTTGCTTCACTTTGCATGGAGGTGTTACAGGAACCAATTGCAGCTTCTCCAACAGCAGTGATGTGCAAGTGATCTGCAGTTTTCCCTGTCATGCTGTATTTGTGATGCTCTGAGATGCTCAGAGCTTGGAGGCAGTGGACAGAGATGAGCACAAAGGAGGTGATGCATATGGGCAGAGAGAGACGTGCCGAGGAGTCTGAAGCTACAAGGCAGTCATGCTTGGTTGAATTCACTTATTTCCAATAGGTCAGCCTTGTTTGGGGTGGTTTTCTTATGATTTTGTGCTCTTCTGTATCACCATGCAGCTAATGTCATCTGACATTTCTGACTGCTAAGTGATTCTTAGCATGGTGAGCATAGTTTAGCTTCAGTTACTCAAACCCTTTTTTCATCCAAGTCTTTCGATTTATGCTTCTCATGATGGTGGTGCAGCAGCACTGACAGAGAAGGGAAAAGTTGTTATTCTCAACACTGAATTTAAAATTGCAGAGTAAATTTACATGGAGGAATGGCTGTTAGTAAACATAACAGTATTTTAAAAAAAGGAAAGGAAAAACCCATAGCATGTAAAAGCAGAGGTATTTTCTGAACAGACTTCTTTAGCTGGAGAGAAAATAAAAGAGCAAATGCAGGGCAGATCATACCGCTTTATTCTGTCCTGGAAAATGATGATGTGATCTAAGAATCTGTGCAGAGCAACTGAACACACTTAGCAGATTTTATTATACTTGTAAGTAAATGTGGAAAGATTCCTAAAAAAGCAATTACTTCTTTCCTGAGTTGCAAGCACTGAAGTCAGAACACTCCAGTACTACATACAGTATAAATAAATAAGTGAGATTCCTTTACTGCTTTTAAAATCTGTATTTTTTATACATATTACAGTAGGGCTCTCTGGGGTAGATAATCGATGTGTAGTTGTCTTGCTGCACTGCATTTGCATGTTTTACATTCAAATTGTTATTTACTTCTTTGGGAAATATTACTGTAGATATGTTAGAGTATTGTTAATAGGATTCAGTAACCAAAAACAAAATTAAAAATCTGCTTTTGATTTTAAGACATTAAAATGTGTATACTGTGTTATTGATAATTTCTGCATTTTATTTCTTGTTTCTGTTTTTCTTCATGCCTTTACTAGGTAACTTTGCCATTTCATACTGCTTGCTTTTAAGTATTCAAGACTAAAAATAACAATTGGCTTTTGTATATTCCATGCTTCTTAAGGAGAAATAGTTTGATTTCATGTTCTCAGATTCTTAAGAAAATGATGATTTTTTATTTTTTTTTTTTATTTCAGATTTTTATTTCAGATTTTGGTTTTACTACATGGAAAATTTGTCAGTTCTTTTGTCCAAATAATTTAAAAACAAAACGAAAAACAAGGCAGCAACCAACTAACCAAAAAAGGCTAACCTTTTCATACTGGAGAAAAAAAATAGAAAAAGTAAATGAGCATAAGTAATAGAAGTATTGTGATCTGTGTCTACTCTCTCGGGGGAAATACTTGTGTAGCAGAGTTAATTGGATATTACCTTGCTTCATGGAAGAAAGTCTGTAAGTGCTTCTGTCTTCCAGTAATTGACCCCAGATTAGTGTCAGCTACATTAAATGGTTTCTTTCTCATAAATGGGAAAACCACTTTGTGATCTTCCAAAAAGTAGTTAATGACGATATTTGCAGCAAGGCTCCATATTAATAAGATTAAGTTAAAATAAAATAACAAACTCAGTTGGTTAGTTAGAAGGGCATGACCTGTCATTGGGTGATTTAATACAATTTATGAAACACTGACATTTTTCAGTCAGGTTTACCCAGTTGGTTTTTTTTGTTTGTTTCTTTGTTTTAATTATGACTCAGTATACGTACATTAGAATCATAGAATGGTTTGTGTTGGAAGAGATCTTGAAGTCCATCCAGTCACAACCCCCTGCTGGAGCAGGGTTGTCAACAACAAGATCAGGCTGCACAGGGGCCCTCCAACCTGATTTCCAAGTATGGGGCACCCAGAACTACTCTGGGCAGCCATTTCCAGTGCCTTACAACTCCAGCAATATTTTAGTTCTGGCTTCTTACATTTTACTTCTGGCTTCTCAAACAAGCAAACAGCTATCAAAAACAGTGTTGTGATACCCACTGCATTGCTGTTGTGCAGCGGAATTTGAGATATCACAGTTGGGCCTTTTTTTTTAATGCAGTTGGCTTGTATGGATATATGTCACATTCTCTCTTTTTGTATGTGTGTGTTTTCATGTATCTTCTGATGTCAACTAGAACCAGCTGAAGAGGTGTGCATCCAGAGGGAAACAGTCTTGTTGCCCTTAGAGTAATCCTTCTTCGTATCTCTTGCAAATATGCTCAAACTATTTAAAGAAGTAATTTTTCTGAAGAATACTTCCCATCTCTGCTTACTTTTTGCAGTGGTGGTTTTACATCACCACTTTTTCATGTTGAGCAGATGTTGAAAGTATTAGCAGATGGTTGAAATACTTAGAAGTGATTCATGGACACCAAATATTTGAGAAGGAGCCAAAATCAGAGCTCCAGTATAATCTGTCAGGCCACAGTAACCAACTATGCAGTACAGGCTCTATAAAGGCTTGCTGATCAGATAGTTTTGAAAGCAGAGGCTTTCAAAAAAAAGAAAAAAAAAAAAAAAAAAAAAAAAAAGTGGAGAATAAAATGAAATTCCAAGGGGAAGTAGATCTTGGTGATGTAAAATAACAGAGAAATGTTTGGAGTATTAGGGAGGTGAGTGCATTTTAATACAAAACATAAAATCATAGAATATCCCAAGTTGGAAGGGACCTATAACGATCCTGGCTCCACACAGGACCACCCAAAGATTGTATCGTATATCTGAGAGCATTGTCCAGACACTTCTTGAATTCTGGTAAGCTTGGCACCACCACCACTGCCCTGGTGAGCTTGTTCCAGTGCCTGATCACCATCTGGTGAAGAGCCTTGTCTTGAAATCCAACCTAGCAGACCATGCTGCAAGCACAGTGAAGAACTGTAGTTTCTTGGGGAAAGAACTTTCTGAGTTGTGCCCTGGGTGATAATTTGGAGCCACTTAATCCTTTTTAGAGCATCATTCAGTTGATATGACTTCTTCAACTGGTACTGTCAAATAGGACTTTGTTCTAAGCCTGCATAGCCTCTCTGCTGCTGCCTGTCCGTGACTCTGGTTGTTTGCTGCAAAGGGAGAATACAGCATCAGGCAACAGTCTGTCTTCCTTTTGATAATTATGCAGTTGTCTGTCTGGCCTATCCAGCCCACAGGCCGTATGCAGCCCAGCACAGCTTGCAGCATGGCCTGGCCTCTGCTCCTACTGCAGCTCTGCCCCTCTGTGCGGCCCAGTCCCAGGAGCGCACCCACTGCTCAGCATCAGCCAAATACAGGTGTGCTATTAATGTTGTCTGAGCTGCAACCAGGGTGAGGGAAGGAAGGGCACAATGTGGTGCCAGCTTAATTTACAGCAAATAATTGCATGCATTTTGATTAATTGTCTAAACACAGTCTGTAATTGGTAAAAAATAAATAGCTGTGCTTTTTGTTTTGATAAAGGAAATGGAGAACGTTTCAGATTGCCGAAACTTGTTCAACACTAGCAAAAGTACATAGCTAATAGTGGTGACTATGTTGAAAAATAGTGCTTTGTAGTTGAGAATTTGCTCTCTTGTTATTGTTCTCTTTGTGTTAGTTGTAGTTTCTGTGGGAATAAATAGGATGCGTTACTTTTGAAGCGACCTTTGTGTATGCAGCTCAAGACTTGTTCACTTAGTGCAGCCCACGCAAACTGAGTTTCAGCAATGTGCTTGTGCCAATGCTTCCGTCTGCAGGGGGAAGAATTCTTCCCCTTATGCATCTGTCATACAGGAGATACTCATCTGAGACTTTTTGCTGTGATCTCCCTTTTCTGATTATTTATATTTCATAATTGATTTCATGTAATACAACCAATATCTTTTGATGATGGCAATTCATCAGCAAGGGCCCTGATGTGCACTTGCACTGAGGAGGCTGATGTTACAGGAAACATTTTACATACTTGAGATACTGGTGTGTTCTCAACAAAAGCACTTCCTATCTTCATACACTGATTATACATAGGGCTGCATGCAGTAATATTCCTTTTGAGTGTCTGGAGTGTGCACTGCGTTTAATAACTCTTTCTCAAGACCTCTGCAGTGATATAGGAGGTACTGCTTAATAGTAAAGTAGCTTACAAGACCAAACTCAATAGATGTTGTTGATGTTTGTTTGAAGAAATGCAGAGGAAACTTTAATCCCTCAATAGGAACAAAAGGTGACTTGAGTTTAAGACTCTTCTCTCAAGAACAAGAGTTCAGCATCCAACTTGTAAGTAGTATTATTATCCCAGTCTGAAACCAGAGTCTGATGGTCCGTTAGCACAGCCAGTGTGTCAGTGATTGGTAAAAATAAAGACTGCACAAACACAGGAATGTCTATTGCTGACAAACAAAGAAAAGGGAATATTTCTCTCTTGTATGTGAAGAGATAGATGATTGCTATTGTACAGTGCAGGGAAATGAGGGAAGATGTTGTGGATGTACAGGGTTTCTAGTACTAACGGAATATTTGGGTACTTTCGTGAAATTGAGTAATAACCCATTTAATATGCAGAGATGTTTTATGTGTTTTCTGTCAGCTTGGAGGCATTGCTTTGTTAGGATGCATATAAAAATCCTTTTATTCATACTTTATTCCTCCTCTGCCTTTCTTTCTGAGTATTATCTGATATAAATTATCAGCAGAAATTCTACCAGTTGCTACCTATAAAGAGGAGATATAAATTTGACCGTCTGTCAGTGTTTCCACTGTAATCTCATTTGAGGTCTATGTAATTAAGTAGTAAAACCTGTCCAAAGCTATGCTGGTAAGTTATGCATTGCACAGTTTCCCATTTTGAAACTATTTGGAATTAACATTAATGACATCAATCTCCTTTGCTTCATCAGGTAAGCTAAAACTTCAGTGTAGATGGAACAAGAAATGTAAAATCTGTTTTTTAGGTACGTGAAACAGCTGCACTTGAATTTGAACTTACTTAGATTATATATTTCTCCATCTTAACGGTTGACTTTAGAGAGTATAATCTCTTACAGTACATTAGAAATAGACTAACTGCTGTGCATTGTTTGGCATTGTATGATGATGTTTTGTTGTGGAGGTTTGTCTTTTTCTTGGCAGACATTTTTTAAATTGATTCTTAGTGTCAGTCTTTGTCTGGATAATGGCTTTGTGCATGTTAGGATAAATGTTCTGGTTTAGTAAAAAACTTCTTATAACCTCTTGTGCATCAGTCACCAGCAGATATTGTAAGGGATAGGCAAAAAAAGAAGAGAGATTAAATAGAAAAAAGAAAAAAAAGGAAAAAGGGACAAATAGAGGCGGCTTATTTCTCTTCCTCTCCCTCCTTATTTCTCAACAAATGGCAGAAAGTCTATCAATATTTCTTTTGAAACGTGTGTCTGATGTACGATGGTTGATGACACCCTTTTCTTTAAAGCAACAATTTAGTTTAAAATAAAAAATCAGTGATAATAATTAACTGCTGTTCAGACAGTGGCACGAGTTTGCTACTCTTGTATCCAAGACAAATGACTGGCCTTTTTTCGTGATCCCTTGGATTACTTGGGCTAGTAATGGATGTCAGTACATTTTCCAAAAGGAAAAAAGCTGGAGAAATGAGAATTTTGGTTTCCTGCATATTTTGTTTCCACTTGGTCAGGCGTTTTTGTGTGTCTGTCATTTTCTTTGTTTGTTTGTTTTTTCAAAGGACTGTGCAGCCCTTTAAATATCAACTCATGTTTAAAGTCTGCTCATTATTATGAGGCACTGTTGGGCTTTCTAAAACCTTTGTATCTCATGTCAGATATTAGATTACTTTTGCCATCCAGTGACTTGTAAAGGAGAGGCACTTATTGTAGAAGACATCTCTGTCCTGCTCAAGAGATCAAGGCTGTATAGCTGGCATAAATTGATTTAACTTTAGATATGGTCCTGAAAAATGCCTAAATGTAAAAATAAATTACAATGTAATTGTGAAGTGATTACTACATTACAACCTGTCATCCTTCTAGTGTGCTGATATTAGTCAATGACAAAGCAATACCCGAATATCTAAAAAGAGTGCTTGGAAATGTATTGTTTTTTATACTGCTTGTTCTTAAGTTTGTATGGCTTTTGTAGAAATATATATCACTAGCATTCATAAGACCACTCAAGTCATAAGACACGAAGTCAAGAATTGGATGGGGTGTTTTCAGCTGTGGTTCAGTTTTCCTTATCTTGTGGGTTGGTGCCTTCTCTGAAATAAGGAGAACATCACTACCAATAACCTGTTCTTTCATCAGAAGGGCACTGCCAGGATGCACTTAGGTAGTGATTACTGTAGGACTCTCACGTTCTCATTGAGTATATTGGCATTTTATAATTAAACAGGTTAAGGCACAGTGTATTATATAACAGCTGCAATGTGTATATGTTTATGTCTTAAAAAAAAAAAAAAAAAAAAAAAAAAAAGCAGAGAAAATATTTGTGGGCTGCAATTGAATTGCCTCTATTTGGACCTGATCTAAAATGGAGTGCTTGGTCACTTCTTGAAAACAAACATATGTTAATATCACAAGTAATGGTTAATAATTTTAGTATGAACTATGTACTCTCCAGGAAAAATTAAAACCAGAAATTTTATGCTCTTCTGCTCTGCAAACCTAGTCCAGACTTTCCTTTAGATTTTAAATCAAAACCTAACCAAACAACAACAAAAAAATCGACCAAATTCTAAACTTCTAGCCTTTCAAGGTTGTTGAAACAGTATGGCTGCCATGTTTCCATAAAAAAAGGTTGCTGTGATTAATTTTCCTTCATGAAAAGCACATTGTAGTTCTGTGATGTAAAATTAAATATGTACTTAGAAGCAACTTGGCATCTGAGAATTATTTCACTCCTTGCATTATGATTACTGCTGTTGTGTAAAAATAAACTCTATTTCCGATTACCCAAAGAGTAGAAAGCTTCAAGATCTTCTTTTTCTCTTGTTCTGTCAGGCTCTGCACTCCAAGTCAGGCATTTTGCTGTCTGTGGAGAGCAACCTATATGAATTCCTATGTTAAATCCTGCTTAGGTATGTTAAATGGATATTTTTGTAAAAGCACCATTAAAGAGATAATTTTTTTTTTTTTAATCCTGTGCACAGCAATTTTAAACAAGCCTGTTTGCATCCATTTTTGTGTAGTTTTATTTGAGCCATAAAATTTAATGATTTTCTGCCCTTTTTAGCTGCTGTCCAAAAATGTCTTCAGACCAAAATAAGCTGAGTTAGCTTAAAAGCCGTCTTGATGAGCAAATTAAACATTGTATTATAGCAGGCATCTGTAATATTTATGATACTTTTGCTTGCTTTTCCCATTACAATACTGGAGCATATCATTATGAAAGAAAAACAGAGAACAGGACTCATAAAGGCACGGTATAAGTGTGGTCACTGATAAAAGTAAGCTTAATCATAGAAAGAGAAAACCTCTCTTGATACAGAGAAGTGTGAAGTATGAATCGAATGTTCAAAAATGGCTTTATATGAAATAGAAGAAGGAAAAAAAAAGACAACAAAATTTCCACAGAGTGTTTAGCAAAGTAATCAAATTTCCAGCAATTGCTCAGGAAAAGTCAGGAGAGGATATCCTTGTGAGAATTTATTGTTTAGCTGCGAATGTGTGCATGCGGACAACTTCGTCTTTTCAGATTACTTCTGTGTAAAGAACAGTAATCATAGAACAGTAATCATAACGTTTTCGAAAATCTGTCTTGAAGACAGTGTCTTTGGCAACAGCTCAGGGTTTTAGAGTAGATTTTGCAACATATTTGTAAATCACATGGTTACAAGCATCCCACGCTTTCCAGTACCAGACTTTTCAGGGTAGCCAAGACTCGGTTATCAGTGACCTAGAAACACAAATAATAAAGTTTCTCTTCAGTGGGCTGGGAAATGAAAACTCCAGTTACATAACATTTTTGGAAGACATTAATGAACATCATTGTGCCTTATGCTTTGTAACCTTTGCTCAATTAAGCAGTGTTTCCCTTCATCCCTATTTGGATTTAGCTCCTGTAGCATCTCTAGGGAATGCAGGACTTGAAGCAAGTTCTTTCTCAAAAGACTAGAGCGGGTTCTCATTAATGATTGACAAATGATTAACTGTGTGAAAATTAGTTTTTATTTCATTTTCTTTCTTAAGAAAAAGCGTAGCCTTGTGTTCTTTAAGTCAATAAATGCTTTTAAATGTTCTTTTAAGTGCAATCTATATTAAAATAAAGCTTAGCTCTGCCATTATTATGTAGTATCAGATTCTCTTTTGTGCCCAAAGGAGTCTGTTCAAAGTCTCTGCAAGGTTATTTTAAGTGAAAACTTTCCAAAAGGGCTTCAAAATGTCATTTTATTCTTTTAAAATGCTGTTAAAGGAAAATGAACAATATAGCCTTACAGTTGTTGAACTACTTTTAACAGCATCAGAAGGAAGTCAGTTACCCTTTCTTAACTAAGGCATTAGCACATAAATACTTACTGTTTGAGATTGTCAATTTATTAGTTTTTAAAAAGTAATATTTCTGAAAGTTGGAACAACACATGATAAACCAGAGTTTATCCTCTGTCTTTTTGGATCTAAGCTGTTCTACTATAGCTACTAAACTGCTTTGTTTAAGAATTAGTTATAGATGCTTCTTTTATATAATACCTGTCTATAAAAGGGTACACAGAGCAGGATGTTTTTTTCATTTAATAGCCATTAATACATCCTCTCATCCACGGACAGGTGTGGGAAGGGAAAGAGATTAATAGTCCCAGTGAAGAAGCACCCCTGTTTCTGGCCTGAAGCATCATTTTTGAGAAATTCAGGGGAAAACCTAAAGTAAGCTAACGTTTCTTGGCTGCAGAAGATTGCCTGTGTGCATAGTCTCATTTTCTCTTTTGCCCAAACCTGTGCTTTTACATTCCTGTTGATTTTGTTTGCTGTTTATGCAGGCACCCTAGTAGCTGCAGCTCTGTTTTGCTAACTCTGTATTGCCACCACAGCAATAGTGGCAAAGTGGTGAATAGGAAACAGAAACAATTCAAGGAAAATGCAGTGTTCGTCATTCGCTTGTCTTTGGCCGTTTCTAAAGTGCTGTGCAAGTGCTGTGGGATATACTTCCAAACTCAAAAATTTAATTTTAGATTCTTCCATTTGAAAAAGTGAATCTGAAATAATCAAAATGTATTTATTACAGATATCTTGAGTGAGATCACTCCATGGCACGTATGGAACTTCCAGGGGAATCAGGCCCAGCCAGCCTGAGTCCATGAAGGGCAGATCCTGCTTGACCGAGTCGATCTGCCAAAAGTCGATCTGCCAGAGACTGTAGGAAGACCCTACAGAGGGCTCTGGACAGGCTCTTTTTTTCTCTATGATCCTTACTTTTCTTTCCTTATTCTGATGTTGGTCACTGTTGTCACTGATTACCCAAACACATTGAGCTAGGTCTCATCTGTAGAGCTCTTTGTGCTGCGTAAGTCTCTTATGCACATCTCCAGTATTAATTGTCATGTATTATGCACCATTTTTCTCTTTCTTGGTTTCTGTTGCCACATAGATTGAGTAGGAAGTGATAACAGGTAGATGCATGGTAAGATGCACCATCTCAAATATTGTTCTTAATTCGAATGCATTTTTTATCACCTGGAGTATGTGCATTATAAAATTTAATTTTGCATGGAGTTGTGTCCAGAGACCAAAATATGTACTGCTGAAAATTTGTGCGTGTGTGTTTATATTAAATATTGTCTGTCATGAAGGAACAGCTTTTAAGCACGCTACATTTGTTTTGTCCGTCTTTTTGATTCTTTAACAATGTAGACAGCTGGCAAAGATTCTATCGCAACCTTGATCTCTGTGTGATCTGTGTAAACAGCCTTGTCTCCAAGTTTTCTCAGTTATCCTACTTACTCCCTTCATCCTGCCATATGCCATGGGTGATTTTTCCATTTCATTTTAGTTTATAAAAGTAACAGAAGCTTTGCAAGCACCTGGTGCAGACTAAGGATGAGTAGGTAATTAAATGCTACAGGAGCTGCTGATTGGCATACGAAGCTACAGTGTGATAAAGAGATACAAACCGCAATAACATGCATCTTTACTTCCTTGAAGGAGTGCATAATGAGACTTGATTTAAATATGTTCCATTCTTAAGAAATATCCCATGTGTTTTCTTTGAAATTAGCTTTGCCTTCATCTGTTGGAACTGTTAAGCTGGTCTGCTCCTTGAATTATTCTGTACAAGTCTGTACCATTCAAAACAGGAAAAAAGGCTGTAAATCAACCATGTGTAATTATGGAAGCTCAATTAATATGCTTGAAATATAACATTAAGTGCAATTTAAGGAAATATGTGCTTACAGTGTACACTAAATTGTGTAAAAATTCATGACTAGCAAAAGTTTTTCTAGTGTTGTAATTTCTTAAATGTGGAAATGGCTTCTGATATGAAGCATTACTGACAGAATGAAGGCCTTGGTTTAGGCAAGTTCTTAGCTGTAAATTGAGGCAGTTAAGTTGGAAAATGGCAGCTTGAAAGAAGAGTTTATATTAGAAGTAATAAGCATCTACGTAATTGAGAGGACAAACAGATTAGAATTATCTTGATTTAACAGAGTAAATGACATATAGGTTTCCAAAGTTATAGTGTGAAAAACTTTTATTTCACAGTTACTGAAAGAGGAACAAATAAAAATGGAGAGTAAATCAATGATTAGTAATAGTTACAAACCAGGTGTGTAACACTACTTGGATCCCTCCCATTAATGAGTCAGTGGTAAACAGCAGAATCATGTATAGTGATTTCTTGGGTTATTCTATCAATCATTTAACCTGAAGGATCTCTTTTTGCCATACTTTCATTTATTATTTCATGTCTACCAGAAATGGAGTATTAATTTTCGACCTATTTTTATCCATGTAAAGAATAGCTAGATCCAGGGAGTTTCTCCTCCTACCAAAACCTATGTAACCCTCAAAGCAATACAAATGCTCTGTTTTAGTCCTTAAAGGGAGAATGATAGGATATAATCATCTACTTCTCTGCTGGGAGAGGTGCATCCATTCTGAGTAGCCACTTGGGAGGTATCTTAACAAAACTGTATAAGACATGAAAAAAACACAATTGCACTTTTTATTTTGTAAAAGCCTTTAATACAATAATAAAATTGTATAAATAAAAAAAATAAAATAAAATTGTAGCCTTTATGTTAGTTGCTGGCTTCTTTATGACTTATTTTTGCTCTGTAGTGTTCTTGTAGACGTGATTTCTCCAATGAAACTTTTCTTCGTTCCACTCAAGTCAGATTATATTTGAGCTAAAGATTAGATTTCTAAGTGGATTTCTTTTCTGTTCTGTTGCAGAGAGGTTTGCCTGGAAGGACAAGAGGGTATTGTTGATATATGTGCTTATTCTTGCATCATGTACTCTCATTGTTGTTCTTGTTTACTTGAAGAAAGTGAGATGGGGAAATAAATTGAGTATTGCTGAAGAAATGAGGAAAAAAGCCATGCAAGTCTGAATAGCTGTTCTGAAGCTGCTTTTTACATGTGTAGTATAAAAAGCCTAAACACTTTAATGTCAGAAATCTGTGGTGGGCTTTTAATGCTTGTTACTCGTAAATTACTTCAATGTTAATATTTCACATATGCAAAGTTTCTTTCACATTAAAAGATTTTATTGTCAACGTTTATTAATGGTAAGAAATGACATGGATGATTTCGTAATGATGAGGTACATGGGCCAAAGTCTGTAGATTGTTCATTGTTAGGATAATCTTAAAATCTCAATTTGAACAACTTTGGTGGCAGGGGTGGTGGAAGGAGGGAGCAGATAATTAAATCCAAGGTCTCTGAGGTCAGACTTGATTGAAGTTTTATTGAAGGTGATCAGGAAAAATTGATGAACACACTTTGTTAAGCAGGCAAGACAGCAAAAGAGATCCATCTCTAGATTCTGAAATTTCTGAGCCCAAAATCTCACATAACCTCATATATATGAAAATATATATTTTTTTTAATGTTTTGGAAATATTTGGAAAACTACATGGGGAAAAAAAAGCTAAGAGTAATTCTAAGGAGAAACATTTCCTTTTTCATACTGAAGTAATAGTGCCTCTTTTTCTTTGATATTAAAAATTAAGATAGCGTTTTAATTATGCATCCACACAGGTTCTAATAACCAAGAGCATTTTAAATGGGTAATTTTTGAGTGCAGTTCTCCAAGGAGCCTTAATTGTACAATAGTGATAGTAGCTTCCTGTCTTCCCACTTTGCTGAAATAAATTTCAAGATTTGTATGGGTGATTTCCAAGAGTTTTATTCCAGTGTATGTTGAAGGACTTCTTTAAGAATGTTGCTTTTATGATACGTCAACTTGTCAATAAAACTTTTAAGACTGTAGGGCTTGGTGTACATACTACGTACTAAACCTCACAAAGAAATTGGGCTTATTTTGCTTATTGCTATTGCCACCATACATGCAGGATTAATGCTGTTCTGAAGACTTCTTTTTTGTATTAAAAGCAAGGGTTAATAGTAATCAGCGATAGGACTGTGAAATGCAGACTGAAAGAATTTCATTATTTTGGAAATAATATAATTTCTATAAATGTAATGGAAGATGGCATATTTTGATTAGTTTTTGTTGTTTTTTAATATTTGGAGCAGAAGTAAACTGAGAGTGGGAAAATTTGGGGAGATGAGGAGGATAAAGGATTGCAGGGGATGGGGTGTTGGCAGAGAATAACATCTTGCCGCCTGCAGGGCCAAAGTCAAGTGGCTGGTATTTTTGTATTTCTGGCACCAAAGAGCTTTCTGAAGAGAAGGATAAGGTAGCATTTATAATATTGAAAGTGTGAATGTTTTTTCTGCTGGAAGAATGAACGTGGTGGTCAAGGCAGAATCTGAATGATTGGTGGTGGAGCCTAGAAAAGCCTGAAGAATTTGTGTAGCATATAAGGATTTTCAAGTTACAAAAACAGTTTAAAAAACTGGGACAAAATTGATTTACTGTACACGAACAGAGCTTCACAGAACAGGCAGCCCTGGTCAGAGTATTGTCCCTAGTAGTGAAGCAGTAGTGTGATTTGAACCACAGGACCCGTGAGTTCTTTCAGGTGAACAGGCACTTCAGGAGGTCTGTAGTCCAACTTTTAGATGAGAATGCTCTATTCGATCACATCAAACCAGCTGTAGAAACCAGCTATCATGTCCCTTCTCTACTTCACTGTGATAATGGTGAGTGTTGGAACAGCTGCATGGAGGGTTTGTGGATGCCCCATCCCTAGAGGTGTTCAAGGCCAGATTGGATGGGGCCCTGGGTAACCTGGTCTAGTATTAAATGGGGAGGTTGGTGGCCCTGCATGTGGCAGGGGGGTTGGAGGTCCATGATCCATGAGGATCCCTTCCAAGCCTGGCCATTCTGTGATTCCAAAGACTTGTCTTCTGCAGGCTTAACAAGTCCAGCTCTTACAGCCTCTCCTTGCAAGACGAATGCTTGGCAAACATGGTTGGAAGATCTAGAAGGCAATAATTTGTTGGTGTAGGCTTAGTCATGGAATTTCTAAATAGAAGTTTAAAAAGTCACTGTTTTTGTTCTGTGCTGAAAGGTCATTGACATACGGCAGCTTAAAAGAATGGGAAGGGTAATCTTATTGTTGTTACTGTGTTGTCATGCAGTATTAGTTCTGTTGCATTTTCATTTTCATTTTTTTGTTGCTGTTGCTTAGCATTTGAATGAATTAGAATTACAGAGAAAATGGTCTATTATGAAAAAATGTTTTATTTTGCTCTGTAAATGATTTTGTTTCATTAGTGAAACTGTACGTATCTGAGGCAGCACTGGTGAAGTGAGAAAAAATGAAAGAACAACGGCAGCAGCACAGCAGCATTTCTTTGTTTTACTTCAGCTAAGTGGTTTTGTCTGCGTGCAACAAAGAAATCAGAACATAATCTTGGGAGGAATTCTCAGAAGCATTATTTGTCTTTAATAATCTAACACGTTTGAAACAGCTTCTTCAAGATACGGTATTGTTTGGAATGGATAAAATCTTAAGACAAAACTTCTATTACTCAGTTTTAGGATAGGCTTCTCATTAAGGCTTGTTTAAGATTAGAAGCCTGACCTCCAGGAGCAGATGGATGATAGCCTTTGTTGCTGGAATTGCTGCATCCATGCAGAGCTTTGCATCCTCTAGACGTTTGCTTTTTTATGAAAAAGCTGAATTAGATATTCTGTTGTCCCCCTGAAGTTATTAGCAATGCTTCTGAGAACCTTAATCTCAAAGGAGTCTTTTTCTTTTTCTTTCTCCAACAACAATGAAAAACAATTATGCAAGAAAAGCTTGTGCAAGAAATCTGTAGGAAAATAAGAATTTAGTGGTAGTTCATGTTTCCTAGGCAGGAGAACCTAAGTGACTTCAGCCATCCAGAAGTATTTTCATCCTGTACCCTGGACAGGAAAGTAACCTTAACACTTCCACCACATGGAGGAATTTGGAGAAAAGAAGCCTTTTCTTCTGTTTGTCCTTATTTTACACTATAAACTATTTTCTGTAGTCTGAAGCTTTTGCCTTGTTATGAACGCTGGCTAACTGCTTTTCTTAGCTGAAGAGAGGACTGAGCAGATTATGTCAGCAAAATGAGCATTGATTTCCTAATTAGATATTAAAAGAATGTTGGAAGATATTAAGCAGAACATTGAAGTAATATTTTAATAATATTTCTTTTTTGGTTGGTAGAAAGTACAAATAAATCATATAAAGCAATTTCTTTCTAGTTGAGATTGATTTATACTTAAAAATGAGTAGAGGAAAATGCTTCATAGGAAATATAGCTGACTACTCTTTTGTAAAAAGGATGGTTACAATTAACCCTTTAAAAAGGTCCTAATCACTGCAGAACTAAACATCATGACATTCATTTCCATTATCATGGAAGCATTATAAAGAGAAATTACTTTTTTCCCCTTGCATATGAGATTTAATTGTTTCTGTATATAAAGATTAAAGTATTTTTGGCTAATTTGGGAAGTATGTGTTAAGAATATATTCTTATCATAAAGCTGTGGTTACATATTGTTCAAGTTTTAAGAATACCGATAATGGGAGAAAGAAAAAAAGAGTTTTCTAAGGAAGTAGTTTTGCAGTTCTTTTTAGAGATTGTGAAATTGTCATCTGAACTTTCAGTAGATACAATTTCTTTTTATTCCGCAAAAAAAGAAGATATATTCTGTAGCAATCTACTATATATTAGCAATCTTATTAATATCAATAAGACCTTTGATTAGTTTTGTTTAAAGTTCGAAGTAATAATTTCAGTTCCTGTTAGACAAGTGTTTTAAAAACCTACCATTATTACCTTTCTTGTATTCACTTATTCCAGTTAATTCTGTAATGATAACCTTTCTAACCTTAATTCATTTCTTGTCATTTCTATTTCATAAAATTGACGTTTTATCTTGCAGCCTGAATCACTACACAAGTCCACTCAGATGTGGAATAAGGGAAAATGGTCTGGTATCTGTTGTTTATAAGATCAAAATACAAATGACATTCTTCTTTCTCTTTGCAAAAGGCTCTGCGCCGTGAACTGAAGGATAAAGAGCAAACCATTCTCAATGCTGTTGACCAGGCACGGATTTTCCTTGCTGATCAACCAATTGAGGGGCCTGAGGAACCAAGAAGGAGCGTACATTCAAAAGCAGGTTGGAAAATACTATCTTCCTGTTCAGAACTGTCAAATGGAAAGAAAAAGGGCCTACTTGTTCCTAGTATGTGTTTTCTATCGCAATTACTTGATTAGGCTTCAGAATTTTCTTAATGACGTTCTAATTACTTTTTTTTTTTTCCAATGAGTTAGCCTTGAACTATTACTGAACTGCTTTGGTTGGAAGTATTCAAGTTTTTAACGAAAGAAGAAAAATTTTTGCATTTCCTTTTCTGGTTTTTGATGTACATCAAAACATCATCGGTTCTGTTCATTATTTTCTTTACATTAGCGTATACACCTTGAATATACTCAGAGGAGCAAATAAAAGATGCATATTTTACATCATTATTACAAAATTTTACCCCACAAATGAAAATGAATGTGTTCTGTGAATATGTTGTCATTAGAATGTATTCTAATTGCATCTCATTAGATGTAAAACAAGTCAGCTTTAGGAAAGGCAGTCATTACAGAGTCATAAAGATTCAAATCTTTTGATGAATTTTATTGCTAAGGAATGAAACACAACTCTCCTAGAAATGATATTTACTTAGTATTTGTCAAGATATTTGTCACAGTATCAGAGTCCATCAAGAAGGTAATAATTTTTCCCTATTAGGCCCATAATCCCCAAATTATGAAAAATGTACCGAATATATCTGTAATTACAGTGAAAATATGTTATAATCTAAGTATAATTTAGTCAGAAATGTTTTTCAGACATTAGCCACTTTATAATAAAATCCTATTTCTTTTAGTTACTTAAGAACTCATCTTGGAAAAAGCCAGTAGTCATTTACAAAAATATCAGCTGCAGTAGAATGTGAATAATATGCTCTTCTATATAATTTATAATAGTATAAAGCTACTTCTATAGCTATGGCTTGTAGCTTCTGTAAGGAGTTGAGTTTTTTTCCTATGCATCATTGAATCTCTATAGCAAACTTTTCAGGTTTGTTCACTGGAAGCAGCTAATCTTTCCTGCATTGACAGTGTAACTTTTGTGCAAAATTTCTTGTGATTTCTTATTCCCTGATTCAGCTTTTTGCAGAAGTTTGAATATTGGTGAGTAAAGCCATTTTTTGCTCTGTGATTTAAGTTAGATGCTGTGCCGTGTTTTACTCTTTGGTTTTTGAAATCCTGACTCTTGAAAGCATTCTGCTTGCCTTGCTAAGTTTACTCACACTCTTGTTTGATATATTGCACCTGGTAATGTTTTCTTTGTTTTAAACCACAACAAACTTCAGAGTCGAGAAATAGGAAAAGTTCACTTTTAAATTTGCTCATTCTGTAGAGAGTTCACAGGCTTTGTCTCAAAAGCTGTTGAATTACCTAGTAGAAATGATGCCAATGCACTAAATGTTACCAATGTCAAATGTTCTTTCTCTAGCAGGGGCTGACATCAGTGGTCTAATCAGTGCCGAATAAAAGTGCAAAACCAAACTTCACATGATATGCATCATTTAAAGTAATTTAAAAACTATTACTGTTATTATTACTTTAAACTCCTGTGAGCTACAGATGACAATGATAACAGAATAGCAGGAAAGTTGATGGCTGTGGTAAACTGCAAAATAGAATGACCACAACCAAGTAGATGGTCTGTAAATGATGTGTGAGTGTGTCTTGTCTACTCATCACTGAAATCAAATATGCTTGGGTTGGGAGCCTGTGTAGGTATGGTTTGAACTTACTTTCCTTGTCCTTCCTCATGCTCAGTTCCATACATATTCTTTTTCGGAGTGCAGAGTGGGCCACTCTTGGCTACCAGCTGCACAATGCACCCCACTGCTGTGCCTCAACTGGGTGCAGGGAAAATAGAGAGGATACAGATGAGAAAGCTTATGGGTCAAGATGGAGATCGATCCTTTGAAAGCTAATGCTATGGCTAGAACAGACTTGGTGAAAATAGGCTATTTATTTATAGCCACTTAAAATATGTAATTAGTCAATAATGAGAAACGAATAGACAAACACTAAAAGAAGACCTTTCCTTTCCCCTTTCCTATTCTCAGCTTCACTCATTCCTTCTCTGCTCCTGGACACAGGAACCATATATGAAGCAGTATTTCTGTAGATTAATAGACTTTCAGGCCAAAATGTATCTTTGAATCTTCTGCTCTGATCTCTTATATATCAAAAGATGTTAAATTTCACCCAAAACTGAATATAGTACTTCTTTTTTTTTTTTTCTGACAAATAATATCACCTATCTCCAGAAAGCTCCGCTAAACTTGAATGCATCCAGAGATGTGCAGTGTTTCTTCTGAACAGTGATTTTTAGTGAAGGATTTCAGTGCAAGCTTGTTTGCTTTTAAAATGCTTAATGCTTTATTTTCTGTTAGCCTCTCAGTCGTTGTGTTCTCTGCAAAACATTAAAGTTTGCTCATTAACATCAGTCAAGTACACTTAACATTGCTAAAGGTGAAGAGCATGGTTTTGGATTGTAAGCTATACTACAACTAGCAAAAACATTACCTTTTTGGGGAACTCATAATAGCATTAATTGGAAAATCAGTATCTCTTGAATTTACTTTTTTTTTTTTTTTTAATCTAGAAACAGAATTGTTGAGGTGCAGGGTTAGCTAATCAAAAGAGGTTGTACAATATCCAGCCTTTCAGGTTATGCAAAGGAAAGGACAAAGCAAATGCTGCTTGTTGTTTAAGAATTCAGGGTACATTGGACTAGTTATCCCATGATTATTTCAGTCTCAAGTTTTTCACTTGAGACTGCAATAAAGTAGCAATGAAGTCTTGCCATGTGATTCTGCTGTGGCATCAGTTCAGACTCTTTTGTACATTATAATGAATTAAGATAATCTGAGTAACCTTTTCACATCCCCTTGAAATGCATAATACAATCAAAATGTAATTGAAAAAAAATTACCATGCGAGAACATCTTTTACGTATATTCATAATATTTAAAAATAAACTCTATGATATCTTTTCTTCTCAGGCATCATCTTGGAAGCCTTCTCTATTCCTTTATAAATACACACTACAAAAGAAAACTGAATCATAATCTAATTCAGTCTTTGTATTAGTTGTCTGACTTCACCTGATTTGCACTTGGGCTGTTAAGTAAAAGAGTAATTCTGCCTAGGCATGAAGTAGTGACAATATCTGAGAAGGTTTCTTTTTTGTTTGTTTTCCTTTTTGAAATAGAAATTGTAAAGATAGTTTCAGTTAACCAAGGTTCTAAATTCAAAAGTCTCCTAAATTTAAACAGTGCAAAAACCCACATCACACACAGGCTCATTTGCAATTAGTGACCTCAATTTCAGTTCTGGTGAGACAGGACTTTTTTTCCTTGTTCTGGTGCTCAAGTAAAAATTTGCTTGTTTGTACAGAGGCTTCTCCAGGGAGATTTGCACAGATGTTTTCATCATCAGAATATCGGATTACTGAGCATTACAGTTCTGACAGCACATCATGTCCTTTTGGAGAGGATTCTCATTACCTGCTTGTGAATCTTATTGTAATTTATGTGCAACTTCTGCTCTCATTCAGATTTTATATATATAAAGCATGTACTAGCAGCTGAGGCACTGCTCTACATGGGTTGTCGCTTCTGTCCTTGCATGCTTGCTGTAGGAATTGAAATTGTTCATGATTCCTGACGGGGAGAAGTTTGGCAACAGGGATTTCTCTGAGAGCAGACCTTGACCAATGCATTTACGTGCTCTTTTTGAATTGCTTTATCCAGTCCCTCTCTTTTTAGCCCCTAGAACTTGTCATGCCAGGGGAAGCAGTGTTGCAAGGACAAAGAGTGAGAGATGTAAGAGAAAACTTGTAAGAATTGGTTTTGACCTTGACAAAACAAGATTAATTTGAATATGTCCACTGTTACATCACAATACAGTATCTGTTATTGGTTCCTTTTTAACCTGATATTGACTATAACTTTGTTAATTTCAGCTTTATCACAAGAATGTAAAATCAGGTTATGAGCTAGCCTTGATTTCTTCTCTCTTGTGTTGCCCTTATACTTGCCTTGTCAACACTCAGCTGTACCATGCAGTAATTGGCAGTCAAACACAATTCATCAGCTTCCAGGAAACTTCCTTCAAAGTTCATTTTATCACTCATCATTCTTTATTGGCTGTCTTTTATTCTCATTTTGGTTTTCCATATTTCCTTATAGAGGCGATGTTACCAAAAAAAAAAAAAAAAAAAAAAATCAAACTTGATCCTTCCCTTGCCTTTTAACTTCAGCACCCAAATGGAGCTAATTGACAAAATCCACCAAGCTGCCTGCTGAATTTTATAAGTAGTCAGGATAAGGAAATTAGTAATACTTGCATTTTTAACTTTGTTGCCATTTTTCCACGATGTAGGAGAATTATAACAAGAATTAAATTTATAATTTATAATTATAATAAACTTTGTGAACAGTTTTAGATCTAAGCCAGAGTTAGAGCTGGCTTTTTCTTAAGGTTACTGGCCGTGGGTTGCACAAAGGGGGGAGGAAATAGTATTTCCTGCCCCTAGGGTTATGCAGACCAATGATACAGCTTTTCTGAAATTCTGTTCTTAAAATTCCACTGCTGTAATATGAGGGAGTGGAGTTTGTTTGGTTTTTTTTTAGTAGATAACACAAATTAGCATCTTAGCAGATTAGTGATTCCCCCTGCAATTGAGAATATTTCCAGGAGTCTGCATTATTGTAATAGTTTTGATTCAGATTCCTAGCTTCTAAAGCTTTTTTTGGTTTCAAAGGTCATGTGATAAACACATCACTTAAAATTCTTTCCTGTCTGTTAACTTCTTTTAATTGAAAGCATAGAAAACCCCATAAACCACATCTGTGTTTTAAGAGAAATGTATCAGTGAACTACATGCAGGTATTTTAAACATGCAACCACACAAAATATTCTTCTGTTTCAGACATAAAAGTCAAACTTCTTTCCTTCCTAGTGCTAAACAAGTTCAGATAGATTCTCTGCCATTACCTTTTCTCTTATCAAGGAAGACCTTCCTGTAGCTACATAGTCAATTTACTGTATAGAGTTGGCAGGAATTCTGTTCTAAACTACTTGTGACATAGCCGTCACATGCTACTGGAATTTGTGTTTGTTCTCTCCTACCCAGATGTGCTGAGGATTGAAATCTTGAGCATTACAGAAGAATGAAGAGCATGTGGGCACGGAGTGCAATGGGCTCATGCCCAGAGGCTACTTATACTGTTTTCAACATTGCTACCTGTGTTTTAGGTGATGCTCAAACTGCATTTGAAACATGCGTCTACCCATGAGAAAATCTCTTGATGATAAAATATTTTTCTCCCTTTTCAAATACATAGATCTCTGTTATCCTTCAAGTTAAGGTCACCTAAATGGAGCTTTAAAATTGATCTTGCAGCATCTAAACAGTAGCCTACTTGGAGTTGAATTAGTAAAAATTCAAGGAAGTTGTTTTGATTTTCTGAGTGGTGTGGAATGAAACCTGAGGGGAGTTTAACTCGGAATTCTTAACAGCTGAATACTGGAAACAGGCTGAGGCCATAGTGGTTAATTAATAGTTAATTTTATTATTATTTAAAAAAAAAAACATTATTATTTTATGTTTATTTTTAACCTCAGGATATAAGTACTGTTACATGCTGTGCTGTGGCCCAGTTTTATACAGGATGCTTCCCAGGTGGAAGCCATGTTCTTAAAATGCTGCCTTGTTTTAAAGACATCAAAGCTTGGTCTGTAAGAGATCTGTCTCTACAGTCGCAATGTAGATTACAAATGGATGTCAAGGGTCAAAACTATCTATTGTCCTGTCTGAATTGTCTGTAGTTTAGTTTGGTTGTTTTTGGTGTGTGGTTTGGTTTTGTTGGGTTTTTTATTATTATTTTTTCAATGATGCTTTTTTTTTTTTTTTTTTTTTTTTTTTTTTTTTTTTAAATGTCGTTAGAAGCTGTGTTTCTGTTTCTGGGCCAGGAAAAGAAACTTTATTGATCTCTGAAGAAATAAAAGGCTTGGTAGTCTGCAGTTACAGTGTTATGGGAGGAAACACAGAACTACTTCTTTGCTTGCCTAGAGTGAGTGGGATTCAGTGATGATATCTTTTTCTCTATTAGTACTCTCTCTGTGGCAGAAATTGGAAGAAGATGTTATAGATTCTTGATGCTGTAACAATACTTCTGGTTTTGTGGCAGATGCAGACTAAAATGTTTTTCATATCTGCTTTGTGTTCCTTCAGCAACACAATCTTTAGGCTTTCACGGTGCTTTGGATCACAGCGTAGCATTTAATAAAAATGCCTGGTTGTTACTGGGAAGTATTGTGTGTTTTGATTATGCTGATAAATTACACTGGTTATACTGCTTAAATAACAATCTCGGGGTTATTGTGATCTATACTGTATTGTGATCTGGGATAAAATCGGATAACTTCATTATCCCTCAACTGAAATTTATTTTCTCTTTGTTTCATGCATCTCCTTTCTTCCCCACCACCACCCATGGGCAAATATGAACAACCACCAGTAAGGGATTTGTGTATCTGCTAGTATTGTTCTTACATCTCTATCTGAAGATAAATAATCCAGTCCCTCTCCAGAAATATCCAATGTCTGAAGTTAGCAACTCTGACTATTCATTTTCTTTGGATTTGGGACTATCTTCTGCAGGCAAACAATGATTTGTCTTTTATTTTGCAGACTTTTCTGATTCACTCTGTTAGATTGTGTCTCTGGTTTGAAGAACTTTCTGTTTTGATAAAATAAAACCTAAATAGACTAAGACAAAAAAGAGTGAGTTTTTTTTTTAATTTCTTTTAATTATATATGCAATAGATATTTGAACTAGAATAGAAAAGGTGACATGCCTTGCTACTAGTCCAACTAATTGCTGCATTTCCACATTAACCAATTGCACACTGTTCTTTGAACTTCCTGTTACATCTGAATGAAGTTGTTGGTCCAGATTAGAAACTCAGTGAATGCATTCACTGAAGTGAAGATAAAGTCTTCATCAGACAGCTAGAACAGTGCTCTTGGCTCTTCTGCTAACTAGCTTGACAGTGTGCCATTGTGCCTTTTCACATGCTCTGAAGTTGTCTGTAATTATTTCAGTAGTTTTACTCTTCGTTGTTTTCCTGAAAAGATTGATTGAATCAAGGAAGAGAAGAATGTTGTTACATAATGGTAAAGTGAAGCAAAAATATTGCAAGAGTAGTTAATGTAACTTTGGCAAGACAGAAAGAGATCACTAGCTCAGGCAAAGTTGTTTAGAGTCAAAACTGCCATAGCCAGAATAGCTTACCTGGTCGAAAATAAATTCTTAAGCAAGAGCAACTTTCCTCACTGAGAACTTCCATATGTAAGTATTTTCCTTATGTGCAATTGTGTAAGGAATTTTTACTTCCAGACTTGTTCAGTTTTGGAAGTCTTCTTTCCAAGGCACTCTGCTACAGACATGAAACAACTCTTGTGACAAACAAATGCTCATTAAAATCAAGGGTTTTTTTCACTGAAGGAACATTTGTTTCATCGTCAGCTACTATCCTCCTTCCCTCATAAACAGAGCAATCCTTGCTTCTGAGAAGCTGCTAAAATGGAGATAATTTAATAAGTAAGAAAAGAGAAAGGACAAAAAACAAACAAAAAAACAACCTGATCATTTGGAAGACTTTATATTAAGTAGGAATGAAGAGCTGCAAGTAATATGTAGCATTTTTTTGCAACATAAAGAAACTGTGTCTGACGGTTTGTGTAATGACAGATTGATGAAACAAATTTAAACTCATAGAAGAAAATTCCTTCCATTAAAATATTTTTAATGATACTAGGTTTACAATTCTGTGCTTTGCAATGTGCTCTATGCTTGAAATGAGTAATGTGGTGCTCATTAATAAGTTGGGCTTTCGTGATGGAAAAGATGAAGTCATGCAAGATGTATTTCTCTCTTAACTGAACAGAAGCTGAATGGCTTTATAGCTCATAAAAATGTGTATTTAGCTTTATTTCTCCAGTAAATGTCTTTTTAAGGCAAGTTTACAAGCGTTCCGAAGACTTTCATAAAATAAAGCAGTCTTGCAAGGCATTAATATTTTTCAAATAAAATAGGTGGCAGATTCCATTGCACAATGACACTGATTTGATGAATGACCTTCCAAAATATTTGTTTTCAGTTCTGTTGGGACACTTAAATCACCCCTATCAGTCTGGAATCTTTTTCCTTCCCAGATTATGTGACTGGTTTGTCATGAGTAAAGCTGCCTTGTTGTAACTGATCAGACAAGTAACATCAGGCCATTATTCTCCTCTTTGATTTTCATTGGTAGCTATACATTTCAATTTTTTTTTCTTATTGATTCTGCTGGAGTGAGAAATAGATGTTGAATCTGTTGTTTCAGAATGATCATACCCAACCAAAAGCTTCTCTTGTTAAAGCTTTCTGGATATTCCTTGTGAAGTAAATATTCGTTTTTAAATGGCTTGTTAATCATCTATCTCGGAAGTGCGAAGACATTCTGATATAAAGCTCTCCTGTACAGAATTGATAGTTTTTGACTTTGGTAAAAGGTAAAGGTGATACCAATATGTGATGTTGGATAAGAAAGGCAGATGACAGCTTTGTACATGTGCAAATTCCACTTGATCCAGTTTCTTGGTATAATGTCCCTCTGTATTCACGGTTGCACAGTGCCAACCAAGGAGACTCCTCCACTGGGTCTGCAACTTTATTTCTCTTTTCAACAAAGTTCAGCATTTCCTTTCCTTCTGTAAAGTGTTCCACCTTCAGATACTTAGTCCTCATTTAAGATCCTGCAGCTTTCTCTGGCAGGGCCTGGTTGTCCATTTGATGATACTCAACATTGCTGCTCGTTACAGCTTCCCTCTGTGCTGCACAGTCTTGGCTTCAATTATGCACGGTCCCTTTGTGACTGGGTTGTAGTTGATTGTCATTAATGAAATGTAACTGTTAATAATTCCAAAAATACAGCATAACTTCTCTGGTATCTTTAAGTAAGCAATTGATAGTTTTTTTTTTTTTTTCCTGAAACAGCAACTTTCGTCTGAAAAGGTTTGTTTGTTTGTTTAGAATTGAAACTTTATTTCTTTTCCTAAAATCTCTTGCAAATCTTGGGATAAAGATCATCTCAGAACTATATTTCCTGTGATGTATTCTACTGTAATTGCTGGAATTCAGGAGACAAGGTACAATTTATCAGAGTTTCTCTTTGGTCTCCATCTTTATTCTGATTGTCTGTTTTGCAAAGTTAAATGGTTTAATGGTTAATGGTTTAATGCCATGCTTCTGTACTCTGGAGCTACACATATAACACATATATATGATATACATATACATATACATATATACATAGTATATAGCATATATATATATATTATATACATATATATATACATATATAATATACGTATATAATGATGTCTTAATCTTCCTCCCATTTGAACCATCTCCTCCAGTAAATGGCTCGAGACAGCAACTGGTTAAACAATACAGGTTCTTGTCTTGACTGTTCCTCTCTACATTCTGCTTCAGAAACACCCTTTTGCCATTGCAGTATCTGTAAGCCTAGCTAGCCTCTACCTTTGCAAGCAAAATATGCATGAGTGGTGCTCTTGACTAATTTGCTTATGATGCTCTGCAAGTCACTGCAATATTTTAGTAAGCCTGAATACTCATAATGTGTTTTACTCTTTCTTCAAAAGCCTCTCAATTGTTTGAAAGAACTCATTGTGTAACCTACAGCCGAGAGATTTTATCTCCATCTTTTTTAGGGTGTTTGCTCTTGTTAGTCCTTGTCTCTCACTCTGCTTTGGTTACTGTTGGTGATTTTTTTTTTTCTTAACTGGCCAGTTCTTAGCAAATTGCTTCATGTTATTGGGCAACTTATTTGTTTGACAGTATTCTATCTGCCTTGCATAACCTATTAAATTGAAAATGTGCACATCATGATCTTCTCTCAGATTGCATCGGGATTCTGTTGCTGAATACTCTTCTAATGCAAGCATGTTTGTAGTCTCGTGTATCAAGACTAGTATGGGCAAAAAAGATTTGAAAAAAACGTAAATAAATACTTCGAGTTTGATGGCAGAAATTCTGGATTTGATCCAAACAAATTCCTGTTTCTTCAACATCTAGAAAAAATGCGTCTGCCTTTCTAAGCTACAAATTAAATGTATTGTCATGATTTATTTTATTTTAATTGTTCATAGCATACATTTCAATACTGCAAGATAAGGAACATTATTTACATCACCTGAAGCATAGTGATTGAACATTTGCAGCTAGAACAGTGCATTCACTTTGACGTTCACCTAACCTTTGAACAGCAAAAATGCTTCCATTCCCATGTCAGCTTTCCTTTCCCAATCACCCCCTCTCCCCAGGTGAACCCTTAAAGATGTTATATTAAAAATTGTATGTCTTATTTGTCTTCTGACAAAAATGCTGTTTTCATCTTTATATTGTTATGTATAATTTATTCATAGACGCCACTTGAATTTTAATTGCAAAAGATAATGTGGTAAACCTTTTCTAAGGTCTTTATGTCAGAGTGAATAGAAGGCCACTGGACTTAGTTTTGAAATCTGCTATATTTCTTTCTTCCTGCTGTTCTCTGCCTTATGTCAAATTTCTCTTGCTTATTTCTTTGCCTCCAGAGACTGCATGGTTGCTATGTAGAGGAGAACTAGTTTAGTTTGCTTGTCATCAGTGAAAAACTCTTCCCTTGTGCAGGAATCTATCTGTGACTTTTTCAGGGAGGCCCATGTCAGCAGCAGTTGGTAGGATCTGTTGGAAATCATAGACCCAGGAAGAAAAAGTGTTCTGTTACAGATAGCCTGGTTTGAAATCACCTGTTGTGGTGAAGAGATGTGCCACTGTCTGACTCAGTGCTTATTATAATAAGAGATGAAACATGTCCGTAGTGAGGAGGGCTGTCCTATGTTTTACAGGCTAAACAGGGACTAGGGATTTAAATATAAGCAAATTAATGAAATAATCAGTGTCATCTCTCATGACTACACCTGGAGGCTGTGTGTGTAATCATTTTGGTTTTGGCTATTCAGTTGCAACTGGTTTTGGCACTCAGTATACCTCATTTTTTCCTAGCAAATAAGATATATCCTTCAGGATAGGGTAGAAGATGGTGATAAGTGATCAAATAGCAAACTGCTCTTGTCCTTTCTTCATGAAATGGGCTTCAAATTCCTACTATAGTTTCTAGCAGAGGAGAATTGTATTTTATTTTCTCCCCTATGCCCTCAACAAACCAGCTGTAACCTGCCTTTGCTTCGCAGATACTCTTATATATGGAAGTCAGGAATAGTTTCCTATCATCTTATCAAGCTTTGTTTTGTCATTAAGAATGATGCAGGTTTATTACAACTATGTAAAAATGGACTTTCTGCTACTTTGTACCTGCTGAAATAAATTATCAATTGACTCAGACTTACAGACATTCTTGAGCATGCCTCTCAGAGGCACTCTAAGTGGGCATGAATAAAAGAAGAAATAAACAGCATAGTTTTTCCTTATCTCTGCAGAGTTGACCCCTGAGGAGAAAGCCATGAGGATTGCCAAAGCTATGCGTAAGCAGTCATCAGAGGTAAAAGAGAAATGGGAGAACCTAAATGCCAGTGCCAGTATCTGGCAGAAGCAAGTAGACAAAGCGTTGGAAAAACTGAAAGACTTGCAGTGTGCAATGGATGACCTCGATGCTGACTTGAAGGAGGCTGAAAATGTGAGGAATGGCTGGAAACCTGTAGGAGACTTGCTTATAGATTCATTACCAGATCACATTGAGAAAACTACAGTAAGTGTGGAATTCCTGGGGAGTATTTAGCCTGTTAGACTCCTCCATTCTACCATCGTGTGCAATGTTGTATACTCTATGTATTTAAACTCATGTACAATGTAAACTGCTCTTTAAAGACTAGATTTGAGATTACACGGAAAATCCAGTACTGTGCCACTTTCTGTCAAGCAAGAAATGATCAGCAAGCAACAGAATTGTATGAAAAACAATATTAAATGAAAAATGTGTTCTAGGATTTTACACCTAGAAATACTGTCTAGCCCACAGTCAGGCCACGGTTATGTTTGGAACTTTGCCCAAGCATTGGTGTACCAGCAAGCTGAGTCACTTACCCTGGCAGATGTGACAGGAGGCTCCCTTCCTTTTTTTTCTAGCAGTGAGCTGTCAGATCTGTTTAGTGATCATGTATAGATTGTTGTCTAAAGAAAAGCAAAGCAAAGTGTTGAAATGAATGAACTTTCTTTGCTGGAGTATTCTAGAGATGTGTACAGTTGTTTAATGTAAGATGCTGTATTGGGCAAGTCAGCACCATGATCAGTTTATTGCAAGTTTTTTTTCTTGTTGCTCAGATATTCATTGAGCATAAATGTTGGCCTCTTACTTTTTCAGGCATTTAGAGAAGAAATTGCTCCCATCAACTTGAAAGTTAAAACAGTGAATGATTTATCCAGTCAGTTGTCTCCACTGGACCTTTATCCATCATTAAAGATGTCTCGTCAATTAGATGATCTCAATATGCGATGGAAACTTTTGCAGGTATTCTTCTGAATGTGTGCAATAGCAGTGGGGTGTTGTGGGGATGCTTATCACCTTTTTCTGTTCTTTTAAGACTTGCATTATTACCCTTAATTTGTTATTGCTGTCTTCAAGATGTTAGTTGAGTGATACAAAAGCAACGAGGGGAGTTCCCTTTTCTTCTGTGACTTGACCAACAACTTTTCCTTTCAGACTGTCTCAGTAGTTTACCCACTCAAGAGACTACATTAATCTCTGGAGGCTAGTGAGACCCATTATTACAGTTTTTACCATGTCATAGCAGCTTTTTTACTGTATAAATCATTGTTACTGAATGTGTGAATATTTATGTTGTGCTTCCAGCTCATGAAAAAGCTGCTTTGTTTGGCTTTGATGGTTAAGTTTTTTGCAGGGAATTTTGCTTAAAATAATTTAAGTATTAGTAGAGCTATGACAAGACGTAGGCTATTCCACATTTAGCAATATAAAACAGAGGAGGATACGTTGTGAGAGATTCATATTGTTTAGTTACAACTATCGGTGATTAAATAGTCTGAGAAATGTAAATCAGTGTGCATGATTACAATTCAAACTTGCGCAGTTTTGCACTGAATAGTTTAATGAAGTTTCTTATATTAGTTAAATATTGTTTAGCAATCTTTGTGCTTGCTGATCATAATTTTTTTGTGTGTTTGTAGTAAATAATTATCATTAGTCTTCTGCTATTTATTTCTTTGTCAGTCTCCTAAGAGTAATATGAAGTATCTGAAAGAATTGAGAAAAGAGATGTGGAGGGCATTACCCCTCTGTCTGAGAGCAGTAGAACAAAACTTCCTAAATCCAGGCACTGGCTGCTGAGCTTATAGTTCTGAATCTTTCCTGAGAGACAGGAATTCATACATGTTATGTATAAACTTCCCTTTCCTAATATAATTTGACAATGGAAAGAATTTCTTTTTTTCTCCTTCAACCTGATTTAACTGAGCAACTAAACTGCTGCTGGATGTGCTCGTGCAGTTTCAGTTAGTAAACTGGGAGGGAGTCATCAGCCAGAAAGGTTCTGTGTTGGAAAGGCATTGTGAGATCAATACAGCCAAACGGAGTCCTGCTGACTACAGAAGTTAGACAATAGAAGGGCTGGAGAGGAGGTCAGAAACTTCAGCCATCAGCTATAGCTACCATGAATATACTTTTGTTTAATATTGATCTGCAGTACTCGTTAAAAAAAGACTGCAGTCTTTGAAAGGCACTTTCATTAAGTAAATATAAAATTAAATAGGAATGTAGCCTTGAATACCTGGGTAGCAAGTAAGTGCTATTGTGTGACAGCATCTTAAACTTAACTAAAAATGAGTGCATGCTAGAGTTGTTATTGTCATGGCTCTCGTATTACAAAGTAAATTTTGTAAATACATGTTTATGTTCAGGTGTCTGTAGAGGATCGCCTTAAACAGCTGCAAGAGGCACACCATGATTTTGGACCTGCATCACAGCACTTCCTGTCCAGTAAGTTCTTTGAATTAATTGATATTTTTAATATATGACTGCACTGGAGACTTACTCAAGAACTGTCTGCCCTCCATGGTTCCCTCTGACCTGAGGCACAAGAATTTCCTCTTCCACCTTATTATCTACCACTCTGTTTATTTCCAGGGGTGTTTCATCTTCACAGCTCTGCTGGCATACTCACTGGTGTACTTTCTTTGGGCATTACTGCAGTATCTTGCTGAGATATGACTCCATCTTTGTTTGTTTTCTTCTCTGCCTGTGTTGGCTACAAGGTCTGACCTGTGCTGCTGCAGATTCTTTGCATTCCTAACCATATCTGGTCATCCTCGGCTTTGGTTCCATGCTTGTTGGGATGACACAAAGGAAGTGCTGCTTGGATTTTGTGCTATTAGGTGCTTCATGTCATAAATTCCTAGGAGTACAAAATAGAGGGGTGCAGAATGCAAACATGAATCACTTCTTGAGACAGATATCTGTAAATCTTCTGTTTAAAAAAAAAAGTAATAATCAGAGATGTAAACCTAGAATCTCCCAATGTTGCTAGAAGAAAGCAAAAACAGATGCTTTGTTCCCACAGTCTCTGGTCTGATATATTTATTATAGGTAGGCACGTTGTGATGTCGAGATGTTCAATAATTTTCTGACCTTCTAGCCTATCTACCATCATCAGAGTTAATGGTACAAATGCTAATCCAGGTAATCCTGGTTTTTAACTGGGAACTTGTATAATAAAAATAAAACTGTTGCAAGAGTTGCAAGAAATTAACATAACAATGAGCAGCAGTTCCAGAAGTTTTCAAGTGCATGACTATATAGTTAAATAGTTAATATAAAACATGAAATAAATCTTGATTTCATCTTGAGGTATACGACAACAGTGTTCTAATTTTAAATTGACAACTAGCTTCTCAATAAAGAACATGGTAAACAATTTTTTAGTGTTTAAAAAATATTGCAGTTGTTAGACTAAATTGAGATTCTTTGAGTCACTCTTTTCTTTTTAAAAATGCAAGAACAAAACAATTTTTTTTGTTTATTTTTGTCTGGGTTTTTTTGTTTGTTTTTTTGGGTTTGTTTGTTTGTTTGCACTATGTAAACCTCATTAGAAAATGTAGCCTGGTGTGTAGCCATGTTGGGTTTTGTAGAGCTCCCACTCTCAGTCCTGTAACCTTGACCTGGACAGTACACCAACATCATGATTTGCTAAAAAGAATCTAAATAAAAAGGTATCAGATTTGCCAGTTTGGATTAGTTACTCTAGTTGGTGTAATTTAATCCAATTAGGAAGCAACACAGAGAAGATGTATTTTTCCCTGCTCTAAATGGTTTCTTCAGTCCTGTGAAGCTGTTAGTGGTGTTCAGCTCTGCTCATCTGAATCAGTGAAAAAGTGTAGTTGACTGATCTAAAGAGAAAGGGAAAAAAAAAAAAAAAAAAGCAATGAAAGAGTCTACATGGCAAACAAGGAAGCCTGCCATGCAAGGTTGCTTGTTTTGTTTGCTTTGGCTTGGATCATTTCCCTCATGTGGCTTCTAGCATGCTATAACAAATAATCAAATCACATTCACAAGACTATGAGCAGTAAACTGCAGTGGGAGCTGAGGGCAAGAGAGTCTTGAAATTTCATAAACTGCCTTTGTTGCTGGATTAAGCTTTTGTAGTATGATGTCCAAGGAGACTGTGCAGCTCCTTATCACGATGCCTCAGCCTTACTTAGGACATCTTTTCTGGGCTTAAGGGGACATGGTATTTACAATACATACAAAAGTCAAGAAGGGAACATTTTTAAAATGCATGTTGTCAGATACTGCAAAAAGCTACAGACAAGGACCACTGCCTGAAAAACCAAACAGTATGCAGTTATCCATTTAAATTATTTGTTAAATTAAGCAAAGCAATCACACAACCTCTTTCCTGCAAAGAACAGGAAAGTCTTAACATTCTATTTCAAGAGCTTGAACAGTTAACAGAACTTAATACTTACAACTTTATATAAAATCTGTTAAATGAAAGTCAGAGATAGTAACTTTAAAAGGAAAGCAATAAAAAAATCATTAAACCCAGAAAAATGAAGGGTTTATCCTGACAGTTTGAAGTAGTGCGTGTTCTAAATCAAATTCTTCAAACCTTCTTAGCAACCATAAATGACTTCCATCTATGAGAAGTAAGGTTGCAGTTAGAATGAAATAACCTCAAACTTCTAAAGCTAAGATCATGATGCAATGCATGTGTCTCATGCAAACTTTTTCCTATAAAGTTGCATTTTTGAATGAGAAGGCAGGTTTTTATCTGTTCTGACCCGAGTAGCAGCTATTTTTAATTTACATAGCTTTCCCTCGCATAGAATCACAGAATCACAGAATCACAAGGTTGGAAACGACCTGCAAGATCATCCTGTCCAACCACCCTCCCATTCCTATCGGTGCCACAAGCTACTAAACCATCTCTCGTAGCTCCTCATCCAGGCACCTCTTGAACACTACCAGGGACGGCGACTCCACCACCTCCCTGGGCAGGCCATTCCAGTGCCTGACCACCCTTTGAGAGAAAAAGTTTCTCCTAATATCCAACCTAAACCTCCTCTGGTATAACTTCTTGCCATTTCCTTGGGTCCTACTATTTGCCTGGGAGAAGAGGCCAGACCCTTTTGCACCACAACCTCCATTCAGGAAGTTGTAGAGTGCAATGAAGTCTCCCCTGAGCCTCCACTTCTCTAGACTGAACAATCCCAGCTCCCTCAGCTGCTCCTCATAAGACTTGTGCTCCAGACCCCTCACCAGTTTTGTTGCCCTTCTCTGGACGCTCCAGGGCCTCAATGTCTTTCTTGTAGTGAGGGGCCCAAAACTGGACACAGTACTCGAGGTGCGGCCTCACCAGTGCTGAGTACAGGGGGATGATCACCTCCCTGCTCCTGCTGGCCACACTATTTCTAATGCAGGCCAGGATGCCGTTGGCCCTGTTGGCCACCTGAGCACACTGTCGGCTCATGTTCAGCCGAGCATCAACCAATGCCCCCAGGTCCCTTTCCTCTTCACAATCATCCAACCACTCATCCCCAAGCCTGTAATGCTGCCTGGGGTTGTTGTGGCCAAAGTGCAGAACCCGACACTTGGCCTTGTTAAACCTCATCCCATTCATCTCAGCCCAGCGATCCATTTTTTAGAACAAAATGGAAATTTCATTTTGCAGAAGTCTGTACAAGCAGGAAAAACTGGCAGTGCTTTTAGAAGAGTTGTTCCCAAATATACTATGACTTGGTCCATTATAATAAGCAGTTAAATTTATTAGGTTGTTTAGTCCATATCTGTGTCAGTGCAGAATGTCTATAGTCAGTCATAGCACATATATCAAATCTTTGCTACCTGTGGCCAGATTTTCATTCTGGTTAGTTGATATAATTAGTGTAGTAATACTTGACCAGTCATAGGTGCCAGATGGCAGCATTAAAAAATGGAACTGTAAAGCCAATGGCTTCTGTCACCTACCTGATTGGTTTGTTTGTTTGTTTGTTGTTTTCAGCATTATATATTGTTGTGGTTTAACGCAGCAGGTGGCTCAGCACCACACAGTTGTTTGCTCCCCTTCTCGCTGGGATGGGGAGAGAATCAGGGAAGAAAAAACAAAGTAGAACTAGTGGGATAAAGCTAAGTTTTATGAAGGTAGAGTAAAAGGAAGATGGCTTAAAAAAGATAACATTTATAACAAATATATAAATTTATATGAATGTATAGAACAAGTGACGAGCAAGCAATTTCTCACCATCTGCTGACCAATGTTCTGCTAACCCCTGAGCAGCAGGAAGAAAACTGATTAACTGTTTATCTATAAATATCTAAATGGAGGAGAGAGGCAAATGGAGAAGCCAGGCTCTTCTCACTGGCATGTAGCGATAGGTCAAGGAGTAGTGGCCTTACATTTGTATAGGAAGTTCCATACTAACGTGAGGTAGAACTTATTTACAGTAAGGGTAACAGAGCATTGGAACAGGTTGCCCAGATTGGTTGTGGAATCTCCTTTTGTGGAGATATTCAAGACCTGGTTGAATGTCTACCTGTGCAACCTATTACAAAGAACCTGCTGTAACAGAGGGATTAGACTCATTTATCTCTTGAGGTCCCTTCTAACCCAGGTGATTCTGTGATTCTGTGAACTCCTACCCTTTTCAAAACTTTTCTTTCATGTGATGTCATATGGTATGGAGTATCCCTGGGCCAGTTTAAGTCAGCTGTCCTGATTCACAGGGGCTGAGCAAACTGAAACGGCCTTGGCTGTGTAAAGCACTGCTCAGCAACAGCTAGAAGCATTGGTGTGTTATCAACATAGTTTTTCTCCTAAAACCAAAGCATAGTGTCATACCAGATGCTATGAAAAAAACTGAGTCTATTCCTGATGAAACTAAGGCATATATTTACATGTAATTGCATACTACATATAATATATGTTGTTTTGTATTTATATATTTCTTATGAAATAATATATAAATATATACACATGTGCTTATATGTTGTATTACATATTGTAATATGTGCTAATATTGTGTATATTAATATGTAATATAATTGAATATTGATGGGATGGTTCAGCTTCTACTGCAATACTACCAACATCTGCCTCTGATGTTCTGGCCAACATAATAATTACTTTATTTATTTACTTAAAAATGAAGACATTACTTTCTGAGTAGCCCACGTATGTTATTTCTTTTATAAATATTATATGTTAATATTTTTTATATTTATATGTGTATACATATATAGATATATATGTAATTATACATTTAGTAATAACTGTATTTTCCTTCCCCAAGTAATTACCCCTTACTGCAAACATTATTTTCATCTTTAGATAGAAATAGACATTTCCTCTGATTTTTCCAGTGAAATAACACTTCTACTCAGCTCAAGTCATTTCCAAAATATTCTTCTCAGTTAATCTGTCTTTCAGTGTGTTAACCTAATGTTTCTTAACCTATAACCCATGAAACGTTGCATGGTCCAGAAAGAGATCACAGCCATTAAATTCTTCAGGGAACAGCTGGCTGGGAAGAGGGTTAGACCTGTCCCTCTCTGCCAACTTATCGGGGCTTATGCTGCTTGTTAAAGGTTGTGAGATGGAAGAGTTGCTATCAAATGGATTATTCAAAAAGGGATGAACTCAGAAGTAATCTCTGCTGCAAATTAAATCAATCAAGAGCTTTAATTACTTGAGATCCAAAGTGGGTCAGAGCTGCATCTCGTTTTAGCAGGTTTTTAAACAGAGGTTTTAGTGCCTTGGAGTAAGCACTCTGTTTTAAAAGTACTTGTGTGTTTTTGGGTATGCATTCATCCTATTGCAACAATCAGCTGTTCCCACATATCTTTTCAGTCTTCACTTCTAACATCACGTTCAGTGAAATGAGTTTCTTCTATGGTAAAACCCTAATTAAACAGACACTTGTCTGGTGGTTTCTAGCAGGCCTGAGGTTCTTCAATATATATAGCCACTTTTAAGGTATTAAATTTTTAGCTGCAGTCTTATTTACCTGAACACTTTTTCCTATTTTATCTTTAGATAAGCAGAACTGTAGTTTCATGTATGATTTGATGCCTTTTGCAGTGTGGTGCAACAGAAGGCTTGGTGTTATCACGGTATCTCTTGACTTATCAGACTTGCATAAATTCTGCTGTTCATAAAGAAGTGCAAAGACAGGTTTTTAAGCCTTTGTTGTCTGTACAGCATTAATCAATATTAATCTGTTTTGCAAATAGGAACTAAGGGTTGTTATAATTAGGAAAAAAGTTGATATTTCTCCTTTTTGTTCTGTTGTTGGGTATTAATTGTAGTAGTGGAGGCATTTATTTTCACAACTGAAGCTGATGAAAGTAATATGGAGATGGGAAAACTACTGCCTCCATTTTCTCTGGATGGATTGCTTGCTTGTTCAGAATTTATTATCCTTCTTTGAAGTAGAATCACCACATTTGCTTTATTTCCAGCTTGGCATCCAATACATGCCTAAAATCATCTTGATAGATTAGAGTAGTTCACTCCAGCTGATTTTCTAATTACTGGAAGTTATTTGGGAAATTATAGTTGTTCCCATTTAATTTATTGTATCTGTTTCAATTGTAAAATAAATAAATATAGTTGGATTTTTTGACAGATGTTTTCTAATAATCACCTTCTGTTTATTTCCTCAGCCTCAGTGCAGTTTCCATGGCAGAGATCTGTTTCACATAACAAAGTGCCCTATTATATCAAGTAAGTTTGCCTTGTTTCTCTATAAACTTTCCTTAAGCAAAAGAAAGTGATTCAACACCATGACCTGGTAGAAAAAAATAGGTGGTAAGTAGTAACTAGAAATGTTACTAAAAGTCTCTCTCTGTTACGCTGTATGTTTTCATATTTGTTGTTTAGCATGCTATATCATCTCAAAATACGTCAAAACAAAATCAAGGACAAACCTTAACCAAAATCTCTTCTCAAACATGAGAAAGAGCAGGGGCACTCCACTGCAATATGGTACTGATATTCAAACTAAGGACATCCTTATGTGTGTGACTCATTTAGAGTATAAACTATAGTGGCAAAATGCTAAATGCATAATGTGTTAGCAGAATGGTGGTGACTAATTTTAATACAGCACATTCTTAATCTTGTACAAAATTCCTGCAGAAAGACGTATTTTGGTCATCCTCCTGTCATTTTGCTTAACATTTAAGAAGTATTTATGGAGCATAATGCTAGCGTAAATAGAAAATTAATGTAAATATAAAATTGTAGAAATGTCTTAGCTACCAAAGAGAATCATTATTTGTTTTGAAAACAGTAACAAATAATTAGTTTTGGAGTAACAGTGATATTGATGTGTTTTACTGAAAGCAGCAGAGATAAACTTCAGATTTTTTCATTCCACAGGCAATTATTTATGAACTGCTTGTCTGTACTTTAAAGGTCAAAGATTGCAGCTTTGAGAGAAAGATAGCACTTTGCTAGAGAGGTAAATGAAAAATTAAGAAGATACAGTGAACAGTAAGCGAGACCCAGAGTTGCAGCTTTTAGGTTGGTTGGTGTCTGTGTTAAAATGTTATTGGTTTGAAATTTAAGTCTGCAGGATAACAGTGAATTGGTTTGGCACATAATTCATCTTAAAAGACCATCAGAGAGGACTTTATACTGTTGCATATTTTTTCTGTCATATATCTGAAGAGCCACGTTTTGCACTTCAAATAATTTATGAGTTCTTGAGAGCTCTGAAAAGGATGCAGTGGTAAATCTTTTTGTTTATTTATGCCGATCAAACCTGTTTTCATCACTTTTGAGGTATGACAGTTGTTTTTAAACTGCGATCTGAAGATGTTTGTTTTGTTTGTTTGTTTATTTTAAAGAATGTGTGGTAGGTAACTGGAGAAAGGAAAAGCTTGCTCTAAAGAACCTTGAATGCTCTATAAATGGGTTGCAAGTTGGCAAATTCTGCAGTTGGTGGCAAAAGGCTAGAGGGGAGAGGATTCTCCCACAGCCCCCACTGGAGAAAGTTGGATGAAGATGCTTTCCAATTTAGGGCAGCAATGCAGTGGAAGCAATCGCACTTCCTACACACTTACTACAGCAAAACACAGAAAACTTTGAATTGTCTGACTATACAAAACAAGAGGAGTGCCCTTAAGCAATCTTAATTTGTGAAGGAAGACAGCTGAGGCTGAAAAACAAATCCCAGCTTTTCTCAGAATTTATTTATTTTTAAATGATGTTGCACAAGACATTTGACAAAGGGAAAATGTAGGATGAGATCTCTGATGGCCAGGGTCTTCACAGAAACAGAGACCACTGGTTTATTTCGAGGATGGTATTAATGAAATCGAAAGAATTAACTACTGCATCTTGAAGGTAACTTTTCCAGCAGCCCATCCCCGATTTCAGCATCTTCGGTGCTGCTGAAGTAATATCTTGATAACACAATTTAAGACAGTAGTGGTGGTGATTTTTTTCTGATGAAACAAACTGAAAAAAAATGCAAGGATTAACTTTTTACTTAAAAAAAAAAAAAAGAAAAAAAAGACAATTTTCGTATCTTTTTTATTGATTTGTACTGATGTCTTGGAAACAGAAGGAAAATTCAGTAGGCATCTCAGTAATTTATATTGTTTGATATCAGTCATATTCAGTTTTTTAGTAAAAGTTTCATGTTCAAGGAGATTCTTAAAACGTACCGGTTCCTCATTTTAAGAACAAGAAAGGAAAACAGCAGGACAAGGAGAAGAAAGGTGTGATTCAATGACAGCTGTTAGAAAACTGATAATTTTTAAAGATTTATTTTGAAAGTGATAAAAATTCTAATTGAAATCAGGTTTGTTTGTTTGTTTTTATAATTCTGGATAGGACCATGCATTCTTCTTAATCAACCATAAATTCACACCTTTATTTCATTTTTGCTACTTTTTTGTGAGTGTCCTTGAAAGAAAAATGATAAATATTTAGGAAGTGACACAATGGCACATGATGATGTAGTGGTACCTCTGTTAAGATGAATATTTTAAAGAAGTACTACACTCTTTTCAGTTTTCTTGAATATAGAGAAAGAATTTAAAAGAAAAATAGAGAACTGCATTTAAGGAGGCAGGAGGGAGTTCTTCAAGTAGTGTGAAGCTGTAAGGAGAACATCAAAAGGAAGCTAGATATCTGTATTTTCATATGAGAAACTTTTGTTCTCTTGTTTCCTGATCCTGATGGTAAATTGTAGTTTACATGCACAAAGAGAAGTCTCCTGCAGAAAAGGACCTTAGTGCATAGCATTGGAGAGCATTTATTAGTCCACTGCATGCCTGCGTCTTCTGTGTTTGTATTTAATCACATGGACATGAAAGATAGAAATGACAGTATACAAAGTCCTTTATTCCACAAGTTCAGACAGAAGTAGTTGGGGTTTGGAGCATTTTGGAAATGCTCTGCCTGGATGGATTCGTAATTCATTGAGATTGGGTTTAGTAAGGTGTGTGTGCCCTGTGTTACAGCAAGTATTCAGTTAACTGAACTTACACACTTGAATTGTTTTATTTTGCAAATCGCATTTGCCAATTGGCTTTGCTTCTGCTGAAGTGATTTTATTTAGTCTGTTTGCCTCCTTGTTTGACTTTTTTTTTTCTTAATGGCAGTTGGTAGTGGTTTTCTGTAGTGTGGCTCTTCTCTGTAGCAGCAGAATTCAATCAATGAAAACAAATCAATAAAATCTAGAGTATGTTGAGACAAAGCTTAGTCTTTCATACTTTGTAAGAGAATCAGACTAATAAGTATGGAAAAGAATGCAGCACAGCATGCATGGTACTTACTAATCCACTCTTGCTAATGAAACTCAAGTTTGGACAAATGGTTTGGCAAACATGCTAGTGAATGCATCTTTCAAAAGATGGTTTGCAAGGATTTCAGATTTAATAAGGAGTATTTTCTACTATTTTGCATTTATAGCTAGTTGAATTGCACAAATAAGAAATTCTTGGGCTGTAACAGAAAATTGCAAAAAACAACTCTATATAACGTGGCCCTTCAATAAAAATACTCTGAAGCGAAGCAGAAGAATAAAGGGGACACTATGTATGATCTTTAGAAATATTTGAGGAGTACATGAGTCACTGAAAGGAATGTACAGAAAACATAATTAAGCTGGCAGTTCTCACCGCTGTTCATTTAACTGTAATTTAAATGTGCTTTGGTTGTATTCCTTTCAAGGCTGTAATTTATTGGATATTTGTACTGTGCTGAAGAAACAAAAGGAAAATGCAGAAAAGGTCACAGTTTAATCTCATGGAGAGCATTTAATGGGGAGACCAGTTTCTTGGTGTAATCATTAAATTGATCAATATCAAACTCTATAGTCGTTCTGGTTACTAATGTCACCCTGCAAAGGGGCTCGCATCATTGTCCTAAAAATTCCATTTTATCACCTCCTATATCATGTTCGATTTTATGTGGGAAAGGGATAAAATGCTTTCTGCATCTAGATTTTTTTTTTCAAGACTGTTCAAGAAATCTGTCTGGATAGTTGTTTTACGCCTATATAAGAAAGAGGAGAATTAGTGGAACAGAGAAATTTAGTGTTTTTTCTTGCTCTAGTTGTAACCATAATTCCATTCTTAGATGTATTTAGAAAGATCTTCTTTAGAAGGGAGAATAAAATACAATTTGCAGAAAGCAATCATACAAATTTCAGTTTTTGAGAGTTTCTTCAATTACTAGTTACCATACTGGTCTTCTTTTTCTATTAGAGAAATGCAGTAGTACGTGTTCTCTGGAGGGATTTCAGAATATCTGCATATAAATTGCTCCACCAACCTCTAAAATACATTACCCTTACAATGCCTTACACCAACTCTTATTCACCATGAAACAGTATTTTGCAATGGACTTTAAAAATAAAAAATAATAAAAAAAATCAAGCTATGTGCTGCCTGGCTAAAGCACCATGATGTTTATAAAGCAGAAGCATGGGGAGTATTCCTTTTGAAATTTGGCAAGGACAGCAAAGTCAGAGTTCTGTGTTCTGCAGGTCCATTAGTAATCAGTAAAGATCTCAGTTAAGGTTTTGGGCAAATGGCTGCAAGAACAGAAAGCTTCTTAACAGGGATTCCAGGGTAGTGTTTCAGTGGCTACCCTCAAGTTGTTTGCCAGTGACGATCAACAAATGTGTATACTTTGTCCATAGTAAGTAATTGTACAAAAGGTTGCTTTTTCTATAGTTTTCTATATTGCAGAGAAAAAGCTAAAAAAGAGTGAATTTATTTATTTTTTCTTGTAAGTCAATGAAACAAATGGAGATTGGCAACTTGCTCAGTTTGTTTCGATAGGACTCTTATTCCTAGAGATTGTAAGTTAAGTGTTAATTGTCTGTCAGCTCATTATTTGCAATCATCATGTGCTTTCAACAGGAATTATATTTTCTGATTTATAATTAGAAAGCAAACATAATGGATAAGAAGTGGCTTGTAAGGGCAAATGTTTGTCATTTAAGCTTTAGAGAACTTCATTAATATGTAGGGATTTTTAAAAACTGGAATATTATAACTATAATGTTTGGTTTAGTTATTTAAATTTACACAAATACATTTAGACTTCTAAAATTACAGTCTTTTGCCTTGTAATCTATTCATGAATGCATTTTTTGTGGCATTCCTTGTAGTGTGACACTGGGTTTCTGTGGAAGAGACCTGAAACACTCTTATTCTGAATAACACAGTCATCTGATACTAACCAAAAAATAATACTAGATGAATTCTCTTGTGGCCTAGTGAAATGCCTGAAATTCTTCCCTGATTCATCTTGCCATACATTACTTTGTTTGAATGGCAGGGACACATCAGTGATCACCTACACCAAGGAATTTACTTTTGGAGAAGCAGATGCCATGTAAAATGAGCATATGAACATTTACATGCCATGTTTAGAACATGAAGAAATGGTATTTACATTGTGAAATTTTAGGTTTACCTAAATAAAACTAGACCATTTATTTTGAATTTATTTGTATGTGTTAATTGGAATATTCTTGACAATATACTAAGCAGTTTTGTAAATGGTTCTAAAAAGCTACTGAACTGAAATGGTGTTCTGCTGGTAATACGATTAATCTAATTTTTCTACATCTTCTTGTATGCAAAAGAGTTAGCCCTTCAGTCTGAAATTGCTTAGGATGTTATAACTCGAAGACAAACTTATTGTGGACGTAAATCCAGTTACAGCTTGTAACTTTGCAATTTGAGAAGCATCAGACTTTAAACCTTGAGACCTGTAGTAAACCTGTTTGTTAACACTGATCGATGAAACTGGGAACAGAACCTCCACAGTAGTTGCAACAGAGAGGAAAGACTGTGTAGATTTGTCTCCCTTGTTAAGTGCCTATTTGAATTTTTTTCAGTTTAGTGAAGTGACTGAAAATGGCAAACTTCTCTCAAGTTTTGAGTTTTAACAAGCTTGCATGCAAAATTCTTCTTTTTCCCCCATCCTGCTTCTGCATAATTCCAAATTTAGATCTTGATTAGCTTCTCTTAGTTTTCCATCATTGAAGGTTACAGATTATTTTCTGTAGAAAAATAGCATTTCTTCATAGTCTTTGATAGTTAGATGCCAGCAGGGCTGAATTTTTCAGAAGACTTCTTGACCTCTGTCATTCAATTCTCAGTAATTACCTTCTGGACAAATGAGAAATTATAAACTCCGAAGAAATCAAGTTTCAGCTCTCTTCATGATGTTGTAAAATAATTTTACCTCAGATCTTCAGAAAGTGACTGGAACATTTTTTTTTTTTTTCAAAAACAGTGCAAGTTGCTTGTCTAACTTTCACTATTTCTGGACCTTTGTTGTAAGGATGATACTTTCCCAGTATGCAGATACTTTCCCAAATGCCTATAAAAAAGATGTGTAATCCTTTTATTATGAATTTTATTGTTCTTGTATTTTTCATATATGCTATGTTTACTTAACAAGGAATTAGAGAAGCAAAGGAACTTTACTTTTATTCTCCGGATGATACCTGACAGTGTAACTAAAGCAGTGCGTGTTTTAAATAGATTGCTATGGCATGAGCTTGCATAAAAAGGAGCCACAAAGATCTCCATTGGTTTAATCAAGTCTGTCTTACCTCTTATAGACTATTCAGTATTGTAAAGCTTTAAGCAAAATTTTCAGTGCTTGATCTTCTTGTGTTAGTAACAGGAAAGCTACTAGATCTACAACAGAGAAAGATCTTAGTTCTAAGAGCTGCTCTACAAACCAAATCACCAGAAAGCACTGTGGCTTGCATGCCTCTTGTTTGGAGTGTTTAATAAAATGACTTCTTTGTCTGATAATTTTATTTGTAGCATAGAAAGATTACCTGCACATATAAAAATCCTTGCATATTATGAAATTGTTATCAGATAAAATTTTTATGTTAGGGAATGTCACAGTAGAAACTGATTCCAACCTTCCCCAAGATTTTGGTTTGTTTGGTTTTTTTTAGCTCCTTTTTTAATTTATAGCCTTTTTTTTTTCTTTTTCTTTTTTCTCCAACCCCATTCTTCTTAGTCTTTCTTTGGTGTCTCAAGAATGAAGCCTAACTTGTGAAATATGACCCTAGAGCCTAGAGCAGTGGGGTTGCTGACTCCTTTGATGTGAACAAGCTGTTCGGTTTGATTCACTCAGTATCAGCCCATTCCTTTTCTCTTTTCGATCCATGTATGAGATTGCCAGGTTGCTCTGGATGACTTCTTCCTATGTTTTCTATGTTTTGGAATAAATCTGGCACAGACACGTTCACTTATTTTGCAGCTCACAGGTTCTGACTCTTGGGGAATTGTGATCTAGTCTGGCTGAAGGGATTCTCTCTCCACGTTTTTCAGTTCCATCAGAGGAACTGCATTCGTGTCTCATCTCATGTAATCCCACTGGCAAGTAGCTACCACAGGTGGCATACAAAATAACTGAAGAATTAAGTTTTAAGATGATCTCATTTTGCTTGTGGTTCACAAGCATTGTTTACACTAATACTTCAGTATTTTAAATATTGAAATGTATTTTTATATATGCATATGTATGTAAATGATCTATTGCAATATTGCTGTTTGCTCTTAGCAAAGAATGTGAGCAGTAATGCGAGCAATGTTGTAATGTGAACAGTAAAATTGCCAGTCTTGGTCTATTTTCCCTTTTTTCTGTTCCTTTTTTTCCCCTCATGATCAAAGAAGTTGAGGTAAAGCAGTTTCTTTACAAAAAGCTTTATTAAACGGATAACTTATTGGATTGATTACTGTGGACAGCTGCAGTGGGTTTTGTTAAGATACCAATTTTAAATGGTTAAAGCAATAATGATGGCATCCCATTTAACATGACAGTGCAGATATTTGGCAGCTTCAGAACTGGCTTTGAGATTATTTTACAGCCATTATATTATATTTCTGTTCCTGTTTACTGAACCCATATATCTTCTTTCTAACATAAGGTAATTTGTTTCATACTTGGATTTGTGAGAGTGTTGTACAGTCAGTTACCTTTACCTTGGCACTACACCAAGTCCAGATACATCCTTCTTTTCATGTTGGCTTCTTCATGATTTATTTGTGTGCCCCTGCTAGGGGTAAAATTGTATAGCTGCTTGTTTTCTGAAATGACTTTTCTGGACAAGGATAAACATAATGCTGTTTTTAAAATGTCTTTCTAGACACTGCAAAACTAGTGATTTAGATAGTGGTGTGCCTTGACTTTGGAGTTCAGCATATCAGGACCTTGGATACACCATTTAGAATTTCAATTCACTGCAGAATTTCTGCAGTGATATTATCAAACTGAAAACAATGAAAACTTACAGTTCAGGAAAAAAGGTCTATGTAGGCATAAATACATAATAAAAATTAGGATTGCATTCAAATACAAGGATATTCTTCGGCTCTTTCCTGAATTTGGAACACTTGAAAGTCAACCAGCACCTTAACAAAAGATGCTATTTGGACTGTATGTTGAGTAAAAATAAAAACAGTCATGTGCAGGGCTTTTCCTTTCTTTCAGTCATCTAGAATAATAATAAGTAAAAAGGGGATTAATACATACTGGATTAATAAGAAATACATATTTGGCTATGAACTTCCATGAAAATCACCTCACAAATTCGTGATGGTGTCAACATACTAGTGGGATCTGTGGTAATGGAGAGAAGCCGACTGCAGAGGCCTAGACCAAACCCAAACTTGGAAAGGTCACACTGGTGTGCAGAAAGTAAAATGGGATTCAGATCCTCAGTACAGAGGCACAGTGCATGCACTTTCCAGTAGTGTATCTCAGAAGGATGTAGTGTAAAGAAAGACTTTCAAAACTTATTTCATTTGGAGCCTGCCTTCACTTCACAGAACCTGTTCTGCCTCTGCAGCGTTTTGCAGCAGGGGTCTTCTAGCCTCTGGTTTTCCACCACTTGGCATAAAAGGGTTCATTCTTCATTGGTTTGGAAAGTGATAATCATCAGTGATAAATTATGTGCATTCCCTGAGGCACGGCTGTTCATACAATGTGAAGATACAATCCACTACATTTAATAGACTAGTGCCATTTGAAGTTATTATTTACAAGAGTACCCCTGCATATAAGAAAAATGTGTGTGAACTTTTAAATAGAAGCAAAGATTAAATAAGCCATGTTCTATTCTCATTAATTATTATCTGCTAACCTAGCATCATTACTTTTTCATTATTAACTTTTAAAGTGAGTACTATGATCTTTTAAACACAACTTCTCAAATTTATTTTTTAACAAATGGTGGCTAATTGATGCTGCCTGTTCTGTGAGTGCTAGTGTAGAGCACCCCCCTGAATTAACATACGTACAGATTGACTGTGAGATGAGTGATCAGATTTTCAATTAGATGTGCTGCACATAAAGTTTACAACTGTTAAATGTTTACTGATACATGTGTTCAGATATGCATTGAGGTCTAAAGTAAAACATCAATGCTTTTTATTTTTAAAATGCATATTGTGAGTATTTTTATTATGCTACTGCTGCAGGTAACTTTGTGTTTTTGACTTACTGATGTGCTTCAGCTTTATGTTTATACGTGCTTTTGTTTTTTATTTAGAATGAAAAGTTAATGTTAAATATGTATGGGCTATTGTTTAACTTAACAATTAAAAGCACTGAGGAGCTGAGTGTCACAGATCACATCTTTCAATAAAGGAATTGATGGAGTTCTTCCCTTTTTAACACAGTCAGAAGATATTTTTTGTTTGTCGTTTTCACATGTGCATATGTGTTGCCTGAAATTTTGATTGCCTTATTCCTTTGTAGTCATGAGACCCAGACAACTTGTTGGGATCATCCTAAAATGACTGACCTTTTCCAGTCGTTAGGTGAGTGCATTTCTTAATCCCTTATATGACATTCATTCCATGAGTGAAAGCTTGGATTGATCTGTTGACCACATCTGAGTTTCTATGAGCTTTATGTTATAATATTTCCCACTGTGAGGAGATGCATTTTGCACAAAACCTCCTGTCTTGCTAATGTATGTAATTTTCTTTCTGAGAAATATTCTCTCACTCTGTTCTTTAATGCAGTTTTTTATTTCTGTTAAATTCATATGGAATTTTCCAGTGATGTGGGCTATCAGTCTGGAGTGAAGTAATTTTTGTAATATATCAGAGCATCTATGCTATCATTAAAGGCTAGACCTTATTACAATGCAGTGAATTTAACATGTCTGTAAGGATAAAATGCTTTTAAGTGTGGGGAAAAATAACCAACTACTGTACTTACCAGTTTGTAAAATAGAACTTATGGTTATCTGACTGCTTCTTTCAAAGCAGTGTTATCAAAGTTGCCGCATGGAAATAATGGGTTGAGTCATTTTTCTCCATTACTGTGACCTTTGCTACCCTTTATGTCCATATATTGTCTAATAGAGTTTTAAGACATTTGATAAATGTGCTATATTTGAACACTTGTTTGAAATCTGCTCAACACTGCTTAATAGAATCATAGAATGGCTTGGGTTGGAAGGGACCTCAAGGATCATCAAGCTCCAACCCCCTGCTGCATGCAGGGCTGCCAACCTCCATATCTAATAATGCATGTATAAAATTCTGACATGTATGTGTGTTACATCTGCCCAAGATGGTGTTTGGAATCTGGTGTGGTAATCTCAGAACACACTGGACTGTCAAAGCCATGAGGTGGATTTATTTTTGCAATAACTTGTCAACTGTTTTTGTTTGTTCTCATATATGCTATTAATTCGTTGTAGTGAAAATAAGGGATGTCAGGCTTCAGTAAGTAGCAGTGTGAAAAAGACTTGTGGACTCTTCTGAAGACTGCTCACGTTTCTGTTCTGCTCTTTCAGCTGACTTGAACAATGTACGCTTCTCAGCCTACCGTACAGCCATCAAAATCCGACGACTGCAGAAAGCACTGTGCTGTGAGTTTGCCCTTTGAGAAAAACAGTTTCCAGTACTTCTGGAAGGGACGGTCAGCTTAAGCTTCGTAACATTAACATTTAACAAGGAACCATATACATCCTTGAAAAATTGTCTACCAATGAAATGATAAGAATTCCCAATAGTGGGTATCATTGTCACAAATAAAGAAAATCAGTGACCAGAAAGAATCGCAGAAAGCAAGCTGCAGTAGTATGGGCATTGGTAATATTTTAAGTGACAGGAAGATGAAGATTAATCCTCTGCCTGTTGTATACCGTTCCTGATCTCAAATGCTAAAACCCTGAAATGATTAAAGCTAATATTCTGAACCTTGACATAAAATGAGAAATTTTACAATATCTTATAGAACTAAAGTCAATTTTCTGAAGTGTTTACTACTGCATGATGTAACTTTGATAATAATCCTCTCAGAGAGAATATATTTCTGGGTGAACTCTAGATAAAGAAGAGTGTAGGTCATTCTAAGTACAGAAGTATAGAGCATGGATTTATATATTGTTTATAGATAGTTAATATCGCTGTACATTTTAGTCCCCAGAAAACATACTATGACAAAATAAGTGCTTTTATTGATAATAATTGTATGTGTTTTTATATTGAGGGTATGGGAAAAGGCCTTCAAGATTGTTTTTCTTCTTATCCAGTGTACAGGGCAAACAGTATGTATCAATATGTACCTTTAAAAAAAAAGGGGGGGGGGAGGGGAAGAAAGCAAAGTAAAAATCTCCTTCTGTATGCCACTGTCAAGAAAGAAAATTGAAAAAACAGACTGCACATGATGGATGCTAATCATGCTGCCTGTTCTTGACATGCATACCGATAGTCTAGCGACTTGTATAGGACAGACTTTGCATTTGTAACATCCAGTAAGCTTTGAGGAGGAGCATACTCCCTGCCCTTGCTTTTTCAAAAAATATATCAACTTCTGTAATAAATGCAATGGCTGGCTCTCCTCATTCATAGATTTCAAAAGTGAGCTACTATCAAAATGAATACTATCTCCAGTTTCAGAGGAGAGAAGTGCAAAGTGGAGAGAGAGAAAAGCAGTGAGAGCAAAAGAGAACATTCCAGTTTGGAAGAGCCAGGAGTAAAACTGTCATCTTTATGGAATCTGCATGCCTTGTGTATGAATCTGCGTGCTTGCTCCATTTCTCTGTCACACGATAAGAAAGACTGAGTACCTGCCTTTCTTTTGTACTACAGCCAAAAAAACTTTATTATGTGTGTATATTTGACAAAACATTGATTTAATTTGTGAGAACGCAACAATATGACTTTAAAAGAAGGATAATGTAGATTATCCACAAAGCTGAATTCTACAACAACTCTGTCTCTGGGGAAGGAGACAGTGATTAAGTGCCATCTAGAATTTTTGACTTTTTATTGTTGGTGAATTTCTTGAAAGGTGGGGACAAATCATCTTCTGTGCCCCTGCTAGTCATTCTCTTGTCTGAGTCACTTTAGTCTTAGATTGCATTTCCTGTAATTTTAGCTGATTTTTAAAGGTGCTTGGATGCAGAGTGCCTTAGAAAGCTCGTGAGTTAAGGCAGAGAAACTGTCAAAACAAATCACTAGAAAATGAGGTCATTGTAAATTGTAAAATATGACAAATTGCTGTCACAGCTACAGTGTCTATGCAGCTGAAAAGGCCTTTTGGTGAGAACTCCAAGGGCACAGCTGAAGCAGGTTGCTTAGTCCCACTTGCACTTAATGAATTTTGACTTTGCAGTAAGGACTGGTAATACAGAGTTAGTGCTTTACCAGCAGCTTCAAAAATAAGTCATTTAAGATCTGTGTTTCATTTCTGTCTTTGCTATCACAAAGTTTAAAAATAAATAAATAAAAATGGTGTGGAGGAGGCTCTTTTTCCCCTGCTGCCCCCTTAGAAATAGGCAAATAGAATCACGTTTCATCTTGCTTTGGTTTTGGAACGTAGATTTCTGCAGAGACTGATGTGTGTATGTACGTACCTTGCCTTTATTTTGCAGGAAGCTGAGAAAGGTTGCAGGCTGGCAAGAACAAATTCTCTATTAGCTTTTCTGTCTCAGGATATGTGTGGCAAATACACTGACAGCAGTGTCCAATATCCAGCATTTATGGAGCAGCGTTGTAGCATCAGGCTCTGATAGTATTTTACTACTGTGCAGCATACTTCAGCTCATTTCCAAAAAATGATTTTGCTCCACATACCGAAGTGTAGTACTGGAAGGGGAAGAGGGAGCAAAACCTCCGTGTATATTCTGAGTGCTGTCACTGAGTTCCTTAAGATGATACAAAACTTCAGAATACCAGTGGGAATATTAATTGTACAGAGCTAAGGGAAGATCAGTAAGGCACACTGGGCTGAAAAAGAGCTGTGTAGACTTGTCCAGGCATTTGCATTCACAGGGTCTTTCTAATACAGAAGTTTCACAGCAATGTCTGCCTGTTTTCCCTGGGGTTGCAGCAGTTTTACATTTGTCACTACCAGCTGTGTATCATTAGTTGCTCCCTAGTGCATCGCACGTGCATGCTTGAACCATGCTGAATGATGTTTTCTGTTTATTGGTTTCCTTAGGGTAAAACTTCTCACTGCAGACAGAAAAGGCATGACCCTTATGTCTATTTGCTGGTTAGTAGGATCACTGGCCATTCAGCATGTTTGAGCAGGTGCAGAAGTACTACAGAAACCCACTAAGATCTGTATATAGTAGATTTCATGCCAGCAATGGCACGCGAGTCTCACATTAACTTTTCTGCATCCGCGTAAATACTGTTAATTTAAAAACTTTCAGTAACTGATTTAGAATGAGAAAGTATCCTCTGTTTACTTCAAACCAATTTAGGGACTGTGCTAGTCTGTAGCCCTTACTGCTGCAGAGTGGCTGCCTGTATGCAAAGTACATTCAGGCAGGTGAACGCTGAAGTAAGCAGGGACAGTTTTCCTCTGGTTGCTCTCCATGAATGGTGTACAAATTTTGCTTAGTCTTCATTAGTACAGCGGCAGTTCCTTTAGTGTGAAAATACTGAAAGCTGAAGGTCCCTTTATAGTTCCCTCTAGAATCCTTTGGCAGAAACGTGAAGGTGAGATCTTAACTCCAGCAGATAAGTCCTGCAGTTATCGGGCTTCAGCCCCCTTCCTCCACACCCTCAACAAATATTCTGTGTTGCATTGTGTGTGTTTTTTTGTTTGTTTTGTTTGATAATTTAAATATGCCTCCGAGATATTTCCAGTGTATTACATAGATTACATGGAAGGTGATACTGCAGTGCACTGCCAAGTCCTTTGCCTGCCTCGGGTCAAAATAGTGGCAAGGTGTTTTGCTGCAATTAAATATGTTTGTTAAATAATGTTTGACATTTATTTACAAGCCCAAGAAGATGACCTTAAAAAAAAAAAAAAAAAAAAAAAAGGAAATGAGAAACAAACAGAAACAAACATACATATGTCCCCAGTAAAGTCAGAGTAGAATCAATGTTAAAGTTTCTCATTTTGCAGTTCTGTTAGGAATGGTAGATTAAGGCAGTGGAATTGGAAATATAACCTTCTTTTGGCTGATAACCTTATTTTTTTCCGCTAGATGCTCAGCAAATCTTTGACATATTGCTCATAGTGGTTAATGTTGTCTTGCTCCTGCTTTTTTTTCTGCTGTACTTATTTTCAGCCCAAGCTAGATTTACCTAATTTGCACAAACTGCCCTTCTGGGGTCCCTATTGAGCACCATTGGTACAGAGCAATTTGTAACATATCATGTTTCATTTCCTTTGAGAAATGACAATTATAGTATAAATGCATTCCTGAATCTCCAGAAACAGCTCTGCATAAGCTCAGGACACTTCTTTTATATATACTGTAGCATGCATGCTATTAAAAATATATATATATATATCTTTTGTTTGTTTTGCTGAAGTCCTCACTTCTGTTCAAAAATATCACTGGAGTTTTACTACCCTTTGACTTATATTACTCTTCCTTCTTGTATACCAAATGTATTTCTTTTTTCACTTTGTTTTGCAAGAGGAATTAGAAGAGTTCATAGGCAGCTTTTTATTTGTAACATGCCAAAACAATGTTTTCACAGTCTCACATCTGTGTGAGATTTGGTATTAAACCCACGTCACCCGTAAAATGTGGTATCAACTGCTATAGAAAGCACACTGCAACAAAGGAGTTGAAAATGGTCTTTGTGTAAGCATAGATCTTACTGTTCTGGAAAACAAAACAAACTTCACTGTCCTTCACCCTACTTTCTTTCAAGCCTTCATTTAGCTGCTGCAATTGATTTAATCAGGCCTCGATACATTCCTATTGCATTTTGGAGAATATTTTCACCTAAGAATTTGCTTTGCTTTATGTTTAATCTAAAGCGATAATCTTGAAATGTGATTCAGCTCTATGGTAAATGCAGAAAACTAAGTCTGTTGGGCTCCCAAAGCACATGCATCTGAAGTTAGGATTCTCTAATTGCACAAACTACTTCAGCGGCTTTCTGGATGTTCTGCTGAACTGTGCAATGCCATTATGGTGTTCTTGTTGATCCGTTGTTTTTTTTTAAATATGTTGTACCAAAATGCTGTGAACTTCTAGCAGAGAATGTTTTTTTCTCTGTGATGTTACTAAATGAAAACTGCCTCTTATCTAATTATCTACATTGCTTGCTACAATATGCACATGAACAATTATTTCAACCCTATGCTCAGGTGTCTGTATTCATGCCTTTTTTCTTTTCCCTGTTTCCCTGTTGTTAGTGGATCTGCTGGAACTGAACACAACAACTGAAATTTTCAGACAGCACAAGTTGAGTCAAAATGACCAGCTCATTGGTGTCCAGGATGTGATCAGCTGTCTTACTACCATCTACAGTGGACTTGAAGAGAAACACAGTGACATGGTTAATGTTCCTCTCTGTGTAGATATGTGTCTTAACTGGCTACTCAATGTGTATGATAGGTAAGTAATATGCTTCTGCTCATGGTGTTTATAGGAATTTAGTGATGTATTAACTTAGTGTGAATGAAGATAGCACATCATGTATCAAAAATGCTAGACTTGTAGGACTGTTATATGAATTTTTCAGGTGTACTTTCTGGACTAAGTGTTCACAGTAGAAAAACAATTCAGCCTGAGGAAGTTCTTTTTCAAAAAGTCATACCTTTTGACAGTTTTGATACAGATATTAAAGTGCAGTAGCTTAAAATGAGAAATTGCAACAGTCCATAGTACAGACCAGTGTTCCTGTACTTCACAGATTTTTAAAATTTTATTTAGTTAATGTGGCAGGGGCCTGAAAGGGTTGTGACAATACGTATGACTGTTTGCCAGTTATATGCTGACTACTTGTTATGTTTTAGCATTCCAGTATTTTAGTCTAATGAGACACTTAGGTTAATTAGACTCCTTGTCATTACTTCTGGAATATTGGAGAGCACATAAAATAATGACTGGGACTTCTTTGGGCAAATATTTTTATTTTGCAGATCTTTGTATTGTGGATGAATTTACATTTCACTTACAGCAGTAGATGAGTGGCTTGCTTCACTTAAATATTGTTGGATATTTAGAGTAAGAGGCTTAATAAGGTCAGAGAATTTTTTCTGTAGTTACTAGGGTTTTATTTTAAAACTGTCACTCGTTATTTTTTTGGTTTACCTTTGTTTCCTAACTTCAGTTAGACGTCAGTTGTTTAATCTGTTCATATTTAAAATGCATATAGTAAGCAACAAACCATTCTCTTTCGTAATGTTTCCTTGGTCCTACTTCCCCTTGCTGTTAACATTGGAAGCATTAGTATAGGTAATTGTTCAAACTGACGAAGGGCTTTAATATTACTTCAAACTTTGAAGAATGGAGGATGAAGGTTACCTCTTACAGCTTGTTTCCTTGCTCCCCTGTCAAATCCGTTCAAGAAAAAAAGTTTTCTTTTGCTGAAAGAGAGCAGGCACCAATTTTCAACTGTATTTTTTTTTTTTTTAATTGGCCTTTAGGAAAGAACTAATTTGTCTCTTGGCATTTCAGTTGTTTATTGCACTGGTGTTATATGTATACAATGTTTCAAATCATTAAACTGTCTACAAAAAGCATCTGTTAGTCGCATGCTATTAACCTGAGATTTAATTACGGATTCACAGATTGATGGCAAGTTAGGAAGTTCTTCAGACTTACCTACAGATGTCTTTGGCCCTTAAAAAGAACCAATTTATTTTTGGAAATAGTAGACAAGGCTGTTGTGTTCTGGTATTTTCTGACACATCAGGAATGATTCATCCTTCAAGCTGAGCAGAGGAGAGAAACAGATTAAATTTACTCGGTGACTTTTACTTCCTCAAGGACTCACGGGTTGTTCCAGAAAGCAACGTTTGCCCTATGGACATTTTGCAAACTTAAAGCACCTTGAGTTAATTAGTCCAGATGATTTTTAAAATAAAATTAAAAATAAATATTTTGCCTTTTTCAAGTGAGAGCCATGAAATAAAGTGATTGATCGATTAAATCATGCAGGCAGGCCTGTATTTAAATCATCCAGAAGCAATAGCTGGTGGTTATTGTTCTGGACTACATACTGTCAAATTTTCTAAAATATCCAATGAAAACGGACCAATAGCTTTCAGTATGGGACAACTGAACAACCCATAAAATCAGTTATTTTAGATATTTTAAAGTCTGTCATACATTATATAAGTATATATATACTACGTACTACTAACTGTGGGCAATGACTCATTATTCAATAAGAATTTCCCGTATGGAAATTTCTATATGCGTTGTGTTTTTATTACCTATTCTTTTTCTAGTTTACCTGACAAATTAAAACATCATGTTGAGTTAATATCCCAGGTTTCTCCCAGCCTGAGTTTTTATGCTCTTGCACTGCAGCCCCTGGGGAGTGGGAGAAATGAGGAACATAGTTTCTGTTTCAGATATCATGGACATGTTGCATCTGTATTTCTTATTCTCGCTGCTCGCAACTGTCACTGCCTTTCTGCATCCACAAATTCTGCTATCTACTGAAATACAATATAGGATAAAAGCACTCTCTCTATTAATGCTGTGGCTATTTTTTTGCACATACTTTTTTTTTTTGTCATTTGTCTATGATACTGTAAGGTAGTAATAGTCATTTTTTGCAGAAAAAAGTTGTTTAATATTCTCTGCAGCTGTTGGATCTCTGAAACAGATAAATTGGGCTCTCCTTGGATGGAGAATCCAAAACATGGATGTGTTTTGGATTCTCCATCCAAAAACAATGCTACAAAGTTAATTTTACTCAACTCTCTCTTGCCTCTCTACCTGTGCAGTATGGTACCCACTGATGAGTATGACCTCTTTCCTTGGGCCTATGTGATTTCCCACTAAGCTAGTTTTCTCTGTGGTATTGCACCTTTAAGGCACTCTCTGTCCCACCATGCCTAGAAAATATGTGAAACTTGGGTGTTTTTTTTGTTTTGTTTTGTTTTTTCTTTTTTCTTTTTTGATGCTACTTTCGGCAGGTTTAAAACTTGAATTAATTCTGGATTCTCTGCCAGCTCCTGACAAGCAGTAGATGAAGGTGCAACAGCGAGTTCATATCTGAGGCATACAGCCCAGGTCCTGCCAGAAACTTAACCACAGACAAACAAATACTCTAGAAAACAAGATTTTTTAAATTTCCTCCTTTCCCTAATCTCTCTAACCACTCTCTTTTCTTTCCAAAGAGAAAGAGGGAAAAAAATGCAGTTTGTTTGAGGACAAAGAATGTCAGTGTCACATTAAGGCCGACAAGACCTTAGAACTGGGGCAGGAGGGCTCAGATATATCTAAGGTGGTGAATGACCTTTTGTAAACATAAAAAGTGCTTGCCATTTTTACCTGAAGACAGATCAGAGGTCAATAATGTGCCATTTTTTATACTGCCTGTCATTAAATTGTCTGAGAATGGGCAACTTTACACCAGTTAATAGAGATATGATGGTTTGGTCTTTCCTTAACCAATATCAGAGTAAATAATGTCTGAGCTGCTGAAGTGGTCTTATCAATTGACTTTGTAATGACAGGCATGCTTGTATTGCTTTGATGTGTGTCATAATAGCATGCTGGCACTTAATTCTAAACACTTGAGCCATAAATTTTGTATGAATTCAAGTTTTAAAGCTTCCTGAACCTTTCCACTGTAAGAGCTTGATTTGAGGTTCTGTATAGATAGTTGTGGGATTCAGAGAGACCTGGAGAGGCTTGAGAAGTGGGCCGATGAAAATGTCAGTATGTTCAGTGAAGGGAAATGGCAAGGGGAAGGAAAAACCTCATGACCCTGAACAGGCAGGATGTCTACTGGCTGGAAAGCAGCTTTGCAGAAAAGATCTTCAAGGTCCTGTTGGAAACCAAGTTGAATACAAACCAACAAAATGTGCTTGTGGCAAAGGCCAACAGGCTCCTGGACTGCATTAGCACTGGTGTTATCAGCAGGTGGATGATGATCCTGTCCTTCTACTCAGCACAGGTGAGGTCATGTATGGAGAGCTCTTCTTGGCAGTACTTGGCTTCCTATTACAAGATCTGAGCATACTGGGTAGAATCTGGTGAAAGGACCGTGGAGATGATTAAGGGATAGAAATGTCTGATGGATGATGAGAGGTTGAGAGCTGCAACTGTTTAGCCTAGAGAAAAGACTAAGGGGGATCTCATCTGTGTGCACTGATACCTGATGGGAGCAGAAGAGAGGATAAAGCTGGGCCCTTCTTACTTGTGCCCAGTGACATAACAGGAGGCAGTGGGCACAAACTGAAACACAGGAAATTCCAGATAAATATGTAAGAAAAAGATTTTTGCATTGTGAGGGTAATCAAGCACAGTGGGATGGGTTGTCCAGAGACACTGTGGAGTCTCCATCCTTGAAGTTTTTCAGTACCCAACTAGACAGCATGGTCCTGGGCAACCTGCTTCAGGCGAGTCCACTCTGAGCGGAGAATTGATTTCACAGCCTCACTGATTTTGTATCTCTATAAGCTGGGCAAACTTAAAGCATTGAATAAGAAGTATCAATGCTACAAAATCTGTAGATTTAGTGTGAGGTTTTGTTGGTGGTTTTCTTGTGTGCATGCTTTCTGTGTTGTTCGCTTGTTTGTTTTATTATAGATAAAACTTCACTGCTAGAATTTAGCTATTTCCAAGAAAAAGGTTGGGGAAAAATACGTCACTCTTTAGAAAAATGTAATATTGTAGGCTTTTGAATGCCATTTACAATTTATTAAGGAAGTGGTTTTTGTGCAAAGTAGCTTTTTCAAAGTCCCTGCAACAACCTGCTGAAACCTGGAGAGCTTTGAAGCCTCCATGTGCGTGCCCTTACCTTTAAGCTGCCGAGTTCTCCTGAATTTCTTCCTTTAACAAACAATTGCACAAACACTCTAGGCAGTCCTTAATTAAATCAAACACAAGTGAATGTTCTGCTTTATTTTTCCTTTGAATACAAATTTAAAACACAGATAACCTTACTCGGGAAAGAACACTGAAAGCATTATCAGAGTTGCAAAAAGAACCGTTTGTGAGTTAGGCTCTGCCAGAATGATATCTTGTCTGTGATTGAAAGAGGTAATTTGAAGCTAAGCTTGAATGTATAAAATAGGTGGCACTTTTACAACATTCTGGAAAATTGGGTCCTGGTTTTCAAGCTAGGCAGTAAAAGTAATGGGCGCTTTTGATTAATTTGGCAATAACTTCTCTGTACCTCTGTTTCAACTTGTGGGATAGAGAAGATAATACCGTCTAGTCTCACAAGATTAGGTGATGGTTGTGAAGACAAATGCATTAATATTTGTAGGGTGGTTAGGTAGTGTACTGAGAAACCAGGAATAAATTAATAATCTTGTATTCAGTGCAACATTTGTGAAATAAATTAGATAGCAGAACATATGTTGATTGGGGTGGATATAAACGGATATCTAATAACCACTCCAGAAGTAATTAAAGGGTATATTCCATCACAAAAGTGATCAAACCAGTGTTTTGGATGATATTAATTTTATTATAATTTTACTTGCTGGAGAAGGACTCATCTAACCTTAAACGCCGTGTGCAAATACATGCAATTTAACTGCTGTTCTCATGGTCTGTTTGCTGTGTCTCACCTAAAGACAAATTGTGTGTGTTTTCTAGTCTTTGGAAACAGAAATCATCAGATCTCTCATAGAATATGTTTCTTGCACTGATCTTGAACTTTAAAATTGTCCTTTTCCATATACACGGGTTTTATTGTTTCAGATCTGTTTGAACAGTGTTTTTCTTGCAGGTTTAAAATCACTTGCTTTGATAGCTCTTTGTTAAGTTTGCTGAAGGTTTGCCTTGTGCTTTGGAGGTTTGTGGTTTTCTTTTCACATTGGACAAGAAGAGCACCAGGTCATGTTCCTTAGAAAGAATAACAGCTCCACATTGTCTAATTACTGCATGTCACTGACTGTGTGTTGGTGCACATGTATATCAGAACATTTTAGAAGGAAAAAATGAAGTAGAAGAAATTCCCTCAATATGAAAGCTTGGTGTTAGATCAAAGTGCTTGTTTCATGCTAGATTTCTTGCTGCATGCTTATATGCATCTTTTCAGTACGTTTCTCATTCTAAAGTCATGTCATGAATTTTATAGAGCTAAATTTCTGCCCTTTTGGAGCAGCGTGCACTGTTTTGACATTCAGCTGAGTTTTTGTAATGAAAGCATTCTTAATGTGTTGCAAAGTGTTAATTTGTTTTGAGATATAGAACAGAACTCACCGATGACTTTTTGTTTTGAATAGACTTGAGTTATACCGAAATGAAATTACTACATTACATTGCTCTATTTTTATAATTTCAGTGGCCGAACTGGAAAAATTCGAGTGCAGTCCCTGAAAATTGGTTTGATGTCTCTATCTAAGGGCCTACTGGAAGAGAAGTACAGATGTAAGAATGTATTTTATAAAATGCATTTTTGTATATAATTTAAAGTCGCATATATTAATGATGCAAATTGTTGGAAAATTTGCAGTATTACATTTCTTGAACCTGCAGCAAGAGTGTTTCCTTATGAGTAAGTGACAAAGAATTGTTTTCGTAATCACCTGTGACATTGGAGAAAGTAGGATCTATATCCTGACTGGAAAGTATTGATGTGAGTTATGCATTGTCATATTTCACAGCATTACAATTCTTCCAAAAGCAAAGGAAAATGTAGCTGTGTAGAAGCTAAAGAAGTGGTCTATTTGACTAATTTTCTTTAACTCTTTTCTGATTTTAACAAACAAAAACAAGCAATTTTTTTTTATGAGTATGAGAAAGATGTTTTGAATTCTGAAGATAATTTTCCAGTACATGTGCTTACTGCCAGAATTGTACAATGAAAATTTAAATGATATTGATTTAAATAACCTTACAAGCTTGAGAAATACTGAGTAGTTTGAAAATATTAGCTGAAAATATTTGATCAAAATAATTGCAGGAGTAGAAGAGAATCAATAAACCTTATGACAGAGCCTCATGAGAAATACAGAATGAGAGATTAAGCATTTTATTAGAGCATCATAGGTGATTGACAGTTATATATTAGGCACATAGTCTTAAAATTGCTTTTCATTGCAGTAATTCCCTTAGGCGTTTGGAGAAACCATATAAAATGGTTAGAAACAGCATTTGCCATGGGCTTTTGAAGTTCTGCATCAATTTCTGCTTTCTTTAAAAATGTTTGTAAGCCATCTTGTAATCCTGGATTCAGAATTTCAGATGCTGAAATATGCATAAGCTATTTGTACTTTTCCTCAATGCTTATGTAGTGAGGCATATTTCAGCATCTGAAGTAGAGCCCTTACTAAGACTTTGTTTTTTAATTTCTTTGTCATTTGACGTATCAGTGAAATAGTCCATAGCTAAATGGTCTTGTGGGCATATCTTTGTTTAGCAATGACAATTCAGAAGGTAATTTGCAATTTGGTGCAAAATTGAATTTTTTTTTACAGCTCGGGAGTTAGACTGCGGTTCACAGAATGATAGCCCTACAAAAAGATGGTTAAAAAAATAATTCCTACTGAGAATAAACTCACTTAAAACTGCTGTCACTAACCAGTTAGTATACTTGCAGTTGCTTAATAATACAGGCCCTGACAGCAAAATGAGGAAATGACTGCAGTGGATTAGTTTTTGTGTCTTTGCTTTGTGCCTAATGGTGAAATAAAAGCAGCAGCAGATCTGCAGTTCTTTTTTAAAAGACCAAGAAAATTAATGCAGAATAAGTCCCAGGAGAATTTCATGCCAAATGGTCATAACTTCAACTTGAAATACATCTGAAACTGAAATAGTAGCATAGCCTCCTAGGGCAGAGAATTAATAGTCAGTTAATGCATGCACTTTTTTTTTTTATCAGTATGCCTGGCTGTGATATCTTTTGTGTATTATTAGCTTTATTGTTTCTTTCTTGATTAGCCATGGAAATGTCAGAAAGGAAAATATTTCTTCAGTGTGAAAGAAATTTTGTGGAGAAACGAATGAAATTGCAGTATATGGGTTGTTGGCATTTGGTGGGAATGCAGTCAGCATTTTGGGGTCATCACATGTGTCACAAACTGACCTCCAGTGTGACCTTTCTTGCTTTTTATCATCTCCTACTACTCGTATACTGCTGAGACAGATTTTCTTATATCTGATGAGTGCTTTCAGATTCTCTTGTGAAAAATATTGATAATACTAATATTTTGAAAAAAAAATGAAGAAAAGCCACTTGAAAGAAAAACAGACCCCCAAATATGAGTCCTTTATGTGAATTTCTGCCTTCTGATTTTTCCTTTCTCACACTAGTTCCTGATGTTTGCCTTTTCTTTTTGGCTGTATTTCTTCTAAGTATTTCTGAGTCTTTGGCAATCCCGGGCATTGTAAGGTGTGAGCAGGCATTGTAAAGGTGTGGTTGGAGTCCTTAAGCAGGGCATGGACTACACTGACAGTGAATTAAATGTTGCTCAGGTAGAAAGGCATTTCTTCTCAGAGTGGCTGGTTGTAAAACAGGCAAGTTTCTTGTTTTTAAGAAAAGTTTTGTTTGGACCTTTCAATTGTTGTAAATTGCTTATCCAGCTTTCCACTCAGGTGTTTTCTGTCTCAGCCTGCACAGTTTCGGTTTTCAGGAATCAGTTTGAAGAAACGTAATTTCTGGGCTGCTGAGATGTTAGATTTCTGAAATAATATGATAAACAAGGAATGACAATTCCAATTTGCCACTAAAGTTGACCTTCATCTTTCTCTCTTCTATTTTGGGGAAAATCAAACTTTTGCACTTCTTTTTCTACTATCAATCTTTTTTTTTTCTTCTATCTTTTTACCAGCCAGCATTAGTTGCATTCACTTCCATTAAAAATAGCAATTTTGTTGACCACGCATTCATTTCTAATATAGGTAGATCTTCTCAATTCAACCATTTTTAAAGGTTTTATTTTTCAAGTAAGCTTCTTTTAAATACACTGCTCTGCAGTTGACATGAGAATGAATCTTTAATTTAAAAAAATCTCAATTACTTCCGAAAAAACATTGAAGCCTCAATTAAAGAATGCCTATTCTTGAAAATGCTTAAAGACATGCTTAGCTTCAAGCAGATGCCTGGGTGCTCCTGTGAATAAAAATGGACCTGTGAACATAATCACATTGTGGTAAACTGTTTACATCTCCAGTTATAGAGCAAATGGTTCAGGGCCCCCTCTTTATTTTTTCCATTTGAAAGGCTGATTATCTGATCTAGCTGTATCAATGTTATGCTCTATTTGGACCCCAAAACAAAGGGGCATATGTGAGCTACCTGTGGAAAATGATGGCTGGCCTTACCTTGCCCTCACATAATTCCTGGTGATTTTGGGGGAAAGAGTTGGTTGACTTTCATCAATGAACCCATCTCCCATGTCTGCCACTTCACAGCTGCTTTTTGAATCTCCTTTGCTAGAATACAACTCATGGGTTTTTATAAGGATGTTGTTGGCCAGATAGTAGGAACATTTTTGCTTTCTGTGCCTTTAGTTGAACATTGTCACACTAATGGCATTGAGGATTTGCAGGGAGGAGGACACCATTCATTAACTCCTTTGGACACTGACATTCAATTATATGGCACAGATACCAGTGTTAAGTTGTTGTTGCTGTTGTTTTTTCTGGGGTATTTTGGAGGAGTTTGAGCTCTCCACTGTATTTGCTGATTTCCTCCTTACATCAGCCTAAGCTGTTCACTCTCCTTCTCTATCCTGCCATGTCATTGTTCTTCTGTTTTTTGGCTTCCAATCAACTGAAGCTTTCGGGCTTGGGAAAGTTTCCTCCTCCTCCCAGTTGCAGCAGAGAGCAAATTGCTCTTGCGGTGCCTGTTTCCACTGACACTGCCTGATTGAAAAATCAAGCAGGTATTTTTTACCTTCTCATTTTTTGAACTGGGCTCTTACGTACTTGAAAACTATTCCAGCTGCAGCTGCAAACCTACAGCAGGGCAGTGCTTGTGCTGTCAGTGCTGTTGTCCATGAGGATTGTCCTACTGCTAGGTGCTGAAGATGCTGGAACATCTGCTTGTCTAGTCAGGACAAATATAAGAAACTCTAAAAATTCATTCAGTTGTCTGGATTTCTGTTTTGTGAAAATCCTTTCTTCTGCCTCAGCTCCCTTTCCAAGAGAAAAGATAGGAGCCGTCTTTCTGAAATGTGCTGGCAAAGCTTGACAGTTACTCCAAATGAAGTATAAAACATTTTATGGAGCATAATAAAACAGTTTCTCTTGAATGTTTCTGAACAAAGCTTGTCTGTTTCTCAATCACAAGTGCAATCAGATTGAATTTTCAAATTTCTTGTCTTTCTAATCTATTAACATTTGTTCAGGTAGGAAATGTGAAGTAGGAGTATAGTAGCATAGTACTAACGACTTTTTTTTTTTTAAAACATTATTTGGAGCTTTAATCCAAGGCAGCAACTGAGTGCAAAAAGAGATTGTAAAAGCCAACTTTAACTGAAAACCAAGAATTCATGATTCTTTTGTAACTCACACCATCTGCAGAACTTTTCTAAGGCTCTTTTCTAAGAAGAAATGTGTTTAAGATATTTCAGAAGAGATTAATCTTGTGACTAAATAAGAATCTACACAACTATAAAGTTCATAAATTGAGGATTGTTGGAGTAATGTGGGTTTTTAGCTGAAATTTTTAACACTTGAAAATCTCCAGAGAGCTCAATCAGATTTATAGAGAAACTAAGAAGTATTTTCTGAGCTGTGCACAGGTCTATTAATTCAATACTTTTCTGAGACTCTTAAGTAGGTACAAGCACTATCTTTTTTCCCAGTAAGTGTCTGTGCTGCGAGCAATTTACTCGATCCTTTCAGCCTCAAATTTTTCTGTTGCATCAGCTTCCCAGAGCCCCACTTATGCTGCAGGGCTCATCATGTGCCTTAGGAAAGGGAATCAATAAAAAAAACGTGTGTAGAAACAGATGTGGTTTTCTAGGAAGCAAACATGATTCCTGTTGAGCACAAAAAGATATTTCAGTTTTGTCATGTCTCTGTCTTTGTCAATAGCTGGTCATGAGTAGTAGGAGCTATAATAATGTTATGTATTGGGAAGTACCTTATGTAGCTGTATGGTTCAGTTCATCTGGCCTGATTGCTCTCGGTTGTATTGTTACAGATCCAACAAAAGTAGTCAAAGTAGTTAAGATTTAGGAGAGGGTACACTGTTGGAAACGGGCAGGCAATCATCTGTCCCTACATCTGGATTAAAGGAATGACAAAACTCAAGCTGTTGTTTTACTGAGTAAGAGGGGCGTGGATGAAAATGAAACGAACTGGTGCCTCTTGTTGGTATTGCAGATCTCTTCAAGGAAGTGTCAGGTCCCACAGAAATGTGCGACCAGAGGCAGCTTGGCCTGCTGCTGCATGATGCCATCCAGATCCCCCGGCAGCTGGGTGAGGTGGCGGCTTTTGGTGGCAGCAACATTGAACCCAGCGTGCGCAGCTGCTTCCAGCAGGTGAGACAGCAAAAACTTCATGGGAAAAACCTGTCATGAGCTCTGTAAGATTTACCTGGTGTAAAAATAGCAGAGGGACTTAAAAACTCAACTTGCCGTTAGTTTTCTTAAAGAAACAAATATGCTCCTGCAAATGAATTGTTAATATTACTGGGAAGTTATTGATAAAGATGAGCTGTGAATATTTGATTCATCATTTAGGAGACAATCAAATTATTTTCTAGCAAAAGAATGCATAAATATTGGTGTTAGTGACAATATTAGCTGCTATGAGTGGTGTTAAAATTTTTGTAGCAGCCATTTTACCCTGCTTCACATCATTCAAACCTGATCTTGTAGGGACTGTGTACCCGTTGGAACAAGATGTGATCTCAACAGAACAGGAAAATGATGGCAATAGTAATTTTTGACCCTATGCAGCAGGAAATTATTTAGCACTGTTTTTCTGACAGTAGAGCTTGCAGTTGCATGAAATTTCAACCACAGTCATTTATATTTCGTGAGCCTTTATGCAGCAGATCAGAACATAAAATAAAGCTGTGTTACAGCCTGCTGTCAAGTTCATACCGCATATAGTCAATTAATGAGGCTGCAAGGAGCTTCTATCTTTTAAAGAAGATGAGAAGGAAGATGTCGCAATGGAACACAACCTAACTTAGGATTTGTCAGGGATGCCTAAGGCTCTGGCTGTGTGGTAGTGATAACTGTACATCCAGAGTACATTACTTCTCTGAAAGTGACTGCTTTATGCATTGTCAGAAATTATATATGGATTAAAATATCACAATATATAAAATTACTGACTTGAATATCTGCAGTTTTATTGAATCCAGCAGATTAAGTGTTACAAAGAACTTGTAATAAATTTTTCTTTCACCATTCTTTATAAAATAGACACTTGCTTTCATCCTGTGCTGTGAAAATCCAGTTATGCTACCTTTTTTTTTTTTTACAGCTATTTGTTTATTTAGCTTTTTAAATTCATTTCTGAACTCTGAGATGATTGAGGTTGAGAGACTGTATGTAGAAATCTTGAATAATTTGCTGGATACATATGGAAGTTGTTTTAACCAGTTAATGTTAAAATCTCTTAGGTTTTAACGTTGCTGTTTCAGACAACAAGGGATGATGATTGGCTTATCTATCATTGGCCTCAAGTGGTTCAAGTCATACTAAAATGAATTATTAACTTGTTAGTGGCAGACTGTGTAGCACAGAGGAGCAATCTTATATGTTCCTCATCTGCCCAATTTCCCACACTGTTTATCTGTGAGTGAGATACAGTAGTAAGGTGATATTAATTATATAAGGTGTTTTATAGTATTTTATACTGATGATCCATTTGCATCTCTCATCTCACATGAGTGCCTCAAGTTCTCTTGTGAGGTCTCATCTAGAGTACATCCAGGCATGAGACCCCCAGCAGAAGAAAGAGGTGGAACTGTAGGAGTGGGTTCTGAGGGCCACAAAGCTGATCAGGAGGCTGGAGCACCTCTCCTTTGAGGGTAGAGGCTGAGGGAGATGTGCCTGGAGAAGACTCCAGAGAGACCTCATTATGGCCTTCCTTTATGGCTTATAAACAGGAGAAGAACTGGCTTTTTACATGGTATGATAGTGATAGGAAAATGGGGAATGGTTTAAAACTAAAAGAGAAGATATTTAGGTTAGATGTTAGGAGAAAATTCTTTACTCAAGGGATGGTGAGACACTGAAACAGGTTGCCCAGAGCGATAGAAGAGAAGTATCCGGGGAGACCTTATTGCGACCTTCCAGTACTTGAATGGAGCATATAAATAGGAGGGGGAATGGCTGTCTGCGAGGGTAGATAGTAACAGGACAAGGGGGAATGATTTTAAACTAAGACTCGGAGGTTTAGGTTAGATACTGAGAGGAAGTTTTTCATACACAGGGCGGTGACCCACTGGAACAGGTTGTCCAAGGGGTTGTGGATGCCCCATCTCTGGGAGCATTCAAGGGCAGGCTGGATGAAGGCAGCTTGGTCTTGTGGTTGGTGACCCTGCACACAGCAGGGGGGTTGAAACTTGATGATCATTGTGGTCCTTTTCAACCCAGGCCATTCTATGATTCTATGATTGTATTATTGTGAATACCCCATCTATTGCGGTGATCAAGGCCAGGTTAGATGGGACCCTGGGCAACCTGATCAGGTGGGTGGCAGCCCTGCCCATTGCAGGGGGTTGAAATTGGATGATCGTTAAGGTCCTTTCTAACCCAATTCATTCAATGATTCTATGATTTATAATTAGGAAAGCACAAGGTATGCAGCAGGATGTCAGAGCTATCTCATCCTAGTGAAAACAAGTATTTTGCTGGTGGGGAAAGCACATTATTCCTTTTTTCCTCCTAGCAGCAAAAACAAAAAGGCTTGAGTTTAAGAAGCCTTGTGTTGCTTTTAATCATGTGTTACAATTTTAAGTATAGCTTTCATTTTAAATTGCATTCTGTTACAGTGAGCTCAGAAAGGCAATGCCTATTCTTATTGCTGATATTGCTGACAAATAGGATGAACGTAATTCCTTTATAGCTAGGTTCCTCTATCAGTTACAACTTGAATGCAAACATGTTTATTTGATCTTAAAACAGTCATGCTATCATGTTAGCTCGGCTGCATTCTTTCAATGACTGCATATAAAGTGACAGATTTATTTTTCTCTTTAAAAAAAAAACAAAACTTCTGTATTTAACATGCTAACTGGAGAGAATACAATGGGCTCAGAATACAGCTTAAATTTTTTTCATGAGTCTTATGGCAGTTACTAGACCCTTGCAGGCAGTACTGTCTTCTAGCAATCTGACATCAATGTTAAATGACAAGATTGCCATATTGGAAATGCAGAAGATTCTTCCCTTTAGTGCTCTCTCCCTTTTTTTGAGTCCTTTCGGTTCAAACATGCCTTTATCGTGGACTGCTCCATCTTTGTTACCACCTGTCTCCTCTATCCCGGATGTTTAGCCCTTTGCTTTCTAACTGTCTGTCTTGTTTTCTGTATTTGCATTAAGACTGTTTCATGTATCCTTTAACAGGTTATTTATTAATTTGACACTGAATGGATTAACATAGGGTTGTATTTTTTTTTTATTCTAAAGAAAAATTGTTTGTTGAGGCTTTTAAAATTTTATTTCTTTTTATTTTTATTATTTTAAATTCATATATATGTATACTTTCCACAGAACCACAATAAGCCAGAAATTACTGTAAAACAATTTATAGATTGGATGCACTTAGAGCCACAGTCTATGGTATGGCTACCAGTTCTGCACCGCGTGGCAGCTGCGGAAACAGCAAAACATCAGGCCAAGTGTAACATCTGCAAAGAATGTCCAATTGTTGGCTTCAGGTAAGAGAAGGGGAGCTTGGAGCAGAATTTCTCAGAAAATATCTACTTTTTCACATACCACAAGTTACATGTTAGTTACATATTTGCTTTTTTTACCATTTTACCCATTTAAGATAGGAACTGCCACCCCTAGTTAGACCACAGTGTGGATCTCTTTTGAGGAGCACCTGAACCACTATGTTTCTGGCTCATCTAGTGCCACTGGTAAATACGAAGCGGTCTTGTGACTGACAGATGAGAAGAATGGGCTGTTATAATATTTTGGCACTGGTGGATGCAAGAGGCAGCAAATGGAAGTGTAAATGCTCTCCGTATGTTCTGTGAGCACAAGAGCAAAAGAAACTGATCAGTAAGAAAAAAAAAAAAGCTCATCTATGTCTCACATAGAGCAAGAGGTGAATTGGCTACCTGCCCCGATCTCCTCCATAAATGCTGTGAAGCAGTCAGTCATGTCAGCTAGTACTAACTCCCTTCAGCAGCAATCCTTCCTTGCTTGGCACAAACATTTATACGTTACTGTGATGAAACTTGCACAGTCTTGCACAGTTTCTATCTTGAAGCACTGAACATGGTATAAGTTTAGGCTGTTCAACGTAAGCTGTGAATTCTCAAGGGAAGAATGGCTCCAAGGATATTCTTGTTATTCTCCTGAACAGTATATGCTTTTACTGTGAATCATGAGGCTTTGGTTGTTTGGTGCCCTTTGTGAGTACTGTTACAGCTAACATACATCTGTGTGTTGATTGCTCCAGATTATAAAAGATGCAAAACGAATTAGGGAAGCAGATCTAAATATAACTGTTCACTTTTCCACTATTGTGGTTATATAATTCAGTGTTTTATGTAGGAATGATAAATTGGTCATATCTTTAAGTGATTTTGAGGATTTTCTTCAGATGCTGAGGCAGATGAGTCATTTTTGTTCCTTATGTTTTCTCTTTCTGCTTGCTTCTGCTATGTTAAAGGATAGTAATGTGAATCTTTGGTCAGACTCATCGCACCTAGCTTTAGACGTGCAAACTTTAGTCAGTCTTGTAAGAGCTAGTGGTTGTCTTCTTTCACGATAAATATGGAGGCGTTAAGTACTTCCAGAAGTTATTAATCTGATCAAAGTCTTTTGCCTGTCTTATGAGGAGATGAAAGATAGATGTTTCAATTTTTCTTAATTAACACTTGTCAGAGTGTAGAGAGGCTAAGCTCCAGTTTATATATCTTGTAGATGCCTAAGTTGGAGCTGATGCACCTTGTCTATATTGAAATATCTAGTGTGGAAAGGGAGGACGTGGAGGCAGAAGAGAAGGAAAGACAAAAGAATTACTCATTTTTAACTGCCTCTAGTGATACTAGAGATCTGAAAGGAAAAAAAACAACGTGTCTAGCATCTTAGCAGTAGGCAGATGCTGCAATTTAATACATGGGCTCTTGAGTAAAAACGACAAGCTTTTTTGTCAGCGTCCTTAAAAGTGAACCTTTGCATTTATAAACATTTATTGTCATGCAAAAGAAAACATGAAATTCACTGGGGGAAAAATGTGGATGGGTACTGAAAACAGCTCTGAGGAATCAATTTAATTTAAACTTAAACTATTCAGTAGCTATTCAATTTGCCTCAGCTAGCTCATTTTAGTTTCAGACAAATGATATAACCTCATCCAGTCAGAACTGCTGTACTATAAAAACAGTGGTGGGTGGAGTCTGGAAATGAATCGTTACATAATCCAGTTTGGGCTTAAAAATAAATAAAAAGCTATCATTCTCCTGGTGGCTATATTTAGTAAAAAGGATATTGTATGCATTTTCTGCTTTGTTGCTTTGCTTATGCATATAGATGCTCCAAAGGAAAACCTGAATAAATAAATCAACTTAATGTTGATTTTAGGAAGCTCTAATCGCTTTCTTTAATGTCCCCACAGGTACCGGAGCTTAAAACATTTCAATTATGATGTCTGTCAGAGCTGCTTCTTTTCGGGCCGTACAGCTAAGGGGCATAAGTTGCATTACCCAATGGTGGAATATTGTATACCGGTGAGTACCAATTTACTGCCCATTCTTAAGGGATTGTTTTCATATTATTTGTAATCTAAATAATTTTTAACAGTCCTCTGACACCTTGATATTCGCCAGGCTTTCTTTTCCATCTGTCTTGTAGGGCCTGTCTTCTCACAGTTCTCTTTGAAAGTCATCTGGTGCTTCGCTAGTGCTGCTGATTTTTGTCAGGCACTGTGTTCAAATTCTGTAGAAACGGGGAGAATGGTTTAATCCTGGTACCCACTTCAGAAATATTCACTGAGGGAACTTCATTTCTTTTGTAAAAATAAAACTGGAATCTTGAATATAATTGCAGTGCTTGAATGTGTGCACATGCATATGCACTGTTTTAAGAGAACATGTTTGAGAAAGGGACTCACTTTACTACTGCCATAACACATAATAATGTTTTATACTCATAGAATCAGAAAATCCTGAGTTTGAAGGCCCACAAGGATCATCTTAAAATAGTTTTAAAGATTCATGGTCTTTGCTTTTGTGTTGAAGATCTATTGCTTGCATCATGAAGTTGGACAAATGTTGTGTTTCCTCTTGAGTAATTACTGTTTACACAGTTGTTTAAAAATTGGTTGGTTGGCTGGAAGAAGAAAAAGAACTACTTTTGATGGTTTCTAACTGGTAATAATTTGAGAGTTTTCCCTGTGTTGGCTAACAGAAATTAATTCACAATGTAATTTTTTGCTGATGAAATATTCAAACAAGATTTTTCTAAGGAAGTTTGTAAGACATTATTTTAAGTGCAGGATTGGGCACCACTTTTGTGGGATTCTTTTTTTTTTTTTTAAGACTAATCTGATAGCTTTTCAGAAGAATTTTCATTCAATCATAAAATTTAATAGTATAATATGTATATAATTTAAGTAAGAGTGCTAAAAGTTCTGTATGCTTAGAACAAACTCAGATCAGAAATGACCCATTATATGAACAGAATTAAGATATGGCTATTTAACTTACATAATCAGTACCTATATGCAGTTCATTTTAACTATTATTTGAGTTGAGTTACAATTGAAGAACTGATTTCACAAGAAGAATCTAGTGCTATTGATTACTGAATCATAGGATCATTTTGAGTTGGAAGGGACCTTCAGAAGTCATCTAGTCCAGCTCCCATGCAAACTAGATAATGTCATTCAGATCCTCCTCCAGATATTGCTACAAATTGATCCTCAAAGATGATAGAGCTATGAAAAAGGTCACCTTTACTTACTTTACTTACTTTATTACTGCTGTTTATAGCAATGTCCTGTTATTGTTGGTGTACTGATTTATTGCTAAGCCTCTCTACAATTTGAATTCAATGCAATATAGTATTCAAGAACTTGTGAAATTGTTTGCAGCATGTTAGTAGAATAGCTTATATATTTAGATGGAATGATGCCCAAAAAATAGCATAGTGCTGAGTCTGTGCAATAAAAAAACAATAATAAAAATGGAGGTACCAAAGATTAATGAATTATTACTTAGAATCCATTAAATTACAATACAAATAGTCTGAACAGAAAGAGTGCATCTAGTCTGCTAAGATTAGCATGATTTTAGAACTTTATCAGCTTGATTCAAATGCAGGTCATGTTATTTTTGTGACCTGTGATGTATCAAGAGTACTAGCAATAATTAGAAAAAAACAAACACTTAACTGCTTGATAAAGCTGACATTTCAAACTGGAGCTTAATCACAGATTGAGGGAAAACCTTTTAATTGCCTTCCGGTAAGTTATTCAGTGTTGGGATATGAAGGGATTTCTCAGAAGCTTTGCTACTTAAATTTAATATAACTCAAAGAATGGCTTAAGGAATCTGCATTTAAAATTATATTTGCAAGAGGAAGATCCTCCACAGTGTTTGTGTCAGGAGGAATTCCTTTCATAATTTCAGAATAAGGTCAGATAGTTGTGTATTGCTACTGAAGCCCAATCCATAATGCCGTTTAGTGTTCTTCTTAGTTTACAGTTTGGTTCTGTTGATGCTGAAAATTGAAAAAATTTATGATAACTATTTTCGTCATATTTTTTTCTGTAATTCACTGTAATCCTACAGTTAGAATCCAGCATCTAAGTCAGGAATACTCTTAAGAACTTAGTTTTCTTTTAAATCCAAGCAGAAATAGTTACTGCATCAGTTTTCTTTCTCCAAACTATTTTGACTTTACAACTCCTGTATTCCATAGCAAACCCTTAAAACCAGCTAATTTGATGTAACATACGGATCTCAGATCAGCAATGCCAAAAACTTTGTCATTGCAAGCTTGATTTCTGTTGAGGTCCTGACCTCTGTGTCACTACACACACACCTGGCACAGCCATTAACTTGAGGAACTTTTTTTTTTAGCCTCTCTGTGCAAAATAGTGGTTGCAAAGGTTAACCTCTTCAAGGAAATCAAAAATAGCGAAGACGAAATGGATTTGACGTGTTGACAGAGAGAACTCTAAAATAATTCTTGGTGCATCTGAATACAATTGGAATCAACTGACTGTATGTCACTTCAGGACATACCTCTCTGTTCTAGGAGCTCTCTTCTATGTTATCTTCCATTACATTTTGTTTGCAAATGGACTACTGTAAATTTTGAATGACTGGGTCTTCAAAAGAATTTAATGTGGTGTCCAAAATAAATATTTTCCTAATGACTGTGTTTTTTAATTTTAGTATTTTTTGTTGGCAGTTTACCTTGCAAAATAAATGAGCATAATTTTATTACCTTAAAGAAGCTCAGAACAGGATAAGAAAGATGTCAGAAAGCATTAGCTGAATTTTACTTTACCCTAGAGTGAAAATTTTGCTTCAGGCACAATAAGGCTTATCTGCAATAGTGCCTGCTAAGGCTCCTCCTCTAGGTAAGTCATCAAAAAGCTTAATGGCTACTGACAGACAGAGAAGACAGTTACATTCCTGAACATTAAGCAGCCTCGATGTTTTCTAAGCAACTGACATAAGAAAGTCAGTGGTTTCATCTTGACAAGTTTCTCAATTCACTGAGGGTGACACTTCACTGTTAACAAAACAGGGTTGTTCTATGGGGAAGATTAGAGAAAACAGCAAGAATGGGCAAATCTGAGTATTTTATATGCAAAACATTGCTTCCAGCTGTGGAGCTCAGAGATTATTACTCCTTTCCCTGAAAAAAAAAAAAAAAAAAAAAAATCTTTGATATCAAGCAGCTGCTCAACATGCTTTCCTCTAAGTCTCTCTGTTCCGGTTACTCAGCTAGCTACCTTATATGATCTGCTACTCTTTTGCAACTTAACTTGTAAAATTCTGAGTTTAAAAAGTTGCTTTTGAAATTACAGCTTGATTTCATAGCTCACAAAATTTGTAATGCCTCTTGGTGAAAAAGTGCTATGAAGTGCCTCTATTAGAAAGTGATCAGAGAAAGGTCATCTTCATAGTTCTACACAGTGTAAATATCGCTGATCCACTAGTGACAGACATAAATACATTTCTTGTGTCTTTAATAACCTGATTTTTTTGTGGTATCTTCTCTCTTTCCTCTATCGAGGACCATGAGATGCTACTTAAAAGTGCAGGTGTGTTGCCGAATGAGAAGGAATGTGTAAATTTGAACATATGCTCAAGTTATTGGAGAATTGGTTGCATCTGTATCAATTTAAAATATATGAATGTATGAGGGTTGCTCTAAAAGTAATGCTTCCTATTTTATTCTGTTGGCCCACAGTGTCAGAGGCAGATGTTGGTGGTATAGCAGCAGCTATACCAGAGGCTGAAGCTTCCCACTAATATTCCATTAGATTTTGTTACTGTGTGACAGATGGCAGCAGAGGGGCAGTCTGAAAAAATGGAGTCTGACATGGAAGTGCAGATGGAGCAAAGGTGTGTCACTGAATTTCTCCATGCAGCAAAAAGTGGCACCCATTGACATTGATAGACACTTACTGAATGTTTATGCAGATAAAGCGGTGGATGTAAGCTCAGTGAGGCAGTGGATGGTGCATTTCAGTAGTGGTGGCTGTTGTTGTTTCTGTGGAAATAAATAGGAGGCATTCATTTTGGAGCAATTGACATGTGTGAATATTTATTATATATCAAGTACAGTCTGGTTAGTGGTGCAGAATCTACTTAATGTTACAGATTAATCAAATGTCAAGAAAGAAAATATGGAGATGTAAAAAAGATTTTCTCTTAAAAAAATCTTAAAATTTACCTCTCTCTCTCTATATATATATCTATACACAGTATATACCTATTCATCTTTTAGAGCTCTCCCAACAGTTTTTTTTTTTACATTCTTTGTACTTTTTCCCAATGAAGAGTTGTCCTATTACTAATGCATGAAAAATATATCATGATCTTTTTCTTAACCTACTAGGAAAACTACGCCCAGCATCTTCTGTATTTTCTACTGTTTTCCATACAAATTCAAAAGTTGCTTAGGTATTGGTTTACAAGGATTTTTTTCTGGTTCTGCTTTGACTTATGACTCCATTTATTTCTGGCTGTGTGCTAAGAGTGCTAATGCTAGTTTGTCAGTTATTTCATATATTTTCTTTGAGACATAAAGAGAGTTTGTTAATTATTTATGTATGCCAGCCATGGATCTTAGTCATTCTTTCCTAAGCATTTTTTAAGAACTAAGGTTTTAAATTGAGGCTGACAGAATAGTCTTTTGCCTGAGAAGTTGGTTTGTTGGTTTTTTTTTTTCTTTGCTTTTTGGAGTACTTCTGTTATTAGTTTTAGTATTTGTGCTATTGACCTATGTGGACCTAAGCCAAGATGTCATGATGTAAGGTGTTGTACAAGTCACCTGTTGTTTCTAATTTAATAGATAGATTCTACACAGCAGCTCCTGGCTATTCTTTTTCAGAAGATAAATGTTACAGCACCTCTCTTTTGGCATGGTTTTTGATTGGATTGTGTAGTATGGCTATGGGCAAAAACATACAATAAATACTTCTAAAAGTTATGTCTTCATCCTGTGGAAAAAAAGGTCTTCTGTATCTTCTCAAATTTCACTGGTTAGTATTTATAATCCTCACTCAGTATGTAGTAAAATTAGTCTTTTCAAGGAACTAGATCAGTCTGTCATACCAAGTAAAGAGTACACCAGAGGAAAAGTTTGGCAGCCCACTGCACATTTATTTCTGTAATGTGTAGGTAGTAAAACTTTCATTCATTGGCCTTGGGACAGAGTTCCATCTGCTAGAGTTACTGTTGTGTGAGAAGAAGGAGCCCTCTGGACTTCACAGACCTTATTTGGATGATTCCATGTGTGTAGCAGATGCTTTCTGAGCATGAATTTGTGAGCCCTCTCTGAATTTTACCTGTATTAAAATCTGAGGGTTCAAACGTTTCTTAATCCCAAATGTGCTGATTTTGTTGCTACTCATTAAAGCCAGATGTCACAAAAAACATCAGTTTGATTATCTACTGTTTTTACTGCTACTCTGACCTGCATTACAGATTTTATAACTGCCTGTATTATACACATTAAACATATTTCCATATTCATGTATGGATTTTATGTTTTTACAATAGAAAATACAATTGAAGAAAAGTTTGTGTGACCTGCTGCTAGGCCTTTTACTAATAATTTAACTAATAAGTAATGGGGAAAGAATTACAAAACTGAAACACCCTTAACTGTTTTTACAGATACTCATTCACTTTGGCATCTTTTTATGTTAACATGCTTCTCCTTAAGCAGCATCTGCAGAAATACGGTCCACAGTTTGTTACAGGGTTTGGGCTGTAGACTGTGAAAGCCATGGCAAACCTGCAGCTAATACAGGAGGTGAATGGCCACTTAGTTTTTTCAAATTGCAGTTCCAAAAAAGAAACACTGCTCCATGTGGTGGGTACCATTCTATTTAAGTGTACACAGTTTGGTCTGAAAAACAGGAGGACTATAAAGTCAAATTGTATACTATTGTTTCTGTCCATGGACATCTGTTATAGTCACTTTCACCTTCTATTGTCTCTTTCACCCTCCCTGTCTATTTTGCTTTGCATCCCTGCTTTGGAAACAGCGATTGAGTAGCATTACCAAAGCAGTGTTGTCATTACTACTGTGATTATTTCTAATTAAACCGATCCTTAAAAGCAGCTGTGCCAATTTAAATTCTGTTCTAAATTCCAGCTGTGGGAGTGACATGGATAAGCATTTCTTGGTTTTGGAAAAGGCTGTGTCAGTGAGGACCAGTAGAAAAAGCTTCTTCAGGGAGCTTTTGCTTGTTGTAATTGGTAATTTTAGACTTGCAAAATCTTGGGACTGATTTTCTTAGCAGCCTCATAGTGTGGTAGTAAGGAGGATGCTGTTCCACTCTGTAGGTTTGTTACTTCAGGCACGGGTTGTTCTTACCAGATCTGCTTCTGACTGTGCCTCTGAATAGCGCCCACAGGACAGTTATAATTTTGTCTGCTGCAGCTATTTCTTGGCCCTGGAATGATACAGATAATTGTAAAAATCTGTAGGAAGAGATCTGGTAACATGAGAAAATTCTCATTAAAACTTGGCTCTTGCAGGAGAGAATGCTTTAGCACTTACTGCTTCTATCCCATTATAAGGTTTTTCAGTTCAGGTATGTAATAGCAGGCATTGAATATTTTGTGGCAATTTGTGAATATGTGGGGCTGTATAAACTCTGTGATCTATTGGCTTTTTTGGTTTTTTGTTTGTTTTTTTTTGTTTTTCAAAGTAAAGCCATTTCTGTTAGCTGTATTTTTTTTCAACAAAGCCATTGCAAGGCTTTAATTTTTTTCTGTGAAGGTGAGTAACAAGATTGATGTGCATGAGTATACTGTCAGAATTACTTTCAGTAACTGATAGGATCCCCTTACATCTGGCAAACTTTGGTCTTTTCAGTTTTATAAGACTGTAAATGCTCAGCTTAAGACTTGAACCTGTTTCAGTTTTTCTCTAATTTATGAAGTAATTGGTAAATCTAGTGCATTCATTGCTGGAAGTTTGAAGCCTTGCTGCTTTTTTCTAATAGAAGGGAGTTTGTAGATGCATTCCCATTATAAGTGTGCTGTAATTCACAACACTAAAAAGACGTTTTTAACATCGCTAACATTTTGAAGTTCTTCCTTCTTCCAGGAGAGTAGCAGCAGTATCATTGTCAGTACTATTTGGCAATGTTCAATTTAATTTCTTTTAACTTTTTAAGACAACATCTGGGGAAGATGTGCGAGACTTCACCAAGGTGCTGAAGAACAAGTTCCGCTCAAAGAAGTATTTTGCAAAACATCCACGTCTTGGCTACCTGCCTGTGCAAACAGTTCTAGAGGGTGACAACCTGGAGACGTAAGCTTAATTATAGAGCAAATGCTGTTAGCGTTACCGGTCTGCTCCATTAAAAACAAAAAAAAGTGAAACCAAAGAGCGGGCAGTTGTTTGCTTTGTTTGCAGATCTTGCCTGAATTTGAAAAGTACACGTTTTTATTTTGATAAGTATTTAGCCATGTAGCCATGTAGCAGTTAATTTTGGAGAGATCTTAGTGGTTGTTTTACCAAAAAAAAAACAACTTTTATAACCTTCAGGAGACTGGAGCCTTCTGGAACCTTCCTCTTTATATGGTCATGCTTAAGTTAGAAATTGCTGAGCTAATGAGGTTCCTACAAACTTCAGAAATACAGGAGGACTGTTAGAGCAGAGCACTGTCTATGTCTCCCCAGTTAATCACTGTGCTGACAGAAATACTCTTTATTTACTTAGGTAGTTGGTCGCTGTCAGCAAAGGAGGCTCTTATATGGAAAAAATCAAGATATTTTAACAGGCCACCAGAAATGGTTTCATGAATTGACTCCTTCTGATGTCTTGGAGTTTGTGGTTGCTTCTGCTTGTGTTGTCTAAACACTGCACCACTTAGTGACTACCAGCAGCCACTGTGGAACTTCAACATATGTGTTCTGCTTGTGTGGCAAAGCCCAGTGCACTTGTCCATGCTAATTTTGTGACCAAAGGATTGTGTGGTTGTTTGTTTTTTTTTTTTAGTAAACAAACCCCACTCATTATCGTTTAAGAAACAGAAGGAAGTAATCTGAAAACTGGCATATCTGATGGCCTGTGTTCTAAGCATAATGTACACACAGATGTTCAAATGTTATTCATCAGAGCAGTCCTTGACTGATCTGTATTTAACAACAATTATGTCACAAACAAAGGGAAGCAAAAGTTTGCCAAGGGTGCCAGGAATTTGAGTATCAAAACTGTAATCACAGGTTGGGGTGAAACTCTTTTGGCCTGTCATGTGGAAAATGCACAGATAAATTGCCGTGCTGAGGAAACTACTGGTATGGGTTCTCCCTGCCTCAGGTGACAATTCTCAGTAGTATGGTTCTTGAAAAAAGTTAAATTGGAAATCCTAAATGCTTATCATGACAGAATACTATATAATATATATTTACCTTAGATTATTTTTATGCAGTTGGAAAGTAAGCACTGATAACTTCTGTATACAGTGGGGTGTTTTGTTGTTGTGTTTTTTTTTCCCCAGTATGTTTTTGTAAGAGTATTTTCTAGTTAGTTTAAAAGGAATGCTCCAGTGCTTGACAGTATTTAAACAAATTGGTTGTGGTTTGCAAATTCCAGTTTAATCAGTAATACTGTTTTGGTATTTTTTAGAATGTGATTTTTAACAAAATGAAGTTTGTAACTCAGTCTCCTGTCTTTCCATGATATGCTGTAGTATCTGTTGCTGTCTCTTTTCAATGTCAGTTGTTGCTGGTTCAAATAATGAGTGGGTTGTTGGTTTAAATAATATGTGTTTCTCTAGCATTCTCCTGCTTAAATGTCTCCAAAGTTTGTTTCATAGTTTCTTTCTTTCTCTCTTTCCTTTTTTTGTCTTCCTTACAGTCCTATCACTCTCATCAGTATGTGGCCAGAGCAATATGAGTGAGTATGCAGAATCCCTTTGTCCAGATAGCTTTGATAGACTACTTTTCTCTAAGCTGAATTGCGGCTAATCTGATGTGCATGAGCTATAGGGCATGGCTGACCCAAAGCAACAACCCCCTTCAGCAATATTGTGAATTTATTTATTTGTCATCAGTCTAAATTACTTTAAAATAATTCTACCTATATCATGAATTGCTTTTGACACCAATATTTTTATTTTTTTTTTAATAGCCCTTCTCAGTCTCCACAGCTATTTCATGATGACACACACTCCAGGATAGAGCAGTATGCTACTAGGTAAGAAATGAACAGACCGTTTCTTGCCAGTACAGTGCATTTTGTGATTGATTCTTGCTGATTTTAATCTACTCTACTGGCTGGGCATTATTTATTAAAAAGAGATAATTCTCTGTACTCAGAAGTCAAACATTTTTAAATCATCAGCTTCTGAATACAGTCATATTAAATATAAAGTAGATGCTTTCAATCTGTCAACTGTCATACAAAATGAAAACTTGCAGAATTACTATATTATTTCTGAAATGCGCTGTTTTCCTTTTATTTCATTTTTAACTTTTGGGAATAAACTTAGCTTGTTGATATATAGTTTCTCTCAGATGTATTTTAGAGCCAACTTTTACTTTTGTGATAGGCTGGCACTATTCATTGCCATTGACTTATAGCAGAGGATATATTAATTACAGACATTTTACAACCTTTATAGGGTCACCCAAGACCTTTTAGGATATAATGCTTATTGTACTGAGTCCATCTCTGTGCTTGAGTGTTTCATTGAGCTCTCTTCTGTCTCTTTGTAGCCAATGAGATTTAAGCACTAACCAGAGCTACTCTTTCAAAAATAAACAAAGACAGTCTGCTTATAGGCAAGACAGAAATTGATCCATATTCCCACAGGAACTGACTTGGTTTTGTTTTGGGTGTTTTTTTTTCTGTTGTAATCGATCTATGCATCCTACAAACAAAATGAACTTTTTCAGCTTTTTGAATAAACATTAAAAGCTTATGTTCAAGTTACCTATTTGCTACTGTAATCTTACTTATGGGCAGCATAAATATAGCTTCAAAACCTAGGCAACATAGATGTTTGTTAACATGTGATGTTACCTATCACATGATCTTTGTGAAGATGGAAAAATGGAGCTGAAACTGATGCTGAAAGATTGTCTACTGTGTCAGCCTCATCTCTTTTCTTTTTTGTCTTTTTTTTTTATCTCAACAAACTGCATTTTCATTCTTCTTTAAAAATATAGTATATTGTCAAAGTTGTAGTATGTGTCAATTACTCGGAACATGTCCTTCATATAAATCAGCCAGTGTTTCTTTGAATCTATGACTTCTTACTGCTTTAACCACCTGAAAACTATGGATAAGTCTACCATCGGTACACAAAGAAATCAGAGTTCTCTACAGAGATGTAAGAATTCATTGTCCCTTTATGTCCTTTCTTCAGTCTGTAATGCCACGATGGCTTCCTGTGTCCCGATGAGGCTATAACTATGTACCCCATTAAGAATCAATGGAGTTCCCAAGTACTGTAAGCTAGTTTCCCTCTTCTCCTCCTCAAGTCTGCCCTTCAGTTGATTAAATTTCTAAATGTGGACTATGCACTGTTTAGGGCTTTTTCAGGATGCAAAGCCCAACCTGCACCTGCTATGCGCAAAAGGTGGTTAGCTAAATAACAACAAACAAAAAACAAACAAACAAACAAAAACATAACCATCCAACCTAATTTTTCTACTCATAAGCTATCTAGAAGTTTTCAAGGTATTTTTCCTCCAGTAATAAAATCTAAAAAATGAAGAGATAATTTACTCTGTAGCTTTCATAATTTTTATTGTGTGCTTTCTAGGTGAATCTGCTACCATGAATATTTCACATATAAATTAGTAAATATTTTCATTATCCCGATCCTTTCATCTAAGCTTCTTTCAAGAAGTACTATGTTGATGGAAAATAGACCTGTTAGCCAATTAGTAAAGGATTTCAGTGTTTTGAAATATTTGTTGAAAAGTGTTCATAACTGTAAATAGTTATGCATACCACAAGTGAAACTGGCAGTCAACCTTATGTTTATGTGATTGTCTTTTCAGTAGAGGAAATAACTAGGATCATGTTAAAAAGACTGTATATTGAAAACAGTGTATTAGGGTTAAAACCTTTATTGTCACTGTTTGAAGAACATTCAAGTCTGTTTTCTGATAACAATTCCTATGGTTATGTTGTGTCTCAGCAAAAATCCTATGTACATATAATACGTATCTGCAATCAGCTGCCTTTTTCTTCTGTGTCACCTCAGAGTTGCTTCTAGTACACTTTCTCAGCTTTCAGTTTGTCTCTCACCTGAAGGCATTTTGCAGCAATGGAGTTCCTTTCCTGTCTCCCTCTTCTGTCTCTTGGCTTCCCATGCTATTCTAAGCAAACCCTCACTAAATGGTGTAGATTGAAAACCTGACAATAGCAGTAGAATCTGCCTTTGCAAGATAGTTTTACTGACTTAGAAATTCAGGGAACACAGCTCTCTGAAAAAAATGCTTTACCACCTTATATGACAAGGGGATATGAAGATGAGTTTAAAACCAGCAATGTTTCATGAGAGTCTTAAAGATGCTGAGCTGAAAAGTATTACAAAGTACAAAGTATTACAAAGACTTGCAAGCACCCTGTTTGTGCTTGTTGCTTGCTAGGAGCTAGAGCTGCTTGAGATGGCTGACAGCAGAGATAGCTTGGATGTCTTGAGTCACTTAGCAGCTTTTCCGCCCTTCAGTTGAGGTAGCCTCCCTTTAGGACTCAGCATTGCACTGGTAGGCAAGGTGATCAAGACAACTTCAACCTGTGCATGCTTTCACTGATGCTCCTCAACTCTGAGGAATACTAACAAGCATACAGATGGGCAAACTTGTTCCATGCTAAAAAAATACACTGGAGTTCTTTTTTTTTTTTTAATTTTTATTTTTAGGTCTTTACCCATTGCTTTCAAAAATAAAGTTTGAAGATGCTTGTAATAACACATATTGCACTTGCAAATTTGAGTGTGAAGTTTAAGATGTCTTTACAGCAAATGAAATACCTGTATTTATATGCATAGTGTCAAGTGTTTCTAGACTCTTACATGTCTTACATAAATAAAGTATATCTTCCCTAGAAAGCTGAATAGATAGAAAATTCCTGAAATAGAACAGAGGGTTGTTGTGGTGCTAGTGATAAATTTACTAAAGTGAGAAATGCTCATGTGCAGTAGTCCAGGTTTAAGCAGAATTTGCTATGAATCAGAGTTTCTTTCACACTTCTACAAAAACAAGCAACCTTCAGGGTAAAGAAGCGCGCAACTGGAGAGATGCAACATTTTTTATTTCCTACATTCTGGAGCAAATTCCTTCTTCTGCTTTCTCATTGGTTAAGTACTCCGGGTTTGCAGCCTATCCAACTCTTCTAATTCCCTTAGCAGATGTGCCATCCCTGTTTACTACTTGATTAACCCCTCCCTTTTCTCTTCCTCTTCTTGTTTAGGTTTTGTTATAGTTTATTATGGTATGCTGAGATAACATCTTGTAGTTAACCTTATCCTCTGGGAATTATTCAGACCATGGAACCAGTTTGTACCAGTACTTCTCCTGAAGTTTCTCAAAAATGCCTATCTTCTATTCTACAAGCAGGAATTTCTTGTATCCAAGCTCTGCAGCACCTCTTTGACGTCAGTACAACTTACTGTTATGCACAACCGACATTTCTTTCCCCACACTTAGATATAGAACACATGCTTGTTGTTCGCAGCTTAGGAAGTAGAATTAGTTCATTGTAGCATAAGTTTCTCATAAAAGCTCTCTGAATTGTAGGGTATTTTCTGGTGGGTAAATCTACGTATTTATTCCTATTCATGTGTACGAAAGTTACCACATCTGAGCTGTTTCTAAGCAGAAGTGATCTTCTCAGTGCCTCTTTTGAAACTGTTCAGCACGATCTCTGAAAGTCATGGTCTTTCCCTGCCTTTCAGGCTTGCACAAATGGAAAGGACCAATGGCTCCTTCCTCACAGACAGCAGTTCCACCACAGGAAGCGTGTAAGTAACTCTTGCTCATTCAGGCTGCTAGGAACCTTGGTTATAGGTGTAGATTATAATCCTCTGTAAGCTGTAACACGGAATTTATTTTAGCTCCAGTGACAGCAACAAATTAGTATGACCCCAAGAAGACCTGGCTAAATTTCATTTTTCCAAGAATTAGTTGTATAAATGGGTGATTCTTGTTTGGTGAAATAAGGCAACTGTACATTTATCAGCCACTCCACTTCAAAAATGAGGAAATTTCATGTCACTGGAAAAAAATCACAATTCTGTTGTTTCTATTTTGTGTTCCTTTCCTGCTTTTATCATAGTACAAAAGAAAACTTCTGTGTCAAAGTAGGCAGTGGAATGGATTAATAATTTTTGCTACCACCCAGAACAGTTTTATTCGTTGCAAGAAAATGATCAATACTGCAAGCTATACAGAAGAGTGTTGCTATTTCTCGCTTAGGTATCAGTTTGCTGGCTACTGATTCATGTTTGTACTCGGGAAATTAAACATAGTCCTACATAATTTTATCAAAGCTGTTTTCCTTTTTAACGGTGTGACATTTTTATTATAAAATGCTTTGTTAAAATGAATTGATGAACCTGAAAAGCATAAAACCCTTTTAATTACTGATGAATTAAGTACAGCTTTTTTTAGTGATAAAATACATTGATGTTTTAACCATTCTGTGTCTTCTGTTCTGTTAATTAAATCAATGTGGTGGGACCCTGCCTCTTTACAATTATTAACTAATATAATAAACCTTTTTTAAGGGAAAACAAATTAGTTAGTTAGAAAATGCTGTTATTCTCAGTATACTTTCATTTACTGTTTTAAAATCTGACTATGAAATTACCCCCAAATTTACTAACAATGTGAGATTTTAAATATTCTGCTCCAAAGAAGCACTTGCAATAACCTTCAAATTCTTTTCCATTTGATAAGCTCTACTTATATAAAGCTGATTTTTTTTCTCCCATGTGTAACTGGGAAACCAATGGCAGAAGTGCAGCCAAACAGTTTCCTTTCGGCTTCCCAAAAGAAAGAAAAAAAAGTACTGTTGTTTGGTAGGGAAAGCTGGTAACCTGAAAGCAGCAAAATGCTTATACGCTTGATTGAGTTGTATATTTTGGATTCAAAGAATGTGCACATATAAGAGAAATGTACATGATAAGACCAAACAGCCATCCATTCTAATAGTAATAGGAGATTTGTGCATTTAATTTTTATTGGCAATTCAGCTGCTGATTTTTAAATGCAATTTTCTTTCTTACCTACAAAAATATTCTTTATTTTAAAAAGAGGGGTGAACATGGTGAATGTGTGTATAAAATTGGTACAGAGACTTTACAAATTTGTGTCTCAGTCCTGTTGTCAGAAGAGAACTATTGCACAAGAAAATATAGAGAAGTTCAGAGGCCAAAGAGGACAAAAAAGCTGTTTTACCCAGAGGCACTTTTTTTTTAATTTGTGGATAACACTGCATATTTCTATTAAGCTACATGCAGAAGTACTCATAAAATTCTGAAGAACTGTCATTTAAAACTTGTAATTAAATTATTGTAGAAAACAGAAGATCCCAAACTTAGGATGTATTAAATGTTTCTTCATAAGATCAGGATCCCAGTTTCGTTCATAATTCACCTACAGGGAGAACATTGGGAATCTAGCTTTATAGCTCAGCTCTATTTTTTATTGTTTGACAGCTTGACATTAAAATATGCATGCTATAATCATTCTGTATAGACTGAATTAGAAGGAGCAATTTGTAGCTTGGATGTGCATTTTTCAGCTCAGAGGCATCTGTGGGAAACCTGAGAAAAATCTCATTTTCTTATATACTTTTGAAGCTTTAGGAGATTTCTGATGATTTTAAAATCAAATTCTCTCTTTGAAATTGGAGTTACCCTCTGTAATCTTTATCAGTCCTCAGTAATCCCACAGCTTACTGTGGACCTGTAACAGAACCAAAGTTGCACTTAGTATTGGAAGAGCACTTGCTTTAGCCTTGTCAGGTTAGCAAGTTCATCAGCAGTAAGTTTAACACACTTCATTCTTCAGAGTGTACGTGTAAGAATTTTTCTTCATTGAAGAATAACCACGAAGGAAGACTAAGGAGAGACAACAAGGTAGCTTCCACTGTTGGTTAAATATCATGAGGTTTCTTTACAGAAATGAAAAATAAATCATTCTTCAATGAAATGTTCTTTTTTAATTAACCTCTTGTCTTGAATATCTTCATGATATCCCTTGACTCTTTAGGAATTTCTGCACTCCACTGGGACGTGAAAATTCTACTAAAATATGTATTTTCCTGAACTGGAAAAGTATTTGTAGACAGCAAAAAATATATTTGCTATAGCATGCCCATTCTCTTAACAACAATTTAACTATCTCATGTTTTAATTTTCTCACATAATAGCATTAAAGACTTTTCATAAGGAGAAATGAAGACTTTTCAACAAAGAAGGTTAAATGGTATTCCTTGCGGAAAGCCATGCCTTACAATTTGACAAATCACAGTGTAGGAAAATGAAAAGACAGAAGACATTTTTAGAGAAATAGGAGAATGTATTTTTCTTATTCCTGTAATGTATGAACCATCCTAGCTAGCCCACACTGAAATTAATTTTGCTGGACAATAGTATAAATTGTTAGTGTGTAAACATGAATGTTTAGTAGCTATTTTTTTCTTTTTTTTCTTTCTTTTTTCTTTTTTTAATGAATGCCTTTAATACCAGTCGTTTTAGTGTCTGCAATGCAGTTGATGGCACTTTATAGTCAACTGAAGATATTTTTCTTATTAAGGAGCTGTGCACTCAGGTGCAGGGGTAGGAGCAAGCAACGAACAACAGTGATACGTAGAGCTATCACTGCCACTCAATGTCTTATGAGTCAAAATAGAGTCCCAGTATATAGCATCTAAATACTATGACATAGTGTAAATGGTTAAAAAGCAACTTGTCATAGTGAGGAATTAGGTCTAGATTAAAGTTAAAGACCAAAACAGCATTTCAGAGTACCTTCTTGACCCTGCTCTGAATATTTGGCATCACATCAGTAGGCCAAGGTATGCTTTATTTGAACTAGAATACATGGTGCTTGATATGAAAAGAACACTGTTGGAAAAACGAGGATAATGGAGGAAGGAGAATTGCAAATATACTAATCTCTTACTATCTAAAATCTTAATCAGGTAAAATAACAAATAATAATAAAATAATAATAGTAATAAAATAATAATAATAATAATAAAAATTGGGGTGCATTAAAAAGAGCGTGGCCAGTAGATCAAGGTGATCCTCCCCCTCTACTCTGCCCTGGTGAGGCCTCATCAGGAGTACTGCGTCCAGTTCTGGGCTCCCCAGTACAAAAAAGACAGGCACCTCTTGGAAAGAGTCCAGCAGAGAGCCACAAAGATAGGGAAAGGCCTGGAGCATCTCCCCTGTGAAGAAAGGCTGAGTGAACTGGGTCTGTTTAGCCTTGAGAAAAGAAGACTGAGAGGGGACCTGATCCAGGTCTATAAATATCTAAGGTGTGGGGGGCAGAATGGCGAGGCCGGACTCTTTTCAGCAGTGTGTGGAGACAGGACAAGGGGAAATGGCCGGAAACTGCAGCATAGGAAGTTCCGCACTAATGTACGCAAGAACTTCTTTACAGTGAGGTGACGGAGCACTGGAACAGGCTGCCCAGGGAGGTGGTGGAATCTCCTTCTCTGGAGATGTTCAAGACCTGCCTGGATGCCTACCTGTGCAACCTGGTGTAGGGAACCTGCTTTGGCAGGGGGGATGGACTTGATGATCTCTGGAGGTCCCTTCCAGCCCCTACAATTCTGTGATTCTGTGAAGCACTGACGAAAAGTGGCTGTCAGGAAATATGAGTTTTTCTCTCTACATCTCAGTCTTGATGAAGGAAAATGATGTGCACTGTTTTTTTGTCTCTTGCTCCCTTCATGCATTTCCTGAAATCGATCTGTTGAAAATACTTATTCAGAGAGAATAGGATATTTCAAATGCCATTTTCATTGGCTAGCCTTGTTGGGGTGTTCTTCTCGTTTGATGTGTACTTCTTTCAAAACTGAACTTCTGGAATGTTATTTTCACTGCTGTCTTGTATGATGGAATGCTGAAAAGGAACTGCAGTCTCTACTCTTGAAATAATTTTGTGCAGTTCTGCTTTTTTCTTGAGGTACGCAGAGTTCTCAGAAAAATAACCACCAAGAAGACTAAGGAAATTTTTTGGATGCTGTGTTTTTATGTTGGTGACCAAGTGCTGTCTACAACCAATTCTGATGAATAAAGTTCTGGATTTCTCAAAATTAAAGTATTTCCATGCCACAGAGCACATCTGACTCCTTTCAGTTGTAGGTCATTGTGGAGACCAGTGCCAGAACTCCTGTGCAACTAATGAATCTTAATTACTAGTGAGCCTTAATTACAGTCGTGAGATTTTTTGGTGCAGATTTAAGTTGCTGCTAATTGAAATAGTAATTCTGCAAGTTAGACTAGACTAGTGGTAAAATCATATTTTTGTTTTAGAAAACTGTTTTTATCAGATTTACCGTTAGCACATGAAAAAGACTACTATCGTTTGCAAGATATGATGCCTTTAAAAAGAACTGTCAATATTCACTCTGTCACATACAGACTCTGAAGCTCTAAGCCAATGAATGAGGAAGGAAGTGAATTTTTTCTCTGTACTTAATAACTGAGAGTCCAAAATTTAATGTTATCTGGAATCCTTCTTGAAGGAGGATTGGATTTATCTGTTTTGGTGTCACCTATAGGACACAACAGAGTGAAAAATATCTAAGTATTCCCACTGTAAATTCTTTCTTAAAAGTGGATTATGTGTCTTATTAAAAAATGAGGTTATACCTAATGTAAAATCTTGACAGAATTTAAGTTTTAATAAATTCTAATATAATAAATTCAACTTTGCAGAGCACTGTTAAAAAAATCTGTTTCAAATGACCTACATACTTGCTTAAAAACTAATTCATCATCTGAAAAAGCAGGCAGTATCTTTCTGATGCCTAATTAAAATAGGCAGACTAAACTACTTTACTGGATGAACCTTCCCTGACAACATCAACACTTCAGCACAAAAGAAGCTTAAAAGAAGTTACACTGTATCATTTAAATTAATATTTAAATAGTGTTTTGAAACCTGAAGGATAGAACTTTGTTTCTTTTAGTCTGCTTTAACACTGTGCTGCTTTGTTTGCTGAAGGTGTTGATGTTAAGATGCTACCACTTTCCTGCTTATTGCAGCTGTCTTAGTTTGTGTTGTGGGAACATCCTGCACGTTTCAATGGACACACAGTGTATCATGGTGTGTGAACCCCAACAGAGTTCACATCACTTTGGAAAAAACTTGATTATAAGGAGTGGAGTTTTTGGTTTATTTTGTTTTTACTAAAAGAAAAAGGATGGAGAAGTGCCATGGCATTTTCTTTATCACATCAGAACCTGGTCTGAACTTGATTAACTACACTTTTAATGGTTTTTTAAAATTTTTAAGGCATTTCAAGTAAGTCATTTGCAGTTTATATTCTCAGGTTCTTGTTTTCACAATTTCTGAACCACCAGCAGCATTTGTTCTTCATGCATACATTAAACTGTTGTTGTACACTACTACTAATCAATCCTGGTTTTCCTGTGCATTGTGTATTTATAAGCTTTTGTAGTATTTTTAGAAACAATTCATGAATTTGAATACAATTTGCTGAGATACACATCTAACATTTATACTTCAAAATCTTGCAGGCTTATTTCTTATTCTTAGTCCTTCCACATAAACAAGCAAATGAAACCTTTCAGTTTGATGAAGTTGTCTGTTCATGTAATAAGTGTGTTTTTGCTCTGTCTTAATCTGCATTGTTGTATTGCTCCAGAGAGGATGAGCATGCTCTTATCCAGCAGTACTGTCAGACACTGGGAGGAGAGTCACCCGTGAGTCAGCCACAGAGTCCTGCACAGATACTGAAATCAGTGGAAAAGGAAGAGCGAGGAGAGTTGGAACGCATCATTGCTGACCTTGAAGAAGAACAAAGGTGTTTCATAAGCGTCCTATTTAGTCTTTGAATTGTCGATTCATTGTTTGAGCTAAGTGTATGCCATGTATTGTTGTTGGAGAAGATGAAGAGAGATGCATTTAGGAGTCATTATTACAATGATTCCAGGAAAAAAAAAAAATAAATCAGCCAAGGCATGTCGTGTATGGCATAGCTTGGTTAGTTAGAGGGGGTGAGTCTACAATAAAACAGCATAGGTTCATTGTTTAGAATTTTTTCATAAACTGCATGTAAGACATTGTCTTTAAGCTTACTAATATTCTCTAGTTGGAAGTAATGATAGCACAATTTGATCTAAGGATGTTTTTATTTTAAATTGTTTACATCATCATTCTTGTCTTCAATATACCAGGAGTCTGCAGATAGAATATGAGCAACTAAAAGAGCAACATCTTCGGAGAGGAATTAACCCTCTTGCATCACCTCCTGACTCCATTGTTTCACCTCAGCATGCTCCTGAAGATGCTGAGCTCATTGCTGAAGCTAAACTTCTGAGGCAACATAAAGGGCGCCTGGAAGCAAGGATGCAAATTTTGGAAGATCACAATAAGCAATTGGAGTCTCAGCTTCACCGACTGCGTCAGCTACTTGAGCAGGTAAATGTATACTCATGTCTGTCTTTTCTGTCAGGTGACTTCTGCATGATGGATTTCTTGGTGGTGCAAAGGTGTTGGAATTTAACATAGGTATTTTCACTGTTGATTTGCTCTGTTGCAGTCAGTCATTTCTAGGGTGGAGACATTTTTCCTGCTCTATTCTGAACTACTGTGAATGTCAGATGAGCACAAAATGATTTTAAGTGCTGGAGTGATCATGGTAACTTAGGAAATACACACAAGTGCAGCATTTTTTTCCAGGTTTAAAAGCAGAGGGAAGAAAATATATACTTTTCCAAGTAGTGGTACCAGTCACAACCTGTATTTGACTTCAGTTTTCCAGTCTTTCCTTAAGTTATTTCATTTTGTTGCCACAGTCAGTCACTGAAACGTTTCTTGACATAGCAAAGACAGATTGCCAAAGATATTTCTAATATACAAAGGAACAAGTATTTCCATTCAGAAGTCCAGTTCTTAAGTAGCATGTTTTACCTATAAGCTACAGCAAAATGGTCTGCTTACAGGCAGGTGTTACAGTCAAGAGCCTTTTTGCAAATGCCAGTAGTTAGAGATGGTAGAGTTTCTTTGTTGGGGGAGGAAATGTTGATCATTTTTGAAGAACGTGCACATCTAGATACAAAAAAAATAAAATGGCAAATTCTACAAAGTGTTGTTAGAGATGTTAGCTTGCAAAACATTGTGTGTGGAAGCTTAAATGTATGAATCTTTTCCCAGAAGTAATCATGACCGTTGGGTCAGAGTCCAGTAAGGCAAAGAATTCCTGCCTTCCTCAAACTGGATGATTGGTTGTATGATTAGAAGATTTAACTAAGCTAAGAAATAGGCTGCATAAAACAAGTATCAGTATGATGTAAGTTCCTGCTGTTGATGATACCCTTACTACAGCGATGAAGGTGGTGGTGTTGTTCCTCTGGCTGGCTGGCATTTTTCTAGGCAGTCTTGGCATCATAGCATTAGGATGCATTTGTTCCAGTGACTTTCCTACCCCTCAAGCAGAATATTGTTGTTGTTGTTGCTGTTAATCTAGCATATTCAATCAGTGTTTGAGTAGTTTATATATTTAATAAGGTAGATAATTGGTGCAGCTGTTGATAATCATTCATGAAGTACCTTGGTAACTATTGCCAACACAAGGTGCTTTGGAGAGGAGTTTTAAACTTGTTAAGAAACTGTTGTAGAATAGAAACACGGAAGTTCTGCCAAAACTCCAGACAGTTTCAGCGTAGTGCTTAAAGCATGAGAATGTTCACCCTTTAATTTTTTTTCTAATTTGTCTGTAGATAATCTACTTAATATTATATTTTTGTAATCATTGAGTACCTTTATAGCGTTCTTAACAAGATCTTTAAGATATCCGTATATGTTGTGCTAGTGGGCAGTGGCTTTGAGGAAACAGCAACATTTTCTTCTTAGCGGTTCTGCCGCTGAATTTCTTTGAGTGTTCTGCAACTTTTGATTTCTGATAGGGTAAGGTAGAACAAAAAAGGTCTTTTGAAATATTTCTGATTTGTTTAAACCGCATTTGCTATATGCTTGCTCTTTTGCTTACTGTCCACCATCCCCCCCTTCTGGGGAGTCATGCTAGGCTTCTGGTTGTTTCTTGTGCTCTTCCCAAAGATGTTCCTATTTCTGTTCTGTCCTCTTCTAATGGAGTATTTGGTACCAAGTCATTAATTTAAGAAGATCTGCATTATTGCCTTTGTAGTGTATCTGTGATTTTTCAATATAGCTTTCTAAATACATCATTACTGTATGACTTTGTGTTCTTTTGACCTGCCCCTGAGCAGTTTTTTTGCAAGCTGTCTCCAAGGATGCTGAAGCTATTTAATTGAAGGGCCTTCAAAAACTTAAATAATTCAAAATCTCAGAATATGTTCTTTGGAATTTCTTTATGTCAACATCAATACAGTTTTGAAGCAGCACTGAATCATGTTACTGTCCTCGTTAACTTTCTGGAAAAATGACCGCTCTTCAGCATGTTTGTTTTTCTGTCTAGGCTGTTTACAGTGTGAAAGTATTTCCCTCTCTCACTGCTTGGGAAAGACTATTTCAGAAGCCAGCTGGAGATCAGCTGGAGTTTATTTATTTATTTCCTTTGTTTTTGTCAACTTTGTTTTTGTCAAAATGTTCCAATTACATTTTTAGTAGATGTAAAAAATTCCTTGTCTTGTTAATGAGACAGGATAATCTTCCATGCAAATTATCTAAGTCCAAATGTCAAAATACTCAACTATGTATTTCCTTTAGTAATAATTATTGGTGTTAAAGGACACCGCTGTCCATCTCACAACACTTTCTTCGTTGTGATTGGCATTTCATGTTCTCTGTTTCTTTCTTCTGTCAACAGCAAAACCCTTAATTTCTCTTCTCCACTCTGCTTCCTGACTGTTTTTTATTTTAATAAAGTGCCACTGAATCTAAAGTATTGAGACCTCTTTATGTAAGAAATATGGGTAGAAAATTAATGAAACTTAGAAACTCGTACAGTAAGTTAGATCTATATCAGAGCATTCAAAGACATTCTTTAGAAAGCACCTTTAGCAGAAAAGTGTGCGTGCTTCCTCACTGCATGTTTACCTTCTTCAGGTCACAATTCTGAGGTTAACATACTATTTTTATTTTAGCAAGCCCACAGGATTGGTAGCTGTCACACAATGTTGTCATTTTGTCTGCCTGATTGATTATAGTGCCAAAGCAGAAGGTGAAACAGAATTTGCTCGTGACAGCTTTGATATCACCATGGTATGTTAATAATATGGAAAAAAAATCCATTTTCACCTTTATTTTATACAGCTATTTTAGATACTACGTGTGCAAAATAGAATTAAGACTTATTATGAGGGGCATTGAAAGTCTAATTTGATTTTTCTTTGTCTGAACAACTGAATAATGGTTTCATGCTGGATTTGATATTGAACTTAATGGAAGTTAACATCATCTGTCAATGGATGTATGGTAAAACTGTAAGACAAGATATATAGGGGGTGCAGCTCCTTCTCCTGCTAAAAGCAGAGGATCTTTAGCAATAAAGAAGTGGAGAGAGCTTTGTGTTCTTTTTGTGACTGGGAGAATAAGCCAGGAATAAGAAGGAACATCTACAATGAATTTGGAAAAGGAATTAGCCTGCTTCTGAGGTGTTCTGTAGCTGTTTGGGAGGTATTTGTTTAAACAGTGATGACAAGAGAAGTCAGATGAGTAATGAGTGTGACTTATCTGACCCTTAAGCTACAGTTGAGGCTCTTCCACAGGAAAGACACCAGCCGGAGTCATACCAAAATTTATGTTGATCCAAATTGGTTAAAATAACTATCTCCCTTGAGATCCTTTGGAACTGCAGTATAACAGAGAAATCCCTCAGTTTCAGAATTTTCTGCAGAACTTATTTGTCCCTTTGTATCTTTATTTAGTTTTATGTAACAAAAAATACGTCACCTCCCAGAAATTGAAGTATCAAGTTTTGATTCCACAAGTTCTTGATGCTCATTATGCACCTTAGAAAAGAGACTATGACTTTTCTGCAACTCCAGTTCTTTCCCATTAAAATTTGGGTTATCTCTCATTAAAACTGTTTAATCGTATAAATACATGCAGCTATTGCCTAAATTATTTTGCATTTAATTTCGCTCAGTGTCTGATTAAGGCTATTCTTCCACTGCCAGAGCTCTTCCTCTGCTGCTCCAAACCCCACTATTCATCTGTTGAGCTGTATAGTCTTGACTTTGTAAGAAGAGGATTTTGGTTTTGTTTGGCTTTTCTTGTTATTGTAGTAATTAGGAGGAAATTCTGTCTAATGAAAATTAATTAATTAGGCATTGGCCTCTGATTAGAAAGTGTATTTAAAAAATAAAATAAAATCCAACTATGATTCTGAATGCTACAGTAATATATGGTATGTATGTAAAGTATTCCAGTATGCTTTATTTGATCTCAGTTAATCCCCTGTTCTCATGCTCTGTGTTGTTTTTTTCTTTGTCATTTACAACAGCACTGCTAAGTGACAATAAATAGCCTTCACTACTAATTTGTCATTTAAGTTTGTAGGCGTCTCCTTTGTATCCTAATTAATCTTGACTTTGCAGTGTCTTGCTATCCTTAGTCTAGCCTTGTGTTGCTGTACTGCAGTTTACTGTCAAGTCCAGCACTGATCTTCCTCACTCAGTCATCTCTGCATCATTTATCCACGTTTTCTGCTTCAAGAGGGATGGAAATCCAGTCTAGGTACAAGTGTGCATTTTGGATGACTCAGATCCTCTCTGTCCATCTCTTCATGTTGTGGACAAACGCCTATTCTGCCACTGAAGCTACCTTTGTTCTACACTGAAGTAACTTGTGACCTTCAGAGAGGTTACTTCATCTCCTTAACTCTAAACTCTTCTTGAACAGCAGTTGCTGTACAGAATTTCCTGGGATTAGTTATCCCTGACTTGGTGTATTTTAAATCACTAAATTCATTTTACCTAGACCCTGTAGCTGAGCTGAAGCCTTATACTGAATAGCAAATAATTTGAATACTCAGTAGGCATTCACTGCTCATACTGATGTCTTGATGGTAAAAGCCTTGCCTGACTTGAGAGCTTTTCCATTTTTCTTTGTCTTCTAAGTGCAGAGCAGTCTCTCTTGATTTATTCTTTTAGTCAAATTTGGAAGTTGGTATTGTCGTAAGGAAAGAGAGATGAGATTGGGAAGAGAAAAACAGATACGCTGAATGCTCAAGGGAACATTCCCTTCTGTGTCTCACCAGAGTGTGTGCAAGAAAAGGTATCTCTCATTGTTCAACAATTTGCAGTTTTTTGTTAAGGGTTGTTTTTTTTTTTTAACTTATCTCAAGGAATGTTGCTGTGAGCCTAATGCCATGAACTACCAATGAGCAAAGTTGTGCACAAATGAGCTGTTGTGTCAGTTCCTTCTGCTATGAATCTTGTAGATGTTCTAGATAATTTTTCAGTCTCAAAAAAAATCTTAAAAATAATTTTTGCATTACTTCTGCATCTACTGTTGACAGATTTAGATAAATAATCTCCTTATTAAGCTGTTTGAAAGTAATTTGATGATTTGCAGTCAGAAAGATAAATGATGGGGGCAGCCATTTTGGTGAAGATTATGTAATTGCCTCAGATATAAATGCTGTTTCACATGCTTCTGGCTTTTCAGAACAGTCATTTTTGGAGCTTGAGTATTGTGTAACACTTTTTCAAAGGATTTCTTACAAAAATAAAAGAAGGGAGAGAGGTAGAAATGCCTCTGCAGGGTTCCTTCCAGTATTTCTGAGTTTTATAGTGAAGAAGTCTTATAATCTTTTGTTGTTTTGTATCTACATATATATATACATGTACGTACTCTCAACCACACACATGACTACAGCTATAAATGACTACAGAACTTCGATGTTTGATTCTTAAGATGACTAGGAATCCAGAAAGACTTGCTTCAACAGTTTCAAAGTATGGAGACTCCTGTTTCATAGTTTTCTGGAAATTATATTGTAAAATTTGGGGATTCTTGCCAATCTGGAGTTCTCCATACTGTGGAGAAACAGCAACAGCAGGAGTGGTGGATGGTAGCTACTACTTTTCAGATTTAACAGTTCTCCTGAATCTGGCATCTTTGTTTGGCCTGGTTGTGAAATAAGTTTAGCAAAATAATTTCTGATGCTTGATTGAACTGATGCTATTAAGCATGATCAGTCACCTTAGCCAAAGCTTCTTAGCACAGCTTAGCTGGCTGTCTTATATGTGTGCACATATTATATATTATGTGTGTGCACATATTATATGTGTGTGCACGTATTATATTATATGTACATATATACGTACATACATATATCATAGAATCATAGAATGGCCCGGGTTGAAAAGTACCATAATAATCATCTACTTTCAACCCCCCTGCTATGTGCAGGGTCACCAACCACCAGACCAGGCTGCCCAGTGCCACATCCAGCCTGGCCTTGAATGCCTCCAAGGATGGAGTATCCACAACCTCCTTGGGCAGCCTGTTCCACATATATATGCATACATATCCAACCTCATTAATAACATTGTGTAGTTTTTAGGCATAGCTGGGTTGAGAGCCTTGTCAGGCTATTTGGATTGTACTTAACAAATTGTGCTTCTGTGTCACACCACTCATAGGTGAAGATCATTATTAATTAAGGTGACAACTGGAGTGTTATAAGAATTATGCTTGAGCATGATTTTTTTTTTAATAGGTTGTTTTGTTTTGTCTTTCTGATAGCTGTATAGAGCTAAGGCACCTTTGAATACTTTGAAGACAAGGTGGCAGGATGACCGTATACAAGCTCACACTTAGATTATGTAGGTATCACTTACTTAAATTGGCATTTCACTGTCTCCCATGTAGCCTGAGTCAGACTCCCGGGTTAATGGTGCCTCCCCCTGTACTTCACCCCAGCATTCAGCCCTCAGCTACTCACTCGATCAAGAGACAAGCTCACAGTTTCATCAGGCAGGTGAGTGTATGGTCAGGTAACATGCTATGTGAGTCTGTAGACGGATACTGGATGGTTTTGTTTGTATGTTTCTGAAATTATTGGCCAATAAAAATACACACAAAAAGGAGATGATCTTTGTCCAGGAGCAACATATATTGCATCTGGAGTGCTGCTACCTTGCATCTTGCAGCTGCTTTCAGGTATCACAAGGTTCTGAGTGATGGATGTCTATCACAGTTTTTTTTTGTTCTGGCTGTTCTGATCTACTGGGCTAATGTCCCCTCCCCTGGGAGAACCAGATTGCATTGGAATGAAATGGCCAACAGCTGTTTGTCCTACAGTACGTGCATACAGCCAAGTAATCTGTCAGATACAGGAACAAATGTCCAAATGCATAGAATTGAAACTTCCTGATTGCTGCTTTAAAAATTCTGTGTGTGCCCTCCTTATTCTGGTACTTTGACCCTAACCCTCAAAGCTTTCATCTCTTTAGGAATTATTTAGTATATAATAGTACAGCCTCTGTACATCAGGGGATTTCTCACTTGAAAGATTACTTTAAATTCTCCAATAGCAAAACTCATTAATTCCCCCAGCAATTAGCAGAAATAATTACGAACCATTGAATGTTCAAAAATAGGAGAAAAAATAACAGATTTTTCTCAAACTGTCTAAGTATAATTTCCTCCCTGTTTTCCTTTTCAAGCCTTTGTTTCATAAATTTAAGCAAATTATGCTATTTCTGTGGAAAGCCAGAAAAACATTCTTTTGCATACTGGGAAGTTTTCCCAGTATGTAGTATTGATGTGTGTTTTCATTATAATATGTCTGAAAAAACATGAGACTTCTCTGAGTCTGATTTAATGCAATGGTAGATTTATAAGCGATGCTGTCTAATTACAGAGCCAGTTATACTCCCTAACCATTCCATATGCTAATTTTACGCAGCACTTAAAAAATACCACAGCAACGAGGATTTTAACACTAGTGAAATTGCTGTTGCATATTGAATAAATACTGCCTAAAAGAGATTTTATTTATTTATTTATTTTAAAATGTGCTCACTCTGGAAGTTAGGTGACAGGCTATCTCATACAAAAAGTGAAGAACATAACTGAGCAGTTATTGAGTATAATCCCTCCATCTTGTTGACCTTTTACTTAACTGTAAATTCTCATAAGCTGCATCTTGTTGGTAGTTCCTTCCAGTTTTTGGGTGCGGTGATTGTGCTTTAATAACAGAAAAAAGTATTTATGCTGCAAATCAGCAATTTAACTTCCATCTCTTCTCCCAGACCTGTCAGTTACCAGTGACAGTTCCTGCACATTAAGTTACAGATGCTTCAGCTAATGATTTCTAATGAAATGTAAAGCAATATTCAAATGGATGATTGGATGAGAATGCCTTTAAGAATGCTGTCGTCTTTTTCTATTTCCTTGTTACTAAATTAATTGCTTTCTTTGTTGTCATATCTGCAGATGACTTGTTAGTTCCACCTCATGATACCAACACAGATCTGACAGATGTTATGGAGCAAATCAACAGCACATTTCCAGCTTGCTGCTGTAAGTGTAACAAAATACCTCTCTGACAGTAGTAGTGAATGTGAGGTGGTCTTACGAAGAAAAAAGTCATTCCCATGGTATCAACTAAGAAAAAATCTTCTGTCTGATAAGATATCTTGTCAGCATATACAAGTTACAGAACTCTATTCTTTATGGTTACTCAATATTCATTCTCCCATATTTATGAAGGGAAATTTAAAAATATTCCTGTGTTTTACATTGGAGTTATTTGCAATAAGAAAAGCCTGTTGCTCCATTTGGAATTTTCATTTGTGTATGCATAAGGGAAAAAGACACCTAGGAGTCCATTTCATGCTTATGTAAAATCTACGTAGAGCCAAGGTGAATGTAAATTTAGAAATTTTGAACACTGCTTCTGTAACAGAAATTGAAAAAAAAATGCCATAGGCTACAGCAGGAACCATAGCCCAGTGCTGATTCCCTGAACTAATTATTGAACTAGTTACTAAACTAATTGGCCAGAAGAAATAACTGTTAATGCAGCACATAAGACCATTCCCTGCTTAAGTACATTGAAAGTTAATATTTTATTCAGTCTCTATCAAAGTAAAATCAAACAGCTTCATATGCATGACTTCTATCAGCCAACATATGCTGCTTCTGGCTCTGTTCCTTGAAGAGTGTCACTGCACTTGGAAGAATGAGTAGCTATCTTTCTGGTTCAGTCAGTATTTCATACAGACTGTTGTTTTATTGGTTTTGGCAGGCATGAGTTAAAGTGGCAACTTTGTTATTTGTCTTTTTTGTTTTTTTTTTAACCTATGCACATACCTTTATCTTCAGCTCTTCTACTTCAGCAAAACAGTAGTGAAAGCTGATACATTCTTCCATATTCAACAGTTCTTTGCAATGAAATGTGATGATGGTTAGTTTTAAAAGGCACAAGTGAGAGGGAGGTGTTAATGTCTAGTCCTTTTGGAAACAGCAGAGCTCTGCTCTATTCTACATTGTAAGCTCAGTGAACCTTGTTAAAATACACCTTTTATCTCTTATACATACACTGGCTGTGAAAAACTGCATCAAAGATGATGCACTTTGCACATTTTGAGAAAGCAAATTAGAATTTAGCAAAAGTGGTTTTGATACAGATGACTCTTAATATTTTCAGTGAGTTCAGTAGTTCAGAGCCCATTGCTTTGTAAATTAAGGATTTATTAAGCAAATTAAGCAAAGTACAGCTCTTGTTTTTGCAAATAACTCTCTGGCATGTATAAGTAGGTACTAGACATGTTCGTTCTTCTACTGTAGGGTGAGCTGAGGACTAAGCGCTATCTGACATTTTATTGGTGTTGCAATGTTAGAATATAACCAGTGTTTAATAGCTAATTTCCCTGCTTTGAGTTAGTGACAGGTAGATCCTAGCAACAAAACCATGTCAGCACAGCTTCCATAAAGTAAAACCTAGTGGAAGCACTGTTCCTTCTCTAGTACAGTCTTGAAGTCCAGAAGTAATTTGTTCAGAAAGCTTTGTGTCTTCTAGTGATGTTAACTGGTCTTTGGGACAATGATAAAGGTCATTTGCCCTCCACAGACAAGATGCCACTGACCTTTTTCAGTGCTAAGGACTATTTTGTCTGCCCCTAGCTTTAAGGGGGGAGAAGATATAACATCTCTGAAAGAAAAGTATGAGTTCCTTCCACTGAAAGTGTTAAAAATATTTATTTGTCTGAAAACGGTAGGGAAATTTTCTTGTGTGCTGTCAGCATTTTCATAAATTTTTTTCTCCTAAATTAAAAAGAATGTACGGAGGAATATTGGAAGCAAGTCACACAAAGGGGTTATAGTGTCTCCAGCCTTAGAGGCTGTCAAGACTGTTGTTGGCATTCATCTTACTTTCAGTGAAAGGTTGCACAAGATGACCTGCAGAGACTGTCCAGTGTTGCTATATGGCTTTCTGAATCCAATTTTATCGTATAAATTAAAGTTTACAATAGAAGGCTTTTCATGGCTGATTGAGGTCCAGGTCAATCTTTTTGATGTACTGATAAAGAAAAGATACACTAAAAACACTGCCTGCCAACCATCTCCTATGCTCCTGAGTCACACCGCATGCATTCATCAATCTGTTCCCTAAGACTTCACACAGATATCGGAATACTTAGCAACTTCTGGAGATACTCTGAATATCTGAATGCTTTGGCTGCACTAGCATTACAATGTCTTAAGTATTTAAATGGCTATTGCTATAACATCCAGGTCTTACAGCATATTGGGACTCTCTCTTCAAAACCTCTGCAAGGTAGGGGTGTAACAGAACTTTCATCTTCAACACCTGTATCTCAGAGGAAGCAACAGGGGTTAAGGACTGTAGCTGCTCACTGTGGGAGGTACTGGGAGGAGTGGAGAGCACTGTCACTATGGAACCTATAGCTCAGTTGCTAGGCTCTGGATATGCCTGGTGATGTGAACACTTCTATAAAATACATTAAAAGAAGTTGGAGAAAAAAAGTTGTATTAAACTACTAACCACGGAACATTCTTGGATCCTAATCCCTTGGGACCCTGAGCAGTGGTTGCTATTGTCTGCTGCTGTTCTGATTGCATACAAAACATGTTGGGAGATTCTGTATAGTCAACGGGACAGTCACAGTGCTTAGAGTTTTCCAGAAAGATGGATTTGCAAAACTTTCCCAGAGTAACTTCAAAGTAGCCAAGCAGGTGAACAGAAGGTGCCTCATTTTTTAATCTGTTAATTAATCTGTTAATTGCTGCATCACTCTAAAATAAATAGGCAAGCAACTTGCAGAATTGATGCAGTAAAAGAAGTGAGGAGAGAGCAACTGTTTACTGCTAACTCTTGAGATAAAGATTCCAGTTTCTCTATTCTGTTCTGTTTTTTGTTCTTACTTCACATCCTTTTATCCCTACATGCATTTCTTGCTTAAGGTCTCTGACCAGTCTTCTTCCTTTTTGAATGAAATGTCTAAAATGTCACAGCTATTATTGCAATACAGATAATATCAGAATTATTCAATGATGTACCAAGCTGCTCTAGTATGATTTCATTTTACCAGAGATTTTTATAATACAGCACTCACAGGTCTATGGAGTTGTAAGTAGTGAGTAAGGGACAGTACAATCTGTATTCATATGCTGTAAATTTGTTACAATAAAAATTATGAAGAAATAATGTACGCATCATTATAACACACTTGTAGTTAAATGCTTGTTTGTTTGTTTGTTTGTTTTAAGATAAAAGCTTTCTATTCTTTGACAGTACATATTTTCCTGTTGCTGTATTTGGTTTTGTACTACCAAGATGCAGAACCATGTAAATTTCTAACTTTTTTTTCTTTATTTGCAGCAAGTTTCACTGGCAGACAACAGGTATGAGGCATTCTGATGTATTTGCATAGTTCTAGGAAACAGAATAAAACAAGTGGGAAAATTCCATTAAAATGAATTGGCTAGTTCTTTATTTTCTCCCCAGCGGGCTATTTGGAGGCTAGACCACTGTAATAGGAAATGTAAAGTTTGAAATATCCCAGTTAATAGAAAATTCCTATGGGCTTAGACACTACCAAAGCTAAAGTGATGCGCAGTTTTGATGTGCTGACCATAAGGAATCAGCTCAAATCTATCAGCTAGTTAGTTTCAAGCCAGCTTCAGCTCTGGGAGATCAAAACTGGTTCATGCAAAAGACATCCATGTGTGCCTGTTCCCTGGTTCCCATTGGTCCAGATTCAGATGGGTCTATGGCTCAAGAGCTGTGGGGTAACTTTGGTATTAAATTATGCTGCCTTCTTACAGTAGACAACCTCTTTACAAAACTGAATAAGATTTTTGGCTACTCTAACAAAAATTTGGAGATCAGTCTGATATTTGGATACTACCAAGTTCTTAAAAATCTACCTGGTATGGGCAGCTACATTTCTCTTACAAACAGGAGAAATAGGGAAAACAACAGAACAAAACAAAACAAAAACACACTCTTGTTATAGGTTTAGGTTGATATTAGAGCAAAATTACGACTAATAAGGAACAACATAATCTTCTGTCATTGCAGAGTTCTTTGCAAAGTTTCATTGTTAAATAAGTCTAATAGACAACCATGGATTGCTGTGTGTAAGGAGTGAGAAGAATGAAGTGATAGGCAGAGTTAATTACTTCCCTAATTTGTTCACCTTCTCCATTAATCCGCATTTTGTAAGGTCACACCTTTCCCATGTTAATGTCTAAAAATTCAGAAATATTACTTGGCCAAACACTTTCTTGTACTGTAATATCTGGCATAATAGGATTGCCCTTCTGAACACTGACTCAGATGTTGGGTTTCAGTCTCTTAACAAGGTAAATTAACTGAATTAAAATAATATTTTTCAGCAGTCCTTCCTGTCAGCAGGCATAGGGATATCTTTCAGTGTAATCAGTGATAAATATTAATCTTTCTGAAAAAGCATTTGATTTTTTTTAGAAACAAAATTATTTCTGAGTGATCTCACACTTGAAATAGACCACTCTAGCACTGTTTGAGAAGGGGTGTTTGTCTGTTTTGCAAAGAACAGAATTATAGAATCATGAGATAGCTTGGGTTGGAATGGACTTTAAAGATCACCCAGTTCCAACCTTTTGCTGTGAGCACGGTTGCCAGCCACCAGCTCAGGCTTCCCAGGACCCCATCCAACCTGGCTTTGACCATCTCCAGAGGTGGGGCATCCACAGCATCTGTGGACAGCTGTGCCAGTGCCTCACCACCCTCCGTGGAAAGGATTTTTTTCTGACATCTAGTACAAATCTCCTCTCTTTTAGTTTAAAACCATTCCTCCTAAAACAGGAGCCTGGAAATAAGTATCACATTTTAGGGGTCTGTGTCCAAGCCCCATTTGTGTATACTCTCCAATTTACCACTTAGGATTCAGATAGAACAGTAGTTTGTCTAAACATTTTTTCTATGGGTATACAGCAAGGAAAGCCTGTAAAGTATATTTATTACTCTGTAGTCATAAAATCCTTTGAGATTTACTCAATAAGAATTTTAAATACTGCAGCACAGTAAAATGAGGATTCTCTTAACTACATGCCTGGGTGATTTGCTGAATCTTGTGACAATACATCTAAATTTTTAAAATTCAGGTTTTTTTTGCAAAATTACATCTGAGTCCTTAAGTGAACCAAGTCCAGAGTATTCAGAACTGTCTGTAGGGGGCTGTGCATGTTAGTATGGTACTGACATGAGTATTTCTCATCATTACAGGCAATGTGAAGTGCTCATTTGGACATCCACCAGTGCTTCCTGACGTGCAGTACAGCCCTTTTCTACAAAACACCAATTGCAAGTTCCACTCTATCAGAAGTCTGCATGGGACCTTGGAACATGCTGTTTGCTTTGACTACATGTTCTACTTGAAATACTAAAACACTGAATACCCAAAGATGAGGATATTGTTTTTATATTATAGGTTCTTTTTCTTCTTCCCTTTCTATGCAACTGTAAATTAATGAGCAGTGGAGTATTTGTCACTGATTTGTATAAATATACAGCCGCGGGAAAAGGGGCAGGGGCTTTATATATGTTCTTTTTGATAAAGTGGACTGCATAAGGAGTATGGAGCAAAATGTTACATTTATACATTCCTTTCAGCTCTTTGCTTTTGCATTGTAAAATATCCTCAGTTATATTCTCATTCATTTAATATTCTGTTCTGATTATTTATATGCTAAGCATCTGACCAGACACACTTCAGAATTACCCTTGATTTGTTTTCAGAATTGGCATATGAAGTTCCCATAATGTGCATTATTGTTACTGTTTAACACAAATTGCCTTTAAGTGAAAGCTACAGTATTTTAACTCCATTAAACAAGATAATCTCTAATTTCAAGTCATAATAATTATTATGCACCAAAATGATATTTTTAACATTCTTTTAGTTGATTCTAGTCAACACACTCCATTTGGAGGATTATTTTTTAAGCTTTACTTTACTTTGAATCAGGAGATAGCTAAAAGAGGACTTAGATGATAGTTTAAGTTGTTTTTAGTAAGGTCTAAGTTAGTGTAATCTTGCCCAAATTTGTTTGGAGACAAAGCTTTGCTGTTCCTTGCTGTGCCAAACTTGTTTCAAGTTTTGGAACATACAGTCTGTGAACTAAAGCTCATTTCCGTGAGATCCCCTTTTGTTTATTCAAACACACAAGTCTTTTATCCACCTCCTAGAAACGAAGAGACAATTAGAAAGCCTTTTCCAATACTGTTGGTGATAGAACGTTTTCTTCAAAGCTGCAGTGCTCTTAGATTGTATCATGTGGCATTGTAATCTTGCAACTCATCTTTACCTTCGAGATCTTTGAGATTTACCTTGAGATTTGTGTACTTCAAGTAGGAATAATTATGGAAAAATTATGGCACTGATCAGCTGATCTCTAGATTTAAAACAATCATCGGAGTTTTTTAATGCCTTCATGGAGTTTACAATGCTGCATGGACACTTGCTTTCATGTCAAGACATACCTTTAATTGGTAAAACTGCATGCAATATGTATTCTGTACAGTGGACAGAATCTAAACTATGTTGTTGTTGATTATTACTGAAGAAAAGAAGCCTCAAAATGGTATTGGAAGAGTTACAAATTCTGTACTGCTACCAAAAGATAGAGGACATTAAAACAAAGTCAGGAATATCTAGTGCTTATGCGGTGGTGCCAACTAGACTGCACCCACACTACTCGCTCCTGGAACACTGCTGCTTGAGGAGCGATTTGGGCACAGCATTGATCACATTCTAGTGTTGGCTCTGATGCCAGTTCTTTCTGAACTCTTGGCAAATTATTTAACCACTCTGCCTCTGTTTTCCCATCTGTAAAATGGGGGTGACAGTACTTACCTCTCAAAGGTGTAGAGAGCTTAGTTAGTTAGTCTGAAAAGCTCTATTTAAATGCTAAGTATTATTCTTGAGTGGGTGGAGCAAAACTGTCAAGTGAGAAGAGAAGATGCTGGCTACTATAAATGCTTCGTCTATTAAAAAAAAAGTAGCATAGTTATTCTGAGAAGACAAACACATTTTACAGAAGAGGAAAGCCATGACCACCTTTCTACCTCAGACCTATCTTCATGAGTAGTATTGGAAATAGCTTTATATTCTGTTCTCTGCAAAGTATTTCGCTTTTATCGAGCTTACGTCATTCTCTAGGCAAAGAATCCTTAAAAATAGTCCCCACATAAGTTAAAAAGAAAAAAAAAAAAAAATTCTAAGCAGTGAATTTGGTGGCTTTTATTTTTGTTCTGAATATGAGGTTATGTGTAAAGTTGTTTTTCTGCCTGTGTTTGTATGCATCCTTTGTCCTCTGCTGCCAAGTAAGTGCTACTTCAAACACTACATTGTAACATTATTCCTCTGCGATAATAATAAATAAATGGAATATATTGCAGTAAGATGAGAAAATGTATGGAATTTGTTCAAGTTTTGAGTTCCTTCAGGGATGGCACTTCTCATTAATACATGCTGCAAATTTGATTCTGAAGAGAAGTAATTTTAAGACTGGAATGTGGTTTTCATTTATATATATGAGATAAATCAGTGTTTTCTCCCATAAGTCTGTGTGTATCTTCTGAAGTTTTCCACCTTCACTGATTTAGTCTGGAGTCCTGTTCAGCTGCATGACAGATTTTAAATATGATCAACAGAGAAGCACTGCTTTAATTTAAGAAGTTCTATGTATACATATTATGAAACAGCAGTAATACAAGCAATAATACATGAAGCTGTGTCAAATATTAGAACTGTAAATTAGTCTACATTTCAATGCCATTTAGTCAGCATGCTCAGCTGTAACATAGTACTAGTTATTCAGTCATGATGTGTACTTTCTAGCCTCATCATGTGTTAATTTGGGGTATTTCCATTAAGTTTTTGTCAATAAGTGTTAGAACTGCTATGCTTAGGGGAGGAAAATAGAGTAAAACTTCCTTGAGGTGAAAGCACCTGTCTTTGTGGTAAGGAATTGTGAGGGGCAGAAATATCTAAATAACTCCCTGGGGTTGCATTTAGACATCTTAATGGCCTGGTTTTTGTGTACGTTGAGGCAGCTTTCCTTCTCAATGTGATGATATCAAACAACAAAAATCTCATGACAAATGACCCTTTAATACATTTTCTCTGCCATGTTTTAGTAATAGTGGATGTATTCAAAGACCATGTTGGTTTTTTTTTAACTACTTCTAGCTTAGGAATTTGGGGAAAACAAACAAACAAACAAACCTGAAGACTTTTCTTTGAAAATAGCTCCATACATGGTGTTTTGGGTCATATGACATTTTTCTCCATTCTCAACTATTTTCTGTTTGTCAGAAATACTTCAGACTTCTGTGTCACGGCGTTTTTATTACTGCGTAATTTTGCTGCATTGTAATTCTGAACTTGTTTATATATATTGTGAGCAATACACCATGAAACGCTAGGGCAATAGGTGCTAATAATGACTACGAAGAGCATGGCCTGCTTGACCAGAGAAGGAGAGCTGAGAGATAAGACCAACGAAACAGCTCTCAGAGTTGAGCAGAGAGGAACTAAAGCTGCAGTGTTAGGATAAACCTAATAACAAGCATTTGTTAGAAATAAAAGGCTCATTTCTAAACACTGACTGCATGAACTGCAGTGCTAATAGCTGGAGTTGAAGCAAGATTGAGATAATATTTGTCTTTTCTTCTCCAAAAAAACAAAGCAAAGAAACAAAAAAACCAACAGTGTTGTTGATGATCAGGCTTGTATTCTTGTACTGCTGTTCATGAACAAATTAAAATGGCTTAAGACATTGGGGGAAAAGGAGCTTCAGAATGATGCCATGTTTGCTCAAAAAGAATGAGAAGAAGAGTATGAGTTGGACTAGCTGGCCTTCAGAGGTGCCTTAAAGATTCTATGGTTGATTCTGTGATTCTGTCTGATTTTCTCTGTATTAGGGCTTCTGTCTATATTACCCTACATGGAGAGATTGCCTAAGCTGTGTTTTCCCTGATCTGGGACTTTTTCGCTACTAAAAACATGACCTATTCACCTTTTCCTAAACATAATGAGTAGACACGTGCCCCTCAAAGGATAAACCCAAATTAATTATGTTTTCTAGATCTCATCAATGCAGAATAGACCTCATTCAAATGTATTGACAAATAGACTTATTTCAAATGTAAAAGTAAATAAAATATGATTGGCTGGTCTTGTTTTTTAAAGGTATATGTGAAAATCTGCTTTTTTCACCTTCCACTCTGAAACACATTTTCTTGGGTGTTAATATTCTCCCTTTCTGGACATCCAGATATTCAGGTGATACTATGTGAGCTACTTGAATTATGAGACTTCAGCTCTGCTAGCTTAGAGAAGCAGAACCCAGGTACAAGCTGTCCATGGACACATAAGAATTGGTGTCAACCCGCTGCCCTGGATCAGGGCTTCTGAGCTCATAACTGTTATTTCTACAGTTAAAAAACGTAGGGCTTTTGGTCATTTACAGTACAAATCAGCCTCTGGAGAGAATTTGTGACATGTATTTTTTGTTCTCCCTTCTAGTATAGAGTTGCTCTTCAAAAAACCTTCCTGAAGGTAAACATTTGCACCACAGCAAAACTGAGGAACCAGTCCTGTCCACTGTAGTGCAGAAATGAAGTTGTCATTCCACAAGGCTGAGTATTCTGTTCCCACAACAATGAAAAAATCAGCCTTACAAGTGTAGCCAACGTGTTGATTGATAGCAGTGGTATGAAAAAAAAACCAAAAACTTTAGTGGGATAACTGAAAGGGAGAGCTGCTTTAGCCTTAAAGACAAATGAAGCTCTTAGTGATCAGTAAGTATTCCTTATGTTTGTCACAAAAGGAACTTTCTTCCAGTGGTCAGCAAAGATGAAATCTTCCTTGGTTTACACGTCTTTGGGAATCTATCTTCTGCCTTTAACACCACTTAAATATTCATGATGTTCCAGCAGAAATTGTACTCTTTGCAACTTCAAGCTCTGCTTTAGAAAGAACAGCTGCAGGCAAGTACAGCAGCCTTTGTTGGAAGAGGAAGGCAGGGGGTTGCTTCCAACTGCTGCAGACAGCACCAAGGAATTCCTTTTAATGAGACCTGCTCTGTTAGCTTGCTTATTACAAGTGATAAACTAAGGAAGCTGAATAGGTTTCCTAGATGCCAGTATGTGTTAAAGATTAATGCCTACACAGAAAACAAGTAAACCATATAGACAGGATCTGCCTTACATCTTAGTTATCATCTCTGAAACATATTATTTCCAGATGAACTATTCATGCTCCTGTTAGTTACTCTTTTTATAGTCAAGCACCCTGACAATGTCTTGTTTTTAGACATTTGCTATCTAATATTTAGCTTAGAGAAATATACTTCAGAAATACTCATTTTATGTCAGTAAGGTAGCCTAGGGTATGTAGCTCAAAGAAAAATACCTTGGTATTAAATGTATGTAAAGCAGTGGAGAATGTAGTTTTTAGGATTTGTTGCCAGCTAGAACAAGTGACTTGGTTATAAAAATATATATATACATGAAAAACACCGAGCAGTATTTCAGCAACTCTTCATCTGCATGTGAAATTCCCTTTGCCCCCACAGTAATCACTATGTCTTTATAACTTGGATATAAATACTTAGAAAAATTGCTAAAAATAAAAAGTACCAACAGTTTGAGAGTCTCAAGCTAGTTTTAAGTCAGTTAGGAAGAAAAGCTGCTTGGATGAGAAAGATTCACCTGAATTTTATATGGAAATAGGCAAATATTTGATAAAATACAGTAACTTCATGTGACTACAAGCCTGAAGAGTTGCGGTGTAACTGTGGCTCTTCAAAAATAGGTAGCAAAACCATTCATTTTTCTTCACAAGAGATGGGATTTTGCACACTGAGGGATTCATCTTTATCATGAGCAGTTCTGTGCAATTCTGTTTCTCTGTATGTATTTGCAGTGTGCTATTACTGCCTAACCCACATATGAGATTTCACACATTAGAATAAGAGAGTGGACAGAAGATACACTCCAACTGAAACTGCAGTGAGCCACATCTGAAAGAATGGGAAAGTCTGGTCTGAAAGAAGGGAAAGTTAAGGGTTCCCCTGTTCTGGCTTTTTAAAAACAAACGGGAAGTTTGCTTTCTTTCAGTCTTCAGAATCCTTCCCCATCTGACATGATCTTTCAGAGACACTGAGATTGGCTTTTCAGTGACATCAACAGGTTTGCTCAACACTCACAGGTACACAACATCACATCCCATAGACTCACATGTATACAATTTAATTAAATGTTCTCTAATCTGATTCTTCTCAAGTGACAAGGAGGACATTTCTCTTGCTCTAGACTTCCCTTCTGGCTTCAGGGACCTGGGTTTCCTGTAATGGTATTGAACTACTGATAAAGGCGGAGGTGAAGAGGAGATTCAGCACTTCAGACCAATGTGTGCTTTGTCACCAAGTCCCCTTCTGCAGTGCGTCCACATTTTCCCTGGTTAACCTGCACAAATCTTAGCAGTTCTTCCTTGTTTAGGAGTAGGAGGTCCACCAGAGTCTCTCCCCTCACCAGCTCCTTCATCATAGGTTAGGAAATTGCTGATAAAATTTTCCCCAGTTACCATCACTGAGTCAGTGTACCATCTTACGCAGAGCTGAGAAAAAGAGCAATGGATTAGTAGGGAAGGACATTTTAAATGCAGATGCTTGTGTTGGTTTTGCTTAATGCCCCTGAAAGTATTTTGGTGAGCAGTTGTGAGGAGTCTAATGAATGGCTGTGACAAACATGCACACAGTAAGAAAAACTGTTCAGATGCATTTCTGTCTCCCTAGCCCCAGCAGCCCCTCTGGAATGGAAAACGTAGTTCTGACCTACTTGCTTTCAGTAGACTGCAATTATAGCGCCTATCAATTTTCTATAAAAATATAGATGTGAACAAATGGAAAACCTGAGTGGCTCAAACATGAGCAGAATAAGAATGTTACTCCCTCCCCTAGGCTCCAGCTCCTGCCAAGTTTTCCTTTTTCTAGGCTGAAAAGGAAAACTAGGTGAAATGGAAGTAGAACATCAAAATAACTGTTCACATTTTATTTTGAAATATGTGCCAGCCTTTGTACACAAACAGAACATGCCATGGTATCTGTCTGCCTACTGCCTACACGTGCATATTTTTCCCCAAAGGGATGTCTCCATATTTGCTGTGGGTAATTAATGGTTGCCTTTGTGAAAGATTACTTTCGGTCTTGAAATCTCATTTGGTTTCTCATAGCACAGTTTCTGCTGCCCACTTAAAGGCAAGGGCCTGAGCCAGGTGTCCAAAAGCAGACACAATCTAGCCCCAATCTCCTCAAACCCTAAAGAATGTTCATTTGCTTGATCTGCTGATCGCAGTTTTGCTATCCCACCCCATGTCTGCTGCTAGAGCTCATCTTAGAACAATAACTATGACTCCACAGGAAAGGCAGAAAGCGACAAATGAGTTTACTGACTTTTGAGTTACTCACATGTAGGGACACTTTTAGGCTTGAACAGATGACGGAGCATCTGGTGAGGGGTGCAGCTGGCCTAGAGAGCACAGGCAAATTGCTTGCACCTGTGCACCCCCTCTGACCCAGGGTGGAAGCACCCTGGGCTCATATAAGGGCCAGACACAGAAAGGAGACTACCTCCTGGGCTTAGGTGCTTTTTTTTGTGAAGGAGTGTTGTGTTGGTAGAGAGCACCTTCACCAGGTGAGCGAGTTCAACTCTTCTTTCTGTATATGACTATTGGCCTAGCTGTGAATATTTTGCCAGTTATTGTCAAGAACCTGTCAGAAGAAGTTTTGCTTTTCTGTGAGCAGGGCACTATTTGGTATAGACCTTGATAGCACTTGGAAAATATTGATTCGCATTTTTGTTATTGCAGACCAGTTGGCCTCCTTTTCTTATCAATTCTAGTAATTGTAGCACTATTTTGAGAAGTGTGATTAGGAGATAGTTACAGATAAATGTTTTTCCCAAAATGCCACTCCCACGTATCTGCATTTCTTCTTGACTTGCTTTCCCTCGCATGCATACACTTCTTATGTTTGACTTCTAAATTTGCATATTCAGAAACCATCAGTATCTAAACATGAAACAAGACCACCAAGAAACCAAACACCTAGCTTTCTAATTAAAATTCTGCAAGTTTGTCAAGGTTGTAGCTCTCTTTGTTATTTATAGTGTCTCTTGTGTCTTATAAATTACTACTAAGTGGGGAAAAATGGTACAATTTCTATTTCTTTGCACAAAGCAGTGCTGCCACTGAAAGCTTCTTGGAATGTATGTCTTAAATTAGAAACTTTTTGTGAATAATACAATGTCATTACACACAACTGAGTTATATTTCTTACAGGCTGATTACAAACAACCTTAAATGAGATCTCTTCATGATACTGCTGATTTTAGGGCTCTTTATGGTTCAATATAAGCCAAAACAGGAAAGCATAATCATGCTTTTCAAAGCTATTTGAAAAGTGCATTAGCATACATACTGCAGCTTATGCCTGTCAGCTTTGTCCGCAGTTGTTACATATATTTGTTAGTTTTACCCAGTTGTGAAGGAAAGAAAAGTGAAAAATTAAGATTATAGCGTGTCTGTTACTGCAGAGATGGGATAAAATACAACATTTTATTTAATGTAGTAAACAGCTTTAATGGTGAGAGGATATTTTTCTAGCTATATTTTGCCTGAATAGCTGATGTAGACAGATGCCTGAGGAATCTTTTTTTTTCTAGTTTCCAATAGTAACATCTCTCCAGCCATGAGATTAAATGACATGATTCAAAACTGTTGCTCTGTTGCTGCACAGTGGGTCCAGAGGAGGCCATGAAGATGATCAGAGGGCTGGAGCACCTATTCTGTGAAGAAAGGTTGAGGGAATTGGGCTTCTCCTTGGAGAAGGTTCTGGGCAGACACCATTGCAGGCTATCAGTACTTGAAGGGAGTTTACGAGCAGGAGGGGGGCTGAATTTTCAGGTAGGTAGACAGTGATAGGACAAGGGGCAATGGATTTAAACTGAAAGAGGAGAGGTTTAGGTTAGATGCTAGGAATAAATTCTTCCTCAAAGGTTTGTGAGGCATTGGAACAAGTTGTCCAGAGAAACTGTGGATGCCTCATCCCTGGAGACTTTCAAGGCCAGGTTGGATGTGTCCCTGGGCAGCCTGATCCAGTTGGTGGCAGCTCTGCCCATGGCGGGGGGGTTGGACCTAGAGCATTTTTCTTGTCCCTTCCAATTCAAACCATTCTGTTATTGAAGTAACAACATTCCACTCCCCTTGACCTTCTCTTCCTAAGACTGCTTGAAGTGGCAAAGTAAAAAGACAAGTATTAATATTGTAATAAAGCACACTTAAAAATTCAGTCCTGTGTACTACCCTTCCAGTAAGAATTGCCTCAAAAAGTAATTACTGGATCTGGTGGTATTTCAGCTAGTTGATATGTATCACAGACAACTGTGTACAAGAGGACGGTTATGCTGAAAGTAGTTTAACAGAACTATCTATGACAAATTGAAGAAGTAATATGTCTGAACACCAGCTGGCTGCTTAGCCAACTGCCTCAGCACCTCACTTGAGATGCACTCCCACAGGAGAGGCAGTGCCAGTTCCCCAGGGCCTCTCAAACCTCATCCTCCCATCAGGCAGAGTGAAGGAAAGAGCCATGACCCAATGTGGGCTCCCTTGGCCCCAGTTCAGGATCTTTTAATATTCTTTTGGTAGCACTTATTGTTCAGCAACACCTCGAAAGGGAAGCTGTATTTACCTGGTGGATATTAGCAGAGCAGAGTAGGTAATTAACAAATAATGACCTTAGAAATGTGCCCTTGTCTTAGAGCAGGAGAAAGAAAGGTAACTTGGGATTGAAGGGGAGTAATCATCTCACTGTTCAACTCCAGGAACCAAGCACCAAATAAGCATTCCTATCAAATCCAGTAATTAACTTGGCCAATTACCTATTCTCCCATCCCCATTGTTGTGTGACTGAATACTGCAACCACTTATGGTCACACTTGAGTTTAGTGTTTAGAGCATTTCACTGATTTTGTGTTAAAAATTTAATCATGAATTACTGCTTAGTGTCAATATAGTCTGTATGCAATCCTTGTGAGTGGGTATACATAGGAAACACTGTTATTCTTTGATCACAAGCAGTCTTTTATACATGCAAGCACAATATCTGTCATGGATTGAACTACACTTTTGATTCCCAGCTGCCCTTGTGAGAAGATTGAGTTGGCAAACTGAACGCTAACACACTTGCTAATAGATTCTGATAAATTGCTAATGTTGGAATTACAGATGATGTTACAATATGCACCAAAGAGGTGTTTTGGTTTTTTTTTTTTTTTTTTTTTTTTGGTGTGTGTGTTTGTTTGTTTTTCCATGTTCTTCTCCCATCAGAGCCTGTCCTGTCTGTTTACTTGCAGGCACTAAAAACTTGCCATTTGTGGCTGCTGATTTCCTATAACCCCATCACCTGAGGGCTCTGGACTTTATGATTCAGAATTTCTTTGAGATATTTACTTAACAACTATGGAATTTCACACAGAAGCACAGCTAGGAGTGCCAAAGAGCTATGTTGACAAGTGCCCAGACTGCAGTGCCCGAGCCTAAGGCTGTGACTCTACCTGTGCCAGAAGACAGCTGACATCTGGAAACTAAATTTCATTACAGTTACCCATGTTTGAACTTTGCCCTTTGGACACAGACAGGAGTCACTCATCAAAACCGCAAAAAGGCACAAATCTCATAATCAGCCCTGCAGTGGCTGATACACATTCCTCAGTTTATTTCAATTACAGGTCAGATTCTGTAATCACCTGAAGAACTTTGCATTATATCTGATCCTCTACAACAACACCCACAGGTATATATAACTCTAGACAGCAAATGGGAGGTCAAGACAGCTTCACATTTGCTTGGCTTCTCAAAAAATTCATCTGGAAGAGCCTAAACAACCTAGTACAAATCCGTTTTGTACAACTTATCTTCAGTAGGAACACTGCACTGAGTCTGTGTTCATAAATGTTAATCATTCCCTTCAGTTCACCCATAATTATTACTGTTCTCCTTAGAAATGATATTTATAAGCTAGTCTGCTAAGAAATTTAGCTCAGAGGCTTTGTATTTCCACTCTTTCTCTTATGCTGCAAATATTGAATGACGGAAGTATGACAGTCATTATGATCCCTATCTATTTTGGAGATATTTTTAGTTTTCTCGAAATTATATACTGCGGTCCAGGGTTAGCAATCTATGTCAAAGTACTTACAGAATTCATCATGTATAGGCACCTAATTACTCTGCAAGAAATTAATTAGTGGCTTAACAAAGTAATTTAAGGAACAAACTACAGAAGTTTCAGACAAATTTATCACTGCTCTTTTCTAGCCACGTGACATATTTTCTCAACCTCCTGAGAGACTGGCTTGGAGCTGTGTCAGGGGAGGATCACACTGGGCATTAGGGAAAGGTCCTGCGCAAGAGGGCAGTGGGCATGGAAAAGGGTGCCCAGGGCAGTGGGCACAGCCCCAAGTGTTGGAATTCAAGAAGTGTTTGGGCAGAACTCTCAGACATAGGGTTTGGATTTTGGGTGGTGCTGTATGGAGCCAGGAGTTGGAGCTGGTGATCCTTGTAGCTCCTTTCCAATTCAGCATATTCTATGATTCTATTTACTTAATGGTTCTGCATGTTGGAAGCTATTTTAATTGTCTGAAGTTAATTCTCACTAATTCTCATGTTTTACATACATAGTTGGTACCAGATGCTAAAGCTACTATGGACATCAGCCTAAGTAGAAGGCTTCATCCCGTGAAGAAGACTTTGTACACAGTTCAGAAGTAGTGAAGTATGAGCTGTTCAATGTTATTACTGTTCAGTGAAGTGCTTCCTGGGAACAGAGGCAGACCTTCCTCCACTGACTTGAATCATTGCACTAGATTTCTAATACATGCCCTTTGGTTTACCCATCTGGCTTTATTAACATAGCAAACACAAAATCTTTCAGACCTCATTTTCCTTGCTTTTTACTGATTTATGGGCCTTTCCTTCCCCGTTACCAGAGGCGGAAATCTTAAACATCAACATATGGTGTAAAAGTGGCAGATACAGAAGTGCTGCTTACCAAAATCACAGAATTATCGGCATGATTTTCTCAAACCCATTCAATTTTTTTTATTTATTTTTTTTTTTTAATGGGAATGTGTCACTCTGCTTTATACAGGAGAGCTGGGCAGTTCAACTGCTGAAGCTGTACTGCAGAGCACTGCTGTCATCTTGCATAGCTGCAGCCTCTTCCACCTCAGCCCTTGGAGTGCAGTGCTGGGGCTGTAAGTCAATCCCACAGCTGTGATGGAAGTGATTCAAAGGTCTGCAAGAGGGATGGCAACATAGAAAGTCTTTATGAACAGGATAATGAAATAACAAAAAAAAAACCAAAGCAGAATAAACAACTGAAATCCCACTCTAAACTTTATATTATCAATTTCAGGTCTAATTATATTGATTGACATAAGGTGTGCTAATCTGGAATGAAAGAAATATTATTTCTTTCTATATAACACCTGCCTCAAGCAGCTTGGCTTCTAAAAACTCACACCAGAAAGTCTACAATCCTTAGTTTACAGATGAAGAAAGGACATATGAAGAAGCTCTGAATGCTCTTAGCACAGCTGTTAGCCTCAGAAAAAAAGAACAGACTTACCTAATCCTGTCACATATATGGTAACTAAAAAGGCAAGATAATTCCTTCCATGGAAGGGTTAGGTTAATTAGTGATATATTTACCCCTCTACAGAGGGAAAAATTATGGGGAAAAAAATAAATGTATGTGTATATATATATATATATATATATATATATATATATATATATATATATATCAGCTGCTTTAAAAAAATCAAAGCAAGAAGCTGTATGGTGTCATGATGATACTCCTATAAAGGAGAGGGGGACAAAAATATCTATGCGTGAAGAGGCTGAAAAAGACAGCTGCTGCTCTCTCAAGTCCAAAGCAGTATCAGGACAAGAGCCTGGGGAAGACAGCTGCATCTGACTTACTCACTTAAGGGCCCCTTCTCCTTTTCACCTGAGCTCCATAGTCCCATACATACAAAAATTCACTTTGTGATTGAGCTCCAGACCCTGCAGAACTTAACATTCTGCCTCCAACAAGTGCCCAAGTATTAGTTTTAAATTTAACTTCCATTCAAGCACCTGATGAAAGATAGCAGCAACCTGCACACAGAGCTGGTGTTTCCAAAGCTATTACAGGTTACATTGCCTCATTTTAAGTCACAAGAATCACTATGCTTCTTCCCTATTTCCTCCCTGATTGCCCAACAGCAAGTCAAGCCTTTGTAATCCACTCAATAAAATATTGGTCAGGAAAAGGTTCATTAAGTTGCAACTCTCCTTTGCTCTTGGGAAAATCAGTACCCGAGCTTAGGTTTACTGGTTGCCAGATTTGTCAGATACGATCTGCAGTATACATTTAAACAGAGGGGTAATAAAACTGTGAGTCATCAGAGAAGGCAACTTCCCATTCACTTTGGTGCATACGGAGAAGTTTCACTGAAGAATATGGACTGCAAATATCCATGTTGACAATGGAAAGGAGCCACAGCTATAGCTGTAACTTAGATTCAGTGATGGTCTTTTGGCATGAACACCCTTAGATATTAGTACTCCCAGCTGACTTCAGTTTCAAGACTGCCATACTCAGAGGAGTTGAAGAACTCTAATCAAATCCTTACTTTAAGACAGTGTTTTTGGAGGAGAAAAATGCAATATTCCCAAAACACATTATTTGTTATCAAATCCCAATCCTTACATATAAATCCAACGCAGTTTGATCTCAGCGCAGGCTATTTATTTTGTTCCTTCTGTTGGCAATGCCAAATGAAAACCAATTTTTGCCTTGCAACAGATTTCTGGAGGCCCTGGTAAGATATCATCCACTTCTGTATCTTACTCCTATGCGAGGCCACACAGCCACTCAGAACAGGACTCTCAGTGAGCCTTACAAATCATTAGTGCTGGCCTCTGATCTGTGAATTTTTACAGTTGGAAAAGATTTTTAAGACCATTTAGTCCAACCATCAACCTATCCCCACCATACCCAGTCAGGGTTTTTTCACTCTTTCACTTTGCACAGCTCAGAATCTGGCAGCTGATGACCTGGGTCAGGCCTGCACAGAGGACATTAAGTGCAGCAGTTCTCATCTGCTAGTGGCACGGTCTTGTCTTTGCTCTTTTCCTGGCAAATTATTGTGTTCTTGGCACAAATTCACTGTTTTCTGGGGAAGTGGCTGGTGCTGAATCACAGAATCATTGGGTTTGGAAGGGACCTTTGGAGATCATCTAGTCCAGCCTCCTGCTAAAGCAGGTTCCCTACAGCAGGTTACACAAGAAAGCATTCAGGCAGGTTTTGAATAACTTCAGAGGATATTGGTGCCATGACAGTAGAGGTTGAACCTTCCCACCAATATCCCATTACATTTTGGTGCCTTGTGACAGACGGCAGTGGAGGGGCAGTCTGACAAAATGGTACTTGACATGGAAGTGTGACAGAAGCAAAGGTGTGTCATTGAATTCCTCCATGCAGAAAAAAAAAGCACCTACTGACATTCATTGATGCTTGCTGGACATTGATAGAGACCAATCAGTGGATGTGGTTTGAGGTTGTGGGTGGTGAGTTTCAGCAGTGGTGACAGTAATAGTTGCTGTCACTTCCACTGGTCCAGATTTTTGCGAGAATGACATACAGGCTCTTGTTTAGGGCTGGTGACAATGCATAGCTGATGCTAGTGACTATGTTGGAGAAGAGTTTTGAAACTGATAATTTGTTGTATCACATACTGTTATTATTCTCTTTGAGTCTGTTGTATTTTTTATGGACATAAATAGGAGGCATTACTTTTGGAGCTACCTACCTATTTTTATACTGGTAGTGGGCAAAACCTGGTACAAATAGTATAAAGTGTATCTCTGTGGCTGACCCAGCTGGTGAATCTGTCGACACAGAAGGAGCTGTGAGAAAATACCTTTAAAATGAGGTATATATGAAGGTTATCTTGATTGTCTGTTACTTAATTTATGGCCCTGCATGAGTGTTATGTGTAATGGAGATAACCACAGGTAGTGAAATGAATGAGCAGAACATGTATTGTAGGAATCAGTAAGTTGTTCAAATCTCCATTACTGCTCTGTCAGGTAAACTGAAGTAGTGAATAGTTGATGAGCTGCAAGGTTGATGCAAATTGTCATTTGGATATGATGAGGCTCTAAATTCTGAGTTTTCTAAAACACACTACAAATTAGATTCATAGGTAAATACAGCTATAAATGTTTCTTCCTTAAATAGAGCTCACAGATTATTTTGTCTGAATGTGATGTCTACTTGTATAATTATTGCAGGAAGTAAAAAATAATGTAATCGCTCTTAAAACAAGTGAAACATGAAAAATACTCAATGTAAGCTTATTTCAGATGATTTTGTTCCAATTAATAGTAAGTATTTAGAAAATATGTCCTCAGATAAGAATTGCCTTAGCTTCTCTGCTCAACTCTGAAACATTTTCCATGATGGCTGCTTTTCACATTTTAATTGATTGGAAAATAAACACAAACTGTAACTCAGATTACACTGCAAAGCAATGAAATCAAAAGAATTAAAATCTTAGAGCAAGCTTGGTAGGTTTACTGAATTTTGAAGCTTGCCTTCTTACCTCTAGCACATCTGGTGCATGACATCAGAGGTTGATTCCAGCCTTGTCTCATCGACATATTTAGGAGATCTGAGGCTGCTGTCTGAGACTGTGTCACAGAGCACATCTAAATTTGTAAAGCAGATGTGCAGTACACATTGAGTTCTATGTTTAAGAATATATTATAGAAGAATCAGCCATCAGTGCCATGATGTAGCAGTCAGAATTGATGTTATTCTGGGTTCCAGCTCCAAATTCTGCCTTTACTTTCTTTTTATTTTCTCCTAACAGAAGGACAAAGAGAGGCATATCTTCTTGATGGCCAGCCTTGCACAGTGTGCACTGTGCTTGTGTGTTGAGGTGTAGCCCACCTACCCATCTTTAGAAGCTCACTTCTGGAGTAGGATCAAAAATACATTAACAGGCAGCAATTAGAGGAAAAGCCCAACTCATGAACTCAGTGAAAGTGTGGTTAATCCAAGGCAGAGAGAATTGCCTCCTTATTCTACTAGCCATCTGTCTGTGCACTCATCTACTCTGGGACCAAAAATTAATATGTAGAAGTCTTTTTATTTAGTGCAACAGAGCAGAGAACTTCCTTGTATACACCTGGAGTGTTCATGTAGGCAGCCATTTGAACAAACATCCTTCAGTGCCAATGGAGAGATCTGCCAATCTTCAGAAAGACAGGAAGATGAATGATTCTACGCTGTTTTGCACAGCAGCCAGCTTCTTCTTGCACTGCTATCACACTGGGCTGCCAGCTCACACAGGACATCTGAAATGTTGCAGTCAAGCCTCATGAGTGAAAATATGTCCTTAACAGCACAGAGCATTCTGAGCAGATACCTGATTCAATGCCATGATGGCAGGAAATAAGTTGTATGAAAGCAGGCCTAAGGCAGACAGATACGCTTGAATCTCTACCAAAAGGATGTTGTGATGAGGGGGAAAAACATAGAATTCGTTGTAATCAAAATAGGCACCACGAATATTTACAGTGAATTATTTCTAATCAAATATCACTGCATTGTCTGCCTTGCTACAGCTCTTCAAGCAGCACTTTTCCCCTATTGCTCTGCTAGTGAATCAGATTTTTAGAAGGTTGCAATTTCGAATTGCTCTGAATTATCTGCAGTGCTACCTGAAATATCTGAAGTGAGAGCTCTTTCCTGACCCAAAAAATTCACTCTGATACCCAACTCAATTTATAACCTCTAACTTCTGATACACCTTGTTCTTCAATTCACTCCCCACAGTAATCATCTGTAAGCATACTTTACAAGTGAGGTGGAACCAGTATAATTTAGGGATGAATTTGGGTCTCTTAACAGCTGTGATAAAATAAAATAATTCATGAAGTGGAGTATGAATTTTAATTTGTATGACAGTCCTTTAATGAGTATGCTAAAAATCATTCTTGAATGCAGTTGTATTACAACAGCTGATTTTTTTATATATTGGAATTACCCAGAAAAATAAAGCTTTTGGTCACTGCCCGTCAATCTCCTGTTAGTGGCCCATGGGGCAATGTAGAGAGTCTCAATAGAGATTTATTGTAATATTTTTCAAATTGACCTGAATTTTCATACCCATAAATAACTGCAAGCACAGACTAGTTAATAAGAAGAGTCAGGGCACATTTTTCACTACAAATCTCTAATTGCTAGGCTTATGTAGTGGAAATGCCAAGTCACGACCTGAAGCAGTGGGTGAGCACCTGAAGCAATGATTAAGCACCTGGTAGGAAGGCTGGGCCAACTCAGGGGAGCTCAGGTGCATGCAATGTACCTGACTGACTAGAAAGGGTGGAGCCAGGGTCCACCCCTTCCCGGACCCCATTTAAGGGTTGGCAGTGGAGGCAAGCGTGTCTTGCTGGAGATCCCTGTCTGTCTGAGGTCTTCTATTGTAAGTAGTTTTTTTGGTTTTTTCTTTCTTCCTTTGTTTCTTTATCTGTGGTTGCTGCTTTTGAGCTTGTTCTCAATTGCTGAGCCAAAGACTTTGCCGCCCTGCTATTATCATCCCATTATAGAATTACAGCTCACAACTGAGAAGTTTATTGCTGGAAATAATTTATGAATTGTATGGAATATGCTCAGTTTGATGTTTTTCTATTTTTGCAAGCAAATTTTTCTTCCAGAAAGTTACTGCAAAACTTGCACAGTGCTTTAAAAAAAAATCCACACCCAAGGCCCAACTTCATTTCTCTGCTTACTCTCAATGTTTTATAACTCTTGAAACTCTAAGGATTTTTTTTTTTTTGCCATTATGTTATTTTATAAAACTTAAGTTCTAAATAATGCTACCCAATACTGGGGTGCTTTCATAGCTGCTTATCATGAATGACGTATGGTGGGGAACAACTTTTCAGTAGCCAGCAAACCATGGCTTGAAATGTTTCCTGCTGAAAAACCCATCAAAGAAATACCTAACTGCAGGCATGAATTCCATGTAACACTTGATTTCATATTAAAGGTTCAACAGTGCATGAAAATCATGGGCTTAAACTCAGATGTAGAACAGAAGTGGAGAAGCATCAGGTGTTGCTAATCCTATTACCAGCTGACCTAAACTCTAATGGTGTTAATGTATTCTGGACAGAACCAAAACTTGCTGTAAAAGTTTATAAGGTAAATAAGCTATTTAATGTTTTGTTTAATTGCTGAAGGAGATTTTGCTGCAGGATAGGTGAATGCTTTTCTAAACTCCTTCTCTCTTTGTCTTTTCTAGTCTGCTCCTTCAGCTGTTGAAGGATTCTGAAATGTTGCTTTCCCCTAGTGGGGCCTTCTGTAAGGCCAGCACATCAGCAACATAAAGCTGCTGACTGTAAGCAGAGAGGTTGCTAATACAGGCAGTCCCACCATCTGGGCTATCCTAATGGGCTCCCTGCTTGATCCTGGCTCCATCCTAGCAAGGCTGTAGGTGAAATTCCTACCCAATTCTAACCAAAGTTTTTTCACTGATGTCTGGTGTGTTAATATTTGATCATGGCTGTACCACCAGTGAGTGCAGAAGGAAGTTGTTGATGGAAAAGTTGACAGCTGTTTACTGCAAATCCTAATGGTGTGCCCTAGATTAGCAGGAAGGCTTGACATGTTGATGTTTAAGTCCCTTCTCATGAATGTTTCATCACTAGCAGTCATAAGTCTTTGTACGTCAATGATTTTCTACTTGATCCCTCTGATTTTCTTCCAAATTAAGTTGTATTCTCACTTGTACTATTACCAAAATGCCATCTGTGCAAGGCAGTTCAGACATACCTATGCAACTGTCACATCACTGCTTTTAAAGCATCCAGATTTTGCAGAAGGACTTGCAGATAAACACTGGGTGAATTATCTCCAGTGGATAGATAGGCACAAAGGGAAGGAGTACAAGGAGCAAAGTGGATCCCAAAGTGACCCTAGAAGATCCACATGTGGGTGCAGCCTCATGAAGCTGCTTGACTCTTAGATGAACACCTGTGTGAGCCTGGCTTCCATAGCTCCAATTTCTAGTGTTACTGGAGCTGACATGCTCTCTTTGGCTGTGGGCAATCATCTGTTTCTCTTGTACTGGTGAACTACACATCTGCCTGCTCCAAGATGGTAGGTGGGCCAAGAGCTGAGAGACTTGTTCTTTCAAGCACTGGCCAAGATAGTGGTTGTCCTATAAGTACCTTCTCTGCCTCTCCCAGCTGAGAGCTGAAGGTTTATGGTAGAAGAGACAGGATATACATGAGAGACCATGTAGAGAATCCTTGTCCATCATGCTCCAGCAAGCTGCAGCAAGTGAGAAGAGAGGAGAACCACCTGCCTTAAAGACTTACAAGTTTCTTTTGCTGTCTTATATTGTGTTCTCTCCAGCAGCACCCCTTCCATAAGAAGGGTGAGGACCTTTCCCTATGCAGATAATCTGTTTTCCAGGGCAGTTAATGTAGTTTAAGGCATCAGACACAGCAAGCAGAATTGCAGTCATGTCCCTAACCAGCAGGATGGTTTTAAAAAAAAAAAATGGAGAGAAAAGTGAAAGATTAAGGTAAATGTTAATACTCCCCAAACTGTTTGTCACTGTTGTTTGTTTGCTTAGTTTTGGTGTTTTTGCTGTTGTGTTTTTTTCCTGGCAATTTTGTTGCAGATTTTCATCTAGCTCTTGAATCTTTAGACTAGGAGAGCAAAGCACCTTTCATTTTCTAGGAAGATAACTTTTAAATCCTTAAAACTGAGGATGAAAAGCCTGAACTCAAAAGCCCTCTTTTCCTTTCCATTAAAGAAAATACGTATTTTAAATGATTTTTAGACACTTCTTACAAGAGTGCAGTAGGTTATGAATATTTAGAGTACCATTAATTAGTTACTTGTCACATACTTGTGAATGTGGAAGTCCAACAGCTAGAACAAGAGACAATAAGCAAGTGCTTAGCCTGAAGTCTGAAACTCATCCTGGGACCTGGTATGTGAACCAGAGCAGCAGCAGCAAACATAGAAGCCCCAGTGTGAACCCTGTAAATTTAAGACACTTTTCAAATAAGCAGGTATTTTTATTATATGGAATTTTAGTTGTAATTTCTTGTTGTCTCTGACCATGAGCATTCTTGTTGTTTTCTTTTTTTGTTGTTGTTGTCCAGATTCCTTTTCTTACTCATGGGTTCTCTAAAGGAGCATTATTTTTCAAATAGCATCCAGTCTCAGATGACTGAACTGTCCAATGCCTACAGGTCACTTGATAGATTTATTGAGGATGAATCAATGAATAGTGTATGATCATGTTTTCTTGTTTTGTTATAGGAAGGCCACAACACAGCTCTGACTTCAATATTTGTTAGTTCCTCACAGCCTGATCATTGTAACTGAAAAACCCTGTGGAAATCTGATCTCTTGTCCACTATATAGATGATGTAAATTTAGGCACACTTTCTCACAAGATCTGCTTGGCCCAATAATGATTCTGCCCAGCTGTGCGACACAGTATTTTCCTAATATAACTTACTAACAACACGTAAGGGATGAAAATGAAATTGTATAATTTCAAGAATGTTACATCTGACATTATTAAATTCCTTTCTGTTTTCTGAGCTTCTTCTAATTCAGGATGACCTACTTATCTGTAGCAATCTTTAGCTAAAATAAAATAACTCGGATAAAATGAGACTGGATTTCACTCCTGATCTAAAACAGGAATAATATTCCTGTTGTAATGTGTGGATGCAAGAAGCACATGCAGCCTGGTCCTGATGCTACTTGCACAAATTTTACATGATCATACTTTTTTCCCCTTCAGTGTTGTTTTTTCAATAGGTCATAGATCACACCAAATGAGGTTGAACCTTGTTAACTGCGAGGGATATGAGGATGCCAAGTAATTTTAGTTTCTTAAGACACTGAGGAATTGCCCCTAAATGGTGTAGGTGGGGTAGAAAGTGGTAAGAAAGTAAGAAAATATGAACATGCATTACTGAAGTTACTATGAGGAACTCAGTTGTGCTGCAATTCTCAGCTAGTTCATTTTTAAAATTGTAATTAGATTTTAATTACTGAAGCAGATGGAGCCCCTATGGTCCAAGTAATTGATGCAGCAGAAGTAATGTTGTATGTATAGCTTATGCTCAGACTCTAAAAAGTATTGGAAAAGCTTTTTTTCATTTTGTCTGATTCTAGTGAATGTACAGGTGGCTGCTGTGGTAAGAACTCCCAGTATTAATCTGAGTTTAAATTTGCCCCCAGAGCAAGCACTGGACTTACCCACTCATACATTGGATGGAGGTATAGTACTGTGAATCTATTTATGGGAAGAAAAAAAATCCCTTTGTTACTGTTATAAAATTTTATTTTACCACAAATGGAGCTTCTTTAACTATGGAAACCTGTATGGTTCAAAGTGTGATTTTATTTTTCTACCACAATCTCCCAAAACTTAATTGTAAGTCCACCCCCTGATTGTCCCAAGGAAAGTAAGAGGGCTTTGGTACTAAAACCGTAGTCAAAATGGCATTAATGACTCTCTCCAACTGATTCAATGAGTCATAAAATATAATGGTTTATTTTGTAAAAGCAATGGTAAACATGAACACCTGCCTCGTAAGTTCCAGGAGGCTCTTTTAAAAAAGAAACCTTCTTAGTCGTTCTGATAAGCTCAGAGAAGCCCTTAACATCATTCCACAGTTGTTCTTCGAAGATTACTATAACCTTTGTAAAGGTTTTTATTGACTCTCTCCCTTGCCGTTTGTTGGGATCTTGGGACTGGATACTCCCAGTGGAGCTGTGCTATGGAGACAACTGTAGGTGCTATTCCCTCTCACAGCAGCCCAAAATGGTTTTAAAGGTCCTCCTGGTTGAACAGTGCTGTGTTTGTGGGTCTGCTGTCTCCTGCCAGGTCATGGGCTACTTGTACATCAGATAACGCCTTCCTTCCACAGTTGTGAAAAGGAAACAGTTCTTCATCTGGTGAAATCTTGGCAAAGACCAGGTTATGAAGATTTCTAAGACTGGACCATGAACAAAATAGAGATGCAAATTTTTTCTGGTCTGACTGCCCAGTCCTCCAGAGACATCCAGGTAGATCTCCTATACACATCTGTCATGCTGCTAACATTCCTCAGTACAAAAGTGGCCGGATGAGCACCAGCTGAAAAGTGCTGGGATACTGTTACAAGGAATATCTGTGCCCTAAGCAGAGCTTTGCAGGGCCCAGGTGCAGGTAGTCGCTATAATGAAGACCGACAAATAGGAACATAAGCATCTGATAAGTGTCTTTGATAACTTACAGAGGTAGGCTGCCTAGAAAAAGGAGCTTGTTCCCCTTGAGGGACCTCTTCAGTTTCCAGAATCTGCAGAATGTGAATGCTCCAGAGGTATGAGTTGCCTAGTATGTCTGAGTTTCTAGCTAGGTTGTGTTGGGATGGTGATATATACTGAATGCTGGGAAGGAACGCAAAAGCACATTTGTTTGTCTGGGTCTTTGTTCCTCCCTTGTTTTATTTATTCAGACAAGTAAGGGTGAGCATAGCTGAACAAAAGAGACTCGGGAGCCTTGTACAGTGTTGACTATTGTAGAAACATTGTGGTTCTGGGATGTGAGTCAACTTTGAACATTGCGAGGAAGGTGCAAAGGAGAGTAGGACGCTTCTGTTAATGTGGAGTGCTGTGCTGACATACAGGTTGAGAATGGTTGCCCAAAACATAAAGCCTGATACTATAAGCATAAAGTAGACTACCAGCTCAGGAACTATAGGATCCTCTGGTGTTTCTAGCAAACACAAATGTTTCCACATTTTAGGATCAGCCATTTCCAAGTCAGTCCTGGTCAGTACTCTCACAGCTGTTTTCCTGACTGCACCTGTACTCTGTATATGAAGATCAGTGCTGAGAGGTAAGGATCTTTGCAGAGGAGTTTCAATTCTTGTTCTATCCACTGGATATGGCAAAAACTAATTAAAAATGGTCTTCATCTGAAGTACTGCAAATAATCACCTCATACTGGGGGTGAAGTAACAATATTGTTGACATCCATTAACACCTGCAAGATGAAGTCTATCTACAGCTCTTTCTGTTGTTTCATCATTTATGCTGATAATTTTGTAAGTGTTTAAGTGTACTGAGAACAAAATAGATGTTTCTGAAGGTTCAAATCCTGAATAGAGTACTTTGATTCTTCTGTTAAGTTTTGTGTGTTGTATAATAATAAATCCTACACGTTTTTGCAAAAGAGTATTGTTGATCTTTCTTTAAATGTGGAAGTAGAGCAGTTTTTCTCATGGTTATGGAGAAGAAAAAGTAGGGGAGAAGATGTAGGGTTATATAAAAGAAATTTCAGGGAGTGCCAAATACTTGTAGCTGGAAGTATTCTGTCAAAATCAATTTTGACAAATCTTCCATTGGGAAAGTTTAGTTTCTAGCTAGATTTTCATAGAATCATAGAATTTGTAAGGTCTAGACATGAATCTTCTATAGTTTAAAGTGAGTCCTAGTACTCCCTGTGAATTGTTCTTTTTTTTAAAAAAAAAAAAAAAAAGATTTTCCTATACCTTCAGTAAGCCAGAAAAAGCACATGAGAAAACCATGTCAGCTTCACTTGTACACCTGACTTCAAAAAAAAATTTGTCATTGCCTTAATAGTCAGAACATAATAGCTTTAAATCCAATTCATTTGGAAAACTTTTATTTGCATAATACAGCTATTGTAATTAGAATTACTTAATCCCATTAATGTCTTGGGATGATCCCATTAATAAATCGGGACCTTGAGCAGAGCTACTATGGGTTGAGCTATTTCTGTGGAAGTGTCATAGTAGTTTGTAGGGCCCTTGAAAACGCTCCAATTGAAAACATAAACTATTTCTAGATATCTTTTATAGAGAATACTACAACATGGGGAGGGTGGGAGGGTGTGGACGGAAGGAGGGAAGGGAAGGGAACCTTATTTAAATATTTGTCATTTAATGAAGGTAACTCTGAGTTGCCTTGAGGTAGAGGAAAGATTTAATTCTACCATTAAGGAACTCTGATAAATGTCATTAAGATTAAAGAGATGTAGTCAAGGTTCTTGAGCCAAAGCAAACTTAATTATGATATCATAACTTGAGTGGAAAATACCAATTGAGGAGCCTAGGTGATTCTATTTTGAGATGAAGATAGCTAAAAGCATGAAATACTTGTAGGCCTTTCAGTGGAGCCCATTCAGTTAGACTTATTTTTGATCTTCTACAAGTGCATGGTGACATGATCTTCCTCTGGACCTGTTTTCATTTTATTTTTTTTGGAAGATATGATGACTCCATAACAGAAATCTATTATTAGGTTGGAGATTACTGCTTAAGGACAGGACAGTCCATAAGATAATGAAAATCTGAAGCCTTCAGAATGAATGATGCGGAAGGAACCTCTGAGGTGAGCCATTATGGAGCAGCTGTTGAGGTTCATGTTAGAACATGATGATAAATCCATGTTAGTCTACACAGTTGTCTTGATAACAGTAAAATTTGCCGAGTATGGGATCAGATACTGTCTGTGATCATTCATATGATATAATGCATAGCATGGCTGGACTTTCTCTTGTTCCAACTGAACTAAACCTCCTCAAGCTGTGCCTTCCTATTGACTAGGGGATTGCATGAAGCTGTGGAAGTTCTCAAAAACAATATGGAAGAAGCGGCCTTCTTTGGGCTGTAGGAGATGGAGTGAAATGAAATTCAGCTCTGAGTATGAGCTGCATTTTTGCCACTTTTCCTTCAGAATGATGGAAGGAATACTACTCTTGTTTATTTTGCAGAAATATATTGATCCCATTTGTGCTACTCAGACTGGAAGTCTAGCATGCTTTACCTTCTCAAAAACTTCTAAAAATACCTGCTCAGACTTTATACTTGGTGGTTTTGGGAAATGTGCATAAGCGAATGTATTTGTAAAATGTGATATTCCGGTTAGTAATTAAATGAGAAGGAACACCTCTCTTCCCCCCCCCTTTTTTTTTTTTTCTTAAAATCTTTTGTTTAAGCCCCTCCTCCTCCTCTAGGTAAGCTGCTTTTTTCCCCCCTCTCACTGGGAAGGAAAGGACTTGTTTCATGCTTTTCTCAGCTTGCACTGACTTCAGATGGGATTGCCACCAGCAGGAAATCTGAGCTTGTTTGGAAACCAGCTTTGGAGAAAAAGCTGTGATATGAATATAATGTCATAGCACAGTGAGGGCTAGCAGCTCCCTGAAGGCCGATGAGCTGGGAGCCAAGGTAACCCTGGTACAGGCCACCCTGTCCTCACCCATGGACACCATCCTGGGCATGGAGTATGGAAGCAGAGCTAGGGCTGGCAGGGAGACTCCAGGGAGTCTGGGTCAGTCAAATCTGCGACCTGACAAACTGAGTGAAATCAATTTATGGGTAGGAAGAGCCAGGAGAATAACTTAAATCATGCATTGTCATGATGCTGTATGCAACAGTTTACAGAATTATGCTTCTCTTTAAAATGTTTAAAAATCCATCCAGTTGATCTCTATCTTGAAGCAGCCATCATCTGCTCCTTAGGTGATCAGTATTATTGCATAAGTATTTTGACCTGTATCTTTTGTGAAGGGACATGACCTCACTCTCCTGTGGTCTCAAGTCATGGATTATTTCCTGCTTTCTTCAACTGGGAACAATTCTTTTTCTCTCTGTATGTTAGTATGAAGTAGATGCCAGGCTGTGACCAATTCTCTTTTGAATGGTTTATGTGGCTATGTAAATCTACTTCCTTTCTTCTTTCTTCTTCTTTTTTTTTTTTTTCCCTGATGTTAAATTAATTCCCAGCACTACAGTTATGGTTTTTTTTTTTTTTTTTTTTTTTTTCCAAATTTACAGAGTAAAATTGTTCACATAAGTCATCAATCTAAGCTGTAGTGGCACAATCATTGCTTAGGATAATTAACTTCCTACTGCTCAGGATGGTTTTGAAGTTTGTGTTATCTTGAATTTCTACACCATCTAGGATTTGCAAAAACCGAACAAGAAAACTTGAGTCTCTCTTACTCTGTTTTCTAGCAGTTCTTGATTTCCATGCAGAAGTGCAATTAGGACAACTTGGTCTTTATTGGCTGAATCAACTTCATTATATTGTTACGCTCTTCTTCTCCCAGAATTGTGTATTTGTCAGATGTGTTTTTATGGCTTCATTGGAATTAGGATATTATTCCACATCTTTGAAGGAAATCCTAACTTTCACATAGCTTTGTTATTATCAGCACCAGAGCTTACCTATAATTTTACATTTCCATGTTGGAAATGTTGGATTCTAAAGAAATCTCAGTGCTACGGAAATGGAGTTCAACATTGTACATTTGTCTTTCTATAAAAGTAATTCTGCTTGGGAACTAAAAAAAAAAAAGGCTTTTCTTTGTTAATGGAAGATGCATGAGCAGAAATTCACAGAGAGTGATCTCTAAAATCTCTTCAGGCAAGCATCCTGTGGGAGTTACTTAAATCCTTTCATGACATAAAATTGTTGCTAGTTTCTGTTGTACTAGGAAACTCTAAGAAGATAAACTGTTGAAACTTTGATATTCATTGCTACTGTATCAGATTTCAGAGACTTTCATGAAATGTTAAGTCAGGGTATCTGGCAACTCAAAAGTACTCTGGTCTATTGTTGAAGTACAGATACCACAAGCTCAAAAGCTTTTTGCGCAGTACATCTGCTTTTGACTACTCAGAATCATAGAATCACCGAGATTGGAAAAGAATTCTATCATCCAATCCAGCCATTTGTCTACCACCATTATTTCCCCATTAAACTATGTCCCTTTGTATAACATCTAAACGTTTCTTGAACACCCCTAGGGATGGTGACTCAACTGCTTCCCTGGGCAGAGGTTTTAAGGGGAAGTATTTTCAAAATTTTAAACAATTTGCAATTGTATTCACTTACAAAAATTAGGGGAAAAAAGGAAAGTTTTAAAATGTTTTTTTAGGAAATTATGCTTCAAAATAACACAGTATTTTTGTTCATGAAAGTATTTAAAAAGAAAACTGGAGAGGCATAGAGAGACAAAATGATTATTTAAAATTCTTACAGCCACTGGATTTTCTTTTTTTTCGAGGGGGGGGGTGGAAAAACTGTCTTTGTCAGCCTTGTTTTTTGATACAGCCTTCTCTCTTCATGACTACATGTTACAAAATATAAGAAATAGTTTTGTCATTGATTTCTCACTGTCATCTGCACTTTGTTTTATCTAACATACTTTAATAACAGGAAAAAATAAATGCAGATAAATCTTCAGTTTTTGAACTTGCGTTGGTTTGGTCATTTGGCCTTCAAAGATAATCACTCATGAATTGATAAAAAAAAAAAAAAAAAAAAGGAAAGAAAACCCTATCATTGCCCTAAGTTCTTACTATTACTGAATTCTTCCGTTTGGTTGAGTATTATTTCCCTTTACTTATGTTGTTCTATGGATAGTATTATCAGTTGTGTTCTGCTATAATTAATTTGTATCTGGAAGCCAACAAAAAAAGATATGTGTTGATAAGACTATTTTTTTTTTTTTATAGAACGCAAAACATAATGGATGAGTAGATAGTGCTAATATATTTAAACACTGAATCCACAGCCTTTGTCTGGGACAAAAGAAGGCAATTCTGTGCTAGTGTTTGGTTCATCTTTGTCATTCAAGCAAAATTTATCTGGCTCATTTGAGTTTACGTGTCTACAATCTGACATAAAATGCAAGAAGTACTGCACTTCTAAATTGGTTGTTGATTACTAAGCTGGATGATAGTTGCAAATATGACCTGACAAATCCATCTTAGACATGAAAATTAATTCAAGTAATAGCATCCATTATGAAAGCAATCTCCAAATGCAGACATCTTGCTGCTCTTGATGATTGACTGAGTTCCATTAATAGATGTTTCTTATCTCTCTGGTACTAATGTTGAATATGTTCACTCATTGGAGTTTCTCTGTCATAAAATCAAGTAAAAATATGTCAGACCAAGACACAGCATAATAGTCTGTCTAGAATCGCTGGTGTTCACTGCCAGATGAACAGTGCAATTATTTTCCAAAACATGATTTGCTAAACTGAAGTTAGAAATGGTTTCTTGTGCTTTACTTTACATGGAGAGCACAATACTCTTTAACTTCCGTAGTTAGTGGATAATATTATAAAAGTACTGAGAGAATTGTGAAAAATGCAATATTAATTAACTTTCACAATGTATTTAAGAGTAGTATGAAGTTTTGGAAACTGAAAAATTTAGTAGTAATTTCTTCTCAGAAGATCGTCACAAGATGTTAAATGTACTGTTGTCTTGGACAAAGTGCTGGAAAACTTGGTCTTAGTTAAGATTTTAATAACACAAACTATGTAATCAATGAATTTATCACCAAATATTTCACAGAATATTTGGGATACTTACCCAGTAAATACAAAATATTGCTCTTTGTAGCAGCAGTACGGCATTGTAGCTGTACATCTCCTATTTCTAACCTAGTTCTTAAATTTCTGCCATGGTGTCAAGAAGACATACTAACCTACGTATCATGGCGGTTTTGTCTGAGACAAGGATTCCCATTATAGATGTATCAATGAAAGGGCTGCTGCTTGAATTCTCAAGCCCATACTCCTTTCCCTTCCAGATTCAGTGGTACAGTGCTAAATGTTCTGGGTTTTTATTTATGTATTTAAAAACTTTTCACTTTATTCATTATTTGATGTAAATTATTAAAAAAAAAAATTAAAGAAAAATAGCATGAGGCAGAAGCTGAGCATACACCTTAATATGCATAACAGTGTATCTTTTTAAGAACATGCTATGATAGGTAGTTATTTGAACCTGTACATCTAGTTGGTAGGAAACTCTCTACGCTTTTGAAGACTGCTGACTTTGTTGTTACAACTCATTGCTTATAATTAGTGTTATAATACACTCTCAGCAACCAACCAATGTAAAGAGTTTCCAATCAGTGTTTCAATATATTAAATGTTTACTTGCTGCAGTGACACTTATAAATGAAGATGAGCTTCTAAACTTAATCACAAGTTGTTGAAAGAAAGCATTACAGTAACTGAATCCTCCAGGAGCTTTATTGGTGATACATGGGAGCACAGACAGGTTCTTGTTAAGATCAAAGAAATTCTCTAAAGTTATCACTGAGTTGACAAGCTTCCTCTCAATCTCTTCTCCAAGTGAAGCATTAATTTTAAACCATAGCAGAGGAGGTATGACCATTCCCTAGCCTATTCTTTTCCTGGGATGTCAGGGTTATTTTAAAATTTGGTCAATGATTTTCTAGTGAAAGAGAAATTGAGAGCTCTAGATGACGTGATGCCATCACAAGGCAGTCCATTCTTCCCAGAGGCTGCCCCTGCACTTGCCATCCACAGTAATATGCTACAAACTTGCAAGCATTAACTTTCTCTGGTACTTATGGTCACTTGAGTGTCCTTACCTACAAACAGTATCTACTAAATGGAAAAATCAAAAAATTCTTCCCTGTGTTTCTACAGGCAAATGACTTCAGTCTTGGGAGAAGTTATTGTCTGATGTCCTGTGTACAGTTCAGATGGCTTCAGTGCTACCAGCATAGGCTGGTGGCTTTCTTGCCTCTTCTCCATACATCTGCAGGCTAAAGCAGTCTCACAACTAAAGAGAAATGCAGGGACGTATGTTAGATTGTAGACACTAAAGTATGGTAAAGATCTTGTACTATTTTTCTATAGGGTAGAATGTTTAGGTATAAAAAGGCAAGGGGTTTCTGGGGAAGTCTGAGAATGTGAAGCTCAGCCAGAAAAGGCTGAGGGAAGAAAAGAACTCTGAGCATAGCGTCAGAGCCTAAGATATTGCACAGACAGTGCTGTAGATGGCATTTCCTCCCTTTTCCTTGGAGGGTATCAACCATTTTGAAAGGTCATTTTACCTTTTTAGCCTCTTGAGAGCTGCCAGCAAGCATACGTTTTTCCAGAGGAGCCCCGATTTCTAAGGACAACATACTGCTGAAAGAGACCTTTGGTCTAAATGGGCTATGAACATTTGCTTCCATAACTGGATACACATCATTATTCAGCTCTTAGCTAAGAAAAATAGGGAATGGTTAGATGTTTGGGGGATGGGAAGGGAAGGAGGAAGGGGGAGAAAAGAGATTTGTGAAACAACTGAGAAAATTCATAGACAGAGAAAGAATTATCCTAACGTAAGACTTGCAACTTGAATGGTGATAATTTCTTCCTCATTGTTATTGCTTTTTCATCTAGTCTGTCTCTTTTTTTTTTTTTAACATTTCAGTCCTTCAAAATGTGATCTGTAAATAAAACCAAATAAATGAGAATTCTTAAAATGTCATTATTAGACATTGATGCTTAATTAAAATCTGCTAATAAGAGACAGATTAACTGTGCCCTGTGCCTTCCTAGAAACAAGTGGAAAGATATTACCTAAAAAATACAAGTGTGGATCTTATTTCAACTAGCTTAAAGCTTTGAATGATTTAATTACAGTGAGGAGTGTCAGTGCTTTCCCCCCCCCAGAATTCCCTGTTTTTATATGACATTTAGCACTAGAGATGTTGGGCCACATCTTAACTTTGAATTATAAAATATATGAATTCAGATCTGAAAATAATGCCTTCTATTTTATTGGTCTATAAGGATCAAAGGTGGATGTTGGTGTAGTATGGCAGTAGGGGTTGAACCTTCCCCCAGTATTCCATTACATGGTGTTGCTATGTGACAGATGGCAGCAGAGGGGCATTCTGCCAAAACGGCATCTGACTTGGAAGTGTGGATGACACAAAAGTGTATCACTGAATTCCTTTGTGAGTTAGAAATGGCACCCTCAGATACTCATTGATGCTTGCTGAACCTTTATGGGGACCTATCAGTGGATGTGTGCCCAATGAGCTGGTGGGTGCTGCATTTAAACAGTGGTGTCAACAAAGTAAGAGATCATTTGGAATGATTTAAAATAGACTGTGAGTAAAATATTTTCCTGGCGATGATGTCTTCAAAGCGCCTCTGAAACAGTGGGTCACCTCCACTGGTGCAGGTATTTACAAGTGTGGCATTCAGACTCTTGTCTGAAAAATACATAGCTGATGGTAGTGAATATGCTCCACCATCACAGTGTTTTGTAACTGAAAATTTGCTTTGTCAAATAGTGTTACTGTGCTCTTTGTATCGTTTTTTCTATGGAAATAAATAGGAGGCATTACTTTCAGAGAGGCCTGCATTCTCTCCCTTTGGCAAATGTTTAATAAGAGTTTAGGCATCAAGAAAGTATATATAGTAAAGTCCAGGACTCCTTGAATACTTCCTTTAGAAGTATATTCACTTCTATGCAAGAATAAATATGAGTGTTTTGGATAAAACTGATAATGTGGTGAGAGCAACAGGGGAGAAAATTGAGTACAATGGCTGTTGATCTTGAAGATGGTATTTTCTGATCTTTTCACTTATTTATTTATTTTTACCCATAAGAAGATGAGCTTGAAAGAAGTTTGCAGATTCAAGCTACACATTTCAGAGTACGTATTACTGACACTGTAGTGCTATGCTTAGACAGGCAGAATCAGATTGCAGCACTCTGCTCCAAATTATCTTTTCTCTGGTAGATGATGATAGAAGGAAAGCAATGTAAAAACAAGCTGTTAGCAAACAAAACGCAGTAAATATCCATAGGGATGACAGGAATAACTTTATGAAATGATTAGCAGACTTATGGACTGATATGAGTTAAGATGCTGAGAAGAAACTCAAGGTTTTATTCAAGACGCTGGCTCTTAACTGAGGATTAATTTTAACCCCTATATAACCAACTTTTTCTGGAGATTTGAGCCCTATTCTGCAAGGAGTTCATCTCCTTGAGTGAGGGTGAGAAAGATGTGAGGTCAGAAAAAAAAGTAGACTTGCTTCTACCTGGAAATAATTTTTTGGGCCAATTGTTAAGACACAGCCTCTTTACCCAGCTATTACTTATGTATGTCTGAAAAAACAACAGCGTCAAAGGCACACCCAATGCAGTGCTACTGATATACAACCCCAACTGTCAGGTGCAGCTTGATAGTCATGAAATATGTCAGTATTTATATTTTTTGAAGCTTTGTGCCTACTTCATATGATGTGTTCTATATTTCTTAGTTGTTGGTATAGTTAGTAAAATAAATTGAGCAGCTCTGAATCCATGTCTGTAGAGTTTTAGGAACATACAACAGGACCTTTAAAGTATCTATTTTCAAAGCAAGAGAAATAGAATATAACTTCTGGAATGACTGCACGATGTGGTGCAAGCTTTATAAAAAAAGTGCATTGTCAGAGACTAAGCTTGACCAGACCAAAGACAAAAGTTACTTTAAAACATTACTGAAAGAAGAACTTGTGTTGACTTCTAGAAATATTTGCAGTGAAATTGAGCCAGAGCCACATTGAGGAGCAGATGTGATCTCCAGGTAGCAAAGACTAACAATATGTTAAAATATTGTCTGTGATCTACTGAAGCAATAAGAAAAATCTGACTAAGTAGCTTATTTTAAGTAAGCAACATCTCTGACTTAGTAGGCTCTAATATTGGATCTGCTGTTAGTTTTTGAATTGCACTTAGCACAAAGAATTTGTAAAGAAAATACGTGTGAAAGTTTCTAACATGATTTCCACAACTAGACTTCACTGAATGAGTAACTGTGGGTGGTAAAGGTATATGCAAAGCAATTTAAGCATTTAGTAGAAAATACTCAGAAAATGTCCAACTTTGATCTGCATCAGAGTAGATATTGGCAGCTGGCAGCTCCAAGCAGAGCCTACTAAGTAGAAGAATATGGATTCCCAAGCTAGACCTTAGAAACTGATATCTTGTTTATGTTTAATCAAGAGGCTTCTGCAGCTGCTTGACTGTGCCTTCACCTATTCTAGTGAATGAAAGTCCTAAATTCAGAATGGTAAAGCAGGAGACGCACAGACCCACTGGTCAAAAGAGAAGGGGCATGCTATTTTTCAGAGAGAATGACTAGGTGGGTGTGCAAGCAATCTGCTCCCAAAGTCCATTGCGCTGGTGGCCTTTTGCATATGCAGCTGCCAGCTGAAACAGCTGAGCGCTCTTTGAGGTTACATGGGAAACAGAAATATAAGTATTTAAAATCCTGCAGCTTTGGATGGATGAAGCTGTGGGGGGGGAAGACTTTCAGACTTTTTAGCAGTTACACTATTTAATACCTCTGTGTATACCTGTTTGCCACCCTCATGAAAAGTTACATTTTGGATTTCCTTCTTGATGTTGCCTTTTCTTTATGGCCATTTTTCTCCCTCTCATAAGCCAAGATAAATACTTGATCTGTGGGAAAGCAGTTGTTGAAAAACTTGCTGCAATTCACAGAGCTAAGGTTTACTTTCTTTGTGTCTTTCACTCTCTCCCACTCATGCTTTTCCACTCCTGCTATTTCTTTCCTTCCTATGCCTGCCTTGCTCATGCTGGCTTTTGTTGCTCAGTAAACTTAATGAGAAATGGGTTTAAAATTACCTGTAATCTTATGCATACTAATAATGGTGAGCTTTTTCAGTTCCTTCAGAAACAGCAGTTTGTCAGTGTTGGCTGGTAATGGCTGAAAGGCAAATAGATCAGCTTACAGGAAAAAAAAAATTTGAAGAAACATTAATTCTGCAGCTAAAAATGCTTGTATTTTCTTATGCTTATCCTGTTGCCAAAAGCAGCAAGTCTAAACATCAACAAACAGGTATGTCTGACAGAGAAATTATGTTGCGGTCTGAGTAATCTGACATCTCAATATTTTCCCAATGGAGTATTCAATGCCTTTTTACTTGTATCTGTTGATTTATTTTCTGATGTAGAGCTATAATGACTCAATGTTGTTTGCACAATCATTTTCACTTATGTAAACTACAAGGATGGATAATAGAATGGGAGTGAGAGCCCTTTCCCTCTTACCCTAAGCCATGGAATCCAAAATAGCAGCCCTTCTCAGAGGTTTGATGGGGCAGTGCAAAACTCCTTTCTTCCTTCTTCATAAGGTTCATCCAGGCATAATGGCAAAGTATTGCCAAATAACAATCCTGCATTCAGTCAAGGAGTTGTTGGTATTTTGTAGTAAGCCCGTGCAGATGTAAATGGCTATTAAAGTGCAAAGCACAGAATTAAACTGTAGCTGTTCTATGGAAGTGAAGGGTATAACAGAAGGCAACCAAAAACGCTGGCCCAGGGATGCAGGTTTTGCCTATTAGTATGGCATCTCTGCTCTAGTGTGAAAAATGACCTTATGAAATGGTCATTTCTTAGTAGAAATCTGGGCTTTCTGTACCCCTGTTTTTTTTCTTCCTTTTTGACACTGCTTTGAAGCTAGCTACTCTTAAGTAAATGCCCAAATTACTTTATTTGCAGATAAGTTTCAGACATACAGCACAGTTAACGTAGTTAGTAAATTCTACAGTGCAACTGATAAACTATGCTCTAATCACTTTTCCTTTCCTTGATTTCTTATCCTCTAACCATTTTATGCTGAGACACTATGTTATCACCTTGCAATTTCCAGTAACTGTGTTGTTACTGCAGTAGAAAAACTAAATAAAGTAAATAAAGTAGATAAAGTAGTAAATGCTGCAGTAGAAAAAAAAAAACATCAGCTTGTCACTCAACAGTGACAAACGTCTTCACTGGAAAAAGAACATGCTGTTCATATTTCCCCTCGTTATTAGCATACAGTTATTTGTACTCACAGACAAAGTATAGTCCACAAACACCATTTCCTCCTTTCAAGCAAGTAGACATATCTGATTGTTGTTACACCAGACCCATGGTGATATGGGTATGTTTTCTGTTTTACAAAGTAGAAGCATCAAAAGTAAATCACCTTTTGCATGTACAGATTCTAGATTTAGCCCTCTGTCAACTGGAAGCACTCTGCTATACCTAACAGTTAGCTTCAGCATCTTCTGTTGGTTTGAATGGCCCACACTAGCAAACTTCTGAATCAGAGAGGACCAAGTGTAGGGTTAAAAGACAATCTTCCATATATGGACAGTATATGTCTGCAGTAGATGTCATTGCCTGCAATGCCATCTCATTCTGGCTGCAGCCACTGAAAGCTAAAACGGGATGCATCAGTTTTGCAAGTGAACACATCTTGATTATTTTTTTTTTTTTAATGTTTAAAGCAGTACTTCTCAAACTGTGACTGGTTTCCCATACATGAATGAGTTATAGTTCTTCAAGAAGTGTCATAAGTGATAGCAAGCAAAATGAAGACCTACACTGTACACAACCCCCTATTTGCAGATACACTAAGATAACAAAATTATGAAACATAAAGCTAACGAGCAGCTACAAAAAAAATCACAAAACTGAATTTGGATTGTGACAGAAAACCGTACTGGCAATTCCCCACAGAACAGCAATTGATATTTTCTGAGAAGTCTTTCCTGGATTTACTTACTAGATTCAAAATCCAGAGCTACTTGGATCTTTTTGAAAAGCCTTGCCAGAGTACGTTTAGAAAGAAACTTCTGCTTTCCTAGGAAATGCAACTCTTTTTACATTTTTATTTTTTTTTATTAGAGTGTAAAATACCATAATTATTTTTGCTGCTTGTTCTATTCCATTCTTTCACTATAGCCGCTGACTTTTCTGCATCTAGCTGTGGGATAAAAATACAGCACCCAGACAAGGATAATGTCATTCAGAACAGAAGTCTCTGTATTGCTTTTTCAGTCATAGGATTTCTTAAGGCATTCAATACCTATATGGAACACTTCCTTTAAATTACAGGAAACAAATCTTAGTAAAGTGACTTACAATGACCTTTACTTCTTCACGCATCTTGTTTAGTCACTTAAAAATAACATTATGTGGCATTTCAGAATGTTTTTGTATTTATAGCTTTTCTCTCCCCCTTTGTGTCCCTGTGCACTAAGTAAATGTAAGTTAACTCAAGGGGATTTTTTTCTCTAATGAATATGCCATTGCGACATACTTATTTGAATCATCTTCAATTAGTAAAAAATAATAAACTTTTGAAGTTTTTTTCAGACATCTAACTTGATTTCTGGCTTGGTGTATATGGTATTAAAGACAAGGATGTTTTCTAAGAAGGAAATCAAGAAAAATGCCACAAGAGAAAAGGGGAGGTAAGTCTCTATCAGGGACATAAAATCTATAAGCAGAGATTTTTGTCTACATTCTGAGTATTGAAAGCCTTGTCTACATTCCCTCATCATTCCATCCGGTCCCATAAAACCTACATTCCACTACCTCCCCCTACAAGCCTAATCTGTTCTTTGTATGATAATTACAATATTGTAATTACAAAATTCAAAGGATAATTTGACAGCACTAGCTAAAATGATCATTGACTTTTACTTGTCATATTCTGGAGGAGAAGGTAAAGATTTCTTTTTTCCCCCCACAAATTCGAATATTACTGCAAAAAATTGTGTTATTTCAGTTGATGGATTAGCTTTGAAAACAGCTTCCTTCTCACATTTTCCTTCCTTTCTTTGGGAAGATTTCTTTTTTTCTGGGCAATTCTCACCTAATAGGTAGGATATACTGTGTAGTGGAACACAAGCTTTGGGATTTACTACAATAAAAGCTAAGACTTTAAGTGCTTTGTTGTTGAGGAAAGGAAATAGTTTGTTGGAAAGGGGATTTCTGCTGATTAAATAACTAAAGATAATAAATCCTTTTTGAAGTCATCTAGTGACTCTGGGAAGACAGAAGAGGTGATCTTGGATAGAATTATTTTTCCAAATCAGAAAAACATCTCTCTTGAAGAAAAAACATGCACTTGATTTTCTGCAGAAGTTCATAAAGAGAATGACTCACTGGGAAGTTGCAATACTATATGGATAGAGGTACTAAATTCTTTATATTCTAAAAATCATTACTTTTACAGAGATAAGAATTTTCATGTACGCTATATATGAAAGCATATACTCGATAATGCTATAAATCTTTCCAAGCTTCTATAAATAGGAGCATCTTAAATGCTGTGTCCCTTGTCAATGCCACATTAAATAATATTGTCTGCTTACAACTGGGGCTGGCGGGATTCCCTAGTTTCTTTTTGTAAATGCTCTGTGTGGCATTTTGGATTCTGCAGGTGTTTTTATTTCTCAATATATCAATTGGGCAGAGAGAGTAGAATGTTTCCAGGCTGTTCATTTTAACTATCTAGTAAGCATTAGGTAAGATGTGCATATGGGCATGAAATCATGAGGTGCATACTTTCTACTAGAGTTTTGTGTCTAAAACCTTATAGGCTCTGAAGTAAGTATTAAAAATGAGGCTATTTTTTACTTAACAATATTTTTATGAAATTTCTTATTTTCTTTGTCAGAACTGATTTAGATACTGTGGAATATGTTTGTTCATTAATGAATAAAACTCAGTGTCTGCATTAAACAAGTTTATTAGTGAGGATGTAAGTGGAACTGTAGAAAGATGTAGTTCTATTTAAAATGCAGGATTCCAGCAGGGCCAATCAAGGCTATTTTGTACCATTCTTCAGAAATGTGTGTAGCTCGTTGTTCCACACAGGTTCTGATCCAAATCTCATTCTGTAGTGAATTTCTACTAGAATTTATCCAGAATTCAATGATATGTAGAGAGAGGACAAAGCCAGGTATTATTGCGCTTTATCTACCTATGTAATTATTTTGTGGTGCAGAAATTGAAGTTTTACTAAATACGTCTAAATAAGGAATAAAGATTAAAACAGAACTCTAGTTGAAGTTCTCCTCTGCTGAACTTCTGCATTGCATTGTTATCAAGTTGCTAACATATAAAATCAATTATATGTGTCTACTGACTCAAGATATCAAGCGCAATTATGTATGTTACTGAAAAATCTGGTTCTTTTTCTTTCACCAGCCAATTCAGTTTTGAATAAGTAGTAGCCACCAGCACAATGTATAGAGGGCTTGAGAAGGACAGCACAGTCTAGAATCAACCCCCCTGCTGTGTGCAGGGTCACCAACCAGCAGACCAGGCTGCCCAGAGCCACATCCAACCTGGCCTTGAATGCCTTCAGGGACGGGGCATCCACAGCCTCCTTGGGCAACCTGTTCCAGTGTGTCACCACCCTCTGAGTGAAAAGCTTCCTCCTAATATCTAACCTAAACCTCCCCTGTCTCAGTTTAAAACTATTCCCCCTTGTTCTATTACTATTCATGCTTGCAAACAGCTGTTCCCCTTCCTGTTTATATGCTCCCTTAAAGAACTGGAAGGCCATAATGAGCTCTCCCTGAAACATTTTCTTCTCCAAGCTAAATAATCCCCATTCCCTCGATCTTCCCTCATAGGAGAGGTGCTCCAGTCCCCTGATCATCTTAGTGGCCCTGGACCCGCTCTAAGAGCTCCACATCCTTCCTGTACTGGTGGCCCCAGGTCTGGATGCAATACTCCAGATGGGGCCTCATAAGAGCCAAGTAGAGAGGGACAATCACCCCCCTCTTCCTGCTGGCCACCCCTTTTTTAATGCAGCCCAGAACACAGTTGGCCTTCCGGGCTGTGAGTATGCACTGCTGGCTCATGTCCAGTTTCTCGTTCACCAGGACCCCCAAGTCCTTCTCCACAGAGCTGCTCTCAAGGAGACCTTCCCTTGGTTTATATAAATACCTGGGATTGTCCCGACCTAAGTGCAGCACCCTGCACTTGGCTTGTTGAAGCTCATTAGATTTTTATCAGCCCACTTTTCCAGCCTGTTGGGGTCCCTCTGGATGGCTTCCATTCCTTCCAGTGTATTGACTGCACTGCTCTGCTTGGTGCTATCTGCAAACTTACTGAGGGTGCACTCGATGCCATCATCTATGTCACTGATGAACCACGCTTTCTTGGAGTGAGATCTTCAAATTTTAGGAAACGCTGTCTTCACAGTCTGAGGGAAAGTTTTAAAATTATTCTTTCTTTAATAACCGATTTACTGTGGTGCTCATAATGTGAGAAGAATTAGCATCAAAGTGCTGACATCTATTATCATAAAAACAATAGGGGCAACAATTGTCTTCTACTTGCCATACACTATCAGTCTGTTATTACAAAGGTAACAAATTAATTAACTGTGGCCCTTAAATATAATTTAAAAAAATGTAGTATATGTAATCTTTTATTAGTAAAGCCACTTAATGCTGCCTAAGGGAAAAATAAATAATGGAATACAACATTAAGTTCCTTGGGACTTTCCGTTCTTGTGTGTGCAAATATACAGAATTGCTTAGATACATTATGTGAATCATACTAATTCCATTTTTCTTTCTTAATGGAGAGGATTAATTTCACATGTGAACGCAAGAATGGAATTGCTATATGGTGGGTTACGGGACTGTACTTGGACAAAAATCGTTGGTGCTAAAGAACAAGCAATGTGGTAAAGCGCTACCCATGCTGAGAGCACATGCACAACTGGTCTATATTGCTTTGGTTGGTATGTATAGTGCTGGTATGATAAAGGCAAAGAAATAAGAACAGTTTTGAAATATTACAGTAAGGGGGGAAAAAAAAAAGATAAAATGCAAACAGAGGAAGGCTTCTGTTCTTACTACATGAATTCGATGGGTATTTCTATTTTACTTTCTTTGCATATATTATTCACACTAGTATTAATCTTTTTTTTCCATTTCTTCTTCCCTTTTTAAACTGGTGGGGTTTTTTTGTTTGGTTGGGTTTTTTTTATCCAGGATCGATAAACTGTACCTCTACAGATCTGTCTTTCCATGGCTATATATATATATACACATATATATGCGTTATTAGTATTTATCTATTCGTTCACTCCACAGCCATGTTCCTTAATGTTCCAGTGGCTCTGCAGATAAAACAAGATATAGTCTAGAAAAAGTGTAAAATTCTAGCCAGTCATGTATTATTGAACTCTTTAAGATTGCAAGTATCAAATTGTTTTGCATAGTGAAGTATCTCTACGATATAGCCCAGTAAGTCTGAAGTATCATAAACTTTAGAGAGAGAATTAGAAGCAGGCAAGATGTCTGTGCATTGAACAACGATGCAACATCATTCATATTGCTAAAAAAAGTCTTCTTTTTCCTTTATTCAAGCAACAAGCTTAAGGCAGTAAGAGTAAGAACTCCACAGAAAAACCTTTGCAGCGTACTTGAAGCCTTGACATTTCATCTGAATAGTGTCCAGCACTGAGATATCAGGTCAGCCAGCTCTTCCGTGTAAAAAGCCGTAGTGGTAGGTACTGAATCAGAATTAATAGTTCTCAGAACACTGACACTTCCACTAATAACCATCTTAGAGAAAGTCTAATAGATCCTATTTGCTCTCTGTTTGTGCAAAGGTAGTTTTTCTGAGCATCAGCACATACTTTACAATCTGTACTAAGATATTTGCGTTGTCATTTTTTGTTGGATATAAGAATTTTAGGTGCAGCAGTATTAATGCTCTGGTTGATTTTTGTGCTGTGAGAGAACCAGAATTATTGCCTGAGGTATGTTTAGTTTCATATGCTCCATGACCTTCACACTGTGAGCTCCATCCCTACCAGTGTCAACATTTTTCAAAGGATTTATAATGTCCCTATTTGTCATTGTTTGAACGTTTCCAGTCTCTTAAGAGGGAGAGGTCAAAGAACAGATTGAATGAGGCTGTTGCTTGGACACAAATGGTTGTTGCTTGGACACTGATAGCTCTTTTAAGGATAGCTTTGCTTACCACAGAACAGTACTAAGCCAGTAACTCTCACCTTTTCTGGTTTATTTAAAAAGAAGAAAAAAAAGCCGGAAGCAAGCTTCAGTTAAAACTAGTTCAGAAATCATCCAAAGTTACAGTTGAGAGAAAACAAATAGTACTGACATTTCTTTATAACTTCAGTTTGGATAAGTTAGCAAAGTAAAAGGACCAGCACTGAGGCTAGCTGAGAAACAGTCTGTCCTGAGAATGCCACTTATCAAGAAATTTTTCCACCTGTGGCTACAGAATATGGAGAATTTGTGAATAGATCTCAAAAAGTTTCTAAGTATTGGAATAGAAGTTAGCTATCTAAGGTCGTGCTGTAGTCACTGGAGATCCTGGACTTAAGGTAGTTACCCTTATAGAGATTTACAGAGTCTTTTTGAGTTGTCTTAGAATTTCTGAGAACTCCATATAGTCAGATATGAGATGAGACCTGTGATATCCCAGAGCTCTTCCACATGGATGACTGGAGTGATGATTTAGAGCTTCTAGAATGTCACTGCATATTTGTTTAGAAATTACCTTACTGCTTTATGTATTGTGTATACTTTAGAGAAAACTAAATAACTTGGTAGGCCCTGTTGAAAATTTTTGTACCTGCAGCCCCTGAATAGGAATTCTAGGTATCCTCAAATATCTCAAAGGGTTCTGGATGTCCACTTTTAATTATCTGAACTGAGCCCTTGTTCTCTTTTATACTGGGATCTCAAACATGAACATGAGTTTAGGTGTTTTATTCTTGAAATGAATGCCATTCAAGATGCTGTCATGCTATATATATCTATATAAGCTTATATATGTGTGTGTGTATCTAAGTATATGGATATCTGTATTTTATAGAAAAAGTAAAGTATACATTTAATATCTATATATAAAATAAAAAAATACAGGAATCTAAAAAGAGAAGAAAAGAAGTCCTTCAGCAGCCTCAAATTTCCACAAAAAATATCAGGAAAATAAAATGTTAAACTACAGGACATAGTTTAACATTAGTTACAAACCGTTTATTCAGGTTTTAAAAGTTATGTGCTACAGACATATCATAACTTTACTCATTAGTCTTTATTGAGATGGGCATAAATTTCTCATCTTACAATTATCTTAGGAAAGGGAAGAGTTCCAGAATGGTTTGGCAGTATCTTATTTGCTTGCATCTCAAAATGGTTTGGCAGCAACTTGCTAAGCAAACAGTGAATTTTGGATTTATGTTTCATTCTTTTCTTTCAGCGCAGCCAATGCCAATATTTTGCAAGATATTTAATCAATGTCTTCTGTTTTACTTCCTCTTTTCTTTGAGACTTTTATCCATCATCCTTCTCCAACGTTTAACTTCTGCACATAACATTGCTTGGTTATGCTAACTCAAAAGAAGCCGCAAATAGCATTGCTTAGTTTAACCTTTTGCTAACTCAGGGAAAATTTATTGCTTAGTCTAACCTTTTGTTAGCTCAGGCATATTCTAAAAAGGGAGCCCTCTCCAATCAGTAGAAGAGGGGCCCCTAAGAGAGCAATGAAAAAAAAGGAAAGATAAGTAGAATAGGAAATAGCTGAGGCATGCAAGGCAAAAGAAGAGCCCAGAACTGGGACAAAAGTCAGAAGGACATGGCGAGGGAGACATCTGACTTCATCCCAAAACCACCACTGAATGGGGAGGAAGGCATCAAGCCTTCATCTAATGGAAGCTAATGCGTATGCACTGGGGAGGAGGAACAGTATGTAAATGAATTCTCAGAAAAGTAATGAATATGTCAATGAGTCTTGGGTAACACTACTGAACATGAATGGCTTGGCTAACAAATGTATCAAGACCCCACTCTATGGTGAGGAAGCTAGGAGCGATCCCCCTTGCACAGGGCGTGTGGTGCTACGCTGAAATAAAATGTATCTGCTCTTTTAACCTTACGTGGGTTGAGAGTTTGATTCCACAAATCACTTATGCTCTTGTTGTCCTTACATGTATTGCCTTGTAGCAGCCAGCCTTATAACTTGTGTCAAAGAGTTGTGTTCCAAAAAGGGATAGCAAAACATGGACGTCTTTAGCCCTATTGATTATTTTACTCTTCAGTGTATTTCTTCATTATCTCTTAATGTTTCAAATGTCTCAGCAGCTTTGTCTGTGACCTTCACTGGAATTTCATATTTCATCTTACAAACTATTAGTCAATAGCTCATCAACATTACCAGCCTGAAGAGTTAGGTTTGGTCAAAATACGCTTTTATTACTGTTTATTTGTTTGGATCTTTGTGCTTTTCACTATTTCTTTCACTTTGGTGTAGAGCTGAAGTAATGTTCTAAACATAATAACCTGAGATATGGGGTACTCTGCTAGACTAAGAAAATCAGATTATGTTTTTCTGGCAGACCTCTTCAGTGCTATTAAGAAAGGATGTGGGTCATTCTGATGTAACTGCTCTGCTACTTGAACTGAAAGGGTCAATGAGCTGTTCCCCAAGGCTGCAGAATAATTACAGTAGTCTAAATTGTTTTTCTACACTGAAAACCAACTCAGTTTTGTATGAGTCTAAAAAGAGACATTGTCTTTTTCTTCTTTTTTTCCTCCTCTGCCATTCTGTCTGCCTCACTCTTTGCTGGAGTAAATATCCGGAGAAAAATTATTTGTACATTTCTGGCACAAATCTGAAAGAATTTTGCTAGAGACCAGATTGTGCGAGCAAAATAGCTATTTCAGAAACCTCTCTATTTTTGTACTAGATATTTTAAGATAATGGAGTATTGTAGTTGTCTGTAATACAGCCTACATAATACATGAGAATATAACAAAATATAGTTCTTGTTAGCCTAAGATGTTATGTACTTTATAATATGAAATAGAAAAAAGCCAATACATAAAAGTAATTAATGTGCCTTATATAACTTCTGTGTTATATGTAACAGGTAGTTATACAGTCTTGCCTACATTACTTTATTACATGAACTAGTGAGTGACAATTCTGCCTAGGCAGGAGATTGAAACTGGATCATCTCTAAGGTCCTTTTCAACTCAGATTCTGTGATTCTGTACAAATAAAACATGTACTGCCTTAGTTATTTCAGATCACAGGCAACGTTAGATACGGGCTCATTGCATAATTTAATTCCTGTTTTTAAAAGATTTTAAAAAATCAGCCTTTATGAAAGCACGTAATTCCATAATGTGGAATTCATTTCCAGTACACAGTGATCATTTCTGTAGTGTATTAGAAGCTTCACATTAATACTTCATTTACTTCTCCTCTACCAAGGCAGTAGCTACTCTCTCTTGCCACAGTTCATACACTGTGATGAAGTATAGTCATTCATGTGACACAATATAGTAATCAGAAGTAAATTACACCCTTTTATACTGCCACTCCCAATCACAATGCCTAAAATGATGACATAATTACTGTCATGGAAACATGGGAAAAAACAGAAGACTAGTCACTGAACAAATGCTATAATCATTAATAGTAAACGCCATGTGAAATAACAGTTTTATACTAATGATTATCCCAAAGCTCTAGTGGAAACTTTAGATACCCTCAGTACCTAAAGCTGGCTGCTTGTAGATTCCAAAAAAACAAATCAAAACAAAACAAAACAAACAAACAAAAAAAAAAAATAAAGCCCACAAAAAAAAAAAAAAAAAAAAACCCAAACACCCAAGGAAAGCATAAACTTATCAAAATATTTTTCCAGTAACAATTTCTTTGCTGTGTTTTGCACACTGTATATTTCTCAACATAAATATGAGTTTCCATATGCAGCAGTTCCATAGTCATGCCTGAATATTTTCTCTGACTTCAAATCAACTATAAAGCTCAGGCTGCTGTTATTATATGAGGGCTGCTCTGAAAGTAATGCCTCCTATTTTATAATGTTGGCCTATGACCTCGAAGATGAATGTTGATGGTATGGCAGTTGAAGTTGATCCCTCCCACCAATATCCTGTTGCATTGTTGCTGTGTGGCAGATGGTAGCAGTGGGGCAGCCCCACGGAATGGTGTCTGACATGGAAGTGTGTATACAACAAAGGTATTTCATTGAATTTCCTCATGAATTAAAAATGGCACCCACAGACATTCATTAATGCTTGCTGAATGTTTGTGGAGGATGTGAGTGTAGTAAGGTTGCAGGTGGTTTTCAGCAGTAGTGACTGTGGTAGGTTTTTGAGACTGCAGCATGTAGGCACTTGTTCACCTCTGGTGAAACTGCAACTACATTGAAAAGTAGTGTTTTGTAGCTGAGAACTTGTTCAATCAAACGTCATTATGCTTTTTATATCTGTTGTATTTTCCATGAAAATAAGTAGAATGCATTACTTTCAGAGCAAGCTAAACACATCTGATGCTATTTTTCCATTTCACCTCTGAGTACATCTCATGACCTCCTTGCTCCACTTGCCTCACTCCTTACTTTGCTTTACTCTGGGGAGGGAGAGTAAATGGGTATCCTTTGCCTTGCTGACATTTTTTCCAACATGTTTTTCAATGACAAGAAAACCTCTTTCCCTGTGCCAGAAATCACCATGTAATCTCTCTGTAGAAAACCTGTTTTTTACCCTGCCTTTACAGACATTTTTTTGTATTCAAGAGAAGATCAAAAAAATACCTTGCAAAGAGCTTCCATGAGGAAAAACACATAGATCTGTGGATTTATCAGAACCTGGATTTATCAGATGGTCTACATTCTTTTCTGGATGCTTAGCATTGCACTCAACTGTTTCACTTAGCTTTTCATTTCAACTATTTTATTTGGAAAAAAAAGATGAATTTTCATTTTTGCTATATATAGTGCTTATCTATTAGCACAGAGCTTCATTTAAACTAATCTTTAAAAAATGGATCTACTTTTATGAGACTCAAATGGCTACAATAAGTTGTCACTTTTGTATGTTTTCTTTGTGCAAGGGTAGAATAACTACAGAAGAAGAATTCAATCCCATCACAGGGAATCCCTATGCTTTCAACGTGCTTATCACTTTTTGAGGAAAAAAAAAGCAGTTTCCAATATTTCATTGTCAGGCTTTCATTTTGAGAAAGTAATTTCACACAAAGAAACAATATTGCATTAGAAACAAAAGACACTAGAGCCCTGTTTCTTACTGATTGCACTTTGCTCAGGCAGAGAGGAAGAGGGAAAGGACTTCAGTGAACAGGGAAGAAAGAGGAAGAGGTGGTACTTGTTGACTTGGCCTGAGATAAGAAGGGCTTTCTGTGATGAATAAGGTCCCATTATAAAGAAACCAGGAGCTCTGTCACATGTTTTGTCTTTGTTAGAGGTTCTCAATCAAAACTTCTGAAGTCTGAATAGCTGAAACCTTGTTATCAAGGTGAATAGAAGGTGAAATGGAGTCTCTGTAGCATTCGTGAGAGTCATTGCTGTGACTTTTTATTCTGCATGGGTTAGAAGCCTAAGTATCACTTTGTGCATGAACAATTGTATCTTCACAAATCAATTATGATACTATGCTGAACAAAGCTGTGATTGAAGTATCTACTTTTGTAAGGAGAACACTTTCCTTCCAGTTTTCCTCAACAGTTTTCTTCATCAGAAGAAATGGATTTTTGTTCAAGTATGCCAAAAATCCACTCCCGTTGTTTTCCATTTACATCTATCAAAGCAAGCAAACAGACAAGTTAAAAAAGCACTCAAAATGTATATCTGTTGTAGAAATGACCCATGTTAGCTACATTCCTCCAACAAATGTTTTGTGCACTGTAAACAACTCCTCATTTTCTTCGGTTATTTTTATTTTTTGCTTTTTAATGGTAATTCCCCAAGCTCTGCACTGGCCTGATAGCTACCTTTAATCTTTATACAACGGCTTTTAAAATATTCAAATGGAGCAATTTATTTTTAATAATCTATTAGTCTGAAACAATTCAGGTAACGTGCCTTATATTCATCAGTAAATTTCTCCTTGGTCCTCAAGATGAAGTTGGATTTTTCAGGCCAAGACAATTTTGACAACCAAAAGGTTTATTGAAAAGAGAGAGAGACCACGCAGGGGGAATAGTGTTAAAAGCAGTGCCTCTCAAAGGGTCCCTGGTGACATTTTTAAACAAAATAGTACCAACATTAATTTTTAATGGCTTTGAACCCTCTAATCGTCTTTACTTGGGAAAGGTTAGTATGAAATTTTCTTAAACAAGAATTGCCTTCCTCATTTATACAAAAGGATGTGTTGCAAGATTTGTGCATGTACAGTTACACTACCCCAAATGAAAGGTGTTGGAGAGCTAGACCTCCAACAAACACTGCTCAGTACCTCTTCTGCTATCCAGAAACCCCTAGAAGTTACATCCCATAGTGTCTTTAATGAAGATTTTACTGTGAGAGCTAAATGAAAGACTGAAGTACTAAAGAAATTTTTGAAGGCACTGTGAGATTTAAGTAATGTCACCCAGGAAACACATTTGTTGATTATTAAATACTGAATGGAGGCCTATTTATCTTGCTCCCCATCTGTCTTTCAGTTATCCAAGTTATGTTGCTTACATATTATTTACCTTACACACGGAAATATTTCACTGGACTTTAGCTTTGATAGCTCCATGTACTGTCTGTATACCAGAACAAGAAGTTTTTCCACACTCTTCCAGTGTTTGACCAGCTTCCTGCAGCAGCTTGCTTACCTGTCTTCAGCCTTGCCTTGGCTTGCTTTCCTGTGGAGATTCTGTCTGCTCAGGGTCCTGGTGCTGCAAAAGGACTCCTTCCCCGCAGCATTGTGGCTCCTCCTGTCCTGGATGCTTTGTATAAGGATTATATTTACCAGTCCTAAAAATGTCCTTTGTCACTAGTAGACTGGGCTTTTTAAGACATTTTTTATATTCTCAACGTTGCTAGATAATCTCAGCTGTGAGATGAGAAGTCACATTTAGAACATTACTTCTTCTCTACCTTTTTTTCTGTTGTTACAGTTTACCGTTAAAGCATCGAGTTTGACATTGCTTGCCAGTGACTGAAGCTTTGGATAGAACAGCTAAGCTCTCCATTTTCAGTGTAGAAGGTATGTTCAATTCTATGCTATTTTTGTAGTGAAATTCCCTTATTTATTTAGTTTGGAAGAGATCTTTTGAATAAAGACCCTGTATTTCCTCTACCTGTGGAAAATGGGGATCTTGTTAACGTTTATGGTGATCTTATTAGTGTTTATAAACATCTTAAGTGTGGCAAACAAAGGTATATGGCCAACCTATTTTTAGCAGTCTTGTGGGGATAGGACAAAAGCAAATGGCAAATGGTAGTAAATTCTGCATCAATATGTGAAAGAACTTCTTCGCAATAAGGGTGACAGAGCACTGGAACAGGCTGCCAGGGAGGTTGTGGATTCTCCTTCTCTGGAGATGATCAAGACCTGTCTGGATGCCTACTGTGCAGCCTGCTCTAGAAGGTTGGACTTGATGACCTCTGGAGGTCCCTTCCAATCTCTACAATTCTGTGATTCTGTGATAAGAGCTTTTTTTCCAGTCAGGCTGAGAATGTCCTTACTGCCTGTTGCACAACAGCTTCAAAGTAGACTTGAGGAGACTGTGTTCCACTTTCTCTTTCACAACAGTTCCTTCGTGTGAGAGCAAATAGCCAAGATTGCCAAGCATATGCTCATGGGTGACAGGAAAGGACTGCATGGGCACATCTACCTTCTGGCCATTACAAACAGTCCAGTGTGAGAAATTTTCAAAACTTACATTTCTAGAAGCTATTTCAGAAGTAAAGCAAAGGAGGTTTTTGATCTTCTATTCCACTCCTGCTAGGTTTTTAAGCTACCCCCATCATTTTACTATTTCTAGAAGTCATGGTGTGTACATCCGGTACATTATGAATAGAAATGCTGTGCTGTGAGATTGTGAAGAATTGTGCTAATTTCTTACATGGAAAATAAAACATGTCTTGGGTATTTAATGAAATTCAGATAGAACTAAACAAGTTACGATATTCTACCACCTGTTTGGCTTTTCAAAGTCTTTTCATTTCAAGATTCATAGAGATAGTAAGGAAAACCATTCATCAACTGAATAAGGAATTAAGCAGCAGCAATGTGAAGCATATTTTACATAAATATAAAAAGTAAGCTAATGATTTGAATGTTGAGCTCGCTATAATTGTAATTGTGAAAGAAAAAAACATGGGAAATGACTCAGGAAACTCAGAGTAAATTTTTATTTGAGATGATGTCAATGTTTTACTGAAGAAAACTATAGTAAGGTTTCTGTAAGTAAAGAAAGAATCTTAAATTCCTATTAGGTTATGTGACCAATGTCATAAGTGAAAGAGCTCAAAATAAAACATTTTACATCCAGAAACTCTTTCTGTTATTTTTTTTTTTAAGAGAAAATCTGTAATTTAAAACTTTAAGCTTCTAAAAATATGTGCTATCCAATTTCTTTTTCATTTTCTTTTGTAGAAGACAGGATTTCACTTTTAGTACAACTTTATGCACACTAAACATTACTTGCGAAGACTTCTGATTTGCAAGTTTATGGGCAAAAATTTCTTATTCTGAAAGAAAAGTTCACAGTTGTCAATTGCTGTTCCCTTAGGACAGCTGGATAATGATGTAGAACACCTGTGTTCTTCTAGTAGCTAGTCAGGGCATTTTGAACTCACAAAGAAACATTCACCCTTGGCTGAATTTTTTGAATTATTAGAATGAAAAACAAGAAACTGTTGTCTTTTGGCTAAGTAAGAGTGTGTTTATTTTCTTGGAATAGAGGGAAAATAATGAATCAATCATCTGGATTTGTGTCATATACATAAGGGCACTAGGGAAAACATGAATTACCCATAAAAACTGTCCAAATATGAATGAAATTAATTGCAATAGAGAACCAGCAACAAATAAATTTTACCAGGAGTAAGGCATAGAAAGGGTTATATAAAAATAGCATAATTATGCACTGTGAGAGAGCTGGCATAGATGGACAGACATTGTTCTTTATTGTAAAAACCTAGTCTGACACTTTCCTCTTTAAAGTAATTGTTCATGTGTTCGCTGAGCTTTTTCTTTACTTTGACTCTTTCAGCACCAAATGTACCTATCTGTAACAGCTGGTATTCTGCAGTAATGTAGGAGAACAGTGAAAGGAAAACACTTCTACGGTAATCTTTTTTACTACTTGTAATGCATTTATTGTAGAACACAGCAGATAGCAACATGCCCTGCAAGTATTTAACCTATGTAGCTTCTGCTAAATATACTTCTAATTAGTTTCCTCAACTTTATCTAGCTCCTATTTCTGAAATACAGTGCTATCATGGTGTGTTCCTGATTACACTGAATGTGCATGTCTTATGATCACAATTCTGTGTCACTGTGTGAAAGCATTGATCTCCAACATCACATTGCTGTTTTTGCACAAGAATGTGATGGTGCCAAGGACAGAGGACCATAGTGTGATCTTCTCTGTGATAAAGGCAAGAATTAGAGAACAGACCTAAGCAAACATATTTCCAGAAATCTATTTAGTGGAGGAGGAAGATACTCTGTGACAGCAATGGGACACACTGATCATATGCACATCCCGTAGCTGAATAAAAGAAGTTTTTTATTGCAGAGAGTTATCACTTGTGTCACACACATGTTTAAATATTGCAGTAAGGAACACGATTTAGTGGGGAAATATTGGTAGTAGGTGGATGGTTGGACCATACGATCTTGGAGATCTTTTCCAACCTTGGTGACTCCATGATTCTAAGCTGTAGTTCCATTTTACATCATTATATTAACGTTTTGCCAAACAGAATAATACAGCTCGTACCTTTCTTGTAATTATTAACTGCTTAACTACACAAATGTATATACTTATTATACTGAAACATGCATTCTTTTAAATGAGATAATTACATTAACAAATTGCAAAACTTAACAAGATTTTTGTAAGTCAAAGTGGGACCAATTTGTGAAAAACCTTTTTAAACTGATGAATAAAAAAATCACTACAAAGATAATTCCTGAAGTCAAAAACTTAACACAAAGCCAGGAATGATTGTTAGACCACTGAAACAGTCCTCTCTGCCTGTGAAGAAATAAAAGAGCAAATATTTCAGATACATGAAACTCTTAAAGCTCAAGATACATGCTATTATCACAGAACAATCCAGATGTTATGAGTCTTTAATACAGTTTTTTGGAAAGAAAGTATTGTAGAAAATATTCAAGTCTAGTTTCCACCTAACTTTCCAGAGTGCTGGAACTGTTTAATTCAAAGCAATATTATAGTCTGCCAGATTAAACACTGATTAAACACTGCTATACAAAAAGTCATGGTCACCATGCATATTGCCATTACTGTTAACATTTCTACAGCATTTTGCTCGCAAGAATCATGAAACTGACTTTTCACCCACAGACTTCAATTAGATTTGTTTCTTGGAGAGGTGACACTTCGTTGCTTTTCTAGTTGTAAAGGCTCCTTGTGCTAATAGAAACTCAAGAACTCTGTTACAGATGAAAGCAAAACTCTTAAATCTCATCAGAATAAAATAGGGACTAGACATTAGACTCTAGTGAGATACTGAAGAACTTTATACTTGCTATCACAAGCTCAGACAATTCTTCCAAGGACAGCAGTGCAGTGTGCTAACAGGGTGCTTGTATTCTTCTTAGCTAAAAGTATCTTCTATGAAATTCTTCACAAGAGGCATGTATATTGTGCTGTCTATCTGAAAGCTTATTAGCATTTATGTTGTAAAATAACCATCTGCTGCCTCTTGATAACCTGAGCTGGGAGGTCAGAGTGGCTGTACAGCACACCAGTTGTATCAGGTGCCACAGAGGGAATCAGCTGGATTAGTTATTGATAGAGGAGCTACATGTAAAATTATTGTTGTCTAATTTCCTGTCTAGGGTTTATTTTGAAAATATTCTTGTATTACCTGTGATAGTGATCTGCATTTGAGTTTTAAAGTTTTGTTAGAATTAATATAAAAATTCCACTAAATTCAAATTTGACAGAAAGGGGTTTTCTTTGAGAAAAATCTTAGAAAAAGTTACCTCTTCATGGCAGTTTTTATTTCTTAAAGATGACTTTATACAACCTTTTCCCAAGTTGAAGGTATAATCTTCATTTTCTGAACATAAATGAACCCTTTTGGGAAAAGCATGTTGAGAAGGAAACTCATTCTGTAAAAGAAAACCAAGGCTTTGAGGAGCTAAGGTAGACCTTTCTGGGCCACAAAATCATATTTCAGGTTTTTGTTCGTATATTTTGGTCTTCCCATTTTTTGAGATTTCTCCTTTTTCCCTGTTCTTGATTGAAAATTGAATAGAAAAGGTAATAGAAGAATTGTTTGTGTGTATTATGCTGTCTGTGTGAAAAACTGTATCATATTACATGTTCAGTTCTCTGACATATTTTCCCCTGAGGTGAAGAAGTGGCCCTTCTATTCACCACCTATGACTTATAATGGTAAGACAAGTGAACATCTTGTTTACCTGTGTAAACAAAAACATACCTGTATTACCATCTACCTGGCTTGGCTGAACACTTGGCAAGTGCTTTAATGCATTTGAAAAAAAGACATCAATTCTTATTTCTTTTTGTTATTTTCTTTCCATGATGTTCTCTGTTTAGGAGTTCTACTACAAATAGCAAAAATGCATAAACACTAGGAGTGTAGCTATTTCTGTGTGAGAAAGATATAGAAATTATTAGTAAAATATATTTTTATCTGAGTTTCCACATTCAGTTTTGCAGACTTAGAAGATTTAGAAAAGGAAAGCATGGAAACCTTACATGCCATACAAGTATTTTCACTGGGATTTCATAATGTGTGAGAACATTTCAGATATTCTATGCTTAATTAGGAGTGATATTAGAACTCTTTATAAAATATGATAATTTTGAAGTCAGCTATTCAGATACTAAGAATGACAAATACTTTTTTTCTAGACAAGACTGAAGAAAAAGCTAAGTTTGTAAAAATGATCACTGAGGGCTTAAGCTGTATCAAACCTATATAACTCTTTCTTCTCCTCTTAAAGAGCTAATATTTACCAGAAAAGTCATATGATGAAATTTAGCCTGCTGTGGAGAGGTCAGTTTCAGGGTCTCTTTTCCCTGCTGGCGAGTGACTCAGATGATAAATTGCCAGTACACATCATCAGACTGGTGTCTGGCAAGAACAAGAACTGGCCTTGTTCAGTACTTTTCACTTAAAAAGAAAAGAATGTTTGTAATATATATACGTATAACTTCTAATGAAAGACAAGGAATCAGATAGGAGGAATGAAGAAAAAGGGAAAATGCTCAAAGAAGGTTTAGGGTTCCCTTGCATTTCAGCCAATATCATGAGTGCTGCTAATGATAATGAGGTTGGGGATGTGGAGGGGAGAAATATAATTTCCCTCATTCATCAGTCTGGTTCTTTTAACTCAAGTGTTCAAGTAGCCTTCATCCTGAGTTTCTCAGATGTTTGCATGGGTACTGTAACAGCGATAATGGTAGAGTCCGCTACCTCTCATTAGGCAAACTGAGGGGCACAGTATGAGACAACTTGAAGTATGAATATTATTACTTCAAACATATGAATTTTATTCAGGCTGGCAAGTGCATAAACTTCATGGGAAAGAGCCAGGAATTTCCATCCAGCACAATGGCAACCATATTAAAATAAACTGGCAATCCTCCAGAGCTGGAGGAGGTCCAGGGGGACACAGTCCTGAAGGTTCGAGTCCCTCAGCAAAAAAAGGGATAAAAGTCAAAATAAAAGTATAAAGGTTCCTGGTGCTTGTTCTGACTATATAATGGACATCCCAAACACTTAACCATGAATGACAATGGTCTTATCTATGTCCTGTGAAGCTGGAAATCTAACTTGCATTAAAATTACAAAAATGAAAACTGAATTCTTTGATAATGCTTAGGGCAAATCTTTCAGGTCCCTGCTGACAAAAGAACATTGCTGGGTGGGTGGTTGCTTGCTCTGGCTATGTTTTTTGTTCTCTATTTAGTTGCTGCTGTTGTCCAGTTGCTGCTGGTTTTGTATTCAAAGATGAACATTTATGATGAATGCTGACTGGTTGAGGAAAGGGGCTGAGTTGGCTTTTGCTTTCCCTAATTAGGCTGATGCAGCTCTTTGTTTCTTTATTAGATGATGTGTCTAGATTCAAATTTAGTTACTATCATTGATTTTATTTTTATTAGTTTATTTTAGTGAATTGTATTATTCTATTAATTTGAGCTTACTCACTGGAGAATAGTACTTCTCTCTTGCTTTGGAGACTGTTTTACTTGATTTTTTTGTTTGTTTCTGGAAGTTATTAGAAGTTTTTCAGTGTCACAGTTCTAACTTTTTCTGTTCTTTAAGCTTTGTCAGTATTGAAGAGGAGTGAGAATTCTGCCTCAAATGTCTCCATTAAAAAAGTATTTCTGTTAAATATATTTAGAATATATAATTAATTCTTAATGAGAACTTTCAACCTTAATTTGTCAATGTTCCTTTTGAAATATTGTGAATATCATTCTTACACCCTTTCAAAGTCAAGACAGAAAAGTTACACCATAGTTATTATTACATTTTTAAAGGAAAAAAAATCCTATTCACACAAGGCCAATATTTCATCCTATAATTAACTTTTTTGTCAAAAGCAGAGTGTGAACTATTTGCAGATGGCAAAGATGCCGATTTGAGTGCTGAGTATGTGTGCAGAGGAGAGACTGAAAGAATGGGTATCTACTTCTTCAGGACAGTCTGCAACACTTAGCAAGGCGTATACAGCTGATAAAAAAAAACAGTTTTAAATCCCTTTGGGAGAGGTCAGAAGCCATAGGGTTCTCAGGCTTCTTTTCAAGCCTGAGAAGGTTCTGGCTGGGCCATGAAGATATGCAGCATGGCTGAACGCTGATGATGCTGGTCTGATTTACATCTGCCATCATCTTTGTGATTCTTCAAAACTACAAATTGTTCTGTTTTTGGCAAATATTTTTATGAGAATGGGTGGCATAATGTACAAGTAAAGATCAACATGGAGGCCATATGCTAAAGTAATGAAAAAAAAAATTTGAAATGAATAAATTAAAGGAGCTAAAGCTCTGAAAAAAAAATTCTGGTCTTGAAAAATTAAAGGGCAGTTTAATGGAAGAGTTTAGAAATCATCTCTCTGAATTTCAGTTCCTTGCTAACAGAATGATGTGATTCACGCTGCTTAGTTTCACAAGACACGTTCATTCCAATCTATGAAGCTCTTCAGATATTATCATGAGACCATCACCCTGCTACCATCAGCAAATGCACATGTAAAAAGCCTCAGTGGTGAAGTGTGATAGTTCCTTCTAATGCAGGCACATACTCTTATTAGATACTCTGTTGGTTGAAGGGATAGAGGTCTGTGAGGTAAAACCAATATGTCCAAACTTGCTGATGGCATATTTGAATTCTTCTATTGTAGAATTACACAAGAAACATATTGCCAATAAATACTTCAAAAAGAAAAGCAAGTTTTGAAGAACTAGAATTAAAGTTTCTAATACAAGTGGAAAAAATGATCTGAAACTGTGGTTTGGATGGATTAATATTAAATATGCCGTTACAGCAAAGTGTAATATTTCAACTGGGCATAAAAATCAGTATGAACAGTAAGTCACCTGAGTGTTAATTTCTTTATGACTCCATTACCTATCTGTAAAGTGAATATGTTGCCTACTCTCAAAAAATATAATACTTATTGATGACTGTGATGCATTTTAAATAACCTGTTTAATCTGTAAGAGACATCAACGTAAAGTAATCATTTTTCTAGTCAATCTAGCCTTAACTGCTGTATGAAAAATAAGGCCAGAGGCTATAATATGGGTAGCAAGGTTATATAGAGTAACTTCTTTTTCACTGAAGAGATAGGAAACAATAAAATATGGTAATCTGATTTTGGCTAGATCACAATGCAAATGCATCAGGGATGAAAGGGTTGAAAAGTTCTGCATAGTCTAACGTAACTGAGAAATTTTTCTGCTTTTCAGTGCTTGACTTTGCAAGCTGAATATAGTTCTATCATTATCAGAACTTTTATTGTGCTTCTTTTTGTCCCAGCCACTACTACTTAGATTCCAATCTACTTCATGTGCTTTTCACATTGCTCTCATCAGCCATTCCTGTGGCTTGTAGCTCCAGGAATTTCTGCTAAAACTGTGATTCCTGTATAAGAACAGGTATGACACTTTCAACATCATCTCAGCTCCTCCTGGACAGGAAGAAGATGGTGAATGCAGTAGATTATTCAAGATGGTAGAAGTAATTGTGTTCTAAAAAAGCACCACAACAATGGAATAAGAGGTACCGTCAAACTTATGAGTTTATCTTATCGGATAGTAGAATTCTTTTTCGAAGAAACTCTGAAAGAATTTTTACTGAAGAAACTAGCCAGTGTTGTGAGAACATGATCGCTCACAGTAAAAAGGCAAGCAAACAAGAATGAGAGTTAGTTCATAGCCATGGTTGATGGTAAAATTGAGGACAGAAATAACACTTGTGTCTTTTCATTGGGTCACAAATTTATCCAAACCAAGGGAATGAGCAGATCACATTTTATGGTAATTTTTGTTTACAATAAGGCTTAAATTCATGAGAACAATATTTTTCAATATAGCATGTTAATGCTTCTTACCCTGAACAAAATCAAACGGCTGGATTGACTCTGCCTTAAATATGCCCAGTGGTTTAGTGGAGAATGGAACAGAAGTCCAGTTTACATAGGGAATGGTAAGAAGTGCAGCTAAGATCTGTAACTCTAGAAATTGGAAATAACGCTACAAGGCAAAGAGTGCCAAGGAAGAAAGCAAGTAAGGAAAGGAGCAAGTGATGAAGCCATCTCCTGTCTGTATTTCTTGAAGACTGCTCTAAGGCACTGGCTTCAGCTCTCTGCTTCTCGTGTGACCACTGTGTGAAAAGGGCTGTTAGCCTGCATGTGTGCCATGATGCTGACAGCAGAACACCTACTTGAGCTTTATATCACAAAGTGCCTTCTGTTTTCTCTTTATGTCTTACTGAAAACTGAAGTGGATACTCCTGGAGCACCTGCTGGTATTTGTCCACAGGACTGTCACAATAGCAGTACTGTCGAGGATTAGGGCTGCTGAGAAACTGCATCTGCGAGCTTTTAGGTAACTTATTTATTTGTGGTAAAAACAGTATTTCTCTAAGAGGCTGCATTTACTGTCATGGAGGCACTTGACATATTTTAGGCTTCCCTGGAATCCATCCTTTGCCTTATCATCAGCTTTACTTTAAAAACCAATAATTAATATCAAGAACTTCTGTTTATTTAAGGAAAATTCACGATCTATCATTTTCATCACTGGCTAATTACCTATCACTTTAAATCCTAGTGACAATTAAATAAAATGTCTGCTTGTGATTCAGTTGGATTTACACACAGTAATTATTTTTAAGCAGACCTAAATATACAAAGGATCAATCACTTTTGAAACAGAATTTCATACTTTAAAAAACCAATACAATACATCCTAGAAAATGCATTAGATGTTGTGGTAAGTTAAACCAGTACTACTAATATGGTGGAAAAATGGCCTTAAGGAGACAGAGAGAGATGAAAACACAAGAATATTTCCATATGTGCATGACTCAGAAAGGACAGCTGCCTATGAGAACATCAGCCTAGCACACCATTCCCTCCCCTGACGGTTTTGATACCTCCTACCCCTCAATGGGACATGCCCAGGAAGTCACACTGCAAAGAGGAAAAGAAACATGTTTAGTGTGATTACCATAGCCTCCCTTGAGCTCCTGCTACCTCTGGGACTGAAGCTCAGTTCAACAGAAGTGGTTCTTGTTGAGAAACTTGCTAATTTTAGCGGTTATATCCAACTCATTAAATATTGATTCCAACTTATGTTTTCTGGTGAGGCCACCCAGAGGTGTCTTATTCATTTCTTGTCAGCTGCTTGTAGGGAGCCATGGGACTGCTGTAGCAGCAAAGAATGTCTCATTTGGCAAGTCCTTGGGTATTGCAAACTGTCTCATTTCAAGGTGACAGCTTTTTGTCTTCATTTTGTTTTTGCTTGAAATCTAATCCCTGTTCACATTCTGCCAGTGGTTTATCATATCAGAGCCAAGTGAGAGCGAACAGCAGTATGAATTATTTTTTGTACAGTAATCATTCATAGGCACAAAGCTGCCATTAAATTCCCTGAGCACAACGATTTTGACAGCAGTCCTATCACTGTTTCATTGGTCTGATACGCATTAGTTTATGTTATTTCTAACTTTTTCTGCTTAGTTACCCTACTGCAAGCAGCCTTTGCAGCCCTTCTGACAGGAATCATGTCTATCTGGAACTCATTTCTCACTGTCATGCTGTTTATCCATATCACCATCCTGCAAAATTGAAGGCTGCTGATATGTTGTTTCAGTACTTAATCTTTAGAATTTGGAAAACTTCAGCCCAGATCTTTCTGAAATGAAAGGCTATTCAAATTTCACAGTGTGTTTCTGATTGATATTGAGAAGGAAAAAGGTATACTCAGGATGAATATTTGCAGGTTGTAAATTCTCCAAGATGTCTTCTTCCTTACCTTCTTACTTCTCCAGGCAGATCCAGGTTTCACCTAGCATTGGTAAGGAATGTCTTCAACTGAATTTCCTTGTGGTGTAAAGACTAACATTTGGCTTTCCCCAGAACTGTGGATGTTCTTCTAATCTATTCTTTTTCTTTGTATCTTGAAAAGGAAGAAATAAATACAGGATATTTCCTTTAATATCATATTCAAAACATCTTAAGAGTGGATCACTTTCAGAAAAACAGATCACACTTAGTCTCATCTCTCACAAAAATCTGAAGTGAAACTGAGGCTCCTTTTGCATCCACTATCTTAACCCACTACCTCAACCTTCACTGTGAAATATTTTAGAATTCAAATATTTTGCCTGTTCCTTTTTGTTCCTTGTACCTGAGAGCCAAGACCATTTCTTAGGGAGATGTTTCCTAACGGAAGATGCAGAGCACAGTCAGAAAGACCACAGCACCTAGAGCAGAGATAGGTATCACTACTATGTCATGTTGGGCTCAAAGTGGAACTGCTTTGTTCTAAGTTACATTTTAGAGAGAAGCGTTGCAGTGGAGAAGAGAATGGCAATGTGTGTAGAATCATAGAATGGCTTGGGTTGGAAGGGACCCTAAGGATCACGAAGTTCCAACCCCCCTTTCACAGGCCACCAACCTCCAGATCTGGTACTAGACCAGGTTGCCCAAGGCCCCATCTGCCTTAGTCTTGAACACCTCCAGGAACAGAGCAATCAAAACCTCTCTGTGCAGCCTGTTCTAGTATTTGCCTTTGTAGTACTTCTCTGCTGTAACTGATTCCTTGAATATTTTTTTTTCTTGTTTTGTTTTGTCCAGTTTTTTAGAAGATTTGAATTTATTTGTATGGGCCTCAAAAGCCATCTGTGCATACAAAGAGGGCAAGTGACACTAGCTCCAAATAACAAAAGTGTAATCCTTTACAAAGGGAAACTTTGCAACATCAAATCTTTAAGTAACAGCTAAAAATATGTGTGTCACCAGTAACACTGACACTACTGTAGGTGTGAAGGAATAAGAATTACAGATTTTCAAAATACCATATGCTGTTCACCAGTAAATACATACTTAAGTAAGTACATACTTGAAATTGGTACAGTACATACCAATGACACACAGGGATAAGTTTCTGAATTCAGCCTCTGACTTTCTGACTTTAACTGCATAACTGAGAAACTCTAACTATTCAGTCACAATGTCACTCCTCTCACATTAGTCAGAGGTCTGCTCCCTGTAACGCTGCCAGCTGAGTGAAAGGCTTCTCTGTGTATTGCTATCTGTACTCAAGCATGTGGAGGGATTTGTGTGCATTTACTGACATGATTTGTTTGTTATTTGCATCGTATTATGTTTATCTTCTCTTATGTTTTCTGAAATTAGTCTCTCTATCACAAAATCTCCCATGTGCCCCAGTTTCTTCAGGATGACTTGCCAGAATTTTATCCTCATTTGTCTCTGTCAGTGATGTTAGTCAGCTCTGTGTATAAAGGGGGCCGTGCTTCCAACCTTCTTTAAGTGCACAAGTTATTAGAGCATTCCTTATCACATGAAGTATGTCACCAGAGAAGATCATATAGTTTTAAAGATGCTGCTGAAAAGTCCAGTGTTGTTTCCTATATATATGGCAAAATTTAGTGCAAGCTCCCATGGAGCTTCCCTTTTCAATGTCTTTTTGTAATAATTCTAATTCTCATTCACTTTATGGCAATTCTAATATGTTTTTTTCATAAAATATGTGCTAATGGAACACCTTCCATGGATTTTGGTCTTCCTTTACAGAGGAAGGCAAAAGCTGAGGACATAAACAGTTACTAGGAAAAACATTAGGAATTCTGTTCCTATTTGTATCAGACATGTAGTTAATCTTTTTGTAGGAGTCAACTTTAAAAAGGCTAAGTAATTTCTTCCTTTATCTGCTGCTTTGTTATTTTGCTTTTAGCCCTTTTTCATCTTCATTCTCTCTTTTGTAATAAACAAAGTCTTTCCTGTCTTATATTTTGCGAATTACAGGCTAGTCAGCACACTCTGGATAGGGTGTAGATGACCAGTATCTCTCATTTTCCATTTCAGATCTTCATAATTGACACTCAGGTTTTCATTTCCATCCATGCAACCATAACTTTTTTTTTTTTTTTTCAGTTGCACTATTTATCACCCAGAAACTCACAGTGGATTCGAAAAACCACCATAAATTGTATTTGATATGATCAGAGTTTAGTTGTGTTAAGAATATTTAACAACCTTAAGTATATATCTCTACATATGTGAAAATGAGGAAAGTTTTATTCACGAAGTACTGATATAATGACATTTGATGTGATATTTCAAAGAAATTATTACCTTAAGAAGATAACTTTAGTTTGAGATGCATGCAATTTCTTACAATACATTGAGACTATGTATAGTTTGTGAAGTTTAATGTTCATTGACTTGCTTGCAGGATTATCCACCAGCTCCAAGTCAAAGAAATTCCTTTAACTTCTGTTGAAACTACATTATTGGTTTAACATTCTGTTCTTCAGAGTACTCCTTATAACAGCAATTAGGATGGTGGATTTCAGTACCCCCAGTAGTTAATCTGTAGTCTAAACTACTCATCTTGGAAGTTAATTGAAAGTCTCATCTCCCAAATGAGCAGAGTTGTGTCAGGTTGCGCTTACATGTATTCCAGACTGCAAATTGCTGAGCATGATAGTGAGTGATGCTGACAATATTCATAAATTTGCAGTGTGGGAGACTGGATTTGGAGTGTGGGAGTTGGTTAACCTAGAAGAGGGCCAGTTCTTCAAGATGTCCTGAAATTGCATGGCTCTAGTTAAAGTACTATGAGCATTTGCATTCTTATGCTAATGACTAACTTGTCTTAAACTGATCTGATTAGTGAAGACAGTGTGCCCCACAGTGCATTTAATATACATCTGTCCTTTATTTTAATTATTTCTTCATTTCAAACTCTTCTACAGCTATAACTAATGAGAAAACAAAGCTGATTTTTTTGCTGCTGTCATTGTATGAGATGGAGTGATGTGTGCCTATTTCTACAGTGCTGCAAAACCTGTCTCCCTTTAGAAACATTTCCACCACAGCAGGATGTTCATCTGTCCTTCTGCTCTCAAACCAATGAGCCGTAACAACTTAATTCCTGAGAATTTTATCATTGAAATTGTGGAAGTGTGAGAAACCTCAGTAAGTCCCTTAAGGATTTCACCATTTCTGAGACTTTGTGGAAAGTTCTTCCGTGATATCTGGCTGTGATGCAGTTTTTGGAAAAAAGGAAATGAGGTAAAGTTTGTAGAGAAAGGCAATATCTCTTTTTAAAACTAAATTCCTCTTTAGGTCAGAATTCTTCCCTGTCTTTTTTATTATCAATAACAATTTTATTATTAATGACTATGAATTATCTGGCTTATTATAATTTTGTCTTAAATAAAAGAAGACGTACAAATCATATCTCATTACTTTATAGGAGGCAGTACAAAGTCATCACATAGGTAGAACAGTGCTTCTCATCTGCATTTTGTATTAAATCCAGTATTCACAAATTTTCTTTCTTTGTAGCCCTGCACAGTGAAATAGATTTCTTTCCAGTAGAAGCAGTTTGTACTCCTGTGTACATATCCTGGCTAACACATCTCCATGTGAATACTGGAGGGAAAAAAAAAAAAAAGAAGAAAAGAAATGAAAGATGATTGTTGGAAGCACAAAAAGAGAAGAGGGGTCTGAGATTACTCCCAAGAAAAGCCAATCTATTTGGTGTAGACGTGTTCTAGGACATAATTTGGAGAAATGTTGAGTTCTTAGCAGCTCAGTGATAATACTTCACTTTTGCAACAGCCCTGACAGGTCTCGTACTTTGACCGAATCTTTCTTGCCCAGATTTGCATATGTCTTCTGTCAAAATACAGTTGTAGGTAGTCCCAGGAGATGTCAATTTTCCATGTAAATTATATGTAATATTGAATTTCCTCCCTGGAAGTTATGGTAATACTAATAAATTCCACATACAAACATCAGTTTCGGTGACTAGGACCAGATTCTTTTACATAATGTTTAGGCACAAGTTTGCCATTTATAAATCTTCCATGTCTAGAAATTAAGACTGCCTACAGAGCTTTCAACCAAGGAATATCCATTAGAAGGAATTCTAGTGACCTGATTAATTACTAGTAAACCAGACAATTAAGGGATTGCAGTTTTAATAGAGTGGGTGAGGGAAAAAAAAAAAAAGGCCAAGCCTTAAAATCTACAGAAAGTCAATCCCTTTGATTTAAAAGCATTCTAATATTAATCACAAGGGACAAAGTTGTCATTGGTAATGCAATCTAAAACTGCTCTTTTTGTTTCCTCTCAGTCACTGTGGAAGAGGAGCACAAAGCAGTCACTTTGGTTTCTTCATCAGCATTTTGAAATGCCTGATTGAACTGAAGAGATATGGGACACTGACTTTTATCTACATGCTAACAGACATGGCTGTGCTCTGCAGGTCTGTAAGCCGTCTTTGCAATTGTGTCCAAGTCTCTGCAAAAATTGTTCTCTGCATTTCCAACAATGCATTGTTTTCAGTTTCAAGGATAGTATGAATATTCGCTGTGGATTTATTATCTACAGACTGCTTTCTGCATGCAATAAGGAAAGCTCATCATTCAAATGCATAAGCAATAGTTTTCAAACAACAGAAGGAGAAGGAAAGAAAATATCAGAGGAAACATATTTTTTCTGTTCACATAGGTTTCAGTGATTTCTCCAGAGAAGAAAAGAAAAACATCTTTGATACTTTCCTTACAATATCTGCCTTTATTATGAAAATAAAATGAATAAAAACATTTTTCAAAAAAAAAAATATATGTCAAGACATTAAATATTTTTCTGTCCCAAATGTCCAGGAGAATGGGACAAATATTTATACATACACACATAGGCACAGCCATGCTGCATAGGTAATGCAAGCATGTATCACTCATGTATACTGAAGTGGCCACGTTCTCTAAGAAATTTAGACTGTCACCAGTGGAGAGGACCATATTTTGGAAATGGCTAACCCTGAAAATGATCTAAGCATTATAAAGGGCAAGCAATTCGACGCGGATCCTTGGACAACACTGGAGAATGTGGGCAAGAACCTTGGACATGTAAAGAGGAGACTAATGAATAGCAGGACAGAGGAGATTTTGCTTTGGTAAGTGGCATTAGTAGTGTTGATACTCTTGCACTGCCTTCACCTCTTGAGCCATTATCTGCAGTGTGTTTTGAGAATCTGAGATAGGAAGAGGGAGAAGGAGAGAAAATGAATGATGAACTGCAGAGAATACATTATCCCATAGTTGGACTAGCACAGCAAACTGGAAAACACTTGAGTGCTGGTTGAAAATGGCAAGACTACCCTTTCCAGATCTATAGTGTTTTCCCTCTTGATTCTTCTCTTTCTTTTGTACCAGCCTATTTTCAGGCTGATTTACCACTTAGCTGTGTAAATACTATGTAGGCAGAAAGGATAAGGAAGCGGAGGGACAGGAAGAGGTCAGGATGGTCACTTTGTTTTCTTGTGATGGCTTTGCACTCCCAAGGAGTTAATACACAAGAGGGAAAGGGCTGGGCAATTGAATTTGCTTAGCTTATCAAAAACAGAAGCAATTTGATTAAGCCTCACCAAATGGGCACTGAATAACAAAATGTTTTTGAATATTTTTAAAGAAACAGCATAGCTAGGTCCTTGGCTGCTGTTCAGAAATAGACAGGGGGAGAAAGAAAAAAAAAACCAACAGATTTAATGGTGAAGATTCACAAAAAAAATCAATAAACTGATTGTTAGTCTTCTTTCTGTTTTTAAATCCACAGTAACTTCTTTTCTGGGATACCTGAAATACACGTTCTAAGACAGAAACTGCCAGGTTCAATGGGGGGAGAAATGTGTAAAATGTAGTGGCTTGAGAAATAAAAGAGGGAGTACTAGATTATCTAAGACTTCTTTCCAACCTTAGAGCTCGGTGAAATGAGACTGTAGGGAGCTATGCAATTGAGTTTAAAAATACATCACAAAGTTGAAAAATATTTTACTTTCTTAGTTTACAGATGGCTTGGTATTGGTGCAAACACAATTTTTTTTTCTTATTTAAAATTGTTTTTAACTTTTTTTTTTCTGTGCAAAATTGGTATAAAAATAGTATAAGCACAGGTGCTCTGACGATACTGAAGAGATTATGGGTACTGGATAGGGATGGAAAGGTTTTTCTGTGAATAACACAATAACAGTATGTCCCATGCGCCAGATTGTATTTGCTGAAATTTCATTTGTTAGTTCTCCACACCCCCTGGACAGTCCCCTGGTCTGCTATTCCTTGAATTCATTCATATTTTTAACATTGATTTAGTTGTATCTTAGGCAGGTAGGTGTCAGAACATCATGGCAGACCAGCCGTGAAGTAGAAGATGCTGATTAGCAGAAAGGAGCGAATGCCATCTCTATCCACGTGATTTTTTTTTTTTTTTCTTTATTACTGTCTTGGTCCAAAAGCAAGGAATGACCTCCAACTGGTTTCAGTGTGTTCAGCACCTTCTTGTTCTCAATGCTCAAAGAAAAAGGTGGTCTTCCCGATATTTCTTTTCTTTTCTTTCTTTCTTTTTTTTTTTTTTCCAGTTTTCAACTCACAGATAATCCCTCTCTTTCTCTTTCAATATGCTAGATAGGCATTTGGCAAGAACAATCCTGGAGTTTAACATATGTTGTTAATGAAACAGAAACATCCCAGCTCATGAGGACAAGAGCACAGAAATTGGAGAGCTTTTGGTATCTCTACATTCAAACAGGCTTAACAATGATTGTACTGAATTGCTTTAGTGACCAATGGAAGCAAAAAGGGCTACTTAACATTGTACTGACAATGGCAGATATGCCCTTCAAGGTTAACAGTAGAAACATTTTAAATCAAAATGTTTTAGTTCCCCCACCATTGATTTTGTTATCTCTCTGTAAAATCAGTTTGCCCTGATTGGCTGTTGAAATAATTAGTTGACTCCAACATTTGTTTGGACTTTTAATTAGGAACTCTCTTCCATCAGATACCATGCCAAAACAGATCCCTGTTAGAGAATTTTTGAGAATAATCTCTGTTCATAGCAGATTTTCTGGCTTCCTTTTTTAATTTTCTTATGAGCAGTCAACTCTTGAAAGCTGTTGTTTTTGTTGACTACATCTCAATATTATGTTGCCTAAATTTGCTTCCAAAATATTGAGAATGAACATTTAAAAATGCTTAGCATGACCGAAAATAGGTAAAATAGCATTTTCTATTAGCATCTAGATAGCTTTCAAAGAGATAAGATTCATCTGCTAGGAAAATATAATTTTCTTATCAATAATGTCTGAAAATCCATCAGAATTTCCTTTCATAACAGTTATTTTAACATCACCATGGCAATGCAAGAGCAAATACCATGTTTGAAAAGTACTCCTTGGTGAAACAATACCTTTCGGTGCTTAAGTGTTTAAAGATCATCGTTGTGTAGGGTCTATATAACTTCTCAAATATCCAGTGTATCTGGATGATCTGTCACTTGTCCACTAAGATTTCTACACACCAGCACTTAAATGTACATTGTGAACACCTACTATTTAGACATAAGTATCTTGCACTCTTGTTATTAAGTGCATATCCTAATGCCTGTGGGATAGTAGAAAAATGTCTCAAAAAATCTATTTTTATGTGAATGAAGTGTCCACATGGGTGAAAGTGAAACATCTCTGAAATTATTCTTACATGAGCAAATCTAATTCCCATTGGAAAGCAAGGAGGGGAATGCATGTTACTGTCTCAGTGTTCAAGGGCAATTGTTCCTCAAAATGATTCTGGAGGCAATGCTGGTTGCTCACAAACAAAAGGGTGATAAGTTAATTGCATTACTGAAGATATAAAAGTCTAGATTCTTCAGAGCTTTGTAAACATGATACCTGGATAATGTTATGCTCCTAAACAAATTTTGTCTGGCAATCCAACACTGTTATTTTTTATAATGCAGCAATGAAACAAAATTACTACAGGTAGCCCATGTAGCATATTTAGTTATTGGCCATGCCAGGAGGAAAGTGTTCCTAAACTGCATATTCCAACACACTTTGCCAATATATATGCAGTAGGTAAACATCCCTTGAATATTAAGATAAAATTTAGAAAATGTCAGGAAATATATATGTATTTTGCTATGTTTTACTGTTTGGGCCTACTAAGAAATAAAGATGTGGTAACATAGGATGGAACTCTGAAGAGGATAAAGTTTTTACAGAGTTGCTTTTGTGATAAAATTTCTTTGCAAACCCATTTCATGTATGGGAAAATCTTTCCTTCCTTCCTACCTTCTTTCTCTCCTTCTTTCTTTCCTTTCTTTCTTTTATTTTCCTTTCTTTCTTAGTTTAGTCTGTTACTGCAACCAGAGTATTTTTTTTTTCCAGCTATTACTTTTTTTTTTTAACTTGTGTAAATCTGCAGTGCAGTTCTTGCCTATACTAGAAATAAGCTCAAATTAGTTTTGAACAATTAAAGGGATGTATAGATGGAGCACAGCTTCCTCTTTTTCCCTCTTTCTGAATACACCTAGTACATGATCTCACTGGCATTTGTGTGCGTGATCTTTCTTCATCAATTTTTTTCCCTCTGACTCCACCACTTAGTTGTTCCTGACATGTCAGTTTTCCCCTATAATTCATATCCTTATTTCAACTATCTGCAATCATTAGACTTCTTCATTAGAGGGACTATATGTGTATACCTCTCTCTCTTTAACTTGAGCAGCTATAGCAAGTTTAATTTTTATTCGACCATGAAGCAATTCATTGCTATCACTTTTCTCAGTGTCCAGGACCTGAATAGCTTAACTTCACTGGACAGCACATTTTTTAAAAATTCATCCTGCAAACAGCTGGATTAAACTACAACAACTGGAGCTGTGATGACCTCAGGCTGTCCAATGTGACCTCCTGGAGGCTTCACCACACAAAGGCAGTGTGTTGCAGTGATCCCAGAATCACTCTATGTGACTCAAAAAATGGTTTTACTTGCTATAGGGATAAACCCAAACCATTCTACAGTGCACCTGAGCTAACAGTAGTGCTACTAATAAATTTCAAGAATAAATGGACTGCAGACAAAGTCTCACGGAGCTATACATCATATTTTGCTTTTAGGGCATTATTTAGAAGTGTATTTATAGAATTCTTTATTTTTCTAAGTTGGAAAAAACGTACTAAGAATACATGCATTGACTGGATTCTTTTAGAAATAGTTGTAACAAGCATAGGTTAATTAAATTTGACCAGAAAATCAACTATATAATGGCTTTTTGTAAATCCTCTTAATGCAATAGTCACCTCTTCACACAAAAGTGCTAGCTCAATATAATCTGTCATAGGAGGCTTAAATTAGTAGTTTAAGATGTCTTCACTAGACTCTGATGAAAAACTCGCTAGTAAGACAAGATGCCATTCTAGAACAGCAGTTAGTACTGACTTCTTTCAGGGATCTAAAATACTTGTTTTGTCAGGATCACAGCCTGACTAATAATGGTACCTATTTCTGAGATACCAAGAGCAGAAAGTTGAAGATATATTGGCATGTACAATCTAATCAGAAGCTGTGGTTGTTGAAAGGCAGTAATGATCAAAGTAATTTTCAAAGTTTTATTTCAGCTGCTTTAAAGGTTCACTAGACTAGTCACAATCATAGGTAATGAGTTTAAAACAAACCACAATGCTTCAAAAGAAAGATTTCTGTTATCAGTGGATTTATATGGTTCAGTAAGTGGAATTTGCAACCTACTGCTTACAGATTTGATATTTAATTCTCTGATTTTCTAGGATTTTCTCTTCCTCAGTGTTACTAATTGTTGACCTTGTATGTGATAGTCAATGTCTGTCATGTGATTACATACTTCCTGACAGAAGATTAATAAAATAACTAGGAGAATACAGCTTACTGGAATTCCCAGTTGGGGATGAGGGTATGACATTCAATAAAGTAGTTGAATTACTACTCTTTGTGATCTGCTGCAGGAGAATTCGTTGCTCTCCCGCTTGGAATATATAACTCCAAGGTGACTTTACCAAACTGACAGTCTGAGGCATTGTGTCTGACCTGACTAGAAAGAAAGAGGGGCACCCCAGCCATCATAGTCAGAGTCTGCCTGTCAGGCACACAGAGCATCCCTGCCTACCTGCCTCCCATCTCATGGTAAGCAGACCTTCTGTGGATTAGACACAAGAAAAGACAGGCATAGTGGGAAGTGCAAAGCACAGTGAGACAGCAAATTTTAATTAGAAAAACTTCTCTGATGTTACTCATCTTCTTGTGAATGATGGAGAATGAAGAAAGAGAGTGAAAGTAACAATTTATGTGATGATCAGTAGGAATATCAGGTTATTTGTTGCCATTTAACTGCTTTTAAGTTCTTTGGGCTGTTTTTGACCTTGCCACAAACGTATAATTTTTCAGTAGTGACAAGAAAGAAGTAGGTACAAGAGCACTGGAAGAGGAATCAAAATTTTGTACAAACCCTAGCTGAGCCTTGAGCAACAGCTGTGTTATCTTATTTGTGCTCATGATGATTCATCTCATTTCAGTCCAAATATGCACTTGCACATGCAAAACAGTGATTGTATTCAGAGTACGAATAATTAAATGTGATTAATGCACAACTACCAAATCATTCTGGCTTAACTCGGCAAGGGGCTGAGCACCACACAGTCATTCACTCATCCTCCTCCTTCCCAGTGGGTTGGGGGATAGAATCAGGGAAAAACAAAGTAGAACTCATGGGTTGAGATTAAACTGTTTACTGATATAGACAAAAGAAAAATAGTAATAACTACATATATATACATTTCATGAAATATGACATCATGTAGAAGGAGTTTTGAAGGGAGTGGGAGTTCATATATATATGGGAGTTCATATGTATATGAAGCTCCTTCTGCGTGATGTCATATTTCATGAAATATCCCTTTGGTCAGTTTAACTTAGGTGTCCTAATTCTGTTTCTCTGCAGCTCCTTGGGCCCTTCACTGGGAATGGTCTTGGCTCCTAGCAGCAGCTATAAGCATTGGTGTGTTACCAACATTGTTTTTCTCCTACAACCAAACATATCATCACAGCAGATGCTCTGAAGAAAGCAATTCCATCCCAGCTGAAGCTAAGACACAAATCTACACATCCTCTCTGAAATCTGAGTCACTGAATGTTATCAGAGTTAATTCTCTCATTGTAGTTAGAGCCATGTTATTGAGGCACAGCACCCATGGCAGTATTAAAATAATCCTTTTCTTTTTTTAAATGAATAAGCATAGAAGGGAATGAAGGAAAGAAAGTGTAAGAAGAAATAACAAGTGTGTTTGACTGATCAAGTAGAATTTCTTTTGATTTTCATAATTGCTTATTATGAAAATTCTTTACTATAATAATAATAATAATAATATATAAAATATATTATTAATTATATTATTATTAATTATATTAATATATAATATATATTATATATATTATTATAATAAAATTATTATTATTATTATTATTATTATCATCATCATCATCATTTTATTTGTTGGTCATCATTGTTTGTCTATTTCAGTATTGCTCAATTACTTGCGTTCTTGCCATAATTCACCAGGGCACTTTCTGTCTTTCTGAACTGAATAAGAACTCACTCTTCACTATGTCCATGACACAAGTAAAGTGTAGTGAAAAAAGAAATTTTTCTCTAATAAAGAGAGAAGTAGTGTTAAGGCCTTACTGTCCCTACTATCTGGAGAACTTATCCTTGATTCTCTGTAGGTTTTTTTCTGCTTGGACAAACACACAGGCTTATGAGCAGTAAAAAGAAGGTTCTTAATTCAGCCTGACATATAATTCTAATTCAAACATCCAGTCCCAGTTGTCAAGAAGGTGAGATTTCCAAAACAGAGCAGATGCTTTTAGAAGTCCTCTGACAACTTTTTAGCCATACTGGTTATATTGCATTTGTTATCTCCTTTGAGAGACAATTTTGGAACAAGGTAGAAGTCTTAACTGAACTCATCATGTAAATTTCAAAGCTGCTTTGGGGACACTGTCACCCACTTAAACTTCGTGAAGTATCTGTTTCCATTATTTATTTATTTATTTATTTATTTGCTAATAAAGCAGCCTGCATATAATTTGAGAAATCTGACTGCCCCAAATATTTTCTTGCCTATTAAATTTTAGACATTTATATGAGTTTTCCCTCTGAAATATTTTGTCTGGTTTAACACATATTGCTGTCTTATTTCTTTGTCACTGAGCAGAAATCACATCATGCTGTTCAGCAGAAAAAAAAATGTCTGCCAGAGAAACACTGTGGTGGTTTGCTTTAAATGTTTAACTACTTCTGGATGAGCAAGGATAGCTTTCCTATTTTCTCACTTTGGATGGCCAAACCCAAGGTCTCCCTTCTGTTCTGGATTTAAAAAGACATTGGTTCTTGGTGATCTGTAAATAACAAGTAGCCAAAAAACAAAATACCCTCAAAAGACTACTATTTATTTCTTTGATGGTATTACTGTTGCCAGAAAATTCAATGCAATTTTGAAAACAAAGTAAAATATTCTTGTTGGAATTACAAGTTTCCCCACACCTAATGCATTACGATGTTACTCTAAGACATATGTGGTCATATGACAACAAGAGCGCAACCTGAATGCTGTTGAAAGAAATTTATGAAAAATGGCTATGGAATTATTAATGAAAACTCCTTTTTTCAGCATTAGTCATACTCCGACTGTGAAAAATATGGAGTCTTGGACCTGTGAATGCAGCAGCAGCAGCATTTTTTTTTTTACTAATGATCCTTTCAGAATTAGAAACAGCTGTCACCGCTTCCTTATTCTTTTCATTAGTCATTGTTACTTAGATAATATGCTTTTCCAGTACACTCCTCCACTCACTTTTTTGAAAGAAAGTGAGCTAATTATGGTATGAAAAAAATGCAATGAAAAGGAATTCTCATTTTCAATATCTTCTACTTCTTACTTTTTTCCATTTTCTTTAACATAGTTAGTAGATACACAGTAGATATCTAAGCAAGAGAAAACCTTCTTTGATCGTTAATCATAACTTGTCACACATTCTAATAATTATCTATTGAATTATGCCATATTTTATTTTCAATGAAGATGAAAATTATTAAATTCTACAAAATAAACAACACAACAAAAATGGGCTAATAAAAAACTGCTATGGAACTCACTGCTTTTATGTGCGTGTGTAATAAATGGTAACAGACAGAGGGAAATGATGCAATGGCAAATCAGTACAGGGTGACTGCCAGAAAAGCAATGATTTAAAATTACTGAGCATTTGCTATTGCAACTTGCTATTATCATTTCTTGCTTGGAACAGTTTTAAAAAATACAGATTAAAGATTTTTCTTTTTTGTTGAATGAAATACTTCATTTGTGTTAAATAAAAATGCACTCCTTTCTGTTTCTTCATGAACTTATTCTTTTAGTCTATATTTCCTACAAATTTATATCCTTCCTCTCCTTCATTACAAGTCATTTTTTATTCTGGGTAGCTGGTGGATCACCTAATGCACTTCTGATTATGCATAGTACTTGGGTATAGGACATCTCCTCCCCTTTCCTCTCCTCTACTTGCGTCTCAAAAGAATCACTTTATTTACTGCATTATTTAAATAGCATTCTGTAACGGAAATGTACAGGGAAATTCTTCTTCTTTAGTGGATATGGAGATGATAAAGAATATATTCATTTTCTCTTATCTGTTCCTATTTTCTTTCTGAGACTGGCATAGAATGTATCCATTTCTGCACTGCTCCTTCTAGTTGGAAAGGGGCAAGATCTATTTGGTTTCTGGAGAAGAGCTACTTCCTCATCTCAGTATTTGCCTCTGAGATGTTCACCAGTGGATATTGCCAAATGACTGAAATGATTCTACAATTTGGAACTGCAGCTGCAGAGAAACAGATGAGCATAAATCATACAATCAAATACTATATGGACTTCCTATTATTTACTGGGAAAAGCCCTGTCACCTCCAATAATCAACTGACGAATAAAAGCAAAAATCACCTCTCCATTATTTCTTGCATTTTTAGAATGAACTTACCTCACCCTTGTTTTATTGTTTCACTTGTCAATATTCTATCAAATGAATTCACTGAGCAGCAGGTCTATGGATTTTATAAGACTGCTGACTATTTACAGTGGGAAAAAAAAACACACAACAATCTGCATAAAGATCTGCAATAATCTCTTGTGTTCAGTAGGCATAGCTCATACATCAGACAGTAAATATTAAAAGTTCTGCTAGCCTCAAATGTTAAAAATTCAGGATCTCCACATATAAGAAAATTAAAAACAATTCTAAATTGTCTGAGGATTTTCCCAATATTCAGCTTTGTTTGCAGCCAGGAGGAGCAGAGATATTTGGGCTGAACTCTTCTAAGTACTTAGACCACATATTACACCACTTAATAATTTGGCACCTGCAGCTGTGTGGTAAACTAGAGCATGCAGGTCAGGTACTTAGATTTCTATAGATGTGTTCTATAGATGTGCAGCATCATGATGTGGGGAGTTTCCTAACAGAAACCTAACTAGTGGCATTACTGATGAGAAAGGCTACATGCCAAGGTATATTTGAACTCCTATCTCTTCTGGCACTAAAGGAATTAAAGAAGAAAAAATTATGGTACCATTAATTAGTTGTTGTTGAAAAGACCATCATATTTTTGTAGGAGGAAAGTAGATGGCAAGATTTCTTCAGCCCAGAAGGGATTGGATTAGAATCTGTTGTCCTAGCTGTCAGATTATGGGGTGTGTAGATAGTTTAAGTATCTTCAACTGGTAGGAGAGTTTCCATTCATCACAATGTGTACAACAGCTACACAACAACATACAAAGCCAAAATAGATAAATAAACAAATAAAAATGATCAAATATTTAGGATTCAAAAATCACTGTAGCTCTGCCTGAGCCCCAAGAGAAATGTATTTTATACTTGCTGAAATTCTATCCCCATAAAGAAGGAAAAGGTTCTATGTAGGAGGTAACACGCCCAGATACATCAGAATGTCCCTTTGTCTTAGTGTGCTACCATAGCACAGGTGTTAGAGTAACGTATACATTAAATGACACAGACAGTACAGCCTTACTCATCTTTTATCCTCCTGTCTTTCACAGCCTTTCAGGAATGCCAATGTGAAGGTTTATCTGTAAGAATGTGTCACTTTATTCAATTAAAGTGATAAGTAGTTTGTCTGTACTAAGGCAGAGAATGTACGCAGTACCATTTCAAACAAAGTGTCCTTGAAGACACTTCCATCACTCAGAACATACTGTTCCCACTGCCCCGTAAAAGGAGCTGTCTCTGTATATGTCATTATTTGGGCTGGAAGGTCATGTTTTTGCTGGTATGATATTCAGGGCTTTCTGAAAGCAGTGAAGTGTTTCAATAATACAAAGGCTATTGGAATTTTTTTATTTTTTTATCTTTCATCAAAATGAACACGATCAACTTTCTCTGCCTCTGGGTTAGAAGAGAGATAGAGAGATTAGCCATAGCAGCTGGCTGCAAAGTTAGTTTTAAGGATGAGCAATCAGAGCTATTGCTTGAGATAACAGGGCATAGTGGGGCCCCTAGGATCATTATGCAACAGTGTAAGCCACTGCAGAATTAGAAAAAAGAAGCCTTTTTACTTTACTTTGTGTTTGGGTTTGAAAAAGCCTAACAGCAACTCTGACACTGAAACTTCAGCACGTTGTTAGTATCTCATGGCAGCAATTTCTTTATTTATGAACATATAGCTGTAGTTAGCCTCAAAGTACAAACCTAGACTCTGTCCTCCAGACACACACACGTAACACTCTTGGCTGAATTTAACCTTGTTCTGTCAGAGGTTTAATGTTCCTCAAAAAGTTATGCACCTGATACTCATCACCTCCTGGGTTCCGTAATATCTGAGTAGGATGGCACTTCAGGATTGGGAACTTGTTGTTGACTGCTTGTTGTCAGTGGGCTCATCTCCACCAGCGCAGAAAGGTAGCTGAAAAGGAGATTAAAATATTGCCTTGCTGAGAATGATTCCACATAAGATCTATTTTGCACAGCTGTAAGGAAGAACAAAAGGTGAATGTCAAAGGAGAAGTATGACCCTGCTGCTGGACTGTGTAAGCTTTGACTAGAGATTAACAGAAAAATAAAGAGAAGACTAATATCAGTGCAGGGAATGTGCTAGTCAGAACTTGATCATCGGCTGCAATAGAAGAGAAATTACGTAGTTTTCTAGAATTTCGGTCCACCTTTTGCAGTGATTATACTGAAGTGTGAGCTCAAACACAAGCAGACAGACTCTGTAATTGAAAAAAGACAGACCTACAATAGTTTCTCATATCTCATCACACTTGGCTATAAAAACTATCTATGCACTCAGATCCACCTTGTAAGCATATTGCATACTTGAAGGTTATGATTTTATCACTAAAACAAACCCTCTATATCATCCCCGTGCCAGAGTTCACAGACAATGCCATTCCGAGCATATCCTCTCATCTCTGATACAAAAGCTTGAGGTAAACACAGGCTGTGAGTATTAACAAAATCAAGAATGTTGAGATAATTACATTGTGATCAGAAGATCAGGGAACTGTATTGTTTTTATGATCTGACTAACCTCTGACTAAAGTCTGTCAGTCTGAAGAGATGCATTCTCTCCGATTTATCACTGGCTTTTATTGCAGCTAAGTACTATGTCATAGCCCAAATAGCTGGCAAAAACATTATGTAAAGAACAGCTCTCACAGAGAGCTTTTGTTGGTTGCTGCAGGGAATATGGAGATGTTTTTCTTACTGATTTTGTATAATTAGCCCTTCCATATCTACACCTCCAATATTTATATTCAGACCTCTATTACCATCAGTACGGTATATTATTTGTTCTAAAGGTTTGGAGACTCTGACAGTATGTGCTGCCCAGTGTTAACATTTATGTAGTCCATAACAAATGTCAAATAATTGTGTAACTGCCAACTGTAGTTGGTCACCTGTGCAGCAAAGCAAATGATGTAAACAGTCTTCCCTTCTGCCACTTTAAGGGAATAACCTGTAAACATATTTTCATTATACTGTACCCAGAAGGTCTAAATCCATAGTTGTGCCAATTCTTTTTTTTTTTTTTTTTCGGTTGAGGTGGGGGGGATTCTAAGGATTTTTTTTACTGCAGATTTCTGTTGCTGCTAATGCTAATTAATTAAGCTCTAGGAATCAACTGCCAGAATCACCTGGAGGCAACAAGTTAGGGTAACCAGGAAATGGAAGAGCAAGAGCACTGATTATAATAGCAGTGTAAAGCCGAGCAAGTGAAGATATTTATGGTCATAATTTAGACTTTCTCTTTGTGTTCACTATCTATTATATTCTAATTAACATCTGCTTTTTTTCCTTCCTCTCTAATCTCTGTAAAATAATAGGTGAGTTTTGACTAATGATGCATTCTTCATGTTGTTCTCCAGGAGAAACTTTGTGCCATGAAGTGAGCCCCAGCAGCAGTGAAGTAAGCAGGCTCTGAGAGTGCTTGAATTCTGCTTCTGGCACTGAGGAGCTAATTCTTTGCATTTCCTCACAGTTTCACTAAGCAAAGACCCCTTTGAGGCTTTCATTCTATTCGTGCCTCCTTCCAGATGCCAGCAGTCACTGCAGGAACTTGGCGGCACAGTGTTTCTCCAGTATAACTCTATTTAGCTGAGTGAGAGGAAACATCATGTGGTGCCTCTGACAGTGCCAGATCTGTTACCTTTAAATCTTTAGTGAATCAGCAGACTAATGTGGTGAACTAAAGCAATTTATGTGGAATGGGAGCAATCTAAGGTACCAAATGGCAGTTGGGAATTTAACTTAATGGGAATTAATGGTTGTTGCTGGAGATCTTAATTCTTATTAGACGAATTTCACTCTGTTTCCACTGCTGCTGCTTTTAAGATAGGGGAAAAAAAAAGTTTAATGGAAATTCTAGACCTTACTGATTAGTGCAGTGCTGAGAAATAAGAAGTCTTAAACTTTTGTGCAGTGTGGATCACTTTGTTAGAGAAACTGCCCTTTCTGGCCACCATCATTTCTCATTTGTAATAAATAGGCTGCTTTTTCAGCTGTTCACTTTTGTAAGGTCAGTTCAATCTATCCTTTGGGACATCTCCAGGCAAGAGCAGTAATTGCCTATCTGGAAAGATAGTATCAAGAAAGTACCAGATACTCATATATGTTTTGTATCCCTTTTATTAATATGTAATATTAAACCCAGGAGAAGCTAATTCCATGAGTGGAATAATTTTTCCTTGTCCTCTAGGAAACCATTTTGTGAATTTTTTGTTGAACTTTCTTGTTGAATTTTGTCTTTTCTTAGGAATGTAGATGTCCACCAGGGGTGGATGGGCAACCTTGCTCAATTCCATGATGATCTTAAAGGCTTTTGATCTAAAGAGCACATTCATGCAGTAGTTCCTCAAACTGCCTCTCTCCATCCCTGGGCATGCGTTTGATGTTGTTGTTTCTGTTGTCTAACAAAGTTTGTTTCATCTCCTTGTCAACTTCTTTATCTTCTTCAAACAATGACCTACTTTTCTATCTTTTTTCTTTCCTCTGCCCTATCATAATTCTATCTGGCGCCTTCTTTGCTTTATAGACCTCTGTAAAGTGAAATAGTTTAACTCTATTATAAAATTTAACTTCTGAGTTAGATGTTTAATTTTTTTCTGTATCAAGTTATTTTTTAACCTTTCTGCAAGCCTCTGAAAATTATTTTTAGATTTCCCTTGTTTAAATCATAGTAAAAAAATGGATACTTTTTTGATAAATTTGGTAAACCTTTTAAATTTGCTATGGTACTGTTGCTTTGTTGATGTTTCATTCCACTGCTAAAAACAGGAAAACAAGTGTTGCTGCCAATTCCAAAGAGCATGCTTTAAAAAGCATCCACTAATTTTTCATACAAACAAATATTTGATATTCCAGATAATATTTAATATTCCAGTAGTTTTTCAATTTGCTTTCCAGTATTACTTGCTCAGCTTTATTAACAAGAGTAAGTTTTCCTTCTAACCAAGCTGTTCATCACAACACTCATTTTATCAACACTAGAAACTAAACTATGCTAGAAATCCAGCCAAAACTAATTTTTTTTTTTTTCTCAGAGCATTGTACCATTTTCCTACAAGCCTCATTATTCTATCCTATCATTCATCTCCAATCATGAGATAACAGAACCCTGAATAAACCTCTAGAAACTAAATCCTTGTCCTTTTTCATCAATAGGCATTTTGCTGTGGCCTCAGTGAAGCCAGCTTTCCGTGTTGGTCTATGGTACATTACTAAGGCCTCCAGTTTGGATGACACTGAATCTAAATTATCTATTATATTTTGTAGTTGTCCATACCTATGTAAAGAGTACACAGTGAAACACAGGATGAAGCTTCAGGGCTGGCTCCTCTGAATTAAGAGTAAGCAGAAAACCAGACTCACATTGCACTGTTATTTCCCAACCATTTTTGTCTTGGCTATTAGAAAGTAACTGGTAACTGCATAAAAATGTCTGAGACTAGTATGACTAAAAAGGATGGTGGTTATGACCATTTAATGATTCATTGATGGTGCTTTATGACGGCTGGGATGTTGGAACTAGGTGTTGCTTAAGTTCCCTTCCAACCCAATCATTCTATAATTCTATGGTTCTATGATTGATGGTCTCAATGTTCTTACTAGTGGTGAAGCTCACAAGAATGGCAGAATTGCAGTATATATGTATATATGTATATATATATATATATATATATATATATATATATATATATATATATATAAGCAAAGAAAGTTGTTTTCCAGCTCAGGGACATGAGAAAGTACTTTAGTCTTTATCAAATCTCTGGTGAGTCTTGTATTGCCTTATCTCTAACGAACATGTTTTAAGACATTATAGAAGTACATCTCTTGTGTACTGACATGCCTGTAATAAGTAGACAGTAATGTTGTCCACATGTCTCTGTCAGTAAATAACTTCTAATTTACAGGCATCTCTCTGTCTACTGCAGATGTACCTAGACAGTCTGACATATATTAAATTACACATTTTCAAATGTGAAAAGCTCTCTTATACGATTCAAAATAGTCCCTCACAAGCCAGTTTACATTGTTAAATTCCCAGTTTCTTCAGATTATGTCTTTGTCTTTCAAAAAGCATGCAAACACTCTGAATATGAGCAATAGCTGTTGAGAGGTTATCCTTGTACATCCTTTCTGAGCATCAAGGTATTCATTCTGACAGTAATTGTCAGAATGGACATTTTAAAGGACTTCATTTCTTCTACTTCATCTTGATGAGATGAGTAGATTAATTATTTAATACATATAGAAGATTTCACAGACTTGTAGCAACGAGTAAATAAATGACTTGGTGAACATATTAGCTTGTATCAGATCAATCACTTAACTGTAACTCAGCATGGGTTTTGACACTGACAGCAAGAGCACTAAGTGGCCAAATTCTATAGCAGATAATTTGATGCTGCTCACACCATCCTTTCATAAACATTGCTGAAGTGAACATGCTGCAGTTTTCCAGCTGAACGTTTATAAGAGAGGTTAGAAGGTGTAGAGAATATATTCTGTTAGAGATAAATTATGGATTGTGTATTTTCATACTAATCTTCAGGAGAGGTATATATGCACTTACCATTATATATATAAAAAAAAAAAATATGCTATGGATTATGCAAACGTACACATTTGCTTGAACCAACAATAAAATTTTTGTTTCAGTTAAATATGAGAACTGAGAGTAATTTAGTCAACTAAAGCCCAATCATGTAAACACAAAATTAAAAGCTTTTTGACTCAAGAAATCTATTAGAACTACATATCAAAATATATTTAGGTACCTTATGAATGACATAGGCAGTCATGGAAGAATTTCAGAATATTTGTGTACCTAAATCACATTGTAATCAGCAGGAATTAAACACTGAGGCATACTGGAAATCGCTTTCTGCCTAAATCCTTATCTATCAAAATGTCTTTCCATCTTTGCATTTCTTTCCTAATACCCTGACTACATTTTGGGGAATTTTTACTAGACATCCATCAAACAACCTATAGAGACAATTTTGACTGCTATCTCACATTCTGCTCATTGAGAGAAGATAACCCCGATGATGGTTTGAAAGCAGCAGTGCTCTTGCATAAACAACAAGGCTTTAGATCCATATAGACTTTTCAAAGAAAGAATATGTTGTTTTGTTTCATTCTCATCCTTGCAAGGTGGCGGTTGTATAAATTTATCTGCTATACTGATAGATGGAAACAGGCTTTTCCTAACCAAGTTTTGACACAGCATCATATTGACTATTAAACTAGACTGAAAAAAGGATTGTTATTTTTTTCTCAATTAGACAGGTGTAGGGGAACTATTATATCACGGTCTGAACTGATGACTGAGCACCTGATGAAGGGGTGGCTGGCTCAGATAGCACAGGTGCAAGTAATTCACCTGTGCTTCCTGTATGACCAGAAAGAGAGGGCACAGGGTCCACTACACACTGGGCTCGTTGAAGGGCTGGCTTCCAAAGGAAGACCATCTCTTGGTTGATGGCTGTATCCTGGAGGGTGTTCTATTACCAGAGACCCTTATCACTAGCTGGGTGAGTCAGCTTTTTTTGTATGTGTGATTATTGGCATTTCTTAATGATTCTTTGCCTGATATTGCAAAGTGCTTGTCAGAACCAGTTTTCTTGCTTCCTAGGACAGTCAGCAGGCTAGAATGGAGGCTGTGAAAATAAGAAGGAAAGTATCTCTGATTAAGATGATTTCAGTGCAGAAAAGACTTTAAGCACAGAGTCTTCATTCTTTTTGTACCCTTTTGACATGGAATGTATTTTCTTCTGGTTTTCCATGTGTTCTAGCCTATTTGTTTGTTTGTTTTGTGAGTTTATTTCAGAGGAGGGCACCAACCATGGTGAATTGTGGACAAAGAAAAGATTGCGCATGCAGTTTTTCTTGACTTGTTGATGCTTTTTCATTAATGTCTTGCTGTGGAGAGAGTTGGGTGGTGAATATTGCTAGCTGAAAAGCCAGCAATTCTTGAATGGTCATGTGCAGGCAGAAGAGGTTATAGCAAGGGCAAAAGAGGTATTAGTAGTCATCTAATAGGTTTCAACTATGATCCTTGGAGCTCAGTTATCAGAAACCTCTGCAATTTATCATCAGTTGCCGTGTGCTGCTTCTGGCCTTCCTGACAAAGATTAATCATACTATATGAGAATTCAGGATATCAAAAACTGTAGGAATAGGCATATATTTCAGAATTTTTGGCCTTTACCTCCTCTGCCTTGCATATGAAGTCATTGTTTACAGCTACACAGTTCTAACAGATTAGCAGAGAATGAATATTTAATGGAGGAATAGTGTAAGGATCCAGCTTTCTTACCTTTAGTTACCTCTCTGACAACAATGGATGGACATAAAAGATTGTAGGAGGCTTTTAAATTTCTCCCTCAGTCTGCTTATGCAAGTGAAGAGAGGCAAGACCCTGAAAAGACCAGTTTTTCAGGTAACAAAGCACTTAATTATTTACTTAGGAGCTTGAAAGAGCTCTTTGTGAAGCTGAAAGCTTCCTTATTTTCACTCACTCATCTTGATAGTTGAAATGAATAACGTCTATCTCCTTGGGTTAGACTCCTCTCTTCTCCCTCTCCACTTTGCACTGATATATTTTAGATTATCCACTCAGATCATAAGGGTCCTGCTTTGCTCCACTGAGCACTTAATTTCCTGACTTCTACTGACAAAGTGGTGCAACTTATGATTCATCCTCAGTGTTTCATTAACATTCTTCCTCAGCAAGACTTTGCTGGTTCCTGTTTTTCTGTTCCTCCTTTGATATTTTCTTTATGTGCTTTGTTTCTCATACGGAATGGCATGCTAGACAGGATTACTTGGGTGGGGCTTATAAAATTCCAAAGATTTTTTTTTTTTTAAACACTCTTTTAGGGAGTGAAAATCTGTACCACTATGCTATCTATATAATATGCCTTTAACCAAAAATTTACAAATTCACTTGTAATTAAACTTGTCTGGTGACTTTCTCCAAATAGCTTATAAGTTTCATGAAACCAGAGAGAAAGAAAGAGAGAGAGAAGGGCCCTGCTGTGCCTTCCCTGGTAGAAGATACCAGAGAATCCAAAGAAATAATGAATGCAGTTGTAGCAAAGCATGTTTCCTTGCTTCCGCAACAGTCAGAGCTATAGTTTTAAATGCATCGGTGAGCACTGAAACACTGAAAAAGAAAGCATTTACTGGAATACTGGAAGGGACGTGGGGCTTTGGCTCCAACTATACAATGTTTCTCTGTTTCTTTTTTGTGCTGTTTGTGATCTGTGTTTTGCAAACAAAGCAAAAGTTCTCAAAAGGGATTGTGACACCACTGGCCAGCACCAACCCAAATACTGCAGATGGAGTGACATAGAGTCCTGGTGGGAAAGGATGGGAGGGCACCCAGATATTCACAGCCAGTAGACCTGGCTCCTGAGATTACAGATGCCACATCAGGGCATCCAAAAAAGACTGGTGAATTAGAGGAAGATCAGAAATTTTTGAAAGTTTGATCTTGGTTATCATTTACATAGCAGAGGGAAAAACAACAACAAAAAAAGGACAAGAGCAGCAAGATTAACTGAAATTAAGCCCAAAGGCAAGTCATGAAGAAAAAGAAGGTGAAATGCTGAGAATAGATAGTGACGAGAGTTTTGTTCTGGACAATCATTACTTTTTTTTTTTCTTTTTTTCTTTTTTTCTTTTTTTTTTTTTTTTTTCCTGGAAACAGATGGAAATATAAAGGTTAGTGAAATACTGCCTGTTCTTTAGTCTTCTGAAACAAAGCTTTGAAACAAAGACTGACTTGCCTTCATTTGCAACAAAGAATGGACTTGATTTTATTTGAAGTAGCCTGGCTGGTGGTCTTCAGTATTCTTAGACAGGAGGATTGAAGGATGTGGCTGGTTTTGAAGAGATCTCTGGGAAGAATCACTTAGGAGCTAGCCAAGTACTAAAGTTGGCATCTGATGCAAGATCTCTTCTGCTAGAGGTTGTACATGTTCAAAGGAAGATGCAAATCTTGTTATCTACGACAAGGAGGGACAATTGAGTTCTACTAGAAATAGGGTGTATGAAAGAGGTGAAGAGAGGGCAGGAACAACTCCACTGAGATTATTTTGCTACATCAACTAGCCATGTGTAGAGCAAGTAATTTCAAATTATGATTTCTGGGTGCTCAAACATCAAAACAGCTGATTAGATTATCTAGTGTTGTGGGATTTTTTATTAATTTTTTTTTTTTATTTTACATGGAAGACCAAAGACTAACTAGGGTATAGATGCTGGTTTATTCTGCAGGTGACCCTGTAGGTCAAGGCCTTGCACACTAGTAGTACTCTCATAGGAGGACTTCAAAGCAGTTGGTGAGACACTTACCATGTATAAACTGATAAATTGAACCCCTGAACACAAATATGGTAACTGAAGTGAATATCCCATTCTACGTGTAATGTGTTGTGCAGATAACTTTCATTCTTTCTGGAGTTGGCAGACCGTGCACACCCATTAGTGTGACTTCTCTATAATTCTTTCTGGTAACTCCTTCATGCTGTCTCTCACTTGAAGTGCATCAAAGCTATTATTTAGGATCCTTTCTGTTTGCTTGCATATACATCACAAGGGAGATTGATACTGTAGTTTCAGCATCAGTGGAAAAGATGCTAGATAATTACTCCTTCTGTAGCCTCAAAAATGTTGACTTGCAACATCCCCACTTTCCTATTCAGTTATCAGTCTCCCACATAAATTGTTGGTGGTAGAAAATACAAAAGATCTTAGATTACTTAGCATTGGTTCAGCAACCAGTGGTTTTCCTTGGTTCCAGATATTACTGGAGCATGCTTCTCACTCCTGTTTTTAGATGTAAAGAGTAATGGATAGCTACAGCTCTATGGAATTAGGAGTTACAGCTTATTTTTCCAACAGCACGGGTTAAAGTACACAGCATAAAAATGTAAATACTGAGAACTTGTGAAGGAAGCATGCTTAGAGTTACCTGTAATTTTGTACAACTCTCTGAAATGAGGAAAACAGAATATTATCAAAATATCTGATTTGCTACTGTCATTAAATGTCTGAAGGTTTGCTCATGGAAAAGAATATCAGAAGTTTTCCTGAGCTTACAGCAGAAGCCTTATTTTTTTCCTAGCCATTTAAATGGCTCCCACTATACACCAATTTCTCATGCCATGCACAAGTAAATTTCATATATTTATGTTCTGTATCTTGCTCAGTATAAACTATGAGAGCAGACATACTGTGGTGGCACAGCAGCAGTATTCAGTAGGGTATGTTGTCTGAGTTGGTCCTATGTGAATTCTTGATGATTTATATTTCTCAAATTCCGTATGCCCAAGCTCCCACTGGCAACATATATACAACATGAATATTTCAACACTCATGCTCATCAGATAAGTTTATTAATATAGCTTAGCCATGTTTAATTAAACAGAATGGAGACATGAATTTGCCTGCTTTGATCTCTGAGCCACCTTCCTCTTATGTATGTAATTTGTCTGCGAATTTTGTTTTTTTTGTGAGTGTCAGGGGTAGAATATCTGTTGTCCGTTAATTATTTTTTACTAGCATAAAACATTGATCCCACATAAAATATTGGGTATATTTTGCTGAAGAGTGGAACTACTTTTTTTTTTTTTTTTTTTTTTTTTTTTTGCTATTATCTTCTACTTCAACTGATAAGGCATTCCATATCACGCTGGGCTGTCAGAAAATGAACAAAATAATTGGAGATGAGCACGTTATAACACTCCTCTGTCCTGAGATTTAAAAGGGAGTCTTTTTATAAGCAGAAGAAATACACGGTAATAACTAACAAGAGATATCATAAATGAGGATTTGATATTAGGTTTTTCTCTCTTATACTTGAACCAGGCACTGTAGCAGTGATCCTTTCACAAAGAATGTGAGACATGTTAATCAATACAGCCTTTCTGCCAAAAACTTTGAAAAATGGCTTGTGTGATCTTCTGGTCTGTGATGCTTAGATTGGTTCATGTGATCATATATGCCTGCATGTCATTAGTGCATATGGTAAGATTACCTTGTACATATCTTTCCCATTTCCAGGCAAGCTTGTTCTTAGAAATTGTGCATTATTTTGCATTATGAGTTGCATTTGGTTTATGTCTTGTAAAATGTGAGGAGTTACTTTAACCTGGGAAATAAAACATACAAACTCAAAAGGTAGTATGGTAAAAGGTGTGCATTTAAAGGATTTTTTTTTTTGACACAGTTCACTGTCCAAGTGGAAAAAAAAAAGATTAAAATGAGAAGATATTGCATGTATGAAGACAGACCTGTTTCTTCACTAAGGAACACCAGACAGTCTTGCAACAGAATATTACAAGTTGTTGGATATTAATTACCGAAAGACCTACTGATGATCTTCCTTGCCCTTCCCAGGGGGAACATTCACATATAAAGAAATGAATTTGTTTCATGAGTACTGATAGTTGCTACTGATTGCTGCTTTCTGGAAGAAGAAAAATATTCTTAAATCGGGAACAGAAGGGGAAGACATATAGAAGGGGAGAAACATATATTAACAAAATAATAAGCGTAGCATTCTTATAAGCTCATGTTTGGTGAATTTGAATATTTATCTGTGCAAATGTAACAGCAAAACAAAACCACAGGAGAGTGCATTTGTTTAACTTAGCTGATGTATGAATGCTATTAAGCAATGCCACGAATCAGTCATTTTAATCAGCTTGAGAAATATCTCAAGCACATTTCTCTGAAGGAACTGTAGAGATATAAACTATTACGTAATGCCATAGGCAATAGACATTCATTAATATAGTAAATGAGGAATATTTCTCTAAGAAAAAAAGTTTAGTGTTGCAATAATTTTTTTATTGATGTTAATTAGATAATGGTATTGGGTAAAGCTATTCAAACTTTATAAATAGTACTGAATAGTTACCAGGACCAGCCAACACCCCTCCCTTTTCTCCTCAAAGAGGTATTTACTGCATTTACATCTTTTCTTTATGGTTTTAGTTTTACTCAGGAATATTCAACTTAGAGCTGAGAAATAAGATATTGTAGGGAGTGAAAGACTCTTGTGAGATTTGGTTCAGTTTGTCACTTTGTATCCCTCTTCACTTTTAACATTGAAGAGTAAATAAGTATGGCATTTTGTATAAACAGGTAATTCATGTGAGTAATACTTAAAAATATGTGACAGGACCATGAATAATATAGGCTTTCTATAAATGCTTTTGTTTCTGGGGAAAAGGTGTAGTATGTGATAATCATTCATTTGAGGGGTATCTTTATTGCATTTATTTGACCTACAAACTCATCCAAAGTTTGGCACTGCAAAGTTTTGGATTTGTTTTTTTGTTGTTGTAGTTGTTTTTTTTTGTTTTGTTTTGTTTTTGTTTTTTTTTTTCCTAACCACAGGATTAAATTAAAGAGTCCTACAGCATAATAGGACTCTCAGAGTTGGGAGTTAATTCAAATTATTTGCTGTTTCCTCCTGATTACATCTGTAGGATTAGTTTGTTTGGTTCCTTCTTTTTACGTTCTGATACTTGGCAACAACTTGACCATGATTAGTTTTGCATTTCTTGTATTATTGAAAACATTAGTAAAATATTCATTAAAGGAATTCAAAGAACATCAAAAAGAAATATGAAATTTTTCCTTCTTAGCATTCAGTTATCTTTAGTTCTCTCTTTAGAGGAATCTTCCTGAATATATCTAGGAAGTTAATGCCTGCTATCATCTGTATAAGTTTCGTTATTAGATATCAATATACATAAATAAGTACTGTGGGAAATCAATATACTCCTACATCAAAATAGTTTACTTTTTTTAAAAGTGTTTGACTTTTCACCATGCTAGAGGACCAATGTCATTGGTGGGTTTTTTTTTTATATGTTTTAGGAGTGAATTCCAGTTCACAGGGAAACCTTAAAATTAAATATTGTAGAGTTTACAGTATCCAATTTCCAGGGACTAGAATGACTTTATTGATTAATTAAAAAAAAAAAAAAGCAGAGATGAGAAGATTGAGTTTCAGTTTTGTATCTTGATTAAAGCACTAGAAAACTCAGAGTGTATTTTTATTAGCATAATTTGATGCTCAAGGAAGTATTGGCAACTGTATTTCAATCAAATAATTTGCAAGATATTTAACTAAACTAGATTTGCACAAAAGTAAATGGGTACCACTCCTGGATGAGACAAGACAAAACTAACTTTTTTAGGTGTTTATAAGAGAGAAACTAAACTACTGCACAAATGTCACTCTTGTTCCTGGGGCTGATACAACCTCCCCAAGTCCTGAGGAATTACAGTTGGATGATGCTGTCTGTTTTCCCTATCTCAGTATGCAAAGATCTCCCCTCATTTTCTGTGTGTAAAACATTTGTTTTTCCTGGACTTAAATACCATAGAAAAGAGAAGCAACAAGCTGCAGCAAAAACAGCGCTGGTGACTAACTCAGAAAGAGGAGGTGGAATATGGATTCTCTCAGCTTCCCAAATTTTGTTAGAGAGAGAACACTTAACTTAGGACAGCAAGTGTTTTGGTTATGGGGACACACTGGTAAAATTGGAAAAACAAACAAACAAAAACGTGATAAGGGTTTTGCCTTTTTTAGTCACTGATGCTCTATACTCAATATTTTACCACCCCCAGTGTTTTAGTGATCCATAGGGTCAAATGGTCTTAATCAGCACTTCCAGCTATTTCTAAGACCTGAGGAAGCCCACAAATCACATTTTTGAAAACAGACACAGATAGAATTATGCCTGAGGAGGTGGATCAGCGGTCTGCTTGCAGCTATCTGAAAGGGAAAAAGAATAAGGAGTAAAGACTATACAACATCATACCTTAAGGCAAAAGGAGAAGAAAAGAAGCAACATGCTGAGGGAATTATTTGGGAAGACACAGCAAGGAGAGCATGAGACAGAAGACAAGAGTAAAGGGAACATGAAAGATAAACAGAATGGCAGGCAAAATCAAAGATGAAAGAATGCAGTTATTTTTGTGAAAATAAACAGCCTTAAAGACAGCTTCAGATGAAACCCTTCTTCAAGCTGTTGCTGGAATTATTATTGAAAAGTCCTATGACAATCCTGGGTGAACACGTGGAGTGTTCTGTGTAAAGTCCTTTGAACCTGTTATGCCTAAAATTCAGATGTGCAGATGGGAGATGTTAGCTGGTTTTGTTTGTTTGTTTGTTTTTCTTTTCTTTAAAAAAAAAAAAAAAAAAAAAAAAACACAACACCAACCATATCCAATAAGTCTTATGAATATGATGTGATTTCAGTTTCCTGCTGTTAGCTCACAGTACTCCATCTACAGACTTGGCTTGGATGTGTTCTGCTATCACATCATTCTGTGCTGCAACCTCAGCATAAGCTTTGAATAGTTCTGTTTGGCATTCTCAGAAGTTCTCTCGATATGTTTTATTGAGTACCTCTCCATCAAAATCAAACGTAATTAGTTACTGGCATCCTTATCTTGGGTACAAATATAAATCTGCCATTTTAAGCAATTGTTAGAGTATAATCTCCATAAAGAGTGCTTGCTACGAGAAAAACATTCAATTGAAATTCTCTGCATTTGTCATCTATGCCATGACATTGGGGAAGGGAGTTGTCCTTAGTGAAACCCACCAAAAGTGGTTTTTAAATGAAGGCAAATATATATACACACACATATACATACATCTCTTATTCTTCTAGGTAACAGTTTCATCAAGACAATTTGTAGCATTTAAGATCTGTATGGTTACTCTTTCCATACGGCATACCAAATAAAAGAGTAACCAATATTTCCACAAGAAAATCATCTAGCCTTCTCAGTTCCTCTGTGCAATAAATGGAAGCAATCAGCCATTATTCTATGCATTCCCCACAAAAGTTTAAAAAAATCCTTTTTTTCATTAACATTAATCATAATACTTACTATCTTATTTCATTATTACCATAAATTGTAATTTTAAGGTCTGATTTCTATGTGGCTTAGGACTGAATTAGCATGCTGTAGTTAACAGTGACCTCTATTACCTTAATATGCAATCAGTGTTTTATTCAGTTAATTTCATGTGTGCTTTTACCGCTGAGGAAATGAATGTGCATTTTTTTTATATGAGCAGATAGTTGTTCTTACAGAATAGAAATCCATGCCAAGATGCTCTTGTCAAAGAGAATCAAAGGCTCTTGAATATAGACAATTATTTAAATACACAGCTTATTAATAGCTACATCCAACAAGAATCCTCTTGAAATTACTGTCACTTGAGCAAGAGCAAAATACGAGTGAAGAAAGCAGTTTTGTTTCATCCAAGCTGCAATCTGATCAATCTGATCATGTTCTAGCAGGTTGAGAGACATCATCAAAATCCAGCTTCACCCCTTTTTGGGAAGGTATTTTCCTTTGGACTTCATTGTTCTATTTCATGCATCTCTGGCTTTGCCTCTGAACCTGTGGTTTTTGAAATACGATGAACATACACTATTGCTCCAAAATTTGCTGGCAATATCTCTGCTGCAAGTCTAACCTCTGCTGAGAGATGCCTCTGCTTTACAAATGTGTTAGACTTCACAGATGGTCCAAGTGCCTGGAAAGGTTTCAGCCCCAAAGTGAGAGAAGATGAAATTGGAACAAGCATAATACATCAGGTTCCCTGCATAGCTTAAATATATGATGTCAGACCATGATGTCACAGGCAAAAAAAAAAAAAAAAAAAAAAAAAAAAAGTGAGATCTTTCAATATGCTGTATTTGAAGAAAGACATTAGTCCCACTGTGCAAGCAAGGCTTTCATTTCACAGTGAACCAACTTTCCTTGTGTGTCCCATTGCCTGAAATTCACATGGTTTTGAGGTGTGTTCAGAGTTTGTTTTCTTCCACTGGCCAGGAATATTTAGGTACCTAGAATGTATTTCTCCAGACTGGAATGAAGTAAGATTATGTTTGAGATTTCATGTATTTCCTGTAACATCTTCATGGAGGACCACTGTTTTCTGAAGTTTGTCTTCCGCTGCCAAATTTACCCCTGTGACCAGGAAGAGAAATCAATCCTTAAGTTTCTGCATCTCAAAACTGACAGGAATTTAGTTTTGAACTAGCAATGCCACCACTGAATAGAATGCACACTTAAAATATTTAAAAATAGAATGTAAAAATAGAATACACATTTAAATATTTGAAGATGTGATCCACAAAACTGCAGCCTTTTTGTAAGGAAGTGATGTTTTATGGGGTACGCTGGGATAAAATAAACTGATTTAAGATCTTAGAGGAAGAAAAGACTTCAGAAGTGGGGTTATTTAAGATTGATTTGAGGTTTATGCAACAGAGTTTCAAGCTGATCAAGGGAAGGGATTGCATCTTCTCCGTTGTGTGTAGCAATGCTTGGCTGCTATTTCATACTTGCAGAACTGTTGTCCTTAAACCACCTTGTGGTGACTTTCAAGTGCAGCACTAGCTATGAGACCATACTTTGAGTATTATGCGTTTATGAAAAATTGTTAGCAGGTTGTCTGTGCTATGAATCAGTTCTTTTGCAAACTTTTTCTCAAGGTGGCTTGTTTCCTATTAATATACTTGCTTTTTCAGGCCCATGGACTGTTGCCTATCCTATTTTTGAAAATACTATGTAGCTTGCTGAGTCAGGGTGCAGGAAGAGAAGCTTTGCCCTCCTAATAAATTAGCAGTAAATTAGGGCCCAACCAGCCATGGCAAATACTTGGCATTTGCTGCTGCTTTTATTTTAAAGTTATTAGTTTTTAAAGTAGAATTTTTTAATACGTGTATCTGTAGACCTGTATTCTCTGTGCACGTGCAGAATAGCTGATAGGTCACTGATGCAGTATTTTTGCAGACAGGTGACAGATGTACAGCAGTTATTAAAGTATATATTGTGAATGCACAAAGGAAACTGAAAACTGGGCTTCTGTTTGTTAGAGGTGTAGAGAGTGATACACTGAAAAAGTAGATCTGGAATCATAGAGATTAACTCAAACCAGAAACGCACCTTACTCTGAAGACAGAAAAAAAAAAAATCAGTTCTGTTTTCCCTCTTCAGGTTCCCAGTACCAGAAGAAAGCAAAAATGTTCACGTCAAAAAACAACATGAAAAGGGTAATTCCAATTCTTGTGTTATCTCTAACCACAATGGCATCAAACAATACCAGAAATCTAAACAATAAAACTTACAATAATGACATTGCCAGCCCTGATGTCAAAGATAAAGATGTTTAGATAAATTTCAAATGCAGCAGGTTACAATTTTATTTGAGCTATTAAGACTTACAAGGCTCAGGAACTGCTTTATAATGATTGTGATGTTGTTATGGCCCTGTATGATCTTTTTGGATGTGAGGTGTAATTGGTCAGTGCAGCTTATAGCTGTAAAGCTGTCAGGTTCTATGCTGAAATGAATATTAAAATAATTCACGTATATTCTAGATTTAACCTTTGGCTTGTTTCCCAAGCATTATAGGGAAAAAAAAAAAAAAAAAAGAGAATGCAGACAACTGCATAAACTACAAGTAAGATGTGGCAAACTTGTGATAAAAGGGTCACCAGACATATATGTGGTTTTATAAGCTTAATTTTGTCCTTGATGAATGACGCATTCATTGTTTTTGCAGATCCACAATAGTTTTCAAAATGATGAATGAATCTCAGAAACTGCTGACTTGACTAGTGTTCACTCTTCAGTATGCTTAGGTTCTTTTTAATTGTTTGCATGCAGTCTAGGAATGACTTCAAAGCTTCTTTCTTCTCACAGCTCAGAGTTTCAATTGCTACCAAACATTTATGCAGCATCGCAGCTACAGCTTGGCTTTGATTCTCTGGTTTCCTTTGAACTAGCTGCTTTCTTTCCCCCTCTGTTTCGACCAGCTAAATGCTGTGATAGCTCCTTGGTGTGCAGCAAGGGGCTCTAAGTTTCAGGTAACCTGAGGAGTGGACAGAACCTCAGCAGTGCTTAGAAATACTCAATTTGCTAAAGTGGGCTGTGGAAGAGCCCAGGAATGGGTCATTGTGCTCAGTCTCATGACAAAGAAGTGCTCTGGACTCTGTCTGCACCTTCACAGCTTTCTAATGAATTTCTTAGCATTTTTCTCCTGAGTTTTAGAGAAACAAGAAGGACCCTTTTGAATAATGTGTTGCTGTTTTGAATCAAGTGAAAGATCTATTATTTATAGGCTTTTTTTATAAGAACTTCACAGATGTGCCCAATATAATTATTTGAAAATACAGTCAATAAAAGCAGACTGAAACCAGCCACCACCCATCAAAATATGACTAATTAAATAGATGATACTGTTGCAAGTAAAGAACCTGCCTGAAAAATAGGCAGCTCCTTATGAGCTACAGGTCTAGTACAAAAAGACTCCAAAATTATGTACACATACATATTTATACTTATTCACACACGCAGACTGCTCCAAAAGTAATGTGTCCTCCATGTCAGAGGTAGATGTTGGCGGTGTGGTGGTAGATTGAACCTTCCCACCAATGTTTCCTTATGTTTTGTTGCCATGTGACAGAAAGCAGCAGAGGGGCAGTCTGACAAATTGTCATCCTGACATGGAAGTGCAGATGAAGCAAGGGGCGTCACTGAATTTCTCCAAGTGGAAAAAAGTGGCACCCACTGACAGTCATTGATGCTTGTTAAATGTTTATGGAAACAAAGCATTGGGTGTGAGTGCAGGGAGGTGGTGGCTAGTGTATTTTAGCAGTGGTGACAGCAATGCGGAAGACAAGCCATGTTCCAGCTTGTACACATTGTCATGCTGATAAAGCTGAAGCTCTGAACTTCCAGCATCAGGCCAGAGAAGAAGACATCCTTCCTGCTGCATTCCTTAACGCCAGGCTTCATGCCTGTCTTGGCTGTACTGTCCTACCACCCTCAACATACAGTCTGGATTTGGTGCCTTCTGACTTTTCTCTGTTCAGGCTGATGAAAGATGGAGGCATGGTCAACATTTTCCTAGCAGCAATACTATCATAGCATCTCTGAAACAGTGCGTCACCTTCATTAGTGCATATTTTTTTATGAGCATAGCATGGAGGCTTATTTTCACCACTGGCAAAAATGCATTGCTTAATGGTGATAAATATGTTAGAACATCTTGTTTTGTAGCTGAGAATTTGCCCTATCAAATAGTATTATTGTAGTCTTTGTATCAGTTGTGATTTCCATGGGAATAAAAAAGAGGCATTACTTTCAGAGACACCAACGTATAAACATTAAAAAAATACTGAAGCCTTCAACCACTGGCATTTAACCTCTAGTCAGAAAGAATAGCCTCTCTACTGCTTCTCAGTGCCATAGCCTTGATAGTTTTTGGCTGTCCTATGGTTCTCTGTCATCCTAAGATGTTGTGAAACAATCCTTTATGCTAATTATACCTTGATATAAGATGCTGTTACTTTGGAGTAGTGACACTTTGTCATTTATGGAAATCAGCATGTGAGGTCAAGAGAAAAGGCAAAGTTGTCCTAAGGACAACATTATTCCTTTTTTTTTTTTTTTTTCCTAGGAGCAGCTATCATGGTTACAGCTAGATGGTATTTAGAAAGAGAATTTAAAGTAAATCTTTTATTTCCCCTGGAATTACTGAAGAAACACTAAATTGCTTTTCAAAGAAATTCAACATGGTTAGGTTGTTTCATTTTTTCTGAACATGTGGGCTGTTTCTGCTTGGAATGCAGCATCTCTTTCAAGCGAACATGTTCAATTTCTAGCTGTGATACTGCAGAAATATTCTTTTTCTAGCCCTCTATAGACATTTATCACAGTAATGCTAGCTGAGGGGGTCAGAGGGGTGTTATTTATTTCACAGTGGCAAGAAACTTTTCCTTTTCCTCTATTAGAGTATTCATTTCTAAAGTGATTATTTTCCATCTGAATGATCTTGAAGCTCATCCTTTTAGGAAAGGCCAGCATGAAACTGTAGGCTTTTTTCACTTAAACTTTTTTGAGAAAATGAGTGGTACATTGACTTTGCTCTGGCTTTTGGCACATAGGTAAATTTTACTTTCTGCTTCAACTCTTGATTTACAAAATGCATTTTTCAAATATTGCAGAGCACTCAGGCCTAACAATGGACATCTTACATTTTCTATAAACCTGGGTACATCACTGAGGAATTACTACACTATTCACCAGTGAATGGCATTTTCTTCACAGGGCAGCAGTGAGCAGGCACATCTTAGCAGTGAAGTCTGGCTGCTACACAGCAGCATGCACATAGTGCCAGAGCTTTTGACAGAAAGATCCCTACATGTCCCTTCCTCCCACTTTCTCTTGCTGTTACCAAATGTAAGGAGGACAAGTTTGCTTTTCCAAGTAACATAAGGTAAAGCACTGTCAAGACAAGATTCAGATCAGCTTCTTTTCTCATGCCAGTTTAATGTTCTAACCCTCCTGCCATGGGCAGGGGACATCTTCCACCAGCTCAGGCTGCCCAGGGCCCCATCCAGCCTGGCTTTCATTGTCTCCAGGGTAGGGGCATCCACAGCTTCTCTGGCCAGCCTGTGCCTCACCAACTTCTGTGTAAAGAATTTCCTCCTAATATCTAGCCTAGATATCCTCTCCTTTAGTTTAAAACCATCCCCCTTGTCCTAGAACTATACTCCATGATGAAGAGTCTCTTCCCATCTTTTCTGTGGGTCTCTTTTCAATCCTTGAAGGTCTGCTGTAAGGTCATCTTCTGTCTAAATAGTCCCAGCTTCTTCAGCCTTTACTTCATAGGAGAGATTCTCCAAGTCCTCTTTCTGGCCTTCCTTTGAATTTGCTGTAACAAGTTCAAGTCTTCCTTATACTGTTCTATATTGACCTTTTCAAACTGTTAAGTGCCAATAAGGGATCTTTCTGATTTTCCTCATCGTGTTTATGAAGCTACAAAATAACTCTCTGGTTTTCTAAGGTTTTTTTTGGATTTAGCAATCTATGTAACTGCTGTACCAGATTGTGTCAGAGTGAGAAACCACTTCTACTTATCTTCCGCAGCTGCCGAATGCCTTACCACAAGACAGCCCTCTCTAGCTGTAAAGATGGAGTCAGCTTGCATACTGAGAGAGAATAATGGGAATACAAGTAAAAAGGCTTGAAAAAGAAACATTCACCATGTTTTAATCCCCTCAGTGCTCAGTCTGTTATGAAGTGCACAGGGACTTCTGTTCACAAATCCTGTTAGCGAACTACTGGATTTACGAGTATGGTTCCCAAGGCACAGCTTTCAAAATTGTTCTCCTTACAATTTTGCTCCATCAAAACCAGTTCGCAGTTTATAAAAATTACTCATGGAAATAAAACGTTTGGGAATATCAGTGGTGCTTTCCAACCTCACAATCTGTTTCAGAGAGCTATCTCAGAAGAGAATTCTCTGACTTCTAAAACTCTGTTGCTTGCATCCTTTTCCTGAGTAAGCACATTACATTTTATTTTTTTGTGTGCACACATGTTGCTTTTTGAAACTGGCTTGAACATATATTCAATTTCCTAGAATATATATGTTGGTTTCTGTTTATGTATTTTTTTTCCAAATTCTAAATCCTTTTGAATTTATGAGACCTGTTCAAGTTTTCCTAAAGCTTTAACTTAACGTCAATAATGCAAACATTCTGGTAATATCTGATATCACAAAACTAATTTTATTTTTTCATTGCCCATAAATCAATCCTGATTTATATGTTCTGCTTTCTTTTATAACCACTATGTTAAATACTTAAAATAATTTCAGTGATGCAAAAAATTTCTTGCTTCTTTAAAGTGTTTACAGAAACATAGGATGCTCTGTAGTAATTCTCTAAATTAGTGTATATCTGTCAACCTAAGCAGAGATTTGTTCTCATAATGAAGCCTTTTTTCCCTCTTTTTTTTTTTTAAAAAAAGTTTTTTTTAAAAAAACACGTAGCTTCTTAAACCATTCCAGTTAAACTTATACTGAAGAGTTTCAGAGTCTACTGAAGAGTCTAAGATTATTTATACTGAAAAAAAAAAAATCATTAAAAAATGTTGCATCTCTTAGTGAGTATGTTTGCACAGAATTGAGACAGTGGGTTCTCTGAAGATATGAATAGCAGAAGAATAGCAGAATTATTCCCCAGTTTCCTACAAACATGATCCAATGAAGTCAACATGCACCAAGAGTTACTAACTCTCAGTGAATACTTAAGGGGTGGAAAACAAGAATAGGTATTGTATAAACAGAGAGTAGATCTTAGTTTCGGGTCAGCTACTGATCTACTCTGTTGTCTTTACTTCTTTCTTATAAGTAGACAAGTTAATACACCATTACTGACACCAGAGGTGACAAAACAAACAAACAAACAAGCAAACAAAACAATTAATGGAAGTTATCCAGAAATTTCTGCCCCTGCAGAAATCTGGGAGACTGTCCAGTGTGAACAACCAAGAGCTGAAACTGCCCATAGCCACCTTCCTCCTTTTTGCAAGGACATATGACAATCCTCGCTACATCTTAAGATTTGCAGAGAGAAGTGGGTAACTGGTTATGGAGAAGATTTGAAGTGGCTTTTGGTGAATGGGGATGGATAGGGAATTGTACACATATGAGTTTTACGGCTGTATTGGGATGGCTCTGAGCTGTTCCTAAGGCTTAAGTTTTGCTATGGGGCACTCACTTTTGTATTTGAACAGTCGCAGGGTAAGGGACATTTTAAACAAATTAATGTTATAGACATTATATTAAATTTCAGCTAAAACAAACCCAAGGCAATCTTCAGAAAACAAGCTGGAGCAGTAAACTGTAGAGGATCTCGTAAATGTAATCCCCAAGGCTTAACGTGTACTTATTTTCTCTCTTTTTTTTTTTCTTTTTTTTTTTTTCCTCTCCATTTTATTTTGCTTCACCAAGCAACACTTCATGTGAAGCTTTATGTCATACCATAAATTTTTCTTCCAACAGTTAATTAACTTACCTCTGGGTAATATATTTTGCAGAATGACAGCATGGAACTGCTAACAGTTAGTTAGGACATAGTAATAGTGTGGTGCTTGAGGTTGGGATGAAAGTTTATGAGTTTGCTTAACCTTCCAAATTAAACATATTTAAGGTTGCTTGTGGGGAAGAAGGCATGAATATTTAAATAAATAAATGCATCGCTGAGCCTATTTAGAAACCTATCATCAAAACCAGGACATACATAAGATGTTCTACCATTGATCATAGTCTTTGAGTTCACAGCTACCCGAGCCTGACTGATAATAAATCCTTAAAAAATAAATTAAAAAAAAAAAAAAAAAGTAAAAATAGATGCAGAATATTATTTTTTTTATTATCAAAAACCCATAAAATATTTAACAGGTTTTCTTGGCAGGGTTTTAAAAAGGGCTTTCAAGGAGAAAGGAAATGTCTCTGATAAAGAGAAACAGCATTGAAGGTGACAGTATTTGATGATCAGACAGACTACTTGATTCACGCTGGAGTTACTGAAAGATAAGAAAAGTTATTTCAAGTTGTAGAACTTCTGCACTGTTCATTGTTTCCATGCAACAGAAAAAGCCAACTCATTCATGAGAACCAGTTTGTCAAAGAAAATGTAAACGATGAGGCTGAAAAGGAGGACTTTAGAGTCATCATCTCTCTTAGAAGTACGAAGCATCACCATGTTCTCATGGCTTCATATATACCCAATTCCTTGTTTAGCTTCTTCAGAAGATCCTTTTCCTTGAAAGATCAGAAGCAGGGAGAAATTCTGATACATTAAAAAATAAAAATAAGAAAGAAATGAAAAAAAAAAAAAAAGTCTTAGTAAGTTTCCTCATATCTAAAGATCTTCTCATTATTCTTCAGTTTCCAGACAATTCATTTCCAGTGTTGATTTTAGTTTCCCTTCAGAAATGTTTTGTGAAGACAGAAAGTTTCCATTAACTTTTGTCTAAGTTCTCAGGAACAAACACCAGCCCATTTTCCTATTTGAAGTTTTTCTGGGTTATTGGTCCTCTGAGAGGATTACTGAAAGACACTCCATGCTTTCCATTCCTATCCCTTGACTCTTAGATCTGGCTGAAAAGTAAGGAACTTTGTCCATCCTTAAGAAGAACAATAGAATTAAACTACTACTGAATGCATTGAATCTGGGGCCAGATTATTTCCAGGTTCTCATTAACAGTGAGAAGACTAGAAACAAACCTTGGGACTCCTAACTTTCTTTTCCTGCTAGCTGCTTGACCTACTACCTTGTCACAGAACTATGATGCAGTATGCTTGAACATCTTTGTTTAGGGGATGACAAAGACTACACTTTAAAAAACAAAACAAAAAAAGAAAATAACAATGGAGGGTCAGTGACTTTCTTGTCAGATTCCAATCTCCTACATAGTTTAGATCCATCTTCAAATGTTACTGAAGTATCTGTTTTTCTCTGTTCACTCTCATTAATGCCCTGGAACAGGTTGCCCAGAGAGGTTGTGGATGTCCCATCTATGGAGGTATTCGAGGCCAGGTTGGATGTGGCTCTGGGCAGCCTGCTCTAGTGGTTGGCAATCCTGCACATAGCCAGGGGGCTGAAATTAGGTGATCCTTGAGGTCCTTTTCAAATCAGGCTGTTCTATGATTTGATAACCACGCTGAAAAGCCTTGACCTTTGGGCAACTAGGTTTCTTGCGAAAGGCTCAATCTTAGCTTTTCAAACACTAGATCATTTTGGAAAAATTTAGGCCATGGATTTTCCTTTGAAAAGACTATTTTGAAGAATGAAGCCTTGTTTGGTGAAAATATTTTACACTTTTCTCTGTACTACTACTTTTATTCTTGTAGTAACTATTAAGGCCAACTAATTCCCTAATTATGAATGTAACAGATGGCGAATATATTTTTGCCAAAGCAAAAGTCACTTCTTTGAGTGACAGGGGTGTTATTACTGGCCTTGAAATATCCATAGATTCTAGATGTTGGAAATAACTTCTTACTTTGTGATTAATCTCCTTTACTAATAATCTGATTAGATATATGAAAAAGTGAAGAACCCCACTCTGTTTTTAATGTCTTATGTTGTCCTGTACATTAGCTAGTAGGAATGCATCAGCCTGAGAATCATGATTATGAGATTTCATTTGCGTTACATATTGGTGCTTCTCTATCCCACCATGCCTAGTACCAATACCAAGTCAAAAAACTATGAGTGGGAGATGATACTTTAGAAAAAAGTTGAGCTCAACAGTCCAACTAATTTATACTCATAAAACTGCTGCATGACAGCATTCATGCTGGAGAAATTTAAATCTCAGTTGGAACATCAGAGAACCTTACATATGTAAATTTAAAAGGTTCCCATATTAGATCAGTCTTCCCTAAACGCAAGGTGCATGAAGGTCTTATGTAAGACCAACTGTCTCAAGGACATAGTTGAGACATCTCATTGACAGACTGACAACTGAGAGATGCCAATAAATCACTTAGAGCTTGCTCATTCAGAGCAATAGTATTTAAGGGGTAGTCTTCTTCATGAGCAACTGAGTAGCTTGTGTCTGGATTCTATTTATAAATTATTTACTTTTATCTCTTTCTATGCTTGTGTAAATGGTAATTTTAGATCATCTGAAAAACTCTACAGCATTCTGCTGATATTAAATAGTGTTACTGCAGTACTCCAGGTAAACCAGATTTGTTCTTCTCCTCCCTCCCTTCCCCTAATCTTTTTGCATATGAAAGCTATAGGGAGTTTGCTTTGTTTTGCTTTTAAATTGAGATTTAGAGTTATTTAAGATTGTAGCCAACACAGAAGGAAACATGCAGGCAGCTCATCCAGGATTCTTTCAGAGGTAAAATGACCGCTAAGTCTCCCCAGCTGGCATGTAATGAGCACTCATCTTGAGGTGTGCCTGTCCTTGATTAAAATGGGATGAAGAAGGTAAAGTTAACATGTCTGGCAGTAGTAGAGATGTACTGTACTCGTGCTCTTCTGCCACAGAAATACTGGTCTTCCTCCTGGCCTGAAGTCTCTTCTAGGAAACTTGCAAGGGAAGAAGAAAATCATCCACAAGTGGGAAAATGAAACTACAGAAAGAAAGAAAATGTATCATTTAGTTAGCTGAAGCACACATCACTTTTTTTTTGTTTCGTTTTTAAATGTGTTCTTCTGATGTGTCCGCCACTTTCAAACTGAGAAATATGACTCTTGTGCTTTCCTTCTATTCTTGTTCCCAAAGCAAATGAAACTGGGAAGCATAAAAGTTGTGTGGAATTACCTTAATCAGGTTTTCACATGCATTTGTGGTGCTTCACTGTCTTGCTTGTTTTCAGCAAAACATCTCCTAGCCTTAACAGTGTCATCTTTTTTTTTTTTACCCCTGAATGTTTCAAATGAATTAAAAAGTCTTGCAACTCCCTTAACTACTGTAGGAGCTAACGGTACATGGTAGCTGCTGCAGTTTCATTTGGTTTTAATTCTTCATCCTAACACTCAATGGAGTTGGGCTTCAGTGATCCTTTATGGAAATGAAAGGACCTCTGTGACAGAGCCAAGGTTAGGAGGAGTCGGTAAGAAACTCATGAATGTGGCTCTGTGGAAGGAAGCAAAGCCAGTTATGTGCTAATTCCTAAACAAGAGTCTTCAAAATTTCCAGTGTTTTTCCCCTTGTTTTTTCTTTCATTGTGCTACATGTCCACTACTGTACCATTTTCTGTAATGCTATGAAATATCAGCCAGAAGTCGAGAAGTGTTTTTTTTCTTTTTCTTTTTTTTTTTTCCTTTCTCCAGTTCCTTTCTCCAGTGGACACACCACAGCATATTTGATTTTCAGTGATTAATAATTACTTTATTATATTATATTTCATATTATATATTATATTTATATTTCACCTGTGCAGTATTTCTAGTAGGAGAATATTTATCCTTAGTAAAATAACTCATTCTTTTCTTTGCTTTATCTTCTCTCTCTCTCTCTTTCTTCCCCCTCAAATTTATGCTGAATCCAAACACCGGGGAAAAGCTTGCTTTTCATTCCCAATTACGATCTTGAGAAGACAGTAAAAGTGATAAAATTCTGGTATCAAAGAAACTCAGGGGATTAACATTAACTATTATAGTGCATATGATGTTACAGTAAGAAAACAATTCAAATCTAGTTTTTAAGAATCTCAGTTGATCACGCATACCTATTCCAATGTCAATACTAATGAATATGCACAAAACCAAAACTACTACCTTATTCTCATAAGATTTGTATGGATATTGCTGAGGTAGAGAATTCTAAATAAAATACATTCATTATCTGGTGTTTCATATGTGGACTAATAATAATAATAATAATAGCTTACTTTTAATAATTAATAGGATTACTGAATTAACTTATAAGATGTACCATGTTATTCCCTGCAGTGTGTCATTTACCAAAGTATTTATGTAACTTTCATGCCCAAAATGGCCAAATTCTGAAATCTTTGTGTATTCCTCACAAATTCATCTGTTTCTTCTCTGGACTAAAGTTTAACAAGTTGCTTCTTGTTATTTCCTTGTACCACAGAGCTTGCAGGGCAGGAAGTGGGTTGTGCTGTTGATGGGTTTTTCAATTAATCCACAGCTTTGTGTTTTCTCCATGCTACCTGTTCACTTACTGTCTGGTTTTGTCTTCAGTCTTTTCTCGTGAGGGTTTACCAGGACGCAGGAATCAAGGAGCACAAGGAAATCCCACATGTGGGATTTCCTGGAAGTGCAGGAACTAGGAACACCTGAGTGGTTATCTGTAAAAGTAATGGACTCAATAAATTCTTAGCCACTTTTTTTTTTCTTTTTTTTTTTTGTTTTCTTCCCACCCTACAAACTGATTAAAGGTTCTGTACTGTTTTTGTAGCAGAGAATTTTAAGAGTAGACCATCTTACAGAGTGAAAAGAGACTTTATGTGAAGGGGACCTGAGAAACTTGTTTTCAACTGGGCGAACTTTATGCAATGGGGATTTAATGTGGCAGGACACTATCACACATTTGGTCACAGTTGGGAGAAAGAGAGGCAGACATCCTCAGTAGGTCTTGAGTATTAAGGAGGTTTTTGCTTCTCATTTTCCATCATCTTCTGATCCCCTGCTGTGCTTCCCCATCAGTTCCTTAAATAAAATGTACAGGATCTGAACACTGGAGAGGAGTTTGGAGCTTTACTGGAAGAGGTAGATAGAAACTAAAGTGACCAAGCTTAAATTCTTATAACCTGACAGATATATGCCTGTAAGGTAAGTACATTTGTTGGGCTGCTAATTCTTATCACATGCTAAATGCCTGTGTCATGGGATAACTTCAGGAAAGCTCCGTGCTAACATGAAAAAATAAATCTAGGAAACAAACATTGAATAAACACTGAGTATTTTTCCTACTTTTTTCTACCTTTTCTAAAAGTCCCCCTGCAGACCTAAGAGCAACTATATATGTGACAGGAATGATGGGCAAACCTTTAAAATAGGTAGTTGACATCTCTTAAATGAATGCATATGACAATGGTGTTACAGTTATAGTTATACAGTGCATATATACTACCAAAAGAGAGCAAATAAACTTAATTGCAGAGTAATACAGTATAACTATAGCCAGATAAACTCTCATGTTTACTGATTATATGTTTACACATATCAATTACAACAAATACTTCCACTATTCCTTTCACATTTAATTTTAAATGTATCTTATGTATCAAACTCTCTATTTTATACGGCCCTAATTTGTATCCTCCAGTACTGTCTCAAACACAGCAGGCTGCCACAGCTTTTAGGCTTACAAGAAAAAACTGTCTCTGGGGCCTTCCTCCTTTTCAAGCAGTAGAATTTGTGCCCTAACATTGCATTTGCTAAAGGCATAAAACCAAAAAGGTACATTACTCTATTCAGATCAACAACAGTTTTAAGACTGATGTACTGTGCAGAAGGGTGAAAAACAGGCTTTTTCACTTAATGGTGACATCAATTCCTTCACATTAGGTATTTGTACTCCCATCTCGTACAGACATTTCTGATCATAGATTTATTTATTGTATAAAGAACAGCAATTTAGTGTATGTTTTACAGGTTTCCAAACTTCATTAGCTATAATTATTCTCTGTATCTCTTTAAAGCTGGTTCTATTATCCATGCACACATTTATCCTCCTCTCACTTTATCTGTTCTCTTTTGTTTTGAAATTACACTATATTCATGCAAGAAGAATCATAAATAGACAGCAGTAACTTAACTGAAGTTGAGATTATATATAGAGGGACAAAACAATGGAAAAGTGCCCTATAAGTCTGTGTAGAATATCTGTCACAGACCTCGAAAGCCATTGAAGCCATAAGACATGCTTCCTGGATTGTAATTTGATTAAAGCACTGACGGAAGAAATCTGCTCTCAGATCTGAGCAACAACTTCTTTTGTGCTGGTGTCGTGTGGTCACTGCGCATGTAGTCCATCTGCTGATCCTCACTTTGAGTGCAGTGCATTGAGCTTGAGAGATATGATGGCTTTATTATGGAGATGAGGGTGCAAATATTCATCTGCACAATAACAATGCAGGGAGCACTGCACTCAATTCCTGCTAGAGCATGACAGTCTGGAATAGCAGGGATATGCTTTGATGTAAGTGATGTAAGTGTCACCATAACAGAGTAACTTGCTAATAGCATTTCATTGAAAATGTTGCTTATATCCATGTGCATTTCTTTCTGCAGCATGATTGTAAGGATACAGACCATTTTTCAGAACAATGTCTGAAAAGTTTTATACAAAGAGCTCATCTCTTTCCATATTAAGAATCCCTTGATGTAAAGGCTCTAACATACCCTGACTCTAACTGTCTTGAAGTTGGCTGTGCTGTTCAGTTTGAAGAGATCATTAAAAATAGTAATAGTAGAAGTTGCTTATTAGCAGAAAAACACTGGGAAATAATTGCTGACCCTTGGGATCAGCTTCCTTTCTTTTACAGTCTAATCCTTCAATCTTAAGCAAGAAAAAAGCCCGTCCTCAAATTTATCTGTGACTGAACAGTATTTCTGTGAGTAAGAACCAGCGGATCTAGCCTCAAACCCTTTGAAAGAACTGATCTGACTTGGCACTCCGCTTTTTTGTCATCTTAGCAGAAACAGTAATTGTAAGCAAAGCCTTTCTGGGACCATCTGACTTCTCCAAGTGAGGAAAATAGCTAAATCAGTTTTATTGAAAGCAGAATGATATCCTTTAGAGATTGCTGAACAATATCATGTTTTTGATGTTTAGTTCTTCTCTTTTTTCATCTTGGAAAGTAGCAACAACTGCAAACGCAGCCAAAAACCAGGAAAGGGTTTTTTTCCATGAGGGATGGCAGAGTTTTCTTGTTGCACACATCTTGGTTTTGCATACTAATCTCCATTACAAAGTGTGCTTGACTCTCCTCCCACTAATGTCAGTGACAAAACTCCCACATATTTTAGTTGGAACAGCACCAAGCCCTATTTTGCTGATAGTTTGGAATAAAATACATATTTTGCTATATCTTGTACAAAATTTCTTGCCCCCTTTCCTTCAGAACTTCTGTCTAGAGGCATGAAGACCTTGCAGAGTCTTAATTTATGATATCCCTCTTACTGTCACTGCAATAAATTACAATGTCAAAGTCCAAAGAATGGTATTGTTACAACTTACAAACAGTCCTTGTGAAAAAAGATACTGCCAAATTTCACTGAAGGTACGTGACGAGTCATGAGAAATGGCATGAAGATAGTACATGTCTGAACATCTGTCTTTGCATTTGTTTTCTACTCCTCCTTTGGTCTTCAGAAACCATATTGTTCTATGTCTAATACTTCCTTGGGGAAAATGTTCCAAATGCTTTGCCTGAGGAGCCAGAATCTGGCACAGCTCAAGTCTGTTACCTACATGTCAAATTGCATCTCCCATTGCAGCAATTTTTTTTTCTTTTTTTTTTTTTTTTTCTTTTTCTGTCATTCATCATGGTTCCTGCAGGGAATCTAGCTTCAACCTTAAGTACCAGAAAGAACATCTGTAAGTGCTCCATCACGGTAAAAAGCACCAGCCTATAATTCCCATTTGCAAGGCAAGCAGAAAGATTCCTGCACCCTTTGCTTTGCTCACTGTACTTCAAAACTTCGTATGGAGCTCAAAGAAGGAAATAAATGCATAGATGAAGTGTATGTGCAAATTATGGCAGCTTAATGTTTCTTCTGGAAAAGTTACACGGGAACTTCTGAATAATACCTTTAATTCTCAAACTAGACTCCCAAGTGAAACCCTCATTATGTTACGAGCTCTATTAGCCTAATGAGTGTGAATGCTATGTTCAAGATTTTCCACACAAAGAATTCTTGAAAGGTGGTTGGCGTGAAGAGAATAGATTTTCCTAATTAGCCCTAACTGGGAATACTGATTGTACGTGTCTTGATTTAGCAGAACGGCTACATCAGTGAAAGGTGAACAGTGATAACAGACGTGGTTTGAGCACTGTTTGGAGAATGATGTTTGCTAACTCAGTTTCAGTGTTTTTATTCTGGAATAAAACTGACTTTTAAAAATTAGATTGATCTAGTCTAATTAATCCATATTAATTTAATTTAACTTAATCAAATTTGATAAAAAATTAGATTATGGATATAGACAATCTTGACAAAAGTGTTCATGCAGAAAGTCAATGAAAAACATCTGCTCCATAAAAATTTGCTGGGTAGATAAGCTATTTGATACAGACAAGTGACTACAGAGCAGCCACAGCACGCTACCTCTGCAATACTGATGTGCACACACATTAAGACTCAACCTGCTGCAAAATGAAATGTGTTATCTTACCCTATAGTAAAGGTGTTGTAAGGTCATACATTTTAGCTGAAGTCAGGATAGTGGGGAGATGGCAAGATGTGAGTACTATCCAGTAACGTGATTTGACTGATGAACTCAGTGCTGGTAATGATTATTAGAAATTGCGTGGCAACCACCCTTGCTTTTGCAGAACTGTTACAGTTTTAGTATTTGACCTCATTTTTCCATGGACAACTACACAGAGGACGGGCACTGAAATGAAGTAAATGGGAATTAAACTATGATTCTCTGAGCTTTCTGATGGAGAAGTGTCCTGGTTTTGGCTGAAATAGAGTTTTTTTACAAAGTCTGGTATTGCTCACCGTTTTGGATTTAGGAGACAAGCAATGTTATCACACTGATGTTTTGCTTGCGGCTAAGCGGTGCTGTGCAGAACCAAGGACTGCTCAGCTTCTTGTGCTACCTTGCAGTGAAGAGCTGGAGGTGCACAAGGAGCTGGGAGGGAACAACCAGGACAGCTGACCAAAAGGGATGTCCCATACTATATGGCATCATTCTGGGCAATAAAACTCAGGCGAGTTGGCTGGGGAGCTGATGCTGCTTGGGAACTGGCTGGGTATTGGTCAGTCACTTGTTTTGTATAAATAATAATAATATCACAGTTGCATAATGTATAATCATTCATTATTATTTTGTTATTATTAACTCTTCCTTTTTTGGTCTATTAAGTGGTATTTATCTCAACCCAGGAATTCTACATTTTCTTTTTCTTTTCTTACTGTTTTTCTTCTCAACTCACTCTAGATAGGGCAGTGTGGTGCTTAGCTGTCTGCTGGGTTAAACTTAACTAGAAGATTTTTCTATTTTGTTTGGGGTTTTTCTTTTTGAATAATCCCTTTCCTCCAATTCCTTAAATCTCAGAGTATACTTAGTTTGCCTTGGATGATGTTGTTGGAATAAACATGCTCCCATCTATGTGGGCAGAAATTCCCTACTGCTGTTTTGATTGATGTGTGAAGCCTTCAGTTAAAGCATTTATCAGACTTTTCATTTCCTCCAACCTCCAGGAAAAAAAAATTGTTTTGTTTCAAGATTAACTGTTTCATAGCAGATCAAAGGAAATTCTTTAAGCCCTGTAGTCTAAGTGAGAATTGTGCAGCTAGGCTGTTGGATTTAGCAAAATAAACAAAAACACAAGAGGATGTTATTTAGCAAGAGATTGTAAATAATAGTAACAATCATTAGTAAACTTTAATTTCCTTAGAGATGGCTTCCACTCTGACTGGGTAAAAACATTCTACTTTTAGCCTCTGTCTTGTCCGAGTGTTCTGTGAGATTGGCTGGAGAGATTTTAGCCCCGTCAGCAGTAGCTTTGTTTCAGGGCTGTCCATGCAAGAGTTGGAATGGGGTTCTGTAAAGCAGTGGGTTCATATAAGGTCGGTGGCATCAAGGCAAAAAGAGATGCATTGCCTCACTGAGGAGTTACTGACAAAGGCTAGATCTTATTCTAATGAGGTCAATCACCTCAGGGTCCCACTATGTTCAGTGCGTAGAAATTAGCTACAATGGTAGATAATTTAAAACAGTTAAATTACTCTGTGTCTCACATCTCAACCTCTTGCATTTATCCCATACTGCCTCACCACGGCTCCCTCATTCTGTGCTTGGGAGCAATGTGTGATGTTTTCCAAACTATGGTGGAGTGCTTTGTATACAAAGTGAGCACAGCACAACTGGCTACATATTCAGCAGCTTAAGAGAAAAGGAGTAGGTGTGGGCTCATGAAATAAAAACCCTAGGGTCATTTTTGTACTGCTTGGAGAACCCTGGAAGGAAGAAGACGGAATTCTCTGTTAGCATATCTTAATAAGCAGCAGATTTGCAAAGGACTTGGGTCTGGCTACACTTTGCAGCACAGTAACTATGAAAGACAGCCAACTTATCCATGGATCTAAAAACAGAGGAGTCAAGGGAGGTTGCTGCTGTGCTCAGGCTAAATTAAACTTCTGAGAAAGAAATGAGCCCTGGTGGAACTTGGTGCTAATGTAGCTGTGCTTCCAACCCAGGCCTGAGTTGGTCTCTCTGCAAAGCACTTCACTGAACATGCTCTTATTAATCTTTAGAAGAGTCTTAAATGTGCAGTTTGCTCAATGAACTGGAATAATTAAGAGAGCAGATAACAAGAAAATGCATCTCTTTTGTCAGAAAAAGAGGATGATTGTCTGACTGATGCTGCATTAAGTACACCTTAAAGCTTTTTCTATGTACCCTACACCCAGCTGGTCTCATTCTTGAGTGCTATCTCATGTCCCCATACTAGTCATTCTTCTGATGGGGTTCCCAAATTTATATTTCTTTGCCAACAACTGAAAAAGTTCTCTGGGATCACTGCTAGGTATAAGCAGCTGGTAACACTTAGATGAAGTGAACTTAGAAGTGTGAAATAGAGGAGGTTAAATAGAATAAAGTACAGATAGGGAGCAGATATTTTAAACCGCTCTGGAGTTTCTGTTGCAAGTGAATTGTGAAAATATAAGGATCAGCAAATACAAGCTGTGGAATAGCAGGATGATTTAGATGACTGGAGAACACTGAATTATTTTGCTCAGATTTTAGCTTGGTTTAAATTTTGCTGGTATAATTATAAGCAATGAGAAGACAGGGCTTTTGTATCAGGATGTTAGGAGACATTGTTTGGAAAAAAATGGAGAATCCTTCAATGAAGATTTACGTTACAATTTGGGACAGACTGTGTGTATGCAGAGTTAGAATTTGCATTTGGATTTATCTCTTCCTGCAGAACGTGTCACCCTTGTAATTATTCATTCCTCCAAAGCTCCATTAAACAGTTTATATGAATTGTATGCTACGTTATACAAAATGTGCTTGAAATTTGAAGGAAATTAGTTTGCAAACACAGAAAAATTGAAAGTCAAAAAGATGTTTTTAAATTAAAAGCAGATTGCTAACCAAAAAGATGAGCTCTTACACCTTCCACTAACATAAGAAACACAAAGAGTAATTACTTATGAGCTGGAGTTGGCAAACGTTTTTCACTCTTAAATGGTCATAAAAGGGTCACTTTACTCACCACGGAGGGAGGAACAAGCTTTTAAAAACTTCTTAGTATACACAATTCGTTCCTCTTGTTCTATCAGCACTACAAGATTTCAAGAAACAAAAATCCTTTCACTAATATGTAATTTAGTACTGTGATTCACATTTTTTTTTCTTTTATTGTTTCTTCAGAAACAAATGGACCATCTATGTAGATTATTATGTGATTATCTGGCTCTGTTTGAGAAATATGATCTAGTTTTTAAGGACTCTCATGTCCACACATCTAAGGAACTTGTGATATTATGATATTATCATAATGATATTTATGATATTATCCTTCCCTTGGCATATGGTGGAAATGTGACAGTCAGGGTTCAATGAACTTCTTTAAAACCAGTTGATGTGGACAATTCAGCATTTGGCAAAAACATTTCTTGAGGCACACCAATCGTTTACAGTATAACTATGGCATAAGTCAGTTTTGTGTACCTGCCACTCTGACCTCAACTAAGAAATTGAATTTTAGCTTCAAAGTTGCACCTCAGTTTTGGTAACTGTCTTTCTTGTAATCCTGAAATGGCTTGAACCATAATGTTAACAGTGAGCTGTCAAGCATTTGTGCCCACAGGAGAGGCTCATCCATTCTAGTAGAGAAAGCAATTTCAGAGTATAAAGAAAATCATGAGAACATCTGTAAACTCAGGAGTCAAGTCTTCAACTAACGTAACAAAAAAAAATTGCTGTCTCTGGAGCTCTTGTTCCCCAAGGCTCTTGTTTTCCAAGTGAGTTTGTTTTTATGATACCAATGGGAAGCTTTCTGTTCCATTTGTTTGTTTTTTAAATTAGCTGTTGTTCTGTGAATTCTGAATTGCATTTCTAACACACTTTGCATACATCTAATGTCACCTCCACAGAGTATGGTTCAACTCCCTTTGGCTGAAGCATTTCATGTAATTAGCTACACTTTCTCCAGCTGTTCAACTCAGCTCAGCTGAGTGCGCTTTACAATGAAAGTCCTGTAGCCACTTATTTCCCCCTCAAGTAGGATTGTTGTTGGGATAGCAACTTAAACAGCATGCAAGAAGACAAGGGTGCCTTGAACTGAGCTGGAGCCTTCACTAAATCCTGAACACATCCAGTCAACACTGTAAGTGCATGCATATTTCATGAGATATGAAGTTGTTTAAATGAGCAGAATGATTATTTTTCAGAAGACACGAATACTTACTGCTAGGTGAAAGAGTTGTGGTCTTACATTGGGTTAAACAATGATGTCTGAAAACAATATGCTCATGTAAAACTTTGCAAGGATTTTTTTTGTCTTTGCCTGTAGCCTCCAATTTTATTCTTTAGGTAGTCTTCCTCTGGCCTTGATAATGATATTTACTTGCCAACGCACTGTTCTGTACTCTTTCATAGTTTCTTCAAGCATTTTAGCTGGTTAATTAATCAAATAAATAATTATATAATCACAACAGTAGAAAATTAATCCCTTTCATAAGATTTGAGCTTTAAAGAATTAATGTTACCATTTACATATGCAGATACAAATGGTTACATAGGGATCTTTTTTTAGAGTACTAGTACAGCATTGGAGTGTGTGAATGGTATGTTAATGTATGTGTACAAAACAATTTCTTCAGCAAGCTGAAATACTGAAAGATATGACTAGAAACCTTGATGTTCAGCTGGTACTAGCTTGGAATTGGTGTGGAATTGTTCTTTGCTTTTCCTTCCTATGACAGGGAGCTGGTAATAAATATCAGAACAAAATCTTCAACATGCTCAAGTATGCTTTAGCAGTCACTATCACTTATGATACTGGTAAGATAAAGGCTTGAGGAAAAATAGGTTATTCTGCTTCCTGTGAACACAGTTCGGATACAGTACCATAGCTTCTCTAGCGTTTGCTGTTTATGTCACTAGCTTGAAGACTCTACAAAGACTAATTTCAAGTCTCTACAAAGGTGAAAGTAGAGGAACCTGAGTAATGAGAAGTATTTCCTAAAAGATCATATCTCCTGACAAAGTTTTGTTCTTAAATATAAAATATCTTTGCTGGAAAAGACCTCCATCTAAACAGACAGAAAAATGAGAAGCTGCTGGTGGACACTTAAGATAATGGAATTTTGAATAATGTTGTGAAAGAGCAGGAGTTTGAACAGATAATGTGCATAGTATTTAGCTTCTCTTGTTTACATCAGAGTTGATTATTACTCATATATTTTGGGAAATGATAGTCAACATCCATCACTGCTGCTCCCTGTTTTACTGGGTGTTCCTCCAACACAATAATTTTTCACCAAGCTACTGCTCATTCCTTCTGTTTGTGATTACTTCCTTTTCAGTTTTCAGGGACATGGGCTTAGCTTTGCTTACACTCCCATGTTTCCTGTACTTCTTGGACCACAGTAAACAAAAAGTTCTCTTAATTTCAGATTAACTAGAATTTCTTTGCTTGGTTTCAGGAGAGAGGCTGTTTTTCTTTCAGATGTGTCTTAGGAAACAATTGTGATATAGATATCCCAAACTCCCTGGAGCTTGCAATTTTATTTTCTTCTGTGCAACAGCACTAAGACATTTTGTGCTGCGTACACGTAAGAAGCTGATCTATAGAGTACAAGGGAGAATAAAAAAATTGTGAAGAATAGTATTAATTTCACTATATAGACTTCAATGTAAATATTTTAGGCATATTTTAAGTTGTCTTTACTGTTGCAGAAGCATTTAAGAAGAATCTTTGTAAAACTGTATCATTGAGATGCAACAGATCTTTGGCTGCTTCTGACTCTCAATGTAATTTTGATGCTTCAAACCTCTGCATCAAAGTTCCATTCACAGTAAGAGTTAGGAAAAAAAAATATAAATTCTTTCAGATGCACTGATGGCCTTCAAGACTTGTGTTCTGCTGACTTTTAATGTGCAGCAGTCAAGAGTAGCTCTCACTGTCTCAGCATTTTGAACAAAATGATTTCCAGATCCACCAAAGCAAATTGATAGCTATAACGATAATTTTGTATTTAGTGCCTAATTCGATTTAGAAATGCTGTCTTTTTGGTTCTGCCAGATGGGTATTCACCTTATTCAGGAATTAGGTCAGCCTCAGTCGCTAATTCCCCAAACTCACAGCTATTTAAAAAAAAAATCTTCCTCTTTAGAGGCTCATTAATATAATATATGTATTATTTTTGAGTACTAGGCCCTTTTAGGCATGACAGTAGAGGGAGGTGATTAAAGTACAGTCTTTTTCCCAAACATTCCAGTGTAGCTCAGACAGAAACTATGTGGACGAGAATTTCTATTTGAAATTCTGCGGCCTCAGCAGTGTGGGATGTTATAGCTATTAACTGCCAGGATCTCTTAAAATTTTGACCATGTAACCATATGCAATATTCACTGATGTTAATGTTGAAATTTACAATTATTTCCATTTACCTAGAGTAGGAAAGTTTGTGTTTTATTTGCTATTTTTACATTAAGTGTATGTAAAAGGAAATCAACAAAAATTCCATTTTCTTGGTTCAGTTTGCATGTAAACATAAAAAGCTGATACACGTGTCCAAGAGAGAACAAGAAAAAACAAGAGAAAACAAGAAAATTGTGAGAAACAGTATTAATTCCACTATATAAACTTTAAAGCTACTACAGTATGAAGCATTCCTTCACCTTCACCTTATTTAGCAGTAGTGACATCATGGACCATAAATCAGACTTAGTTTCTCATGAATTAGCAGGCCTCCAAGCATATACTGACATGATAATTACATGGTCCAGAGAAACTGCTTTCAGTTTTATATATACCATAAGTGAAGAACAAATGGAATTTATGAATCCTCTAAAGAATATCTAGTTGACTCAAAGTGCCTCCTATCAACATCTTGTAACATCTCCACATCCACTGATGAAGACCATCACTTTTTCTTTCAGAGACATGACTCTTTTTCAGTGTGCCCTGGTTATGTGAATTTAGTCACATGGCAGGCTTAGAACCAGGACATGTAAACTATGATATGTGAAGTGAGCCAGTGCTTGTGCCAGATTTTAGCTAATTATGTATGCTATGTTTGTACTTCCTGGATTTCCTGTTGTTACTACTAAGTAGCACAATTGTGGTGGACTGTACTCTTAATCCTCAATGTCCCTCTCCAAAAACTTCTAGGAATCTGTCTTTTGTTGCTGTTCTCCTAAAGAGTATTACAGCGACAAAAGTAAGCAAAGCTACAGGGAGAACTAGTTATTTAAATTGTACTTGACTTACTGGTTTCGAGTAGAGGTTATGCTGAAAATAGGTTGTGAGAAATTACAGTTCTAGCAAATGTGGGAGGTTTTGAAGTGGGTTGTTATTTAAGATTTTCTGACAAAATTGATTGCTAGCTACATGAGAACCCCATGATTACTATGTCATTCCCTCAAAATACGAGTGAAACATATAAATGCATGCACAGCACAGCTGTGTTTAGAAGGCTGAGAACCTAAGAGTAAATGTTAAAACAGAGAGATGGAAAGGATTGAGGCCCTTTCTCTTTTATATCTAAACTATTCCTCCAGGAAGCATGGAAATTTAAGAGTAAATCTCTGTTGGGCGGGGGAAAGGAAGAAACATTCTGGCTATGTATATACAGACAAACTTTAAGTCAGATGCAAGTGATCACTTGTAAAATACCCTAGGCCACTATTTTTCAAAATCTAAGTAGTCAAACATGATCTAATAGTTTCATTTACCTGGTGAAATGATTAAAGAATTATAATGGACTTTTATGCATTGTGATACTTTATTTCAGAAAACATTTCCATGGTAATTAAATCCTTGATAAAACACGCTAATTTATGTCACCTATGCATCCCCTTTTTTGTTCTTGTCCCTGTTGCATCTGGTCTGGAGCCAGCCATCCTCCTCCAGTTTGTGGAAGGCACTCTCTCTCCCCTCCTGTGGATGCTGGTCCAAAGGGCTCATTTACCAATCAGGACCAGAGAGTAGGGGAAAGGTTGCTCAGGATGGTACCACTTTTATTTCCACTTCCTCGTTCCAGCTGAGTCCTACCTGTTAAGCTGCTGAAATGGTCAGTAAGCAGCGGGTTGCCTTTAAAAATTTCCTTTCTGGTTGCAGTCAAAAAAATGGACACTTAAATTCAATATATGTTGTATTCTGTGAGAGAAAGGAAGATTTACATCTCTGGCAAACTTGAGTTATACTGGAAAAAACACTGGGAAAAAAAATTATAGACCTGTGGTGTCATCTCATAAGTCAGATAAAGGAAGTGACATAATAAATACTTGTGCTCATCCTCCTTTAGTGATGTTGTTTTTCATTTTGATTAGTGATTTTAAAAGGCACATTTCTTAGTTCTCACCTTTAGGAGGGTTTTTTATTATACTGCTCCTATAAGTACATGAAAACAGCTCACAATAAACCAATATATATACAGAGTCTAGAACATTCATTTTCTCATGTGAAACAATGCTGGTGCTTTAAAGAGCTGAAAGTGTTTTACTGAACAATAAACACACTGAGGATCATTATTAATGACGGACTTGTTAATGTGTGAAATACCTCCTCAGTCTTCTCCAGGGTGTTTAAATTAATCAACTGCTAGGAATAAGATACTAATTTTCCTTTCAATCTCACTAGCATCATTCCATTGACTTTGCTGATATCTGTTCTGCATTATACCAGTGTGACCGAAGTATTAAGCTTTAAGTCCACACATAGGTGTGGGCAGCAGGTCTTCAGGGTGAGGAGAAAGTAATATTGTCTAAACCTAATTTTTGGATGATTGATAAGACTAACAATATCAGCATAACAAAAATGTACCCTAAATAGTCACTTCTCAACAATTTTGCATCCATGTAAAACTTGTTTCTTCAAACTGGCAATTGACAACTGCTCCTCAATTAAAATACAAAGCAAAACAAAAGAAAGACATTATTAAGTTACAACATTTGTATTTGTCTTTCCTTTTATTCTAAGCATGGCAGCAAAGATTGATGGGACTGGACAGTGCCAGGACAAGAGGACATGGGTGCAAACTGGAACACAGGAGGTTCCCTCTGAACACCAGAAAGCACTTTTCACTTCTGTGCTGTGTGGGTGAGATAGCACTGGCAAAGGCTGCCCAGAGAGGCTGTAGTCTCCTCCATGGAGATCTTCATCAGCTACCCGGACCTGGCCTGGGCACCCTGCTTTTCAGGGAGATGGACAAGGTGACTTCCAGAGGTCCCTTTCTGTGTCAACCACTCCATAATTCTGTGGTACCATGATGCACTCCAAATGGTGTTTGGTTTTGTGTGCTGTTTTAACTCAGGCGCTCAGGAATCTGCACAAAGGCATTTTTCATTTTGCAGTCAAAATGAAGGACATAAGATAAAATAAACATAGAGTTGTTCGAAAGATAAAGGAAAAAAAGATAATTCTTTCAAGCCATGAAACAAAAATATATTGCTCCATCTGAAATTCAGATGAATTGTCTAAAGGAGCCTGTCAAAGTTATACATATAAATTCTCTAAGTGTAGCCTGGAATCTGAAACAGAAATCTTAACTATTTGTTTTGGTAAAAGAATGGTTGTGCACCTGAAGTTACCAGAGAGTGTTGCACAGCCACAAACCCTGAGGGCTGCTGTGCATGCAGTAAATAGATAAGTAATAAGAAAATAAGAAATATTGGTGATAGGTGGACGGTCAGACTGGATGGTCTTAGAGGTCTTTCCCAAACTTGGTGATTCTATGATTCTAATTGCTGCTGAGATTTGTGAGTCAAGTACAACATTACAGAGTAGGGTTTTAACTGCTCTCACGTGTAAAAATTCCCTGAAATACTGAGAAGGATGAAAAGGGAAAGAAGAAACTGTCAATGGTATAAATGGACAATTGACTAGACTGGACAATAGGGGGAAAAACACCAGAAAATGATGATGCCAGTATATCCAAACCTAGTAAGCTTTCAGCTTCCCATTCTCTTCAGATTTTCAATGACATTTTCTTGGCTGAAGGGTGAACCAGGCTGTAAATGCCCTCGAGTCATTTGCCATTTGTGCAACTACAGTTTGGGTAATGTTTGTTTGCACATAGTTTTAGGACAGCATATGGGATTAATACTTTTAAAGCTGACTACAAGAAACATTCTTTTGATGATCGTACATTCCCTCCAGTCATGCTTGAATTTATCTTCCCAATTATCTTTATCAACAAACATTTCCAGATTGCTTCTGATTTGTCTATTAAAATATACTTGGTGCTAATCAAAACTGTGCGTAACCTACTAATCATGCTGTCAGCTGCCACTAGCTCTATGGAGATGGCAAGATTCAGGGAAAAACAAAATTCAATTATACGGTTATCTAACCCAGTATTTATTGATGGGCTTATTATGTAAATTCTAAAAGGGCAGAAAAAAGGATACACTTAAGAGACTTGGTCAGCTGATGGTCCATTGCTGTAGTTCCATTGCTTGCACATGAGAAAAGGCAGGCGAGAGCCGTTAGTGAGATATGTTCCACTGTGCTCTTCTAAGTAGTACTTAAGCAATTGATTTCAATTCACATTCAACGAACAATTGCATGTAAATCTAGAAGCATAAAATGCACAACTGTTTAACAGCACTATAAATAAAAAAATCATACTACTTTTTCACTGAAAAATACTACTTATCATTCTGAACTTGCTGTTTTTCTTTCACTGGATTATTTCTTTAGTAATTACTTCCATGACAGTAGTATTCACATGCTCAGAGAAGTCTCAGTGATTTGCATACATGATCATGCACACTCTCCACCTCATAATCTTGCTTGAAATGTTACAGTGACAGTCAAGAGGGTAAGAAATAACCTTATTATTTTTACTCCTTGGCCTGGAAACTAAGATCTGGAGAGATAAGGACTGTTGGGAGTTCTGCATTTCTTTGAGGTAAGCTGTAACAAGCACAGAAGTCTCCTATTTTCAGAAGCACTAGCTTGAACATAGCAGAGACCTGGACAGAGCAGGATGCAGGGCCAGATTTGTCATTTAATGACAGTCAAATTTACATCCTCCATTAAAAGTACGCTGTAGAAGTTTGACAAGCTGGATTGAATAGTTTGCTTATTGCTTTAAATTTATCAAACTGTAATTCTAGGAAATAGGAAGGGATGCATGCTTTAAGGCATAACGATTATGGGATTTATAAGGAAAAGTACAAAGAGGCTGCTTCAAACCAATTTAAAACGATTGCGCATAGACTTTCCTTCGTTCTAGATTAAAAAAGATTATCTGAAATCAGAATAGGAAAGAGGAAATTTTTTTTATATATGTTCTTGCCTGTGTTTCCCTTTAGACCTACATCCACCTGAAATTGTTTGGGTCAGGCCCTATGGGTCTTTGTGTAGGCACAGCTTGTTTTGAAACTGAAGATCAAATATCTTACTTCCTATAATAATCACAAATGCAGTGGGATCACAGAACAGAGGAATTTGTTCCTTAGATATCCATATTTCTAAAGGCTCCTAACCAGCTTTGTAACCGTTGTTGGCCATTAGTGCACTCAGTCTCTGGTTTGCTGGTGTTCAGAGAATCAGTGGAAACACTGAGAGGTCAGAACCTGCTTCAAATGAATTGACTGCCTTGTTAAAGGGTGCAGAGATGGGATTCTAGCAATGGTTAAAACTCATAAACCTTAGATATGGCTATATGAAGTTAATCTCTCCACTCCTACCCTATAGTTAATGAAGAGGGAGATCTTTAGAATCACAGGATCACAAAATCACAGAATGGCCAGGGTTGGAAGGGACCTCAAGGATCATGAATCTCCAACCCCCCTGCCACATGCAGGGCCATGAACCTCCACGTTTAATGCTAAACCAGGCTGCCCAGAGCCCCATCCGACATCAATATCAAGAATATCAGATGCTTCCAGGAAAGGAGCTCCTTTCTCTTCCCTGCCCATGCAGGCAATGTAGCTCTCATGGGTACATTGTATGGTGTCCTTAAGGAAATAATCTCCAGTATAAAATTACTAGTTACATCTTTTTACTTCTCTCTATTTTGTTCAAGACCCAGTTGAAGATTTATAGAATCGAGTCTACAACGTTCACTTGCATGCAATGAGTAAGTACCAAGTGCAGAATGTATGCCTATTTCTAGGAAAAGATCCATTGGACATTTTCACAAAAAGAGCTGAAAATTCAAGTTATTTTCCTGAAAACAACAACAGCAACAACAACAACAAAAAAACAACCAAAAACAACCAACCAACCAAACAAAAAACCCTGAGGAAAACACCCAAGAAAAATCAGAAGACAGACACCTTCTCAGTGTGAATGGTGATGAATGTAGATAAAAATAACGTATATGCAGCTTCCAGGAGCCATAATGACATATCTACAGCTAATCCTGGTATAACATTTACACAGAAGAGTACACTGAATGTATGTAGCAGTGTTGCTTAGTGAACCGTAGAGAAAATGGGCTTTTATACATATTTATTAAATATATATTAAAGAGGAATCCAGGAAATGGAAGGAGAACTCAGCCAAAAATAGTGCCTTTAAAGACTTAAGAAGATGTTTTGGAGGCAATGGAGCTCAAGGATGAGAATGGAGATTTGACCTCACAGCTTGGAAGACAATTTATTTGTTTTTGTGTCAGGCAGGCAGTAACACACAGTAGGTGAGTTTGGGAAGGGAAGGTTGTGGGCAGCTGCAGTACCCGTGCTCACACAAAAAAGCAAATAGCATGTATGTTTTTCCTGTGTCATCTCCTGTATCAGGAGAAGCAATATCTTCCACTCAAGAGACTGATCTTAGTCATGCTCTAGACATAATCAAAAGCAGCACATGAGGAAGAGACATTTGTTCCTCTTCCAGATTTTTTTGCCAGTCACTCCTCTCTTGTCCTCTTTCTTCCACCTAAAAGCCTAACATCAAAGAAAAATTCAATATCATCTTCCTCTTCTCCCACTGCACCCAGTGGGAGTTCTTTTGGCTGGAATTTTTCTCTGCTTTCTTAATCATCCCTTGTAATCTTTTCCTGATCCTGCAAAAAGGCTCTTCTTATTCCCAAAGATCTGCTATAAAACATTCCTCTGTTGCTTCATATTGTCTGCTGCTTTGTCCCTAGCTATTCTGCCTTTTAACATTTCTATTATGTTGTTTTTTGTTACTGTGGTTCTTGTTTTTGCTTAGTCTTTCATTCATATTTTCAGCCTCAGTCCTTTGCATACTATCTGCTCCAGTCACCTTTTCCAACTGCGTTTAGAAATGTCAAGATACTAACAGGGTTATAGGTTGTTTGTTGATGCTTTTGTTTTTGAATAGATGGCTCGATGAAATTGAAATAACATGCAAAATATGAGAAAGAGGAACAATATTTTCACCGATGCAAGTAGGCAACCAGAAAGATTGTGCAAGGACTCAAATCTTAATGAAAAGCTATAAATAATTCAACACTTCGATTTCCTTGGTATGTTCCTCTTTCTGGGAAAAAAATAAAAAATAATGGCACTATTTTGGCAATAAGATAATTCTATGTAATAACACAATAATCAAAATAATAAAGTTTTATATAATTGTATGGTAACTGCTGAGTCTGCTGGTAACAGCCTGAACCACTGACTGAGCACCTGGGGGAAGGACCAAACCAGCCCTGGGAGCACAGGTGAAGGCAATTCAGCCATATTAACAGAAGAGGTGGAGCCTGGCTGCACCTCTCTCATTTAAGGGCTGACTGCCACTGGGGAAGGATTTCTGGTTGGAGATCCCTCTCTTGTGGAGTCTTTCCTATGAGCCTAGATCTTTGGAGGCAGGTGAGCATCTTTATTTTTCCTTTGAAATACCATCCTATCTATTACGCAATAATATTTGCATTCCTATTGCAACAACACAAATAATTGTATTACTGCTAGGATACAGCAGTACCTAGCTAATTTAGCTGATAAATAGAACACAGAAGAAAGATGGCAAAGAAGTTTGGCTGTTAACCCAGGATTTGGGAAATCTGAGTTCGAATCTTTCAGAGGCATAAGTTTTTCATATGGCTCTGAGTGAATAGTGGCATTTCTCTGTCCTTCTATGCACTATAAAAGGAGTTTGGTGGTTTCAGTTTCATATAGAAGAGTTGTAAGAATTACAACATTGTTTGATTTTGCTCTGTCAGAACATAACTGCAACGCTGTACATGCCTGTAGAAACAGTAGCAATTTATTACTCTTTTTCTAAATGCCCAACAGCATTTTGTTAATATTAAGCATGCTTTTCAATAGCTTTGTATAACATATATTCTCTTTCACACAATATTTGTGCCTACACATTCCTTCACAAATAACTGCAGAAATATGTTACAATATCTTGTGAGAGGGAGAAGGCCCAAGTTCCTACAGCTTAAGGAAGGTCAAAAGAGTGAATTAGACTTACTTAGGCTTTAAGTAGGACTGCCAATTCTACAGTCAAAGAACATTTTGTAAACATCATTCATATTTTGAATGAGCACACTGTTCACATTTTTTATTCCCCTCATTATCTTTCAAGTCCCTGTATATTTTCTATGGATGTTTGTTTTGGCAACTACTTTTGTAACTCCAGAGGAGCTTTGAAACACCAGTGGAGGTCATGTTTTGGTGACAACTCTTTGTAACCATTCCTAAGAGGCAACTGGCATTAGTTCAATACCTTAAGACACTTCTCATTTGGATTGCACAATGTTTTGAGGAAGAAATTACTCTCACACGCAAAAGAAGACCAAGAGTTATGAACAGTATGTTCTCCTTGCCTCATTTTGGAAGATTTTTAAACAGCCATAAGTGTTTAAAGTCTTGCTCTAAGCTGCGAGGATTTTCCCCTAAAGGAAAAATGGGAAAGCTTGAGTGTCATCTTAAATTGAAATAATGACAATTCCAATCACTATTTAATTCATAGCATGTGAAGTTATAATGTGATGGAAAACACAGCAATAGTAGCAGAGTGGCATGATCCTAAGCTGCATGAAATGAGAACAAGTCCAAATGCAGCAGTAATAGGTGCAGAAACAAAGGAAGAAAACCTGCTTACCTCTGGAAGGCCTCAGGCAGGGATCTACAGCAAGATACCCTTGCCTCCACTACCAACACTTAAATGAGGTCTGGGAAGGGATGGATCCTGGCTCCACCCCTTCTAGTCACTCAGGTGTATTACATGCACCTGAGCTACCCTGGCTTGGCCCTGCCTTCCTACCAACTGTCCATCACTGTTTCAGGCTATGACTTCATATTTCCACTACACTCCACCCCTTCACAGCATGAACCAATGATTGAGCAGGTTGAAGGTAAGCCCTTTTCCTTACAGCAAACTAGTATACCACAATGCTTTGTATAAATCCCCTGTCATAGGCTGACAAAATATGAGATGATTGATGATTGGTTCTTGGTTGAGGTTCATGTTCCTTTGTGGACTGGTACTTCACAGTTTTTCTGGAGGTACACAGTTGCTTGGAACAGGGAAGGTCCAGCTCTCATTCCATCAGTCATATATAGTCTACCACCAGGTCTCACTCTGATCTTGTAGTGACACCAGAGCATATTGATGCTAAGTTGCTTCTCCCAGTGATCCTGTGGACTCAGAAGTACCAGAAGGGTGAGGCCCACCCTCTATGGCAAAATACAGGTCACATTCTTGTCCTGGGACAACAGTTCAGCTTGCACTGGGGCATGTCCCTTTGGCCCAATATCTGAGGCCTCATAATTATACTGGGTACCAAAGGTGGGGGGCAGGGCTGATTTGCACTAAAGACATGATTAAGGTCCCCTTAGCGAAAAAAACTGGAATGCTGACCACAATGTCTGCAGGCCATGTACCTATTACTGAAAGGAATATTGATTCCCCAACCTCCGATAATCTCGGTCAGGGTCCAAGAAGGCCACACCAGTTTGGCCCTACCTTTCAAGGCCATTCTATGTGTACTGCATTGTAGGTTTTCAGGGCCAGGGAGCAGAAGATTATTTTCATTGCTGATTTGCGGTCTTATCCAACTACTGGTAATCATAATTTGGATCCTAAGTGGAGAGGCTCATGTTGTCTGTAGTACCTTCAGGGCCTGTGTCAACTAGTGCCATAACTTTCTGTATATTCTTTTGAGACACACACAAAAAAAAAAAAAAAAAAAAAAAAAAAAAAAAAAAAAATTGTTTGACATAGGGCCTCCAGTCCTGCCTACTGGCCCTAGCTGCAGGGGGGCTGGCATCCTCTGCCATGCAAGTAACTGAGCAATTGCCAAGATTGTTTGTATGGAGTGGCCCAGGTTACTTGAAGAAGTTTTTCCCTTTATTGGAAACTATGAAATCTTCCAGATAGATCTTCCAGATCTTCTATGTTCTTATTGGTATTTTTTTTTTTCAATAATTCTTACCCCTACATTTTTAGGGATATTTTGAAACTTTTGCTTGTCTTCCACTTGTCTCCATAGCTGGAGGAGGACATGTTTGGGCTGGCAATCAATTTTAGCAAATTGAACCCCAACCCAGATTAAGTCATTAAGCATCTGCTTTCAAGATACTCATAAGTCCCAACTGAGGAGTGCATGCAGCTGGTCTCCAGCTTTTAGTTAATGGAAAGGACTTCAGCCCCTTCCAGTTGTTCAGTAACTGCTTCTGTTCTGAGGGTGCTCTGTCTTCCCCAGATCAGCCACCAACGGGGCAGCTTGCCTTGGAGGCCACTAAAGCATTCAGTATGGACACCAGTGTGCCATACTAGTGGAGGAGGGGCTTGTTGTAGCATGAGGCCCCTCATTCCTGCCAAAAAATTAACCAGGTCAGGACTCTCAAATGCATCATCATAAATGGCCTCCTTTGTCCCTAGTTCTCTGATATAATTTTAGAATTCTTTCATTGAGGTACATAAAATGGTACCTATCAGTATGTCACTTTTGTTCGGCCATGTAATTCAACATGCTGCCATTATCCACTGAATCAAAGAATGGATTTCTTCATTACGTATTCCCATCATATACAGCCTGTCTGAGGGCTGGATGTGTGGCAGTGTATGCAAGTTAGGAAATCTCAGGCCCATTAATTACCACGCTTTCAGCCCCCATACTGTAGAATCTCAAAAGCAAGGCTGGTATGCTCTCTTGAGGTCTTTGTTTAAATTGTTGGAACAAATCCATAAATTCATTGGCTGTGTATAAGCATGCCATTACGTGTATAAGCATGCCATTACATGTAGTGTGGTGTGGGCAGGGTGCCACCCCGTTGGTCTATCCTGAATTTTCTTTGCCTTTTGAGTTATTACTGGTCTTATTTCTAGGGGAATTGAGGTTCCCAGGTCCTCTAGCTGGATTTTAGCCTGCTTGGCTTTCTTTCTGTTCTTGGATTCAATACTAGGATCCAAATATGATCCAAGAACTCTGCTGATCCAAGTTCTTCTCCCCTTCCAATGATATGGGTCTTAATTTCAAAGGGGAAGATACATTTAAAGGTGGGGCAGTTGGCCCTGTCAAAGACGTTATTTAGTTTTTCAAATGCCTAATAGAGGCTTTTAAAAACTCGTTTTCATCTTCTAGTTCTTCCAAGGAATGATGTGTTAAGAGTGAGTAGCAGTGGCCGTGCCATGACACATGCTGCTACTATTCTTTCCTCAGATGTCAAAAGACTTTGTCCTAATTTATTCAGAAAGTCACCCATTTTTGAATGGGATTTAATAATGGGACCACTATCCCTCATAAGCCCTTATTCTTCAGTGATCCATACTGAACTTAGTCATGGGGAATGCAGGAATCCCAGAGTTTCCCCCAGGAGTTCCTCTTTTAGTGTACTAGTGGTCCTAGTGATCATCCAAAGCACAATATATATGTATTTTTTTTTTTTTAGATAATACATCCTAAATAAATATCTGGCTGGCTCACCAAATGTAATGCTATTATGTGATGGAAAGAACAGCAATAATAGAAGACTAGCAAGATCCTAAGCTGTACAAAATGAGAACAAGCCCAAATGCAGCAGCCATAGACACAGAAACAAATGAGGAAAAACAACAACAAACCCAAAAACTGCTTACCTTTGGAAGGCTACCAGCAGGCAGGGAACTCCAGTAAGATACTCTTACCTCCACTGCCAACCCTTAAATGAGGTCCGGGAAGGAGTGGATCCTGGCTCCACCCCTTCTGGTCACTCAGGTACATTACATGCACCTGAGCTCCCCTGAGTTGGCCCTACCTTCCCACCAGGTGTTCAATCACTGCTTCAAGCCGTGACTTAGCATTTCCACTACACAGCTATAAATCATTACACATTTAGCAACTTTGGTGTGCCCGTTTCATCAGTACAAGCTGTTAAAAGCAAATGGTCAGAACTGTTAAAAAATTATTTTGTGTATAATACTCAACAACAACAACAAAAAATTTGCACCTTTAAACAAGGAAAAAAAAAAAGCATACACCATTTTCTCAGTGCAGGAATGTTGATAAATACAATTTTAATAGCTATCTTTTTCTGGTGATGGTGTGTGAATGATTGGTAACAAAGCAAGATTTCTTATATAATAATTCTCATCGTAGTATACACAAATGGTTCTGTTTCCAGAAAGACTGATAAAATAAAAACTAACTGACTGTTCTTGACGAATATCCATCAGTATGGAATGTTGCAAGGACTTTGAAGTGCATTCAACATAGAAAATATGTCATAGTCTGAATCTGCCAGCCCAAAGACTGTGTCCTTAATTTTTAGCCACAGACACTTCAGCACAATGGGTAAAAACAGACATTTAAGTGACATGAAAAATTAGCTTTGTAGTGAGCAACTCTAGGCTATTAGTAATCACAAAAAATAAAGATAGCAATGACTTCTCCGAAGACTTTACAGATACTGAAGTCCTGCAACACTTTGTGCATTTTAATCACCATGTGTCATATTGCAAATCACATCAGCTTTTTGGGAAGCCCTTCCTACAGCCTGACACCTCTCCAACAGCAGCAGAAGGGGCTGAGATGACTACAGTATGGGGGAGGCAAGATCTGTCAGGGCTGCTAATAGGAAATGAGGACATATTCAGGCGAACAAGCACCCTAAGCAACGACTGCTGGAGCTTTTTGATTGGACGGGTTGTCCCTTGAGGTGCAATTTGCTATTTAAATCTGTCAGAAGCTTTCAATATGAAAGTTTAATTGTATCATTTGGAAAAATTTTTATGAAGAAAGATGAGTTTAGTTCAAGGATGTCCAGTTAATATAGTGCTTTGGGTCTCTAAAACATCATGATATAAATGGCACTGAAAATGATGCAGGGACATATTTCTGTCTTTCTTCCTTCCCTTTCCCATTATTTGACAATTTAGTCTATGGAAAGTTTATGCTGCAGGCCTTCTGCCCTTTATGTCTTTTCACTGGTACCACCGTGCCAAGCATCCTCAGTGCCTGGCACCCAGCCCCAGTTCTGGAAGGCACTGCTGCCCCAGGCACCCTCCCTCATCTCCTAGTTGAGCCAGACACCCAGCCGTTGCAGAAGCAGGAATAGGGTGTAGAACATATATAGAGGATGTGTCTGGTAAAAACCCTGAGAAACAAAAATAAAATAAAATTAAAAAAAAAAACAAAAACCCAAGAAACAGCAAATCACTCTGACTCCCACTGCTCCTACTGACGTGCAAATCTACTCCAGCTGTCCCAGATGCCCCATTACCATCTAGAAGAGAAGGGCATGGATACTACATTCTCCCTGAATCTCTGTTGCATGCCAGCTATGCATACAAACCATAATTAATATTCCTGCCTACCATGGTGCTATCATAACCCCATCAAGCTGAGAGCCCCTCAGTGCACACATGCCCTTCCTACCTGCCTAACCCATAAATTTATCTCAGCAGTCATAGGTACCCTTTCCAATTTAGTTATCACTGAAAAGTTTGTGCTTATCTCTTCTTTCCGTAACGCTGTTTGTGGGAGATTAACCATAAATCAAAATTAATTGGCACGTAAAATGAATTAAAAAGTGCAAATTAGACCATTAGGTCATTTAAAATACCATGCATAGTATAGCACAGAATTTGGTAGGGTGGAAGGGTGGAACCATTATCACAGGTTGGAAGTCCAGCAGATGGCTGAGTGCTTGAGAGCAGTGACTGTGAGAAAAGGGTTTTGCTCATAGCTCCTAAACTGCCTCTTTCCATGTTAATAAACAAATACTACAGTAATGCAATTTCTATTAGCACTTTTTGCTGTACTGTGGAGCCCGCTGATATTTGCATAACAACAATACTAGCACATGCTTATCTCTGCAGGGTCAGCTTAAACTTGAATGATTTCAAAGCTGGTAAACTCAAGCTGGTAAAGTAAATGGTGCTTTAGTGGCTGAGTAATGATGACCATTTATTTCCCACATTCAAGCTCTTACGGAGTATTTGCATAAATATTAGCTTTAGTTAGATACTACAGTGAAAACTATGTCTACACAGATGCAACCAATGCTGTATGTTCCACAGTAGTTCAAGTGGACTGTAGGATGTGATTATACTTCATCAGTCTTTTTGTTCATATTGTTTGCCGATCCTCTCTGATCCAGAGAATGGTATGACAAAGGGAAATTATTTCAAACTAAAAGAGGGGAGATTTAGGATGGATATAAGGAAGAAGTTCTATACGATTAGATTGATTAGGCAGTGGAACAGGTTGCCCAGAGAGGTCATGGTTGCCTCATCCCTGAAGACATCCAAGGTCAGGCTGGACAGGACTCTGAGCAACCTGATTGAGCTGTAGGTGCCCCTTTTCATCGCAGCGGTATTGGACTAGATGGCCTTTAAGAGTCCCTTCTAACTCAAAAGACTCTATGATAGTATCAATCAGAAAACATTTCAACTGCAATGAATGTTACAGTTCTTAATTGGCTGAAAGCTGATTGTGCGGGAATGTGCACAGAGACCAGTTAGAGAGCTTAAAGTGCAGGAAAAGGAACTGTAAGCTATAACCAGATGGGGTCAACCTCAGAAAACAAATTGGAATACTGAGTGGGTGGCAGAAGGAAACTGCCCGTATAGGAAAGTTTGGATGGTTGGAGCTGAAAATATAGTATGCGGGGAAGGCTGGATCTTCATTCCAGTGCTACTGGCATCTCAGATTTTTTTCTAAGCAGCCTGGATCCAGGCTGCCTATAAATCTATCCAGACCTATTTTGTCCTTCTCACCTGAAAGCGAGAGCGCTGTTGAATGGAGTGCCCTGGGCTGCTTACGAGGGTGATCAGCAATACAGGGACAGTGGCTCATGCTCATACCCAAGAGGAAGCCTTCTCTGGACAAAGATGAGAAAGAAAGTGCTGGCCTTCATAATCACCTTCCTGCTAGGAGTGGAAACAAGAAGCAGTCTCAGGTACGAAAGTGTTCTGTGAACCAGCCTACAGGCAGAGCAGACACAGTAACACGCTGGATCCATACAAAACCATACCTGATGCTGACAGAGACTAGTAGTTGCAAAGGCAAAAAAAAAAAAAAACAACAAAAAAAAAAACAACACCTGTTTTGATCTTAGGTAGGGGGATAAGGTGAAGAGAATTCCAAAATAAGGTTTTTGGCTGTAAGGGACAGTGTTTACATTTCCTCAAATAATAGCCCATGCATCTCCCAGGCCAGTCACACAGTGAGGTGGTTACTCAGGGTAAAATTCCCTGGAAATGGTGCAACACAAAGTATCTTCAGGTATCGACAATCACTGATATCTGTGGGTATATCAAAACCTGACTGTACAGGTTTTGTCCTGGGGAACCTGTTGTAGCTGATCCTGCTTGAGAAGGGGAACTGGAGTAAAAGATCTCAAGAGGACCCATCCAATCTCAGCCATTCTAGTTCTTAGTTTAGAAGCAGATGCAATGCATAGTGATGAAACAGAATCTGTATCTTTTAGAAAGTTTGGAAAATGTGTCAAAAAAAAAAAAAACGCCAGGTGGCCAGTAAGATATTTCCACGGAATGGATTTATGGCACCATTAATTCGAAATCAGACATCTCTGTGTTCTGCTTTATTGAAAGTACCAGTTCTGCTATCAACTATTCTACTAAAAGACAAATTACCTTCGATGGCACAGAACATATAAACTTCAAGTTCATTTCTAAAACTAGAAACTTGGGATCAAAGCGAATATAAACCTCATGATTTTCATCTTCTCAATCTGGAGGAGAATATTGTCAAACAGATGTTTTTACATGAAACCTCTGAGGAGTTAGGACTGTAATAACCAGCAACCCTTTTAACAAAAAGACATTGTAAAGAAAGTAGTAGATTTTAGAGCTAAAAGAAGATGCATCAATTCAAGTTCGATATTATTTATAGATGTACTTAGAATTCATGCTTTCACTCCAAAGCATGCAATTAATATTTCTCTTTCTCCCAATAACTTGCTATGTGATATTCATCACAATCACATAACTACATTGAGGTGAAATCAATCCAAGAGACCCTGTGCATATTTCAGGGTAGTTTATAGATTGTTGTTACATCATCATTGTGTACTTTTTTTTTTTACTGACATACAATTTAGAAGTTTATTTAGCCTCACAGTTTTTCTATAAGTGTTTACCATAATAGTTGATACAAACAAGAGGTAGTGCTGGAGTCTTCATGTGCATTGGCGTGTGTGTGCCTTTCAATTTTTTTTAGTAATCCATGCATTCAAATGGGTAAATAAATTACATGAGAAAAATGCCAGTCTGAGCAGCAATAGTTTCTAAGTTTTTTTGCATAAAGATAATCTTAGAGATCTTTGCAAAACCCATCAGCACACTACAAATTACAAAAGACTACAAATGTTCTTTAGCTGCTTTTTAGTCCTCCTACAAGATCCACAAGACAACTGTTTTTCAAACAACTGATAACCAGAATTTTCCCCCTGATAATTTATATTAAAACTTCAAAATATATATATGTATAGAAAAGCAGTAAATACAAATGAAAAGGACAAGAATATGAGGTCTCTCACAGATCTCATGACAAAAGCTTTTTCTTAATGTGAGAACGCTAATTATGAGTGCTTAACTCTGAGGTTCAATTAATGCATGCAAAATGATTTAAAATTACTGATTGGAAGGAATCAAGGAACAGCCAGTGGTTGCATAGGACATAAAAGTTACAGTAATTTAAACTAAAAATCTACAAATAAATGTTTAAAAGCAGTATTAATATTGCTATGGTTAACATTGTACTGTGTCCGGTTTCACTGAATCTGGGTTTTTAAAAGGAAGAAGTACCACCATTTTGTAATTTATCCATTTTTATCTCATTATAAAAGGCTCTTGTCCCCATTGCTCAGAACTACATACACAATCATTGCTGTCAAGCAGTAAATGAAGTTTCTGTTCAGCACACTCCCTGACAAGAGAAAGTCAATGCAATAGCATTTGTCAAGGGAAAATGAGATGCTACTAAATCCTTCGAGGCAGCATTTGCCCTCTTCCCTATTCAAAGTGAATAAATGAACTTTTGCAGGGAAGAAAGTATCTTCTGAAAAAGTACAGTATTAAATTAGGGAAAAAAAAAAAAGAAAAAAGAAAAAAGGAAAGAAGGAAAGGAGGAAAAAAGAAAGAGAGAGAAAGAAGAGAGAGAAAGAGGGAGAGATAGAGACCCCATTTTGCGTAAGAGAATAGACAAATTTGAAGTTTTAGGAATAAAAGCACAGAACATCAGCAAAGCATATTCAGGCTGGTGAAACATGTATGCACACCATTACAGAGAGAGAAAAGGGCTGTGAAAAAGACAAATTCCTTTTCTCCCTCTGATATTTGCTCTTGTCAACGAAGTCAATGAAATTTATACATAACTATATATTTGGGCATTTGCATAATATATCAGTTAATTAATTTATCTGGCATCAGCTGCTCTGTTTTGTCAATAAAGTCAAGCACCTCCACAGGACACCCAAATAAAAAAAATATTTGCCTATATTTTATTACTCTGAATATTAATTAAATTTTACAAGTGTGCAAAAAATGCCAGGAATTTCTACAGCTTCAGACCTAAATAATCCAGCAAAACAAAACAAAACAAACAAAACAAAAACAAAAAAACAGCAGAAAGTCACAGTCTGTACTTTTCCTGCTTTTATCTCAGGAAAAGGATCCTGGTGAATCTTTGTTGTGATTTTTAGAAATCAAGAGAATTTTAGATTTTCAGAAATCAGTCCTTCCCATAGATCCTAGTTTTATTTGGAGCATTAATTAAGGGGTGAAACGTTCAGAAACGTAAAGCTTCAGGTAGCTTATTCAGTCTGATGCAAACCTGTATCAGTAGTAATCATGGGTTCAGTGCTTCTGGAAACACAAGTAAGAAAAACTGCTGAGAGATCTAACTTGTTCTCCATTACCTTTTCTCCTTTCCCAGCCTAAACTTCATGATAAGGTTTGAACTGGACTTAATGTTAGAAAGTCTAAAGCTACTGTAGGGCCTGCAGAGCTTTGCTCTGCAGAATCTAAGGTGAGACCTTGGGGCAAACCTTTGCAATCCTAATCTTACATAAGTATTTTATATATTTATTCATAACATGCTCACATATTACATAATATTGACTACATTATAATGCGTATTTTATAATAGAACTTATGTACCTCTATAGTTCCTGTTCAGCACGAACAAGGAGCGAGATTGATTTGTCTTATTAACAATATGGCCTGGCCTGATCCAATATTCCTGTGATACATTTCTGTGACTTATATTTATAGTTTCAATAATAAATGCAATTGCATTTCTACTTACCTAGCCTAGAGTATACACACACGCAATCTCCAAAAGACAGAAATCTGTCACCTTACCCATGCAAAGCCCTTTACACTCAGCAATCATTTCAGTTCTTGAGGCTACTGCTTTTCTCTCCAGTGCCCTGTTTATTTCTGAAACCTGTAATATCTCTGGAGATAATAACAACATTCAGTTCTATTCTCTTTCAAAATGTTCCATTCTCTTTCCCTCTTTGGTTGATTCTCCATTGTCCTTTAAAACACAGGTAGGTTTTGTGACTGAAAACTAACATTTTTATTAATCATTATTGTAGGAATAAGGTCATAATATAATTAAGATCAGAATTATAGGCTAAGGCTATTGTAGGCAACTATTATATTTATCATCAATACTGGTGCACTGACTATGACTAAGCTTAGGTCTGTGGGCTGTAGTTAAGAAATCTAAAGCGTAAGGATCCTATTTTACTCCTGGGTTTTTCCCAGAGTACGAAATACAGATATGGACTTTTACTATATTTCATTTTACTGGTCCTCTGGCTATGATAACGTAAGTATTATCATTGGGAATATACTTAATATTGGAAAAATCTAAACACACAAAAGACTATTTCACTTTAAGACTTTTCAGAGAGCCCAGAGACAAAAAGAACAACTTCCAAGGATACAAGTTAAAGTAAGGATCATGATTACATTTCAATAATTTAAGATATTTTTTTTAAAGTTAAAAAAAAAAATAATCAGAAAAAACAAATTTGGACTATTCTGTTTTATAGTAAGGTTTTATCTCCTCCAAGTAATAACATCAGTCCCAGTGATACAATTAAGTTTAGGGACTCTAAAATAGAAAACTTCAACAATCCAATTTACAGAATGGATCCGCACATCCTGAAAATACAGAAAATAGGTAACAGGTATAAAGTTAGTGCCAAACCCTTTCACCATAACATGTTTGCATAGAGTGTCTGTAGTTGAAGTTCAGAGCCAGAGTCAAGGTTCAGGCTTTGCAACCTATAGCATAATAAGCTGTATTTGTTGGGCTAGTTGGAGCCTTCAGCACTGGAAAGAATACTCATGAGTGCGAGCTGTATTTTTATACTCTGTATATTTGATTTCTAGGGCATCTTGACTTGCTCCTAAATAAAAGGTAACAAGAGAGTGCATTCAGACATTGGCCCCTAAATCAGTCCTGTTGCTTATCAACACCCTTCCTTCATCTCCTCCAAAATCCTCCAAAAACTTTCCAAGACAAAAGTTAAGGATAACTTATCCTAGGGGTAATTCCCCAAAGGCCAGACTGGGTGGGACAGCAAATCGGTCTCTCCTTCTATACAGTCCTCCAAAACCACCTCCTTAATCCTTAATCTCTGTCCCTGCTCCTCCTGCTTTTATTGTTGGGTACTCAACACACAACATAAATTGTAGTTTAAAAAACAAAACAAAACAAAACAAAAACCACAACAAAACAACACCTAAACTTCTGCCCTTTCTGCTACTAATCTAAATAAAAGTAACAGTTCCTGAATAAAAGGCACATAACTACATATGATCTTATCCTGATGAAACTTTGCCCCTAGGTTCGGGTCTGCTTCTTCCTTTTAGCCACAGGAAGCACTGACCATTTTGTAGAAAGAATTTTCTGATAAAGTTACAGACTTTTTAGTCTGTAAAATTAGTATGGCAATAGCAGTGTGAAGATATGATAACTCAGAGCAATTCAATGGTAAACATGCCCTCAGAACAAAGATGAGACTGCTTAAATTACTCTGCAGGTTTAATACCCCAAAGCATCTCAAAAATCCCCCAAATCTCAACTTCAACAAAATCCCTCCTTGATCCAGCAAGTTCATTCTGAGATGTCCTGAAGGGTTGAAACTGGGAAGAAAGGTCTACACTGAACAAATGTAATGGGAAAAAGAATAAAAACTGAAGTTATACCTCCAACGTTTAATATAGATGAAATACCCTACAGTTTCTTAGATGAAGGTTAATCTAAAACATGACCTTAAATGCCCTAAAAGCTTTTACCTTAGGAAAAAAAATAATGGCATTTGACATACTAGGAGCATTAACAAATCGGAGAAATTCAGATAGATGCCACTGGTATTTTTCACTATGTGATCTCTTCTCTGCTTCTTGTAGGTGAATGAAATATTGAAATCACATAGGCACAACTGCAGCAAAACTGCTTCAGTAACACTAGCTACAAAAACAATACAATTCACAGATGCATTGTGTTATTGAAATTACTTACATTAAAAACAAACAAACAAAAAAAAGATATTTTATGGTAAATTTCCTATGAAATCTCTTCTGAAATTCTTTTTCACCTGACTACAAATTGCTTTCTTGTGCTTTAAATGGAAGTTGCTCAGAGATATTTTTTGTCTGTTTCCCTTAAGAAAAATGAGACAAAAGCATCTTCCAGACAGCTATCCATTCTAGCAGCACACTTCTATTTTTTATTCTGAAAATTCCTTCTGAGACACAAGTGGAGACTATATATCTAGCTCAACACATCAATTCACTATACAGTAGGAAAAGCTTCTAATTTCAGTATGAAGTCAGGGCCCATCTCCAACAAAGTTTAGTGGCAGCAGTAGCAGGTGCTTGGAATTGACAAGGGATGCATTTTCCAGCCTCTTGGTAGTTAGTTTTAAAATGCTACATTTATACAGTACCTGAAATTATCATGGGATGATAACGGTACTGGATGTATATAATGTTGGTTATAATCTGTTTTTTTGTTGCAATGAATTCAGCACTGCGTTTAACATAGCAGCAGAGAAGATAAGGGCCAAGGAACTATCGAGGATAAAATATGCAGTTGCCAAGAGTTCAGGTTGCAGTTGTTCGGTATCAAAGCTGAGATACTCAGAGCAAAATTAAAGCTCTTCCATTGTCAGGTTCTGCAGTCCAGAGATTTTGCAACTAAATAGAGCACTACAGTAGTATAAGGCATTCATTTCAGCTCTTTGAGTATGGATTTCTCAATGCACTTGCAGGCATACATGCTCATGATACAAACAGCCATACTAGTTCTGTTCATATGCTACCAGAGCTGTATACTTTAATCCTCCATTGCTCATATATGTGGCTGGATGGTTACCTAGGCTTATGTGTAAGCAGGAGGGGAAAAACTATCTGTGCTTATTCCACACCAAACAAGAAAATAAGCACATTTCTCTGATTTAGTAATAGGCTGAGCAGTCACTTTTGTAATGAAGAATACTCGCAAAAACTTGAGAAACGCTGAGCAAGATGTCTAACTTTCTTGACTATTTTATGTATTATGAGAAAGGCAAAACACCCACCTGTCTGCAGCTGTCTGCATGTCAGTATGGCAAGCTCACTTCTGTTTCAGAATCAATAAAGGATTCAAGCACCTAGCTTCAGACATTCGAGTGGCACTGGGAAGATTAAATAAACAAATTGCATTTTTATTTCCTTTGTCTAAACTGGGAAGAAATTTTAGAGCTTACTGCAGCTACATCACCACCTACGTACTGGGAGCTGTAGTCACCCAGCAGAAGACTCCCTATTTCAGTCACCATAATGCCAAGAAAATGTCTCCATTGCCCTCATGAAAAGCTACCATTTCACTCTTCATCTCAGAGGAAGCGCACATCTATGGGTTACACCCATGTGCCATTTACATGGACCAACAGCTGGCTGGCAAAAACTGGAATTCTGAATGATGTTACAACAAATCTGAAACAGCTAGTAAACACCACAACGTCTCAACATCAACAATGTGCAGACCTATCTCAATAGAACCTACCACACATACACATATAACCATGATAACCTACTTAGTTACTCAGGATCATTTTTCTAACAGCTCTGCTTTCTCCTCCTTTCTTGCTTTTCTTCTTACACTCCCTCCTGTTGCCTTCCTCCCCTTTTCCAACACCACTTCACACACTGTGAAGCACTGCTGCTCCCCCACCACATTCTCCCTTGAGAATGTCTGTCACTTAAGTCACTGTTGCAAACCCTAATTCAGAAATTAAATTCTGTGTTCACTGTCCTGTGAATTAAGTCAGTTTTCAAACTCTGCATAATTCCCAATTTTGCTGTAGTAAAATGCATTTATAATGGAAATATTCCCACTGCGTTGCTAATTTAACATTTTTTCCTTCCATCTTAAAATTACCGTTTTAAGAGGCAGAATGCATGCAACATTCATATAATTTATTCAAAAGTTAGCTTAAGCTGAACTATTTTCCTCACAAAAATTGTTAGTTTCCCAGCAAATGAATGACTGGCTATGAAGATCTCTCTTTAACATTTTCTGCAGTGATACCAGATAGCTCTCTTGAAACTGGTTACATTTCAGTTTCTCCTGTTTGTATTCTCACTCCTGGTAGTTCACCTTTCTGCTCTCCTTAGAGAGTCTCCTCATTTTTCTAATACTGATACTTCTCTGTGAAAAGCAAAAGAGAAGACACACTGTCTTTCTAAATATTACCCCTTAAATCACTTTCCATAAAAGACATATTTTGCCATGCTTCAGCCAGTGCCTTTGTTTTTTTCTGCCCTTTCCCACATGTTTATCTGATCTTGCAACTGTTCAATACAAAACACACGTATAGTCAACAAGCAGCAAAACCTTTCTCCTTCATGTGAGACTCATAGCCATTAGGCTAGTGAAAAATCCTATCCTGAAGCCTTCTCCTCCTGGGCTGCAGTTGCAAAGCTTGCATCCTTGCCACAGAAGTGTCAGTGTCATGTCTTCAGCCAAAAGAAGCTTTCTCCCCTAGTTTTGCTAGTTTTCCTCAACCAAGTATTTAGGTGTTTTTTCTTTTTTTTTTTTTTTTAGACTTCATTCAGATGTAAATAGAACATTACTAAATAAAAAAACACTGTAATTGACAGTGGTCTACAAGAGACGGAAATGCACATCATCATTAAACTCTTTAGGAAGCAACCTGGGATGTTCCAAAAAATTGTCCTTCAATGTTTAATTGCATGCAGCAAAGAAAAAAAAACATCAACCACTCAATAAATCCAAGCACCAAGTCTTTCCTATTTATCAGTCTGCTTGCTCTTTATCAGTCCCTGCTTCCAGGAAACTGCCTTCTGTCCTTGCTCAAGCTCTCTTCCTCACTACAACAGATCATTAATTTTGATAATTATTCTATAGAACAAGAAATTTTGATGTTGTTTTCTTTTAAGTAGTTTAATCAAGCAAAACCAAAATATTTTGTTAGTTGTACCTTAAATGAAGAAGTTATCTCAGACGTTTCCAACCCGTATTAAAAAAGAACAATATTTTACTATATGATAAAATGAGGAATTATTTAATTAATCATATTTATTTCTAAATCAAATGGAAAATTGTCCCATAATAATTATAAAGCAGAAAATCATTTGTAATTATAATAATTACAGAAAAAAATAGATGTAAAATTATACAGAAGTTTCCAGCAGTGCATAAATCCAGTAGGCTGAGAATATACTAATGATATGGGAGACATTCATTAAAACTTTCATGTATGAAATACCATAATTACTTTTAGAAAAGCGGTATCTCATTACGCATAATTACTTCAATTTCAAGCAGCTTTAGACTATTGGAATTGGCAAGAAGAACTCTAGGGGTGCTGGGTTTTGTCCTCTGGTGGTGCACAGGTTTCACCACGTGAGGAGCTCCACAGCATGAGCCAACTGAGCCTTGGGTTCTCTCAAAATGGAAACTGGTGTGAGGGTTTCTGATGATCATCTCCTATGGTTGCCAGTTTCTAAAGCATGTACAGGTGGTACATGAAAAACCTGGGCAACCTGACTCGTAAACTTTTTAAACTGTGTGTGTGCGACAACAAAGCCTAATTATCTGTATGTATTTTCTTCAACTAATTACATTCACAGGGAAAAAGATCTTCAAGAAGATGTTTACCAGATACATGACATCAATAAGGCATATCTGGATGCGCATTACTAGATTTTGTGTCACGCTGTCAGTCTCAAACATGCTCCACTAGTGTTCTGATGCTAGCAATTTGGGTCTTCATGCTTAATTACATCACAGCCCTCGGACAGTGGCTAAAGTAATTAACAATGCTCTGGTCAAAATCTTGACTCAATAATCTGAGGTAAATTAGGTAGGACTATAAAACAAATGAACGTTAATATCACAGTTCAAACATACACTTTTTAAGCAGCAGTTCATTGAGGTTGGCTGCAGACACTTCTCTTGATTCATTTCAGGAAAGGAAAATGCTCAAGAGAGGTAGAGCTTTTGTCAGCTGAGTATCAGACTATTTGGATTCATCTCAAACTCAAATGATCACAAAAGAATGTATAAGCATAGCAGATTTAACAGTCCGTTGAACTGTCATAGCAGAAGAACAGATTATGTACTGTCAAATGCACATCTACTGTCACCCTCAGGAGTCTAATATCTTCTGCTGCCACTGAGAAATATGAGAGCTGTGACCTGCCAGGCGTAGGTCCTTTGTACAGGTAGTGAAGTGTTAAATTCTGGTGCTGAAAGACCGCTTTTATGGAACTTGCTCAAACATACATAAAGAAAACATTTAGATTATGCATATGTCTACAGAGCTATTCCCTTATTAAGCTTGATTTGTGTAAGTTTATAAGGTATTCAGAATCCCTCAAAGAAAGTTTATAAGAAACAATGCAAAATAATCCTAGTAAGCATGAACTGGGAGGAGCGGAGGCACATTTCCCTTGTTTCCATTACAGTCCAATGGCTTCAGCTCACAGAGCATAACATTCTGATTACTGCCATTTAATTCTTCATTGTATTATAACAAGCAAACTCTGAATAACATTTTTGCTTTACTGTTTTAAGTGTTCACCTAAACACATTGCATTTCAGCAGATTTAAATTCAGTGCTTTCTTTCTCCTCTCTTAAAGGTGTTTGGTTTTTTTAACACATTTGCTACACTTATCTCAGTAATATGTCTAAGAAAGTCATCAAAGGGCAGAGAAGTGTCAGATTTATCAATGCTGGAGTCACTGGATTCAAGTCAACTTTAATAAAATTACATTAAGAGTATGGAATAAATCAACTAGGGAAGCATTTGTCTTGTGGAAAGCTAAGGAAAGCTAAATAAGATGTTGTTTGGAACCTGGTATTTCCCTACTATTGAAAGCAGAAAAAATAACAGAAAAAATGGATTACTGAAATTCTTGTGTCTTGTTGCACTCCCTCACTAATCCTTGCTGCCCACCTACCTGAAGTGAGAAATATCATCACTAACCTTCTTGGGGATAGGATCTGACAACAGTTCAACTTCATTACTGTAAGTTCACTGCCACTACAAAGAAAAGAAGTAATACGATTATGCCAACATGTCCTGGAAATGTTTTTGTAGGAGGATGATCACTGGGAGTAGTTTAATTCTACTACTTGCATGTTTTTACTTGCCATCCAATCTGGACGTTTTTCTGACAAAAAAAAAAAATGATTTCCCTGCTAGATCTATTGCAGTGGGATGCCATTAGAGACCACTTCTTCCACTACTTTGGTACAGTTGACCAAAGCCTGGTTATTTCTCTAGAGTATATTAAAAATAAATAACTAAACAGAGGAAAATATATACAGAAAACCACAAAAGGACAGTGTCATCTGAACTCTGATGTATTTTAGAGAATTCTACAGAAAATATGTGTTCGACAAACACATCCAAAGATGAGAAGATGAACAAAGAGTCAAACTGAAAAACAACATGATGCCAATAAACTGTGAAAAGAGGCCCACATTCACGTTGCTCTCTTTTAAGGTATTGAGATTTCACTGGGGTTGTTGGTGATCACAGACAGGAGAACAATAGTCTTCCTGAGTAGAATTTAAATTAATAAATTAAAACAAAATAAAACAAAACAAAAAAAAAAAACAACGACCCAAACTGTATACAGAAAGAGAGTCAAACCAGGTATTTGGAAGAAGAGAAAAATCACCTTTGATTTCTCATTTCATTTGGTTGTGGAATTCTGAAAGGAACTTACCAAGAGTACACTCCACAGAAACAACAAGACCTTCCTTACCTCTAACCTAAGTGTGTTGAAACAGCTTGAAAAAAAAGTAAAAACAAAACATTTCAGTAAAACCCACTCAGCCAGAAAGCAACAATTTCTTTGCTTTGGCTAGCAAAATATTTGCTAATGGTTCCACTGAACCGACACACCTCCATGGGAAATTTAAGGGTTGTCCGCTCCTTCACACCCCCTCCCTCCCCACTTCCTTCCACCCAGAAAGAGCAATACTTGGACTTTGGACCTAAAACACATCAGGAACCATTACAACAGTTTTACAGTGAAGATGATGGAATGACAGCCTCTAGGAACATTCCTGTTTCAATTACTGGTATAGACACAGCCAGAATGTCCAAGCGTTGTTCACATTTAAACTCAATGTTCTGGAAAGGCAGGCTGCAGTTATTACAAGGTTGACTTGCTGTGCTAGGATATTACAGGGAACTACTTCACCTGAGTTAAGCACATATCTGTTTCATTTAGTAAACAGTCTCAGTGAACAACTACTTCCATATAATCCCAATCATGAAAAAACATTTCAATTTCTCAGCATTGAAGGCTCCCTCCCTTCCAGAGGGACATATGAAGTTTTTGAATGACATATTTTTTCCTAGCCGTAGTTGAAATAATGAGATGAGACTTGTTCTGGGTGATTTTTCTGGAATAACACACTCTGGCATTCTAATATCCTGAAACTGTGAAAAATTACATTCTAAAATTCATCTGAGTCTTTACTAAGCTTCATCTAATTCTTTTTAGATGGGCATTATTTAACCTGTTCTTCCTGTTATATGCTGCTTTGTGCTCCTCAAACACTTTGTCCGATTCCCATCTGGTTACTGATTTCTTGGTGTGTAGTTACATTAAAATCTCCTATCAAGCCTTTGTAAAAGAATTCTGTTGTTGCACTTCTTCATAATTGGGATTCTTCCAATTTATTGAAGTCCTTCTGGTGCCAGTTTGATCAACAGTGTGTTTAGGTGGTGACTAAATTTAGACAAGTGAAATAAATCTGTCATTTTCATGGACAATGCAAATAAATTTGGGGGTTTTCTGTCCAAAATATTTTTTTTTCCTTGGGTGTCAGTCTGATGCAGTATCTGACATTTTTTGGATCATTGAAGACACAAAATATTCCTATGCTAGTACTTTTTTTTTAAAGGAAGAAGTTACTTCCTTTAAAGTATTCAGCAGAGGTATTTTTGCAAATTTGTCTCAGAGTTGTGCATATCACAAAATTGTTATCTAAGCTTTCCAGTAAAAATATGGTCATCTGAAAAAAAAAAGGGGGAAAATACTCTTTTCAAATTTTTTTTTTTTTTTTAATAATTCTTCCATGTATGTTTGGAGTTTAGTGACAGGTTCCATTTTCTTTCCCTACTATTCCACCAGGAGGAACAGCTCTGAGAATGGCAAAATAAATCTGCCATGCCCAAATGTGAGCACATCCCTCTGTATCTCATCTGACCTCTAGAAATAGCAGGCTGTTTCTATCAAATACTGCAATTCAACTTTCCTTAATTTTAGTCCACAGCAGCCAGAACACTGATGTTCAACGGTAAGATCCAGATGTCCCATTATAAAACAGAAGGGATTGGGACTCATCTGGGTAATAAGACCAAAAAAAAAAAAAAAAAAAAAAGTGTGAAGAGAGAAAAAATAATGATGAAAGCTTTTCCATTTTCCCTCATTGTAATTTTCTCACCCCTTCACAGTTTCTCAGAATGCTCCGCAGGAGTAGCTGAAGAGCAGCAGGCAACACAAAAGCAACGCATCAAGTGGGGAGTGAGAAGAGTTACCAGATATGTAAACAGTGTGGTGTTTATATTTCTTGATATGTAAATATTGCTGTCCAAAAGTTCCAAACCTAGCAAAGGACAGCAATGAACATCTTCAACACTAAACCACTAAATTAAATATGACGTTAATAGGAGCCATTTAATGCAGTTCGGCTCTGCTTTGATGGCCATTTTAATTAGATTGCTGCTGTGCTGAACTGAAAAGCTGCTGACAGCTTCAGAAAACTATGGCTTGCAATACAGAATTTCACATGATGTTGCTGGATCCCAATTTGCATGCATAATTTATGAGGTACGTCTCTCTTTGGGCAGCTCTTACAGGACTGTAATTTGATTCAGATGTCAGGCAAACACATGGGCATTCACCAGCAACTCTCTGGCCTATGATCTGAGTACTAAGGACTCTCCCTTTGAAGGGCTCCAGCAGGGGGATGCTGCAAGTGCTGTAACAATTGCTCCCTTATTATGAGGTTAATAGCTACTTGGTCTGTTGATTTAAACGTCAAATGTTTCTCACCACATGTGTGGACAAGGTTGGATGAATTTTAATAGTAAAGAGGGGAAGTACTACAAATACCTCTCAACAGCAATCAAAATTCCAGCAGAACTAAAACCTTCAACAAGAAAAAGTATCCCATGCAATCTGTTTGAGCTGATATGTAGGACATCATCCCTTACATAGCTTTGTAGAGAACTAAAGAATTTGAAGTCCAGTTTCCCTTGAACTCCACAGGAAAAGAAGAAAGAGAAAAATGACTGCATTATAGAATCATAGACATCAAATACATCAAAAGGGAAAAGTACCATAACTTCAGCATTTCATTTATATGTCTCATCGCTAGCTGCTTAAAAATGTATACAGATATTGCAATTTGGCAGACAATATTTGACTGTCAAAAAGTTCTGTAGCCAGTAGTTCTCCAAAAGTTCTCCAAAAGTTGAGGCATTAAACAGAATTTGCTACTACCATCCTGTGTTCTCATACAGTCAGTCTACTGACAATGGCTTTTACTGTAAAGCCTCTGCAGCACAACAAGCATAGTTTGAAGAATTCCATTCTCCTCCATACACACACTTATGAAGGAAAGGATGAGCTCAGTAAAAAATAAGACTGAAAATAAAATGAGTTATTTTAGAGAGTTGTTTACATCTCCATTGCAGAAATGAGAGGAGAATTAAAAACAGAATAACTAACCAATATGTATATCAAATGTGGTCTGTATGATTTACAAGTCTTTGTGGTGAGACGCTGGAAGAGGCTGTCCAGTGTGTTCAAAGTTAGGCTTTGAGCAACCTAATCTGCTGAAAAGCATGGCAGGGCCTTGTCCTAGATAATCTTTAAAGGTCAAAACTAAAATGGCTTTTCCAGCCAAAACTGCTCTGTGATTCTATCATTTTGTGATTATTGCTTTTTGCTCCTCGGTAGGGTGGACAGTCTGAAAGTCTCTGTCAAGCTTGCATTCAGTTGATGTTCTCATTTTGTTTGCATTTCAGTTCAGATCAGTGCAATTCTGAAGCAAATGCCCATCACCTTTAGAGCCCCACTATACACCTCCTTCAGTGACTAGTGACACCAAAACCTGCATTTTGTGAAGGCACTTGATAGCAAAAGTATATAGCCATGTACCTATTATCGCAAGTTCCCCTATCATGTGAACAGATTTCAGATGATAGGAAAACAAATGAGGGTCTGCAAAGCAGACAACAAAGTGCCAGTGAGATGAGCAGTTTGAGCACGTTATGGGCAGCAGGATGAACACGTCCATAGCATCTTAAGAAAAAGATCATTCATCTGGAGATGTAACGGGGCAGGAGACCCAAATTTGCTTATCCCACATTGAAGTTGCTATATTAAGAAGTGAAATTGTCATCTTGCTAGCAACTTGCCATGTACCAAAATCAGGTCATTTAGTCTACTGGCTCTTCTGTAGATGTAATGCTCTTTCTTCATACATTTCTTTTTTTGTTGTTCATCTGTACATGCCTCTACAAGACACTTCCCTACTTTTCAGAATTTCTATACTCCTTCCCACTTGCTATACTTCAACAAAGGATGCAAAGTTGAAGGAAATGTATGATGTGAAAAAAAGGATGCAGTTGTTCAGTTCAAGAAAGAAGCAGTAATTGTGGTGCTGCAAGAAAAATTGAAATAAAAGCTTGAATTGTCTCATAATCTTTAAAATAATTTGTTCGTGACAATTGATATTTTCATTGGACAGAACTCTAAAGCCCACATTTATATGTTTCTGCCTTATCTTTTCATCTTTCCAAATCCTCTAATTTGAGTTCTCCTGGGTACAGATCTGTTGGATAAGTAATAAAGCTCCTACATGAGTACACCATAAATCCAAAGAAATATCACCAGAATTACTGACAACAATCAAGTTGTGTTATCAGACTAGCAGTTGAAATAATTACTTAATTAAAAGAATTGTACATTATGTCTTTAATGTAATTTATCTGCACTGTAGATCCACCTTTTGAGATACACCTCCTCAGCCTGGAGTTTGCTGACAGAGACGAGAAAGCGTGGGAGAATATTGCATAAATCCTGGCATTACTGAAGCAAAATACTTTAGATTTGAAATAATATGTCAGTGTCCTTAAAAAAAAAAAAAAAAAAGGAAAAAAAAAAAGGAAAGGAAAATGCAAACATCAGATTTTTTCCCCCCATCTTGCACAACCTTTTTCCAAGGACGATTTCCCTCCCTACCTTAGATGGAGGAGCTATGCAAGTGGGATAAACTCTTTCAGAAACTGAATAGACCAATGCTGCAGAAAGTTAGATAGTGTGAAATGACTAAAAGAAGTAAAACAACTGGAAATTTGAGGGTCTGAAACAGGACTGTTGATCCCAAAGAAAAGAATTTACTGAACTTTAATAAGAACGTGGATGGAAAATGTAGAGATAGAGTGCACTTTCCGTGTCTGGAGAAATGGTGGTTGACAGTGGGGATAACTGTAAGAGGCTTTGGCAGCCTGCAGGTGCAGAAGAAGAATTTCAGAGGAAGCAGGCTATAAATCAGCACTGGTAGGAGCTGGGAGATCCTCCACAAAAAGCTCAACAATTCTTCCTGTCAGTGTCACTCGTGTTTCTAGGCAGAAACTTTGATAAAGAGAGCTGAGAGTTCACCAGCATCAGAAAGGGACAGAGAACTCACAGCTACCACTCCTGGTAAGCACTCAGTGGACGCAAAATGCAGAAATTCAGCGGTAGGTGGCAGCAGTTGGAGGGATTTTGCTCTTCTACTTTAGTTTAAAGGGGTCAAATTTGGAGCACTTGTAATAAACGAGGAAAAATACCTATTATTTGGCATCTAACTGTGTAACTATAAACTTCTGCTAGGAGACAATTAATTACTAATCAAAATATACAGATTCTATATATTTTAAGGCACATGAAGTAAGCTTGTAAGTAACCTGTTTTGTCACATTGACATCATTGAAGAAAGCTACGTAAGCCCTGAGCAAGGAACTGTCATTTTCTGTAAATCCTGCAAACCTCTATCCAAAATTTGAGAAAATCACAGGCTTCCTAGAAATTGTGGTGAAATGCGAGCATTTCACATACAGGAAATGTTTTTCAAAGTAAGTCATCACCTAACAATTTTATCAAAATGAATCTGTTTTCTTTTAACTGGTGTTGAAATATTGGTAAATTTCACAATAAACAGATAAATATATGTATATAGATTTAAACATCTGCCTGTATGCCTCTATAAGCGAAAACATGTATTTATTCAGCAAAGGAAATTTAAAGATAAGCAAATATCTCCCTTTAATGTATGTTCCACACCAGTACGCATGGAAAGCAACTTTTCAAAAGAATAATATTATTAGTGACAAGTATCCAGAAGCATTCCTTTTATGTATATATACATATACATACTGGAAGGTTTAGCAAAGGAGAATTATTGAATAATACACCTGTTCGGCCACCCCAGTGGCCTACCTTGTAAGTGGTTTGATATGGCTGGTGAATGAGCTCATGGCACAAAATATTCCTAACCTGGAGGGCTTCCTCCTGCTTCTTCTTTTCCCCTTTATACCTTGCACCCAGAGTGGAATTTTGCAAACAGTGACAACATCCTAATCTGAAGATCCTTTCACCTCACACTGCTCTCTTGCACTAAACTAGTAACAGAGAAAAGAAATTACTGTAGTGGGTTTTCAGCAGCTCAGGAAACAACCAGAAATCCCAGCTTGAGCAAAGCAGGCTGCATAGGGGAGCCCTGAGGGTCAGCATCAGCCCATACCTTCTTCACATCTTTCTATTTGCTTGCAAATTCACATGAATGGATAAAATCAGATAGTGACTGCTCATGCACACAGTTGGTAGCAAGCAGAGCACAGTAAATTAAACAAAATGCATAGCCTATGATCTCAAATCCCTGCCTCAGGATAAGGCTTACAGAAGGTTTTTGTTGGTAGGGTACATGTACTCTGGGAGAAACTGTCGATGTTGGTAACAAGTTTTCTTTGGGCACGTCATAGAATTCTACAGATATTGATTAAGCTTCATACTGCCCCAAAGTAGCTCAGATTTCTGTTCCTGTATAACAGACGAGTGCCTGAGGAGCAGACAGAAGTTTGGCCCAAGGTGACAAAATGAGACATCAACAGGATTAGAAATAGGTCAAATGAATCACAGTATGACTCTCCTTGCTTAAATACACGGCCTCTCAACAGCACATATACTGCAATCATGCTTTACATTTCCCAAAGCTTTCCTATGTGAAATATGCTAATAACAACAGGCAGAACGCAGAAGAAAATGCTCAGTATAATGCAAAGGCATTTTGAGATTGTGAGATGTTTTCCAGCCCAATTATTCTTATTCCTTTAAAATAAAAAGATCACACACATACACAAAAAGGAAAAAAACAAACAAGGAGTACTGTTCTAGCTGATAAATGACAGTAAGAATTGAGAAAGAACACTCACTCTCATCTGCCACAATTTTTCTTTTATTTGCCAAACATTATACCCAGGGAAACATGAATGATATAAGGATATCTATCTTCCTGCTCATGACAGAATTACCTTGGGCAATTTCCAGCTAAATTGCTAGAGCTGGTTGAAATGTTTTCAATAAAGAAATTGAAAATGTTTGCAGTATATTTTTCTCCTTGCATTGAGAATTACAGTGGATGTGTTGTCTTTTCCTTGTCCCTTATACCCTTTCCTACTTTCCTCCTATAAAACAACAGAGAGAGTTGTTTTATATTATATTATATATTTATATTTATATAAATATAAATTATAATATAAATATAATATGTTTATATTATATTATGTATTATATATTCTCTAACAGAGAAAGATCAAACAACAGAGAAAATAAAAGAGAAGAAGAAAGTGAGAGAAAACTAAAAAAACTGGGGCAGAAGATGGAGCACAGGATTATGGATAGTATGAGAAGTAAATAGTAAAAAACAATACAACAACAAACAAATTGTTACAAAATCCAAAATATCAAGAACACAAAACCCCTCCAAAAATGAAATATTTGATAAATTAACTTACTGAAATAATGTTTTTCAACTACATTCGTATCCAATCCTGGAAAAAAAAGTATTAAGCTATCTCAGTCACAAGCCAAAAGTGTAAACCACTATTATAACCAGTTAACCAGTTTTCTTGCCACAGAACAATCCCAGAAAAATAACAATACCATAGCACAGTTTAAATTCTGCTACCACCTCCTTCATTGCGATTGCTGGGTGTTATTTCCCTCTTAATTTAATTGTATATGCCAATTCTGAAATATGCAAAATGAGTATTAAAGCATCTGCATTCTACCAGTGCTTCTAAGCTTTTGGAAAAGATGAATGTGATTCACCACTCCGTTAAGCCACTTAGAACAAGAGTTCTGAACCAGATCCACAATTTTAAATAGGGCTCTATTTCTGCAGAGTGCAGATCTGACCTTGGGTAAGTGCAAGTGATGTCCATCTGTTTTAGGACATCCCAGCCTGCAGCTTCTAATGGGACTGGACATTGCCTTACATCAGTCAGGAACTCAATCCCATCATCACGTTTCAGGATGCAAACAGGTACCTTATGTCTTATCCCATGAAAGGCCTCTCTCAGGGACTGGCAGCCAGAGTCAGATGCTCCACATCCTTCACTGCTCCTCAGTTGTGTTTGGGGTACTTAAAAAGAGCAAGCTGCAGTGAATCTGCAGTGTTCACGTTTTCTCAGAGGAGCAGGAATTAAAGGAGTGAAAGGACAGCTCTGCATCATCCTGCCCTTGAATTTCCATGTCCAATTTCATTATTTGCACGTGGCAGGGGGCATTGAAACTAAACGATCATTATGATCCTTCTCAACTCAGGTTATTCTATGATTCTATGATTTGTGTTATTTCCTATTCAATTTTTCACAAAACAGCAATTATGTTTTTATTTTAATTCAACTGAAAGAAGGAAATTCTTATATTACAACTAGCCGCTTGCAAAAAAAAAAAAAAAACCAAAAAACAACTAGTTGACATTATCTATTTATGGAACCACTTGATTTGAGCAGGGGCTGGGCAATAGACTCCGAAGAGCACCTTCAACACACATTCAGCTGTAATTATTCCACAATAAAGCACCTAGGCTTCATTCTGAGCCTGAAAATAAGTCAAGATAAATACTCCCTTAAAATCTGTTTTCTTTTCCACTTTTATCATGAAACATAACTTCTCGCAAAGAGCAGTAGTAGAAGTCATTATCTAAATTGTTAAGAGGATCAACGAAGGCTTTATAGCTTCTGCATTTACTGAGCACAAGTTCCTTCCACAGCCTTAAAAACAGACAATCTCAAAGGAAAAACATTACCACTCTGAAACTTCCCTTAACTATCATCACTTTTTTATTTTTAATCAACATAAGAAGCTTATCAAAACTTATCAGCAAAACAGGTAGAAGAAACTCCATGTAAAGCATAATGCAAACAGGGGTTAATTAGAAAGAGAAAAGGTGAACTTGCAAAGCTGTCCTGATGGAAATCCACATCCCTGGCATGATAAATGAGGGCTTCAGAAGCATCACCTGCAGCTTTGGCTATCGGCTAAGCTGTACATTGTTTTTTAATTATTGCAAAATCTGTAGTCAGAAAGGTTTGTGAGGCAGTGCTCAGCAAGACATTCTGAAGAAAGAACATTCTGGAACTACACAGGGTAGGAGGAAAATTGGGATTTGGATAACTGAGCAACCATCTGTCCCAGGCTGTTAATAAACACACTCGAAGGGGCCTCCACCACAGCTTTTATTTGGATATTACTCAAAGTGCTTCATAGGAAAGAATTTATTTTGCTTAAGGATTTTTATTACCATTGCTGTCATCATTCCTGCAGCCAGGAGAGGCAGGAGATACAGAATATTGGTAGGGAATAACCAGAATATGAAAAAAATCAGGGAAATATGGCATGAGCTGCAGGTGGGTAATGAGAATGAGATAAACTAAAATCTTTGGCAGGGAACTCTGGCTGAATTATTACCTCGTATTATTCCTAATCTTAAATAACTTCCAAATGACAACTACTGTAGTGCCAACTATCCTTACCTTATGTGACAAACTCCTAGACTCCAAATATATGAGAAAGTAAGATTTAATAAATCATTTGCTAGCTCTGGGTGGAGGATCCAGCCTCTCTTCTTCCTCATTATACATTAAGCTCCCTGTTACACTAGCTAGAACATAAAATGAAATGGTAAATCTAACTCAGGGTGGAACTGATTGGGTATACTATCAGAAGCAATCTTGAGACCTGCTCAGTTCCACTAGAAACATATAAACCCTAAGTGACCTACAGTCTGTGATGCCCCTCACTGATGTGAGTGAATCCTTCTCATCCTATGCTGATGTGAATGAATATATTTGGGTTCCTGAGATGAATTCATAGGTTATATTACTGCTGATTTATTGTTGTTTTATGGAAAAGGAAGGTTCCCAGCTGGATGTTTACCGCCTCTGCCTCTATGTACTCTTCCTATGCCCACTGCCATTGGGGAGCAGAGTGTGTGTTCACTGTATTAGTATTAATTTCAGCAGAATGTGGAGAAACATACACCCTCATTTTGCTGTGAACATGCTGTTTCTTCTGGTTTGAGGACAACTATGGCTGAGAAGTCTTTTAATTATCTCTTTTTTAGGGCTGTTCAGACCCACTCTAGATGGAGTGCAAGTTTTCGATATAAAAATCATTTCTATGTGATGCTTTTTTTTTTTTTTTTTTTTTTTTACTTGCAGCAGCTTACATGAGTTGGAATTAAATTGTGAGCCTTGCCAGCAATTCTACACATTCAGATGTATTATCAATATTTATTGTGGGTCTTACTTGCTGGATAGCATATCAACGAGACAGGCTGTCAGCAAAAAATAGTAGGAAAATGACAGACATATCATAATCTAAATAATGATGATTACAAAAATGAGTATTCTTATGTCTTGTACACAGTTCTATTGGATATAAATACATGAATGTGCAGACACAGTGTTTATTATAAACACCCCCCACCTAAAGCACTGGAGGATCCATGTATATCTCCTGCCTCTATGCAGCTTTTATAATTTTCATTTGCTTCGAGTGAAAAAATAAATAGAATTTTGCCAGGCTGATGTCTGCCACTTCTCAATCAGATGAACACAAGTTGTCTTCGTTTTCACTGGAGACAAATAAAGGATACTGAACTTGCTTAAGTGACCTCAGTTTCAGCACTTTGTATGTCCCACACAGCCCACACCCCTTCTGCCCTCATACTCTTTCCCTCCTAAGGAGAAGCCAGTGTTGCCTTGCTAGGGGTGCATATTATAGAAATATTATGCAGGGAGTATACATTATGCCTTGCGGATAAGCTTTCCTAAGGGATTTAATCTCTCATCCCATATTTCAGATTAGCTTTTTCTGCAATAGTCAGCTGCTCATTTTAGCAATTTCTATTTTCTAATTTTAGGTTATTTTAAAGCAAAGGTATATGGGTAAGCACTCAATAGTGTACTCAACATGTACTCAATAAACATAGCTATGACCTATGTTAAAAAAAAAATTACATCTCACTCAATGTTTGCCAATATAATATGACAGAACAACTCTGAAGACATTTATCATTCTAATTATTGACCAGTAGCATATTATCCTCTGCCCGGTCCTTTTGTGAAAAAGGAAAAATAAGCACTTTATAGTGTGTGTCTTAGGCATTAGAATTCTACTGTTGATGACATGCTATTAAAACGGGTTAATGGATTTTTCTTTCATCACACAACTTCTGACTTTTGAATACAGATTTCCATAATGAGATTTTCCCAAACTACATACGGAGAATCAGATAACAAATAAGAGAAAGAGTAACATATATTTTACCATTTTCTACCTTATTTTTGTGACAAAAGTATGAGGTTCCTTAGACTTTCTTGACCAAACTTACAACAGGTTTCTTGTAACTGACTTTAGCCAGGCTCATTGTAATCTACCATTTAACCATTCAATTTTGGTGCTTGCACTGAAAGATTGAATATAGATCTATGCTCCAAATAAGGATTTACAGTTAAAAATATGGACATGTTTACCTCACTATTAAAAGAGGGGAAAAAAAGAAACTGTAGGAAAAAAAAAACAAGTGTCTCCAAATAGAGTTTTTATTTAGACTCCCTTCCCTCTCAAGCCTTCAGTCTCTGTAGGATAAAGATCTTCCAGAGCATTCCATGATTCTATCTTTATTGAAGCTACTTAGGGAAGTAACAGTGCTTTCAGTAATAAAAGTCTACGTTTTATTCTGCAGAGCACACCCAGCCATGTCAAGACAATAAGGTTTTTATTTATTTAAGTGTCCCTTGCCAAGGACCTGCATGGGATTTGCAGGACTTTCTTAGACTCTCATTTTAATAACTATCAACAAAATCTGTTATGAAAAGGGTTTACATGAAGTGACTTTTTAAACTTTTTTTGGATTGTTTATTACTTCATATTTTAAATATTTTTTATCTCTGCATGAAGATTTTTGGATTTTAACGGGTGGAGGGGTTCTTGGCTTTTTCTGAAGGGATGGGATCTGTTTATTTAATTTGCTCTTTGGAAAGGAAACTGATATAATCCCTTTTTAACATCCCTGGAAAGGTTTTGGTGTCTATCAAGGTATATTGCTCTGTCAAAAGGTCTCCTTTCTTTCTCCTTCTGAATTAATGTAACAAATGCCAGGTAGTGGCAAAGCTTTGAAGACAGAAGTCATTTCACTCCTTTGAAGTTAGCAACACCTTTCCCTTCATATACTCATTCAGGAAGTTCAAAGAAACTCAGAGCAAAAAAAAAAAAACAACAGCCTTGACATATAGGAGGTGTGATTCATTCCTAGCTTTCATGCTGATCAGCTCTTAGACTCAGATGATGTACATGGCTGGGACTTTCAAGACAGAAATTAGCTTCAGCTATATTTTTACCAACTCCCCTCCCACCCCAGATAACAAGGCAAAGGCAGAATAACAGATAACAAGAGTCTGGGCAGAATGTGAAGACTGTGTATTCGTGTACGCAGCCTATGAATACTCACCTATCCAGGAGATAGCAGAGGACCAGATAGAAACAGGCAAGAGCAGGAAATAAGTCAGCAAGGGCTGCTTTTTGCCTCTCTGTCTCTTAAGTGCTGGGATTCCTGCACCTGTGCATGAACAGGAAGGAAAAAGAGGCAGTGCCTTGAGCTGAGCATGAGCAGTAAAGGTCGGGCAGGGTAAGGAGTTTACCTTTCTTTGCTACTGAAGATACCTAGAAAGTTACCAGCATGCTTGAACTTGTTCTTTTCCTGTGTGATGAAAGAGGCTTTTAACAGCTGCTGTAGAGCTGAAGTTTATTGCAGAGGGCAAAAAACAGTCTGTCAGGATGTCTGAGAGTGAAGTCCACAAAATATGTGTGGACTAAGCAGCTACTTACTCCATGGTTCTATGTAGCTGTGAGAGAAAGAGCTGTGTGATCCAATGTAAAGTAAAGTAAAATACGAGTATCTGAAATACACAGGAGAGAATCATGCATTGGTTTGGGGTGGAGTTTTTGTTGTCCTCTCCAAGATTCCTAAGTATACCACTGCTGAATATATCATAATTTCATCAAATCTGTAAAAGGAAGAAAAGAAGATCTCTCAGCAGAGATGAAACAAAGAAATAAAAAAGCAATACGTAACCTTTTAAGCAAGTGTGATGGCTTTTGAGGAAGATGAGTGTTGAAATCTGTTGCAGTCCCATGGATTAATTTACAGGCACATTAGAAGTACAGAACTGCAGTCACAACTTTGTGTCATCATTAAATCTCTTCACTTGTTCCCTTCACAAGCAGCTTTAAAATATCAAGGCTTCTATAAGGCTAGCAGCAAGTATTCACTGCAATTCCAGTCTTCGATGAACAGCTTGCAGAATTTTTATTGAGTGGTACGCTGCAGTTTGACAGATAAATCTGGCAGTTTTGCTATTTTCAGGATCTTTAGGTAATTAATAAAATGCTTGGCACTCTACACACTTTAATTTACAGAAAAAGGATATTAACCCGAAGAATTACTAGTAGTCAAATATTCTGTCTGCTATACTACTTGTTGATAAAGAAGGATGATCTCCTTTCATCAGAGATGGGCAAACAGCTTAGGGACCCCCTGAACTTTAATATCAGCACAGATGAAACTTAAATTACTTCCTAATATTTGGATGGTTCCTTTTTTTTCTTTTTTTTTTCTTTTTTTTTCTTTTTTTTGTTGTTGTTGTTGTTTTGTTTTGTTTTGTTTTCCCCCACAGGCTGTATAACAAATTGCCTGAATGAAAGGAATGGGTTAGAAATAGCTACACACTTATTTAGTGTTTTAGGAGAAAAGAGTCGGGTTATGTGTGTTTTTCCCACTCCATATTTATTAATCAGGAGTTCTTATATTAACAAATCCAGAGGTACATCTAAAAGACTGTTGACAATTGCAAAATTTACTGAACAGCTACTGTAAACCAAGGAGAATGTAAGCATCATTTTTGTTTCCATTTTTCTTTTTGTTTTATTTTCTAGCTAAGGTTATTGAGGATGACCAGAAGAGAAGAGGCAGACTGGTTGACCTGTCACTGGAAAATGATAAATTTGGGTCTGAGAAGTACGATGTGAATATGACGCCCAAAAGCAGCAGTCAGTCAAACCAAAAGAAATGAACTAATAAAACCACGGCTAGGAAAAGAGCATGAATATCATTGTTAAAGAAAGACTGAGAAAATTAGATTCAGTCTGAAAAAAAACACCTGAATATGTTACTGAACAAGCAAACATAATGGCTGAGAAGTGAAAGCTTTGAAACGGGAGGCTCATGGAAGCCAGTAGCATGTCAGCCTGAAGGAAGAAGCTCCACTGGAGGAAAAAACTGAGAGCAGTAAAATGTGGGTAAGGGTTGAGGGAAATCACACAAGCATTTAAGGGCTTCTATAGATGACAGTACTTATGGAAAGTAAAATAGAAAAATAAAAATTTAAAGGTTTTCTGAAAGCTCTGGAATTAAAGACATTGCCTTATAAGTTAGTCTTATTGTTAAAATGGTATAAGACACAGAATTTCATGGCAGGGTGGACAGACAAACCACCACAAACCCAGCCAGGCACTATGTCAGGGCACTTGCTCTAAGGACACCACCAGCAGCCCTAAGGCAGCACCTCCCTTTCTACAGCCCTGTTGGGGCAGAGCCATGGGGCTGGAAGCACCAGCAGAGAGGACCTAACAGCCACCTGAATCTGATAGTTGTGCCTTCAGACAGCCACTCGTCACTCAGCATCCTGACTTACAACCATGCAATTCTCCTTTGTCGTTGGTGTGCCGCACAGCTCAATCCATTAGCCTCACTGGCCTGCCTTAAAATTCTTGACTGGAATGGATTGAAGGAGTGAAACACATTAGGTACAAAGCGTGCAGATAATATTGATGATCATACAAAATATGCTTCAATAAAAGCTTAATAACTTACCAAGAGGCAATAAACCCAAGTGTGACCTTAAATGCACTACTCATAGCTAATTTACAATTTCTGGCAGTTTTCTACCTTGGAGACACAACCAGCACATGCTATTTCAGAAGAGGGCTCTACAGATAAGCAAAATGAGTATAATAGCCTCCTTAGCCAGCATAAATCAGCATAACTCCTGTGACTGCCAAGCCAGTTTACTCTGGCTGTGTACCTGTCCTCGTTTTGCTTGGTGTGACCAAAATGAATGAGTTCATACACCTGATGAAGCCTGCAGGTGTTAGAACACAGAGGGGCAGCTGTGGGAGGCCTGTGGCTCCCTAGACAAATTTACATACTCAATTTCAGTCAGAAAGATCTTGCTGTACTTGTAATCCTTTTTCTGAATTAAAAGATATTCTCTGAGTGAACCCTCTGGAATTGAGGGCACAGTGGCATTGTGATAGTTTGGAAAACTGCCATAATTACTTCTATAAAAAGAATCTTTGCATCACACGATGTGGAGTGGAGAGTTTTTAAAGAGATGAGAAAAATGGACATGAGCAGATTATATTTGAGGGGCAGCTTTCCAACCGGATAAAGTTCCTGATGTGCTGAAATACTCCAGTCCTCCTTACAGGGACAGCTCCTGGGTCTTTAAATACCACTGAGTGGGTGCAAAAGACAGAAATGCTCAGCATGCTGCTGCACAGTGAGAGGTCACTCGCACTGTGAGAGGTCAAATAAAAATGAGTAAACTCTGTAAACCAGCTATGTCCAATTCATGGCCTAGCATGGCTGTCAATGCAGTCCACCCCTGGCCCTGCACTGAAAGGGTGGTGGCTCTTCACTGCTGCTGGATGGGCGCAGACCCATCACACAGCAAGAACCAGACCATTGGTGTGCTATTAACACTGTGTTGACTGAAACCAAGGCATGGAGCGGTGCTGGGCAGTGCTAACTCAAGTGATAGCAAATAACTGTATGCATTTTGATATATTAGCTTAACACAAGGCTCTGAACAGCAAAGAATACACAGCTTTCCATTTTGATAAAGGAATTTGAGAGTAGATTTCAAGATTGCAAAAAAATAATCAGTGTATATTTCTAACACCGTTTTCTGTTGATACAAATGACCTGCAAACAAATGGAATGTCTAAAGTTGTAATCAGAGATTCAGCTCAAAAATTGGATCATGGTTCTTTACCAGAATTTCACAAGATCTCTCTTATCAGAGAAAAATATCCCTCGTTTCACAACCACACCTTATTCATGTTATTGCTTTTCGGCAGTACACATTTATGAACACTGGAGGAGTAAAATTTCATCAAAAATCTCTACTGAACAACTTGAGAGTTCACAACTGCAACCACTGCCATCAAACCAGACTGATGCATTCATTTCACAAAAATGGGGTCAAATATCCCACTAGCTTTTGGTTTTGTCCCTCTTTTTTTTTTTTTTTTTTTTTTAAAGAAAAACATGAAAAATAAAAATATTTTGTTACTTATATATTAACAATATTGTATATTTTATATGGACTGCTCCAAAAGTGATGCCTACTATTTTATGCTGTTGTCTCACAACATCAGAGGCAGATGTTGGGGGTATGGGTTTGAACCTTCCCCTCAATATTGTTACGTTTTGTTGCCATGTGACAGATGGCAGCAGAGTGGCAGTCTGACAAAATGGCATCTCACATGCAATTGCAGATGAAGCTAAGGGGTGTCACTGAATTCCTCCAAGAGGGAAAAATGGCACCCATTGACATTCATTGATGCTTGCTGAATGTTTATGGAGAATAAATGGTGGATGTGAGTACAGTGAGGCTCTGGGTGGTGGATTTCAGCAGTGGTGACAGTGGGTCACCTCTGCTGGAACAGATTTTTATGATCATGGCATGAAGGTTCTTATTCATTGCTGGTGAAAATGAATGTTTAATGGTGGTGACTGTGTCGAAAAATAATGTTCTGTAGTAAATAATGTTCTGAATTTGCTCTGTTGAATAATATTATTGTGCTCTTTATGTCTGTTGCAGTTTCCATGGAAATAAATAGGAGGCATTACTTTCAGAGCAATTTGTGTATATGCTACCCAAGATAATTCCTCTCTGCGCAACATGGCACAGGCAAGCCAAAAACTTGTTATTCACTGAATGACGGCACAAAGGATTTACTGGCTCCAAAGGGAAGGTGAGTAAAGGGGACCAAGCAGTACAATCTCTTTTGTAGTCATGAGAAAATAAATGAAATACCAGTATCAGTCCATATTTGTTCTCTCAGAGTATCAGTTTTTCAAGAAAGTAGATGAGGTCTTATCCCAGTGTACTACTTGTGCTCCTGCAACACTGAACAATTGTGTACCTCTAGCATGCTGCTAGCCGGGGAAAGGGACCATCACCAACACCATATGCCAGGGCTTTCCTCCCCTTCCCAGCCTTCTCTCAGATCCTGTTAATATACAATCACTGGACAGACAGCTGATATGTCGGAGAATTCATTCTCAACCAAATCAGCAAACTTGAATGCTTCAATTGAGTAAATGTCTGAAATGGCAGAGCTGAGTTCACACGCCACGAGAAACTCCGTGGAAATCACTTTGGCACAAACTCAGTGTTTAATCTGAACCACAGCTAATGCTGTGAGCCACAAATGTTCACATGTCACATATTCCACTCCAAATTCTTTCTAATATCAGCTGGGAATTCTATACTATTTTCCAGAAAAATATTTTTTAATTACCATAATTTGATAAAATGCTGGACTGCACCACAAGAAGAAAAAATATCATTCTCTGAACATCATGGCCCAGCAGAAAAATGAGCAGGCTGCTATTTGAACTGCGAAGCAATGTGTCCATCTATAATACAAATGTTCTTTATCAAATATCATGTTATCACAAGGTTGATGGCAGACAAACTATGCTGTACAACCTCTTGCAAAGCAGTGAGACCCAAATTCCAACATAAAGAATGTAAAGGATGGGAGTTCTGTTTTCCCGTAAAGCTGATTTTCTACATTTCCCAAGAGGAGGAGATGAAAAGGAGAAAAGTCCATTCAAAGATCAAAGAAAATGTGTGGAAACTCAGAATAAATACTATAATTTTAAAAAAGCAATGCAATTTTGTGTTGTAGTGTATGAATAAATACAAATATTAGCAGCAGATGTTGGAATGCAGTAGCAAACAGTTGTGTAGCAACTTGCGTCCATTATAAAGTGGACAAGGAAAAATAATGGAGGTGTCTTTACTTTTCACATTGCTCTAATTTTATTTAAGTAATTTGCTCCAACTCATAGAGCAAAAAGACCATTCCAGGTAATATGGCTGATGATATTATTCAGCGTTTTCAAAGTAATGGAGATTTTATTACTGTTGTTATTATTTCTGGTGACAGATGTGCCAGCAGAACAAAGGCAATAATTGTGCACATGCATATTTGTGTGTCCCCTATTTGAATTTATTCTTACTGCTTTTGGGTTTACTTAGTAAAAACAATAATTTCCTACATTTTAAATAACCATGTAAATACAATACAAAAAAGATGAGAATGAAAAGATTAGATTTCTGTGTTATGTTACAGGTCACTCATGAGTGTGACCCAGGGAAAAAATTCAAGTCAGTAAGTCAAAACACAGTCATCATGCAAATTCATCGCAGTATGAAGTTCCCCTTGTCATTGGTAAGCAAGCTCAATAACTTCTTTAATGAACTCAGTCACAGATGGAGACTACACTGGAGACTTTTCAGAAGCAATTCTAAGTCCATTTCAAAAAGTAACTGTGTCAGGCATTTTGGGACTAAAATTTAAGCAAGAGCCCACCTTGAAAGGACATAGAATTGATTGCACGTGTCGGTGCCTCATGCAGAAGTTCGTCAGAGCAAAGGGAGCGGGGACTGAAATGATGACAGGTACCTGAAAATGGCACCATTTGTTAATGCCTGCTGGTTTCATTCTGGGGGAAATAAAACAACCACTTCTCAGGCAGGGTCATATACAGAGATTTAAAGATAGCAGTGGGAACAGTAAATAGACTGGCTTCCAGTTCTTTTTCCCAAAAATCTATTTCTTTTCCCTATCAACCCGTCTCAAAAAAATGCCTGCCAAGAGGAAGTGACCAACGGGTCTGCACCCAACATCCCCCCACACCCAGAAGCAACCAGCAGCCAGGCTCCTGCCCACAGGACCTTTGCTTTCTGCTTTATCTCAGCACATACAACATGCTGCTGCCTGGGGACGTGACATCTTATGGACTCTTGGCTCCAGTTCATGTTTACGATCTTCTGCAGTCTGCCAAACACCCTCTCAGTGGTTCCAGGTCACTGATTTTCCAGAGCAATTTCTCTGAGCTCAGCTTAATGCTCTGATCCTGTGGCCCCACAGCCTGCCCTCTAGGTCTGGTGGCAAATTTCTTTTCTTAATCAAACATCAGGCATACCCAGTTTCAACAGCAGGGGCAGAAACATGCCACCAGCTCTGTTTCTGCAGGAGCTGGTCCCTGCGGGCTGCGTTATCAGCTATTCCATGAAATGTGCCCTCAGGGAACTCCTGTGCCCCAGTCCCTGCTCACACGGAGTTTTTGGCAGAAGCCAGGCCAGCACCCTGCTGTGTCCACTGTTGGGGATGGCTTTAGGCAAGCGTGGTCACAAGTTTGGATCTAAATGCCCAAAGAATGCTGATGTCTTGTTTCAGACTCCTGCCTGACACACACGATTCTCAGTCCAGATTTCCTGACTCCTAGCTCAGCCATTCTTTCTAATGCATTTTAAAATAGCATTATTATTACTGCTGTTATTACTCAGAAGGTTTAATTTGATCCTCAGAGCTCTCTCTGAAACTTGCACATCACAATCTCCTGGCAGGAAAATTGCAGTTGCTGTTTTGTTTTTCTTTTGAGAACGAGCTTGATTCTTTTTGTTGTTGATAAGGGCATTTCACATTTCTCTGGTGATGCAGGCCTGCAGCCCAGATCCAGCATAGAGAAATGGCTACAATTCTTCCCACAGGATAAAGCTCCAGGTTAAGGAATACTAGCAAATCACAAGTATGCCAGTAAAATTCCTCTTCATGTGATTTCACTGCAGTGAAATAATATTCAGTGAAAAAAATATGGTAAATTACCAGATTATGTTTATTTTTTTCTGATGCAACTATCTGCAAAGCAAGGATCGAAGAGCTTCTGTGTTTAAAGCCAGAAGGAATTATTTGTTCATCTAGTAGGCTTCCTAAACATCATAGTCCATTAAATTTCATGCAAGTATCTTACATTAAATCCAAAGGCTTTTGAAAAACTAAAGAACTTCGGGAGCTCACATCTTTTGAGGAGATTAAACTGCATGGTTTGGGCAGAACACCAGAGAGAGCAAGCTGGTGCGTAAGGAGCTTGGAATGGCAGAGAGCTGATTAGGTGGAGCATGTTCCCAGAAAGCAAATAGTGTTCTTATTGCTCAGGGAAGTACAGAACTGCTCTGTCAGTTTTCTCTGGGAGTTAAGCTGCATTTCTAAGCCCCAGCCCATGTGGTTGTGTCAGTGAGTGAGACACCCTCTCCAAACCCTGAGCATCTGCCTCAGGATGAAAGGGCGGGCTATCACCCCTCATTCAAACCTGGCACAGGAAGGCTGAGTCCAATCCAACCCAAGCAGCACCTGTTCCCAGCCTCCAGTGCAGGCAGGAAAACCCAGCTAAACTAGGCTGTATTAAGGAAATACATTTTTTTCCTCCTGTCCTGATACAAAACTGTCAGGAAGGTTTGAATAGCAAAACTGGGAGCACACTGAGCATGCTGTGGACAAAGTAACTGCATCAAACTGCATCAGCAAAACAAAGGTCAGCAGGGCAATCCAGTTTCACCGACTTCAGAAACAAAGAAGCCCTCCAGTGCTGTCAGATCAGTTCTCCCACAGCATTTTGTTAAGACAGAGAATTAAAGCTTTCCTTTCAAGAAAGGTTTCTAGATGATCCTTTCGCTGATAGGAAATCAAGTCTGCAGGGAGAAAATCAATTGAACAAACTGATTGCAGTTCTTCAGTGGTGCTGGCTGGTAGTCAGAGCTCTGTAGTCCCTGACACAGCCCTGGGATCATGTAGCATCTCAGTCCCATTGACTGCCTGCTCCTCCAGGTAGAGCTCTCCAAGGATGCTTAACATAGAGGTCAGGTCATATTCTAAAGAAAATCCTGTTTGTGTTCACCATTTTTGTCATTTCTGTAATTTTCCAATTTAAATAAGAAATCTGAATATACTTCACAATTAGCAACCAGTGAGTATGGAATATCATAAAGCAAGAACGTATGATGGAGAATTATTCTCTAGGCAAGGCAGCAGAGGAATGAGCATCTTGTTGAAGTACTCCAAGCAGCCACCAATGAAAGTATATGTTTATTCATTGGTCCCATCCAGTAGTGTTCAATTATCTAGCATGAAACTGTGCTCTACCTTTCAGTGATTGATAAGGAGTTGAAAAATACTCAAAACTAGGAGACACAAAAGATATCAGAAAGGCAGCCCCCCATTATAATCATCTCACAGTGAGGAGGCTGCATTCAAGAATTGCTGAAGGGAAGAACTGTGAAGAGCTACTTTGTCATCTCATTGCATCAGGACCCATTTTCTTTGATTACAGCTAAAATCGATATACTCTGCTGGTTCAGGAGCACTCAGTGTATTTCTTAAGTGCTACTTCTTGATTATTGAGCAAAGATGAAGTAAACAGTGAATGTTCTTGAAGTACCAAAGATATTATTCTGGATTATAAGTGAGTAGAAGTCACAAAAGTCTGGCAAGAAACCATGGGCTGTATAAACCAAAATATTCCATATTGTGTTGATTATCCCAGTGTCTTCAAGGGATCCTCCTGCTCATTTGCAGTTGTAAAGAGTGTTAACTCATACAAAAGCAAAACACAGCAGGATTAATGTTCCCAAAAGTGCAGAGGAACAAAGTCTCCACCTGAGATAATGAACATCTTGGGTTAATTCAATTAATTTCACAGACCTGGAAGGATGTAGTTTATGCTAAGGGCAAAGTGACCTTAACATGTCTCATCAGTGTCTTTGCAGAGATCAGACCTTCACTTGAACTCATGGCTCATTTGTTAGCTTTGTGTATGTTAGAAGAAATGACTCTGAGCAGCTACACTGGTGGGCTGCGGTATCATGTGCATTCAGCCTTCAAGCTCCCTGAGCAACACGGTGCACTGAAACAAGGACATGACTGGTATTTGGCTCAGCTTGTACATGAATAAAATCAAAATGTCATCCAATGCTTCAGAATGAAAGAAAATAATTCTTTTGGACAGACTACTCTAATTTTATCATCGCTGACTTAAGTGGCAGGTCAGGGTGAAAGTACTTATAAATTTCCGTGCTAGAGCAGGAGAGATTTGCCAGTCAGTACAGAAATAAACTGTACCCAAAATTTATCTTCTCTGACAGATTATTAGGAAGTGGAATCTATAGGTGAAATTTCGTGGTTTGTGTTACACAGGAGGTCAGACTAGATTATGATAATGGACTGCTCTGAACCACAAAAAAATCCATTGACTGTTAGCACAGAGAAGAATATGTTGTTTTAAAATGGATGAAAACACTGGTAAATTTTTAAAGGAAAGAATGCTGCAGTAAGAATGGAACAGTTAATTTTTATCACTGATATTAGTTCTCTACCAAATGTTGTCTCCAAAGACTTTTTCTCTGCTTTACAGGAGGAAAAAACATACAGCCTTCCCCCTCCTCAAGTTTTGTTTCCATATAAAGCAAAGAAGAGTGACCTCAGCTCTGCACGGTTGGCGACAAAGTCTGCGTCTGCAGGTTGAAAATTTGTAAACCAGCAAAGCTAATTTTGTTGTAACATATATGAAAAAAAAAAAAAAAAAGAACAGATTTACATAATTTTTTACACTCTGTAAAACCACTTAAAATCTTGTTCTGTGTTTTGTCAGTACTGCAGGCCAAATAGGGAGTATATTTGATACATTTCATTGGCACCTATTCAAAGTTTTTCTGCACACAATGCAAGCAAATATTTGGCTTCATTTATTACTCGATATTGTTTAGGAATATTTATAGTAGGCATGCTTAATATTTATGTGCATACTGTTCATTGCAGGCAACACTCAGTGATATATGTAAGTTCTGGGGATTATTTCCTTTTTGTTTGTGAGCCAGGAGTGAGTAAAATCTTCCTACCTTGCTATGGTGAAATGGGATAAGCATCTGCCTCTGTTGCACATGAGGTGAGGGATGCCAGTATAGGAGTGCAGAGTTGTGCTTCCATATCCTCCTCCTAACCTGTTAGTAACAAGCAAAAAACCAAACAAAAAAAATTACGAAGAGAGTCCTATGCTGCAAAGCTAGCTTGCTATGGATGAAACTCTCCATCCTCACTGACTTCAGCTCCTCATGAACACAATTGGAAGACCCTTGAGTCTGGAGCTCTTAGAAAATCAACCTGCTACCTTAAAAACAGAGCTGGTGCAAATTGCAGTTTCCTGCAATAAATGATTTTCACCCTGGCTTTTTTAGATCTTCTATGTTGTTATTGAGCTACCTAAAACTTTAAAAACAATATTTTTTAATGTTAAGAAGAAAAAAATATCTTCAGAGATCCATCTTTCATGTTTCTAGGTGGCAGTAACAACTAGGGCTATAGCAGTATAGCTTGGACTTGCACACCATCTCCCATTCTACAAGTGATGAGTGAAAAATGGTTATTGAAACAGCAAGTAATAGCATTACTTACAATAGTTTTGTTCAAAGAGGGAGATTAAGAACACAAAACCAAGCCTTTGTAATTTCAGGAAACTTCACAAGAGACTTTCAGTTTGGTCTGCAGCATCCCTGTCCCATGCTGATCACCACAGGCACAGAGAGAAACCTCACCAAACTTTGGATCCAGTAGAAGAGATCAGAAGTTACCAGGAAATCAAACAACCTTCCAGCTCCCCTTCTGCAAAAAACAAGCTATGTGACAAAGAAATCTTCTCACTGACTTCAGGTGACCAGCAGAAGCCCTGAAGCAATGGGAAAGCAATGGTGGTACTGACAGCACAGATGGTCCCAGAGCAGGCTTGGGTCCAGCTACAGGCTGAGCAGCACAAAGTTAATTCTGTGAGCACAGCTTGAAAACGCTTGTGGTAAACTTAATGAGAGGCTTTTCTTGATGAAAATTGGCAGCTGTTGACAAGTTCAGTGGTTTTGAAGGGTTTCATTATGAGAGAATGTGCAAACAGCCTTAACAAGGTTCTGCTCAGCTTTTATATGCCTTTGTCTGTACAACAGCCTTGATTAGGTAAACACAATAATAGCTATTTTTCTTCAAAGGTGTACTTCTCAGCTAGCTGTGCAACAGCACAGGATAATTAGGGTGAAGAATCAGTCCTTCTGAAACTGGGACAGACAGATAGCTGTTTACTCTCACACTGCTAAAATCCTTTTGGAAATTTGGTGCCAGGTTTATGGGTTTATTAATTTTGTTTGGACATTATTATTATTATTTTTAAAGGCATTAAAATATAGCAATGAGATCACAATCTTGGAGTCCCACTCATTTCAAAGGACCCATTGACTTCATAACCTCTAACAGAGACAAAAGTATCTTAACGCACTTCATTTTAGCCAAAGTGAAAGAGCAGCTAAAAAAAGTGACAGATATTATATTCCTAAAATTGAGTCATTTGGACAAACTGTGAGACTCTTGTCTCACTCCCTGGCAATCAGAAGACAAAATGTCAGCTATTTTCTGTTAAAAAAAAAAAAAAAGATAGCAGCCTAGATGCTAATTCTGGACTGCTATAGCTCTCCAGGGATTGTCCTACTGCAGATGACTCACATGACAGATGTATTTTATCAATACAGATTCCAAGTCATCTTTTGGCAGTGTGTTTTCAAGGACCATAGTCAAAATCATACACTGACTTCTTTTCCAAGTGCATTATGTGCCTGCAGTGCCCTTGGATTATGTGTCTGTGCTCTACATGAGAGTTTCAAAACCATCCAAGCAAAGGTCCCGGACAGTTCTCTTCACTTTTACTGAACAAAACACAAATTTGGCTGACTGCAGTTCTCCTCTGGTACAAAATGAACCATAAAGATTAGACCAATTCAATTATGTCATGCCATTTTGTTTTTTTTTTTTTTCCCTGAAAAGTGAGATTCTCTCTGGCTTTCCAGTTCTACACTTGGTGCACTAAGAAAGTGTATATGCAGCTGCACTTGAAAACAAAATCATGTGCTGCTTTATTCTGTTGTTTGCTTCTTTTGTTGAGGATTGGTTTTTGGCGGTGGTGGTTTTGTTTGTTTGTTTTTGCTTTGTCATTTCACAGTATTGTTGCAATCACTAAAGGATATTAGGACAAGATATATGCATGCTCTTGGAAAGAAGGAACCTCTATACAAAACATATAACTCATTGAATATATATACTAAGCCATAACTAGGGTGCTATACACTTTTCACTCTAGCTCTCCCTCTCATAAATATTTTTCATTGCATACAGCTTAAAAACAATCAGAATTGAGCACCAAGATGCAGAGCAAGCAAAAAACCCAGAGCAGACAGTCCAAAGCTGGGTCCCATCCTCCTTTTAGCAAGTCTAAAATCTGAAATCTTTAGCACCTTGTATACCAACGGATATCACATCTAGAATTACCACTGCCACAGGTGTCAGACACTGCATCAATACTCACAGCTGAAAACAGGAGCAGTTCTTCAGTTGTTCAAAGGACTCTTCTCAATATTTTGTTCATTCGAATGCTTTCCAGCGCTGTCATCCTGTGGTACTGAGGTCTGCTTATCAAAAGCCTAGGGGAGAAAGTCTGATGTCTAATTCCAAACTTTTCATGCTTTACGAATGTTAAAGCTAAGTTAATGGCTAATGTTGGGGGGGTTGGAGGTTTTTATTTCTTGAATTGTTTCTTCCTTCAGATAAAGGTGATTTCTAAAGTAAGTTACACATTATACAAAACACACATATAAAATCATATTGATTTTGACTGTGTCAGCATTTTTAGTCTTGTTAATTTATATGCACCTCCACTACATGTGAAAATAATTAGTATTTAATTTTGTTCCAGTTGGTGCTCTTTCTTGCCTGTCCCTCTCCCCCAGACCAGCAAGTAGTCTTGGGCTAAGTCTGCAACAGTTGCTATTACCACTCTGGAGGAGTCCAGGCATGAAATCTCTGAATAAAGAGCTGTAGGAGTGGAGTTTCACATCAGTTTTACCAGGTCAACAAAAGCAAACTAGGAAAACGTGACCAATGCACTCTCTGTTCAAGCTTCAAACAAACCAGACCTACCCATTAGGAGGATGAAAAATTGCCAGACCACAGCATCAGAGCAGCCCTTGGCAGAGATTGCCCACATTCTTTCTAACCTTTTGAAAATAATATATTAATGTTTCTTTTGAGCTGCTGTGTGAACAATGCTAAAGGGCTAAAAGCCCTTCTCCAAGCACCAGCTTGAGGCCTTCCAATTTGTTAAGGTGATTGGGTTCCGCTGGTTTTCTACCAGGGTTATTCCCCTAAATCACTTGATAATTGTGAGAACCTCACCTAGTTTCAAGTCTATGCCTAAGCTGGTCTGGTTTGATCAGTTTAAAACATTTTCAGAACTTTCAGGAAAAAAAAAATGTATATCCATTATTATGCTTCTTAGAAAGACTGAAAATCCCAAGTTTAATGTTGGTTTCAGTTCCAGCTACGTAGGGCAGTGGTTTGAGACTTGTCTGAGCTCAGCATCTTCATTTTATCAGAACAGTAACCCTGTTTGACACTGTTTCTCATAATGAGGTCACCTGGTTACAACTCCTATAAAGAGAGGCCATTCTGTGCTGCTCAGAAGAACATGCTACACGTTTCTGGCACATTTTACATGTAAACTATACTGGAGGCAGAAAACCTTTGATCAGCCTCTTTCCTTAGGTTATACCTCCAGTTATCACAATGAGCAATCAAGCACTGATGGAAATTTTTCATTTTAATTACATTCAAAAACTCCTCTAATTTCTGTATTATTAATATTCTTTCAAGCAATATTGGAAACCCAGATCTCATATTGTGACAAAGGTGTAATTTGAAGAAGCTCCACAGAATGGCAAAAGTGCTGGAAGCTGAAGGTTGTTTTATTGTTGTTTTTTGTTGCTTTTGTTTTGTTTTGTTTGTTTTTTGTTTTTTGGTGTTTTTTTTTGCGGGGGGGAGGGGGGGGGGTCGTTGGTTGGTTTTCTTTCTTTTTTTTGTTTTGTTTTGTTTTTTTGAGTATTACAACCCTGCGGCAATTTTGTGGTTGGCTCTTTCATTAGGTTCACCTTTAAACACTGTCTTCATTTGCTGCTCACGAACTCCAAATACTCCCACTTTCAAACCATAAGTTTGGAAACAGTCTTGACAAAGATAATCAAGACTGAAAACTTCTGTCCATTTCTACTATTTAAAAATTTCTACTATTTAAAAATACTCTATGGGGGAAAAAAAACATGGAGTGATTCCCAAAGCCAAAGAAAACTTTATGAAGAGAGAAACATAAAAGAAGAATGCAAGGATGTTTCAAGTAAAGCTAGGAGCTCTTCACATGGCCAAACTATTAGAGCTTGTATTTCATTAGCAAGATATGTCCTTCAGCAGACTTCCAAGTACAAAATTTTAATAATTTCATATCTGAGTTTCCTTGCATGTGTAAAAGCAATGGACACCAATGAGTCATGTTGTGATGTATACTTTAGGCATTTTTCTGAGTGGGGTCTTATTCCAGCCATGATGTAATTTTTTTTTTTTTTAATTTTCAGTGAGAATTGCTGAGAAATCATGACAGATGAATTTCTGCTCAATAAGGCAATTGCTGTCTTCAAAAATGTCTTGTAGCACTTCAGTATTGTGACAACAGCAGCTTAAGTAATACAGCAATGCATGTAGTGGAACAGATGGCCATGAGGAACAATTACACATTCAAATATATTTAAAGGGCATGGTTCAGTGATAGGACTCAGATGGTCAGGTTGGACTTGATGGTCTTTTCCAACCTGGACAATTCTGTGATGCTATGAAATGAACTTCACCTAAAAATACGATTTGTGGGTCAAGGCAACTGAGGTATGTGATACTACATAAACACATGTGGCTGAGCTTATCTGAGAATTTGCCCAATATTGTGAACAAGTCTGCTCCAGGTGCCAGAGCACCTCAGCATCATTGCTGAACTGATCATCAGGTACTAAGTGGGTCTGAGGATGCAGAGAAGATAATGGCAGAGATTACCAGAAGCAACAGGGAATTAAAAAAAAAAAATAAAAATTGTTACATTATTCATCATCTTTGACTGTTTTGTTGACAGACTCATTGACCTTATGGGTTTTCCTCATTCAGAAATACATACTACTGCTCCCTCTTCCTACTGTGCCACCACGAGCTGTTCAGGCTCAGAGGTTGCTACAGAGGAAAACTTTTTTTGGAGCGTAAGAAGGTTAGAGTCTTTCTGTTCTTTCTGGATACTACACTGTATCTTTGTTTCTCCTGAGAAACTACTGTTTTTTAAGGATTGTTTTCTGCATAGGAAAAAAGAAAAGTATTTAAGAAGGAGATAAAGAAATTGCTAAACTAGGGAAAGGTGAAATGCCAGAGACAGAAAAACCTCTGAAGAGTCTTCAGAAAGGTCAAATGGCAGAGGCTGGGTCATCAGTTGCAAAAAGAAGTCAATCAGAACTATGATATCCTGTTAATTAATCCTCTCTGAGCTTCATTTAACATCGAAGAATCTGTGGAAACTTGGCAAAGAATAACAGAAAGAAAAGTCTCTGAACCAGAGTAGGGATGTCACAGGAAAGCTGATAACCAAATTGACACACAGAGAAATCAAATGGATCAGCTTCCCTCCTTCTGCCCTAAATGGAGTTTTGATGTAAACCACAAACTGATGTAAATCATAAAATATATTACTCACATTGGACTTTTATTGCTTTTATCCACTTGCTTTAAGCAGCAGTCGCTTGAAAGTAAGTGCTTGCTGTTTGTGAAGGCAGACATCAAGATCCTCAGCAGTTCTGTGGCCCACTTATAAAACAGATTGCATTGGAATTAGTGATGGAGAAGGCCTCAGGAATTATAGAGATCTTCTAACATCTCTGTGCAGATTACTTTTGTTTCATTCCACTTTTCAGACCCCTTTTTTTTGACAGGGAAATGCAAATGGTAACATATCAAGAGCAGGACATGCAGATGAAAAGGAGCACAAGGTGTAGACATCCATGGAATATTTGAGTGAATGGTACAAGAAAAATACAAAGAATTACTTTTACTGCATACATTTCTCTTATGATTCTAGCTGTTTCAGAGTTTAGATGAAGTGTGTTCTCCCTTATTTGCTGTGCTGCATTTCCAAATGAATCAGTTGGTAGAGGACCTTGAGGTCCAGGTGCATTTTGCCTTCTGTGAGAACATCAATATTTTACTGAGCACATTTTACTGTTTAGCTCCTGGTTCTAGAACACCTATTGTCCCTTCCATACAATGCACGGATCCTCAGATTGTTATACTCAGAGGCTCTGGCATTTCTGCATCTATGTTAATGACACATTTCAAATGAGACTCTTTCCCTTGCTTTCTTCCATTAGTTGCTTTACAATGCTCTAAAAGTAAGCCTTTTTATGCAGTCCCACTGACAAGGGGCAGAGTGGCAGGCACCAGACAATGGCTCTGAAAGCTTTTGAGCAGGAATCACTCAGCAGTAACCCTAAATGTCAATGGCATGTCCCTTATTGCAAGATTTCATTACAGCTCTCCTGCACCAAGTAGCTTCATATGGTAGTTCTCTCACACAATCTCATTAATTTTTTTACCTAAGTCATTATTTGAGATATTCTTTCTTTGTCTGCAAGAAATGTGTGAGGTAAGCCTTATTTGGGGAAGTATATCTCACAACCAAACCAGAAAAGCAAGTTTCAGACTTAGCAGGCACTGGCACAGCACAGTGGATATATATAGAATTAAGTGACAGCAACTATCCCTACAGCCTCCTACATTGATCTGCAGTTCTCCTGCAGGTTTCTTCTCCAGTGAATGTAAACGGTAGTGCAGAAAGGCCCAGGAAAGGCAGTAGTTTAGCCTCAAGGCATCACATTCACACTACAACTCATTGCTGCTGTCATAGTTCTAGAGTTGTAATGGGAAAAGGAAAGATAGAGGCATAGGCTTGGGCAAAGGCTGATAATTGCCTATGTGAGTATTACATTTACAGTATTTATGCTGAAGCTTGGACACCAATAAAATTAGGTACTCCCTATTAAAACAGTAAGTGACTTGCTAAACCATCCTATAACCTTATGAAAGCCTATAAATTTGTGGTGAATCTGTGGTCTGATGGTTTTTATGCTAGAAGCCAACTGGAAACTGCTGATGAGAAAGGAGCCCTTTCTCTGCTCTTGCTGCTATTTGCAGCGTGCAATTTAATTAATCTCAGCCCTCCACTACCCCTGCAGAACTGACTTATTTGCTCATTTAACAAAATTCAAACCAGGATTAACCCCTTTGAAGCCAGCATCAGCACCTTCAAGAAGCAGGTGTGAACTGCTCTCAGGGACTGCTTTCATCTACCACTTTGTCCTCTACTGTCTATTTGAAATGTAGGTTTCATAGAATCAAATAACATTTACCCAGGACAGCCTTCAAAGCACACTGGACACAAAGAAAAAAAGGTTACAACACAGAAACTCACCCAGCTTCTCGTGTCACTGAAAAACCGTGCAGATGTTTCTGAGATGTAAGAGATTAGGAGAGGTGAAAGTTTTATATGAATGGCCAGAATGCTCTTAGGAGAGGCTATGGCAGCATAGCTCTGTTTCAAGATCACAGCTGAGAAGGCTGTACTTGGACAGAATTTGTGAACAGGGCAGTCAGCATCATTTGGTCACTGAATGATCCAGAGAAAAAAAAAATCATCATCTAAGTCATAATGTACTCCTTTTATGGATGAAAAGGAAACAGGAATATATCTCAAGTTACTGTATGTTAACAACAACACTGTTGTTTGACAGTCACTCTACAATAGGCTATAACCTCACCACATTTTCTTCCTTTGGCAAACACATTCTCATTGCAAAAATTAAAAGAGAAAAAGAGAAATTACAGGTCTGAGCATAGTGATTATGGAAAAGATAGACAGAAATTTTAGACCGTTATACAAAGAATGTAATTTTAAGCTTTAACAATCATGGACTTCATGTTGCAAAATGCCTACAACAGATTACATTAACTGCATTTTGACTGCATACCAAGAACAGAGTTGTCTTATTCTCCTGGCCATAGAAGGGTTCTAATCTTTTCACACATTAAGATGGTATATTTTCGAAGACACCTTGATACTTCTTGCCTTTAGATTTGCTTGTTTGAGGTATTTTATAAAAGCATTTTTTAAAGAAAATCATGAAAATCTCCCTGGTATCACAAAGCCAGTTTGCCCTGGTTTCTACCACCCTGCTCCAACATTTTGCAACTTATTTAACTCTTCCCACCTTAAAATGCAGGTATTTTGTTTGTTTGTTTTTAAACTCATCATTTACGTAGGAAAATAAGGTAGTCTTCATATGCCTAAAAACTCTTGGTCAGGCTTTCCTACTTCAGAGATCCTAATTTGTCACCTTAAAAAACAAAACCAAACAAAAACGGAAAAAAAAAAAAAAATCCCACATAAACAGGAACTCTGAATATTATGCTAAAATGGTTTCTCAAAACTATTTACGTTTTTTTACAACTATATACAACCCCAAAAAACATCCAGCTAGAATGGCCTCAAATCCAAATGTTTTTTTGTGTAATCACATTTGGTGCCATTTCTTTATAGTTAAGTTTTCCAAATACTGATCAAGTTAACCAAATAGTATTTGGTGAAAAATCTTCCACTTTCTTTTCTGTCTTACCTTAAGTTGCCTATACAAAGTCAAATTTCACAATTAACTGTCTGCCAGACCATGCTGTCACTACAGATCACTACAGATGTCCCCTCTTCCCAGGCACCACATTCTCCTTTTTTTTTTTTTTTTTTAATCTACTGGATGCTTTCCTTCTGCTCCAAATGAAATCTTCCCATAGGCAAGCATCCTGCGTGTGTTTTAGGAAGCAAGGTTTTATACTTCTAATAACAGAAGCAGTCACATCACACAGTATTATGTACCGTAGTTTGACTTGTAAATAAGGTCACTAGAAGTGAAACAGTTATTTCTTGGGATCCAGTAATCAAAGCCAGGTGCTTGGTGGGTGTTTAATTTTCACATAAGTTAAAATTCGATCGGTTATGATAGAGGACTCTCTGCCCATTTCAAAGACAAATACTGCTGGTGCACATAACATTATGGAAAGATCAAACTTTCAAAATACTGGCTAATGAACAAGCATGATCAATACCAGCAATGACAAGATGTTTGTGGGTGAATTAGCCATTGCATTCTTTCATCAGTTACAGAACAGCCAATGAGACATGTCACAGGAATTTAAAAGACAGATGGGAAATAGAATAAGTTAATAGAAAGTAACTGCAGAATAATCACAAATTGATTCAGCTTATATTTAAAACCAAAGAATAAATATGAGTATGTCTTTAGCTAGGGATTTGGATTTCAGAAAAGCAAATTTAGACAAGCTAAGGAAGCTGATTAGCAGAATCGCCTGGACTGAGATGATACAGTGACTTGACAGTGGAATGAGAAAGGGATTTTCTATTGCTTAAAAAGCTAAAAGTAACAGAAAAATTTACCCCACTTTTTTATCTAATTAAACACCCTTCTTTAAAAAGATACTAAAAATATATAATTCAAAGCTATATAAACAGAAGTTATTAGGACATAAGCAAAAAAAAAACAAAAAACCTTGCAAGAACTAGAAAGGGAAAAGGACAGATCAGTAACTTTAGATTTCACAGGTCAAGACACACAAAGGTAAAAAAGGAAACTGCCAACATTGATCTGAGTTAGATTCTGCAAACAGCAAAACGCCCTCAAACAGCAAACTGCCCTTTGGCACAGCAGAAAGAAACAAGGGGAAAACTATCTGCTTATCTGGGTGGTGGGTTAACCTGTAGATTAAAGATTAGCTTGGTGTGATGCCAAAATTAAAGGAATAATGTACGTAGATTTTCAATATGGATCAGCAATAGCAATAAATGGGATCAAAATAAAAGCACGGAATTTAAAGCTACTACCTGTAGAGGAAAGAAAAACCGAGGGTAGAACTTTCAAATGAGTATGGGAAGGGAGGAAGTGGAATTAGTCTGCTTGCTAGAAATAATATCTGGCACACAATGTAAGATTTTTTGTGACCCAAATTTAGGAGGCATTCCAAATCAAATGTGGTAACTTATAAATGGAAACTACTTACAAGGCAAAGGGAAAGGAGAAACAGGATCAGGAAGCTTCTCCAAAAATGATCCAATCTATTATTTACAACTTTGGTTGTATGGCCTTTGTCAGCTTTGGAAGAAAAAGAGAACAAAAGAGATGGAATGGAGATAAATACAAAGGAGCTACAAAGGGTAATAGCTTAATTTCAATCCCAATTAACCATTAAATATAAGTGCTGCTTCAGGCTCTGCTAGTTCCCTGAAAAGTCCTGAAACAAGGAGAACATGGGAAGGAAAAGCAGGTAGCTATTCCAAGTATGTATTTTCTGTCACTTGTCGTGTCATGGACATTCAGATATATTGCAGTCACTTCCTCTTGATATTCTTATGCTGGAAGACATTTTCTTGTCCTAAGGGATTTTTTTTTAATATCCTGGAGCCAAGTAATTCCAGACATATCTACTTTCCTTCTTTCATCCTTTCCCACTGTTACTCTCATACTGTTCTATGTGATGATGCTTCCCGATTCTGTCAGTAATGCATTTGTCCTATTTGTGCAAACATCACTAATGAAAATGAACAAGGTCAGATCCTCCAGGAACCTGATGCTACTTCATCTTTAGGCTATTTCCCCTGCAGTCAGATCCTGGCTGTGCTCTGCTTCCCCCTGGTAATCCCAATATTTCCAACCTGACTGCAGTACTGAAATCTAAAATAAATGATGATCAAAACTGGTATGGAGCCCCTAAACTCTTATTGAAACTCATTTCCAGCCTCTGTCAGGACTTGCAGGGGGACTGGACCAGGACCCTCTCATAGCCTATCAAGCCTGAACCATCCTATGGAGTTGTGAGGCACTTAAAGGGCCCTGTCACAGCCCTGGGAGACCCAGCAGTGGTGCTGTGAAGGGGCTTGAAGCTGCACAAGGAGAGCAGCAGGAGCCACATAGCAAGCAAGGCTGACCTCTGTCAGACATCTGCTCTCTGAGTATTGTACAGCATCCAAGTAAAAGCTGCCCTGAGGCTATTCTGACTCTCATGCAGTCCCCTGGCAGGTCAAAAAACACAGGGAGACATATGAAATTAACTTGTGTTCACTCTATCGCTGCAGAGTGCTCCTACCCTGAGCACAGGAGAATGAGGAGCAGTGCGCTGCCCCTTCCCTGTCTGAAGTTGATTTGCCTTCTCTCCTCTGGAAAGCAAGACAAGTGAACAAAGAAATCAAATAAACACAGGTCTGCTGACCCCAGGGATGATGTACTATGAAAAAATAAACCTGAGCGTTGCCAAAGAGCAGTTCTCTGCCCGCTGCTTCTCCAGGCCTGCTGTGTGACCTGAAGAGAGGGTGAAGAGAGAAAGCTCTGTGGTGGTCCATGCAGTTCTGCTCCAGCAAGCAGCCCTAGGCCTGAAGCATCCCCTGACAACCCACAGGTGTACACCGTCTAGACAAATACTGAAAGAAAGCTGAAGAAATATTCCAGTAAATGCCAAAGATTAAAAAAAAAAAAAAAAAAAAAAAAAAGTATTCTGAAACAGTAAATTTTGCATTTTGCTTTAGAGAAAACTTTGGTATATGTATTCAAAGAGAGTTTTCTTGACCCCATTTGAGAGAGCTCCAAGGTTGCAGAAGTCCCAGGGCTGTGTCCAAAGAGCCAGGAAAGAAGCAGAGACAAAACCTTCCTGTTTCAGAACATGAAGGCCCCAGCTGAGTGCATGCTGCTGCCACGCACCCTGCCACAGCAAGAGTTTGCTCCTCTCCTGGGTGTGGACAAGGGCTTGACTCAGGCACATCCTTCTGCAGCACAGCATAGAAGTATGTAACATGCTCCTTAAGTGAACAGGAAAAGAGATTTAAATCCAACTATTTTTCCAATGAGATGCGATTTCCACAAAGTTGAAAACTCCCTTAGGAAAATTCAGATTCAGCTTTACCATTTTTAATTTCTACCAGAAGACCTAAATTAAACAATTTGCCTGAATGGCTTTGGCATTAATTTCTGTCTTTTTCATCTGTTCAGTGCTCCATGGGTACCGTTGCTAGGTACCTGATGACTCCATGGTCTCTGGATGTGCTGCCTGAACTGCATACCTCGTGATGTACTGGCTGCTTAGCCAGGAGGACTCATTGCTCCAGAACAGTTCAGCTCATTTCAGAAATATCTCAATGACAAGCATTTCTGTTTCTCCTTTAAAACACAATACCAAAATGCTGGAATTTGCCTCCAGGTAAAAATCTGTTCTCCTATTATTTCTACCTCTATTTGAATAAACAGAAAATGAAAATCAGCACCTCCCTGCTCGTTTACATTGGCAGTTACTGGCAGTTACTTTGGTACAAAGACAGGATTGAAGGCAGGCTCATTTTCAGCTTATTTTGATTTCCCACATGAAACCAGCCCAAACCTTGGAGATCCATTACCTAAAGGGCTTTGTCACTGATCTGAGCCAGACCATACCTGCAGCCCCCAGGACAGCAGGGTAGTCCATGGAGGGTGGCAACTGGTAAATATCTGCAACAGCATACCAGCTGCTTCTATAAGAACTATCAAATGAAAAACAAACAAACAAAAAAATGGTAACAGAAGCTCAGAGCTGGCCCCCACCCCTTCTGGCTAAGTTGTCAATAGACATTCACTGAGCACATGGTGTGCTGACACCATCGTGTTTCTCTACGGCTCAGTGGCACTGGGAGTTTAGATTTCCACTAAACAAAATCACAAAGCAATAACAACAAGTGGAACCAAAAGTACAACTCCACCCTTCTGATCAATGGCTCTACAGCTGATACCCGAAGACTATCTTCACACTTAGTGTTTTCCAAAATTTTATCCAGAAAAGCAAGTGTTATCACTGCTAAGTGAAGTACATTGAGGTTAACACACTGCAAGGATCCTCCTGGGCAAGAAAGAACTCGTCCACTAGGAGCCTTTCCCCTGCCCCAGCTGTTTGCTGGAATATTCCACACTAGTGCAGCCATTTGCTCTTACAGGCCTTGGTTTTGATACTCAAGCTGGGTTATGCTGAAGGGGTAAAGTTCTGTAGCATTTTCCAGCATAAGATTTGGCAACATCAAGAGCAGAGTCAAAGGTTATCTCATTTTCTGGCTTGTTTTTAAAAAGTTAGATATTGAGATCCTAGAGCACTTTCTGGGTCTGCTTATGACCAGAGGATTCAAAACATGTTTCTAGACGCTAAGCTTTTTCTGGACATTATTCTTTTCTACTTAGTATTTTTTCAGACATGACATTCAGCAGGAAAATGATTCCTTCTTACATTTTTGTGGGAGTTACGCAGCCCAAATTATTGCACTGAATTTATGGAGTAAAGCACCATGAACCAACTCTGCAAACCAGCAAAAAGGAAAGCTCAGCTCCTAAGGTACAGAGAATGCAGCAACTGACATCCTAGAGATTCTATATTAGAATACAAGAGAGAAAACAAATGGAAATTGCACTCCATTTTACTCTCTGAATACTGTGAATAGGTGAAATGTTAAGGCAGGGTTGTTATGGCAACAGGATAGCTACTTCAAAAAAACCCCACAGTCTTGTTTCTGCACAGATTGCTCCAACAAGGTAAGGCTAGAGGGGTGAGATGGTGTCTTTCAATAAAATAACTGATGCAATGGGGAAAAAATATATCAAACAAGCTTTTGGACGTATCAAGCTTCTTGAAGAACAGTTTGTGCTCTTGAACGTTTGTCTCCTTTATCCAGTTATTTCACTTGCCCTCAGAAGACCTTCACATAAAACACTTCTTACTTATGTCTTTAGTCTGTCTTGGCTACAGCAGTGCTCTTGTGACAGACTGCCACAATGAGATGCATTGCTGCTTTCAGAAAAGCTGTGTGGGGGGAGTCTGCAGCTAGCTATCAAAAAGCAGCTGGACAAGAATGACAGAATCTAGTATCCTGTATATACAGAGTTCAGCTTAATAGAAATACAGCGAGTGTCACAGTAGTTTCCTTGATCAAAATGTATCTGGAAAAGTAAAAATAAGTAATAAAAAGAAAGTGACCATCTACCCTAAGCTTTCCTCTGGTTATTTTACTTAAGACGTGGTGCTCTGCAGCAGCAGTTTTGGGTGGGAAGAGAGTCGTACGCTGTAGAGGGACGTATCGAAAAGATAGATCATGAAGGGAAGGAAAAGACGTCAAGTTGGAACTAAGGTTAAGATAATGAAATGAGAAGAACTTAGAGAAATGTTGAAGTCCAGTTGGCAAAGTGGGAGGATGTTGAGTCACTGTTGGACATAGACACAAAGTCTAGAATTGTGAAGAAGGGTAATGCCTCTTTCCTGAGTGCTGCTGTTCCGCAGGAAAGAACGATACTGCTGCTTTGGTGGTGCTCCTCAGATTGGGCCTGGCAAATATACAAGCTGAATTTGACCTGTTTGCCATCTGCACCACATCGGTGCATACTCTGTTCCACAAAGAGAAACTCCAGTTACTTCAGAACCAGATTGAAGTTTCAAGCCCTTCAGGACTGTCAGGCTTAATTCATTTTTTCCATACAACTCTCCAGGAGACAACTCAATGATTTTTCTTACATTTTTGTATTACGCCACTTTAGATATTTGTTGGCCTTTATGCATAAAGAGTGTTCTGATTGGTTGAGCAAGCACACGAGGTAGCCCCAGACATGTGGGAGAAGAGGATGTATGACCACCTGTGGGTTGCAAAGGATAGGCCAGTGTTGGCTGGTGTTCTGGCAGCAGCGGCAGCTGGGTGGGAGTGAGGGCTGGGGAGAAAGAGTAGCAGGAGTCAGAGCCCTACTGGCTGCTGGAATTAAATTAAATTCTGGAAAGGATTTCAAATGCCCCAGCCATTATGGACTTTGGCAGAAAGCTGTGGTAGATGGTGAATGATTAGGAGTGATTTGGCTCAGAGTATAACACTGCAGATGAGTGCTCTGAAAATCTCAAATGCATTGGAAAGGGAAAAAAAGCACAGAAGATGTTTTGTGATGAACCAGAGCTTGAGGTGAGTATTTGGAGCTGGGGTTGACCTGGAATGCTATGCCATACCAGTGCCCAACTGGGACCCCACAAGCAGAATACACAGAGATTTGGAGTAATGAAAGTTCATCACTGGGTCAGCTCTCCTTGCTCCACATCATGCAGAACAGCTGTCTTGGGCTGCACACCAGCCAGGATAGAGATTTTTTAGAATCTTTCATGAACAAAATGGTAATGGGCTCATTTTCTTTCAGTGCTTGTTCTGCTTGAAAACAACAGCATTTAAGGCAGTGGCACGAAGTCTGTTTAGCAGCAGTATGGAAAAGATACACATTTCTCTTCACTGTGTCCTGAGAAGTAACTTCTGAGAAGCAACTGTTAATTTTAAAAGAGGACGCACTGCTTCAATGGATTAAAACCTTAGTAAGTCATTTGTGTGCTCTTCCTTGCCCTGTCAATGGTTTTCCATGTGACATGTTCAGCTGGTCCAGAGTTTTCTGCACCTGGTGACCTGGAATATATATGAGCAGATTTATCTCATCTAGAATGGACTCCGTATTTTTGTACTCAATAACCTTAAATTAAAGGATGCCTTGCCTTGCACATCAGCTCTCGTTTTGTAGGTGCTCCTGGATTAACTGCTACACAGGATGGATTTAACAGTAGAAAGTGATTCTTCATATCCATCTTGGAGAGAATCATAATGGAATGCACCAAAATACAGCACAGCAGCCACACCAACATCTTATGACTTCTAAAGGTCCATGACTTGCCAACGACTCTGCAAGGGCTGTCTGCTCGTAGCACACAGAAATACTGTAAGAACTCTTACCTATTTGCAGACAGCAGCTTCCTGTCTTGATGTTTACAGCAATGAAAATGCTCTTTCCAAGTACTTTGAAAAGGCTTTATGGCACAGTGTAGAGCAGACAAATGTAATACTGTTGATACCAGCGTAAAACTGAGTGTAACATGAGCAATTGAACCCATAATTGCCCTTCAGCCCCTAGCTTCTTTTTACTTAAGTGGTGCTTTGTATATATTAGGTACAAAAATGAAGGACTAGATATTCTGCTTCAATTTTATTTAGTATTAAGTACATATTTAAGGCAAGCCCTTGGGCTGTTAAAACCTCTTCAGATAGAAGACTTTTAATAACTGAGAACAGATATGAACAAGCCATTACATGACTGAACTAAAAAGTGAATGATTAAAAGAAAAAAGACAGAGACATATTTCTAATTTTAATAAAATCACAGTGCTTTTCATGGCTGTTTTTAAACCTGAAAAAGCAAGCCTTTGCTTCCCAACTGCCTTGTTTGTATCTTCAGACTGCAACCCCTGATTTACATTTATGCTCTGTTTATGCCTGGGCTTCTACCACAGCCATATCATTATTCACAGTTGTCTTTTATTCCACACTGAGCTTGTGCTGCTTCTGATCACGACATGGAGCATTTCTATGGATACAGCAGACTCCAATGTGGTGTGACAGGACTTTCTAATAATTCATGGGCTCTATTAAAAACATATATATGCTCAGCCATACTGTCCAAAGCCTCTTTGCATGTATAATTGGGCATTATTCCTAACTGAGATATGTATATATTCACAGAATATTTTAAAATCATGAGAACAGAACAATTAAATGATGTACATATCATTTAATTTAATTTTTAAATGGTACCTGTACTTTCCATGTAAGCTTTTTTCCCCGAGGAAATGAGAAGATTACAAATATATATTTGTAGAGTTTTCATTATCATTTTTCTTTTATTTCTACACCTTTCTGTTACTAATGTCACCTTCACAGAAACAGATGCAGCAATTAACATTACCAACTGTATGTTATACCTGAAAATAGGCAATTAACCAAGGTGTTTTTTCTTAATTAGAAAATAAAAATGATGCGTTTTAAGGTGTGATATTAGTCATCATGTGACCTTAGAGAAGCAAGATGACAGTCTACTTCTGCATTCCTGCGAAGTCTCCCAATAAAATTAATTTCATGGAGTCCTACAGTCAAAGCTTCTCTGAAATTATCTACCACTACAAAGACGCCAGGTTCATCCACATCCCCCCTAAAGCAGTTTCCACTGAAAAGAAAAAAAAAAAAGCTGACACAGCATACTTCTTTTTGAGAGTAGATGCAAAACCAGATGGTGTATTCTTGGAGTGAAAAAGCACTTCCATACTTTATGGAGTGCCAAAAGATATAAATTCCTGGCCAACAGCTCTGAGGGCAATTTAACAATCCCAGGGATGCTATAACTGCATGCCCGAGTTTGGAGGCTGGTGTTGACTTTGGATCGTTGATCTTGGTCTACAAAGGGAAAGCTTTCCTGCTTGACACCCAGCAGTAAGATGCTGAGCCCAGAGAGAGGGTACAGCAGCTTCAGTCTGGGCGTTGAATACAGCCCAAGGTATTTACAGGAGATGAGTGGCCTGGAAGCACCCAGGGCTGCACCCTTTGGCTTTGAATAGTTACACGATAGAGCCGTTGAACACAATAAAGCTCTACAGCAGCCCTGCTTTATATTCTCCACATGAAGCCGCCATTCATGCAATAACCCTTACTCATCTACTCTGGCTCCTGTTCTCATTCCTTCTATCTCTTGCCAGTCACTTTCTTCTTGGAAGCAAGAGATCATTATCTCTGATTTGAATGCAAAACTGTTTACCTGCCTGCAGCAGATTTTTAAAAGGAAGAATCACCATATTTATTTTAACTGACTGTAAATTGCCGTGCTTTGATTACCTGCAGCACTCTAAATTTTCACATACGCAGTAAAAATGAAAACAGTAAGTCTTTCACTTAGTTTCAGCTGGAATTGAACTGCTTTCTTCAGAGCGTCTGGTGTGATGCTGTTTTTGTTCTAGAAGAAAAACAATGTTGACAACACATTGATGTTTATAGTTGCCTCTAAGCAGGGTTGTATAGAGCCAAGACCGTTCTCAGCAAAGGGCCCAAGGAGCTGAGAGGGAACAGAATCAGGACATCTGACTTAAAATGGCCAAAGGGATATTCCATGTTATACTGACATCATGCAGAAGGAGTTTTGAAGGAGGTGAGAGTGCAAATCACTCTCTTCTGCTGCTTGGGATCCAGATGGGCATTGGTCAAGGGACGGTGAACAATTGCTTATGCATCACTTGTTATATATACATATGTTTATATATGTATTTCTCACAACTATGATTCTTTTCTTGGTCTTAGTAATAGCTTTATCTCAACCTATGAGATCCACTTTCTTTTTTGCCCGATTCTCTCTCCCATCCCACCAGGAACAAGAGAAAGCAAATGACCATGTGATGCTAAGCCACCTGCCAGGTTAAACCACAACAGTCTATTTGCCAACATTTTCATCACTCTTAACACCAGCAACACATCTCTTATTTAACCACCTGGCTGGAAAGCAGCCATAGCAGCAACAAATCATTTCTCTCCTAGCACTGAGATACTGTAACATTATAGTGTGATGGAAAGAACAGCAGTAAGAGCAGGGTAACAAAACCCTATGCAACAGCAAGTGAGGATATGTCCAATGCAACAGCTGCAGGCACAGAAACAAACAGGGGAAGAAGAAAAATAAATAAATGAATAAATAAAAGCTGCTTACCCTTAGAAGACCTCAGGTAAACAGGGAACCCCAGCAAGGTACCCCTACCTTCACTGCCAACCCTTAAGTGAGGTCTGGGAAGGGGTGGATCCTGGCTCCACCACTTCTGGTCACTCAGCTACATTGCATGCACCTGAGCTCCTCTGGGTTGGTTCTGCCTTCTCACTACATGCTCAGTCACTGTTTCAGGCCATGACTTGGCATTACCCCTACAGATACTCAAGAAAATCTTACTGAAAAAGTTGGGAGACGCTTTCCCCTTCCTTCTGGGGGACATCAAAACAGATGTATATTCAATATAGAGGTTTATCTTCATCATTTTGGTCATTAGCCATAATTATTCACTGCAAATCTGTGTCCTGAAGCCTGAGATAGATATTTCCTATTAAATGTTAATACAATTGTGCAAGTCTGTAAGGAAGCAAAATTTATTTTGTTGATTAAGGGCACTGTAGCATATGGCTCTGCCATTACCATGACAGTACCTTTTCACACTTCTTGTCAGCAGTAGAGGATGTGTCATGGGAACGTAGTAGTTTTGATAAATTATGGAAATAACTTTGGCTGTAAACAAAGGGATGTGGAAACTGAAACTTTTTATGGCTACAATAAAAGTATTTCAGCAAAAGATGAAAGAGGATTTTGAGTAAAAAGTAGGCACTGACATCCACAAACACAATATAAGATCTAGAGTCAGCTTAGGATATTGTCTCAATCCCAGCCATGAATTGTAGACAGTGCTTAGCCAAAATGTACGAGATATAAGGGAAACAAGGCATAGGCTTCCCCTGGCAGCATTTCCAGCCTGCCTTTGCAGATCTTGCAGCCACACCTTCATTTAGGACAAAGCTGGTAAAATAAGACCCTGAAGTTTTACTACCTTGGAGGAATCAAATCCAAACAGCAGTGCAATCTGGCCTTGGAAGACCACTCTTGCATTGTTCAGCATTCCTTGAACGTCTTCTCAGCTCAGCATGTACAAGCTGGAAATAAATAATGAGATGAGAAAATGGATTTGGAGACCAAGAAGAGATCTCTTTTTTTTTTTTTTTTTTTTTTTTTTTCCCTCTCCTTTTTTTTTTTTTTTTTTCCTTTTCAGAATTTACAATAGAAGAGCGAGCTCTGAGGCTGCATGATCATTGTGCTTATTCAAAGAAGTAGAGCACAGTTCTTCCCTTCCTGCTTGATTTATTGCCAGTGAACAGAAGTCTATGTGTGGGTCTTGATACATGTGTTCAGTGGTCAGTATAATATTAATTGACTATTAGAAAATGCGCATTAGTTTCACAGCCAGGCTGCAAAACAAAATGTATTTTCAACTCCTTTATTTATGATTTTTTCCTTTTTATTAATAAAAGAAGTCTGATACTATTATTCTTGTTGACATCAGTGGGATCACCCAGGCAGCGGGTCTGTTGGGTATGTATGAGGTTATCAAACAGCAGGCTCTGGAACCAGCCTAAATTTAGGAGTGAGAGTCCTGCAGCAACCAGAGAGCAAAGCAAGATGTGTGCAATGAGAGGAGAAAGGGATGCTGCTGGGATAAACAGCAGAAGGAGGGGCAGGCCAAGTGGGTCTGATTGGAGGTAAAAGGAAACATCATGAAAGGATGAAGGTAGAAATAAGTAGGGGGGGAGGGGAAAACAAAACACAATAGAGAATGGAGGTGGTGCCTGGCACTCTCCTTGCTTACTGCTTTAATCCAGACTGATCATAAGTTTGCCTGCTATCCAGGAATAGCATTGATATGCCAGCTGCAAGGAGAAAGAGAAATGTGATGTTTTTAATTTAGCTGTTGCTTCCTAAAAGTCTTTTTGTTTTTAAACCAGCAAAAATAAGCTGTAAGAAATGAATTGCTAATGAAAATATATTTTAGTGTATTAGGTAGGTATACATTAGCAAATACCTGGAAATGGGGCCTCAGACGTCTCTCTTCATGGGATCCTGATCATTTAGGCCTTATTCATTTGATAGCTGTTTTGGTCACCTTGACTTTAATTGCTTTCTCTTTGGTACTCCAGTACTAAAACTGAGGGTGACAACCCCAACCAGTTCTAACCAGCTGCCATAACAATGAATATACAGTACATTCAGATATGAACGTGAGCAACCCAGAATACCATGAAGAAAATGATAACTGTGTTCAGCCCAGTACTTACGCAGCATGCAGGGAGCAGCCGAAAGGGCATACTAACAGAAACTTCCCTTGGAAAACAGAGTCAGGGATCACTAAAGTAAATGAGCCATCAAGTACAGTGTGAATGTTTTACTTACCTGCATTTCCTTAGAATACCCCTGTTATCATGTTGTTGTTCCTTAATTTCATGTCAAGTTTTGGGCAAAATATGCATCTCTATTCTGTGCTTTCACAGAAATGTAGCAGTGCCCTGCATGGCTCCAGCTGACCTTCAGAGGAACAGCCACCCAATGGCTTTCAGAAAAGTCTCAACACATCAACTTTGGGTTGTTTAGAGCTCAGGAACAAAATACCACCCTTTGCAGGGAGCAGTTCTAGGGACACTTATGTGATCCAGCTCATCAGAAGTGCCAAGCGCACACTTAAATCATTATGAAATTAGAGGCATGATGAGGGCAATGAGGACCCTCTAATGGATTAATTGCATTAGCATGGGAAAGTGATGCTGCTGAGCTCTGTAGTGCTTAGACCACAATAATGAGACCTTGATGTGCTGGTGAATCAGCAAAGCAGCAGAGGCAAAGCAGCTGCTGGTCTGTGGAAATCAGGGCCATTAGGGCAGCTGAGCATCCTCATGCCAAAGAGATCCTTCTTTCAAAAACGTTGACAGAAACAGAAGGGAAAAAATAACACAGCAAATCACCTGCTGCTCAGTTTATCTGAAGCTGGCAAATGAGGTGTTTTCAAACATAGTGCACCAGTATCTCATGACCTCGTGTCTCTAAAATATTGATATGAATATTACTTTTAACCTGAAATGTAGTCTGCTCTTTTGTTGACTTCTGGTTGATGTAAATATGTATCAGAGCAAGCACCAGGTAACATGGGTTAGCCAAAGTGCTGCTGTAGCTCTGAGATCCCGGGGCTGAGATTGAAAAGAGAAATGGAATGGAAACATGTGAAAGTGAGAACATATGTAACAAACAAGTCTGTATCTTTTGTTTCTAAAGGATATGGGTTTTGTTTCTGGCTGCAGCATTTTTGTGTTCTCTTCTGCTTCATCCATTAGCAACATATTAAAAAAAAAAAAAAAAAAAAGAAATGAAGACATAAAAAATATTTTTGAACATATACACATATTTATATTTAACAAGGAAATTGTTCTATAATTGGCAGAGAAATTAAGATACTTCTTCTCCAATAAGAAAACCAAGTTTAAAGCCTACAGGAAGTTTATTTGTGCAGAGCTTGCATGCTGTTAGATGTAATGTGAGAGTGGAAGAACAGTCAAATTTCACAGCAGGGGTCCTATCCAGGAGTTTGATTATTTGTTTATGCTATAAATCACTATGTAAGTCCCTGTAGTTGGAGTATGCAAATGCTTTAAAAATTTACTAGTTTTAAATATCTTTCTGAATGAAAATATGAGAAAAACAGACAACCCATAAAATTGTTAATAAAAGCCGTTTCTTGGTGAAGCAGAAGAAAAATTAATATATTTAGGCAGTCCGGGAGAATTTAATGGTGAAACTAAATTTTGGGGATTCACATGGGCCCTAAGTCAGCACAGCAGTAAGAAGGAGGAAATCTTTGAATTGCAAGTGGTGATTGATGTGCCTGAAGCGTTGCTTTGCTGCATGCTTGACTGACACAGGAGCCACTGTTGTAAGCCAGAAACGGTGAGGGATGCTGTCCTTTGGTGGTGCTTTGTGGGGCCCTTTCCTTATTTTCTGTTGTAAAGAGCATCATCTGATTTTTTTACCAGTTCTGAGAAAGAGCCAAGTTTTCTCCTTTCTAGGTACTTTCTTCTGCTCCAGCCATATGTACTTACCTATGACAATTTGTAATAGTATTTTGCACTATGTAGCTTCTGTTCAGTGAAATGTTCAAGTGTTTAACTGCTTTTGCACACAGCAAAACCCTAACATGCTAATGGCCAAGCACTTGCATTAGTTCTTCCTTCACTGAACACTCTACAAGCCAAACTAACCAACCCTGAAAAGTAATTTGTGCATACTTACGCTATAGAGTGCATTTCACTATGTTATTAAATTCAGTTAAACATCAGTAGTGGAAGAATCATAATCGAATTTTCTACAGTATTTCATGACAGCTACAACTTCACAAAAAATAGTTGCTGTCATGAAAGATATTTCTGTAGAACAGGAGATTGTATACTAATTTTAGAAATAGAATAGGTAGGTCACTCTAAAAGTAATGCCTCCTATTTATTTCCAAGGAAACTACAACAAAGAGCACAATAACACTTTCTGATAGAGCAAATTCTCAGCTACAAAACACTATTTTTCAATGGAGTCATCACCATTAGCTATGCATTTTCACCAGCCATGAACAAGAGCCTGCATGCCACACTTATTAAAATCAGTACCAGCTGAGGTGACGCACTGTTTAGCACTACTGCTAAAACACCACCCACCTCCTCACTGTGCTCAAATCCACTGCTTGGTCTTCACAAACGTACAGCAAGTATCAATGAATGTCAATGGTTGCAATTTTTTCAGCATAGAGGAATTCACTGACACGTCTTTGCTTCATCCACACTTCCATGTCAGACAGCATGGTGTTTGACTATCCCTCTGCTGCCATCTATCACACAGCAACAACATGTAATGGAATATTGGCGGGAAGGCTCGACTTTTTCTGCCACACCAACATCTGCCTCTGGTGTTGTGGGCCAACAATAAACAATAAAATAGGAGGCATTACTTTCAGAGCAGCTTTCATATCTTCATTCAGCCAGAGGTTGCATTACATGTCTCTGTAAGCAGAAATTTCTTTTCCTGAATTATCCTCCTTTCAATAAATCTCTGTCCCAAGTATTGCACAGACATGTAGCCTCAAATTCAGCTTGTCTACTCCAGCAAGTGAAAATGGCTGTTGCACAGTACCTACAACATCAGCTCTTCAGGCTTATTTAAGTCTTCAGCCTTTGGTAACTATAAAGCAAACAGAAAACTTCATTGCCTTTCTTGCACCACTGAAAATTTCCCTGTATGTAATTTGGAGAACTATACATATATATGCTTGGCACATATATAAATCTACATATATCATTTTGAAAATATAAAAGCATCTTCATCTTCCAGCATCTTCATGCTGGACTTGAATCACCAAGACATACTGGTCCTCATCCCCACGTGGGCTCCATCACAGTGCAGGGCATGGCCACCCCTCAGCTCCCTCCTCCAAGAGCTCCTCAGCAGGGCATGGCCAATGCCCATTCCTCTCACAATGACACCAGGAGAGCTCCAACAGCCAGCTCTGTGGCACCTTCTTATTCCATAAGTTTAGTCAGGAAGACTGTTGACTCCTTTTTAGAGATGAGGTGGAAACGATGATGATCACTTTCCTGACAGGCAATAATTTCTTCTTAGCAAAGCCATTAGAACCATCAAGCGAATCTGCAGCACAGTACATAAAGTAATTTCAGGGATGCATCTTATTTACCTGTAATGAGGCTGGTTTGTTTTAGCCTGTTCTGTCAGTCACTGCTTTAGAAATACAGATTACATTTATTCTGAAAAAACATATCCCATCCATTTTACACTGAGTCTTTTTTTGGAACACAGTTTATCAGAGTAGTGTAAAATCCCCTGAATTTTCAGTAAATATTGAAGTCAGTGACCTAACAAGTTATGTGATACAATCAAGTGACACGTTTCTCTTCAGTTACATACACCATTTTGTTGACTTCCCAGGGAGCTTAGCAAATACACTAAATAAAGACTTACATCAGTGACATATATCTATGCAAGCAATGACTGAAAATGATCTCGTCACCCAATCATTTTATTGAAGTCCTGAAAGTAGTCCACATAGCATAACAGTCTGAATTCGAAGTGAATGAATTTATTCATAAGACAATCCTTTAGCAGGAGAGTGCAGCAGGGCTTACTTTTCTATGATACAATATTTTCTCTTTCCAAGACAGTGGCACACAGCTGAAAATAAGCAAAATGGGTCAAAACATACTTAAAATTACAGAAAATCTGCCTTTCAATTGTACCGTATGGACTGGCCTGACTTCTAAGGAGCCCACCAACTTTCTTTGTCACTTATTCCTTAGGAAACTTCTTCCCTGCAGGAAGTTTTATAATGATAAATTTTAACTCTGAAAAATTCAAATTGCATTAAAGTTTCCATTAAAGCTTTAGGAGATTGCCAGTGCCATCATTTCAGCTTGGAATGGCCACAATCAGTAGCTGTTTCTTATGGGTACCATGTAGTTTATTTTCTTCTATTATAGAACTCTGTGCATTCTCATTTTTCTACTTTGAGAAGACTTCAATTAAAAGTCTATCTTCTTTCCTAAATATAAAAATAAACATTTAATAGCACAGAGGAAATGCAGCCCTGAGCCCTCTTGCTCAGAGACAAGGTATAGCTTGTATTTTCTAGAATTCTCAGCATGAATTAGCTGGAATCATTAAAGCTGTGGATTGGAGAAATACTGCTATCCGCCTAGTGCTGGGGACATTTAGCATGTAGAAATTAGAACTTGGAAGACATTCAAAATAGAAAGAGAAAAAAGAAAACCAAACAAATCCACACTTTCACATTTTAAACTCACAACCATGCACAAAAAGAAAAATGCCCACAGTCACATCACCCTGAAAATTCACATTATCTTGGTTATATTCTGTGATAGAGAGCAATTCACTCAGTTGTTCTATGCTTCCTGTGCTCGTGCTCTGTGTTTTCTCTTTCTAAGTTGTCCCTTCTGCAGTCAGAATTTCTCAGTAAGGGTCCCCCAGATCTTCCTCCACAAAACACAAGTAGCTCAAAACGAAATGCTAACCCAAATATTGGTTGAAGAATTTTGTGCTACACAGGAATTACTTGAGTTGGAAGGAACCCTTAGGGGTCATCTAGTCCAACTCCCCTGCAATGACCCTTGTCTGCCCTGCAGTAGTGATGCACAAGAAGCCAACAGCATTCCACCAGAGCAAAACAGATGTCATAGAAGAAGGCACAGTCTTAAAGCATTCCCCCTTATTCTGCTCTTGTTGCTCATCAGCTGGTGATGACCCCTCATTTCTCTGCACCCTTCTGGAAAGCAGTATCAGTCTAAAGGCTCACCTGAGAGCGCCTACTATCTGCCTTATAAGAGTTGCAGAAGTGTTGGTCATTTTGGATAGTTCTTGCTTGATCTATTGTGATGCAAGAATTAAAGTAGCTTGATTTTTGAAGGGTGCAAGAGTGTATGCTCTCACTGCTTTCTGTTTCTGAGCAGAGTAGCTGAATTCCGGTCACTTGCAGCAAAAAGTCGAGTTCTTTCCATAGTTCTTTATCTTGCTTTAAAGGCAATTGTTTGCTTCTGCCAGCTCGTAATTGCACAGAAAGGTGGATGTCTGCAAGTGCGAAGGGAGGTTTTCTATCATTATGCCTAATGGTTGTTCCGCTCTGCTGGTGATTATTCATCTGCCTGTGATGTTTCCTGCTCTTGCCAGAAGACTTGCGGCAGGTCAGATTTGCCTTATATGTCTTTCACGGAATCATTTGTTTTCTCTTCCAGGAAAACATCAACATCTTAATGCAGTTTATTCCTCTGATTAATGAGAGAAGTAAATCCACCCATTTTTTTTCTGATTTACGTTCATTTTACTCAATAAGCTGCAGATGCAGGTGTTCAAGAAATTGCTGTGTGAAAAAGAAAGCATTTTTACCTGATTAGTCTCACTTTTTCCTATTACTTGCTACAGGAAACAAAGGTATTTGGAGAAGTGCACTTTTCAATAATCAAATATGTTTGGCAAAGTGATATTTAGTCTCTGTGCTTTGCTGTGACCCACCAAGAGGCAGCTGGCTTTTGACTGCCACAAGCAGGAGTTCTGGCATTGTGGAATGTAAAGGATGACCACCTCTTTGTGAGCACCAAGACCATGCCCAGAAAACCACCATCTGCTTCAGAGACCAAAATCCACATTCTCTAACTAGTCCATTTTGAAAGACTACTCTAGTAGTAAACCCTGTATAACTACACAATTTCTTACTAATTGTGACGCAAGCTAAAAAAAGCCATGATATTTATGGGAGCAGTGCCATGGAAATGGGTGGAGAAAGATGAATTTATAGGATATATATTTGATCCTAACCATACTGATGAAAAGTATGAAACCGCATTGTAGCTGACTTCTTGACATCCTAAATACTTGAAGTAGACCCGTCAGCTGTACGGGGCACTCCCCTCACACTCTCTGGTTTTGGCAGACAGTTTTACACTTAAAAGGAGTTTAATTTCTTTGAGCCTTAAAGATAAAGCCTCTTGCCTGAATTTTTAGCAGGAAGAACTCAACTGTCTCTCACTGAATAAGTAATGACCCAATACATCTTAATCAGAGCATATGTCCTTCACAGACCGAAGGTCTTTTGAAATTTCACCCACAGCCCATTTGTAATGTCTGTTTGGCAAAGTTTAGCACTTGTTTGGTACAATCAAAAATGCAGACTCATTTCAGCATCTTCTCCCTTATGCTTTCTCTGAAGGACAGAAAGTTACTAGCCCAGATCTCTTGTCTGGTTTAAATACATATCAAATGTAGGATTTCTCACAGGAGATACACAAACTGCTTGCTACCTCTTTTCTTGTATGGTTCATATCCCTGTCCCTGCTTATCAAGGAGAAGGCTTCTGTACTGTCTTCCTATATAACTTACATCAAGCTTGGTATCTTTGTCCCTAGTTTTGCATGACAACGGAAATACTTGTTCAAGTGCAAACCTTATTGCAAAGTTTTGAAAAGACAATTGTTGAATAACTTAATTTTCATCATTTAGTTTGTTTCGCCTAATGAACTTCATTTTTCTTTTCCAAGGACACAATCTGTTAATTAGTTCACCTGCTCATTCTCATTCAATGAAAACAATGAGTCCTCAGAAGGGATTTCTTCACAACATTCTATCAGATCCTCTCCATTGTTACATTTCACTGAGAGGGTGATGAGGTCCTGGAGCAGGCTGCACAGAGCTCCATCTGTGGAGGTGCTCAAGGCCAAGTTGGATGGGGCCTTGGGCAGCCTGATCTGGTGAGTGGCAGCCCTGCCCATGGCAGAGGGTTGGAACTCGGTGATCTTTAAGGTCCCTTCCAACCCAAGCCATTCTGAGAGTCTATGATTGTACAGTGGTGTGTTTAGCTGAAGTGTAGTATTTGGCAGAAGACATCAACATACCATCGATGTGATGACCAGCAACTACAGAAAACAGACTTCTGCAGCAGGAATTGAGACCTTAGCAACAAAAAACAAACCCACCTTCTCTGAAAGAAAAAATAGTTATTTCTGTACAGCAAATGCAAAGCCAGAAACTTCAGCAGGGAAGCCTAACAGATTTGCTTCTGGATAAACTTCATCATCCTGTAAAACTTTCCTCAGGATTGATTGTGTGGGTATGAGCAAGAGGCTCAACAAGATAAATATTGCCGTGCAAGTGGATGATCTGTCACTCACCCTCCTCAGGTTTACTGGAGACTGGGCCTCACTTGGTTTCTGCTGGAATGAGATATAATGTTCTGGCAACACTGAGTTGTTTTTTTTTAAGGATGGAAAATTTCATGCAATAATTAACCACCTCTTGCTGCTTGGCTTGCTGAAATAATAAGGGTAATTGAATAACATGCTTATGGGTGTAAGCTGACTGCCTGCAGGGCTCTGGAAGGATGTATCTTCCCTGTACACCACACAGCATAATTGGATGGGTAATAGCTGTTATGGGAGCCTTCCACCTTCCTCTAGAATATCAGTGCAGAAGGCACAATGTCAAGTTAGATGAACAAATGATTTAATCTGGTATGGCAAATCCTCTGCCCCTGCAGTGCCATAGTGAGCAACCGGCTAGACTGCAGGATGTGTGCCTGCCGTTGTGTAATGAGGTCCTGGGTAACCTGGGTCATTATTTTTAATCTGAAATGCCAGCAAAGGCCCCAAACTTCTGAGAATGCTCATCTCTATGGCAACCCCCATGCAAAGTATTGTTCAGTTCTGAATTAATATGTATTTATGCTTAAGCGAGAACCAGGAGTGACTATTCCTGGTTTTACAAGCATACCATCTCCTGAATCCCTTTAATCTTCTCTGTGTGCTGTTGAATGTCAGGTAATGGAGAGGCACAGTGTGAGCTCAATTAGTTTAAAATCTTATCAGTGTAATTGGGCAGGATGAGCTGTATTAGCTTGCCAAATAGGACTCAACACTTTGAAGTTATTTACTCAATTTTATATTCTTCCAAAAGCAATTAATTGCATAACCATTAGCAACTAATATTAATTAATGGGGTTCCAACGTAACTGTGTGTGATAGACATCACCAAATGAGTCCACTGAGATGGCTGGGAGGAAGGGGATTGCCACCATGAATACCAAATCTCAGCAGATTGACAGCAGACTCACTAGAAAACCGTGCTAAGGAATGATTAGAAAAAGGCCAGTGCTAAAGATGGCTCAGAGCACGCACTGCCCCACGCATGGCCACAGCATGGTGGTGCTAGGTGTTGTTAAATCCCGATAGCCTTGCTGAAAACAGGACTGTCAAGAGTCTCTGTCTGCAAGAACAACCTAAATGCTTTCCTCTGCACTAAACAGCATTTCACTTGCTGCGGCAGATTTCTGCCCTTTTGAACTATATTTTCTGCAGTCAATTTTCTTCCCTATCATTTCAGGTAACTGAGGCTGAAATCATTCAGTGTAATACGCCGTTTACTGTAGGCTTACTTGCCAAGAGCCCTGCCCATGCCTGCCAGCACACCGCCACTCTGTTCCCTCCCATTCACCGCTTACAGCAGCTGCTGCCCAAGGAAATGGAGCACACCAGAGATAGGTTCTAGGATGCCATGCTCACTGCCCTACTTCTCCATAACAAAGAGTGCAGAAGCCACATGCAGTGACATCATTGACTGTGCAGCACTGAACTTCAACGAGTGTCCAGGATCAAGCATTCATTTGACAATCATGACTTGGGCTATTGAGGTAGCCTGGCCTTCAGTGGTGTGAGTAGGTGAGCTGAGCATTACTGAGTACTGATCAAAACACTCACTCCAAGGTGCAATAGCTAGACAGGATACAATCCTTATGATAATCATAACAAAAACAGGTAGGGAAAGAGATGATGTGAGATGTGTTATTTTCAGATAATGTCATTAGTTGGATATCCATTTTTAGCTACACTTTTTCTAAAGGTCCCCTGCTGTTTCTGATGCATCCTGCCTTGCTTCTGTCCCTCACTGTGGGACTGTGTTGTTATACACAATTAAACACATTTCCAATTTGTGCTCCTGAGACCGTGGCAGTTGCACTTCAATAGAGGGTGAAGGCAGACCAGATGGAGAGAAGGTGAAGTGCCGTCAGTCCGTTGAGATGGAAGATGCCATAGAAATGCAAACAGAACCTATAGTTTATAAGGGAAAATAATGTCCTGACAGCCTGATGAAAGACTAACTCAGAAACCTCCTAGTCCTTCCCAAATTAAGTTCTGGGAAGATTGATATGGGTGCACTGTCAGATACTTCATCATTTTTATCCTTCTACAGCTTCCTGTGTGTGTGTATGAGAAACTGTACCAATCTAATCTGAATGAGGAAAGTCACCTTCTTTGGTGCTCAGTTTCATTTTGCTCGAGTAATAGGAATGAAAATGAAAATCCCACTTTAAAAACATGAATAAGGAATGTTTTCTGTAAGGTAGAAAGGATTCTTCAACTCCACAAGGAAAACTCTTTAAACAGTCACATATATCCTTAAAAATCCAGGCTGCTTAAAACTATATGCGCCTGCTCCATATATTTTTTCCTCAAAGACTGATAGAAACTGCAGTGCCTCAAAGATCCATAAAATGCATAGCAAGGGAACACTTGAGAAGAGAAGGAGGGAGGGGAGACAGAGCTGAAGTCAAGTTAATTTGGGAGGCACTTTAAGAGAAACACATTGGAAGCATATAAAAGCTGTTAGAACAGTTCTTCTGGGACTCACAGTTCTGCACATTAGACGGTAATGAAAGAAGGTGCTGATGTATTGATCAACATCTAAATCCATAATATTTTTGGCAAACCATGCTATTAGCTGTATCTTCTCTCCTTATATACTGTAGCTATTTCACATGCATGTGTTCGTATTTCTTACAGAACAGATGCTGCACATCTGAAGCAGTGCTAAGTCCCAGGACATCAATGAAACTTTCAGCCCACTCTACAAATCAGGGTCTGATCCTGTTTTCATGTGTTAATCTTTACAATCATCCTTTCCTGAGCAAAGCAGCGATTTGCAGCAGGCTGTGAGCCCCCTGATCCCAGTGGTACACTGCGCTTTGCTTGGTCACAATCAAAACCAGTGAAGGGGGTGGATATCTGCTCCCCAGTGGGGGGTCACAGCTCTGCCCTTTGTGCATAGATTGCAGCAAAACTTCCAGTCAACTGGCTTGACATTCTTCTAATTGACTGTGAAATTATGCAGATCAAGGGCAGTTTGCCCAGGAATGTCCAACTCAAGCGTGGCGAATATTGGCTGTAATGGTATTCTGGATTATGGGGGCTTGCCTGGATTTTCCATAAGCACCTGTAACATACTTGGTGTTTGCATTCCCAACATCCCCCCTGCTTCACAGACACAACATCCAGCTGCAGCAGCCAAAGGAGCTTTTTGCATTGGCTGCTCTGTAAACAGAGAACTGAAAATATTTCCCTTGCCAAAAACCATACATAGAAATCCAGGTTTCCACAGGTACACATTTTTTTACCATTTTTGGAGGGATAAAAGGAGCAAAGAAAATAAATCCTGTGTTTTTGAGGTCAGTCTCCTGAAATCTGCAGGGACAGAGGATGAGCCAGGACAGAGGAAACCCAGTCCCACACCATGAGAGCCCTGGCCCAGCTCTTCCCCACCAGGCACTATCAAGGCAAAGACCTTTTTGTGTGGGTCATCTGCGATCCTGCCCCATCCACAGCAAAGGGTTTTCCCTGCAAAATGCTACCTGAACTCCCTGGACTCCCTTGTCAAAATCTCCCATGTGGGAATCAATCACAGAAAGGAGGTGAGATACAGGGAAAACCACAGGGGAGGCTCATCCTTCCTTCTGTTTTGTATTGAATTACAGATGTTGTAACAAGAGATATTGTGATAGAGGTACGCATTATTCCCTCACAAATATCTCAGGGGAAGAATTCGAAGAGAAGAAAATAGAGAGTTTATGTCTGCCAGTTACAAAATGAGTATTTGTGGGGCAAGTAGCTGCTCTTTGCCAAATGCAAAAGCATTATCATATATTTTAAAACACCAAGCCTATGGAAAAAGCAGACTGTTACTAGCACAAAACTTAATACTAAACATAGAATTGTCATCAATGGATTTCTGTATTTCCTCTACATCATGTGTATTTTTTGTCAGTCAGCAAGACATAGAATACATTAAAAATATAAGAAACAGGTTTATTGTCCTTAGAACTATAGATAGGCAGCAGACTTTGGTGCATATGCAAGCAACAGACTTTTATTAGATGCTGCAAACACAAGGATCTGGAAAGCCAGAGCCTTTTATTTCTATCTCCTTGCTGATGCTGGAAACATTTTGGCAGAGTTGTCAACTCACACACAGAGGGCAGTTTGTGTATTTTCTCATCCTGTTGTGCTTTGCCTTTCTTTCTTTGTCTCATTACGTTTTCAAGCTGCTTTCTTCATTTTCACAAATTTAAATGGCAAGTTTAATTGCAATACCCCAAACATGTTCTATGACAACTCTGAAAACCTTGGAGACTCCCATAATATTTTTAAGCCCTAATTTGCCTCAATTTCTGCGCCAGGCTGTAAGAGCTGACATTTCATAGAACCACAGAATCATAGAATCACAGAATGGCTTGGGTTGGAAGGAACCACAAAACCCACCCAGCCCCAACCCCCTGCCATGTGCAGGGCTGCTACCCACTAGATCAGGCTGCCCAGGGCCCCATCCAACCTGGCCTTGAACACCTCCACAGGTGGGGCATCCACAGCATCCCTGGGTGGCCTGCTCCAGTGCCTCACCACTCTCTAAGTAAAGAATTTCTTTGTAACACCTAACCTAAATCTTCCCTCTTTTAGCTTAAAGCCCTTCCCCCTCCCCATGTCTCTGTCATACCATGTAAAAAGTCAGCCTTCCTCCTGCTCATAATAACCCTTCAAGTACTGCAAGTCTGCAGTGAGGCATCTCTAGAATCTTCTCCAAGCTAAACAAACCCAACTCCCTTAACCATTCTACATAGAAGTGTTCCAGCCCTCTGATCATCCTCCCGGCCTTCCTCTGGATCCTCTCCAACAGCTCTGCATCCTTCCTGTGCTGATGGCCCCAGGCTTGGAGGGATATAGCCCCAAATGGAGACTCTCGAGGGCAGAGCAGAGGGGGACAATCCCCTCGCTCTCCCTGCTGGCCACTCTGTTGATGCCACCCAGGATGCAGTTGGCCTTCTGGGCTTCAAACACACACTGCTAGCTCATATTCAGCTTTTTGTCCATCAAGATGACCAAGTCCTTCTCCACAGCACTAGTCTCAATCAGTTCTTCTCCCATTCTGTATCTGGGATTGCTTTGATCCAAGTGCAATACCTTGCACCTTATTTCGTTTTCAAGCAGGTATGTGTAGCACGTGAACATGGATGTTTAGACAGCCTTGCTGGTGTGCACTGCACAGTGTTTGGATCTTGTGTTAAAAAGCAGGAGAGGCTCCAACACCTATTGTCACCCATTCCCTTGACAAATAAAGTGATTTCACTCTGCCAACCCACACAGCTTGCTTGAATCACAGAATCACACAGCAAACAAGTGTCCTTACCCTTTTCTAAGGGCTAATGACTCATAGCATGTTGCAGCAGGCCACCAAATTAGAACTCATCTAATCAATAACTCAGGTGGGGAATGCAGCAAGGCACTCAGAAACCAAGTATAGAGCCTTCAACTTGAAATCCCCAGTACTATTCTTGTACTCAAATTTCCATAAGTGGCAAGTGCTTTGTTATATCACTTTCTATCAAAAGGAAGTATTCCTTGAGCACAGCCTTGAAGTCTGTGGAAGGAGACTCTTTTTCCCTCCTGCCTTGCCCCTGGGAAAGCAGATTAATGGCAGGATAAACACACTGGTACTGGTTTTCTCATTGATGCTCACTTTAAAGGGCTATTTTTGGTTTTCATACAAATTTTAACACCGTGAACCTTGAATATTTACAGTAGCACAAAAACATAATGTTTTCAGCAATGGTTGCAAAACTAGCTATATTTTGGTATTTTCTGTGCTACCAAAGCATATGTTTTAGCTTGAAATACTGGACAGTGGTGAATTAAAGAAGATAATTGTATGCTCTAATTTCAGCAATGCCCTAGTAAATAAGGATGATGATAATTAGAAGCACAGAAATTGTCTTAGATCTGTATCGTTTTTATCCATTTCTGGTATGTTTCTTGGAAGGGTTTTTTTTTTTCTTTTTAAATCTCAGTGCCACTGAAAGGCATCCTGAAATTATCGCTATTAAAGAAAGCAAAATAAGAACTATGTACACAGTTAAAATAAAGTTATTGATTTCATTTCCATAAACAGAAAAACACTAATGGCTTATCTCAGCATTTTTCAAAGCGTACTCAAGTCATGTTCCCAGCAATCAAGGGAGAGTTAATCAAATTTTTTCTTCTCAGAAATAATGATTGTGGCAGATTTTGTTGAATAGTTTGCAAGGTTTTGCTGTTTCAGTGTATATCACTGCGCTTCTGTTGATCATTGGGTATTGAGATATATTTGTGTCTCACTGCCTCATCTCAACAGATTGATCCTTTCTTTAGGTCACATATTTCCCACTTCTCCTTGTAAATCTTTCTCTGGTGTGCAGACCCAGTACAGGCCTATTTCTCACCTTGGGAAACTTTCAGTCCTTTGCATGAAACTTGCTGCAGAATAGCACGTGCATTTTACCACGTAGGAAGGGTGGAAGACATCAAATACTGAGTATTTTCCATTTTGGTTGTACATAGAGGTGGAAATACAAACACCCCCACAATCATTGTGGGTGAATGTACTGAGAATAGCAGTAGTTGTATTCAATTACTGACAGTAAACTGAGGATAAGAATTCTTCCTGTCACTGTAAGACCCAAAATGTTGATCACATTTTCAAGTGAGTTGTGGTGTTTGTTTTCCCACTCCAGTACTTTTTCCATTGACATTAGCCACAGTTATACTACGTATTTATGTATCTTGCCTTTCTGCAAATACAATCCTTATAGTCCTTTCCTAACCTCTATGTTTATGTATTTTATTGAATTTTTGGAAATTAGATTCCTTTTCAGTGTTTGATTTGTTGCAGTGACTTTAGGCTGGCTGCCCAACTTAAATACGGTTGCTACTCTTGGATGATAGCCTGACTGTTAATTATTTCCTTTCTGAAACTGTTAGCACAAAACAAATTTTGTTATAATGACATTAAATAATGACCACAGAAACCTGACCGGTGTTAGAATTTTTTTCCTTGGCAGCTGTTTTATGCTTTTTCCTCAATAATGTAAATTAAGAATGAGGTTTCATTTAATATTTTACCAGCTCATGAATAAATAGGCCTCCTATTTTTCTTGATGCAAATATAACAACATTAGTATGGGAATAATTACCAAATAACAGACATTATCTTGCAATTTTTATAAAGTAAATCTTCCAAATAAGACAACACACTTAAGCACAAAAAAGGCTGAACTACATAGGGCTAGGGCTCATGATGTCACCATCCTTATTTTACATGGTATAACTGTTATTATTTCCTCATCCAAAGGCAAGCTTTGATATTTACAAAAGGGCTTAAAATATTTCTTACTTATCTTTACAAATATGGCAATATAGTCAAGAACCCTTTCCAACTAGTCAAGATTGGGATGGAGCATGTTGAGGTGGAAGGATGGAGCAAGAAAAAAATGTAATTTGGAATGAATACCCTATAGAGTCAATGTTAACATAATGGAAGGTTCAAAAACATGTTTTAGTTGCTTATATCACAACTACACAATTATGCTAATATATGGTAATGGCATTACCCTTGAGAAATTTCCTTTCCTTTGTTAATTTAGGAAGAAAATCAGTTATGAATTCATATGATTTGGTCTGTTGGTGAGGTCAGTGCTGTGTCAGAGGACAACTGAAGAATGATTAATTCTTTAACTTCCCCTGTTCAAAAGGCTGCTCCCTCAGAGCTGCTCCTTTAACTTTAAGCTATAAATATGTGTAAAATAAACCATAATTCTTTCCAGCAGAATATTTTAAAGAAGCAACTGTAGAGGTGTTGATTTAACACATGGAATGTAAACAGCTCGAGTTGGAGAAAGTCATCTATATCCTGTCCTCTGCTACATTAATCCAATTCCATTTTAGCTAAAGGCTGTCTGCTGTTCATTATTCTACAAGAAGTTAGGGCCTGCTTGCCAAATATATACTTTTGTGGTAGTTATTATGCTTCTAAATATTTATTCACTGCTTCCCACTGCACAGCCTCAGTGCATTTTTTAATGAATTAAGATTTTTGTTTTAACTCTACTATTGATACTAAACCTCTCGCTGCAATTTAATCAGGAAACATAAAAGAAGAGGCAGGGTAATAAAGTTATGGTAAATTTTTTAACAATTTTCAATCAATTTTTTTTCTTATTTGGAGATCAGTAAACTCCATGTATTATCCTATGGAACTCAAAAAGTAGGCCTACGTTAGCTAGAGAGTCTCCTTACAGTAACATACAGAATTTCCAAGCATTTTCTGGTGTGTTGTACATTTTTGTTTTAAATAGGGAGTTAATTCCCTGCTTCTGCCCACCTACAGCTTAACCTCCATCACATTTCCTCAGGAGGGCTTGGCTGTGAGTCTCAAATCCTAATTCCACCCTGTCCTGGTGGAACACCCCAGAGCAGAGACACTGTTTTGCAATAAGCTTTTGTGCAGTGCACACAACTCAGTTGCCCACGGTAAGACTTTCCAGCTACTCAGGAGCACAACCTGGTACAAAACCACAAAACTAACAGTCCCAGCCACATCCAGAGCTACACTGTGTTTAGTGCTGGACAAGCAGACAGGGAAGACTGAGAGCTTGTAACCTAGGCACCTGAGGAGACAATACCAAAGGGGTCAAAGTACAAGGTGTGCACAGGAGCCAGAGATGAAAGAGGGTATACAGCAGTCCTGCCAGCCAGCCCAGTGTCCTTCACGGAACTGCATTCCCTGACTGAAATCTCATGCAGAAGGTCCACATTAACTGCTTTCTGATTTCGAAAGGCAAAATATTCATGAAACCAAACCACTCAGACCTCAACCCATTCATCAAGGGGCTGCGTTTGTTATAGCATTACCTGTAAGAGCTACCTGTGCTCAGATCCTTCGGATACATAGCCCTGGGAATGAACATACACTATTGCCTATTAATGACACTGACGTAACTATCCTGAATCATGAATGGTCCCATCTCATGTAGCAAGTCCTGCTTTCTTCTTCAATATTGCAAAGGTGAAAAACTGCTAGAAGAGGACAAAGAATACTGATGCTCTTACAAGCAGATAACCATTTTCCTTAACTGATGCTTTTCAATGACAATTTATAACAATATTTCTACCTGGTTCTTGTTACTGTCTGTACATTAGTTTGGCTTCTTGGGTGTGCTGTAAAATAAACATTATCTGTGTTAATCTTTCGATGGGAGTTGCCCTTCTCTAAGTATCACAGCACTTTTATGACTAAGCTGGTAAACTATACTTGGATGTGAACAACAGAGCTGTCCTCATCCTGACATCCAAACTGCATGAGGAATCTAGTATGTGGAAACAGCTAATGATCCAATCAGCACAAGAACATATTGCAAATTGCAATTGTAATAAAAAAGCAGTAGATGCAGATCTATCATGTAATTATACATTATGTTTTCATATCATTGCTTTTTCTATTACTGTAGCCTCTTTCAATAATCTCTTCAGCATTTAAATTCCTAGTTGCTTTCAACAGACAGAACTTTTAATGGATGTTACTTGTGACAGAGTGACCTTCAATGAAGAAAGCAAGGAGGTGGCAATGAGGAAAAAAAAGTGACAAATCAGCACAAAGGGATTACAAGCCATAAGAACTCCTTGCACTCGTTGTTTAAATGATATTGACAAGCTGTTTTCATGTATTTTATCAGCTACTGTGATCTGCATACTATACAGCTCACCATCAGTTTCACAGACAAGGAAACTGAAATGGCAACAAACAATGAATTAACAACCCCTTGCTAGGGCTTCCTTAAATAATATGGCTTCTGTATCATTTGAACTCCTGCACTTCAAGAGATGAAGCATCAGTCTGCTTCAGCTGCCACGGAAACGAGCATTAAGGAATAGCCAACACAGCATGGTTATACCTTAGCTTTACATTCGTGTGCACCATGTTATGCAAGAACTCTAAAAAAGAAATACAGTCAGCTATGAAACTAATAACATGTCAGAGGCAAAACCACAAGTGTTGGTCATAATAGACAAGTTGCATCAAATTGAAAGGAAACACAATTTAAGCTTGGGGTTTCAACTGTGTTTCAAAAGAACTGTAAAACTTAAGCAAGTTCCAGTTTCTGCTCCTCATGGCATCCTCCTCCTCCTCTCAGACCTTGTTTTGGAAGGGCAGACAGCAGACCCTCAGAACTGGCATAGTGTAGCACACAAGCAACAGATCAACAGATCAACATCAACATCATTGAAGTGGCTGGCCCCTATCCCATACAGAGGTCAGTCATCACCCTTCCTGTTACTTATGAAATTGAGAGCCAAATGCAAAGAACTAAATGGACTACTGGAATCACCATGATGTTATTTAATTAGTGAACTTTTCTCATCCACTTTCTAAACAGGCACTGTTAGTGCAAAGCAAAACCAAAGCCAAACAAGCAAATAAAAAATGTAAAAAAAAAAAAAAAAACAACCCCACAACAAATCAGGATCAAAACCACTCATATTCAATAATTTAAACATTTTTTTCCTTTTGAAGACTACTGAAATAGAAGATAAATAAAACATATTGTATTATGCTGGGCATTCTCCATTAACAGCTCATATCCAAACAGGCAGTATTACTTCAAAGCAAAAACAAAGAAACAAACCAGAAACGAAGTCATGATCAAAAACACACATTTAGAATAACTTAAATTGCCATTTTTCTTTTGAAGATAATTAAAGTAGAAAATAAATAAAATATCATATTGCATTATGCTGGACTTTCTCCATGAACAGCTCATACCCATTTTTATATTACATATTCAGATAAACTAAATTTATCAGTTATATTACACTGGCATCGATGGGATCTTTAGAGGGACAAGTCAGTTGGCTAGAAAAAAAAAAAAAAACACTGAAGAATAAATCTATAGAAATTAGTTTCTTAATGTTTATGTATCCTTAATCCTCTGTTCTCTAGAGAATGCTTTTCCTCTCTTGATCAATCTTAGACCTATCCTGCAGCAAACTGGTTTTACTCAAGCAGGACTGTGAGCTATCAAAATATTTAAAATTAACTGCATAGGTAAAAAAAAATAAAATTAGTTGCCTGCATTTGATACTAGTTTTTTGCTCAAGAAACTCAGATGAAAAGTCAGTTTCTGGTCTTTTGCACTAAAACCACTTTTCTACAAAATTACTAGAAAACACTTCAATAATGTACACTCTAAAACAACTGAGCCGCTTTTGACTATCCTCAGCTCCATCCAAATCTGAACCATAACTCAGTCAATCTTACACCTGTTTTTCCGAGAACATCTTCCCTTCCTGTCACTAAAATACTGCCAACAGTAATTATTTTATTTCAAGTCTTGTCTTATTATCTACTCTAACACTCAGCTCCTGTAGGCAAATAGTTAAAATAGAATCTTAGTCTCCTTTCGCAGACCTTTGGGTCTCCTACTTGCAGCAAAAGACTTAAAAACATGAATCATATCAGCTTAAAGAACGCAAATGAAAAACACTCAAAGGCACTTTTTAACGAAATTCTCAGGGCTGTTATGACAGGTGTGCAATCTGATGAGGAGAGGCAGAAGTCTGATTCATGATTTCTTAACCACTGGGATTCACATGTAAGGATTGCTCTTCATCTTTATTTTCTTTTTCTGCTTTTCTACTCTCCTACTTTACATGAGGAACGAAGAGGTCCAAATTTCTGGAAGAAATCATCTTCAGCACGAATCAGAGCTTCCTCATCTATGTAGACAGCCGGTCTCCTGGAAGCCAAGAAGTACTGCACCTTCCGCAGGCTCCACCCCATCACATACTTCAGCCAGCCACTGACAGCAGCTGTAGACCTGCCAACGCCAGCATTGCAATGAACGTAGACAGTGTGTCCATTCTGAAGCAGCCCATGCAGGAGGCAGACAGCCTGTGGCAACATCTGTATTCTTCCTAAAGATAAAAACAAGGGCACGGTCACTAGCATTTCAGAATGTTAGGTTCACGGTAGAGATTTTGTCAGCACAGCCTGATGCACTGTAAATGCTATATATTTTTCTGTTTTCTCTCTCTTTTTTTTTTTTTCCCCTCAAATGACCTACTCTAACCTTCATTTCTTCTTGCAGATTCAGATCATTCAAAACCTGTAAAATGCTCAAAGTCCTCTCTAAATACACCTTCTGATTAACATTGAGCGTGCATGGCATATTCATTTTTCTGAAATAAGACAGGAAATTACATCAAGCAGCACATCTTTTATAGCATTCAAATCAGCAATCCAAAAATGTTTTGTTTTGTTTTTTTTCAAAGTTTTTGTTTTTTATCACCAATGGTTTGTGAATCTACCTATCCATTGCTGCTTTCCAAAACCTGGTAATGAAAACAGTAACATCAATCATAAGGGAAGGAGAGAGAACAGAATAGCATTTTCCTGTACAACTTAACACTCTTATAATCAAATTGTGTACTGAGCATATGGTTAAATAGTCTGTGTATGATTAAGAGCAGTCTTTCTCACTCCCAAAGGGATGAATATACTGTATTTCTTGATACCTCTCCCTGCTACCCTGGGAATTGAAGCTGCAGACATCAAAGTGTAACTTCTCCTCACGGCAGAGATAAGCACTGACGTTAAGCCCTTTCAAATCCCTGTCTTAAGGTCTCCTGTCCTTCCTGATGCCCCATTCCTGATGTGACAGCTCCCTGTTCGTGGCAGTGAACTTCACTCTGTTGAAAGCACTCTTGTTTGAGTGAGCAGCCTACCAGCCAAATACACACTTCCTACCTACGGGCTAAAAGCAAGATTTTGAAATGAGCATTCCAACCGAGGAATTAAAAATATTAATGAATTAAAAATATTAATTTATGTTATGATGCAATGCACTGTGGGTATTCTAAATCAATTACAAATAATTATAGAAATGACTCCATGGAGATTCATCAGACTGGGATACTGTAGATAAAGAAAAATAATTTGCTTGGGGAAGGGAGTGGCTACACTAGACATACAGCACTATCTCTCTCCATTTTTAACCAGCAAGATGGCAAGCTGTCCTGCTGTGCAAGCTTGCAGTCTTCCACCTACACAGCATATTTTCATTATACAGGCTGAATGCAAGCTGAAAGCACAAGTAGTCAAGCAGTTATCTGTGTCTGATGGCTTTAACCTCAAATACACATATACTGCCAGACACAAAGTAGTTTAGATGGCCTCTCCACCTACCAGAAAATGTAAATAAAACAAAAATATCCTTGAACTCTAGCTGTATTTTCACACAAAATTTACACGAGAAAAAAAAAAAAAAGGCAGCCACGACAGCAACAGTTTAGTAACTCAAAGGTTTTACTGCTATTAATTTAGCTGCAAGACTGGTCTGAGCATTACCTTCAGTGCTCATGTCTGGAGTTGGCATCCAGACATAGGCGAGACCTTCCTCTTTGTACAGTTTCATGAGGACTTCAGGGCTCATAGGTTCTGGGTAGCGATTGCAGCCCCAGGAGTTCTGAACAATGTCCCACTCGGTCTGGAAGTTCATCACTGCTGTGACACCCAGCTCGTGCTTTAGCTTGACCGTCACATGCTCCAGCTGCCGAGGGCAACTTCCCAGCCAGATGTTTGGCAGAATTCTAGCACGGAGAAGACATTGAAGTGGGTTTGATTAAAATATCTGAATGTAAAAACTGCCAAATTAAGTGATGTTCTAGCTCAAAACCTGCTTAGCATCATCACATGAATACTCCTAAGAACAACCTTTCATTTCATGCAGTGAGAAGCTTCCTCATTCGTTACAGTTTAGTTGGTAATGATTGATGGTGGGGATCAAGCTCCTAACCTTCTCCAAAAGTCTAAGAAAAAATTCTGAGCAGTTACTAGCACAGGTCCCCAAGGCATCCATCATTCAGTCTGCAGTGGAAACTTACCAACATCACAAATTAGAATAAGAGAACTCTTCAGATTCGTGCAATTTGCAGAGAAGAAAGAGACCAAAGGATTCACATTATCCAAATCTGAATAATAAGACAAATCATAGAACTCTTCTGGCTTTGTAGCTATCACTATAATGAGGACAGTAGACAGGGGGGAAAAAGAAGAAAAAAAAACAAGGAAATAAAAACCAACAACCCTTAAACTTCTCTACTGTGAGAAAACTCAAAAAGGAATTTAATTAGTAATTTTCTTCTCATTTTTCTCTTCACTAGTAGAGTCTAGGGGGAACCAAGCACAGAATTATAAGCCTAGTTTCCCTCAAGGTTTGAAGAACTAGATATTTTCTCATGAAAACCTCAAGAGATGCAGTTAGAATGGATAAACATCCACATTTCCAGCAATTCTTCAAATCAAACTTCAAGACTGCTATCATTCTCCCACTAATAACTATCATTAAAATATCCTACGTCCCAATCACTTTTTACATAAACAGAATATTAAGAGCCTTGTTTTTAAATGAGAATATTTAATCTGCACATACAATTATATTTATGTTATCTAAAATTGATTATTTACATTCATAAATTATTAGTGATTTATTTTTTCTGTATGCAAAAACATCTATTTTGAATATGCAATTCACAAAGTACAGTTAAATATACTCAATAGTTGAGTGAAGTTTATTAACAGCAAAAAAAAAAACCAAAAAAAAGAATGCATGCTACATCAAAAACAAGATCTGCAAAAATAAAATATCTGCCATAAATTTCTTAAAGGATTTTTTTTTTCTTCCTCAATTTTAATCTCAGGGATAAATGGGAAAACTTATTTTTATTGAGGAACAGTTACTCATATAAACAGCCCCTAGGTCAGCTACTTCCATTTGATAAGACTATGACGGTAATAACTGTTAACTAGCACTTAATTAAGCCCTGCAATTGGCAATGATTAAATCCTACTATATTACTACGGAAAGATAGTCAAACATAAAAACGCACTCTAGAAAGCACATTTTATTGTTATTGCTTCCTGCATTTGAGCTGCATCCAGAGAGAGAGGCATACAGCTATGCAAACACAGCCAACAGTCCCAACAGCCCCTGCATCAGTGAGGCAAGCACCTTGACCTCAGGGTGGTACAGGACATGGTAACTGTTGAGTCATGGCCTGAACCACTGATTGAGCACCTGGGGAAAGTCAGCCCTGGGAGCACAGGTGAAGGCAATTCAGTGTGTAACCGGAAGGGGGGAGCCTGGCTGCACCTCTCTTAGGCCTCATTTAAGGGCTGACTGCCACTGGGGAGGGATCTCTGTCTGGAGATTCCTCCCTGGTGGAGCTTTCCCATGTGAACTTAGAATCTTCTGATTGGGTAACCCATCTTCTTTCCTTATAGCACCTTTCTATCATGATAATCCTTCTGTCTTTACACCTCTGGTGTAATACCTTTTCCCATTGTATTCATCTGTCCAATTGCTACAACCTGAATCTCAGCTTTCTAGCTCACAGTGAGCGAAAACCTGAGAATTTGGATGAATATATTACACAACTAATAATTATTTTAATGTGTTGCTTGAAAGAAAAATGGAAATACTGCTAATGCTTTGTGACTATATGAGGATATTCTTTCAAGAATTTTACTATCCTTCCCTCAAAGGCTTTCCTGGAGATATAAACATGTCATTTTCTTGATGTTTTTTGAATTATTTAATACAATAAGTTACTTGACAGGAGAGCAAAAGTATGTAGTTTTTTTTTGTTGTTGTTGTTTTTTTGTTGTTTTTTAGCATTTGATTAAATCAGGAGTGATGAATTCCTGAGATAAATAAAATTCTCAGTAATGCTCCTGCTTACAAGTAAAGCAGTGCCTAACAATTTTCTCCCCAGTAACTATTTAGTTGGATAACATCATAGCTGTACTATCCACAAGACCACTGAGATATGTACTGCTTATTTATTCTGGTTTTTTTTCAGTCTAACAGTCTGGTTCTGTATTTAACAATAATAACCATGATGGTTTTATTAAGTTTTTAATCATGCTATTTCCCTGTAATTAACCAGAGCAGTAGTGGCATTCAGAATGACCAGAACAACTGCAATATTCATTTATTTAATATGAATCTCTCACGTATTGGTTTTCTGAATAGATCTGAGAGTTTTGCCTAAGACAGCATCAGGACCAAGCTTTGATCTTGGTATTCAAGCCTCTTATTTATCCAGTTCCAATGACTGTGAAGTCTTGGTTTTGCTGGACCCAGCTTAACTGTTCTTCTTCCAGGAAAACAGTCCCTGCATAGAACAGAAGGGCAGAGCTCTCCTATTGGTCAATTCATATCAAAGTCCTGGGATAATTCCACAGTACCCATATTTCCATTTGGCTTTAGCTGGTTCAAATCTTAACTTAGTCTTTTATCAGAGGGAAAGGATAGGTGCAAACAAGCATGGCAATTGATGAAGAGTTTAGCAGCTGTGTTCTGTATAGAGATTAATGACAGCCCTACTGAAAGCTTGATTCTTCTGAGGACCAAGGAAGTGTTAATTTCATTTTTACATCTTACTTTAGTAATAACGAATTTTAGTTTTTTTCCAATATGTCCTTACTTCTTTAAGCTGCCACTGTACTTCAGTAGCAGCTAACTAGATTGGAGCAGTGGAGTGCTTGGCATGAGAAAGAGACCTCTTATCTTCTCTGCTTAACTGTCATGCAAACTGCTTTGAGCTGCTCAACAGCTGCTGCTTTCCAGCTCACATGTGGTTGTTTTCCAGCAGTGGATTAAGTGATCCTTACCTACAGTTTTAAAAAAAAAAAAAAAAAAAAAAACCAACCACAAACATTTAGGCGTTATGTGTGATAGGTAAACCTATGCTCTTTGCAGTCATTAGCCCTTTTCATATTCCCTAGTATCACAACAAGATAATTTAAACAAAATTTTACTTAGAATTGTTTTAATACTAAAATAGCATTTTGTCACTGTATATGTAAACTTCCTGTTACTAAGGATAGTATGCCATGCCTGATCTCAGAAGACATGGTCAATTCAGTCACAGTTTAGCAATAGAGAAACTACCTAGAGCAACATCAAAACATTCAGTTAACCTGGCAGGCTAACATCTACAGATTTTCTAAAAGCTGTTTCTTTAAAGCTGCCTTCTGCTAAGTTACTTTCATCCTGCCTTATGCCTCAGTTCCCCATTGGGAATGTGAACATGATATTTACCCACCTCAAGAGGACTTCGGGGGATTAAATGAATAAACAAATGTGGAAAGTTCTAATCTGTGGTAAAAACAACAAAATATGAGACAGGTATCTATTGAATTTGCTTGAGTTACAGATCCCAGACTGAAGGCTGACATCTTAAAAAATACTGCATTTTGACTTACAAACCGAGAAACCCAATAGCAATTTATCTCTACTGAGGAATAAATATGGAATGTATTTGTATGATTATTTTCCATCTGTCATCACACTTAAATTATTTTTAATGATGTAGATATACATTGCACTTGGTTGCTTCCCCCAGGACCCTGCACAGCCTAGATTAAATTGTAACTATTCACTAAGAAAGCATCTGGAACAATAAATGCATTCCCTTTAATGAATGCATATACAAATGGTCTTCCCATCCATAAGGAGAAAATGAGTCTGAGGCTCAGACTAGAAGAAATGTACCCAAGGAATGACGTGCTGCACTTTTCAATCCCAGACCTCCACAGATGGCACAAGACCAGTCCAGCAGCTGTGGGGCTCTGGTTCACACCATGGGTGACCTGCCACAGGGGAAGGTACTGAGTTACTGCATCCAGTTGCTCCTTTACATGCTGATGTCTACACCGCTTCTGAAGAAAGCTCCTGTATTATTGCCATTGTTTGTGGTTTAAAGCAAACAGATTTGAATTTTGGTTTTCTTTAAAATGCTGAGCTGTAAACTAGGATGACTCAGGTGCTGTTTCCAGATTCATTGAATATTAGTGCACTAGGAGTGGTCATCTTGTAAAGTTTTCTAAGATCAGCCAGCCCTTCTTGGGGGTCACAGCTCTTACAGAAAAGTGCATGATTCAATTCTTTGGGGAACACATTTCATTGGAACATCTGTCAGGAACAATATTGTGGATGTCCATTTAGCCGTATAGTTGCCAGATTTAATCAAGAAAGAGGACTTCATCAAACTAGAGGGTTTTTTCCATTGGTTATTGGCAGTAGAGAGTGATACATTAGCCACTCCATTTGTTTATATTGATAACATGCTGGATCTTAATCAAAAATGTTATTTTAAATGAAAAGTGATGGATTTATCCCTTAATGCCAGCTCAAGACGTAGCCCAGTGTTAAAGCTTGCAATTCACTTTGGTTGCCTGCACTACAGTTTTCTCTTAGATCCTGTGGAGAATCAGATGACAAGCAGGGACAAGATTTAGCACAGGGTTGTTAGAGTTAGACTAGTATGGTTAGGATGAGGTTAGACTTGATGATCTTGAAGGTCTTTTCCAACCTGAGCAATTCTATGAGTGTTGATATACACATAACAGGGCAGGGCAATTTAGCTGAAACAAGAAAAAAAATGATTAAATTGCCTGTGTTGTCCCTTAAAGGCTTTGATTTTGTAAAGGTGTAGCATGCAACTATGGCTACATATATCTTGCAGCAAAACTTATTTTGCATTCCCATAGGAATAAAATATACAATTAAGCCAATTTACCCCCAGCATTTTGTGATGCTCCTATGCAGTATGGTTTTGTACTGATGTGGTGCTGTTACCCTGATACCAGTACAAGCAAGCAGTCCAAGGGGAACTTAGGCCTGAAGTACAACTCAGTTAGAGATGTATTTGCAGCTCAGTAACTACTGGAAACTGCTTCAAATTACAGTGCATCCCACTCTGAAGGCAGAATTTTTTAATAAGGTGGATTTTTCAATGGAAAATCTGTCCGAATCAAAAGACTGCACTGGAACTTTTAGTTTTAGCCAAGTTTAAACTAGCGTAATGACTAAAAGTCTGATGAGAAATAAATGAAGAGTGAGGGATATAAGAAATTCCTACCTCTCTTTCCCTTTCTCGCACTTGACAGATGAGATATTTTCAAAAGTATTGCTTTGGGCATGTTCAAAATGAGAATAGAGGAAATCTTACCAGCTGTAGCTGAGATGCTCTTTCATCTTTTTTCCTACCCTCTACCTAGTGACAAGGCACATCATATTAAACAGTAATACCAGTAGATCATGATGATCCATAACTATTATGCTGTATGTGCTCACTGTTCTGCCATTGGCATTTTTTTAATACCACATTGCAGCTTATTTTTAAATACACATGCATCTTCCCCAAAGCAACAAATTAGATACACCTCTTTCCTGGGCCTTACTTGCTCTCTTCTCTCCCGATCGCTTGCTAGAATTCAAACAGGGTTCCTGTTGCTTAGATTCCTATCTGAAGTTCTGGAATGCATTTACAAGCAAAGAAAGGTTTTCAGGTGACCATGCTGTGTTCTCCAATGGATGACACTAACACTTTCAAATATGGCTTGATATGTAAAAATAAATTGATGACTACCCTTGACTCCAGAAATATTTTCCTAATGTCCAACATGAATAGTTTAGTCACAGTTAGAGCAAATTCTTCTTGTCTCCACAATGGATATGCAAGACAGGTTATTCCCTTCCACTCTTAAAAATTTACATATCTGAAAATTACTAACACACATCCACACAGCTTCTTCATGCTAAAATAAATATCTAGCCTTTCCTTGCTTGTTATATATTCAGAGTATTCAGCGATTCTTGTTTGCCTTTGGACTCTCCAGCTGATCAACATCTGTTTTAAGATGCTATTCCCAGTACTGAAAAGAAGACGTACCAGTTCAGAGCAGAACCAAAGATTAGTTATTTCTTGTGCCCAAAGGCTATGTTCCTATGTATAGTTCTGTCTTTTTACAGCATGAAACCGTTGATCTATGATCAACAAGAAATTCCATTTTCAAGTTAAGATCTGTCACAAGAGATGAGGCTACTCAAGAATGGAGCAAAATCTCCCTGAAACAGAATTATTTAATACCTTATTAGTTACAACTATTAAATAAAACTAAATGAATATGCAACAAAAGAGCAGATGAGATTTATGGTTGATGGATGCATCACAGGATACATATTGGAACAAATAATCTCAGTCACTCAATACACATCACATGGGTTTAAGTTAACTATAATCAATTCCAAAAGAAAACAGTGCATCCTAGAAGTTATGCTTAGTTTAAATGTTTCTTCAAAGTAGTAATGTTAGCCTGTACAAAGAAGTGAACTGAAAATGATAGAAAGTTTATAATAACCTCAAAACAATTATCTCAGTCTATGCACTAAAAGTTTGAACCTTCTGTTAACTATTGTACTGTATCAGGAAAGGTATAGAAAAACAAATACAGTCAAAATACAGGAGATACAGTCTATTGCCAAGAAAATAATTCCATATGAAGGCAGACTAAGAATGTAGAATATTTAAGAGAGAATTAGATTATAGCTTATGGATAAAATAAATTGGAGAGATAAATCAAGTAGCACTCCCTACATAAATATGGTAAAGAATCTCAGCTTCCATACAGCATCACCTGCACAGCAACTGCTAAGAGATAAGAAAAACAAGCAGGTGTTTTGTTTGGTTGTTTTTTTTTGCTACTTCCCCAAAATACTGACAACATATGTAGTTGTCAAAGCAGCTGAATCCCTGGTTTGGTCTTGTACAACAATCTGACTTCACTCCATTCTTTTTAAATAAAGGACACCTCTCACCAAAATGAATCCTTGCCACTGAAATATGACATAATAATGCAGATCTGAGGGGTCATGGCATTGACAATTCACTGCACATCATGCAGGGCACACAGGTAAATTATTGTGGTCTTAATCCCTTCTCCTGCTGACTTGCTGATGAAGTCTCCTTGCAGAAGAAAAGCTGACGGAGGCTTTGTGATGAGGGCTTGACTTAAGTAGGATTGGATGAACACAGTCTGATGCACTCAGAGGCCCACCATGCAGGCAAACACTATTGGCCACAGTAGGAGAGTGAGGTTTGATGACACTAAAGTTTAACTCACAAAACATCAACATCTAATTGCCAGGCTTAATAACATCACTCTTCTCAATAAAGATGGGTTAAATGGCTGTAATATTAGCAGAATCTTCACAGAAAAGTGCTGATTAATGATAAAACTATATCCTGCTGAAGTGACACAGCTGCACATCTTGTAATAACTTACTTATATTTTTGAACAAAAAAATCACTTTTACTTAAATGCCAAACATAGAATAAGTCATACAAGTTGCTGTGCTCTATTGCTGAAAGTGTGCAGTTTATTTTGAAGTTAAGAATTCTACCACAGGGCTTTAAATGAGGAAAATTAAAGAGACCACAGTGTATTTTCAGGGTGGTTTGGTTTGTTGTTTTTGTTTTCTTTTCTTCTACTTCTGATTTGGCACTGTGATGAAAAGTAATTAAGCTCGGGCAAGTGTTCTTCTTAGATGTAATTTGGACTACTTATTGAGCCTCTCACATGGGAGCATACTTGGCAACTAAAAAGGAACACCTGCTTTTATCACCTTAGAACAACACTTTGTCAGCTTAGCAATATGCAAAGTTTCTCAAGCACTTAAGTCCCGAGTGCTAAGCTTAATAATATTGTATTTATTCCATGCTCACAAATGCATGAATGTAGCATTAAACTACACTACTTACTGATATGCAGAGCAAACAAGCCACTAAGAACTGAAATTAACCTGACAATGAGCTAAAATGAAAATAGCTAATAAAAGAGTGATACCTGAAATACAAGGTTACACATTCAGACACAAAGGAGTTCCATAGCACAGTGACTTAGAAGATATCTGCAACACAGGGATGATGGTACACAAAAGGGCTGTAGTCTTCTCTTCACCCAACAGCTTGTGATTCAGGGCCACAAAAATGAACAAAAGGCTGGAGCTCATCTCCTATAAAGACAAGCTGAGAGAACTGGGCTTATTCAGCCTGGAAAAGAGAAGGCTCTGGAAGACTTCACTGCAGCCTTCCAGTACTTAAAGAGATTTAGGGTAGATGTTAGAAGGAAATTCTTTACTCATCGGGTAGTGAGGCATTGGAATAGGTTGTCCAGAGAAGCTGTGGATGCCCCATTCCTGCAAGTGTTCAAGACTAGGCTGGATGGGGCCCTGGGCAGTCTGATCTAGGGGTGGTAATCCTGACTGTGGTAGGGGGACTGAAACTGAATCATCTTTAAGGTCCCTTCCAACCCAAGCCATTCTATGATTCTGTGAATTACAGCTGGGGTACGATGACAACAAGACAGAGCACAACCATGCTAATGTCTAAGCATATCTTTCCACCTCATTCATAATCTTCCAGTGGATTCTAACTGTGGGAGAAGCCTGTAGGCCATGCCTGCTTATGGATTGTTCTAGCTTTGAATGCCCTAGGAACGCAGGATAAAGAAGTATCCACCTGAGTAAAATTCAGGTCCAATACCTTCTAACAGATGCCTAAACAAAACAGCAGTTGGTACCAGTGTCACTCAGAAATGACATAAAATAGGAGCAGAACTAAGGTTTCACACAGGTAATCAGGGCCACTGATATGCTAGCATGTGTGAAACAAAAGGTCAGTGTTGTGTATGCTAGAAAGCCAGATTAGTTTGAAGTCTTCTGGCACTGCATGTGATAGAGTATGAAGACACTCACTCCTATTCCACTGAGTTATTTTCTTAATGTACACACAGCCTTGAAGTTTCTGCTACTCTGACTTGAGCATAAATGCTCTTCAGACCACAAACTGAACCTGTGCAGCTTAACATCAAAAGCATGGAAGCACAGGAAGTTAACCAATGACAAAACTTTCTCTCCACACTGTACAACTTCTCTTAGTCTCTGATACTTCAGAAAAAAGCAATAGCACTCAAGAAGCCAAATCAAATAGGCATAAAACTTTCTCATCACTTTATTCACAGAAATCGTAGAACGGGATTACCTACCTAAAGATGTTATAAATGTAACGCGATAAATGTAATCAGTAAATACTTACAAGGGATCTTTTCAAATATTTCACCAGGAAACAACAGCAATCTGATAAGAAGTCTGAGGTACTAACAATAATCTGAAGAAAGTTGAGAAACTTTCCACAGAAATATCAAGTACTTTGGAAGAGCAAAAAAGAAATAGAGAACAACCAACAAGAACAATGAACTGCACCAAGACAGAATGGGAGCCATCTGCTTAGCTAACAATCCTAACAAAAAACTAGATCTATTGTTAATGATAAACCAAAAAATACTGAGATGAGGTTTCAACCTCATCTATTACGTGATTCTGTGAAGAGGGATAGTGAAGAAGCATATAAGAAAATGGCCACAAAGAAGCAGGATAATAATTTGTGCCCATGTCTGATGTGGACAGGACAAGAAATGAACTTAAATGGCAAGCTCGGGAGACTTCAGTTAACATTAGGGAAGCATTTTAATGGCAAGAATAGTGAGCTAATTGAATGAAAGAATGGGCTGTAGAATCTCATAACTGAGATGAGATCATATGCAAGACCACACCGGATAAAGCTGGAATTATTTAAATATAATTGAGACTAAGTCAGAGCAAGAAAATGGACTGGATGTTTTCTTAGGTCTCTTTGAGCCTATGATCTATGATGCTACAATCCTCTTAATCTCCCTCTCTAGCATCACTACCTATATTTACTTATTAAGCTCCATCTTTAAATAATTCAGGTTCCTTGTAATCCTTACCCTATTTGAAAGGTCATGCCAGAATTCAGCTTTATTCCTTTGATGTCAGAAATATTGTTCTAGTTTACAATCTAAGTTCAGAACCAATTAATATCCATTTGATATTACATAAATTTTTTCCTCCCTTGTACCAATTCCCAAATGCTTTTCACAAACAGCAATACATTCTCTCTCTTAGTCTTAATTTAACAATGCCATCTCTCTCAGATACTAGAGGTAGACAAGCTATGGAAGTACAAAGTTTTTTGCAAGCAAATTTACTACAAGTTCTGTGACGTGACTGCTACATAGCATCTGGAAGATGCCCTCATTCATTCCAAGCTCAGGTATCTCTGCTTTCCACTGCAGTTTGTGTTGAAGGCATATCTTATGCCTGTCAGGGAATCCAAAAACAAAAATAATGTTCCATATTTAAATACATTTGCAAAACCAAATCTGTGATTTCCACTGAACTCATGATACAAAGAAGATGTAAAGTTCTTCCAATCAGAAGTTTGAGAGTTTGTGGGTTTTTTTTTTTTTCCTGGGGTATCTGAGGACCATGAAGTTTATCTGAAGAAGACAACAGAGATGAGGAAGTGTATCCCCATTAACAGGGGTTACATCATTACTTCAAAGGTTAATTACTGAGAGAACTGAAAAACCAGCCTGATACAGCTGACCTCTTCCGTGGGAAGACTAGAACATGCCCCAGATTCATCACCCTTGAGAAACTGAGTGCAAAAGGAACTGTAAACTATCTTTGCTCTTCTGTCACAATAATAGATAAATGAAACTAAATTCTGCCTCGGGGATAAATGGGCATGCTCCAGTGAATTCAGTGGAATTGTTCTCATTAAGCTCACAGTACACTGCTATCTATATAGGGAAATAAACTTTTCTATCTTCTCATTCACCTTACTCCATTAAGAAGCTTGAAGCCAATGAATTTATATCTCTTGCATTTTTAATAATCTATTTTATCTCTGTTCTAGAAATTATCTAAAATAACTTGGTCATACAAGACTTTACACACATGACCAAAATTAAATTATGGAAGATAAAATTTTATCTTCCCTGTGTTCAAAGTGAAATATTTTGTTTCATATTTCACTATGTTCTTCTATCATGAAGATAAGATACTGTAAAAATAATAACATGATCTTATCTTGCACATTGATGCCTTGCAAGATGTCTAGATCTAGCCTTTCAGGATACAGTCAATACTGGTTTTCAAACATACACGTGAAGTTTCTGCTGATTCCTAGAAGCACACTGCATGCAGCAGAAGGCAGTATTTGCCTTTGCAGGGAATGACTCTTCTCATGACCTCCTTTGTATAAATACTATCTGAAGCAAATGAAGTGCCAATTGCAAAAATACAGCCTGAGAAGAGAAGCAAGTTCCAAAGCTTACAGTGAATAAACTCAGGACCTTGTTCTGGAAATGACTACTCAGTTGGCTTGTGGGGATTCATATTTAAATGTTCCAGTTTTAGAATCTTGTTTCATAACTGGCTGCCAATGGTTACTTCCTACATACATCTCCATTGGGTTGCCAACATTTCCATTTGTTTTGAATTAGAACAAATACTTAGAAACGCAAGAACGACAGGCTGCTAAACTAAGCCAGACAGTAATGAGCCATGAATCCCTTGGCAAAAGGAACAAGAATTTCTAACATTAATGCTTAGTAACATGAATGATGCTTCTGCTGGCATCTGTAAACTAAGGCATCTTAACAAAGTTGACTTAAACCCCTATAGACGAACTTTAAACACTTGAGAAGTGTTAGTAAAATTATCTTTTACATTTTTTTCAGTGTTTTGTGATCCAAACAGTAATATGTACACACATGCAGTGTACTGGAATGTCCTCAGAGCTAGGATACAGTCAGAGGAAAAAGCACTCCCATTTCCCTTGGTGCCATCCAAACACAACAGTCCTGATGGACACTATGCCTGTGTTCATTCCAGTTAAATTACTTATCCAGAATTTCCAAAATTTCAACAGTTCATTTACATTCATTTAAAAGAGGGAGAAGTGCATTCTAGAGTACAACAGACTGGGAAAAACCATTTTAGAAATATTGAGAAAAACTGAATCAATTCAACTTCACAATCAGTCACAAATATCTAAAAGAGTAACCTCCCCCATCCCCCCCAAAAAAGTGTAGTCAAAGGGACAATGGCTATCTGATAATATAATAAATTGCCAGCAAACTTATTTTTAGCTAAGATTCCTGGATACTAGATCATAAACCTGAGATTAATAGCCCTGGTGAATGAGTTGCCAACCCATAACAGAACTCTATTATAACAACCCCTTGTTCCTTTATTTTTTCCTGGTTCTGTGTGTTTATACATGCCTTTCTGCCTAAATTGCCTTCTCCAAGTCTTAGAATATTAACAGAAATAATAATAATAAAAAAGTTAACAGTCTGCACCCTTCACTCTGACATAAACAACATCTCCAGTACTCAAAACTCAAGCAGACAGCAGAGCATTATAATAATCTCAACACTCATGTCTGCAAGCAGAATCCGAATGATAGAGATGAAGAAGCAAACATAGGGAGGGAGCTGTAGAAAGCATCTTTGCAGAACAAGCTTGGAGTGCTGCACAGATTAGAGAAGAGGAGCTGAGTTAGCACAGCACTGCTGCAGAGCACTTCCTGCTTCACGACTCAAGCTAACTTATCTACTGGCACAATTCATGAAAGACAAAACTAGCTCTGTATTTTCTCTCCTGGCTCCTAGAGGAGCTGAAGAAAGGGAAACAACAACAACAACAACAACAACAACAACAACAACAACAAAAAACATTTGACTTGAAATTTTATAAATTAACAATTCTGCAGTTTTTATGGGAACCAAAAGATGAACAACAAATATTACAGGTTGCCTAAGTTTTTAAACTAACGCATTTTTCCAGCTTGATTTCTTGTCCTATCTGCATCATTTTTGAGATTGGAGTATTGTTACAGTATCGTTGGATAATTTAATTGCAGGCACTTGAATAAACCTATTAAAGTCAGCTACTGTTACTAAAGTTCTTGCAAATGTGTTTATGTTGTCAGCTGAAGCATAACTTTGTAAAACATTCCTCAGTACTGGATAGCCTTCTACCTAGACCATCAATATTTATGAGAAGGTTTTTCCTCTTTTATTTTACCAGATTGAAGCAACTCAGTGTGAAAGAAAACCCAGCAATTCAGCCTGTGGCAGTGAAAGCAATAGCTAATGTTATGTTTAGGAATGGCCTGCACAAGGCTGACACTTCTAGCTGGCAGCCTGGCAACTGTAAGAAGAATGCTAAGGAAACTATGGAGGAAATTGTGTGTTCTCCTCAACAGGCTTCCATCTTGAGACAATGAAGGCACAGATTATAACTGTTCTGAAGAGTTTTGAAAAGGCAACTCTGGAAAAGCTAGATAAAAACTAAACAAAAAGAAATCCACAAACTTCAATACCAGCACATCCTTTCTCTAAACTGAATGACAGAGCCACGGAGTGTCTTGCCTCTGGCCCATCTGATCAGTGGATTTTGCACAAGAATGCTGCCATCATGCTTCTGCTGTTACTCGTCCTGGTTTCAGCTGGGACAGATGTGATTCTTCCTTCCAGCAAGGGAGGAGCTGAGGGAGCATGAGGTGCAGGGAGTGGATAGAACCAGGACAGCTGAGCTGAACTGGCCAAAGGGATACTCCATGCTGTATGACATCGTGCCAAAAAAAGAAAGAAAAAAAAAAAAAGAAAAAAAAAAAGAAAAAAAAGAAAAAAAAAAACAACCTTGAAAAATGGTGGGGAGTTGGCTGGGTGTTGGTCAGTGAATAGTGAGCAATTCCTTGTGCATCACGTGTTTTGTGTATTTGTAGGTATGTATAATTATCATTAGTGTTCTCTTTTTCCTTTTCTATCTTAGTAAATAATTTGTATCTCAACCCATGATTCTACTTTATGGTTTTTTTCCTCTATTTTCATCCCCATCCCACTGGAAAGGGGGAAGAGTGAGCGAACAACTGTGTGGTGCTCAACTACCTGCTTTACTACTACCTTACTTTAAACTGCAGGTAGGTAGACAGGTAAGTAGATAGGAAGGTAAATAGATACAGTAGACAAAAAATATCAACATTTGACTTCACTGATGATCTCATTTATATTCTATGTTCTTGTCTCTGTATTAAAACTGAAATGCGTATTTTCCCTTTTCCCTGTTCTTGCATGCTTAAGATCATCTTTTTTCATTAGCAGGTTTTTCACATCAAAGTGAAAGACATTTCATTTAAGCTCACAAAACACTGTATCTTTTGAGCCAAGAAAGAAGAAATCCACATTTCTTATAACTTGGTAACCTTTATGACACCTGACACAATTTTCATCTTAGTTCAGAAAAGGACACACATTAAACTCATGAGCAGTGTCATGGATTATGTACCTGACTCCCTGAAATTAAATTTCCCAAAGTAGAAGCTTATAAGGAGAGAACAAGTGATTTTTCAGTACAGCCTCTTAATATGCTTCCTAGGAAGACAAACATAATTCATTTCTTTGGTTTTGTTTTTGTCTTGCAGAAAGTAGATTATACATAGGAAAATATACAGCAGCAATTTGATAATGTTTACTTCCTCCTGGGAAATAAAATAGTTAAGCTTTGAGACAAACTTCAAACAGACTACAACTACATACAAGTTTCCTTCCTAATAAGTAATTTTTTTACTCTTTAAGTAGAATTCCCCATATTTTTGTATGGAGGACATTTTTTAAAAGCATCTAGAGCATTCAAGCATGAAAGCTTGTTTTTAAGTCTATCAGCACTTACAAAAGTTAAAGCTAGAGGTAGAATTTGTAATTTCATACCTTCAGACTGCTACTCTTCTGAATGAAGTATCTTTTACACTTTCCCCATTTCATTTATATTGAAAGAAGAAAGCAGTGTTGTTTTGTTTGCTTTTTTTTTTTCAGATATTATGACTCCGAGGTTGCTGGTTTCAGAATTACAGTATATACTCAGCAAGTAAAAACCAAACAATGTAGTGGAAATAAACTAAGTAGGTAGCTCCAAAAGTAACACTTTCTATCTATTGGAAACTGTAAGAGATACAAAGAATAGAATATCACTATTTGATAGAGCAAATATTCAGCTAAAAAACAGCTTTTAAACATAGTCACCACCATTAGCTTTGCATTTTTGCCAGCAATAAACAAGAACCTTGTCAAAATATGCATGGCCATCCAAAATGTGGCTTGCTTTTCACATTGCTATCACAACTGCTGAAACACAGCACCCAATGCAAATTGGTGGCACCCAATGCAAACCACTGGTTTGTCTGCACCAACGTTCAGCAAGCTTCAATAATTGTCAATGGGTGCAATTTTCTCTTGAATGGAAAACAACACCTTTGCTTCATCTGTGCTTCCATAAAAGATGCCATTCTGTCAAACAGCACATATATGTAACGGAATACAGGTGGGAGGGTTTAATCTCTACTGCCATACCACCACCATCTGCCTGTGATGTCGTGGGTGAACATAAAAAATACGAGGAATTATTTTTGGAGCACTCCTTATATCTGGTGGTGTCACCTTTCCCATTTGGAGACTGAAAACTACTTCAGATTCTTCTCTAACTACTCTGTAAGAGCCAGCTGAAGGCATGCTGGGCTAGAGTGGTCCAGAAACTGTACCTGTGAAGACCACAGAAGGGTGATGCAGGGACAGCCTACATGGCAAATGCCAAGTGCCTGGTTTGAATGTTTTGCTGGTTGTAAATTTTGAGGGTTTTTTTTTTTTTTAAGTGATATTCTTTCAATAACAACAAAACGTCTGAGTATCTGAATTCCCACCTTCCTGGTAAATTTAAAAAAAAAAAAAAAAAAAAAAGCAAGAAAATTGAGTATTCAATCTCACGTTTTGAAAAAAAGCTGCTATCTTGAGATAAACTATATTAAGAAACACCAGTGATTACAGTGAACCTGACAAATGCATGTAAAAGATAATGAGAAATAAATATCTGCGAGACCTCTGGGACATCCTCTTTGGTGAAAGCACTGCGCTGCCTCCCTCCCTGCCCGCAGCCCAACTGTGAGCTAAATGGAGCAGGATTTCACCATCTCAAGCAATTTCATTCACAGCCAGCACCACTAGCAAATTGCTTCCCAATAAAGGCAGAGCTTTACTCTCTCACTGACCACCTGAATGCTAAAGACTAAAGAAGCAAGAGAAAGGGCTGAGAAAGGGCTCAGAAGAAATACTGGCAAGGGACAGGAAGGCTCAGTAAAACAGAAAAAGAAACAAGAAGCAGCAATAGGTTTTACTCCCTAACAGTGATCCCCACATAAAATTCATGCTCACTAGACTATCAACGTTTGTCTGCTCTATCCCAGAGAGAAAAACAGAACAAATAAGTATGTTTACTCCTCAGGTTTTTTTTCCACGCAGGGTTCCTGGGTTTTGCTCCTGGGTTTTAAGCTTTTCTTACAAGAGTAGGAAATTATGTTGTGCAGCAACACAGCTATGAAAAGATCCATTTAAAAAGTGGTTTTAAGAAATTATTACCCACTACGAGACAGATGAAAAACATTCAACTTGCCAGCTACAGTCAGGCTCTGTTTGCTGCCATTTTATTAACAAAATACGCATTTTGTGAACAATCACTTCCTCCAAAGAAATAATTCTCAGTCAAGCCAGTTCCAAATATCACGTATGAACAGCAAAATGAAAAAAAAAAAAAAAAAGCAAAAACAGATAAGACTCACAAGACTATCAAAACAGCACACTAAGCTCCCCTTTGGGTCCTGCTGCCCATGTCCTGTTTGGAATTTATGTAGTTAAATTACCACAGTTTATTTTTCTAAAGCACCCTGCAAGTCACAGCCTCTCAGCAGGTGAAGGAAAACAGTTTACTTCTATGAAACAGTAGCTGGTCTTTGTTTGCAGCTTCCTCTGCTCCTGCCACGTCACAGCACTCAGTTCAGCTCAGCTACAGACTTCCTACCAGGTACATCTGCACCCAGCATATAGTACCTATTGTTTAATATAATCAATGTAATTCTTGATCCTGGTGATAAATGCAATTTTGGAAATTTGCCAACTTCAACCTGGCTGCTTCGAAGCACGCTGAGCCATGCTCAACTTACATATATACACAGAATTTGGTTTCTGCAACTCACTCTCACAACTGCTGCCCTTCTGAGCTTTGTGCTGACGTGGATCCTTATAGTGATCCCATTTTGTTTTTGCCATTCCCAGGTAGACAATCCAGCAGTGGCACTGCACAGACCTTATAAAGTTTATGCCATCCCTCTGACAGACAAAATTATATTTATTTTTTAATATCTATTACAGGAAATAAAAAGAAGTGTGTTCACTACCTCTCCAGAGATAAATACAATCAGACAAGGACTTTAAAAATTGGTAAAGTTCTTACCAAGAGCTTACAGTATGGTTCTTTTCTTGCTCCTGCTCCTCTTCCCTCAGATAAAGTCATTATATATATTCTACATTTTCAAGAACTTGAATAGAAAACTGCTAAAAAAAATCACTTCTTACACTGATTTGAAATGATTTCTTCCATCCAGAGACTAGTAAGAGCATTTCATAGCTCTGGTTGAGGGTGATAAGGAAAAACTTGAAGATATACATGGGACAAAAACCTCAAAACTATTTTTAAACAATTTTATAAAAGATTATTCTCATTGATAAGTAAACTGTGGATCTAATTCAGACTAGTTTATAGCTAGGTATAATGAAAGCAAATTTAAACAAGTGGTCAGATGTCCTAATTTATGGGATATGCATGTCACAAAACGTGGCTTAGAATATTTTAATTTTTTAATGTACAAAAAGGCCAGATAACTTCACAATTAGAGCCTCCAGTACTGAAATCAAAGCACAAACTGCTACTATGTTAAGTATTTTTAATCAGGATTATTTTGCTAGAATACAATAGAAAACTTTTGATCTGTAGCTCATTATTTCTTACTCTTTTCTCTAATATTGTTACCACAAGTCTTCTCCAGGCACAGGGGACAGCTAGCTCTCAACTTTTAATGCTAATTGCTGTAATCTCAGTAGAGATCATCATCTCTTAGTTTATAATGTAGGCATAAAGTATCAGTGCAGCTTTCTACTACAGTAGCATAGTTCACTGCACTGTAGTTTTTTGGTTTTGGTTTTTTTTTTTTTTTGACAGGTTCCTCTTTAAACCTTCTTTTATTTTTTTAAATAATTCAGTAATAAAAGAATTACTTTAGAATGACACAACACAGAAGGGTATTTCATTTTTCAAATGAATTAAAAACAGTTAAGCCAGAAGAGGAATTCTCCCCAAATTAAAAAGCAAGTAAAAGTGCTCTCTTCTGTGTTTTTCCAGTTGCACAATTCAAAGGTAATTCTGGCCTCAGACTGAACTGAGATGAACATTATTCATTAATGTAGGCTAGGGAAAGATGAAGCTTCCTAGACCTGAGGTGTCCTCTGCCACAGCAGTGCTCAGTGTTCATGCTCAGCCTTCCTAACATCCCAGATGTCCTGTAGCAACTGGAACATCTGTGTGGCACTCACAGATGTGACCAAAGAGCTATAAAAGATGATGTTCCTGCAATGCACCAGCTGGAGGACTGACAGTAAACTCCAGACCACCTCAAATGACACTAGATATTCAATTTAAAGCAACAAGGCACAATTAACTGCATGTTTAAAGTATAATTATAAACCATAGCATAATTAGTGTTGTTTGGAGACCATTTCAGTTCTTTGATTCTCTCCAAAGTAGACACCTAGTCACCAGTGAGTTGAACTGCTCTACGTAGACATCCAAAGTCACTTAGCCTCAAACTAAGTCCTACCACAGATGTCTTTAAGAATACCTTTAAATTCATCAGTCCCAACATTGTTGCAACATTCAAACAGCAGTAAATGCAACTCAGCTAGTTAAATTAAGTCACATTATTTCCTTCTCTCCGGTGACTCTCAGGCAAAACATACCCAACAAGATTGTTTTCTGCCCAGACTAAAGATGCATGTCAATCAAGCAGGTGCACATTATCTTCACAGGAGAGCTATAAAGCTTCAGTTTAGCTATACCTCACAAGATTCACTCTCTTTGTTCTTAGACTTCTCTACAACATAAAGCACAGTGTGGTAAGTAGGGATGATTTGGAAAAGTTACATAAAATGTACACCCCTGACCTATACTAAAATCTCAGTGTAGATATGCAAGTGGATAAGGAATTTTTTGCCCTGGTCAAAAAATCCTGGGCAAAATCCTGATGCTTCTTGTTTACCTTTTTGAAGCATTAAAGCAGTATTCTGATGATAATTGCTAACGATCCTTTTGTAGCAACTCTCACAGGTGGAAGGGTAATAAATATCAAATTAAGGACATAAAATCATTCTAATAATGGAAAACTGTAACTAGAAGGCCTTTCCTCTCAATGATACACCTTCCCCTGTTACCAAATTCTGTCATCAGGCATCATTGTCTCCAACATATTATTCAAGGATTTTGATATTCCAGGTGTCACTCCTTCTCCAATCTCATACAAAGCCATTCTTCTGAGAATTGCAGAGTTTTTTTAATAAATATTAAGACATGCAACACCTTCAAATTAGGAAATTCCATCTTTCACAAATGGAACTTAAACAGTGCTGAAATGACCCATTTTTAGAGATTTTCTGAAGCCATCTTCTCCCAAAAAAAGAGGACAATAACTCTTATTTGAAAAATGACTGTGTCCTAAATTAACTCTTCTGTCCTTATTGCATTAATACTTAACACAAAAGAGAAAGGGACTGTTATTTTTTCTGAATCAGATTTAAGTAATGCACATCATTACATTTCCAAAACAAGTGGACACTAACCTGAGTGATCAATACAAACTGAGTTTTTGAAATGTGCATTTAAATACAAGTTCACTCATTTATGGAGTGAGTACATACACATCATTAAGATAAGTATGATTCCTCAAAGCTGTCAGCCTCAGCATTATTCAAAATGACTTCCAACAACATCTCATAATGCCACATATCATTTAAAATTTAAGCACAAGTTTTTTGAAGAAACAACGTGGTAGTGAAGCTAAGAACAACTACTTTTAATCATTGTGATTAGACAGATGGCAAGCATTTAAGCAGCTCACATGGGAGGTCATTTTGATGGAGATAAACTTTCCTCTCCACCTGATTTGCACACAGCAATCCTATTTAGTGTAACAGATCAGTACGAAGTCAAAAGTCTTCCCTGATAACAAACTTCTTTCCAGCTACCACTGCTATATAAAGATCTTACAGCTGGTGGAATTATTCAGAATTCATGCTCCTAAAGATCCCCATAATACTGGTACCTAATAACATCAGAAAATATAATCTCAGATGGAACTAAGACCAGACCATACAGCGAGCTTTCAGCTGTCAACACAAAGGGACTCATTCTTTGGTTTCATTTGCTTGTGTCGTTTGTTTTTTTTTCGTGTTTTGTTGATGCTAATATCCACTGTAAAAAAATAAAAGAATTTTTATCAGCTCACTTCAACTGTTCAAACAAACAAAAAAAATTAGCCAATAGCATTAGGCTGCTTTGTTAAAATGATTGGGCATGTGAATCTGTCCCCAGCTGTTAATAACTAAAAAGTCATTTAAGGCTACGTATCTTCAAAGTATTAATAATTATGCAATAGCCCTGTTACAAGATACGCTCACTTAATAAAGCTGAAAGATATGAGATAAGAATTACTCACTGAAGCTTTATATATAATACTGTCTTGCAACGGAGATATGTGTATGTGAGAGGCAAACTGAGGAGATCCTCATTGGGAAATGACTACCTAACACAGAAAATTTACTCAAAATATTCTTTAGTGCAACCTGCAGGTTTTTGCCTCATTTTGGAAACATACAGGCATGCAGATAAGGCAGTATTAAATGGATCACTGCTGCCTCTGGGAAGGAAGATAAGTTAGCCTTTGGTGCTTATGTATGCTCCTTCTGACAGCTGTTCCTCTTTCTCATAAACTTTCTCTGCCAAGTGAAGATTATTTGGGATTGACAAGTTTCTGTTTTGGAGGAAACGAGATCATTTCTCTGACAGGATGCTGGAAATGGATGCGTAAGATACAGATAACACTCTGTCAGGAGTATTACATAGCTTGAGGGAGTCTCCAGGAAACAGTACCAAGTCACTTGCATACCTGCACATGCCTAACAGTGTTTATGAAACTGCAATATTACGAAAGATACCAAGTGGAAAAAAAAATATCTTTCCCTTGTTCACTGCAAGTCTCATGACAAAAAAATTTTGCTCCATTCTGTCAGAGTTCAAACAAAACAGCACAGGGAGGAGACAAGACAGTAAAGCTAGAGTAGCCAAAAGAGTAATCCAGAGAAATTCACAAAAAGGAATGCCAAGACTCAGTGAAAGTACAGACTTTGACTTCTTCAAACAATAGGTTACCCTTCAGGATCATTAACCCACTCAATAGCCAACATCAGCACCAAGTGCCATATCAGGGTTGCCAGCAATGCAACCACTGTTAATCAAAATCTCTTACCACATCCAGAACTGGAGACAGGGACAAAATTACAAATGGTCCCCAAATCCTTGGTGCATATTGCCAGCCACCAGTATTAAGGCTGCTGCTCTAAACACAACCTCTGCTTTATGTGCAACCCCAAAGGGTGCATACTATCTTCAGTTCAAGTATTGCTGGCTCCTAATTCAGGCCAGCAGGCTTCACTGGTGAGTCAGCAGTGAGACATGACAGATTTTTTCAGTGCATGCTTTGGGGGTCTTTGTATCTTCTCATTCTGCTTTCCCTCACAAAGCAGTGGCTCTAGCAGCACTTCTTGAACCCAGTACTTCAAAGACAAGCTATGATTATAAGAATCCAAGCTTACATTAGGCTTATAGACTCAAAAAGCTGTGGGAATCAGTTGGACTCTACAGAACTCCAGGGAAGAACATAAATTCTAAGACATCCTTAAATTTTAGCTTTTTTTTTTTTTAAAGAAAAGAGATCACATACACTATGTTTGAGATGTATACACATACCTATAGGGGCTGTCACTAATTGCCACTGCTTTCACACATAAGCAATAATATGACACCCTATATATTTTTCCCCAAATTATGTACTTCAGCAAAATAATCCCCAACACACACATTTATTATATAGATGTATATTTACGAACACTAAATTACTGAGATAAACATTTTCTTACGTGACACAACTAATAGCTCCTCATAGGCTGCAGGTGTTCTTTCTATAAAAAATCCCCCCTTTTTATTGCAAAAACACGATATCTAATTGCAAAGAGGTGCTTAATCTTTGTTCAGATTTTCTGAGGAACTGCTGCCATTTGTTGCTTCTAATTCAAGGTTTTCTGATGTCGTGTTGATTCCCTGTTTCAATATTTGACACTAGACAAGTCTCAGACTTATCTTTTACCTTGAGTAATGGATAGCTTGATGTCCTGCAATATTAAAATAGAAGTCAGTCGTATGTTTCATCTCATCAGTATGTCCGGACACTTCAATCCAGTGTGCTATCGGGAGGCAGTAAACTCCATCAACTATGTTGCTCCGGTTGTAAACACAACTTCGATCATGATGAGGCCCATTACCTAGAACACAAGAAAGGACAATTGCAGGTGGTGTATCCAGAAAATTTTAAAAAAGATCTGCGGGAGATGCAAACTGAGCATTTAAGGCAAGAAGTAGTGTTTGCTACCTGTTTAGGCTGCATTTCTAGAACACATGATTAACACCTGAAATAAACTAGAACACAAGTATGGCCTCAAAACATTCAACATTACAATCAATTGTAGTGAATGAATTAAAGACAACATTAGAACTCTATCAGGTTCCCAAGTAATGAACTGTAGCACTCAGAAGTTCAGGAATAATTAATTTCATTTAAGTTCCTTATCTAATGTTTGATAATATTTGACCTCAGCATGTAACATTTCTGCTGTGTGATCTGTCTCTCCAGGGTTCAGCTTTCTGTGATTCAAGGTCTAGCACTGATACAACACAGCTTCATAACCCTGCCTCAGACTTCCAAGGAAATGAGCTAAGCTATGAGACAGACCTTGGAGAAAATACACAACACAGCCATGCATGATAAGAGAGGTACAAGTGCAAAAAAGAAGGTAGGACTGTCAAGGCTGGATTGTTTCAGACAAGGATTAGAAAGAAGAATCATTGACATAAATGGTATAAAAATCTTACAGGAAGAAAAAGTAAGCAGGTGGAAGACAGCAACTTAGAAGCACTGAAGACCACCTCTCCTCCAGGCTCTGCCTGGCCAGCAAAGACTCTGCAGCTATCCTCCTGGGGGGATCACAAGCATGCTAATGCCTAGCCTGGAAGCCCATTACATTCTACTTGTCTTTTATGTTTGCTAGCCAATAAATGACTGCTTTGCACTTTTCGGAGTCTTATTGTATACAGGAAAAGTTCCCCAAGGTGATCCAGAAAGAGACTGTTACACCTGTAACAAGTGAGCACTATTACCTTAAATGATCTTGAGTAAAGTAAGAAATTTTTATTACCGTTATCCACTATCACCCATTATCCCTCTAACTTACCTTACATCAAATCTGAGCTTTATTACAGGCAACCAATTTTCAATACCATGCCACAGTAAGCAATCTAAAATGAATAGGCTCATGTCAGCAATGAAAAGGTTATCTAGCCTCCAAAAGTCCAGTACATGTATATTCTTCCCTCTCCATTTTTACAGGTTTATTGTAATACTGACTGCCATGTAGGAATTGTTGCACTGATTAAAAATGACCTGGTCTGAGGCTTGCTTTTAATGTAAACTTGCTACACTTATACATTATTAATAATGTTAGAACATTTTGGAGTAAAGTGATGCCTGCAGGAATGCCTTCAATATCATGTAAATGCTTCCAAGCATCATTCATAAGAAATTGTCTAAAGAGCATTTTAGGAGATGTAATGATTAGAGAATAAGACAAACATTTAATTATAAAGCTGAAAAAAACTCCTTATTTCCAGATACAATACAGCATTCTTTATTATATTGTAAAATACCATTACTTACCAACCAAGAAAAAAGAAAATAGTAGGCAGAAGACCATTTTCTCTTTCTGTACTTGTATGCTATAGTGGGACAATAACTGCAGGGTGGCAAAGTCTTTGGTTACAGATAACGAGAATGAGCCCAAACGCTGCAGCCATGGATGCAGAAATAAAGGTAAAGAGCTGCTTACCTTTGGAAGACCTCAGGTAGGCAGGGATCTCTGGCAAGAGATGCCCTCACCTCCACTGCCAACCCTTAAACAAGGTGTGGGAAGAGGTGGATCTGACAATCAAAGCACATTCTCCCCCTCTTAATTTCTCCTCTCCCTAAGATGCTAGTAAGCCCCAGAAGACATGGAAATCTTCACACTCTTCAAATCTGTGGTCACAACTGCATCACTAGATACCTTACAGTTGCCCATTTCCAGTTGCTTCTGCATGAGGCTCACATACTACTGTTTGCCAGTTCCATAGTCCATCCTCCTCCTTCAGCTTCAATTCTCAGCTCTCTTCCTCCTTTCTTCTCTATCATCTACTCTCTTAAATGGCAGCAGCCTCCATGCCTTGTGATCTTTTTACCTTCACCACGATTCATTTCCTTACCTAGCCTACAATCACACACAGCAAAGCCAGGAGTAAACTGTCACTATAGACATTTGCCTTGTTTGTTCCTTACACAGATTTTGTCAATTCTCATTCTGAAAAGCTCCCTTCTTTAACTGTTACTTATCACTGTTGATTTTTCTGCACCACTCAACATCACCTTCCTGCTGTGCCCTACATTCAAACAAGAATCTCTGTATTTCTGTTTTCATTTTAATACTTGAGTATGCAATAACAACTTGCATTCATAGCACTTTTCATGAGAACTGCATAACTCTTTACTTCTCTTAACATTACGTACTAATCTATGAATTAACACCTTTCTTACTGAAATACAGTGGCTGCAAAACAAAATGAGTACAAAAACAAATACAGCAAGATGAATTCAGACAGGAAGGGAAAATAATAACCACATTTAAAAGAATATTACTATGGGGAAGGAAGAAAGAAAAAAAAGGATCATAGTGAGTTGCTTAGAACACTGAATGCCAAATCCCTCTTCCAAGAGTTATGAAAGAATGAAATTCTTGGCACAAGCGACCAAGATCTCACTACCCTGCTAACACCCAACAGATCCTACTTCCCACACAAGTGCTTCCTGCCACCACTTGCTTCACAAGATGCAGTTTAGAAACAAGTTTTTAGAAAAGTGAACATTGTTTTATCAGTTTACATTATGCATCTGCTAGCAGAGTTTGCCAAAGGAAAACTCTGTTTTTTCTGGTTGCTGTGAAACAACGATGCAACAGTTTTTTATGTACAGCCACACTGCAGATTTGGAGGCAAAATGTGAAATGATAATTTAGAGCTCCTATAGAAGGGATTGAAATCTCTCAACTTTTATCTCACAGAGTCATTTAATATAAAAATAAAAGTCAGCCAATTAAATCCAGTTTTTATTCAAGTTAACTGATCATAAACAGTTCTTCAAATAGAAAACAATTAGGACCACTTACATTTTTTTTGTTACACGTTCTATTATACATTTGCAGAACACATTCAACTATGAAAACAGGCACAGCTTGGGGGATGAGCAGAAAACATTAACTACACAACCTTCAATCCTTCCTTCTCCAGCCCTGTTTCTATGAACTGTTACCACGAGCATCCTGTTTGAAGCAAGGTGCTTCAACCTCATGGTACGCTCAGGCAAAGCATGCCTTAGTTTCAGCTTACCCTCTAATACAGCAAGCTCCTTCCATCTCATTTATGAGAAAGTCAATCAACCCTATCGCTCTCAGACTCCAAGGACCAAGCTCAAGACCTCTCAGAAGCACAGGAGGAGTTTGTGCAAAGAATAAAATAGCTACCAGAGGCAGGATAAAACTTTGGTACAGCATGTGAAACACTTACTCTCCCCTCTCTCGCCACTACAGGCCAAAAAAAATTATTTTCTGGATTTGACTAGTTGCAGCATAGGACTGTTCCAAGCTACAAGTAACAGAACTAAAATACCAGTACTTCCTCACTCTGGCCCAGTTGTTTGTTTGAACAGTATGGTTGATTAGTAGCTTGTTGGTTTGGAAGGAAATAAACTATGATGAAGGCAACGGTATCAAGCTTAGCAGAATTTGAATCTGAGTGCACTGAGAATGTGTCGCTGCCCTTTTTAACTTCTTTCCTCCTGCTTAAGCACCAGAGAGAAAAGTGGCCAGGGCAGAAAGAAGTGCCATGAGACTACTCACGCACAGAGTCTAGACATGAGCTCATGACTGAAGCTGTTCATATCCACATCAACTTCCTATTCTACTTAACCCCTCCATCCCAGCTCACATTAGATCTTCTAAGTGACTTCACGAAGTCAGTCAGCAGCATTCCAAACAGAAATGGTACATGCAGTACAAAGTATTACTTACTCATTTCTCAAAGCATTTCATAAAGTCAATTAGCTACACCAAAGGCCTACTGCTGAAATTTAGTCTTTGTATCTGAAGCTCAGACATACAATACAAGCTGGGAAGGCTATCTGATCACTCTGAGCAACCTTGCCTGTCAGAGTGTGCCTAGGCCTTCATTACTTCTGTGGCCTAGCACAAACAAAGGAGACAAACAAAGGGTTTAATTTACTACAATCCAATACAATTCCAGGACTGCAAGTGCAAATCACATCTTTACAAGCAATAAATCCTGCACCACTGGCCAGTCCCATGTAGAGATCGAGCAAATGTAGGACTATGGCTCCCAATTACAAGCTGGGTACTCTAGACTTTATTCTGCTAGTAGGAAAACACTTTGAAGCATTCTGGTGCTGAGCATAACTGCATAATGCAAAATCCTTAGGTAGGATACAAGGCAAATTCTCATCCACAGGAACCCTTTGTCCATGTAAATGCAACTGTTCCCTCACGCTGGCTGTTATCTCCAAGCTTACCCAGAACTTGTATGAAAACTTCAAGCTACTTTGAATCACACAGAATCACACAGAATTGTAGGGGTTGGAAGGGACCTCCAGAGATCATCGAGTCCAACCCCCCTGCCAAAGCAGGTTCCCTACACCAGGTCACACAGGTAGGCATCCAGGCAGGTCTTGAACATCTCCAGAGAAGGAGACTCCACCACCTCCCTGGGCAGCCTGTTCCAGTGCTCCGTCACCCTCACTGTAAAGAAGTTCTTGCGCATGTTTGTGCGGAACTTCCTATGCTGCAGTTTCCAGCCGTTTCCCCTTGTCCTGTCTCCACTCACCACTGAAAACAGTCTGGCCTCGCCATTCTGCCCCCCACACCTTAGATATTTATAGACCTGGATCAGGTCCCCTCTCATTCTTCTCTTCCCAAGGCTGAACAGACCCAGTTCACTCAGCCTTTCCTCATAGGAGAGATGCTCCAGGCCCTTCACCATCTTTGTGGCCCTCCGCTGGACTCTTTCCAAGAGATCCTTGTCTTTTTTGTACTGGGGAGCCCAGAACTGGACGCAGTACTCCAGATGAGGCCTCACCAGGGCAGAGTAGAGGGGGAGGATCACCTCCCTCGACCTGCTGGACACGCTCTTTTTAATGCACCCCAGTAAGCCATTGGCCTTTTTGGCTACAAGGGCACACTGCTGGCTCATGGCCAACCTGTCATCCACCAGGACACCCAGGTCCCTTTCCGCAGAGCTCCCCTCCAGCAGGTCATCCCCCAACCTGTACCGGTGCATGCAATTATTCTTCCCCAGATGCAAGACTCTACACTTGCTTTTGTTAAACCTCATCCGGTTTTTTTCTGCCCAGCTCTCCAGCCTATCCAGGTCTTGCTGAATGGCGACACAGCCTTCAGGTGTGTCAGCCAATCCTCCCAACTTCGTATCATCAGCAAACTTGCTGAGGGTGGCCATTATCCCCTCATCAAGGTCATTGATGAAGATGTTGAACAAGACCGGACCCAGCAGAGACCCCTGAGGAACACCGCTGGTTACAGGCCTCCAACCGGACTCTGCACCACCAACAACGACCCTCTGCGCTCTGCCAGTCAGCCAGTTCTCAACCCACCTCACTGTCCACTCATCTATCCCACACATAAATAAACTAGGGAAAATAATAAATATAAATAATAAATAAATAAATAATATATAAATAATATATATAATATATATTATAATATATATAATATATATATTATAATATATATAATATATATATTATATATATAATACATATATAATATATTATATATATATAATATATATAATATATATATAATATATATAATATATAAATAATAAATAAATAAATAATAAATATAATATAAAAAAATAGGAGAATAAACTCCTCATGACTCCAGCAGTCTCCAAGAGTGAGAAATCATCACAGCTCTCACTTAATCTGCTCAGGCAGAGTAGGTGTATGCCCCCACAACAGCATTTGCAAGAGAACAAGAAAATGGGTCTCAGAACTAAATGCCACTTTCTCGCAGGTTGCTCACAGAACCTGCACCAGATCGCTAGGCAGCTTTCCAGGTACTTTTTACAGAAAACAAACAATTATTTCAGTAGAATTTTAATTTGTAAAGTCAGTAAAATATTGTGCATCCTCAATGATTTGGGAGGATTTAAATAACATTTAAACTTCCTTTTTCATAGATAAAATACAAACAAAATAAAATCCACTTTCCACTGTTCATCTTCAGAGAAAAGAAGGCAAATACAAATGTACTTTGAGAAAGGACAATACACAATAGGAAGGACACGTTTTTACAGCCAAACTATATATGAAAGATCATAATGATTTTTCTTTCTCAAGTGGCAAAACACTGATTCCATTATTTATTTTTGGGAGGCAAATACACAAACAATTTGAAAAACGTATAATTTACCTATGAAAAAGGGTGAGCTAATCACCTAAACAGTACAGAACCTCTTGTTATTCAATCATTTGGGCATTCCTAATTAAAGAACAAGAGAAACTCAGAGATACAGGACCTAGTTTAAATGATAGGGTAGCGTAGCACTCTTTTTCTTTCAGTAAAGTCTAGAATGATTTTGTTTGAATTCCAGTTTTGTGACTCTTCACGCCTAAAGTGCTTATCAAAAAGAGAAATGAAAAACAAGTTTCTAAGGGTTAAGTTATAAAGTCCCACTGGTTTTGTAACCTACTTGTTGCTCTTCCTACTGCTCACAGTTGCTCAGTGGAATCTGCTAATCTAGGGAATTACTAAAGAACAAAGGAATCAGCCATGCTTACAGTTTGAGCTTCAGAGTGCTCTTCTGAACAAATCTGCACAACTGCACATATGACTTCTGGTTTAACGCATATGAAGGATGATCAAAGTGCTATACAAAAGAAGCTGGCTGCACAAACAAACATTTATTATTATCATTTTAATTTTTAAAAAGTCCACCTTGTAGCTGAAAAACGGCACTGGCGAGAGACTGAAACAAGAATAAAACAAAGGAAAAACAAAAGAAGATATAAGAATAAGATGTCCAAAGATCAAGGATCAGAAGTAGATCAGTAGGAACCAGAAGAAAATTTTCTGAGATTGAAACTAACAGCAAGCAGTAACAGAATACAAGGAAAAACTTGCAGTTCTAATCATATTACAGCTGTGCTGCAGGTATGAAAAAAACATAATGCAACAAAATGCCAACAGTATATTCATCTTCATAAGACTGCACACAGACTATATCATGATTTGGAAGAGTCACAACGGTAAAATTATCAGCTTGATCTTAAAAGATAATGAGCAAAATCTAAGACGACAAAATTTCTCAACACCATTAAGTGCCCTGAAGAAAAACACATGAATGAACGAAGAAAATGTAAGATTAACTCTTCCACTGTCTCTGCAGACAGTGGCTTTACAGCAAAGCTGTTTCATGTATTGTCTAGCCACAGTCCTGCCAGCTACCAGCTTGTTGTGTGGCTACTTGGTAGCTGTTTTAATTTTTATGTTTTATGATGTGAAGGAAGTGGGTATGTAGAAACTACAAGGCACAGAATGGCTATAGAAGTGCTGTGTACCTTATTCTTGCCTTAGACAGATCCTAAACCACATGAATTCCTTTTCCAAATTTTTGAAGTCCAAAAAGGCCGGCGTACTACTCAGTTCACCACCAGCTTTGAAAAACCACAGGGCTATTTAGATGACTTGGATACACACATTAGCTTCGATGGCAATGAACAAATCCAAAAAGAAAGTAGTCAGGTAATTTTCAGATCACTTACTTTCAAATCAGTGAGAGCAAAAACTTTCTTCTAATGTTTGTCATAACTTTTGCATGACTCAAATTTTAACTATGCTTAGATACTACAGATAACCTGAAATATTAAACTAACTCTCTTTTAACAAGGTAAAGGAATACCTCAAGTTCATGCTTAGAAATTCCACTGGAAGAGTTTAATAACATTGTAAGCATTCAAGGCCAGGCTGGATGTGGCTCTGGGCAGCCTGCTCTCGTGGTTGGCAACTCTGCACATAGCAAGAGGGTTGAAACCAGGTGATCATTGTGGTCCTTTTCAATCCAGGCCATTCTATGATATGATGTGATATAAATATTCTCGATGTAGGGAAACGGAGAGGTATTAAGGAACAGAAGTTTGGGTGGTTTTTGTTGTTGTTGCTGTTTTTTGGTTTTATTGGAACAATAAAGCAATGGGAACTAAAGGAAACACTTAAAAACTTCTGAAATGAAGGATTTAAAAGCCTAAGTATTTGCTACGTTCTTTACCTTTCATATCTATATGACAGTGGAGAAAATCGTCATGTTCTCTTATGCTGCTGTGCAATGTCATTATCAGACATTACTGTAACTGGACTTCCACCACTACACTTGCAATATTCAGATTTACTTATCCTTTACATCAGATTCTGCCACAGAAGTCCCTCTACTGTCCGTCAGAAAGACATTCAACCTCCCACATCTGGAAATATGACCTGTCTCAATCCCACCAAGTCTGAATTGCTATTGATTGCTAAAAAACAGAGATATGAGAAGCTGAATTTCCCTGGAATTTACCCAGGAATTTACCCAGACAGGTTTACCCAGTCTGAGTCTGTCACAGACCCTTAGACAGAAGTCCCATCTTTCAAGAATCCAAGCAAAGCCCCTGCATGGCTGGCCTTTATTTTCATATCTCAGACAAATACTGCCAAGAACACATTTGAATTCTGTATTTCACATACTAATCCTTACTTGCATGCTTAATAAAGGTACACCCACTCTGCTTTTTAATACCTTTTCTGTTGTCACTAATCTGTCCTCCCTTTAGATGCAGAAAACAGTAGGTATATTTCTTGTACTGCTTAAATATATAATGGTGCTCAAAAGAAAATTGTTAATTTGCCACACTAGCTCACTAACTCCTTGTTCATGCCTGGTTGGGTTTTCAGAAATGTTTCCTTGCATGTACTAATCCCCTAAAAGTATCCAAAAATCAGAAGACCATTTCCTGGTGAGTTTATTTTTTGTGAGACTAAAATCAAGATGATTCAATTTCTCATTTTGTGGACTGATACATGTAACCAACAAAATAAGTTTTAAATCTTATTAAAATCCAGATTTAAATCAAGATTTCTTTAGTCTGTTAGCCTACCCCAAAAAAAAGAAAACATTCTTTTTATAGATTTTAATTATCACAAAATTACAAATAAATGGTATACAAGAAAGCCCTCTTCAGCACTTAATGCTGTTTATCAACAAGATTTTTTTTTTTTTTTTAATGAGAAAATAAAAACTTTCTGAGGCAAATTTCAAAAACATCTGTTTTATTTCTCTAAGACTGCTTAAGCACAGGTGTTTCACAGTGGGAGCTGCTGCTATACTAAGGACATTTAGTCAAATGTCCAATCTGATGATATAGATTAAGCCACAGAACAGCAACTCAAAGGGAATTTCAGTCACGAAATAAACACACTTCTCAGATGGTGGAAATAAGAATTAAATAAATGCAATGATAGAATAATGGATGGTAATAACAAAATACATAATGTAGAAGACTTTAACTGCCCTGAAATTCCGTATTATATTGTACTGTATATTACTGTTTGCTACTTAATAACAAACCAGAATAGGTCACGAAATTATACAAGAAACAAGCTACATCAACACTGTAACCATGGCAAAATTTTAAGCAAGAGATTATCCCATTTACCTTTCTTTCTACTGATCAATGCTTTTCAACACTGAAAATAAATTCTTGACCCACACTGAATGCTGCTGTCCCTTAGAAGTGAAGACAAGGAGTGAAGTGAGGGACAGCAATAACGGTAAGTGAGGCATTTGCACAAACAATACATTTATTTTAATTTTATCATTACAATCACAAATGTTTAATAGCCTTTCACAGCAGTCAGAGCTGTCCTGCAGTTATCACTGTGGGTAGGAAACAAAACATACCTGTCCAAGTCATGTGTATGGATTTGGCAAATACCATTGCACATACTTATTTTCACTCTTCTAATTTTGCAGTTTCTTGGGCAACTCTCCATTGCTTTATACATCTCCAGTGGGCTGCTCAGCTTAAGTTGCTTAACGCTGACATACAGACAGAAAGGAAGAAAAAACTTATTACTCATCATGTCATTATGTGTGTTGAGAGAGCTGAAGAACAAAAGACCAGGAGCTACCGTACTTTGTAAACAAAAGCTTCTCTCCATTCACCATGCTGTATTCAGAAGCAGATTTCAAAATTATTCAGTTTTACTCATAACAAAGTTTCCTCACATCTGAAAGGTGCCCGAGCATCTAGCGTGGTGCAGGAAGCAATGGACTCACATGAATGAAACACACGCTCTACACAATTATTCAGCAACCAACATCCTACTGCGCTTTTTGTTCCTTCCTGGACGCTATTTTCATAACAACAAGACTGGAAAATGGAGGAAGGAAATAAAACCCTGCATTATTTTCAAAAGTGGAACAGACGATGCTAAACTAAACGATGATGAGATTTGCGAGCAATTGCAAGAAGAGAAGCAGTCCCTGGCTGTATGCAGCTATACACAGGTAAAATGGCGACACCCAGTGGGAGCAGCGCCGCATAAAACAGCTCCATTTATTGGGCTGAAAAAACGTTAACCGAGAAGTAAGACAGCTTCATGTTTGCGCTCTAAAAAATGAATTAGTACTTACTTAGAAATAACTTGCCTATTTTTGTGAGCAGCTGGACTAAGCTGTAAGAACACCTGCTGTGAAGAGTTCTGCCATTCGCAGGGAAGTCCCAGCAGACCCTAAATTCTGCTCTGCATGCTCAGGGGCAGCACCGCAGGCTTTGCCCCCAGACAGCTAACATAGCTCCTGCAGCACCAAGCTGAGCAGGCAGATCCAGCAAACTAAGAAGGCATCTAAGAAATCAGTAGCAGAAAGAGAAAAAAAGTGTAAAAAATATATATATAAATAGATAAAAAATAAGGTGAGGTATGATGTGTCTAAAGAGAGAGAAGTTTGTAACATTGTAGGCTCTAACAGAAACATGTATCAAAGTGCATTTCCTTAAGCCTTAAGTAACCTTAGTTACTTCATTCTTAGAATAAAATAGCTTACCCAACAAATTGCTTTTTCCACTTTTTCTAGAAAATGAGTAGCCAAAGTCAAAATAAAGAGAAGCTACAAAGTCACTGAGCCACAGTTCCCTGGAGAGGACCATACCAGGGTCAACATACTGAGCCAGAGGCTTCTAAATTGAACTGTGGGCCTCTGAGAAATCACAGAGAACCATCTACCCCAAAAAATAATGTGCTTTTGGCTTTTTTTTGTTGTTGTTTTTGTTTTTTGTTTTTTGTTTTTTGTTTTTTTTTTGTACGGAATAATGCCCTGTTCAGGTACACAAATTGCTAGAAACCAGGTTTATTGTGCTCCTTCGCCTTAACCGGTATTACTGTATCATTTGTCAAGCTTCAAGCAAGTACTCACTACATCAAACTAATGGTTATGTGGACACGGATCAAAATCTTATTTTCCCCTTTTCAAAAGCTAAGGTGCCAAGAGACCACATTACAGCATCTCAGAACAGTTTGGGGAATACCCTTAGTATCTCCTCTGTTGATTTATGGAACATTTATCCTGCATAGTACCTACAGTTTATTTGGACCACAGAAAAAGGAGGGAGGGGGGGAAGGAGTACTGTTAGTGTTCAAGCATTAACTCATATGAATAAGCAAATAAATGCAACCATAAGGTCCATCTTGTATTTGTTTGGTTTTGACATTAGGCACAATGTACTTCTACTTTCCAGACCGAAAGAGATGCGTAAATCCAACTCTGAAGAATCTACACCAAAAACAGAGTACAGAAATAAAGAAAGGATATAGCTGAAAAGAAGATAGTATGGACATCCCTTTACCTTTCTAATGAGTAAAACTCTTCCAGATTCTGAAGCTCAACATCATCAACTGGTTTTCTATAAATACTGTAGCACGCTTAATCTTCCTGAAGATCAGGAAGAACTTTCGGCTGAACTCACTGCAAGTAAGCAAACTATCATTCCCAAAGAAACATTACTGGGACCACAGCACATGCAGAAATCACAATTTGAGGTAGAAGAGCCCAATGACTTTAAGGCACAGGCCTCAGGTGAACACCAGAGTGAATGTCATCACCCTGGGAAGCATCTTTGTGGACCCTTTGTGGAAACAAACAGCCTCCTCTCCTACCTCATAATCCCATCAAGCCATTTGACAAAACCCAAAAGCCACAGAACACTGGCCCACAGCTCTGACTCTTCTAGTCCACAAATACCCTCATTTGCTGTTCCCATTTTCCCATTACACTGAATGCTGTGAAGATGAACTAAATTTATACTCAAAATGTATGGTGCTGTAGTATTATTTAAGAAAAACAAACAAACAAACAAAAAAAAAAAAACAAAACAGATAATATGTAGTGGGATTCTCATATTACTTAAAAAAGTAATTTTCTTATTTTCTTAAATACAGCAATTTTTCATGACTTGTGTTATTTCACATCCCTAGCTGGACAGGAGTTTCTCCAGTTACATATGAAAGCCTCAACATATAGATTTGAAGAATTTAGAGCAAATGTAGTTCTGCGCATTCCCCTCTCTCACAACTATGTCTTCAAAACTGCAGATGTTCTATTTAAAAGACAAAACAAAACAAAACCACCTTTCCAAACTGTGATTTTTGCAATAAAAACCAGACGAGATCCAAAACTGTCTTTCCATCTACAGCTCGATAAAATCATTAAAACATATGGCATGAGCATTATCTTGCTGTCTCTTTTTTTATTGGATAGAATAACATTAAGCTCCCTTCTTCTATTATATGAAGAACAATACATTTCAGGGATTTAAGCAAATGGGTTTTTTGTTCATTTGTTTGTTTGTTGTTGTTTTTGTTTTCTTTTGCAACTAACAACTTTGGAAAAAAATAATTGATATGAATGAGAGAAGTTAAAACAAAAACCTCCAAAAAAAACCAACAACAACAACAACAAAAAACCCAATTCTGTTTCATGGGACAGATGGTGAGATTTTTATTTCTTAAATTCACTTTTCTGCATGTTTGCAAAAGAAAGACACGATTAAAATGCTTTTTAAGGCGCAATATACTGTTTATTGTAACTACTAAATAAAACTATTACTAGTACACAACATAAATAGTGGTTGAAGACGTAAATTTTACGTTCCCAGAACAAACTCAATAGTTGAGATGATATTCAGGTTTCAGCCTCTGACAGAATCATAGTATCATTTGAGCTGGAAGAGATCCTTAAAGGCTATTTGGTCCAAGTGCCCCGCAGTGAACAGGGACACCTACAGCTTGATCAGGTTGCTCAGAGCCCCGACCAGCCTGACCTTGACTGTTTCCAAGGACTGGGCTCCCACCACCTCTCTGGGCAACCTGAGAATGGCTGCTTAACTGGGTGACCTGCACCCCTGAAAAGGATGAGAAGTAACTGCTCTAAAACACGCTATTCTCTACATGGACTACAAAACCAGCTAAAAGCGTACTGAATTCTTTAATCGCTTGCCTTCTATTCACCAAGTCTGATCCTATCCTCAGCGACAAGAGGTGAACTTACACCTTAATACCCTTGCATCTACAAGAACAGCTCATGGAAACTGAGTTCCCGCTGCCCAGCCCGACCCACTACAACAGCTGCCACCCCCACCCCGCGCTGCCCGCTCCAGCGGGGCGGAGCGGCGGGCCCCGCCCTTACCTTCCCAGAGCAGCTGGCCGCCTTCCCGCCGCAGGAACTTGTACCAGAAAGGGCTGGCGGTATCCTCGTCCGGCAGTAGCACCTCCCCCAGCCACAGAACCGGCTCCTGGGCCGCCAGCGCCGCGGCCGGCCGGGCCGGCTGCATGGGCACGGCGCGCTGCGGGTCCCACTCGCCCAGCTCTGGTCGCGAGCCGGCCACCAGCAACGCGCCACCGCCCTCCGCTATGCGGGCCGGCAGCACCACGCCGAAGCGGAACAGCATGGCGGGCCGTGCCGGGCCGAGGACAGCGGGCAACGGGGTGGGGGGAGTGAAGCTGTGCCGCCGCCAGGGGCCGCCCCGCACCCTCACTTCCGGCGGGGGGACCGGGGCGGGAGGGGCGCTCCGGCTGGGACTTGGTGGGGACGTCTGGGGGTTGACCGCGCGTTAAGGGTTTGTGTCACTCTCAGAGTTTAGGTATAGCCTGACCAGGCACTCGAGCAGTATCCTAGCGAGGTGGTTGGTCAGTGCTCAAGAGACCTTAGGATAATTACCTCATTAATAGGCTTTAACCTTTGGTTAGTCCTAAAGCGGTCAGGCAGAAAAGTAGTCAGGCAGAAAATCTGAACTGCTGTGCCCTACTCAACCTATCCCACCCTCTGACCGAACGGCATGGAGCTGTGTCAGGGGACAGGCAGCTGGGGGTTAGGGAAAGGTTCTGTGCCAGAGGGTGGTGGGCATGGAAGTGGCTGCCCAGGACATTGAGCACGGCCCCGAGTTCAAGGAGTTGTTTCATGTTGCTCTCATAGAGTCTGATTTTGGGAGGGGTTCTGTGGAGCCAGGGGTTGGACTCGGTGATTCTTGTGGGCCCCTTCTAACTCGGGGTATTCAATGCATCTGTAACTCTTATCTCAGCAGGTAAATAATGAACTGAGGTTGCAAAAGGTTGCACGTTACGTATATTGACTTTAGCAAGTGTTACTGCTTTGTTAAATGAAACTGCTGCAATTACTCTGGTGAGACTTAATTTAGTACAGCAAACACCTCATTATAGCAGTGATGCTATACCTGCAGCGCTACAAACAGTCTCAAGGTTTGGTCCCAAGTAACGTGCTTAGCAGTCAGGATAGTTATACCTTCTCTGTGGGCAGGCAGACACCAGCCCTGGTGAGACCAGAAATGTGAGGGATTGGGGGTGGGCAGCAGGTGGTAGACAGCTCTTTAAAAATTCTGCAGCTCTGTATTGCCTGCATTCTGGCTTGCCCTTCTGGCTGTAATTTGGCAACTCCTACATGTAGCAATATTCAGGGCTTGCAAAGACTGAGGGAAAGGATGTGATCCAACCATTTATACGACAGTCCTTGTCTGAATACATCCATTTCAGAAGCATTTAAAGACAGAAACAGAGAAGTAATAACTTTATTTAGGTCAAGTTCTGGGAACAAGATGAAGGCCTTTCAGTGAATCAAAAGAAATCCTGCCTCAAAAGGTGGCTGCTTGTTTCCTGTGTTCAGTGGTGATGACATACTGAAGAGTATGTACTGCCAAATTTATTTTTAAGAATGCTTGAGCTCATTTTCACTGATCCTGATTCAACTTTTGTAAGTGATATGCCACCACTGTTCCAGACATAACCAAAGTGAAGGGGATTCTGGCAGTCCTCCATGCATTTCTGTTAGCACCAGCCCTTCTCCTAGCCCTGTTGCTTTCTTCCACAAAATCCTTGTTTCTGCTCAACCTTACAGTCAAGCTACCCGTAATCTATCTCATAACTGTCTTTCAAATATCTACCCTTGTAGCATACACTTTCATTTTAGTATTATGGGCAATACAGAGAGTAATAATAAACTTAGATTTTCTACCCCAAGCGTGACAGTAGCCCTAAAAGCATCTTCTGTCTACATAAAATCCCATAGAGGTGCTGGAGTCACCATCCCTGGAGGTATTCAAGAAGAGGGTGGATGTGGCAGTGCAGGATGTGAGTTAGTGGTATGGTGGTAGTGGGTTCATGGCTGGACTGAATGATTTAGAGGTCTTCTCCCACCATAATAATTCTGTGATATGCAGCTGTTCATTCCAGGCACCATTTGAGCTAAGAAGCTGCAGGATCCAGCAATGCTTCTGATAATTTAATTCCTGACTGTTAATATAAAAAGACCAGCAACATATATGTACCTTTAAGAAAGCTTAACTTCTTTATGTACCAAACCCTCATCATAGACCTGCAAGTGAAGCAATAAAAAATATATTTTTATTCTTGTGCAAAATACTAGCTGTAAAAATAATTCAGTCCATTTCTTCTCCATATTTCACCATAATTCATTTTGTACGCACCAACATTAGCTGTTGGATTAAGTTTAAAAATAGCAGGGAACAACATGCTTGAGTTCCTGCACTTTCCTCAAAAACCCACTCAAGATAAGCATTGGGGCTGAGAAGGGTAGATTACTGTTTATTAGTTGTGGGTCACCAGACTATACCTAAAAAATGAGGGGCAGTTTTGGCAAACTGGTAAGTGAGGACTGAATGTCTTGGATTTTCAACAACCTGGATTGTTTCTCAGGTGGCTATAGGTTTTCTGACTGTGATTATTATACTGTAATATAGATATAGGGCTAACATTGAGAGATAAAACAAGAAAGGCTGAAAAGTGATTTATTTCTGGTTCCTGCAAGATTGAGATAAGAGCTAGAAGTGGAGATTGGCTGTGACTCTGGAGTTCTATGGGTTAGGAACAGCAGGGATAGAAAAAGAAGTTTTTATTGATGGATACTACCAAAATGTGAGGTGTAGACAGAGTGAGGTTTGTAGACAGGATGATATGGGTCATCATTAGATCTAAGACATAGGATGATATGGGTCATCATTAGATCTAAGACTATGTAAGTAAGACTGTGTAAGTACCATAAGGTTTGGCTTCAAGCTCAGAAGTAAATGGTTCACTGCCAGTTTTGAGTGGTCTATGGATTTCTCATCTCTAAACTGGTGTTTTATCAAAGACTCAAAGGCTGAAGGGGCAATAGAGAGCATACATGTGCTACTGTAGTTGGATATTGTAGGAATTGAAAAAATACTTTCACTTTTGGGCCATTGCTATCAGCCTAAATTTAGTTTTACGCATGACCCTAAGCTTCCAAAGGAATTAATGATAAACCAATTTCCTTTGGCAAAATACCTTATCCTCGTACCACATGACCAGCACTCTTTCCCTGCAGTCTTTAACACTGTTCTCAAACCTGAAAGTCTTTCCTGTAAGCCGGTCATCTTCAACAGCCACAAATGTCAACAGGACCATTCCCTGGTTTTGCTATATTAAGTCCCCATTCCAACTTAGCATGGTCCCGTCAAAAAGCCCATCTGATTCTGGTAATTGATACTATGCCTTTGTGTCCTTGTTGGCTCTGTAGGCTGTAGCATTAAACTCAGAGCTGCAGCTCTGTGTGCCTAGGCCTTCCACAAATCTAATAGTAAATGGCAATGCAGTGATGTTTGTGTTTTTCTTATGCTACAGAAATCCTTATGATTTCTTATACTGTCTCTTCCTGACATAAATTGTTTCATAAACTCAGAGTTCTGAAACTTATTACGTTCATGAAACTTGGAAAGTTAATTCCTTACTTACAGAGGGAGAATTGCTGGCTGAAATTATAATAAGGACACTAACCAAGAAGTTTGACAGTCCACAATTCAGCTTTCTAAGTTGAATCTTCGCCACAGTCTTCTTATTTGAAAAGTGTCTACTAAATATAGGAACAGAACATGGCAATGGACGCTTCTAAAGTGGCAGATGAACTTGAATAATTCCGTGGTAAGGCAGCCTCTGTCTGTAGCATGTATGTTCCTTAGTGATTGTAAACTTTTACACCCTGGGCCTGTTTGCTGCCTGGCACAGCTTTATCTGCTGTTGCTGAACAGTGATCTCAAACAATAATATTTCCAAGTAGGGAAATCTGTAGTGAAGGCAGAGCTTGAAAAACAAAACCAAAACACAGATATCAAAAGGATCTGGTTGGAGAAGGGATGACATTTAGATGTGTTTTTCTTTTTTCCCCAATTGCACATTTTGGCTGATGTTTAGATTAGCTGTGCTCCTTCCTAGACTAGACTTTACTCCCTTTTTTGGTCATTTTCTTTCTTGTACAGATATTGAGAAAGAGTTATTGCGATTTGTAAATGTTTTCTCTAATTATAGAAAAGAGGCAGCACACTGTAAAAAGAAATCCATGTATGTTATGTGGTAAAATCTGAAGACAGAAAGAATTTTAAATACTTTAACATCCTATTACCAGATAAACACTGCTATTCCAACTTTTTCATTTTAGTTACTGCTTCAGAGGAGTGATAACTCCATTTACTGTTTTAGCTGCTTAATGCTAATAGCAACCTTTTATGCAGGCTAAGCTAAGAAGTTGTAGCATGACTAACCATTTTAGGAATTGTGTTGGAAAATAATATTGAAATGATAGATGGGACACTGCAGGAGATTTTTTATCATGTTTGCAGTTTTGTGTAGCATATTTCCTTACAAAAATAATAATAATTTCTTATTTTTAACAGTAACTGGGCAGCATAAATATGCAATAACATTACAGTAACACATACAGAAATAACTGTTCTAGTGGGTTTGTTTTTCAAAATCCAGTAAAAATGACAAGCCATCTCTGCATCCTTCCCAGCCTGAAATGTTTGAGGAGCACTAGAAAGTCCCAATATATTTCACCAGAGGGCCCTTTCAGTATGCTGTATCAGTTTCATCAATGCTCAAGATACCAACAAATGTTGCAGACAAACCCAGAATGCAGCTCAGTTCCTGCTTCAAGCAAAGTGATTCACGTAGCTCTTGGAGGGATGCTCTAGGCCAGCCTTATTTATTTCTTGTGGGACATCCGCACCAGGGAATCACAGAATTGCAGAACCATAGATTGTCCTGAGTTTGAAGGGACCCATAAAAATCGAGTCTGACTCCTGACTCCACACAGCACCACCCAAAATTCAAAGTCTGAGAGCATTGTCCAAATGCTCCTTGAACTCCAGCAGCTTGGGGCTGTGACCAGTGCCCTGGGGACCTGTTCCATGCCCACCACACTCTGGTGAAGAACCTCTTCCCAACCCCCACCTACCCTCCCCTGATGCAGCTCCATGCAGTCCCCTCAGATCCTCTCTCTGTCACCAGAGATCAGTAGCTGCCCATCCTAACCCTCCCACCCACATCCTTACCACTCACTCTGGCCCAGCACTCCCCAGGCTGCCTCTGTCCATGTGGGCAGTGGTTCTGTTCACACCCTGGAGTGCTGCCAGCTCCCAATGGGGCTCTGCCTCCCCTGGGGTGTCCCTGGCTCAGGGACCCTCTGGGCCCCACCGTCCCTACACAACGCATCTGTGCTGGAGCCATGGCCTCAGCAAGCGAGGTGCATCCCAAGCCCATCTGGAGCTCTGGCAGCGCTCGCATCAGTGTGGCCCTTCTGCCTGGCGCAAACAGGCAGAAGACAGGCCAGGGATTTACTCAGAGGGCTTGAGTAAATGCTTAGTGGATAGTAAAGATTTAATGACTGCTAAGTACCTTGATGTTCTCAAGTGCAAATTAGTATGTAACAGTGAATGGTTGCAACACTAAACTCATTATAAGGTACCCTGTTTGAAACTGGTCTTTTACAACCACTCTTGAGTAGCAGATCAAGCAATCATCTTTAAAACACAGGTAAAGCCATAGGAGGAATTAAAAAAAAATTCCAGAAATCACCCTGCCAACCCAGTTGTCCTACCACACACAAGAAGAACCAACTGCACCACCAGCCAAAGCTAGTAAAGAACTAGATTTAACACTTTGGTAGACAACAGTGTACAGGGATCTTGAATATCTTTGTTCCGTGTATTAATATGGTATTATACCCACTGTATCCCATACATTTAGCTTTCATTTTCTTGGTTTCTTGTATTTACCAATTTTTCAACTACAGAGTTCTTGTTCTCTTTTTAAGAAACTTTATTTCAGCTAGTCTGGCAAGCTTTATTGGATTCACTAACCTGACACAAATAATTCTTGCTGAGGAACAAACACTGTTTTCACCCAGCTGTAAAACAACAACAACAAAAAAAAACAGGAACAAAAAAACAAACAAAAATCAAACAAACAAACAAAAAAAACAACCAAAAAACCACTAACTTGAAAATACGAAGTGCAGTCAAGAATGAGTGTATAAGCAGTCTGAAGCATAGCAACTTTCCACAGGTCATGGCAACAGTTTGCAGCCAAGAGCCAGAAGATGTGTATGGCATAGTTTGGAGAGTAGGTCATTGACAGGGGACTCCTACTACTTAATTTGGCGTGTGTATGTTGCTGTGTATCATAGTGACCTGTTTCCACTGAAGCTCAAGCTCTCCCACAGCTGCCTTTCCATTAGCACAGCCAGTCCCCTCAAGGCAGTTTCAGCAACAGAAGCCAGAGGTGGCTGCTCAGGAGCAGTACCTTGACTCTAAGTCACCAGCTGACCATTTCTCATTGATTTCTTCCACTCCACGCCTGTTTTGAAGGAATAACAGTTTGGAGATGAACCTGAAAATGAATCCGTCATGTTAATGAACAATGTTAGCCTCTGAAGGACAAGAAAGTGTACTTCATTGTAAGAAGATTCTCCTTGAAAAGTTACACTTGTGTATTACACATATGTATTCCATTGCCTTAAACAACAGTTATAAGCACACATATTTTTGAAGAATGAAAATATCAGTACTTACTTTTTGATTCTTATTGCATGAAAATACACTTGTACAAGCTGTCTGAAATTTGTTATACCTCCCTCCATCTTCCCCAGTGCTTTGAAATTTATGGAAAAAAGCACATAGAGTTAAGTAGATTCCTTCTTGGTTTGCATTATTTTATGTTACCTGCATACTTACATAGGCACAATATTCCCAAGCTAAGATTGTTATGGAAGACTTGATCCTACAAAAATATTTTTGCCAAAAGCCTCTCCTATTCTGAGATAAACACGATCAGAAACGTTTATGGTTTCACAGACCAACTTTGAATAGTCCTTGAACATGTCACATGACCCCAATCATGTTATTATTTCAATCACATGCTTTTACACCTTACTGATTTCTTGTACTGAAACATTTAAGTGAAATTGATTTCTCAAGTTAACAGAATTAGCTCATGCTTGATAGCAAATTCCTTCTCTTGGAAATTTCTAGAATAAATCCTGCTCTGTTCTTTTACTTTCCAAGGTTATGCTCATAAAAGAATGAAATGGAGTTTTTACAGGTATTTATATATAGATCATTTTAACTATCTAGTGCAAACTTGGAGCACTTGAGTTGCTGTCAGCAAACATTTCTTTGTAGAGTGTGTGGTAGAATTTTGTGTTATAAGTTCTCAAGAACTTGATCTTGTTTAAAAAAAAAAAAAAAAAGTTAGTTACACTGTATACATTTATCAGAATGTTTGTTACTAATTTGTCATCCTAGTGGTTAAAATATTTTTTAAGGAAGAAAAGGAAAGGGGAATAAAGTTATCAGGCTACCGCAATAGCCAGTCTAAACTGGCAGCTGCAGCACAACAGAGCACTTGACAATGAGCTAGATTTGACTCAACTAGATTTTCTTTATAAGCATCCACAGTTCTGTTGACTTAAACTGAAAGCAACAATCAAGCCTGTGTTTACAATTACAGTGTAGGTTTGAATATATATATATATATTTAGTATTGTAAACATTCACTGATGTGATCGCGTTAAATGGCACAGAATATGAATGAAATCCCTCAGCATTTTTAAAGGATTTAGATGTGGAAACTGTATCTGTTGCTTCCATAATCAGAATTTCAGTGTCAGTTCCAACCAAGTGAATGTTACAGTGCTACTGAATAGTTCATTCTCAGTCAGAAACAGCGATTAATTAAATGAGGTACTTACAGACTGTGTATTCTAACTATAACAGACCACTTAATATTACCTTTGTTTTCAGCCACTTCATTTGTTTCCTTCAAGTTACATAGACGTTATCAATACACAGGAAGATTTAAACATGCTAAAATAATTGTTTTCAACTGTGTTTCCAAAAAGTGACTATGCTCATGAGAGGCATCTTTAATATCTGCATGTTGATATGCATGTTTCCTTAGCAACCATATACAGATACTTGTTGGTATTTATCTACCAGTTGGCTGTGGGGTGCAACTAAAAAGTTTGGCAATGTTACCAATCTCAATACTTGGAAAAAAAATCAAGTGTGTTGCACTGTGTGGCCAGCTGAATAATCCATGCTACAGAAGGCACCATAGATGAGGTGGCAATTGCAGACTTAACCACACTCATACACACCAACCTCTGTAGGGAACGTCGGTATTTTTTTGTATTCCATAAAATATCTCTACTGGATACTTGTACAAGCTTGAACCTTACGTCTTTTCAGGCTTGATATTGCAAAAGTTGAACCTAGTGGTGTTTGCCTGGCAAAATAGCTGAGTAAAGGTCGGGTTTTCTGTTGTAATGGCTGAATTAAAGTGATCTTCTAATGCTCCTAATTTTTGTATTCTTTAAAGAGAGAGCACAGATCAGTATCATCCTGGTCTTCACCATCTCTGTAGGAAAATTTAAACCAATTTGTCTTACCACATGAGGTTCTCTGACACGTTTAAAACACTAAGCCTTAGAAGATGGGTGTTTCTTTCCTTTTATTTAAAACACGTAAAATGCAAAACACTGGCTGCCAGTGCCTTCACCTACCAGTAGAAAGACTGAAAGTGACTCTAGGAAAAGCATTCAGCTATAGAACGCTAAAGGTAGACTTCAATTATTGGCGACAACAGATAGAACAGTACCCTCTATTGATTTTATCAGCACGTAAGGGATTGAGTCTTTAGAAGGATACCTTTTATTTTCTATTTTCCACATGAAAATATAACTAATTGCTATTTAAAAAGATATTAAGAAATAGTGTTTTACATATGCAATTCAGGCTAATATGGCTTCAAACAGGGAGTCTCATTGGGGACAGAGTGGGTATTTTTTAGAACAGTGCAAGGAAATGGACAAAAATAAAGGGAACAACAAAAAGAAATGGTTCATTTTTCTGGACTATGTAGACTTGTAGAGATGGTAAGTATTTCTCTACTGAGCTCTTTGCAGAGTAATATGGTTTTCATACAAGTCAATGTATAATCAACTAAAAACTTCAAGTGGTTAATGAAATTTCAGCTACTAATTTGGGTATTAAATACATCTACTTGAACATTGCAAATCTCTGCTTTTCACAAACATTTGCAAGTACAACAGCTTCTTATTTAGGGATACGTCATCAAGCAGAGAAGTATAAAAGAAAGCTACTGCACTGTTACTTGGCAGCTTACTAGAGTGATGGATGAATTGCATATTATCACCTACAAGAGCTCATTTCAGACTTAGAGAACTAACTGCTTTGTGCTAGTACTGACACACATTTAAAGCAACAGCCAGACTGACCTGGTTTAGAACACTTTGAAAACTGCATGGAAATCAATGGAATCCACTCATTTCTCCAGGAACACCTATTTTCTGTAAATTTACTAATGGCATCACCATATGCCAGATCATGAAAATGTACAGCACAAGTATTCCTATTGCTAACAATCTAAAGCCTGTTCTTCTGAGACCAAAATACTAAAAAATCTGTTGGAAGTTTTGTTTACATAACAAATCCAGCTGGCATCATTTTTCACTCAAGTACTTCAAAGTCAGACAAACAAGTTGCTGCCATTCTTTCCCAAGTAAACAAGTTCTATTTAGATTTCTGTCCATGCTGCTGGTGAACAATTATTTTTGTCTTACATTTAATGTTCTGTATTTATTAATACGTGCTTTGCTGTAGCATATCTCTGTTCAAACATTACCACCTGCACAAATTTAAGGAAATAGAAACTGACAAACATCTGATATATTGATCAAACTAAGTGTAGAATGCACTCACACAAATGTCTTATCTTTAGAATTTCACTTCATTTTAATGTGATTACATCCATGTGGCAATAAATAATGAAGTTCTTTGTCCCCAAACCAAAGTTGTACTATGGATGAATTCGCCAGAACATCCACTTATAACAGCAACTTTATAGATCATTTTAATACTGGCTTTGAAAAAAAAATAATGACTTCTATTGTTAATCTCACACTTATGTAAAAATCATCATCAAGAACAACAGAACAGCATTTAATGCCACAGAGAGAATGAGAAATGTCAAAACTGCTGGGGGAGTGCACTTGGCTATGATGGGATCACTGATGTCATGGGCTAGATTTTGGCTCCTAGCACATCCTGCTGCAATTCCTCAATTCCTCACATTATTGTGGAGTAATGTGTCATTAGCTGAGTTGTATGTGGTCACACAGGTCTGTTATCATGGGTGATTCCTCAGGTAACAGCATACAACTGGTAATGTTCTCTGTATTTTCTCCAGTCTTTCCCCAGGTTAATTTTGGCTTGATCACAACTCCAAATCATTACCTACAAAGATGCAGTCGCTCTACTCTGATGTGCTGCATCAAACTTTGAAGAAAAAAAATGCTCGTGTAATCTTAATGTAACCACTGGGTATGTAAGTAGCACAACATATTTCAGGCGGCCATTTGTTAGCTTTTTCCTGATCTCTGCTAGGTCACAGTCCACTCCAACGCTTTGTGCGTTGATCTCAGTGACTACCATAATTAACACTATGTTCATCCAGCTGTGTCTGGATGACACTTAAGGCAGAAGTGCCTTAACATTCAAAGAGGATATTCACAAGGCAGGCTGTGCCTTAAGTCCCTCAGAATTCAGAAATACATTTTTAATGAGAGCATACCTGTAGTCACAGCAATTTAACATTTATCTTGACTAAGTGACAAAGAATAATATTTCATGTAATTTGAAGATGGATGTGGTCAGGCCCTTCCTCCTCACATGTAGCAGGGGTAGCACTCATCTGTCTCCTGAGTCATGGGACATTGTAGCCTCATATATGACAAACAAACAACAGTAAACCTTGCTTCTCATCTTCCCAAGCCCTTCTATGTCCCTTCTGAATCCAAGTGGAAATAGCATGATGTTTACAAGGCTGCTTCTTGCATTTTTTCTTTGCTTCTCTTTCCCTCAGCTGCCACACAGTGCAACTTCTTTAGCCTTTTCTGAATGTGTTTTCACAAAAGAACTACCAGCTTTGCTGCCGGGCTGAGCTTTGGCCAGCAGCAGGTGAGTTGCAGAGCCTGCTGGGACCAATTATCTGGCATGGAGCAGCCACATCTCAGCCACCATTGCTGCCTCCCCACTACCAAACGTTTGCCACAATCACAATACAGTTCTGTTCAAGGTAAAACATGCCTTACACCCTAAAGATGGAAAGCCTCAATCTCGGATACACATCTCAGGGTGAGTTAGGCAGAAATCTCCTGATTTCAGTTGCAGTATAACAGAATCCCAGGGAGAAACATTTACTTTGGAAAGACAGGGTAGCAGGCAAAAAAAAGGATCAACCATAAAGGCTGAATTTTCTAAAATCATAGCCTTCAAAAAGACTGTTAGCTTCAACAGAGGGAAGCAGACAGCCTTTGACTCAAAAAAAAAACCAAAAAAACAAAAAACCAACACCACAAAAAAACCTCCCAGTGATGAGACCAGATCAGATTAAACTGATGAGATGGTGATAAGAAACATCCTACTCATCTGCATCAAAAACCACGTGCACAGTGAGATCCCATATGAAATTCTTCTCACTGTAGAACTAAAGCCACCTTGCGTAGACAGAGGTACCCACTCATCCCTTCCCTCACACTTGAAACACACAATGAAGTGTCCACTGACAGCTGAGGCACATAAACAGCTGCCACTGTACATAGCAGCCATGTTTTTACCTTAGCCAAGGTTCAAATCCCATTGACGCATTACTTCTCATCTGCTGCCAAGGCCTCCAGAATTATATATTGAGCATAACAATGTAATCACAGTACAAAAAAAGTACACAATATTCAAACGATTACACAGTACATAACTGTCAAACTCTTAACACTTCCGAGCAAAGTCCAACGTATATTAATGTCAGGTCCTTGACTGCTCCTTTGCTAACTGGTCATGTAATCAATTAGCTTTTTTCTGCTGCCTACTCCTTTGCTGTGATGCTCATGTGAGAGTACTAATAAATCTCAACTTTCATGTTGCCAGTAGAATTTTCTCCATTTAACTACAATAAACTTGAAAACAGCCCCTTTTTTACATGCTTGAAAATGTAATTTAGAGGGGAAAAAGCAAATATTAAAAAGTATTACAATCTTGTTTTTGTGTTCCATTATTTTAACATTGTAAAATACTCAGTTCAATACTACTTCTCAACACTGTCAAACTGAAATAATGTTCTATCATATACATTTTATATTAATTTTATGATTTTAAAGAAATGTCATCATAGTTTTGGATAAAACTAAACACCAGAATAACTAAAATATCAATAAGACAGAAATCACATTCTTCTGATTGATTCTACAAATCTAGCTTTAATGTGAAACATACCTCAAGGAATGCTAGTTGTTTTGTTTACTTTTTTTTGTGTGTGTGTGTGTGTGTGTGTGTGCATGTTTTTCTCCTGTATTTTGCAATTAAAGTCACACATACCCATTTTACAGACATTTTTCTACCACCTAGGTTTGTTATTAGTCTGCGTATCTACAAGTACATGTTGCTGAATTTGGTTTGTCAAAATAACAGAGGCGTGGACTTCTGCTGTCACATACTGTAGTGCATCTGACAAAAGATGTTTTCTAGATTGTCACTCTACTAGCAAGTTATTAGCAAGTGACAGCTATCAGACTCTTTATTTTGCTCCTTCCATACCCTAACACATCTTTGTGCCCCTTTTCTGTGAAAGGCTGATGAAAGCATGCATCAAATTCTCCATATCAGAAGGATCTTATTGTCTTACTACTCTTAGGAATTACTGCCTCTGACACCATCAGCAGGTAGAACCTACATCAAATAAATATCTGTATTCAGTAGAGAGAACAGCATTCAACATAGCCAATACTTAATTGGGGAATAAAGGTAGTACTTGAAAACAGCTTATAACTAAAGTGTAGTATAGAGCTGAAGTAGCAGCATGGTAACTCCTGTTATAATAGAAAGACTGATAAGTCATTAGCAGAAAGTGCAGCAGAATGTACAAGCCTGAAACTCCGCACTCTCAGAAACAGTCAGAAGAGGAATCTTCTATGCTGGAAATGGATGCCTTTTACTATGTTGACCCCATTTCTCCATTCAGTTTTCTTCTCCAGTTTGGATTTCGACAATATTCACCACATGCACAAACAGCTATGCTAAGAAAACCACAAACTATCTCAAATTACATGCCATGACTTATTTATAAACACTAGCTGAATGTAGTATTCTCTCCATGCTCTTAACAACCACTGCAGTTTGTTCCTCAGATGATCAAAGATGCCTGAATAGCCCTTTTGACTGTAAGCATTTGAGTCACCTTTCTGTTACCACAGCAAGCATCAAAGTTTCCATTTAATTTAAATCTTGGTTTGGTAAAGTGAGTTTACCATGTAAGACCCTATGAAGACAGTTTTAGTAAGGATATTTGAAAACTAGTAAAGGGAAAATCTTCTGGAATACTTGAGACATCGAGGAAAGTAAAGCAAGACAAAAATGATTTCCTTACACAGCAGTATGCCCAAATACACTTATGGAGAGGAAAATACAAAAGGCTAAACATGGCACCTTAGGTACACTTGTACAAAAAATAAAATTGCCCCAAATGTGTACTGGTGGTTGAAAAAACTGTGAGCCACAGCACATTACTGAGCACAGCTCAGATTCATTTATTAGTTATCAGTTACGTAGTATAGGTACATTTTGATTTTTTGATTGTCAGTTTATTCATGCTAGCAAACTGCAAGGCCAACAATCAATTCCTGGACAGAGTCTTCCAATCCCACCCTAATGATTCTATAACTTCACTGAGGTTTTGTTTTTTGTTGTGCCATTCCACAAACAATCAGAACCACAACTATTCTCTAAAAGCCACTCTAGATTTTTTGCTCCTGGACTACTTCAAGCAAGAGCTTTCTACGGAAGAAGTCTAAATGAAACAACGCACTGAAAATACTCTTTGCAAAGAAGCATCGTAAAATTCTATAATCTTCATCAGGTAATCTTTCCGACTTACTATTCAGAAAAAAGCCTGCAGGCACAGCAAGAATCTATATAGTTGAATCTTTAATTGCAGAAGAAAATCTAATAGACTAAAGCAATAGTAACAGGCCTATAGTCTAAAAAGAAATGACTGATCTTTAGCGTGAAGTGGATGTATATTAATTCCTTGCACATCATGCTGTGTTTAAATATTTGTAAATAGATTCCTTACTGTAATTTTATTTTTCAAGTATGCAATGAAATCCTACAGGCAGACACTGAATGCTGAAACGCTGGTGGAAAGCTTTCAAATACAAGAGTCATACTAAAAGAGAAACTCCAAAAGTTTTATTAGGATTTTAACAGACATTGCAAAAAAAATATTGCATAATGATTGAAAACATATTTTAAACAAAGTAGCAACGTGGTATCAAGTAAAAGAAAGACTGGAACAGCTGTCTATGTATGCTGTAAGGAAGATGTAAAAGGAAAGGGGATACGGCGTTTTTAAAATTCAGGGGCAAATGTGAACAAGCCACATTTTGATAAACTGACTATACACCATAGATGTTTTATGAACTGCATAGCAGTGTTAAAAAAAAAAAAGTTTTATCCTAGCTATATTGTATTCCTGCATTTGCAGCAGTTTACAAGGCAGAGATTTTGTTCACAACATCAATAATTTTAATAGCTCTGGATTCTCGTAAAAAATAAAACTAATTTTAACAACAAAAAAAAGCCTGTATCTACATTTGAAAACAAAAGTGCATGAATTGAGAAATAGTGTTATTTCTTAAGAAGAACACCGAGTACTTAAAAAGTTCATTTTAATAAATCAACAACAGATAGTTTAGATGTAGATCTGCACCGTGCTATAAGTGAGATTCTACCAACACCAGCTCCTATAACTGGATACCCTCTTTTCCTAAGGAACGAAGATACACGCCCGCCTACCATCGCTTATCAGGGTTTTGGGTAGTTCTGAAGAAGGTCAAGTACCAAAACCATCACGCTGCTGACCAAGACAGATGTTTTAAAGTAGATTTTGCCATAAATTTGACCATAAGCTCCTCAGCAGTCGGGACCCTTCCAGTCACAACTACTTTTAAACATTAGAGAGCGGAAGCAAGGAGCCATTAGAGCTAAAAGATAAGAACTGATTAAAGCCTCTCTCCTGCCTCGTACTGAAGAATTTGTGGGTAAGAAAGCACTTCAACAACCCTGTTCTCTTAGGGCATTGTTTTTATTTTGTATTGTTACTTATTTATTTATATGTAATTCCTACCTAAAACCCAGTTGGTCAGATCTGTACATAAGATTCTCCTTTTCCTTTTCTGATTCTCCTTTCCATGTAACTGTGATAACAGTTAAGAATTACTGCAAATACTGTTGACTCCTCTGGTAGGTTTACTCAATTCCTCCCTTCAACGAAAAAAAAAAAGTGTGGAAAGAGAACATGTTGCTTCAGGATCCAGGCAGAGTTTCTGTTTGAGCTCTTGTAATTCAAACTCATGGCACTAAAAGAATAGATTCAATTTTTTTTTTTTTCTTCCTGGGCACCCCTAGCATTCTGGATAGAAAAAGGCAGAAGGCAGTGAATGTTTAGCTGGACCAGATCCAGAATAGGAAATGCACAGATACCAAAGTTGTGAACTGCAGCCAATCTAGCCATAAACAACTGTCCAGTACAGAATTTACAAGTAATAAATTTAGCCATTTTTGTAAACATCTCCTCCTTACTAATCTCTTTTTTTTCCTATAATGGAAATACGTACTGTATTTCTTTGTTCTAAACTCTAGTCTGTTTCTGTTTTAGCTTTGTGGCAGAGTTGCTAAGTGCAACAAGCTAGAGACACCAACATTAATACAAACAAATTGGAAAGTCAGTTCAAGTAATTACTGTTTTGCTATACCAGGGCATTTTTCATAGCGTGTATTCCCTATTCACAAATGCCTTGCAAGATCTTTTATTATGGAAGACTGGATACAAACTGAAGTCGTTCATTTAACAGATGTGGTTGAATAGACATTTCTGATATGCTTTATGCAATTAACAAATCATGTCTCATCTTATGAAGATGATACATTTGATATACATACCAGTAATTTAAAATGCTCCTCAAAAAAAAAAGCAGCATTTTTCTAGACAAATTAACAGAAAAGGAGACAATACATCTCACAATACCATAAAACAAGAAAAGCCCTTTCATTAGCTGCATTATAAGTTCATAAATGTTCATCACATACTTTGAATTTCTGACTGCTCAAGCAATTTAACCCTCAGCCAATTGCAGGACAAGGAGGAACATTTTATATCAGGTGTCATTGCAAGTGCGAGCATAAAAACTAGGATTCCACGTTTTTAGCTCCAAAAGTTTTGCTCCCATGAGTGATGTAGCTGTTAATAGCTCAGCAGAAAAGTAATCACTTTTGACATGTCAAAATAAAGTTGTACTAAAAATTAAGCTGCTGTAAATCCGAGCTCATTTAAATCATTTCTTAAAAAAAAACTTAAAAAGCTTATCCTAGGTCACCTGTTAATTAGGAACAGCAGTAGAACACTGATTTCATAACTAAAGATGTGCTTCAATGCTGAGTGTTTGAGATATCTACCACGACGTTTTGAATTCTTCCTCATCTTTCAAATATTCGGATTATAATTTGTTAAGAAAAATAGACCAAATGCAGAAAGTGCACTTGGTCAGGATTTTGTCCCAGTACGATTCAGTGTTTCCCATCTAAACGTGCATACCATTTAGAGGCCATTTCTGAAATGTCATCAGTCAACAGCAACATGGGCACCAATGAATTCAAAAAAACACACCTTAGGATTCCTTTTTTAAATTACATAAGTTAGATAAAACTACCCTGTCCAGCAAGTTCCAAATTTTTCAAACGTTAAGGCAACTTTCATTACTTTCCAGCTAAACAGTATTATAAAAAATAAATGTCACTTCAAACCTTATATACACAGTGACAGAGTAGATTTAGCTAGAAAGTATCTTTAGTATATTAATAAAGTGTCACGTAATATTACCGAGGTTATATCAGGTGCTTGAGTGTATGTGCAATTGGAGTGGCTGCAATATTTAAAGTACAGGTTTCAAAACAGAGCGCAGTGAACGTCCTTCTTTAGTGAGTTCTCGTGTTACACACATACATGGCAGTGGAACAGCCTCCTCTCTTCTTTCTACAGCATTATAGCTACATTTCTTCAGGTGATCAGCCATGCTTACGATGTCAGCAAACTTCCACTCGTTCACAGTACAGAAGGCTGTACTAAACCGCCAAACCTGGAAAACAAGGTTCAAAATGTTTTAAGATATCTGAACTCAGGAGATTAAGCGTTTGTGCTATATTTTCAAGATATGTTTTGGATCTATAAAAATCAATACGACAAAACCACACAAGTTCAAATTTTGGATAGACAGTCTGAGATTACACCAGTTAGCTCTGAGCAGTGGAAAGATAGACAAGCAATAGCTTTTTAGTTTTCAGCTGTGGGGTGACCTAACTGCAGCCTTTCAGTACCTAAAGGGAGCCTATAAAGAGGAGGGGAATCAACTCTTTGAAAGGATTGATAACTGCAGGACAAGGGGAAACAGTTTTAAGTTGAGGGAAGGAAGGTTTAGGTTGGATGTCAGGGGGAAGTTCTTTATAGAGAGAATGGTGAGGTGCTGGAATAGGCTGCCAATGCCCCATCCCTAGAGGTGTTCAAGGCCAGACTAGATGGTGCCCTGGGCAGCCTGGTCTAGTATTAAGTGGGGAGGTTGGTGGTCCTGCATGTGTCAGTGGGGTTGGAGATTCATAATCCTTGAGCCCCTTCCAAGCTGGGCCATTCTATGATTCTATGATAGTGTGTGCCCACAAAATAGGTGCTATCAGAAGTTAAATGATAAAGTGCTGCATAATCATCTGTAATGGTCATGATTGGTAACTTCGTTAGAAAATTATGCATTTGTAAAATGATCAGCTTCCACAATTCTAAATGATTGCTGTGGATACTCTGCACTTTGGAGGCTAGGAAGAATTGAGAAAAAATTTACAAAGGTCACTCGAAGGTTTTAAAAATAATTTACATACTTAAGGCACTCTATCATAACAACAAATAAGACCTGAACAGTTGAAGAAAAAGCAAAATTACTTAAAACAGAATAAATGCAAGAGATGCAAACTCTATAGGCAACTTTCCCACTTTTATGGAATATGGAAATACTAAAGAAAATAACGAGCTAAAAGCTAAAACCTAGAGTTTTCCCAAGATTTTAAAATGTTTATTTACATCAAATAAAAACGGGCAGACATTACTTTTACTTCTTGAAGTATGTGGAAAACTGAACCAGCCTGCTAGCCATTTTTTGCTAATTATTCTGTATGATAATCTATTTCTTGAAGGTATGTTATATCAAAAAAAACAGTAGTAACATTAGATCAGGAAAAACAGTAATAGAAAATCAGAGATGACTAAATTAATACTTTCCCTTTTACCACCAAAAATAACTTACCTTTTCTTTTATTTGCCAAGAAGAACTTCCATCTGGGTACTTTCTCTTCTCCCAAAGCAGTATCACCATTCCACGTGCTTGAAGCAAGCTTCCACACACATCTCTCATTAAACGTGACACTCTTGAAAGCTGACATAAACTAAAGCCATCTAGAAAACTAGCAATGTGTTGCAAAACCTCAAAAGGTAGACTACTCAAATGGTCATTGTGTAGTCCAATTAAGCAGCTTTTTGCTGGTTCTACTAATACTGTAGATATACTAGGCTGAACACCAAATGACCGTAAGTGGCGGTCATGAATAATTTTTGCCCCTTGCGTTGAAGGACAAAACCTTCGTTGAGAATATGTACACCCATAATATGCCAAGGGACACCTCTGCTCCATCCAGCCATTAAGGCCAGCATGAATGTCACCATGCACATTCTTAAAATGAGAAGAAAATTCATTCCTCCTAAATAACTGTCCACAAACAAATGTAAACATTGAACGCTGTTTTGTTTGGTATCTAGCCACATATTCCAATACCAAATCCAGTCCAAGGGTCTGGAATGGACTTGGATTTGAGAGCTGTGGGTTGGCATGATCACACGCAGATGCTGAAGCTATTTCCCCCACCATTGTATTTGTGGCCAATATAGCTGATGGGAGAGAAAACGTTTGGGTCCCAAAGTCAACACGATACACATCGACAGTGCGACTTTCTGATATTCCCCTACCTCCAGGAGAGTCTCCTAGGCAAAACAACAGGGCTGCAGTGATTAGATCAATTCCCTGAAGACCCATAGGATCTTCTGTTATCTCCAAATCTGATGTATCAACAGCTTTGTCTTCTTTTGGTGCTGACCAAAGGAATTTGTACGATCGATGCCGCATAATTGAAAACACATCTACATTTCTCAGTCTTTCCTGCTCCACTTGCCTCTCTAAAATTTCCTCTTCATTAGCATTATGGGGAAGCAGCATATGATTAATACTGCCATTAACTAAGTGATCAGATGGTATTACTTCTTTAAGTTGTGATGTTACAGGGAAGGAGCTACAAGACCGTAAAGCTTCATCATCATGAGATGCAGTACATTCACCATTTGCTACACTGGATGATTTTGAATTAGATACACCAAGATCTTCATTCTGGTCCAACACCTTTGAACACTCATTTTCTACATGAAAACCATTACACAAGAGTGAGGAGTTATTAAGGTTTAGATTTAAGTCACGATTTTGTATTGCATCATAACAAATATCACTAGAGCCATTTTGTTTCATTTGTGAATTTTGATGCAGGCTATCAAAGTTAATTCCCCCAACTGCTCCAATGTTTTCTTCATCTGGATATTCATGGTCAGGCTTACTATCCTGAATAATGCCATTAGAAGCTTGTTCCTTAATCTCAGTATCTTCTTTCACCTCCTGTGGTGAAGTGCAGAGCCTTGAGTTTAACATACTAATGTCCCTAGTAGCAGTGTTCAGGATATCCAGAGCAGCAGCTAAACTCCTTGTTGTTTCTACAGTAGCTTGATAAAGTGCTCCATAGGACTCTTCATCTACAGGTATCAAACCATTGGAGCACACTGTATCTGGAGCAGTTGTTTTGACAGATGTTTGTTCTCTGGATTCTGACATTTGATCAGCTGCTTTTGACATCATAGTTGCTACCTTAAGTGATTCTAGTAACATGCGCTGGTCTTGAAGGGCCAAAGCCATATCGAGCTGCTCCACTTCATCAACATCTTTACTCAGATTTTCGTAAGATTTTCGGTCTGCATAACTGACAGGCCATCTGTTCCATTCCATGGTGCAACATACCACGCTTGCAGGACAAACTTCCAGATGATCAGCAATTTTATTACGGGCCACTATGAAGGGACATCCGAAGCCACTATTCAAACAAGGCACTCTTTCAAGTGGACATAAAATGCGATGTTCCTCAGCTTTACAGGAGTGAAAAACTGCTCCACAAACCAGTGGACAGCCTATCAAATCGCATGAAATGCCAGGTTCTGGTCTGGTCATACAACGACGGCTGACACAGTTCACACAGTGCAAATGTTGCTGATGTTCCTCCATGACTGTAAATCCAATTCTGAAAGAAGAGAAGGGAGACAAAAAAAAAACCACAGAATATTAATTCAATATTGTTAATATTTACCAACAGTTACCTGCATTTTTGCATTCTCCGTAAGTATGAAGAAATGTATATTAAAGCAACACAAGCTGATCAGTAGTTAAGTAGGAGAAATTTTACCTCAAACAAAAAAGTTCACCCAAAAATTAAATATACACATTTGCATCAGAATACATGCACAAACTGTCACCAGATATTAAATGTGTATCTTAGATAAAAACACTGAATAATCTCTCAGGAAGAGCTCTTTTTCCCTGCCCATTCCAAATAGATGACTCAATTAAAACCAATGCATCATCATCGACTACCATTTATTACCTAAAATCATAAACCATACAACTTACAGAGAAAGGAGACAAAATAAAGAAAGCCAGACTCATCCTCATCTGTGCTAAACATCCATTTCTCCAAACAAAGTTGCCTGGGCTACTTGCTAGCAATTAAGCTTCCAACACCTTCTTCGTGCAGTTCTCTTTAAGGCAACCTGCAACCTCAGCATTCATCTCAACCTCCTTTTGTGTCTCCACACACACTTCTGACAGAGAGCAGTCCTTTGTAACAGCTCTTCACTCTTACTAATTTCACCTGTTGCTTCTCTTTCATTTTTATATTTTTGCATAAATGTAGTTCAATGCATAGTATAATTGCTAATTCCTTTTATTTCACTGAAAACTTTGATATTAAAACTATACCGCCCAAAACAGCCCCACTGATACATCTTCAGTTCAACCCACAAAAGGTAATTCATTTAATGCATTCTACCACTCATCCTATTTACAACACTGGCAGTTCAAAGTGTGGAGGTAACATGGCAACTCTATACAACTAGGACAAACAGCAATAAAAACCCAAACAGATCTGATTGCGCAATCTATTTCAACACACTGACATACACAAACCCAATCCTCTGCTGTGGTAACTGGAAAAAGGTAATAATTAAAAAAAGTTAAACTTGGCATCTTTGTATTGTACTTCCAGAAGCTCTGGAACTGCTTACCGACTTGAGTGCAGGCCTACATAAATGACCAAACCCTCCCACGTGCTCCAAAAAACTCCCCTGCAGAAGTGATACCGCTGGGATTACAGTTCAGAGATACCAGAGAATGACTAACACAGAGCCAGACCTCAAAATACATTGCTCAGTTCCATCTTTTCCTTATTCCCTAAGCTCCAAATAAAGTTTGGTTGCTTGTTGTTTTTTTTGTTTTATTAAAAATAAAACGCTTGCAGAATGTAAGATTAATAGAACAGAAATGGTTCCTTACTTTTTTTTCTACTGGCTGAAAAATGGGCTCAGTAAACACTTCAGTTTTAATTCATTAAAACTTCTTAAATGAAAAGCACTCTAAAAATAAGAATGAAGAGTATTATCCCTTTTGTTCAAACAAGATAAGAGGAAACAAAACAGCTTTTCAGACACTCCACTTTAAATTATTTAAAGCATTTAAATAGAGTTCTGTCCAACTTCACTCAGCTGTATTCTTTTAATACTTTGATATTCATGCCAACTTGAAGTACCAATCAGTTCTCATCCCTCTGTTTCTTGTAATTTGGATAACTCAAATATTTTAGCCACCCACTCTCCCCGAACACTTCTAACAAAGAAGCATATGTGCTACACTTAGCAGGAAAAACACAGCCGAATTTTCCCCACTGTACCTTTGTATTTATATACTGAGTAACAAGTTTCTTCATCAAATGCATCAGTCACTGAACTCTGTGACTGACTGACTGCTAAGCATTTCAGCAAAACTTCAGGGCACACAACACGCTTTAACCTTACATATCAAAACTGATGGCATCTAACAGAAAGATCTTAAAAACGTTCAGGAAAGAATCAATCGGGGAATATTACTGGACAAAGAATGCAATTTTATTTGTAGCCCTTTCACCAAAGCTCTCCTTCTAAGTAACTCCTGTCAAATACAACAGTCTACCTGCTGATAGACCAAAACAACCTTGGAATTTTGCATCAGTACTAAAACCAAACTCCAGGTTTCCTGGAGTCAATCAGAACAGAGATCTGAAGGAACCTCTTGGATTACATGCTTATTTTAAAGCTCTTGACACATAATGGAAACAGCCTTGAAAAAGAACAATGTTTGTTGAGAATGAAAAAGAGTTCATAGGGCCCAGCCCTCCCTGCATCTAAATACAGCCTGGCTCCCATCAGTCTGGTAGCAGCAAAGCTTAATTTGATCGGTAACTCACACAATTACATTTTAAAATAAATAAATGTTTACCTACTTTGCAAAAAGCTGTGCCCCTGGCTCAGTTTAAGAATCAAGCTGTTTCTAGACCAGGCAGCAGGTTTGTTAGCTAGAGCACAGAGCTATGCTAGCACTGCTGTCTTGCTTCTAGGCCAAAGCTGGCTTACATTCAGGCTGCTCAGAATGCAGTCAACCAGAGCTCATGTTTGCCTGCACCATTTGTGTAGACATACCCTAAATTAGTCAACTACCATTAAATACTACCTTTAAATAGCCCATGTGAGCTTGCACAGAAGTACATTCTATTAAGACAGTAAAACATCCTCCTCCCTAGCATGCTATCTTGGTCTTTACAAGTCAGATTGTGAAACTCGAGTTGTGTGATTATACTAGCTTATCTCAAGCTCCAAGGCTCCTTTCACACAAGCTAACCCTTACCAAAAGCTAACGATCTCATAGAAACAAAGGAGATTTTGAAGTGTGTGAGAAGGAGACAGAACCTGGTAAAAAACATTAAATACCACTAACAGTTTATGAAGACCACATCAGATTCTAAAATATCATATGCTACCAACAGGTAGATGCTAATTCTGATAGCAGATGTTTTCAGCTGTTTTTTTGTTTGTTTGTTTGTTTGGTTGGTTTTTTTTAATAAAGAAGCAGTTATGCAAGTGAACAACTAAATAGCTGAAAAAATCTACTCTCTCAGTACCTGTAAATTAGAATTTTACTGACACCTACAAAAGCCATACTGGTATTAAATGTTTTTCCTATTAAAATTCAAATCCTGTGGCTCTATGAGCAATACATGATCTAAAAGCTATTTGGACATCAGTAGAGCATCAGCATGACTTTCACTACAGTTCTGCACAAGCCTTAACTTCATAGCACCTGCTGCAGAACTGCTTGTGAACCACAAAACTTAGTACCTCTTTGATTCACCGATTAAGTGTATCCACACATGAATCATTTTCCTTTGAAGTTCCACAAATGAGGTATTACTACACAGAGAGCATGAGCCACCACCTTCTTCCCAAACATTATTTGATGAAGAAAAAACTATTGGATAAAGGATAAAGAAAATTATTGCTGGATGCAGCGAGCTCTGAAGCTGTGCTATTGATTACTCTGATAGACAAAAGTGAAGACCCCGTAAAGCACACCAATGCTGACCAGAAGAAAAACAAGCTGTCATTAAAACACATGCAAATAACATTTACAGTGTTTGTACCCCATTATTTTTCTTGCCACAATTTGTTGAGAAGACAAAATGTCAAATCAGTGACTATAGCAAGAAGGAACAGCTGTCCTTTTCTGATAGCATAGTGTCAGCAACTAGGTTCAGTTCATATGAGATGCTTAAGTACACGCACTTGACTGTTACCAGCAGAGAAACCTAAAAATACATCCAGTTCCAATGAGGTGACCACTGGTCTCAGAATTTGTGCAATCACTTGATGTTATTGTACATACTATACAGTCAGCTGACCAAATCAGCCAGAGCATGCTTTGAAAATCTGTCATAATTAAAAGGATTAAAATTCCAGCTGCTACAGCCACATGATTTTCAGTTGCTGTTGTAACACAAACATTAAAATAGCATAACAGGAGTTTTGAACAGTCACTGCACAATAGTTCAGCTGAAGCGGGAGCTCTGTCTTCTGTACCACAAAGCGTAAGCGTACTTAGTTTTAACAAAGCTGCAATCTGCTTACTTACTCCCCTCTACATGAACTCTTCGGTCCAAATAAGAAGGAAATCATTGCAATTACTGCCACTGCAGGAACCTCCATTACTCAGATGCTTTCTATTCAACAAACCTATAAAAGCTCACCTCTCTTCAAGACTCTTCCGTCTACCAAATTTGATTAAATAGGCCAACAGGTTCTTAAATTACTGGTGCGAGGAAGTAGAAGAACAGAGATACACAAGCAGTACTACAGGTTTAAACTCCCAGGAGCATCCAAAACCACCCACAAGCAACCATATGTATGCAAACCATTCTAAAAAATTTCCTGCTGTTCTGGAGATTGAACAAGACACTGAATCTTCCATCTTTTAACCATCTCCGTGGCTAAGATTAGATAGCAAGAAGAAGAAAGAGAGCAACATAAGAATGTTTTAGAATATTCTGCCAAAAATAGAATTGGTAGTCCTACAGAAAGCACAGAACAAACTATCTTCTTTTCCTACATCCTCCAGTGCATGGGAGAGTATCATTAACCTTGACTGGAAAAGTTGCTGAAAACAAATTTCAGTCTTCTAGAAGGTAAGCTGTTCTTGTCACAACTGTCTTGCACAAGTATAACAACTTTCATACTTACAAAGCATACAGAATATTTGTGTTACGCATGTTACACTCGCTTTTTGTTGTTGGTTTTGGTTTTTTTTTTTTGTGGAAGTTTTATCTGGTTGATTGGTTTGGGGATTTGTTGATTTGTTGTTGTTGTTGTTGCTTGGTGTGGCTTTTTCTGATTTATCAGTTTTCAAATAACGAATAACATGAACTGGAAGTTTGGTCTTCTGACACCATTCCAACAGCGGGAATGACAGGTATCACCACTCGCTGCCATCCCAGCTTGAGGCAAAAAAAAGGCAACTCTACTCATCAAACTCTGCTCACCAAGACTCAACAAGGACCAAGGTTAAACAGCCTCATTCTGAGGCTTCTTCAAAACCAATGCAGCCTTTGTCCCCCACGTTAGGGAGCAGGTCACCTCAAATCCAACTTAAATTTTTGTCTCTCTACAGCACTGGGAAGACAGGAAATAGAAAACACAAATATAGAGGAAATAGGAAATACAGATTTTAATCTAATGCTACACTAATTTTCAGCTACTCCTTCAAGTGACAAATTCTGAAGCACAACACTCAACATTACAAACTGCTAGATCCTTATGTGGAGTAACATTATGAAGAAGTGACAAATTTACACATTATGTACTTTAGCTGCTCAAGTAATAGGGTAGTATCTATAGCCACCTTATATCTTACAGTAGCCTACATATGAGGCAATCTATTTTTTTTTTAATACAGCTTTCCTAGTTCCAAAGAGAAGTTCTTGACAGGGATTTTATGAAGCCTTATTTCTTCAAATTGGTTTATACCAGAGAGACTTCAACAAAGTAAAGTCCTTTCAGATACCACACTTAAAACCTCAACATTATACAAGTGACTCTTTTCCCCCATTTCTCAGAGTTCATCAAGTTCATCAAGTTCATCAACCCCAGCTTCTGTTACAACTAGGTGCATTGCAGTTATCAACCCAAATATTCTGAATGTAGTTTTAAAAAGTTTTCCCAGCATACCAAAGACAACAGCACCATCCCTGGCTGGTAGTGAGTGCATATGTTGGATACATGAGATTAAGTCTGGATTATTTCATAATCAGTGAATGCAGAACAAGCAGCTTCAATTAACTAAAGCCCAAACTACTACACAAGTAGTATGCTGCTTTCACTATTACCATCACAGGCTACAGCAATTTACATGTAACACATAAAAGAGGCAGAAAATGATCAGGCTCGAAACATGGCTTCTTACTGCAAGGGAAAACACAAGCATACATCCTTCTGCAAGGTTCTGCTTTTATCAGGGGCATAGCACAAAGGATAGTATTAGTATTAACTGTTTTATGAACTAAAATTTAAAGTTATCCACCTACTTAAAAAAAAAAAAAGCAAATTAGAAATTTCTAACTACAGCAAAATAGTGAGTGTTAGAATTTGGACAAAAAAAAAAAAAAAAAAAAAAGTGCAAATTTTTACGTGCCAATCTTGAAAAGAAGAGCTTTTCTGTGTCTACCTCCTCAAAATATCCATCCTATTACACAAGCTGACCTGTATTTTGCATTCTTTTGGGTAACACTTTAGGAGTTCCTTTTTCCCCAGTGGTAAAACATCTTCCTCCCATTCATAGAATTCACTGAGATATTTCCTTTCAAATCACTGCAGATGAAAAAATAGAACCAAAAGCAAAACAAAACACTGCTTTGACTGAAGCAGACACTCACTATGCTTTGTGCATCTGGACTGCTTCCACTTTACAGCAAAACACTTTCTCTACTGCTATCAAGATCCAAGAATGTAAAAAAAAAACAAAAACAACAACAAAAAAAAACCAACAAAAAACCAAAACCAAACTACTAGGCTTTCCTTAGAGTACTTTTGTGACACATTTGCCATGCATTCTTCTTGACACATTCCCCAAAGAAGAAACCAGAAGGCCTAAATGTGCATTTTGCCACAGGACAATCATACCAGGAACAACTATGCTTGCTGCATGGCTCAGGCACAAAAGCACTCTACCTGTTGAGATGGTGACAGGGCAGAGTCAGCTAGAGAGCCAGCAGATTTCATGTGTAAAGTACTTCTGAACTTGAGCTCAGTGTGACTCCTTTTGATTGCTGCAGACTCTGCAAAAAAAAAAGAAAAAAAAAAGAAAAAAAAAAAAAAAAAAAAAAAAAAAAGGTCAGAAACAAGGTTTGATTTCTGGGATACAGATTGCTTTCCATATGTACAATCCTCTGAGAAGGTTGTTTGGTTATGCTACCTGTAGCTACAAATGGTTAAATATTATTGCATTTTTCAGGGAAAAATAAACAGGTCTTTAATAGACTTTAAAACTGCAATGTCATTCTAGTTTACTGCTAGCTGTTAGTCACAGTAGATGGTTACTTCAATGTAAGGCTAGAAAAGACTGCTCTTCAAAGTTATTATTACAACCTGCTTCACTTTATTCTCTGGTTTGGCTCACCAGGAATCCTGCAGGAAAAATATGCATGAAACTTGAATTAAAGACTGCAACAGTTGGAGAACTAAAAAAACATTTCAAGTTTGATTATTTTATAAACTGCCTTTTATTCTAGTTAAAATTTGTCCAGCTTCAGTCTTCAGACTTAAAAACTTATTAAACCGTTGCTTAATATGAATTAGTTCTTTACTAAACAGGCTTCTTCTATGTGTTCATACACATGCACTTATTAAAACTCAACAGTGATGGAGCAGAGGTTATATATCTGAATAAACAATGCCATGCTCAGATATCAAGTCACAAATCCTACAGAAAACCAGAAATGAAAATAAACCATCCTCAGAAATCAGAACCATAACTACTGCTTAAAATGTAACGCTTTTTTCATTGCAGCTGGTAGTTGTACATCCAGAAGAAATCAAAACCAAATTCTTATTCTTCTCCTTATACAATATCTTAATTCATACACGGTGCTGCAGAATACCTGCCCTTGCATTTACAGAGATCAGGCCAAAAATCTTGTTACTGTACCACTTCAGGTCTTACTACGCAAGTTGAACCAGTTCCCACAGCTGTGTAATAAAGCGACGGCAAAATGGAACGTGAACACAACTGAATCTCTAAAACCAAAACACAGATGTAGTGTTCTCTGCACACATAAGGATATTTTACTATTAAAACATATATCCCTGCTAGTAGCACGGAGCCTGATCACTTTATAAGAAAAGCAGTTAGCATACCAAAATCTTAACATTCCACCTACCTCCACCCCGCTGCATCAGATAATAGTGAACTACAAAGACTATCCTAAAATAATTTGAAATTTTTAATGTAGATGAGAAAGAATAGGAAAACAAGATCAGAAGTGATGTTAGGAATTTCAACCTATCCCATTTTCAGGTATTTGGCTTCCCCCCCAACATACTACATGGTTTTAAAAGCAATATCCAGTTTCAAAGAAACAAAAACCAACCAACCAAACAATAACCACAACAAACAAACGAGAAGCAGCAGAAACCCCCCACCATTTTCCAAACAGAACAAAACTTATCTCAAACTGCCCTTGGCAGGAAGCTGGCAATTTATCTCCTGACGAGCATGTAATACGCTGATCTTTCAATGCTTGTAACTCAACTCTAGAACTGAAAAACACACAGGTTTGTGGACATACAAGTCATCAATTTCTGATCTCTAATATAATTTAAACCGCCCTTCCCAAGTGTCAGTGGGCACAAAGCTATTACTTTTTCCACAGACTCCAGCTGAACATTCCCATCCAAATACGTTCCATGGCTGATGACAATAGTGACTCAGCTAAAAGAAGTTTTTGGAAGAGCATTACAGTTATGAAAATAATTTGCAAAAACCTGGCATTCCAACAAATTTCTCTATCCCACTGGATTTTTGGAGAACTACAGTTTATGCTGGAGATGCTGCTAAGTAAACAAATATGAAGCTTAACTTCCACAAGCAACCACCATATCACCTGTCTCCTGGCACCTATGAGACGAGATCCAACCCAGGCATCACTACACAAAGATCACTGAATCAACAACAAAAGTTCCACACAGAATGCTGTAACCACACAAATTGAGAGTTTATCTCGTTGAGCCTCTCGTTCTCATGCCTTAAGTTTAAACCTATCAGGTTTTCATCATGGTTTCACATTAAGAGCTCAGAGATCAATGTTTGACATTTGGTCAACAGTGCAGTCTACTCAATTAGATGTCCTACAGGCTGTAAAGGTTTGCACGGTATTTTACATTCAGATGGCATTAACAGATTATAATGAAATGAAAAACCATTAAAAACAGCAGCTTACAAAGTAAGTCAGAATCTAGAGCTCCCCTGCAACTTCAATTTCCTTGGTCTGTTTTATACCACAAGATTTTACTGTCCACACTAAAAAACAGTGTCTGGACCCTTGAAAAAGTTTACATAGATTTCTCTATAATCCTTACTCAATTTTAAACTCTCACTTTAGAGCTGCCCTTTCAGGAATATTCAACCACTGAACAATCAAGATGCCTCACTGACGGAAACTCAACTCATCTTTACTCTTACTGTTCAGATAAGGAAATTGAAAGAGAATTGTCACCAGTGCAAATCATCATTACACATGTGATTCCCTATGCTCATCCCTGTACCACTGGATCCCATTGCCAGAGGCAAACAGCATTTGCTTCATTTGAGATGGAACTCACCAAAGGAATGTGTTCATCAATAAGAAGGAAATTATGTTGATGTGTTGGTTTTCTTTCAGTTCAATTGAACACAAAAGCACATGTTTGTTACAATGCTGAAATCCCCAGCAGCTGCAGAAGAGCACTCACAGACTGACATCCCTATGCTGTCACAGCCACGTGCTTAACATAAGTACTGGAAAAAGCCCTTCAGGACATAGGTTAAAAAAAAAATAACAATGGGTTGCCTATGAATGTACAGAAATCTTGCCAAAAAACTTTCCAACCAGGTACTGCTAGTTAGACATATCACTCATTAAACTTCTATCATCAAAGTAAGAGGCGAATTACAAAGTTAATTGAGTAAACCAATAATTTAGTTACAAAGAGAAAGAACATCCAAGAAGCACAGCAAAGACACTGTGTTTGCTTAGACTTTGCCCATTCTGCTAGGACTCTCCTATTCTCTAACACCTTCCAACTTGAGGAAAGAATGAGACAGAGGTCCTGCAAAGAGTCTCAGTTTGCAATACATCTTCAGTTCATTGTGAATCTATTTCTTTTCCAAGTGCAGCCAGACCAGTATTGAAAAAATACTCAAAGCCGTTTAGAGGCAAACAGAGCAGAAGACAGACTAAAGTTGCCAGTGTATCTCTTTGCTTACTTTGCTTGGCAACCAACGAGCTTAACAATATTTTTTGTACTTGTAGAAGAGAAGCGTTGAGAGAAAGACCACAGAAAAGCATCACTTACATTCTCATCACCACACATCGCTGGGGATACATGAGCCTTAAGCTTCCAAATCACAGCACAAGGTGTATGACATGCATCAGATGGCAGCAGCTGCACAGGGAAAGGATTTGAGTACCAAAAGTGTTCTTCAGGAAAGAAAGAAAAGAAAAAAAAAGAGAAAGCAGAGGGAGATCTCCTTCCTTAAGCAGCAGCAGAAGCAAAGTGATGCTGCAGTTACAACAGTACAGGCCCAGTTTAGGATCAGCACACACACACTCTGATTCTGGCACAATAACAACACAATCAGCAAAAGGGAAGCAAGGATTAGGAAAAGCTCCTCGGCCAAACCTGCGCAGAACTTTACAGAACAAAAGAAAGCCCTCTCTCCGGCCCACGGGATCCCTCCCTAGGGATTTCAAACTGCGGCAGCACCGCAACTTGTGAAAGCGCGGCTGCTGCACCGTTTCAGTGTGCGTGCCTCAAACCAGCCCCTGTCACAGCCCGACACGCGACCGATCACCGACCTGCGGGGTCACACGAGTGCAGCTACGCAGCCTTCCTCGCCTTTACGTGGCAGACAGAAGCTTCCAGCACAGGCCTACAACCCGTTAACAAAAGGAACGGAGAGAAGCAAAAATTCTGAGAAAGCGCAACCTCTTTCATAATCCGAGCACGGCGGCTGAGAACCTGGGGGGGATTTTACAGAGGGCTTTCGGCAATACCTCTGGATTACTCCCGCTCTTCCCCTCTCACACCCGCAGACCTCACCGGGCAGCCTGGCCCTGCCCCGTCCGTGCCGGTGGCGGTGCAGGCGGCAGCCTTCGCTGCTCTCCGGGCGGCGGCAGGCCCGCGGCAGGGCCGAGCGGAGGGGGCGGGGCGGGCACCCTACAAGGCCCGTTCCCACCGGCACGGGGCGGGGAGGAGGGGACACGGGCGAAGCGCACCCCGAGCTCCCGGGCCGCCTAAGGGAGGCCGCGATCGGCACCGCCCCCACGTCGGCCGGGCGCTGTCAGGGACCCCGGCACCCCCCCCCGCCCCGCCGCCGCTTGTTTACCCCTGGGCTGCCGGGTGGCCGCCGCCGGCCGGCCGGCAAAGGGACGCGGCCCCGCTGAGAACGCAGGCCTCGGCCGCTGATAGCCTCAGCTCACCCGTCGCCGTCGCTCGGCAGGCAGCAGGGAGCGGAGGAGGAGGGCCTCGTCGCCGCGCCTCGCCCTTTCCCCGCTGGGATCTCGCCGAGTGCCGGGCTCACGCGCGGCCCCGCTGCCGGCCGCGCCCCCAACGGCCGCGCGCGCGAGGCGGGCGGGCACGCGCGCGCGAGACGAAGAGACGGCCCCTTCCCGGCTATGGAGGGGCGTGGCCACGGGGCAGGGCGAAATGCCCGGATGTCGCGTGCTTTCCCTGCACTCTCCCCCATCCCCCCACTGAGGCACACCCAAGGCGCATGCGCGGCGGTGGCAGCGGTGGAGTGCGGGCTCAGGGAGCCCCACTGAACAAAACGTTTTGGGTTGTTTTTTTTTTTTCCTTTTTTTTTCCTAGAAACCTGGCCTGGCTCCCGGCCAACTGCAAGACAGCCGCAGCCAACTCCTGCCTAGGCCGCGGTTTTTTTTTTGTCGGGATGAACACGTCCTGCTTCGAGTGCATACAGCACGCCTTCTGCTGCAAGGAGAGCAGCTACGTTTTAGCCAAGCACTTGAAGGAGCACAGTAACGTAAGCATGCTTTATAGTCGCGGGAAATACAGATTCAAGGTACCAGTCTATTGACTTGTGGATGCCCCATCCCTGGAGGCATTCAAGGCCAGGCTGGATGTGGCTCTGGGCAGCTGGTCTGGTGGTTGGTGACCCTGCACATAGCAGGGGGGTTGAAACTAAATGATCATCCTGGTCCTTTTCAACCCAGGCCATTATACGATCCTATGATTCTATGACTTCAGTGTGGGAGCAAGTAAAAGACATGGAAGTTGCAAGTTTAAACATTTAGAATCCTTAGAACTTTTTACCTCTACTTACTCTAAAAATAAGAGAGCATGGAAGAAAGATAGATGTAAAAGAAGCCACTGTGTTAATGTTTGGAACATACGAAAACCTAGGATGACCTCAACAGAAGGTATTATTGCCAGCTCTTCCTTTAATAAGCATTCTCAGGTTTGCCCCACCCTTATACTACAGCCTTGATCTTCCTTGATCCTGAGAACAGGCCATATATTTCCTTTATAGGTTTGATTATAGGATCAGGACATAATCATCTGGCCAAGTGAGCTCCAGAAAATGGTAGGGACCAGCTCCGTGACTCGCAGAAGCCAAGCAAAATAATTTCATCTGCGCAGCAGGCAATTACACAAATTGCTGGGCAGAATCCATGTAAGCACTCACTGGTTTTCGCAACTGCTGCTGTTTATTGGTAATGTCTTCTGTGGGACAGATTTAGTTTGCTTTGTTGTTGCTTCTCCCCACAGTGTGGAGTATAGTCTGTGACTGACAGATCGACCTGCTGCAATAGTATTAATTACATAGGGCGTTGTAGAGCTTTTGTTTCTGATGGACTGTGCGTAGCAACCACACTTCTATGATGGAAATGGAGCCTTTTTATTTTACTTGTCTCTTTTGAATGAAGAAAATGAACTTCTGTGGTTTAGACTTCCCTCATGACTCAGCTGAATCTCGTCTGGTCATTTGGTCTATTCAGGGAAGAGTCTGCTGCTTCTGTAATGCTTTAGTGCATAGGCGTGAGCAGGCCCTGAGCTAGCCTATTCTGCCATTCAGTGTGATCCAGCAAGTTGGAATCTCACCGTTTGGCTTAGTACCATTGCCCTACAAGCCAAAAAGTCTTGGAGAATACTGTCAGTGAACAACTGTAGAGGCTCTTTTCTACTGGCTTAAGTCCAAAATGAATGAAACTTCATTCTGGTTGCTCATAAATGGAAAATGAGCATCTGTATCTGGTCTGGTATTGTTCTGTACATGACACTGACACTAAAGTTGTCAGAAGAGTGAAGTGTAAATTGATTCTTGTGGCAGTGTAATTCACTTATCTTCCCAAGTCTGAAGCAAAACCTGTATCAAATGCCGAAGCAGTCAGTGAGATGTGCAGACTATCTCCTGTAAGCTGCTAACTGTGCATGAAATAAAGCAGATTTCTTCATGAGGTCATAAAAGGTGAAATCTGTTTACCAATACGCTTTCTAATAAAGGCAAATAATTTAGGCACTTTCTAGTTTCACATCCTAACAAATCACAGTTGTTTTTCTCTGACAGTTGTTTGTGTCTGGAAATTCTTTTTACATGGAGATATAGAAGAAAAAAATTACAAATGTTTCCGAAGCTCATTTGCAAGTAGATTTATTAATGCTTGAATGTTCGTATTTAGCAATGTGCAAAATAAACAGCTGAGATCTGCCCACAAAGCCTCATAAGCAATTTACACTGCACAGCTTTGAGAGCAAAATGTTTCCAAACAACAGAGACCTCAGCAGAAGTTTTTTTTACACCTCCTGAGTTCATTTTCAGCTTAGGGCCATAAGGAGACTTGAAACTTTACTTAATATCTCTATGGTAATACATCTCCTCTAAAAGCCTTTCCCTTCAGTAAGGCACCTCTTCTGTCATTAAAAAAGGCATAACCTATAAATTTGAAATGATGCAAGAGTCAGATTCTCCTTTGCAAAGTTTTTGATAGTAGCCATGTTTAAGCTTTTAGAAGTCCTGCTATACAGAATGTAAGAGAATCAGTTACAACAGCTCTTTTGAATTTTGGTGCTTAGGATTGTTTTTGCATCATTCTATCTTCAGTATGGGAAGGTTTTTATGATGGGATAGTCCACATTTGCATCAGGTCAGATGTCTCAATTTCAGCATAATTGCCCGCCTACCTGGTTACAACCATAGAAGTTGTGGTGGGTGGGTACTGCATATGTTCTGTAATGTTCGGGAATGCACTGAAGCGCAGGTACTGGGATATAAATACCCTCAAGTCAATCTAGTTTTAATCAGTCCAACTGTACTCCCTTTGTTGGCCATAGACCTATGGAGGAGCAAGACAGAAAAGATCAATGCTTTTTCACAGAGCGAAAAAAAATAATGTTATTGTATCGAAACTCTTTTCATCAAAACCAAATTGAAAACTCTCAGGTGATAGTTAGATACCTTTCTCATAGGTTAAAAAAAAACAAAAAAAAAACAAAAAAAAAAAAAAACAACACACTATAGCTGTAATAAATTATAGCATTTATATTTCAGCTAGTCTTAGTGAACTACATGGGAGGACTAAAGTAAATATTGAAACATCAAAAACATTAGTTCTGACACCTTCAACTTTATATGGAAGTAAAAACCATAGACTTCAGCAAAATAAGCTTTAGTTAGATTTTCTTGTGATAATTTAGACCAAATACTGGAAGACATGGCAGAGAAATCAGCAGATCATGAGGCTATTTCTAAGTTGTGAAAGTGGCATAGTCAGCTGAGCTGGCAGAGAAGGGGATGGTTTTATTAGATGAAAGAAAAGTTTTCTAAATATTCCACTTACGATTAGAAGTACCATCAGTGCTCCCCTAGGGACTAAGGTTTCAGTTGACTGAACTTTTAGTCTGGAGAGGAAACAATAGGCAAGGTTTATGGAGGATCCTCTTCCAATGAAATCTAACCAATAATATATTATCTTAAAAGAGATCAGGTTCCCTCACTTCAAAAGCGTTTATGAAAGAACATTCCTCCAGCAGGAATTACCGCTGCAGTGTTTATCTGAGGGGGAAAGGAGCTAAGGATCAAGTGCTACATCAGGTGATTCAACTTGGGAGTACCGGGTCAGAATATCAAATACAGACTGCTGCTGGTTGTGCAGTTCTGTAGCTTATTTCTGTCTTTGGCAGCATCGTGATAGATAGATTGAAAAGGAGCAGTCAGGAGTAACTGGAATGCAATTAGAGCTGGTTGGTCTATCAGTAAGCTGTCAATCAAACACGTCACAAACTTGTGGCTTCAGTTGTGATCATGGCTTATGCACAGGAAGGCATGGTAGCTCCCAGTCTTTGAGACTGGTCAGGAAGCTATACTCATTAGTCACACAGGAACATCAGGCTGGGTTGTGCCTGTACATGCTAATCCATAAGAGTACACAGATAAAGAAATCATGCCCCTTCACAGCATGTGCACAAATACATTCAGGTTTTGGGATTGCAGTAGATTTAAACTATAATATACTCAAACTGTGGTAAGAATCAATCTTCAAAGCATTGTCAGGTTGTAATTTTGTTGCTGTTGTTTGTTTGTTTTTTTCTTTAAAAACTTACGGGTGAATTTCACCAAGCTGTCTAAAAAATTATGTTTTAAATGAACTGCTTTGCAAATCACTTACTTCAAATTGCTTCCCACTGTCCGCTTAATGGAACTATAAGGTACAATGTGAACTGTGTGTCTTTTATTTCTGGTCATTCCACCATGGTTAGTACAATGCTAATAAAAGAAATTGCAAATTACCAGACTTGTATACGTTTCTTTAAAAAAATAAAATTCATACACAAAAACATTTGCTTAGAAACAATCACCAAAAGGTTACCATGGAGCTCTGTGAGGCCCTATAGAGGAGTTATTTTCTTTCGAGAAAGAGCTCTAACACCTATGTATGCAAACCAATACATCATGTACACCAGAGATACAAGACACAACTTGTCCTGAAGCCAAAGCAGGAGCATCTGCTACTGAGAGGACTTGCAGTGGAACACTAACTTTGTTTTTGTAGACAGGCTGGTTCAAAGTCATTTGAGGACAGCAGTGGCCTGAGCCCGCAGACCAAGACAAGGAGCTGCAGACAGCCTGCAGCAGCCTGCATGGGTATAGCTATGCCATAGTTCATTTCCTGCCACTCCAAATCAAAAGATTCGTAAGAACTCAGCACCATTCACAAAAAGATACAAGCATTGTGTCTGAGAATTACCTCCCAATCACATATGCTTTTAGTCATATAGGTGGATACACTCAGCAAGAAGAACAGTGAAAGAAATTTATAGTGTTTAAGCCTGAAAATTTTTGTTTCACACCATGGGGTTTTTACAAACTCTTCCAGTTTGTCTGAAACTTGAACTGCAGTTACATTTCAGAGCTCTTACCAGCAATGTCAGTACATTTACTGGTCACATTCTGTATGGGAAAGGTTACTGGTACGTATTAGATTATAAAATATTAGGGTGCTAAAAGACATACTAGAAGATACTTTAGCATATATATATACTTACATATTTATAAATATATATTATAAAGAATATAGGTGGTTTTTTTTGTTTGTTTGTTTTTGTCAGCGCTTGCTCTCATGTGGATCAACTTTCTACATGCAGTGAAAATTCCCAGCAATGGATTAAGTTTTGGTGAACAGCAGACACAGGGACAACTACTGTGGCTACTACAGAATATGAATAGAATACATGCTTTGCTCCTCATGATAAAACTGGAACTGTTCTGCTGCAATTTTGGCACTGCAAAGAGAGACTGCATGGCTGCAGGGCTGTCAATATGGTACTGGAGAGAATAATTCCTCTTGGAAGAGAGTGCAACCAGGAGAGCAGTTTTACAATGAATATTCAGATTTAGCAGTTTACAGAAAAACAATGTATGATGTATTTTTAAGCTATTTGAAAATTTGGCTTTCAATAGTAATTTCCCTCTTTCCACTCTTTCTTTCTGAACAAGCAGGCTCAACCAGTACTCTCTGCAAATAGAAGATAGACCAATTATTCATATTAAATGTTTCTGCCTGTAATCACAGATCAAATTTGGCATCCTGCACACTCCCTTTTTCCAAGAACAAAGCCTCATACATAGTGATCCAGTTCTTGAGAATGATGCCGGGGAACTCCACTGAGCAATGCCAGTGAATCTCTTAGCATCTTGCTTGGATCAGGGTAGGGAATTCCCAAAGCGCTCAGTCATCTGGGGAAAGACCTTGATGTCTGTGGCATTGACCTAGTGCAGAGATATCCAGTTCTCAAAAAGAGTGAATTTCAAAAACAAGACCAAGGATTAAGGAAGAACTTTCACTATCCACAATAAAACATATCAGGATTCAGAAATTCTACCCCTTTCACACCCTTGCAACATATCCAGGACTGGACATCCAGGTCAGCTGCAGAGACGAAAATAAAACTTTGCTTCATTGGTTGGGCTCTCAGCCCATGATTCCCTCCAGTCACAGCTGTGCAGGAGAGTTACTAGGGCTTTAGCTATCCCTCCTCCTTCATAAACACAAATTCTAGAGGTTTGGATCTGTCCAGTTAAAGACATTGTGCAGAGTCAAATGAGGTCTACAGAATGAATCATTGGGCATAGGACTTCATTTATAGCTGTAAGATTTCCTGCAGCAGGCCATTTTCCTTCTGGCAAGTGAGATACTGCATCTTCTGATCCTAAGATATTGCAAGCACTGACAACTTTGTAAGACCAAAGAAGGACAGTGCTCATACATTAGACTAAGACCTCAATGTCACTTTGTTCCAAAACAAAACAAAAAAATTAGCATGGCGAAAATCTGCTTTACTCCACAAAGAAAGAATGGAGGCAGCTACAAATGCTGACCACATCAGGCTGCATATTTTGAAAAGGAATCAAGGTTGACCATGCATTAAATTTTTTGGGTTTTTTTCTTTCCTGTAAATTCTACTCATTTGTACATGCAACACAGTTATCATTTATTTATACTAATACAATTGAAAGGATATTCAAATCCCTTTAAGATGACTGCTACTTGATAGCTCTCTGTGATGACATCAAGAATGAGTCTTCAGATAAATCCTGTTGAAAAAGCTGAGGAATCTTCGAGTCTTACCTCAGTAGTGGTTACTATGGAGTATGCCCTCCTTGCTATGGTGCCATAGCATCCTTCCTTACCCCAGTGCTAGATTGGATTAGGCTAGAGACTATCAGGAAAAATAAGTAAGTCAGAGGCAATAATAAGTGACTTATTTATGCCCTTGAATGTATTCCATTAAAACCTGGTAACACTGAATTGCCAAGTTCTTGAATCACAAGATAAACTAAACAGTGATGTAATAAGATCACATGTTACTGAAGGTTTTGTGCTTTGTCTTTTCAAAGGAAGTCCATGCTGTTGAGTGAACAGCTTACATAACAAAGTCTGAAGCAATAAAAGACACTTATATCCAAAATGAGAAGCAATCCCTAGAATTGTTTTTGTCAGATTTTTCTTGTTGTGTACATTTACAATCTTGTGACTTTCAGACCCAGCATGCTGGCATTTCATATTTCTCTTTAAAAGAACAAACTGGCTCATGAAACCTTGCTGTCAGCGTTGCCATTAATGTCTAAACTTCTACCACCAGAAACCAGTGAAAATATGTATTGTAGTTTGTGTCATAATATCTCAAACACTGAAAGCATCGTATAGCATTTTATGTTCAAATCTACAGAATATTCCTTTCATGTGTTTGACTAATAAATCTTATCTCTGTTACCATAATGAAAAGGATTCCACAGCATAAACACCTTTAAAGCTATCCATTCTTCTGGATGGAATATTATATTGCTCCTATTAGAAATCTCCTATTTGAAGAGCCCATAACTCATTACCTAAATGCTTGTAAATGTCACCTAGTTGGAACTCAACAAGCAAGTACTAGTCTGTGCTTTCTGGTACCACATTACACTGTCCAATCAGAGAAAGACAAATTCTTTGCTGTTTGTTTTCCTTTGGGACTACAGATGTACAATTTAAGATGTAACCTACCATCAGCACAGATCTTTTTTTCTATGCATGGCATTCTGTGGACATGCTGCTCTAAAAATAATATTAAATATCAGTCCAAATAATGTAAACAAAACACAAATAGATTTCAGTGGGACTTTTGCCTGTTTGATCATGGTTAAATAATTTGATACATAACTATAAACCTAAGGTTAAAACAAAAATCATTGCTAGTGCTCCTTGTTTGCATTTCTGCTGAGTCACAGCCTAGGCTTGCAGTAGGAATTATTATTCTTGAAAATGGGGATGCTAGGCTTTGTGGTTGAATGACTTGTTGAGGACTACACACCACTTCAGTGACGACCATTGGGTTCTGAAACTCCTATGAGGAATGTGCTCTCAACTTATAAGGTCAGCAGTAACATAATTTCATCTTTGTCCTCACATCACATGCAAAGAAAAGCTTATGGGTTTGCAGACAGCTGCACTATTGTGACGCATCTGAACTTTGCTGTGTAGAAAAGTGTTGTAAGAGACACCAGCAAATCTGGACATTTGGATCCTAAATACTGCTTCCACTCCCTCTCTATTCATTAATAAAGTGTTTCATCCTTGACAACTTGTTGGCAACTATATAAAACAAAAGGTATGGCACAATAGGATCCACATGCCACAAAACTTTTACTGTGGAACTGATTCTATGAGACATTGAAGAGATTTAACTAAATAGAATTTGGTGACTAAACTTGATATTTGTTCATCCCACAAAATAATCAAAATTAGAACTAAAGGAAACAAAATAAGATTGAGAAAAGTAGCAGTGAGTGAGATTTTGCTGATTTTTTATTCATAAAGTGACTTCTTATTCAGAAGGCGGTTTAGAAAAATGCATTCACACCTTTTCACTGTAGAAAGTCTCAATTTGCACATCCTCTTTCAATTACTACTTCAAATTTTCCCGTTATTATTTAAACATTTATTCTTTTCCAGATTTTTGTTGGCTAGCGGATCTTGACTACACAGAATAGGATCATAAAGTAACTCCAGGAAACATGGTGCCATCATTAATCAGAATGTTTTAGATTTTAGGTTTTATTTCTTAGCATTCTTAATGAAATACAACATATCTGGAGAGGGGCAGGAAAGAGGAACTCCATTTCAAACAAATTTTCCTCTAAGAATAAGTCTTTCACTGTCTGGAACATTCAAATCTCTTTCTTTTTTCTTATTTTGTTTTGTGTCCTGCCTCTACCTATGTTAATTTTTCTGCACATTTAAAATCATCCAATAAAATTGGAAGCTGTGATGATCAGTGTGCTAAAAGGTTTAATGAGGTTTACTAAGATGATCAGGGGACTGGAGCACCTCCCCTATAAGGACAGGCTGAGGGAGTTGGGCTTGTTCAGCCTGGAGAAGAGAAGGCTGCGGGGCGACCTCATTGCAGCCTATCAATACCTGAAGGGAACCTACACCCAGGAGGGGAGTAAACTCTTCAAAAGGGCTGACAATAGCAGGACTAGGGGAAATGGATCCAAGTTGAAGGAGGGAAGATTTAGGTTGGATGTTAGGGGGAAGTTCTTTACAAGGAGAGTGGTTAGGCCCTGGAACGGGCTGCCCAGGGAGGTTGTGGATGCCCCGTCCTTGGACGTGTTCAAGGCCAGGTTGGATGGGGTCCTGGGCAACCTGATCTAAATGTGTATGTTTGGTGGCCCTGCTAGGCAGGGGGGTTGGAACTACATGATCCTTGAGGTCCCTTCCAACCCGGGTGATTCTGTGATTCTGTGATTCTGTGAATGATAAAATTGCAAGACAGGCCATCCTAAAATTACTGGAATGCAAATGATTTGAGTGCAGCCACCAAGAAGTTCCATTAAGGATTACTTGCATTCAGTTACAGGCCCCAAGGGAAAGGGCATACATAAATACATCTGTCGTGGGGAACAGCTTCTGCTAGTTTACCTATTTGGCTCATCAGTCAGTAACCTGCTTCTGCACCCTGGTCCAAATTAAGACCTGCTGCTATTTAAAACGTTTTACTTCTTTTTTAATCCAGAGGTCTGAGCTGAGCTGGTAAACCAGCACAGAGGAGGTTTTGGAGAAGAATGAGTGATGAACAGCTGGGAGAGAGCAATGTCTTAACCTGGACCAAGAGCAGCTGATAGTCAAACAACAGCCCCTGCCCTTGCTGTCTGCAGCACCAACTATTGCTCATCCACTGCTTGACGTTCCATTCATTGCTGGCAGATAAACACATTGCTTGGTGTTTCCGCTCAAATTATCATCAGTGAAAAGGCAATATATTTAAATTAGTACCAATCTTCATTTTACTAATTTGCAGAGATGAATTGCAAGCCCCTTTTAGAACCTGGTGTTCTGTGCAGACATACAGAGTGCAAATCTACATTTACACAAATGCACCCTTACCCAGTGCAAATTTGTATTTACTTAACGTGTTCTAAGTTTTATATCCTAGCTGCTTTAGCTGGTAACTATTGTAACCCAGTCTCAAATTCTGGACCAAAATAAATAAATAAATAAATAAATAAATAAATAAAATCACATTTTAAAATATGACTGTTCTTTATAACATACTACCTTCAAATTCAGTTTGGAGAGAGGTTAAACCAACAATTTCAGTTCTGCAACTAGTTTTGGATATTACTGACATTATTCCTTCATTGTAACATCTGACCCTCTTTCCTTAAATATTGGTTAAATATCAGTGAGAGCTCTCTTAAATTCATGGTGAAATACACTGGCTGTGTCAGCTGTTCGGCACCACTGCCTCTCTTCCAGTCCTCACCTCAAAAGTATTTGAAAAAAGAATTAGTCACAGAAGATACCAAATTGATTTTAACAAAAACATCCTCTTTCAGACTGGAAAAGGTTATAGTAGTCCACATATCCTCAAACTTTGGATCTCCTGATACCAACAATAAGATACAGAAATTCCCATCTTCTGTGTTTATTGTAATCATTTGAGATTGACCTCAGGGTTAGACAGCCTATGAATGGACTACAAGAGGTGTGGTCTGAACTATAAAATTTCTCTTTCCATGCCTAAGTACTGTACATTTTAATTCTGATTTTGTTTCTTGGGATGCTGAAGAGCCTCTTACTTTAAATATACAAAATTACTGCTTTTAAAGTCACGTGAACCAGCATATTTTCTGAACAGTGATAGTGCCAGACTCACTATGCTTCTGTTGTTTTCATTTGACAGATGATAAATGAAACTGAGTTTGTTCCAGAGCTCCATTCAGCAAAGCCATAAATTAAAACCCAAATTCTACTCAGTTCATGAGGACGCTGGTGTGGGGGAGGGAGGCTTTATGGCTGGCTTAGGACTTGTCTGTCCTCCCCTGAGGAGCTACGTCTGTCCAGTGTTCATCATGCTCCCTGCAGCAATTCAAGAACTTTCTGACTGTGAGACTTTGATCTACAGGATCCTGGAAGAGTTACAGAAAATTTGTAGGTTTCTATGGCCTAAATAGAGGCCACAATGGAAGTTAAAACTTCAGCGTGCTAAGTAAGCTCAGAAGTGCATAAAGCAATTGAGAGATCTTACAATCTCAAACAGACCAAAGCAAACCCTGTTAGCCTCGCTCCTCATTACAGCAGATGATGCACAGCAGGATGAAGCCATTTGCTCAAAGCCAGACAGGAGGTGCAGGGCAGAGTCAGACAGCAGATGTGGGACTGAGTCAGTCCAAGCCTGAAAACCCTGCATCTGCCCTGGACAACATCAGCTGTCCATGGATGATGGACAGGTATGGGCTCAGCTGGAAAGGCACTCTTTGGTCAGAAACATCACTTGGCTGCTCTTTTTGGAAATCTTCAAGCAGAACAGTTCAATAGCACCAGTTAGGAAAGAAATTACCTGATGTCAACAGTGATCTTGTTCTCCCCATTAGGCCCTTACTCTATATAACTAGAAGATTATTGGCTGATAAAGGTTCTTGCAAGCACATTGGAGAAATTACTCTGTACTGTGTTTGCGAAGACAATATGTGCATCATCAGAAGTCTGAAAGTCAATAAAGAAACATTAGGAGACTTGCCAGCAGTTACTGTTTATGTGAAACCATCATAATGGGAACATTTGTATCACTGCGCTCTGCAGAGCTCCATTACAAGTAATCACCATTAATAACAATTATGTTTACTTTGTTAGCGCTGAGATACAAAGAGAGAGCTCTTCTCCCACTGTGCAGAGCACAGACTGCAGACAGCCTGTGCTGGAAAGCTTCCCATCCTCATGTTCAGGTTTGGCTCTGTCTGCAGAAAGAGACAGCATTTTGTCATTTAAACCCCCCAGGAACCAGACAGCTAGAAAGGAACCTTAGGCCAATACTCCAGGCTTGCTTTTTTCCTCACACCAGCCCACCCGAGCACCTCAGCACATTACAGTGATGCACTCAAAGCAGCAGACAAGAGCCTTAGGGAGTAGAACTGCTTCAATCACACCACCTGTCTGCCAGTGTAGTCCTGGTTGCTTTTGAGCCAAGTTCAAGCCATGTCTGATAAAGGTATAGTTCCCAGAGACAGTGAGGTTTCACACATACTGAACATAAAACAGCAACTAGGTGGAGAAGGAAAACCTCATCAGTGCTGACAGAGAGTAGTGCCATATCTCTCTTCCCTTTTCCATCTTGAGTGAACTGCTGGCCTGGTTAGCATTGGGCTCACCAGCTTCAAGACCGACTGGCCATAGCCCATGGCAGGGTGTGTGGTAAATACTGGCGCAAGTTTTTGAGGGACCAAAAGAGATGTGAGGAAGAGTGGGGGGTATTGCACAGGGGCCGAAGGGAAAGGAGGCAGCAGCGTTGGCTAGATGAGGACCCAGAGAACCTTATCTATAGGCTGACATTTAACACAAGTTAGGACCACTAGTCTCCACAGGCCCCACCAGCCCAGCTGCCCTGTGGTCAATTCAACAAATGCTTGGCAAAGGATGGAAGATGCAGAAGACTTGAAAGAAAACAGAACACTGTGGTGGGGGCAGCAACAGAAGCTGATAGTGCAGGAGTGGAGTGGAGGCAGGAGATAAGATGCAAATCCTGAAGGAGCCAGATGCAACTCAAGATGAAAAAATGAACATTCCTTAAAGTAATTTCAGACTATCTCTTGGCTCCAGACATGATTAAAACCACACATCAGACTGGTTGTAGAGCCAGAAGAACTCAATGACCTTTTTGGTGATAGGTGCCTAAAACTCAGCAACTCTCAAAAAATCCTTTCTTTCTGCATGAAGGATTACCTATGAAGTGGCTTTTCAGAGAATATTTTTCTCTTCATTTCCTCAATATACACATCTGTTTATCCTGATTATTTTTTAACATATTTCATTAATTTAGATTGCAAATTGTAATTATGGCTGTTAATTCAATGAATGTAGCTGGAGAAAATGGCTGTTCTTCATTTGATTTTTCTATTTACCTATGGTAGACCTTCTGTATCTGACTTTTTTTGGCTGAGATTCCTTCTTTACTTGTATATTCTGAAGCAACATGTATAACAAATTCATGTTTGTAGAAAGATCAGCTCCCATGGACTGAACAACATCAGCTCTTTGATTATTGTCTGTCAGTACTTCAAAGAAAAATTACAATTTCGCAGAATATTCATAATTGCTTTTGTTGCCTAATGCTTTCAGTATCTTACTAATGATGTTATTCAAACCATGCATTAAGTTTATGCGAACTTTTCCTTGTCACTGTACTTTCTGATAATATCAGCAGTTCTCATGAATGTTAGGGTGAATAATAAGAAACTATTACAGGGCAGCAGCAGCAAGAGAAGACAGGAAAAACGCAGAACTGTTTGCTTCAGCATCAAACACGTGTGCTATTCTGTAGTTTAAGCCCCAGCTGCAGCACCAGAAGAAATAAACATGGCATTGGAAAGAAAACTTTTTTTCTAACAGCAGCCCTTTGTACACATTACCACTCTGCTTCTGCAGCCTGTCAGATTGGTTTTAATGCTGAACACATAAATGGTTCCTTTTTCAGTACCACAACATTCAGCACTGTTCAGGTATAAATCAAAGATCTGGAATAAAACAATCATTTTTAACAGCTTATTATGTTTTATCAGCTCATTTTATATCTAAATGGTCATTATCTTATTTATGCATGTTCCAACCTCTGAAACAGAGCACTTCATTGCTAAGAACGAGAGCAAACAAGGAGCTATTAATTCTAGCCAGGCATTTCAGAAAAAAGCCCCTCATCATTCCAGAATGTTGAAATGGGTGCTTGGGTCTTGTCTTTGTATCAAGTTCTAAACTACTGTGAGACAAAATGTGGCTTGCAGAACCAGAGGATGTACAGCTGATGATTTAGAGCTGCACGGGCAAAGAACAGCAAGCGAGAGGACTTCTGTGTTCCCATTCTCCCAGAATTCCTGCGGTAGTGGCACAGAGCACACAGTTAGGCTCAATGTACAGCCCTGGAGTACTGCAAGGAGAACTGTGATTTTTTTCTTGCAGAGGTTTGCTGTTGAATTGCAAAAAGAGAAGTTCTCACTTCTAATCATCTGCCTGGATTATCTGTACTGGAAGACAGCCATAACACAATCCTCTAAACTTGATTTAGGGAGCTCCAGCAAAAACCTTGCTCCTTTCTTTCTGCTTGGTTTATGCCTCACAGCAGTTTTCTTAAATAACAGATGACTTTCCCAATAACTTACATTTATCAGTACGTTTGGACAATTAAAGACCTTTTGTAATTGACTGCCAAACCCAAGAAAGAAAAAACACTGTCAACAACAACAAAAAAGCTGTCTGGATAGGAATTAAATTATTTCCTGATTAAAGAAGCAGAGCAACAAACAAGAATGTTTTGAACCAGTTCAAATACTCACTTTTTCCTCAGGTCAACTCCAAAATGAGAAATCTGATTTTAAAGGCAACTAACATATTTCAGAAATAATCACACACACACACACACACACACACACACACATATATATATATATATATGTACGTATATACGCTTATATATAGTATACATAGTATACATATCCTATATATGTTTACTTTTCCAGCATGAGACAGGTCATTAATAATGTGGAAGCAAAATATTTCAGTGTTACCATAATTCTGTTTTCTTTGGTTTTGACTGAAGTGCATGGTAAAATTCAGCTTAAACTTACGTATAGGTTCCCCCCTCCTTTTTATGACACAAAATCCAAGTATGTTTAATTGATAAAAGAATAATAAATTGCCCAGCACAAGGTAAGAGACTAATGCAAGATAGTAAACACCATGTGAAGATAGTAAACACCACATAGGTGTTTACAGCTCCAGCAAAACGCATGCAAAGAACAGATTTCACCATATTTGTCATTTACACATCAGACCAGATGGCAAACTGGTCTCATTGTGCCCTATGAAGTCCCTGGAGAGATCAGGCTATATTAGGAGGTTTGCAGGTGAACTCAGGAGTGATGGGGCTGGTACTCTTATCACTTCTATTTTAACATCTTCTGTTCTTTCTCCAAGTTGATAGCCTGCAGTTATCTCCACACCACCACCTCCTATTTTTATTTTCTTAATTAATGAAAAGGGAAGAACTCTAGAAAGAAATAAAGAGATGTTTGTTCATCCTTTTTGCCCGTTTTTCTGACACAAAGATTGCCAGTGAGACATCTACATCCAGATTAAAGTCTAGAGGGTACTGCAGAGCAAGGTCCCCCATGATTTCAGAAATGCCTTGCACAGCCTGTCAAAACTCAGGAGATTTTACACTATTACAGTAATTCCAACTGTAGGAATATGCAATCATCGCTGATACCAAATGAAAACATACTGATTATAAGGTAAAAGACAGTTGAAAGCATAAAAATACCTGATTTGTTTAATGTGGATGTGCTCATAGTATCATGGAATCATTAAGATTGGAAAAGACTACTAAGATCACCCCATCCAGCTATCAGTCCACTCCCACCATGCCCACTGAACACATCTCTCAGTGCCACATCTACATGGTTCTCAAACACCTTCAGGGACAGTGACCCCACCACATCCCTGGACAGTTTTTGCCGATGCACCACTACTCTGAGAAAAACTTTTCCTTATATCCAACCTGAAGCTCCCCTAGTGCAACTTGAGGCCATTACCTCTTGTCCAGTCAAATGCCTCATAGTATATATGGGGTATTTAACCCAGCACTTTAACGGAAAACAACTAAAAAAAAAAACAAAAACAAACAAGTAATAAAAATGAAATCCAAGAAACAAAATACCTTTTAGAAGGAACTGGGTGTTGTGTTGAAGATGTATTTAGCCTAGAAATTATACATCAGCTCTAGAAACAAAAGTGGAGTAACAGCTCTAGTCTCAACTTACTGGTTATACCTTACGAGTCCCTAATTACATGTAATGCGTGTACAAGTGCAACTCAAGCACAGGTTTTACTTTGAGGAAATAATTCTTTGTATCCAGCCATGATAATCACATCTCTGGGCAAACTCCAGCTGTGGCAGCACCATTTCCTTGCGGTCTGCTTTGCCTCCTGGCAGTGGCCATGGCTCAGGCCGCTCACACAGCATGGGGCAGCTGAGTAGGACAGCACTGGTTTTGCAGCTACAGACCCAGGTTGCTTGAGTGGGTGACTCAGATTGCCATCATGAAACCTCACCATGCTCTGCCCTAACCTAGCAGTTCCCTACCTTGGAGATTGCTGCCACAACATGCCAGGAAAGCAGTAATTACTGCCTCACACCTTACTGCACCAAGGAGGTTAATGATCACTGAGACCTCACCACAACCCACTGGTAGTCGTAGAGACAAAATAAACCTTTTATGTGTGACAGCAAATGACTTTCATTGTCAAAATGGTTCTGTTACTTCATCTTTTCCAAGGCCAGGTTAGATGGGGCCCAAGAAAGCCAGATCTAGTGGATGGCAACCCTGCCCACGGCAGGAAGGTTGAAGCTTGATAATCTTTGATGTCCCTTCCAACTCAAACCATTCTGTAGTTCTATGATCGTTAGGCTAATTTTTACAATGCAAGATTTCTCTGATAACTGTTTATGAATCTTTTAGGCCTGATGTCCTCTTTCTCCTTACCCAAACCACTCAGGGCAAGATCCTTAGCAAAGGATAGTCCATCAGATAGAAGTAACACAAACCTTCTTCGTTCAGACAGCAGTTACAGCACAGACAGCAAGACGCCAGCCTGGCCCTATGCTACAGCAGAGGAAGGTGGAATTGAGGATCAGAGTGGCAGCCAAGGAGTGGCTCAGCTGTTGAGTGGCCCCAGAGTGCAAGATGGAGACGTGTGGCAGCCTGAGGAGCGGCTAAAGGAAAAATAACATCATCTGCTAGATGTAAGCCAAGGTGTTTATTTTCAGTTTCATTAGCACTGCTAAATATACACTCTGGGGAACTGGAAATTAGCTTGGAGAGATCTGGTTTGTTTATGTTCAGTGAAAGAGTTACAAGCACTCGTTTGCCCACATCTGTGCCCAGCACAGGGACACTGTGTACACCGAACATAGACAGGAATGTGAAGAGCATCCCACAGGTTTCCGGGTCAGACGCAGGACATTTCTGTCCAGATCTCAGCAAATGGTGCAAGGAATTAATTGTAATGTGGAGTTCATAACAGGGGAATCATGGTTTGTTTTGCAGATTCTTCCTAGTAGCAATGCCATCAGTGCTGAAGGCAGCTCACACACCAACAGGGGCTAGACTAAAGTACATGAACAGGGGCCATGAGACCCAGAAAGTTCACAAGTACTTACAGCTTTGGCTGGCATAGAGAGCAGACTGTGCTGTTGAGGGGACATTCCTGCCCCTCAGCATGAGATGCTAATTTTGATCAAAGTCCAGTACGGCTGCTGGAACCAGAGGGGTTTGGAGGCATCCACTCTGACACTGAATGATATCTCGGCATCATTCCATGAGTGCTGCCCTGAAATGCCCTCTTCCAACCACATGTCATCCTGCCTTACAGGTGAACCAGTAGAAGGGCCACTTGCAACCTACTACCAGAAAGCCTGCTCTGAAAAAGGGCTCCTGGAACAAGGAGGCACAGGCTTGTCCAGAGCAGACTGGAGGACTGTTCATAATGTAGGAGGAGCAGCTCTTAAGCTGAAAAATAATCTGATAGTGGGAAGTTCCTCCACTAGTGTATACGTGAGTATGTAAGAAAAGTAACAATGAAATCATGCGTTGCATAGATTGATGAATAGATAGGTGATATTCAGTTTCATGTCACTGTTGTGGCAAATCCAGTTGGTGCAAGAGATGATCTCCAGCAATGGGAGACTGTTACTCACGTTCTGCATCACAGGCTGGGAGGGCTGGTGAATTCAGCATTAAAGCTCTGCAGCCTTTCTCCCCCTAGCATTTATTAAAAAAAAAAAAAAAAAAAAAAAAAAGGCAGATTATTTCTTCATTTACAGAGTAAGCGCCCCAGTCTCTGCTTAGCACTGAGTCACCCACCCAGCACTGATAGACAGCAGTGCACTCCATTCTGCCTCAGCAGGGCAGCTCCTACTTACTGCCAGCTCACCCCTGGCACAGAGCTACAGCACTTCTGCCACATCCTGCTGGTTTATGAGCAGCTCTTGCTGTAACTGAAGCAGCTCATGCAGGCCTTTAGGCATTGTCTTCCAGAATGACATGGTGGTTACTGGTTTTAAACCTGCGTTCTGGAGTTGTGGGAGGTAACTTGATCTGTAACTCAGAATGTCTCTGAACTTTAGACACACAGGAGGTATGAAAGCCAGTGCTGACTTTCTAAACAATCAGCATCACTGTCAGTTTTCACCGTAGCTCAGTTAGCCCTCTCTTAGGACAGAGACCCAGGTATTATCAAATCACACGTGCCCTGGTGTGGGACAGGCTCAGGCTGGAATTACCAAAGCATGGGAGAAGGCTGCTCCACTCCCACTCCCATTTCAGACTTAAGTGTATTACTGTAATTAGAAAATGCAAGGCAGAGGAACTTCTCAAGCAGAGGTTTCTGTACAGGAATTAAGAGAAGCTAATTTTAAGCCTCCTGAATGTAGGTTTTCCTGCAGAACAGAACACTGAGAGCAGATGCTGTCCTCAAGTTCTCAGATGTTTTTCTTGGAAGAAACCCTATGCTCCTGTGAAATGGTCAGCAGGGGCCTGATTCTTCTCTCATTTCTATAAACATCCCAGTGTTTACAGCAACATCCCAATGTTAAGTGTTACTGTACCAAATCCAGATGTCCCAACTCATACAAAACTTTATGAAGTCAACAGGAATGCTTCTGTGGATAAAACAAGCTGCAGCTTGCTGTAGATGGATGTAACCAGAGCCAAAGTTTACTCTCACAGTTGTGCTGGCAGGAGGAGAACAGAAACTCCACAAAACCCCAGATTTAGAGTGGACTGACTGACAGCAAAACATGTTCCCAGGGTACTGAAACATACTCAAAGGAACAAACTTGTTTTAAACATCTTGATGGAGCTGGCCAGTGGAACACCCTCACTTTCGATTTTTCTTGCCTCCTGAGACTCCTGTTCAGCTTTTATGTCTATCAGAAATGTAGGTCTTCACTTTTCCCACACCACATGAACACCTAACAACTTTTTGTTGTCAGGAGACTGTTGTCCCCTTTGTTTTCTCAGCCTCCAGTCACAGCCTTTGCAGCAACACAGCCCCAGCCACTGACCCCTGGCCTGCACGTCTCCAATGCTGGAAGCAGCTTCTGACTCAGAGCAAAACCTGGGTATGAAATTGATGTTTTCAGGGTGAACCACTGAAATCCTTTTCTCCCATTTCCATTTCTTCCATTTACATAATCCTTCAGTATTTAAGATTAAATGGACCTCTGAGAAAGTTTGGGCTTATTTAGCTTGGAGAAGAAAAGGCTCCAGGGAGACCTCATTGTGCCATTCTGGTACTTGCATATAATCAGGAGGGGGAATGGCTGTTTACAAGAGTGGGATAATGACAGGACAAGGGGGAATGGCCTTAAACTGATACAGGGGAGATTTAGGTTAGATACTAGGAGGAAGTTTTTCCACACAAAGGGTGGTGATGCACTGGAACAGGTTGCCCAAGGAGGTTGTGGATGCCCCAACCCTGGAGGCATTCAAGGCCGGGCTGGATGTGGCTCTGGGCAGCCTGGTCTGGTGGTTGGTGACCCTGCACATAGCAGGGGGGTTGAAACTGGATGATCATTGTGGTCCTTCTCAATCCAGGCCATTCTATGAAAATTTAAAAAAAAAAAAAAAAAAAAAAAAAAAAAAGGAGAAGAACTCACAGCCCTCAATTCCTTAGTGCAAGTGCTGGTACAGACGGCTATCATAAGATACTGTCATCACACTGACAGCCTGTTACTCTCACCAACTATTTTCTTTTCAGTTCAAGGAGATCACCCAGTGTGGATTGTCTACAAGAATTTCTTTTCAACAACCAGACTCCAAAGAGCCTTAGAGCTTTCCTTTATCACATTTAACACTCAGTTACTTATTTAAGTGTCTATAAAATCCTGACCAGCGAATGCAGTTGTTTTTGATTGCTGCAATCCTTTGACACAAAACCTTCAGTCCTCTTCAATATCTTTATGTCCTCTTCAATATCTTTATTGATGACCTCGATGAGGGCATCGAGTGCACCCTCAGTAAATTCGCAGATGACACCAAATTGGCTGGAAGTGTGGATCTGCCTGGGGGTAGCGAGGCCCTACAGAGGGATCTGGACAGGCTGGAGAGCTGGGCTGAAGCCAATGGGATGAGTTTCAACAAGGCCAAATGCCGGGTCCTGCACTTCGGCTACAACAACCCCAGGCGACGCTACAGGCTTGGGGCGGTGTGGCTGGAGGACTGCGTAGAGGAAATGGACCTGGGGGTATTGATTGATGCTCGGCTGAACATGAGCCGACAGTGTGCCCAGGTGGCCAAGAAGGCCAATGGCATCCTGGCTTGCATCAAAAACAGTGTTGCAAGCAGGAGCAGAGAGGTGATTGTTCCCCTATATTCAGCACTAGTGAGGCCGCACCTCGAGTACTGTGTCCAGTTTTGGGCCCCTCACTGCAAGAAAGATATTGAGGCCCTGGAACGTGTTCAAAGGAGGGCAACAAAGCTGGTGAGGGGTCTGGAACACAGGCCATATGAGGAGAGGCTGAAGGAGCTGGGAATGTTCAGCCTGGAGAAGAGGAGGCTCAGGGGAGACCTCATTGCTCTCTATAACTTCCTGAAGGGAGGTTGTAGTGAGCTGGGGGTCGGCCTCTTCTCTCGTGTCATTAGTGATAGGACCAGAGGGAATGGCTTCAAGCTACGGCAGGGGAGATTCAGGCTGGACATTAGGAAGTATTACTTTTCAGAAAGGGTGGTCAGGCACTGGAATGGACTGCCAAGGGAGGTGGTGGAGTCACCGAGCCTGGGGGTGTTCAAGGAAAGGCTGGATGTTGTGTTGAGGGACATGGTTTAGTGGGAGCTACTGGGAATAGGTGAACGGTTGGACTGGATGATCTCTTAGGTCTTTTCCAACCTTGGTGATTCTATGATTCTATGATTCATCTCCCACCTATTTACATCAGAACCATTTCAGCACATCACACTGTCAGACAGTCTGTTCTGTTAATAGATGTGTTTTTACCAAGTCATACCATCTGGTAAAAGCTGTAAACTAAAGCGTGGTAACACAGGACACAACCTAGCTCTGCCTGCACGCAACAGCAGGGAGCATTGTGAGGAACAACTGAGCGCCTTTGTGAGCTGCATCCATACACAATAACACAAACAGCAGGCACAGGGCCCCGCTGTGTGCCAGCAGGCACAGTGTGCAACAGCTCAAGCTGAACACCTCCAGCACTCACTGTGCCAGCAGCAGTGTGAGAGGCATCCCAACATCGATGCATCTGACCTGGCTTCCCATGGGTGAGGGGTCTCCTTCCTCTACAGCAAGAAGGGGCCAGGGCGCAGAGCTTCTCTGTCAGTGCCCATCTCTGGGTGAGTCCTTGAACTCCTTGTGTCCTTCACAGCTTCTGTGTGCTTTGCTCACAAGTCCTCCCTCAGGGGGGCAGATCTACAGACTCTTAACAGAAAACATTCAATCTATCTTAGATTTGGAACATGGATGACAGTCCAAGCATTTGCATAGTGCCCACAGAAACAAGGACATGCTGCAGTGCTGACTTAATGCTACCTGGAGATACCTTACTGCCAATATAACTCTTCATGCTTTGTCAAAATTTTCTCTTTTTTGCAACATTCAGTTATTTTCCTCATTCTTCAGATTGTAACTAAAACAAATTATGCTGCTCTTTATTTTTCAATCATTTTTAAAAAATGTTTAGAGGAATTCATAATACCTGAGCTGCAGTGCAGCAGTGGGTCCAAGAGGATTATTATTACACTACAGTCTTTAAAAAAAAAAAAAATGCTTTGTGCATTGGGATTGACCAAGGATGACTTACAGTTCTAGGAAGGCAAACATGATACAGTAGATCCAACAGGCAGCTTAATGAAGATGTCTCAGCCCTGGTCTCTATAGAACAGGGGACCACATTGAAGGAACACTATAGAGAAACATTTGCTGCTTCCAGCAAGCAGTTGTGGTAGAGCTGGGTTACTGATGCTGAAAAACATGCTGAAAAACTATAGACTCTTGGGCTTCTACATACACAAGAACTGTAGTTCTGAAAAACAATTCTTCACGTATGCAGAGCATTTTTATTAATTGGTATGCTTTAACAGGCAACATCTATCGCACAACTCAGTGACATACTAAGGAAAACACAGATTACTAAGCAGTCTCTCAGAAGAGGCACCAGCTACCTTCCCACAGATCAGAGAGGAGGAGAGAAAATGTTATTCAACATGGTCATCAGTAGCATGATAATATAAGACAAAAATTTGTGTTCACAAAGACTTTGGAAATAGCTGCAAACTGTAAGTGATGATGTGATGCAATTCTAAACTGAATGCAGAATGAAGGCTATTGGCAGGAATGTAAAATTATTCAGAGACAAAAGGAAGATTAAGTTGTAGCTCTATTCACCACTGCTGTTTCAAATAAAAAAAATACTTTTGCTACTTTGTAGATATATTATTTCCTTAAGTAAAACATTCTGTTGGATGCAAGGAAACAGGTCAGGTAATCCAAATAATCATTCTTGGCTCATCATCTAGGAATGTCAGTCTTGGAATACAATTGAAAATTGCTGCTTTCACTCTCACGGGTTGATTTCTAGAAGTCATTAACTCACCACTGCATAAGTGATGAATTTCACTACCCTAATGATAGAACAATTATACTCTGTTTCCACAAAGAACTCTGTAATTATCAGATAGAAAAATAGAGAAGTGCTTGTAATTACCAGGCAAAATATTTCATAACATTTATTTACATAGAACAAATATTTCCTGTCAAAAATTTATTGACTTTATAATAATCTGATGACTAAAAATATCTAACAAATACAAAGAGTGTAACTTAAAGAAATATCTGAGGATTAATTTGCAAATACACATTAAACTTAGCATTATTACAGTAATCACATCATAACAAGTAAATGAAGAACTAGCATAGCTGATACTTAAGACAACCAAACATGGCACTTCAAAATCTGTTTCTACTTGCATCTAAAACATTACAAAGGCCCCAGCTACCTTTTTAAAAGAAGTAGAAAAACTCAGAGGTTATGAAAGAAAATTTGTTTTGATAATACCTAAAAATGTTCCACTTCCCACTGTACCAATGTGACATCATTTTTTATCATTACACAATGATCACAGATTCCTATTTAAGTTTTAAACTGACATCTAGACCAGCATTCACTAAACAGCTGGCTCACAGGGCTTCTGCATTGCTACAGCTTCTCTCTCCTCCACGGTAACACCCTTTGTTGATAACCAATGACGGTGTTTCCTTCAAGAAAAATACACAAATCACTCTCCCTCATGCCAGCATAAGCTGCTGAAGTTAAAGGCATCAGTGCAGAGGCAGGCAGGACACCAAGCAAGCAACATCTGCTAAGCACACCCAGCATCGACCTTCCCTGTGGTTCAAAGCAGTAAAGCTAGGACCAATTTGAAGACCTCCCTGTATCTTTGCCCTTCCAGCTGCTTTCATTGGTGGGAGTAAAAGTCAGGTTTGGGGCTTTTTTTCTTTCTTCTTTCTTTCCCCAGCAGAAAGCACTCCTCAAGACATTAAGTCCAGGGTCATCATTTTGGTCTTTAAAACCTCTGCACAGAATGAAACATCTCAAAGAGTAAATGGTGTCCTGTGCCCTATTGGACTCCTAAAGCTCCTCATTAGGGGAGACCAAGCCTACTCAAAAAGCCTTTTCTAGAACTCATCCCCCAGGACAGAACTCACTTCCACTTGCATGTTTTCCTCTTGCGCTACGGCAGCAGCACAGTGTGTTTGTTACTAGGCAAAAGAGAGTCTCCCTCACTTCACTCACCTTCTACCCCTTTTGGTGCTTTAAGCCGTGCAATTCTACTATGGAAGCTTTTCATGAGAGCTGTAAATGAGTCAGAGGCCACCTTGGTTAAGATTGAATAGAAAAAATACTCACAAGGGAAACAGAATTTACAGAAAACATATACTTACAAGATGACTGATGATTAGAGCATACAAAGAGGAAAGATTACCCCAAAACATCTTTGAGATGGCCCTCACTGACACAGCAGGCTCAAACCTTTGGCAAGATGCCTCTGCACCATCTCCCTGAAGATGACAGGGCGAAGACAGCTCTGCACTTACTGCCTCCCACCTGCACTGCTGACATGGAGGATTCGCAGGGCACAAAACTTCCCAAGTGTGGCAGTTACTTAGTCTGCTGTCTTGCCCCATCAGAGACACTTGCCCATTCACAGCAAAAGTGGTCAATTACCTTTCCTTTATTAAAGAGGATTCAGCAGTATGTTCCAGGAAGCCCATGCACTCATGTGAATTTTAACTGTTATCCTTCACAAATCCATACCATAAATTTGGCTACGGTGTCCTAAAACCTTTCTTACAAGCACATTAAATGTCAGGGCTACAACTTCTCAGCATTCCTATTTTCTTAGTCACCACAAAGCTGTGTATACTGATATCCCAAGGTTTCAGTAGAAAAATGGCTATATCCTCAAGCCATGAACACACAGAAATGTACCACTGCATTAGATGAACGCTGACCTCCAGTGAATAAGTTACATACAGGATCTGTCACTGTTTATTCATTGCTCATATCAATGACTCATTCCTCCCACATGAAAACCAGCAGAAGGGCACTCAGATTTTTTTTGTCTATTTGTTTCTGTTTGCTTTTATTCCTTAAAGCTCCCCCAAACTCCTTTCCCCCCAGCTCCATCCAATCTAGATTCTTGCTCCACAGCAGTAGAGACAACCAGAGCAGCAGGTAATCACCACGATTCACATACTTTGCTTTTCAGGCCAGCTGAAATGCTCTGAGATCCTCTGCAAGAGGAGCTATATGACAATGTCTTTTCATCAGATCTAACATTTTCAAGATCTCACAGTGGTGGCAGCAGTTAGTACAGTATAATCTATTTCCAAAGAGTCATGTGTTGCTTTAGTAAGACTTTCAAGAATATCAGAAGAGACAATGCAGGTACATGCTCTCCTTGCTGCTGGCCCCTCTTCCTGTGGAAATACAGCCTGTCAAATTGACTTACTGTAAAGCTTTAAGTGCATATGAAGGAAACAGTGAAGTAGTGGTTTCATATCAATGTACAATTTTGATAGCAAACATCTTATTACCCAAGACTATATGCTGAATATGTATATGAATATACATATGCTCTATTTGTGCAGAACAAGACATAAAAAATGGCTGAATGCGCCTTGATGGCTAAGTGCCACTTTATGCTCAGAAACAGGACAAAACTCTACCAAGGTAACAAGAACAGCAGCCTAGATTTTCTTCCTTAACCTACTGACATAGCAAAAAAAACCCAACCAAACAAAAAAACTAGGTACACTGGCAAGTTATTTGACAATTAATGGCAACTGGTTTGCATGCAAAGAGGGCAATTCACAGTGACATAGCGTGAATCCTAACTCCCTACACCCATGACAGGATTGGAGGAAAAGCAGAAGGAAAAAAGCAGTCTAAGCTAGCTTACATTAACAACCAGTCAGACTTTATACTTGGTTGGATAAATACATATAACTAAGGAACTGGGAATTCAAGACCTGGCAGGTTAACATCTTTTATATAAAACAGAAAATGAAGCCAGAAGTTGTCATAAACAACAGTCAACTTTCAAAATAGTGTTATTCTACTTTTCATTTACTTTCTCACCTGAGGAAACGGCCACAAGTTGCACCAGAGGAGATTTAGATTGGACATAAGGAAGAACTATTTCTCTCAGAGAGTGGTCAGGCACTGGAATGGCTGCCCAGGGAGGTGATGGAGTTGCTGTCCCTGGCAGTGTTCAAGAGGCGTCTGGGTGAGGAGCTGCGAGGTATGGCTTAGTGCTTGTGGTAGCAATGGTAGCGGGAGGACGGTTGGATTAGATGATTTACAGGTCCTTTCCAACCTTGTGATTCTGTGATTCTTCCCAGATGACTTAATTTCAAAGCCACAAGTTCAGTTAACTGTGCTCTGTAAAGTGCAACAAATAAAATCACTGCCTAGAGCTGAATACGTTATTGCAGTGATTCAAGGAGTTCCCTATTCTTGGTCCTTCTCTGAAGAGAAAAGGAAAGAAAGGGAAAAAAAACCCTGGATGCACATGGACTTGTGATAATGGTTCATGTGCTCTATTTTAATCCCAAACTTACAGATGTCACAACTAAAAGCAAGTAAGCATCACTGATTGCTGAGTAATTAGATTACTAGAACTTTTTATATGCAAGTTGTACAACATAAATCCATAAATATAAAAATTCAGACACAAATTAAACATCTATAGCGAAGAACAGAGGTGAATAAAGACATCACAGCTAGCAAACAACCAAAAACCCCAGCAAAACTCCCCACAAAAACAAAATCCACCAGGCTGAAATTCCCTTCCTGCCTGACACTTCTCCTCTGACACGAACAGCCAGTTTTACTGCAGCCATTTCATGGGTTGTGACTCACCTACTCTACTTCCACTGAGCAAACGCATTGTGTGTAATAAGCAGAACAAGCTGCGAGAGAAAGAGAGGGATGGGATGGATTTCTTGGACCAACTTTTTTCCACAGTTTGAAATTCTTTTAACTTACATTCAAAGAACATAATCTCGTAAAGAACATACTCGCTTCAGGCAACCAAAAAAGGAAGAAAAACACAACTACAGTAGCTTTGTAGCTGGCTTCAGTGTCTATAGCAAAGCTCCTCACATAGCTCCTAAGCAGAAGGATTTTAGATTAAGCCTTAAAAAAATAAGTTTATATATACTTATATACGTATGGTTTTTTTTAGAAACTCACCTAATTCCTTACTTTTAGGGCACAATACATTTTGATGTTAATTGACATTCTCCAATACGAGAATGACCTATAATTTTTCCCAACTCTGACTTACCTGAATAATAGCAGCTATTAAAGGAATAATTCTGAGTCTCGTGGAAAGCATATGTAGTCATAAGGATTGCAGAAAGAGGCTGGAAAGAAGACAGCAGATATTCTTTCCAGTCTTTGCACTATTTGTGTTGGAAAAGACATTGGTAGAAAGTTGCCAAATGGTCCTTACCCACTAACTCATACAGAATCACACAGGGGAAAGTATGTCTAATAATGGTTTTAAGCAAGAAACACCTGTACAATTCCACTCACACTCATCTTGAAGTGCACTTTTAAAGCAGAGCGCACTTTGCTGGCTGACAGTTTGTCAATATCCAAGTGGAGACTGGTGATGAGTGGCATTCCTCAGAGATTGGTGCTGGAACCAGTGCTATTTAACATCTTTATAGGCAACACGGTGTGGGTAAACAGACAGTGGGATCGAGAGCATCCTCAGCAAGTTTGCAGATGACACCAAGCTGAATGGTGCATCTGACACGATAGAGAAAAGGGATGCCACCCAGAGGGACTTGGACAAGCTTAAGCAGCAGGCCCATACCACCTTCATGAGGTTCAGCAAGACCAAGTGCAAGGTCCTGTATCTGGGTAGGGGCAAATGGAAGCAGAAATACAAGCTGAACAATGAATAGCTTAAGAGCAGTCCTGAGGAGAATGATTTGGGGATGTCGGTTGATGAAAGACTCAATGTGAGCCAGTAACACATGCTTGCAGCCCAGAAAGCCAACCATATCCTAGGTTGCATCAAGACAAGTGGAGCCAGCAGGACAAGAGAGGCGATTCTGCTCCTTTACTCTGCTCACATGAGAACTCACCTGGAGTACTGAGTCCTGTTCTGGGATCCCCAATGTAAGAAGGACATGGAGCTGTTGGAACAGGTCCAGATGAGGTCCACAAAGATGATCAGAGGGCTGAAGCACATCCCCTACAGGGACAGGCTGAGAGAGTTGGGGCTCCTCAGCCTGGAGAAGGCGTTATAGCAGCTTTCTTGTACCTGAGGGAGGCCTACAGGAAAGCTAGGGAGAGACTTTTTACAAGGACTTGTAGCAACAGAATGAGGGGAAATGGCTTTAAATTGGAAGAGAGTAGACTTAGACTACACATTAAGAAGAAATTCTTTACTGTGGGGTGGTAAGACACCAGAACAAGTTGTTCAGTGAGGCTATGGAGGCCCCCTCCCTGGAAGCATTTGAGGCCAGGCTGGATGGGGCTTTGAGCAAACTAGTGTAGAGGGAGGTGTCCCTGCCTATAGCAGTGTGCTGGAAGTAGATCATCTTAAAGGCCCCTTCCAACCCAAACTATTCCCTGATTCTGTGATCTTGAATGCATCTACAGACACTGGCAGAAAAATAGTTTTAGAAAACGCATCTCACTAGAAGCATCATCAAGTCCATAATAACAGCATACCACAGTCAGTATTTCCAGATTTCTGCCTTCTGTGGAAACACCATTTCTATTGGCATATTGGAGCTATTAAGACACGACAACGTTCATTTCCAATTAAGATGCTGTCTTTCAAGAGCATTTGCCCCTGACAGAGCGAAATCATCGCAGCACCATGAAATGAAGCTTACTGTGTTGTTGTTAAGAGACTAGCACTGCAGAGACACAAGCTGCAATCTTGGCAGAAAATTAGTTCATTTCATGAACCACCTTAAAAGCATCTGAAAAATCTTTGTTAAATAACTTAAAGGTTGCAAAAAGTAATTTAATTACTTTTCAATTTCCTTTCCAATATTATTCTTTATATTTAATCTATGTACTTAACATAACGGGACATTTGAAGACACTGTTTTCCTACTGACACTGACAGTATACTCCAGTAATTGAGTTTTACAATTGCAAGATACAATGCTGTATCTCCAGACTGTGTGATCATACTCCAGTCCTCTGAAAAGCACTAAGAATTGGCATTGCATGCTGTTACAGAAGCATTAAAAACCACTCAGGATTAGAAAGTCTCATGCACCACTTCATGAGAAACTATGCTTTTGGCTGGGAATTCCAGCCTCACGTTTTTGTAAATAAACATTCTAACAGCCATCTTTACACAAGCAACCCAAAAACTTGCAGAGCTTGGGAAGTCTCTCACAGAAGACTTATCAGTTTGCTTCTTTGCCTTCACATTCACTGACAACTGTTATTCCCACATCCAGTTATTTAAAATGGAAGCTATGAATGTAAACACTATTTGTTTCCACATTGTTTTAAACATAGATGTATCATTTCTCACAGCAAATAGCAGCTCTTTGTTCAGTCATGTTGCATAATAGATACTAAAATTCACTGAGGATGATGAGAAAATTGGAATGTTGCTGCCCTTAGAGTTCCAGGAGTATGTGTACAACACGATATTCACTATACTGTAAAATAATTGAAGCTGAAAGGGATCCATGGAGGTCATCTGGTCCAACACACCACTGACAGTAGGGCCAACTCTGAAGTTATATCAGCTGGCTCAGGCTCATTTGAGTTCCAAATACATTCAAGGATGGAGACATCACAGTCTCTGTGCAAACTCTTTGATCAATATCACTGAAAATAAGTCTGTTACCTACTAAGTTTCCCTCATTACAAACTGTAACCTTCAAGACAAGTGATTTCCATAACAAAAATATATACACGTATTCAGTACATGCTATAATACAGGAAATAATGATGGACTGTCTGTAAATTTACAGAAATAGTCTTTAGAACAAGTAATCTTGATTGTTCATCTGGGCCAATGAGAACGCCAAAGATGGATTTCTTGTTATAACATTTTCACATAATTCAGTTCACTTGTCAGCAGAGAAAAATGTGTCTGCCATGCAGACAGGCCTAACAAAGGGCAGCATTGTGCAACTTAAAACATCGCATACTTGAATACAGTAAACAAGAATTATATGGCAAGCCTCTCAGCAGACAAATAAAAAAAATGTAACATTAATTAACATAAATTTCTTAAAAAAATTTTAATTTCAGTCCCAAGTACACAAAAAACAGTGTCTGGTCAAACAGTAAATATTTTAATCTGAGGCAAGTAGCCTGTTGCTTACGCACAGTTTTCCCAGTTTCTAAACATAAAATGGTGCTACCACTGCTTAACTGAGCTTCCTTGATGGTAAGCAAATGTGTGTCCATAATCTCTGCCAAAAAGTTGACAATTTAGCTTCCCTATCTTTAGTAGTTTAAAAGTCAATCTTGATTTGTTTTCTAAATCTCTAATAAAGTAAATTGAGGTTGGCTAGAGTGATCTCACATTTAAGAATGAAAAGTTTCATAAAAGTTTTAATTTCTTTTCACTGATTACCTTAGACTAGGCACCTACTACTTAGACTGCCTAACAATCTCAAGTATTTTGAATACTTAGATTGCTGCATCTTTGAGGGGTTAAAACAGACAGAAATCAGGATGAGTAAATGTACACGAACACCAAATCATTAAGTTATCAGCAGCTTAATTACTTCTCTAAAATTCCTCAACAAATGATTAAAAAAAACCCACAGCACTAAATTAGTAATGGTTTCAAGAGCAAGCGAAAAACATGTACATTAAGTTCACATGCTTAACTGATTTCCAGACCAACACACATCCAAAAAGCATGATTTAATTTAACATGATTTTGCAGTGAGTGAGCATTAACAATGAAATTTAATCGTCACACAAATCTTTATGAATATCTAAAAGTCTAATACAAATATCCAAATAATTAGTAAAGATTAATTAAAGTGTTACCAGTAAGACATTCAAGAACGTGGCAATAAATGCTAACAACCTTAGAAGCCCTTTCTAGAATATTAATTTAGTCATTCTTCCTAATAATTCTTTGTACAGTAAAAAAAAGTATATTTCTGTTTTTCTGCTTCTCTTTCCCACCCCACCACCACAGTTTTGACCTCAGACTGAACCACCAGCCAATCACACCTGATGGTAAAAATCCAGCAGTCCAAGATCTCAGTGTCAGCATCCAGCTCAAATGTTCTTTGGGAATAAAATCCACATTTTTGTTTTAAGTGTAAAGTGCAAGTTTTCTCCAGTGCTATCAGAAAAGCGTGCTGCTAAGAATGTCACCACAGAATATTAACAATTAAAAGACTTATCTACATCCAGTAGCTCTCTTTAGGGCAGTTATTAGATAGTGTTTAAAGGAATAGCAGGTCAGTATTATATACAGGACATTATTATATAAGGTACTTTCTGATTTCATGAGCCGATGTCTTCACTCAAGTTCTTCAGTTTCCTCTGTAAAAAGGTCAGCCAGGTCCGCCACCGTCAGAACTGAAGCTTCTGACTGTTTCATGGAAGAGCTTGTGTGGCTGTAGGAGAAAGTTACATTCAGACATCAAAGAAACATCAACTTAAGTAACAAGCAGTATGCACTGAAGACAGGTCACATGGTTCAGGGGCCAACAACTGGCTATGAGCTAAGCAGAAGAAAACCCTTCTTACTAGGGCAAGTACACACACTGAACAGCCGCTTCTCTTGCACAGATTGAGTCCATCTACTATCCTTAACTGTAGTGAACACGAAACACTTCAGAGGCAGCAGAAGATAGGATAATCTACTTTGTCATCTTAACATCTGAGGCGCTGACTTCAGATTCCAAGCATAAGGTTTGATACTACTTTCAGAACATCAACTCTCACTAAATCATTATATCACAGTATATTCATCTGAAGTTTATGTGCAAAAGTAGGGCCGCTTCACAGATATGGAAACTGAAAACCATTCTTCCAGGGCTAAAGTTGAAATCTTTCGAAAGTAAAGCCACAGATTTGCATGAATATTTTTTTGGTCTCATCATTTTGACAGCAAAAAAAAAAAAACAAAAAAAACCCAACACACTGGAAAAGTGACTCATTTTCCCAAGCAAAGGCCTCTTCCTGGATTTTTTTTTTTAATGTATATACAGCAATGTGTATAGTTAGAGACATACAAAATTCTTACATTATCTGCACAAAGAACGTGAATGCTGCTTTGTTTCAGACTTGGTATTTATTACTTTGTTTTCGGAAAAATACAATAGTGGAAACTGCTTTCCATCTGCACACCCAACTGATGTATGAGCTGGCATCTGAGCAACACTTATACTGACTGCAAAAATCAACCTATCTAACACAGAAGTGTCAGTCGAGGTTTGTTGAGTTTAAAAATAAAGAAATAATAAGGTCAGATATTAGAGCTTACAATACATGCTGCTGGTCCATTGGCACGCTTAGTAATATTTCATCTGTATCAATGCTTTTATAGTAACAAATAGGTAAGCTGAAAAGGCAAATCATAATACAACACGTATCAACTAAGACAACTGGTCTTGTCTGAAGTACAATACGCAAAATGCAAACAAAATATTCTTCAGAGAATTGGGTTACTCTAAGCTTCCAGGTTTCCCTAATTAAGTTAAAAAAAACAAGAATTTTTCAAGCTCTAAAACTTTGTTTCAATCAAAAGAATCTGAAGGAAAATGAGTGTTCATTTCTAAGACAAAAAAAAAGTATCTAATTGTAACATAGGTATGTCCAAGAATCACTTTTTCAATTTCATTGGAATAATAATGTTTCAAAAATTTAAACACATACCTCCTATCTACAGTTTTTAGCATAGTCTGCATTCTTTCTTCTATTGTCGCTTTTATCAGGAACCTATGGACAATGGTAGACCTGAATGTGTTTAATAAAAAAAAATGAAACAAAGATAAAAGTTGTTAGTCTCAAAAGTTCAAGATCACTTTTTCTCATACTAATTATTTTTAAGACTCCCCCCCCAAAAAAAGCAGCAAAAAGACACTATATTTTAAGACAGAAATTGTACAAGGTAATTAATAATATCCACTGACAAGTGGATATTAAATTGACATGATATTTATGACAAGTTAAAGTAAGGTCACATGCTTTCATCTGGCTGAATAACATACTAAACTAATATACGCTGCACTAACTAAAGTGTTAAAGTAGATGCTGGGCAAAGTTTTACTTTCTGTGTCCCTATTTCTAACAAACAGTCCTAGAGAGTCTCCTGTGTGGTTTAGAGTAATGGCTTGGGCTCACTTTCTATAGGCAGTGTTTAAACTGCATTGTCAGAATTCACTCCAAGAGATGGAGCTCAGTGTAATTACTGAAGATAGCTTTAATAGCATTGCTCTTGAAGACAGCAACATTACATAAAAATTTGAAAGACTCAGTAATTGAAGTCAGTAATCATGACACAATAAACACCAGAAAAATGTTAAAAGTAAAACGTCAGTATGCAGAGCCCTCCAGAGGAGGGCCTCAAAGATGATCAGAGGGCTGGAACACCTCCCCTATGAAGACAGGCTGAGAGAGCTGGGGCTTCTCAGCCTAGAGAAGGTTCTGAGGGTACCTTCTAGCAGCCTTCCACTACCTGAAGGAGACCTACAGAAAAGCTGGAGAGGGACTTTTTAATAAGGTCATGTATCAAGGACGTGAGGGGAAATGGCTTCAAACTGGAAGACAGTAGATTTAGATTGGGTATCAAGAAAAAATTACTGTGAGGGTGGTGAGACACTGGAACAGGTTGCCCAGAGAGGCTGTGGATGCCCTTCCCCAGAAGCATTCAAGGACAGGCTGGAGGGGACTCTGAGCAACCTGGTCTAGAGGGAGGAATCCCTGCCCATAGCAGGAAGGTTGGAACTAGGTCAACTTAAAGGTCTCTTCCAACCCAAACCATTCTGATTCTACAATCATGTTTCTCTTAAGCATTAGGACATAAAACTAGTAGAGAGCATCCAAAACAGGCTAAGATTGCAAAGGGTCTGGAGGGCAAGGTGTATGAAGAGGCCCCTGGGTTGGCCCAGAGCTGAGAAGAGGCCTCATGGCAGCTGCAGCTCCTCACAAGGAATGGAGGGGCAGTGCTGAGCTCTGCTCTCTGTGACAGCAACAGGGCCCGAGGGAATGGCATGGAGCTGTGTCAGGGGAAGGGCAGCTGGGGGTGAGGGACAGGTTCTTCATCAGAGAGCAGCGGGCATGGAACGGGCTGCCCAGGGCAGTGGGCATGGCCCTGTGCTGACTGAATTCAAGGAACATTTGGACAATGCTCTTAGACATAGGATGTGGATAATCTTGTATGGAGCCTGGAGTTAGATATAATGATCCTTGTGGGTCCTTTCCAACTTGAGATAGTCTGATTCTGTGAACTTTCCATTAATTACAATAAGATGACTAGTACTCTAAAGCAATAAAGTGAGAAAGCTATTTTATAGAAATGGTAACTTGCATTATTCAAATAAGATAAACTTCCTTTTAAAAGAAATTATATTACCTTTTCCAGTTGCAGAGAAGATATTCACAAAATACCTCCCATATCAGCTCTAAAATACCTCTCCCTGCTTTCAAACTACCAGGAAATATTTTACCTCAACAGAACAGGGCAGCTCAAAGTTATAATCATAGCATGATTTCTTAAAATACCTCCTTAAAATAAACCAATAGTACAATCATAAGGAGTACTCTACACAGAAAAACTATTTTCTATTGTGATTTACTCTTTTGCTCCTCATTCACACACCTCTGAACTTAGGCATCCTGTGTTGTTTGCAAAACTACTTCCACAAAAGTGTGAACACTGAATGCTGTTTCCATCTTGCAAGCTTTTTGCAACTCTCAGATAGTTTTTCTATTTTTTTTAAACATAAAAGAAAATCCTTCAATTTTATTGTACACTTTTATTAAATTATTTTGAATTTGTATCTATTTATCTATACACAAACACACACATACAGACACACAAACAGTTTGAGCCATTCTCTAATCATATAAAATGAAGATAAATACTTGGAAAAAATACAGTGACAGACACTCTGAGTTGGAACAATTCCTATCTAGTCTACTAATCTGTCTTTGATGGAGCCAAAGCCAGCAAAAGACTATTTAAAATGTACAGAGAAGGTGTAAAAGACTATTTTTCCCCTAATACTTTCTACTCTATAGCCATAGCCATTTGCTAATCAAGTACTTGAACCAGATGCGGTATTTAGGGATTTCTCTTCTGAATTTTCTCAGTCCCTATTAACCAAGATAAGTACGGACAGAGTACTAAACTAAGACAATGATTAGGGCATTCTCCTAAGTGGAAATCACACTTGAATACCAAGGCAACAAAGGCTGGAATGTTAGCTTCAGATATCCTGGTGAAGGCTGCATTTTCTATCAAGAGAGATTATTCTCACTATAACAGCATCGATTGCAAAACAAACGTTACACAGCTTGTAATTTGGTGCTGGGAATGAGCAGACAAAATAAGCCTCTCAAGGAAACCTGAAAGGGCAATTCCTGAACACAGCCCCATATGACAGAAACGTTGAGTTGCACTGACCTGCAAATCTGAGATGTTTCTGGACACGTCCAGGTAGAACTTCAAAGTTAAAATCTAAGGCTTCAAAGGCAAACAAATTTCCACTATCTCCAAAACTGAGAAGTTCAGAGAACTAGATTTATTCTGACTACAGTACATGGCTCTATTCTGGACCATATCTAAACCTCTTAAAGCAATTTTAATTCTTACTTTGTCTGGCCAATACGATGAACTCTGCCAATGGCCTGAAGCTCATGTGCAGGATTCAGAATAGGTTCCACAAGGAGAACGTGAGTTGCTTCTATTATGTTTAGTCCATTGGAACCAGTGTGAAGAGGTAGCAGTAAAATATTTATCTTGGGATCGTATTTAAATGCAGAGAGATTTTCCTGAAAGGCAAAGATCACAGTATGATAAAAACTCCTCAATAAAGACCGTGGAGGACAGCTTTATATTTTCAAATAATTATAGCAGACATGACAAACCCCATACTGACAGCCTTGCAGCATGATTGATTGAAGACTAGTCATCACCAAACAGATGCAGGCAGGTTATCAGGAAGGCAAGCAACACTGACCAGCATCTCATCCTTAACGTTTCAACACCAGCATGAATATGCCAACATTACTTTTCAGGAGATAATTTATTGCTTTTATCTCCAAAGGCTTTAAATTGCGTTTTTTGGTAAATACAATTTTTAGAATTAACTATTTGGAGATAAAAGATTCTGCTGAACACATTTCCTGCTCTTTCAGTTTCCAAAATGAAACAATGAAGTAGAAGGATCAAATTGATTTCTGTGACTTGCAATTTTCTTCCACTGAAATAATCTAAAGAAAAATATCCTTTATGTACCTGAAATTTACTAATTCCATTGATTTGAGAAAAAGTCATATTGTTGTCGTACAAAGCTTTAGCAATTATGTCCAACACATCTTGCCACTGTAAAAAAAAAAAAAAACACAACAGAAGTAACTCTATTACAAACAGTAGGGACAGCTTAAATATACTAAGTCTATTAAAAGTACTAACATTTAAGGTTCAAAAAAAAATAAAAAGTCGTGTGGGAGAAACCATACCTTTCCTAAATCAAAATAAGAAAGGTAACTAAAATTCAGCTTGAAGAAACTGTCAGTCTCAAAAATGGTCTTACGATCTATCAAAAATATATGGACATCAAATTTAAAGAAATATAGAATTTATAATTTCTAACTTCTCCCATTCAAGTGTTTGTTGACAAGCTGTTACATCTGTTGACAAGGATTACTGATCATGCTTCAAGGAAAATGAATTGTTCTACAAATTCTCAAAACCATCAAGAGGCTGCACAGAATGACACAGTGTTCTGGTACCTAAAACCAAATCCCTGAGAACATTATGACTGTTTTAAACTCACAGAAAACACATACACAAAGACAATATAGAAAATGATAATCAATACCGTTGAGAAAACCAAGGACTTAGCCCCTGGATCTTTAAATTGAATTCTCTTCAGTGTTCGAACAACAGCTTCCACTTTGGTGGAATGACTTCCCTTCGAAAACAAAAGAACAACATTAGTACAGTAGTATGTTAAAAAACACCTTCTAAATCCATTCTTTTATTAAATAATTCTGTATTAGGACTCTTACATCTCAGAAAGAGATTGGCAAACTGTTCCATAAAGCTGTGCTTTTTAAAAGAGAAAAAAGATAACAGTTAAGTTTTGAAGATTCCTGACCCATCTAGATGACAACCCTCCCAGATAGAAACAGGAAACAAATTTAAACGTTGCCAATCACAGATTCACCAAGTTGGAAAAGACCTTCAAGATCACCCTGCCCACCTCCATGAGCAGCCCATTCCAGCGCTTGACCACTCTTTCAGAAAAGTAGTATTTCCTAACATCCAGCCTAAACCTCAACTTGGAGGAAGGATAGGTTAAGCAGCACTCAACCGCTTTTAAACCTTTCATGTAATACACTGCTATAGGATCAGTGATGTATTACAGTACAAGCAGTAGCTAGAAGAAGGCCTACAGATGTATGTGTCTAATTCTGGATGAGACAGAACAGACAGCCCAGGTAAAATAACCGCACTAAACATGACAGCTAGGCTTGTTGAGGTTTAAATTACCAGCACGTTCTTCACAAAGTTTTCCAAACTGACTTTCCCCTCCCTTCAAACTTATGGAAAGGTTTTCACAAAAACAACCTGCATGAACCTTTTCTCTGTTGCTTTTGTTACTCACTCTGGCAACACTAAAGTTACACTCAATACTATAACGCTGTCTAATTATCTCAAAATATTAAGAAACGAGTATGCATGATGAATGTAATTATTGAAAGATTGCGCACTGCCATGAAAACAGATTCTGCATTTGTAAGTAGTTCAGTGCTTAAGGAACTCAATACTACATTCTTCTCCTTGTTCACTTTTGCTTCTGTAATCTTCCCTTTCCCAATAAGCTGGGAAAAGGATTCTAAAAAAGTACAAGGAGTTCTTTAGTATCCCCCTCTATTTCTTTCAGCATGCACTTCGTATTACTGTAACTTTATCATATAAATATATGTAATGTAAAAAAATAAACATTAAGCAGCCTTTATTTAATTGCTTATTTGTCCTTACATGCATAGCAATTTTGAGTTGCACAAGATTCAACTTGACGAATAATGTTTTATTTCTGTCTGCACCTGTCCTCTGAACATTGAATTAACTATGTTGGCTTGCTACAATGATGGATCAAGTTTACTCAAGTTATGCTGCTCACAGAACTGGTGGGGAAGGATGACAGCAGTCTAAGTACAAGTTGGAAGCCAGTGTTTGCCTGTGTGGTCATTCATGTGTTATGCAGTTAAGTGAATGCTCCTGAAGACCTTCTGTAGGCTGATTTATGAAAAACTGCAATAAGCAACACCACTGTCCTTCTGAAGGTCTTCCATAATGATTGCAGCTCTGTGTCAGAGACACAGTAGCAAACTATTTTCTTCATGACACCTCTGTTGCTCCTGGCAGACATGAACACTGTTTTCAAAAATTGAACAGACAATTAACAAGGCTTAGGTATTACGATCTGCAAGGATGAAAGACATTTGCAGTCTTACAGCTGCTGCATAGCATAACCATCTTCAGTTTGAAGATCTGAAGCTAACTTTAGGCAATTCCAATAGTCTGCAGCATCATTTCTGTGTTTTTCTGAAACTATCTGTATGTAATTCACTGATGACAATTCTAGCTAATCTGCTCCAAATGGGTTTTCCACAGGTACGTTTCATGAAAGAAAAGTGAAACAGAAGGAAAGGGCAACCTCTTCATCTTCAGACCACATTTTATTTTATCCTGTTCACATAAAACCTTTCACACAATTAATGAAGTTTGTATAAACTTAGTGAACAGTATAGTGAAGTTTACTCTAACAGCATCTAACTCAATTTTAACAAATGGCTCAGTTAACCACTTATCCTTACCCTAGTATGTTTCTGTAAATTAGTATAGTTTTGTTACTTCACATCACTTTACTTTGCAGAAACTGCATTTATATTATTCAGAATCTTCCACTGTTTGTAAAGCAATTTTTTTTTTTTTTTTTTTTTTTACATACAACATCAAATCTACTGAGAAATGAAAAGCAATTCACTAACCGTAAACTTCTGTTAGTAAGAAAACTACTTGCTGGAAGCCAATCCATGGCTTCCAAATCAATGCCATCTGTGCTCAACCTGAGTACCTGTATAGACAGAGTAACCTTCACACTCTTCAAGTATCAATCTTTCCTGCTGATATTCTTCATTAGGATTACTTGCCTCAGCATTCAAAGCTAGACACTGATGGCGAATACATTTCACAGGTGTGAATTCCTACAATACTGAAATTCCTATGCCCTCTCCACAGGCAGGGCATAAATAATGGCTAGCTGAAATTTAGTTTAAGTGTGTAAATAATCTTTCCAAGCTTTTAATACTCCAGTATTTTTGCCAAAATGAACAAAAAAAACCAAGTCAGCTTTCACTGTTTTTCTGGCAGTTTCTTGCTGCCTGTAAGTTCTACCCCTTCCTCTAAAGAACTCCCACAACCTTATCAAGTCCAATTTTTCCCTTCTAGAAGACACAGTAGCTGTAGCCACTGTTGATTTTTCCACCCATTAAACTTCCTGTGACTCACATGTTACAAATCTGACTTTGTACACGATCAGTTACAGGAACTATGATGGAGACAAAAGCCAACACAGTACAACACTCAAAGTGCTTACACTTTTTGCTCTATTTTTTAAAACATAATAGCAAAGTACAGAAAGCTTTTCACCCCACTGCTTACATCATACTAGAAAATTTTAGACCTGTCATGGAACCAACAACTGACCAAAGCTTTGGTTCACAGCACACACACAAAATGAATTTTGTTCTCAATATTTACAGTGAGGTGTACCCTATTACAGTGAGAAGTACCCTATTACAAGCACTTTGTAAAGGCTAACTGAAAAACAAAAGTTACCCAACTCATTAATCATGCACCTTGAAGTTTGTTATTTTCTTGAATACCCAGGTAAGAATATATAAATAGATGAGCCAGTTCTAGTTATCAAACAGGACACATTAGAGTCAAAACTACAAACAATGTCTCAGATGACAGGCTAGCAATACCCACTGTAACACTAACCAGAGAGTGGAAAGAGAGAAGCAAAACATACAGTAAAGCTTTTTCTCAGTATGAAACACTTCCTTTCACAGTACTCCTTTCAGGTCTAATTTAGTAACTTCACATGGCTAATGCCAGCAGAAAGTATCAAGATGTACGTGGCAAAAAGGAAGAAGAAGTACTGAATATTGAAAGAGATATCAGTGACTGAGAACCTCCAGATGAAAGCGTAAGTGCTGAATAAATGACAATTGTTATACATTGCAGCTGAAGATATTAATCACAGCCTCAACATTTGACAGTAACCATGAGTTAGTTATCTTTTGTCAACAATTGTCCTTAGAGGAATACAAAGTGAAAAGTTAAAAATAATTCTGTCTGATTTGATAGTAGATATGGTTAAGCTACAATACAAATTGTTCCTCTTTAAATGAGGTAATACAAAATGCAAATTCATATACCTCAAGTTTCTGATGCAAACATTTTATATATTGCAGCAGATGACATGCTCCTTCTGCATTTTGCTCAAGAAACTTAGTTATTTCACTTTAAGTTGGTTATTTTACTTTAAGTAACTTACCAAACATATTTGAAGTTTTCTTGTTAGAATCAAGATACTATATCTAGGCACTTAATAAACAGTATTTTCAAACATGTCTAAAGTGAGGTCTTCAGAAGCAGCACTTCAAAAACGCAGTCTATTTACTCCCCCTGGTGCCACATGCTGTCAACTACCTCAACTCTAATAATTTCATTTATGAAGTATCTACTTAAAAAGAAATTCCAGTTCAACAGGAAGGCTGACATAGAAAGCACAAGTACGTCAGCATTAACTTCAGCAGAAGTCAGCAACTCTAGTATACCCACAGGCTTCAATGGAGAGTTGCATAGGTAACATGGAAATCTCTCAGCACGTTACTACTTTTAACTATACTAACCAAATAAAAACTATGATTGTTACATCCAGATGTATTATAATCACATTTTAGAAAAGACAGCAGCATCCAGTATCACCTAAATCAAAATATTAGTGTCTTTTACCTTTGCATTTTTAATCCAGAGTCTCCCTTCATGCTTTCAGTTTACATTTGCCCACATTTAAAGAGTTGCATTTTTTCCCCCCGAATGATGGTTTGTATAGCAGACATTTCATTGGTAATCAAAATGCAAAACAACTACTGTATGCAGGAAGCTCAAGAAGCATTTCAGATGACTTATCTTTGGTTCAGAAACAGGATTTATATCCTCTGGCTAACTATGAAGTTTTAATCAATTAACCTAAATATTTTTATTTTAATAGTCTCATCACAGAATCATAGAATGGCCTGGGTTGAAAAGGACCACAAAGATCATAGAGTTTCAACCCCCTGCTATGTGCAGGGTCACCAACCACCAGACCAGGCCTCCCAGAGCCACATCCAGCCTGGCCTTGAATGCCTCCAGGGATGGGGCATCCACAACCTCCTTGGGCAGTCTGTTCCAGTCTGTCACCACCCTCTGAGTGAAAAACTTCCTCCTAATATCTAACCTAAACCTCCTCTGTATCAGTTCAAAACCATTTCCCCTTGTCCTATCACTATCCAACCACATGGATAGTGGCACATATAGCAAGAAGCTAGGTGAGAAGCTTTATTTTAATAGCTTTATTTTAATTAGCATGTAATTTTTAATCCATTTACCAGGCACACTTAAAAGACTATGCATCCAAAATATATCTTCTTTCACCTCACTTCATGTTTTGCGCAACAAAACATTTCAATGCTAAGTTTGGCTCTGCGAGCTTACATAAACATTTTACCTTTACAGGAATATCATCATCTTGATTTGCAGTTTCAGCAGTAAAGACATATGATATTTCCTTATGAGATGTTGTCTGCCTGCAAATGGCGCATTTAATTGAGCTCCGGCGGGTGCCAACACTGTACTGCTCTATGATGATAGCTATACACTCATTACAAAAACAATGCCCACACGTCAGCACAGCCCACTGTACAGGGAACAGAAAAAAAGAGCAACAGTTTCACCTAAACGTGAAGGAAAAGCAGTTCCTTAATACATATTAAATTACATTTTCATAGCAAAATTATTTCCATTGAAGTCATCAGATTAAAAATGAAGAATTTTAGAAACGTTTTCAGGATTTTAAATTAGAAGACATTACAGTCTCATTTCTGTAAATGGTCACCTCTAATGCATAGGCAGAACAAGAATTTACAACCTTTTTAAAAAAGATCATGCAAATGTTAACATAGTAAAAGTCACAGTGGTTTGGGTTGGAACCTTTCAAGATCATCTGGTCCAGCCTTCCTGCCACAGGCAGGACATCTTTCACCAGATCAGGCTGTCCAAAGATTCATTCAGCTTGACTTTGAGCACTTTCAGAAATGGGGCAACCATGATTTCCTTGGGTAACTTATTCTAATGTCTTCAACTATACTTTTTTTTTTTTTTTAAATAATAAAGATACAAACGAAATTAGAACATCTTTGGATTTTAAGATTTTGAACAGAGAATATAAACCTTTTATTGAAAACCTTTTATTTCTAATGCAGAAACTGTTTTTCATTTGAGGGATTAGATCTACATCTCATCTCTGACCTTCTTCATCAGAGAAGTAATTTGTAAAACAACCTTTTTGTGCCACGAATTAGAGTCTGAACAATTTTTGTGAGTCCAGGAAGCAGAGGGAACTAACAGAATGACTGCCAAGCAAGAAAGTTACATTTGAGGCTTTGCGAGGTTTTTCCAATTAAGTGAATGAATTAGGACTGCTCACAAATGAGAAAGATGTTATTTCAGGGAAAAGGATGGCACATTAGAAGAAGGGTTTAGTTCCCATTCCAACATCACATTCAGTTAAAACTATATGTTGAAAAATTGACATATAACTGACTCAGCTCCAGGTAGTCTTTAAAAAAGCAAAAACCGCTGTCTGAAGCACCTTACCTGTTTTCCCAGTTGACGTGCACAGATAGGACACGGTTCTGGATTAACTCCCCCAGTAGTTTTATGTTGAGACTAGAGTACAAAAAATAGACTTTATGAATTGAAACACAAGAAGTTAGTCTATACTTACAAGTTTCTAGAAAAAATGAATGCTGAAATCCTTAAAGTGCATACATACATTCAAAAATTTCACTCATGAAGAACTAACTCTATTTTGAATTAAAAAAAACCAACACAGTTCACAGCAAATAAATGAAGTGCTGCTCATGCAGCAGTCTTGCAGATGGCATCTGCATCTCTACTGCAGCTTTAAAAAATCTGAGCACAATGGAAGCTTTAAATGAGATGCTCCTCATACTTTGCATCAGTTCGATATTGTGAGAAAACAAACATACTTAATCATGCTTCCTTAAGCAAAAATTGTACATACTTGAACAGTAAGATTAACACTGCAACACACATGGAGTTTGATTTGTCTTTTTTATATTCATTTGATGTATGAAGCTGCTTTTCCTGTTTAAGGAGATAAGCTCTTGGTAAAATAGCAAGAGTACTTGACGAGGTATGTAATTTTACACGGCTTCTACTGAACACAGTCCAGTTAATTTAGAGTATTTTAACTGTAAATATTTCATAGTTTTATGTTTGTGTAATTAAGCGAATGGTCAAAACATATAATGGCATAACTACGACAATACAGTAATGTGGAGAATAGCACATTTTTGACACATACCGAAGCACTTTCAAAAAAAGTTTTCTGTAAAGAAAGTTTTAAATGAAAATTTTAAATGAAAAGTTTCTTCAGCTAGGGAAATACAATGCATCGGTTTAAATTTGGTAAAGAGCAAGAGCCATAAACCTTACTTTCTCCAGATTAGTGAGATATAGAAGTTGTCCCAGTTTCTTTTGAAGCTGTGATTTAGCAACTGCCTTATCGTTTAGAAGTTTCACACGGTTTTGCTCCACCTATGGAAACAGTTTTAAACGTATAAAAAATTGGAAAGAACACACAGATGGAATGTCTAATTTCCAGCAGAGAAAAGAAGCTTTTTTACCTAACACTGAGAAAGAAAAAAGGAAAATTTCTATTTTTGCAAAAATAATTAAAAAATAGGAAGTTGAATTAACCCATCATTTTCTTTATGTTCATGAATGGAAAACTGCCCATACATTTCATGTAAAACAGTATTTTTCTTTGCTCCTCTCAAACTTCCCAAAATCGAAACAGAGACATGCTATAGGCCTTACGTACAGATCTTGATACATTTTGCTGCTGTTTTGAGAAAGTCTTCATGTATTCTTTCAGGAAAAAAAAATATATATATTTTTTCCTGTCAGTGTGTTTACCTCATGTGGCTCTATGATGTGGAGAACCGGTGGATTTGGTTTTGGCTCATCAGGATGACGCACCCTCAGCCGTTCTGTAGCCATTGCTAGTTCATCAATAGCAGACACGTGATCCCTTAGTACCATCCAATATTCATGAAGTAACTATAAGAAAAGCCTAAACAAATTAGCAGCAGAACTGAGTTGAGATCCCTTTATACGAGTCCACCATACAATACATATTATGAAAATATTTTTGGAGTAAGAGATGATATTTCTTTACAGAAATTCAGAGACCACAACAAAATATGAAGACAGACAAGATTATCCCTATACCTTTTGCTTGCTTCTCCGGTTTACTTATAAAACAAGTATCTCTTATTTCTTCTACGACTACTACTACAATAAGTAATACAATGAAAAATGCAGAAACAAAAAAGCAAACAAAAAAAGCATTGCAAGACCAAGCAAATACTGAATAAGGGGAAATTTTTGAAGTTAGCTATTACAGTACAAAGATCAAAGGTGAAGCAGAGAAGTACATTAACAGTGGTCTTGATAAAAGAACAGACAAGCAAAAGGTGAAGATTATATCAGACTCAGACCTCTCAAGCAGAAGGAAGTGCTGACTTACTGTAAAAGAATTACTAGGAAAATCAGAAAATCTACCAGTTTACAAATTACTGGTAATACTGTAAAACTTCTTACTAAGCTTTTCATAATTTATGTACTATATCAAGTAGTCCTTACTGACCTTACTGAAATTACAAGATCTTTTGCAAATGCCAAAAATTACTTTTTATTGATCAAAAATGAGAAGAGGAAACATTCAAAAGAAACACTTTTCATTGCATCTAGTTAATGACACCTCTGTGAACAAAAGCTCATCCCCTTACTCTATCACTTATTTACTCCAAGGAAACCCAGTCATGCAAGCAAGCGTGAATAGAGCCATAGAATCCTCCAGTAGTTCCCTCTAGAAGAGGGAACATGAGACCAAAGGCTTTAGGTTATACTGTTTGGCAAACAACATCTAGGAAAAAAAGCAGTAGTGACGGGACATCTGTAAGCAGAAGACAACTGAAGTTGAATTAAAGAACTGACCAACATTTGATTTGTGAGCCTCACTACAGTCTGATTTAACTAAATATAAAAATGCATTTAATTATATCTGTGTACACTGTCCTAGGAGCAACAACAAAAGCACTTACTAAATTGCTTAGCTGCCAGTATGGCTCTTTTAAAAATCCTTAAATCACATCTAAATCATCAATTCAAACTGCGTAATAAGCACCATAAAAATGCTTTGTGAAGAAAGACTTTCAGGAGCACAACTTAGATAATTGGTCATCCACAGCTTAAATTTGTTTATATTATATAAAATGGACTATATAACTGTTTCTTTGCCATCTCATTTACTATACCTTATATTCCTTTTTCCATGCTTCAAAGAGTTCCAGAAATATGCTACCTTCTTCAGTTAGCTTAACATCCAGCCGGTGTGCTTTGGCAAAGGAGAGAATAGCTTTCAAGGCACGCTCAGTTTCACTAGCTGCCCACAGTCCTCTACTTGTGGTGGGCAAACGATCATCAACAAGCCCTTCTTCATCTTCTATCATCTCTTCAAATATAGCCATTTGGCCTTTAACACTTAAAAATAAAACCAGCAAGTTAGCACTGCTACAGAACTCCACATCAGTTTCTAACTATTTATCATATATTTCAACCTTCTAATATTTGATTAAAGGAAAAAGCAAACCAAACAAGTATAGACATCTATTTCACTATTTGATATCTCAAAAAAACTTACTTCCAACACAGCAAATCCAGCACCAGCAATTAAATCACTGTATGTGCTGTTTCTCAACTCAGATTCATTAATAGCTTTTTGTAAATGCTTAAACATCTTAATTATCTTCATTAGTTAAGAATGATTCTAGAATACCACATTAAAAGAAAACCAACTGACTTCTTTAATCAGCAGCAGAAGCAAATTCTGAAGCAAAATAAAATGCTGCCCACTGCACAAGAACAGCATAGCTTCTCTGTTCCCTCCTTAACAAGCAAGGCCTATTCAGAAAACACCCCAATGTTTCTTAATGATCCCACTGATCATAACAGAACTTCCACTAGCGCAGCAATCTCAAGATATTTGACTTTGGCTTTGTCATTGCGAGGGATATAAGAGAGAAAAGTTAAAAAGGACTCAGAGGGCTGTAATCCACATCTCTGCACTGCTGACTATGTCAATTTCTTTCAGACCACAGACTGGTGTAACCTTTCCTTCAGGTCACAGCTGCATTCAGACCTTTGAGGTTTTAGTAAAATCGTGTTGAGTTTGTACAGAGTAATAAAAAAAATAAAAATCAGAAAGGATATGGTATTACATCATTTATAACCAAACTGCAGACAAATACTTGTACAAACAGGAAAACCTTAATTTAGTATACCTGCAGTTACAACATCCACTTTCTGAATACTTCAACACTGTGTTTCAAACACACTGCCAAATTATAGCAGTCTAAGAAGTGGCATGTATTTGCTCTATCTACAAAACTTTTTCTAATCAATTTTTTACACAAAAAAATAAATCTGAATAAAAAGAAATTGCTATCGAGACAAAAGGCAAGGAGTTGCCATAACCTGTTCATAAAGTATTCCACAAAACGTAAAGCAGAAAATAAGACAATCCAGTTCACTTCTGTTTGTAATGAGAAATTTATAGTTATGTACTTACGTATGAGAAAAGAGTTTTGACTCGTATTCTGTGAACAACTCATCAGCCTTACAAAAGACACAGCTGCAATATAGAAGATTGAAAAAAAACCACTCAATTTGATCAATTCTGCAATTTCTTATTCCAAAATAAAAAACCCACAGAGGGCCCTCAAAAAAAAAAAAAAAGCAAATTAAGTCTTATCTTTACACAGTATAGCATCTGATGAGAAAGCATTTCATAGGCATAGCATTATTCTATCATTCTATAAAGTTCTCAACTGATAGGGTGGCGAAGCATAGGAACAAGCTTCCCAGGGAAGTGGTCATGGCCCCAAGCTTTTATGTGCTCCAGAAGCATTTTGACAATGCTCTTGAATATATGATTTAACTCTTAGGCTGCCCTATGTGAAGACTGAAGCTAGATTTGATGACCATCATGGGTTTCTTCCAGCTTCAGATATTCTATGACTCTATAAAGACAACATGATTCTAACAGTTGGACCTGTGATGTCTATGTACATAAAAATCCTGAATACAAAATGAAAACTTGAATCTTTTGTCTCATTTCAAATAAAGGAAAAAAATCATTAAAACATCTCTAAAATGTATTTTACATTTCCTAGACATACTTGTTAAGTGGAAGTCTAACAGGTCGCAAGTGGCAAATAGTGGCAGCCTCAATAACCTCCTTTGAGGGAGGGCCTTCTAAATTTTTCACTGCTTCTCTTACAATCTTCTGGAACTTCTTCACTTCATCCATCTGGGTTGTGAGCAGGTATTGAAGGCCTCTACAGTCTCTGAATCTGATACAAAGAAAAAGGGAACTAATAGCACACAGTCACCTAATCCAAATTTATTTCAGTATTTTGAAGAAGGTAAGTAATAATATTTGACAACATATCAAATTCAAACAAATGCTTATTGCTAATGTGATGCTAGCTGTTAGGAATCATTCTGTTGCATCCCTTGAGATGATGCCTGGTGTTTGCTGAATAGAAAGACTCTTCCCAAGGCTCGAGTGAGACCAAATGTTAGTAGCCAACACTAACCAGCAACATTCTGAACCACACTACAAATCTACTGAATGCGAGAAACTGTGCATTCTCATATGTCTTGTTTGCATCTGTTGGCCAAACTTATTTTCAATCAGCTGTGCAGTTCACAGCGAACACACGCGTTCATTGCAAGAAGTACACTGCTCATTAAGTAGTTGACTTACAAAGAAAATCATTAAAAATGGACATTGAAGTGAACCATTTTCCTGGAAACATTCCATTTTCCATGGAACATGAACACCAGTAAAGCACCTCCTATACTGCGTTTTTCCTGTGGGCTCCTTTACTGAGGGTTCACAATGTCTGACACTCATATGAAAGACAGTTTTGCAAGACCGTGCTTCTGTGCCTCAAGGGAAGTTTGATCAAAAACATCCTTTTTGTAAAGCGAGGAGAGAAAAGCAAAAGGTTTGCCAGCACTACTGAAGTTTGGATTTCAAAACAACCTAGTTAAGCAAATATGAGTTTGCTTGGAATCACAGGTCTACTGTTAATAAAATCGGCTATTTAATATTCCAGATTTACCGCATGGGAGAAATCTCCATACAAGTTGATGAACATAAATCTCTGAGCAAGAGTTGGAATCTATAAGCAAGGAGTTCTGCTAGGTGACCTCCAGATGTCATTCTAATCCATTACTACATAATTTCACAAAAACTGGAATTGCTTCAGAGTATCACACAAATACTACTAACTGCTTGACCTGATTTTCCATATCAGAAATTCCATTCTGTACAAGTACAATAAAGAGTACCTGGTAAGATAATTTGTTTACATAACATGAGCTAGTAAAGCACTGCTTCCCAAGTTCAGATTCTTTCTAACATAGTGATGCTATTTTATGTTGTTAAAGACTTTCTGATACAGTCTGTTCGCTTCCCATTTCTGTGAGTCAGATACTTCTAGACGTCATCCAACTTTAATGTAACGAACATTCAATCTCTCATCCAGCAGTTGCTATAAAAACTATAAAACCACAGTATGATAATACAGAGGAACACTTTAAAGAATGCTTATCTAGGAAAAAAGTGTAATTCTCCTGTTTTTCTTTCCAAGCCTAGGTAGTTATGATTTTTCGGACAGTAATTGAAACTTAATTACAGCCTAGATGCTCTAAAGCCTAAGTGCCTGCTATTTAACTGCAACTGTTAGCAAAAACTGATTAGAAGACTCGAGCAGACATAACTGTATTCATTAGCCTAATTCAGCTATTATCTTACTTATCTGCCATGGAGAGTTTATTTGTCTGTTGTTTGTAGTTGCAGGTTATTTCATTTTGCACACGCTGAACAAGCTCTTCATCAATGGCATACTGTATTGCTGTCTGGATGACATCCAACCACCAAGGAGAACTAGAATGTATCTGTCCACAAACAAACATTTATCTGTGACCATTCAACAATCAATTTACACCTTGTGGCAGAGGCTTATACTGCTCTTTAAGCTACACTTCAACACAGAATCGTATATTCCCATTCTGATATATACGTGGCAGAGAGGCTAGCGCCATGGCAGGAAATCTGGCTTCTTTGACCCTGCGGTGATTTGCTCAGTGCCTGTCCTGAAGGCTGCTGATGAGGCCCACCTAGGTCATAGGGGGAAAGAATTTAGGCCCAGGAAATGTCTGGGCTCAATGACAGGGCTTTAAACTAGGTTTGAAGGAGAAGGGGTGATAGTAGGGTCACCACTCAGTCACCTTAACTAAAAGTAATCGAGCCTTCAGGATAACGACTAAATGCACATCAGAAAGGAGAGTTCCTTTAGAAATAACTGAAATACCATCTGAAACATCACAGAAATGTTTCAAGGGCAAAACCTGCAACATACTGACTAAAACTGCATGTGAAACACAAAGTTAAAAAAAAAAAAAAAAAAAAAACAGCATGGTATTAAACTTTACTAGAATCATCTCACCACTACCCCATGTTTCTTTCCTAAGCCATCTTTTCATCAAGCATTGTGAACCTCTTTGTGCAGTCAACAGAATATTTTGAGGCTCTGTGTATATGCACATACTGCCTAAGTCTCACTACAAACACAGCTTCAATGAACTGTCATGGACAATAAGAGACTGTAATTCTGGATAAACTAATTTAAATAGTTATAAGAATATCCAGTGATTAAATATGTACAAGGTACCTGCCTTTCTCTGGAGCTCCCGAATGGTCTGTAGAACTGGCTGTAAAGCCTGATGGGCTTCTGCAACTTCTGCATTGGATTTACTCATATAATGCTGTCGAAGTTGTTCTGCCTGTATGGAAATGAGAGTTTAACTTACTTATCCACAACTTGTATTTATGTAGTAGAAAAACGCAGAAACTCCCATGTTTCTTTCCCCAGCAATATTTAGGTTTTTTCTCCCCCCTCTAGAATCAAGCATTTACTAGTAAGTCCAAAGAAAACACTTGAGAAGTAAAATTATTGCAAATATATTATGCCATTTTGCTTTTGGACTAGCCCTAATAATACACTAAGAATACAGTGAATTATAAAAAGAATGGGAATTTAACTCATAATTCTTACTTCTCTATATATTAAAACACATTACGTTGAAGCCAAACAATAAAGAGATCCTAGAATAATGAGAACCACACAATTTAACTTCACTGACATACAGAACTTACATATAGGTTTAAATTAACGGTTTAAATTTTATTATTTTTAGGTGCATTTGATTTTTTTTTGTAAATAAGTTACTTTCGACAGTGAAAACCTGTTGCGATATGCATGATACTCTGCATGCTATCATCTCTGTGATATTTTCAGTACCAGCTTAATATCTTACTTAAAACCTGATGAACAGAAAACTCCGCATTGAAAAGAATAAATAAATAAATAAATAAATAAAATCAGAAGATATCCAAATACAGAAAACTGATCACCGTGACGTAAATGGAGATGCTGAAAGAACTGGACTTGTCTGATCTAGAGCAGGAGGACTCAGAGGGTACAAAATAGCAGATTTCAAAAAGCAAAATGGGCGTCACCAACAACAGGAGGCCTGTCACATTAATGAAGTACGCTGAAGTGTCACAGGGAAAGTGAGGATTCAGGATAGCATAGGCTGTGTATAATCAATGAATATACAGATGTTATAATTATGAAATAAACAAGAGAGTTTGGCTAAGCAGGTTATTATACCAAAAAGAGAATAAATAGAGTGCTTACCCTTGTCTTGGGCTCACTGTAAAACTCCAAAGGAGGGATCTCCAGAAGAGATCCTTCCCCACTGGTAGCCAGCTCTTAAATGGGTCTAGGAGAGATGGAGCCAGGCTCCACCCCTTCCAGCAGCACAGGTGAACTGCCTTCACCTGTGCTCCCATGGCTGACTCATGGCTTGCCTCAGGTGATCAGAGGTTCAGGCCGTGATTCAGCAGTTCCCATACAGCCCATCAGGAAGAATCTACCTCTGAGGTGCCCTCAAAGCATCCTTGGGCATATCACAGTTGAATTACTGCACCACGTAGGTTGACCAGGCTGCAACCTGGTGGTCTCCCTGCTCCATGAACTTTATGGAACTTACACTGGCACCACAAACTCTCACAGACAAACACAAAGGAAGCCAAGGAGTGCAAGTGCTACATGAATTCAAGGATGATGACATATGCTAGAAACTAACTGGAACATAAGCTGACTGTGAGCTCATCACAAGCACCAGATTTAGTTAGTTTGAAAGGACTGAGTACATAGCATAAGAAAAGGCACAATAAGAAGGAGCCACATATTCTCAGTGTGGATTCAGACTCGCACTCAGTTGCCCTCCAGATCAATAGCCCACCCACCATCAGTAGGGAGGACCCTTCTGCCAAATGCCAGGGGATAAATGATTGAACACAGCAGGGCTGTTTTCCCAGAGGCAAACCAACACCAGCAGGATGGCTTACAGGACATGGGTAAGAGCAATAATTTTTGTATCTGTGTAATTTGGAGAAAGGCCTTGAAGAATTAATTGTAAATACCCATCCAGCTACAACAAAGAACTAAACTTCTCCTTTCTTTTTCCCACCATCTCTCCTTGTTTCCTTTGTTTTTACTTGGCCTACATTGATGGGGCGTGATTAGACCCAGAACCAAAAGAAACCCTAAGCATCTCTTTATCATTTGTGAGTCATATAGGGCAAGAAAACAGCCATAAGTTGATATGGGAGGATCCCACACCAGCACACAATACCAGCTATTTCACCAGAGATTTCCCTGATAAGGATACAGTTTAAAAAAGCTTATATAGGGTGATTGTCATGTGATTATCATGCAGTGACTTGCTTGTCTGGCCAAAGATGGTCAATTTTTCTGGACAGGAAAGAACTTGCTACTGCAGGATGTGTAAGTACAACGTAAATAATACAGGGAATAAGAAAGCAGTAGATTTTATTTACTATAAGACAGGGAAGCTTTTTTTGGAATTGAGGGGACCTGTACAGGAAAAATAAACTTCATCTACATAGAAAAGACTGACTACCTGCATTTAAAATTATAAAAATTAAGTGTAAGGAAAAAAATCAGGAGGCACTCTTCATCAGTAACATCTGTGCAAGTTATTTACATGTGAATATTGTAGGGGTGGAGGAAAATCATAATTCAGAAGAGTCAGAACTTCTATAAAACACACTCACAACATAATAAGTAATGAAGCATTAAGGACAGTGTCATTTTGCTGGTCATTTCTGCTCATATCTCACATATTAAATATCATTTGATTTTAACAACCTGAAAAGGAATGCATGTAGATAATTTGAAAATTTTGGTTAGAGAAAATATTTAAGGATAAAAAAAAAAAGAGAAGGGTGCCCTTCAAAATGTATTTATATAAAAATGAATGAGATTTACCTCTGCTGAAAGCTGACTGTCACGCAAAGTTGGAGGAATTCCTGTGTGCTTTGCCAACAACTCCATCAAGTTGTGTGTGGAATGAAGTCTCTAAACAAACAAAAAAGTCACAGTAGTAACGGAAAGATACATTGCAATAACAATGACAGGAGATGCTTAATCAGTAATTAAATGTAACAGCAAGAAATCAGTATTCATTTAAATGATTTCTCTCCCCCCCCTCATGAAAGTGTATTATAATAAACATTTTTTCTCATTTTACTAAAGATGGAATGAAAGTAGCAAATCAATAAGCAAGTCTTCAGACTGTGTCTTGTACTCATCCTCTGAATTAAAACTGCCTT